>NC_135786.1:24765000-27625000 GCF_051106095.1 Pogona vitticeps
TACAGATAGAGTAAGGTAATAAAATTCAAAATCGTGTGTGTGTGTGTGTGTGTGTGTGTGTGTGTGTGTGTGTGTGTGTGTGTGTGTGTTTTGTGCTGGCAAGTCGGGGTCCTGATTACAGAAGCATTGTAAGGACATTCAGATGAATGCAAGCTGCATTTCCATTCATCACATGAAGAGCCATGTGACTCCTGGATGGGGAGAGGACATGAGGGCAGGGTTTGTGTGTGTCCCACATTCCTGCTGCCTTCCTAGCTATCTCCACATTTTCAGGCATAATGCCTGAAAAGAGCTTGTGTTGAACAGAGTCACGGCTCTGCATGTTTTTGTGCAGTGGAGGTCGATGGATTACTTAACAATTTTGTATCTCTGCGGCCATGAACATGTCAATGACTAAACCAGTGCCTGACTAGTTGTGGTTTATGTCCTTCAGTTACATTAGAAGCATGGTGTTAGGTTGTTTTTTCCCTTTGTATTCAAAACCCTAACAGACTAACATATAACTTATTCCCAAGGTCTCTGCTGAGCTTTCAGGTGAATTAACACTTCCTTCCTTGTAAGCACAGCTGGATGAAAAAAAGTCTTTGCTCACATCTATATGTATTTGAATGTTAAAGCAACTCTACTTGAGGGAAGACTTTTAGTTACTTTGAGAGTTTCAAAGATGACATCTTGGCAAAGGGGGAGAAAAGGCAAATGAATGTAACACTTTAAAGTAAGGGTTTGTCTGCATAGTTGAATTGGATTTTTCTGGATCTGGCTTAAAGTTTGGTTGATGTCTAGTATGCCATTTGGTGCAATGATTGCATTCAAATGGCATACACACATCAAGTGACCCTATTTAGTGTGTCTCACTTAAGAAAACATCAAAACAAAAACACAGTCCCCCTCCTTGCCCCATCCTCTCTCGACCTCCTCCTGGGAGGGAGTTTTCAATTTCTAAAAAATATTTTCCAAGTGGTATAGTACATCAGTACTGTCCGAATAGACTTTAATTTTTTAAAAATTTTCTTTCTCTGCCCTTTCATGGAGGAGCAGATGACATTTTTTAATTTCCCAATATCATGAAGTGGCTAAGCTCTTCACAAGCTACTTAATGATACTGGGAATTTGAAAGCAGGAAATTGATATCTGCAAGCTCTGCTTTAGTTTGATCTCAGTGCTCACATGTGCTGGAAACAAACCAAAGTGGAGTGATCCTACCCACACCAACCCTCGCCAAAATCAGTTACTAACTGACAAGGACCTAGAAAGGTACACACAGAAATTCTATGGGGACGGGCTGGTTCACTTTAAGAATTATGTCATCTGATCACCAGAAAAAAGGAAGAAACCAGCTCATCCCCACAGTGGACCACAGAGTGGGACAAATGCCCATCTGATCACACCTTTTGTGGATTCTCTGAAAGATTCTTGCCATCAACACTCATCTTCTCTTATACAAGAATTAGTGCAGGGAACAAGGGACGTGGTGGCGCTGTGGGCTAAACCGCAGAAGCCTGTGCTGCAGGGTCAAAAGACCAAGCAGTCGTAAGATCGAATCCACGTGAAGGAGTGAGCGCCCGTCGCTTGTCCCAGCTCCCGCCAACCTAGCGGTTCGAAAGCATGCAAATGCAAGTAGATAAATAGGGACCACCTCGGTGGGAAGGTAACAGCGTTCCGTGTCTAAGTTGCACTGGCCATGTGACCACGGAAGATTGTCTTCAAACAAAACGCTGGCTCTATGGCTTGGAAACGGGGATGAACACCGCCCCCTAGAGTCGAACATGCCTGGACAAAAATTGTCAAGGGGAACCTTTATCTTTACCTAGTGCAGGGAAAGCACTCCAGAGGGAGACTGCAGCTGTGGTACAAGCGGGATCTGAAGGCCTTAGGAACGGACCTCAACAGATGGGAAACCTTGACATCTGAGCGTTCAGCCTGGAGGCAGGCGTTGCATCACAGCCTCTCCCAATTTGAAGAGACACTTGTTCAGCAGGCCGAGGCAAAGAGGCAGTCCTGAAACCAGCAAAATGAGGGAGCTGGACAGGGGACAGATTGTATTTGTCTTCAGTGTGGAAGGGATTGTCACTCTCAAATTGGCCTTCTCAGCCACACTAGATGCTGTTCCAAGACCTCTATTCAGAGCACATTACCATAGTCTCTTGAGACTGAAGGATGCCTACAGATTAAGGATGATACAAATTCCCTTCACACCAAATGTTGCAATGCAAATGGGAAAGTGCCTGTACAGCAAAAGGTCACTTTCATTTATACATTCAAGTAAGTGCACATTGCCCGGATCTAGACAAGAACCTCAGCCAGTTTTTATTGCAAAATTCTCTGTGTGTGTGAGTGTGTCCTTGTGCAACTCTGACGTATGCAGATTGAGTTACCAAAACAGGACAAATTGGCATCAGGCTCTGTACTTGACCTACAAGCATTCATGAAACATTGACAATGCCTAATATAACTCTGCCAGAAGGATGTCTTTAAATATTGGTTCTACTCGAAGGCAGGGACTTTGCCAGTCACAGACCAGGGTTTCACACTTTACTGTAACTCTGAATAACTCTGGATCCAAGTGCTCAATTCACAATTGCAAATTTTCTTTTCCTTTTTTCTCTTAAAAAGGGCTTGGTGTTTGAAAAACAGGCCAAATTTCCTGTTCACCTGAATAAAATTAGTGTCCTTGGAATGCCTTTCTCCACTGATTCCTTACCCAGGCTGCACAATATTGCAGTTCCTTGCTCATTCAAGAAACACTGAAATGGAGTCCTGCAAGAATAAGGAAGACATTCTGAACCTTACAGGAACAGGGAATGAATCTGTCATTTGTTAAATATTTATTTGTGGAATTTCTACATCATCTTTCCACACCACTCACCAAGAAAGTGGGCAGCAATTTGAAAATAAACAATATGAGAGCATAAAACAATAGAATTCAATTAAAACATTAATGACAATAGAGAAAACACTATTCCTGTACTAGGAAGGCTATGTAGCAGCTTCATGGAGAAAAGCAATATACCCCCAATATGTATTTGGGAATGGTGAAACAGCATCCTTTGTAGCTTGCTCATCACCATCTGCCTGATCACTGAACGAAACATGGCCTTGTAGAAGACAAGATGGATTACTTTGATCTGACCCAGTAGTAGTATTCTAACATTCTCAAGCCTGCAAAAAAGTGATATTAAGCAAAGTTTTCTGTAACTGAAGAACCTGGATGGGATTGTAAGTGATTCCATTCTTTTTCTATAATACTTATCTCCATTGTCTTTAATTAGTAAATGCAGTTTATGGGATTGTAAGTGATTCCATTCTTTTTCTATAATACTTATCTCCATTGTCTTTAATTAGTAAATGCAGTTTGGGGTCACTCTGGGACATGAGAATCAATTCAGTTCTGTAGAGTATACAGGATCCAAACCACCACCCTGGAAACCATTTGAGTAGATGTTAGCAATATGTTTTATGTAGCAGAAACCCCTTTTCAAACTCTTCTTTTGCTTTGAAGAGCCATATATTAATAACTGTAATATTTTTTTTACAGAAGCCTTTGTTCTATGTTTCCACCTTGTGTCTGACTCAATAGTGCATTTGTGGGTGGAGGATTATGTCTCGACTTTGTACGAACAAAGGACACTTTTTAAAATAAAAATTAGCAGCAACAAAATGAAAACCGGGGCATACGGTAGTTTTGGGCTAATGATACCTATGGCCAAATGCCATTTCAGGACAGAACTGGCATCATTTACACAAAGGTCACTAAAATCTAAAAGCTGCCAAAACCAACTGTGCAGAACAAAAGGGAGAGACAGATGGTTCACGCATGATCAGTTCAGCTACAAGTAAAGTAACTTATGTTCATTTCCTAACACATTACTCTGACTTTCTCTTTCTTATGTTCCTTAGCTTCTTTCTCCATCCAACAACTCAGTGTTTCTGCTAAACTCTGATCCCTTCTTTGGACTAACTAGTTACTTGAAACATAAGAACCTTTATTTTCTAGTCCAATCTATACTTGACTGTGTGAAATGTTGAATAGATTCTATATTGCAATGTAAGCACTAACTGAATAATACTTGGAGCTGTATTCTCGAATACAGGTTAATAATAATAATAATAATTTTGTGCCTGCTATCAAGTCAATTATGACTTATGGTGACCCTTTTCAGGGTTTTCTGGGTAGTGAGTACTCAGAAGTGGTTTACCACTCCCTTCTTCTTTGGGTATCCTGGGTCTGTGCAGCTTGCCCAAGGCAACACAGGCTGGCTCTGGGAAAGGCCACTACGTAATGTTCATACAGTATATACTTTACATACAAAATGACCCATGTTGAGTCCCTGGTATCTTCAAGAAGGTCCTCAGCAGACTCCTTTGAAAAGTGTGGCCAGTCAGTGTCAAAAGTACTGAGCTAAAATAATCAGTCAACCAACTTGGTATATGTTCCAGTAGTGTTTATTGGCAATGCCTGGAAGCTGGTGCTTGGACAAAGCAGCAAAGACCAATTTAAGCAAAAGAAAAAGATGTTTATTGTGAGAAATCCGTTCAGAGATAGAAAAACTGGGATGTTATGGCTATAGGCGCACCTGAGAAAAAGGCAATGATTAGACTGAAAGGGCGGGTGGTGATGTTAACTTGAAAATATGACTCCATAGACATGGAAGATGAGATGAGATGATTATGTGAACAGCCTAGGTATCTATCCCTCATTACAGCCCTCTGTAGGAATTAGGTGCCTTGTAGTAGGAATCATAAACTAATCTTTTCCCTCCCCAGCAACTTGCCATCTTATAACCATCTTCTTTACTATCAACCCCTCATGAGCCACCTATCAGATTGCAGAAAAGCATTGGCATTTATATCTTGGGAACAGTTTCAATTTTAGGAGTTACAAGTATTGTTTCAACATTTTCTTCTGTTTTCTATTTATTTTTTATTTATTAAAGTATTTCTATCCTGCTCTGTATCTAAATATTCCAGAGTAAGAATAAAGATAATAAAAAGAAAGAAGAGTAGGAACACTTCCTTGAGATAGAAACAGAAATCTGCAACCTGGGGGAACCATGAGCCACAGGAGTCTGGTGGAGTGCCAAGCTTTGGCATTGATGTTGATCACACCTGCAAGGGAAGGGCATTCCACAGTCAGGCAGGGCCCTCTTCCATGTCTCCACATAATGTATTGCTTCCATTAGTGGACACAGAGAAGGTCTGTTATGGTAGCTTCTCAGGCTGAACATTCTGACTGCATTCTAGATAGGGATTGCCTTGAAGAGTATCCAGACATTATGCCTAGTACAGAATGTGGCTGCCTATTTGCTGGAAGAATCAAGCTATCAGATCACATGAAGATATTTTTTGATCATTTACACCAGTGGTTCTTAACCTTTGTTACTCGGATGTTTTTGAACTGCAACTCCCAGAAACCTTGTGTCCAAAACTCCTGAGTAACCCAAGGTTAAGAACCAGTGAGTTACACAATTTTCTGTAATTTTCCTGGGGTCATATCAAGGTGTCAGCTATTACCTATAAATCTCTTAATGGAACTGGGCTCATGACTTTGCCAACAGCCTCTCAATCTGGACACCAGATGTTTCTCTTTAAATTTACCAGCGTAGAAGATAGAAAATAGAAAAATAGGGACACACAAAAAAAGAGTGGTTCTGGCCATCATTTGTTTGCCTCCACCCACTGCCAGCCTATGGCTCCAGACTTGAAATGGGTATGAAGCACTAGTTTGGCAGTTTGTGCCGGTTTATTTATCGGCCAAAAAGGTGTCCAGTTCTTCACAGCCCTGCCTCCTCCAGTGGGTGCCCACGCAGAGGCAGCAACCAGAGGAGGCGGTGCAGGGGAACTGAGGCACCGTCTCTGAGTGGAGGCTCACTGGAAGAGGCAAGGCTGTGAAGTGCCAAACTCTTGTTCAGGCGAGAATTGAACCAACATGAATAGCCATACCGGGGGTCTTTGCCCATCTCTACTCCTGACAAACTACCCTTCAGGAATATAGTCTTCAATAGAAAATGTCCCCGTCCCCAATAGAGTGCTGGCTGGATAGTTCAATGAGCTACGTATCTGGCTGCAGAGACAGAGGTTGGGATTCAGATTCCTTACAGCGCCTCCAGGGAGAACAGCTAGCTTGTGCAGCTTTGGGCAAGCTACATAGTTTAATGGCAATCTCAGAAGAAAGGGATGTTAAACGTCTGAGTAGTTCTGAGTACAGTGGACTCTCGACTTACAGACGGCTCGACTTATAGACTTCTCTGGCCGCAAAATTTAGGTTCGACTTGCAGCCTGAGAATCAACCTACAGACCAGAAAAAAAAACCAAAATGGAACAAAAATGGAACAAAAATGGCCGGTTACGGGATTAATCAGTTTTCAATGCATTGTAGGTCAATGGAGATTCGACCTACAGACTTTTCGACCTGCAGCCACCGTTCCAATACGGATTAATTCCGTAAGTAGAGGGTCCACTGTACTCTTTACCTGGAAACAGTGAAAAAGGTCACCAAATGTCTGAATCAGCTCAATGGCACAAAATTATTATTATTATTATTATTATTATTATTATTATTATTATTATTATTATTATTATTATTATTATTATTATTATTATTATTATTATTATTATTATTATTATTATTATTATTATTATTATTATTATTATTAATCCCTAGAAGATATTTCAAAATTTAGATTCTGCCAAGGGGATGTAACAATTTCCTTAAAGGCCAATCAAAGATACAGTAATGACAGTATGGGCTTTAAATAGTGGTTTTATTCCTTGCCTTTCCTTTCTGTTCCTACTGCTCTTGCTTTTTTTGATGTATTTAATTCAAATTCTACAACATGTAAGGCAGTTCAAATTGAAATGTTATCTGTGTTAAATATAGCTGTCATCTATTGAGAGAGATATGCCACAACCCATTCTGTCTCTGTATTTCATAGGACACTTAGTCAATGCAAGCTCAGACCTGATGAAACTAGACCATGAAGAAGAGCCACAGCTAACAGAGCCATACCTTTCCAAACAGAAGAAACTCATGGTGAGACACCCATAAACAATTCAAAATAGTGTACTGTACTGTATCTTTAAGTCTTTTAAAATTGGCTTCCCTGCATCCTCACTATCCATCTGAAACTCAGCAGCCTTCTGCAGAAGCCACCCTCATTTGTGCTATTTTCATATGTGGCCCCTAACATCACAGGGAGAAGAAAATGAATATGCATCATTCTGCATCTATTTGTCTTTATTTTGTTTAGCGTAACCTCCTCCTAAAGGTTACTAAGCCTGCCAGTTCCATCCACTTCTGATAACATCCAACAGAGAAACAAAAGTAACAGCCATTTTGTATTTCTTATGAGGGAAAATGGGAAGCATACGTTTTCTCTGCTATTCATCTCATTTATCCACAGACCTTTAGTTAATCAGATTCCTTATTCAGAAGATATAATCCTGGCCAGTTTAGCTTTTCTTTCCACCCTTATCATCATCAGTTTAACCTTTTTGGTAGTTCTTTCAGCCTTCAAAGGATATCTTGTGCATTATCTAGTTGTAATTCTTACAGTGAGGAGAACTTAGGCCCATAGAGGGTCTGTAGGAAGCCCGCCCTTGTCCCCAAAGGGCTGCTAAAAGCTAATCAAGGTGAAGAGGGAATACAGATCTGAGAAAACATGGAGATGCCTCCTCACCTCACTCACCCTTCTAATTAGGAAGATATGCAAGGTGAGAGGTGGATATAAAATGGTGATTCCTCCTTACTCCATTCACTGGATAGGGATCTCTTAGAAAGAGAGTAGGGTGCACTCAGGCGGTGCTTCATGAGGCAAGTCAGTCCCAACCTCAGAACTCAGAACGTCTGGGTTTTCAGAAGCGGGCTAACTCCCAATGAAGATACTCAGCCAGCTCTCAAAGTACTGCATGAATGTAACCAGCCATGTTTTTGCTTGCCCTCCCAATGCTGTGGAATGCTAAGAAAGGAGCATTTTGCGAAGGTGCCAGGGAGTGAAGCTAGAAAAGCTCAGCTGGTGATCTGACGAGGAAGCCAGTGACATCAGGAATGCAGCCATGTCCCCTGATTCCTTCTATCCCATAAAGGAGCATCAGGAATAATTCCCTCTTCCTGTGTTACAATATATTTTTTAAGGTAGCCCAGTGTTATATTTCATATTCCAACTGAGGGGATTGAAGTTGTGGGACAGCAGGCACCTCAGTGACTTCATACCAGAGGCAGGATTTGTAATAGCAGGACTTGATTTACAGCTTTTACTGACAATAGTGCACTGGTACTCTTTTGTTCTTTTATCTAGGCCAAAATCCTGGAGCATGACAATGTGAACTACTTGAAGAAAATCCTGGGCGAGCTGGCAATGGTACTGGATCAGATTGAAGCTGAATTGGAGAAGAGAAAAATTGAATATCAAGGTACACATTGCAAAATAATTTTCTGGATCTGCTAAAAGAGATCATGGAAGCTTATACATAGGTTTGCTTTTAGCAGCCAGTTGTCTTTTTAAAAAGGCAGTCCCTTTTCATCTGAGGGCCTCAACACACTGGTCATTTGTTCAACGTTCTTGTTCCCATGATACCGGTCCACCCTCCTGGTCTCTACACAATATAGGGCTGAAACTACTATCGAAGTAAGACAAAAATCCTTGCTGTCCAATTATTTCAAAGCCTTGTGTTGTGCTGTTGTATTTTTGCTCTGCTTTGTTCTGATTTGGATGTCATTTGATGGCTTTTCCGTATGGGAGTTTTTCTGCTAGCTGATCTCACCTTTCTGCATCCCACAGGCAGGTAAAACAAGGAGCTGAAGGGGCAAGAGTGAAGCAGGAAGGTAGAGGGTAGAGATAGGCAATGGGGGGTGGGGGGAACGGTAGCCTATGTTGGGAACAAGACATTGAGAATTAATTCTAGATGTGTGTGGACAGATGGTACTGGGGCAACCCAGTGCATCTCAGCAACAAATACTCTCCTGCCATGCGTGGATGCAAATACTGAAATGATCAATTCAAATCTGCCACAAAAAATATAAACAACCCAAGAATGACTGGGGATGCCACTGTGAGGACTGTCTCTTTAAGTTAGGTAACATATAATGCTTTCCAGGTTCTCTAACAAGTGACCCTTAAAGGTCCTAAAGCACTGAGAATGGATGCAGCAACAACAGTTTCCACCTTGTTCCACCATTGTTTCTCTCACCCAGTCTTTTTCCCTGCCCACTAAATTAGATTACACTTAAAGTCTGCCATAGACAGCACTAAAGATCATCCGTCACGTTATTTGGTAGCACAGGACATCCAGCAAAATTGTTTTTATGATGTAATTATTTTCAAGTTTAACATATTTTAATTTTGTTTTTATGTTTTTATTGTTATCTAGAGGGTAGGAAATTTTTATCGGGAGGGACTCTTTGGTTTTCTTTGTTTTGTTTTGTATATTTGGAAGGCCAATGTTTTAATTTGATGAGCACCACTTGGCAAGGTGAATGGGACCCCTGCCATATGGCCAAATTTAATCTCACCTGCTCTGGCAGCTCCATTTCTTCTGCCCAAGATTTAAATGGACTTGGATGGTGGTAGTGGTGAAGCTGAGTAAACCTACAAACTTCTGCTGATGCTCGTATGTGTGCTGATGAAAGCAGCTGGTGGGGATGAGAAGGCAGCACTAAATAATAATTCTGTGCCACCTAATTCATTCTGCCTTATGGTGACCCCCCCCCCCCAGGTTTTATAGGTGTAAACTACTCAGAAATGGTAGGGCAGGTAACTTTATCAGTGATACTCTGAGTTATTGCACCGGCAGATCCAACTCACTAAAACACTCTCATCCACTGAGCTACCCCAACTCTCAGAGACAGCACTGTGCAAACCTGAAAATCAGCTGCCCACATGTAATAGCCTGCCCATATGAATTATGTATCCCCACTAACAAAGTACATTAAGAGAATAGATGTTTGGTGTAAGTAAGCGAATAGCACTGCAGAGACCATATGTATGAGACATCACTGCCACGGGCCACCCCTCCCCTAGATATTACAGCAGTGTTGTGATGAAGACTCAAGGAATAGCCTGGCAGTGGTGCTAAGCATGTCCTGCAAGCTCCACATCTGGACTCCCTCACATCACTGGCATCATGAGTGCCAACATGGTGCAGTAATTATTACATTTGGGATTTTGGAGATTCCAAGTTCAAATCCTCAGTGAGCCGTGAAACTCCCTGATGTTTCACACTCTCTTGACTGGCCTGCCCCAAATGGCTGTCGTGAGGATAAAGGGAGGAGGAAGAGAGCCAAGGAAACTTTCTTGAACTTTTTGAAAGAAAGGTAGGATAGAAATATAACCAACCAATTATGCCCATTATTTATTGGTGTTATTCTGTTGCTGAGTGGAGGGGAGCATATTGATGCATTCTGCTCACAGCACTCCTTAAAAATTACAGCTTCTATCACTAACAGAGTTGTAGCAAAGATGAGCAAATTTAGTCCAGCGTGTGTTTACATGGGTTAAAATCCAGTTCCTCAAATACAATTCCAATTTCTGTGTCTGAGTAAGTGGACTTGATCCATGAAAGTTCACACTGACACATGTAAATTAAATAACACAACATGTTATTTATTTGTTCATTCGTTTGTTCGTTCATTCATTCTTTCTTTTCCTGATTTTTCCAGACACAATCTATAAAAGCTCACACTGAAATAAAATCTCCTTATCTTTTGAGATGCAACAACTCTTTTCCTTCTACCTTTGCTATATGTGCTGAAAAAGACTAACTTAGCTACCTCTTTGAAAACTATCGCTAATAACATTTAAGTGTACTGTTGACATTTTACAACATAAAATTCGGAGATAACTGACCAATGCTTGGTTTTTTTTATTATCAACTGCTCTTTATTCAAGAAGAAAACTTCCAAGTGTCATACAGAGAAATTACACATCAGAATACCAAATCAAAGAAAGTGAAATTTTATTTTAAATATCCAAATAATGACATAGGGAAACCAACATGGATAATTTGTTTTGGAGTGTCCTTGAGTGTCTGGGCATCTTTTGCATATGCAGCTTGGATGATTTGACCCCTGGCCTTTCTATCTGAAAGATACTAAGCACTCCTTCTAGGAAAAGGGGAGATTCTGCAAAGCATGTATTTCAAAAATAAATTGCACACACAGATTATTATTATTATTATTATTTATTGTATTTATACCCCGCCTATCTAGTCATTTCGACCACTCTAGGCGGCTAGATACCCCAAGTTGCTGATGGAACACAGAATTGATGCCATCCCAGCCTTAATGGCAGGATCAGTCCTCTGGTATCTAAGAAGGTTTTGCACACTCAGGGCCAAGCAGCTGATCTGCTTGCAAGAAACAGAGGCACATTGTGTGGTCAGAACAGAGGCATCCAAAACATTAAAACAGGTAGGAAAAAGAGGAAAGAAGCAGGGGTTGAAAACAGACATGTAGGCATGGTGTTTCATATGGATCTAAAACGTGCTTTGAAAGATCAAGAAAATAATCCCAGGTTTAGGTGGAAAAACATATCTGAAAATGACTTGAATCTTATCTTCCAGATCCCACTCAAATGCTCTACAATCCTAGGACTTACCAAGTTGGGTGGAATTTTTCTTTTCTTTTTATAGGCTTCTTAACCTTTTTTCCCTGAAGATTTTTTTTCCTATTAGAAAGCCTTCCACAGCTGCTTTCTACCTGTTCCCTGGGAAGAGATACAGTAGTTCTGGCCTTTGAAAATATGCAAATATACATTAGTCAAGCAAATCACTGTTCACACAGCAGGAACCTCTCCATTTAGAAGAGACATTTTGAACAGCCTTCCCAGAAGAGATGGTGGCTATTCAAGATTAGCCCTCCTCAACGCAGACGTGACATTTCTAATAACTGCACCTGTCAGTGCATTCAAAAGCCAGCCTGTGTACGGCCTATCTTGGAGACTTTGAAAGTCACTGGGGCTTGTACAGCTCAAGTTACTTCTGTTCTCTCACGAGATACCCTTGAGAACCTTTGCAAGCTACATGCAGAAATGCCAAGGTGACAGACATAACAATGAAAAATAAATAAATAACCAATTATTATGAATGCAATATGTTGCTATGTGGGCAAAATAGGAAATGCTTATATCGTGATTTTGTAAGCTGTCTTTCGACATCATACAGAAAACATAAAATGTATGCAAAGGAAAATAGATACATTATTTGGACTTTACATTGTGGAGATATATTAGGTTGCATTACAACTGAGACCATCCCTATATGTACTTGTAGACAGTATTGCATCTAGGATTAATTATACAAAAGCACAGAAAATCTTCAGTATTATTCCAGAGAACTTCAGCTTCCTTTTTTAAAAATTACATTTTTAGACACTGTGCTTTCAATAGTAACTGGAATGTGTGGGTCAAAATTACAAGCCAAACTAAGAGTCTACTGCTTTGGGGTTGCTGATGATCCCTAGTGAAGGGAATGGGGTTTCAGTACCCCATCAAGCTTCTTATCACAAAGCATGTGGGAAATCATATATGATTTACATTTCTGTGTATGTGTCAGCCATTTGTACTTCATGCCCTTTTGTTTTAGTTAACAATGATAATGACTGGCCAGACATCACACACGGGTACAACTATATTGACAAATAATGCAGATTCATTCCTCCCACTTGGCTGTGAAGTTCTCTGGATGATCTTAGGCCAGTCGTTTCTCCCTCTTTGAGCATTGTAAACATAATAAATACATGAATAAAGAATAAATATTAATAAACTTAAAAAAGGAGCACTTACAGTTAGGATAAAAATCTCAATCTCTTTCATGCTGCTGGCAATGAGGATTTAAGGAACAAACGTGTTATGAGGGTAAAGGTAATTTTTGTCCAGTTGTGTTTGACTCTAGGGGGCGGTGCTCATCCCCGTTTCCAAGCCATAGAGCTAGCGTTTTGTCTGAAGACAATCTTCCGTGGTCATGTGGCCAGTGCGACTTAGACACAGAAAGCTGTTACCTTCCCACCAAGGTGGTCCCTATTTATCTACTTGCATTTACATGCTTTCGAACCGCTAGGTTGGTGGGAATTATGAGGGAGCAAGGTCCAAAAATTCAGTCAGACTGAGAGAATGGTCTTAATATGCCTATGAAGAAGTGGGCTGTAGTCCACCAAAATGTATGTCATTGAAGTTTGCTAGTCTTTAAGATACACTTATTTCTGCTGCTACTGACTACCCCTCTGGCTTCTCCTCTGGAAATAGTCCTAACCTCGAACTGAGGAGGCTGGGATCTCTGGATCACATGCCAAGGGGGAGTGAAATTACACAATGGCCAGAAATATGGTAGACATCTGTTAAACATGCTGTATTTTTTAAACTGTGTATCATACAGTATACATAGATTGTATGTCCTGTAGATATTATATTTGTAACTTTGATTTTTCTTTTGGCGGCTTTATCCTCCAGGACAAAAATGTGAACTCTGGCTTTGTGGATGTGTATTTACCTTGGCTGACATCTTGCTGGGAGCCACATTGCACCGTCTCAAGTTTCTAGGACTCTCTAAGAAATTCTGGGAAGATGGCAGCAGACCTAACCTACAGAACTTCTTTGAAAGGATACAAAAACGTTTTGCCTTCAGGAAAGTTTTGGGAGACATACACACCACGCTTCTCTCAGCAGTGGTACCCAATGCCTTCAGGCTGGTCAAACGGAAACCTCCATCCTTTTTCGGAGCGTCCTTCCTTATGGGATCTCTAGGGGGGATGGGCTATTTTGCTTATTGGTATCTAAAGAAAAAATACATATAATGCTGGCTGTTCCAGTATTTTGTTTGGTGTCTCTGTGCTGTGTGAACCCATGAGGAATTTTCAGTAATTGTAACGAAATTTGAAGCCAATATGAATAACTATGCTGTTAATGTAACATTCCATAGTCTAGAAGTAGAAAACTTATACTGCAAGGAAGCAAGTCAACAAAAATATTCAACTTGTATAATGCCTTTTTTAAAGGTTTAAGTATTGTAAAACTATAAGCAGTGGATGTGTCCTGATGCTTTACACAACCACTGCGGAGCAAAACTGCCCTCTAGCACAAGCAAGTCCCATCGACAAGCTAGGGTAACCCCAGTAACACAAAATGGAAAAATGGGGTTTCCTTCTGTACCTTTTCATAGTTTTTTGAATGTTTGTTGGCCACATAGCACATTTTTTCACAGGTGCAAATAGCAGAGACCTTTCTTTCCTAGGAGGTGTTGTAGTGTTGTGGTAAGATGGAAGCTTTAAAAAAAAAAAGAGGAAATAGAATGGACACTGTCAATTAGACCACAGTAGTTTGTGAAGTTCTCAGTTAAGGTGGAAAAAAGTTATTTGTGGACGTGTGTCTCTCTCTTTGTATCAACATTTCCATTGGATCTTGTATTTTTATTGACCTGCGCTTAGAATGTATCCACTTTCTACTTCAATTTTTTAATTTTTTAATTGTATCTTACAGCCAATGGCCGATGGTTTTTTCTGATTGTAACCCTTGATTTTGCAGGTGAATTTCTGTCTTAACAAGGAGTCTGCCTCAAGTTGCTTTCATGAATTTGCCAAGCATCCTTCACCAATGGAGCCTTTCTGGACTCATAACAACATAACTGTTTTCATGAGTTTCAAGCCATTTCCAAAAGATTTATTTTGTTTTTGTCTTTCTTTCTTGAGATTTTACCAACCATTTTCTGTTCTGTATTTTTCTTAGAAACACTTTGCACAGAAAAAAAAATCACATTTCTCACTTTCTTGTGCCTTTTGCATGTTGGAAAGAGTAATGAGCATCACTGCTACTCATGCTTTAAAAAGCCTCCAAGAATCTGAATAAACCATATGGGAGGAGTAATGGCTTTACATTTCTAAATGTGTTAAGCCTCAGTTGACTCATTTTCAAGAGTAAATTATGTACACATACATGCTTGGTTGTCTGTTTTAACAGAGTCTAGTGTTGGATGGGTCTCTAGCTTTCAGCCATGATTCTGGTGCATTTCAGACAAGGATTTTGTCATATAATTGCCTAGCCTTATTCATAGAATTTTATTTAGTGGTGGCAGGGTTTCAAATGTCATAATTGTCTCCACTTTTTAATCCTCCCATTACAAGGTTCTTCCATCTGTTTTCCTTCCATAAAGAATCTGCTAAGAAAGAAAAGTTGGAACAGTGCCTTTCATCTGATAACATTAGCACCCTGAATTACAAGAAATAATTACAAATACTAGGATGCCTTTCGGTATGTGCCTTTTCTTTTACTACTCTATTAATCGTAGCTAGCCATCCTATGTTTGATAGTAAGGACTGGGACTTCCAGGTCAAGGATGTGATTCTGAGACAGAATGAAATTTGCCACCCTAGAAAGTAGCCGTTATGAAGGGGGTGGTTGGTGGAAAACACGAAATCTTGGATTTCAGAATAAGATCTTGACCTTGAATACCAGGGAGGGGCATTTGACCTTGTATGCGTTATTGTTCGGCAGTGCAACAGATATATTTCATATGAAATGAATTTATACAGTAGTTGGTATTTGATTTGGTAAAAAGGGTTTTCCCTCTCATCTCCTTCACTGCAGTCTTAAAATAGGATAGGCAGCTGGCAACAGAGTCTTCTGACATAGCTTCTTCCCTTGTATGAGGCTCTTTCAGGGAGTGGGGAACTGCCTTGGGCAGCCTCAAGGCATATTTATAGTACTAGCTGAAATTAGATGGTGATTATGAGTCACCATCTTCGTCATCATCTCTGAGAATATTTAAAGTATTATTTCTAAAGTATTGTTATGAGATGAATTAAATATTGTTTATCTTATTACCATAAAGGAAACTGTATTTCTTGCCACTGCCACCCATTGGGAGCCTAAATTGTGAGTTGCTGCATGGCGCTTAAGGATCAGGTGTGACATCCCACATGACAGCAACAAACCTTTTTTCTTTACCTGGGGTTTACTCAGGCACATATTTAATGCACAGGTCAAAGTAACTTGACTTCAAGAGCCTTTGGGTCATGTACTGGTTGGATAGCTCAGCGGATAGTTCAGTACCCCACTGTGCCTTCTGTGGGTTAAGTCAACCTGTGTGACTATGGGCAAGCTGCACAGTCCCCAGGGGTCCCCAGAAAAAGGGAATAGTAAATCACTTCTGGGCATTCTCTACCTGAAATATCCTGAAAAGGGTTGATGTAAGTCAGAATTGTCTTGATTGTTGTTATTGTGGCATGTAGATGACAGAAGCTGAACCTTCCCACTCAGCAGTAACAAATTTCCTTAATCTGTCCCACCAAGCACTGCCCCCTTTTTTTCATTGCCTGAACTACTCTGTACAGTAAACAGGTGAGCTGATCGTCCACCTGTAGTCCTCCAAATGTTAGCAAATTGCTACACCCATCATGCCCCACGGAAGCCCAAACTGGCTGGGTTGACAGGAATACTAGTCTAGCAACCTCTGGAGTTTGAATCTACAAGAAGGAATGAATAACATGACAAGCTATCCTTAATAATTTAATTTATTTATACCCTTTGCATGCTTTAGAAGTTGGTTGGCAATTTTCCAGGAAATTTATTTTTGGCCCTGCCCTTACACAGGCCTCACCACCAGATTTTTAAAGCAGTAGGATTTGATTTGAATGGTAAGTGTCTCGAGTTATTTACCTAATATATAGCTCATTGGCTTAGGTATCCGGTTGTGGAGCTAGAGGTTGGGAACTCAATTCCCCACTGTGCTTCCTGAGAGAAGAGCCGGCTTGTGTGGCCTTGGGAAAGCTGCACAAACCCAGGATGCCCAAGAAGAAGTGAATTGTAAATTCCTTCTGAGTATTCCATACCTGGAAAACCCTGAAAAGTGTTGCCATAAGTCAGAATTGACTTGATAGCATATGATTATTATTTTATACCACTTAAGATTTTTCTGATAAACTGCAGACATTGACTGCATTTGAAACCTTGAAAAAGTGCCAACTGCTCTCTGTTTCCTAAAAGTGAAATATCATTGTTCGCGAAGTTTGAAGGGCACTGAATTAGCTCACTTGTACATTTGTTGTAGTGGTTAGAACAGGGAAGGAAATAACATTTAGGGGCACTATGGACTAATTTTCCTATTGACATGGAGGACCGAGGAGCATCCAGGTGAAGGCAGTACTGTGGACAACACTGAGCTAGAAGGAGTACCAGTAGAACTTAAGACCTCTGACTACAGGTACAGTATTTGTTTCCCAATATTTTATGTGCTTTTCAGATTCTGCAGTTTTGTGCAAATGGCAGCAGTAGATCTTGTATAATCCTCAGTATCTCAACATCATCCAAATGTGTTTCCTTGTTTTAATCTCTTTACCTCCAGAGCTGATCATCCTGCCTCTACTAAGTTCAATTGATTGAGCAATTTTATTTAAAACATTTATAGCCCACCCAATCTTTGTTCTTTGATGAGGCCCATAGAGCCGATGTGCCATGAGATAACTGACAGTACCAGAGAAAGAAATGTCAGATGTTCTAAAGTGATTAATGCCCCCCCATATGTTGACCATTACCATATTTATGACATGCATTATTTGCACTGCTTTAAGTGGCGAAAGCAATCAAACAGACAAGTTCTCCTTATGCCCCATCATTATTTAAGACAGGATGTAGCACCACAGGCTCATTTTGGGTGAAATAACATATTTGCTAACAGATTAACGCGACTCTAGAAGGCAACTACCACCAAGTAATCAAATACAACGCAACGTCTGAAACCGTTTGTGATACTATTGGAAAAACCAATGATTTCATCAGCCACTGATTTTTCAGAAATAAAAAATTCTTATCCCCCTCCCCTGCAGATCCTGAGGCTCTTATGGGATCCATTCATTGTACGAGAGCTGCTGGTGGTCATGGGTCAAGGATCTTTAATTTCCTAAATTTGCTGCCAGAAGTAAAATTGTGCTGGCAGGGACAATTTTTGGAAAATAAAGCCTCCCATCCTGTGCCCCCCAACTGCTTCCCCATGATTAAAGTGGAAGTCAAAATAATAATGTGCTATCAAGTCAATTCTGACTTATGGCTACACATTTCAGGGTTTCTCAGGTAGAAAATACTCAAAAGTGGTTTACTATTCCCTTCTGGTATGACCTGCGACTGCACAGTTTGTCCAGGGCCACATAGGCTGACTCTACTTCATAGGAGGCACAGTGGACAATTGAACTCCCAACCTCTGGGTTACGCAGCCAGATAATAAACCACTGAGATTTCAGCCATTAAGTCTAATGGGATTTACTCCCAGATAAGTGGGAATCTGTGTTCTTGTTTGGAAGTACATTTCAGTTAATTCAGCAGTATTGAGTGAGCAATGGGTCTGTCATACGGCTCTTCATGAACGAAGGACTTATTAAACTAGTTCAATTGTATAGCATTGCTCAGTGACACTCACAAGGGGTTAGAGGGTTCTAAAATTGAGCTGCCAACTTTCTCTGCTGGTGTAACTTGTCAATCTTACTTTCATTATTCAAGAACTTTATAGACTGCCATGTTCAGATATCAGAAGTCTCAAAAAGACAGAGCTAAACACAATTGTTAATCCCAATTAGAAAAGACCCATTGAATCAATGGAAATTTGGTAAATCACTTGCATAAATTCAGTTGAAACGGTGGATCTATTCTAGTTAGTTGTGGGGAAAATCCCCAGGGAACCGCCACTCGGAAGCCAGCCCAAGCAGCAGCTGCATGAAAACCAGGGAAAGATCTCTGATAGAATGAAGACAGACTGCAGTCTTTAGTTATGAGGCATATCATCGATGAAGATGTCTGCCTGTAAAAAATGTCTACAAAATGTCTACCTTCTTCTCCGGAGGCATGTCTTTTTATTAAGTACTATCATTAGCATTTTTTAGCATAAAGATAAGATTTTAGCCAAAGAGGCATCGAGTAACAATCTGTTTTAGGACATTCCACACATGCGCAGAGAATCACAGAACAATGCATCTTTATACTACAATAGCTTGATTATGCTAAACACCACTGAAGTACCCCTTAATAGCCACAAGATGGAATTTTAGGCTAAAAACTTCCCAGTTAGTAACAACTGAATTCAGTCCAGGGCAAAGTGTGGCCCTTCAGATGTTATTACATTGCACCTCCCAGCATTCTTCACCATTGCTTATGCTGGTTAGTGCTAATGCAGGTTGCAGTTCAACATCTGAAGGGTTGTATTTTGCCTATCCCTAATTTAGGTGCAAGATTCTTATACATTTTTTCATATTCCTTATTTTTATTTACCAGTGGGGTCTCGACTTACGAACGGCTCGACATACGAACGTTTCGACTTACGAACAGCTCTCATAGGAATATATGGACTCAACTTACGAACTTAGATTCGAGTTACGAACTCTTTTTTCCTTTTTTTTTTAAAGCTAAGTCATCTTAGGTTAAAAGGAAAAAAGAAGAAAAATATCCCCCTCTAGTGGCAGAAGATGGAATAGCAGCTTCCCATTAGTTTCTATGGACGAAAAGAGCAGATACGGATTAAATGGTTTTCAATGCATTCCTATGGGAAATGCAGATTCGACTTAAGAACTTTTTGACCTGAGAACTGCCTTCCAATACGGATTAAGTTCGTAAGTCGAGACCCCACTTGTATGTAATTGCAGCTTAAGTTATCCTAGTGAGCAAGATACAATCATGTGCTACAGCAGTGATCAGAGTGTAAGAAAGACTTAGAAACTACTGTCTATAAACCTAGATTACAAATAACCTTTGAACAGACTCAGAACATGAAGAAACAACAGGCGTTTCTTTGCAAACGTCCAAAGATCAAAACGACAAACACAAAATATACATGGATATGTATTGCACAGGTTTATTGCATTATACATAAATAGTGGAACCTATACAACTTTAATGTTGAAATGAAGAAATTGGAATAGTTAAGAGATTTTGTATACCTTGGTTCAGTCCAAATGGAGACTGCAGCCATGAAATCAGAAGACTAAGATTCAGAAGGGCAGCAATAAAGGGATTTAGAAAAGAGCATCAGGTTTAAGGATGTGTCACTGGAGACCAAGACTATCCACACTCTGGTATTTCTGATCACCATGTATGGGTGTGAAAGCTGGACAGTAAAGAAAGCTGACAGGGAAAAATTGATTCATTCAAAATGTGGTGCTAGAGAAGACTCTGTGGATACCCAGGACTAGGAGAAAGATGAAGTGGCTCCTCGATCAAATCAAGCTTGAACTATCACTGGAAGCAAAAATGTTGAAACAGGCTTGTCCCCATTATGAGAAGACAGAATTCTCAGGGAAAGAAAATAATGCTGGCCAAGGTTGAAGACAGCAGGAAAAGACGACCAAATATGAGATGTAGTGACTCCCTAAAGGAACCACAGTCTTGAGTTTACGAGAGCTGAGCAAGGCTGTTCAGGATGGGATATTTTGAAGATTGCTGTTCATAGGGTCCGAGACAACTTGACAAGCACATTACAACAAAGTGGGAATCAAGGTAGGTGAGGAAAGTTGCATATATGTACAAACTCAGTTTAAAAGAAAATTTGGAGCATAGCTTTTAAATAAAATTTAAGAAATGGAAAATATCTAAATATTTATAAAATCACCCTTTATCTGTGCAACATAGAATACCATGCTGCTGGCATGAGGTGCTATCCAGACCAGGGAAATTTGTTTCCCTTCAAGATCCACTGCAGTCCACTGACAGAAAAATGTGATTCTACATATGCAAACCCACTCTTATACCTCTATTTTTAGTATGGCTGGAACTAGCAGAAATATATGTGAATCATACACGTACGTGACAACATACCACCTTGTCTGTTACACCAGATATTTTTCTGCCACACAACCAGGACCTGTTCTCACAATACCTCAATGCTGCAAATAGTCCCTGAAGACACAAGAATCAGATTGTTATGCAGCAAGTCACTGAGAGATGCAATTCTTCTATAAGTGGCGAGAGAAAGGAGCTAGAAAAGGGGGAGTGAGAGCAGGTTCAATTCAAAAACCTTCAGCCTGGCTTAGCCATTGGGAGATGGGCTTGTCGCCAAACCTCCTGCCTCTAGAAGAGAGGAGGTGGTATCATTCCCTCCTTCAAACAATCAAACATAAATACAAACCATCCCTATTGCAACACTTGAGCGTACAGCATCTCAAGTGAGCCTCCAGATAATGAATGGACTGGGATGATTTAACAAGGGCAGAGAGGTGAAGTAAGTAAAGAGACCAGTAAAGAAACTGCTTGATTCCAGTTTAGAAGAAAGGTTTTATTTACCCATTCATAATGTTCCTGTTTTACAAGTAAATGCAAACTTAATAAATACCATTGTTGCTAAGCATATTCCATCTCCAATAGTGAACTCAGATATGGAAGGCAGTGATGTGGGAGGTCTGGGAGTGGCTGGAGGCATGCAAACAAAGCTTCTTTATATTCAACTGGATCTGTATTCGTTGTCGTCGTTTAGTCGTGTCCGACTCTTCGTGACCCCATGGACCAGAGCACGCCAGGCCCTCCTATCTTCCACTGCCTCCCGGAGTTCTGTCAATTTCATGTTGGTTGCTTCGCAGACACTGTCCAGCCATCTCATCCTAAGGGTCTAATGTCTAGAAATATTTATGGAGATTCCCAACTTCAGAAGGACCAGTAACATGCTACTGAAAGAAAAAAAAAGAACTCTATGGCATGACCTCTAGTGTTCATTTTGGCAAGGGCAAAGTTGTCTATACGTCCCTGTGGTTTACTCAGAGTGAAATTTTAATGAAATAAATGCAAATTATTTCTGTCAAATGTGTCTAAGATCAAGGCATTAACACTATACAAACAGTAATTATTATTTGTAATGAACACACTCACTGTTAATGAATTTGATTTGTTCAGCCATGGGGGAAAAAAAAGCAACTGACATGATGCAAATATTAAAACATTAATAGTATCATATGGAGGATGGAAGAGAAACATAAAATAGGTTTTTAAATACCAGCATTGATATATCATATCAAGCCAAACTCAGCCACCAGTTCTAATATTTAATACACCCAGACAAAAGAAAATATGTACAGGACTATTCGAACATATCGAATAAGCTTATGAAAATATATGCATATAAATAATAAAAAGAGAAGGCATTTCAATTCATGCTGTTATTTTTTAATTCCAGCACACAATATTTAGAAACCTTTTTTAAAAAAATAAATGTAAGCTTACTGCTTATAGCATAATGGGGCAAAACATTGCCAAACGGAAAAATGTAACTTATAGAATCAGTTCTCAGCACGTTTTCACCATCAACAAGTCGCTTAGAGGAATCCTCAGTACCAAAATGTGTGGCAGAAAGGTCATTGTGTCCTTGGATGCTGAAACATTACAGCCACTGCAATTCATTTGAACACTTCCTGGGAATAGTAGTACCATAGTAGAGGCAACAGTTATCTCATCCAACATGTAGCTTGATTTATTAATACTTGGCTTTTACCTTTATTGCAGGATGGCCAAGATAGCTCACAAAAATGAAACTAAATAAATTGGGACTCTGCTATTTATCATTAGACCAATGATAAATAGCATGGTCCCAATTTACAGTGGTGCCTCGCATAGTGATCGCTCTCTATAGCGATGAAATCGCTTTGCGATGGACTTTTTGCGATCGCAAAAGCGATTGCTTTCCGATGGTCCCTATGGGTATTTCCGCTTTGCGATGATCGCAGGGAAGCGATCATCGCAAAGCCCCCATATTCGCACAGCTGATCGGCGGTATCAAAACTGCCACCGGGGAAAAAACATGGCCGCCCGCTCTTTTTTTGGAACGGATTCCTTGCTTTAGAGGCACCGAAAATGGCGGCGCTATGGAGGATCTTCGCTCAGCAGAGTTTTAAGCCCATAGGAATGCATTAATCGCATTTTAATGCGTTTCTATGGGCTTTTTTATTTCGCTTAGCAATGTTATCGCTTAGCAGTGATTTTTTCGGTACGAATCAACATCGCTAAGTGAGGCACCACTGTATTTCATGGCCATCCTATAAATCTAAGGTTCCCATATGACCTCTGTGGTTATTCCCATTGCCTTTCACATGGGTAATGATAGTCTAAATTGCTTTCAGTCATGAAAAGTGCCGTGCACACCAACTCTTTGTGCAATACAGATGTCATTGAAATTTGGCACATTTGTACAAGTTGTTTTAATCCCTCAAAATATAAATAGCAGAATCCTAAATACTAAGAGTGTGATCTGTTAAGGTGCTTAACATTCCTGCCATGTACACTTGCAATGTATATGTTCCTCATTGCTAGGTGTATTGGGACCAGGGTTTTAAAAAGCAACTTCGCAGTTAAGTTCAGGGCAACCTTCGGAAGGAAAATGGCTAGGAAAACCTATGTGAATCAGGTCAATATGCCACACATGACACCGGATAATTTGAGAAGTAACTACCATAGAAGCTCAAAGGTATTTACTTATAAGTAAATGCATTTAAGCTTGAACTGCATATCACTTTGAATAAACATACTCCACCTCAATAGGTGTGTGGATCACACACTTAACATGAAACATTCAAACCACTTATTGAAATATTCCCATCAATTTTGGCTTTAAGGATGACAGTCAAATTTCCTGATAACATTGGAGCTGAATCAATTACTTCCCTAGGATGATACTTGAACTAAAAAGTTGCAAATTTTGTGATTCTTAGCTCTTGCTCATAAGTATCTGGACTTCTGGATACAATATACAAAACAATACCATCTATTAATGTTGGGGATTTCAAAAGTACAGTGGTGCCCCGCATAGCGACATGAATCCGTTCCGGATTAATCATCGCTATGCAAAAACATCGCTAAACGGGTCGGAAAAACCCATAGGAACGCATTAAACTTCGTCTAATGCGTTCCTATGGGGCCCAAACTCACCGTTCAGCGAAGTTCCTCCATAGCACCGCCATTTTCGTGCCCTCGGTAAGCGAGGGCAGGGCGCGAAAACACTTGTGGTGGCCATTTTGGGCACCCGGTGGTCATTTTGGAACCGCGGATCAGCTGTTCAAAAAAACATCGCAATATGAAGATCAATAAGCGAAATGCTTACCGATCATCGCAATGCGATGTTTTACCATATAAAACATCGCAATGCGACCGCATTAGCAATCTAAAAATTAGATCGCTATGCGGATTCATCGTTAAATGGTGCACTCGTTAAGCGAGGCACCACTGTACTCAAAATTAAAAGCAATTGCATTTCTGTTCAAAGAGTGAAGGAGCAAACAGCGTAATAAAACTACTTAGGGGGTATTTGTATTTAATCACTCAACCTTAGGTTACGGCCATGGGTGAGATACAAAGCATACTGCAAAATTTAATTTAGAATTTAAAAATGTATGATTTTTCTTTGTTAAATTTATGGATTTTTTTCATAAAGGATGGTTATGGGGAACTATATATACAGAATATTCTATAAACTGTAGTTGTTTAAAAAAACTACCTTTCTGTTGCACTTTGATTACAGCTAAATAAATATGTCAGATAAAAGTTACATAGTGAATGTAGCAACTCTGCTGCCCACACCTTATTTTTACAAGAGCATTTTAACTAAAAGTATAAAGTACGTTGTAACATGTCAGGGGGTTGTACTGCCAGACATGTCATGTCAAGATGATCAGCATTTTAATCCTGAAGAATAAATGCTAGTACTGTATAAGGATGATGCAAGCCCTTTGCCCAAAGAAAACAGTGCATAAAGTCATTTTGTGGCAGTTTGACAGGGAAGGACTGGAGACTAAAAATATTTCATAAACTAGGGGAAATGGCAGTTCACTTGAGCAGTTGCTTTGTTCCAATTTCTGTGTTGTTGATAAACATGACAGTAACTAACACCAAGTCAGAGAATCACCCTCCTTAATCCAAATACATTGCCTCATATGGAGTTCTTTAGCAGAAAACCTCATTTTGCATCAAGGTTATCATTGACTCAAAGATATCATAGTAAGGCAGGAAGATAATTTGAAGCAATATGTTAATCTGTCTATTGCCCAGAATACTCAAGCATGTACCCAGGCAGTTCTTTTGGTCAGGACAACTTGCTTAATCAAATTTTTTTCTTGTCAGGTGCTATATTTTCGCAGCAAGCAGTTTGTATGTTTGCTTGTTTGTTTAGTGTATGACATCAGCTTCCTGTAGAGCCTGTCAGCCTCTAGCTGACACTGGGAGTTTTCTTCTTTCCATGTTACTGGAATTCAAACTCCAATACTAATACTAGTCACTAGTGTTTTCATCAAGTTAGCCAAGGAGGCTAACCATGCATTTTGTCATTAGTAAGGTTCCCACAACAACATGCTTCTTTCTGCAAGCAGACAACAACTTCAAGTTAGAATAAAATATATAAATATATACTTGGTCTTTTGCTCCTCCCTTTAAATAAGTTTGTAATTAACCAACTTAAAAACTAGTTTAACAAATAAAGAATACAATTTAAATCAATCTCTGAGTCACCAAGTTTTTTTATAGACTACGATTAGATTTATGACCACTCAAGCTAGTTCTTCGAGGGGGAAGTCCAGGAGAAAATGGTTTCAAGTACCAAAACCTGTATGTTCCACACCAAGCTAAGAGGCCCACCAAAGTACCAAATACCTTTTGGGAGATATCATGGAAATATACAGCAGTGGTAAAAAACATCCACACCCAGATCAGGAGCAAGCAACTCAATGCCAGGAATAAAATACTGACTATCCTTTGTAGTCTGGGATCCTGGGACGTTTTCACACTGTGCATCACAGTTATCTCCTCTGTGATCATTAGGATACAGTATGAGAGGAGGAAGCAGTGTCCTGAAATGTCAAAACCATGCCAGAAACCATGCGCTTGCTGGCACTGTTGTTTGCTGGGATGTTCCTTGAGCAGATGATCAAGATCTGATGATCTATAGCAGCTGCCGGTGAGATCCTCAATGTGCAGGAATACCCCTGTGCATGCATACCAGATGGCAGTACCAGCCAACAGACTGCTGAGACGTTGAGCCACCACAATAGGGTTCCGAGTGACAAGATAGTGGGTGATGCCGATGAAAGGCAGGAGGAGAAACAGCGTCCAGGCCCAAGCAAATTTGACAAAATAGCTGCCAGAGAGAACATGAAGAGAACTATATTAAGCTCCTGGTAGGGATCAGAAGTATACTAAGAGAAGTTATCAAATGATCACAATTGCATCACATCTATGTCCATCTTAGCTAATATTTCTCAGTTTCTAGATTCTAAGCACAACCTATCTTATTCTCCAGGTTCTAGATTGTGAGGTCTAAGCGACCTTAACATCTATATCAGCTTTTATCAGCCTCCCTGAGTGTTAAGGTCAACAGAACAGGCCTTTCTCACAGTCCTGCCACCATTACAGGTGCACTTGGTGCAGATACAGGAGAGGGATAACGAATATTTTAAATAAATAAAATTTAAATAAACCATTGTGCTAGGTATCTGTAGTCCCTGCAATAGGAGAATCAAGTAATTTAGTTTAATTTCAAAGTCCAACAAGAATCATTTCTCAAAACTGAGGTTAATTAAAAGACAGGTGAAACACAACCAGAAGGCTCAAACTGAGAGGCTGTGATTTCACACAAATTGCAAATAATGTATTGTGATGCCACATGGGCTAAGTGTCCTAAATAATAATTCAAAATTTGGAGTGGGGCTGTAACTTAGTGTGGAGTATAACTGTTGCAAGGAAACACAAAGATTCTGTTTTAGCATTGCCAGGTAGACATGATCCTGGAGAGCCACTGCTAATCATTGCACACAAGAGATGGGCAAACTGCTACCCTCCCTGTTTTGTATGGCTGCAACTCCCAGTATTTGTCAACTTTAGCCAAACTGGCTAAAACTGTGTGGTCCCACAGGAGGACCACTCATCATCAACCCTTGCTGTAGCCAAAACTAAAGCAGGTTGATTAAAGAAAAGGCAGTTTCTGAAACGCATATGCCCAGGAGAGAAGCCTTGATTCAAAGAAGAAAAACACCGAAGGTAGTGCCACACCTACAAAATATTTGGGACTTTGATCTAACCAAGTTAAGCTACTGCTTTACTAGATTAACTAAATTGTTCCTCATTGTCAGCCTTCAGAACTAAACAGAACACACATATATGATAAACTGCAATGATTAAATGACTGCTTTTACTCAATATATATATTATGATAAATAAATAGCAGTGATCTTCTTCATGGATCTTCGCCCCAATTTGCAGGAAAGAAATAACACGGTGGTCAAATGGCTCTCCCCCCCCCCTCATGCTAGCTACCAAGGCCACCTCCCCATAATCTGCCTCCCTCCCTCCAGCAAAGTAAGCCCCCTACTTTCGCCACAGCAAATCTCCCTCCCCCGTTCCCCATCGAAGTTGTCGCCCTCGCAAACAAGCTTTGGAGTACGAGCGAGCCCCGCTCCCCAGCCCTCACACGTTGAGGATGTTGCGCTTGTTGCTCATGTAGGATTCGGGCAGCGGCGCCAACTCCTTGACGAAGGATCCACCCAGCATGAGGGCAAAGAGACCCCAAGGCATCAGTCGCCGTACTGCGCGGTTCACCAGGTAAGGCAGCAGGCAATGCGCGCAGCGATCCACGGACTCCATCACCAACGGCCCGGCGAGTTATCAGAGGGCAAAACCGAACTAGTGATCGCCGCCTCGCGAAATTCCCGGCCGCCGTAGTGCGTCACTGGGTACCACCCCCGACGGACAAACCGGCCCCGCCTTCTCCCAAGGCGCAGGCGCAGTTGGCCCAAAGCCGCTGCAATGGGGGCGGTGAAGGACGCCGCGCCGGTCGACTCAACAGGCGCGCGCACGGGAGAGCGCGCTCCGCCGCCTGCTGAGTCAGTAACTGTCATTTTAGCTGCGCCTGCGCGTAGCACTTAAAAGCGGCGTGGCCTGAGCTGAACCTTTTGGGTTGCAAGGACATATAGAATTATTTGGACGCCGGTTCCACTGACCTGAGAGGCGGTTGCTTCCGTTCCGTTCGTTCTTTTAAATGGAGAGACTATCATGCAGACCAAGTGTAAAAAAAGCAGTTGTGGGTCTCGCCAGACAAGGCTGTCCTACATTAAGGCACCTGGGAACTGCTTTCAAGGTGGAGTTTCCAAGACTGGCAGGCAGATACAGGTCGACGTTGCCTACTTGGCATGTGTCTTTTTACATCTGCCTGCTTTTAGCTGTTAAATAAATTACGCTGTTTGTTAAAATGGGTGTCACAGTCCTATGTACGACTGGATAATAACAAAGGCACCCCAACCCACTCCATACCCAATATAAGGGCAATGCTCTAGGTCCATACAATGGTCCAGTCCAAACAGCCCGGTCCCCAGGCATTATCACTTGAGTTTGCAGTTCTCTTGTGAAAAATGTAACATTTCTGCAGAGATAAGGAGAGGGGGCACATATAGGGCCCTAATTGACCTGTTTACTCAAAGCCTATAGAAATATTTTCTTCCTTTAGTCACAAATGCACTCATTCCTAATCATATCAAAGTATTTCGGAAAAGTATCACACTAAAGTTGAGCAAATAAGGGGGGGTGAAGTATTAGGGCATGTGAAAAAGCTAAGTACACTAAATGGCAAAACAAGCCTTTGCTCTACAGCCCTGCAAAATGTTTGGTGAAGGAGCTGCAAGAGAATATGCAGTATATACTCCTAGATGGTCTCAATCTGAGCCTACCTCAGTGGTTGGAGTGTCCAGGTGAAATCTTGGATTTCATTGAGATGTCTAGCTGTTCTGTACACGCTGCGTGTTACACCGCAGAAGCCTCTGTGCTGCAAGGTCAGAAGACCTGCAGCTGTAAGATTGAATCCACGTGATGGACTGAGCCCCGTCGCTTGTCCCAGCTCCCGCCAACCTAGCGTTTCGAAAGCATGCAAAATGTGAGTAGATAAATAAGTAGCACCACGGTGGGAAGGTAACGGCATTCCGTGTCTAGTTGCGCTGGCCATGTGTCCACAGAAACTCTTCGGACAAACGCTAGCTCTGTGGGTTTGAAACGGAGATGAGCACCACCCCCTAGAGTCAGACACGACTGGACAAATTGTCAAGAGGAACCTTTACCTTTTACCTTACACTGTCCAGAGACACAACTATTCCATTTATCTGAAGAAGGGTGTTAAAATACAAAGACTTGCAGAAAAACGTTCCGTTCCCCCAGCGAATTTGAATGGCTAAGTGGGGATTTGAACCCTGGTCTCCAGAGTTGTAGTCTGTCATTCTATCCACTATGCTACATAGGCCTAGGGCATCCAATTATGGGGAGCAGTTATTTCTGCAGAATTTAATGGCAAGGGAGACTTGCTGAAGGTTTTAGAGAACTGCAGTAAAAAGGTGCATCTAACATTGTAACTGAAATGTTTAAACTGTTTTGCTGCTGTGTATTTATAAAGTACATTAAAGTGGTGCCTCACTTAACGAGGATAATCCATTCCAGTGAAATCGCTGTACAGCGAAATCCTCATTAAGCAAAATAAAAAATCCCATTGAAATGCATTGAAAACCCATTCAATGTGTTCCAATGGGCTGAAAACTCACCGTCCAGCGAAGATCCTCCATAGGGGCGGCCATTTTCAGTGCCTGTATAGCGAGGAATCTGTCCAAAAACACAGTGGGGAGCCATTTTACACAGTGGGCGGCCATTTTGAAGCCGGCAATCCGCTGTTTTAAAATCCTCATAATGCGAAGAATCGGTTCCCGAAGCAGGGAACCGATCGTCGCAAAGCGGATTTTTGCCATTAAAACATTTTGCGATTGCAAAAGCAATCACAAAACAGTCATCGTATAGCGGTTTCATCATTTAACGAAGCAATCATTAAGCGAGGCACCACCGTATATGGATAGTACTATTTGCTTTATTTCTTGTTTTGTGTACCCTTCCCATCCTTTGTTTTTGTCTGACAAGATTTCCATTACTTGTTGCAACAAATTGTGGCTATTTAAGAAAAGCCAGGACTTCTATTTTTCAACATGTATCACTAAAAGCCTTAATTTTTTTAACTACTGGCAATCTGAGATATTTAAGGAGTCGTTATGATGTTCAATTTACATGAGTGGGCCTATGTAATAGGTTTCTGATGTTTGTGTTGTATCCTTTTGATTCCAAGCATAAGGGGTGGAGCTATTCGTCTTTGTTCATCTGTAAGCTGCTTAAAAATATTTTGAACAAACAAATACTGTACATTGCATTTCACACAAATGGAACCAAATAGTATGATGCTGAGAATATCAACATTCTTTATTCCTGACTTTTAAAGATGTGGTATCAACAAAGAATAACTGATAATTTAGTGTAGAAAACAAAATGGCATGCTTTAACTCTGGATGGGTTTCTTAAGGATTGAGTTCTTCCCGAGTGTATCTGTATGCTAAACTCTTCCACCGAGTTCCTCCTCAGATTCTTCCAATGTCTGATAGTTTTTCCTGCTCAGGACTGGTACCAATGTTAGTAAACTCATTCTTAGAGGAGACCTGTTCTGCTTCGTTGCTTCTCATGATTGCGGAAGGAGTTGTCTTTGGGCCTTTGGACTCCTCTGATTGATTTGGGTAAGTATTTATTTGGTGCTTTATTTCTGTGTTATTGCCTTATATTGCATTTTGTTATTAATTTAATTTGTTGTTTGTTTCTTTTAAAAGTTGTATAATGTCTTGCAAACCTGACTTGTGAACAAATCAATGTCTACCATACAAAAGCTGTGCACATGTACTTGAGGGTAAATATCCTTCAACAAGAAAGCATATGCAGGATACAAATAGATAGCAAAGGTGCTGGGTACTGATTGTCGAACTTGAGTTCATTATGGGTAGCTTTCTTAGAGAATTCATTCAATAGTTATCCAAGCTGCATATGCATGTATTACGAATAGAAGAGGAATGTTCCCGTATAAATAAGTTATATATCGATATCATGCCATTTCAACAATGAAAAAAGCAGGAGAATAAAAGAACAAAGCAGCATGGAAAGAGTTGTAACAGCCATGAACAAGTGTAATGCGTGCATTCATGCTGATTTCCACAGAGTGGCAGTATGTGGTTGGAAAATTAGACCGTTTCTCTGGAACTTGCTGAAGTGGGTTTTATAGTCACAAATACAAAACTACAAGAACAATAATCTCATCTGTGGTGCAAGTGCAGGTAATTTCATACCAGGATAAGCACTTTTAATTTGTTAATTTGTTTTAATTACCATGAGCACTCTGGATCCTCAGTGAACCAGGCAGAATATTTGTGTATAAAGGCAACACTCATGTTCAATTACCAGCCTGGAATCTGTCAGCTGAACCCAGAACTGAATTGGGGGAGCGGGCTACTAACAAAATCTTAAGAAATCTAAGTGGATTATTGTTGGGAGAAGCTACTGGACAGATCTTCTTTGTCTGCTCATCTCAGTATCTTACCACTGCAATTATGAGGTGTAGAATCTTTCCTTGATAGCATAAAAGAGGTGTTCCAAACGAGGGACTGTACTTTCACTATTTTTACCAATAAAATGCCATAAGGGAAGGTACATGGCTTTCTTTTTCTAATTTTTAAGTGGTGCCAGAAGAAGAGGCCATTAGACAACTCCATGTCTATTGAGAATACTGCTGGAACTGCTGGTACATAAATTCCCCCAAAAATCTAGAAGCTAGATTTGAGGAAACTGTTATATATTATTGGGGGAAACCTCACCTGCAGTGCTGTTACAAGTTGACATTGCATGTAATAAGCCTTGTGAACTTTGAAGCTTTCTAAAGGATATCATCAAGACCTTTTTTATTCTCAGAATATAGCGATACAAGAGGAAAGGAGCAAGCATTGCCAATTTTTCCAACTATCAATTAATTCTTAGATTATAAAAATGTAGAAGCCTATTTATTCATTCCGTAACAAAACGTATTAAATGCCAGACAGTGCAAACATTGGAAAAGATCCAGACATTGTAGCTAAATAATAGCTTTGTATCAAGGAAAGTAAAGTGTTATTGATTAATTCCAGATATCGATTGTGTCACCACAAGCATGGCTGTCTTCATGGCTAATCTACAAGTGTAACAATAGTATGAAAGTTCATGCTTCCCCACTGCTTTTTTCCTTTTCTTTCTTTTTTGGTAGCAGCATTGATGGAATCTGAAATGTTCACACAGGTTTTTTGTACCACCTTGTGCCCTACCTCACAATGTCTGTCTCAAAATAAAAAGATAGGAAGAACTGGATTATACCATAGATCTATCTAAACTAGAATTTGATCACACAGTGGTCAGCCAGACACCCACAGAAAGCCCACAAACAAATGACAGCATAATCTGTCATGACTCGTAGCCATTGATGATACAGAGGCACACTGTCTTTGGTAATGGACAGAATATAATCCATCAAGATGGATAGTTCCTGATTGTCTCCATCTTCTATCAATCTGTCCAGTTCTTCCTTAAAGCTGTTCAACTCAGCGGGTAAACTATGCATTGTATGAAAACTTAATTCCTCTCATCTATCCTCAACCTTCCACCAATACAGCTTCAATAGTTGTCCTCTGGTTCTAGTACTGAGAGCAACAACGGGGCTAAAGATATATGTATCTTTATAAAAACACAATAGACACAAAAATGAATCAAGCATTTTGCAAAGTTCTTAGGACTTTCCCTATATTTGTCATCTATTTATTATATACCCTCTTTCCCTGAAAATAAGACCTAACCTGAAAATAGGCCCTAGTGTGATTTTTCAGGATGCTCATAATATAAGCCCTGTCCCAAAAAATAAGCTCCGGTTAAGTGAAACCTCGCCCTCCACCATTGCCCAGCAACCAGAAGAAGATGACATGACTGTATTTGAATAAATGTAGATTGTTGTACATGAAAAAAAAACATCCCCTTAAAATAAGCCCTAATGTGTTTTTGGACTCTGTCTTATTTTCAGGGAAACACAGTATATGTTCCTCCATTCCTCAAAAGAGATCAAAGTAATCTACATGTTGCTGCTCATCACCAAATCAACAACCCTGTGAGGTAAGTGATGCTAAGAAAATGTGGCTGCCCAAAGTCACTCAGCAAGATTAAATGGCTGAGTGAGGATTCGAACCTTTATCTCCTAAGTGCCAAAATATAAGCTGCAATCATATATACTGTATTTTTCCATGTATAAGACTATACTTTTGTCTAAAATTTTTAGACTAAAAATTGAAGGTCGTCTTATACACAGAAGTAAGCTGAGGAGAGAAAAAAATAAGTGGAGGGGAAAGCAGGGATCAAAGTGATCCTGCAGTACTTTGATCTCTTTCCCCCTACACTTGCTAAGCCCCACTTAGATTTCTTAATTTTGGGTTAGAAAAGGGGGTGTCTTATACAAGGGGGCATCTTATACACGGAAAATTTGGTAGATATTTGGAAGAAACTTCAGTTTAATTGTGGTATTCATACATGGAACAAGCACCAAATATGCTGGAGCAAATACTAAGGCTCACCAACCTCCCCAGTTCTCTAAAGAAAAGGTGGAGTTAGGTGGCTAACGTTATGCTCTTTGTTATCCCTCATGAGCCTGTTTGATATACGTTTTGATCTTAGTATCCAACAAAGATGAAGCAACTAAGATCAAGCAACTAAAACTGTTCTGACTTCTACACATCTCATACATCTCCATCCATTCTCAGGTAAGAATTCAAGGGTAACAGGCAGCATTATCAGAAAACACTGTGACAGGGTACCAATCCTTGTTTTGAACCCATGTGCATAGGACTGGATTATAAAACATCTTTAACTCCCACTGGGTTCAAGGAGAGAACCAAGCATGTGCTTAAGTATTTCTACTGTAATGAAGGCAAGACATAATGCACTTTACTTTGGTTGGATTTGTTCAGTCTTTATTTACCTATTTCTGACTCTTTACGTCCTGTCCTCATCCTGAAAAATCATCAAGCAAGAAAGATTTTGAATGTCATTCCTGACAGAAAAGCTTTAAAATTAGTATAGTTTTATTGCAATCTGATTTTTGCATGTTTACTTGAAAATTACTACTATCCAGTTCTGTTAAACTGCTGTTTCCAGCAATGTTCATCAGATCATGACATTCACTCACCCTCTATACACTGCAATTGGCGGGGGGTGGGGGAGAAAGAGGAGATGCCATTTCATCAATCTGTGCAGTCCTGAGAGGCTGAAACTATGTCCAGAAAGAATGCATTTGTCATCTGCTCTGACAGCAGCTCCTCTCCAGGGAGCTAATACTGAAGCAAATGACAAATGATCTCTTTGTAAAGATAGCCACAACAGGTGAGGGCTGCACAAGCTGGAAAGAATACAGATAGTAGCATGCAGTGGTAGCAAAGGAGGTTAGCAGAAGTCAATAATTTAAACTGTAATCCTAGTGCAAGCAAATTGTGAAAATTCTACACATGACAAAGGAATAAGTAGGTCTGTGTCTGCTTATTGGGGAGGGAAGGAGCTATATCTCTAAAATAAATTATTGTTGATAAGAAATAATAAAGATATACATGTCAGTCCCTTACAGCTTAAAGGGTATATTATGGTAAAGTAAAATATCATGCACATTTGATATCTCCTCCCCTCCCATATACTGTATTATCCCAAACCTAACAGTTAATGTGTGTTGAGGTCCTGAATACCATGTGTTATATCTTGCTCCTTAAGTCTTTGCTACTCATTTGCCTTGTTTTTCTAGATAGCTGAGTGGTTTAGATATGGAAGTTTGATTCCCCATTGTGCCTCCTTAGCAGGAACTAGAGTTGATTATCCATATGGTCCCTTCCAGTTTTGCAGTTCTTGGTGATGAAGAAGCAGTTTGCTGCTCTATACTAGTATTAACATTCTCCTGAGTTACCCCACGGTAATATATATTAAAAGTACTGTTTTCAATGAGAATTCCATGATTCTCTACATACACATTCCAACAGAAAGAGGAGTCCATCAAGGATGCCTGTTGGCCCCTTCCCTCTTTAATTTCTATATTAACATGGTCCAAGAACTGAGTGGTCTGGAATTTCCCACCCACAATTAGTAATGTCAAGCTCTCAGTCCATCTATATGCAGATGATATTGCAATAGTCTCCACAACATTAATTGGTATTTGAGCAAATTCGGTGCAAGAGAACATGTAAGCATTAATTACATCAAAACTAAAGTTGTAGTTTTTCGAAAGAAGAGGAAACTCCATACATGGAAGCTTGATGGCAAACCCATCAAGCAGTTATGCAATTTTAGATATCTTGGCCTTTGTTTCAATGCCCAACTTTTGTGGAAATACCATCTGAAAGCAATTACCGTATTTTTGCACCATAAGACACACTTTTTTCCCCTCCAAAAGGGGGGTAGAAAGTCTGTGCGTCTTATGGTGCTAAGGTGGTGACTTCGCCCCCACTGGCCCCGTAGGGGGGAGCGTCGCAAGGGTCCGAGGGAGCCTTCCAGGACCCTTGCGATGCTCCCCCACCCCCCACGGGGCCAGCGCAGGCAAAAACGCCAGCTTCCAGGTGGGGGGAACGTTGCAAGGGTCCTGGAAGCTCACTCAGACCCTTGTGACGCTCCTCCCACCGGCAAAATCGCCAGTTTCTGGGAGTGTTTTGAGGCGATTTTACCCCCCCTGGCCCCGTGGGGGGGTGGGGGTAGCGTGGCAAGGGTCCAAGGGAGCCTCCCAGGACCCTTGCCAGGCTGCCGCCACCTCCCCACGGGGCCAGCCCTGGCGAAATCGCCAGGTTCTGGGAGTGTTTGGAGGATTGGGGAGCCTCCAAACACTCCCAGAAGCTGGCGATTTTACCCCCCCTGGCCCCGTGAGGGGGTAGCGTGGCAAGGGTCCAAGGGAGCCTCCCAGGACCCTTGCCAGGCTGCCCCCCCACGGGGCCAGCCCTGGCGAAATCGCCAGCTCCCAGGACCTTTTGAGAGGCTGGAAAGCTCAAAAGGTCCTGGAAGGTCGTTATTTCGCCCATGCTGGCCCCGTGGGGGGCTGGGAGTAGCGTGGCAAGGGTCTGGAAGGCCCCCTCAGACTCTTGCCACGCTACTCCCACCCACCCCCTACGGGGCCAGCGCAGGCGAAATCGCCAGCTCCCAGGACCTTTTGAGAGGCTGGAAAGCTTCTCAAAAGGTCCTGGAAGGTCGCTATTTCGCCCATGCTGGCCCCGTGGGGGGGGTAGCATGGCAAGGGTCTGGAAGGCCCCCTCAGACCCTTGCCACGCTACCCCCACCCCCCACGGGTCCAGGGGGGGCAAAATCGCCACCTTCTGGGGCTCTTTTGAAGCTTCCAAAGCCTTAAAAGAGCCCAGAAGGTGGCGATTTTGCCCCCTCTGACCCCCGGGGGGCAGGGTGAATCTCTAAAGGGTCCTGGAACACACTCTAGGACCCTTTGGAGGCTCACCCTTTCCCCCCACCAGGCTAGAGGGGGCGAAATTGCCACCTTCTGGGGCTCTTCTGAAGCTTTCCAAACCTCAAAAGAGCCCCAGAAGATGGTGATTTTGCCCCCTCTGGCCTTCAGGGGTTCTGGGTGAGCCTCCAAAGGGTCCTAGGTTGTGTTCCATAAGACAGACCTCTCCATAAGGCTCACCAATTTTTAGGAGAAGAAAACATTTTTTTCCTGTTTTCTTCTCCTAAAAATTTGGTGCGTCTTATGGAGAGGTGCGTCTTATGGAGCGAAAAATACGGTAATCTGAAAGCATCTCAGTCCTCTCAGTCTCTTTTGTGGTTTACCACAACCCATGGTGGGAGGTTGGTGGCCGCTGCAGTTGAGGTGCTTGACAAGAAAATAGCACCCCAAATAACATATGGGGCAGAGATATGGGGATATTAAATTACATCGAAGAAGTGATCCAAATTCTTTTATTCGATGTCTTCTAACTGTCCCCCATAGCACATGTTCCGCATATCTAAGGGCTGAAGTAGGACTGATTCCAATTGAAACACATTCTCATATTGTGCTGGCCGTGTACTGGCTGAAATTGGCCAGCATGAATGATTCTCACCTTCCTGAGAAGTGCTACACAGAACAGCTCCAGGATCCATCTCGAAAATCCTGGGTGAATTTAGCAAAATTTGCCCTGGCAGCAAAGAAGATTCATGCCAATCTTCAAAAATTCTAAAGAAGAGGCCTTTTTTAAAAAGTGAAATTAGTGTTACATATGTTTGATGCTGTCATTGAGATATTGTGATGACCTATAGTTTTAAGCAATCAACCAATAAAGTACCAATGTAAAAGCTAATGGCTCTCTGGAATTTTTGAAATTTTGTTAAAGTAAAACTAAAAATAACGAGCATTAAAATGTACGTTACTAGGGATTGTCTACAGAAGGGCCTGGTTTCTGACTTCTCTCCAGGAATCTTATGTGGGCTTAATATGTCATCATATATAGCACATGCTTCTGCAAAGCATCCCATAATTTTCCTCAGAAAGGATGTAAAGATCATGTTTTAGAGGGAATAATTAACAGAAAATAGAGATTTAAATATGGAGTGTCTGCCATGTGTTGTTCTGCTAAAGATTTCTGTTCAGTGTGTTTTTTCATTGTAGATCCCACACAATCAAAAAGGCATTGTGTTTTACCCTATTGAGGAGTTACCAGCATGTGCTAAAGGCTTCTAGAAAAATCTTTTGAGTTTGAATTATGACTGTTGTCTGGGATACCAAGTGGCATTTTTGCATGCTTGTGAGAGGTGGTTGCTTCTCCTCTGAAATGTTGTGGCTTTCAACTCTACTTCAAAGCTGGGAGCTAGAATTAGCTTTTTATTTAAACTGAAAAGGATATGTAAATATTGACAAGTGTTGGTTAACAATTTGTCATTTCAGTGACTTGTATTAAAGTGGGTGAATAAAATTATTCAGCAGGTTTTATTTAACAGTGCAGATATTTCATCAGCTTCCTCAAAGTTTATGCACCTTAAAATACTTGATTTACTCCCAAAGTGGAATTTTCCTTTCTTTAATGGACCATATCAATCCAGGAGAAAGAATGAATATTTAGTTTGGCTGCTTCTATCTTAACAAGTTTTCAAATTCAAATTCAAATTTCTTCCCTGGATAACCAAATTAATTCTTAAAAGGGCAAGTTGAGATTTGTTATTGCTAATATAAGCACAGACCCAGTAGTAAGAGAAAAATATTTGCTCATATGATAATATATCTAACTTGTTATTCTTTCTGTCTTTAATTAAAAGAATCAGGACCATAGAAATATTCATATTTGGCTTCTAAAGTTGTCTACTACCAACTTCCAAATCCACTGACAATATTGGCAATAGGATACCTACCACGAGACCTTCCTCCACAGGTTCTGCAGACATCCATGTTCCATTTGCTACTAGTCCTACATCAGCTTACCAAGTCAAAGCTCCTGGTCTAATTTCTCTCTCAACTTCCCGGACCATGTTTCATAAAGATAGACATCCTGTTGCTGCAATATCCCAGCATGGTGGCCACCCACATTAGGCATTGGCAGAGCCCTGTCTGAGGAGTACAGTAGCTTGCTGAGCCAGGCTGCTGACAATACCTAAAGACTCACCATGGCAAATCCTGCAATCATCCTTGCTGTGAAAATACCAGTCCAGCTAGGATCTGCTGAGGATATCTCAGGAAATAGAGGATCCATCAGAGTCAAGCACCATGAGCAATAATATTGTTTATGACACCATTTACATCCTGTTATTCTGATAAAAGTAAAACAACCAAATATACTGGCAGCATAATCTAAAAGACAACATGAAACAAATGAAATACAAGAAGAAAATATGTATACTGGGGTATGCATGTATCTCACATAAAGCACAGCAAAGGGATGTTGACATGGAGACACAGGATCGAATCATGCATTAAAAATCAGACACAAAAAGAAGTAGGCATCCAAAAGTTCAATCAGTGAGGCAAGTAATTTCAAGGAAAGAATCTAATGAATTTCTCCGGGCATGTCATGGTGTAGAAGCTGATGATTTCTATTTGCTCTCAGGATTCTGTAACATGTCCCTATACTTCATGTGCTGATGGTTGTGTAGTCATGTATTTATATATAGGAACAAGCAGTACAATTTGAAGAGAACATCTTGGATGTTCATGTGACTATATTGATGTGTGATCATTTAAATAGCTCCCACTGTTTAAATATTTTTCAAGCAATTGTCATTACATCTACTTTAAAAACTATGTAAAATGGTAAAAGATGCAGTATATAAAATATATAATATTGCATTTTTTTTGTTTTCCACTAGCAGTTCCAATCCTACCAATGGCAATCCATCAATACTTTTTGACCATTAAAGACTCCCTCCCCAATTCCGAGGCTCCCAAAGGTTTCCCCAGTGCAAAAGGAAGCCCCAGGGAACTCAAGAACCTAAAATGGGAGTGGGTAAGATAGGAAGTGTTTGATTAATTTAAATTAGCTTCTGCAGCATAACTTTACACCTGCAAGATTTTGCCCATTGTTTTTATTCAGTGTTTTGTATTTTAGAAGTGTCTTGAAGGTGCAATATTAGATTAAGCTCTTGGAGAGAACCATAGCGTGTTTTGTTGTATTTTTATTAGGTGGTGAGCACTTCACTGCTGCAGGCATTAAAGAGAAAATTAGATACCGATCTGATCTACTTTGATTTGGATTCCTGCACTGAGCGGGAGGTTGGACGTGATGACCTCATAGGCCCATTCCAACATTATTCTGTGATTTTATAAATATAATCCCTCCTGCAACATGTGTGGTTTTTTTCAGACATAATAGTTTCTTTTATTCTCAGTATATGTTTGTGTATTTCTACTGTAATGAGATCTGGAGGGAAAACCTATCGATCCAGTTTTTCCCAAAAATGTATATTTGTATACACTTCTTTATACATTTCTATCATGTCTTCCTGCTGACTGGTAGCTCAGAGAGTTGGAGTATCTGTGTGTGGGATCGCAAGTTCAATTCCCCACTATATCTCCCAGGAGAAGAGGTAGTCTGTGTAGCCTTGGGCAAGCTGCAGAGCCCAAGAGTGCTACCAGAAGCAGTGACTGGTCAACTACTCCTGAATGCTCTAGGAACCCCTGGCAAAGACTGCCTTAAGTTAGAACTGACTTGACAACATAGATTAATTATATTGAGCCTCCCATTCCATGCACTTTTTTTTCCAAACTAAAAAGTCCCATATAGTTTAACCTTTCATTAGTTGCTTCAGCCCCCTGACAATGTTTGGGACCTTTCTTCTTCTTCATGCAAGTAGGGACAATTGAGATTTATAAAATTATGTATAGCATGGGGAAACAGCAGAGATTTTCTCTTCAGAACTAGAACTGAATAGGCTCATCCAATAAAGCTAATAAAGACAGACCAAAAAAATTCTTCTTTTCAAAGTGCACAGTCAAATGGTGTAATTCCTTAATGTACTGATTAATCAGTTAAAGCTCAGGTTATATTAACTAAAATGAATCCAGCTAAGATTAGATTTCTGATTCTTTTAAAAAAATCACGAAGTTGCCACACTGGAAGAGACGGTTTAATGAGAGAAAGGCTATATGATGTTAAATATATAATGTGCAGTTTAGGATGACCTCTGTTTTCACATTCACGTAAGTGTCTTTTGCCCCAATTGCGATCACAACAGTTACGTGCAGGTCTGGGAGCTTCTATTCAGCTGATTGCTCTCCTCCCCTCCCTTACGAAGAACAAAAATTTGAAGGTTGTTTCTGCCCCTCTTTGTCTCGTGCATTTCACTCACTCTTGTAACATTACACAGAAATCCTTTTTAGAAATAGCCTAAAGCATGTATATTTGAGTGTATGTATCGGTGGATATACATGCACTTCCAAGGGAAAAGCTGAAAGAAGACAAGGATCATCCAGCCGTCCCACTGGCACAGAATTCTGATGATGACATGTCTACAAAGTTGCAGACACTAGAAACCTTGTCAGGCTTTCCAGGAAAGGCTGCTGGGTCTAAGACTGCAATCCTACGTACAGTTTCTTGGAATTTAGTCTTACTAAATAAAACAGGACTTATTTGCCCTGAGTAAACTTTCATAGGATCAGGCTGCGTGCCACGTTTCAGTGGCTTCAAAGTGGCAGCTTATGTCACAGAAATAAAATGTTTCTCAAAGAAAAGAAAAACAGTGAAAAGAAAACTGGTAAGAAGCAATGCCAGTTCACACGTATAAAGCTTGGTTACTGTTGGCATGGACATAAGACTAGGTGGAAAAACACTGTGACTGCATATGAAGACAAGTATAATTGTTTCTAGGAATGTGTTGGTTTGGGAAAAAAAGGTGGAAAACAACATGCAAAACTGAATAAAATCTGTAACACCACCACAAGCGCAATATGATGAATCAGTAATTTTTGCCTGAAAGCTTTGTGAGGGTGCACCTATATTAGTCACCTATTCTGCAGTTTGCATTGACTCTGGTAAGGAAAAACTTGAATTGAAAAACTGATGACTACACAATACAAAGCTAGGCACAGGGAAGCCCTATGAGGAATCGACTTCTAGCAGGGAATCGTTTTAAGTTCAGCTGCCAGGAAAGGTTTAAATTTTGCTCCACACTGGCACTGCTTTTCTCTGTTTTCTGCCCTGTGTTGACTGCCTGATCCCATGTAAAGAGATGCTTGCAAGGTAAGCATCGGTTGTCTCCAAACAGTTTTTTAAAAAGTCAGATCTGAAAGGAATTAGTGCTAAGCCACTGTGCTGGTAGGGGTGGAAGTTGTCAATTACGTAACACCTTGGCAAATCAAAGGTACCAGTGGTTAGAGTGGGAAAAAAGCCTATTGTTACCTGGATGACTGTAGTGATTTCACCCATGGAAACCAGCAGAGACCCATGGTGAAAAATGATGGATCAAAGCTGATGTAAACTTATTTTCCCCATGGTAGCTGCACCCTGAAGTGGCAATGAGTTCCCATCTGAATCCCAAAATTGTGAACCAAGTAAAGTTCCATCAGCACTATTTGATATCTCAGACATGTTTCAGTGGCCAGTTTTAAGAAAACAGGAGGGGTTTATCCATCTTCCCTTTTAATGTCACAACCTACCTAATAAATCACAGGTTGCCTCCTCAGTTAATGTCACCCACAGCTGCATTTGGGTTTGGAAATTCACACAGACTACACAATGGGATAATTGGAAGTGCACTGAATTGTACCCCACACACACACACACACACAAACCCCCACACTCCTATAGTTGTGCCAGAAAGAAGCAGGACAGATCTTAAAGGGGCAGGATGGATCAGTCTGACTAGAAATGTGTGAATGTTATAACTTGGTTTGCATAATACTGCATCAACAGCAGTTGAAACAGGAATCTATATACCCATCTGGAAGGCCCTAAAAATTCTTATCCACATGGAACACTCACTCATCCCTGATTGATGCCAAATGAGTGTGGATCTTACTGGGATTTCTACCCACACTTATCCCACTTAAAAATATTTCAAAAATATTTCAAAAAAAAGCATAACAATACTGTTCAGGAAGAAAAGAAGAGGAGTCTTTTTTAGAGGTGATGGGCAGTCAAAATAGCTGAGGAAAGTAAAGGATGCATTTTCTAACAGGTTTGGAATTTGGAAAGAAAGTGAGCAAATCAAATACGAAGTGGTTACAGTGCACTTGAGGCATGCTTCAGGCATGAAAATTGCATGTTAAAGGTTGCCAACATGTCCTGATTTCACTTTCTTGGGTCTATGTTGAAACGCCAAATTGGCCTTTAATCAAGAGGGGTACAGAACAGTAGCATTCAACACTATTTTTAAACCTCTTTGCTGAGTTCATGTAAAAACCACTGCACATAAAAATCAGTTATGATGAAGTAGGCTAAAAACATCTGTTAGTGTTTTTCACTGCTAGGTAACTATATCAGAACCAAAAAATGGGAACATGAGGCCAGGTGGTGACCCTATTTTGCTAATTTTATGTAGAAAAATTGGGTCCACAATAATACCTTGTTTGCCTTTTGTTTCAAGTTCCCCTCAAATTTCTAATCCTTTTTGTATGAATTAATTTTCATTTCCCCACTTACTTTTTTTTGCTTCACCCCACAAATATACAATTTACGTATATGTTTGCTTTGGGGAAGCATGCCTTGAATCAAAATGAAAGCATAAGATAGTGGTACCTGTTTCATACATGTTCTTGAATATTTGTGCAACCTTCTCTGTGGGCTTTGGCATTGTTTTATGTCTAATTTTAAAAAAAACTAGAAGCAGATGTGAGCACCTGTTTCCATGTCACAAACAGATTCATGGACCTTTCTGCTTCTGTTTGTACATTGTACAAATTCTGAGCATTCCCATCAAGTTGCTACAGGTGAGAAAGTCATCTCCTGTGTTCATACAGTATACTGTTCTCAATGGTGGGGGGATCTTAATGGTTGGGCTCCTTCAAATATTTTGTCTGAACAAGTTGCAGAGTTTTGAATTTCTGGTAAAGTTCCTCTTTGGTACACAATAGAAGTACAGAGACTCATAAAATAGCTGCAACTTCCCCAGAGCCCACCTCTTTCTTATTAACTGGCACTTAAAGTAGCAATAACTCACTCTCCTTTGCTGCCAGGATCATAGCCAAGCAAAATAGTCTGTTCAAGTCTGGAGTCCAATTTGTCGCTTTAATGTTTTGGTATATAAGCATATGCCAGGCTTCAAAAATTGTTATATATTCTTCATTTGGCACTCAGTAACAATAAAGCTCAGATGATGCTTTTGTGCTGCCCTTGAATGGTAATCTGTTCTGGAGATATGTTCTTGCCATGATTGCATCACCCAAAATCTGTTGGACAATTTTTCATCTGCAAGCATGCATCTTGTCATCTCCAAAAGAGATATCTGCTTTCTTTCAAATATTCCGTTCTGCCTAGGAATATATGGAACAGTTCTTCTATGCAAAATGCCTTGTTCCTTTAGGAGAAGTTTTATGCAGTGCAAAAGTACTCACCGCCACCATTACCCATCTGGAGTGCCTTGGGTTTTCTTTCAGATTTCCATGCATATAATGTGTCTCTTCTCCTTCAGCAGGTAAGTGATTCAGTACCTTGAGAAACCATCCACAAATATTAGAATATTATTATGTCCCAGTGATAGGATATTGAGTGGTTCACACATGGCACTAGGTATCAGATCCAACTCCCCGGTGCTGCATCTCTCTGTCATTGGCAGGAATGAGGAACTAACACTCTTTTCTTTGTTACAAGTTATGCAGTTGGTTGTGTTAGTTGCATCATGTTGATTTATCTTGATATTGTGGCATGTTTTTGGCTTTGCCAGAATTGCTTTGGGATATAACTGCAGAAGCCTCTGTGCTACAAGGCCAGAAGACCTGCAGTCGTAAGATAGAATCCACGTGACGGAGTGAGCCCCTGTCACTTGTCCCAGCTCCTGCCAACCTAGCAGTTTGAAAGCATGCAAAATGCACAAATGCAAGCAGATAAATAGGTACCACCTCGGTGGGAAGGTAAACAGCGTTCCGTGTCTAGTTGCGCTGGCCACGTGACTACGGAGGATTGTCTGCGGACAAACACTAGCTCTATGGGTTGGAAATGGAGATGAGCACCGCCGCCTAGAGTCGGACACTACTGGACAAATTGTCAAGGGGAACCTTTACCTTTACCTATCTGTGTGTGAAGTGATTATGTCACAGCTCCATGGTGTTGCCATCTTCTCTCTGAGCTTGTACTGTATTGATATATTGCTGTTCATCGAAGAGACTCAGTTTATGGACACTGTTAGATCTAACTGCTTGAAAATACATTTCACCATCTTTTACTACTGTACACTGCCCATTTTCAAAATGTATAGAAAATCCTTTATCATCTAAAGATGATGCATTTAAGAAATAATACATCAATTATAGTAGCCTCACTTGTTTCATCAGGCAGTTCACATTGCAAAATGTCAGTCCCTTTCCCTTCAATTTTCATGGAATCGCCATTAGCAACTTGATTATTTCTGCTGGATCTTTCATTGAAATTTATAAAGTATTTTTATGCATACAATGGCTGGTGCACCCTGAGTCAATGATCCAGCAGTTTGACTTCTGTTCACAATTATGGGCCATCCATGCTTTCTGTTAAATTGCTTTCCAGCCTTTTCTTTTGTCTCTCTGTTAGAGTCAGGTTCCACATATTTTCTGCAATTCCCTTCTTCTTTGGATTTAAAACTAGTACAGCTTGTATTGGTTGAGGAATTCCTTGGGAATGGGCAACCCTTAGCCACATGACCCTCTTTCTTTTGCTCCAACAACTGTATGATTGGCTGTGTGGTGTGCCCTGCCTTTCTCAGCATGAAATTTGAGCCCCTTTCAGTTGAGTTCTGATGGGTGCCTTTTTGTTGTATGCAGTCTATACATAGCCCTGTCTAACAGTCTAGTGATGATGTTATCCACAATGCTGTCATTGCATTAATTGTAGAGGCAGAATTGCTGCTCTCAAGATGTGGCATTCCCTCCCACAGGAGACCCGACTGGCCCTTTCTTTGCTGTCCTTCTGCAAACAAAGACATTTCTCTTCAGGCAGGCTTCATAAGTGCTGCCTATAAAGGGGTTCTTTGAAGGGGTTTGCTGTTTTTTTTAATGTGTTTAAAAATTAAACTGTTTTGGCCCACTAGTTTTTCATTTAATATCTGTTCAATTCTTTTTAAAATATTGTAATAATTTAAAGGGTTTTTTTAGCTTTTACAATTGTTTGTTTTAACAGTGTAAGCCACCTTGACTCTTTTTGAGGGGAAAGGCAGAGTGTAAAATTGTTAAATAAATAAATAATAATGATAAAAGAGAGGGAAACTGCAAATGCAATGAAAATTGGAAATATTTCTATTTTAGACCAGTCAGCATATCCACTGATAATGGGGGATTTTGGAAACCATAGTTAAGAAAAAAAACGACACACATAAAAAAACCCACCCACAGCTTTTTCCAGGCTGAAGTAGAAAGTACAAAAATGTAGAAAACTGGCTGTCCTTGGAGTAGATGACCATTCATTCACTTTTTTTCCAACTGTATAATTAATTCTGTGGCTTTCTTGCAACAATTTCTCATAAACCCTATGCTGTGGTTTGCCAGACCCATCATTAGAAACAGAGTAGCTATCCCTCCGTCTGGAATGTACTTCTGCAGATTTGCGTTATATTGGTTAATTTACTGAGTCACCTTCACTTTAACATGGCCCCATTTCTGACATCCTTCACTCTTCTCTGTAGGCACAGCAGAGGTGAAATGTTCACTTGCATGGCCTTTGCCTGTCTGTAAGGTATACCACATCACAGGATATGAGCTGGCCCAGAGAAACAGAAACCTTGACCAGGAGACATAATTTTTCCGGTGGTTTTTAGAAGACACTGACCACTAACAAGATTTAAGGTTCAAGGTGGGGTGGAGGGTCAGTAAAGACATTCCTTGGAAAATAAACACTTGTATTCAAAATAAGCTCCCAAGACCCAGTCAATAACCTTGGGACAACTTGGCTCATTTTCTCTGAAAAGTTCCTTTTTAAAAATTGACATCTCTCAATTTTCAACACAGTCCCCTGATTGTTGAAGGAGGTGTCCACCCGCATTCTATGAGGGTTTCACTTGTAGTTTAACAGTGTGATTCCTGTGCTGCCTGTGGTCTATCAATCTCTCCTCTGTGGACACATTTATTTATGTGTGAACACTGATGTTTATCCTGAGAACCTGTTAAAAGAGAATGAAAGAAAATTGTTTAAATAAAAACCCACAGAAAAGGAAGAGACTGTGGGCAGTGACATATTGTGAAATGATGTCTCCAGAAGGCTATAACTTTAAAAGTTCAAATCAAAATAGCTTCCTCATTCAAATACAGAAGCTTAATCTTATATAGTCTTCCTACTGACCGCTAACAAGATTTACAACAAAAGCTCAGTTTGATGTACATTATGTTTTGTCATTCAAAGCGTGTGAAAAATTGATCCCTTTTGATAGAATTCCTGTCACATAATTAAAATGTTCTTTGAGGAATATAAATTCTAACTAGGGACAGTGTGATATTTCTATTTGCCATAGAGTGCAATGTATATTGTGGTAGGCCTTAGGATCTTATAAATGTAATTCATCTTTGCAAGACAGTAATATTAATAAAATGTTATAAATAAAAAGGACAGAATATTGATAATAAATAATGGGTGATCAACATATACAGCATATCACAGAAGTGAGTACACCCTCTCACACTTCATAAATATTTTAGAATATTTTTTCATGTGAAAACACTGAAGAAATGACACTTGGCTACAATGTAAAGCAATGAACATACAGCTTGTATAGCAGTGTAAATGTGCCGTCCCCTCAAAATAATGCAACACACAGCCATTAGTGTCTAAACTGCTGGCAACAAAAGTGAGTACACTGTAGCCAAGTGTCATTTCTTCAGTGTTGTCACATGAAAAGATATACTAAAATATTGATGCAATGTGAGGGAGTGTACTAATTTCTGTGATATACTGTGTAACGTTAAGCAACAGAGGGAAAACAGTTGTTTTTCACATTTAAATAAATATAATTCTAATAATTAGTAAGTTTAGTCTCCCAATATTATACTTACTTTCCCTTCTCTCGTTTCTGGAGATATCGTTTTGAGTGACACAATGTCCTAAAGTCACTCTTCTTAGCTGCATTCAAGCCAGAGAAAGGATACTTTAGGGAAAAGGAATAACTTTATCTGATATGTTAAATCTGGAGCCCTTGGGTCTCAGTGCTTCAACACTTTTCCTTCTTTGAGCTCCATCTCTCTACTCTTTCCAGTTCTCCCTTTGCTCCATACAACAACTCTCAAGCTATTTTTCTGCTGCCCTTGTAATCTTCCTTCCACCTCTCATTGTATCTGCCTAGGCTTCTGAAGTTTTGTTAAAATATTATAAAAGTTATGTATGTTGAATAGGACAACAAGGTCCCAGAGGGTGTCGGGAGCAAAAGATGTGTAGTCATGTTCTATCAGTCTCCAAGAAAGTGCTTGTGTGAACTATGGGAATTACTTGACAGGTGTCCCCCCTCCCATTTGTGTCATGCTCCTCACTGTTCCTTTCAACAGTTATTCCACAGACTACACTGTGTTAGTGCTAATCAAAAGTAGATTCAGTCGTTTGTTATGTGTATTCAGCATATTTTGTTTGGCTGGCATGGCTTTTTTGGGGGGGGAGTAACATTTCCAGTCCTGTCCTTTTGTCTTGCTTTTGGCTTGTGTAATTGCCTATATTGTTCCTATGGAGTAGTTGCTGTGTACCATGGATTATGTTCAGAGTGGGGTGTGATGTGGGAGTGAACCCTAGCCCTCTTGCCTACCTTCTACTTGCATTGGTAAGGACTGTAATTGCAATGCAATTCGTACATTGTATCTTTAAAATACTTTTTTCTCATAGTTTAGCGCTATTGCTTGTGAGCTTCCCAGAGGCATCTGGCCAGTTATAGTGCTAAATCGATACAGTGATAATAGAAATGTTTAGTCAGTTCAGAGCTGTTTCCCTTGCTAAACATTTTTAAAAAGAAAGGGATTTGAATACTGGCAAAAGGGTTGGGTAATAGGTGATAACAACAGAGAAGGGTGAGGGAGAAGGACAGCCTTGTGGAATGTGAACACTTGAAACACATCTTCAGATAGTTAAACATTTCTGTGTGAATGGCAACAGCAATAAAAATTCAGGATGTCACACTGGGCCCAACATCTGTGTGGTCACATCCTGAGCTACATGAAACTGCAGAAGTTTCAGGGAATTACTGTGCTTCTTTGGGTCTCTGACTAGGTACAGAAATCTCCCCGGACACTGGTGATGAGACAGTATTCTCCACCTCACCTCGGGGCAACAGGCCAGATTAGAGGATGCCAGGGAAATACAGCTCTGGCCTATAGCATCTCATTATACCTTCCTAGCCTTCCAACATCAGTGTGAGATTATTGCTTTTCTCTGCATAACAGTAGGAAAAAACCTAGTTATTTGAGCCATTTGGGGGATAATGTGCATGAAATATTTAGCAAAAACAGTTTTAAAGGGTTTTTTAAAAAGTTACTATGGGGGGAGTAGAAAATGTTGCATTGACTGGCAGCATCAAAACCAACAGACGTGTCTGTTAAATTTGGGTGGAGGGAACAGGTTTCGACTATCAGAGGCTGGGAATAAGGAAAGGAGAGAGAGTTGCTTTGCTTTAATGCTGCACTGCTTGTGAGCTTCCCAGAAGCATCTGGCTGGTTGGCTGCAACTGGAAGCAGATATTTTGACTAGACTGACCTTTCAAGATTGATTTAAGCAGAGCTTCCTGTGCAGTTTTGCCAACTCTGCAAACAGGACATAGGAGAAGCAAATTACTTTTCCTGTCTGTCAGCTTTTCAAGCACTGTTGAGTGGGTCTGTGTAAAATGGCACAGGTAGTAAGAAGATTTATCTTCTCTCTTTCGCTTTTCCCTCTGTATCTCTCCAGCCAAAGAAAAAGACAATTCATCAGGACTGCTGCCATGCTGACTCCAGTCCAATGGTGTTTGCCTTTTGGCTCACTCTTCGGTGCTCTCTGCAGATAGCATGTGCTTTGGCGAATGGGACAGTCTGGGCAGCAGGATATTAGACCTGGCAGGGCTGCAGAACCTACCAGTTCCTGGAATGTCAGTTGTCTGGGCAAGAGCTAATTAAGTAGCTCTTTCAATCTGTGCCCAAGACAAAGCCTTGTAATGATGCTTTGAAGTTAGCTGTCTTTGTAGTGCTGACAACCACAGCGGGGATGCTCTTGATCCAGGCCATTCATCTTCTCAAACAGAAACCAAAAGTCCCCTCTCAGGCAGAATGGATTTAGGACATTAAATGAATGTAAAAATGGAAGACTGCAGCATCTGATGGTAACCTATGATGGTATCTCATTTTGGCTCCTTCTAGAAGAGCAGGGGTGGGCAACACATGTGCCTTCAGATGTTTGGAGTTACAACTCCCATAATCCCTTACCATTGGCCATGCTATCTGTTGTTTTTGTGAGTTGGAAGTCCAAAACATCTGGCAGGCCAAATGTTCCCCATCCCTATGGTAAGAACCATGCTAATCGTTTTTGCATCATTTCCATTTTTAGAATATTAAAAACTATAAATTATTAGTACTATAAAGCATTTATTAATAACTGTGTGCTATCAAGTCAATTCCTGTTTATGGCACTCCTTTTTGGAGCTTTCTGGGTATAAAGTACTTAATTCTATGGTTCTACAAGTGGTTACCTTCTGGGGGCACTTTGGGATTGTGCAGCTTGCCCAAGGCCACACAGGCTGGCTCTTCTCCCAGGAGCCACAGTGATTGAACTTCTGATCTCTGGCTTCACAGCCAGGTTCTCAGCTCACTGAGATGTTCAGATATTATAAAGCATTACCTGCACTTCAATCTCTTCAAAAAGCCAGAAGGTTATCTCAAATAATTACTATAAGATAAAAGGTTAACAAACAAATCAGAATGAATAGTAATACCATGGCTAGTAGACATAAAGTGAATTAAAATTTCCTCTATTTGGAAATTAGCTATTTCAAGCTAGCCTCAAACCTCTCTGAATTTAAGGTCAGCATTTAAATGAAACTTCCTCCTGCTACTAGTCAACTCTCTATGCCCACTTTGTCATTTCCTATGGAGGTGGGAAAACCTTTGGGAAGGGGGTGTAGGAGAGGACAGGATTTTCTGCAAAGAATTTTTTTAAAAGTTCTTAAGTAGAAATAACTCCTCACCATGCTAAAAAAAAGTCACTTTCTGCCGGGGAGTATGAGATTTGTCATTTCTGCTGCCTCTAAGCAGCAGCAGTACAAGGCAGTGGAAATTGCATGTCCCATACTTTATGTTCATGCAGGAGAGCAATATGTGCGTCTAAACAAGAAAAATATAGTGAGCATGGGATCTGTACTTTCCTGTGACTCCCAGTCTGAATCACAATGCAGAGGGAATCACAAATGTTTTGTTTTCCATTTATTGTTTCCTCAACCAAGCTTTATAGGAAAAGGAGTGTGCATGTGTGTTACTCTGAGGGGATGGGCTTCCATACATTAACTGACTGCGGCTTTCAGTACTCTCTAGCTCACAACAAGCAAAGACAGAGGCATGTGTACACAGGGGAAAGGCCATAAATTGCCCAGTTGTGCTTATGTCAGGCTTTAAGACATTACCCAAGGGAAGTGTTTGGATCTTGCGTCAGATTGCCATCAAAGATTCCTTGGGATTTGGCGATGTTAAATCTCTCTGCCCCATCCGCCTGAGCACAGGTTATTTGTAAAGGTCACTCTCTGAGTTGACTGCGGCTACAGCAACTAACATTTCTCCGCTGTTCTTGGCTCAGCCTTCAAGGTATGTAGTCTGGGCACTATCCTCTTAGATTCTTTAGAGAATAGTTTAGCAAACTTTTCTAGGACTGAAAAAGAATGAAAAGCAGAGGAGGTTTTCCCCCCTGCTTTTGTCTGAAAAGAAATGGGGGAAAAATGCTGAAATAAAAATGATTGGTCTCTGTACTTTTTTTAAATTATTCAATCATTTTTACCCCTTGCACTCCCTCCTTTTTTAAAATCAGTAAGATGACCATTTATCCAGCAGTTTTGCTTGGCAAACCAAGTATCTGAGAAAGTATTCAGGAGGAGATAAAGCTATTGTGGCAGCATTTTATTAATTATCATCCTATTGGCATGTACACGAAGACACTGGAAATGATTTTTGGACAAGCGGGCAAGTGGGACAGGAGACGTTCCCCTTTCTCGGACAGCAGTGATAAATGAAACACCTCTGATAGCTTCACAGCTTGTATTTGGGATTTCATTCTTTATAAATGCAGCCTAGTCAAACTCTTATTCTCTTAGGAAAGATCTTCTCTTCTCTCCTGTCTCCAAAGACAATTAAAGCCAAAAATTTGAAACTGTATGTCTGTTTTATTTTTATTTTTTTTAGATATATAAGTGAGAAAAGGGAAAAAAGACTTGTCACATCAGTGGCATTTTTAAAAACAACCACCAGTGGCTTGGAGGAAAAAGTACACAAATCCTAAAATGACTCTTTTCCATGTGCACTTATATTTAACTGGCTCAGTCTTCTGGATCATGCAAAAATCCAGCTCCTTCATGCTGCCCAATAGTACTGAACTTCTTTACTCATCCAGAAGCACAACGGCAGACCTCACAGTTAGCCTTGGAGTGCCAAGAACCCGCAGGAAACGCTATATTTCGCCCAGGGAAATGAGCGCACTTTTGGACTACCATAATCAAGTGCGGGCACAAGTGTCTCCACCTGCAGCCAACATGGAGTACATGGTGAGTTCTCTTTTTGACATTTTTCTATTCAAACTGGAATCAAAGATGAAAACTGGCAATGAATTTGATATCAAAGGGCTTTGGAGCACAGATTTCCCCAGGCTGAAAGGCCTTGCCTGGTTTCAAACTAGTCCCAAACCTCTCTAAATTGAGATCCATATTGTCCCTGCAACCATCAGTCCAAATGGCAACTAGTCCATCAGGGCAACTGAGGTGCTACCCCATCTCAGGCTCAGGGCACCTCTTGCCATTCCATCTCCCACCTGCTTTCCTACCAGAGGCACAAGATCTCTCTCTATAAAACAATACTTAGGAAAAGTAGATATTTGTATGTGCCAGAATGCTTGCTTCTGTTTATATTTGTGTGTCTGTGTGTTCATGCATGTATAGGAAAACAGCCACATCTGCGTCTCTGACTTTGCCCATTATTGGTTGCTGTGCTTTCCATTTCACCAGCCAAAGTGGACATCAACTGCCACTGGTCACTGGTATTGTTACTGGTGGCTGGGAAGGAACAGCAACTAAGTTTGGTTGTGACTTTGGAATATTATGAAAGAGAATTTGCATGCAAATAGATGTACAAGTGTATACCTCCTTCACAGAAACAGGACTCCAGATTGGCCGAAATCTATATATGCACCTCTGCCTGTCTTTGTACTCTTTCAAATTGTTGGTATGTATGTGTAGATACATCCTTGCAAATATATATATGATATGCTATCTTTCCATATATATATATGGAAAGATAGCATATCAGGCAGAAGAGTAGGGTTTTACACTTCTTCCTGACGTGCTATATTTCTATGTGCTACATGTTCTTCATCATAATGAAACAATATGATTCAAGTAGGACAATACAGTTACTTAATGCCTGAATGCAGAGATGGACAGCTTCCACTCCCAGGCAGTAGTGTAGCAAGGCTAAAGCATTAGCACTGTTACTTTTAAATTGTTTTATTTACTTGCTGTCAGCCGCCCAGAGTAGCCTATGACTAGATGGGCGGGGCATAAGTATAATAGATAGATAGATAGATAGATAGATAGATAGATAGATAGATAGATAGATAGATAGATAGATAGATAGATAGATAGATAGATAGATAGATAGATAGATAGATAGATAGATAGATAGATAGAGTTAAACCCGTGAGACTTTCTGAGTGGAAGGGACGATACCATCACCTGCCAGCCACCTCAGGTTCCTCTATTAACTATGAGTTTCACGTCAGTTCTCACAGTACCCGAGAAATGGATTTTTGCCAGAATGCTAATATTATTGCAAGCTATGCACGTATAATGCAAAGTATTTGAGATTGTTTGATCTTGAACGGGAAATTCAGAACCATTGGCTTTACAAAAGACCAGTTCTTTGTTATATTTATAGGAATCAGTTCAGCTGCATGCATTTCTGAACTGCCCTTATTCGATGGGGTGGCAAATCATGTGTAAATTGACATGATGAACATCGATACTTTCAAAGTGACCTCTACACCTCTTTCTCCTTGGCCTCAGTCTAATGCCATGCAGTCCTTAACCCAATTCCAAAAGCTGCTTGCACACAATTCAGTTCAGACTTCAAGGAAGAGCTTGAAGGAGTTAGAATGAGAGAAAAGGAGGTGAAAGGAAAATAAGGGAGGGAAGGAAGCTAACTGGTCAGCTGGCTAGCTCACCCAAAGGGGTAGCCCCAATTTTCACTTTGCTTTCTGCTGTTGTGTGACCGCCAACAAATCACACTCAAGGGAATGTTTCCCTTGACAGGAAGAGGACAAAGTGTTCCCCACCTGCCATTCTGCTTTCGTCAGCAGCAGCACCAGATCTTCCAAGGCCATATATTGTAACATTTCCAGCATTTCCATTACTGTCTGGCATGCATCAGTTTTGGACCAAGGGATTGGTGATCAATGGATGTATTTGAAGAGCAACCCATTGTCTATTGTATGTGGTCTCATATGCTCTTAACATTCTCCTCTTTCCTGACCAGGTATGGGATGAGAGGCTTGCCCGATCTGCAGAAGCATGGGCAGAACAGTGTGTATGGGACCATGGACCCTCACACTTGATGAAATTCATTGGTCAGAACCTTGCCATTCATTCCGGCAGGTAAGCAGTATCCTATGGCAATCAAAGCCTCTAGATTGGCACCCATAATTGAATCAGAATGAATAACCCTTCAAATAATTCATTCAGGCCTGAAAACTGAGCGCTGTCCTATTTTGGCCCTTTCAAATCAAGGATAATCCTCTTTTAAGTAAGAGGCAGCGTGTATCATACCAAATGAAACCATTTTCCTGTAGAAAATACCAAAGAAGCAGCTTTATTAAAAACAAATCTTAGATTAGCTACTTCCATATAACTTTAAAAGATCGTAAATAAAAGAGGACCTTTATCTGAGCTTCTTACGATTGTGTAAATATTTTGTATGATTCCCTTATAGATATTCATTCATTCATTCATTCATTCATTCATTCATTCATTCATTCATTCATTTTGGATCATTTGTAACCACCTTTTCTTTTGTGAGGGAACCCAAAGCTTACAATGTTAAAACAAGTGACACTAAACACACAGTAAATTACAGGTTAAAAAGCAATTAAGCATGCAGTAGAAACTGAACATTCATCAATTGATTAAAATGCATTTAAAACTGAAATTAGAAAAATTTTTGCCACTTCCAACCTATTCACTCACAACAAAATGATACTTTATAATAGGTAAGTGAACATCTCCAAGTTGCATATCCCTTAGTGTGAGAATCATTGGAGCAATCAAGGAAAAGATGGAATGTATAATAAACAAACATACAAACCCAAAACAAACCAAAATTAAAACCAGAACAAAAGAGATTCTCCATTTGCAATGTTCATGTGCTAATTTATAAATGCACAGAGACAGTAATTCATGTGTACAAGTGCACATTTCTGTAATAATTGCTTTAACTTAACTATAAAACACCTAAGCAGAAGGACTTGTGTGCAGGCTCAGTCTGCCAATTGGGTTCTGATTGCTAAAGGGCAATTTCAGTGCTCCCTTTGCTCCCAGTTCTTACAATAATTTAGTTTCAAAATGGACTCAAGACTAGATAGGTCTTCAAATAGAGCATGCCTTCAAAGAACTGTCCTCTGCCAGTTCTTCAAGTAGAAGACTTTCCTATATAATTTAGGAGACACTGCTATTATAGCTTCCCTGATAATGTATTATTAAAAAATATGTGATATGACATCTCAGTGCTCCCCCCTACACATTTCATTTCATTGATTGTTGCCATACAGCAGGTGGAGAAAACATCACACCATGTGGGATGACATCACACCATGCTTTTCACCACTGTGTTGGATGTGGTGCCTTACCTTCCTGTACCATAGTGTTGAATCCTGGTCAGGAAGATTTCTTTGTATTGCTCAGAGCTTTTCTTTAGCACATGGATAAATAACCTGTAATTGACATGGCTCTCTGTAGGTACCGTTCAGTGATGGACCTTGTGAAATCATGGTATTATGAGAAGCAGCACTACTCGTTCCCTCACCCCTATGAATGCAGACCCAGTTGCCCTTTGAAATGTAGTGGTTCTGTCTGCACCCATTATACTCAGGTATGTACCGGTAATGGCAAGTTACAGTACTTCAGTAAAATATTAGAAATGGCATTTAGTCTAACAATTATTTTTGGTTGTTGTGGGTTTTTCAGGCTCTTTGGCCGTGTTCTGAAGGTTGTTCTTTCTAACGTTTCACCAGTCTCTGTGGCTGGCATCTTCAGAGGACAGCACAGAGGCTGGCGACACATTAGGAAGAACAACCTTCAGAACACGGCCAAAGAGCCCGAAAAACCCACAACAACCATTAGATCCCGACCGTGAAAGCCTTTGCGAATACAATTATTTTTGGCTCACTTCCCATGAAACACTCAGTCACAGGCAGATCACCTTTTTGTGGTTCTATCCAGAGCATGCAAAGATTACTCTTTTTTTTACCCAAACTCCCAGAATACTGAAGCCAACTTGACCACTGGCCAAAAGGTAACTTTTCTAAGCCTCAGGAGCATACATATGTAATACTGCCAGCCAATGTTCAAAGCGGTTTCTGTGAGTTTTGACTAGAAGAAATCCATTTGATCAAGATTTGTCGTATGTCAAGGTTTCTCAGTCTTGTTGTCAATCTTCTTCCTTCTTTCCTTCCCTCTTTCCTTAGTCTGTCTATTCTTTTCAATGGAGAAAGCTCTAGGGATGGAATTCTGTTGGAATGAATGGGACAATTCACGTACACTTCATGCCTCTATTAATATATACACACTGCATGTAATTACTTACCTTCAGCTTTGGGAAAGAATGTTCAGTTAGTAGATTGGCAACATACACTTCTGGATGTTAAACGGCAAACCACCTTGTGGTTTCATAAATGGCTAATAATTTTGTTTGGCATAAGCTTTTCCAAACTGTACCCCCACTTCTTCAAATGCACAGATGTTGCTTCACTGTAGTTCCAACCAGTCTCTCATTGTCTATGTTGGCTAGGATGTTTGGGAGTTGCGGTCCAGTGATAGTTCCATAACATATCAAGGACTACAGGTTGTACAATAAAGGGGGAAGAGCATTAGAAGACTGCTGTCCCCATCCATCTGGGATGATTCATACAGAGTTTTATGCATGTGGTTTTTGCTATTCCTGAAGTATTCCCAGATTCGTGTTTATATCTGGATCAAAATGCTCATTTAAGTACCATTGAGATGACTGAGTGCAATTTTGAATGGAAAAAGTGGGTCCGTCATCTGGTTTGCTATACAGAAAATTAGGTATGACTAAACTGGACAGAAGCCATTATCGTCATCGGCCCTGCAGCTCTCCAGAGAATTCCTACAGTTTTGTATGGTGAAAAACAGTGGATATGATAACAATAATTCTTAGTACCTATCCATATAAAACTTTCCCAAAATGTTTCACCTGCTTTATTTCAGTAGCTATTACAATATTCTTCAATAGACCAGCTATTCTTTCCCATGGGGCAAGCTAAGAATGTCAGACAGTGGTTTGTGTAATTCAAATCAAGAGACTTTGCTGGCTAGGTGAGGCACAAGGAAGGGCTAGGCAGCTGTAGATTTTGGTTTGAATCCCAGTGCTCCATAAGCTCCGAAGTGTGAAACAGATAGAAGGAAGCCTTGAAGGCAAGCATAAGTTACAAGAGAAGAGCATCTTCAACCATGTTCATAAAAGGTTAAAAGATCTCCACCTGAAGGGACTCACAACAGTGTAGATTGTCACCTCCACCCCTTTAATTTTCTACCCATCCCTGCCTGGCAACGTTTCTTGAAGTGAAAAACATTGCACTGTTTAAATCTTAGTTTCTTTCCTAGAAGCATGGCCTGGTTTTTCCATTGCACCCTCTGCCATGGGTTCATGGCAGGTGAACCTTTCCAGCTGAGCTGGATGGAAGGGAGAAGGAGAAGAAAGAAAATTGGCATTTGAGGGAGACAGTGTGATTTAAATCCCCAAAATGAGGCAAAAGGAATGTAGGATTTAATATTTGTACAAGCAGCTTCCTCATAAGGACAATACAGTACTTTTGGACATACTTTATAACATTCCAGACATTGCCTGGTGAGGACAATAATAAACCTAGAACATTAGTTTCCTAACATTTGTTACTTGGCAAGAAGTTGAATAGCTGCAAAGAGGTCCAGTTAGGATTGCCAACTGACCAGGGAAGAGCCAACCTGGCCTGCTCTTCTGTTTTTACCACTACCTTTCTCTGGAGAAATCATCCTGGAAAATTTTTCATGACAGAGTTATCATAAGCATTATTGCATGCTAATGCCTGCAGAGCATGCTTTTGTTAAACTACACAGGTGTTATTGGAAAGTGTTGCCAGCCCTATATTTATTTCTATTATTTACTACTTAAGGCAGTTTTCAAGGTAGTCTTTCTTTCTTTCCACACATGAACTCCATCATAGGTAAAGTTAAGAGAAAGGGACTGGTCCAAGATTCACCAGTAAGTTTCATGACTTAACTGTGACTAGAACCTGGGTTTCTCAAATCCTAGCCCAGCATTCCCACCACTCCAGCTGTTCCTAGGTGGTGATTCAGGGTGTGTGTGGGGACTTTGAACCTGAAGCTCTTTTAGTTACTTTTATAGTTACAAGGAGAGTGACCTCACATTTGAGGTGTGTTTGGTAGCACTGACTATCAAATCATGCCATTTTGATAGGGGTTTTAAAAGCAAAATATATATTTTCATGAAGAACTGTTGCTTTTTGAAAACTGCAACTAAAAAAGCAACTCTGCTTTTGGAGCTGTAACTGTAACTAATTATAGTTAGTCAAAGATCTTAGGACTCTAACTGTAATGGATTACTTTTTCAAAAATCCATTTCCGAGGTCTGCTTTCAAGATACAAACCCTTCCGAGACAGCTCACAAGGAATATCAGAATCCCTTAAGAAAACCAGAGTTTGGAAACATAACCTTTTCATTTTTCATTCACTTTTATTATTTATACTCTGCCTTTCTCTCCAAGAGGATCCAATGTTGTAGTACAGATTTTCTCCCTGGAATCCACTCTCCAGCCATTGCCTCTCTGGGAAGTTATAGATTTTTAAAATGACTTCTCCAAGTTCTGCATTAAACAGTATTCATACAATTGTCAGGATTCTTCACTTCTGTCGTGTACTAAGCATCATTGGGCCCTATGAGGAGATATAAAACTCCTTCTGGAATTCCTCCTTGCCAGCTTCCCCTATTCCTTTCCCATATGGCAGTTGGTGATGTTATAACAAGTCCAGCATTTCAAGGGCATGAAAACCTCCTTTTCACCTCAGTCGTTGTGAATCATCTCCATCCTGACAGGATTTTGCTAAAACATCTGGCACCTTCGTGAATGGAGGCCCTTCATTTGCTCCTCCCCACATGTGTGGGCAGCCAGCCCAACGTGGTAGCTGTTCTGCTCCCACACAGGGCTGCGGCAAAATAATTCTAGTTAAAATGAACAGTGCACTACACAGCTCTAGAATGGGCCAGTTTCTACCCTGCAAGTTTGGCCTCTGGAAATGCACCCAGCTCCATATTTGTCTGGCTGTCTAGGTTGTTTACAGATCCCTTTTGAGACCTAAACTGTCTCATTCCCAATGTTGTGTCTGGAGAAGAGGCAATAAAGAGAGATGGGAGGCAAACTGGAAACGAAGAAAAAAGACCTCCTTTTGGAAACTGAGAATTGCGTTCAGCTGCTCACACAGTGCAGATAATCTTATTTGAGTTCGTATCTGAGAAATTCTGAAGAATTGCATGCAAGTTGACCATATGGTCAACTGAAACTGTCCTCCCCACTTACCTCACTTCTAATGGCCTAATCGCTACATTAGTGAGTCAAATAGTGAGGGGACAAATTGGGGGCAATTTGCATAGAATTTTGACTAAACAATTTGCAAAGAAAATATCTTTGGCTGCAGGGCAACAATTGCCATCTCTCTGGTCTAGTCACTTCAAGAGGCCCAACAGGTTCAGGAATCAGAGAGGACTCTCAGTTTTCTTCTTGAAAGAATAAAGAATCTCTTGAGTGTACAGGGGTGCTAGGGAAAAAAGAATGAACAAATGTAAGAAGGCAGTACAGTAAAGTTTTTCACAACATGGGGAAATGCTTTGAGGATAAAAGGAAGAGCTGTTCAGTGCCTCTTCATTATGCAGCTACAGGGGAAAACGATTTGAGTCCTTACTAGTCTTTGAGGTAGAATTGTGACACTGAGTTTGAACATATTTTTTTCAACCATTCAGTACTCACAGGAAGTTCACAATGGTTTGTCTAATGCTATATTTTGTCAGTGCTTTCTCCCTAACTGTTAACATGATTCATTAGTCACTGACTCTCAAATCTTTAGATTGTAGATGGTTCATTTTGTTGGAAATGCCGTATCAACACATGCTAACACATGGGTGGGTAGAGTCAACAGGTGGATAACCTAACTCTCTTTTGCCTTTTCTAGATCAATATACTGATTGCCAGTTTTAGGCTAATTTCTCCCTCTTTCTTCCTTTGTGTCACTTCCAGTTTATTTCACCCCTTCAACCAACTAGAGAGGCAGACTTACATGGCTTCACTATAACAGTGTAGGAGACCTGCATGTGCAGGAGTAAACTTTAAGAGCTTCTGTAACCAAGATTAGAACTCTTTCGTCTATGCTATCCCTGAATGAATTTCTTAAAACAATAAACATAAATTTTCTATTCAGATACCAGTGATGAGTTTACAGACTAGTTGTTCTTGTGTAATAGCCATAAGCTCAGCACCAGTTCACTACACCCTGCCAGCCTAAATAGCAAATATTCTTATTGTATTATTTATTTTATTAATCTCATTTACACATCACCTTTCTCCCAACAAGGGTACTCAAGAAGGCTCACATATTAAAAAGAATAAACACAATAAGTTATACATTTTAAAATACATTGATTAAAAGCATGTAAAACATTAAAAATTATCTTAACTTTAAAAATGGCATTCAGGGAAACATGATAGTTAAAAGTCTGCCTGAAAAGCAGAGTGTTCAGTTGTTGATGGAAGGATAAAGGGGAGGGCGGTGCCAACCTAACCTCCCAAGGGAGAGCATTTCGTAACCTGGGAGCAGCCACAGAGAAGACCCTCTCTCATGTCCCCATGAACTGTGCCTGCGCTGTCAGTGGGACCAAGAGGAGTGCCTCCTCTGACTATCTAAAGTGCAAAGAAGGCTGATATGAGGAGATACAGTCCTTCAGGTAGCCTGGACCCAAGCAGCCTAATGTTGACCAACCATTCCCAGCCTCATGCCCACCACATGTGCTGGGCAAAAACTGCCATTGCCCATGCTAGGTGGGAATGATTGTAAGTTTCAGCACATCCAGAAGGCAACAGCTTGGAGAAAGTTGAACTAGAGAATAGCTTATTTCAGATATCATAATAGAAGTAGAAAATGAGAGCTGGATAAGACCAAGGGTTTATGTATCCAGTAGCCTTCCCCTAATGGCTAGCCTGGTAGTTCGGTGAAGCCCGTAAGCAGGTTAGGGGATAAGATTATCTGTATCCCATTCTTGCCCCAGTAAGCAATATTTGATGGCATAAGAATAATGAATAAATGTTCACCAGCAAGTTGATTTTGACTTATGGCAAACCTTCTTATGGCTTTCCAGGTATAAAATATTCAGAAATGGTTTCCTATTCATTCCTTTCTTCTAGGGCCTCTCTGGGACTGTGTAGCTAGCCTAAGGCTGCCTAGTCTTGCTGTTCTCCTGAGAGGCACAGTGGGGAATCAAACTCAGTACTCTCACTGAGCTATCCAGTCATCCTCGAATAGCATACAGAGCTGGAAGTTGCAGAGTTTATTTAGTGATAATGATTAGTTGTCCTTCATAAAGCTACCCTGTAGGGCAGGGGTGGATAAAGTCTAGATAGAGGCAGTCATCTGCTCCATGCTGTTCCTGCTGATTATTGTGTGACTTAAAATGGAAAACTGATCCTTTAGATCTGGGGTTGGATTCTTCATTTTATGACTATTTCACACACACACATGGGCAGGGGCACAATATCCTTAACACAAAATTTTCAGAACCTGAGCAGATACAGAACAAGGAAGTGGATAGAAAATGGCCCCATGTCTTTCATGGCTGAACATCCCTGCTCTTTAGGTTGGATCCAGACTTCAGGCTTCTGCGAACAAAAGGGGTCTACTTGTGGAAGATCCCTCTGCCTGATATTTGAGGATTATCTCCACATCACCTCTGTTTCACAGGCTGAGAGGAGGGAACACCAGAAGGATAGGGACATAGAAATCCACTACCTTTAGCCCAGTTACAATCTTCCAAATTTGGATACAACTCTGTAGCTTTGTCTATACGACAACATCCTGGAGTCTTTGGTATGCCCTATTACGTCTTCTGGTTAAAGGGTCTTCTGGTTAAAGGGACTATATTTTGTCTTATCATAGTAACTCCATTGTCTCCCAAACAGATGGTGTGGGCTTCTAGCAACAGAGTTGGCTGTGCCATCCACACCTGTACCAACATGAATGTGTGGGGGAACACATGGCGGCAAGCAGTCTACTTAGTGTGCAACTATGCCATCAAGTAAGTAACCTAGACACAACAGCATTAGGGAAGAATAAGAATGAAAACATCTTCAGTATATGAAGCAGCAGAAGGTAGACTAGGACAGGGAACCTGCAGATATCATAAAGCAACTCCAGGTCCCACCAGGCTCAGTCACCAGGGCCAATGGTCAGGGATGATGGGAACTATAATCCAAAACCAGGGTCACAGGTTTCCCCCAATATAGACTGCAGTGCACAGGGGAGCACTGGCCAATTTGTGATAAATTGTCTAGTGCCTGCTGATTGCTTTTATTCTTGCAAATATATATATATATATATATATATATATAACATATCTAGCATATATATATGCTAGAACCACTGGAATTTGGTTTGATCAAAGAAGAACCACTGGAATTTGGTTTGATCAAAGAAGAAATGTTCTTAAGCAAGAATGCATATGCAATTAGTACTGAGTCAGATGTACTTAACCAGGAATTCTTGGTTGAATGTGGACGTCAAAACAAAACTCCCCTTTCCCTACTTATCTTTTTTTTCCCTGTCACCAATACTACTTCATCTGAGAACATTATATCAGCGTATACTTTCATCCCAGGAGATTCATTTGGAGTGGGGAGCCACTAGGAAGTGATCCATGGTTACCTGCAGTAACACCCTCATTTCCCCACAGTTACCAAAATAGCCTTCTTTTCTGGCATATGTGCATGAGGCAGTGGAGATGGAAAAACCTTTCAGGTCAGCTCTGCACTTAATATGGATTATTTCCATCTTAATTCTTAAGAGAACTTGTGTATGTATTCTAAGGGCTATGGAGCGCAGTGGCTAGAGTGTGGAGACCCAAGTTCAGATTACCATTCAGCCATGGCATGCATCGAGTGAGCTTGGCCAGTTGTAGTCTCTCAGCCAGTAATAAGCTTGTTGTGAGATTAAAACTGGGAGGACAAGAACCATGTACGATGTCTGGAGCTCATAAGAGAAAAGTAGATTATAAACGCAACAAGCAAACAAATAATTGACCATTAAAAGGGTTCCATATTTCCTGCTATTCACATATGGATTTCCTTAATGGAGTAATGCTTCCAAACATGAGCTGACTACATTATCTGCTTTGACCCATTTCCCCCCCCTAAATACAGAATATATTTGGTGAGCCAGGGAGATTCTGTTTTTTAAAAAAGCAATCAAAACTGGCCAATCCTGCCATTCCTACTTGCAAAGTCATTTCATTCTGCTGTTTTGTTTTATTTAAAAAGATGACCATTGTGGCATTTAAGGTGGAAAGAATAGCAAGCCTCTGGTTTGTCCAACAAAGGCCATTCTAATGCGTCCTAAAGCAGCATTTGCCAAAGTGTGCACCAACCTCACTTGGCAAAGTGAGCCAGAGGAGATAGATTTTGCCATTGCCTCCCTACCTGATTGACTGTTCAGTCTCTTGTGGGTGCATTTCATTTCCATTTGAACACTATACTGGGTAAACTGGATCATTAATTTATTCCTGACACAGACACACAGCAAATCACTTATACCTACAAGAGACCATTGTTCACTTCCTTGCTCTGCTACCCTGGACTTGACTTCCTCTAATTACATGATGTGTCAATGACTCGTGCAGAAACACGGGCACACGCTTCATTTATGGAGCGAACTGCCACAAGAGATGACGGTTAAAAAAAAATCTTAGCAGAATTTGGAAAAGTTGCTTTCAGAGATTAAAGTTTGGGCTCCTCGGGGATATATTCTGGAAACAAGATGCTGGATGAGATAGGATCTGACTCAGCATCTTCTTAGGAGACAGTCTCCTCCAAGAGTAAATCACTCAAAGGGTATAAGAGTGAAGCTATGCAACTTCCCAGGAATGGAATTTGCCTCATACTTTGCCCCTCCCTCTCTTTTTTTTCCCCCAGGGGAAATTGGATAGGAGAAGCACCTTACAAAATGGGAAGACCTTGTTCAGCCTGCCCACCTAGCTACGGAGGGACCTGCAACAACAACATGTGTTACTCTGGACTAAGATCCAACAAAGTGACCTGGTTCTGAACCTAGCCTGCCTGTTTTGAGTTTCATGACAGCTGGAGAATCTGGACAGCAGAACCGCAGCTAGAAATCACAGAAGCACACTATACACTGTATTGTGTAACAGAAGGATTATTTGTACACATGGAATCCGAAGTCCCCTCCATCTGTTCATATAGATCGTTTCCACTGCTAAAGCTTCAAGTATACACTCTTCATGATTATATATATCAGTTTATATATGTCAGATTGCAGTCCATATCGTTTAAAAAAATAGGAGAGAAGTTCTTAACCTTCACTATAAGGCAGCCATTCTGGTTAATGTATTACTTGTGGAACCACCATATTTTCTTATACTGTAATTGCCACATGGATGGCTATTTCAAAGGGTCCACATTTTAGCTAAATCCTGCCCAAATAGCTGTGTCTTCTGTGATCCTGTCTTTAGGTTTTCTTTGGAGGTAGGAGAAATATCAACATGCTTCCAAGGCAAAAATAGGTTATTTCTGGGCCAGCATACCATTCTTGATCTTTGAACTGTTTTCCCAATGGTGTTCATGCATTTTCCAGACCAATTATAAAGCAACTGGCATATGCTCATGGAAGGAATTTTTTTTCCTCCAATACCTTAATTTCATATTTGTCTGAATTATCCAGACTCTTTGTGTTACTAGCAAGCATGTTACATTTCATTATCCTTTATTGTTACAACAGAAGAGGAGTAAATTTTTTAACTGGTAGTTTAATAAACCAAATTCTTTTTTTTTAATTGGGCTATTGAAAAATTCAAGCTGGATAGCTCAGTCATTTAGGTATCTGCCTGCACAGTTGTGATTCCTCACAGTGGCTGCAACATGTCGAGCCAGCCTATCTGCTCTTGGGTGAACTGTGCAGTCCCAGAGAGCCCCTTGGAGAATGGAATGGTAAACCATAAGTCAGAATTGATTTGGTGGCATATGATGATGATGATTGAAGAACTCAGTGTCTTAGCCTAATCTAATTTGTTTAAAGTGACGTATCTTGGTGGCCATTTTATTATTATGTTATGGTATTCTGCTTAGGTATATTATATCCGGCTTTGAGACTTAATTTACACAATATGTATTCCATCAAAATATGCCAGATCAAACATGAATATTCTCCTGATTATTCCATAAAGGTAAAGGTTCCCCTTGACATTTAGTCCAATTGTGTCCGACTCTAGGGGATGGTGCTCATCCCCGTCTCCAAGCCGTAGAGCCAGCGTTTGTCCGTAGACAGTTTCCATTGTCACGTGGCCAGTGCAACTAGACACGGAACACCATTACTTTCCCACCATGGTGGTCCCTATTTATCTACTCGCATTTTTACATGCTTTCAAACTACTAGGTTGGCAGGAGCCGGGACAAGCGACGGGGAGCTCACTCCGTCGCGTGGAATCGATCTTACGACTGATGGTCTTCTGACCTTGCAGCCCAGAGGTTTCTGTGGGTTTAACCCTCAGCGCCACCATGTCCCTTGATTATTCCATAGGTGGGTTGAATATATCTTCACATCATTTCGCTGTAGATGTGCAGACCAGAGAGGGGCACAAACTGCTGCTTCATCCTTTGGACAAAACAGTATTTGGTGCTTCCCAATGGATTCCCACTAAGGAGGTGGAAGCTGAGGCTCTGCCTTTGAGTGGGCGCATTCCAGAGGAGGCAGGCCTGGGAACTGCTTAACACCTGTTTGTCCGAAAGACTTCATGCTCACCACTAGTGCTAACTCTTTGGGCAAAAACTCTCTACAAATCATAGAATTGGGTAACAGAAAGGGATTGCAAAGTTCATCTGCTTCAACCTTTCTGATGTAGGAAATCCTTAGCTCAAGGATCCTTGACAGATGGTCCTTTTTGAAAATCTCCAATGAAAGAAAGCCTACCACCTTTTGAGCTGGTCTCTGCCACTGTCAAACAGCTCTGACCTTCAGGAAATTCACTCTAATGTTTACTTTAAAACTTTCTTCTTGTGATTTGAATTTACTGCCCACAATTCATTTCGTAAGTCATGTTTAAAAGGATGAGAGCTGCACCAAAATCTCTCTTCCTTCTGTAGTGTTCCTATAATAAATCAGAGTTAGCCTTTCAATAAGTGGGAACTCATGCCGCATACTTCCTCTCCCCACCCTTACTAAATACTTAATTTTATTAGTACATGAATAATAGCCAATGTAGAGCCCCAGGGAAGGGGCTGGCTGGATTTTGTTGTTGTTGTTGTTGAAGTCTGTAAACTCCTTGAAGCCAGGACCCCCCGGTATTTTTTGCCAATTTGATTTGGCAAAGCACCACTGTCCATATATGAGACGGTGTAACTAATACATAGTCTGAACAAAGAAAACGAGAAATGGACAGCATCAGACCTTGGGAATCTACCAGGACCTGAGTGATCCAGCAGCACGCGCGAAACACTGTTGCTTATCTTAGCTTCAGGTGTTAGCTGATAGCAGCATTCAGGCCACCATTTAATTTTCCCACAATGGCCCTGTATTGTGGGAAGATAAAATGGCTGCATGCTGCTGCCACAGCCACATAGGCCATGCACAGGTTGCTCTGGGGTAAGAATGGGAACTCATACATGAACAAGTCTTAGCAGTAAGTGTGTGGGGCGGGAGCGGGGAATTAAGAGAATGGTAGGAGGGAGAGAAAAGGAAGTTTTCCCAGTCCTCCACTATAAGCTTCTTGAACTTCCTTCCATAAACAGGCTTCTTGTGCACAAATATAGCAATAAATATGGTGAACCCAAAAGTATATCATTCATCCATTTATTTATTTAAAATTACATCTCATGTTACCCTATTCAGTTTAAAGTGGGTAAGGACCATAATTCATAATTCATACTCCATATAAGGAGAATGTGCAAGAATTCCTCCTTTTGATTACAGTTCCCAGAATCCCCTATGGTGGAAGAAACTGAGCCAGGGACTTTCTATATATAAAAAGACAACATTAGTCCAAAGCCAAATCACTGAATAGCCCTGCAAAAGAAGAACAAGATAGTATTAGGTGTGGCAAGGTAATCATTATTCAGAAGACAATAGTAAAGGGAACAATATAATTTAAAAGGTTGAAATGTGATGAAGCCAGATTCATAGTTTGGATGTATGACTAGATTCACTTTTGATGTTTTAGGCCCAGGTTTTATTTGCAACCCCACATCCTATCTGTAGTTTGTGCAACTGGGAGGGATTATCAAGGCTGAGGTGACTGTATATCTGTCCAGCACTAACCAATTGTTCCTTCTAGCCTTTGAATTCAAAAAGAGTGTTGGCTCTCTGCTAAGTGTTCTTTCCCCTCTCTTTCTTGGGTTGATGGCATTTTGTTTGTTTGCTGTTGATCACTTCCGTTGGTTGCCAGTATTTATATAGTATACAGTATACAGAAGTCTGTAATTTCAGAGTAAGAGAAACTATCTGGACCAGGAAGACCAGTGGTTCAAATGGTGGAAATTCCCAGCAAACCCCAAGGGCACTTTCATTTTCCAATAGGAAACAAGACCTGAACTTGACCTATCTTGGGCCATGAGGCCTTCTGGGTGAGTACAATTCAGATGTCTGTCTGGCAGGTGGAATTCCTAAAATGGAGAATTTTGAGCGATGGAGTCCAAAAACAACAGAAAGTTACTGACTGAGAGGTAAGGAAGTGTGGGTTTTCAGATCAGAGGCTGTGCAACCTTGTCTCTTTAAGATTCTCCACTCTTTCGCAAGGAGGCAGAGACTACACCACACAATCTGGCCTGATGGGGTAACAGATCTCAATTAAGTGACAGCCCTTGGTCAGAGAAAGTGACTACTAGAGCTATCCAAGGTCCTGATACAATCTGCCACCTTAGCCTCCACCACAAAATTTACTGTCGGCATCAGCATTATCAATGATTTGAAACTATATTTTCCTTTTCCTCCTATGGCCAGCAGCCAAAAGAGAGAGCTTCAGGACTTGCATAATTGTCAACGTTGTTATGTTGTTATGTGCCATCAAGTCACCTTTGACTCATGGCGACCCTGTGAACTGCCCAGAGTACACACATTCCAGATGGGTGGCATATAAATCTAATAAATAAATAAACACGTAAATGGGCAATCTCCAAAACATCCTGTCCTCAACTGCCCTGCTCAACTTTTGTAAACTTAAGCCAGTGGCTTCCTTTACAGAATCAGTTCATCACATATTTGGTCTTTCTGTTTTCAGTGGATCTACTTAGCAACTGGATTTAGGCCAGTAAGACTGAGATGGTGCATACACCTCTCTTCCTCCCCATTTCACCCTCACAATAACTCTGTAGGGTGGGTCAGGTGGACACAGTGCAACCACCTCCAGATTCTCCTGTAAATATCATTGCTGAGTAGGATTTGAACACAGGTTTTCTGGATCATAGTCCAGCACTTTAACCACTGTTCCATGCATATTATATATGAAGATATGCACATATTGCATTCACATACTGCCTTTCTACCAGTTCATGGACCCAGGGCAATCATCAAAAATTTGGGTGTGTGAGACATACATTAATTAAAAATCCAGTATTAAAAATCCAATTCAACATACTATAGTATTCAAAGATCTTTACCTTAAAACAATTTTTAAAACAATGGACAGGATGTTATTGCCTATGGTGCAGAAGGATTATGAATGTTGTTTATTTGATTGTGTGGTTTTTATTGTTATTTTATGATATTTTATGATTTTGTAAGCCGCCCCGAGTAGATGCTGTCTAGGGGGCGGGGTATAAATTGAATAAATAAATAAAATAAATAAGGATAATTGCATAAGTATCTCCTACACTCCAGTAGGTTTTCTTTTCCTGGCAACTGATCAAGAACATACTTGCAAACAGTGAGCCTAAAGGCGACACATAGTACTTTCACTCCATATTTAGGCAACGGGATTCCAGCCATTTAAAAAAAAAAACACCAACAAATGCATAAAGTCACATCTGTACAAGCTGATGTCATCAGCCATGGGCTTTAATTGCTCCTGAAATGTTTCCTGTTCTACCACACACACACCCCAGTTTCTGAGGCCCCTTCAGTATCCATTTTCATCTGGGGAAGCCTTCGGGAACCATGGGAGAGAGGGGAGCCTTTGATTTCCCCAAATCACTACTGACAGTCTCAATCCCGTTGACGGGGCCATGGGTGGCAAAAATCCAAAATACCTTATACCAGCACAGTAGTGGAGGTCTTTCAACAGGTGCTTGGAGGTAAACTGGCTGGTGCTGGTGCTACATAATACTGAAAAATAGTTTTCCTCCAGCACCTGTAATTGATACAGCACATCTGTCCACAATCCCTTATGATTTTAGCCACACTGGCTGGTGCTTCTGAGAAATGCAGTCAGATCAAAAGTTATGGCAACCGTTAAGAGACCTTTTTTCAGGATTTTTTTTTTCTCACTGTTTTTGGGTAGTAGCTCAGAAAGAATTTTTCTCCCCCTTGTGGGGAAAGCTGGGATCCTGCTGGGATTTAACCAGAGAAGAATGAGATTTTCTTTCATGAATCCTGAATAAGGGCAAAATTCCTGCATAACCATAGATTTATTACCGGTAGATCCATAACTCATAAAATATGTGTTATTAAATAAAATTATATATAGTGTGTATCCATTTGTGTGTGTTTTTGTATGTATAGAAAACACACACTAATGAATTTAAGCTTCTCACTATGTCCTGTCAGAAATAGATAGTCTGGCCCAGAGGCAGAGGAAGATTGGATCCTGATTTAGATGCATGCAACTGGGCTGGTGGAAACATATTCCTCTGCTTGCTCCTATGATCTTCCTCCATCCCTACCTGTAAAGAGATATGTATGTTGTACAAGTTATTTACACTCGACTATCCTCCCATTTGAATTGTTGCAATAGATTATATCTGGATTTGCCCTGGAAAATGAGCTGGAAATTTAGCACAAAACAGGGCAATTTGATTGGAATAGATCAACTATGATAATTTGAATATTTTGCCATTTACTGTACACTGCCTGCCAGTCTTTTTCAGTGTGGATTCCATTCAGAATACTGGTTTTAATATTTAAAGCTCTGAAGAGCTTGCGACCATATTATCTGAAAGAGTATATTTACCATATCTACCTGCTGTCCATAGCCTGCTTCCAGTGCCTCTGCCAAATGGGACAAGACAAAGACATTTTTGTTCCTCCAAGAGATTTTATGAATTGTGTCTGGTGTCTTTATTGGATCTTACCACTCTTCTGTTTTCCTGCTGGTTTTATTTCAGTTTTATGTACTGCAAAATTTTGGTTCTTTGCTGCTTGGTATTCATTCAAGACTTAGAAAACCTACTGCTTTGGTCTACAGTGTTCAGAATTCCCAAGCCAAAAAAGGCCGTCTTGATGAGCAATCCTGGAAGTTGCTAGCCAGAGAAGTCATTTTTTTTCAATAGGCAAAAGGAAATCTCAGCCAACCCTGCCAGTGAAAAAAATGTGGCAATTCTGCATTCTTGCCTGAAAGGATAAGGTGACGAGGGGTTCATGTCCCTAATGGGTTGATAGATGTAGTAAATAGTAAGGAGAAAATAACTGTCTGTATTGAAACAGATACTGAGATCATTTAAGTTAATCAAATTACTAGTCCTTGTATACTAATTTCTCCTTTTCTGTGAATGGGTGTTCTTTCCCAGAAAGGACAAATATCAAGAAGGCAAAGTTTAACAAAATGCATGATGTTTGGTAGGGCAAACAGTGGGGCCGGGTTTTCCACAGAAGAACTGTCATTCTGTATGCAGGGGCCTGAGAAATCGAAACACAAACTGGAGATTGGAGAGAGACATCTAAAAAAGCAGCTGATGCACTGATGACATTCTATCAGTAAATAGAACCTTTGTTTAAGAAATGCCTTTCCCACAAACAAGATGCTAAGACAACAACATAAAAATCTAGAACTAGTATACAGATATAAGCAGGGGCGCTGGGTTCCCCGTGACAATTGCCCCTCTAAGCCAGATGTCAAATTAGCCCCTTTAAAATTGATATTTTAGTTTTCTCTTGGTGGATACATGTATTAATTCATTTTTATGTGAACTGCACCAGAAGCACAGGTGAAAAGCAGGCTATACATTTCTAAATAAATAAATTTCAAATATGGCATGGCATACAGACACACCCTCTGATGTGCTCATATACAACCATACACACTCAGATGTATTTACATTGTCCCAGTACTCTAATCCAGTGGTTCTTAACCTGGGCGATAATGCCCCCCAGGGGGCGATTTCATTTTTCAGGGGGGCGGTAGAACGAAAAGGGGCGGCGTGGGGGCGCTGGAGCAGAAGGGGGGCGGTAGGGGGGCGCTGGAGCAAGCCAAACCTGTTAAGATGGCTGCAGCCTTTTTACAGTGTGCATGAATATATATTTTCCTCCAATCTTAATTTAGTTTCAGAATTTTCGTCTTGAAATTTTTAGTTCCTGTATTGTGGTTTGTTTTTATGCCCTTTTTATATTTCTTTTTGCGTCTTAAAATTCGCTTGCAACTAAATCATTAAATGTTACTTTTTGGGGCCTTTCATTTTCTTGGAACTGAATTTTGTTTTCAGGGATCATTGGATTTAAGTGTAACAAACAAACAAACAAACAAACAAACAATGATAACTTCCTCAATGGCTCAAGGGGGCATCTCTTTCAAAAAGGTTAAGAACCACTGCTCTAATCCATACTCGGTGTTCCACGCTTTTACATATAGACAAATGTACAACTATACATGCATAGTTATATGCACCAGGAGAGAGAGGGGAGCTCAAGGGTGTTTATACACAGACACAACGCCTTTGTTCTCTGTGTTTGTTCAGAGAGGGCAGTAAAACTGTCCCATGTCTCAGCCGCTGTGAAACTGACATCGTTCCCACCTCCCTGTGGGTGGTTCTCTCTGTGTCTGCTGAGCTTTGGGGTGCTAATTCCTTTTAGCTCGGGCTTCTAGGAAGAAGGAGAAGGAAAGCAAACTTGCAGCAGTGGGAGGTCACTTGGGGCCTGAAACCAGGTGTCAATGGAAGTCCCAAAAGTGTGCCATAAAGTCATGTTTGAGTTTCAAGCTTGGGAGCAGTTACTATAGCTACCGTGGCAGACGGAACCTTGCAAGTTGGTTTCCATATGAGTTTGGTTACTATTTAACATCTCCACCCACATTAGGCCTGATTAAGCGAATCAATAAGATAACAGCCGAGGCAGGTTTCCTCACCCTTCCTCTCTCTCCCTCCCTCCCTCCTTCTCCCAGCTTCTTTTCTTGTTATTTTACGCTTTCTTGGTTTTCTCTACATTTATATAGATGAGAAATGGTCAATGTAATTACACAGCTAAGCGCTAAGATGGAGGCCCCATATGGTGAGTACACAAGTTACTGTCCTCCTTCATCTCTTCTTGCTGCTGATGAGAAAGTGTGCAAGGGAACCTAAGAGGTTGTAAGGACTTGGCAATGTATTGTAATGGTGGTGTGTGTGTGTGTGTGTGTGTGTGTGTGTGTGTGTGTGAGAGAGAGAGAGAGAGAGAGAGAGAGAGAGAATTGACCTAGTAGGCAGCATGGATATCCACTAAATTTACTTCTTCCAAGGCAGCTGAAGATGCATGCTTTCTGTTGACTAAAAACAACTGAACTTTCTCCGAAAGTCCAAATATCTGTCCCTTTTGAACTCTATACTAGTGAATGTTTGTGAAAATGTAATGATATAAGCAGATCCCAAGCAACCTGTAAACCGGAAAGGGGAAAGATGTGTGGTCTGACATGAGGGAGGCCAACATATTCTGTTCAAGGTTGATGTTTCAAATTGGTGCTAAGTAGGAGATTTGATTGAGATAACAGACTTTGCAAAGAGGCTGAATGTAGTCATGATGAAAAGTATTCTAAGTGATGTAGACTTAGTTCATCCTATAAACAGTGAATAATAGGCAAAGTTTGATCCTATGGGTTCCTAATATGGATTGTTATGAGGCACGTTTACAAGTTTTGTCACAAAGGTGACATCCTTGTGTACATAAATCTCACTGAGGCTGTCACAATCCAGTGTCCATTTATTTGGGAATGAGGCCTGTCAAATTTACTTCTCAGTATACAAGCATAATAACGCACTCTAAGAGTGTTGGTTTGAGTGGCACAAAGTATTTTCAAGTCTTCAGGTTAAATTCTCAGTTATGTTTTGTGAACACTGGTTGGCAATTCCTATATCTGAACATATGGAATAATTGTTGAAAATAAGCATGAATGATAGGACTGATTATTTTTTTCATTATCTATATATGCTTAAGCTAAAAGAGTATTTTACAACATTGTAGAACTCATGAGTTTCCCGTCTGTTCCACATATGCCTAATAAATTCCTCCAATATACCTTCCTACTTGAGCAGACACTATTTTACATTTGCAACACATAACACTGGACTGAAACAATTTTCAAACACAAGTTCCTCTGGGCAGGAACCTGCCCAATGCTTATTTTACTTCTTGCATGAGACTTGGAAGTGGAGACAAAATCTAGAACTAGGATAAATGTTGGCCAATGGACATCCTGGCTTGGGCATGTGGGAACTGGAATTTAATATTTAACTTTTCCAGGTTCTGGCCCGGAATCGTGAAGTGAAGATCACAGCAGTCAGGAGCTGGGATGTTACTTCCAGCATCACTTGGCAACACTTTCTTACTGTGAGCCTAGCAAAGGTAGCTCAGAGCTTTGTGTTTCATCTAAGCTTCATCATGGCTCTTCCTGTGAATGTATTACACATTCATATTACACCATATAACTGCATGGCCCCATAAGGTGAGCAATGTATCTGCTGTGCAAGGACTTGGTCAGGCCCCTTCTCTCGTCGCCTATATATTGTTTCAGATTGTGACTTTGCTTTTGATCAGATCTATTGGTTCTGTTTCCCCTGGCATTCTACTGCTGCTTTCAATCTTGGCTTTCACCACACACCTCACTCCGTTCACTCTGCTCCTTGTTTGTTGGTCTGAAACTCATCCACTTGTTTGGGAACATTCACCTGAATCTGGTGGATTTATTTATTTCACATGGCATAGTAGAGTACACCATTATTGCTTCTGAAAAGGGCTGTTGTTTTTAATTTCAGTATTCATGGTGATTCTTCTTACTGGGAAATCCGTGTGAGGTCCAGCAGCCAAAATGTGCAGTCTATTTAGTCATGACAAGTCACGTTGCCCTGGGTGCACCAGGAGGAGGCTGGTCTACATTGGTCTGGAACTCAACCATTTGTTTGAGACCACACACCTGCGTCTGGTGGATGAACAGCCAGCTTTCTGATGGTCTGCCTGGCATCTGAGCCCGGAGAACCCAGCATTCCCTGACATACCCTATATATTGATAGTCTTTGAGAAATAATAACATACCGTATTTTTCGCACCATAAGACGCACTTTTCCCCCACAAAACAGGGGGGGTGGAAAGTCTGTGCGTCTTTTCCTGTTTTCTTCTCCTTAAAAATTGGTGCGTCTTATGGAAAGGTGCATCTTATGGAGCAAAAAATACGGTAAATATTGGCAATGCTAACATCAACCCTCTTAGGAAATGGCAGCACAAGCAACACAGCTTTCATTCAAAGTGAGGAGGATGATATCGGTCAATTCTTTGAATTTTTCTAAATTTCAGGTTGTTCCATCACAATTTTTTAAAAATGTGAATGTTGATGAATTCTCCAAAACAAGCTGAAATTAAACTCTCCCTCACTCATACACACCCAGTTGTATAGCTATTATTCAGTCTAGACACAATACTGTTTTACATGCTGCCATACAGATTTTAAAAAGTGTGCAGATTTTTAAAAATTGAGTTTATTTAAATTGTAAAGGATGTCTGTTTGTTCTAGCACAAGTCTTTCTCACGCTTGCAGTTTGCATGGGAGATTGCTTTGTTTTGTGATTGGTCATTGGTAGATAAATACATACTTAATTGGTCAGGCATGCAGCTGGGAAAAAATTCAATCAATGGAAGACAAACATACCAAGAGTAAATATGTTTACATGTTGGCAAGTCAATTCTGACTTATGGTGTGACCCTTTTCAGAGTTTTCTAAGTAGAGAGTACTCATTCATAGTTTACCATTCGCTTCTTTTGGGGCTCCTTGAGGCTATGCAGCTTGCCCAAGGCTACACAGGCTGGCTCGTCTCTCAGGAGACTCAGTGGGGAATCAAACTCTGGCTCCACAGCAAAATAGCTAACTTGCTGAGCTATAATATGGCCCCCGGGCTTCTAACAGTAATGTGCTCAAAGTCTTGGATCTGGATGAATGAATCTGTTTTGCTTTCTGTCATATTCTCTTGCTCTTGTTTACATCAAGTTCTTTCCATCCAAAATATATAACATTTGCTAATTTGGGTAAATTCTTTCCTGAAACAAACTGGAAAAAAAATCCCCATCTACTCTCTTCCAAAGCCATGGCATGCATTTGACAACAAATCTCTAGAAAAGAGGTGGTTTCTTTATCACCCAAAAGGCAGATAAATTGATATACTACAATGTAAAATTTTACTACAGAAGGAACATGGCAGAAGATACCTTTCCTTTTTCAGCGGCGACATCCAATGAACCTGTCATGTTTTGTTCATGTTTTTATCTCTTACGCATATATATATACTAGGGTGTTAATATGTGTGTGTGTGTCCTTATTCTTCTTGGCTGTCAGGTTTACAAATCTCACCATATGCCAATTCATTCTAAGAGTTTTATTTTGATTTATTCTTTTTTTATTTGGAATTGGGAATAACAATTCACAACCTCCAAAATTTTAAGCTTTTCTTAAAAAATGAAGAGGAAGTGTAAAACTACACAGTTTTCATAGCAAGCATGGATTCAACATAAACGCCAGATATTCCATTCATGACAAAATGGCAACAAAGTCCCTAAGCAGCTCTGAATAATTATTTTCTGCCTTAAAGAAAAATATTTATGCATTACTGTATTACTTATTGTTGTTTTTGTTATTATGGGTCATCAAGTCACTTGATGAACCCTGTTCAGCTCTTACAAAATCAAGGCTATGGCTTCAATTGACTTCAGTCTACTGATCTGTGCCACTGGGATGGGGAGGGGACACCATCCCCCAATGTTAGAGAAAGAGGCCACCAGAAACAGGGATCAGACCTGGAAGTGGAGAGTGGGTGCCTAGGTCAGCAACTGCTTTACCTTGTTCATTCGTTTAGCCGTGTCCGACTCTTCGGGACCCCATGGACCAGAGCACGCCAGGCCCTCCTATCTTCCACTGCCTCCCGGAGTTGGGTCAGATTCATGTTGGTTGCTTCGGTGACACTGTCCAGCCATCTCATCCTCTGTCGTCCCCTTCTCCTCTTGCCTTCACACTTTCCCAACATTAAGGTCTTTTCCAGGGAGTCCTCTCTTCTCATGAGATGGCCAAAGTATTGGAGCCTCAGCTTCAGGATCTGTCCTTCCAGTGAGCTTTACCTAGCTATGCTTTATAATTAACATGGTTCTTACAACATTAATACAACCATGGTTCTTATTAATACAACAATCTATTCATGCATATTGCAAAGATTCCATGGCAGCATACGGGACACATTTCTATTTGATTTTTTTCAAATTTTGTATGTCACTTTTCAGTAAAAATTTCTAGGATGATGTAGAGTAGCATAATAAAAATAGGAACAGCAGAATGAGTGCAACAGTGGAAAGAATTATACCTTGATACCCAGATGAATTTTGATATGATTGAAAATGACTGTCTGATTTCATTCTGGAATTAACTCTAAACCGGCTAAATGCCAGCTGTGACTAACACAGGCTTCTGATTTTCTGCTAGACATCTATAAAATTCTACAGGGCTCTTAGTGCAATGTTTTGGCATCAGACTCCCTGACCTGACACTTCTAGCTCAGTGGATTGGAGCATTTGGTTGCAAACCCAGGGGTGGGAGTTTGAATGCCCACTGTGCCTTGGAGAGGTGCCAGCCAAGATCACTCAGAACATCTGTGACTGATGGGGATTACATGCTCTACCACCTGTATGGACTTGGGAAAATTCCAAAGTCTCAGATTGTCAACAGATGGAGGAACTTCCAAACCACTCCTGTGTACGTTATACCTAGAATACCCTAAGATGGCCACAGCTGTGATACAAGGATACAGTATCTGTATTTGGGATCTGAAGGCCTTAGGAATGGACCTCAACAGATGGGAAACTCTGACAGTTGAGCATTCAGCCTGGAGGCAGGCAGTGCAGCATGGCCTCTCCCAATTTGAAGAGACACTTGTTCAGCAGGCAGAGGCAAAGAGGCAGTCCCGAAACCAGCAAAATCAGGGAGCTGGGCAGGGGACAGATTGTATTGGTTATCACTCTCGAATTGGCCTTCTCAGCCACACTAGATGTTGTTCCAAGTCCTCTATTCAGAGCACCTTACCATAGTCTCTTGAGATTGAAGGATGCCTACAGGTCACTGTAACACAGAACTGATTCAACAGAGCATATTTATAAATTATAATGTTCTTTCACCAGCCATCAAAAGGAAGGTGTTTAATCTCTACATATGACCAAGCAGAATGTGTCAATAGGAGGAAATGTTAACCTTTCTTTGTACTCTACACCTCAAGTGAGGGAAGGGTGCCATCCCCATTGTTCATTATCTTCATCATTTCCATCCCATCAACAATTCTTGCAAGAGAGAAAGAAGGCTGAGCCATCACTGGAATGTTTATGGGCTACTAATCTATAAAACATCAATTATTAACAATAATAATGTGTGCTGTGAGGAAACTGTATCTAGGTGCTGTTCAGTAGTCTACTGTGCTGCAAGGACAAAATGGCTTCTACCCTAATGAAGTATATTTATGCTAAATTTCAGTATATGGTATAGTTGGTCCTCACAAAATAAAATGCATTAAAATATGTTGACAGACAAGTGTAAACTGAGGAGTGATTAACTGACCTTATACAATGAGATAAAGACAATGTGTATTATTTATATCTTTTTCCTCTTTTTTTGGTCAGCAAATGTATGCCATCTCTTTGATTTAGTGACTTCCAAAAGGTCCTAACAGCTCTATTCAGCTCTTGCAGAATCGAGGCTGTGGCCTTGACTGAGTCAATCCATTTCTTACTTACTCTTCCTCTATTATTATTGCCTCCAACCTTCCTGAACAATGTTGTCTAACTCTAAGCAAACAAGTGACCGCCGGTCTGCTAATAGTGCACAATTATAGCCACTTGATGCCACTTCAACTGTCATGATTTCATCTTATTGCATTGTGGGATATGTGATTTGTAGTTTGGTGAAGCAGTTAGAATTCTGTGTTGTCATTCAGAACAGTGGACTAGTGAATTCTCTAGCAGAGAATTCTAAGAACTTCAACAATTCTATTACTCCTTAGTGTGGAGCCATGACAAGTAAAGTAGTATGAAATTGTTCTGGTTGTATAGTGTAGCTATATCCATAGACCTGTGTACACAGGCATGCTGTCAAAAGACAGTGCAGCCCCTTTAGCTGAACAAGTGAACAGAAAGCTACTGTACATTGAATCTCCAAGGATTTGTACTTTGTGAATGAAACAGATCCCTGAATATAGGTCTTCACATTTATTTTAATTTTAATTCAGTTTAGTAGCAGCTACTGCAAACATCTGGATAGTCTACAAAAGGAAATATGTTATATGAGATCTGTGAGATTTTTAATTTTTAATTTGTAAACTGCCCAGGGTAGTGCATGCAGATGAATGAATGAATGAATGAATGAATGAATGAGATGGATGGAACAATTGTCAGGTGGATACCAGTTAGCTATCACCTCACTCAGAAGGTGATGATTAATGGCTTCAAACTGGGTGGCAGTAACAAATGGGGTACTCCAGGGATGGGCCCTGAGCTCTGTGCTCTTCAACATTCTTGTTAATTACCTGGATTATGGGGTGCAGGGAATGCCAATCAAAATTGGGGATGAAACAAAATTGGGTAGAATAGCTAATACCCTGAGAGAAACAAAATTCAAAATGATCCCGATAGGCTTGAGCACTCAGCTCAAAACACAATGAAATTTAACAGGGATAAGTGCAAAGTACTATGCTTGGCAGGGGTGGGACCCCAACACACAGTTACAAAATGGGGGATACCTGACTTAGCAATACTGCAATTGAGAAGTATCTTGGAATTATCATAGATTACAAGTTGAATATGAGCCAACAGTATGATGTGGCTACAAAAAAGGCAAATGATATTTTAGGCTGCATTAGCAGAAATATAGTCTCCAAATCCCATAAAATACTCATTCCCCTCTATTCAGCACAGGTTAGGCCTCATCGTGAGTACTGTGTCCAGTTCTGGATACTGCACTTCAAGAAGGATGCTCACAAATTGGAACAAGTTCAGAGGAGGACAACAAAGATGATCAGGGGGCTGGAAACCATGAGGAAATATTTTAAAAATTGAGCATATTTAGACTTGAGAAAAGAAGATTGAGGGGAGATACGATAGCACTTTCAAATACTTGAAAGGCTGTCATACAGATGAGGATCTGTTCTTGATCATCCGAGTGCAGGGCACGCAGCAATGGACTCAAATTACAGGAAGCCAGATTTTGGTTGAATATCAAGAAAAACTTACTAACTGTTAGAGCAGTACAGCGATGGAATCAGTTACCTCAAGAGGTGGTGAGTGCTCCAACACTGGAGGCATTCAAGAGAAATTTAGACAACCACCTGGCAGATATCCTTTGATTTGTATTCCTACGTTGATCAGGGGGTTGAACTCAATGGTCTTATATCCCCTTCCAACTTCATTATTCTATGATTCTATGATGGAGGGATAGATGGAGGGATCGAAGGATGGAGAGATGGATGGATTACCAAGTCCACTTTGGCTGGTCCTTAAAGGAAGAAGCAGCTTACTTATTTGGGAGGTGGGTGGACTGCATTTCTAAATGGCATCCATCTCACTAATTTTTGAAATTGCTTCAGCACTAGATCAGCAGAAATTAAGGGCTGAGGAGATTCGGTTAATGGAATAGAGAGGTAGTTCAATAAGAGACTGAGTTACTGTGTCTTCACTATATGGAACAGAAAAGTTTGGCTGTTACAAATTCTTCACTCATAGCACTCCTATCATAGGAAGAGCAAATGACATACTATAAAAATCCCTCCTGAAAGTCACATGTTCTATATCCATCAGCTCCAAATGAAAGCACCTTATTTTCAGGAAACTGCTGCCCTGTGTGTCTAGCCGCCTAGAGTGGTCGAATAAGACCAGATAGGCGGGATAGAAATCAAATAAATAAATAAAATAAATAAATAAATTAAGATGGGGAAAGAACTGTTTCACATCCCAACAGCAAGCCATGTTTTATTCATCTGTTTTAAAGGATGGGAGAAAGAAAGCACTCTCCTTCCCAGACAGTTCTTGTTTAAAAATGTCGGTCATGAAAAAAAGCCTGCCAAATCGAGCTGAGTCTGAAGATTTAGGGAAGTAAAAAAACAAAACCAAAAAACAGCAGGAGGATGGGATCAGATGGTACTCCAAGAGCAAAGGCAGAAGAGACTCTGAATGTTGGCAGAAAGACAGATTCTTTCCTAAACAGTTAGGTTACAAAGTTATCCAAACACTGGATGAAGGAGAACAGAGCACGAATTCAGGGAGTTAAAAGGACTAATGCCAAGGGCAGCTTGGAAAAGGATTAAGGAATCTCTCTGTTCTACATGAGCTAATGTCAGACTGGACTTTTTTTTTATTTTGGGACAAATCTGTCTGAATCACTCCAGGGCAGAGATTGTTATTTGCTCCATGATGTAAAGAAGAATCAGGAGTAGACATAAGCATTCAAATGCCTGCCAAACTCTATGTTCTAACAAAAGTTAGGGAATAATGTACATGCCTTGAATTTTCAGAACCTGCTGAGAATTTTGTTGTCAGCCATGAATGGGTCCGATCTACTGACAACTAGACTTAGTGACTTCTGTTTGAAGTTCTGACACTTCATCTTTACCGGTAATCCTTAATCCATTGGGATTCTCATGGAGTCAGAAAACACTACACAATTCAGTCAATGTAAGGATTGTTTTTTTTCTCGGTGGATGAGGATTAAGACAGTTTCAGACATTTACCAGTGCCTACTTCCTGCAGCCCATTTCCTAGCTAATTCACACAACTAAATTGACATCTGGGGAATGTGTGTTGAATGGTTGTGAGATTAAGGGGTCACAATATTATTTGCCATGTGCTTAGCTGACATTTCAAAACCACATTTACTGCTCAGCACACTTTTGGCTGGTTTGTCTTAAAACAGGAAATATGGGTTGATTTGCAAACTGAGTGGATATTGAAGTAATTACACTGTTTCCACGAAAACCTAACCTGAAAATAAGCCCTAGTAGGATTTTTCAAGATGCTCGTAATATAAGCCCTACCCCAAAAATAAACCCCAGTTAAGGGAAATCCCCACCCTCCACCATTATGCAGCAACCAGAAGAAGATGACATGACTGTATTTGAAAAAATGTAGATTGTTGTACATGGAAAAAAAATCCCTTGAAAATAAGCCCTAATGCATTTTTGGAGCAAAAATTAATATAAGACCCTGTCTTATTTTCAGGGAGATACGGTACACAACCAGATATTTCTCTCTCTTCCTTGCGTCAAAAGTGTGTGCCAGTAAGTGGAAGACCATAAAGGTGACATCAAAGAATGAATTTATTAAGAAGATTTTGGAACTAGCCGAAATGGATATTCTGACAGATACACTAAATGATAGACTGGATAATAATACATGGGAATCTCTTTATACCTGGATGAAATCTACACCAATTTAAGTAGAATAGATTAAATTAATATTATGTTAGAGAGTATAAGGCAAGATGAAATGAATGGAACATATTGTAATAAATCACTCTGGTTGCAACAGATAGAAAAGTAGAAAAAATACAATAAAATGTTTATTAAAAAAATAATAACAAAAAAAGAAGAGTGAGAATAATTCCAGACAGTGGGATACTCACAATACTCCCATGAGGGGGAAAAAACAAACAGATTTGCAGGGATCTCTGGCTTGTTTTGGCTAAGCAAATTCATAAATAAAATGTGCCTGGCCTCGTAACTTTGGCAGAGTTGTTGTTTCAGCATAGTATTATGGATTCACAAGACTGTGGTAGGTTTTGCAAACTATTGAGAATATTGCTGATGGGTGTCTGTGCGTGTCAAGGAGATGGATAGGCAGACAGGCACAGACACACAGAGATGTTAAATCCCACCACTGGGCACAATGTCTTAGCCTCAATTTTTCAACAAAAGCCTGTATATTTTAAGGAAAGAAAAATGAATACCAATGGTTCATTTCCGAGCAACACATGGATATGCGGATTAGATGTGTCCTTCTCACTTGCCCAAGTTGAGCACAGGGTAAATGTTGTTGATCCTGCAGTGATTGTCAATAAAGAATTCATATAGTTCCCCTTGCTTGTTAATCCTCAGATACACACACAAATGGCTCAGGAAAGATGGTGTTTTAATACCACTCAGTAACTCAAAGAACTTCAGAACAAATAGTGGCCTTGTGGGGAAAGATGCTTTCAAATCAAATCGCTCAATAGAATTGTTCCTTAATTCCACATGTATAATTGCTTTGACTCCTTGTCCAGCATTAACAGATCTCCAGCAATGGTGAATCTGATGGCCCCAGCCCATGAGGAACAAAATGTGTGTATGCTGTTCCTGTTCTCTAGCTTTTCACTGTAGCCTCTGCTGGGAATTGGTTAAATGTTTGCATGTGAAAGGGGGACTTTCAGTCAACACAAAACATTCCTTAACCCCTCTGCTCACTCTTTTTTGCTGCTGTTCATTGCCTTTTGTTAGTGCCACCACCCCCATATTAGTAATTTTTTTAAAAATGTATGTTACGTTTCGCGTGTTCCCTAGTTCTCCATAGGCAGGGGAGTGTCAAAAGATTCCACAGGTCCAGACATATGTAAGACAGGATTCAAAGTTATAAACATTTTATTTAACAAAGTCATAACTAAACTTCTTCTCTCCCTCTTCTGTGGGTTGAATTATAGTCCCATAATGGGGAGTAATTGCTTCACCCTCCCCTAGGTGCTCAATATTACCCCAAAGTTTTAGTTCTATCCAATTCTCTGCCCGTGCCTGAGTGAAGGGTATGCCAGTCTCTGGACAACTAGCACCTCTGTCTTCGTGCCTTCAAACAGTGAAGGTGCTCATGTTGTCATTGTCTTCTCCACCAATGCATGGGAGTCAGCATTTCAGCGGAAGGGTCTGTGGGAGGTTGATTGTGCCTTCTTTGTGCAATGATGGAATGAGGCCAACTAAAGTAGAAGGCCAGAAGAGATTCCTTTGAGTGTTCTTCTTGAGACACTCTGGCAGCATTGCCCAAACCTCCCTTTCTTCATCCTCTCCTGCTGCTTCTTCCTCCACTCTTCACCACCAATCCCCTCCAGCCTCTGACCCCAGCCCATGGTACAAGTGTACCCACTACCCTGCTCTCCTTACTTTCTACCTTTCCTCTCCCCCTTCCATCTCCTCAACCCCTACAAGCTCCTGCTCACCCTGGTCCAGCTCCATCCTGAGTCTCATCTGTTTTGAAGTTTTCAGAATATTCTGCAATCCTAGGGCTGCCCAGCCCATTGTTTTCTCTCCTTTTCAGTGGTCTTCCCTGAGGAAGGAGGACCCAGGATTAACCCTGGGTGCACCAGTGGCAAAGGCACACTGTCGGTCTGATCCTGGGGGCCCCTGGGCCCCCTTCACTCATGGTGTCATAATACTGATCAAATTTGGTAACATGAAAGAATCATGAACCAAGTTCAGAGTAAGGGTAATGTTCTGTGCCATGTATGGGCAATGACTTTTCACAGAACCATAACATGAAAAAGGTTAAGAAAAAGCAAAGCAAAGGAGGCAGGCCAAAATCTTGTTGTATAGATAAAGGCAAAGGTTCCCTTGACAATTTTTGTCCAGTCATGTTCGGCTCTAGGGGGCGGTGCTCATCCCTGTTTCCAAGCCATAGAGCCAACGTTTTGTCCGAAGACAATCTTCCATGGTCACATGGTTAGTGCGACTTAGACACGGAATGCTGTTACCTTCCCACCGAGGTGGTCCCTATTTATCTACTTGCATTTGCATGCTTTCGAACCGCTAGGTTGGCGGGAGCTGGGACAAGCGACGGGCATTCACTCCGTCGCGTGGATTCAATCTTACGACTGCTGGTCTTCTGACCCTGCAGCACAGGCTTCTGCGGTTTAGCCCACAGCGCCATCACGTCCCTACCCCACGTTGTATAGGTACGTAAAGGCAAATTGTTGTCAAGTTAAGAAATCTCCATAGGCATTATCCATTGCAAACGCAGTGGTGTGACTCAACGTCAAACAGACAATCCCCATGAAGATTTCTTAACATACAACAATTTGCGGCTAAACATTATGCCTTTTGTGTAACTGCACTACAGGGTTTTGCTAATAGATTGCAGGTACTTTCACAAAGAACCCACTGCACCTCACCTTCCTTTTCTCTCACTGCTTCATATCCAGCATCTCCTCCCATCCAATTTTGTAAAATAGGCATCTGACATCGCTTGATCTTCCTTGCTTCACTTGGTCAGCTACCATTGAAGAAATGCATACACGGAGATCAATAAGCATTTCACATTCTAAGGGAAAGGATACTTTCCTGTACATTACACATGCAGGGGGTGTAGAATGGGTGTGTCACAGCTGCTGATCTCCGTTCGGGAAGACAGAGAAGCAGAGGTAAGGTGCAAGGCAGCCAGGCGTTCTGCTTCCTGGAGCAGCCCTGACACCCGCCACTTAGTGCAGCCAATGTCAACAGGAGACTACAGGGAATAAGGCAAAATCAAACACATTGACACTCCTCAGAACAAGAGTCATAAAACCTGGGCAAACCTGAACAAGTGGCACAACAACCTTTTATCCTGTCCAAATCAATAATAAGGTCTTGCTAAGAGTGTTTGCCAACACATAAGTGACACCCATCAGGGGTTGGTTCACCAGCTTTATGACTCAAACCCCACACTTCTAATGGAGAGAATGGACTGCAGCCTTGCCTCCTTCCGCACGACGTTTGGCTCGTGTATGCTCACGAATAAAACACTCAACCCTGCCTAGAAATATTTTCGAACTGTTAATTCCACAGCTGAGTGCTGCTTAAAAGCACATGGGAGTCATGTATGTGTTGTACACCTAACTAGGTGCTCGCCTCCTCCTATAGCAAAACTCAGATTGCATAATATCATTGCTAGAGAACGATGTAAAAAACCAGCTTTCAAGATTTGGGTTTTCAAAGTAGAATGCTATATCAGGCTGTCACTGCTGAAGAACTGAAAGACACTGCTTTTTAATGATGTTTTAGTGGTCCACAAAATATATTGCCTTACTCTGATTAAAACAGCACACCTATATGTAGCTAAGTTTCCTTTTTATTGATCCACAGTGGATGTAACCCCTGAATTGGGACGGAGGGATGTTGTTAGTCAGAATAGCCTTTTAAAAGGCCAGACATAGATGAAGAGGAAGACTATTGCATATTAATAATGCACAAGGAAAAAATAATAATGAAACAAAACCTTGTGACACCTTAAAGACTAACTGCTATATTTTAATGTGAGCTTTTGTGGACAAGTCCATTTCCTCCAACATGAAAGCTCACCTTAAAACAAAGAAATTAGTCTTTAAGGTGCCACAACATTTTTGTCTTATTTTTTCTTTTGTTTTTGTTTGATATGCTAGCACAGACTAACACAGCTACCTTTTCTAAAATTAATACACAATTCACTGCCTTTGGGGCCAGAGTAATGATGACAATGACAATAGCAACCTGCTTGCCTCAGAGCGACAATTAAACACAACCAGTTCATTTTGCAAGATAACCTTCGAAGCTCTGACTAGAAGTTTGTTTATCGAAACCTTCAGATTTCTGCTCATCTTGCAGCTGTTTTAAAGACCCATGATAACTGTTAGAAAAAAAATGAGAGGGAACGAATGAAAGGGGAAGGTGGTTTGCTGTGGGAAGATCATGGAAGGCAAGGGTTCTGCAGATCAAGATGTAAATGGCCATTCTACTGTTTAATGCAATGGGGGGGGGGTGTCGAATACAGGGTGACTTGGTGGCAAGTTTCCAATCCCAAACACACAGCCTGCAAACAAACCTGCAGTTATTTGGAAGTAACTCTGTGCAGCTGAATAAATCTGCTTCTGAGCAAAGATGCTTAGAATCATTCTGTCTCTGCTCCATTACTGAGGAAAAGGCCCACCTGGAACACAACACTAAGAAGCAAAGTGCCCCTGAGCATGTGCAAATTTGCCTGCTAAAATATGTGGACTTTCACACTTACTGTATTTACTATTTTTAAAATGGTTTTTCCTTGCTAGTTGCCCAAGGTGGCCATTTAAAAAGTAAAACTGCAGTACAAAAAACATACAGACATAACAACAGAAGAGATCTAAATAAACACACAACTGCAAAAAAAAAAAAAGAAAAAAGAAAACAAACCTCCCTAAAAACACAGATAAGGTTATAAATGAAGCTCCAAGGATCTATTCCCATTTGTAAAGTTTCATTTTTAATTATCAAACGGCACTCTTAATAGTACCTAATCAAAAAATAAGCCCTAGCATAGCAGACGCTCTCTTAAGGAACATTACTGTAAGCAACAGAGCTTATTCCCAGATAAGTGTGTATTGCATCAACATTTTACAGTGCAATTTTGTGCATGTCTACTCAGAAGTAGGTCCTACTGTGCTTAGTTAAGCCTAATTTCAGTTAAACGGGTTTAGGAATGCAACCATAAAATTGTGTTGTTAGCATTTTAGGTTTAGCAATCCTTGGTTTGCATATTATTGTTTGAAATGGTGGCCCTCCAGAGACACACACACTGTGGGGTCGGGGGGAGGTCCAACAGGACCTTTCTTCAGACTGGGCACTACAGAACAATTTTTGTTGCAAATGTTCACAAGGTGAAAGGAGAATCATAGACGCACGTCACATCATAGACATGAGTTGCTAGTCCCACAATAAAGCAGGAGAAATGGGTGAAAACAATTAGCTTTTATTAAGAGAATTGCACCCAAGATTGAAAAAGCCTAAACCTTAATTTTAACTAGACCTATGTCCTTTGAAGGCATGAGGAAGATCAGCATCAGCATGACTGCTCCTTAGAGAGTCTCAGGAAAGAAAGGAAGCAAGGTTAAAATAATGGCCCAGAATGTATTTTCCTTCTTTTTTCTTTGTGTTAACTGTGGGCCACACATGCAATTTCTGGGCTTATTTCTGCCTGCAGTTGTCGTGTGCACCACATAGGACAAAGCACATGTGAAATAACTTGCTTGGCTGAGCGGGCAAATCTCCAGGTAAGGTTAGGGAACAAAACTAAACAAAAAAGTTTTCTCACCAATAAGGTTAATAACTGGTGTTCTAACAGATCATCAAGCAAGAGAACTGCTCAAGCTTGACCTGCAAGCTCAGCACCTTCCATGGTCAGAACAGCAATAATAATCTGGGCAATCGTAGTGATGGCAAACTCTGGGGGACACAGGGACGGATGAGATCTGTAGACCAAACATTTGGAGGGCCAAAGATTCCTCACCTCTGTTGCAACTGAGGTTAGCAGCTTCTCCTATTTTCAGTGATTAAATAGACACATACTAGGCACAGGGCCTTTGTTCGCTTGTGACCTATCTTTCCCAAATAAATTCTCCTGGTGACTACATTTTTTGCTCCTCACCCATCATGTAAAACTCCTCTTTGTCAATTAAGGCTTTAAACCTATATATGTGTCCGTGATAGTAATATCTGTTGAATTCAATGAGTCTTATTTCTGCATAGATAATTACAGTGTAACTGTGGATAACTGGTTTTAGCCATGATCCCTTGGGGTGATGGGTGAGGTAGGCCAATAGGTCTGGAAGAGAAGATACCAGGTTGTCAAAGGTTGGTTTAGTAATTCTCATTGTTGTTTCCCATTGGTAGTTATATTGTATTTGAACTTAGTCTCACTCTTAGTCGTGTACTGCATTAGGATTTTTATAAAGTGCCTTGTAAATGTTAAAGGCAACAGGAAAAGAAGACCAAATATGGGATGAATTAATTCTCTAAAGCAGTGGTCCCCAAACTTGGGCCTCCAGATGTTCTTGGACTACAACTCCCAGAAGCCTTCACCACCACCTCTGCTGGTCAGGATTTTTGGGAGTTGAAGTCCAAGAACATCTGGAGGCCCAAGGTTGGGGACCACCGCTCTAAAGGAAGCCACAACCTTGGGTTTGCAGGACACGAGCAAGGTGGTTAATGATAGGAGTATCTGCTGGTTACTAACTCATAGGAATGCTATAAATAGAAAATAACTTGATAGCATATAGCAACAAGAAAGTGCCTTCTACAATGTGACAGAGAATTAATAGGGATTTTAAAAGAAATCATGTAAATGAATGAATGGGATAGGCACTCCTGATTTGAACAGACTCCCACACAATATGTCCCACAATATTCAGAGAACATGGCCCAAGGAGCTGAAATTACCTTTGAATCCCGCATGATACTTACTGCAATGGCTGACCCAGATGGGAATGTACTATATATGTATGTACTATAGACATAAAAAACCCTAAGATCATGGCCACTGGTCCCATCACCTCCTGGCAAATAGAAGGGGAAGATATGGAGGCAGTGACAGATTTTACTTTCTTGGGCTCCATGATCACTGCAGATGGTGCCAGCAGCCATGAAATTAAAAGACGTCTGCTTCTTGGGAGGAAAGCGATGACAAACCTAGACAGCATCTTAAAAAGCAGAGACATCACCTTGCTGGCAAAGGTCCACATAGTCAAAGCTATGGTTTTTCCTGTCGTGATGTATGGAAGTGGGAGATGGACCATAAAGAAAGCTGACGGCCAAAGAACTGATGCTTTTGAATTGTGGTGCTGGAGGAGACTCTTGAGAGTCCCTTGGACTGCAAGGAAAACAAACCTATCCATTCTAAAGGAAATCAACCCTGAGTGCTCACTGGAAGGACAGATCCTGAGGCTGAGGCTCCAATGCTTTGGCCATCTCATGAGAAGAGAAGACTCCCTGGAAAAGACCCTGATGTTGGGAAAGTGTGAAGGCAAGAGGAGAAGGGGACGACAGAGGACGAGATGGCTGGACAGTGTCACCGAAGGTACCGACATGAATCTGACCCAACTCTGGGAGGCAGTGGAAGACAGAAGGGCCTGCCACGCTCTGGTCCATGGGGTCATGAAGAGTCGGACCCGACTGAATGACTAAACAACGACAAAGGCCTGCCACAATATACGCTCCACTTGATGGCAAATAAATATCACACTGTCCCTAGTTAGAATTTATATTCCTCAAATAAAATGTTAATTATGTGATATATATATCGTCGTTTAGTCGTTTAGTCGTGTCCAACTCTTTGTGACCCCATATATACACACACATATATATTAAATTGTAGGTAAGAGCATGGGCCATATTAAGGTTATTTTTCTCATTCCGAGGGAGTTTGTGATAATGCAAACAAGCTAATCCTTTACTGAGTCAGCTTTTGTTGATAAAAGCTTTCATACAATTTAATATATGTATATATATGTATAACTCCTTGTATGTACAGTATATATATATACATACAATTTAATATATATTCATACAATTTAATATATATGTATATATATGTATACCTCCTGTGGATGACTCTGTTGTTGTCTTCTTTCCCCTTATCAGGTAGGTATACATACATACATACATACATACATACATACATACATACATACATACATACATACATACATACATACATACATACATACATACCTGATAAGCGGGGAGAGGACAACAAGAGTCATACGCATCCGGTGGAAGGAGGTATAAAATGCACTGCATGGCCTTTCTTCTTTCTCCAGATGGGTTCAAGCCAGTCAATTTCAGCTGCCAGGTTTTAAATAACAAAGATTTTTTTTGGATCCAGAAAAGACAAGAAAGATCAGCAGAGGACAGGAGTTGCTGGTTGCCCGAGACAGGACTGGCAAAAAGGTCATCTAGGCTGGTTTGTGTTACGCTTTGTCTTTGCTGTCCTACATAGACACCTAGTGGCCACGTTGATTCTGAGTGCAAGTATCCTGACAGTTTAACTGAAGCCTCTTCCAGCTTAAAGGAGAGTGATAAAATAACATCACATCCATTTCAGTTCTCCAAATAAAATGCTGACTCAGATACTTGCCATCATTAGAACTTAAATACATTTTTTTTGGTCAAAGTTTGGTCAAATTAAAACATAACATAGATTAAAAAGACAATTAAATGCTCATCCTGGAAGAAAGAATAGTGCCCACTATTCACTGCAAACCAGCTCAATTGCCAAAGGCATATATGAATAAAAAGTTATGCTCAGGTAATAGCATTTTTGTCTAGCCTCTGGCAGCATGTTGATTGTGTGTCATACATTAAGGGCTTGTAACTCTTGCAGCTAAAATGGGGCATGGGAGTGGGAATAAATATTTGTCTTCTGTATAGACTCTCTCAGTTATTTTTACAAACAAAAGCCAACCAAAATGGATTGATTATCCCTTTTCTAAATGTGCGGAAAGGTCTGAAGTGAGTGGAGAAAGGAACACTTTTGTAATGGTGTTTACAAAAGTTTACAAAACAGGAAGCTAGCAAAGGTCCATGGAATTGCCTGTGAGGATATAAAGCACTATGGGAATACTGGTCTATTATGTTTCATTTGTTTCTGTCCCACACACCAAGGATCATCCACCAATAGCTTTATAATGGTTTATAAGCTGGAGGTTCAGGCTAGAAGCTTGTTTAACAGCTGGATAACTCAGTGGCTTAAGCATCTGGCTATGGAGCCAGAGGTTAGAAATGCCCCCACTGTGTCTCCTTGACACGGATTGGACCCTATGATCTATAGGGTCCCTTTCAGCTCTGCAGTTCTAAGATGATATGTTGTTGTTGTTGCTGCTGCTGTTGTTATGCATTTGCAATCTGCAGACGGCCTTCTCTGTTATGAAACCAAAGGTGTGCAATAGTCATCTTTCTGAGATAACTCAGGTTACCAATGTTATGTGTTTCATATTCTTAAAGGAGCACCTACCTGTTTACCTAGGTATTTGGTGAAGTATTCTCTTCTCCAAGTCGTGATGCCATTTTTTTTAAATTAATCATTTTGATGGATTGTTACTGTTCTGCTATTCTGCTGTTCTTTTAACCAATGGCTTTATTGGGTTTATTTTCATTGTGAACTGCTGTGGTACTTTGGCACAGAGATTTTTCAAAATCAATACATAGATATATTTCATGGCTCAATAAGGACAGAAAGGTCACAGGACAGTGCCTTTTTGGCTACGGCTGTGGGGCTACCTTACGAAACCTGTTCCAGCGCTCAGCAGAACTCCTTAAATATGAACTTCTGCTTCCAATCAAATCTCATTGTGACTGGCATTAAGGGGATTAGCTTCTCCCTGCAGCCCACACTCCAGCAGGTTTTTCTCTTGCTTAGTCAGAGAGAACATGGCTCCCTGCTCTCAGGAACCCCTCTGCTGCTGCAGCTGGCTGGGCAGAAGTCCCTCTCTGGAGATGTGAGGAGCCTCTTGCTCCTTTTTTGGGGGGAGAACCGGCAACTCCATCTGGAACATGAATGGCTATTCTTTACTTCAGGAAACACCAGGTACTGGGTACTAGGACTTTACATTTTGACCACCAGCCTGTTTGGGGAGGAAAGAGAAGTGTTTTGGTTTTTCAAAATTTGATTTATGTTTAACCAGGTGAATTGAACAAATGGCTACCAGGCGAATTGAACAAATTGAACACAAGTGGTGGCAAAGCTCAAGCCACTAGAAGTTTCTTACCACCTCAAACATGAAACCAAACATTATTGGTTAGAAATCTACATACAATTTTAATTGATTCTCCTTCAGCTCTGTGGACAACATCCACCCAAATATGTGTGGAAAGCTCTGAGGCATTTTTAGTCGTATAAGTGGAAATGCCCTCAAGAGTTCCTGTGAAGGATTCCTCTCCCCAAGAGAACATCACCTACCCAACCTTAGTGAACTTGAAAATATATTAAGAGTACTGTATTAAGTTCCTCAAAGGAAAGCCAAGCCTGATGCTTATTTTGTGTGACGAGATGCTGTTTGAGTTTTTCAATCTGATTAGCAAGAACTTTTCTGTGCTAGTTTATTGTCCTCTAATTTCTGGGCAAACATTCTCTGAAGCCAATATATCACAATAATCCCATGTTTGACCTTCAGATTCTTCCAAATATTTGAGTTTCCTGGAATGTTGGAGAAGCAACTCTTCTTTCCCATCCCCCTCTATCCTTCACAAATCTGCCTCCCCATAAATAGCTACATGAAACAAGCATCCTAGCCCTGTCCTATAATGACAGCACTTCTGTTGTTCATAAAAGACACTGCTGGAGTTCTTCATTTCTAGGAAGATTCTAGTAAGATTGACCAAGAATGAGCACTGTTAGCTTTTCAGGACTACAGCTCCCAGAATCCCCCAGCCAAGCTGGATTTTTTGGTTCAACTCTCCCTCAATATTTCTTATCTCCCTTGGTGACAAGAGTCGTAAGAACATGTGAATAAAATCAACCTGACATAACTTTCTGTTAGGAGAGATGTGACCCTCCAGAAGTTGTCCCCATATGCCCTATTTAGCATGGATTCTCTCGGATGATGGGAGCTGTAGTCCAACAAGCTTTTGGAGGACACGGGTTACTCCTTCTAATACTAAAGTAAGGGTGGGTTAGGGTTAGGGTTGCGTAAGGACTAGTCCCATCATGCCTTACTATTGACCAGGATAGTGAGGACTGATGGAAAACAGAGTCCAATATCTGGGAGGCTACAGGTGTCTTATCCTAGTCCTGTGTTAGGATGTATTCTGATGGTAGCTAGAGGTGCTCAGGCCCAGGACTTCAGACTGGGGCTGCTGGAAACATTTATGCATCTCAAGGGTAAACACTGCACACCCTACCTTTTGAAATACAGTAAAAAATCCTTTTTAAAATAAATAAATAAATAAATAAATAAATAAATAAATAAATAAATAAATAAATAAATAAATAAATACACACACACACACACACACACACACACACACACACGCACGCACGCACACACACACACACACACACACACACACACACACACACACTGAAACCACTCTGGTACGTGATTAAAGTGGCAGTATACCTTTCTCCTGTTTAAGGCTTAATTCTGTGTCATATTTTTATCTGGTCCTTCCGTGGTCTTACTACGTACACAGACATTTCTTATGGCTAATTTTTTTCCCTTGTGATACAAGTTCAGTCTCTCACATGCCATACCATAAAGGCAGTTAAGTGCACGACATGCTGATCCCATAATCTGCTTCCACACCTGTGGAGCATGAGGATCTGATTCACTGTTAGCCTGTCATTCTCAGGATAAACCTTGCTCTGATATGTCCTACTGTCTACACAGTAAAAATATTCAGAAGTGCTAGCTGAGGCAAACTAACAGATAAGGGGTGGTCTACTAAGAGAGACTGTAGTTTAGTCTGCTCTGTAGGTTCCTGACAAAGCCATTTTTATTTGCTGCATAATCAGAAGATAAGTTTATTATTACAGTATTAATAAACTCATGTTATTAATAAAATGAAGCAATATTATTAATAAACTAATTTTTTGTCACACCAAATTCTGCCACCACGACCCAAGAAAAACTTTTACACAGATATCTTCACCTAAACAGAAGTTGGCTTCCCTAGCTGGGTCCTTAAGCTGAGATGGAAGAAAGTGGCTGGGTGTGTGCGTTGAGTTTGTTTTGGGTTTTCTGAATGACATCTTCTGGAATTCCCCAAGTAGCATGGCCACTAGCCACAGTTGTAGCCTTAAAAATAGAGTGACGTCCATATATGTAGTCCATAAAGAATTTCCCCCTTCTCTGCCAACATCATATATTGAGGGTCTGTTCTGATACTGTATAACTCAAGTGGGCAGATAGCCACTGGCATGTGACTACAGGTACTTCCCACTATTTGTTGGTAACATGAGCAGGTAGGATTGTGCAGAAAGGAGCTACGTGGATGTAGCTTCTCCTGCAATGGTTAGCAGTGTCCCAAAGGGATGATGAAGCCATGCTTAGATCCATTCTGCTTGTAGAAAAGAAAAACAGTCAACTGAACTCACAGAAGAGGTTATTTTTTATATATTTTTAATAATGTTTCCACTTCCTTCTTTCAAAACTCTCTTAAGTATGCCAGCTCTCTTTAAATACAAGCTAAGTTCATGCCCCATCAGCCATTCCCCCATCCCCCCTATTAACTTACACAATGTCTTCTGCCCTCAACCTGTTTCTGTGAAATCAACTTTGGGGACACCAGTTCCCAGAGTTAATCATTGCATTGTTTATCAGTTGATGATTGATTTATAAAAGTTCATGGCTTCAGTTTGCCACCATGATCCAATTTGATGAAATGCTTGGTTGACTTAAATTATTGTGTTTATGATTATAATATAATTTGATTATTTTATGACAGAACAGGGCGTTAGCCAAGCCTGGTTGCTGGGAGAATCAAATAGTAGAAGAAAATAATAACGTTCTTCTGTTAAGACAATAATTCATTAAAGCGAACTTGGCAAGTTCTCATTACCTGGCCTCTTGTTTGGACAGCTCTTCTTGTAGTTGATTACAAAGAGCAATGAACAGTTCTTAGTTTAATCCCTGTGATCTAAACCTTTAAAGACCCCACCACTACCAAAAAATAAAAAATAAATTGGAAAGTTCACACAACATGGTAGTGTTTTATGGGAACTGTTTTCTAACTGGAGAAAGAAGCCCTCTGTGTTTGTGACTACTTCCATGCCTGCAAGATGAAATATTTTGATGAAAAGCTGCATAACGGCTGTCATGTGACTTGCCCCCCTCCAGTACCATAGCGTGGGTTGCCAGCACCCAGAGCAAGGCAGTACTGCACCCCCTTGAGGTTGTCTTGAGAAGCAGAAGGGAAGGGGCCTCCGTACTGGTGGAGCCCTCTCCCCACACCACCCTTCCACGTGGCCCACCCTCCCGCTTTGTTCAAATTAGGGGAGGGAGGCTGGGCTTCTCTGAAGAAGCAGGTCCACTTGGCCTTTGCTAACCCCCCCCCCTGACACCACCTGCCCAGAGGGGGAATGGAGCAAGTGAGACAGTCGCAGTCATACGAGGGGAGTGGAAGCTCATGCACTTTCTCATCCGCTGTGTGCTCTGCCTCACCTGGCAGGGCTCAAATTTTGCACCCCTAAGAATTTTGTACCCAGGGCAACTGCCCCTGTGACCCCACCCATGATATGCTACTGCCCCCTCCCCACCATATCTGCCATATCTTCCATCCATTTTTGGCAGCTCTGCGAATTCCTTTCCTCGAGAAGCAGCCCTTCTGCCCTAAACAAGGCTTGGAAAATGTACTTGTTTAAAACTACGATTTCCAGATTCCCCATCCAGTTGCCATACCAGCTGGGGGATTCTGACAGATGTTATCCGCCTAAGTAATGTTTCCAAGCTATCATTTTAACTTAAGTTGGTATCAATTAAAATATACACAATTTTGAACATTAAACTTCAAAATTTATTTTAAATATTTTAAATAAAGATGGAAAATTGGGACCATGGTGGGATAGTATTTGAGCAATTCTTTGATAGATGTTATACATTAAACTTCATTTTCTTAAAATAAGTCTTTATTGAAAGAGCACAGAAACAAAACCAAAAAAAAATGTACAGGTTTTTCCACTAGAAATATATAATCTGATATAGTACCTTCACACTATTGTAATCTGCTTCAGATTAGAATATTGCACCAGAAACTGACATGGGAAGCTATTTAGAAAATAAGTCTAATTGTTATGAATATAAATAAAAGTCATCTTGGGAATGTGGTTAAGTAATTTGAACAGGTGTGTTAATTTTTCTGATAGGGCAATATGACCCGTTTCTCCATGTATGTAAAGATGAATAAAAAGTTCTCTTCCAGTGTCTGGCAATTTCTAAACATGTTGCATGCATGTGTGGCTGCCAGCCTTCCAGCAGACACTCAATGTGGCATTGGGTTGTGCACAACTAGTTGAGATCTAGACACTGAGATTCAACACTGGCAACAAACAATGAAAGGGTTATTCATCTGTAATCTGACTTGTTATTCATCTAGTTCTCTGTGTCACTCTACAAGCTGACATTTCCCTTTTCCCTTCTTACCCATGGGAGTGTTTGTTTATTGCTGAGCCTTTGATTACCTCCACTTCTCTCTCAGAGAGGTCCAGTTTGGTTCTCATTCACAGATTGTTTTCGGCTGCAAATGCAGCTAAATGTTTCCTTTTAAGTTGTGTAATTCCGGAGTCCAACAGCGGATGAGGTCAGATCAACCATTAGAAAGGATAACTAAGAGAATTTTAACAGATCTTAAAATCAAGTCATGTTGGTAAAGACTGGAGGCGCTGGATTTCTAGATTACAAAATTCACACTCTCCATAAGGGGCTTCTATTTCAATATTAAATGGCTTGATTTTGAGATCAATAGGTCATTTGGGGCCTTGAGGAGCGATAAGCTGAGCATTACAGTCTGTGAGACAAACAAAACAAAATAACAGACTCTCAAGGTTATTTCAAATAGTACCTTCACATCATCATGTATTTTGGTATCTATTGTACCAGAACTGTTCCTGACACGCAAGCAGTGTCTAATCCCCCTATTTGCTTCATGTTTTTTCTACCCCAATTTCCCAGAACCTTTTGTTGAACTTTTATTTACAACCTCACACGCTGTCTGTAGTTAATGTGATTTTTCTGGGCTGGAGTCATCTCTTTGAATTTCTCTGTCCAGCACATGCTAATTGTTCCTTTCAGCTTTTAAAATTCAAAGAAAGCCCAAGCTCTCTGCTGAGTACTCTATCCCTCTCTTTCGTTGCTTGTTTGTTGCTGTTGATCTGTTGGGTTGGGTGCTAGTATGTGTACAGTACACTCAAGTCTATAATTTCAAACAGCAGTTAAGTAAAGAAAATTTTTAATTCCTTCTCTTGCTAATATTTCAGAGTGAGTTACTGAGACTTTACATGCCAGTAAATGAGAAAGGAGTGGACTCTGGGGAACTTTAAGCTATTCTCTATAGATCTCTGTACTTCTCCTATGTAGTAAAAAGAGAATTTTACCAGAAATTCAAAACTCAGCAACACTTTTTATCTTGCTGAGATTTAGTTCTGCTTTGTGCTTGGAGGAGGGGATATTAGTGGTGTGGCATTTCCAAAGACTTTCAGTATAAACATCAGCATGAGGAAATCTGGGGTGTTTCTGTTTTTCAAGCTGGAACATTTGAACGGGACTTTTCCCCCATGCAGTTAGTTGTGATACATTCTTGTAAAGATTGGGTGGGGGATTATCTGTAGGTGGTCTCTTGGTGATGTTGGCACTTGAAGCATGAGGTTTAGGTCCAGGAGGTGGGGACATGCAAAAGCAAAGCAAAGTAGACATGGTCTAGAGGGGCGGGGTAAAAATCAAATAAATAAATAAATAAATAAATAAAAATAAAGCACTGTGATTTCAATGTGGTGGATCGAATCATAGTCCTGAATCCTGTCAGATTGTGGGGGAGGGGGGGAGAAGATAAATGCAACAACACATAGCAGCAGCTTGGCACCACATGCCATTAGCTGCTGTGCCTTCTACTCAACCACCACAACAGCCAACAGCCACCCACTGGCTTAAAAACTAGCTCAGGTTTGTAACTTCATCATAACATCACAATAATGCTTCAAGAAACTGTTGTGGAAGAAGCCGTGGTCCTCCCATGGTCACCGTGACAAGGGATGCATGGCAAAGATAGCATCTTTGGAGGTAAACAAGAGACTCCTCGACAAATGCTTGGTCTAGACAGGCAGGGCCAGATCAATAGATAAATCACAGGAACTCAACACTGGAACACATAACAGTGTCAGACTCTAGTGCCCAGTTGTGATATAAAATGGTAGTGAGGTGCTAGTAGGCAAGGAATCAATTTCACTCTCCTCCCCAAAAACAATTTAATTTGCTTACATGAAGCAGTGAATTCTCTTTCCTTACCTCAGTCTCATTTTCATGTACATAAAGGAGCCATGGGTTTACCTGGCATAGGAGTGGTGTTTGAAGAGGTTGCCATTTTTAGAAATGTATGCAAATATTGTACTCAGGAAACATAGTACTGATGCAAGAGCTCTTAGAGTCCAGAGGGTAGGAGCATGAATGAGCCATGATGAACGATGAAGTCACTGGTTCAGATTTTGTCTCTGCCATAAATTTACTAGGCAGGCACCCTTAGGGAAACCATTTTTTCAACCTTAGTGTCTCTCCCTCTCTCTGGAACATGTGCAGCTGTTCTAATTTATGCTATAGACTAATTGTAAAGACTAGCTGTAAAGACTACCCCTGATGTTGGGAAAGTGCGAGAGCAAGAGGAGAAGGGGATGACAGAGGACAGGATGGTTGGACAGTGTCATCGAAGCTACCAGCATGAATTTGACCCAACTCCGGGAGGCAGTGGAAGACAGGAGAGCCTGGCATGCTCTGGTCCATGGGGTCATGAAGAGTTGGACATGACTTAATGACTAAACAACAACACTGACTACAGCTAGCTAATGCACACAAAGAGCTTTGATTTGAAATCTTATATTAGTCACTCTCCGCGTTCTTAAGTGAGGATAAGTCCAGGCATAAAGCTACAAGGTTTGGGAAAAGGGAAACAATAGAAATTTACTGTGTCTTTGTGATGATTGTGCCTTTATAAATCTAAAAGCAGAGCATTTGCGAAGCAGATTGCTAAAAAGCAAAACAGCACAAAAAAGTAAAAGAAAAACAGATTTCTTTACTACACCAGTCTATATCCCCCACACCCCACCATGCTATCCATAGCTCAGGATGTTTCACTCCAGTTAACTCCTGCTTTAAAAAGGGAGAGGGGGAAGCTTAGCACTGCATGTTTCTGTGCTCAAAGTCATATCATCTCTGTCTTTAGCTAGGTCTGTCTGCTCGTAGGAGCTGCATTCCCAAGGCTTTGGAGAGAAATTCCAGGACATTACTGACTATTGTAAAGCCTTCAGTTACATTTAGTTGAGGGCTATGCCATATGATTCAAGTTCTGAAAGTATGGTCTCCCCAAACCATTGAGGCTTGTCCAGAAAGAGTGGTCACTTCGGTAAAAACTCCCTGTTCATTGTTGATGATTGTGGTGATGATGGTATCTGGTAATACCATCCAGATAATGCAAGGCTTGATTTAATATGTATGTTCCATGTCTTTTCCTCTCACATTCCATGGCTTTTTTTTTTTTGCTGCAAAGTTTTGCATTTTTGTTTCAGTCTCTTTAGTTATGCAGCAGAAGTGCAGGGATTCACAGACAAAAAAGCTTCAAGTTCCCAAGATTAGTCCATCCCGTTTCTAAATAACTGGCTCTTACAGTTTCAGTTGCTTACTCTGAGACATTAGTAATTGAATGGCTAAAAATATTTCATTTACTTAAAGTTGGGAACAGCAAACAAACAAACATGAGTGCTTTCAGCAACAGGCTTCAACAGACTCTAGAGACAAGAAAAGGCACTTAGCAGTGAATGCAGCTCTTTGAAATCAGAGGCAGGGAAAGAACAGTTGGTTAGTGCTGGACAAACCGACAGTCACCCCAGCCCAGAAAGGTTGCTCCAAGTCAAGCCTACGAGCTGCGAAAACTCCAACATTTTTTGTTCTTCCTGAATGGATAGATTATTTTGTTTGGAGTTTTGTTTCATGAGACATTGGGCTTAAGGGACAGAATTTTTGCCCTGCCTGGACAAGCTCTTAGTTTCTTTGGACAATATGTTAAAGCCTAGTACCTTGGTTTATGAATTTAATGCGTTCTCCAGGACGTTTCGTGTTGCAAAAAATTCACAAACCGAAACGCAGTTTCTCGTAGGAAAGCATGCACGGGGGTGGCACTATAAACCTCCCAGGTGCAAGGCATCCTGGGGAAACTTGCTTCGTATTGCAAAAATAAAATAAAATTGTAAAATGGATTTTCTTTCATAAACTGAATATTACATCAACCAAGGTGTTCATCATCCGAGGTACGCCTGTATTTCACGCATGAACAGTTAGCAACTTAATTTAAATGGTTCAAAAAATATAGCATAGTGACATGTCCTCTTTTTTCTAGAGAACCTCCTTTTTATAAGAACTGCAAGAGAACACTTCTGTTTTTGAAGGTGTTCTCTGTTTTGACGGCCTATCAAGACTAAAACGCAAAGGCTGAAAACAGCTCCCAGCCTGGGAGACTCCCTTCAGAGAAAAGCTAATGGAGCCCCTTCTCAGATCTCCTTTTGGTGGCAGGCAAAGACCTTGTCATTTGGACAGGCCTTTAGCCCTTCACCGGCTGTTGATGAAGAAATCTTTTGATGGTGTCAGTTGTGTTTTTTTCCAATGCTTCTCAATGATATTTAAATTGCTTTAATTCAACTCTTCTTTTTAATGTGATCATTTATTGAAGTCTTTTAATATGTTGTCTTATTAGCATCTTAGCTGCATTTGTTTTAATCCATGTTGTGAACTGCCCTGGGCCCTGTTTGTGAAGGAAGCAATTCTGTGACTTGCATAAGTGGAATATCTTTTCCACTCTGTTGAAAAATATAATAATTCTGTTTAAATTGTTTTTTTAAAACACTTTCGAATTTTGCATTGATATACAAATGAGCACATAGTATTCCCTTCTCTCTCTTTTCCACTGTCATACATGTTATCCATTTGGTGCTCACAATACTACCTCTCTCTCTCTCTCTCTCTCTCTCTCTCTCTCTCTGTGTGTGTGTGTGTGTGTGTGTGGTGTGTTACAGAAAAAGGAGGGATCAAATTGTGCTGTTGTCTTATCTTCCTGTGCCACTCCTGAGTGATGGCTTCTGTTGAGAGTGGCTGTGTGAAATAAAATACAACTTTCAGTTTATAAATATACTCACACCCTCTTTGTAAAAAATTTGGAGGAAGTGACAATGCTGATCTATTATAAACATGCCAACATGGTCACATTACCAGCTGGCAAGGTCTTCCCACGAATCTCCAGCACCTAACCAATGTCCCATTCATCAGAAGTACTTTTACACTTGAAAGACAGATACCCTACATGTGGCTTATTGTTGCCATTTGATCTGGCAAGCCAGAAATACTACATAGTCTTCTTTCCCAGGGTCCTGCCTGCAACATGGTTCTTAAAGGTGCAAGAGTCCTTTCAGAGAGGAAGGACTTCTTGCTTAAAGCTTATGAAGCATGTTTAAAACTATTTGAGTCAAAGGAATGCATAACCTTTCAGGCTTGTTTGATGTAGGGTACTGCTGGTAATTGAATCTTTGGCTCCTGGTTGAGCTTTTTTAGAGAGTGCGACCAGGTGGCTGCAAAGGTGTGCAATTGATCATACAGGAATGGGTGGCTTTAACAGGAGCAATCTCTCTTTCTGTCTGCTGTAGAATTGCTCCAAGCCAGTCTCCAAAAGTTGGAGCCCTACAGCTGGTCCAAAAAGGACTAGCCAGGGCAGGCGTCAGGGTCAGAGCTGTGTGAAACAGATCACAGCAGGCCATTCCACTAGCGGTCCAATTGCTATCTCTTTCCCTCTGTGATCACACTCTCGGAAATGCCAAAAACATCCCAAGGCAATGTGAGTCTGTTTCATTTTCTAGTTTAATTCCTCACCCGAAAGCCAGGAATGGCAGTCCTCTAATTAGGATGGCGCAGCCGGGGCTTTGCCCAAGAGTGCCAGACTTTAGGAAGCACGAAAATCTACAGGGGAGTGATAGGAAAGTTGAAAGGCAATGTCTCCTGCTCCAATTCATTTCCCTCTCCCTGCCCCGGAAGTAGAAACTTTCTCTTTATTTTGAGGTGCATCACATTCTGCTCTTTTTTTCCTGGTGGGGGCCACACATGGACATCTGTAGGCGAAATGGGAGAGAGATGGTGCTATTTGCCCCAGGGGCCAAATTTTTAGTTGCACCTCTGAGACATAGAGATTGCACAGCCTATGCTGGCCTCGGAGTGGTCCCTATTCACCACGGAAAGGGCCAAGAGCAGTGCAGGCTGCCACCTCTATACATCTCTAGATTGCCAAGCTTGTGTACCAGTGACCAATTTTGTCCCTTTCTAAGCTGCAGTGTAGAAGTACCCTCTGATGCCTATTCCTGCCACTTTATTTTATTTTATTTGTTTCAGGTGGCTAGTAGCCCATAAAGGCTCTGTGCTCTTCTGATTCAGCTGAATTCCACCAGGGTGCTTATTAACACATGGGGGAAGGGGGGGGCGACTGCTCTGTAATCATTCAAGACATGAATTCAGGCAAAAGGCAAACGGGATTTGATGGTGTGGAAAGAATATCCCTGTTTACTAAAGTCTGACAAAATACAAGCCTTTGGGAGCTTTATCATCCCTATTTGGAAACAGGCAGAGAGTAAATATATACTCAGGTCATGGAAAAGGGGCAGGAACAAAATATTGACTTTAGAGGGGTGGGTAGGTCAGAATAATCACTATTTTAAAAAAGCTTTAAAAGAAACCTTCAGTGCCTGAATCTCTTTTGCAGGATTTTGCAGGAGGGCTTCTAATTCTGCTCAGCAGTTCTTATCCCATTTCTTGCAGCAGTGAGCAAGTCATGCAGTAAACTATTCTCTGTTAATTTTTTAATGCAAGATAAACAGGCCAAGAAATGATTAGCACAAAAGTAACTTCGAACTAATCTAGGTAGAATCAAAAAGGATGAGAGTGAGAAAACTGGCCTGCAGTTATCTGTTAACTACATCAAGTGCTTCTCCAAGTGGAAGAATTCATTCTTCCTATCTCTTTTGGCTTTCCGTATCCTGCCCACTTCTCATTGTTTTCCTTTTTTTTAATCTCAAGCAATAGCCCCAAAATGGCTACTTCAAGCACAATAGACATTTTCATTGCTGTCCTTTGAAACTGAGATCTGCAGGAACCACAGGTGACAAAGATCTTCCTACCTGGTGTGTTACCGATGATCAGAAGCAATCTTCTTTTCCCAATTTTGAAACTGAAAAAAGTGGCCAAAAATAAAAACTCAGATCCATTCCTTGGAGGTACACTGATTTACAGGCAAGAAAATGTGGTTTGCAATCCTCCTGGCAGCTCCCAGCACTAAATGCCAGTTCAGGCACTCACGGAGAAAAAGGTACCACCAGGTAGTCGCTTGGAATGGAGTTTGTTCAGTGGTCGGAGATCTATATTCTCAGATAGGTAGGACTTTGTCCACAAACTGGAATTTGAAATTTCAAAGGAGGGGAAAAAGCAGAAGGGACGGTTTGAGAGATTATTGTACTGGCGTGATTCCCCTAGGACTTTAGTTCTTAATCTTGGAACTCAGGGCCATGTCCAAGTGGGCTTGCCTGCCTCATAGCCTGGTGAATAAAACTTCAGACAGATTTCGCACACATAGCTATGTACTCAGTGCTGAACATAACAGGCACCTAATGGGACATTCGTTTTGCTCATCTCGAAGGAAAATGAGGTACACATGATTGTAAAGGCAAGGGAGATCTTATAAAGTGGTAGCTATGGCCAATGTGGTTGATGAGCCCTGCAGTGCAGTGTTTAAATTGCAGTACTGCAGTCAGGCCTCTTTTCACAACCTGAGTTTGATCCCAACAGGTTCAGATAGCTGGTTCAAGGTTGACCAAGGCTTCCATCTTCCCAAAGTCAGTAAAATGAGTAACCGGCTTGCTGGGGGTTAAGTTGTTGTTTGCATAATAATGTTGTAAGCTGCCCAGAGGGTGCTCTAGAACGATGAGGTGGTATATAAATCAACACAACAACAACATGAACTTGAACATATCCCAGATCCCTCCCAAATAGCATATGAGGTTTACCCACGTGACACCAGTTAGCCGGAATCAGTATCAGAGCTGACACTACCATTAGACAGAACAATGTGGACTCCTCAGGCAACAGATGCTGAGGAACAGGAACCAGCAGCAAACAGTTGGAGGATGGAGGTCATACAGCCAAAGCTCTCCTAAAGCTCGCTTGCTACCCTTAATGGCGGACATTGTTGCACTGCAAGTGGTAGAGTAGGATTCACTTTCAAGTCCTGTTGGCTTTTCTATATGGAATATGACTTGTATTCTTCAGCATAGGTGGTTCACAATCAGTGTGAAGTGGACCAGCCCATCCTGGTTCACAAGAACCAAGGTACATCTCAGGAAGCAAAGGTCCATCCTGAGCAGTTCAGGCACCAAAATGTCTTGGCATGCCCTGTCAGCCAAAGACTCTTCCTGGCAGACTGTTTATAAAGTCCTGAGCAGATCCCTGGTCAATGATGGATTAAGAGAATGACTTCAGAAATCCCACAGAATGGGGCAACACAATATTGACCCTTTCTAGCAACTGGTATTCATGTACAGTATGTGAAGGTCCAGTCTAGTCATCCGACTCCCATAGAAATTAGTCGAGAACCTGGAAAATGTATATTTTGGATGACATCTCTCAGAATCTGGGAGATGTCATCCAAAAAAGTAAGTTCTCTAAGTTCTGAGTTTGCCTCTTTTTCTAAAGTAAACAGACTTAAAGATGGCATTATGAAAGCAAATGAAATTATTCTCCTCCCCACCACCACCCCTAGGATGCTTCCTGTTCTTCCAGCTTGGCTTCTGTCTTGTTATGTATCATCATCATCATCATTTTTTAAAAAGGTGTCCAGAAACAGCGTATTTTAAAATGAACAGTTCAAAACTTCAGGAAAGGATTGGGAGGCTTGGAAACAGTGGTCTCATTTTAGTTGGCTGCCTCACAGTTGACCTGTCAGCCTCTTCTGAGAGATGTCTCTGTTGAGTATCTATTTTGTCTGAGAGGTTGTAATCGGAAAAGGGGAACCTAGCAAACACAGGCGAGGTTATCTCTCCTGTCTCCTATACTCACTCTCTAGAACTATCCTCCAGTTGCATGGATATTTTGTCTTTTCAACATTTTTATCTAGCATTTTGAAGACTTTGCACTCTCTTTCTTCAGATGCTGGCATAGGCATCTTCTGCATGCCTTTATTTTGAAGCTGAGAATGGACGTGCAGCTATTTTCTTGCAGAAAGAAACTCCCTCCTGTTGTACAAGGTGGAGAAATGGCTCTTTTGGTGCTACATCATACGTAGGGACATAGAAAACGGCCTTATGCTGATTCAGGCTATTGGTCCATCTAGATTAGACCAATGCTGACAACACTGACTGGCGCCAACAGCTCTCCAAAGTTTCAAGCAAGATGTATTCTTAGCCCTACCTTGAAGACCTTGCTACTCCTGCCTGGATGGCCTCGCACGAACCATCTCTGCTTAGTTTCCAAAATCGGGATGAAATTTAGTTGTGTTCAGGGCAGTGTATGGTAGAAATAAACACAACAACTTAAAAGAGCCAGTTTGGTACAGTGGATAGCGTTGGACTAGGACTCGGAAGACATGGGTTCAAATTCCCACTTGGCTATGAAAATTAAATGAATGGTGGCAGGAACAGTAAACCATTCCTTAACTATTTCACATACATTATAAGAGGAAAGCGATTGGGCAGTAGATAGCAACAACACAACACCTCTAAGAAAAGACTAGGGATGGGATTTTTGGATTTTCTGGACTACAAATTCCATAATTCTCCATTCTGGGTGTTCTACCTACCTTACAAATACCTGAATGTGATGCATCTGGAAGGAAAGCTTAAATTATAGGGCCCAGCTCTGCTCAAACTTCCTTCTCAAATAGAAAACTCCCAACTAGCACTGGGCCAGGAAGAGGAAGCTTAGCCTATCTAAGCCATAATGCCTTCTAATTTAAGCCTTTCGCTCTGGTGCATCGCATTCATGTATTTGCAAGGTGCCTGGAAGTAGACAGAACTCTCTGAGTGGAGAGTTATTTGTAGTCTAGAAAATCCAAAAATGCCATTCCTAGAAAAAACTGAAAAGACATCTATTGCTGATGAGCTGGACTGCAGACGTTAGCAGTGGGATTTCTGAGTCATCATCCCCACCAGAGGTGAAAGGCTGGATGATCTCTTGACAATTTCCAGGCATCTAATCCTTCTGTTCCCCTTCAGAGACTCCCCTACCTTTGTGCATACACTTCTTTCGTTTGCTATTTCTAGCATCCTTAATCCTTCCGGAGCTAGTTCTCTCAGACCTTGTAAGGGGGAAAGAAGCTAATTTTTGCCTTGCTTAGTTAAGGTTTTATTTGAGCAAAGACTTGTTTTGCTGAACTGAGCAAAACAGGCTTGAGGTTTACAATATTTTACTAGACACTATGACAAATCCTGCACATATTTAACTTGATGTCTGTATGCATTTATCTAATCATAGGGATCACTCTGTCCAAACCAGGATTGGGATAGAAGATCCCTCAATGGGACTATTAAGGCTCTTTCTCCACCTTCCTGACCCTCATTTACCCCACTGTTTCTTTCTCTCAAGTAAATGGATTATTGGCTCCTGGTTGAAGAATAAATCTGTTGCATTCTCTCAAGGAGCAATTATTTATACCTCTGGTTGCTATGTGCCAGATGCCTGTCCCTTCTGCCCAAAGTTCAGCAGAAAAGCTCATCTCCCAGTCAATGCAAGTCATGGGCATAGCTGATCAGTTGAACAGGTTTTGGTGACAATGTGGGCTTCGTGGAGTCTCTGAGGCCGTCCTTTCTTAACCCAGCAATCTGCAGCTACTGTCATCCCCAGGCATCATGACCCAGGATAATGGAAACAGTAAGACAGGACATCTGGAAGATGCCGGGCTGAAGCAGTATTATGGATGGAGAATTCTGCTTATGTATTCGCGAAGGCTTTCATGGCCGGGATCTAATGGTTGTTGTGGGTTTATCGGGTTCTTTGTTTGGCCGTGTTCTGAAGGTCGTTCTTCCTAACATTTTGCCAGTCTCTGTGGCCGGCATCTTCAGAGGACAGAGTGCTGTCCTCTGAAGATGCTGGCAACAGAGACTGGTGAAACGTTAGAAAGAACGACTTTCAGAAAACGGCAAAAGAGCCAGAAAAACCCACACCAACCAATTCTGCTTATGTTCTCCAGATGAGTATTGGGCCTGTAAATGGGAGCACTTGGTCTTCTGGGAACTGTAGTCCAAAAATATAACTTTCCCCATCTCTGATTCAGTTGTACGCTGCTGAATACCAATTCCCTGGGAACAACAGGAGGCAATAGTAGTTACTTCCTTCTCCAATGTCCTGCTTGTGGACTTCTCAAAGACATCTTAGGGGAAACAGAATTCTGAACTAAATGTGCCTTTCCTAAAATCCAACATGGTTCTTAGGTTCATAAGGTCAAATTAGCCAGTCCCTACTGTTGCTGTGATCTGTATTGACGTGCTATTACAGTGATGCCTCGCTTAGTGACGTTAATCCGTTCCGCAAAAATAGCTGCAGAACGAAAACATCGCTAAGCGATATTAAAAAGCCCATAGAAACGCATTGAAACCCCTTCAATGTGTTCCTATGGGCTTAAAACTAACCTTTAAGCGAAGATCCTCCATACGGCGGCCATTTTCGCTGCCTCTTAAGCGAGGAATCCGTCCCTAAACACAGCGGGTGGCCATTTTGTTTGCCCGGCGGCCATTTTGGAACCGCCGATCAGCTGGCCGAAAATGGGGGTTTTGCGATGCTCAGTTCCCTGCGATCATCGCAAAGTGAATTTTCCCCATAGAGAACATTGCAAATTGAATGCTTTTGCGATCGCAAAAACAGCATCGCTAAGCAATTTCGTCATTAAACGGAGCAATCGTTAAGCGAGGCACCACTGTATTACCTATAATCCTATATCCCTGTCATCTTCACACTTTTTGTAAACACCATATGGTCAATGGACTAAATAAATGAGCTAGTTGGCTGGTTGACATTGCATATAGCCAATTGTTAGAAGCTGACATTTTATTGTTACAGAGATGTGATTCAGGCAGACTTTTGTGCTGGAGAAATCAGACTTCCAAAGTGAAGCCTGTGCTTACCTCTTAGTGACCAATTACAAAGCAAAACAAGGTAATTTTAAACTTTCTGCTGTGACAATCGCATGTTTTTAATTGTTAAGGAACTCCTACTTTTAAGGATAAACTGACTGGGTAGCTCAGTGGTTTAGGTATCTGGCAGCGGAGCCAGACATTAAGAGTTCAATTCCATACTGTGCCTCCTATGAGTAGAGCCAGCCTGTGTGGCCTTGGGCCAGCTGCATAGTCCCAGGGCATCCACAGAAGAAGGAAATAGTAAAACACATAAGTATTATCTACTTGGAAAACCCCAAAAAGGGTCATCATAAGTCAGAACTGATTTGAGGGCACATGGTTATTATTATTATTATTCACACTTTTAATGATGGCCTTGTCGTGGCGAAGGGGTTTGAGTAATTCAGAGAAGCTATGGGCTATGCCATGCAGAGACACCCGAGATGGACAGGTCACAGTGGAGAGTTCTGACTAAATGCGATCCACCTGGAGCAGGAACTGGCAAGCCACTCCAGTATCTTTGCTAAGAAAACTCCATGGACAGAAACAAAGGTTAAAAAATATGATGCTGGAAGATGAGCCCCTCAGGTCGGAAGGCCTCCAACATGCTACTGAGGAAGAGCAGAGGACAAGGACAAGGAGCTCCAGACCTAATGAAGTGGTTGAGTCAAAGCCGAAAGGATGCTCAGCTGTGGATGAAAATCTGATGCTGCAAAGAAAAATACTACATAGGAACCTGGAATGTAACATCTGTGAACCTTGGTAAGCTGGATGTGGCTATTAGAACTGCCTTTGTTTCTTCCACATGGCTTGCACTGCAGAAGCTATGAAATGTCACTTCTTTTACTATGTGGTTTTTGTACATCTCCATAGGGCTTCTGGTAATTCTGAACCAGGATGCAGAATATGAGTGGACAGTGTCTGTTTTTGTACCAAACTATGCAGCTTCTCTGGGCATACAGCACACCTCATTTCAAATAGCACTACGTTTAACTACTTAGAATCAATCCTTATAGCTTTATTTATACATACATATACAGTATATGTACAGTATCAAGGTCCCGTCTAATGTGCACACCTCCATGCACGCTTCTGCCCCCCATCCGCACAGCCTTCCTTCTCCTCTACACACCCACAGTGATTGTTCTCAGCTCCTTTAGTTCCAGTTGTGATGGAACTCTGCACAAGGGGACAGTCGCGCAAGTGTGTGTGTGTGAAGGTCCATGGTTGAGGGGCAGAGTCCTGGCGAGCAGGGCTGAAAATGAGAGGAAATATTGATATGTATGTATTAGTTGGATTATGACTGTATTTCGTGATCATTATTTCCCAGTGAAATCAATGAAATTTAAATCTTGTTTGGGATCCAAGCCAGATATTTGTTTGTTTTAACACCCATCTGGCTGAAGGCCATATATACAGTATACATATGTATATACATATGTATTTCTTAAAAATCACATGCATCTCTTGATTATTTTGCCTATTTATTGGTTCTAGATCATTTACTTCTCCCCCAAATTGGATTAAAGGTGGAATACAATAAATGATTAGCAGGGATGATGATATCACTCTGAATTCAGGAATATTTATCACAGTAGATGGGGACACAGGAGGCATTTTTGCAACAGCTATTTATTTATTTATTTATTTATTTATTTATTTATTTATTTATTTATTTATTTATTTATTTATTTATTTATTTATTTATTTATTTATTTATTTATTGAATTTATATGCCACCCACACTACCCAGAGTGTTGTAAGCTTATCCCTGTTATTATCCAAGATACATGGGACATGTACTGTATTTATCATGAATTAAGAGCTATTAGCTTTAAAAATAAACTGGTTTGGATGTTGATAGAAATTGCTAGAATTGATTTATCGATATGGATGAATCAATACAGCTGCCTGAATTTTTGGGCACTCCATTGGCTATGGGACAGTCACAATGAGCGCCAGCACCTGACAATCTAACACACATGACTCCCCAAATCAGATCTATATATGCCCTCAGCTCATACCTAACAATTACCTGTTTTAGTAATGATAATGTGCAGGAAGAAGCAGAGGTGAACACCAACCAAACAGCAAAGCACAGCTCAGATATGTTAAAAAGGATGGCAGCTTCCTAGGCTGCAAACCAGGGCACTGTTGTGTACAAATAAGCTTGATGTATGAATAATTCTTCAGCATTTTTTCTCAAACCAACCTTGGGCTTTTGGGCCTGACTGCTGTCACCTATAGTAAATCTTAAACATCTCATGACCATAAATACTTTTTTCACTTCTTAGTGGTAATACGTAGAATGGAATGGAAGAATCTTTCTCGGGTTAAATCGATGGCTGATCCATAGTCGAGAATTTATTCAAAATTAGTGCAGAATCCTTGATTTGCTACATGCAAATTAAATTATATAGTATGCCAAATATAGACCCAGCAAAGTTGTGGGGACTTTTTTTTCATTACAAAACGAGCAGGCCATAATCATTAATTATTACTGGCTTTTCACTGCAGTTCAACTGATGCTCCTAAATGATAAATAGATTTACAGTTATTAATCTTTGGCTGCTTCACAATGGAATTTACAGTGGTGATAAAACTTACCCAAGTTTAACCCTCTGTGACCTGCTCACTAGATAAAATGGTGCCTCACATATGGAGAAACAGAGCACAGTTTCACATATTCTGTAGAGGCACTATGCAGTATAGTGACTTCAGTGAGACCTGGAACACCTTAGACTATATGGCAAATAGATTACTTTGAAGCTGGCAATATATGAGAGAAATTTGTGTACCCCCCCAAGAAAAACTTCATTGATAACACTGATCAGAATGGGGGTAGTATGCACTAGGGAGAATTTATATGAGATGTCTAATTAGCAGTGTGATTGCATTACTGTAGATCTAATGACATGTAAGGAAAGAGAGAGACTACTTTTATTTTAAGTTATATAAACAAGAGATTTGTGGTGTTAACAGGTGGTGCAGGTAGCATTTTTTTTTCAAAATGGAGCTCCTTTAAGAGGTGAAATACATCTATTTATCCTAGCAAGGATGTGCCTATTTTGCAAGCTGCACATTAGCTTGCTTTTGTTTTGTGATTGGTCATTGGGAAGTAAACAAGGGCTTCATTTGAAATTCTGATTATGTTTTGAAGAAACTGTGCTTGGAGAGTAAATGTCTTAATAGTGGAAAATATGCAGTTCTCTGGACATTGTGGTTAGGTCATGTAGTTGAAGGTCTTATTTCTTGGCTTAACCCATTTCATAGAATCATAGAATTGTTGTAGGGTTGTAAGGGACCTTCAAGGTCTTCTAGTCCAACCTCCTGCCGAAGGCAGGAGACCTCATACCATTCCGGACAGATGGCTGTCCAATCTTTTCCTGAAAACCTCAAGCAATGGGGCACTTACAACATCATGAGGCAAGCTGTTCCACTGCTTAATGGTTCTCATCATCAGAAAATTCCTCCTTATTTCCAGGTTGGATCTTCCTCTGATGGGTTTCCACCCATTTTTTCTTGTCCTACCCTCAGGCACAATGGAGAATAATGCCCTCTTCCCTGTGGCAACCCTTCAGATATTGGAAGACTGCTGTCATGTCTCCCCTCAGTCTTCTCTTCGTTAAGCTAAACACACCTAGTTGTTTAGTTGTTCTTCATAGGATTTAGCCTCCAGTCCCCCTATCATCTTTGTTGCTCTTCTGTGCACTCCTTCCAGGGAATCAGAGTCTTTTTTGTATTGTGGTGACCAGAACTGAACACAGCACTCCAAGTGTGGCATCACCAACACAGTATAGACGGGTACTATCTATTCTCATGATCTTGATGCTATATTTCTGTTGATGCATCCTAGGACTGTGTTGGCTTTCTTGGCAGCTGCAGCACACTGCTGACTCATCCTTACGCGGTGGTCTACCAGGTCACCTAAATCCCTCTCACAGGTACTATTGTGAGGCCAGGTACAACCTATCCTATACATGTGCATTTGGTTTCTCCTGCCTAAGTGCAGGATTTTACTTTTCCCACCACTGAACTGCATCTTATTGGATAGGGCTCCAATGTTCAAGTCTGTCTAGATCCTTCTGAATGTTGAATCTATCTTTCAAAGCATTGGCAATTCCCCCCATCTTTGTGTCATCAGCAAATTTGATGAGTGCTCCTTCAATCCCCTCATCCAGGTCATTTACGAAGACGTTGAAGAGCACTGGGCCCAAGACAGAACCTTGAGGGACCCCATGGCACACTTCTCTCCACGTAGATGTGGTTCCATTGAGGACCACATGTTGAGTGTGGTTGGTCAGCCAGCTGCAAATCCATCTGATAGTTGCGCTGTCTGTCCCACTTTGTTCTATCTTACGCAGAAGTAGGTTGTGGTCTACCTTATTAAATGCCTTACTGAAGTCTATTAACCATAATTTAATTCTTAATTAGCTATTTACATGTAATATGTAAATCCAGTTACAGAATTAAATATAAATTAAGTGCAATTGATCATTTAATGATGTTGGTTGAATTATAGTATAGTAATAAGCCCATAACTATGTACATTAGTAAGTGCGCCACAAAATGACAAAATAAGGATGGCTTATTTATTTATTATTTATTACTGTACTTTTATTTATATACCACCCCATTACTGCACAACACTATTCTAGACAGTGTACAACATCTGATGAATTTATCAAATACGTTTTGGAGTCTGGGACCACCTAAAAGGATCATTTGGGAATTAGGTGTTCCTGGAGTTGTGTTTTGTTTTTTAATCTCATAAAGTAATCTTCGAGCAGAAATAGAGCTACATATGGGGTGGAGAGAGGGAGAAGCATTGCTGATGGGAATGGAATCAGCAGCCAAAGACTGCAGGGCCAGAGTCTGGAGCAGGGCTATCAAGATACAGTAGAAGATAGGCTGCAATGGGACATTTTTGAAAAAGCTGATGATGTGATTTAGAACGTTACCTTTCTTTGGACAATCAACACGCTGAACTGTAGCCAATGAACTGAGCCAGCCATATCTTTAGGCAGGCTGAAATAGCACGCAGTGGGATCAGTACATCGAACTCACACACACACACACACACACACCTTGCTGCCATACTCCACCTGCCAGGTGACCCTCACCATCTCTCTACGTCCCTCTTTTCCTTTGCTTGCTGTGTGGCTCCTTGTCTTTGTACCTCTTTCAGAATCTTAATTCTGCTGTTTTTAAAGCTTAAAAATTCTCTGTGCAACTTGGTGTACTGTACTGTATTCTGTTATCACTTGACCTACATCCTATGCATGACCAGTGGAGACATGCAAGGAGGAGGAGGTTCTTTGGCCCATGATGCAAAGTCTCGGTGCAGGAAGGAATCCACCGAACACACAATTCACCCATTTTGCGTTTGTGTGCCTGGCTCTGAAAGGTCTGTTTTAGGCAAATGCAACCGAATGGGAGTTGTTTATAGTGAAGTCAGAGCCTGTAAAACCATGATTTTATAGGGAAGTAAAATGAAAGTCTCACATTGTTCCCCTGTATGACAGTTTGTGAATTACAGCTTTCCTGACCTTCACGAAAAGAGAAAGGCAGCAGGGTGTGGGAGAGAAGAGAAAAAGAGAGAGAAAAAATGGAATAAGCGTGCTAAAACAGTTGGAAGGTAGAAGTAGCAGGAAAAAGGTGTCTACATTGCAAATTCATGTATCTTATTCTTTCCACCTTTAACTGAAAATAAGGTTGTCCTAACCACTGAGTATTTGGGATGGCAAGTTTCCGGAAACACTGAGGGCTACTCTTTTGCTGCGCCCCTTTTGCACCTGTCCTGGAAGTGAAATTGGCAATGTGTCGTGGACTAGCCTGATAATAAACAGTCAACAAAATGGGAATAGAGGGAGAGAAAGGCAACAGGGAAAGAAAAAAGAAGCAGCTGAGCCAAGCAGTATGCACTAGTGGGTGAGACGATTAAAGATTAACCCCCCTTGCCTCCTGCCTCCACCCATCTGGGTAGTATAGGCCTTGAAGCTCAGCAGATCCTTTCAGAGAAATATTTGAAATAAAGGCCAACAGATAGGGGACGCCCGGCAAAATCAGTGGGAGAACGGGAAGGGCCAATAACCTCTGGCCGCAGAATCACTGCAATCTGGCCTCTGTTTGTTGATGATAATGCGCCTTTCCAAAGCCCTGATAGACATGGAGATGGCAGATTATAGTGCAGCTTTAGATCCGGCATACACGACACTAGAGTTTGAGAACATGCAAGTCCTGGCCATAGGCAACGGTAAGTCCAACTTTGCTCTTCTCTCTTAAAGTTTGAGTTGGTTGTGCTGGGGTGGATGGGGGGGGGGGTGTCAGGCAGAATTCAGGGGGCTGTTTGCAAAGAGGTAGCAGCTTGAATGAGTGGCAGCAGCCAGAGAGGGTGAAGGCTTTTGTGATTCGTTTCTCTCGTTCTTTGGCCCAAGAGAGACAAACCTTTCCTGGCAATAGAGTTTCTTCTCCAAATTCAAACTTCTTACCTGTTTCTAGGCAAGTTCTTGTTTAGCCCGCACTCAGCTTCAGTTGGGCAACAATTTAAAGGATGGGTGCGATTTAAGAACTGGAAGAACATTGCAGGGTTTTTTTTCTTTTCTGAGCTACCTAGGGAAGACATAGGGGGAAAAACATACGTAGAAGAGGGGTGACATGGATAGCAATCGTATGAAAAAAAGGAGCCACATTGGTTTCTCAGAGTGGGTTTTAGCAGCAGTATTTATTTATTCATTGGATATATATCCTACTTTTCTTCCTAAAAATGTAGTTGAGAAATGCAAAAATGTGCCTTCACCTGATTAAAAAGAATGTCACAACTTGAAAAGTTACTTTTTCTTTGGACAACAACTCCTAGAATTTCCAGCTAGCACGGCTGATGGTGACTGGGGATTCTGGGCGCTGTAGTTGAAAAGGTGACATTTCCAGGCTTTTTAACATGGCCACCAGGAAGAGTCATTAGCTTTGTAAGAAGTAATTTCTTCCATTCCCTGCCACCCGCATGTATTACAAGACAGGAGATTGTAATTAGAGTAAAGTTGCTTCATGGTTCAGGAAGGGTGGAATAAAATGACTTCAGCTTTCTAACAGTAAACTGGCAATAAGCTCCCTCACCTCTATCACCACCGAAACACAGAGGAAAACAATTCCATGTAAGGTTTCATAGGATCAGGCTGTGTATTATGAAGTATGCTATGTTGCAGTTATTTCACATAATGTTTATATACAGGACATTTTTAGGAATCCATGTGTTATGTTTGTAACCTACGCTTGTTGCATATGCTCTGTTCGTAACCTGTACAGCTTCTGTGCCCTGTTGGTCCGAATTATTTGTCCAGTGTTCTGTGAGTTAAGCTGAGGTAGAGCTTCCAGTCTCATACAATGAATGCTTAGACCATATTGTATCATCTCCCAATTTTGTTGAGATATTTTGGCAGGGCGGGAGGAGAAGCCTAAGTTTTTGACGGACAATCATATCCTGCCTTCTAGTCAGAGTGGTTCAAGATATGATACAAATTAGATGACAAGGAGATCATGTTTTTCAGCTGCAAATATGTCAGGATTTCCTGGAGTGATAATCTGTCATCTGAGACGCTACAGATGTATTGGTCCGCAGCTTTTCATCATCACTGGACAACCCAGCCAGTTATGTTGGAAGGCTGTTTTGTAGAAAAGGCAAACATTGAAGGCAGACATTTTTGCTTCTTTGCCCTTCTTTTGCTCTGAGCAGTTTTCCGTCATCTACACCAGGAACTTTAGTGCTGTGATTAAGGAAGTGTGCTGAGCTCTCTGGCAAGCAATTCTAAGTACATCTCTAAATTGCAACTCACTCCACATAGAATGGAGCCAAGATGGTTATCCTGGTATAAAACTTTGTGTGGAAGATACATCCCTAGCGGAATCTTTTTTTGTTCACAAGTCATAGAACTTTCTTGGACCATGTACCTCACTCTTCTGAATAGCAGCCGTATTCTGTTTTATACAGCCACATGCCATACGTTAATATAGAAATGTATATTCCCACACTCATGCTGCCACACATTGTGGACTTCAACTCCCATCAGCCAGCATGGCCATTAGCCAATGACCAGACGTCCCACGAGTTGTAATGCAAACATCTGGGAGTTTGTAACCCAAAACAGAGGGAGGGAACCCGTTTGAGGATGCCTGCAAAAATAAAAATTCTTAATGGAGGCACCTTTTAGTTTTCAAAAAGGATGCTTTCACATGTTAAAAGCTTCTAATTATAATTTCATAATTCTTACTTGCGGCTATTTAGTAAACACAATCCCTGTGTTCTGATCATGAATACAGGTCTCTTCTAAAGTATGTGCTGTGATATTTACCAAATGATGATATTCTGCTTGAGATCTGTGCCCTTATTTCAACTGGTGTAACACCAACTTCCTTACTTGGGACAGGCTTTGAACCCATTGCCTTTGCTAGCATGTCCTAAAATTGAAAACATTTTACTGTTTCAGGAATGGCATACAATAAAACAAAACAAAACAAAAAGTACTCATTTGTTACTCTTTAAATTTTTTTAAAAGTACACCATCGATTTATAGGAAAATGTTCATTTAAAATATCTTTTGGACATAACATCAGAAGACATAAAAATAGTTCCCTGCAAGTTTAAAGGAGGCAGTAGTAAGACTACTGCTGAAAAAGGATTAAGGTTACCGGACAGTCTTTAATGTTCCATCTTTGGGCAAGGTGATAGAATGGATTGTGCCTTCTTAGCTCCAGGGGTTATAGGATGGTTATGGGATGGGGACTACGTTGGTCACTGTGGAGGATGACCTATGCTGGATACTTGATACAGGAGTATATCCCTGTTGGTTCTGCCGGAACTCTCAGAGGCTTTTGACACCATCAAACATGATATTCTTCTGGGCCGTCTTCTATGGTGGCCCCGATCCCTTCTGAAGGGGAGAACTCAGAAGGTGGTCCTCGGCTTCAGGCCTGGTTATGGGACTGAGACTGCTTTGGTCACCTTGGTGGACAACCTACGTTGGGAACAGGACCGAGGAGTGTATCTACTCTAACATAAGTAAATCTGGATCCAACGCACGACTCCTTTACCTTTGCTGAGGAGAAAGGCTGGACTACTCAGAATTCTAGAGTGGATTTTTCCTATTTTTCCGAGTACATCAATCAGTAGGCCACTTATAAGGACTTTGGGCATAGCATGTGAAAGTTCCTCTTTGTTTTTTAAAATAAAGTCATTAAAATAATTTAAGCCAAAGAGCAGCAGCATCGATAATATATTGACAATGAAAATATAACCCAATCAGGTAAACTGATTGCTAAGTCACAGCAATATCCTGAAAGCTTGTTGAGTTCGAAAGGTGGGATATGAATCTTTTAGGAACATAATTAATAATCAGTCATCGTCTTGAAATATTTGGCCCATTTGTCGTATTTTGTTCAGCCACCTTCCCTTGCACACCTAATCCTAGGCATGGAAAATAGCACTATGGTTCTTTAACTCCTTATTATGGGGAGAACCTTTTCTTCAGCTAGAGCAAGAAATACTGTATGGTTTTAATCGGCCATTTTCAAATCTATTCACTCTTAAGCATAGAAGAGAACCAGGACAGCTGCTTAGTTATTTGTGTGCGTTTTTAGTCTTCCTAAAAATCAGCACAGTAGATGATGCCATGTTAAACTCATAATTCTAGCTAGCCAGCTGCATTCCATTCATATATTTGTCTATCATTTTTGTTAAAAAAGTTTAGCACCCTCTCTTGCTTTGAATATTTGATGTCCAGTGCTTCTACGTAGCTGTGGCTTAACACGGTTAAATACATACCACTCTCATTTCCCAAACAGCTGCTCCTGCTAATTAAAATCACTCTTCTTTTTTGCAAATATACTGCAAGTTTTCTTCATTCATGTAATTTCATCATCATCATATACAGTCATAGTCATTGGGACATTGAGAACATTGTTGTAGAATGTTATAAAATATAATCAGCTGCAGATCTTAGAAAGAACACAATCAGCTTCAAAAAACTGCAATACAGTATTAGGAAGAACGTTCATACTACATTGCTATGTAACTGATACCTAGGTTTTTGGTTAAAACTTGTATCTGTTGTATGATACCAGTCAAAGGCTATGTCTCGTATTTTATCATTGTAATCATCATAATCCTCTTAGAGCTCCAGAGCTGGATCATCATCAAGTCCAGCGTGTCTGTCAAGGAGACACAGTGGGAATTCAAACCCAGCCTCTGGCTCCATAGCCAGATACCCAAATCCTGAGCTAGCCAGCAGTTCTTAAACCTATCTTTCTAATCTTTTGCGTAACTGTATTTTCCTTAATTCTATATGCTAACCTTTTCTCTAATTGAATATTACAATCCAGTGGGCTGATGACAAGGCACAGGATGAGTAGAGTAAAAGTAAAATGTTAAACTCTGCGTACAGTAGCTTTCAGATTACTAGTGGCAATACTACAATGAGCTTGCATTGCCATGTCCTCTGTGGTGGCCAAACTTTTGCGGGTTTCCGAACAGAAATAAACTTGTAGTTCATGAAAGCTTATGTCATACTATGTCTATTAACTCTTTAAAACTAGGGTGGGCAAAGTGTGGCGCTCCAGATTTTCAGGGACAGCAATTTCTAGCAATTCTAGCCAGCAAAGCCAGTGAGGAAGAATGATGAGGAATTTACTGCCAAATGCCTTGTTGATTCTAATTACAGATTACTGTATCTCTAATAGGCCACAGGGGACCAGGTGGTAGAGAAAATTAGTATAGTCCATTTCATGAGATATTATTTGTTTAATTTCATTACATTTCGTTATGATATATGCCATTGAGCAGCTTCTGATATACAATGATTCTAAATAGCATTTTTGAGATACATTAGATGTTCAGAGAATGGTTTTAACATTGCTGAGCAAGGATTTGAACCCGGGTCTCCTGAGTCCCACTCTGACACTCTCTCTTCTGTAACACACTGGCTCACATATGGATGAACTATTCTCAAAGCAATATTATCAGAGGCATGGCATCACTGGATCTGGGCCACATCTGATGACAATACTTAAATATACACAAGAGGAACCTAATGATCAGCCACATCAGCAATTGCTGTGAGCGTTAACTGCCGTAATTGCAAGCAGTTGGGGATTAGGAAGAAAATTAATAGTGCTGACCCCTGCAAATTACTTATGGGACAATTTCCTCACATATGAAGCTCCTTGCACTTCTTGGAATGCCTTGCACCGTGTACCATCATTGCAACACAATGGCAGCTGTCAAAAGTTCAGCTGATGTTATCGGCAACAGTGGCAGCAGGTCTCATCATGAGTTGTCAAATCCCAAGTAATTATGAAACTAAAAATATTGGGCTAAAACTCATACCTTGGGGGAAATCTTATTTTTTTCCCCAAAAATGATTGTCTGAGGGCAGAATCTGACAATATATCTTTTGGCATGTTGTACAGGATCATGCCAAGCTGTGTTGCTGCAGATCAATTTTATTTATTGCTTGGTTTAAATTCTTATATCTCCTCTTTAGATAAAAAGTCTCAGAAAGCAGTGTATGTGTGATGAGTAGAAACAAGAGGTTTGCAGTTTTAAAAACACAACACAAAAGGAAAGAATTTTGGTGAGGAAAGGGGTAAAAAGCAAACTGAGGCAACTGCCACTTGAACCCCCATAACTCTAATCATTATTGGGTTCAATGAACACAGTTGATGGAGGTATGGAGCTACATACAGGTTTCCTTTACAAGTCGGATTTCTTTAAAAGTCTGATTTATCACTTGCCCCATCCTTCCATCAACAGGCTGATGCAGTCAGGTTGCCTTGGAATCCTGGGACTTATAACAGAACTTGACAGCGAGGCTGTTTGTGAAATTTTAGGTAAAGGTAAAGGTAAAGGTTCCCCTTGACAATTTTTGTCCAGTCGTGTTCGACTCTAGGGGGCGGTGCTCATCCCCGTTTCCAAGCCATAGAGCCAGTGTTTTTGTCCGAAGACAATCTTCCGTGGTCACATGGCCAGTGCGACTTAGACACGGAACACTGTTACCTTCCCACTGAGGAGGTCCCCATTTATCTACTTGCATTTGCATGCTTTCGAACCGCTAGGTTGGTGGGAGCTGGGACAAGCGATGGGAGCTCACTCCGTCACGTGGATTCGATCTTACGACTGCTTGGTCTTCTGACCCTGCAGCACAGGCTTCTGCGGTTTAGCCCGCAGCGCCACCATTTTAGACCATTTTTAGACCATTTTAGTGGTCTAAAAAAGACCTCTGAAACTTCTTTTCTCTGTTCAAGGACCATTTTTAATTAAATGCATGTGATGTGTTCAGAAAAAAAAACTTGGAAAACACTGAGATTTCGTGCAAAGTATGCAAAATTGCAGAAATAAGTTTTGAAATAAAAATAAATAAATAGCACCTTAACACCAATAAGGCAAATTGTGTGAAATGACCGTGGCTGCTACTTTGACACCTGGACCTTCAAGAATTAGAGGAGACGGCTTTCATCTTTTTAAATATTTGTTGATTGTTTATTACTGTACTTGCTCTGTGTGTGTCTGCGTCTCTGACTGTGTGCTTTGCTTTGCAAGAGAAAGGATATTAGTTTTCCCCTGAGAAAGTCTGTGCAAATTACAGAGACCACAAGGAGCAAAAATGGCACTTCTTTATTCAGTCTCGACTAGGAATCTCATTGGATTTTGATATTCCTCACTGAGGTATCTTGTTGAGATTAGTTGAGGCAGCCTAAAAGCCATGGGGATGAATAATTTAATGACTATTTTTTTATATTCCTACTTGGGGGAAGGGGTAATTGTACTGACTTATTTTAGAAGATTGTTGCAAAGTCTGTAGCTAGCTACACACACAGGACGTTTTCCATCTTTCTTCAACCTGGTGTTATCCAGCTGTATTAAACTATAACCTCCATCATGTCCACCCAACACGCTGGTTGAGCATGATCGGAATAGTGGCCCAACATGTCTGGAGAGCACAAAGTTGGCATCGTGTAACCTATAAGTGTGATCATGGTTGTTTGTGAGTTTGCTTGACTCTAGCAATTTCCTGTTTCTGTCTGGATGCCAGTTCTGCCGCTGATGCCCACCCCTGTTTCTTTTCCTGGACAGACACCTCCCCATCGGAAGCAACAAATCTCAATGCCTCCAACAGCATTGGAGCCAGCGTGCTGTGTGCTATCTGCGGAGATCGTGCTACAGGGAAACACTATGGAGCCTCCAGCTGTGATGGCTGCAAAGGGTTTTTCAGGAGAAGCGTCAGAAAGAACCACATGTATTCCTGCAGGTGGAGTAGACAAAGGATCATACGAGGGGGATCCTTAAAGATGTGAAATAAATGAAGGTGACGGCCAAAAACAAGAGTGTGCAGATTTGTGTTTTGGAGTGGTGGCTGCTAGAATTCCACAGACAGCTATGCTGTGAGTTGGCAGTCCAAAAACACAACTCTGCAAACCTCTAGAAATAAGGTACTTCTAAATAGAGAGCTCCTGGAGTTACCAATCAAAAGCTATTGTGCGCTTTCCCTCTTATAGAGCTTTTTTGTGGAAAGAGTGGTGAGGGACAGAAGAAATGTGTGAGGAAACATGAGAGCAGTGATGAATATACTGTATATAAATTTTGAGATGTAGGCAGTCATCATGAAAGTAACAACACTACTGTGTGCAGTCAGCTGTTTGAAAATATCTATGCTGTGCATTAATATAGGCTGAAATCCTGTTGTCCAATGATTCAAAGGCATAGCCTTCAGAGGTGAACTGCTGTAAGACATTATCTATTATTTCTCAGTGTTCTTGATCTTCTACTCCCCTGTACATGATCTGTGGGAAATTGTTGCTATGTGCCATCAAGAGGCATCAGCCTTGCATTACAGGTGAAAATAAAATAAATGTTAAAAGTTTTTAAAAAAAGACAAAAACATGGTGGCAGCTTAAAGACTGTGTGATGGATTTGTCCATTAAAAAAGGATAAAAATTAGTCTTTAAGGTGTCACCATGCTTTTTGATTTTTTTTTACTTTTTATTTCGATTTCACCTATAATGCTTGTACAGACTAACATGGCCGCCCCTTCTACAACGTCAACCTTCCAGTGACCCTAATGGGTGGTTTTACCAGTGCTACAGCCGTCCCCTATGAGTTTTCCATGGCTGAACAGGAATTTAAGTCTGGTCCATCACTTTATCCACCACACCACGCTGCCTCTCAATATTTGGGTTGCAGTAGCTTGCTTGACTTCATTGGGTCTATTGCATTCTGAAGACAAAGATGTTGATTTTCAAATGGCATCTTTGCCTGCCTTTTTAGTGGGAAGATGATTTTCATATAGAAGGTGATTTCAGGTCATTAGAACCTAAAGCTCTGTCTGTACCAACTAGGCAGCTATGTTGCAAACTAAGGAATAGGTGTTTATCTTTAAAATATTCTAGAACAGTGTTTCCCAAACTGAGGGGTTGTGAAACCCAAGGGGTTCACAAAGTGTTTTCTGGGGGCTCTGAGGTCACCTTATATGTGTTGTAGTCTTTGTTAAATAATGTATTCCTTGACCTTTTGGAGCCAGATATTAAAGTTAGCAGGTATGTATAAGAAACAGACCATTTTGGTAGGGAAAAATTCCTCAATTTTCTACTTCTTATGCAAATGTGGTGGGCACAGATTACTTGGGTATTATAAAAGGGGGTTGTGACTCAAAAAAGGTTGGGAACCACTGTTCTAGAAGGTGACCTCACTGTTCATGATCTTATTTTCTTCTCTCTCTGGTGCTTTTGGCTAACAGCCTCCTTGTATTCATAGTAAAAACATGGAAGTCTTTTTTTTTCCTGGTGGAGGAAGAAAAGGAGGAAGGTGCAGAGATGACAGAGGAAGAAACTGCTGGCAGAAGCCATAGCATACTCATTGCCCATGTATATAGTGGCCATGTTCTTCTGACATAATATTAAATAATGGTTTAGTGGAACAGGAAAGAGCCACACTCAAGAGCTTAGAATATCCCTACCCTTTTTTTAAAACTACCAATGTCCAAAATTCACAAGTCATCAGGATCACTGCCTATGCTGTCTAGGGGATTCTGGGAACTGTAGTCCAAAAGAAATATTTTTTCCCAAGTTGTGCTCATAATGATTCAGACTCTGAGGCAATATTCTCAGAATATTGCCTCTACCGTTTCCATCTCTTTGTGGTTGCAAAAGGATTGGAAGTCTCTATCTATCCCTAAGAGCAACGAAAGTTTAGCTTCAGGCAAATAGTCAGTGTGATTAATTACATGATGCCACACAAACCATTGTTAAGATTAACCCCAATGTAATAGATTTCAGTGACATCACAAGCTGTGGTTTATTTAAAAAGGGGCTGCCCCAGCTCCTCATTTTTTTTCTAATTAGCCTTTTCTGTCTCCATAAGTTCTACTTTATTATTATTATTCAAAAACACCAGGAACAGTCGAAATTATAACATTGACTGACGTTATATAACAGATACAAGTTTTAACCAAAAACCTAAGTATCCGTTAAATATCGGCACAGTACGTATGCTGTTCCTAATATTGCCGTTTTTGTAACTCTGATGGTGTGATTTCTGAGTTCTGCAACTGCTTATGCTGATGATAATGATGATGATGATGATGATGATGATGATGATGATGATGATGATGATGATGATGATCACCAGTGCCACAAAAATATGTGTAGTATGGGCACATCTAAGAATAGGGAGCTTTGTGTGGCCTGAAGTGTTCTCTAGCTGATTTTCAAGTGACTACAGCTGGCTTAATTCTGCCTTCACCTATGCTTGTGTTGGTTTACAAATTCCATCATGGCAGTGTCAGCTGGGGATAATGGGAACTCTAGCCTACCATGTGGGGGAAAGGGAAGAATAAACTTTCAGGACACTGATCAGTATTGACGTTTACAGAACAGAGCCTGTAGGTCGTAGAAAGCTTAATTCCTTCAAGACTTTGGATGGTTTCCTTTTTTAAATGTGCTTTCTTTCTCTCCCCCACCCCCCAGGTTTAACAGGCAGTGTGTTGTAGACAAAGACAAAAGGAACCAGTGTAGATACTGCAGGCTAAAGAAATGCTTTCGAGCAGGAATGAAGAAAGAAGGTGAGGTGCTGTCCCATGTCTCTAATAGAACCTTTCCTCTTATTTTATGGCTTATTTTATGGTTTAACTATACATCAGTCGTGAGCAACTTTTTCAGGCCTGGAGACAAACTTCACTTTGGGAAACATGAAACAAAATACACACATGGCTAAACTTAACATGTAGTGTGCAACAACACAAATTTCAATGATCATGGTTTCGATGGGCTTGCATTGTGCTTAAATCAGGCAGTCTACGGTTTCCTGTAATGTTGTTTTTGAATATCATTTAAAATCATGATGTCCCTCTCTCCCATCCAGGTCTCTCTGATTGTAATCATCCATTTAGTTTAATCTGTGCCCCTCACCAGGTACTGACATAATTTAATTCAGGAAAGGGGAATCTGTAGCTCTCTGGGTGTTCTGGACAACAACTCCCATGATCTCCCATAGGTATTGACGACACTGGCTGTGGCTACATCTGGCAGTTATCTAAGAACACTTATTTGATTGATTGATTGATTGATTTGCAACATAGATACTTTTGATGAAGTGACCAGTGGCCCACAAAGGTTTATGGAATAATAAATGTGTTAAGTCTTTAAGATGTCATAAAACTCTACTGTGGCCCAAGGTCCTGTCCATTAGAATGGACTGTTGTATCATAGTTTGGAAAAAATGACTTTTTCAGATTGTAGATCCCAGAATCCTATGCTTACCCTGTTGGCTGGAGGATTCTGAGAGTTATTTGCCTATGTAGTAATATTTCCAAACTCCTTATGGTCCAATTAATCTTTTCCTCTTTCAAGTGATTGCTATTGGTGCAACAGCTTAAGGCCACTAATTAACACTCTTTCCCCAGCCTTCAGCAAAGTCGGGGCCTGTACATAGTTAAGAAGGTGGCTCAGATTTGCCAAATGGATAGAGGAATCCACTCTCCAAAGCACCCACTCATCTTGTATTTGTCTGTTAATATTCGATAGAAGTTACATTAGGTCCATGACCAGCCAAACACTGAGTAAACATTTAGAATACATCATGCTGTGCTTGTGCTCTGGAGATCCTGATAACACATGGCGTAACCTTGAGCGGTCCTATTAACAACCGCTGACTGCCGGGTTTTCATTCCAGTACAGCCTTGTTATAGCCCTATTATCAAGCCAAATGATATGACTGGGAAATAAATCTGAAGAGGCACAGGTGTAAAAGTAACAATCAGATATTGTTTGATACAGATATTCTTCGAATAAGCTGTAGAGAAGATAGTTAGGCACTCGGTTTGAGTGGGTAGTTCAAGGAGTCCCAGCACCTGGAACCCAGCTTGGCCTCCCAGGAAATTAGCACAGTGGTCACAAACCAATCAGGTGCCTCACCAGGAGATAAAGGTAAAGGTTCCCCTTGACATTTTTAGTACAGTCGTGTCCGATTCTAGGGCGCGGTGCTCATCCCGTTTTCAAGCTGTAGAGCCAGCGTTTGTCCGAAGACAGTTTCCGTTGTCACGTGGCCAGCGTGACTAGGGAACGCTGTTTTACCTTCCCACTGAGGTGGTACCTATTTATCTACTTGCATTTGCATGCTTTCGAACTGCTAGGTTGGCGAGGAGCTGGGACAAAGCAATGGGACCTCACTCCGTTGCATGGATTCGATCTTACGACTGCTGGTCTTCTGACCCTGCAGCACAGGCTTCTGTAGTTTAGCCCACAGCGCCACCACGTCCCCTCACCAGGATATATTGGAACACAATTCCTGGTTCCAGAAAGGAGCCCCTAATGGAGTTGGTTAACTCAAACACTCTGTCGTATGATTCCCTTTGAAGGAAATAAGGCCAATATCAGCCCCAAATATTTTGCTGCCTGAGGGAAAAGGCAAGAAAGTGCCCCTCTGCGTTGCATGTGCAGAAGCTGACTGGGGTGGCAAGTGATGGAATAGCATGGCATCCTCCACCACACCTGAGATGTTGTGCTAATTGATGGGGCTGTGGACAGGCCACTGCTTTACCTTTCCTTATTTCTGGAAAGTCCAGGCAGAACTGCACAGGTTCTTCCACTGTTCTCTCCCCACCCACCCACATTTTTTGGCACTCATTCTAATGGTAGGGCCAGTCCTGATTGTTACCTTTCAGAAGCACCACCACCAGCAGCAGGAATGACCCCCAAAGAGACAATTGGATTGTTTCCCTGACTGGTGAAACTGACAAGGTTTTCCTTTGTCTTCATCAGAGAAATAGGAGAAATAAACCTTGCACAGAATGTTTTCCACTTGTCCATTTGGACTTCTTCCTTTGTCCAGCCGTCTGCGGATCCTACACCACCTCAGTTTGCTCTGGATTGTATCCCCAGCTCTCCAGAACAGATGAAGGGGGTGTGGGAAGCTTCAGAGATAGGTAAAATTACCTCTTCCTTGTTCCAACAATAGATGTTGTCCTATAAGGAGAAGGGGCTGATTGGATACAATTCTCTATTGATACAAAAATCACCAGCAAAACTATACAAACTGACAAATGTCTTTTCTTTTCTTTTGTGCTTCCTTCTAACAGAAGTGTAAACCGGTGTGATGTTGTTGTTATTTTTCAGCTGTACAGAATGAAAGGGATCGAATCAGTACTCGGAGATCCAGCTACGAAGACAGCAGCTTGCCTTCCATTAATGTTTTACTGCAAGCAGAAGTACTTTCTCAACAGGTAACTCCTTCTGTTTTAGAATTCAGAACATAAAAATCAATATAAACCTTGTAATAGAGGTCTGTACATCTTTTGAATTTTTCCCCATCTCGCTGTCTCAACAAGAAATATCAATACATTGTTTTCAATAAATCCTAAATCTTTTATCTTTCCATCTTGTGTGTGCTGTCTTCGGAGTGAGTAAGCACCACTGACTGCAAAGACTCTTAAGTAAAGGTAAAGGTTTGTCCAGTCGTGTTTGACTCTAGGGGGCGGTGCTCATCCCCATTTCCAAGCCATAGAGCCAGCGTTTGTCCGAAGACAATCTTCCGTGGTCACATGGCCAGTGCGACTTAGACACGGAACGCTGTTATCTTCCCACTGAGGTGGTCCCTATTTATCTACTTGCATTTGCATGCTTTTGAACCGCTAGTTTGGCGGGAGCTGGGACAAGTGACGGGCGCTCACTCCGTCACGTGGATTCGATCTTACGACTGCTTGGTCTTCTGACCCTGCAGCACAGGCTTCTGCGGTTTAGCCCGCAGCGCCACCACGTCCCTTGAGCAAAGACTCTTACTTCTCAGTAAACCTGCACAGGATTGGGGCTGTCAGTCTCCCGCAGGGTTTCTTCCTTTTATCTGCATCTGATTCTCAAATGAGTAACAATCTCATAGGAAATACATAGTAGACCATCAAATGTACTGCTCTACTGTACTGGCTGGGTATGATGGGACTTGTAGTCCAACACATCTGGAGGTTGGGGAAAGCTGTATTATACAGTTGTATCCACATGCCCCAATCTTTATGACAATGGATTAACTACTAGCAGTTACCCAGTACACGAGGCCCCTTTGAGCACTCAGAAAATGTAACAAAATGCACAAGGTATGATGTTTAGATTGTCTAAAACAGCTGTTCCTATGGTGTTGAAAATACAAATGCTTGGTGAAGCCCTTATATGCATAACTAATAAGCAGAGCTTGCTGGACGTCAGTTAGAGTCCCCCAGCTAGCATGTTTGAATTGCAATGCAAACAAAAGCAAGCAGGCAGAAAAAAAAAACCCAACGTTTCTAATAAAGGCACAATACTGATGGATGTGCCATTTGGGTTTTTTACTCCAACTCCCAGAATCCTCCAAAAGCTCCCCAGGCAGAGTCCTGAGAGTTCTAGCCCAGAGACAGATATTGACAAACACATTTCACTCACCAGGACTGAGGCCAATGTCATAATGTTCCCTGGGAGAACTAGGTCTAAGTCCTTTGTGGCACAGTGGTTAAACTACAGTACTGCAGTGAAGACTCTGTCATGACCTGAGTTCAATCTTGGGTCCAGGGAGCTGGCTTGAGGTTGCCTCAGCCTTCCATCCTTCCAAGGTCAGTAAACTGACTACTCAGTTCACATAGGGAGAGGGAGGCAATTTATAGCCTATATGATTAAATTGTAAACTGCCCAGAGCATTAGGCACTATGGACTGGTATATAAGCAGCATGCTTTTGCTTTGTGGGAAGTGTAGTCTCACTGGCCATTAGGCTGTAAATAAGGCCACCTCCAAAGAACTACACATCCTACAAAGTCCTCGGCTTTCCAGTAAGCTCCTGGATAGTTTCCTTTTTGAACAGGAAACAAGGTCTGAGGTAGGCCTTCATCTAGGTAAGTAAAAGGTAGATGTGGGTCTGTGGACTGGATTCTCTCAGAATTCTGCCTGGGAAATTCTTGAAGAATTCTGGAAGTTGACATTCTGGGGGTGGGGTGGGGGACAGAATGACATGCCTTTGTTGGACAGGATCAATAGTCACCAAGGATAAGTAATTATATGTTAAATCTTCTGGGTTCCTCATCAGCTGTTCAGTGACACTTCAAGAGTGGGTAAGATTCCAGCAAATACAACCATTTAGGCCTGCACTGGTTCTTAACCTTGGGTTACTCAGGAGTTTTGGACTGCAACTCCCAGAAGCCTTCACCACCAACTGTGCTGGCTGGGGTTTCTGGGAGTTGCAGTTCAAAAACATCCGAGTAACAAAGGTTAAGAACCACTGATTTAGGGCAAAGGGAGTGGAGATGTGGCGAAATAATTTGCAGATGATCCAAAATCTTTGGATCAGATTTTCTTGCTTAGTAAACATGAACAACTGGGATCTTTGGATAAACATGCTAAAAGAAACAGCACAAAGAATCTGACAGGAAAAGCAAAGAGGAAGGGGGGAATTTCTCATATCTCACAGAAGGATGAGGGTTCATTGTGGAGGAACGCTTGGATTTCAAACATTTTCAGTATCTCACAGTGTACAAGGGGGTCATTGCGTTGAAAACAAATGCATGTGGAGGAGAGAACAATAGCTAATTTCACATGATAGAATTGCCTACTGCAAGCATGGCTGATGAGTGTTGAAATGTTTTATAAAGGTTATATACATTCTGGCAGATCATGCTGACAGTAGGAGCTGCTATGGACAACTTCAGAAAATCATTGACTCTCCACTGGAATTTTTAAAACTGAGCATGGAGAGTCATCTCTGAGGGATGCTTTAGCTGTGGATTTCCTTATTTTGAAGGGAGTTGAGCTCTAAGAGTTAGGGGATCCCTTCCAGCTATACAGTTCCACAAGTCTTCGATGCCAACTACATTGCATGTGAGAATTCAGTCTTAGAAAGACCCAGATGGGTTGTGAAAACACTTGGGGGTTAAGATGATAGATAGTTAAGTGAGTTAGGTATCTGGCTGCAGAGCCAGTGATTGGGAGTTCAACTCCCTGCAGTGCATCCAAGAAGAGTGAGCCTGTGTAGCCTTGGGCAAGCTGCCCCCAGGAGAAGAGACTTCTGACTACTCTTTACCCAGAAAACCATGAAAAAGTTTGCCATGAGTCAGAGTTGACTTGACGGAATACAGTTATTATTATTAATCCAAAACACAGACAGCATATGCTTTAGGATTTATGTTTAGTTCTAGCACAACCAACAGAAACAAGGCAAACAAGCAAGCAAACTTACTTACATGTAATTTTTTTTAAAAAATGCAAGTATTTGGAGGCCAATAACATAGGGAAAATGAGAGATGTTAAAACATAAATCATTTGTAGATACCAGTGTTTGTCAGAATATGTGTTTGCATTTGGCGAGACAGCAAGGGCTGTCTAGAGATGTGCCTGGTGAGCTTTTAGCATTGTAGTCCAAAAACACATATTTGCACATCTCTACTGATTATTATTCCTTAAGGTTTACCCAGCATCCTTTCCTATCTGTTTATGTCCTCAGTAATGGGAGGAATGTTTTTTTCTTCTTTTTCTTGCAGATGTCATCGCCCATGACAGTGATCAGCGGAGATGTCAGGGGGAAAAAGATAGCAAATATTGCGGATGTGTGTGAGTCCATGAAGCAGCAGTTGTTAGTATTGGTGGAGTGGGCCAAGTACATTCCAGCCTTCTGTGAGCTTCCTCTGGATGATCAGGTCAGCTGGTGGTTTGCACTCTTATTAGTACTTAAAATTAACAGTGGCTTTCTTTATTGCATTTCGGTAGCATTCACAGGCCTCTTATGGCACTCATTATGTATACTGTTGGTTTACTGTACACATGCATATTGAACTGCCTGACAAAATAGGAAAGTTAGGTGTAATTTCAAGAAAGTTAGGCATGTATAAGCACCCTTGAAACTCAAGAGCCAAAGCATACATTACAGATGACATTGCTAGAGCTGAAATCTCTATAATATTCCAGAGATGTGAACTAGGCAGACTTTGTCTAGGTGTCTGACAGAGTAGACTTGTAAACAAAATCGGACCAGTTGCAAAATAAAACAAGCTAATTTACCAACTATGTTAAATAAGAAAGCTCCTGTTGGCAGAATCACATGCTTTCAGCAGTTGAGGAATTCCTTCTTATAATGAAAGGCTATCTATAATGGATAGTTGTACACTTAAATAATCAAACTATAGTCTTATACACACTTACTTGGGAACAAACCTCACTGAATTCAGTGAGTTTTACTTCCAATCTAGAGCTTGGAAACATTGCTCTTTCGGAATATAAGTCCTAAAATCACCCAAGCCACTGGTGGATTCTGGGAGTTATAGTTCAAAAAGCTAATTATCTTAATAATCTTAGAACTGCAGAGCCGGAAGGAACTCTATGGCTCATCGAGTACAGTCCCTGTCAAAGAGACATGGTGGGAAATTGAACTGCCAACCCCTAAACCATTGAGCGACCCAGTAATTATGTTTCCAAAAGAAAAAAGCACATAGGAGTACGTAGGATTAAACTCCTGTTAGCTTTCAGTATGAGTTGAATCGGCCTAACATTGGATATGCTCACCCACCTTCTAGTAGTGAATGGTGAGAGGGGACAGATCCTGTGTATATACTCATGCCCATAGAGTTCATAGCTACACATTGTTCCTCTGCAGTATATGCTCCAGGAATTGTTCTCAAACATTTTAAATGGGTGGGAGGTAGACTGATTTCTCTGCTCATTTTTTATCTTTTTGAGGCACTCTAACAATAAACTATAAAGCTGATCATCCTCAAAACAGCTGTGACATGAGTTAACTATATTTCATGAGTAAACTATATTTTAAATGATCAATAATTCCACCAGCACTATATGTGAACAGCATTCTTAATATAATTTGGACTCTTGTCAATCACACAATATTATTGGGCATAGAACTTCAGTATCTGCTGTGAAAAGGGTAGGGAAGGATTGCATTTCCTTTGAGATTTTTTTAAAAAGCATGAAGAGCTGGAGGACAAAGATTCCTTATTTTATTCACTTTTAAATTTTCTGTGGCACTCTTTCATCCAAATAGATTCTTACCAAACTTGTATACGTAAAACGAGAAAGAATATAATACCGAACTCACCATGTCAGAAATTAAACAGCATAAAGAAAAACTCTCAGGTTATAAAAACTCTTATTTAACACCACAACCAATTTTAATATTTGAAACCATGAAGGATGCTTTTTTCTTGTCATATTGGGGCCAAAGCCTCTGGGAAAGAGCGGTCTCTCCCTTTTCTTCAGCTCCTTTACGGCAAAATATTTCTCTGTGTTTGTTCAGTACATACAAATTGGCCCATCCCCGTAAAAGATACCCTTTCTCAAATCCTTCAGTTAATGTTTAGTGGTTGTTTGCCACACAGCTGAAGTTCCAGCCTGACATTAAGAAGCATCCATGTCATGCCGTGTGTTAGCGTTAACCTTTGTTTCAGCGGATTTAAGAAAAAAAACAAAAAACCAGAAGTGGGACAGGAGATTCAGAACATTCTTGAGGATCACCGAAGGGTATAAAATGACACAGTGCAATCATTAACAGCAGAGCAAGCAGATGGATTGGGTTTTAGGTTTTTTTAAATAATAAGAAACACCAAACCTCAGGTTCTTCCCCACAGCAAAATGTCCATAGTCATGAGAGAAATACATTAATTACATTGAGCCGGTGATAGTAATTCTCTGAAAGGTGTGACCTTGTCCTAAGTGTAGAAAAAAGTTACTTTTTGGGACTATAGCTCCCAGAATTCACCACACAGCATGGTTTTAGAGATGGGGATATTCATATACAAATATCCCTGCTCAGCTGGACTTCATGCACCCGCCAGTGGCAGCAGCCTCGCTCATCCTTTCAATCGCTCTTGGAGCTCTGCTCTCTTCCTGCTTGTCTAGCAACTCAGCAGCCATGCAGGGGGGCTCGTCCTCCCTCCCACTGCCTGGAGTGGCCAGGTGAGGAGGAAGAGAGCGGAGCTCCGGAGTGATTGGAAGGATGAGTGAGGCTGCCACAGCTGGCGGACACCTGAGTGGACAGGACAGGCTCAGGGGCCGGCGCCTTGTGAAGTCCAGCTGCACAGGGATACCCCGATATATAGAATAACTCCATACCTTTTCCAAAGTCTGCTTGCAGTTCCCAGACATAGTGTTAATATAGCAAAATAGGGAGGCTGGTACTTTACTTTTATTGGATTTTTACCCCGCCCCCCTAGACAAAGTCTACTTGGGGCGGCTTACATACATAATACAAACATAACAGAAACAACATCCTAAAAACATTTAAAACTTCAAATTTTTAACAATTATATAAATCCTTGCCAAGATGGAGTGATTAAAAAGAAAAAAAAGTAAAGGGAAGGCCTGCCTGAAAAGCCAGGTTTTTAAATGACTTTTAAAAACACCCAGTGAGGGCGGCAGGCGAATTTCTGTTGGGAGGCTGTTCCAGAGCTGAGGGGCCACTGCCGAGAAGGCCCAGTTTCTTGTTCTTTCTTTCCAGGCCTCTCTCGGTGTTAGGTACTTTTTAACTTAAGCACAATGTATTTATTTATTCATTTAACTTGCATTTATTTATTTAACTTGTGACTGCCCACTACTCTAGGCAGTTTACAAAACAGAACGGTGAAGCCCCTACACTACTCCCCAAACACCAATCACATAGAAACCCAAAGAATAGGGCGATGACCAATTCATTTTTTAAAAACTAAAATTGAAAGTTAAGAAAAGCAGGAGATACAAGTTCTATCTTCAGTCATTCCCTAAAAGTCAAGGACGGGGCCTGCTGCACCTCAGGTGGAAGTTTGCTCCATAGAGTAGGGGCCACCACTGAGAAGGCCCAGTTTCTCTTTGTCATCTTTTTGGCCTCTCTCATTGTTTCCACCCTTAAAATGGTGGTTTCGGAGGATCGTGTAAAATGGGCAGCTGTTTCCTGGGTCAGAGCTTCTGACAAATATCAAGGTTCTAAACCGCTAAGGATTTTATAGGTCAGTACAATGTATCCTTTATGTCAATGGTCCTCAACCTTGGGCCTCCAGATGTTCTTGGACTTCAACTCCCAGAAATCCTGGCCAGAAGAGGTGGTGGTGTAGGCTTCTGGGAGTTGTAGTTGAAGAACATCTGGAGGCCCAAGGTTGGAGACCACTGCTTTATGTGACAAGTAGTGCCCTATGGAGGTGACCAGATCAGCCCTTTTCCTTCATACGTTCACTGCGACTCATGGAAATTAGAACCAGCCCCTCGATAGGGCAAAATGAGACAGCAAAGGTTGGAAGATAGGCAACTGCGGCAAGATATTCAAGAACAGGAGTGTGTGTGTGTCATAAGATCCTCCCCTTCTCAGTCTCTGCCACCTTTTGAATGCATGGCAGCAACTGCACATGATGGCTAACTAGATATTTGGTCATCTTTTGCCAAAGTTTACGCCTAGGTGAGTTTTTTTTGACATGGGGACTTTTTTAAATTAAATGTTTATTGTTCTTCTATTCCTGGCCCTCAAGCCCTTTTTAAAAGATTTGGATTTTTTCCCCCCTAGCTTTTTATTTGGGGGTATTTTCTTCAACTCTGTGTTTTAGTGACTTCCCCACCATCTCCCCGGTTCTTTTATGATTCGACACAGTAGAAAGTGATTTTTTTTTAAAAAAAGAAAACCTATATGTGACATACTGGTCCAAATCCTTCAGAAGAAAACTATGAGTGTAAAGGCAATCATACAAGCGGCTTCCCTCCTTGTTTACCATTGTCATGTTGTCATGTTGCAATTATTTTCTTTATGAGAGCATGTGGGGGAGTGTAGACAGCTATATGGGTAGAGCAGCTCATGTGAGCGTCATTTATGTTGTGCTGATAAAGTAAGATTCTGGCCATTATTTCAGTTACTGGCTTCCTCACTTCCCGTGAGAGGCGGGGTGATGCAGTAGTTCAGACTGCTGGAATGGGATCCGGGAGATGTAGGTTCAGCTCGTGTTGTCGTCCAGCCACCAACATGGTTTTCACAGATGACAACAGGATGCTTGTCCAATGATCCTCTTCATGAGGGACATTGCAGCTCTTTGCAACTGCCTGCTCTCTTTTCTGCCTTCAGCCCAGTCATAATAGGCCTTTGTTCCTCCAGGTGGCTTTGCTACGAGCACATGCAGGTGAGCACCTTTTACTTGGAGCAGCCAAACGGTCGATGGTGTTCAAAGACATCCTCCTCCTAGGTAAAAAGCCTAATTTACCAGGATGATTCTGCCTCCTTCCATTAGAAAATATCATAAACTGTCATGTTTTCAATGTAGGGATTGGGAAGCAAATGGACCTTGCCATTTGTTAGGTTTCTAACAGGACAATCCTATACTTCAGCCCTTCCCAATCTGACACACTGTGTGTTGGGGTATAACTTGGATAAGTAGCCTTCAGTCAGCATAGCCAGCGGTCAAGATTATGGGACATGTAACGAACATAGTTAGAGGGCACTAAGTCAGGAAAGGCTGCTGGGCATGTTTACTTGGAAGTAAATTCCCTTTTTTCATGTCGCTTAGTTGCCCAGTAAGTGTGTACAGGATTATAGCCTTAATCACCTTTTGGGCACACCAAGTTCTTCTCTTATCTCCCCCCCCCCCCCACTTCCTGGTCACCTCTAATATCGGGGGTTGGGAACCTTGCCCTTCCATGTGTTGTTGACTGTAATTCACACAGTTCCTTAACATCAGCTATGCTTGGTAGGGCTTCTGGGAGTTGATGTCCCCTGGGAAGAATATATGTTCCCTTGGTGTTGCAGATATTATGAGCAGCAATTCCATTCTTTGGCGTTTAGCTCTCTGAGAACAGCAGCAATAATCTATAACTTGCATCTAGCTCAAGTTTCTTTTTTCTACAAAGCCACAGAGAGAACTATATCAGTGGGACTTTTACAATGACAGACATAATTTGCTTGCATTCTGTTTGCTGACATGCAAATTTATCTCCTCCTTCAACCTTGCTTTATTTTGGGGGGTAGGTGGGGAGGGTTTCCAAACTGAAAATCCACTTGCCACAGTTGGGCTATTCAGACAGTTTGACTGAGAAATCACTAAGATCACATGATTATGCTCTCAATGTACAAGCAAATTACAAATGAAATATCAAGATATCAATAAAATGGTTATACGGTTCATGCCTTGATTTTTAAAAAGGAGACAGATCCCTCTTTTGATTTGTTTTTCCTGAGAGAAAAAAATAGCTATTGAGTAACAAAGTGAATAACAAAGTGAAAAAAAATGTTCACATATAGCTCAGCAAATTTACTTATCTTGCCACTGGTGTGAGTGTGTGTGTGTGTGTGTGTGTGTGTGTGTGTGTGTGTGTGTGTGTGTGTGTGTGTGTGTGTGTGTGTGTGTGTGTGTGTGTGTGTGTGTGTGTGTGTGTGTGTGTGTGTGAGAGAGAGAGAGAGAGAGAGAGAGAGAGAGAGAGAGGGAGATTGAGAGAGAGAGAGAGAGAGAGCTATTGTAACAATACTTCATAGATTATAAAACATAGGACAGTTAGAAGCTGGAGAAGCAGGTTGACAGAATTAAATTTGAAATATAACCATTTCCGTGCAGGAAATGACCACATAATTCCCCGTAACTGCCCAGAGCTGCTGGAAATCAGCCGTGTGGCCGTGAGAATCTTGGATGAGCTGGTGCTGACGTTTCAGGAATTGCAGATTGATGATAATGAATATGCTTGTTTGAAAGCCATCATCTTCTTTGATCCAGGTGGGCACTGAATTTATGCTAATAATAACTGATAAAGCAATCCCAGATTTCTCTTGTTCTTTAGCTCTCTATTAACAGTGCTGAGATACTGCATTTTCAGAGTTTGGGAAGGTTACCTTTTGAACTAGAATTCCCAGAATCCCTTAGTCAGCATGGCACCAGCTTCACTTCCCATGGGCCTCAAAGCAGAAATAAAACTACAGTGGGGTCTTGACTTGAGAACTTAATCCGTATTGGAGGGCAGTTCTCAAGTCAAAAAGTCTGTAGGTCAAGTCTCCATTGACCTACAGTGCATTGAAAACCGATTAATCCCGTAACAGGCCGTTTTTGTTCCATTTTGGTTTTTTTCTGGTCTGTAAGTCAAATCTCAGTCTGTAAGTCAAACCTAAATTTTGCGGCCAGAGAAGTCTGTAACTCAGAAAGTCTGTAAGTCAAGCCGTCTGTAAGTCAAGGGACCACTGTAAGCTTCTAAATAAGCACTTATATAGGGATGTGCCCTCCAGCCCTTATTCCTGCCCAGTCCTCCTATAATGTGCACTTGCAAGAAAGTGCCGGTCACAAGGTTCTGAACTCCAGGACTCCGATGGGGGGGGGGGGATTAGTGATGAACAGCTTATTAAGTGATCTGCAAATGACCTACAGTATCATGAGGTTCTTCCAGATGGAACATTTGTTTCCCAACTACTTCCCCTTTTTGTGGCTTCCTGCCAAAGGAATGCACCATTTAGTGGGATTCATTGCCAAACAAGCTCACTTGTCATTAAGAAACACCCTTCTGTGAGAAATTCATTGATGGAACTTCTCTACTAAAGTATTTTTTTTTGGTGGGTCGGGTGAGTGATAAGTGAAAGTTTCCACCTGGGAAGCTCTTACTTCAGACATAAACTTTAGTGAAAAGTACATTGCACTTAATTAGCCCCCCTCTGCAAAAAAAGAAGAAGAAGAAGAAGAAAAGAAAAAGAAAAGGACTAGAAATAAACCCTGCTTTCTGGAGGGGCGGGGTAAAAATCTAATAAATAAATAAATAAATAAATAAATAAATAAATAAATAAATAAATAAATAAATAAATAAATAAATAAATAAATAAATAAATAAATAAATAAAAATACATTAAAAGAAAATAATACGTAAAAATACGTAAAAAGAAACTATAGCAAGTAAGACAGCAGGAAAGCAAAGAAGACCTGTCTTCCATATTCTTCTCAGGCACTGCATCCCCATGTTTGCACTTGATAAATTGCTACAGCCAGGTAGGACTGAGAGCGATGGGAACTAGAGTCCAGCAACATCCAGAGGCCTGCCTTTCACAAGCAGGCCTCATCCCTTTCATGGGGGAAAAGACAGCAAGGGTATAAGAGAGGATAAGGTAAGGTAAGATATAAAATAAGAACCCATGCTGATGCAGAATAAAGAAAACAGGAGAGACATGGTCTCCTCAGTGCCATAGGAGTCTGGCTATTATGGAAAAGATGTCATTCAAGTTAGTGGGCTCAGTTAGTGGTCCACATCGCTTTTTAAAAAAGGGTTGCGCTTGAGAAATGGCATCACCTGAGGTTGCTTGTGGTTTGTTCCAGATGCCAAAGGCCTGAGCGACCCCATCAAGATCAAACGAATGAGGTATCAAGTTCAGGTCAGCCTGGAGGACTACATCAACGACCGGCAGTATGATTCTAGGGGGCGTTTCGGGGAGCTCCTCCTCCTGCTGCCCACCCTCCAGAGCATAACCTGGCAGATGATCGAGCAAATCCAGTTTGTCAAACTCTTCGGCATGGCTAAGATTGACAACCTGCTGCAGGAGATGCTGCTGGGAGGTGAGCATTGGCCCTCAGAGGTTCCCTGAGAGGCACCCTGTGCAGATCAGAGTGGACTGGGAAAGTACAATACCCCTAATGCTTTGCAGTGTCATGGGGCTTAGCCCAGTTGACACTCAGAAATGGAGAGAGATTTTCTCCTTTATGCACCAGCTGGAAGTTATACCAAACACATGAGAGGCCTTTTGGGGGAGGGCTACAGACCCTTGAACAATTCCATTAAGAAAATACAAAAATCCCAATTGGAGTTCTTGGCTTGGGATGCCAGTTCTCCCTAAGTAGGGATGTGATTACACACGCCAAGACCATGTCCAACTGCATGTCACGTTCTTCACTGCATATTGCAAATCATTAGAATAATATAAATAATTAATTTTAGGATCGTCGAGTGATACGCCTCATACTCACCATCATGCTCTACACCCTCACCTGATCCAGGAGAATCTGGGGACGAATGTCATTGTGGCCAACACAATGCCCACTCAGATTCACAACGGGCAGCTGTGTGAGTATTTCCCATCCTGCCATCTAGAACTGCCATGTTGGGTCTGATTGTGTGGACAACTGATCGTATAAGGTTGTGCACACTTTGCACTTCTGATGCAATGGAAGGAGCAGGTTCTCTTTTAGTGATCTACTCTATTCCAGAGCAGTAGAGAAGAGGATGCCTTGCTGTGTGGCAAAGCCCTTTCACTCCTTTTTATTTTGTTTTAAGGAAAAACTATTGAGAAGATGTATATTTAGTTATTAGATCGTGCATATCCCTAAAAGGGGGAAATATTCAATGGGAAGGACAAGAGTGAAAGGGAAAAATAAGTTTCCTTTATTTACTTCTTTCCCTGTGAAAGAGGATGACTGTGCTAATGCATAGCACTGCATAAGCATACAACCTTTCCACATGTACACACACGAAGAATAGACTTGTTAAATTACAAACATAACACGGGCATGTGTCTGACATGACAGTCATTGTCCCTTCATTGCTGGTCAGAGCCAGTAAACAAAATCACATTCACTGTTATATTTATTCACTGGAATCTTGTTAGTGTTTGTGTAAGGTCTGCATAACTTGCTGCAGTGAATTTTAGCTAATTGATGAGGTGCCAGCAAGGGCTTCTATTGTGCAGTTGGACACCTGACCACGCCCAGGACTGCGATGCATGTTTGCCAGCCATGCCAGTCCTTGGCTGTGATTAGAATGGGCCATACATGTCTATGGCTCCTCCTTGCAAGGGAGAGCCCTGATGCAGTGAGTGGGTATACTCCTCCCCCCCTTTAAAAATCAATGGAAGTAATAAATAATAATGCAAGTGGTCTTAAAAGAAGCAGTTAAAAGACTTTGCTCTAAACCCAATACTTTTACTAGGAAGCCGCCTAGAGTGGTCCGTGGGATTAGATAGGCGGGATATAAATAAAATAAATAATAAATAATAAATAAATAATAATAATAATCTTGCTATTACTTACATGGCATTGTTGAGCTCAGTTTATGGGAAATTCCTATGTTCTTTCTCTGCTCTTATCATATAGAGTAGCTGATATATTAACATAGCTTTTCTCACCACAGCCACTCCTGAAACTCCACAGCCTTCCCCACCAGCTGGCTCGGGAGCCGAACAATACAAGCTGCTTCCTGGGGCCATTGCGACGGTAGCCAAACAGCCCAATTCAATCCCTCAGCCTGCTATAACAAAGCAAGAGGTCATCTAGCATCCAGCTCGAATGAATTTGCCAGAAGTTGCAAAGACCATGCTCGGGGCCGAATGTCCTCACACATACTGTACTCAACTTACTCTGGAAGTGGCACATTCACAGAGTTGTCCCAGGGCACGGATGCATCAGCCTGTTTTATTGGTAACTGCGTGAAAAAAAGCCATCTTCCTGTGGGGTGATGGAGAACCGCACCTAAGCACTGCAGAACTGATAGACAAGACTCAACAGAGGCCTTATTTTCTTTATATGTAGAGCTGGATCCCTCACCAACCTGTTGGTGACTGTTTCTAAAATTTGCACTGACTTGCCTGTTTCTTCACTGCCAACACGTTATTATTCTGTTTTAACTTCTTCTCAAATTAGTCTTTTTCAAAGGATAAAAAAAATCTGAATGAAAAGGAGAAAAGACCTTGACTAGAGCATCTCCAAATAGTTCCAGGTCTTCCTGCAACAGGGTGGATTAACATATTCTCAGATGGTCATGTTCTTTTCAGGGGAAGATACAGAAAGTCTGGACTCACTGCTGGTGAAGCATGGCCTCTTTACTGCTTCATTTACCGCTTGGCTGCCTTGAGACAATTCCAGAAGTGAAGGCCAGGCTAGATGCCTCCAGTGATCTTCAGTGATAAGCAAAATTGAGAGGCGAAAGGTGTGTTCTCCTATGACATTGATTTACCTATCTGGTGATTTCTGTGAGGAAACAGTGGTTTCTTTGAAGGAAGAATTGCCTTGGTGAATCAGACATCAATGTCCATATAATGCAGGACTTTGCAACCAACTGAATGCTTCTGGGAAGACCACCAACATCATGTGAAGATGGTGGCCTTCATACCTTGGTTGTCTGAATCATCTGCTCTGCCATTCAACTATACTGCCTTTCTGCATGGAACTCCCATAGTGAAAAGTTGTTGATAGACCTGTCCATCATTGTTTTATCTAATTGATTTTGAGACTATGAAGCTTCCTTTGTTGAAGGATAGCAAGGTCCGTCTACTTAGAATGGATGCTTCTCTGCCAAAGTGCTAGCCTAAGTAGACTTCGCTGTGTTTCCCCTCTTTCTCCATGCAAGACAGAATAATCTGGCTCAGTGAAATGTAATGATGGTGGAAATAAGTGCTGTAGTGAAGATCCTAAGCAAGGGACCTGGTGCCAGCTCCATCGGTTCCTTGTCCTTATTCATAATGATCCCAGGTGCTACTCTGTTGGGAATTATAAATAACAAATAAGGGGAAATGAAAAGGTAGGAGATGCTGCAGGCACACTAGACAGATGCCACCAAATCCACCCCAGGCCTCACCACTGCCAAATAAGTCTAAAACTATTCAGATATTAGGAAAAATTGTTCTGAAAGCATTTAATTGGGAAGAGCAAGGAGGACAAGAATACTACTCTTCATGTGAATAGCAACTAGCCACAGTGCCTTCTCTATCTGTGAAGGTACTTGCTGGGTTGTAAATCACACGGTCTGGTGCCAATGACAAAGAAGGGTGTCCATTGCAAATGGCTGCTTTCAACATATGGACAGTGGTGATTATGATGGCTGAAGAAGCAGACTTAGAATATATGGCCTTGCACTCCCTCCTCATGCATATATGTGTTAAGTCCTAACAAATTGCTTCCAACTTATGGTGTTCCTCATACATCTTTCAAGGTATGTGAAAGATTCAAGAAGTAAATTCCCCGAGTGAGTTTCCATGGCCAAGTGAGAATTTGAACCCAGATACCCTGAGTCCTATTCTCTATCCACTACATTACAGTGGTGCCTTGCTTGACGAGGATAATCCGTGCCGTTGAAATCGCTGTTAAGTGAAATCCTCGTCAAGCGAAATTAAAAAGCCCATTAGAATGCATTAGAAACTGGCTAATGCATTCTAATGGGTGAAATACCTCATCGTAAAGCAAAGATCCTCCATAGGGTGGCCATTTTCCGGTGCCTGTCTTGTGAAAAATGCCTCCTAAAAACAGCGGGGGGCCATTTTGAGAGCTGGCGGCCATTTTGAAAACCGCTGATCAGCTGTTGAAAAAACATCATTTAGCGAAAAATCGGTTCCTGAAGCAGGGAACGGACCATCGCTAAGCGAAAAAAACCCATCCAAACATCGTTTTGCGATCGCTTTTGCGATCACAAAAACATCATCATGAATCGGATTCATTCATCGTTAAACAGGGTAATCGTCAAGCGGGGCATGACTGTACATTGTCTTTCAACTCTTGTGAGCTTACAGGACATGTTTTCCAAAACCCTGAATTGGGCTTTTAAAAAAAATATGAACAGTCTCTGCTATCTTGGTGTTTTCTGCTTGAGTTCTTCCTTCCATGCCTCTTGAACAGTGTTCCCAGTTCCATGAGCAGCACCCACTGACAACGTCCTATGAACCTAAGAAATAGTCTTATACCAGGTGAAGCTATTGGCCCATCTTCTCTACTCTACTACCCTGCAGCAGCAGGGAGTTCTCCAAGGTCTCAATCAGGGAGTATGTCCGCTTGAGAACTCCACTCAGAGAACTCCTTTTAACTGAGGACCTGCTCAATACATTTTGCTGCTGAGATGGTGGCCTCTAGTCACCCAAGTCAAGATGCGTGGTACCCAAACTTGGCTAAGCTATTTGGACCATTAGGCAGAAAATTTTACAAATATCTCTTCCCATCCCAATCACAACAAATAAAATAATTTAAAAACTTGCTCCCTTTTCATGACAGCCACTTCATCCTTCCTAATGACTGGCTCTCTGTTAATCAGAGGTGTCACGAATTGAAATCTGGGATCTGAGCAGAATATGCTCTATCCCAAGCCACGAATCCTTCCCTAAATTGGGCATATCATTACACAGGAAGCTTATACTGAGTCAAAATTTGTTTTTGTAGTTCAACATTCTGACTGGCAGCAGCTGTCTAGGACTTGAAGCAGGGTTATTTCCTAGCTCTAATGGAAACTCTCTAGTTTGGCCATCCAGGGCCTAGGAAATTTATACGTCTTTGGTTAACAAGATTTGACTTCATATCAAACTCTGGTTTATTTAGCACATCAAAGGGTAAATCAGAGACTAATCTGAAGGATAATCAAAAGGTATTGTGAAAATCAGGATTTGCTTCTTGATTGGTTTCTCTTTTTCCCTAGGATAAGCAATCCTGTCTAACAATAGTCAAATTGTTCTCTCTGATAAGTACAATTTCTTGGAGAAATACAGGCCTAATTCACAAAAACGATTTAGAGGCACAACAGGCTGCGTGAGATGACTTTTCCCTTCAGTGCTTACAAGATAAAATTGTATTGTGAGAACACTCCGTGTATGAGGAGATTGTCAATACCAGAATCCCTAAAAGACACTACTTTTCTAGCATTTTTCTGAGATGCAGTAACTTCATCATATTGCTTTATTGTGTAAATGTGGAGGAGAAGAGTAACTTCAGTAACTAACAGTATTCATTCATGCAAGTCTTGGCCTCCTTTGAGGCCCCATTGAGTTTGGCCCTTAGGACAACACAGTGCCTGAGGTGACAAATTTCGCACTCCCTTACTTGCCCTTGTCAACCCTCTATAGGCAGTTCTCCAGATCTCTTTATTTTCCTGCATCCCTGGAAGCCAGAGGGTCCTAAGAGTGAAGGTACAAATGTGATGGGAAAGAGGAGAGATAGCTAAGAGAGTTTCCTGTGTCATGACAGGAATGAGCTTACTTGTGTAATCTACTTCCTCTCTTTTTTAAAAACCCAAATGTCCATCAACAAGAGCCAGCTATAAAAGAATGAAGAATAGTGAGCACAATAATTTAAAAATACTTAAATAAGTAAAATAAGTCATAACCTTAGCACATGGGGAGATCACCCCAGAATTTCAAAGGGAGGCACTCCTTGCCTACCTCACAAGGCAACCTCGCTTGAGCCAATAATTTGTTCCATAGGTCAGAACCAAACTGAGATCAGAGTCCTTCTAAACAAAAATCCAAGCCCTGTTACCTCCAGCGTTCTTCATTTCAACAGGATAAGGTGGAGCATGAGGGAATTAATGGCTAGCAATACAAAATACAATAAGCCAAAAAAAAAATAATAAACCCTCTGGCATACTGGCTACAAGCAGCATGCTGATGCTCTGTGACTTTTCCCATACAGTCACAGGAATGTATGATCATGTGACATTTATGTTAGCAAAATGCAGCAGGATAGTGCTGAATTTCTGGCTATTATCTGTGTGTGAACTGTGGAAGCACATAAATTGGGAAAAAGTAGAAATACTTCTGTATTTTGCTTCAGAAATCTATGCTAGGACAGTACAGGGAAAACGCCCTAAACTTGGTTACTCAAAGTCCCTGAAGGTAGCTTCTGTCTACAGATCTGCTCAGTTGTTAGGCAGAAGCCGTGTGGGTCTGTGTCACTCCACCTTGTAGAAAAAAGAAGCAGGAACTCAGCTCAGAGGAAGGAGAAAATGACCAGGTTAAGAGTAAAAGTTGATGAAACATAGATCTAGAAAAGACAAGTGGGAAAAACACTCTGGCAGTCTTCCTACATATCTCCCTGCCCCCCCTTGATTTAGATCATTTGCTATATGTGCAGGCGCTGCATGTCAAAGACAGATGTGGACACAGCTGCTGCTCTGGTTTGTTTCCTCCCCCACCCCAAGAGGTCAGACAAGGAATTGAGGATAAAGTTTCTTTGTCTGGATTTTCATGAGAAAATAAGCCAGCTGGACATTTACAACTGTGTTCGGGTAACACAATAAATAAACTACAGAGCAAAGCTCCCAGATTTGTTTAACTGCTCCTGCTGCAAGCCACACTGATGTAGTTACATGCATCAGTACTGTGCTTCTATCAAAAGTGAGAGTTCTTTCCCTTCCCTAGCTTTCATACAAACTGACCCAGTGTGTTGCTGCTGTTGTTAAAGAGAGCAAGAAATACTGCAAAACACCAGAGATCAACAAAATAAATAACTGAAAAAGCAAATACATAATAAGCACTCACTGTACAAGAGAAGATGAATTTTGATGGGAAGAATCTTTCAGAAAATACATAAAAAGTGTGATCAGATGGGCATTTGTCCCACTGTTCGGTCCACTGTGGGGATGGGCTGATTTGCTCCTTTTTCTGGTGATCACACAATGTAACTGCTGGAGCAAACTAGCCTGCCCCAGAGTGTTCTTACTCATACCTTTCTGTGTCAACTGTCAGGGGCTACTCCTTTTTTGGTGTGAGTAGGATCACTCTGTTTTGGTTCGTTTCCAGTGTGTGCAATCACTGGAAACAGACCAAAGCCAGCTTGTGGCTGTCAATTTCCCTTCTGCTGTCAATTTGCCAATATCATTAAGTGGCTTGATTAGAGAGCTTAGTCATTTCACGATATTGGGGAATTAAATATTACCTTCACTCTGTGGAGGAGGGGAAGAAATAAAAAAACAAACTCTATAGCGCTGATGCACTGCATCAGTTTGGGGGAAAAACATTTGAAAACTTCCTCCTAGAAGTGAGAGGAGACAGGAGGGGGGCAAGGAGGATGATATTTTAAGTTCCAGTAACATTGATCAACGTAATAACACTTTTCCATTAATATAGTTAGTGGAAAGTTATCCAAAAAAGAGAAAGATTATAGCAACGTTACAACCAGACACTCAACACATTATGAGCATAAAAGCCCACAGAGTGAAATTATCTTCCCAGAATCATACTCTTCACAGAGCAACATGCAGAGGTAACACATCCTAACTAGGAAAATTAAACACTTCCTCCACAGAGCAGGGGGAAGGAAGCAAACTTTTTTTTTTACCAATTAGGGCACCGCTGATGCACTGCATCACTTATAAAAAAATTAAGTCACATTTTCTTCTGGAAGTGGAAGGAGACAGGACTGTAAGTAAAGGTGGAGATTCTTTTTCTTTTAACCTTCTTAAAGGAACCAAACCAAATAGGTTCATTTGAGATGTGTACGTTATTTTGAGGCAAAGATCACACCAAATGGCATACTGGACCTCTACCCAACTTTGAGCAGCTCTATTTACCTGCTCTAGCCCACTGCAAATGACCTTGTGTAGACAGGTCCCAAGTCACCTTTACAAAGAGTCAGACTAACATGTACTCTGGCCAGTAATGTCTGTCTTGGGTCTGAGAAAGAAGTCTCTTCTAAGCCTACTACCTCTGAGATTTCTGTAACCATAGATGTGGAACTTGCTATTTACAAAGAACATGCTCACCCACTGAGCTGTAGCTTGCTCCTTCTGGACCAAATTGAATGGGAATTTGTTCCTGGATGAGATATTCTCCAACGGAACCATGACAGTTCCTTGGAACAGCTGAAACAACTAAAGTAAGAAACTTGCAACAACCCCTTTTAGGGTCTGGAAAAATATTTGTTTGTGGTGCTGACCACAAAATAGAACCTATGGAGTCATCTCTTTATAAGAATGTAATTAATAATAATAATCATGTGCCATCAAATAAATTCTCACTTATAGCACCTGTTTCCAGGCAGAGAAAACTCAGGTTTACCATTCCCTTCATCTGGGGTGCCCTAGGACTGTGCTGCTTGCTCAAGGCCCTATAGGCTGGCTCTACTCACAGGAAGCACAGTGGGGAATCAAACTTCCAACCTTTGGTTCCACAGCCAGCTACCTAAACAACTGAGCTATCCAAGGACAGCTAAAGGTATAAATGCCAAAACAGTTTTCATACCAGATCTGTACATGAAGTAAACCCACATATGGATGATAATGATTGATTTCATCTCACAGGTACCCTGTTTCCCTGCAAATAAGATCTAACCTGAAAATAAGCCCTAGTATGATTTTTTGGGATGCTTGTAATATAAACCCTACTCTCCCCCCCCCCCCAAAAAAGCCCCAGTTAAGTTAAACCCTGCCCTCCACCATTGTGCAGCAACCAGAAGAAGATGACATGACTGCAAAATAAAACATCCCCTGAAAATAAGCCATAATGCATTTTGGGGGGCAAAAATTAATATGAGACCCTGTCTTTTTTTCAGGGAAACACAGTAGCTATTGAGGATCTAGTCACTATACATCAGTTGCAAAAGTAAATGACTAGCCAGCAGGCCGTGCTGTCAAAGTATTGTAATATTTGCCAAACATGACTATGTTGTGCTATGTAATTTATTATTATGATGGGTTCAATTATTTCCGCTTAAATTATTGTGTAAATCATATTAATTACGCATAATCAAAAATTTAATGTGAATAATGTAAACTGCAGGATTGCTTTTCCAGCTGCATCAACTTTTTCTGTATCTAGGACTAGTTGGAGAAAGTCATTTTGGATGTAGATTTGCTGTATGCCAAAAAACACAACTCTGGTACATTAATTTTTGTTGACTACTGCCTTCCAATGGAAACAGAGCTGTATTTCTTTATTAGTGTTTTGGAAAAAAAATACAAAAAATATTTTCTAACCTTTCCTAGAGGGGTGTCATTTATAAATTAAAAACAGTGAACCAGCACAGATGAGTCCATATTAAAACAAGGCATGTGTATTTTTGCACACTTATACTGATCTAAAACTTTAAGCCAATATGGTGTGATGGCCAGAGGGAGAGACTTAGATTTAGGAGATAGATACACAATATCTGGATGTGTGTGTATGCACACATGTACACAAATGCATGGTTACAAGGCAGAAAAATTTTCAAAAATTATTCTGTGACCTTCAGTATCGCCTCAATGAGTACACAAAATCATCAGTAAGCAGTTTGTTTCATTAGAATGATTAAATCTGATTGATTCCCACAATTAACTAACTAAAACATGTCCATATTAATCAGGGTACAGATTTTACATTTTCTTTAAAGTATCCTTTAATGCAAATGTCTATAGGAATTGCTGATTTGACCACCTATCTCTGTTTTCACTCTGCTTTACTATCTCCTTTCTATAGCTCGCATTGGGAAGGATGCAATTCAGACTAACTCCAGGCTGGAAGGAGGGTCCCCCTATGTTGGTGGTATGACCATGAATTGAGAGGGCTTTGGACTTTTCTAGTTTGTGCTCATCATACTTCTGATCTGCCTCCCCTCTCCTGCTTCCAATGTAGGTATGGCAAAGGATGCAGAAATATCTTTCCAGGCAGGCAGGAAGGAGAATCTGAGGACCATTTATTGTTCTGAGGTAAAAATTCTAGCTCTGATCTTGATGGGTTGAGGAGATCTCATCTTTTTTATGGTCCACTGTCTCACCATTCCATGCAGCAAAAGAATGGATTATACTGATAATTTTTTAGCTGGTTGACAGACAGTCACCGCTGCTACCACCCTTTTCACCATCACCATCAACACCACCATCATGATCAATACCACTTTAGAATTTATGTACTACCGTGACATTTTCAAAGTGCTTCATATGTCAGGTTGGATCTAGACCAATAATAATATTAAGTATATGCCATCAAGTGATTCTGACTTATGACCACCCTTTCCAGAGTTTTCTAGATAGTGAGTAATTCAGAAGTGGTTTACCATTCTGTTCTTCTAGGGAGTCTGTAGTTTGCCCAAGGCTACTCCTAGTATGGAATCTAACTCACAGTCACAACCAAACAGAACTATCCAGCCAACTTAGACTAAGCAAGCTGCAATTCCGTCATGTTGAAAACTAACGACCATTAGTGATGACCTGTCCCATTGATTTTAGTGGGAACTAAGTATAAGGATCCTTAGCACTGATCACAAAGCTGAGAAAGAGTAATTTGATTAACGCTACTCACTGAGTTCATGCAGAACTTATGCTATAATCAGGGACTTTTTGAATTAACATTCACTCAATCACTAAGCTACACCAACCCGAGTCTACATCAAATGTGACTCAAATATTAATTCTGCTGCTGGCTCCATCACTCCCACTGCTTCCTTAAATAACCTATTTTCCTCACAAACAAAAGCTGGGATCCTGCAAAGTGCTGAATGATGCTACTTTTTACACCAAGGAATTATCTAAAAACATTGATAGAAATAATCAGATTGAAATGCCATAAATAATACTTCCTCATGTGGGGTGGGGTGAGGGATTGTTCTCATAGAGCATGTTAGAATCTAGCCTTTGGAAATGCTGACCCCACGCTTAGTCAGTTTTCTGCCTGTCCTAATCTGCTACATAACTCTTGGGTTAAGTGGGTGACGCCAAAGGCAGTACAGAGCCACCGAAGCACAAAAGAAAAGATAAAGTGAAAGTTAATTTGTTACTGGTTGTAAAAGTGAAGAAATACGCTGAAGATTAGGGAAGATCGTAAACAGCTTTTCCCCTTCTCCAATCACAAGACTTTTGCATGTTGGCCACACATGTCCAGCAACGGAAGAAAAGCGATATAGGACTTGAAAAGATGGATTAACTATCACTGGCTTACTACTCAGCATAATGCCGTTGGTGCTCTATTACTGTCTTAACTCTTACAAGCTTCATTTGAGAGCCTCAATGACAGAGCTATTTTTCTCAAGTTTGTCTCATCTGGAGCCAGGACCAGTAATTTTGGCACCCAGGGTGAGCAGCAGAAAATGTGCCCCCAAATCAATTTTTTAAGTAATATAGAAACTAATTGCAGCACTGAATACCTTGCTGGCATCTCCTTTCCTTCACCGGGGATCAGCAGTACTGCCAGAACTACAAAAATAATCAATCAATTGGGAGAGGCTTGGTCTACCCAAAATCTGGGTAAACCAAACTATCAGTCTGGATGCCACCTCCTCTCTCCTTCCTCAATCCCAGAGGCCTGGTATACTACCAGCAAGTCTTGATACAATGTCCCATCTTTCCTCTGCTCTCTTTGCAGCCTGAAGAAAATCATCTGCCCCCAAGGCCTTGTCTACCATCATCTTTTCCTACGGTGATAGACCAGGGTGGTGGGTCATTCTCAGAAATCTGCTTAAGGATGCCTTCCATGCCTGCAGACAGCTAGGAGAGGGTGTGCCTTCTAAGTTTGGCATCTACCCTGGTTAGCCTGACCCAGTTCGGTTCCTAGTCTAATCCTACATTATCCAACCTATTGTCCTCCAGAGATGCTCCCACCATTTCCATGGGCTCCTTATTCAAGTGCTACATGATTGGGGCTTACTCTATTCTTTATGTAAAGCTTGCAGAACCACCTCTTTTTACTTGTTGGAGACTGCATTTCCTCAGGAGTAATCTGCCAGGGGCTACATGCCAGTAGCCAATAGACAGGATGAAAGAAAATGAAAGAATGGCCAGAGCCAAAAGTGGGTGGGTTGACCCATCTCTCCCTCCCTCCCTCCCCCCTCTCTCTCTGACACCCTGTCCTTCTCTCCATCCATTTTTTTCAGGCTGCTCAGTGACAGGCATGTCATTTTTAACATAGGGTGATCCCTTGGAGAGGACTTTTGAAATTAGGGCAGGGGCCCAGACTTTGGAAGAGTCACATGGTGATGAAGCATTAGTGGGAGATAAAAACAGGTGTGGGGAGTTAGCTGGCAGAAAACTTCTGGGAACCTGAATAATTTAAATAAAAACAGAACTGTTATGACATCTGAAGGATTAATTGTTTTACTTCACTGTCAGCTTTTGTAGATCACTATCCACTTTCTCAGTGGATATTGTAACATGGAGTTACAATATTTAGCCCAAAGTTTATAAACATTTTACACATGGTTGTGAGAATGAGAAAATAGGTTACAAGAGAAACTGGCGCAGATGATGAACTTTAAGTGTGACTATAGCATACATAGGTAAAGAGCTTTTAAGGTGTTGATTACATACATATCTTAGTCATAGTAGGACCTTCCTGGTAAGTGGGTGGCTGTCTAAACCTAGAAAGCCTTGGTCTTTCTTTAAGCAATTGCAGAGGTTACCTATCCCAACTTTATTCTTTTCCCCTTTCCTGAAACTAGAAGAGTAAAACTTGTCCCTTATGCATTTTTATTTCAGTAACTAGAAACTATCTGTATGTATGTTTCCATTATTTGAGAAAGTGTAAAAAAAAATCAAAATAAAATTAAACATCTATAGGTCTCTTCTGCCTAGAAGAGTTAGGGAATTGCTTAATTCTTTCCTTCCAAATGAAATGAACAAGCCTTGGAAACAATTTATTTCAACAGGATTGTGCCCATGGTATTGAAGAGCATGTGTTACTGTGCAATGCATAGTCTTTCTTTTTCACATATATTCTGGAGTTATCCAAAAAGAGTTCAGAATTTTTCCACCTTCCTCCTTCTCCGATGAACACTCATATCTCCTCAGTGGAAAATGGTACTGTTTTATAGCCCCATATATTATACTTGAGGGGAAAAAAAGAAAAGCGATTACTGCTATAAAACCCCACACCTCTCCCAAGGCCTGATAGCCATAAAACAGAGAGGCTTTGGGGACAATCTGGAGACGTGGCAGTGCTGAGACAGGCATTTCATGTGCCAGCCTGCTCCATTCCTTCAAGGTTGAATGCAGTTCACTTTTGCACACTTTATTTTGTGACACCTGGGGGTGGGGGGAGGGAGGAAACAGGCTATTGTGCTTCCAGCTGAAGGAAACGGAGCAGGAGGAGACGAGTCTTGCTTTTAAGACTTCAGCCTCCTGCCTGAACTAAACTTTTATGGAAAGGCGTAACCTCCCCCCCCCCCGCCCCGAATGGTAAACATTGCTATTCAAGACAGAAATCACAACTCAGGCCTATAAAATCAGTGCAAAAGAATCTGTTTGGTTACAGGCGTGTACACTATATACAACACAGCACTGTCAGTTTCAAACCCGGTTCTAGTAAATTACACAGCCATTCTTTTACACGACTTACATATTTTAAAGACTTGATGGTCATTTCTTCTTCCTAGAGTATCCCAGAGATTTCTAAATTGCAGTTCAATCTGGGACAGCTGGAGATAAGGAACAATACGGCAATGCCAATGGCTCTTTGAGAGATGCTAAGATGCATAAGGGTGTACACAATATGATTTATTTGTAATGTAGCTGAGGAGGCCAAACAATAAGTTTGCGTTGCATGTTTTTTTCCCCACATAATCCATTTCATCTGCAGGAGTGATTAGCAGTCAGTGCTGCTTCATCCTGTCCTCTTTCAGGGAACCGCCCTAAGGCTTACGAAATATTTGTTCATGATCTGTAGGTTGCCTTTAAAAAAAGTGTCATAGCAGAAAGGACTGCTCTATTGGCTTGTCCAGGCCCCACTGCACCCTCTAGTGGTCGGAGTGAGCTTACCCTTGAACTCTTAAGGGTGGCCATATGACCTACCTTACAAAAGATACTCCTCTAATGAAGGCATGCTCTTTTTCAGGGTGGGCGACATAAACACCAGGGATGTTTGAAAGTCTTTGGGTCTGAGTCCCAAGTCCAAGTCTTTGGTACCAAGTTCTGAGTCCTGTTAAAAACAATTATCCCCTGCCGAAAAATGGGAAGGGGTGGGGGTGGGGTTTCCAAGTTGCAAGTGGAGTCTGCAAACTTGTAGATGCTCCCTCTAAAAACCATTGCAGATGAAAATGAGATTGTACATTCTCTTTCCAGATGTTTTCCGTAGGTCCAGCTATTGCAGTACGCGATGGAATGGGATGCCTTTTGGAAATAAAGCCAAACAGGAGTATGATTGCAAGACAGTACTGTAAAAACCAGAGGCTGGCAGAGAAAAATTTGCAAGGGCTTTGGTTTGTCTCTGGAGACTTTTGGCAAAACTGTCAGCTGTGCCTTTGGATTGTGAATGTTTCTGTACACCCTCTGATTTTGATCTCTGATGCTGCAGCAGTAGGTCATAAAATATCAGTCAAATAAAACGGACCTTTTCTGTCAAACAGTTTGTGAACTGGATTTGTTCAAGTTTCCTGGCCAAAAATTTTACTGGCCAAGGGATGGGCCACCTCTGCATCTATGAATCCAGCTTCAGTGTATGCCACATATCTTATGTCTCAGTCATGTGGACAATACAACCAACTGGCTTGAAGGGGGTTGAACTCTCCTTCACTGGAGATTATTAAGCAGAGGTTGGATGGCCACTTGTCAGGTATGCTTTAAGGCAGGCTTGTCCAACCTGCAGCCCAAGGGCCACATGCGGCCCAGGTCGGCTCATAATGCGGCCCAGTGCAATTTTTTATTTTGAAAGAAATTCCAAAGTTTCAAGTTACACTGCCGGTGTTTGTGGCTGGAATGCAGCTGGGGCACGTCACAACGGGGGGGGGGGGAGGGAAGGAAGGAAGGAGTGGGAGGGGAGGGGAGCAGTATGACTGCATTGTGCCATTCCCGTCAATAGGTGGACTCCCTCCCGGCCCCATAAAGCCACCAGAACCGAAGCTGGCAGCCTCTGCTGTCTGAGATCGCAGCTGCCAGTAAGCGTGCTTGGAGTGGGGCTGCGGAAGATGGCTAGGGCTGCCCCCCCATGCAGCCCAAACCAAATTTTCATCTTCTAATGTGGCCCAGGGAAGGTGAAAGTTTGGACACCCCTGCTTTAAGGCATGGACTTTCTACAGTATATTGACAGGGAGGTGGATTCAATGATCCTTGGGGTTTCTTCCAGCTCTACAATTCTATGGTTCTACAATTATATGGTATTAACACAGAAATGCAAAATGTATTTGGAAAGATAACAGTTTATTACATCATGATGGATGTAAGTCTGGAATGTGCACATTCTAATTTCTCCTTCCTCCTCCTGTTCACTTGTCAGGCATTTATAAACCATGGCTCACCATGCTGGAAGTTATGCCTCAACCTTGGGGCATATGGACAAGTTGGGTTTTAAATAAATGGCAATTGAGAAGGTTTTCGTTGGTTTGCCACTGACAGGTGCCATTTTACACTGCTCTTTCCAGACCGAAAGCTAGCACATCAGGGAGAAAGAATTTAATGTTGGCAATTGTTTATTTTTCCTACCCAACTCTACAGATTTCTCTCCACTTCAAATGGTACCTCCTTTGTTACCAGTCCAGAATCTGGTCTCTACCTTCCCCCACATTCTGCAGTATGTGCACCAGATTTTGTATATTTTCTACAAAGCAGAAAGCAAGTAGATTATCATCAAGCATGCAAAGCAATGGCTAAACTGAAGCCACTAAAGACTGCCACTACACAGAAATGCAAAAATCATTTGGAATGGTAAAATAGTTGTTTATACCCTATGATGATAGATGTAAGTCTGGAAGGCACTTACTTGTTCAGGCATTTATAAAGTATAGTATGCATCAGTCCTGGGCATACGGACATTGTGCTGTAAATGAATGGCAGTAGAGTCAGTTTATATTTGATGGGTTTCCTTCAGGGTTTAATCAATGATCTTCACCTGTTTGCTTCTGTCAGGCTCTCAGCCTGGGAAAATTCATGAGTTTTTTTTTCTTTATGTGTGTGTGTTTTGAAATAGCAATCATTAGCAATAAAGTTTTTACAATCCCATGGACGTGGTTGACTTGAATAGTGAAAAAAAAACTTCAAACAGAAAAAGCTTTAGGGAAGATATTTAATCACTAAACTCAACAAACATAACAGTATAGCAATAAAGATAATTGGCATGCATTACCTGAGAGCAGAGGGGCCTGGCTAAGATTCTGAATCTGGTTTCCCAAGGTGAGAACAATATTTGGTATTGCCTTAGATACCAGAGTCTGCAGAAGTTTCCTTTTTTGGACTCCCAACTCGCAGACATCCTGAAGTTTCTGGTTCTGTTGCTTCCAAAAAGTAATATTTTCAAGGTCTGCTAGATATGCTCCAGGCTGAGTAGGAAACAAACCACCCAAAGTATGTCTTGCATTGTGTAGGATCATCCATGTCCCAACATCTTCCCTTGTTCTACATCTATGTTTAACATAACTTCTGTACAACCACACCCATATGGGTGTACTTCAGGGAAAATCTTGTGGCTTTCATAAATAATTGCCTAAGTGTCCACACACTATGTTCATGTTAAAGAGCTATAGCTGGCTGGATAGTTCAGTGAGCTTGAATGGCTGGGTCAGGGGTACCGTTCTGTAAAGAGCCTTGTGGTGCAGTGGTTAAAATGCAATACTGCAGTCCAGTCTGAATTTGATCCTGATGGGTTCAAGTAGCCAACTCAAGGTTGACTTAACCATCGATTCCTCCAAGGTTGGTAAATTTAGTACCCAGCTCATAGTGGGGGCAATGTATAGTTTTAATAATTAAATTCTAAACTGCTGAAAAGTGCTTTTAACGCTATGGGTGGTATATAAGCAGCATACCTTGCTTTATTTTGCTTTACTGTGCCTTGAAGGAGAACAACCAGATGGTATGGCCATGAACATGGTTCTGGATTGCCTCCAGAAGAAGGAAATTGTAAACTATTTCTGAATATATCTAGAAAACCCTAAGAGGAGTCATCATAAGTCGGAATGGACTTAACACATGCAGTTTACATTATTACAAGAGCTATAAACCTAAGTTGTTCGTCGCAATGTTCAATAGGCTGCCAGGAGATGTTCCAACGATTATTGGCTTCAGCTATGCTCTCAGATACAGATAGCAGCAGACACCGGTAACATCAAGGGAATGTATGATGGTATCAAGCAGGCTTTAGGTCCAATGCAGAATAAATCTGCTCCTTTGAAGACTGCTACAGGTGTGATCATCTAGGACTGAGCACAGCAGATGGAACACTGGGTGCAGCACTACTCTGAGCTATATTCCAGAGAGAATGCAGTAACCGAAGAGGCATTAAATAACATTGAGTGCCTGCCTGTCTTGGAAGAGTTAGACAGCAAACCAACTTTAGCAGAAATAAAAGAGGCCTTGGATTCCCTCACCTCCAGCAAGGCACCTGGGAAGGATAACATCCCTGTTGAAGTGCTGTAAAGAGATCATCACCACCAAACTGTATGAATTTTTTTTGTCTTTGCTGGAGGGAAGGTGGGGTACCACAGGACATGAAGGATGCAAACATTGTCACATTGTATAGGAACAAAGGAGACAGAGGCAACTGCAATAACTACTGTGGCATCTCTCTTTTCAGCGTTGTAGGGAAGCTGCTTGCCCGTGTTGTGCTGAAGAGACTGCAGGTGCTTGCAGACAGAGTCTATCCAGAATCACAGTGTGGATTTTGAGCTAATAGAGCCATCACTGACATAGTATTTTCCTTCAGACAGTTGCAGGAGAAATGTGGGGAACAACTTTCTTCCCATTCTTTGTGGCCTTCATAGATCTTGGCTAGCAGCGAGGGCCTTTTTAAAATATTTCCTAAAAAATGGATGCCCATTTTGACTCCTTAACATCAACAGGTCCTTTCATGAGGAAATGAAGGGCACTGTAGCTTTTGATGGCTCAGCATCAGATCCCTTTGACATCCAAAACGGAGTGAAACAGCGCTGTGTCCGCGCGCCGACCCTGCTTGAGATTTTTTTTTACTGTCATGTTGAAGCACACCTTTGGAACTGCAACAGAAGGTGTCTATCTCTGGACTAGATCAGATGGAAAGCTCTTTAATCTCTCTTGTGCTGTCCTCTGAAGATGCCTGCCACAGAGACTGGCGAAATGTCAGGAAGAACAACCTTCAGAACACGGCCAAAGAGCCCGAAAAACCCAGAACAACCTTTAGATCCCGGCCGTGAAAGCCTTCGTGAGTGGTTAGGATGGCTTGTCATTGCACTTTAAAGCTGTTTTCAGTTTGTTATTTGCTGTTTGCCTATGTCCTTTGATAATCTAACTCTAAATCTCCTATAGCAGCTATTCTCAATCTTTTGTTGGCCACATCCATAAACACAATACAGTATGGAAGAAATATAAGTCAGATCAGGATCGTTCAACATCAACCAGTTTGCGGACTCGATTTGTTTAAGTTTCCTGGCCAAAAAATTCATTGGACAAGAGATGGCCCACCTCTGCATCTATGAATCCAGCTTCAGTACGTGCCACATATCTTAAAATCAACCTATTTCAATCATGTCAACGATCATTGACAGTGAACAATGAAAATCCATTTCCCCACTGTCCCAAGTAGGCTCATTTTTCTTTCCAAGGCCTATTTGAGCAAATTATATTCTTTTAAAAAAAAAAAAAAACTGAGCATGATGATAAAATAAAAGTCCGAAACACATCTGCCTGAGTTTGCTCAAAGTAGCTCAGCCAAACCTCATAAAAGCTTCTATTTATTTAAAAGGAGGTGGCATTGGCTGCTGGAAAGTCAGGCCTCAGTTCTACTGTGGTGCTTATGATGACACTTTGTGGACAATAAATGTGTCTGAAAGCACTGACTGCTGCTGTCATGTTTTGGAAAAGTTTGGGCTTCTGTCTGGTTTCTAGGTCAGTGTCAGAAAGAACACACTGTACCAGACCAAAGGAAGCTAGGCAGCTCTGCTGATTCAGAAGGTTAAAAAGTCAATATGTGACTAGCAAAAGGTTATCATTTGCCATGCTCTTTTTTGGAAGCCGGAGAACAAAATATTCCCCAAAATATTTTCTCCCACCCTACACTTCATCCTACCAATCCTGTGAACTTATCCCAGAGAATTACTGTACAGTTCTCTCAAATAATTCACAGATGAACCAGGTCTTTCCTTCAGAGCAGAACAAGGGTAAGACAGCAAAAGAGGAAAGTATATAGTTTTAAAAGAGTCTCACCTTTGTTGCACCGTTCATGTGCCATTAAGCCATTTTTTTTACTTATGAGACGCTATGAATTAATGATTTCTCAAAAATACTGTCCTGCTTAAGACTCCCATACGGTAGTGGCTCAATCTGTTTTGCATTCATTCTTCTTTATTTCTACCAAATCCCCCCTTTTTTTCTAGCACTATTGTCTTTTCCAGCAACTCTTTGTCTTTTTTGCGAAATGCCCAAGTATGAACTTTAGTTACTTTCCCTTCTAATCAGATTACAAGTTTGATTTGATCTAGAACCCGTTCGTCTGCCTGTCTGCTTATATACTATCTTCTTTATTTGCTGCTGCCACCTTACTTTCTGTTAATAGAAGGATCACAAGTCCTTCTTGGATGGGAAAGCATAACTTAATTAAGACCATAGTGTTTGTCGTTACAGACAACCACAGTTCAGGCTAAATGAAATTGTTGGATCCAACTAGAGTAGACCCATTGAACAGACTAGAGTAAACTCAATGAATCTTGGGTCAGAACAGGTCCACCTGTAGTTGGGAATAACAATTGGATTTAGCTCTTCTTGGCAAGAATGATGTGTTTCAGAAAATTCACAGTAAGTTTTTTTTTTTTTGTGGGTTATCTGAAAGCAGCTGTGAAACCATCTGTTCCACACATCCTGCTTTAATTTGAATCCTTGCATTAAAGCAGGATGCAGAGCAGTCCATGGCCCGCAGGTTGGCCAACCTCCCACTGTTATTGACAACACCAGGGTTACTCCCTGCCCCCCCAAAGGAAAACACCATTTCCAGTCAGCCAGTACCTGTACAGAGGTTATTGGGAAGCCCCCCCCCCCCCACTGGCCAGACAGCAATGCTGTTCTTGCCTGCAGGGCATCTGCAACAGCTCTGATTTTACCTTATGTGGAGCCCTGAACTGATACTGCCAGCAGCTGAAAAACATCCCAGCTCTGGCTAGCTGGGAGAGAAGCCCTCAAATAGTTTTCAAATGGCACCAAGGCATACTTTTAATACTGCACCATAACTTGCCTCATGTGAAACGACCAACATAGCTGAGAAGCGACTTTGGTTCTTCTTGAAATTGTAGCTGCTGGTTGTCCTTGTCTCCCACATTCACCATCGTTAATGTGGGTTAAATATCCAACTACATGCAGGCAGCTAGGAGAACACACATACACGGCTATATCCGAATACTAAGGAATGGAGAACAACCAGTACAGCACAGATAAGCTATCTGGCCCGTTAGCTAACTTCACCTAGATGGAGAAAATTGGTAGTGGTGATCTTAAAAAGACAGAGCAATAGAAAGATAGGATGGAATGAAATTTGTTTGTTTGTTTGTTTGTTTTATTAGATTTATACCCCGCCTATCTAGAGATAGTCTACTCTGGGCGGCAAATGGAATGGAATGAAATCATCTGCAAGCAGTCTGTTGTCATCTGAGAAGAAAACAATAAGGCAGGAGGAGCCAAAAGGGTAAATAGATGGAGAAATGGAAGCCTCTGACTGTTACCAGTTGAGATTTTGCTGGCCTGACCAGAGAACATGTCTTGGCTGGCTGCCTCCTGGGCAGAATGAAAACGGGTGAGCAATTGAGGGAAAGAGAGTGATAGACTAAGAAAGGAGCTACACTGTAGTTAATTGACAGATAATGCAGGAAATGTTCTGGGATAGGAATGGTCACTTTCACAATAATTTCTATTGACTCCATGAGGTAAAAGTCCATGTAAATCAGCCCAGAGTTCTCTCCCTCCCCATCCTGCTGATTTTTATTCCACTGCTGGGACTCCTATTTTTTTATTTTTATTTTTTAATCAAATACATTGGAATCAGTTCAGGCAGTGTGAAGCAAAGCAAAGTGTGCTGCTTATATACCTCCCCATAGTGCTTCAAGCACTCTCTGGGTGGTTTACAAGTTAATTATGCAGGCTACAAATCCCCCCCTCCCAGTGAGCTGGGTACTCATTTTACTGACCTCGGAAGGATAGAAGGCTGAGTCAACCTTGAGCTGGTTACCTGGGATTGAACCCCAGGCAGTGAGCACAGTTTTGGCTCCGGTACAGCAGTTTAACCACTGCACCAGGAGGCTCAAGTGATCAAGTATGATCATTTAAGCTGATATGGAGGGGCTTATAGTTGTTGGATTTAATCCATTCCAGCCGGCTACAGCAGCAGTGAGAGATGAAGGGCAGCATCCCATTGCAACCAAGGGGAATATGACAGCAAAACAAGTCTCCACCACCCACTCCCACAATAGAGGACAGTAACTGCCTTCATGTCCACTTGTGAGAGTCCACTAGTCAGTGCTGTAAACACAGTGTAGCACTAGATGCTGGGCTGGTGCTCTTAAAAACTCTTGGGACCTAATTGTTCATTTAAACAACTCCTAGAGGAAAAAGTAAGACTATGGAAAAGTGTAAAGTACTGTACTGTATTTTAAATCATTAGGAAATGCTTGATTCTATTTGTAAAGTGCATTTGGCTCCCTCTGCTGATAAACCTTTTGAACTGCATGACTGAAACAGAAGGTACAGTATTGTTACATGCTGTTAAGTTGCTCACCATGTGTGCAGCCCTAACAGGTTTTTGAGGTTTGTGACATGTTCAATGAGTGGTTTATCACTACCAAAAAGTCTCCAGTAAGCTTCCATGGTCAAGCAAGGATCTGAACCCAGTTCTCTTGGGTCTAGTACTCTATCAAGTACACCACTCTGGTTCCTACAGCGTGTTGACGAACAATGAAAATCAATACCCATCCTTAACTATAAGTCTCCTTTAAGAAGCAATGCCTTCTGGTGGTTTATCTACCTACATTCCCACCATTTGCCTTTGCAGGCCCCAACTCAAATTACTATATACATTTTATTGAAATGCTTTTTAGCAATGTCTTCCAGCATTACAAGAATTTCTGTCACTTGTGGGATGGAATTGTTCTCGCACTGAACTAGAGATGGTGAACCCTAAAGATATTAAGCAAACAGGTACTAGATGGAGTTTGGTCATTGTCCAAGAGTGTCTGCATTATACCAAAGACTACATATTCCAGTGAACAGTAGGCAATGTCATAATTTGGCTTCTCTTGATGATTTTGCCTACTTCATCACCCGTACTTAGACTCCAAATTGTCTGGTATGGAGATTGCCATGTATCTCTGTGCTTCTGCTCCATGCCCACTTAGGGGGCATATGCTCCCATACTTAAAATAAAATAAAAATACCTTTGGTCATTAGAAGGCCTTGACCACCATCAGCCATTGGCACTTGGATAGGACACACCAACCAAGCACAAAGGACAGGTGGAGATTTTCTGGCTACACTCAGGTACTCTGTGATTTTCTACATAAAAATTAGTATTTGTCCTTCTCTGTAGGTGTCATAGCCACCCTTTTTTGCATTTTTTTTCTTTGCATAAACATTCACTAGATATGCCACAGCCTTTTGACATATGTGCAAAAATGGGGCAGAATGAGTGACCTTTCACTCCGGGGGCAAAGAAATACCACAAAGTATTTTTTATATCATACACAGCATTTGTAGAGTTTAAAGGGTCAGCAATTTGAATTACGGAAAGGAAAAAGCAATTTTGGTACACTGAAATCCTAGCACCAAAGGCAAAGGGATGAATGACAGGTCAACCTTGCAATAAATCCCAAGATCTGCCCCCTGGACACTTGAACCAGCTGAATTTGTCAGACACAGACAGAACTTTTTAAAGATAGTCAAATCCTCCAAAATGAACGTCAGTTTTGTATACTTGTTTTGCATGTTCTTGTGTTTTTCGGGGGGGGGGGAGGCATGGTGAGAGGTGGGAAGTGCTGTAGTGAAAAAAGAATGCAGAGGTCTTGTTTCAGAGGATCAGTGATATCACCGGGGAAATTCACAATCCTGTTAGCTTCACATGTGAATGCAAGACTTTCAGATTTTACTATCACTTGTGATAAATTCATCTAAGCAAAGTCAAAGAATAAGGAAAATAATAAAGCAAAGGTTGGATTTCTTAAAACTGGTTCCTGCACTATATTTGTGGCTACTTGAAATAATAACACTCCACAAGATTGCTTGCAGAGGTTCCTAAAATCTTTTTTAAAAAATGCATTTCAACTATCTTGCGACCTCTGGTTGAAGTTTGGTGCGATTTAAAAACCCAGTTGAGGCAGGCAGGCAGGATTCACCATCACCCCTTTCAGTAACCCTTGCTCACAGGGAGGTATATGGCTAAATTGCCCGCATGCTGATTCGAATAACCTGGATATTGCTCCCTCTGCCTGATGTTTGAATGGATGTGAGAAAATAAACTCATTATCTTCTGCACTTCAGAATCTGGTTCTATCAAAATACTGACAAGAGTTTAGACATCGTCAAAATTTCAGAAGCGACGCATGTCACCAGAAGTCATTTAAAGCGCGCACTTTAACTCCGTACAGATAAAGTTCATTTCAGGACATAAACGGGAAAAATGCTAAAAATAGACGAAGAGCTGTACGTCAACCAACTTTTAATTTTACTTTCTACAATAGAGGACATTCTGCTTTAAAGCCCTGCGATTGTAACTCGCCTTCCACACAGCCCAGCCTTATTCCTTTTTCCCTCCCTCTCCTGCCGCCTCTCCTCCCCTTAAAGCACTAAACCCGGGAACCGGAGTTTTACTTCTGCCTCTGACCGACTCGATCGGCCTCTTTGTTTCGCGAGGCGCCGCCTCCGCAATTCCACGCATGCCCAATCCTATCGGTCTCTGAGGGATGGGGTTGAGTAACGTCACTTGAGTATTTCCGGGTCACGGTCGGCATCTCTTTCCCCCGGAAACCTTTTCGTCAGCTTTAGTAGAGCTGGCGTTGTGGTAAGTGGGGGTGATGGTGGAGTGGTTTCTGAGGCGGCTGTTACCGCCCTGGCTTCGGTTTTGGAGTATCGTAGCTCGGGTGGAAGTCTGGGCAGCGATGACCGAGGAAGCCTCGGTTTCGTGCTGAGGACTTTGTCCCCTTTGCTCCTGGACTTGACTTCAGAGCAGCAACGCTCTCGGAAAATGCTGCGTAGAGAGAGAGAATATTAGTGATGGAAAACGCACAGTGCTTCGGATGTTGTTGGACTACAACTCCCATCATCCCTGATCTAACCGTTGGCTAAGGCTGGGTGGCAGTTGGAGCTCAGTAACATCTGGAGGACTATGTGTTCCCTATGCCTAATTTAAACTGCTTTATTACCTAATATATATGGTGGCAGGTGGCCATGTTCGTGTGTAGAATAATAATTTATAAGGGAAACAGTAACATAGTCCTAGTTAAGATAAGCTTTCTTGTGTTTAAGCACAATTTTTCAGATGAGACAGCAGCACTACATTTATCTGTGTGGTTAGACACATGAAAGTTTATGAAAAATAAAAACTAGTTCATCTTACAGGTGCTTCACAAGTTTGTGTCATCAGTGTGTTGTGGAAAGGAACAGAGAATGATTCCTCACCCCTTCATATTAAAATTGAGGAGTTGGAGCAGGAAATGTGACTGCAGGGAAATTTCAAGATGGGCAGGTAAAATGCCCCTCTCCGCACAAAGGCTAATCATTGTAGAAATTTTACTGTCCCAGAAAGTAGTACTCATCTTAGTTATGTTTTTAGAAAGGAATATAGACATCCTCTGAGAGAAATGTTTGGGATATAAATGGCCTCGAGGATGGTGGCTGTAAGAAACCCTTCATGTTCTGAGAAAATGCAGCTTTCAGTGCCAGTTGATAGGAAGATAAGAGTGAGAAGAAAGGAGTTGCCTCCATACTCTGTTTATGGATTGTCTGGAAGTGTCTGGGTGGCTGTTGCAAGAGTGGGAGAAGATCCTGTGCCTTAGCATTTTGGAGTTAATTCTCTCCTCTGCTTGAATCACAAGTTGCACATCAATTGACCATTGTAGGAAGCAGAATATGAGTCGCTAACTAGAGAGCTGAACTCATCGAACAAGGCTGTGTTCTTATTAGACACACTTATAAGGTCGCTTTTATTCATCACCATGTATATTTTTTCCTCTTTTCTTTCATAATCTGTTGATGTGTATATTTAGTGGGGTAAGAACCTGGAGAAACCCACTTCAAGGGAGGATACTACCAAGTGAATTTCTTAGATATTTCTGAGAGAGAGTTCAGCCCATTTCCCTTTGTTCCTGGTAGATCAAGTAATTTGGGCAGTGAGCTAACTGCTTTGTTTTGGGCCTTAACGTGAAGCCTTTATCTTGGAAATGTAGTAGGAGATACAAACCAGGTTGACTAGTGGAAGTGAATTAAGGGTGTTGGTTTTTTTTTAAAAAAAGAAAGTATGCTGTGGCTGAGGTCCTATTTGTGCAGGCATAATGCCAAGTTATGCCATATAAATTTGCTGAGTGTTATGTTGAGACAACAGGGATTTGTATGGTTTGTCTTGCAATTTCCATTGCCATTGTTGAGCAGTGCACTGGTAGAAGTGCTTCATGGCTAGCACTTCCACCTTGGCAGTATTGTTGCTGTTGAGAACATAACATCAAAATCTAAGATGGGGTGAATGCCTCTTGACTGTCTTGCTGTCCTAAATACCAGGTTTGGTAATAGCCTTTTGATTTTTGTCTTTTGTTACAGATTTTCCAACTAACCAATGTCAGGAGATGGCGATGGCAGCACTAGAAGTCCCTCTACGGGATCTTTGTCAGGAATTGAGGTCCTGCCAGAACAGCCAAAGTATGTGTGCTCGCTGTCTCCTGAGCTTGTTGCCAAGGCACGGGAAGAGCTTCAGGAAAAACCAGAGTGGCGGCTTCGAGATGTTCAAGCACTCAGAGACATGGTGTGCAAGGACTATCCCAACTTGGGAACCTGTCTAGAAGATGCTTTCTTGCTCAGGTTTCTGAGGGCCAGGAAGTTTGATTATGATCGGGCACTTCAGCTTCTTGTGAACTACCACTGCTGTAGAAGAAGTTGGCCTGAGGTCTTTACTAACCTGAAACCATCTGCTATAAAGCCTGTATTGGAATCTGGTTTTGTCACTGTGCTTTCTCACTTAGATGCTGAAGGGCGCCATGTGGTTTGCATTCGTCCAGGTATGATTACTGTTTAATATGGAATTGGTTGTCTTTTTGTGTTTGCAAGTGTCAGCTTGTAAAAAGTGTAGGTTTTTTTTTCCTTTTCCTTTTGTCTTAATTAGTGTTACAAATTTTGAGGGCTCTAACATGCTAACAGGGACATGGTAGCGATGCAGGTTAAACTGCAGAAGCCTCTGTGCTGCAAGGTCGGAAGATCAGCAGTCATAAGATCAAATCCACACGACAGAGTGTGGTCCCGTCGCTTGTCCCAGCTCCTGCCAACCTAGCAGTTCAAAAGCATTCAAATGCTAGTAGATAAGTAGGTACCACCACGGTGGGAAGGTAACAGCGTTCCGTGTCTAGTCACGCTGGCATGTGACCACGGAAACCGTCTTCGGACAAACACTGGCTCTACGGCTTGGAAATGGGGATGAGCACTGCCCCCTAGAGTTGGACATGACTGAACAAATTATCAAGGTAGACATGGGCACTTTGTATTCATATCTAGGATATGAAACATGAGCCTAGTTCCCACCCCCAGAACTGGCTGGACCACTCAACAGGCTCCATGCAATCCTGGGGTCCATCTTCAGTGGTGGCACACTAATCCCTGCAAGATCCCTGCCAGCTCTTCCTTCCCTCCCTGTGCATCTGACCACTCATTGGTTGAGCAGGGAGATTCTCCGTCCTCCATCCCAAAGTGATCACCTGTGTGGGGACGGGCCAGCCAAGCTCTTGCTGGGATTGGCATGCTGCTGCCAAAGAGAGAATGCAGAGGCATGTGAAGCCTGCTGAGTGGTCCGGCCAGATCTGGGGGTGGGAATTGAGCCAATGGTTCGTATATCATGTCTCCAGATATGAATAGGAAGTGCCCATCTTTAGTGGAGAGTTCACTAGAGAAATGTGTTTCCAAAATATTTTGGCCCAATTTCATCTTTATTTTCATATACACATTGTATAGTAATGCAGCTTTTCTTTAAATATCGCTAAACCTCAGACTTCACCTTCTGAGAAATAGGCCTTCTGTTTGGCTTCAAATACAGTGGTGGCTCGCACAACGATTGCTTCATACAATGATGAATTCACACAGCGATGGGTTTTTTTGAGGAATTTCCCCCATCGTTTAACGATGTTCTCTATGGGGGAATTTCACTTAACGATGTCCCTTTTTGCTCATTTAAAAGTGTCTTAAAATGTTTGAAACCTGTTTTAAATGCTTGGATTCCAAAGTGCACCTTGTGAAACATGTGCAAACTTAATTTGGTTTTGTTCTGAGTCTTCATTAATTTTTGGTGATTTTTTTATTTTCCCCATTTAAATCAATTGAATGGACAGTTCAATGCATTTAAATAGGGAAAACAAAAAATCACCAAAAATTAAGGACGACTCAGAACAACACCAAATTAAGTGTGCATAGGGTTCAGGGGGTGGGCTAACAATTGCAAGCATTTAAAACCTGTTCCAAACATTGTAAGACACTTAAAAATGAGCAAAAAGGGACATCGGAAAAGACTTCAAAAGCACTGAAGCCGGCTTCAGTGCTTTTGAAGCTCTTCCGTTTTCGCTCATTTCTAAGCGTCTTACAATGTTTGGAACAGGTTTTAAATGCTTGCAATCGTTAGCCCACCTCCTGAACCCTATGCAAACTTAATTTGGTGTTGTTCTGAGTCGTCCTTAATTTTTAGTGATTTTTTGAATTTTCTCTCATTGGAATGTATTGAACTTTCCATCCAATGCATTCCAATGAGAGAAAATTTAAAAAATCACCAAAAATTAAGGACGACTCAGAGCAACATCAAATTAAGTTTGCATAGGGTTCAGGAGGTGGGCTAACAATTGCAAGCATTTAAAACCTGTTCCAGACACTGTAAGGCACTTTTACAGGAGCGAAAAAGGACTTCGCAAAGCCATTGAAATGTATTGAGTCGGCTTCAATACATTCCAATGGAGGAAACATTGTTTCACTCAACGATGTTTCCTATGGGTTTTTTCACTTAAAGATGGCAATCTGTTCCAATTGGAACGGATTAACCGGTTTTCAATTCATTCCTATGGGAAATGGTGTTTCACAGAATGATGTTTCACACAACGTTGATTTTTTTGGAACCAATTAACATTGTTGTGTGAGGCACCACTGTATTGAAGTATATGAAGCCTGAAAATACCTGGTGTTTAGAGAGCTTATTCTTCCTGAAGCAAGAGACCTCCTTCTTAAGCAAGAACTACTATAAAGAAGGACGAAGACTATTGACAGACAGCTCGTAGTTAAAAACCAAATCAAATATTAAGGTTGGGAATACTTTGTTGGTTTCCTACTCAGTTTTGTAATTTACTATCTGTGTCTTACAACTATAGATAGATGGACACCAAGTAACTACCCGATTACGGAAAACATCCGTGCCATATACTTAACACTAGAAAAGCTCATTCAGTCGGAGGAGACCCAAGTGAATGGAATTGTAATCCTTGCAGACTACAAAGGAGTCAGCTTATCGAAGGCATCTCATTTTGGTCCCTTTATCGCCAAAAAAGTGATTGGAATTCTTCAGGTAAGATTTGGCTTGAGTGGGAAGGAGAAATGCTTGTGCAGTATAAAATATTGTGTCTTCCTGATTATAGCATCTCCCTCATCCAGGTAATGGATGCTTTCTTCTCTGTCTTTAGAATAATGATACTCAGCCCTTCGGGTTTTTTGAACTTCAGCCCCTGTAGACAGCATGGCTGGTGATCAGGAATTGTGGATATTAAAGTCCATTCCTGTGAACTTGAGAAGACTTTATGATCTATCCAAGTGGGGTACTTGAGCAGTATACCCATTGACACACCTACATACTGATCTGAAGCAGTATGTACCAGATTATACAATGCATACACAAGTGATCAAAATGTTGAAGAGGTATAAATTGTGTGTATTTGTTTGATAACTGGCCACAGAGCCAGAAATTCGGAGTTCTGTTCTCCACTGTGCTTCACAGAAGAGCCAGGCTCTGTGGCCTTGGGCAGGCTCAGGATACCTCCAGAAGAACGGAAGGGTAATCTACTTCTCCTATCTAAAAAATCCTGAAAAAGGTCACTGTAAGTCAGAATTGACTTGACAGCACACAATCATAATTATTGTGAATGCCTTAGACATTATTCAGTATTGATAACACTTGATGCTGAATCAATTAGTGTTGATCAGTGTAATTACTAAATTCTGCATTTAACAACCTAATTCTAAAATCTCTTGCACCTGATATGGTGGTTCTTAGAATTGGGTAAGTGCGAACAAAGTATATATTTATCTGGCAACCTGAGGTAGCACTTCATGCATTGGATGAAGTGGACTCTAGTCCATGAAAACTAGCACCGTAACAGATGTGTTAATCTGACAAACCAAGTCTTGTCTGTTCTTACTGCTATATCATGGGTGGGACACATGATGCCCAGGATCACTGCAGGAAGAACAGTGCTTACCCCCATTTAAAAATTATTTAGATTTTTTTAAAATTCAGAAATGCTCTCTAGGGACACTGGGGAGTAATTTTCCCATGATAAGAGAGCCTTCCAAGTGCTCCTCAATGCTCTTTAATTTTTTTAAAGGGCCACTAGAGGAAGCTGGGAGTTTTTCTAGCTTTTGACAAAGCTTTTTATTGTTGTTAAAATAATTTTTAGTTAATGAGAACTAACTGTAGCAACCTTTGTAGTGCATAAAATATATAGATCAGCTTCTGACCAAGTCGCTCCCCTTCAGCTCTGCCTATGAAAGAGGATCCTTGGGTTACTGGCAAGTTCGAAAAAATGGCCCTCAGCTATACTGAGCTCACCTCTTCTCTGATTCAGACTGATGTGGCTTCCCTTCTAGAAATAGGTTGTAATGCAAGAAGAAATTCTGGTCCCAGGATGTAAAAATTATAGTATGCACTTAACTCTAAATTTAAAAGCCTGGTGCTTTTTAGCTTAGCTTTTTCAGACTTCTAGGGACTAGAAACCTTTCCTGTAACAAATTGATTTGGTTCCATTGTGAGTTCATACAACAGTAGCAAAGATGAGGCTTATTTCCATAAAGCAGTTTATTTTGAAGACATACAGTTATTCCTAAACTGTCTAAATCTCATTGGCTTTCTCTTTTAATCCTTTTTCCCAGGATGGTTTTCCTATTAGAATAAAAGCTGTTAATATCATAAATGAACCTCGCATATTCAAGGGCATTTTTGCCATCATCAAACCTTTTTTGAAAGAGAAGATAGCCAATCGGGTAAGTAGGAACCATGGCTATTTGGAATTGTGTCAGTGGGTGGGTAATAGCAAGGAAAATCTCCTCTTTTCAGAAACACCAGACTGGTGTTGCTGGGCTAAATAGGCCCTTGGTCTGAAAAATTCTTTTTCAACACTCCAAAATGTTACTTTTTGGACTTTGGCCACCCTGATTGGATTCTATGAGCTGTAATCAAAAAAACATGCTAAAATAAATCTATTGAGTCTTTAAGGTGGCAGTTTTAGTTGATCTTGCTTTGGATCCTAATGTATTACTTAGCATTAGCTCACTAGAAGATTATCTTCTTTGTTCCTTTACAGTTACTCTGTAGTACTTGACAGCTAAGTTTTATTGATCTCTTTTACAGAAAACTTACCCCTCCCCTCAGTTTATTCTAAAGTCATCCTCCTTCACATCTCATCACACTGTTCCATGTACTGGACATATAAAGATCTGTTGATCTGCATCCTAAGCACAAATTAACATGAAAGTCACCACCAGATGGTGCATGAATGCTGTACAAAACAGATGGCATACATTTGAGGACTCCTTGCTCCTCTGAATCTTGCTCACCTCCAGCACACCATTTCCACCCCTTGAATATTTGGCATAGAGGAGCTGTATAGCTGCTCTCTTTCAAACTCCATCCACCAGATTTAGCCCCAACCTCTGATCTGTCCAGGCTCTAAATCTTTGGGTTGGTGAATCTGAATGTCTGTAGTCTTTCCCCTGTTCCCTTGGAATAGCCATATTCAGTTTCTGGTTTGTTCAAAACCTTTGATCAATCCTATCTTCCTTTCACTCAACTATTCTTCCTCCTCCATGCAGTTTACTGATTTGTTCAGGGAAAGGATGTATAGATACTATAAGCTTCCCTAGAGAGAGGGAAATAAATATGCAACCAGGATTACAAACCTAGAAAAAATTGTAACCAAATAGGACCAGTCCAAAAAATAGTTATTTTTGCCCTCCTCAGGTAGGTCAGTGGGCAAGCTGAGACTCATAGTCTGACTAATGGAATATTGATCCCATTAGTTTATTCAAGGAATACCACTCATTTCAATAAGAGTCTTAAAATATCTGAGTTTCTCTTCCTCAGTTTTTCCTTCATGGGTCAGACTTGAGTTCCCTTCATCACAACCTTCCCCCAGAAATCCTCCCAGAAGAGTATGGGGGCACTGCTGGGAAACTGGATATCTCTACCTGGAATGAGCTACTGCTGGCTTCAGAGGATGACTTCCTGTATGACTTCTCTCACTTGGCCATCTCCAGTGACTGTTCACCCCATGACCCACTGATGAGTGGAGAGATTGATGAGAAGCAATGTGATGACTCTTTGCGAAGCCTGAAAACACAGCTCTATTCCTGCTATTAGCTGCACTTACAGCTTCCAAAAAATCACTTTCCTGTTCACAAAGAGACTGTGAACTTTGATGTGTTCCTAAAACTGTAGCCTATACATAGAGACAACTGTGGCACTTTACCTTGGAACCAAAGCAAACTGAAAATCAACAACAACAAAGGTAGCCATGGAGCAAGGTGAAGTTCAATCTGGCAAATGGGCGCAGTTTCTGTCAGGTCAAGTGTTTCTGTGATTTACTGACCCTTCACAAAAGAGCCACTCTCTCAGATGAAATGTCTCGTATAATTAATATCACAAAGAAAACTGCTAACAAAGCTCCTAAGCACAATTATTTGAGTGTAATTAAATTACACAACTTGTTTCCAAAAACAGAAATAAACAGGACTTATTTCCAGATAAGAACACAGTTTTAACATAATTTATTATCATAACTTATTTCTAAATAAGTATGGTTAGGCTCAAGGAGTTAGTCTCTCTCACATGCTCGAAGGGGCAAAATAACTTACAAGTCTGACAGCGCAGATCATATACCGTGTTCATGCTGCCCTTTCAGTGAAAAAATGTGACATAAAGATATTTGGCTAATTTTATGGCATATTCACATCTTAATCTAAGGTAATGATTTTTAACTGCAACTGTTTTGAACTCCAACTCCCAGCATTCTTGACTATTTGATATGATGGCTGGGTCTTTTGGAAGTAGAGGTTGAAAATATTAGTAGCCTAAAAAGGTTGGGAACCACTGATTCAATAGATAATTTCAGATTGTTAATAATGAGCATAAGTTTTTGTAGATGGATCATGTAGGGACTGTCACTCTTGAGGAGCAAGTCTTTGACTTGAAATGTGCAAGAGTTAGTAAGTACAGTGGTTATCACTAAATTCAGTGAAAGCACACAATCATTCTGCGTGTGTGAGAGAAATGAAACAGTTTATACCCATACTTGAACATGTGCAATAGACAGGACCAATGAAAAGGACTGAAGAGATTTGTGTATTAAATGTTTAGCTGCCAGTTAAGAGACTATTTTGTTAAAGTAGGTCTTCAGGCAGAATGCAGAACTTGTCCGTAGTTCTAGATGTCTATGGTAAGAGAAAGAGGCTTATTTAGGTATTATTTTGGGGTGATGGCATTTTTCAAATAGTGTCTAAACCAAATATAGACAGGGTATTGTACAAGCACAATACATGGTTTGTTTGTGGCCATTTTTTCCATTCAGTGTGTGGTATTTTGTCAGTTGGACCTCAGTGCGGTTTTAGTCTTGGCTTTCTCTACCAAGGGCCCTTTCAGCGACCTCTCAGAACTCATACATCAGTGTTTTAGATCCTCCTTTATATGGTTTTTATTTTAAGATCATGTGTGTTCTGTCTATCCATGTATTGATATTGTCTCTTTCTTCTTAGTATTGTGTTAGAGAAGCACATTCTGATTCCATTCTTCACAGTACAGTGACTACTACAGGCTCAAACCTTAATGGCAATTGGTACCCTGTATGCATTGCAGTATGCATTGACTTCTTCTTCATGCTAATAAGGTAGCAGGTTAACATATCATCTCATCTGATAGCACTTTTAAAATGACTGGAGCTGTTTGAAGACACATTTTCTTTGTGCCAACTAAGACCAGAAAATGGTGCTTAATTGTAAATATGAAAAAAAAGGTCTTCAGAAGGACTTTATTGTATTATTAGTGCCAAACTTGTATTTTTCATTAATCACCTGCCTCTGTATTGCCAAAAGGTGATGCTGTTTTGCCAGGACTGTACTTCAACTAGCGTTCCCCTTTGCTTAAGTACCTTGTTATATACAAACTGTCAGGAAGGTCATGTCATGCAACTTGTTTTTAATGCCTCCTCCAGGATTCCCACGCAAGCCCTCAATTACCCCAGCTGATACCAATTTCTAATAGTCCTGCATGTATCTAATTATCTCTGTGTGGCAGACATAGAAAACTGCTTCTGAGTTAGGCATTCAGTAAGAAATTGAATATTATCTGCAGGAATAAGCAAATATGTACTGTAGATGTTTTGTACTATAGGTTTCATCAACCCCAATTAGCAGGTCCAATGGTTAGAGAAAATGGGAGGCTATAGATAATGGGCACTGTGTTGTCACCTAATACACACTTATCAATTTTTCTACTTAGAAATCACCTCCAAAAGGAGTAAGATCTTGGTGTACCATTCCACTAACTGTTGCTTTCTCACTAGGGATAGTGGGAATTATAATTTAAAAAGTCTGAGGCCCCCAGATTGCCTACTTTGATGTGTCTTTTCCATAGGAAGTAATATCTAAATTGAAGTGGTCCAGTCTTTGAGGGCTGCAATTGTAGTGTGCCACTTTGAAAGGTATCTTAAATCAGTTTTGCAAATTAACTTACTATTCTGTTGTAAGTTTTCACTGATCAAGTTTTTTTAAACATCAGAATGGCCTGAAGCATGTCTTAGCATTCATGAAAAGCTTCCCTGCAGCTTCCCACCTCAAACTGGCTTATGCTTTTCAGCAGAAGCTGTTATAAGTAGTTGTTTCACAATTTCCTCAAGTTGTTTTTCTTGGAATAAGGAGAAAAATTCAAATGGTACTGAACGAAGAAGTTCATCGCTATGTACAAAAAAAGACTGCTATTTATTTTTAAAATGCAGTGATAGAAAGTAATTTCCTTTTCTCTTCAAAGACCTCTGTTGAGCAGATTAGTCCCAAGATGTGGGTGCTCATAGTTTGTAAAGAAAAGCTTGGGGTTCCTGTAAAAGTGCTCAGATGGAAATACGTTGATGATTCTGATGAGTTTTAACTCATAAATGTAACCAGCATGAAATTTACCTTATATTTTTCACTTTTTTGTCACTGTCCTCTTTTCACCTCACATATTCTAAAAAGTGGAACATGTAAGGCTGACACGAGATACGTCTTTTTGTTTTTTTGCTCCAAAGCAAAATGTTACCATCCTGGCCCCAACAGCTGTTTTTACACGGTATTTGCTGGCTCACCTTAGTTTAGTAGTGGCTGCATTAGAGGTTCCTGTTGTAAACATGCAGTAGCTTTAAAGTGTCTCAAGAGTACTATGAAAACTAAAGCTTCCACAATTCAGGCAAGAGTATTTTAAAAGCAAGGGAAATGCTGTCAACATATCCTGTATTTTTCTGAGGTTTTGATTGAAAATATTCTTTGATGATATTGAAACTTGTAGAAAAAGTCATTCCAAGCAGTTGCATCAGGGAGATACAAACTCAAGCAAGAGATGCTGTTAACCTATCTCAACTGTACTATTGCCTTTAAGTTTATCTACATAGGAAATAAAAAAAATAATTATTATAAATAATACTTGAATTTTTACTATGAGCAGAATAAGCATCTGTAAATTCTGAGGCTTTCCAGAGGGTAGGTAAGGTGCTTTCTTTCTACTCTTCAGTCAGTTTTTGCATTTTGTTAATTGATTCATATGAATTTGTTTGCCTTTTGCTGTATGTAGAATTTGGATGTTCAGTTGATATATATACCTTTGAGGATTTATTTTTATATTGCACTTTATAAATGACCAGTTTAAGTGTAACTTTATGCATGTGTGGATATTAAATAATTCTACCTTAAAGCAGCCTCTAGTTATTTCAAAGGAATACATGTGGATTTTTTATTGGATCTGTTGTGTATTTTGTGTTATGATAATTTGTTTGCTGCCCAGAGTAGTGGCTCTGACACTAGTTCGGTGGGATACAAATATTAATACATTGCAAACATGTTGCTTTCTACCTGTAAAAGTGTGGTATGTATGGCTGTTCTGTATAGGTGTGAAAGATTGGCTATCAGGGTTTTGAAGGATGGAGGCAATTGGGATCATAAGTCCTGGAAAGTTTATTCCATTTCCTCTTGTCCTTGCCACAATCCTGCTGAAAACTCCCACATGCTTCCTAGGGAAATAGCAAGGGGAGGAGTTGATGTAGAAAGGGTAACCTTCTTTCCTTGTCTTCACAAGCTGCAAATTCTGACAGCCAGCAATGTGGAGGATTTTTTCAAGATCCAGAAAAAGAAATGGAAAACAATCATGTATTTCTAACTTAGTTTTAAAACCTGTATATTTGAATTATTCTACCTTGCAACTACCCTGTGTCCCCGAAAATAAGACTAAACCTGAAAATAAGCCCTAGTGTGATTTTTCAGAATGCTAGTAACATAAGTCCTATCCCAGAAATAAGTCCTAGTTAAGTGAAACCCCTCCACCATTGAGCAGCAACCAGAAGATGACATGACTGTAAAATAAAACATCCCCTGAAAATAAGCCCTAATGTGTTTTTGGAGCAAAAATTAATATAAGACTCTGTCTTATTTTCAGGGAAACACGGTAGAGCAAGCACACAGTGTATTGGTCAACATATGCTGAATTAAAGCCTAACAGAACTATGGTATTTTAACAAAACAGTGAAAGCAGGGGTATTGTAGCCACATTCTTGCCTAGCATTTTCCACACTACTCTGTATGCCTACACTTGACTCCTCTGAACTACTACTGAAAACAGACCATACTGGCTAGGTGTGTGTTTGTTTCTTTATTTATTCAACTTATATGCTGCCCACTCTACCCAGAGGTCTCTGGGCAGCTCACAATTGAAAAATAAAAGATAAAATGATTAAAACACAATTAAAATACAATCTAAAAATTGCCATGAGGACCCACAGTTGATGTTATTTCAATTAAAAGCCTTCTGGAACAGGAAGGTTTTGATCTGGCGCAGAAATGTCATCAGCATCGGCACCAGACGAATCTCAGTCGGGAGAGCATTCCAGGTATCCAGGGCCCGAGCCGTTTAGGGCTTTATATGTCAAAACAAGCACTTTGGGCCCGGGCAGCAACTGATAACTAATGTAACAAACAGAATCGGCTTGATGTATTCTCTAGTAGCCCCACTAGTCACCAGCTGCGCAGCTCAATTCTGGATCAGTTGCAGTCGCTGGACCGTCTTCAAAGGCAGCCCCACGTAGAGCGCATTGCAATAATCTATATGAGATGTTACCAGTGTGTGGGTAACTGTCATGAGACTCGACTCGTCCAGGTAGGGCCGTAGCTGGTACAATTTCCGTAACTGAAGGAAGGCGCCCCTGGATACCAAGTCCACCTGGGCTTCCAGAGTTAGACTGGGGTCCCAGGAGCACCCCCAGGCTGCGGACTCTGTCTCTTAGGGGGAGTGTAACCCCATTCGGGGCAGGGAAATGTCCCTCCAACCTGTCAGGTGAAGCACCACTAACAGCACTTCCATCTTGTCTGGATTGAGTTTCAATTTATTAACCCTCATCCAATCCATTATCTGGTCCAGACACAAGTTCAGCACAGAAACCGCCTCACCTGGATTGGTGGAAAACGAGAAGTAGAGCTGAGTGTCATCAGCATACTGCTAACTCCTCAGCCCAAACCTCCTGATGGCCTCTCCCAGCGGTTTCATGTAGATGTTAAACAGCATGAGGGACAGTATCAAGCCCTGAGGAACCACATGACACAAATGCCATGGGGCAGAGTAACTGTCCCCCAGCACCACCCTCTGGACACGGTCAGCCAGGAAGCAGCGGAACCACCATAAAACAGTGCCCTCAACTCCCAACCCAGTCAGCCTATCCAGAAGGACACCATGGTCGATAGTGTCAAAAGCGCGTGAGAGGTCCAGGAGTATCAACAGGGTCACACTCCCCGTCTTTCTCCTGGGAAAGGTCATTGTACAGGGCAACCAAGGCAGTCTCCGTACCAAAACCCAGCCTGAAACCAGATTGAAATGGATCCAGAAAATCCGTTTCATCCAGCAGCGCCTGGAGTTGCCCGGCCACAACCCGTTCCAACACTTTGCCCAAATAAAGGAGGTTCAACACTGGTCGGTAGTTAACCACCAGCCTTGGGTCCAGGTTAGGCTTTTTAAAGAGTGGTCGAATTACCGCCTCTTTCAAGGTGGTAGGAACCACTCCCTCTCTCGAGGCATTCACAGCCTACTGGACCCAAGTACGAAACCCCCTGGCAGATCTTCCAATTAGCCAAGATGGGCAAGGGTCGAGCAGAGTGGTGGTAGAACGGACATATCCAAGCACCGTGTCCATATCCTCAGGTCTCAAAAATTGAAACTCATCCATTAATATTTGACCTAAGCATGGCACACTGGACACATCCTCTGATTTTGCAGTAACAGTAGAGTCCAATCCACAGCGAATATAAGCGATTTTCCCCTCAAAATGAACGGCAAACTCATCACAGCAAGCTGAAGAGCAGTCCAGGACCTCTACCGGATTTCCTGGTTGAAGAAGATCCCGGACCACCCAAAACAGCTGTGCTGGACAACATTCTGAGGAAGCAATACGGATGGAGAAATAATGCCGTTTCACCAGCCGTATTGCCATGAAATAGGCCCGATAATGGGCTCTAAGTCATGTTCGATCGGACTCCCAGTGGTACTTCCTCCACCTGCACTCCAGCTGTCTCCCCTCTTGCTTCATCGCCCGCAGTTCAGAAGTATACCAAGGGAGTGGGCGCTTAGGCGCAATCATGTCAACCACCCGGGTCATCTCCCTATTCCATAGGGTGACCTGAGCTTCAACAGGAGCGCTGACCATATCAGACAGTGTTGAGATCTGTAGTTCAAAAAAGTAACTTTTTTGAACTCTGATCAAAAGTTTGATGTAGAATTGAACTATCACTTGAAAAGAAATAAGAAAAATAAATAACACTGAACACTTAGTGTTAATCAAACATGTTTATAGTGCAAATATTAAATGTCAAAATGGACAAATTGGTACACTGGCTTTTACAAGCATTGGTCATTAGAAAGAAGCACTTCAGTAAATGCTTCATTTCAATAATTTGCTTAAAGCATACTGGATATGGACCCTATGAAATAAAGTGGCAAATACTACTATTTAGCAAAACACATGTTCTGTATAAAAATCTGTCTTTTACAATGATCTAACAGTTGCTGATTTGCTACACTACATTAACATGCCATTCTCTACTGAGAAAATCTACTCCTACCTATTAAAAACAACACTACTAGATACATTTCCCAAAGCAGAATGTAGACTTACAGTATGGCTTTCACCTCTATATACTGAAGCATAAGGACTTTAAAATATATTACTTTCGGCCTAATTAAGCTTTCTCCAATAGCAAAATGCATCCTGTTTACACTCCAAGTTTCTTTTGAGTTTTACAAAATGTTTAAACAGCAGAGCTGTAGTAGAATAACAGTAAAGCTAGCTTTGAATTAAACACATCAAACTGTATATGGTTTAGATCTTGGCTCAAGCATAATACCAGAGAGCAGCTGTCTATTCATCTGTATGTTGCAGGAGATACAGCCAGAATCTTGGCTCCAAGAAGCAACACCGAACATTTGGCTTTCAGCAGAGCAGAATATAATGTTTCCACACTTTCAGAAAGTTACCATTTAACTGAAATCCCGATTGGTAAGGACAAGAGGGGCCACTAAGGTCCAGAGATAAAGGAGGAGACAGACCCAGCTTGAGGAGATTTTCACCCAGACAGCTGGCCACTTGCTTCTCAGGTTTTTGGTTTCGGCATCAGGGCTATACAATAAAAGAAAGAGGTAAATGAATTAAGCCACAGCTTGAAAGCCTCATTAAGACAAGAGAAAAACAAGCCATTTTTAAAACAAGTCAAAAAACAAGAATGTAGTTTTATGCATAGTTTTATGCATAGCTATAGATGGTTTTATTTTTGAAATTCTTTAGAAAAGTATTGGGGTGTGCATTGGGGGGGAACCATTTTGAAACCTGCCTCATTGACTCCAAAAAAACTACACCTCACCTTTTGTCTAAGGGGCAAAGTCCTCATGTTTTCTGAAGGCAACATTATCTACCCTAATAATTACAATGGGGAAAATCAAATGTCTAATGCTATTTTTGTAAGAATTAGATGAAATTGACTTGAGTCTCTTCTGATTCAATCAGATGGCCCTATCTGGGATGTCCTTCCCCAGTGAAACCTGCCTGTGAAGCATCTCATCATGCTTATCAGAACACAACCAAGCAAAAAGGACATGTATTTACACAAACCCTGTACTTTATACACCTTACAGCAACGGCTCAGAAAATCCAAAAGATCTATAACAAAGCTTGCAAAGGACTGATTTTAAATAGTTTTACTGTTTTCTAAAGGGAGAAGTTTTCTAAAACCAGGGCACACAAATCTGCCTTGTGAACCACAGAATGAACTATAAAACAAGGCCCAAACAACAAAAAGTATCTCTTTTCAGACCATGGAGGAAAACAGTGCCATGTAAACTGTGAAGCAAAATAATGGGCTTAGAGGAATTATTGAAAGTGGGTTGCAAAGGGTTAAAACTCTACAAGCAAGATACTCAGCTGCATGACATGTAAGCCAGTCAATTGCAGGGATCCACCATTGTGTCAAAGACTAGGTTAAAGCCTGGCAAATTTAAGTATACAGTGGTGCCCCGCATAGCGACGTTAATCCCTTCCGGATTAATCGTCGCTATGCAGAAACATCGCTAAACGGAACGGAAAAAGCCATAGCCATATGGCTCCCAAACTCACAGTTCAGCGAAGTTCCTCCATAGCGCCGCCATTTTCGTGCCCTCGGTAAACGAAGGCAGGGCGCGAAAACACTTGTGGTGGCCATTCTGGGCACCCGGCGGCCATTTTGGAACCGCCGATCAGCTGTTTAAAAAAACATTGCAATGCGAAGATCGGTAAGTGAAACACTTACCGATCATCGCAATGCGATGTTTTGCCTATTCAGAACATCGCAATGCGATCGCATTAGCAATCTAAAAAAATAGATCGCTATGTGGATTCGTCATTAAATGGTGCGCTCGTTAAGCGAGGCACCACTGTAATGGTTACTGAACCAGGTGCTATACTAGCAGCAATCTTTCAAAATATGTTTGGCTAGGTCTACTCTCTTTTACCTCTGAGAAACTGGGAGATAACATTGAAACACACACCAATGGCTGAAATCCTCTTGCTTAGCATAGTGATTCACAAATACAGTAGGCCCACTGAATGAACGGCTGAAATCCTGCTGCTTAGCATGTAAGTTGCATCTAGGCTCATTAAGTCAATAGAACTCAGAGCAGTTGAGATGACAAATTTACACTATTCAGTGTATCTCCTTTAGCTGCAACTTGCTATGCTAAGCAACAAGGATATCCCTGTAATACCATGCCTCTTTTCACTCTGTGGCAAGAATTATCATTCTGATAAACAATCAGAAACAGCATATTAAAGCATGCATTAAAATCCACAAGGTTTCTGTTCAATCTATTAACTCAGCATACCAGAGAGGAATACTAACCTTCTTTACAAGACTGAGAATACATGTAAAACATTTTGAGTACTTAGAAAAGCAGTTTATTCATCAACTGTAATATTATTCTTTAATCTATATCGACCAGTGTGGCGTTCACCCAGGTCATGATTATTCATATACTATTTGCATAGACCAATGGAAGTGTTGGAGGGGTGGAGTCATAAGGAATAAGAGACTCAGCAAGAGGAGGAGGAGTTGAGATAAGGTTCCAGAGATAGGGTTTTGAGATGGAGAATTAGAGGGTTAGTTAGAAAGTTGAGAGAGAGTTTTGGAGTTTGGGCGGGAGAGTGGTGTTTGAGGGTGGATAAAGAAAAATGCTTGTTTAAGAGTTAACAACATTGCTTGTTCTGTCAACACCTGTATCAATAAACAATTTCTATCTGGTTCTTTTAAAATGACATATGGTCTGGACATTTATTATTAATAATAGGTTTTGTTGATGAAATCAACTGGTGGCAGCTGAGGGGTACGTAGCATGAGCTCTTTGGCTGATGAAACAAACAGGGGCCACGTGGAATCGTGACAACCAGATACTATTTCATTTGCATCTCTAGGTGGAGCTGGAAAAGATAGCTATCTGAAATCCTGGAGAGTCATTGGCAGTCAAGTACCAGGCAGAGAGCAGCTCTCCAGATGCTGCTTGACTGCAACACCTAGGATCCCTCATTGTTAGCTATGTTGTTTAAGGCTAAGTATTCTCACCTGTACCAATTGGTAAGCGTCATCATGATATACAGGGAGGCAAGAAGCAGCATGAAGTGGAAGAAGGAATAGTTATACTGGACACCATCCTTTTCATTGTCCAAGACCCGCTGAACATCTCCTTCTTCTACATCTCCACCAGCAGTGGCTGGAGTATCATCCAGAATGACACTGTCACTTGTAGACAGGGTCAGCTTGTTCACTTGGCTGTAGTTGGAAGATCGAATGCTGCAAAATAGTCAGAAGAAAGGGGATTTACACATTTCAAATGTGTGAAAAGCATAGTTGCCTTTAAATGATTAGTTTTAAAAAGGTTCAAGAATAAATTAAGCCTCCACTTCTCTAAAAGTGCATAAACGTAATTCTACCACTGATGCTAAGCAAGCTTTGCATGTCAGCTGCATGGAAAGAGGACTGTTGAAAACCAGATGTAAGATGCTTTGAGTTTGGATTACACAAGCAGGAAGTTGGTCTCTCTCTCTTTCCACCCATCATCTTGTCTCATAGAACACTGATTTTTACAATCAGTGTAGAAACTAAGAGTGTCAAAGAATGAATCCCTTACCAGATTGTCATGTCTAAAACACTAGCACTTAAACTATCATTGAATCACCACTCTTTGAAAAGTTAAACATCCATGAATTTAGTTACATGATTGTTGTGGGTTTTTCAGGCACTTTGGCCATGTTTTGAAGGTTGTTCTTCCTATCATTTTGCCAGTCTCTGTGGCCGGCACCTTCAGAGGACAGGAGGCAGAACTCTGTCTGTGCTCTGTTAGTTACAATATGAAGACTAGCTCAGTGGTGTTATGAGTTAACACTCCATGGTTCTGGCAAATTTTAAAATATACAAAAGTAACCTTACATTCATTCTGAAGTTTCCTCTAAGTTAACACACAAAAAACTTGTATCTATTTAATGTATGTCAACTTTATGATACCATTTTCCTATGTGCCTGCAGTTTCATAAATATGAATCTCTGCTCTTACCTAGAGTACAGGAGACAAAGCACAAAAATAAAGAGCCCGACAATACTCTGTGCATCCCACCACTGTGGAGATTTTTGTGGTTCAGGAGTAGGAGGAACAACAACAGTTGTATTCAGTGGGGAGGAGGTAGGTACAGCTATTTGGCTGATGATGTTCAGAAGACTTGGGTTACAGTTGCGATCTGGAATGTTATATTGGAGAGATCAAACATGCAACAAACTGTCTTTGTTATAGCAACTAACAGAAGACTTTGTTTGGTAGCTTATTAAGAAGCTCCACACTTATTTATTTATTTAATATGCTGCCTTCCACACCCATGGTGGCTAATAATCAGTCAAAACATAATAAATGCAGTTTAAAACATAGTAAGATATATTTTTTAAAAAGTAAACAAAAATATTATAAACCATCATTTAAAAACACATGAAACCACACCTTTCTTAAGTCAGTATATATAGTATCCCATTATAGCCCCTGTTTATCCAAGTCTGTCTACAAAAGAAGGTCTTTTCCTGCTGGCAAAGTGAAGTGACTAAACTCTACAACGGGGTGGGGTATAGTGAAGAAACTGTGCGGTAGGAGTGGGGAAACTGTTTTCAGTCCACAACCAAATTCCAATTCGATAAAGGTCTGAGGACAGAATCCTCCATCGAGTGGGACGAGATCCACTGGATGAATGAGCCCCAGAAGAGAATGCAGAGGCAAAGCAAAATGGTTGTGCCTAACCATCATTCTTCTCCCTCTGTGGACTTCTCATCATCAAGCACAGAGAGCACAGTTCCATTCTATTCCTGCTCTCTGGAGGAGTTAAGCCACAGCGCAACAGCTTGTCTCCTGCAAAGCACAGCTCAGTTTTATGTAGGGAATTTTATCTCTAAATGCCCTCTTAACCTCATCACTGATGAGAGGCTGTAGCCACAAAAGTGCTTAGCAAGATAGGGAAGTCCAAGGGCTAGGCCCATCTTTAGAAACATTCCAAAATATTCAGATTTCTTCCCACCATTAATGCACAAGGGGTCTGTTCACTTCTACAAGTACACATGTGAAATACATGGACAACTGCTTGGAAATATGAAAGCTTACCAGGCTCATTGGACATAGCTGACCAAGTGAGGTACATGGTGTAGAGAGTAATGACAGATGACTGGAGAAGGCCAGAATGAGGCTGATGTTCCTGTTGAAACAAGCCATTTTTTACTGCATAATCAAATTTAATCAGGTTAAAAGCCTTGACTGGAAATCCTATTCCACTTTTATTAGAGTTGTGTAAGAAATACACTAGCATTATCAAATAGTGATGAGTAACATTCAAGGATTGTTTCAATCCCTTTTCCCCTAAATTACTGACTGGATATACTTTAATTTAGGCACCAAACAGCTCTTTCAGGATTCTCTAACTTGTTTCACTTCCACTTAAGCAACCACAGCTCACTGTCATCACTCCAAAAGTGCTGACATTCAGCTAGCTGTGTAACCTTTGGTTCCCCCCCTCTTCTTCACCACAGAAAACATCTGCTGCCATGCTACATATGAAAATAACTAACATTACAACATATATTATTTTCAAAATTATACTAGACCTCATTCATAGGTCAGTGGGCGTGAACCAGCACATTAGACTAGCCTCAGCCCCCCCAGAACTCTCCTGTAAATTATACAGCTTTACTGAGCAAGCCAAGAAAATGCCCTGAAGGAGAAGTATCACATCTATCTAAAGCCCACAAAAATTCAGATCTGTATATCTGATCCACATAATGAAGCTATGAAAAATTCTTCATACCTGGACTTTGGGAAGGATTGATGTGATAGACACAGCAATGCACACAATCATATTGAAGCTGATGAAAAACTTGTTCTCAGTACAGCTATCAGGTTTTGTGTAGAAAACATAGAAGAGCACAATGGCAACTAAGGACAGGATATAGTTCAAGCCGGTACATGACAGCAGAGCTGAAAAAAATATACCTCTATTATAACATGAACATAATAAATTAAATTAAGCATCATTTTTATTAATATCAATCTAATCCTATATTTTCTAAGAGTAAGGTTACTCCATAAAGACATAAGACTGATTAATTTCAAATAAAATATTAGATTTCTCCTCCCCTGCAAGGCTAACTATTGCTACAAATGGATGAAAAAACCTATTCTTAGCTTGATTTCCTACTTTTGCAACCTCCATATGAAGCATATTTATTCTCCATATAAACCACAATCAGTACAGCATCTACATAATTTTTCTTTCTCACCAGGGAGAAGACTAAAGAAAAGCAGTTACTTGATTTGCACCTGTGAAACTAGGGTTGAATTGTGAAATATCCTTTGTTCAGATTATCACAACTTATTTATTTATTTATTCAATCCTAAACTACAGCTAAAACATTTCCCACAGTGTAGCTACAGTGCAGTAGCAACTACTTGTGCTGTCAATACCGAGAAGCTTGGCCAAATACAGATATCTGTTACTAAAAGCAAATAATAAACTTCCCTGTTTCTTATGCATCTTTGCTGTTATCCACTAAATGCCACTTACCAGCATACCAACACCTGGTGTTTCCCTCTTCCATTCGTTCAACCCAGGATTCATTCCAGGAATGAGCAAAATCTACCAGAAGCACCAGCTGGATGAGAATGAAAAAGAAGGCGCCAATAGTGCCGATTGCAAACAACGCTAGAAGGAAGAAAAGAGGGTTAGCAGCAGCCTGTAACATTTGGTAACCTTGGACCAAAAGTAACTGGCTGAGGTTCTGTGACTTTCTTCCTTCACTCAGCAAAGATGTTCAAACATGTATTTATGCTTCACCCTTGTGTTACATCAGCTCATCAGTTGTTATATTCTTCTCCTACACCTGAAGCAGCATCTCATAACTACAGGTACCTCTAACAATCACATTAATATAAAATGCCCTGTAAAAACTGCAAAACCTATAGAGATTCCGGGGGTGTATGGTTATGTATGGCTTCACGTTTATTGTTTGCTTTACAATAGTCTTAACTGAAAAACTCAATGAGCTATCTAAATTCTGCAGGAGTATAATTTGAGCCAAAAATCCCTATGGAACATGGGAAGGGGAAAAACAAAACCAAGTGCTAGGCTGAATACACGTACCACAATACTTCAGCTATTTCTGACAACCAGAATCCCACTGGCCTATACTGTTCGTGCAATGCTCAGTCGTGCACATGGAAGTTTCTACAAGGAGATATCCAATCAGCCCAGTTTTTGTACAGCTGATGGTAGAGCAACTGTCAAAAAAGCCTGGAGATGGAAGTAAGCCATGACAGTCTTTCAAAAAAAGGAATAAGGAAGGCAAGGCCAGTGTGCTTTTGGGCAGATCACTGCTTCTTCTTGACAACAAAAAGACACACCAGCCGCACATTCCATTCTGCTTTTCCTACAACATGGTCAGAACTTGCTTCCAATTCCAGACTTGCTTTCTTCTCTGCCATGTCTCTCAAGCTGTGGGCAGGTAAGCACAAAGCAAGCTGTGAACTGTGGGAGCTCAGCAAGAGAACCACTCTGAAGAGTATACTGGCCAATACATTGATCTCCCCCTTTCTCCAAGAAGTCCAGCTGACATATAGCAGCCTCACCCTCCTTGCTTTGTGCTCACAATTCCATGAGGTTAGGTTAGGCTGAGACACAGTGAGTAGACCATGGTCATCCACTCAGTTTCAAGGTCAAATAGGAATCTGAAACCAGGCCTCTCTAGTCATCTACCAACATTCTAACTGTGTTCCCTTAGCTTTCTTAAGGTGGATGAGGAACAAGCAGCCCACTGTTTTGTAAAATCTCAGGGGCAGAGGAGAGGAGTAGCTGTTCTCACACAATGGAAAATGTACTTTCTTGGATAACGTCTCCTAGAATCTCCTGGCCAGCATAGCCAGTGTCCATGCTGGCTAGAAGACTCCAGAAACAATACTGCAAAAAATTCCTTTTGCAAGGTCAGATCTATAATATACAGATAGCTGGTTGGATCATTTAAGCCCAATACCAACTCCTCCTTGCCACAAAGCCAGTCAAGGTCCGGTCCCTGGGAGGCATAGTTACACTGGTCTTGCTGGATACAGTACAGCTGAGTAGCTCACATCAGGGTTTTGACTAACTTCTGAAGAGTTTACAGGCTGAGTTTATGTGGCAATTGCTCATGTGAAACAACCTATATTAAAGGTTTCCTTTAATATCAATATCTTTCTGCAGGCCAAAAGCACAGCACTACCTGTATGATTTTTGGAAAAAGAAAAACTGAAGACAACTACATTTAAAAAACTTATTACGATTGTGCTCCGCTTTACGATTACCCTGCATTACAACAAATCCGCTTCACGATTGCAAAACGATGGACTAAATAGGTTTTTTTCGCTTTGCGATGATCGGTTCCCTGTTTTGGGAACCGATTTTTTGCAAAACGATTTTTAACAGCTGATCGGCAGTTTCAAAATGGCCGGTGGGTAATTAAAATGGCTCCCCCTGTGTTTAGGGACGGATTCCTCGCTATACAGGCACCGAAAATGGCCACCGTATGGAGGATCTTCGCTGGATAGTGAGTTTTTAGCCCATTGGAATGCATTGAACGGTTTTCAATGCATTTCAATGGGCTTTTTATTTTCGCTTTACGATGTTTTCGCTTAACAGTGATTTTCCTGGAACGTATTATCACCGTTAAGCGAGGCACCACTGTTTATTTCTTTAATCATGAATACATACCAGTTGTGAAAGGCCCTTCTGGAATGTAAAATGCTCCAACCATGATGCCAACAACTGCAGCAATTTTGAAGAACCAGAAGCTGTTAAAAAAAAATAGATGTGACTGGGGAGTTATCATTCTTATCTGTAACAAATCCTCTTTCTCTACCAAAGATACGTCATAAGGAGACTTTCTAATAGTGATGAAAAATGAGCATGTGTAATTCTTTGCACTACAATTCTACTTCTAGTCATCAAGTCCGAAGCTGCTTCTGATGGGGACACAGAAGAGGGCCTTCTCTGTTTTTACTCTGGACTCTGGAACTCCCTCCCACAAAAGGCCAGACTGGCACCATCTTTGCTGTCCTTCCGAAAACAGGCAAAAACCTTTCTCTTCAGACAAACTTTCTCTTATGAGTAACTGGCTACATGGCTAGTTACATGATGGTTGTTTAGATTAATTGATTTCTATTACTGCTCTGACCGGGTCTTTAGTACTACTTGTGTTTACCATCTCTCAGAGTGGTATTTGTTTGCTCCTTGTTAGTATTTGCATCCTTGTTGTTTTAGCTTTAATACTGCCTTTTAATGATGTAAACTGTCTCTTTATACTTGTTATTCTTAGCTTTAAATATTGTTAAATATTGTTTGATAATGGTGTAAACCACCATTGTATTCTCATTGTTTTCAGCTTTAAATATTGTCTTTCAATGATGTAAACTGCCCTGGGTAATTTTAAAGAGAAAGGTGGGGCAAAAATATTTTTAAATAAATAAATAGGTTCCTAAAAACAAGCCCAAAGTTGCCACTACATTTGAGCATAAACCCTTCAGATGTCCTGTGACTTAAAATGGCGTGTTCTGCAACCGCATCTTCTTTTGTGATCATTTCAATATAAGCTAATAACCCCTACTTGCATCTTAGAATCATTTTTATAACCATTGTAACTGGTGCATCTACATTGCCGTGTGTTACAACAGTGTGTGGTGTTTATGGTAACATTTTAGAGATGCGATCAACAGAATCTTCCTTTTTACTATTGTCATCAAGAAATCACTTAGTCATAAGTGAGGGGGTCTGCCGTACCAGCCTTTATAAGATTGCATACACTTGCCATCAAACCAACAGAAAAGAGGAAAATAAAGGAAGTGGCATACACATGGGGACCTGGAAGACACCTCAACAATACAGTCCCTGCTTTAATAGAGGAATGGACAAGTTGATGTGTAAAAGATGCTTCCTATGTTGCAGCTGATAAAAACACAGAAACTTCAAAATCTGGCAGCTGGATGTGCTAGGCCAGAGGTCCCCAACCCTTAGTCTGTGGTCCGGTGCTGGTCTGTGCTGAGCAGGCCCAGGCCCTGGAGACAGACCTCCCAACCCACCCACCCCCGCAGTACTCCCCCTCCGCACAGCCCCTTTGCGCATGCATGCACGCCGACAACCACTCCCCTACCCTTTTGCACATGTGCACAAGCACCTGCATGAGCATGGCACCGTTGCTTGCACATGTGCATGAGCGTGCATGCACGAGCACCCTCCCGTTCCTTCACGCGTGTACACAAGTGCACGCATGCCTGTGCAAGAGAGTGCACGCTCCTTTACACATGCATGCAAGCGTGAGGGGGTGCCCCGCCATCCCCAGCCAGTCCACGGGGTTAAAAAGTTTGGAGACCCCTGTGCTGGACAATAGCCTAGTTCTTATGCAGAGGGAAAGCAAACTGGTTCAGCTTAGGTGATGGATTCTGAAAACAATTATTGGATTAGGAATGAAGTCTTTCAATTAGATAAAAAATTCATTGACTGTTCAGCCAAAGCTAGTATTTTCAAACAACTGGGGTTTTAGGGCTTTTTTTAGTTCTAGTTTTTAAAACTGTACTTTTAAAAGGTGACTGTAATCTGCACCAGGCTTGAACAGGGGCCACTATTCATCACTTCAAGAATCAGAAAATATTTATATTAATTTTGTCAAAGAAAACATATATATTTACTTTTCAGAGAGATTTCTAACCAAGATATTGGAAATCAAAGCAATTCTTTTACACATAAACATACAATGCATATATATATATGTATACTATGTGTATGTTTGTGTATACACAAACACAGACACAGACACACATACAGTATATATTCCAAAGGTAGTAAAAATTGAAATTAATAGTAACCGTGGTTTTACAGCTATTTATCTCCATTGGAGGCATACTTATACAGCCACCAAGACTGGAACAATGAAGCCACTTTTATTTGCCACATGAAACTTCCCCACCAAAATGAAAGCATATATTCAGTTTTTCAGTTTCTATATACATAGATTACAAATGATAATGCAAGGAAAGACAAGACAAATCCACCTCCAAACATACCCATTATGCACAGCTGCCCTTGGATCTTTACTTGATTTCACTTGTATCATAAGAAGTGCAAACAGGCAGAAGAACACGGCCATAGCAAAACTAATTCGGTAGACTGCTCTGTACCCAACCAAAGCTTCACAATCATAGCTGTTACAAAATCCAGGTATCTGAAATAACAGAACAATACATCCAAAAACTGATTATGCAATATCAGCATCCTTACCATATACTCCTGGGACTGACATAGCCATGAACACTAAAAGAAATTAAAATTCAAAAATGAAAGTAAAGTCTGGTTTTTATATAGTGATTCTGTCAAATCCAACAAAATGGATTCAGGTTAAATGTTATACAGGCTTGGTCTGCTAGACATCTCAGCAGCTTATTATTCACTGTATCCACCTCAGTCTGCTCACAGGTATGGTGCTTGGGAGTCCGTGTTTCAGTGCCTTCTGTCTCTCCTGGATGACCTGTCTCAGAGGTGATCAGGATGCCTTGACTCCTGGCCTGTGGGGAGGAGTTGAATCCTCCCCAGCCTTGTTTCCAGGCTTCTTTATCTGGGCTGAGACAGCAGATCTGGTTCTGTCTTCTTCCTAATGCTCTTTAACATTTATATAAAGCTGCTGGGGAGGATTATTTGGGATCTGAGTGTTTGGTCTCATCAATATGTAGAGGACAACCAATTCTCCTTTCCACCTCATGTTATTTCAGGGAGACATCTGAACTCTTCCATGAAGAAAATAATGGACTCAAAACAGTCTAATAAACTGGAAGCAAATCCAGTCGAAACAAGTACAACTGATCTGGGAACTGACGTTCAATTTGTGCTACATGGAACAGCACTCTTCCTACACAGGCAGCTTCATTATTTGAGGGCTTATTGAACATCTGAACCACTGATGTTCAAATCTCAATAGTGGCCAATACTCTGTTTCCCAGCTGAGAAAGTATATCAAATATGCTCACTCTAAAGAAATGCAGATGTAGTCAGTGGAGCAACATATGTCTTAGTTACATCATTTCTGAACTATCAATCTATATATGACTGCCTTGAAGAGTATTTGGAAACTGCCATCATCATAGAAAGCAGAGGCCCAAATCATAAGAGGCTGCATGCAAGAGTATAAGACTCCTTTGCCGAAACAACTGCATTGCCTTCCAATTTGCTTTTCATCACAATAAAGGCATCACTGCTAAAAGAAAATATATTTTAAAAATTCAGAAAAACAATCACATGATCTCATTGTATGCCCATATCAGGGAGCAATTATTCTTGCAACACAGAGAGAAAAACTGAAGAGCTTCTGAAGAAAGGTCACAAAATAAATTAAAAGACAATACAAAATTGCATTGAAGTTCTCCAGTGTACACCTGGAATTTTGTCCTCTGATACTAACCTGACTAACATACCGTATTTTTCCATGTATAAGACACTACTTTTTCCTAAAATCATTACACTAAAAATTGAGGAGTGTCTTTTACTCAGAAGTAAAAGGAGAGAACAAAATGACCCGTACCTTGCCTCTGTAAACAGGCTTCCTTCAATCACGAGGCTTAGCTTCCCACAGTCAGGAGACTTAGCTTCCTCCATTCATGAGCCTTATGGAACTTACATCAGTTGATGCTGAACAAACCAATTGGAACACACCTCCTTGGAGGCGGAGCCTGTAGGCAGTGCTCAGATTCAGCAAGGAGTCATAATGTCCTAGTGTTCTGAGCCCAGAAGCTGAATATTCAAAGCTAAGTTTTCTTAATTTTTGGATAAGAAAAAAAGGGGGTGTCTTATAAACAGGGCCTCTTATAAACGAAAAAATACGGTAATTGTGATGGTAGAATGATAGAGCTGGAAGGATCATCGAGTCCATCCTCCATCAGAGAGGCACAGTGGAGAATTGAACTCCCAACCTCTGACTCTGCAGCCAGAGGTCTAAACCCCTGAGCTATCCGCAGCCCAAAGAAACCGACAACTATTAGATAGATCCAGATTAGTTAAGATTCTTCAGCCTGCTCCAAGGCAGATGTTATATTTGTTGCTGAATCAGTATCCAGTCACTGGTGTTACAAACAGACTGACAGCCCCATATCATACCTTTTTCAGCTGCTTCTCCATACCTGGTGCCAGCATGATGCAGGCAACCAGAGTACTGAGGAGGAGAAGGAAGGCATAAATAAGCCGGGTCACGGTAGAATTCTTGCTGTTGGGACAACAACGACACAGCAAACATGATGCACCGCTGAACAGACATGGAATCTAAAAAGCAGAGATGTGAATGATATGAGCTTTCATCTTGAGTATTTACCCTTTCAAACAGAATTTTCTTTTTAAAAAGCAACGATAAGAGTTATAGGATTGCAATATTGAAACAAAATAATTAACACTAGACAAATAAAAAAATGATTTGCGATATTCATTAAAAATTGCTGATTCGTTAAACACTCGTCTCTTTGTATTCATGAGTTCCAGAGACCCTGACAAATACAAAGGGATGAATATTTGTACATTTTTTACATTTTTAAAGCCATCTGCCTATGGCTTTCCCACTCTGCCTATGGGCCCGCCAATCATAGGCAGCGAGCTAGCCCCACAGCCACCCATCCCCACAACCTTTCCCCCACCCACTTCCCCTCCCTACCTTAGCCGCTGCCGCCATCTGCCGCCCTCAGCGCTGCCACCATTCATCACTGCCCACTGTGGTGGTCTCCGCAGCCGCAGTCTGCCATAAGGGACAGTGCGCTTTGCAAAGATGGCGGCTGTGGCTTCTTTTGGGGCAGGGAAGTTGCAGGCACCATCTTTGCAAAGGGCAGTCTAGATTCCCTTAGCCTACGTTAAGAGAATCCAGGCTACCCTTTGCAAAGATGGCAGCTGCAGCTTCTCTTAGGGAAGTTGCAGCCGCCATCTTTGCAAAGGGCAGCCCGGATTCCCTTAAGGCAGGCCATAGCAGTGGAAGCCATCGCAATGAGTGGTGGTGGATGGTGGTGGCAGAGGCCACTACAGCGCAGGCCGCTGTGGATGGCAGTGGTGACACAGACTGCGGACTCAGATGGCATTAGTCAAGGTAGGAAGGCGACAGTGGTAATCGGAAGCAGGCAGAGGAGGAGGCTGTTGGGGTGGGGGGTCAGCTGTTGTTTTTTTAGACAGCCTCTAGCTGTCTTTTAAAAAAACACCTCAGTGAACCAATTTGTGGTTCATTTTTTCATGGGGAAGACATTCATGGTTCATCAACTTTGACGGACCATGAACCAGGATGAACCGCCATTTTGACAGTTCATCCCCATCTCTAATTAACACACAATGTGTTCCTTGAAGGCTGACAGACTTTGAAAACAGATTGTGCTCTTAAACAATTATTCTCTAAACTACAAACACTTTTAAAAACCTGTTGCTTAAATGCTGTAACACGATCAACAGTCAAATTATTTTTCCAACAGAGTTTTTCTACATTAGCCCAAAAAAATTTAATAAGGGAAAGGAATATACAGAAGGCATTTTTACATACTTTCAAATATGTATTTTGTAATTTATTTGTATGAACAAGCTCAAAGACCGATTTCAGTCAAGTCTTCATTAATCTACTCTTGTCAACTATGTTTTTTTTATACATAAACCACATCACACACACCAAGAGAATCAAAGAAAATCCCAGGACATATCCCAAAGCCCCACCCCTAATGCCATCATTTTACAAAGCAGGACTACAGAAAGGCCTATCTATAAGTAAAGTTGAGACAAGAATCACATTTACTCCAACCAGTGGATGAAAACCTGTTGCTTAGTGTAGTAAATCACAACTGCAGTTAGACCCATTTGACTCTGAGGAATTTATCACATAGTTGACTTATTAAATCCTCCCTCATGCAGTGGCCCTACTCTAATGCAATTTACTATGCCAAGCAAAACTAAGTTTCAGCCAGTGATTGTGAGATAAGAGCTGTGAGGAACTGGGGAATGGCAAAAACTGTAGGTAGGCCAGATAAATGTTGGTTTGAATATAACAGGAAATAGTGGTTTTCTTCAGTAGACAGGCTTAACAATATACCCATTTAACAACTGCTAGGATTCACAATCCTTTATGACCCTCATAAATGTGTCCTTGTGTCTTTGCCACACACCCCTTTAAAGAAAACAGAGCGTGCTGCTTATGTACTACCCCATAGCACTTAAAGCATTCTCTGGGCGGTTTACAATTATGCAAGCTACACATTCTGCACAGCACATGATTTGTTACTCTTGTATACAGTTTAATGCTCCTCACTAATCGACCAATTTGCTTAATGACCTGGTTCTAGGAATGGAACTCAGTCGTTAAATGAGGAGTGCCTGTATATAAATTGTATTAAGTCCTAGATTCCAGGCACTCACCCTCTCCTTTCCTAGCATGCATGAAATAAGATACACTTGCTTCCAACTGTGATTTGTTTACATATTTATCTAATAAACTGTGGATCATACACAGATCATACATTGTGGTTCGCCCCTGGTTCGTCTGAACTAAATGACAAATTTTCGTTGGAATGGGGGAAACTGCTTTGGTCATCTCTGTCTGCATATGAAAGAAAACAGGGGAGGATGGGCACAGAGGCCTGCAAGTTCACACAGTCATAAGAAGCCATGACTTCCTAATGCATCCTACATTTCAATCTACAGAAAAGCAGGTGAACTGCCCAGAGTAGCCTTGGTAACCAAATGTCTTGCTATGCTAAAGTAAATCACAGAGTAGGCCCATTTGAATCAATAGTCAGCAAAAGGATCTTGGCCATTGTGTAGTAGAAAGGAAAAATGCAACAGTTTATACCTGAGTGAACTATCCTATAATCAGACACTCCGATTTGACTAAATGAATTCAAAACACATCTCAAAAATAGAAGGTCATATTCTCTACACAAATTTGTATGGAGGAAGGCAAGTCCAGGGCCATAGAAATGCACAGTGAGCAATCATATCAGTGGGGGACATTTTGGTCTTAACAGGAGCTTTTCCACTAACATTATTTCTAATGGCCTATTTTGTTATGGTACTGTTAGAAGACTGTTCAAGGACCACTTTAGTGGGCCCTACAATATTTTTATGGTGTCTATATTTTGGCAAACAATGGTTAGCTAACACATGCTCCCAACTCTTCATACATTCACACACATATAAGTGCACACACATACAACACTCTGTATTGGGATGCCACGGTGCAAAGCACTTTGAAAGCACAAACTCTGAATAGTGATTCATTCTAAATTGTTAAAAAGAGATAGCAGCCACCTTAAAAAGAGATAATTTACACTATTCTGAGTGGATGACAGTTTAAGAAATTAAATATGAACACTGCTTTTGCAAAGCAATACCATAACTTCAGTTGACTATGAACTGTCTTCAACTGACAAAACAAGCAGCACTGGGTTGAAACAAAAAAACACTGGGGGGATAGAAATCCAATAAATAAATACATTCCCGAAAAGAGAAAACAAGAAATAGGGCCTTCTCGGTGGTGGCTCCTCGCCTTTGGAATAACTTATCTCCTGGTATTCGCGGAGCTCCCTCGCTGGGCACCTTTAAGAACTTATTACAGTGGGGTCTCTACATAAGAACTTAATCCGTATTGGAAGGTGGTTCTCAAGTTGAAAAGTTCTTATGTTGAATCTGCATTTCCCATAGGAATGCATTGAAAACCATTTAATTCGTATCTGCTCTTTTCCGTCCATAGAAACTACAGTGGAACCTCTACTTAAGAACTTAATCCGTTTTGGAATGGTGTTCTTAAGCTGAAACGTTCTTAAGTTGAAGCAAAATTTCCCATAGGAATGGACTGAAAACCAATTAATCCGTTCTGGCTGTTTTTTTGTTATGTAGAGGTGCGTTCGTACATTGAAACATTAGTTCCCATAGGAACTACAATGCAGAGCTGGTTAATACGTACTCTACCACTAGGGGGAGAATTTTTTTTTAACCTAAGATGACCTACCGTAAGGTTAAAAAAAGAGCAGGAAAGTTTTTTTTTCCTGTTCTTATCTTGGATTTCTGTTCTCAAGTAGAAGCAAAATTTAGCAAATGGAGCTGTTCTTAAGTTGGATTGTTCTTAAGTAGGGACGTTCTTAAGTAGAGACCCCACTGTAAAGACTTGGATGTTTCGGCAGGCCTTCTCACCAGATAGCTTTTGATTTTCTTCTCTCCTTTATTGTTTCCCTACTTTTATTTGTTGTGGTAATTATGTTGTTTTATGTTATTGTATTTTATCTCTGCTGTTGGCCGCCTAGAGTAGTCCACCGTGATTAAATAAATAATAATAATAATAATTGAAAAGTGCTATCATATCTCCTCTCAGTCTTCTTTTTTTCAAGGCTTGGTTTTTATATCTGGGATATATTTTGTGCTTTTAAAATAATGATTATGTTTAATTATTATTATACTTTGATTTTCACATTTATAATGGTTTTGTTATGAACCAAAGCCGATTCCCCAATTTGGTCTCCTGTAAGGGATCAGGCAAGATGCAGCCAGCTGAACCAAGGTTCAATTTTATTGAAATAAGCAATACAAAGTCATCTGGGACTTCTTTTAAAAGCAGAGAAGACCCCGAAAATACAGTGTACAGATATTTCATAACATAACAAAGAGCCATAAAGTTCTACAATACTATTGGTCAGTATAATCCTAAAGTTTGGATCCTAAACCTAATTGGATAATGGTGACAAGGTTACAAAATTATTGGTCCACTACCTGTATAGATATATGTAAGATGCCCCAGTTCCCCTTTGATCTGCCTCAATGATGTACTTCACTGTCTGTAGGAATGCATATTCCATCTTCCTTATCTATTGATATGTTTATGTTGTCTTCCTGGCCTGGGCCTAAATGTATGGCCTTCAATCTCTGTCTCCCTGCTAGTTTTTTGTTTCTACTATCTTCACAATGCCTTCTGGCAACATTCCTGAGCCTGGCCATCTGCTAATTCAAAGTGGGTGGAAGGTAACAAACAAGAAAAATTTTATACTTGCAAAGAATGCCTTTTCCTAGTTAACTCAAAATGGGCCTTTTCACTTTTAAAACTGTGTTTGAGCATACCCAGGTATCAGTTTTAATATTTACATTTTTAATCATTTGTCAGTCCCCTCGAGTCCTTCTATAAGGAGAAAGGGAGTGTAAAAATAAAATAAAATAGTACTGATGTATTAATCAACCCAAAATAATCCAACAGAATCAGAGCAAGGGAAGAGAAACAAATGAGCTGTCACTCAGGAGTGGATCTGCAATACTTGGTTCCAATATGGAATTACAGGCAAATACTCACAGGACAGGTTAAAGTACCGAGAAGGCTGTGACTCAGCAGCCACTTCCTGAATGAAGGAAAACATCATTCCTAGTGACAAAATCACAAACCCTAGGGTTATGAGGAAACTGTATTTCTGCTTTAGTGAGTTTCTCCTTACTTGATGTTACTCAGTTTTAGATCTAAGCTATATGCTATATCACAAAACCGTTTTGTTTCACAATAACATCCTTCAAAACACGCAAACAAAATCAGCCTGAAAACAACAAAGTAAATATGAAATTTAAAAAAACATTATTGGGTCGGGCTAATAGTATGTGCCTCTATTCAGAAGTAAGACTTACTAAGCTCACTGGGTAAAAAGAGGTTAAAAAGAGACAGCACTCCAACCTAATGTCCTCTCAATTATCAGGCAAATGCCCCTCAGAAGCCTAAAAGTGGGACCGAGGGACAACAATTCCTTTGCCTCCGGTCTCCAATTCACGATATGGTTGTTGACAGGCCCTCCCTCCGTGGCACACCGTGACGATCTGACATCAGCCTGAGGGGCTGACGGGGGGGGGGGCGACGAAGATGCACGGAAACGCTTCAGGGGCTTCCCTCCCTTGCCCAGGATGGAAAGAAAGAGCTCACCGCGAGAGAGCCTCGCAAGGTCTCCAAAGGGGGAGCCAGGGGTCCCCCTTGTCACCCCAGAAGCCGCAAGGCGGCTCGGTCGACGCAGCCCCTTCGCCCCTACTCACCCAGCTGGCCAGAGAGCAGACCCCCAGCACTGCCCCCATGGCGATGGTCCCAACGGTGTCGCCCCTCCGCCCACAGCCTCCCCGGCGCTACCACTTCCGCTTCGCCTGTCGCCGTTGATGTTGTCGTGATCACCACCCTTCAGCGCCGCGCTAATTGGCCACGAGGTCCAGAGTGAGACGAGCCAACACCAATCATTGGAAAGGGGCAAGATCTAAGCGAGGCGGCCAATGGAACGCCTCGACCGAGCCTGTCGCGAGGGCGGAAAGACAGACGCGTGGTGAAATTCCACGCTTTGGTGAGAGAGAGAGAGAGAAGATATGATTTTTTTAAAATAAAAGCTCACTGTACAAGCTGATTGGATAGAAGCTTTTGAAAAAACAGATGCCATTGTCAGTTGTTAACCAGTTAGAGAGCTTGGTTTGTTTCAGGGGGTGGGACGGAGGAGAAACAGGGATGGAAAAGGGAAGTGTCCCGCCCATCTTTGCTGCAATAGTTACTGCAAGGACGGGAATGGTTGCCATAGAAACAGTAGCGTGTTATCCTTTTGTGTATTATGTCTTTGTTTTGTCATTTTGTTCATTTTGCAGGGTTAAGGTTCGTGAGATTGCCTCTTCATGCGGTTCAGCCTGGGTCCAGAGCATTTCAAAAAAAAGAAGAATCTATGAACCTTGAAGATGATGTCATATTGGAACAACAGACATACTGTATAATTATTAGGAACCGCTATCCAAACAGTGATACCCAGTTATTATCTACCACTGAAGTCACTAAAAATGTGGGGGCGGGGTCACATGTTTTTTTAATTGTGTTTCGTCAGTGTTTACTGTGTTTTATTGTATTGTAAACTGCTCTGCAATTTTGAAAAGTTATATATATATATATAAAGTACTCTATCTTGCTTTCCAAACCTTTTTACTATAAATTCTTGGAATTCTTTTCTTTAATTTCTCCTGTTGTCTCCATTGGCATCCTTCAGTCTTGAGAGACTATGGTAACGTGCTCTGTATGGAGGACTTGGAACAGCGTCTAGTGTGGCTGAGAAGGCCAATTCGAGAGTGACAGTCCCTTCCACACTGAAGACAAATCCAACCTGTCCCCTGTCCAGCTCCCTGATTTTGCTGCTTCTGGGACTGCCTCTTTGCCTTGGCCTGCTGGACAAGGGTCTCTTCAAATTGGGAGAGGCCGTGATGGACCGCCTGCCTCCAGACTGAACCCTCAGATGTCAGGCTTTCCCATCTGTTGAGGTCCATTTCTAAGGCCTTCAGATCCCGCTTGCAGATATCCTTGTATGGCAGCTGTGGTCTCCCTCTGGGGTGATTTCCCTGCACTAATTCTCCATACAGGAGATCTTTTGGAACCCTATTGTTTATGCACAGTGTTAATAAACAAGACAGCAGAAATGGGCAAAATTCAAGCTTGTGGAAGCTGTTTACTAAAACTGAGAGACTGGTGCAAAATAACATCTCTCAGAAGTAGCTGATTGGGAGTGCTTGGACAGGCTTGGACAATTATTTTCAGATTATAAAAGGCTCGTAGTTCGGGTTTTTTTAAAAAATCCACTCTGTCTTTCCTTTGACACTTAAATTTGTCTGGGCAACTTAGACATTAAAGGAGTTGTTATTGGAAAATGTCTGAGAGACAGAGGTCTTTGACCATCTACCATGAATTTTAAAAATATAGCAGAAAGTTTGCATGCTTGTTGTCCAGTAGGATCTTAGAAATTAGGAACACAACTGGAACCTGGAAACACAACGTTCTCTACACAAAGTGTGGAAGTCACAACTTAGGAGTTTCCCATGCCAGATTTTTCAGCCTTTTAATGTGCAAATTATCTAAAGAATCCTGGATGTATCAGGACAAGTGTCCTCACAAAAGCAGGACATGGATGTGGAAGCAATTTTAAGACTGTCCAGCTCCTGAGGAAGACAGAAAGAAGGGAAGATTGGCTAGGGGGTAAGACAAGAAAATCATATCAGTTCCTCCCTTCTGTGGACCTTCTTCTGATGTCTGGAGGGAGAAGAGGAGTAGGATGGGTAAGCAGGCAACTCTGAATGGACCATCCAGAGGTTCTTCTAGTCTTCAATCACATTGTGCCCATACAACAGGGAGAAAATTTACATCATTTTGTTGGGGTGGGTGGGAGGTCCAGCAGCTGGCAGGAAACAAAAACTGGAAGCTGCCATTTCTCCACCGAATGCCACAACCAGTGTAAATACACGATAAATAAAATAACAGAGGAAAAAAAATTCTGGTCCTCCTGGCAAAGATCTGAACACCAGAGGTTGGAAAATGGAGGGGATGGGGTGTTATTTGTTGATTGCTGCATTAGCACTAAGGCTAGAAGTGTCGTGCTAATAAATTTGTCCTCCAGATATAAATCAATACTAAAAATAAGTCAAGGAACTAGGCAGGAATAAAAAGGTCTGACAAGACCAAAACTTTATAAATAGACTATAAATTCATACAATTTTGAACAAACAAAGGTCTTTAGAGACCTTGGAGTTGTCTTCTAAGCAAATGGCACTCGTAGATCACATGCAGAATATGTGGCCCAAGCAGCATAGAGATCTGCATTAGCAACACTGAATTTTTTTTTATAACAAAGGGGGAGAATATATTCCAGCAGCTTTAAAAGTGTTTGAGGCTAAATCAATTAACCAGTTACTCTGTGATGCGCAATTAGGACCCTATTCTGTCTTTACACCATTGGAAAGGGTCCAGACAAGATTTCTAAGAGCAATTCTGCAGGTACCATGTGAGATTCTTAATGCAGGTCTACGGCTGGAGATAGGATTCTTGAAGGTTGAAACAAAGATTTTTGGCTAACCATCTTTTAGCTTCTGGCTGAAACTAATTTTTTCCCAAGAAGTTTGACCTCTCTAATACTACAGGAGAATGATCAGTCAAATTGGAAGGAAGCTTTACTAGTCAAGCTCAGATCTTATGGTTTTTCAGAGGGCAATATAATATATTTTTGATATGATGCTGCAAACCAAGCTCTTAAGCAACGAGTTATGGAGGTGGAGAAGCAATATGATTTGGGAGCAATATCAAATAGTATTTATTTGGATTAAACACTACTGCCTTTTAAACCAGCTAACTACCTTTACTCACTGTTAATACTCAAATATCGTAGAGCCTTTACCCTTGCCCGACTATATGCATTACCATCGGCAGTACAAGAAGGGAAGTACAATATAAAAAAATTCCATACTCTCAACATAGATGTCCTTGTAATTTGGGTGCTATAGAAACAGTTATGCATGTTTTCCTGTCCTGTCCTTATTATGTTGATATTCTGTGGAATTTTATTGAACATCCTCTAAAATTACTCCCTGGACGCTCTAAGGCTTTTTACACGCTTCTATTGCTGTCTGGACGCAATATAGATATCTGGAACAATGTGGTGAAATTCCTTGCAGCTGTTGTTAAAATCCGTGAAAGGAAGGTTTTAAAAATTACTATACATGAGTTTAGTTATTAGTGGGTACCTGAAAGGAAGACTAAGGTAGTATAATATATTGCTCTGTTTTTAATTTAGTATGTTTTTTTCTTTTTATATATGTGTTTAATTGTTTTTGTACATTGATTTGTATGCCTAGATATTGGTCTATGACTGTATTAAACTTGATCTGATCTGAGCCCATGAAAAAATAAGTATACTTCTCCCTTGAATTATATGGTTCTGAATAGCATAGTTTTAGTTGTACACAGATGTTTAAAAATAAATAAATATTCTGATAAATAAATGAATATGCATTAAATAAATATGCAATAAATACTGTGCCCCTGGCTACCCCAAACCCCATTAGTTCAACACTGAAGGCTTCAAAATGGTCTGCTTGCTCCCAAACACAGTAGCTCTAATTCAGTCTCTCAATCCAGAGGTCATAAGCATCTTTAAGGCTCATTACACATGATACTGTAAGGAAAGCAATGTCAATGCTACGCAAGAGAATCCAGATAGAGAAAACTGTTGTATGGGGGGGGGGCTCCAGCACCCCTAACCCCAGAATTGTTGAAGGGAGAAATGTATTTTAAAGTAGAATATTGCCTGGGTACCCAAATCATTTGCATTGTGCACTGAGAGTAACAGGCAGCCTAAAGGGGTAGGCTGCCTGTAAATTAATATAAATCGTAAATTTATATTACATTTTATATCATTTTGTTTTTAATGTAAAACTGTATATTTTAAATTGTTTTTATCTTCTAAATTGTGAGCCGCCCAGAGTAGACTATGTCTAGATGGGCGGCATATAAATAAATAAATAAATAAATAAATAAATAAATAAATAAATAAATAAATAAATAAATAAATAAATAAATAAATAAATAAATAAATAAATGCATTTAAACAATAGTTGGGTTACATCTATATTTAGTTGGGTTACTGCTCAGCTGGGGGTTTCTGGGAGTTGCATGTCGCTCGATACCCAGAAACATGACATTTTGCATATACATTAGAGAGATTCTACTTGAGAAAAAACTGGGTGGGTTATATCTTGATTAGCCATGTTGCTAAGGGAATCCTGGGAACTGTAAAAATGGTCAGTGCCACAAATACAAAGTTAGCCCTAAAATACTTCTGCTTTCACAACTGCTTCAACCAGACTTCCTGGCTGGGGGATCATCTTCTCTGAAACAATAAGAACTGCAAACACACATTGTGCACAGACACAGTCCCAGTTTAAATACCAGACATGTAGTATCCCAATCGATAATGATGGCTAGGGGATACTGGGAGCTGTAGTCCTATAATCGCCACAGTCCAATGTCTGAAAAAGTAAGAGATGGAAACATTAACTGGTACATGGATACAACTGTGCCCCCATTAAATAGATAGGCTGCATTTAGACTGTCCATGTGAGCTTGGGTATTCTGGGTTTTGTAATCTTCACTAAACCAAAAGTCATATCAACAAATAGTTGGGGGGCATGGGAGAGAGGCAGATTCTGCAGGTTGGAGACCAAGGAATTACTTGTGTGTATTCTGGGAACTGTAATCTCAAAACATCTCAGAAACAATCTCCAAAGCAAAAGTATTCTATGGTTGTGGGGTTTTTTTGGGCTGTTCGGCTGTGTTCTGGAGAACACAGCCCAAATAGCCCCCAAAAAATCCACAACAACCATCAGATCCCAGCTGTGAAAGCCTTTGAGAACACTATTCTACTTTGGAACAGTATTCTACTTTGGAATACTCTGTCCTCTGTATTCTAGAACTTTATCTTTTATACAGTACACTTCCATTGAAATGAACAAATCTAGTGGGAGGGTGGAAGTAATGTTTTTTGGGGGGGGAATGGGGAGGGAAGGAGAACAGTGCGAAAGAAAGAGTAGAGAAGGCATGGGGTGGGACACAAAGCTGGTGAAGCGAAGCATATTTGCTCGCTATTAATAGATATGGAATTTCAGCAATGTAAGCAACCATTTATTTGCTTCTGTGAAGCCCAGTATTATGTTTATGCAGAAGTAAATCAGAAGCAAATGTGTGTGCAATTGCTTTTCCTCCTTTCATACCAGGCTTATGTGACTCTTCACTATGATCTTGTCCACTGTTGATTTCATGCTGTAATCCTTATTGGGCTATGGAATTTCTTGCCTCTGAAACTAAATGGTAGGTAAAGCATAAATATAAAAACAATAATGAAATCAACTGGACTTACTCCCTACTGAGATTAGAACTGCACATGATGATGGCACCGCATTACTGTTGTTATGTGATATTAAGTTGCTTCTCCAAAAGGTCCTATCATTAACAGCCCTGCAAAATTCTTTCAGATTAAATGCTCTGGTTTTCTTTATTGAGTCAATCTATCTTATATTTGCTTTTCCTTTTCCCCTGCTGCCTTCAGTGTTTCCTAGCATTACTGTCTTTTCCAGTGTGTCTTGTACAATAGCCTCGATTTCATCATTTTTGCTTCTAGAGAGTTCAGGCGTGTTCCAGCACCCATTTATTTTTCTTTGTGAAGTGATGGTCCATGGTATCTTTAAAGCTGTCCTCCAACACCATATTTTCAATGAACCACTTTTTTTTCTTGTCAGCTTTCTACACTGCCTAATTTTCATATCCATACATACCCTGTTTTCTCAAAAATACCTAACCTGAAAATAAGTCCTTGTGTGATTTTTCAGAATGCTAGTAATATAAGCCCTACCCCAAAAATAAGCCCCAGTTAAGTGAAACTCCACCCTCCACCATTGTGCAGCAACCAGAAGATGACATGACTGTATTTGAATAAATGTAGATTGTTGTACATGAAAAAAAAATAAAACATCTCCTGAAAATAAGCCCTAATGGGTTTTCTGGAGCAAAAATTAACATAAGACCCTGTCTCATTTTCAGAGAAACCCGACAGTGTAAAGGAATATCATAGTATGATGATCTTGGCCTTGGTCTCCAGCAGCACATCTTTATTACACTTGAGTATTTTTTTTTCTAGTTCCTGCATAGCTGTCCTTCTCAGTTCTAGAGTCTGGGAGCAGAGGCAGAGAAGGCCCTCTCTTGTGTCCGCACCAAGTATAAATGAGGATGGTGGAACGGAGAGAAAGGCCTCTCCTGATGATCTTAACACCTGGTCAGCCTTATAAAGGGAGATACAGTTTTTGAGACAGCTTACATCCAATCCAGGCTCTATAGGTTAAAACCAGTACTTTGAATTCCAGAAATTAATAGGCACCAGTTGAGCTACTGTATCAGGGCTTATGTGATCTGCGTAACCTGACTTAGTTAACTATTTGCAGCATTTTGGACATGCTGAACTTTCCAAACACAGCCCCAAGTACAGCACATTACAGTAATCCAGCCAGAATGCAACTAAGGCATGTGTCACTGTAGCCAAGTCAGACCTCTCCAGGAACAGGCACAACTGGTGCACTAATTTTAACTGTAAAAGAACTCCTGGACACTTGGGCATCGAGGTTCAAAGACAAATCCAGGAGTATCCCAAGCTACGCACCTTTGTTTTCAGAGGGGGTGTCACCCCATCCAGCACAGGCTGAATCTCTGTCCCATTATTCTGTTTTTCAAGTGACCAGGAGCACCTCTGTCTAGAATTGAAATAACCCTTGGATTCTGATGGAAAGGAAAGACAGGGTTGTGTGTCATCTGCAAACTCATACAATCACAGAATCATAGAATAATTGGGTTGAAAGGAACCTATGTTGTATGTCCAGGGAGGGCTTTAAGTGCTATGGGGCAGTATATAAGCAGCAGGCTTTTATAAGACCATCGAGTCCAACCCCCTGCTCAATGCAGGAATCCAAAACAAATCAGATCTGACAGATGGTTGTCCAAATTTCTCTTTAACACCTCCAGCATTGGAGCGCTCACCACTTACCAGGATAATTTGTACATTTTTGTACTGCTATTACAGTTAAAAGTTTTTTTTTTTTGCTGATACTTGTTCCAGTTTATTGGCATCCTTCCTAAAGTGACGTGTCCAGAACTGGACACGGTACTCTAGATGTGGCCAACCAGTGTCAAATAGAGGGGAACTAGTACCTTATGGGATTTGGAGACTATACAGTAGTCTGTTAATGCAGCCTAAAATACCATTTGCCTTTTAGGCATACTGGTGACAGCAAACCCCCAAACTCTGGACAATCCCTCCCATCAGTTTCATGTAGATGTTAAACAGCAGAGGAGACAAAAGACAATCTTGAGGGACACCTCAGGCCAGAATGTCAATCAAGGTTCTCCCAGGACCATTTTCTGTGTTCTGCCCTCCAAAAAGGACCAAGGTCACACTAAAACAGTGCCTCTAAGTCCCATTCGAGAAAGAAGACCCGAAAGGATACCATGGTTAATGGTATCAAAAGCTGCTGAGAGGTCCAGCAGAACTAACAGGGGCATACTCCCCATGTTCAGTTGCTGGCTTAGGGCATCCACCAAGGTGACCAAAGTAGTCTGCATTTCATAACTAGTCCTTAAGTCAAGTTGGAATGGATCTGAATAATCTGCCTAATCAAGGAACCCCTTGAGCTATGTACAGAAAACTTTCCCTCGATTTTAGCCATCCAGGGGAGGGTGTGTGTCCATAAAGTTGATGGGTTTGGTGCTGTATTCCCTTATTTCATTCATTATTTTCTAGCACCTCTTGATGTAATTCTGGAGGGGCAGTGCCAGCCAAATAATGGACTTTTTCAATGGAGATAGGATTCAGGCAGCCAGTAATAATGCTGCATGATTCATTCACATCCATTTGCTTCACATCTGGTGATTTGTACCATACGGCACTAGCATATTCTGCTGTGGAACAGCACAGGGACAAAGCTCTTGTTCTTGTTGTTTGTGGGTATGCACCCCAGCCTGACCCAGCCATTTTCGTCAGTATATTATTTTTGGCAGCAACTTTCTGTTTGGTGTTTAGATAATGTTTTTTGCAGGTCAAGGTTCAATCCAGAGTGACGTCCAAATACTTTGGGGTAGGTCAACGTTCCAGAATCTTGCCTTCCCAGCTAACTCTTCTCTGTTCTTTAAGTGGAGGAACCAGACCGGTGCTTTTAAAGGGTTTAGTTTCAGGTGGTTGTTTTTATAATATAAGAAAAGATCTTCTAATGCAAAGGTTAGCTGGTGGTCGATGGCTTCCTAGCTTTCCCCCTGGTCTGTCAAGGCAAGATCCTTCCAGAAGTGTTTACTCTTAAAGAGCTATCTGTAACTCTAGCAATCTGTGCTGAAACAATAAAGAGGTAGGGAGGGGTGTTAATTGGGGATCCCAGCTTCTTCCAGACAAAATCTCACTCCCATAAACTTCTTTTGATCTGTTTTAAATCCATCTCTTGGTTATTGTTTTAACAGTAAGATTCTGAACCCTTAAAAGATAAGAGATGTTTATTTGCTTATCTCTTGTAGAATATATCAATGTATGCCACAAATTTCTGTGTTCTCCTCGTTCTAGAAAATATGCATAGTATTGCAGTGTTCATTATATCTTATAGTGTGCATGGAAAGTTGTCATGACTATAAAATGCTTGATGAAATGACTTTGGAAATTCCTTGGACTGATAGTGTAATTCATTCCTCTAGATGTGTCACAAGAGATATCTGGTGGCTCTTCCAGAACACAAATCATCCTGATTCTGTTCAATGTCATCTTGAAGTGCAGGGGTTTATAAAGAGATAAGATGAAACCACCTTTTTGACTGTTGTGGGAAAAGAAACAGAATATGTCAGAAGGTTATCGCAATCATGAGCCTGTAATAAATTGTTTGTCAGGCATAAGTTCCTTTCTGGCAGAAAGAACTCAACAACAATTTATAATTATTGTAGAATCTTTATAGGAAGACATAAAATAGACCGTTCAAAATGTCAGTTTCTATTCTGTTACTGCACTGAATCTGTTAGGTATTGCTATTATCCTTCTGCTGATGGAAAAGAGGAATATGCGCACATGTTTTCTATTACCATAAGCAATAGGTACAAAAACATGTTAATGATTCCCCCTGTGCAAGTCCAATTTAGATAGGCAGAGAGGCATATTAAATTTAACTAGTAGTCATAAACTGTATTGTAAGCCACCTGGTTCACCTAGGCAAACAGTAGGGCTGTAGCTAGGAGTTCTGAGAACTGGAACAAGCAGCATTGCCTGCCCAGTGCCCTGAGCCTCCTCCTCTTGTTTCTTGGGTAGGAACAGGCCTACTCCACAGGGCCAGTGTGCTGGAATCTGATACTCCCTCCCCTGCAGCACAGCTGCACCAGTCCTTCTTGTCTGATAGGATGGGTAGGGCTTTGTGGTGTCCTTTTTTCTGTCCTTGAAGGCATAAACATTCTCTTTTTCCAGGAGAAATACTAGGGTGACATGCAGTTGTCAGTGGCAGCATTTGCTTCCTGCTTTAAGAGGTGGGGTGAGCTGTGGCTCTGTGGAGAGCTCTTCTGAGGCTGAATCATCATCTCTTTCCCTAATAATCTCCAACAGATTCATCTCTAACTTGGGTGCCCTCTAGATTTTAGCACCCTGGGGCAAAACCACAGTTGCACTACCCTACTTACTGTTGCAGAGTTTCAAATTTCTGATTAAAATTCCTTTTTGTTACACAGTAAAAGTACAGAGACTCACAGAGGAGAATAGCTACAAGTTCCCCAAATATTCCATCCCTTTCTCACTTAAGGTTTCATTAACTCACTTTGAGACATCTATAAGTGAAAGAATAAAAACATTTCATTACTTACACTTGTGAACAGATCAACAGCAAACAAAAATGAATTTCAACAAACTAAAGAGAGGGAAAGGAACACTCAGCAGAGAGGCGGGGCTCTCTTTGAATTCAGAGGTGGGAGAGATTGGCAGTCATCCAGCCCTCCAAAACCCCTCCCAGTCACTCAAACCACAGGCAGCATGCCAGGCTATAAATAAAGCTTCAACGCTTACAGCTCTGCAAACCAAACAATTCAATAAATCCTTAGCTAGGAGCAGACCACTGGAGAAATCACACTCCAGTAACTGCCCTTTCCTATCGCATGTTATCAAGCCATGTTAACTATTTGGATGAATCTTGCAATAACTGGATTACTTTCTGCCAGGGCTGATCAGCAGCTGTTTTATCCCTTTTCATGTTAGGTAAAGGGCTTCTTGCAAGAACAAACTTTTGATGTTGTTCAAAGGAAGGATCTTGCAATCATCTTGGTCACCATCTTAATCACAATCAACATCATTATTGCCTTTATCATCATTATCATTATTCAGAGGAAACTTTGCATGATGCTAAAATCAAGATGTGAAACAGGCTTGCTATATTTATTTTTGAGTTGGTTCTTGAAACATGCATTTTACTGACAGAAGAAGAATGCCTTATAATGTAATTCTTTTTTTCAGCATATGGTAACGGTCAATTAATTTAGGACTGCAGCCTAAATTCTTGGAAATGCAGAACAGCCACAAGGGATTACTGAGGAACGGTTCCCAAATCCTTGACCTTTCTGTACATAAGTATCTTACATTCTATCTACACTGGCTCCTTAACTTGCAGCAAGTAGCCACTGAGATTTATGCTAAAGTTGCTACAAAGTATGAATATGTAATAGGATTCTGGCTAACAGGTATAAAAACCGACCACGATTTACAGTCCTAAGGAAACTATGATCTAGTTCTCAAAGGGGATTTAAAACTATGTTTGCCATTTAGGATTTCTTATAGAGAAAGTGAGAGGTCTATGTAATGGAATGTTGGATTATATACATTTAGATATCTGCACAAAGGAATCTAGATATCAGAGAAACAACTAGACTTTGAAAATTTTCCCTAACAGCTAGCTCTTCATGTAGACATTATGCTTGTAATGGGGACAGTCAACCCTGCCCGTCCAGATATTTTGGACTACAATTACTGCAATCTCTTAGCATTGGCTATGCTGCTGGGAGTTGAAGTCCAAGCCACTGGAAGAGCCAAAGATTTCTCACCTCTGGATGACACATGTGTAAAATTGACTGAGCTGTGTCACAGATCTGACTAGGGCTTCCAATGCTATTAGTTGAATCCCCGTTTAAGGCTGCTGTGGTTTAACCCTAGGGAAATCAATGGGATAGGACACATGACTTAAGTCCCGATGATTTTGAAGGAACTAAGTAGCCACTAGTTGCTAGTGCTGTACAATGGTGATGCTGTTCTTTTGCTATCCAGTTCTTCCTAATCTTTTAAAATAGAACCAATTAATGATTTAATATCCCAACCCGTAATAATTGAATCAAATGGCATCGCAGCTGACATTTTAGACTCCGGATTTTTTATAAGAATGTTAAGAAGCACTTAATACATTCCAGTTCTTTCTGTTGTTTAGACAGTTTTGTAAATGAGTCCCTGAGGCTAAGATGGTTTTCTTCTTTGAAAAGATAGTTTCACGTGGTCCCTTCTGTGTGACAAATCTTTTCTCGTGCCATTTAATGTGCTGGAATGAGCAACATAACGTTAAAACAACAGATCTTTTAAACTAAATGTGTTGGCTGATGTTTCTAATTAGTTATTCTGTTTTAAAGCAACTTTAAGAAAACAAAACATAAATCTAAAAGAGTCTTTGAAATAATTTAACATAAAACAATCTGGACCATAATATCAACATTAACTGTGGCTTCTTTATTTGTCCAAAGCTGGCTTGGTTCCCAAGTTCCAGAAATGCTTTTGAGATAACCAAAGTGGGTCACAGAAAGCTTCAGAAAAAGTTTCACGTTTGCAGTTTAGCTCTGTGAATGTCATTTTATTTCTCAGGCTGTAGCTTCTTTCGCAGTATGATGTAGGTATTTGTGGGTTCCACTGAGCACCAAAGTGTTGCAGAGTTATGAATTTTTGCTGAACGATTGATTGATGATTAGGCATCCTTCAGTCTCGAGAGACTATGGTAACATGCTCTGTATGGAGGACCTGGAACAATGGCTGAGAAGACCAATTCGAGAGTGACAATGCCTTCCCCACTGAAGGCAAATACAATCTGTCCCCTGTCCAGCTCCCAGGTTTTGTTGGTTTTGGGACTGCCTCTTTGCCTCAGCCTGCTGGACAAATGTCTCTTCAAAATGGAAGAGGCTGTGATGCAACGCCTGTCTCCAGGCTGAATGCTCACATGTCAGGGTTTCCCATCTGTTGAGGTCCATTACTAATGCTTTCATATTCCGCTTGCAGATGTCCTTGTATCGCAGCTGTGGTCTCCCTCTGGGGCAATTTCCCTGCACTAATTCTCCATACAGGGGATCTTTTGGAATCTGACCATCAGCCATTCTCACGACACTATACCGAACAGTGGCCACCAAAGAGGGAAAAGAATACTCAGCAGAGAGGCAGGGCTCTCTTTGAATTCAAAAGCTGGAAGGAATGATTGGTTAGTGCTGGACAGACAATCATCCCAGCCCAGAAAAGTCCCTCCCCATCACACAAACTGCAGACAGCATGCAAGACTGCAAACAGAACTCCACCCAAAGTACATTAGATGGGTACATTTTGCAATTGGAAGTGGAGCTGTCTGAAGTAGTTAAAGCTGCATGCTCATCATCTAAATCTTTTACTGTCTCACAAACTGCAATTTATAATCTGTAAAATCTGTATTGTTTGAAGAGGGATTCAGAAGCATTCTTTGACATCCTTGTGGATCCATGAATTGGATGTTGATCTTGATTCATTGTTTCCTCTAGATCTATTTTATATTTGAGCTGTTGTTATTATTGTTTGGATTTTGTTATTTCTGTCTTTATGGGTTGGGGTGGACAGCTGTCTCTCTCTCTCTCTCTCTCTCAACAAACAAACAAACAAACAAACAAACAAACAAACAAACAAACATGCTTTTGTTTGGTGATTTGTCATCAGAAAAAAAAATCAGGCTCCAGTTGCATGTTGCCTTTGCAAACAGAGCACCTTCAATAATGCATTTCTTATGCCCTCCTTGTATGAAGTTGCCTATATTTTTGTTCTAAAAGACTCAAGTTCAAACATCCACTCAGCCATGAAGCCGTTTAAGCTCCTTGAGCAAGAAGGCAAACATAAGTAAAACACCTTGGTGGTATCTTTACTCACTCAGAGATTCAGCTAGCTCAGTGGTTTAGGTCAGGAGTTCAGTTCCCCACTGTGCCTGCTTGACAGCTGGACTCAATGATCCAGAAGGTCCCTTCCAACTCTGGAGTTCTAAGATCAAGATTATTATCTTGTGTCATACAGGTATTCTACTCAACAACATACACAATCTGGTAAAAAATTTGGAATCTTATTTAAAAATCTAGTGTCTGGAAAGTTTGTTGGGTCCACAGTAAAATGGGGTTCAAGAAGCAACTGACATCTGTCTGTTTTTCACCTTTAAGGCTAATTACAGGGTGTCAACTGGGAATTTTACTTCCTCAGCTCCCCAGCAGAATGGTCCCCATTTGTAGAACATTCTAAGTAATGTAGGAAATCCTGACCTTTGGTTCATCTGCCTCAGTATCGTATACAATGGCTGGCAATAGCTTTTCAGGATTTCAAGCTGAGGTATTCCCTTGTCTTGGCAGGATATGAGAGAAATGGGATCTGTTACCTTTATAATGTGAGGTAGGTGTACTACCACAAAGTTACAGCCCTATTTAAGGTGAAGTTTTCACCTTATAAGAACTTTGTTTCCTGGGCAAACAGCACAGTTATAGTGTAAGACCCCTGCTCTGGATCAGTAATTCAGTTGAAGACAAAGGTTTAAAACCCTACATGAAGGACCACAATCCAGACTGGCTCCTACCGCTAATTAGGGCATGATATGTACCTGCTTCTGAAAATTCACTGGTGGTTGATTTTTTTTTTAATACTGTCACATTCATTTTGGCTCTTAGCCTGCAACCCACCATTTACTGCTAATAATAGCTATCTTACTGGGTTACTGTAAGGATTACAACAAGATGGAGTACTTTGAACATTCACAAGTCCTTTGTAAATGGTACATGATATTATCACTTAGTGGTTAATTCTTAATATAGGTGTCACATTGACATAGGACAGGTGCCTTATTCCTCTCCTAAATGTCTTCATCTGCATGTGTCACTTCTGTAACAAGTGTCATTTCAGAATTCATAAGCATTTATCTAGCAAACAAACACAATAAGGAATCTTGAATCTCTAGACTTCAGATATTTTTCCCTTAGCACATTCAAACTATTAACCCCCCTTTCTTTTCAAAAGAAATAAGGCTTAAATGTGACCACAAAACTAAGAGATTTATTTCCTTAGACCAATCCATTGTTTAGATTTCATGTAAAGCAGTTCAATGTGAGTAAGCAATTAAGAAGGTAATATATACCCAATGATGGAGATTAATTTCTCCAAATTTGAAACAGAATCCAGAATCCAGAGAGCACAGGTTGCTGTCCTCTGAGGATGCCGGCCACAGAGACTGGCGAAACATCAGGAAGAACAACCTTCAGAACACGGCCAAAGAGCCCGAAAAACCCAGAACAACCATCAGAATCCAGATTTCATACAGAATTCACAAACTTTCCATGAACCTTTAATAATATCTCAAGGTGGGGTAGTGCAACAGCAACACACAGTTATTGCGATTCATCCTCTCCATTACAGAACTATGTAAAGAAATGTAGAACTGGAAGGGACTCAGAGTTTCCAAAAATTCACTCAGTTGATGATTGCTCTCATGGCCCTCCAGAGACAGAAAATCTATTGCCAAAGCAACCCTGAAAGGTGGCCATCCAACCTTAACCTACAATCCTCCAATGAAGGAAAATCAATCACCTCTGGTGGCAGTCTGTTTCTCTCAGGTAGCGGAAACAGGAGCGTGAGTATGACATGTAGAAGAAAATCCTGTGTGCCACCTCTAAGTGGTTGTATGACATTATGTAGAAAGAAAGAAAGAAAGAAAGAAAGAAAGAAAGAAAGAAAGAAAGAAAGAAAGAAAGAAAGAAAGAAAGAAAGAAAGAAAGAAAGAAAGAAAGAAAGAAAGAAAGAAAGAAATGACAAAGCCTGGCAGACAGAGCTTTTTGAAAGCCGAAACTCAATAAGACACACATATTTGAGAGATGCTGCTTTTTTTGGCTATACCAGTCTATTGGGTTCCTTCCTTCCTTCCTTCCTTCCTTCCTTCCTTCCTTCCTTCCTTCCTTCCTTCCTTCCTTCCTTCCTTCCTAACTAACTAACTAACTAACTAACTAACTAACTAACTAACTAACTAACTAACTAACTAACTAACTAACTAACTAACTAACTAACTAACCAACCTGTTGCGCATTATTGATATATATGCAAATATTACAAAAATGTCATTAGTTTTTACTTTCTGCAATGTACAAGTCACCAACAACTCCATACTCAAAATTTCTTGTATCGAGATGAAGTGGACCCTTGCAAAACCAAGTGTAAGCAAGGATGCTTTATCACAGCTTCTGGTGCTCCCCCCAAACAAGAGGCATTGGCCAAAATCCACCTCCATAGCTACACAAATGACACAACTGTTGGAGGTAAATTGCCCCATATTTAAAAATCAGCATGTTGTGGTTTAGTTTTTACATCGTGTCCGACTAGAGCACATCAGGCCCTCCTGTCTTTCACTGCCAAAAATCATCATAAGGTAAAGGTAAAGGTTCCCTTTGACAATTTTTTGTCCAGTCGTGTTCGACTCTAGGGGGGCGGTGCTCATCCCCGTTTCCAAGCCATAGAGCCAGCGTTTTTGCCCAAAAACAATCTTCCGTGGTCACATGGCCAGTGCGACTTAGACACGGAACGCTGTTACCTTCCCACCGAGGTGGTCCCTATTTATCTACTTGCATTTGCATGCTTTCCAACGGCTAGGTTGGCAGGAGCTGGGACAAGCGACGGGAGCTCACTCCGACGCGTGGATTCGATCTTACAAATGCTGGTCTTCTGACCCTGCAGCAGAGGCGTCTGCGGTTTAGCCCGCAGCATCACCACGTCCCTCTCGCCACCACGTCCCTCTCAAAAATAATCATACTCATTAACAATTGCATGCTGAGTCACGCAACTCATAATGCCTATGTTGATTTCTTAACTTAAGGCAATTCACCTGTAACAGTTACACCATTTGTGTTACACCAGCATAACAAAGCAACAGGAATTGAGCCACTGTGTCACATTCTCTTATTTCCTCCTTTTTAAAAAGAAAAAGAAATAAGTAGTGATGGAAAAACACTTGAGAGCTATAAGTAGAGGACAGCTTTTTCTAGACCTCTTTTAAATATTATCTGAAGGAGGGAGAGCAGCTGCACAGTAGAAGCCTTGTCTGAAAGCATCCCAATAGACAAGTCTTAGGAATTGTTCAGTGTAGCTTACATAACAACGGCAGACTCTAGATGCATTTAGAGTGTAATGTGGTAAAAGGGGGCATTTAAAAGTACTTGCATATTGTAGCATTTGTGCGCAACTTTCACAGAGACATGCTACATACTTAGAAAACTTTTACTAAAATATTCTGTATGCCATCATTACACATTACTTTTTTCAGATAATTCTCTGATAATTTCCTGATTCAAAGTATGAACAGTAAACTAAAGGAATTTATTTAGGTCAAGACAGATTATCAAAAAAACCCTATCTACTGTACTCTTGTTTCCTATATTGGGTGGAAGAGATTCATAAAAATATCTGTTTAAAAACTGGTGTCATGTAAGAGTATAACATATAGGGAAACATTGGGAAATGTTAAAGCAGCAGGGAGCTGGATTCCAGCTGTATACTCATTAGGTAAAGGTTAAAGGTTCCCCTTGACAATTTGTCCAGTCGTGTCCAACTCTAGGCGGCGGTGCTCATCTCCGTTTCCAAGCCACAGAGCTAGCGTTTGTCCGAGGACAATCCTCTGTGGTGACGTGGCTAGTGTGACTAGACACGGAATGCCGTTTACCTTCCCACCGAAGTGGTACCTATTTATCTGCTCGCATTTTTGCATGCTTTCGAACCACTAGGTTGGCAGGAGCTGGGACAAGCGGCGGGGGCTCACTCCGTCGCGTGGATTCGATCTTACGACTGCTGGTCTTCTGACCCTGCAGCACAGAGGCTTCTGCGGTTTAACCCGCAGCGCCACCACGTACCTTCCGTATATTCATTAGAGGGTATAAAATTATGCTACTTTGGGTGGAGAATGCAAAGAGCTGTTGTGTATTTGGAGAATGTAAATGGCTGTTGTGTATTTGCAGACTGCCATTCATTATGACTTATGAGCAAAAAAAAAAAAATTCTTAACTCCTTATATGGTGAAGGGTGAGCTCACCAGTAAGACTTCTTGATAATTGTATGTACTTGCATTGCCTTGTTGTAAGTAGATAAGACTTGCTTTGCTAGATCAGGGCTGGCTGGCCTCCAACAGTTCTCAGTGTCAGCAGAAGGAAGACAACAACTGACATGACTCTGGATTATGTGTCAGTTTTACTGGCCATTTTGAAGGGAGTGTCTGAGAAACTGACAAGTCTTTTACCAGTTTTGTTGGAAATGGAAGTTATGGAAGGGAAACAATGAAGGAACAGTTGAGTGGGCAGATAATGTAGGTAAGTGGGTAGAAGGTCGCCAAACATGTCCTTTTGAGAGTGCATCTGAGTAGGATTCATCACAGAGTGGTCGCAATGACTAGATAGGCGGGGTATAAATGGAATAAATAAATAAATACTTTTTTAAAAAAAGCAAAAGCCAGACGTAAGCAAGCACAGTAACATTTCCCATGCTAGCTGGAGTTAATGTGGTCTCAGTTTTTGACCCCCAAAATTCAGGGAATATAAAGTTGCTCTCCTGGCAATGCCACAAAAGATGGAATAATAGTATACCTTTCAATTTGTAATGCTATAGTGTTTTCATCTGACATTATCCTTAATTTCTGGGGGAAAAAACAAGAAATCCATGAAAGTTCACATTAAAATATAGTAGTTAGTCTTTATGATGCCACAATGTTTTTACCTTCTTAATTTTTTTTTTACAAAAAATATCTTTTGTTTTGGTTTTGCCTGACATGCTGGCACAAACTAACATAGCTACCTCTTCTAAAACTTACCGTAATTTCTGAAGCTTTTTGTTCAGGCTTTTCCAAAAACTCTGCAATGGATTGGTTGCCAGCCTCTTCTAACTTGAAGATGTTCCAAAGGTGTCTTTAATAGGAATCAGGAAGATTGGAGAATGAAATGGAATAGAAGAGTAAAACAAGAAGTCCTGGCTCTGCCTCCTTTAAGAAACAAAACATCACAAGAATGGAGAGAAGAATAATCACCATTCCCTTAGAATGTGAAATTATAGTATGTTATAGAGACAAGAGGCAGACTTTTTGAAAAGAATTGGCAAGGTATAAAGGAAACCATATGCACAAACTAGATCAATCCACCTCAGCCTATAAGAATTTTAACTGGGAAGTGGAGAGCTGCAAGCTTTGACTTGCCTTGGTGACAGAGACAGTAATGTTAGGAAAAGCTGAAGGCAACAAGAAAACTGGAAAAGTGGGAGACCATCTATGAGATGGGTTGACTCCATAAAAAATCCACAGCCATGAGTTTGCAAGAACTGAGCAAGAGTTGTTAGAGACAGGAGCTTTTGGACATCATTAACTCATAGGATCACCATAAATTCCAAATGACGAGACAGCACAAAGCAACAACATGTGACAGAGGGACAGCTTCTCATCATACCAAGTGACAGTGTAATCCTGACAAAAAAAATTGTTTGCCAGAGCAGGAGTACTGGTAACTCCAGGTCAATTCAGCTGTTACTCATTCAACTGGCAGTTGTGCTGTTGCTTCCCTTTAGTATACTAAGTAGCCATAGGCCTTGTTATCTAGAATAGTTTCCCTCCGCCAAGCAGAGACAGAGATTTAAGTCCCCTTTTTCTTCCACTCCCCAAAGTGATCCCAATCTGGGTTCCCTCTCCTTGTTGTCGCACTGTGCCCTGTGCTTTCAACTCAGAACTGACATAGAGTGACTCTAATAGGGCTTTCAGGGTAAATAAGGTATTCAAGGATTGGCTTTTCCAGTTCTACCCCCTAATGAGTTTCCATGGCAGAGCCATGAATCCTAGTCCATTACTCTGTCTATTACACCAGACATCCATTTTTCCTGCTGCCTTCAGCAACCACGGTGCAGTGGTTAAACTGCAGTACTGCAGTCAAACCTCTGCTCACAATTTGAGTTTGATTCCAACAAGTTCAGGTAGCCAGTTCAAAGTTGAGTCAGCTTTCTGTCCTTCTGATTTCAGTAAAATGAGTACCCAGCTCATTGGGGGTGGGGAGTGTTTATTGCATAATTATGTTGTAAACCTCCAAGAGAGTGTTCTAGCACTATAAGGAAGTATATAAGTCAAAAGGACAACAACATCCTCTCCTTATGACTGTTATGTATGGAAAAAAAAAACATACCTATTCCTGAAACCCCCAATGTGTTCATAATTCGACCAAGTACTTCCTCAGCTCCATTTGGATCTGCAGAGTCTGAATTTCTAAGCTTTTTTCTGACTGGACGCCCTCCGTCTGTTTTTGACTAAAACGACCATCATTCCCAGCCAACATAGACTTTGGTGCTTTCCATGCATTTGCAAATTCCAAGGCTTTTGTTCACTGTTACAGCTGTGCCAGCAAAGATTATGTGATGCCTGGTCATAGAAAGGGATTCATTTGAATCTCTTATGTATCCATAATCTAATCAACTAAGTGTTTTCACAAGACTTTTGGTTTCAAAGCAGAATCTTACATAGAAGAATTATTCACAAACTGCAATTTATTGTCCTCTTCTTTATAAAGAAATGATAAAGACTGACCTATTTGAGGCACACGTTGATGTTTTATTAAAGAAATACTGTAAATAAATATCTTTTCTCTTTTAAGGGTTCAGAACCATACTGTTAGCAAAACAAGCAAGAGCTACATTTAAAACAGATCAAATTAAGTTGTACGGGAGTGAGGTTTCCTCTAGAAGAAACTGGGATACACTTTTGGAATGAAATCCCCAGAGACAGAAAGAAAAGTAACTAAACTCCCCACCACCACCTCTTTATCGTTTCAGCACAGATTATTAGAGTTATAAATAGCTCTTTAAGAGTAAACACTCTTCCCCCCTTGTTATTTAATGCTGCTTTCAAAGTGGCTGTTTCTTCTCTTAGCACATCCACACATCCTCACAGACAAAAACAAGCTGTCCAGCGACTGAGATAACACGCTTCTTAAGGCACTTTGGCATCAGTGGGGGGGGGGGCAGCACAATTTAGGAGCAGATTTGTGGGTGATTTGAAAGAGATCAGCAAAGATTTATAATTCCCAATTGTTGACTGACGAGACCAGCAGAACTATTGCCCCCCCACATCTAAATTATAGTACTGAAATAATAAAAACAAAAATAGGTGTGTGCACACAAGCACATGCACGTGTGTCTGAGCAACTTGACTGACTTAGAGTGGACTTTTCTGTGCAAAGATTATGTCCTTAGTTCAGTTCTGGAACCCAGGATAAATTCCTGAATTTGGGATTCAAAGTTCAAGGTTTTTGCACCATGCTCTGATCAGTGGATCTCAAGGTTTGAAGAAAATATGAGTAGATCCTGCAAACCTATTAGTTTGCCCACCTTCGGGAGTGACTAGACAATTATTTCTCCCACTCTTTGTGCTATGTTTCTCATTGTTTGTTTTGATATTTATTCCATCAGCTATACTGTATGACACCACTACAGTAGGACCACGTATTTGCAGGGGATCGGTTCCATGGTCTACAATGGATGCCTGAAACCATGGAGATGAGGGAATCCTATATACCAGAGGTCCCTAATCCCTGGTCCGCAACCCGGCACTGATCTCCTACACACACCCCCGCAAGCGCCCCCCAGGAGCGCTGTGCATGCATGCACAAGAGTGTGTTCTGCCCCCTGCGAGCACGCCATTCACATGCACGCAAGTGTCCCCATGAGCACGACGTGTGCATGCACGCGAGCGTGTTCTGCCCCTGCGAGCGCAATGTGCGTATGCATGCAAGTGCCCCTTGTGAGCGCGACATGATCATATGTGCAAGCGAGCTCTGTCTCCCTATGGGTGCGCTACGCCACCCCAAATTGGTCCACAGTTGGGAAAAGGTTGGAGATCACTGCAACAAAGAATGGGGCAGGACCAAGGCCAGTATACCCTTGTATACTGTATATAAGGATGGGGGCAAAAAGTGAGTAAGTGAAACCACAGATACCAATCCCACTGATATGGGGGTCCTACTGTAATTGCAAGTAGATCCAGTCTTCTGGCATGAGTATGTGGCATACAGTATTTTGTTCAGCTGGTAGTGATTGTGCTTCTCCATAGCATTTCCATTTCTATTGTTTAGTCTTGATTTTGGCTTTTGTGATCACCTACAGGTTCAGTCCTTTATGGTCATTGTTGGTCATGTCCAGATGGCATAATTGATTATGCATAAGTAGGCCACAGTGTGTGAGTGAACCCTATGCCTTTTGCCTGCCATCTGCTCATACTGGTAAGGACTACACCTGCAATGCTAGTCTCTTTCTGGAGATATGATGTGGGGCACTGTGTTTGGCTGCTTGCTAAAGGATCTCAGCTGTTTGACTTCACATATGTGGACCCTATTTATAAATAAACTAAAATATTATATGTACATAACCAGAGGTAGACATGGTGGCCATAAAGCAAATTCCAAATTCCATACTCAAGCAACATTTCTGGTTGACTGAATTAAAGGTGGATTTTTAAACTGAAGATTGCAAATGCTGCACCAGCAGTACTACCATTTGTCACAGCTTAGGGACTTTTGATAGGAGTGATCCAGGCCTGAAACTTACCTCCATCTGGACAATGCAGAAACTGCCTAAGACTCTCTGATCTGTTTGTATAAAGGGATGTGGAACATGCCCTGGATAGAGAACTCGGGGTCATAAAGGAGGGGCTCTGTTTTCAAAACAGAGATTCAAAGTTTATTTCCTTTTATGGCATTTCTTGTTCCCAACAAAACTAGGGGCTGTTCAACATGAAATCTGACACCTAGTGAGCCCTGTTTTAGAATCAGCTTCTTCTTCCTCGTGATATCTTTAGGCAGCTTGCAATCTGAAATCACTAACATCAAATCAGCCTTTTGTATCATCATGCCCAACAGAGATATTTTAGCTTGAAGGCACACAGATTTTTGGGCTCATAAAGATATCACTATAACATGGATTCTGGATTTCTGTCATCGAGGACGACTACATGGTCAAATACCATGGAATTTACTTTGCTTATAAAATGGGTGAATTCCATTTTTTTTAACCTTTCTGCTCTGCATGACAAACAAGGCTGATTCAAATTGGTTCAGCATATTTGCTGTCAAACTGTTTTTTCCTCCCTCACTGCCTCCAGAGGTCTAAAACTTTTTCATAACTGGGGGATTTGATCAGGCTTATTCCCTTGCAGGCATTGTTGTAAAGATGGTGTGGCTGTAGCAGCCGCATCTCCTTTCCCAAGCCACTTCTTCTTTTCTGAAAAACAGCTTCCCACCCCAGTGTGCGTGATATGCGGGGCGTGGGGGACATGAAAAAGCAAATCACTGTAAGTAAGGTTTGTTGTGAAGCTGCTTTCTCATTTAAAGCTTCAAAAACTTTTCAATGGAAAATGAACATGGAAAAGGTACTTCATAGTCTGAGAATAGAAAACATCAAAAGTTTTAACATAATTTTGCAAAATACATAATAATTCACAACTCAGAATGATTGTGGTCACCTCCTTCCCACCAATCATTAGTGACTACTTTCCCCTACTTTCAGGTAACACATGCAGGAATCACTGATCTCTGTTGCCATAGAGTTTTAAGTTACCATTCACACTTGTTAAAAAACAACCCTGAGAATTATCTGGAAGTTGAGTCACGGCAACTGGACTTCTTTCTTGTTAGATTGAAATGTTTCGCTCCTCCTCCAAGTAGCGAAACATTTCAACCTAACAAGAAAGAAGTCCAGTCGCCATGACTCAACTTCCAGATAACCACACCTGGACGACTGAGAATCTTCACAGAAAGCCCTGAGAATTGTTTGGTGTTTGGGTGAGAAATACATAACTGATGAAAAAAGTAGTCAATCTCTGGATTTTCCTTTGCATGGTGTCACTTTGTAAATGGTAGCGAACAGAAGGAAATACAGTGGAGCCTTGACCTATAAATGGCCCCCCTTACGGACTTTTCGATGTACGTACAGCTCCAGCTGCAAAATTCTGGATCGATTTGCGGCCTGGAGCTTCGATGTACGGATGAAAAAGGGTGGGAAATTCAAACTGTTGGTGGTGAAGAGGCTGCTTCTTTAGCTCTTTTGCCCCAATGGGAGGGAGCTGGGCGGTGGGGGAGAAAGGCAGGAGCTGATCTGGCCTTTCTCCCCCACCGGGCAGCTTCTCCGCTGCTAAAATCGCCATTGGGGCAGCCCTTTGGGAGAAGCCGGGTGGTGGGGAAGAAAGGCAGGATCTGATCCGGACTTTCTCCCCCACCGCGAGGCTTCTCCCAAAGCGCTGCGCCCAATGGTGGTTACAGCAGCGGAGAAGTGGTGGGGGAGAAAGGGCTGGAACAGATTAATGGGTTTTCAATGCATTCCTATGGGGAATGCATTTTCGACCTACGGACACTGTTCCAATACGGATTACGTCCGTAGGTCGAGGCTCCACTGTATCCTACAGACCGTGGACTGGTTGGGGGGCTGTGTGGCATGCTCGCACGGGGAGCATGGCACGCTAGTGGGAGTGTGGCATGCCTGCAAGGGGTGGAGGACGCTCACATGCATGCATGTGGTGGCACTCGCGGGGGCCCGCTCGCAGGCATGTGCACGGCGCACTTGCAGGAGGTGGACTGCCCCTGTGCACATGCACGTGGCAGCACTCACGGGGGGTCAGGAGACTGGTGTCCTACCTACGCCACAGACTGCTACTGGATCACAGATCAGGAGTTGGGGATCCCTGCTGTAGACCACCTTGACTGCTGCCATTATTGTTGTAAACATTCAGGCTGCCCTTTGCTATGTACAAAGCTTGGCATCCTTTTTCCTTCCGGCAACACAGGCATGATATTCTGCAGCAATATTGGGCTATTCCTGGCTTTTTTAATAGTGGGTACAGAAGCATAATATTCCACATTCATAAACCAGAGATTTTTAAAAAATATTATCAGAATTCCGTTGAAATAAGAGAACCATGTGGCCATTAAACAATACAAATGTTGAGAGTACGTGATGCTTTTATTGACCACTAATGGTACTGCACAATTTGCTAAACCACAGATTGACTAAAACCTGGTCCTTTTTCCTAACATTGTGAATAACTGTTTTAATGTTTCTGTAATGAATCTTTGAGTTCTTATGCTGCCAGTTTTAATCCAGTTTTATATGCTCAAAATCTTTTATTCTCTGCTACTGGTTTTTATGTTTGTTTTATATAGTGCTTTCTTTAGTAATTGTTTTATTATATTGCTGTACACTACCAAGATATTCCCAGTTAATGAAGTAAGAATGGCAGGCAGGCAGGCCAGACTGGATACTCCATATTTTGCATAATATTAATAATCTGGATGGCATTACCTGGCACATGCAAAGCCCCTCCAGGCTTTGTATTTTCTCTCAGGTCAAGTACCGCCATCCCACAACACCTCACATGAAATTTTTGATCCAATCATGCATTTAACAGCAGAGAGCGTTAAGTATAGAATCATTCTCCCACCATTATTATTTTCAGGGGAAGTTTGGTGAAAGGCTTTATTGTCTATCTAGTTACTAATTCTAAGCTATGATTCTATGCCCATTTAGCTGGAAAAAAATGCACTGAAGTAAATGAGGTTTACTTCTGAGCAGTCGGGAATAGGATTGCGCTGTTAATTATCTATTATTAACTATTATTTACACCCACTTCTGCTATACATTCCCATATAATTAACACAAAGGGGGGCAGAAAAATTGCAGAACTCTCCTCCATACAGGATGTTAATTTAAAAAATTAATCTAAGTGATGTAGCACATCAGTGATGGTTTAGCAGGGTCAAAAATAATAATTTCATTTCCCTTGTCCCTCAGCCAAGGAGCAGGAGAAGTGTTAAGTTTGCCAGTATTGTGAAGTGGCTCATTTATTACGCCACTTCACAACACCAGAAATTGACAACGGAAGGACAGCTTAAGGCTTGCTTCTTGGTCTGTTCCCAATGATCACATGCACAGGAAAAGGACCAAACTAGAGTGAACCTACCCACACCAAAAAAGTAGGAGCCCCTGACAGAAGGGGAGATTGATTTGCTCTAGTGATTACATCTTGATGACCGGGGGGAAAAAGATTAAACCCATCTGTCCCCACAGCACACCAAACAGTAGGACAAATACCTGTCTGATTGAGTCCTTAGAGTGATTAACTGCAATGTGATAGAAGCTACAGTACTCTTCAATCCTGGCTGTGTTTGGATGCCAACAGTTGGAATGCAGTCAAGATTTAACTCAGCTGGCTTCCTAAGATATACCAGCATTTCATGTTTAAACACTCAGTTTAACAACAGGTTTGAGATAGACCAGGCATCCAGTTCAGGGGCATGAAAAGAAATGCATGGGACTTTGTAAAACAATTACTTTTGAGGCCATGTGGTAAAAGGGTGGTGTAAGATTTCCCCATCCCACCCCTTGGGACCTCAGCCTTATTGTGTTTGTTGCACAGAGACTTTCCTGCACTTTGAGGGAAGGATTGGAACAAAGCTGGAATTTCCTCTGGAAGGGCTATGACTGATACCCACATTGCTTGGCTTTGAGCTGTATTCTGGCCACAGCCTTTTGTGGTTCCTCTCTGTTTGACAGCAAGCAGGACAGTTCTTGGGAAACTTCTCATCTGTCTGCTCCGAATTAGCAGGTGGGTTTGTGAAAGTCGGAAGCCTCTTTGGACAAGCAAACAGGAGGAAGGATGTTTCAGTGCACACAGCTGCTGGCAGGCGAGGCTGCAATGGGAGGCTAAACAAAGGAAAGGAAAGGGAGCAGATCTCTCCTGTGCATAGTCAGCGAGGTGGAGGCCAAGCAAGTAGCAGTTTGACATCACCAAGGCTGAGCATTGGATTACATCAAACAGGGACTTGGCAAGAAAGGGAGGAAACGCCTCCTGGGCCCTCCGAAGTGCAACTTTGCTCAGCAGCTTTGCAAGCAGCAACACTCTTAAGGCCAAAAGCGTGACTAAGCGGGCTACTTTGGCGCTCTGCCATTCCAGGCATGCATGTTCAGGAGATGTGGGACTGAGTGGCATTTGCTCTTCAACACTCTGGGTTTCTAACTTGTTACTCCAAGGTCTGTTGGAGCCATCTTCTGTAAGTAGACTTCTGCATGCTGTGAAAAAGGCTGACAGCAACGATTGAGGCTGTGTTTTTAAAGCCAGGGAAAATATCCTGTTATACTGAAGGGCCAGCCTCACCGAACAAAAGCATGTTGGGGTGGTTGTACGGGGGCCTGAGAATGCACGTGTTTTAAATATATTCTCATGGGACAGGAGTTGGGGTTTTTTTTTTTGGTATGGTTTTGTTTTCTTTTTGCATTAATGATTGTGCATGGTAGAAGTTCAAAAACCATGAACTGTATAGTTGCTGCTAGAAAGAATGGCAAGTTCCTGACTATGGATCATAGATTATAAGGGAACTTTTGAAAAAAAAAGATGAGAAATCTTACACTAGATGCAGCTCATGATAAATACATCATATGAAAATTTCTAAAAATCCACATTTAACTATTATAAACACCAGTGCTCATATATGTATCTACGTTGTTGACATGGCTCTCGAGATTATTGTATTTGACTTGATACAGCTTCCTGTATTTGGTCAATGAAAGAAATTTAAAAGTATTCACTTTTATGAATATTAACACTGTTGACTATCTAATCTATAGACTCTGGACATATGAAATGCACTCTAATTTTCTTTTTCCTTATTAACAAATAATTGCATAGAGACAGGACGTTGTGATGTTTAAATTGGACTGGAGATGCTGCTGCTATTGTACTAAACAAGTTTTTTTATAGGTTTGCCAGGTTTTCATTTATAAATACTGTCAGAATAGGGGAAAGTTTGGTGTAATGACCTGGAAACTTCAGCTAGTACAGAATACAACTAGATAGTTTATCATATGGTATATTGATCCTATATCAGCTGCAGAGCTGGCTGGTGCATGATGAGAACTAATTAAAAGTGCTATGAACTTTATGAACACTTTGAATTGCGTCCAAGTTATTTGAAGATTGTCCACACTCATCTGTGCCAGCCTGTGTTTTAAGATTTAACCTGGAAGACCCTTATTGCTGGCCTTCTACCAAAATCAATAAGCCTGACAGGTTTTAGTGACATTAATGATACAGGTTTCTCAGTGATGTCCCCTGCCCTATATAATTTTATCTCAACTGCCACAACTGTCTTTAACTGCCTTTTAAAATGTGTTTAAATTCCATTTGTTGCCTGTCCTGTTTTTTTTTTTTAATCATCATCTCCTGGTGTTTTATTAATGGATTTTATTGAAACTAGTCTTACTTAAATTGTTTATATTTGTAATATCAATTCTGCAATACATTTTCAGTGGTATTAAAGTGTAAGTCTCCTTGGAAAGAGTATGATCTTGAAGGGGAAGGAAGGAAGGCTTAGTTGTGGAGGTCATGTCGGAAACATTCCATTGGCAGTGCTTTTCTGAATACGTATAAACAGCATGATCCATAGGTCACGGAGTTCTCTAGCCCAGTCTATGTGACGGCAGAGATCCAAGACCTCAAAAAACAATCCTTCCCTAGCCTGCAACCCGGTATATTTTCTCTCAGTTTCCCAAGATTTTACTTGAAACTGTCTTCATACAAAGTATGTACTCTTCCATTGGACTATGCGTAGCAATTCCCTACCATAAAATGACCACATTTGCTACTTGACAGAGGACAGTCTTCTCTTTGAAGGGCTTCCAGAGAATAGCCCTCTATTATCATCTAGGTTAAAATGCTGCCTGGTCCAAGTAAAAATTTAAAGAGAACCATAAGAAAATACAGTATACAGTATACAGTAAACATAGGTTCTATGGGCCCATGTTTTTTATATGAGTACTGCAAGCACAATGAACTTTACATATATATAAAGTTTTTCCCACTCACTGGGCTGAACCAAGTAGCTGATAAGGGTTACAAAAGGATGCAAAGGGCATAACATTTGCCTGTCACCAGCTGGTACTTGGGTAATGCACAGACCTAGTAGTAGGTTATTGTTTTCTCCACAATTATAAATATTAAATTTTTGTTTAAAATATTATAATAATTTATGGTGTGCATCTTTATATTAACATATGTGCAGGCAAATATTATGTGAAGCTAAATCCTCTTTCCCTTCTTTTTTGGCGATGCTCCAGTGGCCACTCTACCCTATAGTTATCTGTTGGTTGCATTAGATCATTTCTGACCAGTCCATTGCTCGCATATCTGTGTCTTGAATCATTTTTTTCCTTTTCTTTGCCGCATGCATTGTAATGTCTATTGTTAAAACAGATGATCCAGTCAATACTGCGATATAGCATCCCATTACCTGAATGTTTTGTAATTCTCCATTATTGACTGACCCAACTGGCTAGGGCAAATGGAATTGGAGGCCCAAATCCTGGAAGGCGGCTGCACTTGCCCAAATTGCTGTAGAACATGTTCTTCTAGATCTCTTCTTAGAAGTTGAAGTTTCTTAAACTTGTGTGCAAAAAACCAGAGGGTTTATTTATTTATACTTCACATCCAAGGAGGGGAATGTGTTAGCTTCATACCCTCTGTTGTTGCTTTTCTCATGCGTATATCTGCAGAGGAGAGGTAGTTCTATCTGTGGAGAATTTCCACATGACAAGAGCCAGAACCTTAATGTTGCTGTATTGTGGCTTGTGTGTAGAACTTCCACAGACACAAGAAGTTCTCCCCTTCAAACATGCACCTTTTGAGTGAAGAAAGCCATAATGGATGGGGTGCAACTAGCACACTCTCTTTTTTCACCTGTGGAGTTCACAGGCTTAACAAGCACCTGACAGGGGTAACATCACATCATTCCAATCTTTAGTGTGTGTTTGTTTTGTGCCTTCAAGTCAGAACCAACTTATAGCGACCCTAATAGGGCTTTCAAGGTAAGTGAGATATTTAAAGAGTACAGTAGTTTTACCAGTTCCACTCCCCCAGTCAGTTTCCACGGCCAAGTGGGGATTTGAACCTTGTTCTCCAGAGTCCTAGTTCATTACTCTATGCACTACACCACATTGGGAATCTCAACCTTTAGTAGAGTTTGAAAAAGAAATAGATTAGCTTGGAAGAAATGTCACTGCATAAACAACCTCACTGGATTTTCTTTAGTGTCTTTGGCCTTAAACATGTTCTAAATGTATATTGATGTCACCACACTTTGTTATGGCTTTCTCAAAAGAACCATAGGGCTGTGGATTTTGCCCAGGATCCTGTTGAGAATAATCATGCAATTGTAATAGCTTCTTGGCCTTTTGGCTAAGATCAAGTGTGTGCGCACAACTGTAATTGCACTGACCCTTTTGGTGAGCTGATCTTCATGAAACCTGTTGTAGAGCTGGTCATGTGACTGATTTCACAAGCTGTATTCAACCAATCACATGACGGACAACCATTCAGAAGGGCAACACCACTTATGCAATTACTAGTGCATGGGTATGTTTGTGTGTGTTTTAACAGAAGTCTAGTCCTTATATTCCAAGTCCATTCAGATGCAATTATAATTCATAAGGTTTTCAAGGAAGAAGGTACAGTATGGCTATTAAACAAGTCTGTGGCTTAGATACCAATTTTCTTTGGTGCATTTTTGTTGCTCACTTTTAGGGAGTGTTATAGTGAACAGGATTAGTCACTGACTCTGCTGTGCTGTAGCAACCTATGCAAACTCCATTCTTCAGTTAAAGAAGAAATATGAGAGTGACCTTCAACTACTGCCATTGCTTTTTTTTTTTTTTTGCATTGAAGGATTTCCTTTCTGGCAGGACAAACATATCATTTGGGCAACACAGCATGCTTTGAACAGCTGTACTCTTGAAACATCTGCACTGAGGTCACTGGTTTAATGGCAGGGGGAAATGGAAATAACAATCCTTCATCTGTACTCTAGCAAACCCCATTTCATCACCAGATATATTTGTTTTGCATTAAAATGAGAGAGTGCATAGTTTTTGAAGAGTTAAACAACAGAGATTAAAGGAATTATACTGGTGCTGTTGGAGAATACTTTGTTGGTGCTATTTCTTACTGCTACTTACTTTCCCCCAATGGGCAAGTGGAATATTCATATATTTTAACTATACACTTAGGGACGTGGTGGTGCTGCAGGTTAAACTGCAGAAGCCTATGTGCTGCAAGGTCGGAAGACCAGCAGTTGTAAGATCAAATCCACGTGACGGAGTGAGCTCCCGTCGCTTGTCCCAGCTCCTGCCAACCTAGCACTTCAAGAGCATGTAAAAATGCAAGTACAGTGGTGCCTCGTTTAACGGGTGCGATGATTTTTTTGCGATCGTTTTTGCAATTGCATTGCGATGGTTTAGATAGGAAAATATTGCATAGGGGTGATCGGTACCCTGTTTCACATACCGATCATCGCATAGCGATGATTTTCCAAAATGGCCGCTGGGTAAATAAAATGGCCGCCCACTGTGTTTTCGCCCGGTTTCCTTGCTTACCGGGCAGCGAAAATGGCCGCTGTATGGAGGATTTTCGCTTTAAGGTGAGTTTTTTGTGCATAGGAACGCATTAAACAGGTTTTAATGCATTCCTATGGGCTTTTTATTTCTGCATAGCAACGAAATCGCTTTGCAGCGATTTTTGCTGCACGGATTATCGTCGCTATGCAGGGCACCACTGTATATAAAAGTACCACTATGGTGGGAAGGTAACAGCGTTCTGTGTCTAGTCGTGCTGGCCACGTGACCACAGAAACTGTCTACAGACAAACGCTGTCTCTATGGCTTGGAAATGGGGATGAGCAAGGCCCCCTAGAGTTGAACGCGACTGGACTAAAAGTCAAGGGGAACCTTTACCTTTACCTAATTATACATGTAGGAAATGATCTGATTTGGTTAGGAATGCTATTGTTAACTCCTTAATTAGGAGCAGTTTCCTACTGTGATTTGCACCACAGACACATCAAGGTAAACTTTTTTTAGGGCCGAAAGTTTTGTCTGTGTGCATTCCTCCTTCCCCATAGCTTTTTATTTGGGAGCTGTTCTATACAGCCTGCTGAAAGAGCAGGTGGCTAGGAACGTGAGAATAACCATAGGGTTTCTGTTTACAGTCAGGCTTCACAAACTATCTGGTGACTATGAATTCTGTCTTGTTTTCATGAGATAACAGCTATCTAGAGTCATGTAGGGTTCACCATGTCTTTGTGGAATGAAGAACTTTGCTCAGTGTGAGCTGAGAGCTTTTGATCTTGCCTACAGCTGTAGATTTCCTTTCAACTTACTTTAATCTCTCCACTTTACTTTACAACATTTATTTTATCTTGTCATCCCCTTTCCCCCTGCTTTTTATATGTGATTCTTCAGCTATGTTAATGTTCCTACCTATTTCCTGAACTGGGCCAATGGAAGCCATGTTCCATAGCCCAGTGTTGTTAGCAAGCTGTTCCATGTGGTATGAGCATGGTCTGACAACAGAGAGGTGCAACAAGCATGTGAATGCTATTGCTTCTTTCGTGCTGCATCAAATAGATTTTGTTGGCTTCCCATTTACTGTAAGGCAGAGGTCCCCAACCCCCGGTCCACAGCCCAGTGCTGATCTGTGGCCTGAGCTGGACCGGGCCGCCAAGACAGACTTCCTGCCCCACCTCTGCACGCACTGACCCCCGCACAGCCGTTTGCGCCTGCTCATGCACTCCAGCACGTCCATGCGAGTGCCGTTCCGACATTTGCGCAAGCACAAGTGCGTAAGCGCCTGTGTGAGCGCTGCGCTGCTGTTTGCACATGCACATGAGTGCACGCTCACACGCACGCACAAACAGCGGCATGGCACTTACACAGGTGCGTGCATGTGACAGAGAGAGAGAGAGAGGCTTGTTCGCGCATGTGCACGAGTGCAGGGGGGACCCACCTTCCCCATCTGGTCCACGGACTGAAAAAGGTTGGGGATCGCTGCTGTAAGGGACAAAAATTGAGGAGGGATAAAAATAGTCCTAAACTCTCTATCTTATGAATAGTCTACTGTGAACTGTTGTAAGAAATGAGTTATTTGTCCTCATCTGTTTTTTTTTTTTTAAATTGGGATCTAATTTTAATTCTTACCATATATAACAGTAGGGTAGCATTTAAGGGGCTTTCAGGCATCCTGTCCTAAGATAAGAATCAGGGGGCGAGTTCAGCTCAGTCAGAGGCAAATAAAATTAAAGGGATTATTTGCTGTCTTTTTAAAAACAAGAGAATAGGAGAGTAAAAATAATATCAACCTGAGTAAAAATAAATCTCCCTGTTGGCATTCAACAAAACTTTGTTCCTTAGTAACACCCCCTGGGGTCCTGTTTTATTTCTGTTTGTGGACAGCTGCAGAGAGCAAAGGGACTTTCTTGCTTTGCTGTAGGTAACTTGAAATGCGGTTGCAACAACAGATTCAAAGTTTGCCTCCCATGCAAAATAAACTTTATATGTAGTGATCACAAAACCAACTTCATTGGGCTGTCTTTGACCAAATGGTGTGCAGCTCACTCTGAAAGAGATGAAGGCAAAGACAGGCATAAGATCTTCAGAGATGCACTGAACTCCCATCCCAAACACACTTTTTATTTCCCAGATTTAATTATGGAGAGTGAAGGAGTTCTGCAAAATTTAAACAGCGTTAATTTGATTCCCCTCCAAAAGTTACCATGACAACCCCTCGTTAACTCCAGTTGCGCTGGAATATTCGTATCTCTAGGACCATCTTCTTAGGTTGAATCATGTAACAACGGCAATATCAACTACTGTATACATTTCCGATGCTAGTTTCTTCCTCTGGTTTTCGTACAGAGACACAAATAGTGTATTTGCGAATTTAATTTATGAGTTGAAGTAGGGATGTATGTGTTTCTAAGCATACAAGGCTAAATCCATTTGTTATTTCCAACTAGAGTAGGTCTACTAAATCAGCAGGGCTTATGTAAAGGGATAGGACCATATCCTCTTTTATCTCTAGCATGAAAACATCTTGGGTCAGCCCAGGCCTCCCTCCTTTCCCCCATCCTTCCCATTTGCAGTGTGGGGGATAATCTCAAATGGCCATCAAATAGGGCGTGTGTGTGTTTAGTTGTTTAGTCGTGTCCGACTCTTCGTGACCCCATGGACCAGAGCACGCCAGGCCCCCCTGTCTTCTACTGCCTCCCGGAGTTATAAGGCAGTTATAGGGCAGTTATAAGGATTACTGGGTTTCTGGACTGGATGCAATACAGCCCTTCCATAAATGGAAAGATTCCTTCCATCTGTGGAAGGAACTGAGGTCCAGGGGACCATCTGAAAGACTGTATCTCCTGGTATGAGCCTTCTTGGCTCTTAAGATCTTCAGAGATGGCCCTTCTCTCAGTCCCAAGACATTCAAGAGCATGTGGAAAGGTGAGAGGCGGCCTTCTCTGAGGTTATGTAATGCCCTCCTCTGGGAGGTGCTTTGGCCCCTTCCATCTTGTCCTTCTGGTGACAGGTGATGATCTTTTTGACAAGCTTTTAACAAGTAACTGAAAATTTCTTTAATCTTGTGTGCTGGACTCTATTATTGTTTGATACATGTTTTAAGGGCTTTTAACTATGGGTTTTAATACTGTTATATATTTTTAATTGTTGTTTAGTGCTATAATTCACAGTGGTTTAGTCAGTTGGTTTTCTAATCACTTATGAACTGTCTTGGGTCCCTTAATAGGGAGAATGGTGGCATAGAAATGAAAACACATTAAACAAACAAACAGACAAACAAAAGTCTTCAGATGGAAGAAGAGGCGAACACTGTTTTCACCAACTTCCCATTGTCTTTGCAGGCCCCTCACATGCTATTCCAAAGGGCCTCCAAACAGCCCAATCATGGTGTCTGGCCATTTGAGTGTCAGGTGGAACCTCACTCCAAAATCTTTTGGGGGAGCACCCCCTGCCACTCTTAACATGAACCCCCTATGCCAACAGGGCAGCTTTTCAAGGAGTATAAGGATCTGCTGGGAAAGGAAGAACAGGTGAAAATCACTTTCCCCTCTCTGCTTTCCTCAATGTAAGAATCCTGAGACTGGAATTCTCTTAACAGAAACCACAGAGAGAGTGAGTGTTCATGGAATTTAGGCACATAAGTACAAAGCAGAGCTGGGAGACTGACTGTCTTGGTTTTGGCCTACAGTTCCCATCAGCCTCACCAACCGTGGCCAATGGTAAGGTACAGAGGATGCTACAGTCCAAAGCATCTGGAGGGCTAGAGGTACCTCAGTTCTGGCACCAGCAGCTTCTGGAGTAAGCAGGGGGGCACATTAACCCCAAACATCTAGGGAGGTTCCCCATCCTGCTAGATCCATGAGCCTCCTGTGACCGCAGATATAAAACAATCCATTCATACACAACTGTTTTGCCTTCCTGTTAATATTTGATGGTTAGTGTTAATGGTATTTATGTTTCACATGAAGAAACAGCAGTGTTCGCAGGCAGCAATTCCACTGGACAGTCATGTACTAAAGCCTGAGAAAAGTCACTTAACTCATGTAAAAAAACAAACTCATGCAGAGTCAGCCTCTTGGCAGTTGCCTGGAATTACAGGACTCTCTTCCTGTGGAGACTCAAAGCTGTAGCATTTTTCAGAAGTGCGGTGTGATGTGAGACTTTTTTTCTGTTGCTGTTGTTTTCTCTGTAAAGGATCCTGTACAAGGAGAGAAGTAGGATTTGTTTTTTGTTTTTTGCTTCCCAGCTGTTGGTAGTCCTTTTGTCAGTCAGTGGTTATGTTTATTATCACCATGTGTTACCTCCAGTATTAGAGGCAATATTCCTCTGAATATTGCCTGCTGGGGAGGGTGAATGGAAGGGCACTCTTACCAGCAGGTCTTTTTTGTTGCTTCCCTTTAATATCTGAGGAGATGGTTACAGGTTGAAAAAAAAAACACATCTTGTTTTGAATAACGTTTTACGTATTTGAAATATGATGCACACAACGCACAGGGAAATGCGGATGTTTTTGCCTAGGAAGCATCAGGTGTTTGGGGTTTTTTTGTTGGAAAGCAAAGTTTTTTTTTTTTTTTGCTGTGAGAGAGTGGTTTATTTTAAATTGCTTGTGAAATCAATATATTTTGAATTGTTTTAGCATATGTGAATGCCTCTGTCATGCAAATTGTGTCTGTGAAATTTCTGAAGTAATGGATGCCAGGATCCCAGGAATCAGAAAAACAGGATACAGTGGGGTCTTGACTTAAGAACGGCTCGAGTTAAGAACATTTTGACTTAAGAACCGCTCTCATTGGAAAATATTGACTTGACTTACATACTTAGATTTGAGTTAAGAACTAAAAAAACCACGTGGGAGGCAGGGAAAGTGCAAAATTTGAACTTTCAGTTAACTGTTGGCCAGTGAAAAGGGTGCCTGTCTGCTTCCTCACTCCTCCCAGCGTTTAGAGAGTGGCTTGGGAGACAGTCTTCAGACTGCCTGGTACTGGACTGCCTGGACTGTATTTTCCCTGCCTTCCCTGAACCTTTCTTGACCTAAGAAAAAAAGAAACAAAATATCCCCCTCTAGTGGTCGAAGGCGGCATCGCAGCTTCCCATTAGTTTCTATGGACGGAAAAGAGCAGATACGGATCAAATGGTTTTCAATGCATTCCTATGGGAAATGCAGATTTGACCTGAGAACTTTTTGACTTGAGAACCGCCTTCCAATACGGATTAAGTTCTCAAGTCAAGACCCCACTGTATACCTTAGGTTTTTTTTGCTGTTGTTTGTTTTGAAAAATTGGAAAAAATGAGCCAACAGAGGGAGAGGTTTTCTCCCTCCTTTGAAAGGCTAGCAGCTGCAGATCTTGTCAATTTTTATCTGGCCAAGTTCTTTTTGCCAATCCCTGGTATGCCTTCTCTGTCTTAAGCCCCAGCTGCCAGTTCCCTATTCCAGTTTGAAAAATGAAACTAAAACAAATATTAAAATTAACACCACAGCAGCAGTGGCAAGTGGCTCTGAGAGGCAGCCGGTGTGAGGGTGCCTCAAATGCAATGACTCTAAAAGCTCGTGTAGCCACCCTAACTGTTATACACCACAGTTTAATGATGGATTAAAAATTTTCCCTACAGGATGTACACTCTGACCTAAAAACCACATCACTGTCACAAGACTCAAATGCAACTTGAAAAACCCTGGTCCATCTCCCAATTCATTTTCATGGTGCACTCGTGTCCTGAGATTGGAATGTTGGATTAGATTAGATAAATCTTGGGTTTTATTCCCTAGAGCTATGGTTGTGCCTTCTAGCATAAAGTAGGTATTCAGGAGAATATAGGAGAATAGGGATGTTGCCTCAGCTGTTGCCACCTATTTCATCAAGAAACCTAAAGGCAGAACAGCCATCTAACAATAATTTTGTGCTGTCAAATTACCTGACGTATGGCAACCTTTTTTTTAGCATTTTCTAGGTACAGAATACTCAGAAGTAGTTTTCCATTCCCTTCTTCTGGGAATTCTCTGGGACTATGCCACTTGTTTGAGACTACCCAGGCTAGCTTTTCTCCTGGGAGACATTGTGGGGAACAGGGGCAGGAACCAGGAAAGTGGTGGCTTGTGATGATTGATGGTTCATCACTGTTTACAAACCATGTACTTTCATGAACTTTCTAACAAAATGAACCATTTCATGGTACATGTGATTCAGGACTTCTGGGAGTGATAAAACGCCCCCCCCCCGTGACTTAGAGATGCCAATCTCATAGCGAGGCTTGCTTTGAGGGGCTTATAACTTGGTCATTCTAAAGCCTATCTTTGCCATACCTGGAGGAGGTGGGGAGGTGAGTCAGCTGAAGACTTGCTGTGAATTTGGTGTTTCTAAATTGTGCAGGAATCTGTTCCACCACTCCTGGAAATCCCAAATCACATAAACTATGAAGCATAGAAATCACCAACACCGATAATACTTCGGTGTTTCATTCCATTCTGGAGAGGCGTGTTTCCCCAAAGTGCCTCAAAATGAAGCACAAAATGGCCCAATTCATGAGTATTTTGGCTTTCTGGTTCGTTTCCTGCCCATCTGTAGTGGAGAATCAGACCTCTGGCTCCATCTATAGTGGAGAATCAGACCTCTGGCTCCACAGCCATATAGCTAACTCACTGAACTATCCAGCCAGCTACAGGTTGAACATTTGTGCTCAATTCTCTGACATGTACATGACAAGCAGAAATACAGTGGCCAAAATCCTGTTGCTTAGTCCAGTAACTTGCACTAGATTTCCCATTGATCCAGTGGGCCTACACTAGTGCAAGTTGACTCAACTCCTCCGTAACTTCTGTTGATTCAGATGTTGTTGTTGTTTAGTCGTTTAGTTGTGTCCGACTCTTCGTGATCCCATGGACCAGAGCACGCCAGGCCCTCCTGTCTTCCATTGCCTCCCGGAGTTGGGTCAAATTAATGTTGGTTGCTTTGGTGACACTGTCCAGTCATCTCGTTCTCTGTCCCCTTCTCCTCTTGCCCTCACACTTTCCTAACATCAGGGTCTTTTCCAGGGAGTCTTCTCATGAGATGGCCAAAGTATTGGAGCCTCATCTTCAGGATCTGTCCTTCCAGTAAGCACTCAAGGTTGAGTTCCCAAAACGGATAGGTTTGCTACTCAATGCCAAATGTGAGATCACAAATATTTTAGTCAATGGGGGAAAATGAAGTTAAAATTTCTCGTTTCTGATGAAATATGGCAATTCTTCTAACAATGCTTATACATTATTTTTTAAAAGCCCACTCACCTCACTTCTTCCAGCAACACTGTCTACCAAGTGACTTTCAGAGCACCCAAAATGAAAAAGTCAGAAACTATTATATTATGCAGTTTTAGTCAGACCTATAGTCTTTAAGTCCATATTTTAAAAATATATGGGATTTCTTGCTATTGCTGTAGACTCTAACAAGATAGGACGTTCTAGTAATAATTTGGATGTTGTAGACCAGCAGTCTCCAACCTTTTTTGGACTGCGGACCGGTTGTGGGGGTGCAGGCTCCATGCGCAGGGGGGCGGGGCCACCCCTGTGCTCATGGGTGGGTGTGTCACGCTCACAGTTGGGCATGCTGTGCTTGTGGAGGGGCGTATCAAGCTCACGGGTGGGCATGTCATGCTTGCAGAGGGATGTGTCACACTTGTGCACATGTGCATGAGAGCAACACGCCCACCCGCAAGTGCGACACGCCTACCCGCAAGCACGGGCCTACTGCCACTTTCTCCCTTACTGAAACACACACACACACACACATATATATATATACACACACCCCAATGCCCCCTCGGTGTGTGTGGGGCTGTTGCTGCAGAGGCGATTGGCCGCAGGAAGAAGTCATCGCCTCCCTCTCTCTCCCTCTCCCTCTGCCTGGCCTATTTTCCACTAGCCGGGGTGGCATGTGTAGCTTTTAAAAATGCTACAGCTTTGTGGAGCTGATTGGGGCGGGGTGAGAGAGTAAACACCGACTTGGTTCAAAGGCGCCATCGCCTGGCCTCTCACACGCTCCCCCAGGCTCCATTTTGTGGGGATCGGCAACAGGGTAGCCCTTTTCCTGCCATCCTGGCCTGCCAAGGGACGCTCTTCCGATGCCCAGCCGTGCCCAAGGCAGCTGCGACCTTGGGTTGCGGCAGGAGTGGCCCATTCGGAAGACCTTTCTCCCTCCTTCCTCCTCCTGCCTTGCTAGGCCCACGTGGGGACGCCTCCCACCCTTGTGGAGGAAGCGCGTCCCAAATCAATCTCCCTCCTTCTCTCCTACTCTCTCCCTTTTCCAGACAGGACAGGCCGTGGGTTCACACATGCAGGCGCACACACGTCTGTCTTGTGCACAGAAAGCGCTGCCTTGCGCAGCCAGTTGCGTCAGTCCAACCTGGTGCTTGGGGGCGACGTTAGATCGGGAAAACGTTCTTCCCCTTGACAGTTAATTTTTTAACTGAATCTTTTTGGGAGGAAGATCAAGACACCAGACACCTTGCTGTGTCTTCCCATTGTGTCTTCCATCTTTTTTCTTTCCCCTCCCTCTCCACAAAATATAGGGAGAGCCTCTTGCTCATGATGAAGGGTGCTTCCAGAACAGACTTTGTAGTTTCAGCATACACTCTCATAGTGGAAATGGAAGTACTTTTGGTTGTGAGGAAACCTGGAGACAGGCTTTCACAGACAAAGCCTTTCTGTAGTGTAGGGGATCAAATAGTTAACCAGGGACAATTTATAATTACACTATTACCTTGCTTGTACTGCACAACCCTTCTCTTGCTTTTAGGCTCTCCTAAGCCTATTTCCCTCAATGGCTTCTGCTCTGATGAAGATGAGGCAGTAAAGGATTCCTTTCAGAACACCGGGTGCAGCAGGAATCCCATGGGTAGTTCAGTCAGTGCCACAGTTGAGGCTGTTGGATCCTAACTGCCAGGTCATTTTAAATTGGTTAATGTTATATAGGGAAGCGGGATGGAGGGTCTTTTGTCCTCTGATTGAAATGAGATGGTGGGGTGGCATCAGGAATGAAAGAGAGTTCTTCCTATATCTATTCCCCATGAGGCCAATTATAGGCCTGCCTTGTGACCTAGTAGGCCTACTCATTGAGGAAGTAAGAACTGTAGTTGCGATACACTATTTGTTCTACATTAGGTGTAGATCTCCCAACCTACATACATGGCGACACCCAGAATCGGAGGGGAGAGTGGAAGACAAGCAACAATAGGTTCAGAAGTATGAGCAGGGTGAAAGGTGTGGTATGGCTAAAAATGAACAGAGCAGGAGAACAGATGAATGAAATAGGAGTTCTCTCTGCACAATCCAATTGTCCCTAGTTGCCTGTAAGTAACTGATCCTATTTAGTCTCCTCCCCTAAGTCTTCTTCAGCAGTTAAATATGAAAGTGTGTGTGTGTGTGGGGGGGGGAAGATACATTTTTTCTAGCACACATCTATGTAAAAGGAAACCTGTGCACTGTCTGACCTTGGCATCTTAGGTCTGTTTTGAACTTTTAATTTGATCTAGGATAATTATGCTTTTCTGCACAACAGGCTACTGCAGGTTCGAAAGCTGAAAACAGTAGAATATAGCTTTCAGTGAAATGAAATAATGAGGGAATGCAGTTAGGCAATGAATTTTTTTAAAAAACACACACCTAGAGAGAGTTTTTCTTTCCATGTAAAATGGTGGAGGGCATCTTATCTTCTCCCCATGAACATAAATATCCACCAGCGTACCACAGAAGCAATCTTGTGGCTTGATGTATCTACTCATTTTCACTTTATATTTCAAAATATACACTGGAAGAGATATAATAGTTTAATAGCTTCAAAAGATGGCTTTTCATCCACAGTATTTTACTTCTAGTAATATGAAAATCAAACTATTGACACATTACATACAGGACTATTTGTTTATTTATTTTATTTGCTAATTATTTTTCAACGTAAAAGATAAATTAAGGTGATTTACACAGATCAATAAAAACGACAATAGAGGATAGAAGTTCAATAAAGCCAGTATCAATTATCAGTGCATGGGAATACAGTATCTGTATGAATATGTATGTTTTCACTACCCAGTGTAGACCTCTCCTGCAGAATCAGCTGTTGAAATCCAAAGGCAGGGGTGAGGAATCTTTCCCTCTTAGAAGCTGCAGCTAGCATGATTATGGAAATGCTTTCTGCAGAGAGTATAGTTTAAGATGTATGGAGAACTCCCAACTGTGCTTTGAGTTGTCCGAAGACTTCTTTGCTTGAAATGGCACCACTATAAAGGTTTCATTCAGTGATTGGTGGATCTACAGAAGTAAGAGCTAGAAGGACATAATGTGAATCACTTAAAACTTTAATATACTATATAAACTTACTGTTGTTCTTGCTAATTTTAGTCTCTATCGCTAAGTATTGGTATTTTGGTTTGGCCATTTTTCCAAGGGATTCCCTTTAAAACAAATTAGTGTTTGATTTCAAAGTCAGGGATCTAGCTTGCTCCATTTGTGACAATGTATGATCCTGCACTGATGGTGCAGCTACAGGGTATCATTGGACATACGTGAGCTGAACCTGTATAGATTACAGCTTCTGACTCTCAAAAGGGGATTAGGTGGTTTGACTGTAATACAATGCTTCTGCAAACCTCTTGTTAAGATGCTAACACTTTTCCAAATTCCCATTCACTACAGTAAGTCCAGAGGTGCTGAGCTGGCCAGTTTAACATTTAGCATGTCTGAGAACAGAAAGGGAACCTTTCTCCAACAGTGTAAGAAATGCCAAATCGACATGAACGGAGACATGTTAGATTCACATGGTGTGTGTCCTCGGTGCAGAGCTGAGGCAGGAGACGAGCACAAAGGCAAGAGGTAAGGCAGGAGAAAACAAGGAGCTTTCAAATTCTACGAGTTCACTGCAGAGAGTTGGCCATGGGCCTTAGTTATAGAGCTTTAACATAGATTACAGCAACATAAATCCATGGAGAATAAATGTATGGAAGACAGACATGTTAACAGACAGAAACACCATGTTCAGAGATAGTACAGTATGCCTATAAATGCTAGAGATATAGTGTTGGTGAATACAAACAATGAGAGAAGTCTTTAAAGTTGTGGAGTTCACTGCCTTCATGTCCTGTTTCTATACCTGCAGGTGGTAGATACTGGGAATAGAACTATGAACTGGGTGGATTGTGGACTTGATTCAGCAAGTACATCGGCCATTGAGCCCAGTATTGTTAATTCTGACTGACAGCAGGTATCCAGGGTTTCAGGCAGGATTCTTTCCTACCTAGAGATATCCGATAATCCTTGGTGACCTATGATCCAAGGGCTACACAGTTTTGCCCTTGCATAGATTCCTAAAACATACAATATCAGCTGTGTTCAAGGTGATATAGTGTGTGTCTTGTTAGGTTCTTGAAGTCAGGATTTACAAGGAAAAGTGAGTAAGAGAGTGAAGAGAGGAGAATGAAAGAAATGTAATTCATTGGAACCAATGGAGCCAATCACCTCGAGGCAACATTGGAGGCATTCAAGAGAACTTTAAACAACCACCTGCATATATCCTTCGATCCATACTCCAGCACTGAGCAGGGGGTTGGACTTGATGGCGTTATAGGTCCCTTCCAACTTCATTATTCTATTATTCCATTCTCCACAAGAGAATTATGTCTGTCTGTCTGACCAGGGCTGAGTTCCCTGGAGTGGACTTGCTTCAAGCTGCATACTGATTGACACAAGATGATTGCCACCTTATATTTGCACATGATAATGAAAGGTCATGAAAGCATCTCTGTTTAGGAAAATTGCACAGTGCAAATTATTTTTTTTCAAGATGTGATAATTCATGGTCCTACCATGTGTGAGTGTCTTTTCTTTGTCAAAAGCAAACAACTATCACTACATACATGCTGAGTGTTCTACAGCAGTGGTCCCCAACCTTGGGCCTCCAGATATTCTTGGACTACAACTCCCAGAAGCCTTCACCACCACCTCTGCTGGCCAGGATTTCTGGGAGTTGAAGTCCAAGAACATCTGGAGGCCCAAGGTTGGGGACCTCTGCTCTACAGTATCTTGAAACCTGTTTCATGAATTGGATTGGCTCTCATATTGATTTTCAGTACAACTTTTAATTGACTAGACCAAAACTTCCACCACAACTCTGTAAGCTGATTCAACTGTGCAATAAATTATGAGAGGATCTTTAACTTTAAATGAAATATATTCAATTCTTTTTTGGTCCGTTTGGTAATATATTTTGAGGATTCTGAGAGTTTAAGTATTAAATAAGTTTAGAAAAATATTACAGCTCATCCCAAAGCAAAAGGCACTGTTTTCCTGAAAGGAAAAACCATAAAATTCATAAGCTATCTTGCATCAAATGTCAAGTATTTCTATTCTTAGTTGACCTTAAAAACTTTTATAACCCAAAAATATCAAAAACAGATGCACTAATTTATATACCGCCCTATTATTAAAAAGCACTATTCTGGTTGGTTTGCAATGCAATGAAATTAAATAAACCATAAGCAAACAGCAATAAATCATTAAATAAAGCAATTAATCAGAAAAATAGGTACTAAAATATTAATGTTAGTTGGGACAATGTTACCGTATTTTTCTATTTGTAAGACGATCCACCTTTCTAACCCCAAATTCGAAAATTTGATCCCTGCTTTTCCTTTTGCTAAGCCACAGAGCTTATCAAAAGGAAGGGAAAAGCAGGGATCAAAGGGCTCACTTAATTGCGGCTTCTCCTTGCCTTTTGTGAAGTAACGGGGCTTAGCAAAAAGGAAGACTTCCTTCGGGTAAAGGCTGCACAATCACTGATCTTGAAGCCCTTTCATTCTTCAGGATCAAAGGGCTGCGATCGTGCAGCCCTTTAATGGCTGCTTTACCCAAAGGGAGCCTTCCCTTCCATTTTGCTAAGCCGTGTGGCTTTGCAAAAGGCAAGGAAGGCAGCTGTCTTCCGTGTATAAAATGACCCGTAATATTTTGTCTATTTAAGGAAAAAGTGTTGTTTTATACGTGAAAAAATACGGTATTTCACTTATGGGGAAACATAATTATGAGTGATATAAAGGGGAATAGAGAGAAGGGAGAAGTCTTGGTTTTCTGATCAAGCATGTGTCCCATGCATGGAACTTGCTCCCCCCAGCCAATCCACAGCCCCCAAAAGATTGGGGACCACTGCTTTATGCTGTCAGATACAGTGGTGCCTCGTTTGACGAGGATAATCCGTTCCAGCAAAATCGCTGTAGAACGAAATCCTCATCAAGTGAAATGAAAAAGCCCATTGAAATGCATTGAAAACCAGTTCAATGCATTCCAATGGGCGAAATACCTCAGCGTCCAGCGAAGTTCCTGCATAGGACGGCCATTTTCCGGTGCCTGTAATGTGAGGAATCCGTCCTAAAACACAGCGGGGAGCCATTTTGCACAACGGGCGGCCATTTTGAAGACCTGACGATCAACTGTAAAGATTGTCATTAAGCGAAAAATCGGTTCCCAAAGCAGGGAACCGATCATCGTAAAGCGGTTTTTCCCTATTAAAACATCATTTTGCAATCGCAAAAGCGATCGCAAAAACTTCATCGTAAAGTGATTTCCTCGTCTAACGAGGTAATCATCAAGCGGAGCACCACTGTAGTTGAAAAGTGGGTGTTTACAGAAGAAATCATGCCTGCTTTGGTCACACAGGCAAAGCACTTTCAGATGCTTAACTGCACTCTGTGGTCACTATTCTGTAGGAAAAGTTAACATCAACAAAAAAAATCACTGATGGCCAGTAGTTTCTATTTTAGCCACCATAAAGGACATCAATTCAGCAATCACAGCTTTTTGTATTTCTAATCACAGCACTTACATGAAGGTTTGACACTTCTCAAAATTCAAATGGTTAATGTGACTCCCAGATGTAAGTGACTGGAGGTCCAGCTTTGCACAGAGTTAAATTGGCATTGAAGTCTTCACAGATCAACCAGTACCAAAGAGGAATCAGTATGCTCTTCTCCCTTGCTCTAACTTACATCTTCAAATTTCTAAGAATGATTAAAACATTCAAACAATCAAACAAGATGGTTATTGTAGGTTTTTCTGGCTGTTTGGCCATGTTCTGGAGGTTTTTCATCTTAACGTTTCGCCAGTCTCTGTGGCCTGTCCTCTGAAGATGCCGGCCACAGAGACTGCCGAAACATTAGGAAGAAAAACCTCCAGCACACGGCCAAACAGCCCAAAAAACCTAGAACAGCCATCGGATCCCAGACATGAAAGCCTTCGAGAATAAATCAGACAAGAGCTTCAAACGCAGAAGCACATTGGCCCTGTTTCACGTGGGAATCTGCTTGTAACTTCCATGCAGGAAGTTCAGCTATGAAGACTGGCCAGGTCAGCTGTGCTGCTTGTCAACAGCAACTTTTGGAACCTTGCTTTGGGAGTTGGTAAAGATCCCAGCCAAATATGTTTACTGCAGTGGGAAAAATATATAATCCAAGGGCTCCATCTGCTGGTTTAACATATGCGGAATCTAACACAGCAAACCATACTCTGTAGCCCAGCTTTAAAACGATAACCTGGTTTCCTAATGGTTAAGTGATTTAAAGTTGCTTATGATTTATGCCAACCCTATGAACTAATTACCTCCAAGAGTTCTTATTTTGACAGCTCTGTTTACACCTTGCAAGCTAAAAGGTCCCTGGTTTCCTTTATTGAGTACTATTGTAAGTTAGGTCTTCCTCTTTTCCTATGGCCCTCAACTTCTTAGCATTATTGTGTCTGTGTTTTTTTGGTAAGTCTTTTCTTCTCACAATATTTCTGAAGTACAACAGTCTCAATTTAATCATGTTAGCTTCCAGTGAGAGTTCAGCTTTTGAATTGATGTAGAACCCACTACATGTCTAAGTCGCACTGGCCATGTGACCACGGAAGATTGTCTTCGGACAAAACGCTGGCTCTATGGCTTGGAAACGGGGATGAGCACCGCCCCCTAGAGTCGAACACGACTGGACAAAAATTGTCAAGGGGAACCTTTACCTTTACCTTTAGAACCCACTTATTTGTTCTTGTGGTGATCCATGTTGTCCACAAAACTTTCCTTGAACACCACAATTTGAAAAAAATTTTTTTATCAGTTTTCTTCATTGCCCACGTTTTGCATCCATGCATAGTGATTGGGCATATAATAATCTTAATCTTGGTCTCACTGACATATCCTTACTCTTAAAGATATGTTCTACTTCCTTAATGATTGATCTTGCAGCTGCAATTCTGCATTTATACATCTGTATATAGTAACTGGGAATATCATACTATGGATTATCTTGGTCTTAATCTTCAGTAATACACCCTTACACTTAAGAATCTCCTCTAGTTTCTTAATAATGGCCCTTCTGCAATCAACTATATGATTCAACTATGTGACTTCTAATTCTCCTCACCCAATACTTACTCTACCAATGGCATCCTCTACCGAGCAGGAATACCCGCCAACATGTTTCTTTCTTTTTTTAAGATTCAAAATCACAAGAAAATATGTTATCAGAATGATAGAAGGCAGACTGAGATCTACTTGTGATTCCTGTTAGCATATTAAACAATGCAAGCAACAGCTAAGTTCAATTGTGGATTCAGACCCTGAACATTGAAATACGTTAGCAGAGCACACTAGATCTGCTTCAGATCTGGTACAGATGAAACCAGATTGAAACCCAGGAACTCTATGATGCAAAGCTCCATGTGGGGAAATCCAGTGGGCAACTTATTTTTTTTTTCAATTGGAAATTGCCTTAAAAAAAAAAGTTCATCCAGCAGGGGTGGTTTAAATTTTACTCCATGCTGGAATTGCTTTTCTTTGCTTTCTGCCCTGTGTGATTGCCTGACCCAATACAAAGGGGTGCTTGCAGGGCAATAACCTGTTTTCCCAAAACAGTGCAATTGTTTTTAAAGCTTTAAAAGTCAGTGCTGAAAGGAATTTGTGCTAAGCCCTATTAGAAAAAGGGTTTGTTGTTGTTGTTGTTGTTGTTGTTGCTGCTGCTGCTGCTGCTGCTGCTGCAACAACAAGAGATGGAAATTGCCAACTGGCACTGTGTCAAATCAGAGGTGCCAGTGGTTAGAGTGAAAAGAAAAAAAAAATAGTTGCAGTCTGCATATCTATAGCGATTTCACCAGCAGGGACTGTCTTTGAAAAACTGCAGATGAAAGGGGATCTTGGCATATTTTCCCCATTGTGTCATCACACCTTAAGATAGAGGGAGCCGGCAGCCTCTTTACCTCTTGAGAACAAACATAAGATATGTCCTCTTTCCTCTCCCAGAGAGGGTCAAGGAAGAACTAGAGCAGAAATGTGAGAAGCAAAGAAGTGCCATCAGTGACTCTAAGAATATCTGTGTAGGTTGAAGGACAGCCAGCATAAGCCAGAGCATGGAGAAGACTGTCTAGGAAACCTGAGGAGATCCTTCTCTCTCTCCCTCTCTCTTTCTCCATACAAAGACATGCATCTTCTTTAATGTAAAGACATGCATCTTCTTTAACTTTAGGCTGTGGGATATAATTAGGTTAAAACTGAGAGAATTCATGGACTTGAGGTTTGTGGATTTCACTAAGATACCTTTTCAGTCCCATTCAAGATCTGATAAAACCTATAAAAACAAATATATATTATACAAAGGAGAAAGATTGTCAGGCAAACACTTACTGAAGTATTTACTTATCTTCTTAAGGTCAAAAGCAAAACATAAAGTCATCTGCAAGCTATAATTCATTACTGTATTTGCCTTATCAGGTTTGCTTCCTTTCCATAAGCTTGCAAAACTTGAAAAGAATCTGTGATTAAAAGAAAATGGTCTTGTCCTTATCAAGAACAGGATGAAATCAACTGGATTAATCATGGCTCCGAAATTTAGACCAAAATTCAGTTGCTAATCCCAGCAATAATAGCACTACTGGATCAGTTGCTGAGTTGTAAACCTGCATTTACATATGTCCTAGAGTTTCACTGACTCTGCTCTGGCAGGGGCTACTAATTGGATTCAGGCCAAATTAATAATATGGAAAAACTGAAGATCTGTTTACTGCTATCAACTCTCTTGATTCTGTGATTCAACAATCCTTTATGATGGTATTTTGGTAGCTTTGGCAGCTCTTTGGATTCCAAGACCAGCAGGCTATGCTTTTGAGAGCTTTTCTTGATGATACAATCTGGGCAGAAAACCCAGAACATTCACCATCTTCTTCTGGAAAACACTGTCCCACTGAAGTCTGTAATGAGTCTGGTATTATTGCTGTTACTCCACTCTGCACCAGTTAATGTAAGACTGGCTTTTCATATCAGTGTATGTACTAACTTGATGAGTTAGTTTGGACTGACACAGTTCATAATATTTTTAAAGATACCCTTCAGAGGAGAGTGAAGACCAGAATTCTTGGGTCTTGAAAAAGATAAACCAATCCAAACTGGACAAGAGGATATAGTGAGAGTAGCATGAACTACATGAAGTCACACTAGATCATATTGCAGACAGAAGAAAGTACTTGAGATGACTGAATGCCCCAACTGGAGATCATTGAAGGTGAAAGCATTTCTCAAGGGTGATCAGTTTTAGCACTGTGGCTTTTTAGCACCTCATCAATCAGGACTTTTGCAGTTGAGTAACTGGGACAGAACATTTTATGTCCAGGAAAAGGAAGTACCTTTGCAACCAAACCTCTAAACTAAGGAAAAGAACAACTTGGAAGCTGATTTAACTTGGCTTTTGCATAGCTGTACAGGAACACATTAAAGGGGGTGGGTGAGGAAACGGCATATATTCCACAATATAATGTGAACTTCATCTACATTTTTTCTGCATTTTGAAGTAATAGAGAGTCTCACTGGCACTTCCCTTGCGGTGTCTGTTCTTTCTGTATTTCTTGTTATGTGGAAAAAGAAGGCTAAGCTGTTTTTTTAGGTGGAATGTGAAAGATATCTGTGTTCAGCACTGATAAATTAAACTCTTAATCAGTTGAATAAGTGAAGGGAGAATTTCATCCACATTTCACAACAAATGTTGTGTTACTGCATAGCATTCTTTCCCTTAGAGCCTTGTTCTGAAAAGGTGAATCTGGTTGGTTGGGAAGGAAAATAGCAGTATAGCAATGTAAAATATCACTGTAATAACATATTTAGTAATGGCTAAAGAAACCATGGGTAATATTTAATCATTGAGATGGGTATCTAGTATATGTATAAATTCTATCTCAGCTGTTTTCCTCTGGATTCTTGTTCTGTAATTTTTCTTTTCAGAATAGTGACTTTCATATCTTACTAAGAGTTTCCTCTTTTGCAGTGATTTAAGATAGATTTCCGAGTTTTGTGGTTTCTGATGTCTGAATTATGTCCATTAATTCTTTTGCATAGAGATGATCTTATTTGTTCTATGTAGAATACAGAGGGACATTGTTTTTAAAAGATGCCATAAATCACATTAGCAGAGGAACAAGTAAAAGTGCCCTTGATGTTGTGTGGGACATTGTTGGGCCCTATGTTCATGTTGCCAGAATAAATGTGGTGGCAAAGCTGGCATCTGGGTTTGTAGCAGGTATAGCCCAGAGCTTGTTAACTTAGTAATTAGAATATCATGAAGCACTTTGTCGAAAGCTTCACTGAAGTCAATATATATTATGTATACAGCATTCCCAGCATCTACCATGGAAGTTACCCAATCAAACATGAGATAAGATTAACCCAGTAGATTTGTTCTTGACAAATCCGTGTTGGCTTCTAGATATTACAGTACTGCATTGTTTTCAAGGTGCTTGGGAGAGTAGCTACGTCATAACCTGTTCCAAAATTTTCCCTGGGACTGATGTCAGGCTGACTTTTCTGTAGCTCCCAGGTTCATTTTTTGCACTTTTTGAAGATTGGGATGCTTGCCCTCCTCCAATTATTGAACATTTCACCCAGCTTCAATGATTTCAAGAAAATAATACAGTGTCTTTGAGAGTTCATCAGCCAGTTCCTTCAATACTCTTGGATCAGTTCATCTGCTCCTGTATATTTGAACTCATTCAAAGTAATAAGATATTCCTAGCTTTTAATATTGCTTTAATAATGTAGGATTTTTTTAGGTAAAGGGTAGGAGTAAAATATGATAAATAGATAAATAAATAAATACAGTCAACCCTTAACTTACGAACAAACTTTTTGATTTACGAACGGCTCCATTCGCAAAAATTGGCATTGACTTGCAAATGGAGCCTCGACCTATGAACGAGGTTGAGGCTCCATTCGCATGTCAATGCCATTTTTTGGAAATGGAGCTGTTTGTCGCCTTCAGAGGTCTCAAATGGATTTCCTCCCGACATCATAGGAAGTCCTTTGAGAGCTCAGAAGGCAAAAAGGCAGGGAGAAAGGGCTGGAAATTCAAATTTCCCGCCCTTTCTTCCTGCGTTTTTGCTTTCAGAGCTCTCAAAGGGCTTCCTCCGATGTTGGGCAGAAAGCCCTTTGAGATCTCCGAAGGTAATTTTTTGAAATGCTGGAATGGATTAATTCCATTCCCATGCATTTCAGTGGAAAATGGTACTTCGACTTTTCGATGTACGAACGCCGTTCCAAAATGGATTAAGTTCGTAAGTCAAGGTACCACTGTAAAAATATTTGGATCTCAATCTAAAGCTGCAATCCTGATCCTTCTGTTTTTACTTCACATTTGCTTGGAGAGCATAGACTTGTCTTTTGGGAAAAGACCAAGCTAAAGTAGGAATTAGCAAGGAATTAGCACTTTGCCTTTTCTCTTTCATCCATTATAATTTTTCCATCCCCACTGAATAAGCTAAGTCACTATTTCTTTTCTTTGTGTTTTGCTGCACAAGTGTCTGAATAATGCTTTTTTGTTGCTTTTAGCATCTCTTGCTACCATCAGCTCATTCTCAGCGTTTGCTTTCCTAACACCATCCCTGCAATTCTTTACTACCTATTTGTAGCCTGGCCTTCATTCCACTTCCTAAATATGTCCTTTTTTTGTTTTCAGGTCCTCTCTGAGCTTTTTGTGAAGCTCCATTGGCCTTTTTTTTTGTCATTCTTCTACCTGTTTTTCCTTGTTGGAATTGTTTATAATTGTGCCTTTAGAATTTCCTTTTCCATGCTTCTTTTAAAGAGCACTACAAAATCTAGAGCTTTTTTTTCCCTTACACTTCTTTGGTCCACAGATTGGCCAATCATGCCCTGATCTTTTAAGCTACTGCAAGATGAGGGTCAGAGAACATGGACAAGGGCTTATACTTCTGAGCCTTCTTCTTAATGCTGTTAAAAATGAGACACAATCATGGTAAATCTGGAAGGAGGGAAGCAGCAGTGGGAGGTGGGATGCAATCCATTCTCTTCCTGCCATTTTTATTACTGAAGCATACACATCTCTAGCTGCTGTCCCTAAATCAGCAATGGAGAATTGAATTGTGTTGGAAAATGATTAAAAATAGACTCTTTCCTGATTTCAACTGTATACAGTATAGACTTTTTTCATAAGTGTGAGGGGGGCAATAGGAGAAAGAATCCTAGAACTGTCAGTCCCCTGACCCAACATAAAGGACTGAATTTACTTTATTAACATCTATGTGAGGCTCTCTCTTTACTATAAGGTATCACCTCCTACTGAGTAAGATAGACATGTCTTCTGGCAATGCAAGTCTTCTGTTACACCTTTTGTCAACCCTGACCTATCATGAGGATGTTTGAATGTGTAACATAAAAATTGTTCCACATTTATGTTGGCTGGGTACAGTGGTTCCATTTGATCAATGTGCATTTTTTAATTAGAATATCTCTCATCTACCTTGACATTCTTTCAGTCATTTACATCTGTTACACAGGGATTCTGCCACAAAGAATGCAGATGACATCATGGAGAGTGAGGCTGCCTACTCTGATTTCATCAGTTGTGATCGGAGCGGCCGGAGAAATGCGATCCATGACCTGCAAGGAGATGCAGCTGCCCTTAACCTGGAGAAACTGGCAAGCACCATGGATGATATTGCTATTACAGAGGAAGGTAGGTTATCTTATAATAATAATAATGATGATGTACGTTGACTCTAACTTATGGTGACCCTTTTTAGGGTTTTCTAGGTAGAGTACTCAGAAATAGTGTTCCATGCCCTTTTTCTGGTGCATCCTAAGACTCTGCATCTTGCCTAACTCTACATACACAGGCTATTCTCCTGCAAAGCAGTGGGGAATCAAACTCCTGATTTCTAGCTCCACAGCAGATAACTAACCCACTGAGCTATTCAGTCACCTTGAATTACTTTATACCCAAATCTAAAAAAGTTCCCAAGGCACCCAGTATAATTCAGGAAACTCAAGTGCAAATGTTATTATTTACATGGGTTTATCTGTATAATCATTGAGTATGTCCCACGTATATCTCCCTTGATACTTTATCAGATCACTATTTCATAGATGAGTAAAAACATGCTTCTAACACTCCAATTCATGATCAGCTCTTCACTCCTACACACACACTTATAGCTTGTATGTACTATTGATTTATTGTACAATAGGGTACTTTCCACTGATTTAAAAACCGAAGGGCCATTTCTTTTTCTGCCTTGGGAGGTGGTGGGTTCTCATTTATTGGGGACACTTAGAGTCCAGAAAGCCCTATCTCAGTGGTGCTATAAACAGCATTCTGCTTGCAGATTCTAAATGGCTTCTAGAGTCACTTCCAAATTTCTGATCCTGCAGTTATGTGTTATTAATTCTTTAAAATAAGTCAGCAGCTGAAGCATGTGAAATGGCTATGAAGTACATGCCAGCTACCTTAGTAATGAAGTCTACGGTGAGCCAACATCATTACTGAGTGAAAGAGTTTTTGCCAGTACCAGTATCACTACTAGAGAATCATTACTGTTAACTAGATTTCATTTATGTGCCAAATAATCAATGCATTTTCACTGAATTCTGCATATATTTTTCCCTTCACACTCACAGAACAACTTCTTTCTGCAGAAAATCAAGTAGAGGATGGTGCTACTGAGAAGGAAAGTGGAATTATGCCTAAAAGCCAAAATAGCAGCCCAACGTTGTAAAACTTCAAATTTAGGCTGCAGAAGAGTTGGCTGCATGGCAAATCTTGTGGTGCTTCCATCTGCAAAGAAATCAAACTGCAACAAGGACATTCTCATGTAAAGGCATAGACCATGGCCATCTGGATCTCAGACACATTCTGTGGCAAGCAACTGGTACCTCCAAAGAATCCTCTTTCTACAGTTCCAAAGCTGTATTTCAATTACCTGAGCCACTTAGAGAGCATTACCAGCTATTTTCCTATATAGGAAAACACAACTTTGTTAATAAGACATACATTTCAGACTTTATTTTGCAAGGTACATTTTGCTCATGTGGTAATTATAAACATTATTTATTCCTATGTCCCTATAGATTAGATACCTTATTAGATAGATGCCTTATTATGCAGATGCCACATCTCAGACATGACTTGATATCTGAAGGCTATGTTATGAACAAAGAAGTGATAGGATTAATTCACCAGCTTCCTAACGTGAAGCTCAATGAAATCAATGGACACTGGATAAGGCAAACTATGCTTTTTTACACTCCAGTTCAGTGTGGATTGCGGAAGAAACAATCCTCTAGACACATTTATCATATTGAAAGACATATGTGAAGTATCACCATCCTAATCTACTGACTCAGTGGTTTTCTTCCCTACCATGGAGGAAATGATTAAAATTCATAGGTGCATACACACATATACCAAAGCTGGTTCAGCACTGCTAAACAGGAGCACTTTGAAATTTGGTTTAATAACAGTTTAGAAAAAGGGGGAGTGTTCTATCTTTTAAACAAACTCATAACATTCTACAGAGTTCAGTTGTTTGGTGAAGTTTTATATCCCATTAACAGGCATGTGTTGTGTTGAAATGTATATGCAAATTGACAAATCCATTTTCAAGCAATTAAAACTAATGTAGTTTCTTGTCAGTACTTTATTTTTTCATTTCTAGGCTTGTAGGTTGTTCAGATAATCTTAAAATCTGATCTTCCATATTGCTTTAGAAACATATATTTTCTTGGGATGAAGTGCTCTGCTGTTCCACTGTAACATTACTGTTGCAGGTAACACTGCAAATATGGTAACATAGCTCCACCTCTACAGTATCAGCTCCCTAAAATGGTTGTCTCACTTTAACTAACAGTAGGGCCAGGTCTGGGGCTTGTAGGCCACGTCATCCAACAAGCTGCTTGATGGACGAAATCTGGAGCTCAGTCAATTCTTGACATATGTCAGTTCAGCCTCTGTTTGAAGTCCTCCAGTAGTCAAGTTCACCATTTCTGTCTGCATGTAGGCTGTATGTTGCCCATCCCACTCTAAACATTTCATGTCTGACTGACTGAAATCTACCCTCCTTTAGGTCTACGTATTAGATCCAGTCCTAACCTCTAGGGGAGCAGAGAATAGCTTTTGTGACGACCCTTCAGAAATCTGAAGAGCTATCTCATGCATGTGACATTCTGAACTAGACAATACTCTGGCTAATGCAGAATAAAGGGGAACCATTACATATGCTAGCAGTTTTAAATAGTATTACATTTTGTTGGCAGTTGTGTTACACTTCCAAGTAGTGTTCATCCTGCAACTGGCTAAAGTCCCGAGATCCTTATTATATCTACTGCTGCCAGGTATATCCCACTGTATACCTGTGTATTTGATTTTTGTTTGCTGGCTAAATGCAGAATTTTGTATCCTGCCCTGTTGAATCAGGTTGCCGTCTTACATTCTAATGGTTTAGCATCTTCCGATTTATAGTTGTTCAACACCACTCATTTTTGTCAAGTGACACAGACCTATGGCAACAAGCCGACATCCTATTGTGAAAACAAAAACAATCTTTTAATAATTACAGTGGAACCACAGACCTAAAGTTTGCTTAATGATTTGTGTTCTCCAATCACTAGCTTCAGTTTCTTGTGTCTGCTGGCACAGCTGATATTGTAAGAATCCAGTCACTTCCTCATCCCTCCATTCCTATAGAGCAACCTTTTAAAACGTCTCATAGAAAAAAGCCATTTTTTGTGCTAAGCTGTTCCATGAAAGTTCAGTATTGAGCTACCACTCCTGAAGCCTTTCTGTTGTCTTTTTCCTCACATGTTTTTCCTACACGTTACCATTAAATTGGAGCAAGGAGTTAGGAGTTGATTCAGTGATAGATAAGCTTTCTACAATGTAACAACCAGCAATTGTGTGATTTTTTTAAAAGGAAATTTTATTGTTTCCATCCTACAAGCACATACACGGGGAAGACAGTAGGATACTTACTGCTCACTGCAGTATCGAAAGAGACAAGCTAAACATAGTGCTTCCAGCATGTTAAGTATGTCTAGGTTAAGTATTATATTTAGCCAAATCCCTTGTGAGCTTATTCTAAGCTACACAGGTCAAGACAAAGTTTCACTGGTGAGTTAAAATGTTAATAGGAATTCCTAATAGTGCTGAAAGATCATATATTTTAAATCTTATCCCATTTTTCAGAGGCATAGAAAAACCTGAGTTTCCATTAAATGAATATATTATACTGGGGCTCTGTAGCAAAGTCAGTGTGGTGTAGTGAACAGAATGATTGACTAGGACTCAGGAGGTTAGAATCACCACATGGCTATGAAAACTCACTGGGGATGGCAATGGTAAAACCACTCCTTAAATATCTCACAAATACTTTGAAAACTCATAAGCAGAAGTCAATTTCTATGGCCTGGTACAGCCTTTGGGGACATTTTGTTTTCCAAGCCGATCTTGGCCAAACAGGTTGGCCCAGCATTAATTTATACTGAGATAGTTGGTTGCTCTAGCTTTATACTGCCTTTATACTACATGGCGTAGTAGCAATACTCTACGGTTTCAAGGAAAGAAGGGTCTTTACTACCCAGTCTTCTCTTTTATTTTTATTTTTTTTAAAAGCAGACTGCTGGGAAAGAATCACATCTGCTTTTGCCTTAAGTACAAAAACAGAAGTACTGTACAGATTTGTTTCTCCTGCATAATAAAAGGCATTCTAAGCAGATGCCCAGCCTAAAGCTACTCTATTTCACTCAGTTAAATGTTACCCATTCATGTGTTCCAACAAGCTGAACCAAGGCAGAGTGCAGCAGTTTGCCATTCCCCAGTTTTTACCATTGAAATCCTTAAAAAAGACTTGGACTGATGTGCTTTATAAATCTGCATTTTTCTGATTGAGACAAAAATGAAGTACAGTATACATGTATTTAAAACTTTTATTGTATTAAACCAAGAGACATTCTGTTCTGTTCTTCAGAATGTGCTGCCCCCCCCCCCAAAATTAAGATAATACAAAACAAGGAGTGGATGACAATATTAAAACCATTTACAAGCAGGATAACTTTGTATTGGCACTGCAAAAATATCAAAATATTTTCTCTATGTATATAGTCCTTGGTATATATATAGACATTTGTTGCTACAAATGTAACAACAATCCTTATTACCACTGTAAGCTATTATTTTCCAACTCTATTTTCTGAGCCAGTTGCTATGCAAGATATACTATTTTCTCTATATTTTACAGAGATCTCAAAGCCATTCATTAGATTTTTGGTTTTTGAAGCTTTGTAATATCAGCTTTCATATTATAACCACCCTAGACATTCCAGCACAAGTTTTTATGATTAACAAAACACTAGCAAATTGTAAAAACCACCATAGCCAATTTAGTATACAAAATTTAGCATCAGAGTACCAAGACAGGGTCTAAATTGTGCTGATTCAGGAGGTTTGCCTGTGTTACCTTTCTTTAATCCTGCTCAAATAAGCATTTGGGAGTCAGAATGCAGCCTGCAGATATATAAAATTAGAATCAGCCTTCTTTGCATTGAAATGAAACAAAAACATTTTGCCGTGTATATTAGTAGCAGTTACAATGAATGTGGTTGCATATACCCTTAAAATATTCACAGTCACATGTGAGCATAAGAATGGACCAGGAGTACCAACAGCCAGAGATAACTAGAGACAAGCTCTAACACACTAATTTAAGAATATTCTTGTTTACATAGAAACATGTTTAAAGCAGGTCCAGCTTCTTAATGAACATCCTTTTTAATAAAACTGCAAGCCTCTATATATTAAGAAGGTCCTCAATTCCATTTTCAGCTCCAATAAAGAGGTCTATAATGAGCCTCTGGCATTGCAGCATCAGCTAGATATTCTACTCCCTCTAGATGCAGTACAGAATGACCAACTAGACTACCTTTAAAATCCAAGTATCTAAGGACAAAATTACCAAAAAGAAGCTAGCAATTAGACTTAACTAATTTTGAAGCAGTCTTATTAAATAGTGCAGGAGTATTCCAAATGAAGGGATTCAGGAAGTGAGAATATTGTAAATTCACTCTTGTTTTTTCAGTTTTTCCACATCTTAAAATAATCAACCTATATCAGATATCTAATTGGTTATCAGGATCAATTAATGTTCTGACTGTGGATCAACCACGTTCCTAACTACTTACGTCTAGAAGTACTGAACCACTATAATGAGAAAATTTAGCTCTTTTTGTTGGGGGAAAACCACTCTCATTTGAAGGGAGTAGAAAACTCAGAACATCAGACTCAATAATTTTTATTGATATTATGGAGGAAGAGGTAGCTAAATTATTTCTCTGCTCACATGGAATTCCAGCAACTCCTTCTCCTACTTACAGGTGTTCATATTCTATCTAGCTCATTTTCTAAGAAATATCCAAATCTAAAGGAATGGGTTTTAAAGGGCAATAGACACTGCAGAAGGAGAAAGGAACCCCCTATTGTCTGAACCCTGTCCCTTTATGAAAGAAAAGCTACAATTCAAATTAAATTCAAATGTCTGTATATTTGTATTTCAACCAAATTGTTTCCACTGAAATGAAATGAATGGAGCATCCAGTTTCAAGTCCATCTGGTTTGTGAATAAGACAATTAAGCATCTACCTCAATTAGAAAAGGATAAGCACCATTAGGTGTTATCTTGCTATTGGTGACAAAAAATAATGCTATATATAACATAGCTTATATAAAATTGTCTGCATAACAGGGCAGTCTCCATAGTTTTGAAAGGGGAGAAGTCAGTTATCTCAGCAAATATGCTAAATAAAAAATAATAATAATTAAAAGGTGCAGTTCTTAACAAAATCTGTTTATATCTTATAAAATGTATTTTGTGTCTTTGCACACATCCAGCTTAAGACATTTTAGGCAAGTTTGACTGGGAAAAGCAGTTGCTGAACAAGAACGAGTACTGCCGTATACCCCAAATTAGCAGGAGATACCAGCACAGAGAATGAGGATTTCTTGCATGGATTGCTCTTTTTATCAGGAATCATTTCTAGCCATCCAAGGCAGATGTTCATTTGGAGAATAATCATTTTATGTGATCTCCATTCACATGAACTTTTTTAAAAAGCTTTCTTGGAAGTACTGAAAAAGAATACTGTCTCCTAGGTGACATAACTATCTTTGAATCACAGCCACTTTATGATATTAAGTCTATAGAATTTAATGATGCCAAACGAAATAAAATAAAATAAAAATCACCAACTGTTGAGTAGACTCAAGCACAAACTTAAGATAGCCTGTGGTTGTATCAAAATATTACTGTAAGTATATAGTAATTAAGTGCCATGTTCTTTTTATCAGAGATTTTCCACCAGAAGTCATAACATCTCCAAAAATTTTACTGGTGGTAGAGGATTGTGGTTTTATTTATTTCTTTCACACATAGGGTGACTTAGATACAGACACAGACCAATTACAGAGAAATCTCTGAAAGAACAGAGATAAATTACAATGATTAAAAAGCAGAAAAGTTATTTAAGAAGGATTTTGCTTCCTACTGTGAATATATTTCTCTGTCTCACTGTCACATGGTAAAACACTTTTTGATAAAACAAATACTTTTAAAATTTGTCTACCGAAGTGGAAAGTGTAATCACTACAAACAGCAATCCACCTTCCAAGACTTCAAATCTCTGTAAAGATGACCGCCCATCCCCAGTTTAAAAAAGGAATACGGAAACTCACAGTACTTATATGTTATCTATGGAACTGTGCTATTAGCAGATAAAAGCATCATAGGAACATTGTTCTTTTTATTTAGTGCATTCTCCCTCCTGTCGATACAATAGTAAACAAGATAGTAATACTAAGTTTGTGCATTGTCTTTGAAGAAGCGAACACTGAGGTCTCCAGTAAGCATAACCTTTGCCAAAAACGAGGTCATGGCTGGCCAGCATGAAGGCACTAGAACTCTGTACTTTTTATCATGTCATATGCTTCATACAATTGGTAGAGGATTTCTTTTTTCTCTTTCTCCGGCAGGAAGCTTGACTTGGCTGCATTTATGTTCTGCAGAAAGGAAGAATGAACATGGAAGTAAAGCGTACTGCATTAGAAATAACAAATACCACTAATGACTGTGTATGTACTGCTACCTAGTTTTAGGTGAAACTAATGAGAAGCTGGACATGCTTTTTCCAAGCATATATTTTTAGCTTTAAAATGGGGCAGAGGAAAACTGGATTTTTAAAAACAATTGTTTAGCCTGTATCACACAGTAATTATCTGGTATTAACTTCCATTAAGTTCAGTGCCTATTCAGGTATTCAAGCAAAAGTATGTGGCCTTTAGAAGGAGAGGAGATGGAGGTGAATATGCATGTTTTGCCACCATGTCCTTACATAAGCAAGCTGAGGAAATGTAAAATATGAAGGTGAAGAAAAGCACTTTCACATGAAATTTATATATTGGAAACATAACTTCAAAAAGGCTAACTTTGTCCAAAGATTGAAACACAACTGAGCAAGAAATAAGCTCTGTCTTCCAAATTACCAAATTTAAGATCTAGCCACAAATTATTGCAAGAGAAAAGTACAACTCATATAGAAAACACAGAACATGTCTTCCTTCTGTCTCAATTCTGAAAAAAGGCACAACAGAAATATAATCAAATAAATAAATAAATACATAAATGATCTGAATGTAGATGAATTTACCAATCTTTTAAATTCCTCTTCAGTGAAGCCCATTGAGTCCCAAGCTATTTTGTAATCTGTGTGAATTGTGGAGTTGAATATAAGTGGATCATCTGTATTCAAAGAATAATTTGCACGATCCTTCCTAAATCTGGAAAATCAAAAATGATATAGATTTAAGATGACCCACATTTTTGACAGATAAAATCTATTTTCCTAAAGTTGCTATCCTCTTTGTATTCTACCACAGATATCATTAAGGCTATAGTTTGAATGACATTAATGCTTTCTTTGACATAGGAAAAAAGACAATTCTATGGAGCTTCAGAAGATGTCCTGGATACAAATTAAGAGCAAGGCAGATGGAGAGACATAGCAAGTTAGGTCTTAAGGCCAACATCCAACCTAGTATGATTTTAGATGGAACAATAAATCACCCTGACACATCACATTTTCTGAATTACTCATTAGTTGAAATCCTTTTAATAAGTTGCAACATGTAAGCCTGATAAAGTCAGCCTTACACAGCATAACTTTTAGAACATGATTTCAACTGTTTTAATCTGTCAACAAAATGAAATCAAGATTTTTTTTCTATTTGGAGAGTATTCAGGAATAATGGATAATCACATTAAATGGCTATAGGATTATTTCTTTTCAAATAATAATAAACAAACTAATAAATCAACCTTACCTTACTGCTGGATGATTACAGAAGGGTGTTTTACATGCTCCAGTGAGGTAGCTGGACCAAGGGCAAAGCTATATTTGTACCATAAAAAAAACAAAAGCATCATTATAAGTTATCTCTTTGAAATTGTGTCCTTATTCTTCTTTGTGGTCTCTGTGATTCACACATGTCAGTGATTCCATTTTTCTTGTGTACCACAAAAGAGTACATTTTGAAAACATTATTTTATATAAAATATACACATAAAAATATTTCTGTAAGGTAAAATTGAGTTATGCCTGTTTAGTCAGTTTCTGCATGCCCACTACAGAAAGGTGATTGGATAAATTGTATCCATTTAACAAAAATGAATAGCTGAGTCTCAGACATCATAAGCACTCTGATCTGTGCCACACAGAGAAGATGGCATTATAGACTGTGCAGCAAGGTACATCCTCCTATAGCTGGCATACAGATTGTATGCTCTTTCAAAGTTCAAGCAATGAACCTTTGTGAATCAAATAACCAGTCCAGTTACAGCTCTGAATTCATATACATATTTCCTTACATGTGGCAAGTTGACCCGTACCAGTGATGCCCCAACCGTAAGATTTAAAACATTAATGTTTCAGTAATAACAAGCATTCTGTTCTTCAAAAATCAAGTAGACAATTTTTGTATATATGGGATTAGGACCTAAATCTAAATATTACTCCCAACTAGAGTACACACAAATGAATGAAGATTTACAGAAATACTGAATTACAACTGAGCAGTTACTCACTGGGTCTAACAATTAAACATGAATGAAATCTTATGAAACAGCTTGTATTATGTATGTCTCATATCTCCTGATTAGACTTAAGGAGTAGGAGTTTTGAAATCAAGTCATAAATTAGATCATTACATTTATTTCAGCTGCAAAGCAGAAGATACTTCAATACTATAAAGCCAGAATTTATTCACTCCAAGTAAGGCCATGATCAAATGCCTATGCAGCAGTGCAACTCTCACTGCTATTGCTTCATAGCAAGAATACATGCTTTGCATGCAAAAGACTCAATCCCTTATATCTTCAGAGTTAACTCTCTGCATCTCCAGGTAGGACAGAGAAAGGAGTCTGTCTCATACTGAAAATAGCTTTTGCCAATTTGAAAGAGATGAGCAAATGGTCTGACTAAGACAACTTCCTATGAACTGTTAAGTTGAATTGAATATTAAAGAAAACATTTCGTGCTATTAGCACATTTCCTCTCAGGCATTGTAATTACTTTACTGATGACCAGTCAGGGAACAAAACCATGCAGAATGAAGTGAACCTTTGCTAATACAAACAGGGAGCTCCTGGTCTAATAACATCCTAAATGTATTGTCTAGTTTTGATATTTTTTACACAGGATAATAGCTAAAAAGATCTGATGCCTGTAGGATAGTCCATTACCTCAAAATGTATATTGTCTTTTAATTGTTTGTATAGAAATTCATCTTCAAAAACACGGTAGCCATGGCCAATTCGCTCTGCCTTTAGTATGTTGACTGCCTAAAAAAGCATGGGGTGGGGAGGAAAGGAAGATTGAAAAATATGAAGAATTAGATATTTGCTAACAAGATTGCTCTGAATTACGTGCAAGAACTACACCAAGTCCAAACATCAAAGTTAGAAAGGCTTCATTGATATATTCAAAATGATCCCTCCTATTATTTAAGACAGTGTGCTAATATGTATTTTTAATACAATGCACTAACAGCAGAAGTTACTTTTTAGAATACAACTGTCAGAATCATCTAGCTAGAATGTCCAGAGCTTCTTCAGCTCTGGTAGAAAGCTATTTATAAAGACAGCTTTAGTATATATGGGACATACATTCTGGATATGCTATATATGTTTGCGTTGTTTCTTGGAGAAATATGGAAGTAATGTGAAGTCCATGAGATGAAACTTTGCTGGAGTAACACCAAATTACGGTTTGAGAGTACATGTGAATCAAGGCTAAATGAATTATGCAAAGACAGATTACCGCATATCAAATTTCAAAACTCCACAAACATGAACATAAAGTTCTGAGAATTTACTATTAGCAGAAGAAATTCATATATAATCTGCAAATTATAATCAAGCAAATCTACTGCCTAATTAGGAATTTCTGTCAAATATTTCATAGAAATTGTATTTTACATAAAGAGAATCATCACCTCCATAGTAGGTACTTATGCACTAAATCTCTGGATGGAACCAATTATGCAGAATAAACCAGGATTATGAAAGGCCTGTGTGTATACACAAAATACTTCGGTGTGTTCCTTGGAAGTTTACCAACTGTGTCTTCCCATATAATAAAAAGTTTCTCCAAATAAATCTTTGATGTTCATGATAACTTTTAGGGTGAAGGCAGAAAAATACACTACATACATGTTGAAGATCACACATAGCTGCTTGGACCCTGGCCCAAGAAACTCAGCATACATGATTATATCCTAATATTTTATTTTAAAGAAGCAGTCTTTTGCTACACATTAGAATCCTGGAAACAAGAAGGAAGAGGGGTGAATATGTAAAGAATTTTAGTAAATTGGTGGATAGTTGGATCAAGGATTAAATTCTACAGGGGACAAGCTTCATCCAGAGCACTTTTAAATTGCTGATATTACCAATACACAGTTAATTGCTTCTAGAGAGATTGTATACAGTGGGGTCTCTACTTAAGAACGTCCCTACTTAAGAACAATTCCACTTAAGAACAGCTCCATTTGCTAAATTTTGCTTCTACTTGAGAACAAAAATCCAGATAAGAACAGGAAAAAAAAACTTTCCTGCTTTTTTTTAACCTTAGGTCATCTTAGGTTAAAAAAAGTTCTCCCCCTAGTGGTAGAGTACGTATTAACCAGCTTTGCATTAGTTCCTATGGGAACTAATGCTTCAATGTACGAACGCACCTCTACATAAAAAAAACAGCCAGAACGGATTAATTGGTTTTCAGTCCATTGCTTCAAAATTAGCTTCGTCAGAAGTGCTTTTAACACTGTTCCCTGACCTAAGGGGAAAAAAAGAAAAAAAATCCCCCTCTAGTGGTAGAAGGCAGAATAGCAGCTTCCCATTAGTTTCTATGGACGGAAAAAAGCAGATACGGATTAAATGGTTTTCAATGCATTCCTATGGGAAATGCAGATTCTACATAAGAACTTTTCCACTTGAGAACCACCTTCCAATACCGATTAAGTTCTTAAGTAGAGACCCCACTGTACACTACTTTTAGTAAGCATCCTCAGGGTTTTGTTGAAACCATTTCCATTAAGGAATGAACTTCCTATGATTTGCTGTATTACTGTTGACTAAGATCCTTTTTGAAGAGATCCAACTTTGTTGTTCTGTAAAACAGTTTCTTACCTCTTTGATGACCTGAGGGGGTCCAACCTCACCAGCGTGAACAGTTCGATGAATGCCACATCTCACAGCTTCCTGAAAAAAAATGGAACACAAGACAGAAAAACAGAGAGGGAGTGAAGCTATGACTGCAGATGCTAAAGAAAATAACATGGCTAAGGATTTTTTGCTACCTTGTCTTTTCTTGGCTGTAGCCTTAAAATGAATTGTCTCATATAAATACAACAAAGAATAGAAGTATCCTAGGTAGGATTGTTATATTTCCTAAGGAAGGAGAAACAAATGTTAAAACACATACAAAGCTAAAAATGCTTATTTCTTGCTTACTACCCTGTTTCCCTGAAAATAAGACCTAAACCGAAAATAAGCCCTAGTATGATTTTTCAGGATGCTTGTATTATAAACCCTACCCCCAAAATAAGACCTAGTTAAGTGAAACCCCGCCTTCCACCATTGTGCAGCAACCAGAAAAAAATGACATGATTGTTGTACATGAAAAAAATCCCTGAAAATAAGCCCTAATGGGTTTTTTGGAGCAAAAATTAATATAAGACCCTGTCTTATTTTTGGGGAAACATGGTAGATGGGCTCGGAAGGAAAATCACCATGTGATAAATTTAACTTTCCAACCAGTGCCGCAATCCGATGTACTTTTAGAATATATATAAAAAGAAGATTAAAAAGTTGTGACACCTTAAAGACTAACAGCTGTATTTTAATATGAGCTTTTTTGTGTCCTTTCTTCTATATTTCTTGTTTGTTTTGCTACTTGCCTGATGTACAGAGTTAAACAGCTATCTCTTCTAAAACTATCTTATACCAAAAGCAGTGTGCTGGTTCACTTATCCCAATACTTGCTTTCACTGTCTGTCATGAACTCTGCTGGGTCCCACACAGGATTTCCTAATTGTTACCTAATCTTACCAAGTGATATCAGAGATACCCATGACGACAGATTATCCACTATAGTATGCAGTAGCATATGGGGGGGGGGGGGGAATCAGGGGTTTAAGATGTTTTATCTCCTATGAGAATAAATGAGCTGGTCCATTGACATTCGTGAAATATGACACAACCAAGCCACATAAATATTCCAAGTGGGAAATAAGAACAAATAGGACTTTTAGTTTAGATTCTTGGTAGAGTAGGACAAATATAACTAACTGCTGTACTGCTTCATGTACCTGAGGTCAAATGGGTAATAGTTGCAGGGATGAAAATAGTTTTCCCTGGAAAACAGAAACATTTCACTGCTATTTTTCACCTTGCCATTTAATAAATTATGCTCAACCCAACTACAGTATTTGCTGCAGGAGGTCAATGTGGGAGACTCCCAAGTTTGTGAGGGACTATGACTGGACTGCTCCCAAGAAAATACAAGTCTGAGATCTTTAGAAAGTCAGCTACATACATTAATTGTCCATAACCTCAACTTTCTCTTTACTTCAATTTATTCTGCAGAATACATGATAGAAATAATCTCTTAAAATCCCCAGTAATTCTATACTTGATTGCCATTACTGTATTGTCCAGCTTTGTTCTAATCTGAGCAGTATGCAAGGATTCCAGAAAGTATTTCCAGTTATAGCACACAGATGCGAATGCACTGGATGTTTATGTCTCATGGAAATGCAGTGTTTTTATGCACCGTATCTACCTGTACATGCTGTGGCTCAGACAAATTTCCTGCATGAAGTTTATGGTTGCTGTTTGAACTTGCGAGCAGGGGACTCCTTCTTTTGGATTATCCCTACCACCAGCTCAAGCAAACAGCCAATGTTCCCTTTTCCACTGCTGCAGCTAAATGGACTTAATACTGGCCCCTTTAAAAATAAGAATGTTTTTTGCTAGAACACAATTTTGTTTACATTGGTGACAAATCATGTGTCACAGCACCAAGCAGCAGTATATGTGCATATATTTTAGGATTGCTATCTACAAAATAATAAGCAGGCTTTATAAATCAAAAAGATTTTTATTTTTTTTAAAAAGGTACAGTAAAAAACAAACTGCAAGTACAATGTTTCACACTGTCAGTTTTTAAGGGATATAATCCTAAATCCTTTCTTCTTTATGATTTTGAATACCTTTTCCACAGACAGACAGATACGTTTTCTGATACAGGTACTAATAAGACCATACTTTTTTTCACAATCCACAAAATATACATATAGTGCAAAATCACCATGAGTGAGTCAACATTTGTGAGGAGAGAACTTTCCTAAAGTTGCTGCTGCTGCAATGAAAGAAACTCCCAGTCGTACTACATTTTGTAAACGGTAAGCAGAGGAGCACTGACCAGCCTATCCTCAGTTATTTCAGCTTAATACCATGTTTGATTACTTTGTGACCCTTGACACTTAAAGAAAAAAAAACACAGACCACTTTCCCTGTAGACCAAACCACACAAAATATTATTTATGCAATTAGTAATCATATATTTTTTTAAAAAGTAAATGGCAGGTACATGGGGGGGACCTACAGTGTGAGGGAAGCGGATTGTAACATATGTTCCAGTTGTGGTCCTCTACTGTAGCTCCAATGGGCTGTTTGTACCAGGAGCACAGGAAATGCTTCAGATGCAAACAGCAGCCATAGTGGGGAAGGGAGAACCTGATCTAAATCAGGGCCACTGCACATGCAAAAGATCATGTTTGCATTTAATTTCTTTTAAAAATTATAAACTTATTTATTGACTGAATGACAATGTTATCTTGGCTGTAGGACTGAAGAAGTATGCTGCTATTCTTTGCCTTTAGCAAATTATGTGGACAACAAAGAACGTCTTAGAATATCCCATTGCAGTGGACTATCAGGCAGAATTGAGAACCAGATGCATATTGGACCCAAAGAGCAATTAGTTTTATCAGTTGGATTAACTCTTTGAACAATTATACCTGTGACAAGGAAACTGGATATCCCCCCTTTCTTTCTCATAAGAATTACCAGTACAGGTTTATAGAGATTTCAGGAACAACAAGCAGCTTAAAAAATGTTCAACTTGCACAATTCTTGGCAAGAAACATCAGCATACTAAAATGGATAAGAAATTACTAGTTAAGCAATACATTATCATTAAATACTTCTGGGAAAGGCAATAAATGGAAAACTATGTGATATGAATAAACTGTACAGTGTAAATGGTTGGTGTGGTGGTGGTGATAACTACATGTCACCAAGGCCAAAGAAATCAGTAAGAGCAAATGGCAAGGAAACATTTTTAGAATGAAGAACAATGTATTTCATCCCAACAGATATTCCCAGATCTTATCCACACTAAGCATTTATTCAACTTCCTTTGCATCCATGGTACCATTAGTTCCACATAATTCAAAGCTGAAGCTGATATCAGCCATGTCAAATTAAAACATACAGCTTCCAGGTTTTCTTACACCACTACCACATGCTGGTAGTGTATTTTTGTTCCACATTGTTACAATTTGCAGTGCTGCACAATTTGCTTGTGTGGGCCCTAGCACCATGTTGATCAGTGCTGGTTATGGGTATGTCTTGTGAGGTGGTATTTTATTATGGGTGTCACCTTTCCACAACTATGCAGCTCAGTGCCTCTCACACTTTTAGCTTCCATATAGAAAGAAATTCTTCTGTTTCTTTCTCTCAGTTTCCCATATTAATTTGGGATTAGAAGTAGGAACCCTTCCTTGTTTCTAGCAGCCCTGGGATATCAGCTACTCTCCATTTTGTCTTTTGTTTTTAAAATAATTTCTCCCAAGGGACATAAGTGGTTTATAACACCAGGGGGTGATTTTTCAGAACACTGAAATGTCATATTATAATTTCTCACTTTAGGAAGATGAATAAATTCCTTGTAATGGTTTCTTCCCATGGATGTTCATTTTGTGCGAACATAGGGCTGGTACCTCAAACAAAGATAATTTAATTCTGTGGTGATGGGAAGATTCAAGTGCAATGGAAAACCACAGGAAAAAAAGTCATTCTCATATCTGCTCCATGGAAATAACAATTTCCCTCATGCGGGGGGAGATAAAGAGGAGAGAGAGGAGGATAAAGAGAAGAAGAACAAGAAAAAGGAGGAATGGAAGGAAGGAGATATCCCAATTGGTTGGGGTGGCTAGAGCTAGAGGACCCTTGGTCGCATGAGATAATACAGACGAAACGACGGTTAGAAGAGACAAAGAGATGGTAGAAGTCAGTCCCAAAACCCTTCCAGGGAGGAGAACACGAGAAGAGGGAACCTTGGCACAGCAGATGTGAGGGAACAGGAGTTCAATGGACCATGTATGTGTACCCAAGAGAGAAGGGTCCTTCGAGAAGGGAGATACGTCCGGATCCAGTTTCCCCAGTGTTGACACTCACTGAAGGAGAATAGGCCTGACACCCATGTTGCATGACTATAAGCACCAGTCGGAGCAAGCCCCTATGGAAGCCTACTGATTGAGAGGGGTTTGGAATATACTCGCATTAGGAACTTTGTTTCATACTCCAGAGTGAAAAGACTGCTGGACTGAAAGGTCTCAAACTGAAGATCCTGTTGGACCTAGAGGTTACTGTTCACACCCCATAGTTGAATAAACCATTATTGCAAAGTACCTTGTCTCCAGTCTAATATGAGTCAACAAATAAGGAACTGCTTAGGGTTAAGCAAGAAGCCAGTCACAGTGAGATTTAGTTCCTGTACTCTAATCCAGTGCTACTCAAGGAATGCAAGACCTTTGGCCTCAATGCATACTAGCATATAGACTGTTGCAGGAGAGTATTAAATATTCTTGTTCTCAAATTATATGGCACAGTAGTTTCAAATTGTCTATCCTCCCTCAATATGTTTAGGTTTATTCTATGTAAAACAAACAAACCTCATAGGCTGTCTGATGTCCTTGGCAGGTCTCAGCATTTATTGACTCATCCCCAGCTAAGTCTATCGCAACCACTGAATCATTCTGATACTTCTTACACAGCTGCACGACTTCAGGTGACCAGCCTGAAAAGAAAAGCAAGAGTAAGAATGGAGGTTTTTCATAAAACATTACACAGTGATTCAAGTCTAAAGTCTCCAACTTGGAACTTCCAACCACCAAAGTCATGATAAAATGTGTTATTCAAAGGAAAATATCTGTATGGGTTTTTCACCTGTCAAGGACTTACAAGAAGATCAGTCAGGTGTTGAATACAATCCAGCAACAAAGAATGACAACTCAGTTAATAAATGTTCTTATTACTAGGCAGAGGACATTTTAGTCATAGTTATAAGTGAATTACAAGCTATAGCTCTTTCTAAAATGCAGTATTTGAAGTCCACAAACCACATTCTGCAGAATACAGTATTATATACCTATATTATTGCCTTGCAGCAAAGCCATGTTTTTGAAAGTCTCATCCCATAATGGCAAGTCCTACTGTATTTTACAGACTTCGTGGACTACAATTCACTTGAACAGATACATGAAGTAACATCCTCAGTATCAAATACAGTGGTGCCTCGCTTAACGATTTTAATTGGTTCCAAAAAAAATCGCTATGTGAAAACATCGTTAAGCGAAACACCATTTCCCATAGAGATGCACTGAAAACCGCCATAGGAAAAAACGTTACGCGAAACACGGTTCCTCCATTGAAATGCATTGAAGCCTATTTCAATGGGGGAAAAAATTCACAAAAAATTCAAAAAGACTCAGAACAAAGCCAAATTAAGTTAACAAATGTTTTATTAGGTGCACTAATGATTCCAAGCATTTTAAACATTTTTAAACATTTTAGAATATTTTAAAAATAGCAAAAACGGGGCTGTCAAAAAAAAGTTAAGCGAAACAAGGGGACCTAAAACCAAAAACGTTCAGTGAAGCATGGTCCCGAAATCGTTAAGCGAAAATCGCCCATAGGAAAAATTGTTAAACGAAGCGCAAGATCGCTCCGAAAAAACCGTTAAGCAAATTTTTCATTATACGAAGCAATCGTTAAGCGAGGCACCACTCACTGGTATGTATTTATCTGTCTATCTGCAATGATGGGGAAGGTATGTGGCCATGAAATGCAGAAGGTACACTTTGGGACAATTATCCATCCAAACCTTTATACAGTGGAGTCTCGACTTACAAACGGCTCCACTTACATACTTTCGACCTACGGACTTCTCTGGCTGCAAAGTTTCATTTCAACTTGCGGGCGGAGAATTGACCTATGGACCAGAAGGGTGGGACCTCCGAGATGCCTCCCATGGCGGCGGGGAAGGCCTCTGGAGGTTCCCCCCCTGCCGACACAGGCTTTCCCAGGGAGTAGACCAGACCTACTAGGGGAAGGCTTCCCCCGGTAGGCCCAGTCTACTCCCTGGGAAAGCCTGGGGAATAGACTGGGCCTACCGGGGGAAGCTCTCCCCTGGTAGGCCCGGCCTACCAGGCTTTCCCGGGCAGTAGACCGGGCCTACCAGGGGAAGCCCTCCCGGTAGGCCCGGTCCACCTTGGGAAAGCCTGTGTCGGGGGGGGAACCTCCGAGAGGCCTCTGACAGCGGCAATGGTAGCACTGAGGGACCTCCGAGAGGCCTCCGGCAGTGGCGAAGAAACACTTGGAGGCCTCGGGCAGCGGTGATGGCGGCAATGGGAGACCCCTGGAAGACTTCAGAAAGGTAAGTTTACTTTTTATTAATTTTTGGGGGGTGGTGGGCCAGGTATGGATTATATGGTTTTCAATGCATTTATATGGCAAATGCATTTTTGACTTGAGGACTTAATTCCGTAGGTCGAGACCCACAGTAAACACTATGTAAAGTTTATAGTAAACACTGACAGAAAGCAGCTCTCTTGACTTTCAGGCAAGAGACCTTTTCAGTCTTATCTGGAGATATCACGGGATTGAATGCTGAACACAGTGCTTCAGAAATACACAGAAAAGTTTCAACAGAAACTAGCTGCGTCTCTATTTTCTCTTTTCCTCCTATTTTAGGACTGTTTCAATAATGACTCATATGACCTTTTGCTGCATATATATGTGCCAGATATGTGATGAGCAAAAACAAAGTGTTCCATTCACAAGAGCAAACTAAAATTAATAAAACATTGCTACATTTGAAATGTAGCAAACAAAATAAAATTTTGGCCCTATCTTCAACAGATCATTTAAATTCTTACTATTTCTATTACTAGCATGGTAGAATGTGAATTAACTTAAGAAAATGGGATTTTCACACAACTCATCTTTTGTGAATGAAGAGAAAAGCACATAATTTCACACCTATTGCACTGTACTCTAGGCTCCTAAACATGTACTATAGAAGATTTGATGTTATCCACCTCAAATGCTGTTGATATTGCCCATTGCTGGGTAAGTTATCTGATATGCTTATTAACTGTACTGTAATGCTTCCAACATGAACAAAGATGCATAAAGAAAGATCAATCTACATAAGAAATTTGAAGAGAAAGCAGTAAAACTAAAGTAATAATTCCACTACAAGTGTGCTAAGTTGAAATGTATGATAAGCCATTTTCTTTACCTGTGAACAATTCCAGTATTTACAGCATGCAGATATTATCACATCTGTCTCGTTGTTAATACAGTCAACCCTCGACTTACGAAATTAATCCATTCTGGAACAGTGTTCATAAATTGAAAATCTGTAAGTCGATTTCCCATAGGAATGCACTGAAACCCTGTTAATCCATTCCAGGCAAATAAAAAACTACAAAAAACTAATAAATAAAAAGCACCAAACACTGCAAGCCACTGGACCACAAAAAACAACCCCACCAGCCCAATCCCACCCTGCAAAAGAAAAAAAATTAAAAAGATTTTCTGGCGAGCGAGCCTCACTCAGTTCCCCAACCTCCCTGCTGCCTACCTCCGCCGCCGCCACTGCCGGGGCTGCTCCCGAGCGTGGGGGGGGGGCGAGAAAAAAAAAGAAAGGCTGGATCGCCTTTCTCTCCTGCCCCACGGCTTCTCCCGAAGGCTTTTGCGGCAGAAGAGAAGCCGCATGGGGGGGGGGGGGGAGAAAGGTGATCCGCAAAGCCGCTGGGAGCAGCCCTTCGGGAGAAGCCACAGGGTGGGAGAGAAAGGCAATCTGCACCTTCGGAGCTCTCAAAGGGCTTCCTCCGATGTTGGGGGGGGGGAAGCCCTTTGAGAACTCTGAAGCCGCCGATTGCGGCAGCGGGGACCCCCAGGGAGGTCTCCCATGGTGGCGGGCATTTCCAGCCCTTTCTCCTTGCCTTTGTCGGGCTGAAAGCCCTTTGAGACCTCTAAAGGCAACGAATAGCTCCAGTCGCAAAAAATGGCATTGACTTGCAAATGAAGCCTCGACCTCATTTGTAGGTTGAGGCTCCGTTCGCAAGTCGATGCCAATTTTTGTGGATGGAGCGTTCATAAATCGAAAGGTTTGTATGTGAGGCTGTTCGTAAGTTGAGGGTTGACTGTAGAAGCAAAAAAAATCCATACATGTGCTAAAAGAGGACTTGAATTCAAAACTGAAGCATATCTACCAGTTTTAAATCATCTGTTCATATCTAGCCTACATTTCAACATCCATTGAACTAAGCCATTTTTGTAAGAATACCTCTTTATACAAAAACATGTACCTTTTTAAACAATAACACTATCCGATTAAAAGTACAGGTTGCAAATTAAAGTCATTCATTTTTTTATTTTAAAAACTGACCCCTTAGAATGCTAATAATATAAGGACTGCCATCCAAGGCAATTTATACTGAGAAATGGCACACAAGCTAATAGACTGAACAGTTTTATCTCTCCTGCTTTTATAAGAATCAGTTACAAAGCTCCATATATTTCACTTTATGTGGCCCATTAAATTATTCAGAATCAAGGGGAAAAATAACAAATCAGAAAACAATGTTGAAAGAAGACCTTTCAACAACAGCAACACCTAAAGTCAATTACTTTTTACAAGAGAATTACTTTTTACAAGAGAAAAAAGCTAAGAAGTCTGGAGGTGAGAAGTTCAAATAACTTCAGGCATCTTGTTAAAAGCGCTTTAATGGAACAGGCTGCCACACCAAATAGGGAAGTCAGGAGGAACAAAGTCCAAGCTTATCTCCTCAATTATTATGGTCTCACCATAATGGATCTGGAGTGTGCACCTATAAACAATGCTGGGAAACCTATGCCACCAAGCAAAATGCTCACTAGCAGCTTCTGTCAAAATGCTCTTGCTGTCTAGCTTTCACAGATATCAACTAGTCTGTTAATTTCAGGGGGAAAAGTGAGTCGGATCCAGATTTAGACATGTGCAACCCTGCTGGCAGAAGACTCCCCTACCCACTCAAGCCCCCAGATAATGGCGCAAAGAAGTTTGAAGGGCCCTGTTGAAAAATACTAGTTGTGATTTAAGGCAAGGAAGGCTCTTGCAAAATGCATCTACTTTAAGCAGAGCCCTTCTGCCCTTAGAAGGCAGATCTTGGATTCCATGCCATAAATGTTGCATGCACACAAATTGTATTGCCCTAAATACAGAATTATTTTTACTAGACTTTAATATCTTCCTATTGGCATGTTTTTCTGTTCATGGGTTTCTGTTGTTTATGGTTAATAAAAACCACAGAAAACTGTTGCATTAAACCATGCTCCTGCTGTTATAATGAATATCAGGTACCTGCATATTAAATATAGGATTTTTATTAAAGATTGATACATGAAGGAAAGTGGCTTTCTGGCACCTATCACTAACCTTGCTGCTGTTGTAAGCAAATGAAAGAAAAAAGCTTCCAAACTATCACGAGCTTTCCTACATTATGAGACTCCTTAATGATTCCATTCAGAGCTTCTTTGTTTCTATAAGGAGTGTAAGAATATGAACAGGTTACTGACCCATCCATCTGCAAACTCCATTAGTAGAAAAAAAATGGGATGTTATGGCTGCACAATACAATACGTAATCATCTTAGAACTGCAGAACTGGAAGAGGCCCTATGGATCACTGACTTCAGCCCTGTCAAGGAGGCACAGTGGGGACTCAAACTCCCAACCTGGCTCCGCAGTTAGATACCTAAACCACTGAGCTATTGGGCCAGCTTTGTCACTGGGAAACAACGTCAAAATCATCCATAATATGTGAAACAAAGACAGTGAAGAAAGAAAAGGGTAAAACCCAGCTCATTTGAAATGTAGTGTTGGAAGGGAGCCTTAAAGATATCACAGACCACCAGAAAGACAGATAAGCGGGTGCTCAATCAAGTCAAGCCTGACTCCCACTAGTGCAAAAATTTGTAAACTGAGGCTATTCTATCCTGCATATACACTGAGAATATAAAACTGACCAGAAAAGAAAATATTGCTGGGGAAAGTGGAGGCCAATAGATTGTCTCTATAAAGCAAGTCATAGCTGTTAGTTTGCAAGACACAAATTTACTGGAAAAGACAATATTGTTTGGGGGGGGAGGTGCAATAGGAAGAGAAAACAAGTTAACATGAGATGCTGTTGGTTTGCAAGATCTGAACAGAGCTGTTAATGATCTAACATTTTGGAGATCATAAACTCATACAGTCACCACATATCAGAAGTGACTTGATGGCATATAACATATTTTGTTTTTCCGCCCTTAAATTACAAAACAACTGTTTGGTGACAACATGGGTGGAATGGTTGAGACTATGATAGGATATAGGCATCAAAATCTGCGAACATCAAATAAGACAATCACAGCCACAAAGCAAAAAAAAAAAAAAAAAAAAAGAGCTTGAACTAAACTAGTGAGTGTCTGAATATATGTTCTCTATAATTTTTAAAATATATTTCAAAATATTTTTACAAGCCTTTTACACAACCCTTTTTCAAGTACAAATCCCTATTTTGGCAGGAAGGAGTTAAACATTTCATCACATCCTGATTGACAGGTTTTAAAGCTCAGATTGCCTCAGGCCTGAAGTTGATTTCCCCTTTGTCAGGAGCCTGGTCTCAGAAATCCTGAGAGAATGTTTACTGAAAGCACTCAGGGCTGGGACAAACATAACTGTTCTGTGTTTTTGTAATACAGAACACTCTAAATTAGAGATGGCGATGAACCACAAGAACCATGAATTCTCCCCATGAACCAATGAAACACAAATTGGTTTATAATTTTTTAAAGTCCCCAGATCGCTACCCCCAGCAGCCAAATGGGAGGAGGTGGCTGCAGCCATGGCAATATTGCCCTGAAAGGCAGTGGGCCAGGATCTGGAACAGCTGACACTGGCAGACTAGCTGTGTTTCTATTGGTCGAGCTATAGACGGTGGTGGGGTTGGGCTTGACTGGAGGTGGATCTGGAGTGGGGTCTGGAGGCACCTCCATGCCCAAGATTCCCACTTTCGCTTATGCCTCTGCTGCCACTTCTGCTTCTGCCACTGCTGCCCACCCGCTGTTTGTTTTGCAGTTTTGGCACTCGGGCTCAAAAAGGTTCACCATCACTATTCTATACTGTATAATTTCTGGTTTCCTCTAGTGGCTAGTTCTTATAATACTGTACATTTTAGAAACAAGGGTTGGGGTGTTAATATTTTCAGGCAATGGGTAAGTGAAACTGTGGGTACTGATCCCGCGGATATGGTGGTCCTACTGTATAGCAACTGAAAGCCAGCATGCAGGAAATATAGGGAAACAAATCTAACATGAACAATGGCACAATAGTTCCTCCCCGGCATTTCAGTTCAGAAACTATGCCATGTACAGCTTTTCCTGCAGATATATAATTTGAAATATGTTATTTCTTAATGGTATTTGCAACTGTATACCTAAAGTCACAATAATAAGGCTGTAGTCATAGAGGAGGTAGTCCTGTTAGTCTGTGCAAACATTCTAGATAAAAATAAATAAATTTAAAATAAAAATAAAAGAACGAATAAAAATGACAAAAACTAGGTGGCATTTTAAGCTTGAAACCTCAGTTCGGCAATATTTTGAAGTTAAACAAGCAGTTCCATCTTCCCCGTTAATATTGTACTATACAAGTGTCATGATACTGAAGAAGAGTGCGACTTGTAGTCAGAGATTAAAGGAGAGTGGGAATTGTAGTCAGTGAGAAAGAAAGAAAATGGAGTCAAGCTTTAAAAATGAAAGGAAGACATGGGAATGTGAGAAAGGCAGAGAGGTTATTTTTCATAATTTACAGCCAGCCTCTTACAGCGTTAATCCTGATAAGCGTACAAGGAAGAGGAGGCACAGAGAGCACAGACCCAACAAATTCTTTCCTAATTGGAATGGAGATAAACCACCTGCATCTTCATGAGAATTGTGGGTTGAACGGATAGTTATGCCTCTTTGAGTTGACTGGTTTATAGTCAAGAAGGAGGAGGTCCAGAGAATGTAGAAAATGAATGATGGATTATGTGGGAGAGATTCTGATTCAATTCAATTCATGATGATGGAGAGAGAATCTGCAAGACAGAAGCTCTCCCACCAAGACTATACGGACTCCCCAAAATCCACAAGGACTCAATCCCACTCAGGCCCATTGTAAGTGCCATCAGCTCCACAACATATGAATTAGCCAAACACCTAGCGACCCTCCTACAGACCCACATTGGACAAACTTCATCCTACATCAAAGACTCAGGAAATTTCATAAGCACGATCAGCATCCTAAAACTCAACCCTGGGGACAGACTGATCAGCTTTGATGTAGTATCCCTATTCACCAAGGTACCAATAAGGGACACTTTGACACTCCTCCAGCAGATCTTTCCAGAAGACATTAAGGCCCTTTTCCAAAACTGCCTAACAACCAGCTACTTTCAGTGGGATAACGAGTTCTATGAATAGACAGATGGATTCGCCATGGGGAGCCCCCTCAGTCTGATTATAGCAAACTTCTACATGGAACATTTTGAAAAACAGGCCCTGGCTTCTGGACCCTTTGCACTCACAGTCTGGTTCCGATACGTGGATGACACCTTCGCAATTTGGAACCATGGTGAAGAAACACTGGAAGAATTTCTAAACCATCTCAACAGCATCCACCCAAATATACAATTCACCATGGGAAAAGAAATAGAGGGCCAACTCCCTTTCTTAGATGTCATGGTCATACGCAAAACTGACCTCCTACTGGGACACAAGGTCTACAGAAAACCCATCCACACAGACCGGTATCTACACAAAAACTCCAACCACAACCCACGACAAAAAAGAGGCATAATCAAACTCAGACCATGCAAATCAGAATTGTGAAGCTCAATTTCTCAGCACCGAACTGAACCATCTGAATTGGCCCTACAGGCAAATGGCTATTCCAAAAATGAAATCAAAAGAGCCATCAAACCAAGAAAAGAACACCAAACTGAAGAGGAAAAACAGCCACTTATAAATAAAGTATTTCTGCCATACATCAAAGGGGTCACAGACCGCATGGGGAAACTTTTTGAAAAACGAAACCTACAAACGGTATTCAGGCCCACCACAAAAATACAACAAATGTTACAGTCAGCAAAGGATGAAAGGGATCCCCTCACAACTGCAGGAGTATACCGGATACCTTGCAGTTGTGGCCAGGTATATATTGGAACCACAAAACGCAGCATCCACACCAGAATCAAAGAACATGAAAGACACTGCAGACTAAAACAACGGCAAAAATCTGCAGTAGCTGAACATGCCCTAAAACAAGCTGAACATATTTCAAAATACTGAAGTACTGGACACCAGCAATCATTATGTTAGACTGCACAGGGAAGCCATTGAAATCCACAAACACAAGCAGAGCTTCAACAAAAAAGAAGAACGTTTAAAACTCAACAAACCCTGGCTCCCAGCACTGAAAAATACAGCCTGCAAACGGTCAATGAACTCTACCCAGCCACAAGGACCAGTGATCACTGCACAGAAAAGACCAGCTAACAACACCCATCAATCACAGTAATAGATCATCTCTTCCCCTTATCACAACAATACACTCACAAAAAAAACACGCTGATCACCATAATCACCCAATCTCCTGAAAAGGACAAAAGTTGTTTCCACAGCTGGAAATACTCAACTATCCAACAAACTGCAACAGAGGACAGACGAGTTCTGACTCCTGTCCTCTGAAGATGCCGGCCACAGAGACTGTCGAAACGTTAGGAAGAAAAACCTTAAGAACATGGCCAAACAGCCCAGAAAACCCACAACAACCATTGTTCAAGAATTAACAGTCACATCAGCAGAAGAGAATTGATAGTTTCAGTAATGATGGAGGAAGAGAAATTCTTGAATATCAGCTACTGAGCAGGATTTTATTTTCTATTATGAAGTGTTTTATAATGTCAACCTGGCTCTGATAGTAAAGCAAGACATAGCACAAGTTGTTTGGAGCTATAATGCATAGTCCGACCATATCAAAAGCAATCAGGTTTCATGGAAAATGTATCAATATAACATTTGTGAATACAATATAACCATCGTTCATGTCTATAATCCAACTCTAAATTATGAAGAATCTGAAAGCTTTTCTGCAAGGTCCAGAAGGAAATTAATCACACACCAAAACAGAATCTGCAGATAATCAAATGCAACTAAAATGCAAAAATAGAAAAATAAACTAAAAACAAATGATGTTACAGATTTGGCTTGGAAGTCAGAAATGAAGCAAAACAGCAACTCAAAGAATTCTGTGATACCAACAAATTGTTTATTGCAAATAACCTACTTCAGGAAACCTAACAAGCTAATGGTACCCATGGACATCATCAGAGGGCCAGCACAGAAATGAAAAAGACTACGTAATTGGAAACAGAATAAGTAGAAGTTCTATGCTGGAGAATATGGAGATTCCCTGCTCTCAATTTCAACCAAACAAGGACACATCCTGGGGTGGGAGGGAACTGTGGCTCCTTAAGAGGCCGAGCACTTTTGCTTTCAGTTTTATTTTTGCTGGAAATATTCAAAAGAAAGGCATTCAAAATACAATCTTCATGACCCCACAGGCATGCAGGTAATAAAGCAACTCAAGTCTGAGGGTAGATGAACCATCATGGGGGTAAGTTTCCTGTTCTTCTGAAGCTCCTTATAATTGCCTCTGTTCTAACAAATTCTACAGTTAGCAGTAAAAGGGGTTTCAGCCAGATAAATCTGATCAAAAATAAATTCAGATCATGTTTAGAGACTGAAAGCTTATATGACATTATGATGGTGAATCGAAATGAACCACCACTACAGTTTAACCCTACTAAAGCCATCGATAAATGGTACTTCAGTGCTAAAACTACCAGGCATGTTCAAGGAGACAAGTGCAACATCTCTGACAGCAGTGCATTTTCTACTAAGAAGACATAGGTGAATACCATGTACGTAATACAATTTGTTTTGGGTTTGTACACATTGTTATGTAGAAATAAAAGTGCCTAGTTTAAATTTGTTAACATAAATTGCAAGACTACAGTCCAGTCATGCTGACTGGTGAAATTTTTGACTGACTGGTGAGACATTCTAAAAATTTTCAAGCCCTGCTGATGATACAATCTGTGAGTGGTTAATAAAAATAGAGTAAAACTGAAAAAGGACTTAAACCTATCATAGTGCCAAAATATACTTTAAATAACTTTTCTCAAGAATCCAAATTCCACGTAAGGAATAGATATGAATTACTAACTTCAACTGACTGTGAACCAGAAGAGATGTGACTAAAAACCCGACAGCTTATCAGGAAAGAATGCAAAAATACTAGTTCTGTAAAAAGAAAAAGAAAGAAAGAAGCCAATGAAACTCTTAGAACGGTTAATGACAGATGAGAACCAAGTGGATTAAGCAACAAATTTAAGGTTACAATACTAAACGCTATTTGCACATAGCCATAAAAAAGTTATTATAATAAAAGATGAAAGAACAGCCAATGCCTTCAATGAAGAATCCTTTGATGCAGAGCCTGTAATTTTAGAAAGTGAAGTGAAAGCTTTTGTCAAAGTAATTAGAAGAAATAAATTGCTAGTAATAGATGTGCCACCATAAGAACTATTCCAAGCTACAGAGATAGAATCTATCACAATCCTAACAAGAATATACCAACAAATATGGAAAACAAAACAATGGCCTACAGTCTGGAAATATTTGATGTACATATACAGTGGTGCCTTGCAAGACATTGTTAATTCGTTCCGCGAAAAACGTCATCTTGTGAAAACGTCTTGCGAAACGCGGTTCCCCATTGGAATGCACTGAAATCTATTTAATGCATTCCAATGGGGAAAAATCATCTTGCAAAAATCATCCATAGAAAACATTGTCTTGCGAAGCGCCACAGCGATCGCAAAAACCAAGCGTCTTGTGGATTAATCGTCCTGCAAGGCAAACGTCTTGCGAGGCACCTCTGTACTGCCATCTACTAGATAGTACCAACAAATTTCAAAATAACACCAATCTATGCTTTATACACAATCATTGACTGTTTGTATTGTGAAAGCCATAGATAATTCTAAAAAAAGACATGCAATAACCTTTTATTGTACTGATGCATAATCCATACTCCAAACAAGAAGCTACCATCTGAATAGAACAGGGAGAAACAGAATGGTGTCTCATTAGCAAATCTGTTGCACTGGAGCTTACTTTTGATCAGATATACAGTAGTGCCCCACATAGCAACAATAATCCGTTCCGGAAAAATCGTCGCTATGTGGATTCGTCACTATACGGAACAAAAAAGCCCATAGGAATGCATCTAAACACGTTTTATGTGTTCCTATGGGCTAAAAACTCACCGTTATGCGAAAATCCTCCATATGGCCACCATTTTCGCTGCCCAGTAAGCGAGGAATGGACGCGAAAACACAGAGGGTGGCCAGTTTTTTTAACCTAGCGGCCATTTTGGAACAGCTGATCAGCTGTTCTAAAAACATCGCTATGCGAAAATCGGTAAGTGAAACAGCTTACCGATTATCACAAAGTGATGTTTTACCATTTAAAACATTGCAATGCGATAGCAAAAATTTAATCGCTATGCAGATTCGTCGTTAAATGGGGCGCCCGTTATGCGGGGCACCATTGTACATAAAATGGAGCTATGTTTTATACAGTTTAGAAATGTCCATTATATTCATATTTCTTAAGATACGACAAACAATTTCATACTTGTATTGGAGAAATTACTCCACACAGTAAAATTCTGGACACAAAAATTCTCCTCTAAGTAAAATTCTATTTATACTGACTACTTGTAACATTCTGGTCTGCTAAATTTGCCATAATGGCCCTGGGGGAAGCGAAACTGCATGTTTTATCAGACAACATGCACATGTTGCACCCTTTTAATTAAGCAAAACTATGAAGTTTGCCAAAGATGATGGCTATTGTCTATATTTATTCAGAACTTTGTATCAAGAGGCCTCCCAGAATTTCTGTATTTTTGTGATTTTTCTTTCAATTTATAGGTTGATTTTAAGTCAGTTTGTGTATGGTAAAATCCACTGGGTTGAGCTTTGTAATAAAGTCATTTAAGTTCAGGCAAGTAGTTCAAAATCCCACAAAATCTATGTCTACAAAGATTTTACTGAATGGGCAAAGTTTCATTAATTCTACCTTTAGTTTACTTCTACATTCATAAAACTCAAGAGACAGAACATTCTCATAATCTCAAAACAATCTGTAATCAATATGGAATGCTGAGTCTAGGTTAAGAAATAATCAGTTTTAAACCAATGGCATACTTCCACTTAACAGTAAACTGGAGAGAGAGATAAGACAGTAAATTAACAATTAACAGGTGACTACTGACCTTCTTTAAGCATGTTCCTATAAGGAGCTTGGAAATAGTTTAATTAGCCAGTTATACACTAATTTGTTAACCTCTTCCACTAACAAGGTTCAATGAACTGTTTTGTTAGTTAATAGCAATTACTACCAAAGCTTAGAAAGGCTGCTGATCAGTTTCCAGGCACAATTCAAAGTGCTGATTTTAACCAATAAATGGCCTGGCTCCAAACTACTGTATCCTCTAACTAGAGTGAACTCATAATTCTTGATTCACCTTTTTCTATCCAGATAAACAATATATGGCCTAAAATCTTGCTGAGTAGCTATGCACATACAATTACAGCTCAAGGCAGAAGTGTTATTTACAAAGAACACTTGGTAGCATGTTGCACAATTGGTCAAAACAGGAACCATATGAGCAATTGCGCAATCATTTTAGACAGACTCGTTGCCATGGTTAATACCTGGAACATTTACACAGCTGTAAAGTTACAATGTGCCTTGACAAACAGGATTGTGGCCATTGTGTTTAAAGAATGAGTGAACAACGTATACACTGGTAATGGGTATGTCTGGTCGAAAGAAAAGAGATACAGATGAGTAACAAAAATGTAGATTCATGACTGCTAAGCCACAATAAGTTAAACACAAATTTTATATAGTCATTAATAAATATAAGCAGAAACAAGGTATGCCAGGAGCTATTTAAACAACTATATAATTATGCATATTATGTTTAAATCAACAAAAATCAGGCCTTACATTGTTCAGTTCTAATTTAAGGATATGGCCACTTTAAAGACACACCCTTTTCTATTATTATTCAGACAAAAACATTAAGATAGTTATGAATGTCAGTTCTACAAAGCTGATTGCAAAACTTCATTATAAACATTCTTCTGACTCCCTTTCCCCTTACTCAGCTGCAGGGTCACAATTCCTATATACTGTACGTCTTTTAGAATTCAGCAAATCTTAACTGGCCATGAATCTTAAATATGGTAACACACTCTATAAAGATTGCTATCTGTAACATAAAGCTTTAGACTTATAAAAGTAGGTGGGGGGAAATGAGAAATGAAAGGTACTTTTAACCAAATCTGTACTTTATATAAAGACAGATGTCTTCCCCACCTTTTTTAAAAAAAAGTACTACATTTGAAGGAAGAAATGTAACATACATGGATATCTCTCTGTTCAGATGCATTTTTGGCAAAAAGCGTTCTAGTAAAAAGGGACATGTAATCACCAGATAGCCCTCTTGCTCAATACTGGCTGTATTTTGAAGATTCTATGCCAGATTTGTCTTGTGCTATGAGATCTCATAATTTATGGTTCATCTTGGCAAATATCTGCTGCATATGAAATCAATCTTTCAATTAAAGTAAATTGCCTAAATTATTAAGCAATCAATACAGCTACAATTCACCACAATTCAAGGAGTATAAAGAGCCAACCTAACCTCAATTTCAAAACAAAATGTTTAGTCACACAAATTTACTAGAGAGATTAGACAATTCACAACGGATAGCATCTTACAATGTGGCATGAATAGAACTGATGCAGCTTATAACCAGCATGAACAAATGCTGTTCCTGGAAATAAGTGACTTTTAAATATTAAAGGATCATTAAATTATTACTTGGCTGGCTGAAGACAGAAACCACCGAAAGCTAGTTTCTTTAATAAATATGAAACTGCATAGAATGGAAGTCTTCACATGTGTTTTCAAGTTCTTAAGCTTATGAATTCGAACTCTAGCAGCTATTTTAGTCCTGTGGAGAAGCCAGCAGAAATAGGTAGGTAGGAAAGCATTATGGATTTGTGAGTGGCTGTCTCTGCCCACAGGATGCCTCTCAAAAAAGACTACCAGACCTATAATCTCTTGTAGATCCTTTACAGCAGGCTTGTCCAACCTGTGGCCCGAGGGCCGCATGCGGCCCAGGTTGGCTCATGATGCGGCCCAGTGCAATTTTTTATTTTTAAAGAAACTCCAAAGTTTCAAGTTATATTGCCAGCACTTGCGGCCGGAATGTGGCTGGGGCACGTCACAACGGGGGGGGGGGGGGCGGGAGAGGGAAGGAAGGAAGGAGCGGGAGGGGAGAGGGGAGCTGTGCGACTGCATTGCGCCATCCCCGTCAATAGGTGGACCCCCTCCCGGCCCCATAATGCCGCTGGAGTTGAAGCTGGCAGCCTCTGCTGTCTGAGATCGCAGTTGCCAGTAAGCACGCTTGGAGTGGGGCTGCAGAGGATGGCTAGGGCTGCCCCCCCATGCGGCCCAAACCAAATTTATGTGCGGCCCAAACCAAATTTTCATCTTCTAATGTGGCCCAGGGTAGGTGAAAGGTTGGACACCCCTGCTTTAGAGCTTAGCCTCACCCATCTATTTCCTCTGTCTTCTCCACAAGACAAAAATGGCAGCCAGGTTCTGAATGTATTAGTTTAGAAACTTGAAAACATTTGTCAGGGCTTTCATTTCTTGATTTAAGCACCAAAAGTTCTGGTGGGGGCAATTCCTACTGGCTTAGAGGGATGAAGCCCATGAACTGCAAAAATCCTTTACTTGCTTCTAGGGTTCCCATAAACAACAATAACTTTATGGCACATAACAGCTACACAATTCAGACAAGGTTTCCGCACAGTATGGAACTCTTGTTTGAATTGATAGAACAATGCTGAAGAATAGATTCTTCAGCAGCACTTCATTTTGGATAATATCCACTTATAAACATTTCTTAGTGAGTCAGTTCCTTTCAGCAAAGATCCTCTGCAATATTATGTAAATATTTCTTCCTTGTGGTTGATCTTGTTTTATTACTTCCCTTTACTTTGTCTGGAAAACAGGTGATGAATTGCCCCTCAATTTGTCAGCTTCTGCTACCTGCCTGGAAAGGGGAGCCATTTTTATTTATTTTCTGGGGGACAACACCACTATTTTGCTATAAAAGAAAGTGAAAAGAAGTGAAGGGGAGCAGTAAATTGCAATACAAGAGGAACTGTTATGGGAGTTAACATCAGTAATTCCTGATACTGCTAAACAAAAAGCAGTAAAATACTTTTAAGAAAATATTATAACCAAGGCATAGTAGCCTTTAAAAGCTTTAATGGTGCCTTGTCCACAGCAGTAATGCACATTTGGAACAACATTTTATTTAAAATGGCCACAAATAGATTTAAACACACGCACACACACTCAAAAATAGGGAAAAATATTGAGATGCAATAATTTTCAATTACCATATTTTTCCATGTACAAGACGCCCCATGTATAAGACACCTCCCACACTTTTCTAACCCCAAATTAAGAAATCTAAGTGGGGCTTAGCAAATGTAGGGGGGAAAGGGATCAAAGCATTTGATCCCCGCTTTCCCCTCCACTTGTGTTTGTTCTTGCCTCAGCTTACTTCCATGTGCAAGACAACCCTCAATTTTTACTCTAAAGATTTTAGACAAAAGTATAGTCTTATACACGGAAAAATACAGTATGTACTCTAAATTCTCAGAAAAACATTAACATTAATTAAAATATGGCAATTCAACAGAAAAGCATTAGTATGGAAGCATTAACTAACCGTATAAAACTGAGTCATGCTTATCAGCAGCCCCAAACTAATTTTGCACACAGCAAAATCAACAAAATATCTCAAGTTGGAATATCCTGCAATTTTTTTCAAGTTACTTTTAAGTGTTATATGGAAAAAATGTTCCTATTTATTTCTTCCAGCATTTATACCTATCCCATGTACCTATCTGCAGTGATAGTAGTTGTTATTTTGTGACTGAGAATCCAGACTACAAATAATTACTTTTTTGATGAATGTCAAAATTACATGGATCAGTGGAGTTCATGTGTGGGGGTAGGTGAATGGGGAAGAAGACAAAATTAGTACAGTATGGCACAGTGGTGCAGGTGAGTTGTAATACATTACTTGGCCTGTGGCGCATGCAGCATAGAATAGACCTGGCTTTGATGTTGAAAGCCTTCTCTCCAGCTTTTAAACCCCGGTTAACAAGGCTAACCACTTCATCCGGAGTGAGATCTCCCCTGTGTAAAACAAATACAGCAATCAGTTAGCATATTGTTCCCTGTCAATATCCAGCACTGGAAAAAGAGGGAAATACTGCTTCATGACTGTTAAACCAGCTACCTGGTTAAATCTCAGAGTCACTTTTATGTAATTATCCTATTGTTTGAGATTATTCATAAACCTTGTATTTTATACTGAACTGATATTTTCATTAAAAATGAACTGGAAGTTTATTTACAGGTTTATTTTACTTATTCTCTGATTTTTTTAAAATTTGTTTATCTTCTGAAATTATTGTTTTTTTTTCTTCTATGATGTCACTTGGATGGACAAGTGGGATACAATTAATTGAATGAATAAATGTCAGTCTTTTTAAGCAGGTGTATCCAAGGGCATTCTCCTAGTGGCCACAAAGGGAAGAGCTACAAATGGTAAAACCCTGATGACCAAGGATATAAAACAATAAATTGCAGATGAAAATGCCATTTATGAAAAGTTTGAGCTTCCTTTCTTTTCTCTCAATCCTCAGCTTCAGATTAATTTTCTCTAAAATATAATTCCTAGTAATCTGCAACAGGCTGCAAAGATTACCTATTCCGAGTTTTATAACAAAAAGAACAACAGAAACAAGAAAATGACAGCAATTACATTGCTAAAACAAAGAAAGGTGTGCAAGTGTATATTACAAATAGCAGATTTTTGTACGGAAGATCCGTATCCTTATTTTCAGTGCTGGACTCTGAACAAATTCCTGGGATTACCGTATTTTTCGCACCATAAAATGCACTTTCCCCCCACAAAACAGGGGGGTGGAAAGTCTGTGCGTCTTATGGAGCGAATAAAACAGATTATATTTTCCTGTTTTCTTCTCCTAAAAATTGGCGCGTCTTATGGAAAGGTGCATCTTATGGAGCAAAAAATACGGTAAATGTTTTTAAATTCTAAGTGTACATATTTTTAAAATTCTAAGTGTAATTCTGAAACTAAGTATTAAGTACTCACAAAAAAACCTGATTGCAATACAGTGGTGCCCCGCATAGTGACGATAATCCGTTCCAGGAAAAACGTCGCTAAGGAATTTTGTCGCTATGCGGTTTTAAAAAGCCCATAGAAACGCATTAAAACCTGTTTAATGCGTTCCTAGGGGCTAAAAACTCACCTTTACGCGAAAATCCTCCATACGGCGGCCATTTCCGCTGCCCGGTAAGTGAGGAAACTGCGCAAAAACACAGCAGGTGGCCATTTTTTTACCCCGCAGCCATTTTGAAACCGCCGATCAGCTGTTGAAAAAACATCGCTATGCGATAATCGGTAAGCGAAACAGCGAACCGATCATCGCAAAGTGATTTTTTACCATTGCAATGCGATCGCTTTTGCGATCGCAAAATCTTCATCGCTATGTGGTTTCATCGTTAAATGGGGCGCTCGTTAAGTGAGGCACCACTGTATTTAACATTTAAATCAAATCTATATAGAAAACCCTTTTTTCTACAAATAGCAACAAACCATTTCTTTCTGTTGTAGAGGAGACAGAAAGACACCTTGCAAACTATCTAATTTGGTACTCAAACTAGCAGCAATGGTTTGATAATTTTCTTGCTAAATCACTTAAATATTCCTATAAGCAATTTTTTTTCCTGAGCTGGAAATTGCACTTCCCCCCAACCCAATTAACATGCATAACTTTAGACTACCCTAGCAGGAACTCCAGCCAAGAGTAAGAGCAAACCTTCTTCCTTCTTTCTCTTGTTCTCCCTCAACTCTTTCTGACACTGCCCTGTGAAACTGGCTTAAAATATAAATTAGCGATCAGACAATGCTGATTTCTTCTGAACAAATTTAGAGTTATAAACATCACCTGCAGTGTCTCACCCTAGTAGCTCTAACAACCAAAAATTATTGGATATTTTAAAGAGAAGTTGTGAAAGGAAATACTTGTTTTAAGTCTAGTTTCTTTCTTGAGCTGCCAAAACCCCTTACAGCTGCCTCGCACAGCAAGATGGATGAAGTACTCAGGGTAAGAGGTCCCTCTAACGCGGAAGCATTGTCAGAGGGATTATGGAAAGAAGAGAGGAAAAACAGAGCAGGCTGATTAAATCTCTAGTGTTTTCAAGATGGCCAAATAAATATAGATGCACTTCACGAGCTTTGGAAAGTACCGGCACTTTGGACTTCATATTCAAAAACTGACATGAAAGCTGTAATGCATCATATATTTCTTATCTGGGACTAAACTTGATAAGGCTAAGCTCCAAACAGACATATATATATATTAGGATTTCACTATACAGCTATTTTCTTCTAAGTCAACAAAATCTCCTGAGTCAGTTAATTGTAAGCACATAATTGTAAGTCACCATCTCAATGTGGTATCTTCCATTTATTTTGAATTTTTGCTCTCACCAACTTCAGCCAGGATGGCCAATGGTCAATAATTTCAGGAAATTTAATGCAAATCATCAGGGATATGTCAAGATGGAGAAGGTTTCAATAAATCATGTCAGCCTTCTGACCTCTGCACTGCTAGTGTATATGCTGACCTCCATAACATATGTCTATCCTCTGAAATTGGTGGCAGAAATTGCTAATACAGGCATAAATTCTAATCAATTCTTTGGTTTTAAAAGCAGTGGTACTGGTCTCGACAACTACAAATATGGCAAAAATGCCCATTAACCCATCTTTGTTTACTGATTAATTAGAAGAATTTTTAGAAGCCCGCAACTTTAGTCACTACCTATCTAAAGTAATTAAAAGTGTACACATCCCTAAAATAATTCTTTTCTCTTTTGTAGCTGAAGGTTTATTTACTTCCTATAATAGAAAATGCCTGGTAAGGAATTATATCTTGAAAAGACTGCAGTAGAAAAGAGTAAGTGCTTGAGATGATGATCCATAAATGTGAAATGTTAACTAGGACATCCAGTCAAAACTTAGGAGTCATATTCATTCTAACTTAACAGCTAGGAAGTTGCTAATGTTTTTGCTCATCAACACCACTAAGGGTCACACTGACACCACAGACACTCATATCTACATGGTCCTTTCTCCCTCCTTTACTCTCTCTATAAATTGCTCATCGTGGGACTTAAACAGCATGATGAAATGCATATTTCCTTAGAACAAAGCCAGATTGTGTTCCTACTCCAGTGAAAATGTGCTTAAAATTAAAGCCCAAAATGCTTAACTTTAGTTACACTGTGCTTCGATATTTTTCTTTCTCATTCTCTGGGAATAATATAGTACTATGTAATATAGTACTATGGAGAGGAGTATGAGAACCAGAATTACACAGGAAGCAGCTTTCACAGAATGGACCCTCTTCCCTATGTAAACAGAATGTTAAACATGCACACTGCATTGATATCTTGTGTGGCACAGAATACTAAAGGCAAACTGAAAGACTCTTTTCTACATTGAGCATGGAGCTGAGCCTCTTTCCTTCCTTCCTGTGGAGAAAATATCTAAGTACAGTGGACCCTTGACTTACGGAATTAATCCGTATTGGAACAGTGGCTGCAGGTCAAAAAGTCTGTAGGTCAAGTCTCCATTGACCTACAGTGCATTGAAAACCGATTAATCCCGTAACAGGCCGTTTTTTGTTCCATTTTGTTTTTTTTTCTGGTCTGTAAGTCAATTCTCAGGCTGCAAGTTAAACCTAAATTTTGCGACCAGAGAAGTCTGTAACTCAAAAAGTCTGTAAGTCAAGTCGTCTGTAAGTCAAGGGTCCACTGTATCACCTACCCAAATGTGGTGGTCCAAATGTATTCCAGATTGTCACACATGTACTTGTACAGAAGGAAAGGTAAGCTCAACTGCATATTAAATATTTAACAGATCACACAGTTAAGCACCTAAAGACATGTGGAATACCCACACACTAACAGCACTGCCACAGTAGATGCACTCATGCAGATGTAACATTAACAAAAAAAACTACATACAGTGGTGCCCCACTTGTTAAGCGAAATTGTCATCAAATAGAAAAAAAATCCCCATTGGAAACCAGTCAATGCGTTCCAATGGGAGAAATACCTCAACGTCCAGCGAAGATTGCTCATAGAGAACTGCCAACCAGCTGTTCTAAATCGCTGTAATGAGAAGCTTCCATCCGGAAAGCAGCTACTTTGAGAAGGGAGGGAAGCCATTTTACAGAGGGAAGCCATTTTATGGAGCCGGAAAAAAACATTGTTTTGCGAACAAACAGTTTGCGAAGCAGGCTCCTAATCAATGTAAAGCGGATTTCCCCCCATGGAACCATTGTTTTGCGATCGCAACAGCGATCACAAAAATGTCATCATCAAGCGATTTTGACATCGTGCGGGATAAGCGTCTAGCGGGGCACCACTGTAATAGTAATATCTATGTATGTGTGTTTTCTGTGCAGTCAAGTCAGAACTGATTTATAGCAACGCTAAGCTTTCAAGGTAAGTAAGATATTTAAGTAGTGGTTTTACCAGTTTACTCCCCCAGTCAATTTCCATGGCCAGTTGGGATTTAAACCCTGTTCACCAGAGTCCTACTTCATCACTCTGTTTACTAGCCGCCTAGAGTGGTCCTGACCCGACTAGATAGGCAGGATATTAAATAAATAAATAAATAAATAAATAAATAAATAAATAAATAAATAAATAAATAAATAAATAAATAAATAAATACATACATACATACATACATACATACATACATACTATACTATACTATACTACACTGGGAATCAAACCAGACAGATTCCTTTAAATGTTTATTGGAAGCTACTCGTGCTTATCAGAAATATGCCTTTTGGAAACATACTGAAACACATCCATTCACATATTTGAACAGTTACTCACCTCTCTTGGTTCCAAGGGATAGGATCCACTTCAGAGTTTGCCAGGAGGTGAGGGCTATACCTGACCTCAACATAAATAACACCTTCCTTTGCTTTTGATTCCACAAACTCATAGGCAATTCTCTCAATAGCCTCGCGGTCTCCCCTGCAAACACATTATAGTATGTTTTATAATGGCTGAGATGAATCTACAATTTAGGGGTTTCTTTAAAATTAGAATGGTTTTTATAAGACATTCTTCTACATTTTAGTAAATCACTACTCAAAGCCTTTCTAAATTGGCAACCTTGATCTGGTTCCAGTTCAGTATTTCATTTGTTATCATTTTATTAATTACATTGTATTTTAAATGCTGTAAGCTGCCCAGAGACCTTTGGGTAGTGCGAGCGGCATATAAATAAATAAATAAATAAATAAATAAATAAATAAATAAATAAATAAATAAATAAATAAATAAATAAATAAATAAATAAATTGTTGTTCTGGCTATACAAAAAGGTTGAGGTGGCCTACGATAATTAAGAAACCATGTACCATTAAGTCAGTTTTAACTTATTGCAACTCTTACAGTGTTTTCCAACTATGAAATACTCAGAAGTTGTTTACCAGTTTTTCCTTTGGGCCTATGCAACTTCTTCCAGGCTGCACAGGGTGGCAGGGCACATCAACCAAAATTAATTAAACCTATATACAAACCAAGCAGGGTCTAATCCAATGCAAAAAAAAAATCCAGTTTGAACTTCAGCTACACATGTCCTGGTCAGCAAGGAAATTTAGGATACCTAAATAGGGAATTAGCTGCAACAAGGAATCCTTCCAACCCTTGAATACTCTCCACTTCAATGCAACCAGTTTTAGTCACGTAGGGGTTGGGAAAAAATAATTTTTCTTGGACTATGCAAGAGAGAGAGAAAAAGAAATGCATTTAACTTGACATAGGGCCTGTATTAATTCTGATATGGAATCAGTACTTCATGCACTTGACTATGTTTCCTGAATATTAAATTAAAATCTGCCACATTTCTTATTCAACAGTGCCTACATTCTTGAAAGGGTTAATTCACCCTATCTCCTGAAAAGGACAAAAGCTGTTCTCACAGCTGTAAATACTCAACTATCCAACAAACAGCAACAGAGCATGGACAGAGTTCTTGCTCCAGTCCTCTGAAGATGCTGGCCACAGAGACTGGCGAAACGTCAGGAAGAACAACCTTCAGAACATGGCCAAAGAGCCCGAAAAACCCACAACAACCATCAGATCCTGGCTGTGAAAGCCTTCGAGAATACAATGTCAGTACTGTCACACAATCAGTTGCAGTTGTCTCAAAATCGATATGCAATGGTGAATATACGTTATGTTGATTCCAGTAGATTCCATTTTCTGTGACGGAAGTTTCAAAGCTACCCACACTACACTTCAAAAGGAAGACAGCTTTCACACGCCCTTACAAGTTGTTCTGTTTACTTAACTACTTGTAAGGGTACAGGTCAGGATCACCGTGCACCAGCAAGTCACATCTATCAGGCTGTTATTTTCTCAGCAGAAATAATGGCTTCAATTTCTAAGCAGTGTTCGATGTCAAAGTTTATATACCTGATAGGCAAAACAACTGGGCAAATGCTACACATCAAGGATCATTAACCTAGCACTATGAGTCAGTATCACCACCATAAAAATGAGTAAAGGTTTGGTAACCGTTAAGACAGAGTTACTTTACTTACGCAATTGCTGGCATGTAAATTGAGAATTTTTCTAAAAACCCTGTGAGACTGAGTGGTTCTTCATAACTAACACATTGCAGTAGGCCTTCCACAGTATCTGCAGGGAGCTGTATGCCCCTTTTCCTGAAAATAAAAAATAAATCAATAAACACACTCATAAGTTCTAAAGGCTTTTTTGGTTAGTTCTGAAAAGAATTGGTTTATTTTGGTGTATAAAGAAAACTGATGCTTGAAGAGTCTTAGACATTTGTCATGTGACCCTCTATATCATCCCTACTATTCATACACAATTCCTCTTCCAATGGCAGAGTGTTGGAAGAGAGAGCAGGAGAACAAACAAATACACATATAAAGTACAGAAAGATTTTTAAAAATTGTAGATACTTATAGAAAATCGACAAAAAACTGGGAAGCTGTGTATTTCTAGCTAAATTCTAATTTCAACAGTACAACCTATCAATATTAATCTACTGATACAGAAATTTCTGGTTTTTTATTTGGTTTGCTAAGAAACTATTCCTGCATGAAATATGTTTCCTAACCCCTTCCATTGTCCAATTTCTTTGTGTCACAGAAATCACCCTCTTAGTAAACAAAAAGATCTCACTATCCATTTGAGAAATCATTTGGCAAATAGACAGACAGAAACCTTTACTGGCATACTGTACAAAATTAAATGAAGATAAAACATTCAACAGCTGACATGTGGCAGGGAATAGGTATGGCAAATAGGAATTCTTCATTCTATGCCTGCATATGATAGCATCAGTTTCCATTAGAATGCAAACTGATTATATTATAAAGCCATACTGATTACAATGCTTTGCAATGTGGTTAACTGGAACATAAGCCTCATTCCTGTTGCCTGTGGCTTTCCCTGGAGAGCTGTCCACCTCAGAATCACACATACATGGGGACTTCCTGAAGACCCTGGTAGCAAAGCAGCTTGAGGGCAAGGAAAGCAGGAACGGGCCCCCAGAAGGCAGCTTAGAGGTAGATTAGCCACACTGGAGGGTGGGGCAGGATCTGGGACAGGATGGCAGCAGCTAGAATTAAAGGAAAAAGATGAGAAAGACTCATCATCCTCAGCAGACCTAGAAGCAGATAATTGGCTGAGACATTCAAAGTACACCCCCCCCTTTGATCTTCTGTGCCCTTGGGAAAGATCAACCACTGCTGCAACAGAACCCCTGGACAAGACAGTGGATCCACTTCTCCAGTAAAGGACATGGGGGGGGGGGGAAGCCTGGTTCTTAGAGATGGGCATGAATTAAAAACAAATTGCAAAATTCATAAAAATTTGCTAATTTGTTAATTTGTATTTGTCAGAAGCAACGCCCCCAATAAATACAAATCGATGTAGTTTTAGTGATTTTTTATTCATTGGGCTATAAAACAGCCCCCCCCCCAGGCACCTAGAGACAACAAAACAGTAGGGAAGCTTCCCCTGACTCTCCTCTACTAGCCTTACAAGTTTGGTGAAGACTGGGTTTTGGACATCTGAGTTAAACACCCACAAAATGTGCCCCCTCAGGAAAGTGCCCTGTAGCAGATGATTTGGGGAAAATTCCACCACTGCTGCAAGCCAGCTGTTTAAGGGCATTTTCCTGGTGAGAAAGCCTTTGATATAACTCAGGTATCCGAAACCCAATTCTCAGCAAACTTGGAACTATTGTTGAGGAGAGTTAGAAGTTTCTCTGTAATTTTGGTGTCTCTAGGTGCTTGGGGTGAGCTTTTTGGGGGGACACTTTGTGGATGTATAACTTGAGATGTCCAAGACCCAAACTTCACCAAATTTGGAGGGCTTGTAGGGGGCAGCTTCTCAGTGATTTCAGTGTCTCTAGGTGCCAGGGGGCATTTTATAGGGTTTAAAAGTCAAGATGAATTGACAAATTGATTCATCCGAAAAGGTTCATAAATTCATGATTTGTCAATCTTGATAAATTATAAATCATGACAACTCACAATTTTTTTTATTCATGCCCATATCTACTGACCATTGACCTGTTTAAATCCCCACAATGATGGCACAGGTGCCTAGCTGGGCCCCAGCTCACTGTGCCCACTTCCATCCAGAGGAAGTGGCACAACCAATAGCCACAGCAGATTCTCTGGGAGCGCAGTAAACCACTGGTTCTTAACCTTGGGTTACTCAGGAGTTTTGGACTGCAACTCCCAGAAGCCTTCACCACCAGCTGTCCTGACTGGGGTTTCTGGGAATTGCAGTTCAAAAGCATCCGAGTAACAAAGGTTAAGAACCACTGCAGTAAACTGTTAAGTTTGCTTTAGGATTCTTTCTCTCTTTGCTGGAAGAGAACTAAACTAGAGTTCAGACCATTCAATAAAGAAGGCACATACTAAAGCTTTGTGGTTTGTTTCCCCAATCCCTCTTCAATCAGGAGCAATGCAGTAGCATAGACCAGCATGAACTGGTGTTGCAGTTCCCCACCTTGTTGCATCATCAAAAGCCAGCAATGATCAATCATACTGAATGGGATTTTACTCATATACAATTGTGAAACAATCTGGCTTACATTCTGTCAAATTTGCTTCCTATCCTTACCTGATTTACAGATTCTTCCACCTTCCTGATAAGGGATAACATTTGAGATAATGATTATAGAGCTGGTTTAGATCATAGCTTTCAGGTAAGTGAGAGGGTAGTCTTGCCAGTTCTAACCCTCTAGTGAGTTGGGATTCAACCATGAGTGTCCATCACTCTATCTGCTGCACCACACAAGGTATCCATGTTTGATTTAGATGGTGGGAGTCATGTCACCACTGTAACTTACCAACTCTCAAGCTGTAATTCCAGATTGGAAACAAGCTTCACTGAACATAGTAAGACATACTATTCAGTAAACATGCATAGGATTGTGCTGTTAATTTACTTCATTTACCAAAGCACACTTCCTTATTTTCATAATAATTAGACAGAATCAAATGTTAGAGTTTGTTTGTTTTTCCGTATCAAAACAGAATCAGAATCACTGAGGATCATTTTGCAAATACGGAGGAAAACATAATCATTTAAAACAAGAAAGGGAGCAATTCAACTCCAACCCCATTCACTCACTTGCCATAGTATAAAATAGTTTCTGGTCTGATAGCTCCATCCAGGTGGACGTGAAGTTCTATCTGCAACAGAATCACAAGATTGTGACAATTAAGAAACATTAAAATTATTGTGATACATAAGTAAGAAACATATTTATTCTCAGATTTTGGCAGTCATTCATGCTTTTAGTTATTTTAGTACAAATGCCCCTTCCCAAGCCCTCCAAGGTGCAAGCAAGAGAGGGATGGGCAGTGAAAAGCTGTCTATGCAGATTTAGCGTTTGTTTGTTTTTAACTTTCCATCTATTTTAAGATGCAATGGCATTTGAATCGGCTTCACACATCTAAAGATTTTTGTTGTACACATGGACTAACTACCTGAAGGAGGCCACAGACTTGAGCTGAGCAAGGCTGTTGAGTACAGGACATTTTGGAGATCGCTCATTCAAAGGGGTACCATGAGTCAGAAGCGACCCAGTGGCACTTAGCAACAAGGTTGAATCAAGCATATGATCATACTGTTTACATCAAGTAAAGCTATTAAAAGCTTCTTGCTCAATGAAAAGTGTCTATGATTGTGAAACAAAAGTTTCTGATTATTTGAATTTACTAATCTATTTCTTCAGGGGTTATTCTGCATAATATCCGAATGCTCAACTGAAATAATTGCAGGAAAGCAATTTGACTAGCCAATGTAGAAGCCCCAGACGTAGTAAAAGGCATCCAAAACATATTGAATTCTTAATTCATTGTGAATAGTCATTTCATTCTATATAGATAAGCTTCATAGTTTATCATGGATGTACTAGTAACTTCCACTTGTGGTAAACAGCTGAGGCAACTCCAGTCCAAGCTATTGTTGAAATTTTGGTGGGTGGGGGCAAATGACTAAAACTGTTCTTTTATAGCCCATTGGCAGGGCTTCTAGACACATCCTTTTGTCAGGGGAATGCAGGTGATACATTTCCATGGGAACTGATGTTTAAACAATTCTTTTTATATACAGTATATAGGGCCATGCTAGAATGATCCAAATATGGAAAACTGATCTGATAAGAGAACAGATCTTCCCAGCTAATCTAATTTTCTTCACTTCTGTAACTGTAGTCTGAAGAATTCTCCAAGAAGTGAGGTATTATTTCTTCAAGTAAATCATTTTTAATAGAATGAATTATTAAAAGACCAACGTGCTCCAGTGGAATGCCTATAGGGAGTGTATCTCTAGAAATGTTCACTGTTTGAAGATGCGAGGCAACATAAGATTATTCACTATGATATGTTCAATTCTGATAGGAAATTACACTGGATGTTATTTTATTTTTAAATGTCAATGTAATCTGATTGAGTTTACTGCAAAAGGATGGCATACTATCATGATGGTCGAATAGACCAGATGGGTGGGATATAAATCAAATGAAATGAAATGAAATGAAATGAATAAATAAATAAATAAATAAATAAATGATATTTTCTAACAAGACAAAGAGCTAATATACATATACTGTTGTTGTGTGCCATCAAGTCAATTCTGACTTATGGCAACCTTTTCCAGGGTTTTCTAGGTAGAGAATACTCAGAAGTGAAGTGATATACCATTTCCTTCTCGGGGTACCCTGGGACTGTGCAGGTTGCCCAAGGCAACACAGATTGGCTCTTCTGGGATGCACAGTGAGGAAATGACGTCCCAACCTCTGGTTCCACAGCCAGAGACCTAATGCACTGAAACATCCATAATGTCTTATTTGGCTATGGTGACACACACCTTTGTTACATCCCACCTGGATTACACACAGATGCGGCAGCCAGACTACAGACCCAGACTGGTTTCAGGGAGTATTTAACATGACAGAAACTTAATTGGCTAAATCTAGCAGTAAGGTGCAACAAGAGTAAGAATGGAATTTATGGAGTTGTTTCAACAAAGCAACTCTATTTGCAACTTACTACTGGATTTCAACCACCGCTTACCAATTCAGTTCTAGACACAATTCAAGTATAGATCATGACCTTCAAACTTTGGTCCAGGCTATCTGAAAGATACCCTCCCATAAAAGTGTGCATAGGAATCTTTGGAATCTTCAGACTGGTGTAGAGACAAATAAAGCCTTTTTAGTGGCCATTCCCAGATTATGGAACTCCCTGTCCAGGGAGTCCAGGTTGGCCACCTACTTAATGGCATAAGAAAATGTTCTTGTTTAGGAGGCTTTGGCAGGTAACTGACTGCTAGCAAAAAGGACTTCTGATGAGGTGGTGTGCTTTGTAAACTAGTTGTGACCCACTGCAAGCATTGTAGATTTTCCAAGCTATGTAAGATATTTAAGGAGTGGTTTTATTATTACTACCTGCCTCCCTCCAGTGAATTTTCACACCAAGTAGTAATTTAGACACAGATCTTCTGAGTTCCAGTCCAAAACTCTATACAGAATACTACATAGTCTCTCATTCTGTTGATAATTTGTAACTATTTTAATTGACAGTTTTTGATTGTCTGCTTTTAAGACTGAAAACAGATTTAATTAAGGTTTAATATTTATAATATATTATTTTTATTGGTAGTTGGCTAGAATTCTGTTGGCTATTTACACATGTGTAAGTGAAACAGTGTTCAGTCATGAGACAAAATGCTTGTACTCCTGAGCATGTACTCAGTTGTGCAACAGCTATGTAACCAGGAACAAAACTGGCAACTCATTAATTACAGTGGGGTCTCTACTTAAGAACTTAATCCGTATTGGAAGGTGGTTCTCAAGTTGAAAAGTTCTTATGTTGAATCTGCATTTCCCATAGGAATGCATTGAAAACCATTTAATCCATATCTGCTCTTTTCCGTCCATAGAAACTACAGTGGAACATCTACTTCAGAACTTAATCCGTTTTGGAATGGTGTTCTTAAGTTGAAACGTTCTTAAGTTGAAGCAAAATTTCCCATAGGAATGAACTGAAAACCAATTAATCCGTTCTGGCTGTTTTTTTTTTTTGTTATGTAGAGGTGCGTTCGTACATTGAAGCATTAGTTCCCATAGGAACTAATGCAAAGCTGGTTAATACGTACTCTACCACTAGGGGGAGAATTTTTTTTTTTTTAACCTAAGATGACCTAAGGTTAAAAAAATAGCAGGAAAGGTTTTTTTTTTCCTGTTCTTATCTTGGATTTCTGTTCTCAAGTAGAAGCAAAATTTAGCAAATGGAGCTGTTCTTAAGTTGGATTGTTCTTAAGTAGGGACGTTCTTAAGTAGAGACCCCACTTGTAGTATCAATCTGGCACTTTATTCACTTTCTGCCAACAGGAATCCAGACCTTGCTCTTATTTTTTAATCTTTTTGGCTCCCAGTTTCTGGTGAAGGCAGGTCATAAATCAAACGAATAAAATAGGGCACTAAACCACTAAAAAAAATATAAACAAGTGCAGAGCTGATAAGTCAATTAGTAAGTACTAAACATAATACACGTACACAGGGAATAACAAATTTAAATCCCCAAAGTATTTTTTGCATAGTCATACAGACTACTGTGAACCTTGCAGACGTCAATCAGTCTGTACAAAACACTATCAGGAGAAGGCAGATGATCCTTTCTCAATTTGTGGCATCAAAGTGACTACGTAAGTAATAATGCAGGACATAATTGCGGTTCGAAGATGAGAGCCAAGATTTTTTATGCTATTTAATTCTATATTTTTGAACAAGGAAAGCAATTTAAACCTTACATCCATTCTCAATCTCTTTAAATAAATACCAGCAGTACTGCCAATTCCATAAGCAAATAAATATTCTGTTAAAGGTTGCCAATGTTTTAGGGTACACACTGTCCCAACAGAGAAAAAATAAATTACCCATATTGAAATATCTTTTGTGTATCCTGCATTTCAAGTGGTGTGAAAACTATGTAATCTTTTGAAATATCCTAGCACTAATATTACAGTTCAACTTCAACTTCTTGGTTAGCTCTCTTTGTACATTTTACACTGATATGGGAAAAGTGAGAGAGAGAAGCATAAGCAAAGTACAGTATTTGGGCATCTCTCCTATAAAAGAAAAGCCAAATACTGTAGTGCCTAGCTTTTAAATCTAGAGTAGATTAAGAAAAGATCACTAAAGGGAAAGAGAAGTTTAATTTTTATTTTTATTATTATTTATTTAAAATATTTTTATCCCACCTTTGCCCTCAAAAGGACCCTTTTAAATAAAGTGCAGATTTTTAATGTGCTTTTATCGTCCTGTCTTACAAAGTTTAGGACTGACCATTATCCAACAAATTTAATGTGCAGTACATTTATGACATTTATGGAGGGACGTGGTGGCGCTGCGGGTTAAACTGCAGAAGCCTCTGTGCTGTAAGGTCTATAGATCTGCAGCTGTAAGATCGAATCCACATGACGGAGTGAGCACCCGCCGCTTGTCCCAGCTCCCGCCAACCTAGCGGTTTGAAAGCATGCAAAATGCAAGTAGATAAATAGGGACCACCTCGGTGGGAAGGTACCAGCGTTCCGTGTCCAAGTCGCACTGGCCATGTGACCACAGAAGATTGTCTTCGGACAAACGCTGGCTCTATGGCTTGGAAACGGGGATGAGCACCGCCCCCCTAGAGTCAAACATGACTGGACAAATCGTGAAGGGGAACCTTTACCTTTACATTTATAACAAATGTAAAACAAAACTTTTGTCTTGCATTACATTTATGGAATGTACATACAGAAAAATTGATGATGTCCACTGGTTTGCTGATATTAAGGGGAGGATGTAGACTGAGAAAATCATGGATGGTCAGTATAACAATATCTGTGACTGCTTCCATGGAACTTCCATGTTCAAAAGGCTCTTTTCAGAATGAATACTAGATGCTGGAAGACAAACTTGCAAGGAGTTTTATCACAGCACATATGATCTAGCAGGCTCATCTTATGATCTATCAAACTGGAGGATCATATACTGTATCTGGAGTACTCACAAAACCCCTGTGGGGCCAAACCAGGCCCAACTCATTAGTGGAGATTAGCAATGAAGGCTGGAAGGTAGGAACTTAAATCATAAAATGCAGTAGATTGCTGGGCACAAAATGGGGAAAGGGGGGGAGAGAAAAAGGGGTGGTGGTCAAGGGGTCAGTAACCATTTCTCTTTTTCATCCCCCTTTCGTGTGGGAGAGACTGGCTGACTGACTCTTGGCCAACTGCCTTTGAAGTCCCTGTTAACATCCTCCTCCAGTTTGTTTTTTTCTTTTCCTTTCCATTTTCCATTTCCCTGGAAGATGTTCACCAGGACATTCCTGTCCTTTCCTGTCCTCTTCTTTCCTTCCACTGGAGGATGTTCACTAGGAAAGGTTTTTAGGAGGTATGAGACTTTTTCTTTTTAATTTAATACCCACTGATTTGAAGTAGTGATCTGAAACAGAATATTCCGTTTTCTTTCTTCAAGTATTTTTAAAGAAAGTCCCCTCAGCCCAGTGATTGCCAGAACAACATCGTCAAAAAAGAGATCAGGAAATGAAAAACCAAGTACTGTACAGAAAATATGATGTGTGTTTAAACACAATGGTTAAAGAGGGTTTTAAGCCTATGAAAACCGTTTTGTCTAATATTGCGCTGTTTCTTACTCAATTAAAGATTTATTAAACAAATGTTATTTTTATTTTGTTACATTCTATAACTATAAATTATTTTCAGGGGACAAAAATGGAAGTACTACTCAGGCTGGGCTTCCACCTTCCCTTCTCCTCTACCTACCCAAAGTATTGTACAGTATTGGGTAGTTGTGGCTAGCTGCTAGTAAATCAAGGGGAGCTGCAAATTGAAAAAGTTTGGGAACCACTAGCTTAAACTTTAAGAGTAGAAAATACACAATGGCCTTAAGGTGTGAACTGACTATTTTTCTAGACTTGCCAAAGCTTCAATTATTTAGTAGCACTACAAAAGGGTATTGACTGCTTGCTCAGAGGCAGTTCATCACAATCATAAATGTTCTATTATCCCAGATTGTATTTCACACCAGGCAACATTTTAATGTTATTTTTCCCTTTCTTTCTTTATGTTAATTGTCTCAACCCCGCAGGAGGAGGCAGCCAGATTATAAGGAACTGAAGAAAGCATACAGAGTTTCATTGGCACAACTGCAGATAATTAAAGTGTGAAAAATATATTATGCAGGTCAAACTAGAGATGGCCCAAATTTACCTTGTGTTCCGTGAGGACCCAACTCATTTAACAAGGATTCCAACAACAGAATGTTTGTTACGCAATTTATACTATCCTGATTTGGCCTATATTTTTTTCCTATTGTGTTTATGGCTATGGCCAAAACAATACTGAGAATGGCTGATTTAGTGGACCGTGCTCCATCTACCTACAGATGTTCAGCAACAAAGAAATTAGGTGGATTAGCTCCATACAGTACTACCCAACATTGCTTAACCAAACTCCTTGGATCCTAGGTTTAATCAGTCCCATGAGAATATAACATCAAATATGTCATTGATCAGTCTTATGTTTTAACTGTAAAAACCATATCATCTGTACAGAAATATTAAGATTTTGCATTTTTTAAAACGGCAGTGGTGAAAATCCTGTTTAGCACAGTAAAATGCAGTAGAGCAGGCCTACTGAATCAATGTGGATTTTAGTCAATTCCTCTATGAGCTCAATAATTCAAATAGGCTCCCTCCAACTGCAATTTACTATGCTAGAGTAAGCCCATTTGAATCACTAAAACTTATGGAGGAGTTGACTCACAAAATTCCCATTGATCCAGTGGGCTTGCTCTAGTGCCTTTTACTGTACTAAGCAATAAATACAGTTTTCGCCAGTGAATCATAAAAGAAAGGCTGTTTTATTCTTAAGAGGCTTGCTCATGATTAATCAGATAGTTCCAGCAACAGGTCCCAACTGATACATTTTCAACAGTGCTGAATTTTTTAATCCACGTACCCTGTTTCCCTGAAAATAAGACCTAACCTGAAAACAAGCCCTAGTATGATTTTTCAGGATGATCGTAATATAAGCCCTACCCCAAAAATAAGCCCCAGTTAAGTGAAAGCCCACCTTCCACCACTGTGTAACAACCAGAAGATGACATGAGTGTATTTGAATAAATGTAGATTGTGCATGAAAAAAAATCCCCTGAAAATAAGCATTAATGCATTTTTGGAGCAAAAATTCATATAAGACCCTATTTTCGGGGAAACACGGTACTGTATAAGTCAAAGAAGAATACACATTCAGCACTATTTCACTATACTATGCATGTAATGGTATATGCTTGTGTACTTTTGGATAATACAACATAAGGACCAAGCTGAGGAATACTGATTTAGGAATATGCTCAAATTATGTCACTGTCCAACAGAAGCCCAGTTGGTTTGAACAGTTAAGCTGTCAAAGCTCTCTAGCCTGCAATCATTTTGCAGTTCTTGAATGAACAAGTCTGAAGGCCAAGTAAGAAAAGGATAATAATAATAATAACTTTTGAATTGCACAGCTGGAAGGGACCCTATGGATCATCGAGTCCAGCCACTCTCAAGGAGGATTGAACTCCCAACCTCTGGCTCCACAGCCAGATGTATAAACCACTGAGCTACCTTGCAGTTCTTTTTGATAAATACATCATTCCTAGGGGGACCAAGAGTTAAACACACACACAAACATTTAACATACTACACAGAGTACAGAGAGCTATTTTGCAATATTTTCACAAAAAATAACCACCTCATCACTGTTCTGTATAACAAACAGTAAAAGATTAAGACAAATATCCCAGATCTCTAACCACAGCTACTGAGCCAACCCTCTGCATTCAATACATGATGAGTATCATTCTGAACCACAAAAAAATCTATGACACATAGCAAGACAAGATAACATCTAAATTGCTGGTTAATACTATATACAGCACTAATAATGAGCTCCTTATCCTCGTGTAGCCAAAACAAGCCTCACCCACGCACAAGAGGGAACAAATTATGTGTGGTGAGTCCTCAATTGACAGGGGAAAGTGGGTTTGGGGACAAAACCCTAATGAGTGGAAAGAAAGAGCTGGCTGTCTAAAGAAGGGATAAAATATTGGAAAGAAAGCACCTGGACAGGGACACCAATATAATATGATGGTGCAAAGAAGACTGTGAGCCAAGGTGGACAGCTGTTGGAAACAGAATGCAAGTAGAACAGCCGGTGAATCTATACTAAGAGCCAGGATGGCGGTAAGAGTCTGGGAGGAGCAGTTAGGATGGATGACCTGCAAAGAGGTTTACTCAGTGGGAAGTAAAAAGGATATGAAGCAAGTGAAGCACCGTTGAAAGGGCAACCAGCAGCCTAAAGTCTCTACAACCCACGCTGAGAAGCAGGTGATACCGCCTCAATTAGCATAGTATAGTTACCTGCTCCGGCACCACCAGACTTTGAGCCCTCATGACAAGCCAAGGGGCAAAGGGTCTGGGAGCAAAGAAAACGGGGAGGGGAGTCCCGCAGGATACCCGAAGAGCGAGGCTGCTTTTTGCCTCGTCGAAAGCCACCAAGAGGCGTCCCTTAATTCGGAGCAATAAACAAAAGAGAGGGGGGGGGGTACGGGGAGGAAAGCCAGAAAAGCGAGCCACGCTTCAGCCTCGCTTGAGCCGCAACGAGACTTCCTCTTGAGTAGAAGCGCCTCAAGGGAAGGGCTCGGGGTTCTTTTCGGAGCCCTAAAAGGGCAGCGGGGGTGGCGCCTCGGGTTCATGGGAGGGCAAGGGGTGGTTCTCAAGAGGGCCAGCGGGGCGGCCGGCCGCGTTTGAAACCCACTCCTCCGGGACACGGCCGTCTCCTCAGCCCCCCAAGAGACACGCCGTCGAGGCTGGCTGGCTGGCTGGCTGGCTCCCTGTCTTTCACGGCTAGCGGCTTACTCACCTTAGGCTTGTCGAAGACGACCGGGCGGTTCTCCATGCTGCCTTTCTTCGCCTGTTCCTCCTCCTGCACGCCCGGCCAGGACTTTTGTAGCTGCCGACCCGCCCGGTCGTCCTCCTGCACGGCTGGCTCCGCCCAGCAGCCTCTTCTGGGACCGGCCTGCCCGCGTCCGTGAAGAACCGCGATAAGGGCCGCTGGGGGGGCCCGCGCTTCTGCTGCGCCGACAGTCACAGGCGGTGCCGCTCAGGAGGGCGGCCAAGACCTCCATTCGGTTAATCCAGTTCGTCTCTTGACATATGTCAAGCGGTGTTTGCTCATTGCCTCTCTCTCTGTGTGTGTGTGTGAAAGAGAGAGAGAGAGAGAAAAAAAAACACACACAAAGAGATCTCGACCGTCTGGGGGGCCAGTTCATACTGCGGCTCTCAGAACGACACTGACATAAAATAAATTGTCAGCTTGGTGGACCCGCTGAGATCATTTATTTCCCTCACAGACCAGAGGTGCTTCCAAGTTCCACGTCTTTGCAAGACATTGACAAAGTGCTGGTGCGATCGTTTTACAGTTTGCCGCCAATACGTTCAAACAGTTTGCCAAGAAGCAGCCGGTTACTCTGTGCAAGCATATCAGACAAAAAATATTTTTTTAAAAAAATTAAAAGAGACAAAAATGTTGTGGCCGCTTATAGGGTTGCTGATAATAATAATTGACATTATTCACAGCCTGATAGGCTACCATCCCGTCCCGCCCCTGTCAAGGCGGAATGGCGGAGGAATCGAACTCCCAACCAGATACCTAAAACATTGAGCTATCCTGGAGTTCCATTATTTATATCCTCACCTGGTTATGGGCCATGTATAAATATGACAGTCATATAATCTCATTCTTATATACTGTATAAGGAAGTGGACTTGAGCCATGAAAGCTCTCATTAAAATATAGCATTTTCTCTTTAAGATGTCACTATGTGTTTGTCTCTCCCGCCCTCTGTTTGGTCTGATATATTTACTACCCTGTTTCCCCTAAAATAAACCCTAACCTGAAAATAAGCCCTAGCATGATTTTTCAGGATGCTCATAATATACCGTAATCCCTACCTCAAAAAAAAAAAAAAAAAAAAAAAAAAAAAAAAAAACCCTAGTTAAGTGAAACCCTGCCTCCACCATTGTGCAGCAACCAGAAGAAGATGACATGACTATTTGAATAAATGTAGATTGTTGTACATGAAAAAATAAATAAAACATCACCTGGAAATAACCCCAAATGCGTTTTTGGAGCAAAAATTAATATAAGACCCTGTCTTATTTTCGGGGAAACAGGGTACAATATAATTGAGCATAAAATATATTTCCGGGGGCTCACTGCCCTCAAGATGGTATTGATTTCAGGCTTGCAATTGGAAAGGTGTCCTAAAAAAGTAAATTCCAGGGATTACGCAGGTATCAAGTTAGGGATTTTCTTTCTAGAAGAGAAAGAGTAACGTAAACTCCTTGTAGAGTTTGCACACTTCCACATACAGATACTGGCTGAAATCAAATAGTGCAGTTTACTTAGTGTGTAATGCTGATGATGCCATCAACTGCTAACTGAAATCATTTTTTAAGTGGGAAAAAAGTTTTTTAAACGGAAAAAACATCCTTGTGCCCTCTAGTGGTCAAACATTTAAAACAAGTAGGCTATGAAGTGCTGGGGCACCTTCAAAACATGTCAAAATTCTCTCCTCCCCCCCCCCCCACCTGCAAAGGGCACAGTGATTTTTCAGGAATCTTTTTCAGATAAATTAGTTTGAGAGGAACAGAGGACCCAGGGTTTCTTGAGGGTTACAAAAATAGTTCTGGGGCTACAAGTGGTCCATGGGTCATATGTTGCTCACCCCAGTTTTAACAACTAAAGAAGTTCAACAGGAAGATTCTCCCTCCCAAGACTGGTTACATGTACTGAATTTCTGTTTGTACAATCTTTGAAAATAAATATGGCAGTCCTGCTTTCTCTTTCTCTCTCTCTCTGTGTGTGTGTGTGTGTGTGTGTTCTGTGCCATCAAGTTGGAACTGACATATAGCAACCCTAATTGGGCTTTCAAGGTTAGTGAGATATATAAGGAGTAGTTTTACCAGTTCCACTCCCTCAGTGAATTTCCATGGCGGAGCAAGAATTTGAACCCTACAACACAATGAGAATCCCTGCTTACAATAGCCAAGTTTAAAACAAGACTCATAATTCAGTCTGTGTCTCCATATATGAGCCTTCCTGGCTCCAAAGATCTTCAGAGGAGACTTTCCTAATGGTCCCATTGGCCCCATTGCCTTCACAGGTACAACTGATGGGGACACAAGAGAGAATGTTCTCTGTGGTTACTCCTAGGTTGTGAAATGCTGCTCCATGGGATGTAAGGTTGCCCCCCTTGTTTTTATTACTTTGGCAACAGTTAAGGACCTGCTTCTTTAGATAGACCTTTCTTAACTAAGATTGATTACTGTAGGATGCTTTTTAAGTACTGTATGTTTTTACATTTCTGAAATATTTGGATTATTTAAAATATTATTAAATCTTTAGATATTTTTAAATTTTGGAATTTATTGTCTTTTTAGTCTAACTTTTTTAATCATTATGGACTACCTTGGGTCCTCTCACCAGAAGAAAAGTGGACTAGAAGTAAAACAAACAATAAGTAAGTAAGCAAGTAAACATTATGATGTAAGTTCCAAACTTAGTTTCACCATTGTACCTCTTCCCATAATGATTACAACATATCAATAACTCTTTGTATGATCTTGCAGGAAGGATGATTATAAGGAATTGAAAATGATGACAGCTTTCTGCAAGTGTAACATTTGTACAGATACCGGTTGAACCAGTTCAAGTTAACAGCCATACACAAATACACAATAAGTTAGTTGAATGATGCATAAAAACATAAACACAGACCTAGGTACAATTTAAAGGACAGCCTTAAAGGAACGTTGTTAGTAATGGCATTAATTGTTACTTACACTAAGATCTCTGCCTTTTATTATAAAGTATTTGAATTCATTTGACCAAATTCTGGGAGGCAATGGCAGACAGGAGGGCCTGGCGTGCTCTGGTCCATGGGGTCACGAAGAGTTGGACACAACTTGACAACTAAACAACAAAAACATTTGAATTCAAATGACAATATGTCAAATTAGTCAAAATGATTAAAAGCCTTTTGTGTTCTTCCCTTTGAAGTACTTGTGTAACTAACTGAAGAACTGTTCTCCATTCTTTGTATCAGAATTAAGAAGATAAGTTTTTGCTGTTAATGATAGAAGTGACTGACATTTGCATCGTGGTTTGTGGCAAAGTTCAAAAAATTGGAAAAATTACTTTTGGGGGCTATAACTCCCAGAATTACTCCCAGGGATGTTTGCAAGTTTTTGGATTCAAGTCACAAGTCCGAGTCTTTGGTACCAAGACCTTAGCATAATAAATCACATAAGAGTAGGCCGATTTAATCAATGGGGATTTGGTAAGTCAACATCTTTGTAAGTTCCATTGATTCAAATGGCCTACTCTAGTTCTGACAAGTGTAATAAGTCACAGTTAGAGTAGCCTGATTTGAATCAATTGAACTTTTGGAGGAGTCGAAATCCCTATTAGTTCAGTGACCCTATTATAGTGTGATTTACTGTGCTAACAAATAGGGGTTTTGGCCTATGTGTACAAAAAGAGTAAGAAATTAAGAGGGAAGGAAGAGCTGCACCAGTGCATACTGCATTCCCAATCATGATTTGTTATATGAGAATGTGAGGTCTGAAATCTTAGAATGTTGAGGTATAACATTCAACAACTTCAGTGCACAGCCTTGAAGGAGATTTATCATTGAAAGCTCACTGTTTGTTTTTTTTTCTTGTGGTTTTTTTTATGTTTTATATTCATAATGGTTGAATAAATATATCATTTGTTCCTGAATTTGTATTGTTTCAATGACCATACAGCCCTTTCCTGATTTTTCCTGAGATTTAAGAAGTAATGCTTACACTGAATTCCATATGGTGATTACAGTTTGAAAACTCAGGCTAGTCTCTAGAACCTCACTAAACTATGCACTGACTCTGTGTCTACAAGCAGCACTATCTTAAGAGGAAAACTACTTGTTCTAATACCAGCTTGCCTCATTGGCAGATTGCTTTTATTGTTTAATTGGTCTATTAGGAATTAATAAAGATTTATTTTCTTGCTTGATATCTCAGGCACATAAAACTGAAAGATTTGCATTGCTTAGAGGGACTACTGTATATTGCAAGAGATGGTAACCCCTTACATGCCTGATAGAGCATGTGAGAGGGAAATTACTTCAGATATGGTTTCCTAAACTACAATAACATTCTCACAGAAGTATTTTAAACAAAAGAGACTAAAATATGCTAAGTAACCAAAGCCTAAAGGTAAAGGTTCCCCTTGACAATTTGTCCAGTCATGTCTGACTCTAGGGGGCAGTGCTCATCCCCATTTCCAGGCTGTGGAACCAGAGTTTGTCCAAAGACAGTTTCCGTGGTCATGTGGCCAGCGTGACTAGACACGGAATGCCATTACCTTCCCACCGTGGTGGTACCTATTTATATACTCGCATGTTTACATGCTTTAGAACTGCTAGGTTGGCAGGCGTTGGGATAAGCGACAGGAGCTCACTCCGTCGCATGGATTCAAACTGCTGATCTTCTGACCTTGCAGCCCAGAGGCTTTCTGCAGTTTAACCCGCAGCGCCACCACATACCACCACCAAAGCCTACCACTCCTGAAATACACATCTACATCTAGTGTTGCAAAACTTGATTCATGTTAAGACTTCCAGTAGAAGTATAGAGAGATGGGGGGAGATACTTTTTTAAAAAAATACCCCAGCCAGGATGCCTAATGGTCATGCTAGCTGGGATGGGGACCTGAGTCTCAGGACTTGCTGTCAAGTTGGACTTAAGTTGCACAAGCAATTAGACTTGGATTCAACTTGGAACCCATCCACCCCCTCCCTTGTTTCTGGGTTGGAGGGGAATTTGTTTTTAATAGGGACTTGGACTTGGGGCTTAGCACTTGGTGCCAAAGACCTGCCAACATCCCCCCTTTTTTTTGTACAGCCCTTTTATATTTTAATATACTGCACAATTTGATACCCAATTTCAAACTACAGTACAACAGGCTGATTGGCAATTTCATCCTCTCTTCTGATTCTTGTCAGGATGGCTAAATGAAATTCAGCCAGGATACCAGACTTCTGGGATGTAAATTCACAGTAGATCAATGCACATTTTTTTCCATTGCGTAGTCGCAGCCTTGCCTTTCTTTCTGTTCTTACATTGGCCATCTGCTCTGTCGCAGACATCTTTGCATCTGTGGATGAGGAAACTGGCCTTTTGCTCTTACTAGAAAAGGAACAGAACAAAATGTTTTTTAAAATTAATTTAAAATGTTCATCTTGCCTTTCCTCGCAGAGGTCAAGGGGCTTCACAAAAATGGTAAAATACAGCACAGTAAAAGCAATAAGATATGAAAGGAACAATTTATTTATTTATTTATTCTATTTATATCCCGCCTATCTGGTCAGTTACGACTCCAACAAGGAGTCAAAGCCAGCCACAATGCAGTTTAAAAGCAACTGTAATAGTAAGCATAATAAAACTTAATAAAATGTCAGAGTGAAAGGGAAAAAAAGGACAGGAGGATTGCTTATGATTTTTTTATGGCCAGCAATAAAAATGAAGACTCTAAATGCCTGCCAGAGGTCTTCCCAAATAGAATTAATGCTGTAGCAGAAGAGCAACATCTAAGATGAATGTGCAAGAGAAACATTCACAAAGAAGGAGCCCCAGCAGCTCATTCTAACTTGCTCTTCCCTTAACTACTTTGGGAGGAGGGCAGTGCAAGAGTGCAATCAACTCACAAGTCCTAGGTAGGTCAGAGAGAGTCTTCTGCTGGTGGTAGTAATAGTCAACTCACTCAGCTTTGGCTGATTGGAGGATAAAAGCTCCATTTGGTTCATGAGCGTGGCCTCACCATCTCCCTGTGGGTCAGGCCGAGAATCCCAACCCACAGCTTGCCTGTGGATTGGGGTGTCAGGAGCAGAGATGCAGACTATGTCATTGAGGCCACAGGTGTACCCATGGCCAAACTGAGATTCAAAGAGGAGAGCAACACAAGAGAGGAGGGCTGTTGGGCCAATGCTGTAGACAAAAAGACATGTGACGCCCAGGACATACTGCTGCTGCTAGAAAAGTCGACGACCACATGGGAGACAGTATGCTACTGTGGTCCTGAGTTGGGGCTCTGGGTCAAGTTACTGGTGCTGCCTAAGGAAGCTGCCTGGGTCCATCGGGACCAGGCCGAACTTGTAGAGATCTTCTGGTCAGCCCACATGTGGATATGCAGAGGACCAGCATTCTGTTCTTTCCCGTTCCGCTCAAGAACCCAGCCAGTTCTGGTTGGAGTTTGGCTGTGCCTCTTGGGAGGACTATCATAACTATGGGGTAGTGGTTGCCGGCAGAAACTGGGGAGCCTGCTGCCTCCAAGACCTGTGGGAGTGACGTTATCTCCCTGGACCCTTACAGTTTGATGGTTTCACCTGGTTGGCTCTTTAAAAGTTCTGTTGGTCCAATAAAGAGCATGTTCCAGCAACTAATCATTGTGTCATTGTGGAAAGGGGTGCAGGGAGCACTCACACACTGTCAAGGGGTTCCCCTTCTTTCCCCTTACCATCTTTTTTGGGAACTGTAGATCTGATTAGTGAGCTGGAAGGGGAGATTGACCTCAGACCGGTTTTGCTCAGTAACATGTCAGTTTCTGTCCCTCTGCATATGTTAGCGTGACCACATGAAAAACAGGACACAGTACTTCATTGCAGCAGGTGAAGTTTGCATGGCACCTCCAAGATTTCCTCCCAGGGAAGCAGCTACTCTGAAGTAGAACCTCTGAAGCCCCAGCATTCTCCCATCAACCAGCATAGTCTCTCCAAATGCCTCCCAGAACAAACTTCTCCCACTTCATTCCAAATGTAGACTTTTTGTAATGGGAATTTTGCATTTTCAAGTTGATTGACTGGGGAGGAGATGACAAGACTATTTTAAATTTTGCTTTGCTTTTCTACTTCCTTTCCCATCAATCCCACTGAATTTTCTTTCTTCCACACTAGAAAGACCAACAGCAAAGGGACAGATTTTTTGAATAGAGCAACTGAGTTGTGAAGGAGAGCTGATTTTTTTTAATCGAGGCAATTTCTTTGAAAAAAGGATGCTACTATGTCTCTTAATGGTCTTAATCATAGTTTTAAAAGCCTATGTTTGGGCAGGTTTAGTGTTGCCTGTGTCTAATTTCTAGAAAAAGCTTAGGAGGCACAAGCTAATAGAGAACAATGCTGTCTCTGCTATTAGTCTTTCTTAATTAAGTGAGAAAGGAAAGTTGTCACTTACTAAGAGTAATAAATTATGTGCATTCAATTTGTGAGTGTTATTCACTATTCTGGATGTTTTTTCAAAGAGAAAAGTGTTTGTGCAGCAACAATAATAAATGTACAAAATATTCCATTCTTTGAAACCTGTGATGTTTTGATTTTGATACTGTCACAGTTTGTTCCTATCAGAAATTTTAGAAAGGTAATATGTTATTCTCTTGCATGTGAAAGAAGTCTTGTCACTTGTTAAAGCCACTCAGATGTAGTATGGCATAAACTTTTCTGAGATGGAGCCCATTCTGTCAGACACAGTATATGAGACAACAACTCAAGAGAGAATGCTGCAGAAATGTACAGATATGCTCGTAACAAAAGTTCTGATCTGCAGTTTGCATTTGTTTGTAATTGTTTTGCTCCATTGCTTTTAGACGTTGTAGTCACTTGCTCCAGTTCTAAAGTTAAATAAAGGAAGTTAAACTGTAAAATAGGTCTAGCCCTCCCTCCCTCCAGGAACTCCAAGCAGATTAAAAAGCATACTCTCAACTTTGGGCAACTTTGAAGGGTTAAGGGGGATCCAAGATTCACCAGGGTATGCACCTGCACAGAAAATTGTTTGGGGAGCGGAAAGAAAAAGTAAATAAATAAAAATAAAAATTGAATATTGTTGGAAGTCTGCTATCAATTTCATTTTTTTAAGGTTTGGAGGGATGTTGGGGAAGCCTGCATCTCATAGCTGCAAAACCACAATTCTTTTCTCAGTTCCCCCAAGGTCAGAAAATCATGTTTTTGCAGATATTTTTGAGGAGGGATATCTAGGAGTCAGAAAAATGGCCTTATAGAATTCATATGGCCCAGACAAATAAATTTCTTATCTCTTATGTCTTTACCCTGACTTGTTCTATGGACCTCCATATGTCATTGGAGTCCATTCCTTAGCAACCCCAGCCTGTATGGTCAGTATGGCTAATGGGTAGGAATTACAGGAACTATAATTCAGCAACATCTGTGGGAATGGTGATTCCCTGTCCCTGCTTTAGAGCAGCTGTTCTCAACCTGTTGTTTTGCTCGCTAGGAATGAGAGGAACTGTGATCCAACATATCTGGCGGTGGGGGGAGGCAAATTGGAGAAGGTTGCTGTATAATCTCATATTTCTCAGATCAAACCAAACAGAGGCAACCATTTAAGTTGTGATCATGATCATACGGCCCAGAGCGGCCTTGGCTGCCTAAAATCCTAACCTCAAATAAATAAATAAATAAATAAATAAATAAATAAATAAATAAATAAACACACTAATTAATTTAGTTTATTTGAAGACTGTGGATACCTTTCACGACAGTTTGTTTTCAGTAGTCACTGGAATCATGCTTAGGAATCAAACTGATGATGATTCTGAAACCTTTAATGGCATTCAAAGGAACTAAACTTAGCACCTTTAATGGCATTCAAAGGAACCAAATTTAGCACCTGAGGAAGAGACAAAGGTTCAAGGGAGGTACTTACCTCCCTTGAACCTTTGTCTCTTCCTCAGGTACTAAGTTTGGTTCCTTTGAATGCCATTAAAGGTTTCAGAATCATCATCAGTTTGATTCCTAAGCATGATTCCAGTGACTACTGAAAACAAACTGTCGTGAAAGGTATCCACAGTCTTCAAATAAACTAAAGATAATGGACAGCACGGGCATGTTCAGACAGAACTAAGCAAAAACAAGCAGGAAGGATGAGGTTGCTCATTGGTTGCTTCTCTGCAGAAACTATGAGTACTAAAGGGCAAAAAGTCAGTGTGTTTTCCCTCCTTCAAACATGATTAAATGTTCCTACAATGTGTTTACATAATGCTCAAGCTGCATCATCTCTGGCACCCTGTTCATGACCATCCAAGTTGATGTTATATCATATTAATCCCTTTTATTTTTCTGTGCATTCGTAAGAAAAGTTTGTGTTATACATCATTTGCTGATAGAGAGTTGTTGAGGCATGGATTATGCAAGCCCAAAATAGTTCCAATTACTTTCCCTTTCTCTTTTCCAATCTGGGCAGATTAACCGTTATTCCACATTAGAGATGGGCGTACTGTATTTATATACGAATATCCCTCCCCCACAGGTGGAGATAATGAGGGACCGGCCCCATAGGAAGGCTCCGTTGAGCTTGTGGCAGCGGCGGAATTGGTCCATGGGGCCAGACTCTCATTATCTCCACCTGTAGGGCATATTCGTATAAGAATACCCCCATTTCTATTCCACACCATTCTCATCCCAAAACCACTTGCCCATCCTCCTCTGGCAGTGTGCAGAAGGAGCACTCGCTTCTCTATTCCTGCTCTGAACATTTTTATAAAAAAACCCTACTTTATCACATGCTGTGATGTTTCCTATAACTCCAAACGGCTTCCCGTCAAGTCACTGCTGTAGGTCCTCTCTCTTCCCCTTTCGGTTCTCTTTCCTTTCTTCCTACCAGAAGAGGCAAGCCTCTTGGATGGACAGGTTTCTTCGCCTCTCTCAACCCCCCAGTGCAGAAGCCAGTCCTTCCTTTCTCCCCTCTTTCAAGGGAAGGCGTGTGGGGGGAAGATGTGAGTGTGTGTGTTTTCAGCTAGCCCTGGGATGCCTCTTTTCAGAGAGAGAGAGAGAGAGAGAGAGAGAGCAGGGAAGGGTAAATGCAGGTGACATCACAGGGTGCTCTTGAGAAGAATTGTTGTGGTGAGTGATCTGTTAAGACGAAGAGGATGACAGTTAACTGCAGCCGTTGCAGGTGCTTGTGGTCTCTTGATTTAGAACTACCCAGGATAAATGAATGTTTCTGTTTGAATGGAAACAGCAGTCTAAATGCTGTTTGAATGGCGCTGAGCCAGATCCAAACTAAGATAGCTCTGAAGCAAAGGTCAAAAAGGAATGAATTAAATTAAATTTAGGTACACATATTTATGTGCATATCAAGTGCTGTTGAATTAATTACTTCTCTTCCAACTTTTGTTTTGCCAGTGTCAACTATCGGTTCATTTTAAGCATGCATTATTCAGAAATTTATGCTGCAAACAGGGCAGTAGAGCACAAATATGGTAGGAGTGCATTCCACCATTATCTCAACAACAGGAGATGCAAGGAGGAAGGAGCACTTGGGGGTTTCGGTGACAGGAAACATTTCTGCATTTTCTGGCATGTCATGAGGCGAATCTATCAGGGACATCATTTCCATCTGCTGTGCCTATAGGCAGGAAGTGAGCCTAATGCAGAGGTGAAGAAAGGCAAAGAGAAGAGAAGATTTGTGTGTGTGGAATATCTAAAAAAATTTGTATGTTGTCCTTTTTAAGTGTAATGTCCAACACTGAAACTCATAGGTCCCTAATATAGATAGTCCGTGCCATCTTGACAAAAACAGAAACAAAAACAGAGCAGCACGTCGGCCATTTGGACACTAATGGGATAACCACTACAGTCTGATGCAATAATGAGGAAAGGAGATGTAACTGATTCGATCAGTAATTCCCATATTCAGGAGAAATGAATTAAATAAATGATGGATGTGGGGTTGTGTTCCTTGAGGTTTTGTTGATCTACAGTTCCATAATCCTTCAGAGATTACCATTGTCTATGCTGGCCATGGTTGTTGGGAATCACAGTCCTTCAACATCTGAAGGATCACATGCACTAGACAAGATGATGAAAGTCTTCTGTGCATTCAAAGTAGTCACACATACAGGAGGCTGTCCAACATATCTTTATAGCATCCACTGCTCTGTCCTTGAGTCCTTCCAATCAGCCTTGGCTGTGGATGGGTAATTTTGCCCTGTTTTTCCATCAGATGAGAACAGTATCTATTATTTTTGTGCATGAGCTGCTACAGCTTGGTCTGGCAGCTGCCTTGCCCACATTCAGTCAAGAAAAGCTATCTTAATTTATGATATTGATCACCTAATAGGTGATAGTAGGAAATTGACATGGTGCAACCCTTTAGACTCATTTGTTTAGCCCAGTGCATGGGGGATCCTAATGGAAGGGGCTGGTTCAGAAAGAACTAAATTAGTAATTGTATTTTATACTGTTTTTATATTTTATTTCACAGATTAAACCAGATGTAGCTACTCAGCTTGTAATTTTTGGATATTATAAGACAAGGATCTGGGAGACAAGAACGTTCTGGTTTCTAGATTTTGGAAGCGCAGAGACCTGGTGGAGGCTTCTCTAATTGCCTCTTGAAATGATGTCTTGCTGATGAATTGAACCTCAGAGGGATAGTTAGTAGCCAGCTTTGGAACTGTTTGTATTGCTGTTGTTTTTGTTTAGCCAATTGCATTTTCTAAAAATGCAAATCCTTGCGAACCTTCTAATTGCATTTACAAAGCATACGTTTCATGGCACTTTAAAGACTGTTGGATTAAAACTGGATAACTCAATTGTTTAAGTATTTGGCTGCAGAGCCAGAGATTAGGAGTTTAATTCCCCACTGTGCCTCCCTGATGGATTGGACTCAATTATTCATAGGATCACTTCCTGTTCTGCAGTTCAAAGATGATGATTCCATGTACCATGTAGTCTGCGTATACAAACCTGTGGTTTAAGTACAGTACTGCGTGCCACATGTTTGCAGTCTTTCTGAACTGTAATCCACAAAGGTCCACACTAAAATAAGCTTCTTAAACTAAGATGCTACAATATGTCTGTTCTAATTTTCCTTTGTTCTTTAAATAATCTTTCGGTATAGTAGAATAACATTTTTATTTGAATTTAAGAAGGCCTTGCTCGGGAAGCATTATCTTGCAATGATCACAGTTACAAATGGTGCTCTGCAATACTCTCAAATATTCTTACAAAGTTGTACTGGCTGCTTCTTTCACTGTGGAAAGTTCTCTATTTCTGTGACAGTCTTAAACAATCAGATATGCTAGTGTCAGCTGCTGTGTAATGATCATAGCAAAGCTAGGAAGATTTCCTTATCACAGCAGTTACTGCTCTTGTAAATGGTCACTGTCTTTTTCTTGATAAGGTCCTTGTTAGGCAAAATTCTTGCTGATTTTTTTTCTTTCAGAAATAGTAACTAAGAGGGGACAAAGAGGAAATAATCCCTGACCAAACAAACAAAGAAGCAATGTAAATGTCAAGATCAGTAATTTATTATGATATAATATTGTTTTAAAACTTAGGATAAAATGAAGTTGGAAAAAATGTATGCGACTCCCATTTTTTTGAGGAAAATCAAGGCACTATTATTTATACATAATGAAACAACAAAATGTTTGAAAACAAAGAGGGTAAGTTTTAAATACAAACATTTTAACACACTGTTGGTTGTTGTGAGTTTTTCAGGCTCTTTGGCTGTGTTCTGAAGGTTCTTCTTCTTGATGTTTCACCAGTCTCTGTGGCCGGCATCTTCAAAGGACAGGAGTCGGAAATCTGTCCCTACTCCAGTCCTCTGAAGATGCCGGCCACAGAGACTGGCGAAATGTCAGGAAGAACAATCTTCAGAACATGGCCAAAGAGCCCGAAAAACTCACAACAACCATCAGATCCCGGGCTTGAAAGCCTTTGAGAATACAGTTTAACACACTGTTTACAAAATGACACCAGTAATCATGGTGCAATCATGACCTTTGCCTTTAATTAAAACGTTCTGGTCAGGAACCTTCAATGTCTGAAAACTGCTATCACAAGAAGTCACATGTTTAAATGCTCCTCTGTCTCCACACCACCTAATTACTATGCATGGAAAAACTAGCAGTGGAAGAGCCTGGGCCTAATTCCTGTGCTTTGACAAGGTATACCGCACACACTTGCAGCTTGGAAGGAAGGGCAAGGTAAAAATATAGTATGGTTAGTGAAAAACTGTATACTATAAAGATAAGAACTTACTTAAATATGTTTAAGGAAATACTACTTTATATCCCTTGCAGTTCTTTGCTTTTATTATAGTAATAGAAGGTGCTTGCCAGTTATTTTAGTGGCATTGTTCCTATTCGCCAGAACCCTAGAAGGTAGGAAGAGGTTTTATTTACCTTTTGTTGAGCGATTATTTTCCATATATTTATGTGGCTGGAAAGTGGAGCTGTGCTGATTTTTAAGGATTGCTTTCAAATAATGGACTCTCCCACAGTAAAGTATGATATGTGGCCACGCTATCCCACGTCCCTGCCAAATACCGCATCAGTATTGGCAGGAGTTACACATTCAAGTCCAACTGTCTTTATCTGCACACTCAAAAACAACTTTTGCTCTGCAAATGCAAATTTCCGCCTACAGAAGGCCTCTTTTACCATTTCTTTCATCCCCTGCTCAAGTTCTATGAACACATATAGGAAAGTGGTCAATAAATGGTAAGGCCTTACCTAAGGAAATGTTTGTAGGAACAAATCCTATTGTTTAAGAGTTTTCTACCTGCCAGGGAAAAGCAAACAATATTTCTATAGCACCGAACCTCCAGGTGGTGGTGTCTTCAATGGCTTATTTCTGCTTCTTAAGCCAATTTGATGGGTAATTGGAGTATCTTAGCTTTTTTTTTCTCAAACTGCCTGTAAAATAGATTTCTATGATTAGTTGTAAATTCTGAGACAGAATCAAATAATTATTTGCTCTTTTTTTCAGTCAGAGACCATTGTTTGTTATACTGTTAGACAGTCTGTGACGTTTCTACTGGTGCTCCTTCTTTGGGTCCCTTCCCCAGAGAGACTCAATCTTTAAATAAACTGTTCTTCCTTATCTTTCTTTCTTCGAGAACATCATGATCCTTTGTAACAAATGACTCACCCTTTTCCCCCAAGGGGTTGGGTGGGGTGGGGTAAGAAAGGGGTCCGGTGGGCCAGATAGGCGGGGTATAAATTAAATAAATAAATAAATAAACAAACATACTTGAACAGAATCCAACAGTTTCTTCCTTCCACCGTCCTCCAGGTTCTCTCGGCTTCACTTCTACCCAGCCCGGTTTTTCTGACAGGGCAATGGCAATAGTGGGTGAGTCTCATTTTCCAACCACCCTCAGTATTCCCCAGTCGATCCAGATGTCCCCAGTTCTCTGTTCAGGCTACAAAGCTTGATTCGACCCGAGTGTGCTGCCTCCATGGGGATCCCCCTCTCCTCTGGACATCCTCCAAAGCTGTCTCCTCTCTTTCTCTCCTCCTCCCCCTTTCCCTTCTTTCTCTTCTTCCCAATAAGAAGGTTTCTTGGGGGCTGATGGTTTTGCTGTAGACTAGCCTTCCCTTCAGGGAACATTAGCTTTTCCCATCTTTGGGTTCAGGGTCTAGTCTTCCAGACCCACTCCTAGCAAGGGGGTAAAGAATCCTTCTCCTTATTTTTTTTCTTGTATTGCTTTGGCTTCTATGTCTACAAAGCTTTATCCTTCTCCCCTTTGGGTGTCCTTTCTTTCTCACTCCCTTCCCCCCTTTTTTCCATTATCCTTTATATCTTTTTTCTTCTTCCTTCCTGTTTTCTGTGTCTAGTGTCCCCCTTTCTGTTCTCCTACTTTTTCTTTATGGTTGGTGACATGAGCCCCTGGCATTTTCCTGGCGAGTGGGCACAGCACTCTGATAGAGCACTCCTCACACTGTCAGACAATTCCTGGTGCACAGGTAGATGAAAACCATGAACATTAAACAATTTTTGTTTTTTTGTTTAAATCAGAACTCCATAAAAGCAAAAGCAAGAAGTAAAGTTTAAACCACCAGCAGAAATAAATCAGGGAGGGAAAAAAAGCTGGAAAACATTATTAAAATGCCTCAGAGAGTTAAAATGACTTCATTTGGTGCTGAAAGGACCCTCATGATAGAGCCATCAGGGAAGGGATTTGGCAACAGGGATTCCAGCAGTAAAAAGTTTCCCTCTCTCTCTTGTTCCTTATTTGCTGGGTTTATCTGCCAGAGGGCCTCAGATAATGGTTAGGTATGGGGATATACTCTGTACAGCAGCTTGCCATTTGTACAACTTCAAGTCTATTTATTAATTGCTGGTCCCAGTTCTTAGAACCCCCTCCCATAGGAGGCTAGGCTGATCCCATCTTTACTATTCTTCACAAGCATGCCAAAGCTTTTTTTTTTTCTTCAGGCAAGCTTTCCCTCAGTGACTGGCTGTCTGACTGTGATTTTTAAATGGATTGTTGTGCCTTACAGCAGTAGCAGTTATCGGTTAGTTATCAGTAGTTGTGCCTTACAGCAGTAGCAGTTACTGGTTAGTTACCGGTAGTTGTGCCTTACAGCATTAGCAGTTACCAGTTAGTTACTGGTAGTTGTGCCTTACAGAAGTAGCAGTTACCGGTTATAAGTCTTTGCTCGATTGGCATAGAGCATGACTCCAGGGGCTACCTCCGACGGTGGGAGAGGTCATTGCACCTCACTAAGTAGCTTGGCCCATCTTAAGCTGGGCAGTCCCCAGCCAGTAAGGTGCTACCTTGTGACAGTCTGTTAACCTCACGGGGTGTGTGGGGTTTAGGGTGAAAGGCTACAAGCAGATTGATAACCCTGCACCATGCAACAATCATAAGAAAACTTCTGCCCTAAAGTTGGGCACCTGGGAAAGATAACATCCCTGTTGAAGTGCTGAAGTGCTGTAAGGAGATCATCACCACCGAACTGTATGAAGTATTTTGTATTTGCTGGGGGGAAGGTGGAGTATCACAGGACATGAAGGATGCAAACATTTGTCACATTGTATAAGAACAAAGGAGACAGGGGAAACTGCAATAACTACCGTGGCATCTCTCTTCTTAGCGTTGTAGGGAAACTGCTTGCCTGTGTTGTGCTTAAGAGGCTCCAGGTGCTTGCAGACAGAGTCTATCCAGAATCACAGTGCGGATTTCGAGCTAATAGATCCACCACTGACATGGTATTGTTCCTCAGACAGCTGCAGGAGAAATGCAGGGAACAACAACAGCCACTCTTTGTGGCCTTCATAGTTCTCACAAAAGCCTTTGATTTGGTTAGCAGGGCTGGCCTTTTTAAAATACTTCCCAAGATTGGCTGTCCACCTTGACTCCTTAACATCATCAGGTCCTGATGGAAATGAAGGACATCCGAAGCAGAGTGAAACAGGGCTGTGTCCTTGCGCCGACCCTGTTTGGGATTTTTTTTTGGTGTCATGCTGAAGCACACCTTTGGAACTTCAACAGAAGATTTCTATCTCCAAACTGGATCAGATGGAAAGCTCTTTAATCTCACTAGATTGAGAGCAAGGACCAAAGTCCAGCTGAAATGCATGCAGGACTTCCTCTTTGCCGATGATGCAGCTGTTGTTGCCCACTCTGCTGAAGACCTCCAACAACTCATGAATCGTTTTAGCAAGGCCTGCAAAGACTTTGGACTAACAATCAGCTGGAAGAAAACACAAGTCATGGGCCAGGGCATGGACTCACCTCCCTCTATGACCATCTCCACACAAGAATTGGAGGTTGTTCATGACTTTGTGTACCTTGGCTCAATGATTTCTGACACTCTCTCCCTAGATGTCGAGCTGGATAAACAGCAAAGCAGCTACCATGTTCTCTAGAGTCACAAAGAGAGTATGGCTTAATAAGAAGTTGACAGCATATACCAAGATCCAGGTCTATAGAGCCTGTGTCCTGAGTACATTCCTGTACTGCAGTGAGTCCTGGACCCTTTGTGCACGGCAGGAGAGGAAGCTGAACACCTTCCATATGTGTTGCCTCAGACGTATTTCTGGTATCACCTAGCAGGACAAAGTTCCAAATAGAGTAGTCCTGGAACGAGCTGGAATTTTTAGCATGTATGCATTACTGAAACAGCGACGTCTATGTTGGCTTGGGCATGTTGTGAGAATGGCTGATGGTTGGATTCCAAAATATCTCCTGTATGGAGAATTAGTGCAGGGAAATCACCCCAGAGGGAGACCACAGCTGCCATACAAGGATATCTGCAAGCAGGATCTGAAGGCCTTAGGAATGGACCTAAACAGATGGGAAAACCTGACATCTGAGCGTTCAGCCTGGAGGCAGGCATCATGGTGTCTTCCATTTTGAAGAGACCCTTGTCCAGCAGGCCCAGGCAAAGAGGCAATGCCGAAACCAGCAAAAACAGGGAGCTGGGCAGGGGAGAGATTGAATTTGTCTTCAGCGTGGAAGGAATTGTCACTCTTGAATTGGCCTTCTCAGCCGCACTAGATGCTGTTCCATACAGAGCACGTTACCATTGTCTCTCGAGACTGAAGGATGCCTAATCTAATCTGTGTCTTACAGCTCTGAATGTATGTTTGGTGTTGCATATGCTTTTTAATATGGCATTCATTTGATCCTTTTAATAATTGTATAACCACTATTGTTAGGTTTGAAATGCTGTCTTTTCCTTTTAAAAGAGAAAGGCAGGGTAAAATATATTTTAAATTTAATTTCTTCTTCTCCCCTCCTGTTTTCTACTATTTTAAATTTAAATAAATAAATTTATAAAGACATTTCTACATTAGATTTTGCCCAAGATGGTGTATGCAAAACAAAATGTTACAATCTACAGAGTAGTCATATTAAATCAGACTATTCAAACCCAAAATAATAGTTGCAACTTTTGATTGAAGATTAGAAACTATTAACATCTAGACCGGGGGGGGGGGGTTCACTGCCTGCCTTGGATATATTGAAGATGAAGATAGTCTAACATTTATTGGCAACGAATTTCATAACTTACTCCTGTCACTGAAAAGGCCATGTCTTACATTTTCTTCAACTCAACCTGTGTTGGTGATGGGTTGTAAAATAAGGCATCAGATAATGATTGTTTTCTTTCCAGCCTTTGAATTCAAAGAGATTCTCACTAGGAGACACTTAAATTTAAGACCTTCATCATAATCATTCATTTTTTGTCATAGATAAAGATTTGTATCCTATTAAGAGTAGCATGACAGAAACTGGGCATGATTATGTAAAGAGATTCATTTAAATTGTTTTCTTGGACAGAGACATGAGCAGTTTAAATGTGTTTCTGCTGAGCCAGCTAAATTATTCCAAAGGGAATGTAAACATGCATGCTATTGTTTATAGCACACACAATCCTCTTGGGCAGAGCTTTGTAATTAGGGTCAGGGTGCTTTTTAATTGGCCTGGCCTTGATCTGGTATATCTATATTTATCTTTTAATCAGGTATTGCTATGGCTGCTAAGACCAGCCTATTTTTTTAAAGCAAACATTTCATCATTGCAATGCAGATGTTTTAATCAAAGGCAAAAACACAGGTCTTGAAAAAGTTGCTCTTTTTTTGGACTACACCTCTGAGGACACACTTTCCCTCAGCCATGATTGCAATGTAAATTGGCCATGGCACCTAAGGGATGATGAGACCCATAGTTTAAAGCAGTAACATTTGTAAAGTCTCAGCAAGTCTTCCAAACATTTTGACAAGGGATGGAGATATTGTTGGGTAAAAATTGGATTTTACAAAATTGGGAGAAATAAAAAATGTTTTGACCTTCTACCCCCACTAATTCTAGGAGCAGATACAGGTGAAGCCTTATCCTCTCCCTTCCCGTTTTGTAAGAAGAGGACTATGACCAGGGGTTGATAGAAAATGGAGCAGCCCTTGGAACTCCTTATGCTCCTTCACCTGATCTATGTGCTGCAACCTTATTTGAATGTCTATCAGCCTCTATCCTCTCCCCCCTTCTTGCAACTGTGACCATGCAGGCATCATGACTTCAATATCAAGTCAGCTTCTCTCCTTGTCCCACTTCCCATTTTTTCTAACACCTTGCCTGATACAGAAATATGAGAATCTTGAAAACTGGTTCATTTATGTAACTTTTATATACTCTGCACATCAATAGAGATAGTATTGGTCACACCCAACAACAACCCCAAATGGCAGGCAATCATACAAGCCAAAAGAGAGACAAAAGACTGTGGGTTGAAAAGCTGTCAAACAAAACAAATGAAACAAATCATCCCATAAGTCCTGCTAGCAGAACAAAATATGCCACATATTCAAGCCAAAAGATCTTCTCTTGATTAATAATAGCATGGAATAAAAATGGAAAGGAAAAGTCAGAAACATGGCAAAAAAACAACAAGAAGACAAATACCAGTCTGGTCACTTGTGAGACTTGCAGTTTTCTTTTCCCTGATGGAGAGAAAAAGAAGAAAAAGCATTTTGAGGTAGAGAGGGAATGAGAAATACAAACAACAAAAACAAAAACAAAAACAAAAACAACAAAAACAAAAACAACAAAAACAACAAAAACAACAAAAACAAAAACAACAAAAACAACAACAACAACAACAACAACAACAACAACAACAACAACAACAACAACAACAATAATAATAATAATAATAATAATAATAATAATAATAATAATAATAATAATAATAATAATAATAATAATAATAATAATAATAATAATAATAATAAATCTAGTACAGTGATTCTCAACATTTAACCCTCCAGAAGCCATGATAAACAGCCAGAGATTCTAGGAATTGAAGTCTGAAATCTGGAGGCAGGAAAATAGAGAACCACTACTTTAAAAGACATCTTGAGTTGCTTCTCTGGGAAGATGGTATGGGGAAAGGTTTGCTGCTTGTAGGAATGTTGAAGTTGTTCAGTTTGGATTGGGTCCTCCGTCACTCACAAAGCACTCACCAACCCAAGCAGGCACTATTATTGGAATTTAGTACAGCCTTGGTGTACATCTTTGGTGTAGATTGTGTCACTTGAGATTTGCATTATTTCCTTGAGCGAAGGTGCAGGTACCCTGCAAAGTATACTTGCTGTTGCCATTGCAAACCAACATACTCAGAATCACAGACAAATGAACAATGAATATAATGCAGCCTTAGTGCAGAACTTGGAATTTTTCTATAGGTCCTTTCAAATCACAAGGATCGCTCCCCTGCATTCTGGACTGCTCTTCCACATTATGTCCTTGATCTCCCCTCCAATACAACTCAGAAGTAGCCATTTGCTCTTCCTAGTGGCTTGAATATAAGATCAATACAGGTTTAAGTTTATATATTGACAATTTATGTATGTTAATCCTTGGGGTTTATGTAGTCAGAATTATATATCAAATGGATATGGCCTAAAGATGTTAAGTAGGGCAATATAGTTTAGGCAGTCAGTATTATATGTTCGATGGATATATGGAAAATATTCTCCCCGATTATGTGTTCTGTGTTTGTTTTGTATGTTTGTTTGTGTTATTAATTAATAAAAAAAAAATAAAAAAAAAACAAAATTAAAAAAAGAAGTAACCATTTGCTGTTCCAATTGCTGACAAAACAGCTGTGTTGAGGGAGCTTTCCATGGAACTACCTGGGGGTCACCAAAAAGTCATTTGTGTCTTCTTGGCTACAAATCTTCCTCTGCTGAAAGATCACTACTGGCTGGCTGCAGAACTGCAGTAATAACAGTGTTGTGGTCATACTAGGTATGAACTCTAAATGTGCTTTTCAAAAGAGGGAGATTTATCAGAAATGATAACACTGCTATAGTTGTCCTGGCATACAGTCAAGTCACTTCCGAACTATGGTGACCCTATGAATTAGTGACCTCCAAACTCAAGGCCATCCTCATACTCCTGGTCATGACCTTTAAATCCCTTTGTGGCTCCAGCCCAGGCTGTCCAAAACAACTATAATTAATTTAGCTGTCCTGATGAGCAGTAAGATTGGCAGGAGAATGTTTGCTCTTCGCCCCATTGCTTTCACAAGCACATCTGGTGAGGATTCAATAGAAGCTGTGGGTTTGTTTGTTTTTTGTTTGTTTGTTTTGGCTGCTCCCAAATTATGTAACTCTCTTTCTTGGGAAGTTTGGCTGGCCTCTTCCCTCCTTTCCTTCTGAAGGCTGCTGGAGAACTACCTCTTTAGAGAAGCTTTGGAGAAGTCAGAAGGCAATTGAGGGAGGGAGGTTTATAGTTTTTATATAATTATTTTAAATATTGGCATGTGAAATTCTAACACTGTAATCAGTGTGGTTTTAATTATGTTTGGGTTTTTTTTTTGTTTATATTTTGTGAGCTGTATTGGGTTGCTTGCCAGGGAAAAAAAGGCAAACTAACAATTACCAACCGACCGACCGACCGACCGACCGACCGACCTACCTACCTACCTACCTACCTACCGTCACATGTATGTCAGGTATGATGGCAGCAAGGTAGAAGCCACCCAAACTGGGTCTGCATTGGAAACCTAGTGAGACATTTATTCAACAATTATCATAGTCACCAAAAGAAGGGCAAGTTATGTATGGTCAAAAAACAGAGAAGGAAGGCATCACTTTAAAGAGAAGATACGCATTTCATAAAAAATGCATATACTGTACTAATTTCTTGTTTAGATTCAAATGCAGAATCATTTTAATATCACTGCTGTAATGTCATTTTACAGTAGAATCCTGCTTTTATTTATTTATTTATTTATTTATTTATTTATTTATTTATTTATTTATTTATTTATTTATTTATTTATTTATTTATTTATTTATATGCCGCCCACACTACCCAAAGGTCTCTGGGCGGCTTACAGCATTTAAAATACAATAAAGATATGTAGCAATTAAAATACAATTAAAATATATATAAAATTGCCATCGGACCCACAGCTAATATTATTTCATTTAAAAGCCTTCTGGAACAGGAAGGTTTTGACCTGGCGCCGAAATGTCATCAGTGTCGGCGCCAGACGAATCTCAGTAGGGAGGGCATTCCATAGTCTGGGGACAGCTGCCGAAAAGGCCCTTTGTCTACAAGCCGTCCCTCTTACCTCCTTGAGGGACGGCTCTTTCAAAAGGGCCCCCTGGCTAGATCTTAACTGCCGGGTAGGCTCATATGGAAGGAGGCGGTCCTTCAGGTATCCAGGGCCCAAGCCGTTTAGGGCTTTATATGTCAAAACAAGCACTTTGAATTGGGCCCGGGCAGCAACTGGTAGCCAATGTAACTTATACATAATCGGCTTGATATGTTCCCTGGCGGCCACACCACTGACCAGCCGCGCCGCTCGATTCTGGACCAGTTGCAGTCGCCGGACCGTCTTCAAAGGCAGCCCCACGTAAGGCGCATTGCAGTAATCTATATTACTGGTATTCATCACATTCCTTTCCATCGCTACGAATTTAATTGAAGCAAAAGCGTGAGTACAAGAAAGCCTGGCTTAAATCTTCACAGCTAATGTGTACGTGCTAGCTGAAGCCTTTCCATAGGTCAGAAAGTCCAATAGTTTATCACTGCATAGCAGGCCTTTGAGGGCTGAAAACTGATAATGGTTTTGGCATCTATAAAGGGCCCCTCTTGTTCAAGAAACAAACACAAACTCAGCTTGTCAAGTTTTCTTGGCTCTGCTAGGGTGCCTTCAGAATATAAAAACAGCCTTCTAAATACAAAAACAGTCCAGAGGCCTATCTAATACAGCATCCTGTCATTCACAGTAGCTTAGATGCCAGATATGAGGGCAAGGGCAATAACCCATTTCTATGCTTGCTGCCCTGTATCTATGTAGTGTTCAGCTCCCTAGAGAATCTTTTTAGTTTTTTTTTTAAAGTCAGTCTTTTAGTCAGAGCTGTGAAGAATGCTCTAAGTTTGTGCTTGGAGAGTTTGTGATTCACAGTGACATTCCCTCCTTCTTCTGCGGAAGGTTTATAGTGACAGAGTGCTGGTTTCATATACCAAATGTCCTGGATTCGGCCCCTGACAATTGCTAAGACTGCTTTACGTATTGGTTTATTCTTGTCCCTCTGTCTAAATTTCTGCAAAGCAGCCGGTAGAGGGCACACTGTACCTGCTGAACTGGGTGCTAGGTCACTTTTTGTAGCAGTTTGGGTTGACTGTCAGATCTCTGAAATCAGCCAGCAAAATGAGGGTCCATTGGAAGAAGAGCATTTTTGCTCTCTAAAGAGAATTTCAGCTAGCAGAGGATGTCTAACTCTGTGCAGATGACACATTTTTGAATTAATTTTATTAAAATATTGGAAGCCAGAAATCCTGATAACCTCAAAGCCACCCAGGGATCTATTGGTAGATCTCAAATCTCTTTTTTGCTTCTACCTCTTGCACGGCATGGATGAGAAATCTGAATGTTCCATTCTTCTAGCAAGATGCAGTGGAATACTCTAATCTGTAGCATATCTGAAGTTAAGTCTCCTGTATCTTAGTCCAATACTCTTGTCTATTACACAACACTGACTCTCAGTTATATATTATAGTGTTTAAATCATATTTTTGCTAATTCACCTGAGAACTTGGTTATGTTCATCGTACCAGATATAAATAGAGCACATACACATGCATGGCATGTGTTCAAGCCCTTCATTATTAACACAGAGTTCTTAGAGAGGTTATAAGAAATGTAGCAAAAACAGTGTAAAATGCAAAAAAATCTTTTAATTACCACTCCAGTACTGATAAGTATTTAAGAAGATAAATACACTTGCACAGTCTCACAGTATATCTGTGAACAGATTTGTGTGTTTAGATACACACAAAGTAGGCCAGGGCTGCTTTGGTCAGACAATGAGAGTGTGTTACAGTGAAAGATAAATATTTGAACCCACAAGATAACAACATTTTACACTGGCACAGCAAAAAGTCAGAAATAAATTTGCTGCATAAACTTTGATTATGGATGTTGCAAAAAGGATTTGGTTTAAATCACTCCTCAGGTATTTCATAACGTAATTGTTTTCTTCCACAAGCACACTCGTTAAAACCTTAAAGCATATTTTTCATAATATGAGTTTCATAAAATCTGCTTGCCCAGATTGACTTCATCTACATTAATCCTCTATTCATGGGTACTTTCAGTATCTGGAAATGTGCATTTTTAGAGTGAGAAAATTTTTATTATCCTTCTGCAACACAAAGTTGCAGAAGGACAGTAAAAGTTGATTTAAATAAAACACCAATTTAAATTAAAAGTTTTTTTAATCACCTACTTCTGTCCACTGTGGGGTATTGTAAATGATATATAAACTAGCCCTTCCATCTGATATTTTGTGATGAGTTTATTTTATACTGTAAACTGTATTTTGGTTCTTTATCATAATTGGCATCTGTTTGTTTGTTTTCTGCAAGCCTGAAATTGGTTCTTTGCAAAGAGTGAATCCGGCTCCAAGCAAACAGACAATATTAATGACAATGAGTCATTACAGTCTGGTGAAAATGGGTTGTCCCTTTGTCTTTGAGATTCACCAGTTTTCAATAACATTATTAGGATGCTGAAACATCTAGTGGGATGTACCATCTCTATGTGTCAGCCAAGATTGCATTAAACCCCCTGTCTGTTTCCCCCTCAGTGGGCATATAGATGGATTAGACCAGTGGTTCTTAACCTTTGTTATTCAGGTGTTTTTGAACTGCAACTCCCAGAAACCCCAGCCAGCAGAGCTGATGGTGAAGGCTTCTGGGAGTTGCAGTCCAAAAACATCTGAGTAACAAAGGTTAAGAACCAGTGGATTAGACCACTAGATGTCTCCTGACTCCTTATCCTCATGATGCACCTTACTGCAACATCGATCCATGAAATTCCATGGGGAAGTGGTAAATTCCCATGCTAGAAAAAAAATCCCTATAAGAACCACAGCTTGAAGAGAATAACAAGTGGTTTTGCAGCATTTTTTAAAAATGTAGATACCACTCAGAGAAAGTTGCAAGGCACCAGAGGGCATGTTTCATATTGTGGCCAATCAGGGCAGTCATGGGCCTGTTACAATTGAATTTCCCCTTCAGCATTTCCATAGATATTTCCCATCCCGTCTGCAGATCAGAGAGAGGTGGGTAGGATGGAGTGTCCATCCATTTAAACCCAGAATGCAAGAAACACAAACTCTGATTATAAGGAAAAGATATATATTAGGTTCAGTGGACCGCCAGGGAACAAGAAGCACTGTCTGAATTTCCCCAGGGTTTTTCCACCTCTTCTCTCATGTGCTTGGCAAAGCCTGAATAATTTTTTTTTTAAAGGTTGCAGCATGGATTTGGCAAAATAAGTACTTTCGCAAAGAACCTCCTATGTATCCCGTTATCATGTGTGGTAGCTTGTTGAGACAGGGCTTTCTCCGTAGCAGCATTTCCATTGCAAAACTTGCTCCCAAGGAGTCAGGCTGATTCTTTCTTTACAGTCCAAACTGTAATTTTTCAAATGGCTTTTGGTTTTTAAAATCATTTTTTAAAACTGGCTATTAAAATGTTTTGTAACATGTGTTAAAGACATTTTTCTTTATTTGATTTTACAGTGAACCCTCGACTTACAGACGGCTCAACTTACAGACTTTTCGAGTTACAGACTTCTCTGGCTGCAAAATTTAGATTCGACTTGCAGCCAGAGAATCGACCTACAGACGAGAAAAAAACCAAAATGGAACAAAAATGGAACAAAAACGGCCGGTTACGGATTAATCGGTTTTCAATGCATTGTAGGTCAATGGAGACTCGACCTACAGACTTTTCGACCTGCAGCCACCGTTCCAATACAGATTAATTCTGTAAGTAGAGGGTCCACTGTATATCACTGTGATGGGCAGAGAAATGATTCACAAATATTTTCAGCAACTTAAAAAAATCATGATCACAGGTTTGAACAGATTTAATAAACAAGTACATGTGACCATGGAAACTGTCTACGGACAAACGCTGGCTCTATGGCTTGGAGACAGGGATGAGCACCGCCCCCTAGAGTCAGACACGACTGGACTAAATGTCAAGGGGAACCTTTACCTTTGTTGTTGTTAGCCGTTTAGTCATGTCCGACTCTTCATGACCCCACGGACCAGAGCACGCCAGGCCCTCCGGTCTTCCGCTACCTCCCAGAGTTTGGTCAAATTCATGTTGGTCACTTTGATGACACTGTCCAACCATCTTGTCCTCAGTCGTCCTCTTCTCCTCTTGCCCTCACACTTTCCCAACATCAGGGGCTTTTCCAGGGAGTCTTCTCTTCTCATGAGATGGCCAAAGTATTGGAACTTCAGCTTCAGGATCTGTCCTTCCAGTGAGCACTCAGGGTTACTTTCCTTTAGAATGGATAGGTTTGTTCTCCTTGCAATCCAGGGGACTCTCAAGAGCCTCCTCCAGCACCACAATTCAAAGGCATCAATTCTTCGGCGGTCAGTTTTCTTTATGGTCCAGCTCTCACTTCGGTACATCACTACTGGAAAAACCATAGCTTTGACTATTCAGACTTTTATTGGCAAGGTGATGTCTCTGCTTTTTAAGATGCTGTCGAGGTTTGTCAGCGTCTTTCTCCTAAGAAGCAGGCGTCTTTTATGGCTGCTGTGCCAATCTGCAGTGCTCATGGAGCCCAAGAAAGTAAAATCTGTCACTGCCTTTACCTTTACCTTACATTATATAGTTCACAGAATGTAACTTTCCTTTAAAATGTTGGTTGTGTTGGTGCAGAATTTACTACTTTTTAAAAAGCACAGTCCTGAGTTTGATTCTTCTACTGCCATCAGCTGGTACAGAGGCTATTCCAGGACAAGTGAGTTATCTTGAAAGAAGCTACAGATGCTTGACTTTTCCTGATCGATCCCACTCTTTTTTTAGGTTACAGAAATGTCATTGTTTCCCTGAGTTAGAATAACATTATCACTCTTCTTTTACTGGACATGACACATAAACTCTTTTTGTCTGGTTTGACTGGTCAGTGTAAGAAGCAGCCACGCCAGTTGCTATTAGTTGGCAGTATTTCTATTCTATGTGTTTTGTATATGTTATCTCATTAAAATCATTGCAACAGTCCTGCAAGCCAATATTATTATCTCCATAAGGGTACATCCAGAGGAGGAGATGGACAAGCTCACATTTACAGAACAGGCTTGGCTGAAGCCATGTTGTGATTTCAGAGCTCAAGAATTGATTTGAACGGGAGACTTCCTATCTTTTAGTTCCCACCAACTCATAATAAGTTAAACATTTTGGCAATGGGAGAGACTGTTCCAAAGTAGAGCTGGAGGCAGTTATTCCTTTTTTAAAAAAATTATTATTGCTGGCTAGTAGATTCTGGAAAGTATAATCTACAAAAGTGGTGGGGTTTTTCTTGTTTGCAAGGCAACAAAAATTTAATTCTTGCAGCCTAGATTTTAAGGAGATCCTCTCTCCTTGACTTGTTGGCTATTTCTTAATTTTTTAAAAATCTAAAAGTATTTGTTTTGTGTGGTTATTGGCAAAAATTAAATAGCACAGAAACTGGAAACAGATCGTTTGGGGAGTCGACAATTTCAGTTTGTAGACGTCCCTCTGTCTCTTGTGAAGCTGGCTCTCCTACTGATCATTCTTCGACTGTGATGCAAGCATAAGCTAAAATTACTTCTGTCCCAGAGGAAGCAGGAACGTTTGAGATTCAGAGAAAAAGGTAAATGTCTGGGGAATGATACTCCACAAATGCCAATGTTCCTTCCCTTCTGGAAGCGAACCCACTGGAGTTATGTTTGCTCTACAGTACTTCCCGAATGGCATGCAGTTTAATTGGCAAAGGCTTTAAGTAAACTTCAGCCAGTGGAATCAGAATTTTAATTTGTTTTGAGGATTAGTCCTTCTTGGGTTGAAAGCAGGATTTGACAGCCATCAGCAGAATTTTACTAGGGGTTAGATAACCTTCCTTTCCAAACCCAAACACAGCCTGGAGGACTGCTGTCTCAAGTCTGCTTCCCAAATTTACATGGTAACATGTCTGTGTTTGTCATGGAGCAAACAATCTATGCTCCACAAGATGGATGCAGTTTGTCTAGTTGGAATTATTAGCAAAGACTGGCGTGGGAGAAACAAAAGAAGCAGCCCTTTATTGAAGAAACTTCAGTAGGCAGTTCAATTCAAAATGAACATTATGCCAGTTTTAGGGAATTGGGGTTGGGCGTATTCTGCTTCCACCAGCAAAAATCCTCTTCTGAAGGCAGAAAAGTCTTTCTGGTGGCACAACACCATTCTGCTAGCTGACCAGAAATATCCAACAGAAATATGTGCAGACAGAACTGCTGTGCTGGCTAAGATTCACCAGAAGAAAAGCTGGAAGCGGAGCAGGGAAGAAGTGGTGTGAGAGAGGAGCAGAGGTATGCCACCCTATCCCAGGCCAGAGACACATCCACAATCCCAGCACAAAGTTAGGCTAGAGAGCAAAGGGTAGGCCTTTGCAGGGACTGTACTTTCTGTTGTGTTGATTGTGTTTTTAGTGGAATTTGCTTTAACCCTGTGAGCCATTTTGGGTCCCTCAGGAGGTGAAGGGCAGCCTGAAAATGAAATGAAATGTAAACAAACAAACAAATATCTGACAATGCCATAAGGTCTCTGTAAACGATGAGGGCTTCAAAACATTCCATTTTTAGACAATAATTCTTAGACTCCCACCAGATGACATGCAATATTGAGACTTGTGGTCCCAAAAAGTAAATTTTCCAGGGTTTGGTTGGCTGGATTGGGGTCTATATAACAATAACCTGTTAAATACAATTTAGAGCCAATGAGGTTACATGGTTTCAACTTTTATGTGAGTACAATTCTTAGGTGGTGCAGACAGGTCAGAGTGGCAAACCCCATAAAGACCAACCCATTACAAAATGTTGCCACCCAGTGTCTTTATAAAGCTTGGTTTACAAGCTGTCGGTACTTATTTACAGGTACTAATGATCACTGTGGTACTTGACAGTATAAACAGTCCAACTGGGAAGAAAAACACACACACATGCATATACAGTATATATACACACAGGATTGTTATTGTAGACTCTTGGTAGGTTTGGACAAATATAATCAGTGCAGTGCTCTAGGCTTGGTTTATGTACTTGAGGTCAGATGGTCAGCACTTAACTGGGATGAAGATCGTTCCTTAGGGGGAAAAAGAAGGAAGAGAATTAAATGGAAGAGAAAACATCTCTCGACCTCTTTCATCTAGTAAATTATGGTCAGCCTAACCAGTCACTGCCTCAGCTGGAACAGTTTATTGGAATTATTAATCTTTGGTCCTTTTAATTCTTTGCATGGTTGCATATGGAACTGGATGACCTGCCATGAATGTCCAGGGGCCTTTATTATTATACTACACCAGCCCATTACTATACTAAATCAAGCCCAAGCAAGCTGGTACCCCCTAGCCTAGATGTTTTGGTCTATGCCACTGGTTCTTAACCTTGGGTTACTCAGGAGTTTTGGACTGCAACTCCCAGAAGCCTTCAACACCAGCTGTGCTGACTGGGGTTTCTGGGAGTTGCAGTTCAAAAGCATCTGAGTAACAAAGGTTAAGAACCACTGGTCTATGCCTTCTAGTTAGTCCCAGCCAACGTGGTTAAGGGATTATAGTTCAAAATATCTCACTCTCTTTTAAACAAGGGGGCCAGGTCATTGGTGGGAAGATTTTTATATGAATGGCTCTAGTAGCAACGTTCACCCTCTCCATGAAATCAATAAGTTTTAACAGTGTGTCACTTCACATCTGGGCCCATCATTTGTTCTTTTGTTGTGAATATCTGTGCTATAAAAAGAGTTTGCTTCCAGCACCATTGGCGTTAGTATGATAAAAGCAGTATCGCATATGCACAAAGTGCAGTTGTTAGCCTTGAGTCGCTTATGATCGCCACTAGCGTGGTAACCATTGTGATGTGATTAAAGATTGCTTGTTCCATAGCCTTCCCTCCTCATCTTCATGGACGGTTGATAAGTATGTGGCTGGCTGTTAACATGCCCATTAAATACATTCTTATGTTTGTTCAATGCTTTTGCCCATATTTTCCCTCAAGTATTAGACCATAAAAACACACTATGGGAAAAAGCTGAAGAAAGTGGTCAAAAGGGGAAAGCAAGAAGCTCTCCGTTTCCTTTCCTAGATTTGGACCTGCTCAAGCTATTTGCACAGTTAAAAATAGTCACAGAGGGAATCCGCCTAGTTCCTGTTTGCTTCTGTCTTCCACTTTTTCTTCATCCTTCTCTTTGCTCCTTGCCACTATAAGAAATAAACTTCAGCAGATAAAGCAAACAAATCCAGATCTGGACCATGTCCTGACTTGACTAAAGAAAGGAGGATCTGTTTCAGAGACTGCCTGTGCTCAGAGATGAGTGCACTCTGTGTTTGACATTTTGATGCTGAAGGAACTTAAGTTCTGGCCTGACAAGCTGGCACAGGTTTCTTCTCCTGATCTAGCTGCTGAGAGGCCTGTGTGGAAACACTTGGGTTATATCTAGAGGACCAAATGTACAGGTTATAACCAATGTGCATGAATGCAACTGCATTTTAAACAGGAATGGGCAAAATGTGGTCATTCACCTATTGTTGGACAGCCACTGTGATAACCGTTAGCCTCCACAGTCAAGAGTGGAGGGTGATGGGAGTTGCCGTCTAAAAGCATATGGAAAGCCACATCTTTCCTGTCCGTGTATCAAAGTTTACAAATAGCAGCCAGAGTTGGAAGGGGGGATGGGGAAGAATGTGGAAAGGATCTATTGCAACAATTTGAATCCTAACAACAAAAACAAATAACTTGCTTTAATTATTTTAATGACTTCCAGATGTTGTGCACCCTGGTTGGTACATCAGTTATGCATGTGTAAGCCATACAAAGGATTAGAAATGATGCCCATTTTTATAGGTGCCCATATGTTTTAAAGGTAAAATTAAAGGTTCCCCTTGACATTTTAGTCAGTCGTGTTCGACTCTAGGGGGCGGTGCTCATCTCCGTTTCCAAGCCATAGAGCCAGCGTTTGTCCAAAGACAGTTTCCGTTGTCACGTGGCCAGCACGACTTAGACCCGGAATGCTGTTTACCTTCCCACCGAGGTGGTACCTATTTATCTACTCTCATTTACATGCTTTCGAACTACTAGGTTGGCAAGGAGCTGGGACAAAGCGACAGGAGCTCACTCCATCATGTGGATTCGATCTTATGACTGCTGGTCTTCTGACCCTGCAGCACACAAAGGCTTCTGTGCTTTAGCCCGCAGCGCCACCACGTCCCAAGGTTATAACCAACATAATCATATGTTTTTACTAATGTGTTAAATAGTAGTGATGGTGGTGTGGCGTTAGACATTACAGAAATGGAACAAAGGGGTTGGTTTGGTCACTTCCTTTCCTATGCCATGTTACCAGTTGAGCTCCCCATAGTTATTATTTGCAAAATATTTTTTTAAATGGTGATATGTTTGTAAATCAATGTTGGAGCATGTTATTTCCCATGGAACAACTTCCCAGTCACGCTTTCTCCCCATCTTTCCTTCTGCAGCCATTTGTTATTATTTTTAAAAGAGCAGCTCACATATAAGCAGAGATATTAATAAGTTATGCAGTAGTTGCTACGTTATTACTAAGATAGGACACACAGCAGTCCCTACACATGCTGTGCCCCCCCCACCCTGAGTTTCCTGTGCATTTGAATTTCACATGTAACTGTCCCTTATGAAAACCAGTGAACAGACTTCTGCTTTGCATTGTGCCAATGTGTACTTGATATTCAGCTGAGTTTTCTTGCCATCTCATATTTGGAAATCCAGACAGTGGAAACTTCAGCTGCTGCCCCATTCCACTAGGAAATTCCTCAAATTCCACAGCCTCCCCAGGGTCTGGCTACAGATATTTCACACTATACTCTTTCCATCTGGAAATATAACCATTGGAGAAGAAGGAGCAAAATAAAACTTTAGGAACAGTGGAGTCCTTTTGTAGCTGCACATTCACGAGGAGACCGAGCTGCTAACCTGAGTTCTACTATTCAACTCTCGTGTTAAAGAAATGAAGGGCAATTTCTTAGATTTAAATTTAAAGATACATCAAATAAGTAAAATTGAAACTAGGGAAGCATAAAACCAATATTACAACTAACCTACAATCAGATCATAGGATTTCATAGGTAAATTCAAGGTAAATTCATAGGTAAATTCAAATTCATATCAATCAAGTAGATCTTTCCATAAATCCCCATTAGTTATTGGTGGAGAAGAAGTCCCTATCATTTAGAGCTTATAAAGTCAATGAATGGGTCCCAAGCTGACAAAATGACACAAATCAAAAGCATCCCCCTCATTAATTTGAGTTATGCATTTCGTTCTTGGTGCATTTCCACTGTATATTTTTATTTGTGATGACTGTTAAAAGAGTTATCAGAGCAGTGAGGAAGAGGATACTGGGACATACTGGGTCAATGATAGGACCAGACAGTATGTAGCAGGATGAATAACCCTGGTACCCTCTGGAAGCTTTGCATTACACTCCCATCAGCTCCAGCCATCATTAGTAGACAGGGATGATGGGAACTACCATCTCAAATATTGGCAGGGCACCAGATAGCTTATCCTTGCTATTTGAATGGAAAGGTCTCGTGTATTCTAGAAACCCTTCTCCCCCAGGTTTCCTGGGGCACCTGGACATTTAAGGAACTATAGGCTGTCACTTAAAGGAGGAATCAGAAACCAGAAATCCGTTCGTTATATTTATGTTGACCAGGCAAGCTGACTTTAAGCATAGGTTAAGGTAAAGGTTCACCTCGATATTTAGTCCAGTTGTGTCTGACTCTAGGGTATGGTGGTCATCCCCGTTTCCAAGCCATAGAGCCAGCGTTTGTCTGAAGACAGTTTCCATGGTCACGTGGTCAACATGACTAGACACAGAACATTGTTACCTTCCCACTGAAGTGGTACCTTTTTATCTACACACATTTACATGCTTTCGAACTGCTAGGTTGGCAGGAGCTGGGACAAGTGACGTGAGCTGACTCCGTCGCGTGGATTCGATCTTACGACTGCTGGTCTTCTGACCCTACAGCACAGAGGCTTCTGCGGTTTAACCCCAGTGCCAACATGTCCCATTGACTTTAAGCATAATACACTTCAAACTGGCTGCATTATTATTCAGAAAAAGCAGCTGTAGGCTGTTTTGATCTTGAATGGAACCATGATTTGTTGATGGTTACAGAGTTAACGCCCCTACTCCCACCACTGCTATTTAGCCCAGCTTGAAGATATTCAAAAGCAGAGCGAATAACTGCTGTGGCAAAAGTAGGTTTCAATGGAACAACAACAGGCAAGGAGGAAAGTTGATGTCATGATACAGATCCATGGTGGAGGGTGAACATGGTAGCCTTTTGTAAAGAAAGGATTGCACCCAGTTTAAGAGTGGTTTTGAATCCTATTCTTAAAGGCATATCTAGTTTGAATCAAAGTGTCAGCATGAATAGGACAGAGCTGGGAAAAGTAACACGCTAACTAGGGGTAATTCTGTGAACTCTGTAATTCAAAAACAACTTTCCCAAGCTTTAGATAGAAGACTTTAGAGAGCTCAGAAGGAGCTAATTACCACCCTCGATCACTTTGGAGTGTGGAAATTTCTTCCAGTCCAGAAAACGCTCTAGCCTGCATCACTCACCAACTTCATGGCTTCCCGAACAGCTCCTATCTTTGTATCAGAAACTCTGCAGCCATCCTTAAGATCTTCTAAATGATGGCAAAAACAGGACTGTATAAATATTTTTCTTTTTTTATTTATACTAGGCATAGCATAGATAGAAAAATATATTTCACATTCTTCACTAGAGATTCTCTACTGGCCCCTCCCAAATTCACATCACCTTCAAATTTCTTGTCTTCAGTACATCCTCTCTCACCATTAATACTTCAAAATATATTTATCTTGGCTACAGGCTATTAAATATCCACCCAGAGATACTGAAATGTATGAAAATCAAGTGCTGTAATTCATGTAACAAAGGATTATGGGTTGCACCCTAAATCTAACAAGTCCAGATCACTGGTAGCAATTCTAAGGTTAGACATAGTACATACATTGTAGTGAACATTTCTCCACTGGATGGCTTCATTTAGTCCAGAAAGCTGGAATGGATGAATCAATAGATAAACATACTTCAATCAGGCGGATCTCATACAACAAGGAACACAGGCAAAGGCTTCCAAATCAGAGAATGCTGTTTTGACAACTTTCTGGGGTCACTGTCCAAAAAGTAACTTTTCCCAGGCTCTTGTTTCCAGACAAATCTGAATCCCACCATCTTTTCCCCCCTATCCATGAAGAAATGCTTTACAGCTCAGAAGAAGCTGTCATCTGTTAGAAACAGGGTCCACCCAGCATTACACAGGAACTACAAATAACAGCAATCCTTAGCTTTTAAGCCAAACACCTTTTACAAATTACTCAACATACTTTGCATTCTCAGCCTCTTTAACAGGCACTTTAGTTGCTCAGATTGATTGTGACTGGAGCCGGAGCAAATTATGTTTCTCAATTTCCCACTGATTTTGAATTCAGTCTGAGTTGCTATCCATGCCCTGATACAAGATGTTCTCTTGACCTTACATAGTTTCCAGGCGACATTGTTGCTTTCATAACTAGACTAGACCAAACGTTTATTTTTCTCAGCTGAATCATACAAACCCATAACACAGATCCCTTACCCATACAGCTTGCAGCTGCATCTTTACTGACTTTGTTGGCCCCAAATACTGAGAAAATACGCCATTTCTTGGGTTCATATATCTGTATTATCTGGGAATGAGAGCCCGCTGGTAACTTTGGGATAGAAAGCAAAGGAAGAACATCTCCAAAGGAAGCATGGAAGCATGTGCAGTAGGAAGATTGTGATCGCTTCTGGAAAGCTTCAATTTTGGAAAGTTCATGGAGAAAAGATGATAAGGAGCTTCCATGTGTCGAAGTACAGAGGAGGCCTAGTGTGCTATGAGAAAGGCTTGATAACTATTAATCTATAATTGGACTCATCTTCATCGTATAACCCAAGTATAGGAGGAGAAAAATATTCCTGTGGACTGGAGACAATCTGTTTCCTGCAAGCATGTCCTTATTACTCCTATAGATGCCTATGAAACGCAACAACATTCTCTGTCCAATATAGTGGAACACAGCCTAGAGTGGTCCTGAGTTGGCTAGATAGGTGGGATATAAATAAATAAATAAATAAATAAATAAATAAATAAATAAATAAATAAATACATACATACATACATACATACATACATACACACATACACACATACATACATACATACATACATACATACATACATACATACATACATACATACATACATACATACATACATACATACATACATAAATTTATAGGCTGTTTATGTCTATGACCTCCCCCTATTTATACACAATTCAAGATGCAATCTGAGTAAACACATCAGTGTTTTGTGCATGTCCGCAAAATTTACAATGCTTCCACTAGATGGTGTACAATGCCAGGAGCCTGTCTAATCCACTGCTAGCAAGTCTGTGGAAGGCATGCCTTTGCACCTGAAATCAACTGATTGAATTACTCTGGCAGCTGTACAAAGAGCTCTTGTCATGCGTCTGACTAATGTGAAATGAGTCACCACAAGAGCTGGAAGCTGTAGGGAGGGACCATTGCTGAGTAGCAGAGAGCACACACCTTGCACGTAAAATGGTCCCAGTTTTAGCGCTTGGCAGGTCTAGTTGAAAGTGTCAGATTGGAGGTGATGGGAAAGAGCTGGAGGATTTTGGGAATTGTGATCCAAACCCAATACCCCCACTGCCAGTGGGGCCGCTAGCCATAAAGGGATGATGGGAACTGTTATCCCACTGCGCAATCATTCCAAGCTCTGGAACAGAAAAATACCAGGCTAAATGGAGAAATAATCTGACATGCTACAAGACAACTTCTTAAGTGCCTGTAATCAAAACCCTTAAAAGCACAGGTGCAAAATCTATGGCTTGCTGTTAGACATCACTTCTGATCAGCACCTGGTAGCACTGTCAATGGTCATAAGTTATGATGTTTATAGTCTAACATCATCCTGAGGGCTGCAGGTTGCCTTCTTCTACTTTAAAATGACATTACAGAATGAAGGATGAGTATTATGCCAGCTAAAGAGAAGACAGTGGCAGGTAGGGTCAATACAGTTGCAAACCTTTGGGCTACTTCTTGTTCACCATTTATATCCATGTGTAACCCTAGCTATAGAGGTTACGGATGAGGTATCAGCCATATTCCTAGTCACACACAATGGCATCTCATCATATCACCAGAGCAGCTTCTGTAGGTGGAGCTCCACTCATATATAAATATTAAACAAGGTAGGGGGCCTCAGTTCAGGCCAGTGGTAATTTGAGACCCATGCGTGTAAGCCCATTTCTGACACTCACCATTTGTATTAAGGTGCCGTTGGTATTTTTCTTTTACCTGCATTTCTCCAGCTGATGAACTGCATCTGTAAATACATTCCAGGAACATAGGAACTGCCTTATATGGAGACAGGCTACCTAGTTCAATATTGCCTGAACACCTTGGCAGCACATGTCCAGTGTTTCAGACAGGTATCTTTCATGGATCATCTTGGAGATGTGAAGGGTTTAACATTTTTATTCTACCACCGTGTGTGTGTGTGTGTGTGTGTCCTTCTACACTAGGAGAAATTAATCTCACTATGATTTGTAAGTACACCGACTCATAAAATATATTTCATCATAACAGCACGGCTGCTAAAATAAACAGCTGCTTTGCAACATATAACTAGCTCATACAATACTTTCTCCATGTGTGATTATGGGCTTGTGCATGCTTGAAGAGAATTATGTGGAAAGAATTTGATGGTAGGAATGAATGTAAGAATCTGATCTCAAACATCAAAGATGTTGTGGAAAGAACATGATAAAAACCATATAATCCTCTAAACACTTGTCATCTTTCTGATGGAAAACAACAGAGCATTTACACAATATTGGCTGAACTCCTGTTGCTTAGCATTGTGAGTCACAAGCAGAGCAGGCCCATTGAATTAGTGGGTATTTGGTGAGCCAACTCCTTTGCAGGTTCAGTTGATTCAATGGATGTACTCTGGTTGTGACTTTCAACACTATTTCAGCCATTGTTTCGTAACACTGTAGTGGACATCTAAAAGAAATGAGGTGTAGAAAGCATAACATGCCTACATTACAATCTCATTTGGAGGTGTTTGCTATGGTACTGTTAAAGCCAAGAAGGGCTTGGACCTGTATCCATAAGGCACAGGTGGGGAATGTATGACTCTCCAGATGTTTCTTTTGCTAGCAACCCCCATCAGCCCTCACCACTGCAGCCAATAGTGAGGGATGATGGGAGCTGTAGTCACACAAATGCTAGAGGGCCACAAGTTGCTCACACTTTTTGTAAATGAATAGTGGGGTCAGTGTGTGTTATAGTGGAGAAAGTTCTGGATTTAGACCAGCTCTGCATTTGATCCCTTGCTTATCCAAGTAGCTAATTATGAGGCTTACACCAGCCACCAGCTGGCTGGATAGCTCAGTGAGTAAGATATCTAACTATGTAGCAAGAGATTGGGAGGTGGATTCCCCACTGTGTCTCCCTGAACAGCCAGCCTGTGTGGCCTTGGGCAAGCTTCACAGTCCCAGGATGCCAACAGAAGAAGGGATTAGTAAACCACTTTGGAGTAAGTACTCTCTACCTAGAAAATCCTGGAAAGGGTCACCATAAGTCAGAATTGATTTGACAGCACACTATTCTTATTATTCTTAGACCAACTACTTTTGCTTTAGTTGTTTAGTTGTGCCTGACTTTTTGTGACCCCATGGGCCAGAGCACGCCAGGCCCTCCTGTCTTCCACTGCCTCCCGGAGTTGGGTCAAATTCATGGTGGTAGCTTTGGTGATACCGTCCAACCATCTCATCCTCTGTTATCCCTTAGCCTAACCTATTTCATAGGGTTTTTATGAAAATAAAATGAGAAGGGGAATTTCAAATCTCATCCATATCTCTTTGCAGAATGAACTGGACAAGGATGTAAGAAAACACGAATATGCCTAACCTTGCCAGTGAAAATCAGCAGGGGAGGTCAATCTTCTTCTCCTATGAGCCTACCAAGCACCCTCTTACCTGCATGAAAGGTTCCTGAAACATTGTGAGCCACCTTTGTTCCTCTCACTGAGAGAAAGAGAGCCTACAAAAGGTAAATTAATAAAATGTTGCATGCAAGTTCTCTTACTTGCTCAATATACCTTTGCTGAAATATTCCTTTTTTCCGGTTGCAGGACAATGTGATCTGCACTGTATTAGGTTTATCTGAGTTGGTTATTTGGCTTAATCATGTGGTGGTCAATTTGCCTGAGGTTGATGTGTGGGTCTTTTTCTACCCAAAGATGTATGGGAATAGAATAAACCAATTCACATGCCACTTGTGGATTTTCTTTAGATTACCTATTTTTTGATACCAGGAATGGAGAACGTGCAGCTTTCCATATGTGATTGGATCACATCACCTTTCACAATTTGGTTATGTTGGAGAGGGCTAACAGGAGCTGCCGTCAAAGAATATGTTCCCCTCTCCTACTTTAAATTATTTTAATGCAGTAATACACACTGGAAATGTTTCTGCCTAGGATGTTACAGAAAAGGCAGGCAGGCAGGCAGTTCAGCTCCGTAAAAAATCTAATTCAATGCCACCGGGGGTGGAAGCCAGGTAGCTTTTTATGTAGAGATAGCTTATGAAGATCTGCTCATAGAGGCATCCAAAAGCTCTGTGTTAACAGGGCATCTGGAAAAGCATCCATCATTGTGACAATGCTAAAGAGGTCTGGCCCTTCACAAAACATTCACAATACAACCCTACTATAAATAATTTAGAAGAAATAAGGTTTGCCAAGGGGGGGGGAGCAGATGGAGCTGTGCTCTTTTTCCCCTTCAGAATATGTTTAACAATTCAAGTTCTCCATAAAGCCCTGTGGGATCCCAGCGATCAGTCTCTTTCTTCTGTGACCATGCTTAGAAGAGAAAACATTCACGGAACAAGAACAATCTGTTTAAATGTTTTGTGGAGGAACTGGAAGTCTCTTTTGGATTGTGCTGCTTGAAACTTAATGCTATTAGACAGAGCTTATCAAAGGATATTTAACTGATGGCAAGGATTATGAATTCATTCTTTGTCCGGATTTCCGATGACTGCATAGTGTACTAAAGCATGTCCAACGAGGAAATACAAATTGCGACTTGAGATAGGCACAAGAAAGCACGTCTCAGAATGAATGATGAGCAGATGGATACATTGATATTAAAATAATTATCCCTGAAGGCTTGGGTTATGAATTCTTTCTTGTCTTTGGCTGACTTGCTATTTAAGGTTGGATTTCTGTGCTGGCAATATTGAAATGAATCTTCTCTTTTAAACTCTGTCCTTGTTCCTGGCTGTCTGAGAACAAACCACTACAGGGAACCCAGTGCATGTACATTGCCCATCGTGCATTTCCTGCCTGTCCACATTGCAGGCAGCAAAGAATAGGTATGATGCAGACAGACCATATGGCAGGACTGGTGTACCCTAAGCCTCTATTAAAGCTTATATCTCAAAGGCACCCATTTGCCTGTTTGCTGCCCAAATGTTTCCTGTTTCAATTATGAATAAGATCCATTCCTGGAGCCTCATTCTTGGGATCTTTAAACAAAGCAGAGAAGAATATCTATAGAATATATTTATTTTAAAGACCCTTCAATATGGTATAGTAGATTCATGGTAGAGACAGATTTTACTTTCTTGGGCTCCATGACCACTGCAGATGGAGACAGCAGCCACAAAAGTAAAAGACGCCTGCTTCTTGGGAGGAAAGCAATGACAAATCTTGACAGCATCTTAAAAAGCAGAGTCATCACCTTGCCAACAAAAGTCTGAATAGTCAAGGCTATGGTTTTTCCTGTAGTGATGTATGGAAGTGAGAGCTGGGCCATAAAGAAGGCTGACCGCCGAAGAATTGATGCCTTTGAATTGTGGTGCTGGAGGAGACTCTTGAGAGTCCCCTGGACTGCAAGGAGAACAAACCTATCAATTCTAAAGGAAATCAAACCTGAGTGCTCACTGGAAGGACAGATCCTGAAGCTGAGGCTCCAGTACTTTGGCCATCTCATGAGAAGAGAAGACTCATTGGAAAAGACCTTGATGCTGGGAAAGTGTGAAGGCAAGAGGAGAAGGGGACAACAGAGGATGAGATGGTTGGACAGTGTCATCAAAGCAACCAACATGAAATTGACACAACTCCAGGAGGCAGTGGAAGATAGGAGGGCCTGGCGTGCTCTGGTCCATGGGTCACAGAGAGTTGCACACTACTAAACGACTAAACAATAATGAGGAGATTCATGGTTCACAGAACTGAAGACCCTGTATTAAGTAGCAAGGAGAAGGACATCATCTGCCACCACCTTCAAAGTTCCCTACGCCCTCTTAGCTTCGCTGAAATCTTCACAGTGGCTGAAAGGAAAACAAAATAAATTTTCTTAGGAACTGTAAACTGGAAGGCAAGCTATCCCGGTTGTAATGCAAAGTATTTGAGTATGAATTGGTCTTGCACAGGCAATTCACAGCTTACAAAAGACCTCCTCATTTGCTGGCATGGACTGATCAATCTGCCAGCATTTTTGAAAAGTCATCTAGCTATGAAGACTGTCATGATGAGCACCTGAAATTGACCACTGCACCACTGTCCTTTGATAAAGAAAATCTGTTATGTGAATACAGTAATTTCATTTCATCAGTTGGAAGCAATAATGGTCATGTGTACTTTTGATAGAGAGAGTACCAGAATGCATTTCTGACATTAAATCAACGTTAACTGTAGATATCCCAGTCCTTTCAAAATATTTGAAATGGTTATACAGTATGTATTCATTTACCATAGAATGCACCCAGCTTTACTCAGGTTAAAAATGAGTTTTACCTTCACCCTGTGCCTTCTCTCTCCAGAAAGATTTTATTTTCACCTTGTTTCCTCTCTCACACTTACATCCTGTCCACTCTTCTATCTCAATCTCCTTTCTGATTCAGCCTTTCTCTCTTCTAATTGCATAGACAAACCTTGAGATCGTTGCCAACTCTACTATAGTAGGACCCCCTTTCTGCAGAACCAGTATCTGCTCACTTATCTGTTGCCTGAAAATACTAAAGAACAAACCCACCCACCCCCGAAATATGTATTTATTTGCATTTTCAGGGTATAGTTATCAGAACTAGCCGTGAGAGGGAGCCAGAAACCATGCAATGTACTGTATCGTGTTTCATACTTCCACATTCTTTGGCATCTGCAGGGGGCTTAGAGCCAAAACCCCGTGGATACTGTGGCCCTACTATTCTATGATTTTAACTTTCCTCATCACTACCCACGATAATGGAGTCCCCAACTTATTGCACCTTGTTCTCCAACTATAGGCAACCATGTTTGCAAGTTATTCAAGTTGGCTGCTCATTATGCAAATCATGTGCAAGCTGTGAAAAGACTGACTATCCTACACACAGACACATGCACACACATCTCTTACCATCCACTCAAAAGTACAGTATTCCTGTCAAATTTGCTTTGTAGATAGGAAAAAGCAAGTTGGATTTTCTTGGATTCTTTGCATGTAACACAGGGATAGACAGGCGTGTGTTGTCTGATCCTTTTCTTTATCATCTCTTTTACTCACATTGTTCATGAGCCTTTTAAAAAGTACAGAAGAGGCAAATTGACAGAGTTGTAACATGCCAGGTGGTGCTAACAAGTAGAATTTCTAGATTGATGAAGTCACCAAGCAAAGAGACAGTGTTGATAGCAGAAAATTATATTAAATCAAGTTTGTTGCAGGATACATACATACAGCTTTGTCCTTGTACAGTCCAATGGTCATTCACAGCAATATCAAGAGAGTTTAGGCATAAATCAGATTCAGAGTCCTTGTAAATCAGTCTAGCAGTCAGTCTTCTTCTCCAAGATTCTCTTCATGACACTACATCACCATCCCACAACCACCACCAGTGTGTGTGCTGGAGCTGCTGGCTTTATTCTTGGCTCAGCCAATCCTAGGTTTTCTTTTACAGCTGATACAATTCTTGTATCACTCCAGCTGTATAAATTATTATCTTACAGACTTTCTTAACATGGATTCTTACAAATACTTACAGTATTTTAATTCTTTACTACTGTTTCATACAAAACTGGATTAACAGCGTTCCGTGTCTAAATCGCACTGGCCATGTGACCACAGAAGATTGTCTTTGGACAAACGCTGGCTCTATGGCTTGGAAATGGGGATGAGCACCGCCCCCTAGAGTCGAACACGACTGGACAAAAATTGTCAAGGGGAACCTTTACCTTTTACTTCTATAATGCTAGTTCTGTATGTAAATGATGGCACTAAAGAAGAACAGCCATTGTAGAATTAAATGATGACTCCAGAGAATCATTTTTCTCAGTTCCACAAGAAGACCTGACTTATCCATCATGTGTGGTACAAGGGACATTTTGAAGCACAACTGCTTTTTTAAAAATTTCTGGGGCATGTAGGGGTTGAAGGCACCTCATTTTGAACCTCTGGGTGCCTCGTGCAGTTATGCATTGCTCGGTGCCCAGCCATACCATAATGTGATCCCCAATCAAAAGAAGGAAATAGACACAGAGACCCCTTGTCAGAAGCCATCTGAGACAAAGTTCTTCCCCTAAGCTTTACTAATAGTTTTCTTTTTAAAACATAAGGGTATTTTTACATTTTAAGATGTAAACCTCTGTGTTACACTGAGGTTTTGTTTTTAAAACAATGTTTTGATTTATTTCTCATTTAAGAACATTATAAAATGGCATGCTTTGCTTCCAGTATGGGGTAGCACAATCCAGTCTACCATTCTGTTGAAATATGTTGCTTACATATGGGATCGTGTACAGTACATGAAGTTAGTCAAATGCTTCAAAATATTATGTAAAACCTACAAATATTATCATATAGGTGGTGTCAAAAGTACAATTTTACTGGTATATAATTGGGCTCCAAAACTCTGCATGTTTAATGTCCTTGTTAATGTTTAATGCATCTTTCTCTTACTTCAGAAATGTATGTGCATTTTCTGAGTTATATGGGAAAGTCAAGATTTCTCAAACTATTTATAGACACATGGTACCCACAAAGCTCTATTTCATACCACTTAGATAAATTTAATAAACATGTTCTGGCTTAATTTAAAGCAAGTGTATCAGTTTTCATCTCACAAGGATGGAAGGTATGCCAAAAATTTTCTTAGAGATCTGTTTAGCATTCCAGTCCAATGGAATGGACTTGCACGTCTGGCTGCACAAAATCTGAATGAGTTATCTTGGTTTCCTGGTTTCCATAGAAACACAAGACAACCTGCCATTTTCAAATGCAAGGAAATTTTACTCCTAACCTTATGTCAACTTTTTATCTTACACAACTGGCCACAGGAAGAGAGTTCAGCTGTTGAACACCACGGAAAAAGTCACAACTGACATAATGACTAAATTAAGCAAACAATGAAACTGTATTCCACACGTAGAACACATTTGGAGCATATGATATGATGAAAAAAGCTAAAATGAAGCAGTATTATAAAAAGCCCTTGATATTTTGACAACGAAATGATGCAGAGGGTTTTATAAATCCGTCTTCTGCCTCCTATTTTTATGTGAGGTTAAAGGGTTTCAATATCCTTTCCTAACTGCAGAAAGCAGAATACAGGTAATGGTGACATTACCTACAAGTCTTACTATGCGCATTTACTTCACAGTACCAAGTAAATTACACCACCAAACACAACAGAAATTATTTTTGAAGAATGAGGAATTGTATTTCATGGTTAGTGTGTGACATTTCCAGCTTGGTGTCCATGAGAAGTATTTTGTAGTGTTGGGTCAAAGCTAGACTGAGACCATTTCAGACCTGGAGGAAGGCTCAGTGCTTCAGTTATAGGCATGCCAGCCCTCTTACTCTGTCTGATCTTGATATTGCAGAATTTTCTACCTTTCCAGGTAGACTTTCAAAAAAAACATCATGAGGTGGAAGAGGCAAGAACATTCTATGCAAGAACAATCTTAACTAAGGGTTTCTCCACACTGTGAAATTTGGTGCAATCTGGCTGGTGCTTAAAAGGTCCTTATCCCCAGTACCCTCTATTTTGACTAAAGAACCCATCCGTAAAGGCAGAACAAAGAGCTATTTTGGGTTTCAATAAATTGTCCCCAAAAGATTGCATGTCCTAGCCCTCTGCCAGAAAGATATGGGCTAGCCCTTAAAGGGTAAGGATGGATCGTTTAAACAGAAAAACATTAAGAACATAAAAAGAGCCCTACTGGATCTGGCCAAGGGCCCATCTTGTCCAGCTTCCTGTGTCTCTCAGTGGCCCCACCAGATGCCTCTGGGAGCACATGAGACAACTAGATACCTGTCTCTTGATACCCCTCCCCTGCATCTGGCATTTGAGGTAAAGGGATGAGGTGTTTTTTCCAATGCCAAACAGTGTTATCTGGAAACCATGTACCATAACTATATGCCAGTGTGGATAGGCTCTGATTCTTGCCTCAGAGAAACAGAAAATAATGAAAAAGTTCTATTAGCAGAATGACCTAAGAATTTATATCTGTAGCCAATGTTCCCTCTATTTTTCTGGAGTGCTGGGTTGGGGCTCTGTCCCCTCTGCGTGGGATTCTGGTTACAACTGGAAGTAAATGTAAGGCAACAGTGGCTCATCTGTGCAAACCCAATGCAGAGCTGAATGGGTGCACAGCTTAGAGGAAATGCCTAGCATTTGCCTATATATATATTTTTTCTTCCAGCCCCAGCCTTATTCCTGCCTCTGTTATTTTCCTATTGTCTGTTTTAGATTTTCCCCTGCCTGAAACTATATTCCTGTTTTTTGTTGTCTCTGTGAGCCATGCTGTATGGTGACAAGAGGGTATCAACAGACAGAATCACCATGAGTTCAATGAAGAGACTTGAGCAAGCCTATGTTAATCTCTTCTGCTGTAAGAAAGGGATTTTTAAGTGCTGACATTTGGCTGGATGGTAACCACTGGTGTGTGAATTGGGTCTTGGCTCTCCAGACAGGGCTATTCAGAGATGGAAGAGAGAATCTGGTCCCCACTGCCAGCCCCCCAAGCTATATTCTTTGATTTCCCACTTTTGAACATGGCAACTGTCATATATATGTGCCTTTATTTATTGTTATGCAAGGTTGGGTAGAACAAAGTCCGCAGGGAGCTAGAATTTATTTTTTAAAAAAAAACAAGGCTCACTCTCTCTTGTTTTAAAGGGAAAAAATTAACTTGTTTTGCAATGGCAGGTGGCAGAGCTAAAATTCATTGGTGTGGCAGTAGATGAGGCAACAGCAGTCAGAGGTACAGTGTAGCCCTGGATGCTTCTGGCTCCCATTCTAATGGATGATGGAGACTTTCCAGCAATTCATTGAGTTTGCGTCAACACATGGGATTTAGATAGCCCACCCTCATCCCTGGCAATTTATGAAATGACACATAGTGCAGGACAAATGCAGCAACCACGATGTTGCCTGGAGAGGGAGTGTAGTCAGTGGCATCTTGACAGTCCAGGAGCTGCCTGATTCCCCTGCTGCTTTCCCAGAGTTGCTATGAAACCCGATGAGGTGGAAGCAAATCATTCTGGGGAACACTTAGTCAGTGGACAGCCTTGGTATGGACCATTGGCTCTTCCCGTATTTGTGGTTTTGGCTACCTTTCTTCCTCAGTATTTTCAGAAAAACTTCAGCAGCTTTCTTTTGCTGCCTAAGCTCAACAGGGTGCCTGGTGGTGTAAACTGTTACAAGATTTGTCCTGATTTCTGCTTTTGCTGGCACTCAACCAACTGTACAAGATCTATGGCACAGCATATCTATTGCTGTGTTGCCGCCACCATGTCCTGAGGTAGCGAGCATGGTTGAGTTTAGTAGATTCTGTTTTAGGTTAGGCGAGGAATCACTGGAGGTGTATGGAATTTGTGGAACATTAATTGCAGGCATTAATAGATGCAGATAGAGACTGAATAGAATCAAGAGCTATTCATACAACGTTCATCCCCAGGGAGCAACTTTGGCAGGACACAAGATACAAGGCTGCACCTTCAGTCAGACACTCTAGGTCCAGGAATCTTTAATTCACCAGGTACTTCAGACAACTACTGCCTTAATCCTTTAGCTTCTCAGGTTGGTATCCAAACCATCTGGAAGACCAAAGATTCAACTGGAGGACTGTCATGTTCTTGAAACTATGCTGTCCTTCCCCTTTGCTTTGAAAAAAGGATAGCTTTGCAACAATACACTGTTCCTGGGTATATCCTCTTGTTTTCCAATTGCTGTGAGGATTGTGGATAATCTCAGAGGAAATATGGAATCCTGAGGGTGTGTATGTGTATGATGTCATAGTCCCTGCCATAGAGAAAGTCCCAGTGCTTTATCTGGGATCGTAGGCATCACTACACCACTGGTATAAGTGCCAGCATGATAGAGGGTTGAACTAGGGAGGTGCAGATTCTGCTCCCCAGTAAACTATGGAACTCAGTGCTTAGTGGACTAGTCAGTTTCAGTCTGAACATCCTCTCAGAATTTTTCTGAAGATGAAACTGGGAAGAGAACTTTGTGTACCACCTTGAACTCATTTTGGAGGAAAGACCTTGTATAAATGTAAGTAATGAATAAACACCCACACCCACCTTTTAAACTGCTGCTGGGTACAAGTGTGCAAGTCATCATGCTAACATAGAAGCTCTCGTTGCTTAAGTGCTCTGTGTGATGGGCAAGTTGAAAGCATCCTCTTATGCTAGAGAAGCTTACCTTTTCAAAGGATGCATCTTATCTGTTTGATACTATGTGTTGTCTTTCCCTCTCTGTCCCATTTCATCATTCTGTACAGAGTAAATTCGTACCCCTTGGCTTTGTCAATGGGCTGCATGTTCTCACCTTGAAGTGAATGGAAATAAATTTTAACTGGAATGTGGGGGGAAAGAGGAGAAAAAAAACCACCACTTGATGCTTGTCCAAACCTACTCGTGTTTATACTGGAGCCTAGGAGTGACATCAGAGCAGGGAAGAGTATAAACACTTGCAGGACTTTACTCACAGACTTTAACAACTGCAGACACACTGCTGTCTCCTAACTGCCAGGGGAGGGATGTGCTGAAGAGTCAGAATGAAAACCCACCTCCTCTTCATTTCCTTTCTCTGTCTCCTCTCCAAGGTAAGGAAGCTGGGAAATGTTAGCTCAGACAGTAAGGATGTGTTTTTCTGTGCCTCTCCCGTCTCTTTCCAAACAATTTGTAACCAAGCAGCTCCAGTCTGGCAAATGACAATAGTTCAAGGGTGTATTAGAAACATGGATGTACTTTATTATGCATGTTTAAGTGTCATATGTGTGTAAGCCAAGAAGAAAATTGTGTTGCAAACCAAGACTGGAAGGCCAACATTTTAAGATCCATTGGCCAAAACACACACCTACTGAAACTTGTTCTACCTCCGTGGTCCTATATCTAGACTTCATTCATTAAGTGCTCCTGACTCACAGGGAGGCTTGTATCTTAGCTGAAGATACTGCATAGTAATCCATTCAATAGTTTTCTTCTTCACAGTCTGTTCCCTGTACTACAACCTACCTAGGCTGAACGCCAAGAATCTGGCATTATTTTTCAGGATTGCTCAACTGTTCTCCAATTTTTCTTCTGAAAAATAAAGAAGAGTGTGTATACAGCTGTTGCCTCCTGCAGGATAGTACCCGAGGAACAGCAGAGTTCATTTAAAACAAGGCAGAACAACACGCACGCACGCGCGCGCACATGCCAGGAAACAAACACTTGAGAATTCTCCCAGTGGTTTTGGATTGCTGCTTCTAAATTTTGGGCACCGTATTGCTGCAGTGGTTGCAACACAGCAGGATGCCTCTTTAAATTTGTAACACACGGGCTTGAGGCCTGTGACAAAAGGTTAGGTGTTAACCGAGGATACAGTAAATTACAACAAATTGGAAGGAGAAATGAAATGAATGCAACCATACCAAAATTCAGCATATTATTTACATAGAACAGGCTGTACTGGTCGGAAGCAAATCCATTAAAATAAGCAATATACCCCAGCCATTAAAATAAATTGGACAGTTCTCTGTTTAAAGATTTAAACATTTTGTTCTCTGACAAAATAATAGTTACTAGGGCAGTGCATGTTATTATAGATAGCATAAAGGCAGAATATTTGCCTATTCTTTCAGAACACTTTTGCAAAGGCTAATTATCAGGAATAGCACATTTTAAATCATCTGATTTGTGAGACAGAATTGTGGTGAATATCTCCAGTATTTTTTTACTTCTTGATTATAAGAATGAGATAGAAAAATACCATTTTCTCTGTTATATATGGTGAAAAATGGCATTATGACCCCTGTCTCACGTACACCCACACCCACTGGTACATATATACACTTACATATATGTACCTACAGATTCTGAAGGTTGCAAATGGGTTACAATAGGGAAGAAACATGATGCATAAAATCATTTTGAACAGATTCTCTTAAAATCTTTGGCACTTGTCAAGTGAGTATCCCAAATGTGAGTTACCGTGGAAACTAAATTTCCTTTTTTCTTTCTTTCTCAGAAAATGAGAAATATGTCAGCGGCATTACATGCACTGCTTTTCAAAACTCTGGATTTATCTGCTTCTCTTTCTATAATGAGTTCACTGTCTCCCTCCTGCACACAGTGGCAGCTCTTGGACTTAGTGCAAGTTGACATAAACCAAGGAAAAACCATTATTTCATTTAATCTAATTTTATCCCATCCTTCCATCACAGAGTTCCAGACAGATCATGCTGTATTGCTCAACATTTTATCCTCACAGGTGTTAGTCTACATGATGTTTGAAATCATCAACAAAAGACTGTATTCAGTAAAGGGGAAAATTAGGGTGAGTTATAATTTGGGAGAAAAAAGGAAATCTGGGGTGTGTTACCACTGGGTGAGAATCAATGTGATATAGTGGACTATGAGGCTAAAACTCAGGAGACCTGGATTCAAATCTCTACTCAGCCATGGAAACTCCTGATAGGTTGGCAATAGTAAACATTATCTGAATATCTCACATTCATCAAAAACACCATGAGTTGGAAATGACTTGACAGCACTTAAGAACAGCCACTGGGTCCATAAGGAAAAAGACAGGAAAGACTGTGGGAGGAAATGTAGTTAAGCCTGGAAGCACAAGGTTCAAACTAAATATTAAAGGGAATAGATATTTCCTCTATAACAGGGTTTCCTCAAAGATACTTGCCTTAGTAACCAGACTTCCAAATTAAGCCTGTGTTTGCCTTCCAGTGACCAATCAACAAACAAAGCATGATAAGTGCAAGTTATGTAGGTGAGGAACATCACATGCTGTGGACAAACAGAATACCACGGGTGGGGGAGAGTCTCTCTCTCTCTCTCTCTTTTTGAACTTTCTACATCTATTGTCCAGTTTGACCCAAATCTATGAGCGACAATGCCACTGGTTATGGTGGTTGAGCAAAAGAGTAATCCAAAAGCAAGCTCTGATTCACCCAAACATTTTGTCATGTCACTATTTATTACCTCTCTCTCTCTCTCTCTCTCTCTCTCTCTCCAGGTGTATACGCAGTATTGCCAAACTCCATGCTACTGCCCTTGGCTTCCTCCCCACTGCCCTCCTGGCTCCCCCTTAGTTCTGGATGGATGTGGCTGCTGCCATATCTGTGCCCGCAGGCTAGGAGAGCCCTGCAACCATCTTCACGTGTGTGACAAGAGCCAAGGACTTGTCTGTGACTACAGCGCTGCCTCCGTGAGGAGAGGAGGAATCTGCAATTGTGAGCGAAACCTAATCACTCTTCTTAGAAACCCCTCAAGGATATGGGAAGAAAGTGGCTGAAGCTATAGTGTCTGATGCATACAGAAGGAATAGCTATGGATAGGAAACCAGCTTGGTGGAGATGAAAGGCTTTGTATTCTCGCTGTACAACAAACCTTCTGTTAGAATTGTGGCTTGGGTTCAGAGTAAAAATAATTACTCACTAGTACATATCAGTGTCCCAAACTATAACAGCAGCCAGTGGGCTTCAGGCTGGTATGTGTCTATTGGGTGGATTTGGATTGGACTCAGGAAAGAAGCATTTTTCTTTGTTGTTACATACTGTCCTGCTGTTTCTGCCTTATGGCAACCCTATACACTAGGCACTTCCAAAAGGCCCAGCAATGACAGCTCAACGCCATGGCTTTCCTTACTCAATAAATCCATCTCATATTTCATCTTCCTCTGCTGCCTTCAACTTTCCCCAGAATTACTGTCTTTTCCAGCGAGCTTTCTCTTTTTCTATCCACTCTGTTTTCCCAAATGAAATTGTCTCCCTGAAATTGTTATGTGTCCAGCACAGCAAAACTCACAGGTATGTGGCAGCTAAGCTGTTAACTGATGCGCAACATCACAAGAATATGATGTTGATACTGAAAGACCTACAATACTTATCAGTTGCTTGTTGGGACCATTCAGGGCCTGGCTATCTAAGGGACCACTTGTCTTGTAGTGAAGTTGTCTGGAAGATAAAATATTCAGGAGAGCCTTTCTTAAGTATACCAACAATGTCAGGATCCTACTTAATAGGCACATAGAGGGAGGCATTCCCTTATGTGGCTCTCAGATTATGAAGTGTACACACTTTAGAATTGTGATGGGCTTCCACTCACTACTTTTAGGAAGTGTGTATGTCTAATCTACTTTATGATTTTTAACTATACACTTCATTTATTTCAATGGTTTATAGTGTAGGGAGGGTTTTATTTGACTCTAATGATTTTGTGGACAGATTGATTTTACTTGTTTTTACTGTTTTACTGCTTTACAAAGATTGCAAGTTGCCATGAGCTCTACTTTGTAGTGGAAAAGTGGGATAAAAATGTAATAGATGATAAATAATCTCAGAGAGATGTATTTCAAATAAAGGACCTCTGTATCCTAGTTGTTCAATTGTAAGACCGTATCTTCTGCCAAACAGAATAGAAAGTCAATATTATTTCAGTGCCTAGGCCACTGTATGTATACATATTAGTATATATACACACAGTGGCTTGGCACAGAAGTAATATTGACTTTCTGTTTTGTTTTGTAGAAGATGCATATGTGTGTGTGTGTGTGTTTCGCAGAGTTCTGTTTGTCACCTGTCACCTTCAGTACAAGAGTTGGCTGCCTCGGTCCAGAGTCCACACATGCCCACTCCTGGATCTTGGACCACCATATTCTTTCCTGCTTGCCCCGAATATATTTTCTTTTAATAAGGCATTTAAAAAAACTGGGGAAAACTTCCTCATGTCTTCAAGAGGCCAATTTTTTTAAAATGGCAACAACCTTTTATTGGGTTTGTCGGGACGTGGCTTCTATACATTACTTCAGCATCACAGTATAGAAACCAAAGCCTCGAAATGGTCAGAACAAGCCCAAGACATTTCATCTCCAGAGGGTGTGCAGATACCTTTCTTCTTTCTACGTACAAGTCAAGGTGCAAGGTGTCTGAGGCTGACCAAATTGTTTCACTGCCTCAGGTAGAAAACTCCATTGTCTCTCTGTCAGAGTATAAATACAATTCCTGTAGGCATCCTTCAGTCTCAAGAGACTATGGTCACATGCTCTGAATAGAGTTCTTGGAACAGCGTCTAGTGTGGCTGAGAAGGCCAATTTGAGAGTGACAATCCCTTCCACACTGAAGAAAAATACACTCTGTCCCCTGTCCAACTCTCTTATTTTGTTGGTTTCAGGACTGCCTCTTTGCCTATGCCTGCTGAACAAGGGTCTCTTCAAATTGGGAAAGGCCATGCTGCACTGCCTGCCTCCAAGCAGGCAGTGCAGCATGGCCTTTCAAAGTTTCCCATCTGTTGAGCTTCATTCCTAAGGCCTTCAGATCCCGCTTGCAGATATCCTTGTATCGCAGCTGTGGTCTCCCTTTGGGGCAATTTCCCTGCACTAATTCTCCCTACAGGAGATCCTTTGGAATCCGACCATCAGCCATTCTCATGACATGCCGAAGCCAACGCAGACATCGCTGTTTCAGAACAAATGAAAATGGAAGTATTTGCTGCCTTTTTGTGACACTCAGAACTACATTTTTAAGCAGCTTGACCTTTTAGGAAAGGGCAAAACTTCCTGCTGGTGTGTTTTTTCATGGGGAAGCACCGTACCTTATGGGCCCTTATTAAAGCAGACATGCCCCTTGCCTCCTCCATAGCACTAGATCATGTTGTGATGAGGGAGGGTGTGCATCACCATATTTGAAGAAATTAAAAAAAAATATGTTTATTACAAGAAATATGCAGTTGTTGTCAATCTTGGGTCCCAGCTGCTCTTGGACTAAAATACCCAGAAGTCATTACTAGCAGAGCTGTCCAGGATTTCTGTGAGTTTTCTCTGAGAATATATGCGGACTCAAGGCAGGGAACCGCTGCTCTAATATATAAAGTTCCAACCATCTGGAAGACTGAAAGTATCACCATCTTGCAAAGTACTCTTTTTTTTCTGTTTTGGGCTACAACTCCCAGGATTCTTCATGCATTTATGGCTAGTGAATGCTAGTTCCACAGACACACACACCCAAACTCTGCTCCTAGCTCTGAACTACTTTTCTTGCTTCAGGCAACCTAAACACTGCCTAAAAGCAAACTGGGTTGGGGGAAGTAAAAGATAACTGGCAAACATCCCTGTAAGTGCTCTATATACCTAGGAACTCCACTAGAGAAAAAAGATTCAGGCACTGGAAAGTTAAAAGCCACAGTTCCATGAGGACTCGGTCGAACAATCCCTCCTTGCCCTTTTGGTAGTGGGAGCCTCAACTAGTGTATCAGAGCCCTGCTGCCACTTTCAAATAGTCACACTGGCCACGTGACAATGGAAACTGTCTTCAGACAAGCGCTGGCACTACGGCTTGAAAAATGAGATGAGCACCACCACCTAGAGTCAGACCACGACTGGACTAAAAAATGTCAAGAGGAACCTTTATCTTTTACCTGGCTAGAAGGGGATGGTTGTACTGCTGCATTCACATTGATCAAAGGTTGTGATTTGTAGGCTAGGAAGTAGGTACACAGTGCAGTCTTGCTTTTACGTCACTACTGTGATGTCTCTCTCTCTCTCTCTTCTGTCTCCGGAGCTCTCATGGTAGCTGGCAGGAATGCAAACAGAGCTCAGTAAATATGCCCTGATTTCCTGTCCTCCTTAGAAGAGTTCAGGTCAGCTGTGACAGGGATGTGAGGAAAACAAATACCAGCTCCTCAAAAACATAACAAGACCTAAATAGGAGCAAAAGAAGGCTCTTGAGCAAGAACAGCAAAGCGGGGTTCTTGCTCAAGAGCCTTCTTTTGAAAATTTATGATGGTACAACTACCTGTGGTGTCTTTGACGTTTGCTTCAGCACTAGTCAGCTAGACAGATAAATTTAAAAAGAGCTCAAGAAGTGGCCTCATACCAGTGAAGGGCTATCTAGCCTGTTATTGTCTACTCTAGTGAAGGAGCTGCACCAGAGCCAGCCTGCCACAAGGCAGAGTGGGCAGCTGCCTCTGGTGGCAGGATGCCAGAGGCAGTAAATTGTTCACCTTTTAAATAGGTTACAGCCCCATCCTGCAGTGTTGCCACACACACACACACACACACACACACACACACACACACACACACACACACACACACACACACACACACACACACACACACACACACACACACACACACACACACACACACACACACACACACACACACACACACACACACCTTTCCCCTTCCCCCAGGAATGGAAGTGGACTTCCAGCCAGTTCCAACTTCATTCCCGGGACCCAATTTTTCATAAGCTGTGGAATCCACAAAGGATCTTGGGGGCAGAAATTTGGTCTCTGGACCCACCAAAGTTGCTCATCCCTGAGGCAAAGAGATGTGAGCTACTCAAAGCAACTGACATATCTTTATGTGGAAACCGCCTGCCCTGGTATTCTTTTTTCTACAGAGCAGAGAGACAAGGAAAAGCAATAGCAGTGGCTGGCTGGCAGGTGACTGGCCTCAAAGACGAGGAGGGGTAGCAAGAGCACTCCCTCTTTTGAGAAGCTGAGACTACATAGTCTTAGGCAGAGGTGCCTCACATTCTGGCTAGAGATGCTAAGGACTGAACCTAGAAATTTCTATATGCAAATCATGTGCTCCACCAAATGAGCTGTGGTTCCTCCCTAGCAAGGAACAGGGCAAGTAGGCTATCCCAGTAACATTGATGACACACTTCTCAAAGCAATCAACTTCAGAATTTTACACAAGTGGCTGTTTCTGAGGAACATGGGGGGGGGAAGCTAGAAGGCTTTCACTTTTCCGGTACTCTTGACTACTGGCGAATTTGATTAATTCCTTTTATAATTAGCAGAGTATCAGAATTACTTAAGTCTCAGTGCCCACCCCTTTTCATAGTGCCTAACACTTTATGCGTTAAAAATCACTTGGGAAGCATTTTAAGTGAAGCAAAGGAATCTTTACTTACAGTTGCTATCTGCAGTTACAGTCAGTGGGGGAAAATGCAATCTCCACATGTGGGAGAAACCCTTCCATGCTTCCTGTATGCTTGGATTTTGGGAAAGAGGAGGTAGATGCTAACAAACAAAGGAAGTGAATGGGAAATAGAAACCAGGAAGAGGGAAGGGCAAGCTAGAGGTGGGGAAAAAGAACTTTACCAGTAGATTAGTGGGAAAGGAACGAATCCCTTCAGTTCCTAAACACCCCCTTCCCAATGATAGCCAACGTTAGAAAGCATGCAAGGTTGTTATTTTCTCAATATTGGTTTATGCAGATTGAAAGCAAGATGTAAATTACTATGTTGAGGCAGGAGGTAGGATGCAAATGACTGCTTTTGCTTCCATTCCCTGAAACAAGCTACTTTTAGACTTCACTTTTGAAGTGTAGCAAAGTCATCATTTGGGTTCTGAACCACTCCACCAAGGACAGTGGTGGGTGCTTCCAGTGAAACAACTCCTGACAATGCCAATCAAAAGATGCTGTGCAGCTGTTCTATTTGTTTCTTTCCTTAGTGGATTTTCAATAGTAAGGGGGGGGGGGGAGATGGAAGAAGCAATGGGAAAACACAGGAAGGTTTCAGAAGGTATCCAAAATCAAGGGCAGGTAATGACTTCATTAGACCACAAAAAGGATTCTGCCTTAGGCTGACCATACGGTAATGGGTTTCGGAGTTTCTACTGGTTTCTACAGTTCCTGGATGCTTTTACTCCCAGCCAAATGGGAGCTGTCTGCTTCAGTTTAGGGCAGTGGTTCTTAACATGGGCGATAATGCCCCCCAGGGGGCGATTTCATTTTTCAGGGGGGCGGTAGAACGAAAAGGGGCAGCGTGGGGGCGCTGGAGCAGAAGGGGGGCAGTAGGGGGGTGCTGGAGCAAGCCAAACCTGTGAAGATGGCTGCAGCCTTTTTACAGTGTGCATGAATATATATTTTCCTCCAATTTTAATTTAGTTTCAGACTTTTTGTCTTGAAATTTTTAGTTCCTGCATTTGTTTTTTTGCCCTTTTTATATTTCTTTTTGCGTCTTAAAATTCACTTGCAACTAAATCATTAAATGTTACTTTTTGGGGGGCATTTCATTTTCTTGGAATTTAATTTTGTTTTCAGGGGTCATTGTATTTAAGTGTCTTAAATAAACAAACAAACAAACAAACAAACAAGATATCATCACCGCGGGGAGGGGGGCGATGATAACTTCCTCAATGGCTCAAGGGGGCGTTTCTTTCAAAAAGGTTAAGAACCACTGGTTTAGGGCAGTGGCAAAGATACTGCATTACTAACAGCCTTTCATCTACCCCTCCCCCAGCCAGCATATTAGGTGGTAACCTTATCTGGATGTCTGTGACTGACGTGTCACATTTTCTTTGGTCACTTTGAATGTTGGCTGCAGACGAGGAAGGAGATGATGATAGCTGCGAAGTCAATGGGAAGATCTACCAGGATGGGGAAGTGTTCCAGCCAAGCTGTAAGATTCAATGCCGCTGCTCTGGAGGAGGTTTCACATGTGTTCCCCTTTGCAACGAGGATGTGCGTCTCCCCACTCCGGACTGCCCCTATCCAAGGCGTGTGGAGATCCCAGGGAAGTGTTGTCAAGAATGGATTTGCGAAAGACAAGATAGACAAATTTTGCAGGATAACGTGGCAGGTAATATTCATGGATCTTGGTCTTTATTTACCATTCTTATTTTGTACATGAGCAAGAGTTTACTCCTCAAACTGTCCTTGTCTTTTAAAAGTTGCCTGCTAGAAACCAGTGAGAATTTCACCTCTGTTTGCTCTGATATGAATTTACCCAGAATTTGCAGATATGTTCATATTTGGAATGGAAAGAACACCAGAATCTTTGAAAAAGTCAGGGGCTGGAAAAATTAAAAGTGTCAGAAATATAGAACGTCTTCCACAGCACAGAGTGCTTACCCAGGTAGGAGTGGAACCATCATAAAATGGTGCCTCCCACTCCCATCCCAGCCAATCTGTCCAGAAGGACACCATGGTTGATGGTGTCAGAAGCCGCTAAGAGGCCCAAGAGAATTAACAGGGATGCATTCCCCCTCTTTCTCCTGGCAAAGGTCATCAAACAGGGTGACCAAAGCAGTCTCCATCCCATAACCCAGCCTGAAACCCAATTGAAATGGATCAAGATAATCTGTTTCATTCAGGAGAGTCTGGAGCTGCTCAGTCACCACATGTTCCAACACCTTGCCCAGAAAAGGGAGGTTCACTACTGGTTGGTAGTTGATCACTAGACCTGGGTACAGATTAGGTTTTTTTAGGAGTGGGTGAATCACTGCCTCCTTTAACGGGGCAGGGACCACTCTCTCTCTTAATGATAAGTCGATGACGTCCAGGATTCAGGTGCGAACTCACCTGGCAGATTCCTTTATTAGCCATGATGGGCAAGGGTCGAGTTGCGTAGTGGTGGCACGAACCGATCCAAGCACCCTGTCCACACCCTCGAGTTGTAACAACTGAAACTCATCCAATAAATTAAGTCCAGAGAACTGGACACAACCATAGGCTCTGCATCAACAGTGGAGTCCAATTCTTTACGAATCTGAACAGTTTCCCCTTCAAAGCGTGTAACAAATTCATTGGATCATTTAAATTGATCTCCCACCCCTGCAGAGGGTAGTAGTGGCAGAGAGTCTAAACTTTACCAGGAAATGGTCCAACCATGACAACAGGCTCAAAGATAAACCCACCACATCCAGACCACCATCCACCCATCCCATTGAGAATACTAGGTCAAGTGTATGACCTTTCTCATGAGTCGGGCAGATGACATGTTGAGACAACCCCATGGTTGTCATGGCGGCCATGAAGTCCTGAGCCACCCCTGTTAAGGTGGCCTTGGCATGGAAGTTGAGGTGCCCCAGTACCAAAAGTCTGGGAGTCCTCACCACCAGGTCTGAGATCACCTCCGTCAGCTCAGGTAGTGAGACTGTTGGTAAGCAGCAGGGTGGGTGGTACACCGACAGAATCCCCAGTCTGTCTCTTGAGCCCAACACACAATACAGGCCCTCTAAACCATTTCCCAAGGGGACAGGGAGTCTGGAAAACTGGAAGGAATCCTTGTAGACTATAACCATGCCTCCTCCCTGACCCTCCGGGTGACCCTAGTGTTGGACCAAGTATCCAGGAAGACACAACTGAGATAGAAGAACTGCACCTTCTTCTCCCACCCAGGTCTCAGTAATGCATGCCAGGTCAGCCCCCTCATCCAAAATTAAATCATGGATGAGGGCGGTCTTATTTTTTGCCGACATGGCACTTAACAACAGTACCATGTGGCCCGGGGGGTGGCTGATAGGGTCACCTAGTACTGTTTGGCTGGGAGTAGAGCTAGAAAGGGGGATAGGTGTAAGGTATCTAACCTCCTATCTCCTACACTGGCATGCTCTATTCCCACCACCATATCTTCCCCTGCCATAAATGTTTTTATTGGTTGCCCCAGAAGCCCCTCAAATCCCCCTGTTTCCCAGCTTATTCCCCAGCCAGTTCCCTCGGGGAATTTGGCAGCTGGCAGCAGCCCAGCCACAGTCCCGCTGTCTCTCACACAGTGACCTGTAGAAGGCAGATGGTATTCGGCTCCCCTGAGCACAGGAATGCTGGTCCGGAGGCTTTCTATTCTAACCATGACTTATGTATAATGTTTCTTTCTGCCCTAAGTGGGCTGGCAGAGGAAGGCAGAACATTGTGGCTCTCATTTGCACATAGAAATGCAGCAAGCCAATAAAATATTTGGTAGGCTATTGCACTTCTTTATAAAAATTGGCCTAAATGCACAGTCATTTAGAGTCATGAAATGCTGTGCACGTCAGTATGAGCTAAATGACATGGGAATGGAGCATCGTATTATGACAGCAGATTTCTTGCCTTCTCTAGAGACTGGAAAAATTACTTTATTGCATTACAACTGTCAGAATCCCCCAACTTCCAAGCTCTACTCCCTCTACCTTGAGCTTCACACAATCATTAGAAAATGTGTTTAAGTAGCTTGCTATTTCAATGCTTCCCACATACTCATTTCTCTCTTGAGGTACCTCCAACAACAGCTGTAATATGCGCGCTGAAAAGAAGGGACATTTCACAACTAAACTGTACTTCTGAAATATAAAATATTATTTGGTAAAAGAAACACTACATCTCAAAAGAGAATACAAAAGTGCTATTGCTGAGTATAATGAACATCAGACTCAGCAGTTAGATCCAGGCTTAGTCATGGAGAGTGTTGATCCCACAAACTAATCATGAATAACTTGCACCCCATTGATTTCACTGGATCACCTGGCTCTAACCAATGCATCTGGCATACTTATTATATTTAGGATTATTATTTAGGTAAACGCATACATAAAAATGTTTCTTAGAATATTTAACCATTTCTAAGATGTTTCATCGTCGTTTGGTCATTTAGTCGTGTCCGACTCGTCGTTTGGTCGTTTAGTTGTGTCCGACTCTTAACCATTTCTAAAACATTTATTAGTCTTTTAAGGCTCCTCAAAACGCTTTGTTGTTTTTGATGCGTAGACTACCTTACTGGAAGGTTGTTATTGTGAAATTCAGAAGTGTGTTAGCTCTCTGAGCATCCCCCTTTTTATTTCCCTTCCTTGTTCAGCACAAAGGTTGCCTGGGATGGCGTCAATCACTCTCCCCAGTCGGTGTGAAGAATGGAGCACGGAGTGGTCTGCCTGTTCCACTAGCTGTGGTATTGGGATTTCCACACGAGTATCTAATGTGAATCCATACTGCAGACTTGAAATGCAGAGGCGCTTGTGTTCTGTCAGACCTTGCCAAGGTTTCATGGGAATAACCAGCATGGTAAGGGAGACATTTTACCAAGAAGAACTGAGGCTCGTGGCAGGAATGGGTTGTGGACTGGGACACGGTGGGGGGTGGGGTGGTGGGGCTCAGTTTTGGATCACATGAAACATCTACCCACACAGAACGCTCCTCCCCAATACAATCTGTTGTGTTTCTGCAATTAAAGTGACAAAGAAGGGGAGTGGAGCTAACACACTCCCCTTGTCAGATGTGGGCTCCACAAGCTTTAGGCACACTTGCTAAGTTTCCAGTACAGGAAGGAGAGTATTTTAATCTTTTCCTCAATAATCTCCCCAGTGTATATGGCCAACTTTGTGACCCATTGCAGACTCTTTCTTTCTACGTTCTCCATGGAGCACTTGGTTGTGCAGTAAAGGACAGCACATCTCACGAAAGACATTTTCCTTAAGTCAGGTATAAATTTTTCCAGCAAAATCAATAGTTTCCATTTGACTGCCAAGATCAATAAGCAACTGAATCCCAAAATAGCAATGGACCCTCCTTGGCCCAAATACAGCAAGATGATTTATTGACACAGCTTGCTCTAAATGAGCCACTTGGCTGAATTTAAACTAGCCTGGCTTTCAGGATGGGGAAAGGTTGGGAGCTGGGAGAGGTACATTTATTGCTTGATGAAGGGATTTTGGCATCACCTGGAATGTTACATATTTTACTGTTTACAAAACAGAAGTGCATATAATTCAGACTTTGCAAGTACTAGATGTGACAAATGATAATGTACTTCCTGCAAAACAAAGCAGACTGTTCACACATCGAAGTATGTACATTCTTCACCCTCTACCACGTCATCATCTTAGAACTTTAGAGCTGGAAGGGACCCTGCAGATCATCAAGCCCTACTTCTATCAAGTAGGCATAGTGGGGAATCAAACTCCCAACCTCTGGCTCTGCAGCCAGAGACCTATACCACTGAGCTATCCAACCATTCTGAGGATGTAGGAGATAGACAACAGGAACAGACAAAAGACTTCTAGTTCACACTTCCAAATTGGTATGGGAAGCATACAGGCTGGCCGCATGAAAAGCAGAACAGTATTCCTGCACCTTTCGTATAATTGAATTAGTTATGTGCTCTCAAAAAAGTCTGACCTATGAGTTGAAATCCTGTTGCTTAGCATAGTGAGTCAGAACTAGAATAGGCTCACTGAATTAATGGAGCTTATAGAGGAGTTGACTCATCGAGTCTCTACTGATTCAGTGGGTCTACTCCAGATGTGACTGACTATGATAAGCAACAATATTTCAGTCACTACGTCCCTATGAATTAATGCTTCCAAAATGTCATATTATTATTTAGTCCTATCACTTTAGTTTCCTCAGATTTGGAAAACTGAAGGATGAGGCTTCCTTAAAGTTTATGGCCTTTATTGGCATTGCATGTTAGGTCTTGAAAAGCAGAGACATCACCTTGCCAACAAAAGTCCGAATAGTCAAAGCTATGGTTTTTCCTGTCGTGATGTATGGAAGTGAGAGCTGGACCATAAAGAAAGCAGACCGCCGAAGAATTGATGCCTTTGAATTGTGGTGCTGGAGGAGGCTCTTGAGAATCCCCTGGACTGCAAGGAGAACAAACCTATCAGTTCTAAAGGAAATCAACCCTGAGTGCTCACTGGAAGGACAGATCCTGAAGCTGAGGCTCCAGTACTTTGGCCATCTAATGAGAAGAAAAGACTCCCTGGAAAAGACCCTGATGTTGGGAAAGTGTGATGGCAAGAGGAGAAGGGGACGACCGAGGATGAGATGGCTGGACAGTGTCTGCGAAGCAACCAACATGAACCTGACACAACTCCGGGAGGCAGTAGAAGACAGGAGGGCCTGGCGTGCTCTGGTCCATGGGGTCACGAAGAGTCGGACACGACTAAACGACTAAACACACACACACACATGTTAGGTGTTCTTAGTTGACCTAAACATGGTTGTATTAAAGAGGAAGAGGAAACTTTCTCTTGCACATAGCTGTTAAAAGTATAGCAGTCCTGTCCTTGTTTTCACTCTATAAGCAGATGGGTTAACTAGATTTGGACAGGAATACACCTATAGGAAATAATAGCAGGGGCAAAAAGCACAGCTGTCCACTGGAGTGACATCACATGGAGTGGTGGAACATAGATTTTTTTTAAAAAAAAGAAGAAGAAGAAATCTCACTTACTCACCTGTAGCTTGGGCTTCGGCTTTTTTCTGTCTGTAAAGGAGAAAGAAAACCAATATTGACTAAGCTATACACTGGTTTGCCACCATTTGAACAACAAAAGTGTTTGCTGTTATGTCACATATGAAAATGTCCAGCATTTCTAGGAAAACTAATGCTTGATATTAAAGTCAGAGCTATACTTTAATCCACTATGATAGCCTGCCACTCTCAATACAACAGAAGATGTTGCCCTGTTTATTTATTTTATTTATAGACTGCCTTTCTCTTGATAAAGTGACTCAATGTGGCTCAGTCTTAAAAAACTGAATTAAAAACACAATGAAGCATACATTAAAATAATTAAACTATAAAAGTAATTCAAATACATTAAATGATTTAAAACACTCAGAGCTTTAAAAACAAACTCTGCTGAAAACCAGCATTCAGGAACAAAGATATGGTTATTAAAAGCCTGCCTGAAGAGGTGGGCCTTCAGCTGTTGGCAGAAAGATTAAAGAATCCTGTGGCTAGGATTGAAAAAAGTAATTATCTATCTAGGCAACTCCCATATATGGATAAGGATGGGCACCATGTCGTTATTTGCCTCAGATAGCAAAATATCTCAAGTTGCTCTGATTTTTTGAGTGTGGAAACCTATTTTCATTTTGGGAAGTATTCTACAGTGCAAAAACAATGGTCAGAGAGCGCTTTGGAATGGCCTCTTTGCACCGAAATGTTTCAAACACAGGATTCCTTTATTTAGATATTGATGAGGGAAAATAGAAGAAAATTAAAAGATTAAATGGTACGTGATGATGAATAAAATGCAAACAGGAGAGGATGCTTTCAGATGGACTGCTACTTGTGCCACCTGTCAAAGGATGATAGCTAAGCCATCTTTGCTTCCATATTGGGCACTCAATAGCTCCAGACTGAACTTTTACCACTCCAATGCCCTGCTTCACTCACTGAATTTTATGAGAGTGCTTATAACCCTTCCTGATTTCATCCATGGCTTCTGCCCTTTTCTTAGCACAAAAAAAAAGATATTAAACAGAAAAAAGATGGACTAATTGCACAATGTCTTTCAACTGACTCCTTTTGGAGCTGAGCTATTCACCTAAAAGTACCTTTTGTGGGGATTAAAATTCTCAAAAAAATTCTCCTGGTAGAAAACCAGGAAAGAATTACAAGTTCGAATTGCTGTTGTTGGGACCATTCCCCCCACTAAAATTCCATGAACAATGCACACAGGTTGCTCAATAGGCTTCTTGGGGCCATCATTTTGCTCTGTTACTCTTCTGAATCATAGTTTCCAAATTATTTCCCAGCTACCACAGCCTGTGCCCATGTTGGGAGTTGCAGGCCAAAAACTAATTATGTAAAACTCTGCCTGAATCAAATGATATGCTGCCACTCTCTCTGCTTCCATGTATAAAAGTTAAAAAAAATAAACAAACTGGCAGATGAATCTTATTTCAGTACTTGGACTAGACAGTATCTTCAGCTGTCCTAAGCACTAGATGTTAATTTAAGGTAGTGAAGGATAGCATTATCATCCTAAAGAAGAAGGAATGGGAGCCAAGAGAGGACTGCCCAGAAGCTGCCACTGCTACCCCCTAGTGGCTGCCTCTGTTACTTATACTGCATAATGATAAGGTAGGGCCAGCCCTTGCAAGGAAAGATGACTGATGGTAAAACTCTTGTCTAAAAGTAAAATCTAATTGGGTCCAATATCTTTAATTCAGCTCTGTTGTTTCAAAGGCAGTTTAAAGTGAGTGACTCTGAATGTCTCTTTCTCTACAGAGAGGAAGAAGAAACCGTTTATAAACTGGTCCACAACATTCAGAAGCTGACGTATTGGCCTTATCCCAATAGCTGGACAACCACAGGCCCAAGACGCTGATGTTCCTGTGGCAGTGGATTAACCATTCCAGAACGGAGAGAATAAATGGCCTTCCTCAAATGAAGGAGTAATCTCACACCAAGGCTGAACCTTTCTTCTTCCTCGCTCCACTCTGATGTACAATATTATTTTTTTCAGTGAGAAAAAAAAAGATAATTCGTTTTAAAATCTTATAATGCTGACGTGTTTATTGCCAGCTTGTGGCTACGATTATAAATGCATCCATTGGGGAAACGATGCTTTGCACCTGAGCTACTGTAATTCAAAGAACTGTGCTCTGCTAATCTCTCTGATATCTCTGTACTTAAAAAAAAAAACCAAACCAGTGATCCTGCAGGTGAGGCAGTGCCCATGGTTCAAGGTAGGTAATTATTTTTAGAAAGAAAGAAATGGATGCAATGACAAACTGCCTCGTAGCAAAATGTAATGTCTAAAAGAGAACCCTGCTGACACATAATAGAAAAGCAATAATTACTAACAACATAAAAAGATAAGAAACAGAAGAGTTCTTGCTTTAACAAATGTGTTTGTGGATCAAATGCAGCCTGAAAAAGTAAGGCCAGTCTTTAATCACTTCCTAGTTTGTATTAAAATAGAAAGTATTATTTGAATCTTGCCTTTGTGTCTTTAATTATGGTAAACCCTCAGTTTCCCCGTCCCCCTTCTTTTGATTATGGGAGGAAATGGTAAGCAGTTCATGAAATTCAAGACCCAGTAATATTTCAGTGCAATAATATGCTGCTCAAATAATGTTTTCTTGTTTAGTCATTCAGTTGTGTCCGACTCTTCGTGACCCCATGGACCAGAGCATGCCAGGCTCTCCTGTCTTCCACTGCCTCCTGGAGTTGGGTCAAATTCATGTTGGTTGCTTCGATGACACTGTCCAACCATCTCGTCCTCTGCCATCCCCTTCTCCTCCTGCTTTCACTCTTTCCCAACATCTGGGTCTTTTCCAAGGAGATTTCTCATGAGATGGCCAAAGTACAGTATTGAAGCCTCGGTTTTAGGATTTGTCCTTCCAGTGAGCACTCAGGGTTGAATTCCTTCAGAATTGATAGGTTTGATCTCCTTGCAGTCCAGGGGACCCTCAAGAGTCTCCTCCAGCACCACAATTCAAAAGCATCAATTCTTCAGCGGTCAGCTTTCTTTATGGTCTAGCTCTCACTTCCATACAACACTACAGGGAAAACAATAGGTTTGACTATGCAGACCTTTGTGGGCAAGGTGATGTCTCTGCTTCTTAAGATGCTGTCGAGGTTTGTCATTGCTTTCCTCCCAAGAAGCAGGCGTCTTTTAATTTCGTGGCTGGTCACCATCTGCAGTGATCATGGAGCCCAAGAGAGTAAAATCTGTCACTGCCTCCATATCTTCCCCTTCTATTTGCCTGGAGCTGATGGAACCAGTGGCCATGATCTTAGTTTTTTGGATGCTGAGCTTCAGACAATTTTTGCACTCTCCTCTTTCACCCTCATTAAGAGGTTCTTTAATTCCTTCTCACTTTCTGCCATCAGAGTGGTATCATCTGCATATCTGAGGTTGTTGATATTTCTTCTGGCAATCTTAATTCCGGCTTGAGATTCCTCCAGTCCAGCCTTCCGCATGATGTATTCTCCATATAAGTTAAATAAGCAGGGAGACAATATACAGCCTTATCGTACTCCTTTCCCAATTTTGAACCAATCAGGTGTTCCATATGCAATTCTAACTGTTGCTTCCTGTCCCAGGTTTCTCAGGAGACAGATAAGGCACTCCCATTTCTTTAAGAACTTGCCATAGTTTGTTGTGGTCCACACCGTCAAAGGCTTTTGTGTAGTCAATGAAGCAGAAGTAGATGTTCTCGGTCCACATACTAGTGAAGCCTACCTTGTAGGATTTTGAGCATAACCTTGCTAGTGTGTGAAACGAGTGCAATTGTATGGTAGTTGGAGCATTCTTTGGCACTGCCCTTCTTTGGGATTGGGATGTAGACTGATCTTTTCCAGTCCTCTGGCCACCGCTGAGTTTTCCAAGCTTGCTGGCATATTGAGTGTAGCACTTTAACAGTGTCATCTTTTAAGATTTTAAATAGTTCCACTGGAATGCCATCACCTCCACTGGCCTTGTTGTTAGCCATGCTTTCTAAGGCCCACTTGACTTCACTCTCCAGGATATCTGGCTCAGGGTCAGCAACCACACAATCTGGGTTGTCAGGGACATCCAGATCTTTCTAGTATAATTCCTCTGTGTATTCTTGCCACCTCTTCTAGATGTCTTCTGATTCTGTGAGGTCCCTACCATTTTTGTCCTTTATCATGTCTATCTTTGCACAAAATGTTCCTTTAATATCTCCAATTTTCTTAAACAGATCTCTGGTTTTTCCCTTTCTATTATTTTCGTCTATTTCTTTGCATTGTTCATTTAAGAAGGCCTTCTTGTCTCTCCTTGCTATTCTTTGGAAGTTTGCATGCCATTTTCTGTACCATTCCCTGTCTCTCTTGCATTTTGCTTCCCTCCTCCTCTCTGCTATTTGTAAGGCCTCGTTGGACAGCCACTTTGCTTTCTTGCATTTCCTTTTCTTTGGGATGGACTTTGTTGCTGCCTCCTGTACAATGTTACGAGCCTCTATCCTAAATTCTTCTGGCACTCTGTCCACCAAATCGAGTTCCTTAAATCTGTTCTTCACTTCCACTGTGTATTCATAAAGGATTTGGTTCAGGTTATACTTCATTACCCCAGTGTTTTTTCCTACTTCCTTCAGTTTAAGCTTGAGTTTTGCTATTAGAAGCTGATGATCAGAGCCACAATCAGCTCCAGGTCTGGTTTTTGCTGACTATATAGAGCTTCTCTGTCTTTGGCTGCAGAAAACATAATCAGTCTGGTTTTGGTATTGCCCATCTGGTCATGTCCATGTGTAGAGTCACCCTTGTGTTGTTGGAAAAGAGTGTTTGTTATGACCAGCTTGTTCTTGTGACAAAACACTATTAGCATTTGCCCTGTTTCTTTTTGAACTCCATGGCCAAACTTACCTGTTGTTCCTTTTATCTCTTGACTCCCTACTTTTTCCAGTCCCCTATACTGTAATGAGAAGAACATCTTTCTTTGGTGTCAGTTCTAGAAGGTGTTGTAAGTCTTCATAGAATTGGTCAATTTCAGCCTCTTCAGCATCGGTTGTTGGTGCATAAATGTGGATTACTGTGATGGTGAAAGGTTTGCCTTGGATTCATATTGAAATTATTCTATCATTTGTGAGATTGTATCCCAGGACAGCTTTTCCCACTCTTTTGGTGACTATGAGGGCTACTCCATTTCTTCTATGGGAGTCTTGCCCACAATAGTAGATATGATCATCGTCTCAATTGAATTCGCCCATTCCCGTCCATTTTAGTTCACTGATGCCCAGGAACTAAACTCTGCTAAAGAATAGAAGCATATACAGTGGTGCCTCGCATAGCGATCGCTCCATATAGCGATGATATTGCTTTGCGATGGACTTTTTGCCATTGCAAGAGCGATCGCTTTGCGATGGCCCCTATCGGGGAATTTCGCTTTGCGGTGATCGTTGGGAATCGATCATCGCAAAGTCCCCATTTTCGGCCAGCTGATCGGCGGTTCCAAAATTGCCGCTGGGTAAACAAAATGGCCACCCGCTGTTTTGCCTCGCTTTAGAGGCACCGAAAATGACCGCCGCAATGGAGGATTTTCACATAAGGTTAGTTTTTAACCCCATAGGAACACATTAAATGCATTTTAATGCATTTCTATGGTTTTTTAAAAAAATTGCTTAGCGATGAAATCGCTTAGCAGCAATTTTTGCTGCACCGATTAACATAGCTAAGCGAGGCACCACTGTGAATGTGGCAATGCATTTAAATGTTGCAATGTAGTCTTTCTTGAGTACTCAGTATGGTGTAGTGGATAGAGGGTTAGACTAGGATTCTGGAGACTGTAGTCTAAATTGCCACTTAGATTTGGAAACTCACTGGGGGAGTGGAATTGGTAAAATGACTCATCAAATATCTCACTTACCTTGAAAGCCCTATTAAGGTCACTCTAATTCAGTTTTGACTTGTCTTTCTTAACAACATAGTAGGAGTGAGTGGTTCTGTTGTCTCAAGCACAAAAGCAGATTGATTGCTTCCCCTTGCTCACTTCTGTAGTGCAGACAGAGGTGATTTATAAGGATGGGGACTTGAGTCGCAGGACTTGCTGTCAAGGCAGACTTAAGTTGCATCAGTGTCTTAACTTGGGCTTGGATTTTTTTTCATTGACTCCCTTTTTTTCTGTGGAAAAAAGTTTGTTTTTAATAGGGGCTCGGACTTGGGGTTCAGGACTCAAGACTTGATGATACCAAAGACTCAGACTCGGGACTTTGTACCAAAGACTTGGAACTCTGACCCAAAGACTTGCCAACATCCCTGGGTAACATGATTGGGATGTACTGCAGCCTCAAAATAAATATAAGATACTGTGCTTGGGGCAGACAATGAATCTTTCGACCGCCTCCTCCATAGAAAGGACCTTTGGTGCGGTGCCGCTGGGCTGAGAGATGGGTTGAGCTGCTTAATTTTATTACTGTGTTATCTTTCTCAGTGTGCAAGACTGGCTATGTATATAATCAGATTGGGGCTGTATAACATAACCGATCAGTCATACAGGCAATCCAAGAAAGTGACGTTGCAAATAGTAGATAGGATAAATGTCATATTGCTATGAAGCTAGTCAGGGAAAGCCAATCCAAGCTGATTTGCCTCGCTCTGAATGGCTGGTGAGTTCTTTGCCCTATTTGTTGCAAGTACAGGAAGGTGGAAGCTCTACCCCCCCCCCCCCCGGTTGCCTCCTTCTATACTGATGAAAATGCTCTAAACAGCAGTGTTGTCTCTTGTGAGTTGATTCTAAGAAATGTAACAAAAATGATTCTGAACTAGGGAAAAAGACTTAATGAAATTTTCTTCTTCTTCTTTTGTTCCCACTGGTTCTAAAAAAATAACACAACAATTTTCCTGCTCTGTCCAGTGGATATGGAGAATAAACACAACACGATCAAGTTGTAACCAAACAAGTGGGTGCTTCTCCTCCTACCGCCTTTCACCTGTCTTTCTTTGAAAAGGCATCCCTTTTCAAATAGCCAAAAACATTACATATATCTCCTCAGTATCTTCTGAAGCGGAATACATAATGTCCCAAATTTTTATTGCTGAAGGCTAAGGAAAGAGAATAAAAATACAAAAACTTACTTATGAGTAAGAAGCCATGGTGACGGTGGGAGTGGGGGAGACTGCTCCAAACAGCCCATGTCCATGGCATTATGTGGCCGTTTTACTGAAGTATCTGAACCTTTAATTTGGAATGAAGAGTGAAGTTCATATGCCCTCTAATGGCTTCTCTCTAGATCTGCAGGCAAAAAAAAAAAAAAAAGGAAAGCTGTCACTGGGCTAGAATTTGAATAATGAAGAAAGGTAAAGGTTCCCCTTGACAATTTTTGTCCAGTCGTGTTCGACTCTAGGGGGCGGTGCTCATCCCCGTTTCCAAGCCATAGAGCCAGCGTTTGTCCGAAGACAATCTTCCGTGGTCACATGGCCAGTGCGACTTAGACACGGAATGCTGTTAACTTCCCACCGAGGTGGTCCCTATTAATCTACTTGCATTTTGCTTGCTTTTGAACCGCTAGGTTGGCGGGAGCTGGGACAAGCAACGGGAGCTCACTCCGTCGTGTGGATTTGATCTTACGACTGCTTGGTCTTTTGACCCTGCAGCACAGGCTTCTGCGGTTTAGCCCACAGCACCACCACGTCCCTACTGCAGTAAATCCAACTTGTCTTACACAGTTGAACAGCTGACTTTTACTTATTTATCTGACATAAAACGTATGTTTCCTCTCAATTTCGTAATTGAAAAAAAGGCTTGTTCTCAACATTTGTCCTTCTCTAATGTGAATAAGGACAGAAGTTGAGTGGAGATGATGAAACATAAGTAGGGCAACTTTATCAAAGGCTAGTGGAGTAAACTGGCCACTATAGAATTAAACTGAAGGGCTCTTCATTCAAATCCAGATGTCAGCTGTGGGCTTTTCTTTCTCATAACCTTTTGGTTCTACTTCCATTTCAACCCAAGCTAAGTGTAGCAAGGCAGTTTTATTTGAGTAATGATCTCTAATGTAGGGTCAGGCATCCCCCTTCCTAAACTGTTCCCCTTCAATTCCCAGCAGCTCTAGTCATCATAGCTAATAGGAATGTTGGGAGCTGACACTGAACAGCATTTGAAGGGCCACACTTTGTTCACGCTGATCTGGTCTGTTCACACATATGGCAAATGAGAGGGAACAAATTTTAAGAGACTGCTCTTTATGTTCTTACCTTGTGCTTGATCACTTCAGGTGTTTTCTTTGGGACCTGGTGAGAAACAACAAAGGGAGAAGAACATTAGGGATGTGCACAGAGAAAAATTTTGTGCTTGCTTTATTTAGGGTTGTTTTAGAGGCAGGGTGGCTTTCTCATTTTTGTATTTTTGGTGCATGTGTCCTTTTGTTTTAGACAAAAAGGAAACCTCTTTTGTATAATTTATTTCATATTTTCCCATTCACATTTTCTGGTACCTTAGAGAACTCTTTAAAAACTACTCCAAAAGAGCAGAGTCAAGACAACAGAGAATCAATCTACTCTAAAAATCGGCAACAGTGCATGAAAAAGAAAAAACAGAATCCAACTTATGCAATCATTACTTTATATTATCATAACCAAGATACTCAAGATAGTCAAGATATCCCTCCACAAGCCCTATGCACAGAGAAACCCCCTCCTGAAAACCCCTTGCTCACCTGTTAGCCTATTCAAAAATCAGTAAAGCATCCAAAAATTAGAACACAGAAAACAACAGTATGAGTTTAATGCTAACCACTCAACACTGTAGAGCCCCTCTGGGACTGGGCAGTGACTTATAAAAAAGGCAAGGAAGCAGCTGGCGAGCCAGGCACTGGCTGCTTAGCACATAGGAGCACCCACTGAGCAAAGCAATCACAACAACCTAACAGCAAGAATAACAAAAGAGAGGTGCTCCAAACTGTGCCAAGCCAGCAACAGTCATGGCCCACACAGCTTAGTGACAAACTGGCACAGTCACAAAATCTACTGCCATGGCTCACATTCTACCCCCACAGAAGTGAACAAAATATCCCCCTACAAAATCTCACCAAAATTCACACCTTTAACTATAAATACACAGTAAAGTAGCTAACAATTTTTAAAAATCAGTCAAACAGGAAAAGCTGCCAACACACAAGGGAAAAAGTTCTAAATAACACACAAACAACAATCTCTCCTCAAAATCAAGAAAAGTAAGTAAGCAAGCAAATAAAGGCTAAAAACAACAACAACCAAGCCCCCCCCCGAAATAAAATTACTAGCATGAGGGGAGATGCTTCTCCCTCCATTCTCTGATATCTTCTTTGCTCTTCTTTGAGTCCTGGAGACAAGCCAGGAAGCAGCAAAAATAATCAAAAGAAATGGGGGGAAATGCCCCCCAAACAAAGGGAAAAGACAAAAAAGGGAAAGGGTTAAAGAGGGAGGCATGGCAGACAGCAGGCAAAATCCAAGATGGAGCTCAGCACACCCACAAGGAACTATTAAAACAAAGCGCAGTGCCTCCTCACTGGATTCCAACCAAGCCAGGCTGTTTTACAGATTCAAAATTCCTGCTCCTCAGACCAGTCACGACACTACTGGATGAAAAATTTCTCAGGTGATTTGACAGAGAAAGGGTGAAAGAAATGGCACCAAAGGATTACACAAAAAAAGGAAACAGAAAATAAACACAATGCTTTCTTGTACTCCTCTTCTGCAAACAAGAATCATTTGTATTTAGGAACACAAAGCACATGAAAGAGAGCCTCTTTTGTGTTTTGAGCTTTTCATTTGAATATGGAAGTCCTATCCCTAAATACTTTTGCCTTCCTATCCTGCCTGTGGATTTCCAAGGGGCATTGACTGTGCCACTAAAAGAAGCACAATTATATCAGCCTTCACGTACTTAGTGTGTTTTTGAAACTGGGGGTTTCAGTTCCCATCAGCCCCAGACCATATGAATAACAGTGAGGAACAGTGACAATTGTAGTCCCCAGCACCTGCAGGCTACTGTGTTAGGAAATGATAGACTAAGTGAGTTGTAGCCCACAGAAATTGGGGGGGGGTCCATCTTTATAGCAATATACTACTTGGCTTGCAAAAAAGAGCAAAAACAAGCTATCTAGCTTGATGTATTGAATATCTGAAGATGGCATCCTATGGGAAAATGTTGAAAAAGAAGTTTGGCAACAATATACTGAAATTTTGGATCGCTGCTATCTAGTGAATAGAATCAATGTTGGATCACTTTTATCTGCTAAATGAAAAGAGATTGCTAATTAGAACAACAAAAAACCCGGTAATTTTTTTTGAAGCAATGAAGCATGCTCTGTATTAAGAATGATTACAGCTGCCAAAGCCAGGAGACAAACATTTGGTAGATCTACAAAAGATCTTAATGGAACATTATAATCCAAAGAATCCAAGTATTATTATGGAATGTTTTAAATTCCCAACTAACAGGAGAAGGGAAAGGGCGTCTACAGCAGGCTATGTAGACGAACTCAAAACGCTGGTGAATACTGATCACCAGGCAACTTCATACGAGGTATATTAAGAGATATGTTTGTTTGTGGTTTGCAGAATGAATGATGAGAAAAATAAAAGGCAGCTGCTGGCAGTAGAAAAACCAGGACAGGCCAAGAACTGTGGAACTGGCAACAACTGCAGGGAGAAACAGAAAAGGATGTATCTCTTTTAAGAAACCAAAGGGATTGTTTCATTAACAAAATACAAAGCTCAGAATGAAACCTTTAGGCTGCTTAAAAAAAGATATTGGGGGAGCGGGGTTTCCGGAGCTTGGAAAGGCTCCTTTTTTAATTTTAATTTTTTTATTATAACTCCCAGAAACTCAAAGCAAACACGAGACATTTTGGGAATGCGATGCTTCCAAGTTCTTGGGAGTTTTGTTCAGCTTCAGTTTGTTATCACAAAATGCTCCAGTGCCTAAAAACTGGTTGGGGTTAGAGCATGTCTATTAATGTTCATATGGATATAACAGCTGTGTGTTCAGTGGAAGTTATTCTCAGATAAGTGTGCACAGGACTTCAGCTTAGTCAGAAAACATAAGAGGAGTCTATTACAAAGCTCAACAATGGCAACTGGCCTTAAGGATGGGCAGACATATAGGCTACGAAGCAGAAGGGGGTGAGGCTTTGAGTTCAGTGAATGAGTATATGTTGAGTATACTATCTGTTATTCAGCCTAAGATGGGGTGGGAAGGAGAGTCCTTAAATAATTAATTCCACGCAATATTTTGTCACTAGCCAGGCAAAACAATTCCCGTCAATGGAAGCTCACTGGGGGATTGGAAATGGTACTGATGACTATATGACATAAAGCTCAGTAAGAGAAATCCAATTGTGAACTCTTTTGGGTTTTTTTGTTTGTTCAGCTGCCAGGTTGGTTTAAATTTGTTCCAGTCAGGTTGACATTGTCTACTTTCTGTCAGTGTGATAATCTCATCTGATGCAAAGGGGTGCTTAGTTGCCCTACACCCAGCACCTCTAGCCTTCACACAGTGTCTTTTTTTAAAAAAAGTTTCAACTCAGCAGTGAAATAAAGTTTTACTAGGGCACTTTGGAGAATTGATTAAACAGAGAAAGGTGGAAATTGCCAATTAGCACCTTGTTAGTATCTTAACATAGCTTCTATGGTTGGAGATTCATGCAAACAGAATCTTCTCTCCCTCTCAACAGACAGACATTCTCTCACACAAATACACACCTGCTTCACCCATTAGGCACTCCAATGCTTAGAGGAGATACACTTTTGCTGTATGTGTAACCAGGACTCAGGCATTTGGAGTATATCCAACCCACATGCTGACTATATTGGATGGCAGAAATAAAGGTATGGCTATATTAGCAGCAGGGAGCAAACAAGTGTGGGCCATTTGGGAACAGTCAGGTTTGGTTAGAATAATTTAAACAAGCCTGATGATTCACATGGAAATAGCTCCTGTCAATATTGTGAAATGGCTTAATTAGCACTCCACTTCAAGTTATTAGCAAATTAATTACTTTCCCTGCTTTGAAGAAGGAAAGGAGAAGTGAAAAGATTTTTTTACTGTATATAGACTATTGCTGATGCACTGCATCAGTATTTTTTTTTAAAAAAATCGTTTATTTGCCTTTTCTTAAAGTCAAGAAACTGCCTGAAGCTGAAGCCACTACCATGGATCTGACTGTGGGCAGTTTCTCCACTGGCTCTTTAAGGCAAAATGAAGCAAATATTTTTTTAAAATAACTGATTGCATCAGCAACAGTCTACAGACAATAAAAACATTCTTCTCTTTCTCTCTGCCAATTCCTTGCATTTTATTTCAGCTTGATCTAGCTGTCCTAGTGCTAGGATAGCAAGCCTTTAAGTGAAAGAGAGACAGAGAGGTGGGGAGAGAGAGAGAGAACAGAAAGATCAGAAAGAATAGAAAGAACAGAAAGGAAAGAGGGAAACAAGCAGATCCAAACACCAGAGGAGAGGATTTAAATGGTCAACAAGAGGCAAATGAGACTGATTTCCTCCCTACCTTTATTGACTAGTGTGGTTAAGTGATATGAATTAACCTGGGGAAACTTGACATCCCCCTCCCCTCTGCCATGTCGTCTGACTCTTAAGGGGTACAGATGCTCCAATCTTGTTGTATCCTCCAGGCAGCAGGTTCCGACAATAAAGACAGAGGTAACCACACAGCACTACTAGAGGTTGAAATTACCAACAAAGCAGAGCAAAGCAAATCATGTTGTCCACCTCGGTGGCTAAGCAATGCTCACGTAGCATTACCTGAATGGTTGAGAAAGGAAAAAGCAAAGAACAAAATTGGCAACAACATATACTGCCAGAAAACAAGAAGAAAAGCAGCCCCAGCACTAACTATCTAAGAGTGCTGGCTTTCCATTCCACAAACTACAATAAACGCAGGTTGCACCCAACACTTCAAAGTATTGGAAAAGCAAAACAAAACAACTGGAATATCTGAAAAATGGAGACAACAGTATTTATTCCTGTTCTATTCATGTTAAGAGAGAGAGAATGAAATAATAAACATTTTGTCCACCTTCTTGACTTTTGAGACCTTTAAGCCTTCCATAGCAGTGACTATCTATACTTTCAAAGTGCTTCCTCTTCTCTAATCCATATTGGATAGTTGAGGTTTAAGGGTTTAGGCAGCAAAATTATGCTCATTTACCTGAGAGTAGGTTCTCTTACTCCCCCTTCATGGATTGCTGCCTTGTCATGGCGAAGGGGCTTGAGTAACTGAGAGAAGCTATGGGCTATGCCATGCAGGGCCACCCAAGACGGACAGGCCATAGTGTAGAGTTCCGACTAAACGCAATCCACCTGGAGTAGGAAATGGCAATGCGACTCCAGTATCTTTGCCAAGAACGCCCCATGATCAGAAACAAAAGGCTAAAAGATATGATGCTGGAAGATGGGCCCTTCAGGTCGAAAGGCGTCCAACATGCTATTGAGGAAGAGCAGAGGACAAGTACAAGTAGCTCCAGAGCTAATGAAGTGGTTGGGCCAAAGCCGAAAGGACGCTAAGCTGTGGACGTGCCTGGAAGTGAAAGGAAAGTCCACTGCTGCAAAGAAAAATACTGCATAGGAACCTGGAATGTAAGATCTATGAACCTTGGTAAGCTGGAGGTGGTCAAACAGGAGATGGCAAGAATAAACATCGACATCCTGGGCATCAGTGAACTAAAATGGACAGGAATGGGTGAATTCAACTCAGATGATTATCATATCTACTATTGTGGGCAAGAATCCCATAGAAGGAATGGAGTAGCCATAGTCACCAAAAGAGTGGGAAAAGCTGTAATGGGATATAATTTAAAAAATGATAGAATGATGTCAATACAAATCCAAGGCAGACCTTTGAACATCGCAATAATCCAAGTTTATGCACCAACCATCATTGCTGAGGAGACTGAAATTGAACAATTTTATGAAGATTTACAACACCTTTTAGAACCAACACCAAAAAAAGATGTTCTTCTCATTCTAGGGGACTGGAATGCTAAAATAGGGAGTCAAGAGATAAAAGGAACAACAGGGAAGTTTAGCCTTGGAGTTCAAAAAGAAGCAGGGCAAAGGCTAATAGAGTTTTGTCAAGAGAACAAACACTCTTTTCCAACAACATAAGAGGTGACTCTACACATGGACATCACCAGATAGGCAATACCAAAACCAAATTGATTATGTTTTCTGCAGCCAAAGATGGAGAAGCTCTATACAGTCAGCAAAAACAAGACCTGGAGCTGACTGTGGCTCTGATCATCAACTTCTTATAGCACAACTCAAGCATAAACTGAAGAAAGTAGGAAAAACCACTGGGCTACTCAGGTATAATCTCAACCAAATCCCTTATGAATACACAGTGGAACAGATTTAAGGAACTCGATTTGGTGGACAGAGTGCCTGAAGAACTTTGGATAGAGGCTCGTAACATTGTACAGGAGGTAGCAACAAAAAGAAGGAAATGCAAGAAAGCAAAGTGGCTGTCCAATGAGGCCTTAGAAACAGCAGAGAGGAGAAGGGAAACAAATTGCAGGAGAGATAGGGAAAGTTACAGAAAATTGAATGCAGACTTCCAAAGAATAGCAAGGAGAGACAAGAGGGCCTTCTTAAATGAACAATGCAAAGAAATAGAGGAAAATAACAGAAAAGGAAAAACCAGAGATCTGTTCAAGAAAATTGGAGATATTAAAGGAACATTTTGTGCAAAGATGGACAAGATAAAGGACAAAAATGGAAGGAACCTAACAGAAGCAGAAGACATCAAGAAGAGGTGGCAAGAATACACAGAGGAATTGTATCAGAAAGATTTGGATATCCCGGACAACTCAGATAGTGTGGTTGCTGACCCTGAGCCGGACATCCTGGAGAGTGAAGTCAAGTGGGCCTTAGAAAGCCTGGCTAACAACAAGGCCAGTGGAGGTGATGGCATTCCAGTTGAACTATTTAAAATCTTAAAAGATGATGCTGTTAAGGTGCTACATTCAATATGCCAGCAAGTTTGGAAAACTCAGCAGTGGCCAGAGGACTGGAAAAGATCAGTCTACAGCCCAATACGAAAGAAGGGCAGTGCCAAAGAATGCTCCAACTACCGTACAATTGCACTCATTTCACACGCTAGCAAGGTTATGCTCAAAATCCTACAAGGTAGGCTTCAGCAGTATGTGGACCAAGAACTCCCAGAAGTACAAGCTGGATTCCGAAGGGGCAGAGGAACTATAGACCAAATTGCTAACATGCGCTGGATTATGGTGAAAGCCAGAGAGTTCCAGAAAAATATCTACTTCTGCTTCATTGACTATGCAAAAGCTTTTGACTGTGTGGACCACTTTAAACTATGGCAATTCCTTAAAGAAATGGGAGTGCCTGACCACCTTATCTATCTCCTGAGAAACCTATATGTGGGATAGGAAGCAACAGTTAGAACTGGATATGGAACAACTGATTGGTTCAAACTTGGGAAAGGAGTACGACAAGGCTGTATATTGTCCCCCAGCTTATTTAACTTATATGCAGAATACATCATGCGGAAGGCTGGACTGGAGGAATTCCAAACCAGAATTAAGATTGCCAGAAGAAATATCAACAACCTCCGATATGCAGATGATACCACTCTGATGGCAGAAAGTGAGGAGGAATTAAGGAACCTTGTAATGAGGGTGAAAGAGGAGAGTGAAAAAAATGGTCTGAAGCTCAACATCAAAGAAACTAAGATCATGGCCACTGGTCCCATCACCTCCTGGCAAATAGAAGGGGAAGATATGGAGGCAGTGACAGATTTTACTTTCTTGGCCTCCATGATCACTGCAGATGGAGACAGCAGCCACGAAATTAAAAGACACCTGCTTCTGGGGAGGAAAGCGATGACAAACCTCAACAGCATCTTAAAAAGCAGAGACATCACCTTGCCAACAAAAGTCCAAATAGTCAAAGCTGTGGTTTTTCCTGTAGTGATGTATGGAAATGAGAGCTGGACCATAAAGAAGGCTGACCGCTGAAGAATTGATGCCTTTGAACTGTGGTGCTGGAGGACGCTCTTGAGAGTCCCCTGGACAGCAAGGAGAACAAACCTATCCATTCTGAAGGAAATCAAGCCTGAGTGCTCACTGGAAGGACAGATCCTGAAGCTGAGGCTCCAATACAATTTTTGTCACGAAGAATTGGACAAACAAACAAACAAACAAAATGCATACATATAAGCATGCACACACAGAGAGAAGATAAATTTTTAAAAAGGCTTTCATTTCTCATTGAAAAGACATCAATCGGGGTATCACACAAGAGTTGCTGGAGAAAGAGATTAATAAGCATGGTGCCACAACCAGAAAGTCCATCTCTATGACTGCCATTTATCACTTGTCTCACCAGAGACAAAAGGGGTCCTTGGATCATGTCTTGAAAGATTATCATGTTGTTGTTTAGTTGTTAAGTCATGTCTGACTCTTTGTGACCCCATGGACCAGAGCACACTAGGCCCTCCTGTCTTCCACTGCCTCCTGGAGTTGGGTCAAATTCATGTTGGTAGCTTTGGTGACACTGTCCAACCATCTTGTCCTCTGCCATCCCTTTCTCTTGCCTTCACACTTTCCAAACATCAGGATCTTTTCCAGGGAGTCTTCTCAAGAGATAGCCAAAGTATTGGAGCCTCAGCTTCAAGATCTGTCCTTCCAGTGAGCACTCAGGGTTGATTTCCTTCAAAATGGATAAGTTTGTTCCCTTTGCAGTCCAGGGGACTCTCAAGAGTCTCCTCCAGCACCACAATGCAAAAGCATCAATTCTTCACCAGTCAGCCTTCTTTATGGTCCAGCTCTCACTTCCATACAACGCTACTGGAAGAACCATAGCTTTGACAATGCGGACCTTCATTGGCAAGGTGATGTCTCTGCTTTTTAAGATTCTTTCTCGGTTTGTCATTGCTTTCCTCCCGAGAAGCAGGCATCTTTTAATTTCGTGCCTGCTCTCACCATCTGCAGTGATGATGATTATCTGCAGTGATCAAAGATTATCATAGTCTCATGCAATTGAGAAAGTGCTAGCCAAAAATCAGATAAAACTAAGCATGGATGGTATTCATGTGCATGCTCTGAGGCTAGATATGTCTGTTGGTGACATTAAACTTTGAAATGGAACATGGATGTTCAGAAGCATAATATATTTGACTACCACAGACGGGAAACAAGCAACAGAAGGCAGCCTTCATGTTAATGCCTTGCTAGTTACGATCTAATCTTATAGGAATTCAGCTCGGCAAAGCTAGGTTAGAACATTGAGTTAGACGGGCCCCTAATTTCTCAACTAGCAAGGAAAAAAATCTGTGTTCTGATAAAGAAACCTGGATTTAATTCCAATTACTATTGTCTGCTAGAGGAAACACACTGAACCAATGAAAAATTGGTAAATCATATTTTATGTAAATTCCACTGATTCAGTATATTTGCTCTAACTGGGATGAGCAAGTGGATTTAGCTCATTGTTTATCTGCTTCCGGGCCTCCACACTGCTGCTGAGAAAACATTTATACCTTAAATAGACTCATGTCAGGCATTTATGCGCCTGATGCTGTTATCAAAAATATTACAGGCAGATGCTAGCAACGACAAGTAACAGGGACGATTTTATGTGTGCTTACTTAGTTTCATTACACAGCTTAAATTTATTCGTCTTGGAGAATGAAAAAAATTGACACAAAAACTGTGGACCCTGGCCCTGATCCCAAATTATTTGGTACAGAGAAGCTCTTGACTTCACAGCTGGAAATGACCGTCAATGTTCAGATTAATATTCGCCAAATCACATTAGTTCAATCTATGAATATATAGCACTTGTGATACATAGAACAGTATCTGATTGCTAGTCTCACCTAGAGAGTAAACTCTATTGAGGTTTTTTAGTTTAAAAGTTTTATATTAGGAATTTGATCGTTCCTTTATTCAGCAGAACACAAAGCAGTAAAATCATTGAAATGTGGAGAGATCAGCCCAGTCTCTCCTGCTCTCTCATACCACACAAGCTTGGCTCTTTTTTTGGTAAAAGTCACTCTAGACGCATCTTAAGTAGAAAGAAAAACATTCACTCACAGTTATCAGCTTGTACATAATTACAATCTAAAGAAAAAAAGGCTTGTAATCACAAGGAAGCTCCTTGCGTGGATGCTTAGAATAGCATAGCATAGAGCAATCAAGAGACAAAGCAATCAAAGGTAAACAGGAAAAAGAGCCAGAGGTAAGAAAACTAGCAGTCAAAGTGGGGAAAAACCAATCACTTTAGGCTGTGACCCTTTCCCAATTGAATCAATTCCTGAATTGTAAGTCAATTCTCACTGGCTGGATAGCTCAGTTAGATATCTGACTGCAGAGCAAGACATTGGGAGTTCAATTCCCCGCTTGCATTCCTGAAGGGCTAGCCTGTGTAGCCTTGGGTGAGCTGCACTGCCCTAAAGTTCACCCAGAAGAAGGGAATGATAAATCACTTCTGAATACTCTCTGCCTGGAAGACCCTTAAGAACTGACTTGACAGAACATAATTAATTAACTAAATCACTTATGCAATTCATGTTGAGTCAATGGATCTATTCTAATTGGCTGCCTGTACTAGCAAGCAACCTACAATGCATGTATGGAGGGGCACTGGAGAAAGGGGCTTCAAGGCAGAAGTCTTCCTTGGAGCCCATAGAATTTTGCCAATTGAATGAACATGCATGTGTGTGTGTGTGTGTGTGCGCGCACACAAATTCACACAGTTGCTCCAAAGATTTTTCTGTGCTTGCACCAGAAGGGCAGGTCATCCAACTAAATAGTAATTTCTGAAAACACAAGAGTGACACAAATACATTCCATCCATTTTTTTTTATTACAGAAGTCTAGAATTGGACTGCATCTGGGACAAATGGGGCTTTGTGAAAATTATCAGTTATATTTTGCCACAGTGATTGAGACAGTACTGCAGGCAGGAAATCCAAATACGGGATACCAACTTTTCATTAGAGAAGTGGCCAAAGTATAACTTTATTGAAATCGCAGAGAAGTTAGTGTACAAAGTTTTATGTCCTGACAAGGGGAAGTTCTGAAAACCAGCAACTCTGCTTTGTATTCATTTTGCAAGCAGCATACTTTGTGAGTAATATTAACCAGTTTGCTATTTTAGAGCATAGATAGCACTTCTGACTTCTCAGGGTGGTGGGAAATTATGTATTTGAATTTCCTCTCTGGAATAATTTAGCATTAGCAAGGAAGGAGTGGTAGTTCTCAAAAGGCCGGTTCAGTTTTTCTGGCTGCTCTACACCATCAAGTTTTAGAATTCTTGGGTACTACTTCTAAAACTCCGGACTACCAAAAAAATAGCCACAGTGGATTTATACAGCTGGGATCCCCAGTGATAGACTGTGTCTTCCAAGAAGGCAATCATTGACATGAGACTGAAAGTCCAATCCTGAAAGGATGCTATGTTTCAGCACCACTAAAGAAGTCCTGAATTTTGGGATAGGAGGTACTTGGCCAAAACTATGCTTTGACACAACATTTTCTCAAAAGCAGTGGAAACACTTTTTCTCCTATTATGTTGAATAGACCCTTCTCCTTCATGCTGAGTTTAATTGTCTTGGAGAATATTTGAGTCGAAGAGCATTTGTGGGGAAAAATCCTAGCTGACAAAAGAGTTAGGGAGAGGCATTTCCTGTGTTACTAAATGCTAACATGGAACATCATTCAGTGAAAGTGTTAAACCATATTCTTTATCTATCTATCTATCTATCTATCTATCTATCTAATCTAATTTTCATTAGACATCCTTCAGTCTCGAGAGACTATGGTAACGTGCTTTGAGTAGAGGACTTGGAACAACATCTAGTGTGGCTGAGAAGGCCAATTCGAGAGTGACAATCCCTTCCACATTGAAGACAAATACAATCTGTCCCATCCAGCTCCCTGATTTTGTTAGTTTTGGGACTGCCTCTTTGCCTTGGCCTGCTGGACAAGGGTCTCTTCAAAATGGGAGAGGCCATGCTGCACCACCTGTCTCCAAGCTGAACAGATGTCAAGGTTTCCCATCTGTTGAGGTTCATTCCTAAGGCCTTCAGATCCTGCTTGCCGATATCCTTGTATCGCAGCTGTGGTCTCCCTCTGGGGTGATTTCCCTGCACTAATTCTCCATACAGGAGATCTTTTGGAATCCAACCATCAGCCATTCTCAGAGCATGCCTGAGCCAACACAGATGTTGCTGTTTCAGAAATGTATACATGCTAAAAATTCCAACTTATTCTAGGACTACTCTATTTGGAACTTTGTCCTGCCAGGTGATACCAAAAATGCATCTGAGACAACGCATATGGAACGTGTTCCTCTCCTGCCATGTACAAAGGGTCCAGGACTCATACTGCAGTACAGGAGTGTACTCAGGACACAGGCTCTATAGACCTGGATCTTGGTATACTGTATGCTGTCAGCTTCTTATTAAGCCATACTCTCTTTGTGAATCTAGAGAACATGGTAGCTGCTTTGCCAATGCGTTTATCCAGCTCGACATCTAGAGAGAGGGTGTCAGAGATCATTGAGCTAAGGTACATGAAATCATGAACAACCTTCAGTTCTTTTGTAGAGATGGTAATAAAGGGAGGTGAGTCCAGTCCACACCCTGGCCCATAACTTGTGTTTTCTTCAGGCTGATATCTATCTATCTATCTATCTATCTATCTATCTATCTATCTATCTATCTATCTATCTATCTATCTATCTATCTATCTATCTATCTATCTATCTATCTATCTATCTACATGAAAACTAGGCAGCAGGGATACTGGCAACTGAAACTTACTGAGGCTTCTCAGTTGGTTGTAGCTGCAAATAAACCAACTTATATTATATTCTGGTAATTAGAGATGGGGGTATTCGTATTAGTATACAGATACCACCATCTCTACTGGTAATATATGCAGCATTTCTTCCTATCTCTAGTGCCGGCAAGGCATGGCTACAGCCTACCATATCAGCAGTTTTTAAAAGCCCCCTTTCATCAGTGCCTTTCCTACTCGGATCCCAAGCGCACGAGGTTTCTGTAAGTTTAGGAAAGTTCCTTCTTTGAACTCTCCCGTTCAGAATAGTCGGTGGGCCTTGCTGATTTGCGTGGGTGCGCGAGGAGACTGGGAGTGGTAATCTAACAATGTAACTTTTACAAGGTTCGGGTTTTGGAGACCCGAGGAACGCAAGGCAGGCACAGAAAAACAGGACGACACAACGCAAACCAGCAACTTTGCAGGAGCAAGGAAATCCAGCTTCCAAGCAGGGACGCTGGAGCACGGAGCGCGCCCACCAGCGCTGCTCCCACCCCCTGGCGCAGCCCCTCGGCCATTCTCCCCCCCCTTCCCGCGGCCCCGCAACTCACACTTTCCCTTTCGGGCCCCTCCCTATCCCTCCCGCCTCCCCGCCCAGCTCTGTTTTTGTCCCTCCTGCTCCGTCCCTCTCGCCCCGTCCCGCCTGGGCGCCCAAGGGACCTGACCGCTCACCCGCTTCGCTGCCCTCCGGGACCCGCTCCGGTCTGCCGGCTCTCGCCGCGCTGGAATCTCCACGTTGCGGGCGGACACCGAAGTCACGATCGGCACGTCGGAAGGCGGCGGTTTTGCCTCCCACCCAGGACGGGTCAAGTCTCCGGGGAGTCGGAGAGCGGAGATCGAGGTTGACGGCGGACTTGACAGAAACCAAAGTAACGGTAGAGCTCTGGCTCCTTCGTCCGTTCCCTCCACCTCTCCGACTTTCAAAGAGTTGCCCTCGGAAGTCCCATTCGGGGAAACTTTCTGCACCGTTTCTCCTTCTGTACTATCCATTCTCCTTCTCTTCCCAGAGGTTCCACCGTCCCATCACTCTTCCTCAGGAAGGTCACTCCTTCCGCAGCCTCAGGAGCCTCCTGACCCTGCCAAGCCTTTCATTCTCCTTTCTTATATCTTCACTAGATAACACAGAAGAGCATCGTGGGCGGATATTCCTTCTGAAGGCAGCTGCAAAGTCCTCTAATTTCATCAGGAAATAATCCCCTTCCCCAGATCCCAGGCTGATTGCCTTTCTCCTACCTGTCTGTCATGGACCTCGGGAAGGAAGCCACCAATGGCCAGGTCATCAACTCCAGCCTGGCCACCACCTTGGACATTGAGGTCTTGTGCCCTGTGAATACAGATTTCACCCAGTGGTTCCTGCCCTGTTTTTACCTGGTGGTGTCCCTTCTGGGCCTTTTGGGCAATGGGCTGGGTTTGTGGAACTTGTGCACCACCTCTTGGAAGAGAAACTGGAACGCCCTTGGTGTCCTGATGTGCAACCTAGGGGTGGCTGATCTGCTATATGTGGTCACTCTGCCCTTTCTGGTATCCTACTATCTCCAGGGTCGGGTGTGGCTGTTTGGCCAAGTCTGGTGCAGGCTGACCCGGCTTCTCTTCCATGTCAACCTTTATGCCAGTATTGGCTTTCTGATGAGCATCAGTGTGCATCGGTACTTGGGCATCGTTCACCCACTGAGAATGCTGGGCCGATGCCAGGAACTTGGTCCTTCAATCTCCCTTAGCATCTTGGTGTGGATATGGGTCATCATTCAGCTGTCTCCTGATTTCAACTTCAGCAAGATGGACCCAACAGGCATGAGATGCCACGACACCACGGGACATGAGAACCTGGGCACTTACCAGCCGTATATCTTGACCGTAACAGTGACCGGCTTTGTCATCCCTTTTCTTATCATCATTGGATGCTACTGCCATGTGGTCTTGGTCCTCAGGAGGAACAAAAATGTGGATCCCATCCTCAGACGCAGGAGCATCACCTTGGTGGCACTGGTGATGGTGTTTTTCTCTGTCTGTTTCCTCCCCTACCACATCTTTAGGAACCTTAACTTGCTCTCCAGGCAATGGCAACTTCAGGGCTCTTGCTCTCAGACTCTGAAGAATATCTACACCTCCTATCAAGTGACACGAGGCTTGGCCAGCCTCAACAGTGCCTTGAACCCCTTGCTGTACCTGATGGCCAGTGAGGACCTTGTGATGCGACTGAGGGCTTTTGGTCAGACTGCAATCCAGGCTCTGAGGTCCTTTGGGAAACACCAAGCCCAGCAGCATTCAGACAGAAACAAATTGAGCATTATGCTCAGTGAGGAATGTGAGGAGGTATCTAATGACCTCTGAACTGGGGTTTCCCTCTCTGTGTTTAAACTTGTACATTCTAGATGTGTATGCAGTTTCCTCTCCTTTGTGACATCCCTCTTATCTTTTGTTTGTGGAGGCGGATGGTTGGGATGGAAGCATTGCTGCTGGTGAAACAAAACTGTGCATTACAGATGATGTGCTCTTACAGTTGAAATCATCTTGAAGAGACATGACTGGGGTAGCAGTTTGACTTGGGGCCTTTCTAGATGAGGCACTGACTCTTTAGCTAGAAACAATGGTCTTGTAAGAGGAAAATATTCTGTTTATTCTAACACAACCTCATCTTAGTCCTCATTTGGCAAATTAACTTCTTTTTCTTTTGTAAGTGGTCAGCTGGGAGGTTGTGTTGTTTGTGCGTCTGACGGCTGGGGCACAGAGACCCTTGAGAAATTTGCTTGGTCTGAAGTTCTAGAGTTGTAACAGGAGGAAATATGCTTTTGCCTTGACCTAAGAAGAAAGAACTATGCTTATGGCCTGAAGAGCAGTCACCCAAAAAAGGCAAGCTAATTCAGAGACTATGGGAGGTAAGAAAAGTTCCTGCTGTAGCAGTCACACACAACAAGCACTTTAGGAATTCTCACTTCTGGTGATTTGGACCTACTGCACAAACTAACAAAAGCTATGATCAGAGGATGCCATCGAAAAGGAAGGGATTGTCGGGAAGAGTATATGATGTCCATTAAGCAGAATAGCCCTGCATCTTTAATCACCACTAGTATTCCTTTACTCAGTTTCATAGCCTTACACCTGTTTGCTTATGTTGTTTGCACAGTTTGATGGCTTTTCACTCTTTTTTTTCATTGTCTGTCTGTTCCCTTAGAATGGAGCCATATGTATTTAAAGATAATGGGATTCTTAAGCAGCCTAATGCAGATAATTACAAATGCTATCTATATTGACAGGTTTAATACCACTTCATTCTGGTGTGGGGCAAGGAATTGCTGCAGATCATATATCCAGATGCTTTTTAAAAAATACGCCCTTTAATTATTTGTAAACATTTGTCCTTCTTCCTGGAAGTGGTGTAGCAAGACCATTCTAAGTAGCAATTGGTATGGATTAAGGATCTGCAAGTGGTTTTTTGGGCATGCACACACATGCATGTGCAGCATTCTTTAAGCTATGGATACTAACTTAGGCATTTGGGAACAAACATGCTGTGCAAAAATATCTGAGGGCTACAGGTATATGGATTTGGTTTTGAAGAGTTATGTTGTAGCATGTTACATGCTATCTGGGGATTCTGGGATTTGTAATCCAAAACACTTTGCTTTCAAACTCTGGTGTTACGCTGGCTCAAAACAGTGCACACAGCATACTCTGAAATATATCCTGAAGTGATTACATTTGTTATTGTTTCTTATGAAATTTATTTAAACTGTTGAAAGTTTTGTTGTTGTTTAGTTGTTAAGTTGTGTCCAACTCTTCATGACCCCATGGACCAGAGCATGCCAGGCCCTCTTGTCTTCTTGTATGTTTGAAAACAGGTAGCTGTATTTTAAAAAAACAGCACTGATTTGTATTGTGATTTTTTTCTGACAATAGGACTGTGTAATGGATTAGAAAGAGGACAAAGGGGAGAAGGAGTGATAGAGAAAGAGAGGGGGAAGAGAGGAGAGGAACACAGAGAGAAATTGAGAAAGATTGGCCTAAAAGCAACCAGGGAATTGCATACAAAATCAGTATACTTCATAGACTCATTAGAATCAATGGGGCTTTGCCTTAGCCATGATTTCAGTGGGTCAGCCCTGGACTGATGTCTTTAGTCTGCCACAAATAATTCACATTCCAACTCTACCAGTATACCCTTGTTGACAGCTAAGAAATTACTGGCTTAACTAATCTCTTGTGCTGATGTGTCTCTGAGGAGGTATACAAGACTTTGGATTGTATCCAGCCCCTCATAGGGCAAAATGCAAAGGTCACTCAGTTTTTCAGCTATTCTGGGAGAGCACAAGAGCATGATAATGCACATGTACATGGTCAGCTGGTAGCGTAATCACAGAACATTTTAACACTTCATGCACATTAATCAGGAGGAGATTATACATGGGCATAACATCCTAACTCATTTTATTTGGTAAGCAACAAAGTGGAACATTCCATATCCAGTGACGTGATTGCGAAGGAGCGAACAAGCTCCTAGTTGAGAAAACCAAGATTCTGAATTCTGATGGGTTGTCCTGGAATAAACTATTGTCTTACCAAGCGCTGTGGCTGTATTTTACATATTTATGGGCACCTGAGACCAGTGGACACTGGTGTTCTTTCTTGGAGTATGATCAGACAATGAGAAAGGATCACATCTGATTGCTCCGGAAAGGGTTGCTTTTGGGCGAGCTAAAATTCTGACAATGCACAAGTCGCTCCAGGCCAGCTCCAAAAATTGGTAGCCCTGCTGCTGGATCAAAAAGGTCAGGTCCCTGTATGTTTTGTGGTTGCTGGGGGAAAATTTGCAACAGACCATGGCACAAGTGGTCCATAATGCAAGCTGCTTCCATGTCTGATTGCATTCTAAGATAGAAAGCTGTTTGAAACAGTTCAGGCGACCAATCAGAAATTCCTTAGAAGGAGGTTCCCACATTCCTTATTAACTGAACGTCTATGCCAAAAAGGACGAGCCATTTACAACTAGTTGGCGATTGTGGGAAAGAGATTAAATCCAAAAAGTGGATTGGATCTAAAGACAAGGATATTCATTCTTTACAGAATAAGTTTCAGAATTTGTTCAGCTACAGCTGCCAGAATCCCAAATCGCCAAGGTCAATGCTCAGGGTTTCTCAGAGTTACAAAAATAGTTTTAACAATGGACCCAATTACCTAGAGGGACAATGAACTCTCTCTCACATGGAGGTGTTCAAGCAGAGGCTCAACACCATGGGTTGAGGACGGCCTGATTTTCCTACGTTTATTGGGGAAATTGAGCTAAATGGTCCACAAGCCTCCCTTCATCTCTGTGGTTCTGTAACAAACGTTTTTAAAATTATATCTCAACCCTCCATGTCCCAGAGACTGTTCCTTGCTGGTAAGAAGCTATTGTAATCAGTAATCTGAGTCCCCTTAGGGCAGACTTAGGCAAAGTGCGGCCCGAGGGCCACATATGGCCCACAAGCCGGTCCTGTCCGGCCCGCGGACAGTTTTGAACCTCAAAACCATTTATAGCTTTTTGTCTAAAGTCGATCAGTTGCTTATCTTTAACATACTGCAAAAAACCTCTTTAGTATTTGTGAAGATTTACACGTTTAAAATAAAAACAATCCTAACATCACTGTTCATTTTATTTTTAAATAAAGTTGGTTTGGCCCCCGAACATAGTTCAGATTTTTCATGTGGCACCCCCAATAGAAATTAATTGCCCACCCCTGCCTTAGGGGATGGATAAAGTGGATAGAGGGGAGCTCTTTTCCCTTTCACACAATACCAGAACCAGGGGACATCCACTCATATTGAGAGTTGAGAGAGAACAGACAAAAGAAAATAAGAAAAATATTTCTTACGCAGCGTGTTGTTAGTCTGTGGAACTCCTTGCCACAGGATGTGGTGATAGCATCTGGTCTAGATGCCTTCAAAAGGGGATTGGACAGATTTCTGGAGGAAAAGTCCATTGCAGGTTACAAGCCATGATGTGGATGTATAATCTCCAGGCTTAAAAGGAAGTTACCTCAAAATGCCAGATGCAGGAGAATGGAATCAGGAGACAGGTATCTGGTTGTCTTGTGTGCTCCCAAAGGCATCTAGTGGGGCCACTGCGAGATACAGAAAGCTGGACTAGATGGGCCCTTGGCCTGATCCAGCAGGGCTCTTCTTATGTTCTTATGATCCAACATGAACATTGTCATCTAATGTGGTGTGTGCTTCGAGTTACAAATCTGAGCCTCATGAATACTGCTGGATCAGGGTTTCAGTTTGCTGAACTGTAGTATAGCAGAGACTGTGATCCTGTTCATTCATCTACTTTTTATTACTAGTTGTGCTGGTTCTCACAGGGTGATCATCCAAATAATTTTCCTCATGGTGGATCCATTTGTACTCTGTAGCACCAGCCATCCAGAAAAAACATCCTCCGCCATCAATTTAAAATCTCTAGCAGGTATAGTATGGTTACCTGAGGAGACATTTTAAATCTTTCCCTCATAAATATTTCTCTAGGAAGTTGTCCCACATTCCAAACATCCAGGGCAACTGAAAAGCTTTAGCTGCCCAAGGCAAAGATCAAGGTGTATTTTCCTATTCCATGCATAAAAACTGACCAAGCTGGCAGTTTAACAACACAGTGGTCTCCACCATAAAGGAGATCCACAGGCTCTATTCTCCAATGCTTTGTGACTTTGCATCTGCTGCTTGGAAGGGCTACCTCACGTTGTCTAATGGAAAGTACGACTCTGTTGCAAACATAATGTACACCTCCAAATAAATATTTAAAACACAAAGGTAACAACTCATTCCTAGACTGAAACTGTACAAGAAGCACCAGCGTAGTCTCACTGAGAAGAAGGGCAGCTGTGAAGGCACAATTCCTTAAGGATGTCTTGCTAGAGATCAGTGCCAAACCCATCCATACTATGCTGTTCCCAATTACGATGGACACGGAAGAAGCTGAGAAGAAAAGAAACCAGTCCCAAATGCAGTCCTGGAGGAGATCTGTACACATTCGATGGACTGCCAAAAAGACAAATAGATTGGTCTGAGATCAAATCAAGCCTGAATCCTCACTAGAAGGTATCTCAGGACTGAAACTATTGTACTTTGTACATTACATGAGAAGCCAAAACTCAGCGGGAAAAACAATAATGCTAGGAAAAGTTTTTCTTTCTTTCTTTCTTTCTTTCTTTCTTTCTTTCTTTCTTTCTTTCTTTCTTTCTTTCTTTCTTTCTTTCTTTCTTTCTTTCTTTCTTTCTTTCTTTCTTTCTTTCTTTCTTCCTTCCTTCCTTCCTTCCTTCCTTCCTTCCTTCCTTCCTTCCTTTCTTTCTTTCTTTCTTTCTTTCTTTCTTTCTTTCTTTCTTTCTTTCTTTCTTTCTTTCTTCAACTTTTATACTCCCCAATAAATGCAAACCACTACGCTGGGTGGTTAACAGATAAACAAATACAATATACGAGAATAAAACAGTAATATGAGAGGGATCAATTCATTTGTAGGTCATTCATTCATAGGGTCACGGTGACATTATAGCACAAACAAACAAACAAAATGGACGAATCGGCTTATGCCTTTAAATAGATAGATCATCACTCATAAACTTACCACCCAGAGTTGTTCTGTAATTTTATTCTCTCCCACTTTGCTGAGATATCAGCTTGATCAATGACAGCTTAGTAGCATGTTGCTAGCAGAAGAAGGTCTAGGGCAAAAAGAGGGAGAATGTGTGATACACACAACTTTGTCTTCCACTCCAAATATCTGCCACTTAATATACCTGCCAGTTTTGGGGCCCCAGCCTAGCCTTTATGCAATATATTTTTAATACCTGTTAGTGTTCACTAATCAGGCCTCCTTCCCTCACAAACAAACATATAATCATGTATAATTCTGTACCTCAGATATTATTTCTTTTTATTTAGATTTTCTGTGAGATATTAAACTACAAGGATATCAAAACTGTGAAAACAGTTTACGTTTGTCTTGTATTTCCACATGGGTTTAATAGGCAGGCACATCTGTCTTACTTCTATAGACTTCTTGTTGGGTTATAAAATTGTATACTCTGTTGCTATGTTCCTTAGCTTTTTGTAAAATAAATCTAATTTGTAAAATATAAACTTGCCTGAGACCACCCATTAAGTCTCAATACTAAGGAGGAACTGGAATCTAGCCCATATTATGTACATCTCTTGCATTCAAACCCCATAAAAATCACAGTATGTGCCATATAATCTTTCTTTCTCCTTACTTTGTCCTCCAATTCCCTTACTTTCCAAATTTGTATTTTTATTTCATCTAGATGATTTATTCTTGGACCTGAAAGACCTTTGTTGGCCTGAATAGAAAAATAATTCTTTCTGAGGCCTGAAAACAAAACTGTCTGGTACTGTTCTAGCTAGTCAGTACAACTGCATCTGAGTATCTAAAATGTTTCTAATTGAATCTAATTAGGTAACTAATTGGCTCCAGAAATTGACACAGATGTCTGATATCGGAAATCTGGAAGTGAATACATATCCTAAGATATTTTGTTGCAGATTATGTATCTTCAGGCTTCCTTATAAGGTTATGTAAGTGAGTGCCGATTGCATGGTTTCTCCTTGTATAATAAATTACTGGGTCGCTTGAGGATAATGCTAAGAGACAACATTGTTCAATTTTCATAAAGCCAGATGTGTATCTTTTGATTATATTTAGCCGGGTACTTGTTAAGATCCTTGCCTCTGAAGGCCCCCCCAATCTTGCCATCTCATTAATTTCTTGGGATACAGCACCATTCTGCCTTGCTGTATTGGTGTCTTCATTGGCCATCTTTGAGAGCATCTAACTTAGATGCTCTCTAAGATGGCAAATGAAGACACCACTGCAGTCATGGCAGAATTGTGCTGTATCCCAAGTCATGGCAACTGGACTTGCTCCTTATTAGGTTGAAACGTTTTGCTACTCATCCAAGTACGTAGCTTCTTCAGTCTGGGGATAGCTGGTAGGAGATCCCTGATGGTTTCACTCCCCCCCTCCAGGTCTGAATGGGTGGAGAAGGACTGCAGAAGTGGGATTATCCCTCACCCTCAGTCCTTTGTCCTTCTAACAAGCCTATCCAGACCAAGGGGAAGTGAAACCAACCTGGAGAATATATCAGGGGTACGTATCACTTCCCAGCTAATGTCAATTCAGGTTCTATGCACATATAGTCATTAAGATGGGTCCTGTCCCAAGGAGAATATGTATTTTTCTTAGTCAAGAGAATGTCAAACTAGATGGTACAATGGTTTTAGAAGACAGACATTTGTTGTTAAAGTATGTGATGTTTTGTCCTAAATATGTTATATGTTATATGCAGCATGCTTTGGTTTGCAATTAGCCATTGGAAAGTAAACACAAGCTTAATTGCATGTGGCTAACCATGTCTATTTGAGGAAATCTCATTCCAGGAGGATTAATTGAAGTGAGTTCACATTAGCACAGTTTGACTGTAAGTTTTCCAAGACAGGCAGCCAGAAGGTGATTTTTCTAAGTCAAAGTATATGTTTGTATAATATTGTTGTGGTGTGTCAGCAAGTTGGAACCAACTTATAGTGACTCTAATAAGGCTTTCAAGGTGTGTGACATATTTAAGGAGTGGTTTTACCACTTCCGCATGCCCAATGAGCTTCCATGGCTGAGCGGGCATTCAAACCCAGTCTTCCTGAGTCCTAGGACACCACTCTTATCTGTCACACCACACTGAGTAATGTTCCTCCATATTTCTTTTCTTCAGATATCAATAACAGTGTTTCCCAACCTGGGGGGTGGGTGGGTCATGACCCCTAAGGGGGCCACAAAGTGCTTTCTGGGGGGGGAGGTTACAGGTCACCTTATATTGTTGTCGCCCTTATTAAATACTTCCTTCCTTGACCTTTCAGAATAAGACAATAAAGTTAGTGTGCATGTTTATGTATGAGAAACAGGTCCTTTGAGGGGAGAAAGAAGCCTCCGCTTTCTGAGAAGGGTGAGCTTACCCCATTAAAAGGCCTTTTAATGGAATGGACGGGGGGTTGCAGGCTACTTGGTTATTATAAAGGGGAGTCACAATGCAAAGAAGGTTGGGAACCACTGGTCTATAACAATACTCTAAGGTCCCAAGTGGGAATCTTTTAGGAATCAATGTGCTGGAATGCTATGAATTTGTTAGAACACGACCTTGCAGATTTCTGGGGATATTTGGTGGGAAAAGTCCAGGGAAGTTTATTAATCGATCAACCACACTGTCAGCCTAATACTGCTCTGTAATTTTAACAAATAAAAGGCATCTAAGATCAGGGATAGATTGTAAGTGTATGGTGTCAATCCAGATCTAAGAGTTTTATTTAATAATAATTTATTGTTTTAGCTTTTCGTATGGCTGCTTTTCATACTGCAAGCCACCTTGGATCCTTTTTTAGGAAAAATAGCAGCATACAAATATTTTAGAAGAATTAATTAATTAATTAATCGAGAGGAAGAAAACATCATTGGTTAAATCAGTGGAACTGCACAAATATTTTTAAACAGCTGATGCAAAACATCAGCCTAGTATATTAATGTAAGTGAGCAAGGACAGGTGGGGATTAAATTTTTTGGTCCATTCATTCTATTTCATGATTGCTGCCCATTTTTCCTTAGGATTAGTGATCATAAGAAAAACTCTCTTTCTCACTACTTTCCCCAATAGGAGCAATTCTTTCTTGCATCCCATGTCTCCTCAGTCCTCCCTCCTGAATAGAATGTAGGTCCCTGTATCTGCCCATTCTCACTTTGCAGTGCTTATGAAAAAATATGGATAACTTTTGCAATCCAAGAAAATGTCAGGGAATGAGATACTGCTGAGCTGGCAGTTTCAACCATCAACATCTTTTACATGCATTTGGCAAGAGACAATATGGCTGTTGCGCATGTCAGCAGCAGGACAAAGGGTTAGCGCACGACTAAACATTAACACTAACCACAGGTCTTTAGACATGAATATGCAGTATATTTTGCTTGACTGGTAGGACTGGTGCTATTTGTGATGTTTCTGATCACATTATTTTTTCTTGCTTTTCACTTGTGCAAGCACCTGTTATAAGTCCTGTGGGGAATTTGCTGGGCTTGTCTCGATGGCATCTTTGATGCTGCAACAGAATGGGCCATGGTGCAGGAGGGAAATCTACATCTTTTGCCTGGCTTCTTCTGACACTGGAAAGGACCACAGCTGCAATGTAATTTGTAAACTGTTTTTTTAAAATAATTTCTCCTATCTATAGCCTAATCATCTCTGTTTAATGCTAAACTGAAACAGGACTCATTCAAATGCTTATAATGTCTTATCAGTTTAGCATTATGTCCCTTGCTAAATGTTAAAGAGTGTGTGTGAGAGAGAGGATTTGAATGCTCTTGAAAGGGGTGAGTAAGAAGGTGATGATGATGACAAAGGAGGGTGAGGGAAAAGGAAGGGCTGTGTGCTGTGTGACAACTTGAAATGCACTTTCCTCACATAATTTAACATATGTGAACAGTGATCATGATTAAAATGCCAGAGTGCAGTACAGAGAAGTCTGTGTCAACCTGAAATAAAATATTTGTGAGATTATGCCTTTAGTCTGCTCATTGTTATACCACATGGAGGGGAAGATCACTCACAACTCCTTCTGATATCTAAAAGCAACCTCATTTTCAGAGGCAGTATACCTATATCACAATAGTATATCTATTTCAGCCCTTCGTGTGTTTTCAGCTGAGCAGGACACGTGTAGCTCTGTGAGATGTTAAGCCAGTTGACTTGTGTTTATGCATTTATTTGAAACAACTCAGGACAATCTATCATGAAAAGCTGTAAATGTTTATTTGGTTGCTATCATTATTTGGCATGAATAAACGCCTGGTTTATTTTGTGCATATCAAAAGATTGGGCTGCACAGAATCTTAGCTGTTGGATACAATAAATCTTCATTCTGTTTCCAAAGAATTTTTTTTTTTTTTTTTAAAGTGTAGGTTTGGCAAGTATTTCAAGTTCAGCTTGCTTTTATCCTTGCAAGCACTTTGGACTTTCAAACTCAGCCTGTGAAAGAAACGATGTTTGTGGCTTCTGAACTCTCTGAGTTCCCCAAAACGGCAGAATGTCAGAAAATGTTAAGATTTGCTTTATTATGCAAAAATATAAAAAATGTGTTTGTTGCGTATTTTTCAGTGATCCTCAGTACTTATTTCAATACCTGCTGGAGAGACCTTCTCATGTTAGGAATGATAAATAAATAAACAGCAAGCAGCTAAAGGTAATTTCTTTTTACTCTAGAGCAAGCATGCACAGCCCCCAGTCCAGGACAGGTGTAGGAGTGAGGGAGCTTATGGCTCTCCTCGTCTACTTTTTTAAAAGCTATTGTTCTCTGCAATTAATTTTGGACTATCAGTTTCTATTACACCTGTATTGAAATTCTGTGCTGACTTATTTGGAAAAAGCAAGAAAAGATGGTGCAGCTTTCAGTATTCATGCTCACTCAGGGCGACACTTAAAGGGGAAGATGCTTGGACAGACCCATGTTTCTGTTTACCTAACCGTATATAGCCTCGGCTGGCAGCTAATAGCTTTAAAGAACACAGATGAGAAAAGCTACTTATTTAGACTTCAGTCCCAGAATTCTACACCCAGCATGGACAATGACTCTGGGAGGTATAGCCCAAAAGAGTAACTTTCCCCGTCTCTGTTGCAGATCCTTAAGTGAGGCCTTTCCTATGGGATGTCTGAGAATAAAGCTGAACCTTGGGATGACCCAGGACATTTTGCTGGCTGTGTCTGATCAAGCCCAGCTGGAATCATTCTTAGCTCCCCAAATCCAGGATTTAGCTAGACAATCCTGTGAGTTTAATGCTACCTCTTAAATTCTGATTGTGGGCTATAAACTTTGCCAATGTACCCCCTATTGGGATCTCTGCCCAAGATTTCCTGTTTCCTTGCATTGCTCTGGCTGGATCTGGAAAACATCCAAGGCTTCTCTTTATCACAGTCTAAGATGATGAAGGACATGTCATTTGTCTCACCCTCATATCTATGTTCAGCAATGTTTCCTCCACTATCTGTTCTCCTTCCTTTTTATAATGTGAATGGCTTAGTAGAGAAGGATTGTGTCCTTCCTTCCTTTATTCCTATTGTTGGACTCTAAATTGCTTGAACCCTAAGTCTTGTTATCTGTCGGAATTTGAATCCATCTCTCTACAGTTTATCTAGGCTTTGCAGCATCTTACAATAGCAGCCCAAGTCTTAGAACCCTCTTAGCTTTGCAAATTTGCTTCCTTGGAATTAGCATTTCCCCATCGTATTTCTGAAATATATGTAATGTTTTGTCATATATCTACTGCCTGACACTTATGCAGCCTGACAATAATCTTTCCTATTCCCCAATGTGATCACTGTGTATATTTCAGTTCTTCTGGGACCAATAAAATATCCATTTTGAATGACTCTGTGTGGGTTTTCAGCTTAGTCTGTGCTACGATGAACTATTGTCCTAATGCAAAAGTCTCTTGACAGATCTGTCTCAGAACTTGTGTTTGTTCATGCAAGTGCTCTGAGTGTAATGAGACAACACACTTGGAAGAACAGGGTAAAATTTGTGGTAGGCCATTCCTTGATTCTGGGCAGAGTTTCAGAATGTCCTGGGCTCCAGGCTTCTGAATGCAAAGGCAGTCTGTCTGTTATAAAATTAAACTCTTTTAATTTTGATATGAATGCAGAGTTTTCTTTCCAAGAACCCCCCCCCCCCCCCGCTTCCAAACACCACAGACAGGGATAGAATAGTTGCAGCTCTGTATAATTGAAAATATTCACTTCTGCCTTCAGACCTGTGTTGACCCCTGTGTTTCAGAACTTGGAAATATTGCTTTTTTTGGAATTAAATATCCAGAATTTCCTCAGTCACTGGGAGTGATAGACCAAAAAAGTGACATTTTCATGGTCTCCAATGGGGCCTAAGCTCAAATTATTTTGCATATATCTGAAAGCCTATGTATAAAACTACCCTTCTAGGGCAGGTTTTATGAATCTGGATCTCTCTGGATGTTTTGCACTACTGTGTCCATTAGCAAGACCAATGGTTGCGGATGATGGGAACTGAAATCCAAAACATCAAGAAGGGCCAAACTGAGGGAAGATTATTTAGATCAGTCCTTCTCAATGGGGGCATTAGAGCACCCTGTGGGGCCTTGACACATTTGAAGTGGGACACAGACTGAAATCTGTGGGAAGTGGAGCCCCAAGGGTTTGTGGGGTAATTGAATCAATAAAATACCCAAGCAGCATGAGCTCGGCCCTTTGTGCAGGCTCCCTGCTATTTTCATTGCTTTCTTAGAACAGAACAAAGACAACTCTGCCTGCTACCTTCCCGGTGATTGCTGGCACCCTGTCTTTTTTTCATTGAAAGCCAGACACCCCTCCTATTTTTGATTGGAAGCCAGCCATGATTGCAACCCTACTGAGACAACTCTGCCTTCTGCCTCCCCAGCAATTGCTGACACAGGCACCCTGCTTGTTTTTCATTGGAAGACAGCCATGATTGCAGTCTAACCTGCAGAAGTACTGTAGTTCTGCCAGCTGCCTCTCCAGTGAATGCTGATGCAGGCACCCTGCATGTTTTTATTGGAAGCCACCCATGAATGCAGCTTCTCTGTAATGTGTGTGTGCGCGTTTTTTTATGTTTGTTTCTGTGTGTCTGTGTTTGTGTGTCTCTCTGTGTGTGCAGCTTAACTCACTGACTGTGCTGGAGAAGAAACAGTGCAGAGAAGCCAAATTAGCTTTTATTTTTAAAATAAGGTAGTTTTTATTTTTATTTATTGTGTCCTTGTACTTTGTTGGTGATCCCTGCCAAGCTGGTGTTGCTGCAAATACTGCTACAATAGAATAGAGTGTTCCATTCCATACCAGTGTTCCTTCCGTTCAACCTACACAGGCTGGTTTTGCTGCAAACAACAACAACAACAAAAAACACCATATGCAGCTTAGAAAATGCCATATACACTTGTGTATAAGTCAGCCCAGAGCTTTAGGATCAATTTTATGACCTAAATTTCTTGACTTATATACAAGTATACAATATACAGCATTTGTTTATTATTTTCTTTTTTATTTTCTTTTAAAAATTAATTTCAAAAATAATTCTTCCCATGAGTTCCTTGGTGAAAAAGAATGTTGGCAATATTCTGTGGAGTACGCATTATATTACTTCATTGTATATCTCCAAAACCCATCTTTGTCTCTGTGTTTGAACTGCATGACTATATTTTCAAATGAAAGCATGAGTTCAAGCAAATGGGGGTGGGTGGGTTCATCCAGAGAAGAAAGATAGACCTTTGGGATTTGAGAGAATTTTGAGACAAGGTCAATGCTGACACAAATTCCTACCCAAACGTCACAGAAATTAGACAAGAGCCTTGTTGCATCATACAAAATTAGTAAACTGATTGCTAAAATTGGAAATGCTCACAACATTGGTCAGTTGCTTATCCTGCTTTCAGTGTCCATAATAGTATCTGATGTCATGAATTGGAGTGCCAAAGAAACAATTTAGTAAATTCATTTGAGTAACTCCACTGTTGCCAGAAGAATTGATGAGAATGGCACATAACTTTGAAGAGGGATTGGTCATTTCAATCCAATCCCAGAAATTCTCTTTACTATTAGATGAAACAACTTTACAAGATAATGATGCTCTTCTCATGACTTATGTGAGATTCTGGAACAGGAAGAGATGAAAGAAAATTTTGCTTTCCAGGAGGATTAAAATGGATACCAAAGGTCTGTCTATTTTTGAAGTCAAAAGAAGTGAGAACAACATTCCAAATCAGAATATATTTGCTTCCCAGAACTTGGGAAGGCACCTCAATATTGCGTTTTCAGTTGTCATAAAGGCCATGGACTTCATCAGATCCCATGTCCTTAAGAATAATCTTTCCTGGCAGCTATATGAAGAAAATAATGAAGACTTCCCAGATGCTGGCACTGCACACCAGGATGAGGCAGCTTTCCAAGGGTAACTGCCTTCAATGTTTTGTTACATTCTGTGACACCATAATTTTCTTCATGTTTGATAAAGAGCATGGAGAAAAAAACTGTTGATGCTAAAGCAGACATATTTTATTTGCCAGACATTTTTTGGATCAGGAATGATCTGCCAAATAAATTTCCAACACGGTGGGAGAAAGCCCAAAAGTTTTGATTGCCTTTCTCTCAACATACTTGGTTAAGTGTGGATTAAGCAAAGTAGTTACTTTGACAAAATCCAGGAACAGAATAGATACTGTGACAAGAGGTGACCTCTGACTTTCATTGTCTAATTTGGAGCCTGATACCATGAAACTTACAGAAAAGGATCAAGCTGAAGGATCGTATTAGGCCTTACAGGTGTTTAATTTCATAATCTTTTAAAAAGTTTTGTCAGAATGTCCATGTTTTCTTGATGCTCAGTAATAAATGATTTTATGTTTATCTGTTCATGTTGTATCCTTTTTTGACAGGCAGGCCCTGGAAACCGAGAAGAGCTCCTACGGGGGCCATTGCCCCCCCCCAAAGTTTGAGAATGTCCGATTTAGCTGATGCAACAGATGGATCATAGCCAGTTCCCATTTGCTGCTTCAGTCATTTAGGGGCTCTGCAATGCTCAATGTTCATTATGCTGAAAGCTTGCCTGTTGGCATATTTTTAAACAGCACAGCAATCGTATTGCAGAAAGCCCTGGCAAAAATACACTGGTGGTTCTCTAGGAGGTGGAAAAGACATTAACTTCCAAAGACATACAGATTTGATTTATGACTCATCTGTAGGCTTCAGCTATAGTGTATATTAAAAACAGGTCATCCCACCTCTCTACTATAAAGTAATTATTAATTTAAATGCAGGCCAGCACAATGTTTGACTTATTGGATCCAAAGCAGCCCATCAGCTACAGATTGTGACCCACCAGGAAAGCAAATAAACAGCTAGGTTTCACTTCCTGTGATGCTAACTGTATAGGCACTCAGATTATATGTGGCACTAAAGGAAGTAGGTTAGATGGTGGAAGGGAAGAATAAATGCTCTTTTCAGTTTAACCTCAACATGGTACCCAGGTTCTGTGTTATCTTCACATGGTGATAGTTGTTAGTGGTGACTTATGGCAACCCAGGGTATTCTCAAAGCAATCATCTAATGCAGTGGTCCCCAACCTTGGGCCTCCAGATGTTCTTGGACTACAACTCCCAGAAGCCTTCACCAGCACCTCTGCTGGCCAGGATTTCTGGGAGTTGAAGTCCAAGAACATCTGGAGGACCAAGGTTGGGGACCACTGATCTAATGCATCTAATGGCAGGATGTTGAAGACTCACTTCCTGCGTGCTCAGTCCAAGTCCTTCTGGGAGTGGGGTGGTTCTCTTCATCCCCAGCCCTTTAGTCTCCTTGCTCCCTCTCACACTCTGGAAAAAGAGGAAGAGGTCTCTTTCCAGCTGTCACAGAGGTCAGCTACATGGGAGTTTCTCCCACTCTATAACCCCGTTGGAATAGTTGCCAGAGCTCTAAAAAGTCAGCTACACAATGTTCTTGCTGAACGCATTCTGACAATCTGTTCTAGGCTGGTCTAGGGCTGGAGCCTACTATTTATGTGTAACAATTATGATTGGTGAAAATAAACAGTGCCCCCCCAGTGCTGTCACCTAGATAGCTCCAATGCGGAATGGGGGGAGTGTGCTTTCTACACACAAAGGGTGGGGGAGTGGAAATTTATTTGTTTATTTTATTAAACTTATATGCCGCCCATCTAGACAATGTCTATTCCGGGTGGCTCACAGAGATCAGAAACTCTCTCTTCTTCCCCCCCGCCCCAAACTGCTTTCTGCACTTACACACATGTGTGCGTAAATGCTCACATATGAATAAGTAAATAAGTGCATGGAAGTGTATGTATTTGTGTGTGCATGTGTGTGTGCATCTGTCATATAAATAGAACTAATAAATAAAATAAATAAATGCATGCAACACACCAATCTCCGACGCCATCTGTGTGTGCATGTCTGTTTTACCTCCTTTCACCAGATGCATTGGCTCCACTTAGCTCCATCTGAATTTCTCGCTCCCTCTTCCTTGCCTTACCCCCCTTTTCTTTCTAACACTCTCTCCCCCCCCCCGCACCGGCCTCTACTGAGCCAGGTAAGCGATTAAGTTGCCAATATTTGGAAGTAAATAAAGTGGCTCACCAATTACGTGACTACAGGGCTTTGAATGATTGGTTGTTACTGGATAGACTGATAGTCACCCCAGCCCAAAAAGGTCCTTCCAAGCCAGATCTTATACTGGCAGCGTGTGAGGTTGTAAAAATTCCAACACAAATGGCCCTTTGCTTACCCCAGCGGTTCCCAATCTTTTGCCTTCCAAATGTACTTGTTACAGGTCCTATTATTCCCCAATGATCATGGCCAATAACAAAATAGGCAATGTCTATTTATGACTTTCTAGGGAGCATTTATGGTTAAAGGTGCTTTCATTAGATCTGTCAAGGTTTTTTTTGTTGAAATTTGTACAAATCTGATTTTAGCCTAGAAATCAAGGAGCCACGCTTTATCGGACTCTGACATAACAAATAGCAGCATTCATTCCCTGAATCCTTAAGTAAATACACTTAACATCAAATTTAGTGTCCACCTAAGAGAAGACCACAGTTGGATGGGTAGTTCAGTGGTTTAGGTATCTGGCTGCATTGCCTGAGGTTGACAGTTCAGTTCCCCATTGTGCCTCCTTTGATTCCAGCCAGCCTGTGTGGCCATGGGCAATCTGCGCAGTTCCAGGGCTCCCCCAGACCCAGAAGGATGAAATGGTCAAGAACTTCTGAGTATTCTCAGGAGATTTTGAATCCTATACTGTACCTGGAAGAATGTATGTATTCACATATACTTATTATCGTTCTGTATGTGAACAGCCTGAAGTCTTACAGAAATAAGTGGAGCCCTCAAATTTGGCGTTATGGGAAAATGTGAATGATCCCAGCACATTCTAACTAAGCAGATGGATTTCATTTTTGTGATGACACAGAGAAATTGAAGAGAGGCTTTGTAACAGGAGACCTGCTCAATGTCTAGCCTATTTGGGTTTCAGAGTAAGTAGTAGTAGCTAAATGGAAGGTCAGCTATTCAAACCATGAATGGAAATACAAACAGAGAATGGCCCTATGAGTAATTGAGCTTCCTTGACTTCATCATTTCTCTGTAGCTAAGGTTTGCTTAAGGGTTGCTGGAGAAATGAATGCAAGTGTACTGGAAATCTCAATTGGACAAATATTGTACTGCCACCCTGAGACATGGAACAAACGGCCCTCAGATGAAATCGGATTTCAACAAAGTTTCCCACACACTTCAGAAAGTTTGGCTACAAAATAAGCTCTTAAATCTTGATTCGTTAAAGACAACTGGATTATTGGCACCCATTTATTTTCCTGGTGGGGTTTAGAATATGTCATCATCATGCCATCAACTTCTGAAGTGCATGATTCTTTTTCTTTTTTTTTTCTTTTTTTTTTTGTTGTTATGGGTTTTTCGGGCTCTTTGGCTGTGTTTTGAAGGTTGTTTTTCCTAATGTTTCGCCAGTCTCTGTGGCCGGCATCTTCAGAGGACAGCACTCTGTGCTCTGGTGTAGTTTGCTTGGGAGTTGAGTATTTATCTTTTTTCCTTTTTTAAAAAATTATTTTCATTTTTAAGATGGGGATAGGGTAAGGAATACAGAAGGTAAGGGGAATGTGGGGGGGAGGAGGGAGCAGGAGAACATAAAATATACAGTCATCAAATGTGTTACAACATCAAATCCACTTTTCGCCTTTCTACAGTTTGATTGCCCTTCTAGATTTCTACTTGCAGTAGCTTCTTAGTTTAATTCTATGTTAATAAAGCTCTATCTACTTTGGCCATCTCATGAGAAATCTCCCTGGAAAAGACCCTGATGTTGGGAAGAGTGAAGGCAAGAGGAGAAGGGGACGGCAGAGGACGAGATGGTTGGACAGTGTCATTGAAGCTACTAACATGAATTTGACCAAACTCCGGGAGGCAGTGGAAGACAAAAGGGCCTGACGTGTTCTGGTCCATGGGGTCACGAAGAGCCAGACACAACTTAACAACTAAACAACAACAAACATTTAAGCTGCTTTCCAGGCAGAACTTTGGGATTTCTCCCACTTTCTTTTCTTTTTAAAAAATCCACAGTTCCCAGAGTTCCTCAGCAAGCATGGCAGCTATAATTCAAAAATGTAACTTTATATCATAATCCCAACCGACCAAACTCTGTGCAGTACTTGAAACTGAAAGTACTACAGAGCAATAAGACAACCTATTGCACAGGCTATCAAGAGGCAAGTCCAATGTGCTCCTACCTATTAAACACATACCTATGAGTCTCTAAAATATTGACCTTTTTGTATATTCTAATTGCAAGTCCCTTTGGGAACTTATCTTCGCTGAAATGTTAGGTGTTAGTTATAATACATACATGCAACACAGATAAACACATTAAACATTTGTTTACTAATTCCTATGAATCAAGCTGCTGCCCCAAGTAAACGAGAAGGGTGGGGTGTTTACAGTCTAACAGGATGTTCACAAACCTAGCTGGATGAACTATGTAACTTTGTGTGTTTATCAGCAAACACTATTACTTTGGGTAAATCATAAACTTAAATAAAATAATCACAAACAATGGCACATTCTGTTTGATCCTGGTGCAAAAGTTATTAGAAGGGCAACAGAGGTCGATAAAGTCAGACTTGGCTCTTGCTCCACTTAATTCTGTTTGGCAATAGCTTTCTACAGTGTTGGAGGTAAGCATCTTCTCATGTCCTTCCTCTCTGAAGGCTTCAAACTGGTGATGCTCAAGATGTTGACTTAGGGTTGTAATATTCTGGGTCTTAGTGTTGGATTCCCAGACATCCAGCATGGCATACTCAATAGAGCGAGGCGCTAGGATTTAGGAAACCTGGGTTCAAATCCCTGTTGCACTATGGAAACTCACTGGGTAGCACTTGTAAAACCAGTCCTTACATATTTCACTTACCTTGAAAATCTTGTTAGACTCACTAGAAGTTGGTTCTGGCTTCCAAGTGCATGCATACGCACACACATGACTGGATTAGTCCAATTTGCGTATAATCCAAAAATAGAATTTAGACAGGTTATATAAATTATGATATCGTGAACATTTAAGAACATTAATTGTTGCATTATTTTCCTACCATGTCCTTTCAGTCTCAGCACGGTTTTTGACATATATGAGATGTTCCAGGAGTGCTTTATCATTGCCACCCCTCAGTGAGTTTCCGCAGCTGAGCATTTGAACCGTGGTCTCCTGAGTCCCAGTCAAACATTCATTACATCACACTGGCTGTCATGTATATAGGCACTAATTTCTCAGCATCAATATGGTGTAATGGCTGAAGTGTTGGATTTAACAGGGAGACCCAAGTTTAAATCTTTCTTTGACCATAAATCTTATAATGATTTTTGGATCCAGAGGATTAAACATTGCCCACCCTAATGTGAAGCAACCATGTATGTTGCTGGTGCAGAACAAATAAATAGTTGATTATATTTTGTCACACACACAGTAACCTCTGATGGTATTGTCAACAGTATAGTTTCTTTCTTTCTTTCTTTTTCTTTCCTCTATCGTTCCTCTCTTCCTTCCTTCTTTTGTTTCTTTCTTCTTATCTTTGTTTCTTTCTCTGCTAAATCATTTCTTTCTTTCTTTCTTTCTTTCTTTCTTTCTTTCTTTCTTTCTTTCTTTCTTTCTTTCTTTCTTTCTTTATTTATTTATTTATTTATTTATTTATTTATTTATTTATTTATTTTTTGGAGAATATCACAGAAAGACTCTACAAGTGGCATTTTGTCATCTCAGAGAGCACACTGAGGAAAGTGATGTTCAATAGCAGGAATCATGGGGTAGGGGTAAAGTGGGATTTCTCTCATTAATACAGGGATGTGGTGGCGCTGCAGGATAAAACCGCAGAAGCCTTTGTTACATTGGCAAATACAGTGGTGCCTTGCTAGTTAGTTACCCCGCATGTCAGTTTTTTCGCTAGACATTGGCTTTTTGTGATCGCTATAATGATTCGCAAAACAGTGATTCCTATGGGGGAATTTCACTGGACAATGTTTGGTCCCTGCTTCACAAACCGATTTTCGCTAGACGATTTTGACAGCTCCCTCCTTGCTCACAAACAGGTGTTTTTGGACCTAAGCTTCGCAAGATAGTGATATATAAAGCTGATCGGCGGTTCGCAAAGCAGCTTTCCTATGGCTGATCTTCGCTAGACAACAATGATTCTTCCCCATTGGAACACATTAAACAGGTTTCAATGCATTCCAATGGGGAAATGCTTTTCGCTAGACGATGATTTCGCTAAACAGCGATTTCAGTGGGATGGATTATCATTGTCTAGCCAGGCACCACTGTATAGGTGTACACCACGGGTCTCCAGTCTGCCATCTGGTACTCTTTAAAAAAACAAACCAATACTAATTGAATTAGGTCAAATTGCTTACCATATTAAATTTGGTATATTCTGCTCTTTCTCTTGTTGACCCTTAACAGTGAGATTGATTGGGAGTTGTTTGTAAAACGTTCTTATAGTCCAGTTCTGGGCAAAGAAGACTTTAGGAACTTACGTCCAGGTTGCGTCTTCAACCAGCCAAAGGAAGCTGTCACTATTGAATTATCATAATGTCTAAGTTGTAGTAATTAAATACTAACATTATCATGATTATTATTAATTACAGTAATTATTTCTAAACGTACATCTACCAACTGCAGTACTGCAGTCTGCTCATGACCTGAGTTCAATCCTGACAGGCTCAGGTAGCCTCTTCAGGGTTGATTGAGTCTCCCATCCTTCCAAGGTCAGTAAACTGAGTATCCATCTCAGGCAGAAGGGGGAATATGTAGCTTGCATAATAAAATTGTAAACCGCCCAGCGAGTGCTTTAAGTGCTATGGAACAGTATATAAGAAGCACATTTTGCTTTGCTATTGATGTTAAGGCAAGCAGGTCTGCTTCAGGCAGTTGTGTTGTTCTTGGTCCAATAAACAACACAGACTGGTGTCCTCTTTTGGCTTCTGCCCTGCTGACCCATTTCCTCTTTTCTGGCGGTTTGTAAGTGGATGCTGTAGGACTTGGTGCTGCCACCATGTTAATATACCTACTTATAGAGATGAGAAATATTACTCTTTGGGGGCAAAAATGTCCAGAAGACCCAAACCAGCATGGCTATTAGCCATGCTTCCTGCAGGGTTCAGTCTGCTGATAGCATTTTCAGCATGACGATGGCTATATAGGGTGGAAGAATCTGGGAAATGTGGTCCAAAAAAAGGCCAACTTTTCTAAATGGTCATCCTCAGGTCATAATGAAAATTCATTAAATTCCTGATCCATTCCGAAATCCTTGGAGTTTTTCCTCACAATGGCAGGTCAAAGAGTTTGGATTAGGGTTTCTGTAATTTTTGCAAAATATGCATAACATTAGCATTATGTCCCCTTGAGAAGCAAGCACGGAAGGACTCGCTGACTGTTAAGGGAGAGGTAAATAACTTGTCAGAAGCTTACAATTATTTGATTTCTATAAAAGGAGTGTCCTAGTTTTGTGTAAATTTGGCAACTAAAACCATCCCCAGGAACAGAAGGAACAGAATCTGAAGGGGAAGAAAGTCTCACACGATCTGCACAGACAGAAAGGCAAGGCTTCTTGTCCTTGCCATCAAGGATGAGGATTTACATTCCTTGTGCATCTGTGTGCATCACACGGGGTTAAACAAAAAGGCCTGACACTGATCCAAAGACGATGCACGCTAAATTAGACATCCCATGCCAGCTCTGTACAACAATATCTTGATTTTAAAAAGGAAAAATGCTGGTGGCAGTGACAGTGGTGGAGGATCTATGGCAGGGACACAACCTCATCATCCTGGAGGGCACTTTTCTCATTGTAATAATCCCCCCAACCAAGATGCTTCTGATGCAAAATACGTAACAGACAATAGCAGGATAGTATCATGAAGAAAACTGGTTAAAGTCCAATCTGTCATTCTTAGATATAGTTGCCAAGTGTGCAGTATTTCAAGGCCAGAACCTAAGACCAAGGGCAGGCACTTGTGATGTCATGGGGTGGAACCTTGTGATGTCACAGAGGCTGGGCAGACAAGAGTTGGGAGAAGGACTGCAGCTACTTATAGACGGTTGCCTGTGAAAAAGGATACAAGGGGAATCCAAGTAAATGAAACACAGTTGACCAGGGAATGTTGCAATTGAAAGCAAGGGGGGTGGAATCAATGGCTGGTGAGGATATAAACTGTACCCAGAAATAACAGCAGTTAACCTTAATAATCATCATCTCAGAACTGCAGAGCTGGAAGAGACCCCATGGATCATCCAGTCCAGCCCCTGTCAAAGAGGCACAGTTAGGGATCAAACTCCAAACCTCTGGTTCCATAGCCAGATATATAATTCACTAAACCACTGGTTCTTAACCTTGGGTTACTCAGGAGTTTTGGACTGCAACTCCCAGAAGCCTTCACCACCAGCTGTCCTGACTGGGGTTTCTGGGAGTTGCAGTTCAAAAGCATTCGAGTAACAAAGGTTAAGAACCACTGCACTAAACTATCCAACCGTTGCCACATTTCTTTCCAAGGTTCACATCCTGTGTAGTCTTAATTAAAGCACTCATGGCATGCAGGGAGTTTCTCCAGGTCCTGCTCTGCTGCTGAGATTTGTGGAGAGTTTGCTATCATCCTACAGGGTGTCCCCTGCTCCCCGCCTCTGCATTGTTGTGGCTTAGGTTTATGCAGCAAGGAGGCATACAACTTGCCACATTGGTGACCCACATCTTGCCATGCTCTAAGTCACATAGTGGGCTCATATGCATGTGCCCCTGGGCCTCCTGCCAGTCCTCTCCCCTTACCCTGGTCTTTTGCACTGAGGCTGCAGAAGTTTGACAAATACAGAAACATATGTGTTGCCAAGCCAGCAAGCCTTGATGTCAACTGAGAATGGGTGAAGATACATGCCCTTGTTCTCAAGCCGCAATACAGACTTGCAACTGAGTGCAGAGATGGGTGCATTTGGCACAGACTTCTGGCATATAGGCCTATGCCAGCATCTTTAAGCAGGGCCTAAATCCAATTGCTAGTCCCAGTTAGAGTAGACCCATTGACTTAGTTGCTCGATGGCGAATCCAAACCTTTGCAAAACTCAACTGGCTCAATGAACCAGTTCATCTGGTTGGGACTAGTAGTTGGATTTTGGCTACACTTGTGTACCTGAGGAATAATCTGTGGTACATAGGATTGTGCAGGGGTGCAACTGCTGAAGACATTGTTCCCCAAATGACAGCTCTGGTTCCATGTTGAAAAGCAACATAAATCTTTAATGACCTTGAAAGATTAATCTGGGAATTTAGTTCAACCTACTACAGCTGTTTAACCATATCCAAAAGAACGTAATAACTCCCTTTTTTCATTCACTCCAAGCAGTCAATTGAAAGTTTTGAAAAATGTAACGGTACCAGATTTGCCTCAGATAAATAGAAAAAAGCAAGATGACACTGGCCTCCTGCTTCACTGGGTTTCCAGTTCCATCCCATTAACTCAGGGGTGAGGTGTGAGTTTATCTTGATGTCTCATCGCTTCTAATTCCACTAATAGGTGCAATACATCAGTCATTGAGAGCCAATGCAGAGGGAAAGAAAAAGCTGAGTCAGTTTCTTTTTTTATTTGCTAACTTTAATAACAGCTTGTGTGACACATTCAGAGCAGGCGGCCGGCCATCAGAAAAGAAGGAATGAACTGAAGAGTTACTGAAAATCAATGTTATAGCTCTTTCTCTTACGTCTGAGGAAGCAGACTTGTCCACAAAAGCTCACATTAAAAAAATATAACAGTCTTTAAGGTTTCACCACATTTTTGTATTTTTTGTTTGTTCTTTTATTTATTATTTCATTACTATGTTTTGACCTATAATGAAAATTAAACTGCTATGTGGAAAATCACACCTACAAGTAAAATGAAAAAAAGAGAAGCCTAACATAGCTTGTTTGCAAATTGCATTGTTGGCTTTATGCACAGCTAAACATGCAAACTTTGAGGTTTTTTTAAATTAACAACATGGTTTCTGAAGGAAGCACTACCCCTGTGATTCTCAGCAAGTCATTACTTTACTAATTGGTGGCTTTTTATTTATGCAATTGATAAAGGATATGCTTTTTCACAGAAGCCCTATGCTAAGAGCTCCTTCACAGAATGCAAAGCAATAAAGCAGTACTTGCCACTGAGTATATACTTGGGGAACTGCAGCCAAATCAACTAATTGAATTGGAATAATGTGTGTTTTCAAGAAAGCTAAATGTAAAGGTTCCCCTCGACATTTAGTCCAGTCATGTCCGACTCTAGGGCCCGATGCTCATCCATCCTCTCCAAGCTGTAGAGCTAGCGTTTGTCTGTAGACAGTTTCTGTGGTCACGTGGCCAGTGCGACTAGACACAGAATGGCGCAACCTTCCAACTGTGGTGGTCCCTATTTATCTACTCGCGTTTCGAATGCTTTCGAATTCATAGGTTGGCGGGAGCTGGGACAAGTGATGGGAGCTCACTCCGACGTGTGGATTCGATCTTACGACTGCTTGGTCTTCTGACCTTGCAGCACAGAGGCTTCTGCGGTTTAACCCGCAGCGCCACCATGTCCCTGTGAAGTTCCCACAGTATTTCAAAATATTGTTTTAAGCTGTTGTAGTTAAAGCCTCTGACCTATGGCAACCCTATGAATGAGAGATCTCCAAAATGTTCCTGTCTCCAGTGGCTTCCTTTAGGGAGTCAATCCATGTCATATTTGGCCTTCCTCTTTTCCTGCTGCCTTAAACCTTTCCCAGGATTATCTTTTCCAGAGAATCATGCCTTCTCATGATGGACCCAAAGTATGGTAGACTAGGTTTTGTCATTTTTGCCTCCAGAGATAGTTCAGGCTTAATTTGATCTAGGGCCCACTTGTCCATTTTTCTGAGAGTCAAGAGTCTCTGCAAAGCTCTTCTCCAGCACCATATTTCAGGCAAATCACTTTTTCCCCCATGAGCTTCTTTTACTGTCCAGTTTTCACACCTGATGAACTTGGTCTCCAGAGTAATATCCCTTACATTTAATGGTCTTTTCTAATTCCTTCATTGCTGTCCTTCTGAGTTTCAATCTCCTTCTGATTTCTTGGCTGCAGCCCCCATTTGAACTGATGATTGAACCAAGATATAAAAACTCTTTAATTACATCAATTTATTCGTTGTCAACGTTAAAGTTCTTCTGTAATCAGGTTTTTTTCTTCTTCGTAATTTTCTGCTGCAGTCCTGCTTTGTCACTTTCATCTTTCATTTGTATCAAAAGTTATTTCAAGCCATTGCTGCTTTCTGCCAGTAAGGTGGTGTCATCTATATACAGTATCTTAGATTATTGATGCTTCTTCCACTAATTTTAATTCCTCCTTCATCTGAATCTACTCTGGCTTTTTGTATGATGTGTTCAGCATACAGACTGAAGAGGTAAGAGGATACACCTGTCTGACATCTTTGCCTATTGGAAACCATCCTGTCTTTCTGTATTATGTCCTAAGGTTAGCTTCTTGTCCACAGTAGATATTATGCATTAGGATAAGCAAGTACTGAGGCACACCCATTTCTTTCAGAAGAACCCATAGTTTCTCATGATCCACATAGTCAAAGGCCTTGCTGTAGTCTAGAATAACCTCTGAAATTCGTTGGTGCACTCCAGTAGCCAATGGATATTTGCAATATGGTCTCTAGTGCTTCTTTTCAGAATCCAACTTGAACATCAGACATTTTTCACTCCATATAAGGTAAAAACCTTTGTTGCAACATCTTGAGCATCACTTTGCTTGCTTGGGAAATTACAAGTTTTGTAGTTTTGTATTCCTTTTGCATTGGTATGTATATTGGACATTGCCAGCCAGTGGCCATTGTTTTGTCTTCCATATTTGTTGGCATATTCTTGTTAGGATTTTGACAGATTCAGTCTCAGTGGCTTGAAGCAGATCTATCAGTATTCCATCTGCCTCTGGTGATTTACTTTTTCCCAGTGCTTCCAGAGCAGCTTTCTCTTCACTTTCTAGAATTACAGGTTCTTCATCACAGGCTTCCTCTTCAAAGGAATCTGTCATCCTTTTGTCTCTTCTGTATAAGTCTTCGGTATGTTTTTTCCACCTTCTTTTTATTTGATTTTGGTCAGGTAGTGTGCTTCCCTGTTGGACCTTTAAGATTTACATCTAATATATATCATGCATCAGAAGATCCTGCAAGAGGGCATTTCCTTTACTTCATCACTATTACAAGGCAATGTTGTTTTGACTCATCTTGACCACACCTAATCCTGACCTGGGAGGAATTTAAGACACAAAGGATAGGGCTAGACTGTAACTAAAGGATGATGCCTTGCTCACTGTGACATAAATTATAGTTGATGCGTTCAGCAGCTACAGTAGCTGCATGGGATATTCTGAAATAACCAAAGGCCTCCACATCACAATTTAGTCTGGAATTACCATCCTTTGCTCACACTATTATTAAGAAGAATCTAGACTAGAAATTGGGACACATTTAAAAATAAAGTACGATATTCATAAATCACCAATTAATTTAATATCCGTACCTTCATATTCATCAATTCCAGAGAACCTGAGAAATACAAAAGGATGAGTATTTCTCCATTTTTTTCATTCCCCTATAGGAAGGGAGGGAAGGTTAGCTTTCCTTCCCTGCCTATGACCTTTCCACTCTGCCTATAGGCCCACCAAACAGCTGACTGATGGGGCCATAGGCAGCTAGCTAGCCCCACAGCCACCCACCCCCACAGACTGCCCCCTCCCCCCTCCCTCCCTTGTCAAGCATGCAAATAGACATGTGAGTACCTGGCATGTGCCCAGTAGCTCATCCATTCTTCACTCTGGCTTTCATTATTCCTTTTCCACATGCATAGATTCTGGCTGCAGTATTATATTCTTTGCCATGTGGAGCAACTCCCCTGCTTTGTTGTCTAGTATTAAGTTGTGTCCGACTCTTGGTGACCCCATGGACTAGAGCACGCCAGGCCATCCTGTCTTCCACTGCCTCCCGGAGTTGGGTCAAATTCATGTTGGTAGCTTCGGTGACACTGTCCAACCATCTCGTCCTCTGTCATCCCCATCTCCTCTTGCCTTCTCTCTTTCCCAGCATCAGGGTCTTTGCCAGGGAGTCTTCTCTTCTCACAAGATGGCCAAAGTATTGGAACCTCAGCTTCAGGATCTGTCCTTCAGTGAGCACTCAGGGTTGATTTCCTTCAGAATTGATAGGTTTGCTTCTCCATCTTTGGCTGCAGAGAACATAATCAGTCTTATTTGGTATTGCCAATCTATCGCCTCTTGTGTTGTTGGAAAAGAGTATTTGTGATGACCAGCTTGTTCTCTTGACAAAACTCTATTAGCCTTTGCCCTACTTCGTTTTGAACGCCAAGGCCAAACTTACCTGTTGTTCCTTTTATCTCTTGACTCCCTACTTTAGCATTCAGTCCCCTATAATGAGAAGAACTTCTTTATTTTGTGTCAGTTCTAGAGGGTGTTGTAAGTCTTCATAGAATTGGTCAGTTTCAGCCTCCTCAGCATGGGTGGTTGGTGCATAAACTTGGATTACTGTGGATCACAGCTGAATGTCCTTTCGGCTTTGGCCCAACCACTTCATTAGCTCTGGAGCTACTTGTACCTGTCCTCTGCTCTTCCTCAGTAGCATGTTGGACTCCTTCTGACCTGAGGGGCTCATCTTCCAGTGTTATATCTTTTAGCCTTTTGTTTCTGTCCGTGCAGTTTTCTTGGCAAAGATACTGGAGTGGCTTGCCAGTTCCTGCTCCAGGTGGATCGTGTTTAGTTCACTATGACCAGTCCATCTTGGGTGTCCCTACATGGCATAGCCCATAGCTTCTGTGAATTACTCAAGGCCCTTTGCCATGACAAGGCAGCGATTTATGAAAGCCTGCTAGTAACTGTATTAAAGGGACCTGGATGTAAATACTGTATTTCGTGTGCTGTGTGACACATCTGCACCCATGTATCATCTGCTGAATGTGAACATGAAAGACACAGTTGCATGAATGAAATCTGGGTGCTTTTAAAAAATGAACATACAAAACAAATATTTGAGAGATATATGATAAGATTGAAGATCATCTAGCACAAAGCATTCTTTCCCTTCTGTTTATTCTTCTTCATTGCACTGTACACCAAGCAAAAGTAATTCTAACCTAAACAGTACAAGAGTAGACTCTTGGTCTAGATGGGTGGGATAGAAATGAAATGAAATGAAATGAAATGAAATGAAATGAAATAAAATAAAATGAAATTTAAATAAATAAATAAATAAATAAATAAATAAATAAATAAATAAATAAATAAATAAATAAATGGAGAGGGCATTCTATTTATACAATGCTCATGGGTTTTTTGGAAAGCCAGCATTAATCAAAGTGAAATCTTCTAAAATCTCATAATCCCTCCTTCATCTCTTTAGGCCTGATGCAAACCACAGAGGGAATGTAAAGAAGCAGCTTATTGGTCTATCCTAGATCAAAGATGTAAATCTCAGAAAGAGGAGCCTATGCCAATAATGTGGCTATGATCCAGCTAGGGCACATGGTGGAGATTCCGGGTTTCACTGAATGGCAGGGAAGCGAGCAGATTCAACAGCTAACTAGGATTCAGTGCCTCTTTCAGTGTGCTGTGGTAGGAATGAAGGTTTTCAGCCAGAAATACAACTTTCCAAATCAGGGCTGGGGATCTCCAAATTCTGTTGAACTCCCATCAGCACTTGGCCAGCTACAATAATATGACTCTCGTTGTAAAAGAATGACACTGGCTCGCCAATATGCTTCAAGTCTGAATTCAAGGCGTTCACAGTGACCTATAAAGCCCTAAACAATTTGCAACCTGGATGCTTGAGGGAGTGCCTCTCCCTATATATATATAAATATATATATATCTGCCCAATCACCAAGATCTGTTGGGGAGGGCGCCTCTGTGTCCCACCATGGAGAATGACCCACTATGCAGAGACACAAGGAAGGGCCTTCTTGACTTTCGCACTTCAGTTATGGAGTCCTCTCCCCTGAAAGGTTTGACTGGTACCAAAACTAACCTAATTTCTGCACCAAGTTAAAGCACGGTTATTCACAAAACATTTAGTAATTAAGGAACATGTTTTTAACAGATAGCATAGGCTCCTTTATTGTTGTTTTTTTGAATATATGGTTTTAAAGTATTGAACAGGTGTATATTGTTTTTATTACTGTACTCCACTTCAATATCTCAGGATAAAGGGTGGAATATAAATGTCCTAAACAAACAAACAAACAAACAAACAAACAAACAAACAAACAAACATACATACATACATACATACATACATACATACATACATACATACATACATACATACATACATACATACACACACAAGATGATGATCCTACCTCTTAAAACAATGCACCTTTAACAGGAAAAGATGGTTTATTCTTAAAATCAGTTTGCCTCAGGCTGCATTTGGCAAATTAGCTCACTTTTGTTTTTAAATAGGTTAGTTGGAACATTGCATGGCTTTGCTTCCAAGTCTGATGTCACAAATACACTGCACTGAAAGACATGTGTGTGTACATGGGCTGATAATGTTGTAAGAGAAGACAATGTGTTTGCATAAATTTGTGATCTGATACTAGTTTAAGCAAACCAACTCATGATTTTCACCTCTAGTCATGCTCCCAGCACAGGAATCATCAAGCTTTCTGCAAATATTTTTGAGCTATTGCTTTAAAAGATGTTGGCATCTTAAAGAGAAGAGAACAATAAGGTGGAGGGTGGGAGAGAAGGAAAAATGTGAATGAGCCTTATGTTACACCATTGATCCATCTAGCCTTGTGTCATCGATTGACTAGCTGAGGTGCCAGGATTTCAACCAGAGTTTTCCCACTCCCACCTGGATATGTCCGGTGGACCTTCCACATGCATGTACTCCATCACAGAGCTACAACACCTGTCTACTTGTACATTAAATAAAATACGGACAAGGGTGCAATCTTTACTTCGACCTCTAGCAGTTCTTTGCAACATCTAATCTCACGAAGGGAGTTGGAGACTTGATCTGATGTTTTTCACTCATTTTGGATTTGACTGGTGACTTTGCACAGACATCAACAAGAGGGTTTTCAAAAGAGTTAAAATTGGATTAAATGTTGGGCTTATCCCCATGCTGCAGACACACTCCAACTACATTTCTGGATACAGCCTGGAGGTGGAGTCAGTTGCACAAGTTGGACCAAAATGCTTCCTCAGGTGAGAGGTTCAGAGTGAGGGATCTCAGCTTTTTAAAGAGTACACATCCTTTCTCTTCCCTTTTAATTAGGCTGAGACTTGTCAACCTAAGGAAGACATACTGTTCAGACGCAAGATATGAAAACATAAGAAGCCTGAGGTAGAAAACACTTAATTTCAAAAATAATTCATAAATTGCTCCTATATAGTCTTTTCCATGGCAGAAACAATTAATTAAGACTCAGCAGCAGCTGCCATTGAAGCAAGATGAAATATTACAAAATGTGCTGCCCTTTCTAAGCCACTCCTGTTGCATCTACAAACGCCCCCTTCAATCATTTTCTCCTCCAATTACTCTTGCCCTGTTGTTCTTCTGACATGAGCTGTCACTGAATCTTAATCACCGTGACACGAGAGACAGAATTGGACTGTGCTTGCTAAGGATGGGTGGGGATTTTATTTCAGTTTATTCTTCTGACAACAGTTTGCCAACCTGAGCAATATCTTGTTTATCTGTGATAGTATGTTGTAATTTCGATTTTGATTTCTGTATAACCACTATGTTTTATATTTGTTCAAGTGTCATTGTTTTGTTGTGTTGTAAACCACCCAGAGTGGCCTTGGAGCCAGATGGATGATACAGAAACTAACTAACTAACTAACTAACTAACTAACTAACTAACTAACTAACTAACTAACTAACTAACTAACTAACTAACTAACTAACTGGGGTGAAAAGAATAGAAATTTGCTTTTACAAGGGAATGTGGGAAAAACTCAGCAGGACAGATGTGTCCACACACTGCTTTGAGCACTTAGTTTTAAAATCTTTATTCGCATGTATTCAACCATGGTAGGGTTGAACTGGACTTATCCACCCACCTTTTTTTTTAATAAGATGCTTCTTATCTTTTGTCTACACATAAAGTAGGATATACACAGTCCTCTTCAAGCTGCAAATAGACATATACTACATACTTAATTTAGACAATCCAAATGGCATGTGTCAATGTATTTTTCAATACTTGCCAAAACCTGCACATTTCTTCCTATTTGGGGCAGAAAGATCTAAAGGATGAAAATATTCAAAAACAGGAAAAAAGGAAAGTGGGGGTGGTACATAAGCTCTCCCTTCCTTCCTTCCGCTACTTTCTCTGTCAATGTGCTTGTCAACTTCTGAATCTCCTAGCAGCCTTGAGGGAGGGGAAGTAGTATAGCAGCTATCAGCAAGAATTCCTGGAAGCTAAATATATAAGGACACCATCTTGGCTTTGATCCAAATTAATCAAATTAACATTTTTATAGTGTGTCTTCCATTCTGCCTTCCTTCTTCCATTCCACTGTGCAGCTTTTGATACTTTCTGAACTAGACTAGAAACACCAGGTATTAAATGGACGCATGCATCAGTGAGATGGGTTAAAAACATCAGTACTGTATTAAGATTTGCCTCTTGGCCTGACTACCACCATTACTTACATTCTCCCCACCCTTGCTGAGACAGTAACTGGAAAAATAAACACATGGACTTGTAGTTAGATTACCCATAACTACCAAATTAATCCTAATTGGTTAAGTGTCATTTGTTTAGTGTAACCTTTGCATGTTTGGGGGCCAACTCCCCTCCCCGAATATTTTAGGGGCCACACCTAGTTGCTGCTATTACATTTGTCAGTGAAGTCTTTTACTTCAAAGACAAGATGCAAAGCATACACAAACAATAAAATTAATCTTAAAAATTAAAAGAAAATAAATAAAGCATGCCAGAGGAACTTGATCTTGGCTTAAACGAGGGTAACATTATAGATGCTTTTAATCATGGAACAAACCCTTATGGGACTTTCTAAAGAACAGTAGTGATAAGTCTGAACTATTCTATGGCATAGGGATTAAAGGTCTTTAAACTGAAGACCCTGCTATTTGCACCAAGTGGTAAGCTTCCATTGAGAACAATCAAACAATGACTAATACTAGGCTTTGTTGGGGGAACTGACTTGGTGGCATTTAGGCTTCATTAATGTAAAGTTAGTTCTGCTGATCTCAAGTTCAGCTTTACAAAAGGGATATAACAAAAATCATTTTGAATTGCTAATAATAAAAAAATCTCAAGCAGTATTAAGAATACAGAACACTTTTTACAAAATGTTGGCTAAAATCCTGTTGCTTAGTACACTAAGTTGCCCTAGAGTAGGCCCACTGAAATACAGTAATGGGGATTTGGGGAGTCAACTCCTCCATAAGTTCCATTCATTCAAATGGGCTTACTCTCTAGCTGTAGCTTATTATTCTAATATGAATCACAACTAGAGTAGACCCATTTGAAACAATGGAACTTAGGTAAAGGTTTTCCTTGACATTTAGTCCAGTCATATCCAACTTTAGGGGGCGGTTCTCATCCCTGTTTCCAAGCCATAGAGCCAGCGCTTGTCCGAAGAGAGTTTCCATTGTCATGTGGCCATCGTGACTAGGGAACGCCGTTTTACCTTCCCATCGAGATGATACCTATTTATCTACTCGCATTTACATGCTTTCGAACTGCTAGGTTGGCAGGAGCTGGGACAAGCGATGTGAGCTCACTCTGTCACATGGATTCGATCTTACAACTGCTGGTCTTCCGATCTTGCAGCACAGAGGCTTCTGCGGTTTAACCAGCAGTGCCACCACGTTCCCAATGGAACTTACAGAGGAGTAAAAGTGCAAAGGTTAGACTAAACGAATGACACTAAACCAATTAGGATCAATTTGGTAGTTACGGGTAATCTAACTACAAGTTCATGTGTTTATTTTTCCAGTTACTATCTCAGGAAGGGTGAGGAGAATGTGAGTAATGGTGGTAGCCAGTCCAAGAGGCAAATCTTAATGCTGATGTTTTTAACCTGTCTCACTGTTGCATTGTGTGCTCTGCATCTTCCTTGCGATGCATCAAGCCAAATGCAACCCACTACCCTTGTATATGGCTTTCTAAGATTTGCAAATATTTGATTCTGCCTCTAGAACATGGCATATGACCAGGTACACCTTGTAGTAATGGTCTGAATCCATACTGAAAGCAAAAAAGCATTCAATCTGAGGCTATCATACTTTAGACATATCATGGGAAGAGAAGACTCACTGGAAAAGACAGTAATGACAGGAAAAGTGGAAAGCAATAATAAAAGAAAAAGACTTAATATGAAATCGGGGTTGCAAGATCTGCACAGGGCTCTTAATGACAGGACCAGGAAAGAAGGAAAGACAGACTTGGAGAAAAAAAGGGCTAACCCAGCGCCTGTGTCTTTCACAACAGACGAATCTACTGTATATAAATCAGTTCACTTTCTCCCACAATCAGATTTTTAAAAGTTCAAATTCTTTCTCACAGATATGTGGCCATCAAAATCTGACAAATTCTTTATCAATACATGGAAACGTAATGTTCCTCCCTCTTTATCTGGCTATGCATTGAAAATGAGGAGTGTCTCAGCATAGGAGATTGTGCCCAGTGCTGGACAGCAACCTCTCAAATTTTGGGGCAAGGTATCTACCATGCTTTGCCCATGAGCCATCCTGGCCTCTCAGAAAGAAATGAGAGCTTTAATCCATGTACGATGGAAGACAACGGGGGGGGGGGGGAATTCAAGCCCAGACTTTTGAAAGTTAAGCAACTGAAGTCATGGGTCTGATTGGACAAAGTGGCCAATCTCAGTTGGCAATCTCACCTTCTCTTGCACTGTTTATAAAAATGTTAACTTGCATGATCTTCTCATTCCAAATAATAAGATACATTTGAAATTTGGAATATTAAAATATTCCTTTTAAAAAGGAACCAAAATGAAATTCTTCCCCAATCTCTAGCAGCGAAGGTTTTTCACAAAACTGGAGATGGGTATTAAAACATGCTGATGTCTACAGACCAAGGTACAATTAAGGGTGGCCTGTAAAAAGAAACAACAACAACTGGGGAAGTATAGTCACAGACTGTGCACCTCTATTTTGCTTTATTCATTATGCTGCTTGCAATATACATACAGCAATGGTCTTCTATCCAGCATATTTTCCCAAACAGAGGTCTAAATGCAATATTTAAAAGGTTTCAAATATTTAAAATGTTGAAACAGTTAAGTGCTTGAAATATGCAATATTTAGAATATTTAATGCTTAGAAGAATATTTCGAGAATACAATAAGACTTATTTGTAGGTGCATGCCTGAAACAGTGACTGGTTGGTCCTTCCAGCCAACCTCAGCTCGGAAAAGACAGCTCTTCCAGCTTTGGAGTATGAATCATGGCTTTTGGCACAGGGCCAGCCCTAGCCTTCGGCAGACTGAGGAAGATGACACTGGTGCTAACGTGGGATGTCATGCATGACTGTTTCCTAACGTTGCGTTTTTACAGCCGTGGAGCAGCAGAACTCCTTGTGCGGCTTCCTATCTCGGATAGCGACGTAACGCTGTGCAACTTAACTTGAGGGGGCAAAGTCTGCATGTTGCTTCCCCCCCAGCCAGCAGTTTTATTTAATTGTGGTTAATTAGTCCTATTTATGTTCCACTTTTCCTTTCATAAGCTCAGAGTGCTATACTTAGTTCTCCTCCTGCCCTGTTTGTCCATACAACTTGTGAGACACCTCAGATCAGCCAGTGTTCAGCTCAGTGACAACTAGAAACCGAATCTCTGAAGTCTTAGTCCAACACCCTAACCATCTTGATACACGTGGTTCCAATATATGTGTACGTTTATATTGGAAAGGAAGTCAAGAAAGCCATCCAAGGCCTGGCATGAGCACATGGCACTCTCACACAGACATAGGGTGCTCCTGGGCACATCACATGACACCAAGTCCATATCAGTTCATTGGTTCTGCACTGTTTTTTTAAACTTCACAATCCTGGATGATTTGGAACTTTGTTATTGGAAGGACAGTGAACACTATGATGAGCCTGGATGATTCCTATGAGTCTGGACTTGGATTGCCTCCTCTGTGACCCACTGGGAAGAATAACCAGTTTGGAAGGTACTACAGGCAGGGTTTCTTCAGTGCTAGCTCCATGTCTTTGGAAATCTATTCCATAGGAATCATAAAGGAACATTGCTGTTTATTTTTTAAAAAATTGGCTTATGGCTGGTTGTTTTATGCAAGCATTAATTTTGGTTTTATGCTGTTTTCAAATTTTAATTGTCAGTTTCTGACCTTGGTTTTCAGACCTTGTTGCTCAAGGGAGCAAGAGCGAAAGATTTTTATGGATTTTTGTTAGATTCTTTGGGAGAGATCTATTGTAATGGGGCAAGTAAAATACACTTCTCCCCTGAAATGCACAGGTCTGAGTAGCATGATTTGAATTACACTGTACATGATTTTTAAACACACACACAAACACAAACACTGTGCATTTGGCCACCCAGAACCAGGGGCACACGTTCAACACTAAAGGTGTTGAAATAGTTTACTTGCCCCCAAACACAACATCTTTAATCCAGCCTCAAGATCTGGCAGTCATAATGATCTTTAAGGCTCATCAGGCATGGTACTGTATGGAAAGAATTATCAATGCTATGGAAAAGAATTCTGACAAAGAAAACTGTTCTCTCTCTGTGTATGTGTTAATCAGAGTTTAGTGTAGTTATGTTTTGGGGGACATAAGAGTTGTGCATGGACTTTGAACTTCCCAGCATTGTTGAAGGGAGAAGTGTACATTCAGTATGCAGAAGTAAATATTATTTCCATCATTTAGAAGTTATAACTATTTTCAATGGGACTTATTCCCGGTTAAGTCCACCTATGACAGTGCCCTGCCTTGAACATTTGTGGGCTTTATTTCTCAGCAGTGATACACAAAGTTAGGCTGAGATCAGTGGCATAGTGGAACTGGAGCTCACAACATCAAACCTCAGGGATTTTATTATTAGTAGTAGAGATTATGACATCACCTGCTACCTTTCCTTGGCCTCCCTCTTGCCTCTGGGTTCAGCTGCAATAACCTCTGTAACTTGGAAAGAAGAGTATACTGCTGCAGGCTGTCTTTATTGCAATGCAAAGCATTTGAAAGTGGTCTGGTTTTGATTAGGCAACCTAGAGCTATTAAGTTTACAAAACACCCCCCTTTTCAGTGGTTGATACTGTAAATGCACCTAGCCACCTGTCTGGAGTCTTCTTCCATCAGATGGCACGGATTTTTCCTTATGGGACTGTCACCAAGGAGCACTTGCGTTCCTAACGCCACCACTACACCACTGGCTGAGATGATGGATTAAGCTGGCGGTTTATAGCCCGTCTTGGTGAAGCCACATTTTCAGAGGCTCCCAAGCGAGGACGAACTGTAGGATGAGAGGAGGAAGGTAGTAGCAACCACCGGGGAGTCGGGGGGTCAGATAGGATTCAGCTGAGAAAGTATAGAGACACGTGTCTAGCGAGAAGCTCCTTTGCCACGCGGGGGCGTGGCCTCCAAAGGCGCAAGAGCCACGAGGGGCCACGGGCCACCCTTCCTCCTCCTCCTCCTCCTCCTCTCCGGCGTCGGGAGGCGGAGGCGTGGCTGCGCCTTGCCAGTCCCTGCGGTGGGCGCGGGCGGGGAGCGGTGGTGGTCCGGGGCTGCCCTGTTTTCGCGGTCTCTCCCACGGAGGGCTGTGATGGGAGCAGGTGGGCGCTGAAAGCTGCTTGGGCGAGAAGCGGGCCCGCGCCCGGCAGCCCATCCTCCGGCGCCTTGGGGGGGGAGTGCGGGAGGGGCTCCTCTTAGTGCGAGTCCCATCACCGGCGAGGCGCTCCCGTTGCTCGTGGGGTGCGCGCGACGGAGGACGATCCTTCCTGCATCCTTCCTGCGAGCAGGTGCTGGTCGTTGCCTAGTGGTCAGAGGAGGAGGAGGATGGCCGGAGGGGGGCGGCGGCGGCGGCGGGTGGCCTGGGCGGCCAGGTGCGCCTAAGAGGCGGCGGGCGGATCGGGTCCCCTGCGGCGTGGCCATGCGGGGCGCCGCCGGCTGAGGCTGCTGGCTCAGGGCAGACGCCGCCGCCCCCGCCGCCGCCGCCTCGCGATGAAGCGGCAGAACCTCCGCACGCTCTCGCTGATCGTCTGCGTTTTCTCCTACCTGCTGGTGGGCGCCGCCGTCTTCGATGCCCTCGAGTCCGAGGCCGAGACGGGCCACAGGGGCCTCCTGGAGCAGAAGCGCAGCGACCTCCGAAGGAAGTACCGCTTCACCGCCGAGGACTACCGGGAGTTCGAGCGGCTGGTGCTGCGGGCCGAGCCGCATCGAGCCGGCAGGCAGTGGAGATTCGCCGGCTCCTTCTATTTCGCCATCACGGTCATCACCACCATCGGTAAGTGCCGGGGCCGGGGCGGGGGGGGGGGGTTGAGGAGGCCGGGCAGGGCAAGAGTCCCCCCCCCTCCACTGGCCAAATTCCAGCCCCGAGCCAGTTAGGATTGCCTTTAAAACAACCAGCGCCAGGTGTGCCGGACGATGCTCTCTGGGCTAAGTAGAGCTGAAAGCAAATTAGCGGAGGACTGTTTGAAGCAGACTTCTTAAGGTTTGCGAAACCACTCTTCGAAGGAATCTCATGGTTTGATCCGGAAGACCTGTCACCAAAAGCAAGCAAGCTACTCTACATAATCCTGGAGATGAAAGAAACCGGCGCTGTGACACTCAGAGGCTCGCATCAGTTAGAATTTCATTAGAATTGCATTAGTGAGAATTAGTTGCATTACTTAGAATTTCCAATCACTGGCAATCTCTATCGTCTGTTTCTGGGCCGGTGTGGATTGACTTGAGGTGTGCCTGGTCTACCTGTCTCCTCTGCCTCCCTTAGGTCTTTGTAGAATTGCAGTGACCTGCAATGCATATTCAGTCTACACAAAGTCAAGGTTTTTGTTGTTGTCCATATATGCAGTCAAGTTGCCTCTGATGAGTGAGAGATTTCCAAAGTGTATTGTCCTTAACAGCCATGCTCAAACTTTGTAAAGTCAAGACTGTGGCTTCCTTATATTCTCATATTTGGCCTTCCTCTTTTTTTTCCTGCCCTCAACCTTTCCTAGCCTTTTTCCATTGTTTTTTCCATTGAATCTTCCCTTCCCGTGATGTGCCCAAAGTAGGATGGCCTCAGTTTCAGAGATAGTTCATTTGATCCTAGGACCCATTTATATGTCTTTCTAGCAGCCTAGGTTATCCAGAAAGCTCTCTTCCAGCACCATATTTGGAATAAATCAGCTTTTTTCCTGTCGGCTTTCTTTAGTATCCAGATTTTACTGTCTTCATAATGATCTGGAATACAATAATGTGGGTGATCTTGGACTTTTTCCTCCAGTGACACATCCTTAATGATTGATGACCCTTTCACATTCTTTCATTCCTGCCCTTCCAAGCCTCAGTGTTCTTCTGATTTCTTGGCTGCCATCTCCATTTGGACTGATGACTGAACCAAAATCTTTAACAAGTTCAGTGTCTTCATTGTCAACATTAAATTGTACAGTTCTTCTGTCATGAGTTTTTTTTTGTCTATTTAATGTTCAGCTGCAGTCCTGCTTTGGCACTTTCTTCATTCATCAAAGGTGGTTTGAAGTCATTGCTGCTTTCTGTCAGTAAGATGATGTCATCTGCATATCTTAAATTATTGATGTTTCTTCCACCAATTTCCACTCTTTCATCTAAATTGGTCCTGCTTGCCATATCATTATGCTCTGTACACAGAGTGAATAGCTAGGGAGATTAAATGCACCCTTATCGGACACATTTTGCCTATAGTAAACCATTCTCTCTCTACATACTCCGTCCTAACGGTAGCTTCTTGTCCACAATTCAGGTTGTGTATCCAGACAATGAAGCGATGAGCTGCACATATTTCTTTCAGAACAATCCATAGCATCCATGATCCATACAGGCAAAGACTTTGCTGTAGTCTATAAAACATAAATTAATGTTCTTCTGATAATCTTCGGTGCAGTCCAGTAGCCAGCAAATATTTGCAATGTGATCTCAAGTGCCTCTTCCTTTTCAGAATTTTGCTTGGACACCAGACACTTTGAACATCACTTTGCTTGAATAAGAAATTAAAACAATAGTCCTATAGTTACTGCACTCCTTGGCATCTCTTTTCTTGGGAATTGGAATGTATATTGGATATTTCCAGTCCATGGACCGTTGTTTTATTTTCCATATTTGTTGATATATTCTTGTTAGGATTTTGACAGATTCAGTCTCTTGAAATAACTTTATCGGCATTTCATCTACCCCATGTGATTTATTTCTTCCCTGTGTTTTCAGAGCAGCGTTCACTTCACTTTCTAGAATTGCAGGTTCTTCCTCAGAAGATTCCAGCCTTTTCTTTCTTCTGTTCTTTATGTGAGTTTTAATTAATCAGAAATGTTGCTTAAAACTATATTTTGTCACCAGGATTCTTTTTTTTTTAACTCTAAAGTTAACAATTCATGATCAATAACTCTGCTCCTGGTCTTGTTTTGGAAAAGGGAATACAATTTTTCCATCTCCTGCTTTAATTATGGTGATGTCTATGTGAACGTAGTCTGTTTGGTTGCTTGAAACACTGATTTGCAATAACAGATCATCGGCTTCTCAGAACTCTACTAATCATTTTCCTGCTTCATTTTTGACTCCTATACCAAATATTCCAGCAACATTTGATTCTGTTTTGTTTCCTACTTTTGTGTTCCATTCACCCCTGTTTTTAAGTATGTTTTCATGTGTGATCAATTTCCTCCTGCTTGCTTGCATAAAAGCTTTCAGATTCATCTTCTTCAGCATCTGTAGTTGGAGCATAGATGAATGATGATTATATTAATATATATTTCCAGATATATGATGGATATTATTCAGTAAGATTTTGTATTCTAGCCCCTAGCTGCTTGTGCTGCATCTTGCCTCAGTATTAGAGCCATAAGTTTGGCATTTCCAGAATAAAACAATTTGCACTTGTCTGACTAAAAAATGTCCAATTCTGGTCCTCGTTGCGTATCAAATCCTTCAAGCCACCCAAGAAGCTACTGATGCCGCTCCTCCTCCTCCCTCAGTATCATCTTCCCTGATGAAGAGTTCTGAAGTACTCAGAAGCTTACATACTTTGGTGACATTATGGTGAGTCTGAAAAAAAGGTGTTACCCAATTTAGGTAACTCCGACTAATATGGCTCTTAAAAACAAAAATTAGGATGTGGTAGCTTTTCATTGCCATCTTGAGATGTCAGCATGAGTTGCCACTGCCTTATTCAATCTCTTCCAAGTTCGATTCTCACCTCATGAGTTTGATATACGTTAAAGTAACTGGCCACTTACCACCTTGGATCTTATCGTAAGCAGTGAGCTACCTGTGTGTTCGTGTCTGGCACTTAAGGACCAGTGATCTGCCTCCTGCCAAGTTTGCTTGCTTTATGGCATAGGGTGGGGTGCACAACATTGGCAGGTTTGGGGGACTACTTTCTGCCCCCTCCCCCGTCCTCATGCACCACCAGAAATGCTGGAAGTGGAAGAAACTACAAATGGCTGTTTTTGTTTTGAAAAATGACTGTTTTTTGTTACTAAACGGCAATTTCTTCTGCAATTTACTTAAGAGGTGAATCACTGCTCCTCGTGGTTTCCAGGAGCAACAGGTCACTTTGTTTTTGCTGGGGAAATTATTTTGTTGTTGCTGTTGATGTTGGTAAATCCAATTCCAGAGAAATCTGGTGCTGTCAAACAGCCTTGAGGGGTGTCAGATGTGGGCCATGCATTGCCTACTCTGACTGCAGTGTACCAAGTATGAAGACTGATAATAAACAGATGTTCACGGAAAAGAGCAAAGTATCAGCAGAAGGTTACTTCTGTTCTGTATGTGCTGCCTCACTAGTGTTGTTGAATTGTTTTTAAATTTGTAGACCGCCCAGAGTAGACCTTTGGTCTAGATGGGCGGGATAGAAATCCAACAAACAAACAAACATCTGGTAACCGTTGCAGATTCTAGCATCCCTGGAACAAGTATGTGAAATTCTAGATTCTGTGTTTTAAAGATCAGGCGAAAGTTGTTTTAGCAAATACCTTCCCAGTTTTGTGCTTTAAAAGAAAAAGGATTTTAAAAAATACCAAAGAATAGTTCAATAAAAACGTATCCCCCTTGCCCTACTATATAAAAATAATTGCCTAATTTTCAGCAAATAGAACGTCCTTTCATAGTTGTGTCCAGGCTGCACATCTGTAACTGCTTTTTCTTTCTGCACAGACAGTTGGCACAAGTAATCCATATTTGCACAAAAGAAAAGGGAAACCAGCACTAGCAAGTGGAAGTTGTGGGGTTTGGGGCAACTTAGATGACTTTGCACTTTCCAGAACTCAGGGTCACCTGACGTAGCTAATAGATACACCAAGCTGTCGTCCTCAAGCAGGTGCATCTGTTAGTCACCCACAAAGTGTGCTTTGACTCTGTTGTTTTTATCAGCATGCAGCCTTTTGTCTTCTTGCTGGTCATTTTCCAGTGTAAGAAACTGGGATCCAGAGACAGCTTTGCCATGAATCAAAGTGGGTGACTTTAGCAGAAATAGAATATCACAATAATTTATCTGACAGATTGTTAATCAGAACATGGACCTCTTCCTTGTTTGAACTACAATTCCAAGGATCCCCCGGTCAACATAGCCAGTACTATTCTGACCACTGCTTGTGATGGCTTCAGTCAGTGGTTCCCAACCTTGGGTGCCCAGATGTTCTTGGACTAAAACTCCCAGAAGCCTTCACCACTAGCTGTGCTGGCCAGGATTTCTGGGAGTTGTAGTCCAAGAAGATTTGGGTACCCAAGGCTAGGAACCATTGGAAGAATGGGAAGCAGTCAGTATGGACAATTCTTATAATGGATCTGGTATTGGGTCCAGCACTTTTAAACTGATTTGTAAATGATCTGGAGGGCTGAGCGGAGAGGAGCCCCATTTGCAGATAGTGTCCAGTCATTCAGGATGAGAAAAACAAATAGATCAGAAAGAGCTTAACAGGCATCTGTCTAAACTGGATAGAGACACAATAAAACAACACAGTCTTGTTGCTGCTGCTGCTATATACCAGCCATTCCCAGACTTGGGTCCCCAAATGTCCTTGGACTAAAACTCCCAGAAGCTTTCACCACCAGCTGTGCTGGCCACGGTTTCTGGGAGTTGCTGTCCAGCAATATCTGAGTTACCCAGGGGAATAAAAAAATGGATTAAAAATTAATTGCTATTAAACAAATGTCAGATTAGACCTTAAACCCATAGTCCAGTAACTCGGAGGATCAAGAATAATAAGAGATTGCCACTGTTTATTTTTCAGATTTTTGATCAGCTTTTGTTTAGTGCCCAGCTATATGTTACAGATAATCTGTCATAGCATAATTCCTCAAGAGTTGATTGTGTGTAATTGAAACAGTGGCAGTTTTTCTTACCTGTTGCACGTTAGCACATTAACTTGTATTGATCTGATTTGGTCTTCAGGACATTAGTGTGTTCTTTTTCCACCAGTCTGACTTCTCAGACATGAAAGACTGCCTGAATCACATCTCTTGAACACCAACATGTTTCAAACTCTAATTATAGGTTGTTGTTTTTTGTAATATCTAGCATGGACCCAAATGTTTGGAGCTAAGTCATTCAGTGTGTGTAGAATGTTTAAGAACTAAATAAACACAGTTCTGATTTGTTTTCCAGCTGTCTCCCATGGTGAGAATCTCTGGATTATTACCAACTCTGAGATCTCCTTAGGATCAAAGCTTTAATGAAATGTGTTTGGATCTCCTTAAATCAACCAAAGAGTCTTGCATGTTGTAAAGAGGCTTGGAATGGTAGAGTCTCTGCTGGCTGTTTCTGAAATCCAGCTTTTGATAAATGGTGTGCTCATACTGGTTATAGAAAACAACAGAGCAATTCTATTCTATCAAATGAAGTATTCCTCTATGTATGTCAGGATCACAAAGCTTTCTGTTAGCTAAACTGTGTTCATGGAGGATGATAGCTTGACTGTTTACAGCTTGCTGCAGCTGCATGAATATGATATCCTTCACTTTGAAAAGAAGACTCAAGAAATTTGAGATTTAAAGTATTTAAAATGTAAAACTCTTGAATGTCAGTCCTGTCATCTCAGATTTCTGTATGGCTTGGCTTACCTTACTTATTGGGGTTTTGTCTCAGACCATGTTGGTGTGTGTCAAAAGTAATAGTGAATAGCCAAAGTTTACAAATTGTTCACTGCCTGATCCTGGCATCATACAGAAGTAACCTCATTGGATGCTATGAAAAGAAGGTGAAAATAAGCAGCTGTGGCATCTGCTAAAAGACAGGGCAATGCCTGCTTGAGAACCTGTATGATATAGCAAATACAGCATTGAACCTGGATATGTATTTTTTCAAATTATGTCTTGCGTGGTTCACCTGGAGGCCAACTATTTGCTATGGGATTCCTGCAGGGAAAGAGGAATGCATGCAAGTATGGACCACTAAATGACCGTTGAGAAGCGATACTTGCAGCTTTGTATTTGGTCTTCCACTAATTCTTTTTGTGGGGAGCATCTTAGTTGCAGCCATCTGGCCTATTCAAGAATGTTAGGCCTTCTTAGAAAGGCAAAAGCCTTTGATGACGGTACTGCGGCTTTGTCAGTGGGCATAAAAAACTTCTGTACTTGCTTTCTAAGTATGTCATACCAAGAGAAAGGCAGGAGTAGTGACCCTGCTCTGCATTTAATAATGATACAGTTTTCAAAAGTGGGTTGTGATTGGGGTGCACAGTCGGAATGATTTATTGCTCTGACATGTTTCAAGTCCAGTGATTTGTTTTCCGACCAATTGGTGTAATTTATTCAGAGGACTGTCAAAATGGTCTTCCACTTAATCTCAGATGACCATAACCTACAGCAAAAGAATAACGTGTGGAAGACTTGTGTGAGATATCCTTTGAATGAATTAAGCTAGTCAGCCCTGAAGAAAAATCACTGGATTTGAAATTTGTTGAACCAGTAAATTATGCCTAAGTACTCCTTTGAAGTCTTATCTCTTAAGTTTGCTTTGCTGCTCTTATTCCTTTTCATCCCTGTACCATTTATGGTCTCAGGCTCCGAGTCAGCCTTTCCAAACTTTGAGTCTCTAAAAGATGATGTACTATAAGAGCAGCATCTGGAAACCCAAGGTTGAGAAAGCATGCTCCAAATTCTCTTTTCCCTCCCTAAATACTTTCCTGAATGAGAGACTGTATTCCCCCCCACCCCCATAGTGCACTGTGCTGTACAAAGTCAAGCAGTGTAAGCTGGAGGAACATCCAGTTCTTAAGAGCAAGAATATCATGCATCACTTGTCACCTTGTGTCTCCTTAGAACAATATGGTGGCCAAAAATGGACTTGGCTTTGCGAGGCCTTCATACTTGGTACCTTCCCCCCCTTCTTAAAAAATGCAGTGTAGTTAATGCTTATTTCCTCTCTTTCCACTTCGCTGTCCTCTATTACTTTCTTTTGCTGTAGGTTACGGCCATGCTGCTCCCGGAACTGATGCTGGCAAAGTTTTCTGCATGTTCTATGCGATCCTGGGCATTCCCCTCACCCTGGTTATGTTCCAGAGCCTTGGTGAGCGCATGAACATTCTAGTCCGGATGGTCCTGAAGAAAATCAAGAAGTGTTTGGGAATGAGGCAGACTGTGGTCTCCATGAAGAACATGGTTGTGGTGGGCTTCCTCTCCTGCATGGGGACCCTGTGCATTGGAGCAGCGGCCTTCTCCTATTTTGAAGGATGGACTTTCTTCCATGCTTTCTATTATTGCTTCATAACCTTGACCACCATTGGGTTTGGAGACTTCGTAGCGCTGCAGAAGCATGAAGCTTTGCAAAAGAAGCCCCCTTACGTTGCATTTAGCTTCATGTACATTCTGGTGGGTTTGACGGTGATCGGGGCGTTCCTTAACCTGGTGGTCTTTAGGTTTTTGATTATGAACTCGGAAGACGAGAGGCGGGATGAAGAAGAGAGGGCGTCTTTGAGGAGAGCCAAGAATTACATCAACCTGAAACCGAGGGAAGAGAATGATACCAACAGGAATGAAATCCTGCTTCCTGTAGAGGACCGCACCAGTCAAATGAATCTCATCCCTTTGATCCCAGAAGATGCAGAGAGGCAAAGAGGGAAGTTGTCAAACTCCGCCACGAGAGTTCCTTCTTTCTGCACATGTCTTTGTTATAGGCCACGAATGAACAGAAGCCCAGATCCTCCTCACTCAGAGGCTTTCAGCTGTCATACAAATCTGGTTTATTATAATTCCATTTCTTACAAAATCATGGAAGTCTCCCTGGGTGGTAAAGACCACACTGCTCTGTCTTCCCCCAGGAGCACTCTGTCCTCCAATAGTCCTAACTGTCGGGAGCATTCCCGACTCAGGAGGAAGTCTATCTGAAACATGCATGCTCTTTTTGGACTTTTTTTTTTAAATCTCTGAGCTGGGTTCTGCTACTGAAGTTGTCTTCTGATGATAAATGATCAACTGAATTGTCAGCATGTTGTGATTGTCTTTCTTTCCTGTCCTGATTTTCCTTTTTCTTTGCAGGCGCATGTTGAAAATGGCTACTGACCGGCCAACTCTGTAACACATTGCCTGACCCACACTTTTTAAATAACCACGGATGAATAATGCACATTCTCCCACCCGCATATGTCACAATGTTTACATTTAGAAGCCAAACACCCTGGGCGTTTGAATAATAGAACTCCATGCTGCAGTAAAGTTGCCATGTCATCTGTAGAAATCTTCAGTTATTCCCTTGGAGGAAAAAATAATGTAGCTAATGCTCAGTTACGTCATGGCTGCCTGTTTCCCTGGCTTGTTCTGCTGTGCCTCCCACGCTGTGGGAGTGTACAAACAATCCTTCTTCGCAGGGTGGGTGAAGTTCAAGTTTATAGGGATATATTTGGAATTTTTTCTAGATCAGTGGTTTCCAACCCTGGTTCCCCAGATGTTCTTGGATTATAGCTTTCAGAAATTAGTCTAAGAACACCTGGAGACCCAAGGCTGGGAACCACTGTTCTAGACGATCTACCAAACTGATGCAGTAGGTATCCACATGATGCTGAGACTAGGGATTCATTTTATCATTCCCTCCACAAGGGGCATCATTCCCACTTTGTTACTCAAAGTATTCTTCATTTCAGCGGTATGATTTAGGGCAGAGACAGGCAGCTGTCCTCCTCCCCATGTTTCTGAACTACAAGCCCCATAATCCCTCATTATTGGCTATGCTGGCAAGGGCAGATAAGAGTTAGAAGCTAAAAATATTTGAAGGGTCATGGTTGCTCACTCCTAATTTTGGGGATGAAAGAGTCCTGTAGTTGCTGCTCTTGATAAATAGTTGAGAATGAGAAACTTTTGCTGCTCTCTTGCATATCAAGAAAAAAATTACACCAGTTAAGCCAGATTTATCTTTTGCCTACATCCTTTGATGCCTTGCCTTTTCTTCCTGTTGTAGGGTGAGTTCTGCGCTCCCAAACACGCATCCACCTTCACTTCTATAATAACACACACACTGAATTCAGAGATAGATTTGGTTATGAGTATGTATGTATGTGTAATGCAGGCACACATTTAGATTTTTAATAAACATGTTCAGGCTACTGCTCTGTTTTTCTGATTAAATAGAAAAAAACACAATGTTCTTAATACACACACACACACACCACCATTGAAATGTTAACTCAGGCATAAGGGAAGTGGAGTGGCTTTCTGTACTAGCCACAAGAGGTCAACAGCCGATCAGCGCCCTGCTGAGTCAGCTGTTGGGGAGGTGTTAGTGCACCAGCCAGCTAGTGTCCTGTGCAGCCTGTTTCTAGTGAAAACCAACAGGGCAAATTGTGCTTGAGTTGAATTCTTAGAGGGAGGCTATATGGCTATATTATATCCTTGGGCAGAAAAGGCCCAACTGGAGGTCCTGAATTAGCGGACTCCTCAAATTTTGGAGAGGTACTTTTAAAGATGCTTTCAAAGTGCAGTTAGAATCTAAAAAGAAGCCAGGACAATATATTTTTTTCCTCATTGTGCAGTGTTGCTCATTTTAAACAAGGTTTGGGGCAGAAGCGTGGTGTTTAGAGACTAGAAGAATTCTATTTAAAAACAACAACAGTGGGGCCTTTCCAAGTCATGGGAAGTCAGTAGTGCGATACCAGTTTGCTCACCCAACTGTCACAAGCAGAAGTGATCTCATGAAATACGTTGTTCAGCCTAGCAGCTGCCTACCAGCTGCCCCAATCTTCCCTCCCCTCAGTATCTTATTCCCTCAGGTCTTGTCACTCTCAGAGCTATTCCACCCACCAATCTTAGCCCCTTTAGAATGAGGAGAGGCAGGTATGATTGAGCTGCTGGCAATTACTGTGTGTCTTTGGTTACTTGTTCCCCCCCCCCCCCAACATTTCCCCTTTCCTGCTGTCCTGAGAAAGCACCAAAGAAGACTTTTCTTTCATGTTCGGTCAAAGTACACGCTTCTAGTGCACTGGAAAGTCGGACCGATGTTTGCAGAGCAGGGTTGGTCAACACACGTCCCTTGTCTATGCAGGCTTCTGTTTTATGATCCCCACTACCATTAGTACTACAGCTGCCCCCCCCCAAAAAGAGAAAAAGCCACATTTTGCTTCTAAGAACAAGATACATGCCATATACTTAAAGCAATGTGTGCTTCTCCTTTTTAAACTGCCACTGTGGCACCAGACTTGTGAGGCTAGGGAGTGGCAAATTGGCCAACAGCAAATGTGAGCTCTCTGCTCCGGGAGATTTTCTGAGGAATGGCTGCAATATACCAGTCCCTACTCTTAAAGAGTGCTATTGATCACATTGGCAACGAACCCTGGTGTTGTGTTTTGCAGCCTACAGCATTTATGGTCTCAAAGGATCCCTGATCTCTTATATTTTAGTCCAGATCAGCAGATACATGCAAATATTGGAAGTTTATTCCCATCTGCTGGAATTGCTGGGCCCAGAAATCTCTGAGATCATGTATCTACAGCAAATGAAAAATTGCAGGGCTTCACATCATGGAAACTAAGCCACATTTTTTCATAAGAGGTGGATGAACATCATGACATTTTGCTCTCCCATTTAAAAATTAACTCAAGTTCTCTCTGGTGAATCTATGAATCAATTCACAAGTTTCTCACACACATGCACACGTGCATGCACATACACATTTTTGTAAATTTTCATTTAAAGTTTCACTGGCACAAAGAATGGACCCTGGATATTAACATAGAGTTCAGGGGACCCAGCTAAGTGCCCCACGTCTGGGGGTCCACTCAGACATAGGGCAAATCTTTTACTGGTGATGGTAGCACGGATCTCGGGGGGGCGCGCCGCTTGACAAAGCAGCCAGAGGCAAAGTGTCCAGCTCCCCCACAGTACAGGCAGATATTCTGTGAACGGTGTCGTGTTTTTTCCTCAGGGGTGAGGCGTGGCCGAGCAGCCCCTAACTGCTTGGGCTCAAAATCCTCTTGTCCGGTGCTAGCAGGCGTCGGGAGTGGCTGTGAGGGACGGGAACTGCCCTGTACTAGGCGTCAACTCTCTAGGCGACCATCAATGTGAAGGCTACAGTGTGATTAGTTCTTGCAGTGTATTGAGTCGGTCTACATGTGCCAGCTCATCCAAGATATCATCGGCCAGCCCCTCCATATATTGATCCATGAGAGCTGCCTCGTTCTAGAGCAATTCTTGGGCCAAGAGTCTGAACTCAGTGGAGTATTGGGAAACTGAACCCTTACCCTTTTCAGGGCCCGAATCTTCCTGTTGGCAGTAGCAGCTTGCAAGGGATTAGCAAGGGATTTCCTGTTACAGGAAAACTTTCAATAATGGTGCTGTAAGCAAGAGTAGTCCATCTAAGGTAAATTAGCTCTAACAGTGTTGCAGTATAGGATACATGGACCTTTTCCAGGTCTCCTTGCTTCCTCTTCCACGTTACTTTATCCATTGTGGTATGCGTTGTGGTGGCATTTGTCTCTCCACTCCTGTTTTGCATCAGTGGCTGATGGGGTGAAGAACATGGAGGATGATCATGTCATATTCTGTGGTGTTCTAGTAGGCTTCATAAGATAAGAGTGACACAGAGAAAATGTAGGAGGTTGTGTCTAGTTCTGTCGTTAGAATTGATTAATCCAGCCATCCTTTTGACCATTTTTCATCTTAGTTCTGTTTTATGGTCATTTAACAGGTTGGTTGCCCTGACCTCATGGATATGCTTTTGAGCAAAGGGTCATCTTATTAGACTTTCACAAGCAATAGTTGGGCACTTAAGTTACTCCAGGCTGATTTGGCTAGTGTTTTTGTACAGGGGCTGGGCCTAATAACAAGGGATAAATACACCAGGACTTCTGCATCTGCAGTTGTTTGAAAGAGCAGATTTCAGCATCTACACCTCTTCTGTACAATTACTAAAAGTGCAGGAGCCCACTCTTCCTTTGCATTGACTCCCCCTGCATTTCACTCCAGTATGTGAACCAGAACATGTCTTCTGCCAACAGAGAGTATCTACACATCTAGCTTAGGGTGGGCAGTGGTGATCATCTAGAACAGTGGTCCCCAACTTTGGGCCTCCAGATGTTCTTGGACTTCAACTCCCAGAAATACTGGCCAGCAGAGTTGGTGGTGAAGGCTTCTGGGAGTTGTACTCCAAGAACATCTGGAAGCCCAAGGTTGTGGACCACTGATCTAGAAGGTCTCAGCCTACAAATCACATTAGCCCCAGCTAGCAGAGCCAGATAATAAAGGCTATAGGAGTTGCATCTGAAAGCATCTCCGTGAGTTTTTGTCCTGGTGCAAGACACATCATTACTATGATGCTATAGCTCTAGTTAATGATGTTTTCTCACAGCTCTTGCTCACTAAACCAAAATCAGTCACTATCACTACATCTTAAATGTTCTGAACATTTAGAGAACACACAGAGTAAATTTATGGAACAGATTAACTGGTGGATCTGTATTTGTATGTATGGAGCGGTCCAATCAACGAAGCTCGTGCAGGCACATTACAGCTCAGTTGCCCAGGGGTTGCCAGATGGTGTGGACAAAAGAACAGCCTAGCCTGCCCTTGTTTCTTAAATTGAGGTTTGATTTGTAGACATTAGCAGGTGGAGCTTGTCTAGGCATGAAGCTGAACTTGATCATCTGTTTTGCGGCTGCAGATGAAGCTGCTGTTAATCAAGTTAATTAAAGGGACAGCTACAGCTGCAGTAGCTGCTGCCAGTTCAAAAGCTGACACCAGCAGCTAAGTGGCTTCCAAAATGAGAAGGCTTAATCTCCACATAATGGCTTAGGAGGGATGACTGGGTGTCAGGCTTGCAGGCAGTACTTTGAAAAACAAAATAACCTGGAAATCTGAAATACAAGGGGCTGGAACTATATGCAAAAGGATAATGTGGGGTAAGAGTTTATCTGCTGTGTTCAAAAGTAAGGCACCTCTGGGCGTGTGCTTAGCCCAAGAATTTGTGGTTAGTATCAGAGTGAAACTCAAATACTTTCATTCTCCTCAGAAAAAATCTACTCGATTTTCCCAAAATTAGTTTTCAGCAAAACCTAGTTTGCTGTTGCAAAGCAACAATTACATTTCTGCTGTTAGAGAATTGTGTTTAGTGTTGTCAAGTCACCTCTGACTTACAGTGGCTCTAATAGGATTTTTAAGGTATGTGAGATTTTATCAGTGCCATGATTGAAAAAGTCTTAGTGAGGATTTGAACCCAGAACTCCTGGATCCTAGTCCATCACTCTGTCCACTACAACCCACTGGGATACTTAGGTATCATCTAAACCCCTTATGAATACATAGTGGAAGTGAAGAACAGATTTAAGGAACTAGATTTGGTGGACAGAGTGCCTGAAGAACTATGGATGTATGCTTGTAACATTGTACAGGAGGCAGCAACAAAAACCATCCCAAAGAAAAGGAAAGGCAAAAAAGCAAAGTGCCTGTTCAACGAGGCCTTACAAACAGCAGAGAAGAGAATGGAAACAAAATGCAAGGGATATAGGGAAAGTTACAGAAAATGGAATGCAGACTTCTAAAGAATAGCAAGGAGAGACAAGAGGGCCTTCTTAAATGAACAGTGCAGAGATATAGAGGAAAATAATAGAAAGGGGAAAACCAGAGATCTGTGCAAGAAAACTGGAGATATTAAAGGAATATTTTGTGCAAAGATGGACATGATAAAGGACAAAAATGGTAGGGACCTCACAGAAGCAAAATACATCAAAAAGAGGTGGCAAGAATACACAGAGGAATTATACCAGAAAGATCTGGATATCCTGGACAACCCAGATAGTGTGGTTGCTGACCTTGAGCCAGACATCCTGGAGAGTGAAGTCATGTGGGCCTTAGAAAGCATGGCTAAAACAAGGCCAGTGGAGGTGATGGCATTCCAGTGGAACTATTTAAAATCTTGAAAGATGATGCTGTTATGGTGCTACACCCAATATGCCAGCAAGTTTGGAAAATAAACCTATCAATTCTGAAGGAAATGAACCTTGAGTGCTCACTGGAAGGACAGATCCTGAAGCTGAGACTCCAATACTTTGGCCATCTCATGAGAAGAGAAATCTCTCTGGAAAAGACCCTGATGTTGGGAAAGTGTGAAGGCATGAGGAGAAGGGGACGACAGAGGACAAAATGGTTGGACAGTGTTATCGAACATGAATTTGAGCCAACTCCAGGAGGCAGTGGAAGACAGGAGGGCCTGACATGCTCTGGTCCATGGGGTCACGAAGAGTCGGACACGACCTAATGACTAAACAACAATGAAGTTGAACGAGGATACCTTTTCAGACAGTGACTCGTGGCATGTGTCTTGCCAGAAATACCCCCCCCCCCATCTTGTATATTTGGCAGGCGCAGAACATCATGCATACAGAATGATGTGCTTCTACAGCATGGATAGCATAAGCTCACCTGCTAATGGTAAAAAAATATATATGTGCTGTTTCAGGGCTTGGAAGAAGAAGGCAAGTTAATGTTTTCACATGTGAAACGCCATCTTGTGGTCAAGATGCCATTTAACCATGATTCTCTTGACAAAAGAGGCAAAATGCTCTTCTGTGTGCTGATTAGACTGGACAGCAGGCTGTTTTATCTAGTCAGGAAGCATGTGCTCATTATACACATGTGCGCACACCTGTGCATTTGCACATACAAACAGTTTAGCTTAAATAGCTTAATTTTCTATTTTCATTCTACCTAACAGTGCAAAATGGACCCACAATGCTACAGCTGTGTGAGGCAAAGCAAGCAAAATGATTATGCTTAAGTTTAATGCGGGATAGAATTTTTATTTCGTAATAGGGTAGTCGCTTGCACAAGACTAAAAGAAAAGAAGGAGGGAGGGAGGGAGGGAGGGGGAGAGAGAGTGAGTCCAGAAAAGAATGCGTATCTATGAAAAAAATTTATTAACTGTGTGTTTTATTATACCTGTACATTTAAGGAAAAAAAATTATTATGGCCCAGATTATGTTGGAACTAGTGGTTTACCCTGGCACCCGCACAGGTATTCTACAGGTGCTGTGGATTTCCTTGCAGCTTCTGCGCAATCACCCATTCACAGGTAGCAGTGCGCTTTCAACGCCGGCCTCCTCTGCCAGATTGCCCACTTTCCACCAACAGAGCAGTGGGCCCAGGACTGAGCCTTGCGGTACCCCACTTGTTAGCACCCCACTTCCTCTCCTGAGTGGGAATCCACCAGTGGTGAGTGGGTGATTGTGCAGGGGACCCAATGGAAGATAATGCGTGTTACCAGTGGAATACCTGTGCAGGTGTCATACTGAACCAGACTGAACATGGTCCGTGCCCATCTCTAATTTGAGCTATGTTTCACATAATGGTAACTGCATGGAGATTGCTATAACTTGCTCTTTGCTTTCCTGGTTACTTGCCAGTCACACAACTTGTACCTGACCAGGAATGCAAATAGCAACTTGTTAATCAGTAGCAATTCACCAAAGCAATTCACCAACACGGTTTATGCAAATTATACTTAACATAGGCAGAAACCCTAATGTAAGATTCTGGCCAACAATTTGATAATAAATTCATCTTTTAGTGTATTGAGGAATATTGTGACTCGATGGTTTGTGTACCTGCTCAGTCTGCTGTCCAAGTGCTAAATTTAAATGGACAACTCCAAGGTTCCTGGTCTCTCTCTTTATGCCTCTTTAGCTTTAAACCAAACTTGGACTGCATAGCTCGTCAAACAGATGACCGACCTTTCTAAAGTAGCATCCTACCTATAATCCAAGGTTGCTCAAAACAAGAGTGTCCACAAGAATTTTTCCACTTGGGAGTCAGGGTGGAAAGCAGCATAGTGGCATGTTAGTTCCCACATTGTCCAGCTGACATGTGAGCTTGCATACCCATAGATTTAGCCACATTGACTCTCCGTATTTAGTAGCAAAAGTTCTAAAGGCCCCAGACCCAAGAAGCATAAAGGTTCTGAATAACCACCCATTCTCCTAGATGCACAATTACTGTGCATAATGAACACCACTACAGCCCAGTGTATCTGTCGTGTGCGTTAACATAACAAATACATTTAAGATTTGGGGGATGGCAGTACGCAGGCACCCCTGGCTTGACACTAATGCAAGCCAAAATAAATCATGTTCTGTAAAGGTACGAGATCTAATAAGCATAAAGGTTATGTGGAACTACCTATTCCCGTCCTTCATCTGCATCCTTCTGGCATGTCTCAATACAACTGAGAATATATGTTGCCCGCATCATAATATAGGTGTGGATAAAATCTTGCTCTCTTTGGTTAAAAAATCCCTTAGGTTGAATAAAACAAAACAATAACAAACCACTCCATTGGGAGAGAAGATCCAGTCCAGCACACTCTTTAGAGTTCTTGTTTTCTATTGACTCTCCCATATATAGGGACATTCAAAACTGATATTGTCTACCTGAAATGGTGCATCCACTCTTCTGCTACAGATCTCTGTTACCACCTTATTTCCACCTTGTGCCACTACTTGGGAAAATTGAATCTAAGATTTCTTTAATTAAGTTTCTGGAAAAGCAAAGCTCTGGCACCATGGAATAGCTGAGGCCTAAACTAGACAATATAGTTAGTACTAGAGTTGCCAGCTATTAGGTTGCTGGCTGAAGTCTTAAAGAATTACTGCACATCTTTGGTTCTTTAGATGAGGAGATAAATCTAAGGGCAAACAGTGCTGGAGGAGATTTGTGTGAAGGTGTATGTTGGCTTTAAATCCAGTACTCTCTAAACCCATTTGCAGCTGGTGCTAGGGCTCCCTGGCTTGGCAGGCATGTGTTTGTGTACAGTGGCTTCCACAATCTTGGTCCACCAAAAAGCTGAGAACAAGGGGAAGGGATTAGGGAGGATTCCAGTGAGTTCAGAAATTGCTGCCATCATGACATCTCAAGTAAGGGAGGAAAGTTGCTCCAGCACTGGGACTTGTGATCCATCTTGTTCCACAAGCTCTCGGAGCTGTGGTGCTGGGCCTGGGAGAAAATGTCATTTGTGCTGCATGCACATTTTATTTGGATTCCCTGCACGTCCCTTTTCACAGTACGTTGGCTCCAAAGTAGTTCTGCCCCAACTCTTGCTTGCCCTTCTTGGCTCCTGTGACATCACAGGAGCAACACTTCATGTGACACTGCAAGGGCCTGCCACTATAACATCCCGAGACTTTAAGAATGCCAATATGAGTAATTTTGTGATTACTCAATACAGCCTCAGTGCCCACTCCCTGTAGCTTTTATAGAAGCCAGTAAAATCAGTCTTAGTTCGTCACTGGCAATGGGACAATGTTCTCTAACACATACAGCTGAGTATCATTCTAGTTTGGGGGATCCAGGAGAACTTGCATGGCAGAGGGAATGGCTGTGGACTTCAGGACCACCGCCCAGTACAATGCAATGGCCTTGCTCACTCTGTCTAATGGTAGGGCCAGCCTTGCTAAGAAAACACACACACACACACACACACACACACACACACACACACACACACACACACACACACACACACACACACACACACACACACACACACACACACACACACACACACACACACACACACACACACACACACACACACACACACACACACACACACACACACACACACACACACACAAAAAGTATCATTTTCAAGCTTTTTCTTTATTCTGGAACTTGCAGTTTCTACCTGTGTGGTGAAGAACATGGCAGACTACAAATAGCCACAGATTAAAGGCCCAAGAAGTAATGTCAGGGTCTCCACAAGGACTGAGAAAATTAAGAGAGAGAACCGCTGACACCGGTGTTTGTTTCACATACGAGTACGACTATCTTCATATGGTATCTGATAAACTAGCAAGGCCGGGCATCTGTTTTTTAATGATTTGCTGGTCTTCTGATGCGTGAGTTGCTAGGAGATATTGATGCTAGGGCCAGTAGTTGCCTGGCAACTGCCAGAAGCTGATGTTCCTCCTTCGAGTGAGTAAAGGGAGTACTGAACATGGTTTCTTCCACATATAGCTCCTGTTATTAATTAATTAATTAACTTATTTATTTATTTTCCCTGCCATTCTCCTTAAAAATGACCAAAGACAGCTTACATCATTAAGAGACAATATTTAAAGCAAAAAAACATTAAGTATATAGAAATGCTAAGACGGATCAAACGAATGCCACACACACACAAATGGTAAACAAAAGCAGCACCAAAAACACATTCAAAGCAGAAAGGCACAACTATCCATTTAAGTCCCAGGCACAAAGGAACAGCCTGCCTAAAGAGAAAGGTCTTCACCTTCTTGTGGAAGGACAGCAAAGATGGGGTCAGCCTGGCCTCCTGTGGGAGGGAGTTCTAAAGTCATGTGGCTCTTAGCATTGTGTACACCAGATATAGGCAGACTCCAGCCCTGGCGAGTTTGATTACCTGCTTTACCCAATGGGGCTGATGAAAGTTAGGCTTCAACATTTGATTGGCTACATGTTCCTAACCTTCAGAAAGAGAGAAAAGCATAGACAGACACAGACACACATTCTCTCTTAGGAAAGATCTTATGTACAATATATGGTTGTAGTAATTCTTTTTGTCTCACTGTTACATGACTGTAGCCAACTACATGTTTGTACAGCTCATATTTAAAAACTGAGGATATCAACCCGCCACTGTGACAGAACCAGCCTTGTTGCTATGGAGAAAAAAAAGTCACCAGATGACCGGTGTCAGAACCTAACTAAGGGACATTCTCTTAAACCGTTTTTATCCCCAGTGTACCTTACTGCATTTAATGTGTTTTGATGTTGCTTGTGTTTTTTGGTGTTGCATTCATTGATTCTTTTAGCATTGTATAATCACTGTTGTTAGCTTAAATATTGTCTTTTAATTGTTGTGAGCAGCCTTGGATCCTTTTTAAGGTGAACGTGGGTTTAAAATGGTTTAAATAAAAAAACACAAGTACAGTAAGTGTATGTGGCTGACTATAGCCACGTAACAAGAAAACATGATGTTGTTCTCCTTCAGTGAACAACAGAGTGGCATGTTCTGTGTGACCTACTATTCCAATCGGAGGCAGACAGCTATTCTCAGTTGTGGGGTGCTGGAGGGGAAGGTGTTGTCTTGCTGCTAGTGTAGTTGTAAAATACAGCTGCCAGCAAGATGTCTGGGTCTGGTCATGCATTAGGCTACAAAGAGCCTCAGCAAGTCATGCCATGTATGCCTTGAAATGAAGGGATGGGCAAAGTATGGTCCCTCAGATGTTGTTGGGTTGCAGTGGTCATCACCTCATGCTAGCCTTTCCAATGGTGATGGATTTAGGGAATTACAGGCCAACAACATCTTGAGAGCCACACTTTGCCCACACAAGCTTACTGCCTAACTTTTTCCAGTACAACCCTTTTGTACACACAAAAGGATCCACACATGTACATCTTGCCATGGAATCCTTGGGAAAGAGAGGCAAGCGTTCATGGTTATAGTGTCCCAAGACAGGTAGTATCTACCCTCAACAGCATGGGTGGCCTGGCTGCCAAGTGAGAGATAACCATACCTGAGACCCACTGGATCAGTATAGGTCTCTCTGGATCCCTACAAGCCAAATCATGGCAATAAATGTAGGCAACAGAAAGCTTGGGAGAATCAGCTGTATGGTTCTACTGCTAGTTTCCGCGTGACGTTCTACTAGGGAATCAGAGATGTCTTGCCCTATTTAGTGATATTGATGAAGTCTGTAATTAGGTTGTTTGGCATATGATTTTGTGCAGGTCTTAATGCTCAGATGGTGACGCAAACGCCATGGCCTAAGAAGCAGTTCTGTAGCTAGAGGAAATAAAATGTGATTCTCCACATGCTCAGTCCAGCTGCTTTGAAGGTACGTGTACTGAAGTTCTTAATGTTGGCCCATTATGTCCAGTGAGACTCTCATGCAATATTATGCAATTAGTGAATGGGAAAGCCAGCTCCCTAGTAATCAAATGTAGAAAAGTTCTTTATTTAATTTAAAGCCCCTGGCACTCAATTAAACCTTTATGACTAATGCTGAGCCAAAAATTTCTCCCATAAGATTTTTTTTAATCATTTGTACTTAATTTAAGAGATAAAAGTTGTTCACTTTCAAAAGTATTTCAAAGAAGTAGAAATTATCATGAGCAAGATTCAGGCTTCTTGTATTTATCTTACTTTTATGACGACTGAGGAGTAAGTGTGCATGTCCTGTCCTTCATGGTACAATAATCTTGGTAGCTGCTGACAATTTCCCACCTCATCCTGCAGCTTCCCACACTTCAATTACAGCCCAGGAAAAGATGTCACAAGCTTATTCTTTCTATAGGACTTATCATGGATCAGGAAGGGTTAGCACTTAGCAGTTAGGGAAGCTGCAAAGTGATTAAGAGATGAGTAGTGGAAAGGGAAAAATAAAAACAGCAGCATACAGCATTCTTAACCACTCTAGAATGTTGTAACAAGCCCAAATCCCAAAGGACTTTGAGAAAGAGGCAGAAAAGAACAAGTCTCCTTCATGGGCAAATAATTTTGGGAAATTTCCTGATACTCAACCAAAATCTGGCTTCCTGTAACTTGAGCCCCTTAATTATGTGTCCTGCACTCTGGGATTATCAGTAACAGATCCTGCCCCTCTTCTGTATGACAATCTTGCAAGTATTTGAAAAATGCTATAATATATCCCCTCAGTCTTCTTTTCTTAAGGCTAAACATTCCTGGTTCTTTCAGCCTCCATAAGGCTTGATTTCCAGTCCTCTGATCATCCTTGTTGCCCTTCTCTGAAATTGTTCCAGTTTTTCAGTATCCTTCTTTAAAGTGTCCAGATGAGGCCCAGCTCGTGCCAAATGCTAGTGCTTTATGGGATTTGGAGACTATACTTCTGTTAATGCAGCCTGAAATAGCATTAGGCTTTTTCTAGCCAATTCCAAGATCCTTCTCACTCATGGTGTTACTGAGCCAAGATTCTACCATCTTTTGACTATGGTGAGTTTTCCCCCTCTAAGTGTAGAACTTTGCACTTATCCCTGTTAAATTTCATTCTGTTGTTTTCAAGCCTATCAAGACCTTGTTGAATTTTGTTTCTGTCTTCCAGGGTGTTAGCTATTCCACCCAATATTGTGTCATCTGAAAATCTGATAAGCATTCCCTGCACCCACTCATCCTAGTCATTAATAAAAATGTTGAAGAGTACCAGGCCCAGGACTGAGCCTTGTGGTACCCTACTTGTTACCTCCTCCCAGTTCGAGAAGGAAGCATTGATAAGCACTCAAGGGTACGATTGTGTAACTAACTGTGGATCAATCTGATAGTCGTTCTATCTAGCCCACACCTAGTTAACAGAAAGGCAGCATATAAGTAATTTAAATAAGCAAGTGCCCTTTTTTGGTTGCAGCTCCTTAGTTGTTGTTTTTTTTTTTTTGAAGCTCAGTTGGTCTTTTTTTGTGGTTCTCCACCTTCATTTCTTAATGGAAATGTTTGTAGTTCTACCTTAAGAATTTTCTTTTGGACTCCTTTTTCTGTTAGGATGTCCTACCATGGAACTTTACTTATCATTCTTCTGAGTTTATTAAATTTGGCTTTCCTAAAATCCAACATACGCATGCAGCTACACTCTGCTTCTGTCTCCTTTGACATCAAGAACAGAAGTAGAACATGGTCACAGAGTTCCCCTTACTGCCACTACTTACACCAAGATCTCTCTACTGGTTAGAATCAAGTAAAGATAACTGATCCTCTAGTTTCTTCCACCACTTTTTGTAGGAGGCAACTTTCAGCAACACAAGCCAGGAGTTTCTTGGAAGGGCCATATTTGCCTCCCAACAATTGTCAAGATAATTCAAATCTTCCACTTCTACTACATCATGTTTCTGAATTTCTTGGAATTTGTTTTTAAAAGGTTTCATCTGCATCTTCTCCTTGATTGAGTGGTTAGTAGTAGACTCCAACTACCATGTTCCTTTTGTTTTTTGCCCCTGCTATATTAATCCAGATGGTCTTAATGGGTCAACCAAGCCCATTCTCCTGCATTTCTGTGCAGGGATAAGTATTTTTTACATATACTGTGACTCTACATCACTTTCTTTTCATTGTGAATAGTTTATATCCTCCAATTATTGTATTCCAATCAGGGGAGTCACCCCACCAAGGTTGAGGTGGATTTCTGAGAAACACAACAAAAGTGGAACTTATAGATTTCTCCCCTCATTATTTTTATTTCAGCTAGTATTACTGGTTTTTAAAAGGCATACTCCTGTCTACATTCAGAACTACTCTTTTATTTTAATACTTTGTCCCAGTATCAAGGAACCAGCAATATTATACAAAGCACAGATTGAATAAAAGCTGCTGACTCGATTTAGGAAAAAAGTTTTTATTATTTTCAACAATTTCATTGTTTTAACACTAGATTGTAAATTACCCAATCATTGCGTATTGTCTGGATAAAACTGACAGACAAAGAAAACAGCAAATCAGTATCTTCCTTTAAAGACAATGAGCGGTCTCCAACATGAATGTCCAGACACTATGTTCTAACTTATACCTCACCACAACATACAGTGCTGTTGTTCTTGTGCACAGAGCAATCTGCCACAGAAGGTTAAAAGCAGGGGAAATTCAGGCACCTCACTAAAACTTCTCTGGAATTTATTAGAAGATGACAGTTTCTGTTGGACTTCTGAGGGCTTGATTTTTTTAAAAAAAGAACAGACTCTGTCTAGTACAGAATAAGGGCTTCCAAAAAGTAAGGGCTGATGATATAACAGACCATGGTAACATATAATTAGCAGATGTCTTGTTGCCTAATTGTGTCTGTTTGTTGCTTTTACAACTTCAGAGCTGGAAGGGACCCTATGGATCATCGAGTCCTCTAGGACAGTGGTCCCCAAACTTGGGCCTCTAGATGTTCTTGGACTACAACTCCCAGAAGCATTCATCACCACCTCTTTTGGCCAGGATTTTTGGGAGTTGAAGTCCAAGAACATCTGGAGGACCAAGGTTGGGGACCACTGCTCTAGGAGGCACAGTGGGGAATCAAACTCCCAACCTATGGCTGTGCATTTAAACCCTTGAGTTATCCAGCAATTTGTTGAATTGTTGAAGCTATCATGAACTATATGGGAGGAAAGTACTAACAAAGATGAAGGACAGGCCACCAGAGCTACAGTTAAACATACACATGCCATTTTTCTTAACTGGATTTAAGCCATAGAATCATAGAGCTGGAAGGGACTGCCAATGTGAAATAGTCCAGCCATTCCAAGCAGGAGATCCACAGATAAAGCATCTCCGATGAGATATCCAACATCTATTTAAAAACCTCTGTGAGAAAAGTCTATCACCCTCTAAGCGAGTCCATTTCACTGCTGAAGACCTCCAACAATAAGTAAGTTCTTCCTGGTGTTTAGATAGCGTCTTCTTTCTTTGAATCCACTGATTCAGGCCCTACGCAATGGAGCACTTACTTCCACCAGCACAACAGTTGCAATGGGAATTATGTGGCCAAATGTACTGTTGAATTGTGTGATACCTTGCTGCTTTAGCATAATACCCAGCAAACATACACGGGCCTAGTTTTACATAATGCTTGCACAAGCAGAATTTTAAGCCTGTGATAGCCATAACAGGTTGTAGGGTATACACAACTGTATAATCCAGAAGAGAAGAGCCAAGGAGGATGCTCTGGAAAAAGGAATGGGAAAGGCTGACAAGCCCACATTCCATGCTTGACCTACAAAGCTGGTCTGTTTTTTTTCATCCAATCTATACAGACCATGTTCATAAGAGCACCGGGACAAGTGGCCATCCTCGATTAATACATCTAATCTTATTTTAATGTCCAGTCAATGCTACATACTGTTGCAGTGAATTCCACAGTTTAACAATGTGTTGTGTGATGAATAAAAATGAAGGATTACCTCATTCTTAATCTGTGCCTCTTAGGCTTTGAAACCCTTGCCAGGGCCTTACCAGCCTGGGCTTCTGGCCAGTTACGCCACTTGTTGACTGGAGAATGCTCTTCCATGATCCTCTTTTGCTCTAGGGCTAGCAACTGACAGAGAGAGCAAGTGAAAACATGAAAGGGATGGAGATGAACCCGGGACCACTACATACTTCTCTACGTTCAAAAAAGCAAATGTACTTGGCTATAGAAAATGTGCTCATCAGCCTCCAGTTTCCACAAAGGAATTTAATTTTCAGGAATGATTATTTAAATTACCAGATCAGTAGACTAAGATTACATGGCCTATACCAGGGCTGGAGAAACTGGCCCTCCAGATGCCTTAAAATGCTTGCCCCAGAAATTCCTGCTAGTAAGATCAATTGTTAAGAGAATCTAGTAGTAATAGTCTAAATAGCTAGAGAGTAGAATGCTCCCTGTTCCCCAATTAAACTTTAAAATTAGAAGGGAGAAGATGTTTTACCATTTTATGAATTTCCACCTGGACTAGCTGACAGATTCCCTCCATCTCCTGTAAAATGTGCACATAAATAATGGATGAATAATCTTACTGCTTCTCCTTTTTGTCTTTCCACTGGTAGGCCATAAATTAAAAAAAAGCAAAACACAGCTTTCTAAGCAGGCATTTGGCATCTGAATTTATACACTTTATGCTATGGCAGGTGATAGTTACAGTATTATAATATTTCTATATAATTTAATAATGCTTTCATATGTTTTAATTCTTTGTTTGTCTAAGCACCATTTATTTATTCTGTTTTAAATGTTGGAAATTGCCTTCAGTTCCTTACATAGGAAGAAAGGCAGTAAATAAATATATGCATAAAATAAATAGAAACAATAAATATGTCATGTGAACCACAAACACACAAAGAATACGTGTGGGTTTTTGTTTGTTTGTTTACTAAAGTGCATGAATTCCCCTGCTGCTTCATGTACAATAAGAAAGGACAGAACAACAGCTCAGGAAAAATAAACCTGCTTCTCTTTAGTTCTGGAGAGATGTGTTTGCCAAACTGGCCATTAGAGGGCAGATCCATCATCAGATTCAGAGTATAAAACAGTGGCAGTGGTGGTGCCTGAAACAACAGTGACAAATGCTAAACAATTATCTGAAAACAAGGAGATCAGACACATTTGTGAGCTTTAGATCAGAATGTTTGACCACTGTAGCATGAAAATCAACCACAAAGATTTTATGGACAGTGAGTACATTTGCTTATGGCAAGTATAATTGAATTAAACTACTTCCATAGCCCACTCTCTTTTCCTTTTTATCCTAAGGACCATTATTACAATGGTCTGTCTAGAGCTGATCCTCTTAAGAACCAAGTCTGTCATCATCACATATTGTACCCATGTACTGCCATCTGCACGTCACAACCTGCACACACCAAAAGGAATATATTATTGCTTGTATGCCTATTCAGACTTTCTTTATAAAAAAGACTTTTGCTTTGTTTACAGAATACACAATTATGACAAACTAGCTAAGTGGTTTTTTTTTTGTTTGTTTCATCTTTAAAATACAACATCAATTCCTTCAAGAAAGGCTTAGATCTTAGATGAAGATCTTTAGCAGAGATGTACTGAACAATTGCAAATATTCTTACACAATATTAATTAATATCAACTTAACAACAGGTTCAAGTGAAGTATCTATAGGACTATTTCCTGATAACTATTTACAAATGTTTTCATTTTGGGAAAAATACAAATAGATAAAATGTAACACAAAGCATCTAATGCTAAGCCAATAAACATTAATTCAAAGAAAGTTAGATGTGCTGAAGTTTCACTGAATTTATGGGAACCAAGTTAGTTGTAACTAACTTGCATTCCATTTATTTTGATTAAAATGTGACTAAACATTATCTGGATCAGGAAAAACAATGAATACACATTGTACCAAGAGCATAAAATGTTTTCCTTAGAAAAAGTTAAATTATATAATCTTAAAAAAAATACAACAATTTTGTTTTTAAAGAAAATATTTCTCCAGTGTCAAAATTATTCAATGGCATGTAGCAAACTAACTTAAAATAAGTTTCATTTAAAAAGTTGTCCTGCTATTGAAGTTACTGCTAAACATGCTTTATACTGAGATTTTTACTGCCTCAACATCTACAGTACTTCATTCTAAACATAAACCTATGACATTTCTTTTGCCTGATGACTTAGGTTTGTTAAAACAGTACATGGAAAAGGGATCCAGTATTAAAAACATTACAAAGGTGTAATTATATACAACAAAGGCATTCACAATTTGATTCCTCTTACTTCAAATGTCCTTCACCCCAGAGTTAGGAAGCATGGGCTGAGCTAAGAACAGCCTGGGTTTCCTCAATCCCTGATCCTCAAGAAGAGCTCTGCTTATAATGACCTGATGCTTAAGAGACACTGGGAATCTGACTTCAACTCTCTACTTCAAAAACAATTTCCTGCATAAACTCAGGCTCTTCCTGAGCAATGACAAGAGCTGTCGGTTGGAAGTCACTGACACGTGCGCTCATTGGCACTTTCCCCTTGAATGTTCAATGCCAGAAACGGTAAGAGAACCCTATTTCTATTTCTACCCTATGAATTAATGAGGGGCAATAAAACACTACCAGAAGACTAAGGGCCTCATTAGACAACAATGATCCCTTTCCCTTTTTTTACAGCAACATAATTTACTATGCTAAGCATTTCTCTACAATTAAATGTGCCAAAGCAATCGGTGCTTACATCCCAATGATAATTTCAAGGATACTCAGACTTTGACCTGGGCAAAGCAGAATCCTCCCAGGATAATGTTTATTATATCTTTTTCATCACTTGAGGAAGCACTGCATCTAGATACAGGATCAGCGTCTTCCCTAATGAGACCTGGAAGAAAACACTTTTGCATTTGAAGAAAATGTGGATATGAGAATAGTTTCCCTGCTTCAAGAAAACAAGAAACAACAATAAATCTCAGAGCTCAAATTTTCTGTGTTCTTGGTATAGGGGCTGGGAGGATTCTGCTTTGCTCTTCTTACTGATGCAGTTGTTACAGTTATTTAACTGAATAGTGTAGAGGTTGATCAAGCCATCAAACAGACAGTTTGAGTCTTAGTCACTTCCACTAACAAGCAATGGAATGTCAGGGTGCAAAAAGTACCAGCACAGAAACAATCACCAATCGGACACATGCTGATATTTCCAAACACAGATTTTACATCCTCATTAAAGAAGTAATAAATAAATTTGTACATAGACACAGTTCTGATTTAAGCTTTTAAAAGGCAGTAAAACATCAGATTTAAAATGCTGAACTCTTGCTTTGCAACGTCAAAATGATAAGAAGTTAAAGCCCTGGGTCCAAAGTTTTTTAAAGGCTACAAAATAAACTACACCCCACAGTCTGGGTGGCTTCAGAAATGAGTTCTTGAATATTCTGGGGATGAAAGGAAAGAGAAAATCCAGGTTTGCACACCTAAAGGGGCTCTCTGGATCTATGAAGTATAACACAGACAAAAAGAGGCTCCATATATTAATGATATCAGATAACTATTTCTTGGGGGATTCTAAATTATCTCCCAGTACAAAATGTGTACACTAGTACACTTATCTATCTGAGGATGCAGACAAATGTAGAAAAGCTTCACTAGCTGTAACCCAGCTTTGTTTGGATGCAAAGCCTACTCACTTTCAAGAGTAACAGGATTTACATCCAAGGTGTAAAAATTCCAAACTGTGCCATGTTGCAAAGAAGCTTGAGACCAGTCTCAAAAGGCTTGCATCAACTCTTACAGACATGTACCTCCAATTTTTGTGCACAACTTTTCTGGACTATTCATGGAGGGGGTGTGCTAAGTCTGAAGAAGTGGAATATTTTCCACAAAAGCTTGCAATTTGTTATCATTCAGAAGAGATGCTAAGAACAAGAATGGCTTACAGTTTGGAATGCATCATTTCTGAATCTTGTTCACATGGACTGAAAGTGAGCTGTTTTAAGATCTGGCCTACATTTTAGCCTTTCCATTTCAGTTCACATGATGGCTTACTTTACAGAGTTGCCAATCTTTTTTAGTGGCAGACAAATCCTTGCTATGAAAATACTGATTCTGAGCATGCCCAACAGTTAGGCTCACATTTTCAGGAGACATGGGCAAATTAGTGAAAAGCCCTTCTGCATGGATCACATGTGAATGTAGATGAACAATTAATTGTTCAGTGGAGGTCTTGTCCAGAGGTTTAAGGTTTTTACTGTGTTCCATTTTGTTTTCATTATGGCTCCTGAAACCTCTCAGCAAAGATTCTGAGTTGTCTTGAAAAAAAAAGAACTGTATCAAGCTCAGTTCTAAAAGAACTATAAAATGGCTCCACTGAATTGCAAACAAAGAAATAAGCAAGCAAGCAAGCAGCTCTGCTCATAGTAAATGGGAGAAGAGAGGCTGTGTCCTTTTACAGAACTCTCTTCCCAAGGAGCCTGGCCTAGCACCAAACTTGCTGGAATTTAAATGATAAGCAAATATGTTATTTTTCTCTCACCTTTTTTGCTTCCCACCTTTGGGGTGTTAACTGTTTCAATCTGCTACCTGTAGCTGACTCCTGCATTTTTTTGCTGTTTATTTATTTATTTATTTATAAATTTTGATTTTACATTGTTTTAACTTGTCACTTAATTACCCTGGGAACCAACTAGTTACTGGTTGGTACACAAATACAGGACCTGCTAATCATGGGGAGGCAGTCAGCTCGAATAATTTTTCAACATCATGCCTGATATTGTGCTGTAACAACAGGTGAGAAAACCAGGGATTGATTCAGTAGTTCTACTCCCAATCTCCCTATCAGCAAGTGCAGAGAATTGACAACTGCAAGATACATACAAAATATGACTCATTAGGTTTACAGGTTTAAGCAACATTTTAAAAACCATTTGATTTATAAAGCATGATAAAAGTCTGTTGCTCCGTATCTAGGTTTGGAATGTGTTTGTTTACCTCCCTCTGCCAAGTCTTAAAGTCAAGGTGATTTTAAAAATTGATGGATACCAAGCTCTACAGCTAACCCAATCTATCCTAGTTTGTAGATATATTGTACAATGCTGTGCAGCACCTACTGAGCACAATGAAGAGATGGCAGCTTGAAGTACTGTTAAGACAGTCTCAATATACTCTTTAAAAAGAGTCACAATGTACTTTGACCAGCATGCAACTACCTTCCATCAGCTCACACAGAGAAACATTTAGATATACACTGGAAAAGGAATTATATGGAAATCACAGGCATGGAGGGGAAATAGTCAAACTCTGGAGCTTCCGTGATTTTAAGATCCTTTAAATTCTTAATGTTCTCTTATTCTATTATCTATATTAGGTTATTTCTAAGCTCATTACTTGGAACTAATGCTACTAAGTCATTTGGTTGTTACATCCCAAATGATCTATAATTTATTACTGTCTAAAGTTCATAACAAATCATGCTTTAGCCATGCGTATTTCATAGCCCATGTGTAAACCTTGTTATTACTTTGTGCTGTAACAACAAAACAGGAAGCCATTTCAGTTGGCTCATTAATATCCATATGGGAACAGCATCTTAAACTGCAGAACAAAGTCAACCTTCGAAATCCTAACAGGAGAAAAAACAGATTTGACACAGCAATAATTAAATATTTGCTGGCAATGAGAACAAAACAGAACAGCTAGTAATGTACAAATGGTAAATCTAAATACAGATAGAGCATCCCAGCGAATATAAAACTATTTATTCTGGAGCCAGCAACTGTGAAAAACAGCTGTGCCCAGATAAAATGCTTTACTGTGCATTCTGGTTATTAAGGAAATCACCAAACTACTGTACTGTATGTGACTCTTCTGTTCACAACTGTTGTCTTCATAACTGTATGCAGAATGTACATATATACGGATGTGTGTGTATGTATGTATACTGTATATATACCTATCTTTTTATTGGTTAACATAAAATATTTACATAATTCTTTTTTGCATTTAAAAATCACTCACAAATCTCCTTAGCAGTGACCAGGGCATTGGTAGGAATGACCTGGTAAATCCCTTTGATGTTGCTTAGTTATCACTTGTCCAGCTGGATTGCACTTAACTCCATTCAAAAATAAGGCTTCTCCTGCTGAGCTACCCTGCACTACTACAGTAGAAGACACACCCTTATTTTACTGAATCTGGAATGTATACATCTACATGGTGCAAATTATGGCAAATGGAAACTAATGCATCATGGGTAGAAAACATCCTTTCATAGTTCAGATGTATGCACAGGCACATGCATGACAGACACAGAACCACATGAAATGTTACTTCTGCCCATTCATTCATGTTTGCCAACAAGCCACACAAGAGGAGTCATTACTGTAAATTGTGAAAATGCTCTTCTGAATCACTGCCTTCTGTGCCTGAACTTTGGAAAAAAGTTCTTCCTTCAGATGGCTTCACATTACACCTGGATTAAATAAAATTACAGTCATGCTTTACCGCCCATCTTTAAGATCCTAAGATCTCTGTGTACATGGCACCTTCTGTTATTTTCCTGTGATTTTTTTTAATACAAACATTTATATCATAAGTTGGACTGCAATGATGGAATAAAGTATTGCTACCTGAAACCAATCCCTAGTTCAAAGGGAAATGGCACATTACAAGATATGCAGTAACAAAACAAATCATATTCTATGAGATCAACAACACAACCAAAGAAAGCACAGCAGAAGCTGAGGCTAAGTATGGTGTGTGTTTGCAATGTTCATGTCTAACAGTGGGCTAGTAAATCTCAACTCTGCAAGACTTGATTTTGCCTTCAGCAATGTTTTCTGTGTAAGAGTCCAACTAATTGGCCTGCTACGGTCCTTGTATTAGAACTGACTGCTGTAGCCAGACTATATATATTCTCTCTTCTTCTCTTTTCTTCAGCAGTAACATTAGCCTAAGTCCTATAATAAAAGACACTGCTGGTAATTTGGCACAGTGTAAAAAATAAAAATCCAGCAACTGTATTTATACACAGACAGTTGCAGTTCCTTAGCCTCCACCATTAAGGAAACAAGTAAACAAGTTTACAAAACCCAGAAAGTTTCCCAAAAAAGGTCAGATGTCTTGAATATTTAAGAACTGCCCAAAGTTGTCTTTTTCAAATTTGTAAAATAGCACTATGATAAAAGTATCATTCCCCACCCGCCCCACCGTATTAAAAGTTGCTGCAGTATTTCAAGATTTAATACTGACTTGAAGCAAAGATGTATGGATGACAGTGGGAAAATGGAAACAAAACAAAACAAAAAAGGTGTGTCTTGTGTGTGTCATTCCATAATTAGGACTTGTGCCCTGCCGTTCCACCTATTTAGGTGTAGAAAGGCCATTGGTCTCCATCTTGGATTCTGCCCAAAGTTATTTGGCTATCACCACACCTTCAGGCTCCCCCAAGGACTGATCAAAGATACAATGCACTTGAGGACAGCATTCCAGCAAACAAAACCTTGACAGCATGATGTTAAAAACAGAAGCAGTCCCCGAGCACTTCTCTGCTCATTAAGACCTATCACTGCAAGGTCCCACTGTGCTTTCCAAAGAAAGCTGTGAGGATTGGCGCAGGAGTGGAGCGGTCGCTGGATCCACCATCGAGGATGTTGGGAAAAGCTTATACCAACCGACTGCCATAGTTGACAAATCCAGTTCTTCCAAAAGAACCCGGGCAACTCCCATGAAATGTTTGCGTTCCATGCGTCCATAGTTCCCCCAGACAATCACCTTGGAAATAAGAAGAGCAGAAAGAGGCTTTAATCTGTATGTAGTTACCACATGGCAGATGGGAAACAGGCATGGATTTATATCTTGTAATAAAGGATTGTTATACATGCTGCAGTAGCAGCCACAGAGCCATGGCTAGTAATTTTTTCCCCTGGGGTAAGCTGCACTATCTCCCACTCACTCTGCCCTGAGACATGAGGCTCAACCCTGCCCCTAGAAAAGGAAGAGGAGAATGAGGCATCCCTCCAGAGAAAGAGAAAACATATGCTTTTAGGAAAAAAAGAGAAAGAATAGACTGGAAGAGTTGTAAATTATTTCCCTAACAATCATCACTAAATTCACCTCTAGATTTTGGTGCCCTCTAAATTTTAGTGCCCTGAGGCCAAGGGCACTCAAGTTACAGCCTTGGTAGAAAATGCAACTTATTGGCCCCTTCCTTACATTGTTCCTTGCAGAGAAAGAAAAATAATGCTTGTATATTAGAGAAATATATAGTGCCTCGCCAACAGGGAAAGAGAGCTTTCCCACCCATCTCTGTGACTTTATCTTTCTGCCCCACTGGACATGCCAAGAATTTTACTTGGTACCTTTTGAGTCCAAAGGATGACTTTTCCTCCTACCTAGCCCCACTTTCAGTTTGGCAGTCCATGTCATTCCTAGCTCGGCAACCTACCTGTAGAGTAAGCCAGAGATAAGCTCATGTTACCTGCAGTACTTTCCCTTGTGGGCTCTCTGGAAACAGCAGCACTTGGTTGTACAAAGGGTCTAAGGATTTGCGAGCCACTTTGGTCTTCTTCTTTGCAATACACACTCCATTTTCCAGTAGATATGCCTTGATATAAGCAGCTAGGAGAAAAGCACATAGTGAAACCTTTTTTCTCCCTCCATGTTAATATAAAGGACATTTTCTTTCATTCTTTATAATGCTTGTCAAGTAAGCTGCTGTTATTATACACTACAACAATGAGAAATAATTTTATTTGTCACTTGTTGTTCTCTCTTTCCTTTTTCGTTGCTTTTGTTGCTGAAAAATGTCTTACAATCGACAGGAGAATGGGATAAAACCTGAAAAAAGTGTCAACATGTCTTTAAAATGCTTCAAAATTATCATTGAAAGTAACTTTTGAAAATAAATCAAAAACATTACATATTATACCAATGAGGTAACTTTGATCTCACTCATTACATTACTTTTATTGTATGCCTATTACCTTAAAAAAGTAACCATATAGAAAACTGTGCCCTTGGTAATTCATTGCATCCAATTTGTATCCAGTCCTGCTACAGTGGTGCTTCGCTTTACGATTGCCCCACATTACGACAAATCTGCTTTACGACAATCTTTTTGCGATCACAATTGTGATTGCAAAATGATAGTCTAAGCGGGGGAATTTCGCTTCGCGATGATCGGTTCCCTGCTTCGGAAACCGATTCTTCACAAAACGATGATATTTAAACAGCTGATTGGCGGTTTCAAAATGGGCGCCGGGTAACTAAAATGGCTCCCCACTGTGTTTAGGGACAGATTCCTTGCTATACAGGCAGCGAAAATGGCCACCATATGGAGGATCTTCGCTGGACGGTGAGTTTTAAGCCCATTGGAACACACTGAAAGGTTTTCAATGCGTTTCAATGGGGTTTTTATTTTCGCTTTACGATGTTTTTGCTTAACGGCGATTTTCCTGGAACGGATTATCGCCGTTAAGCGAGGCACCACTGTATATGTTTCCACTGATGGGCTCCAAAAGCATTAACAAGCTACAAACCCGTGCCATGACAAATTGGTAGCTGAAATGTTGAGATTTCCTCTTCAATGCCCTGAGCCTGTGACATATGCACCAGTGCCACTTAGTCTTGTTGTTACATCGAAGCAGTTAAAGCAATAACTGCTGGATGTGCCTGCTTATACATGCCTCACTGTGAAATTAGATCAGATTAGTCATTTATGGTTGGGTGCGTCTTAAGGCCAACTAGCTAGGTATTTTACATTCTATCTATTACATTTGTATTTCTCTATTCCGCCAAATGGTTCCCAAAGTAGCTATGCATTTAAATGTGCATGTATGTTATCAGTATGCCAATTTTGTATTAATGTGCTTTTAGAGCATTCCAATAAAGACACCTGGATTGGTGGTAGCTCAGTGAATGGAAAAATAGCTTGAAACAGAATATTATTCAATCAGTGTTTTCTCGGTTGTTGCTTTTAAAATGTATTCTGGAGTTATAGGCTTTCCATACCCACTCATATTGGCTTCTCCTACCTAGATCTACTCGAGTCACTTGCTATAGCCAGGAAAGACGGCTGAGGGGCCTAATGCTGAGAGAGGCCTGGAAAGAACTAGAAACCGGGCCTTCTCGGCAGTGGCCCCTCGACTTTGGAACAGCCTGCCATCAGAGATCCGCCTGGCACCCTCGTTGGGTGTTTTTAAGAGCCAATTAAAGACTTGGCTCTTTAGGCAGGCATTCCCTCCTGTCAATACTTGACTTTTATTTTTTTCTAAGTCTTTTGTTTATATTACCCATCTTGATTAATACTTTATTGTCAATTTAATAGTTGTTTTAACTGTTTTATGAATAATTTTATTGTAAGCCGCCCTGAGTAGACATTGTCTAGAAGGGCGGGATAAAAATCTAATAATTAAATAAATAGATAGATAGATAGATAGATAGATAGATAGATAGATAGATAGATAGATAGATAGACAGACAGACAGACAGACAGACAGACAGACAGACAAACAAACAAAAATATTCCTTCACAAAAACCAAGCAATCTCTGCCATTTTAATTCAACAGCGTTTACTGCTCCTATCCAGTATTTTGTAGAGGCAAAGTCTGAGGCATTTATTTATTAAAAGGCAGAAACCATTTGAAGAGAGACTGAAGAAAATTTACCTGGGAGAGTTTTTGAGCCGGGCTTTGGAGTCAGTCCTCGGGCTTGAATGATATCCACTTCCAGTTGTCCGTTTCGTTCCTGTAGGCCAATTTCCACATCCCCTGGATACCAGGCACAAAAGAAATTAAAATTTTAAAAAAATATATAAAAGTAAATAATATAAAATCTTTTTGCTCCCTTGGTAAATTAAGGACTTTAAAAGATTAACAGGGGGATGTGTGGTCCTCCAGAGATTACTGGACTGCATAGGCCATGTTTCTTTAATACTAGTTATGTTGTTAAGGGCTGATAGGGAAAACAATCAAGTAATATATGGAGGGATACACAGTCCCTGTTCCTGTTTTGTAGAATGCTCTATACTGTCTCCAGATTATTAACAAGTACAGGTCAGGTCAGGCCTATCCCTTGCATTGTAAGATGCCAGCCTATGGACAAAATCATATGGAGGAAGTGATAACAGAACTTGTCACATAAAGCAGTGACGCAGTTGTGTAATTCTGGACTTTACAGCTGAAGGTCTCATGCAGGTCTCTCTCCCTATATCAGGGTGGGCAGCTTTGGCAGGCTTAGAGGACAAAATTTTGCCCCCAAACACTAGGACTGAAAATACTGAGCCAGGAAATATCAAATGTTCTGATTTGGAAGATTTAGGATGTAGATTTGGAAGAATCTTTTCAATCTATTTAAGGACAGACTTATTCCTCCTGAGGATTCTAGGGGGAGGAGAACAACCCCCCCTTTCTTTGCTTAGGAAGAAATCGGAATTCTCCATGGGAGCAGCAAAAACCAACTTGAGTGCCACTTGCACCCTACAGGCCATGCTTTGCTTGCTCCTGCTTTAGATGGAAAGTCTGGTGAACCCTCAATATTGTTTGTAAAGGTTTTCCTGCTCTTCCTGCTGAGTTGGCATGATGGCAGTCTTAATCAGATAATGTGAATGGAGCTGTGGCTCACTGGTTATCAAAGTGATCCATCAGGAAATCTAACTGCCGAAGCCATCCTCTAACTGATGGCTTCCAAAATCTGAATGCTTTCTCAAATGATTTTACATTAAGAGATACCAGAAAAATTGGAGGAAAACATGTTTATATATAAGATGTAAATACTGAGCTACAATATTTGTGGCTTATGTGAATACACCAGCTAATGCAACATGATGTGGCCACTTAAGTCCAGAGCTTGGAAATGTTACTTATTTAGACTATAAATTCTGGAATCCCTGAACCAACAGGTCCACTGGCCATACTGGCTGTAGGATTATGGAAAGTCCCAAAAAAGCTGCATACAATGAGCTCCATTATTTCTTTAAATTCATCTTTTGTACTCTGTACATCCAGCAGCAGTTAAGCATTACATATCCTGTACATTATCAAATTAAAATAACATTTCTGATGAACGGAAAGTTCACATAAATAACAGATTTGCACTACTAAACTCAATTGATCGTGAACCAGAAAAACTGTGGATTGAAACCAGAGCTATTATCCAAGAAGAAAGCAAAAAGACAACTCCTATAGTAAAAAGAAAAACTTAGATGGATGATGTAAGAAACACTTAAAATCAGAAAGGACAGAGGAGAAGCAAAAGCAAAAGATGACAGATGCAGGATCAAAGCCCTAAATGCAGTTTTTCAGCAACTGTTATATAAAGACAAAGAAAACTACTACATCAACCAGTGCAGAGTAATAGAGGAGAACAACAAAAAGGGGAAAACAAAAGGTATCTTCCAGAAGATCCAAGAAATCAAAGGGAAATGTAATCCTAGACTTGGAATGCTGAATGGCCAACAGAGAAGCACACTATCTGATTATAGTGGAAACAGTATACTAAATATCCACAGAAGAGACAAAAGGATGACAGATTCCTTTGGAGAGGAATCCTGTGAGGAAGAACCTGCAGTTCTAGAAGTTGAAGTGAAAGCTGCTCTGAAAGCATTAGGAAGAATCACTAGGGATAGATGGGATTCTGATAGATCTGTTTCAAGCCACAGAGAATAAATCTGTTAAAATCCTAACAAGAATATGTCAACAAATATGGAAAACAAAACAATGACCTGCTCAATATACATTCCAATTCCCAAGAAAGGAGGTACCAAGGAGCGCAGTAACTATAGGACCAATGTTTTAATTTCTCATGCAAGCAAAGTGATGCTCAAGGTGTTGCAACAAAGGCTTTTACCCTATATGAAGCGAAAAATAACTGACGTACAACAGACTTTGAAAAGGAAGAGGCAATCAAGATCACATTGCAAATATCCACTGACTACTAGAGAGCACTAAAGAATTTCAGATCAGTTTATGCTCTATAGACTACAGCAAAGCTGTTGAAAAATATGTGTTGTTTCGAAACAAATGGGTGTGCCTCAGCACTTGATTGTCCTGATGTGTAACTTGTATTGTGGAGAAGAAACTACTATTAAACAGAATATGGAGAGACAAAATGGTTTCCTATAGGCAAATGTGTCGAGACAGTGGTGCATTTTATCTACCTAACTGTTCAATCTGTACACAGAACACATCATATGGAAAGCCAGACAGGATTCAGATGAAAGACGAGTGAAAGTTGGTGGAAGAAACATCAATATTTTAAGATTTGCAGATAACACCATCTTACTGGCAGAAAGCAGCAACGATTTGAATTGGCTGTTAGGGAAAGTGAAAGAAGCAAGTGCTAATGTTAATTTGGGAATAAAAAAATTGAAAGAATTAAGAGATTTTGCATACCTTGGTTTAATCATCAATCCAAATGGAGACTGCAACCAAGAAATCAGAATACTGGGACTAGGAAGGGCAGCAATGAGGGAAGTAGAAAGGATAATCAAGTGTAAGGATGTGTCACTGGAGACCAAGACCATCCACGCTCTTGTATTTCTAATCACCATGTGTGAGAAAGCTGGACAGTAAAGAAAGCTGACGGGGGGAAATGATTCATTTGAAATATGGCACTATAGGATAGCTTTGCAGATATGATGTGGATCCTAGAACAAATCAAGCCTAAACTATCTATGGAGGCAAAAGTTTTGAAACTGAATCCGTCCTACTTTGGGAATATCCTGAGAAGACAGGATTCCCTGGAAAAAACAGTAATGCTGGGAAAGGTAGAAGGCAGCAGGAAAAGATGAAGACCAAGTATGAGATAGGATGGCTTTCTAAAACAGACCATGGGCTTGAGTTTGCAAGATCTGAGCAGAGAGGACAGGACAGGTTGGACAGCACTAATTCACAGGGTTGCCATGAGTTGGAAGTGACATGACAACACATAACAACAACAATCAAAACTAATTATCACATATTTTATTCTTGTCCATTTCTAAATCTCCCCCTCCCTCTGTTTTGTCCATTGTTTCCATAAATCTGCTTTCAGACTAAAAAAACCCTGGGTAGTAGGGACCAGTCCTAATTATTTTTGGTAACGAAATAGTTACACATATGGTGCTATACAAATAAACATACATACATATATATCTGCATTAATTTTCAGTTCCTTACCCATAGAGGTTGTGGCCAAAGTCTGGCGGCCCACAAACTGTGCAGGCCCCATACTCCCCAGGAAATCACTGAATTGTCCAGCAGATGCCAGATGAACTCCATTGAAATTCAAGCTGCAAAATTAATTGGTTGGCACAAGCGATTATTTCAAGTCTTTACAGTGATCTGGCAATTAAACAGTCTTAAGTTAACTGGACAGATGCAAGAAATTGAGAGCTATTTGTATAAGCTCCTGTCTTAATTGATTTTCACAGTGCCTTGTTACATATCATCCACTTTCAGTTTCTCTCTTCAGTTCACATAGGATATGTGCTCTTTTATCAATAATTGCAGACAAGCAGTTATCATCATAACAAATCATTTTGAAAAACACACCCTATAATCTTTTTCCATATCAGGCTTAAGTGTTCCCCCTCCTCACCCTGCTTTCATACAGTGGAAAAAAATGATCATCTGTAGACTGCAGGGACAAGTGGTTTACGATGATGGAGGCGATGATGACAGCTTGTATGCACTCTTTGTCCTGAGGTTGTGACTTTTGGGAAGAAACCTAGAGTTGAAGAGGCTAGCTCCTCTCCTTTTTACACTCAATGAAAACAGATGAAACCATGCATTCCTGCCTATCTTCTCACAACTAAATTGTATTGCTAAGCAGAATAGCTTGCATTCTGAAATGAAAATAATGCCACAATATTGTCACATCCACTGAGATCCATCCTGATTTGCTCTCTCACCGGTTGAGATTCCATTGCTTAACTATGGCTCTTTAACTTGAAGTTGTGCAAGGTGTCATGAAATTTACATAAAGGCCAATGTCTTTTACAGGAAGCACTTCTGCAAATGCAGTCGCATGGTGAGTTGCATGGTCAATTGTGTGGTCAGAGTGTGGTTCCTTGCACAATCAGACATGCAAACAGCCTGGGTGTAACACCCCATAAATTTAAACTACGCCAAGTACAACAGGATTTAGCTGTTGCACTCATGTCAGTTCATCCCTAACTTTCCCACTATTTATTTTTTTTTACATATAAATGTGCCGATATTTGCACATTTCCCATATTAAAAGTGGTTCCTGTCTGAGAATTTGGATTTATCACTTTTCTTTTGCAGGTACAACATCATCTGATTATGCCACCAATGCATCCATCATATGTAAAACTTGGAAAAAAATACACATTGTTCAAAAGTTCCCCAATTCTCATAGCTATTCTGTTTCCCCCAAAATAAGACCTAACCTGAAAATAAGCCCGAGTATGATTTTTCTGGATGCTTGTAATATAAACCCTACCCCAAAAACAAGCCCCAGTTAAGGGAAACCCCACCCTCCACCACTGTGCAACAACCAGAAGAAGATGACAAGACTGTATTTGAATAAATGTAGATTGTTCTACAGGAAAACAATAAAACATCCCCTGAAAATAAGCCCTAATGAATTTTTTGTAGCAAAAATAGAAGGCCTGGTCTTATTTTTGGGGAAACATGGTAGCTCAGGCACTGGCTATACTGTCTTGAATGTGTATGTAATGGGAACTATCATCCAAAAAAGGAACTTTCCAAGCTCTGACCCCACAGTCAGTAATTGCCGAGCTTCTAAAGTGATCTGATTAATAACCCGGATATTTTAAAAACAGAAACAAAAAACCTTTACAACATTGATGTATTGTGAGCTGTTTCCAATCAAATCAAGATTCTTCTTGAGCAGAACTGGCCTGAGGCATTTTACTGCCTGAGTTGAAGAATAATCTTTTCAGGTGGAGGATGCTCAAGCAGGATCCTCTCTGTGAAAGGCTTTGAGTGGACAATCCTCTATTTGAAGGGCTGTCCATTTTGAGTCCAGTTTGAAGATTAAGAACAAAAACAGCAACATAGAGAGGGAAAACAAGGGTCCTGAAATCTCCCATCCTTCAATCAGAGTAAGTATGAATCTATATACATAAATTAGCTAGCTGGATAACATCTGAAATTATATGCAATACAATTCAAATCGCACTTGAAATGATATGCAAAGCTGTGTCCACTTCTTTTTTAGGTGATGCATTTTTAGCAATGCAGTCCCCTGCCCCCCCCCCGCACATAAGAAAAAGAAAGCTAGTTGGCAGCATCCACTTTGAACAGCATGCTTTATGTTCTCCTATAGCTGATGACAGGAGCTTCTTCCTGACTATGCACAACAGCAAAATGCTTGTCTCTCTGCCATGCAAAATACTCAGCCTTTGGCAGCAACCAGATACTTTTCTGTGTGTTTCCCTCAAGACATAAAGAGCATAGAGAAATATCCAGCTGTGGAACCATGTTTGGCATGTAATGATATTTGATAGCCAACCTGAAACACGTAATTACTATTTGACAATATTTGAAAATGAAATGAAATTATATTTAGCATTTGCTTCTGTCTGACTAATAACAATAAATTAGTAAGTTGTAGCAAAGAATATAAGCAAACACGTTTGCTTAAATGCTACATTCAAAAGTGTTGTTACCAATTAAATTACAACAGATTTGTTATATGTGCAGGAAGACATATATAATATGTAATAACTTGTAATATAATCATTTCAGTCAGCAGCAGATAATTTCAGACACTGTAATAAATCTATAAGGTTAAAGATGAACCAAATCTAAGCTATGTCCTATAAAGGTTGTAACAGGAAATGCATATAGAAGCTGCATGTCTTGAAATGTATGTTCTTCATATTAATCTTGGGAAGGTACAGACCTATTATGATTGCTCAAAGTAATTTTGTACATGTAAAGATGCTGGTTCCTACAATGTTACTTTGCTATTTTTTTCATTATGATTTATTTATTTATTTATTGCATTTATACCCCGCTTATCTAGTCGAACGACCACTCTAGGCGGCATGATGATGTCAAGAAAATGTTGCTGCCACAGTGGGAAAATATTTACCTATGGTAAAATGGAATAGAGTTACTTTGCATATAATGAGATGGTGGTGATTAAAAACTGCTGTATAAAGGGGGAAATACTTTGCTATAGTAGCAGACAGAAATGATGAAAAGAAAAGCATATATGCTCTAGAAAACAACATAGATTGTCTAAGTGCTCCAGGAGAGAAGTTTCAATAGGTAGCATCTGGCATTTATGTCTATTAAGTCTGGCACAAGCATTTCACAAACACTTTTTAATGCCAGAGTTGGGAAACATTTGGCCCTTCAAATACTTTGGAGTAGAGTCCTGATCTACTCAATCTTACCAACTGGCCATGTTAGCTAAGAACATTGAGGAACTGAAGTCCAAAATAGTTGAAAGGCTAAAGATGGTCAGAGTGTAGTTGTACAGAATGTGCAGAACGTAGTTTGGATAACTTAATAGACCTCTGGGTGATTTCTAAAGATCAGCATCCCGATTCCCAATTATTTACAACTGGGAATAAATTTATTTCCCAGTCATTAAAAAAATGACCCTGTCCATCCCTGTGAATCATACCGCTGAAATAGACGAAACATGGAGTTGCCAGTAACTGAGTTTTGTGTGGAAGGAAGGTGATGTACTTGCTCAGTTTTGGTACTCTAAACAAATCACTTATGTACCGAGCTCTGGTTGGTGAATCTTGGGTTTCTAGCAACAACAAAACGATGCTGTCCACCACTGTGAATCAAACTGCTAAAATAAAGGAAACATGGGATAATAAGTTGAGATTTCTATGGAAGGACAGTAAGAGCTGTCCAGTTCTGATACTTTAAACCAGTGATTCTCAACCTTGGGTAACCCAGGTGTTCTTGGACTGCAACTCCCAGAAACCCTGGCCAGCAACCCTGGTGGTGAAGGCTTCCGGGAACTGCAGTCCAAGAACACATGGGTTACCCAAGGTTGAGAATCACTGCTCTAAACAAATCCCCTCTGTATTAAATTCTAGTTGGTGGATCTTGGATTTGTAGTAGAAACAAAATAGACTACCTAAGGGTAATGTCTACTCATGCCTCCTATTACACACCTGAACAGGTAAGAGAAAACCATAGTTCAACTCAATAAAGTTACCCCCATGCTGTCAAACATTTTTAAAAGGAATATTCAATCTTCTTTCTTCCGTGACCTTTTCCTCCTAGTCATTATAATTAACAAAACATTTTTTCCAGCAGTATGTTAATGATTTAAATAAAATTAGATCAGGTGGCCTATGGAAATAGCACTTGACGTCTCTTCTGAACTTTATGCATGGGATGAACTTGGCCCAGGCCTCAGCTAATGGGCCAATATCTGCCACATCATCAGGTCTGGACAAAGGCAGCAGAGATCAGAGATTGTTGCTACAGCACTGCTGTAGTCAGTGAACATGGAGTGTAAGCTATGCACGACAGAGAGTAAAAACCAGGTTTTAGGCACTTAGCATTGATGAAACTTTACAGATATTATGTTGAGGAGTTTCTACACCATAACATATGGGTTTGGCACCTGGGTTATTAGCTGAGCTTTATTCACAGAGCGGTTCCAACTGGCAAAATGGGGGAACAGATTATTTTCAACAATTCCAACTTCTCACTGAAATCCCATCTGCCCTACAAGAACCTTGTTTTGGAGAATTCTCCAGAAAAGCATGGGAGGGGACGGTGGAGCTGCAAGGGAAAGGGGAAACCACATCCTGCACTCTTCTAGCAGAGACCTGATTGGCTCAAAGGCCCTGCCATGAAAGGAAGGAGCCCTTTCATTTGTGACACATCAGACAGCCACTGTGGATCCAAGTCATTTTCCAGAGCTTGGAAAAGTTACTTTTTGGAGTAGCCCACAGAATTCCCCAGGTACAAGAAAGAAACTTCTTGAAGCTTGATGTTACTCCTACATCTTTTTGACTTACGCACAAAATAACTTTGCATCCTACATTCACATCATCACTGAATCTGCCAACTCTCTCTTTGGATAATAGATACCCCCCCCATCAAGCATTTTAAGGAACATTGTTAAACAGTGCATGACTGAATTAAACTTTTTTAAAAAGCTTTGCACAAACTGAGGTATTAGATCAGAGCAGTGCACACCTGTATGAAAACAAAGTATGTCTCGCAAGTACATTAGAATTTAATTAATGGTCCAAGAAGAATACAAAAGCAAAAACATTTTCTTGGCTGAAAAGCAGTTTCAGAGACTATTTATGGTATGCCACCTTAACATACACCTCAGCTTCTAGATCTGTACTGACTGCCAAAATCAGATCCATCTAACATGTGTAGGCTCATGGCAGCATGATCTAGAAAAATAATGAACAGATTGCAGGACAGTACTGCAAAATTATGCTTCACAAATAAATTGATCACTACACTGGAAAACAATTGCTACAAGAGTTTCCAGCTTTCACTAGGTGTTATAGCCTCATGGTTGCATCACCCGGTGTCATAGTTCAGTGGTTGAGGTCTCTGGCTGTGGAGCCAGAAATGGGGAGTTCGATTCCCTACTGTGCCTCCTTGAGGGGGCTGGACTCGATAATCCAGGGGGTCCCTTCCAGCTTTGCAGTTCTAAGATTATAATAATCCCCTTCCTTTTGGGGAGAAGGAAGTTGTGAAGCAGGGCACCTGTATACATGTGTTGGCTCCAAGTACAGCTTAATACTTGGATTATGTGCCTGGACAGAACTTTTATCATTGTTATACTGTTTGACCAGGAAAAATTTATCCGTCCCTCTGCAGGGGGTTGGACAGGGGTAGCACTCACCCTACAGGGGTAAAGTGAGGTTCCCCCATTACTCACTTCACAAGCCACTGCTGATCTAAGACACTGGCCTCAAGACAACATTTTAAAGAAGAGAGCATTTGTCTAAGCAAAGATATTTTAGGATAGACAATAGCAAGGAGCTTTTAAAAAAGGCCTTGCTTCGCTCAGCCAATGAGCTATTCTTATCTCTCATAAAAAGAATACTCTGTTCTCCTTTTAAATGCAGAGTTCCGTTTCCAAACTACAAAAAACAAAAAAAATACATAAAAGCAAATTTAATGAACAAAAAACCACACAGCAGCAGGAAGAAACAGTAGCAACATCAGCAGTAAAGTTAATAAGCAGTAAAACAATGGAACCATCTATGATGTCTGATGCATATAATCCTACTGCACTCAGCATCTCTTTTATGCTTACCTAGTAGCTAATGCAGCCTCAGCTACCCTGCTCCTTTTCCTTATGTGAATCTGATATATATATATAGCCAAACAAATATTATCTCATCTTCTCACTTGTATGGATGTTGCACCATAGATTTATTACAAAGTCAAAGGCACAAAATCATTGGCTGAAGTCCTATTGCTTAGTGCACTGGTGCCTCCTGGATCAGCGGGGATTTGGTGAGTTGACTCCTCTGTAAATTCCACTGATTCAAATGGGCCTACTCTAGTTGTGATTTACTATGCTAAGCCACAGATTTCAGCAGCTATGTCTGCATAACTTACTACCCATTTTTTTCACATGTCCCTTCCTAATAATTTACTCATATTCTTGACCTGCTTTTAAAATACTTCCGTCTTTTTTTGGAAAGCAATGTTGGTTCAAAGAATTTAATGAACCAAACTGCTTGCAGCAAGGAGTGCTTTGAAGAAAAATCCCAAGTGGGAGCCATCCCCTTCCAACCTGTCAAACGTGACACATTAGTATGCAGGAAACATCGGCACACAGCTAAGTTTAGGAAAACGTATCATTAATTTCTTTTCTTGTCCATGTGGAGTTTGTGCCCTCTTTTCAAATCTATTTTTAAAGTGGCTCTGAAATCTTGCATGCCAAGTGTTGCCTTAGCCTGCCAAGCCAATACTTCCAAGTTTTACTGCTCTGTCTTTCAAGGCCTCTAAGCTTCCAAAGTCTAAACAGTTATTCCTCCGCCAGGGCTTGGAAATGTTTCGAATTACAGCTTCTAGAACAACTGGCAGGTGTAAGTGCTACCTACATTGGCTGGGGGATTCTGGGAGTTGTAATCCTATCAGTAACCAGAGATGGGGGCTCGAGTCGCAGGACCTGTTGTCAAGTTGGACTTAAGTTGCATCCGTGACTCAATTCAGACTTGACCTGTTTTTCTCCCCAATGACTCAACTCAGAACTCACCCACTCCTCCTATTTTTCTGGGGGTAAAAGCTTGTTTTTAATAGGGGTTTGGATTGGGTCCTGGGACTTGGGACTTGGTACCAAAGGTTTGCCAACATCCCAGTTACCAAACAACTTTCCAAACACTGTGTTCTACACTTCCCACTGATTCATGTGGCAAGGGGTGCACAGAAGATTTCTCCCCCCATTCCCATGACACTCATCAGAATATCTAGGTCTCCAGTTACTCGACTGTACTCACACTAGGATAGGATGCTGTGTAATGGGAAGGTTATGGCTCAGGAGCAAGCCTGCTACATATGAGAAGAGTTGCAGGTCAAAACAGACATTGCAGTAAGCCCCTCATCAGGAATGGAGCTTGCTTAAAACATAACTCTCATTTGTTTAACATAAAGCATGAGGGTTGCAAATTAGCTTGCTTTTGCTTGGAGAATGGTCATTGGGAGATAAGCAAGAACTTCTCTTGATGGTTAAGTATGCAAACAAAGCCATCCTGGAGTTTTCTTCTTTGGTGGGAAAATGCTTTATAATCTTCTAATTGCAAAGTTATAATCTCTAGTTTGGCCCCCAGATTCAATTTGGCCCATGCATCTTCAGTTAAGAGGATTCTGGGCACTGTCTCAGGATATCTGCAGCCTCTTATGTGTGTATAATTTCAAGCTGAATCAAAATGCCCCTGTCACGGGGGAGAAAACTGAACTGGTGTGGTAGAGGAATAATTGGGAGAAGAGCAGAGGCAGGATGGATGCTAAGAACTGGAGATTGGAAGTAACTAATTACTAGTTAACAACAACAACAATTGTGTATTTTCAAGTTGATTCTAACTTATGGCAATCCTTTTCAAGGAGAATACGCAGAAGTGGTCTACCATTCCCTTCTTATGGGAGCATTTTGGAACTGTGCAGTTTGCCCAGGGTCACACAGGCTGGCTCTATTCACAGGAGACACAGTTGTGAATCAAACTTCCAACCTTTCACTCTGCAGCCTGATACCTAAACCACTGAGCTATCCAGCCAGCTGCATGCTACTTACTAGGTAGATATTCAACAAGAGGAGTATGACTTGCATATAAGGAGACAAATCTTTTTCCAAAATCTTTTCCAGACTATAATCTATTCCATGCCAGCCTTTCCTTTGGCAGCTTTTCCATTAATTTTAATGAGTGCTACCTAAACCACAGAACTTTCCAGCCAGCCAGCTATCTACAATTAAATCCTTTTCCAAATAACAATGGTATAATTAAGTTACACTTCAAGTGTGATGGAATGAGGATAACTTCAGCCTTTTGTGGTGTAACTTTAATTTTATAGTTAAGCAATGTGGCTTCAGTAAACATGCTGGAATGTGTGTTCTTGTTTTGTGCTCCTGTGTGATGAGAATGTGGACAGAAGGAAAATATTTGTTGCTACAAGCCAAGGCAAGTAGCTTGTGGCTCTGTTATGTGTTTTCTCAAAGTAGCTACTTTTGAGAAACGAGAAGGAAAAGAGGTTAAATTCAATGTTAGTCTGCTGTCTTTTGCAGCAAAAACAATAGCATTTGAGAGTGTCTTAAAGATTAATATGTTTCATTTGGCATATATTTTTCTAGTCTTCAGCCCATGTTGAGATGCATCCAAAGAAGTGGGCTATCATCTCTGAAAGCTTATGCCAAATAAAGAATATTAGTCTTTAAGGAAACAGAAGACTCATAATTTTAAAAACTACAACTGGAACAGAAATTGTGGTAGAACAGTAACAAGTTGCTTACATTTTTAAAGGCAGCTTTCAAAGTCTTGTTGAGTTCTAGACTTCGTCATTTTCAATATCAGCTGCATATCCATAAATCTAAGATAAGCACCAGCCCTTGGGCAAAGGGAAGGTAGATGATGCCTGAATCCAATCTACAGCTGTGTGCAACTGAGTCAGAATGAAAGATTTGCCATGAATCATTTCCCCCACCTTTTGTTCTGCAAGGGGAGTATATTTGCAGAAGAGCACTGACTGTAAATAAAGCACTAATGATGAGAGAGGGCTATGAGGCTTCTAAGGAATGAATTGCATCCACCTGCTTGTACATTAAACACCTTCACTGTCACACTGAAGTTGCTCAGAAATGTCATTTCCTCGTATTTGTTGACACCGAGTTGCCTGAATGATCACCTAACAAAATAAATGAAGCAAATAATCTATCACAATTGGATTAATGGGATTTTTCTTCATCACTTCTACTTCTTAAAGTGGATTAGTCCTTGCTGTTTCTGACATTATCTAATATGGAGAGCTAAATGTACTTCCAGCATCCCTTCTTCCCGGGCAGCAGAACAATTTTCTATAACATTATCCTTGCTACTTTTGGGCATTTAATTACTTCCCCCCACCCACGTACCTCTTCCAAACAAAGGCATTCCATAGTTCAGAGAGTTGATGGCATTTCAGAACATGCTTGCTCTGGGGTGGCCATGTGTCCTCTTTGGCAGATCAATTCTCCTCTTGAACAGTTTGCAAGAAGAGGATTCTCCTTTTGAAGATGTCCTTTGCTTCAAAGCCTTTTCTGTTCAAGCCATATTTAAAGTTAAAGAGTCATAAAGATGGCATACAAGCCACTGGTTCATGGTTTCTCCCACTCTGGTGAAATGCATTTTGCTGTTATGTCCCACCAGGGTACCTCAAACTTAGTGACTAACAGGATTTTTTGAGGTATGTGAGGGGTTCAAGAAGAAGTTTACTGCCCCCTACAAGTGAATTTCCAAAGTGAGGATTTCATAGAATCATACAATTAAGGCAGGGGTGGCCAATTTCTATAAGGGGAGCACATGAAAAATCTGAACTGTGTTCGGGGGCCGAACCAACTTTACTTAAAAATAAAATGAAACAGTGTTGTTATGATTGTTTTTATTTTAAACTTTTTAATCTTCACAAATACTAAAGAGTTTTTTTTTTGCAGTACAGTATCTTAAAGATAAGCAACGGATCAACTTTAGACAAAAAGCTATAAATAGTTTTGATGTTCAAAACTGTCCACGGGCCGGACAGGAGCGGGTCGTGGGGCGTATTTGGTCCTTGGGCCGCACTTTGCCCAGGTCTGAATTAAGGTATTGGAAAGGCCTATACAGTGGAGTCTCGACTTATGGTCGGCTCCACTTACGAACTTTTTGAGATCCGTACTTCTCCGGCCGCAAAGCTTTACTTTGAATTGCGGCCGGAGAATTGACCTACGGACCAGAAGAGGGAGGTGGGAAAAGCACCAAATTCAAATTTGGTGCTTTTCCCGCCTCCCCCTTCCAGTCTGTAGGCCACGGATCTGCCTCCGGATGCCTTCGAGGGCTTCTATGCCGCCATGGGAGGCATCTTGGAGCTCCGAAGCACTATCGGCGGTAGGGGGGAACCTCTGAAGGCATCTGGAGGTCCCCCCCCCCGCCACCACTGCTAGGAGCTGAGCCATGCCGGGAAATTCCAGTCATGCTCGGACTCCCAGGAGCCCAAGCATGGTCGAGATCGCCCGGCTCAGTTCCCAGCAGCGGGAGGAACCTCCGGATGCCTTCCAAGGCTTCTCCACTGTCCTGGAAGGCATCCAGAGGTCCACCACCACCACCGCTGCTGCTGCTGGGAGCCTTCCTGCCTTTCTTCCCTGCTGCCCGGCTTCTCCGCTGCTGAAACCATCATCGGGGCAGCCCTTTGGGAGAAGCTGGGTGGCGGGGAAGAGAAGCAGGAGCCGATCCGGCCTTTCTCCCCCACCGCGCGGCTTCTCCTGAAGTGCTGTGCCCGATGGTGCATTCAGCAGCGGTGAAGCCAGGCGGCGGGGGAGGCCAGGCTCGGCGGCCGTAGCCCTGGCCCGGTGGCAGAGGCCAGGCCTGGCGTCTGCGGCCAGAGCCGTAGCCCGGCAGCGGGAGTTAGAGTCCGGGAGGCCTCCTGGCAGCAGCGGTAAGGTTCTGCTTTTTGCTTTTTTAAAACTTTTTTTTGGTCTTTTGCAGGGTGGGATTGGGTTATGTTTGTGTTTGTTTTGTTTTTTTGCAGCCCCAGGGGCTTGCAGTGTTTTATTTTATTTTTTGGGGGGGTATTTTTTTTCTTGGGCCAGAACGGATTAGTGGGTTTTCAATGCATTCCTGTGGGGAATGCATTTTCGACCTACGGACTATTCGACCTGTGGCCACCGTTCCAATACGGATTAAGTCCGTAGGTCGAGACTCCACTGTATTCATCTGCTTCCCTTTAACTTCCTCCCCATTCTCTGATGAGCTGTCACCTTAACACTCCACATGGGCCATTTGTCAGCTCGCTTTCGCAGTTTTAACTGTTTTGTCTAAAAATTGCACATTTGCTTGCTGCTGTGCACAATGCAGTTTTGTGACTCTGTACACTGCAACCTTGTGTTTGGGTGACTGGCATTAAAAATCAGCTATAAGAGGAATTATGATTAGCTTTTAAAGACAGACACGTAGGAAACCAACCTGCTGGTGACTCTGCAGCCTTCCATGCTGTGTTTCTAAGTGCAGAGAATCCCGCACACATAATGCCATGATAAACCAGCCTCTAGGGAAGCAGCAAGAGAACATTTTGTTTTAAGAGCTGGAATCAAACTGAAAGACGAAGGCACAGCAAATTGACAATGTGTCCTTGCTGAACACTCTTCTGACTTTCTGGCATCATAAAAGAATGCCCCTCTCTTGTTCCTGCTTCACTTGCTACCTACTGCATTATTTTAAAGAAAGTCACCTTTGCATTTTGCGACCTAATCATTTCAGTGGTAGTCAGCGAAAAAAATGTAAGGCCCTCAGGTGCCTTTTCTTATGGAGTGTAGCAGCTCTCAATATTTTCTCATTCTAATTCAGCTCTTCCAGAAAAATCAATTGCTAGGTTGTCATTAACCTGCCACACTACCATACTATCCTTTATAATACTCTAGGACATTGCCGGAGGTGATGCTAAGTTCTTTAACCTCTGCTGGTTTGATTAAATATCTAAAATCAAATTTTTGGAAAACTCAAAATATTTCTGCTTCTGATATTGCCAAACCATTTTAAAAAATATAATCTGGTGAATATATTGATATACCTGTTCATATATGTATATATGAACAGGTATATCAATGCAAAACTCAAATACTTCCTGGAAACTGCAGGGCTATAGAACTGGGCAGGTATTAGATCAGCAATATGTGGAATGACTATCTTAGGGAATCTTAGTTCTAACACATAAAATATTCCTGATTATGGGACATTCAGATGGTATATCAACACATGCAATATTGTTTTCTGAGGCTGCTGCTAGGTAGACAGAGGGCCAGTCAACCCATTAGGCCTAGCATAGTAATTGCTCTAAGTAACAGATCATGGGGACAGCACATTTGACACTACTGCTCTGACTCCACCATGTCTCAGTCTAGAGGGCCTGTACTGTTTTAGAAAGGTGCTGCTTATAGAGCACCTCTTCAGAACTGCACATTTCACCAATGCCTCACTACTCCCTACCTTTGGATAAAGTGTAGAGAAAGAGACTATTATAGGGTGGCAGTGGCAGCAGTGCACCTGTAGGAAATGGAGGAAGCAGAGGGAATGATTGGATAAAAAGATGGGAAGAAGAGGAGGAGGACGACGATGACCGTACAGCAGCTCATCCACTGGCTAACTACCTGGCTATCAACAGAAGAGAAAACAAAGGAAGTTGTCATATGTCTCTTCTTCAAAATGGGTATTTCTTGAATATTGGGCTCTGGAAGAGCTATTCTAGAAACAACCGGCTCTAATAGCCAACATCTAGAGTCCGGCATGAAATCTCCTCTTCCTCTTGCCCTTCCTCCTTCTGCTGTCACCGATGTCTTCTCTTCCTCCTTTCTTCTGAGGCCTGGCTGCTGTGATTATCATTCATGTCTGATCTGGCCCAAGTGAAACCATGCCTTGGTTACATCTTGTTCAGACTACTGACATGTGCGGCTGCTTCATAATCAGGCAGAAAGTTCAGTGGGTCCAGGATGATGCCGCTGGACTCCTGGCCAGAAATGGCTACAGGGAAAGTATAAATCTCTTGTTGGGTCAAGGCTCTCCAAGGACTACATCTCCCCATATCAGTCTCCCTTGGTTTAAGATCTTTGTGGGGAGACTATCTTCTCAGTCCCACCACCCCAACAGTCATGTTTGGTGCAGGCATAAGAGAAGAACTTTTTGGTGGCCATTCCTAGGAAGTGAAAGATTCCTCCACAAGACATCGCAACAGCTCCTTCCCACTGGCAAAAGCTTTCTTTAAAGGGAATAAATTGCTGCAAAGGAATGTGTTTTTAAGGAAGGAATGGTCTTTTTGTTGTTTTAAATGTGTATTTTTAATTATTTTAAAGTTGGTTTTATTTAATATTTTTAACAATTAATATACCGAATTGTTCGCAATATTGTGATTATTGTATTTTAAATTGTTTTAATATAAATATTTTTAAATCTTTGTTAGCAGCCTTGGGTTGCTCTCCTGGGAGAATGGTAAGGTATAAACAAAACAAGACAATGCTCAAGATGATCAGGAGCTATTCTTTCCCATGACCAGATCTTAGAATGCTAGCAATTCCAACAAAGCAAAACATACCAGCAAAACATATCAGCAATATTAATTAAAATTTCACTCTTGTTAGTTCAGTTAATGTTAGTGCTAACTCATGATTATGGGTAGGAATGTGAATTAATGGTGGGGGTGCAGATCAGTAGTGAACAGTCTGTTAATTGCCTTGTGGATAACAATTCTGAATAACTATGATGGTGCTAGAAGATCCTCTACTGCAACAAGCCAAACACAATTTTGGGAGCAACGGAGGAAATTTTACACATCCATGTCCTACACATTTTTAAATCTGCCCATTTCTACTTGAATCTATATTGCCAAGATGGATAGTAAAGATGTTTCTGAAATCTGACAGGGAAGGTTATGTAATTGTGTCTGGAGAACTTGAATTTTCAGCCTAGGAGAGCCCTCCCTCCCTCCCAATACCACATCATCATTGAAATTATACAGAGTAGAAACAGTGCCTTCAGACTGCTTTATGTGGCCATTGGTCTTTCTATGACATGAGCATCCATTACACAAATCTCCTTCACATCCTCACCTCAGAATGATTTGTGTGTTTCGTAGCTGATTCAATTCATATTAAGAAAAGGAGCATAGGCTGCCTGGCATACCTGACTGAAAAGGTCAAAATAATACAGCTACACCACCTCCATCCTTTTGTTTAAAAATACTGCACACATAGCGTTGCTCACAACACCTTCATTAGCTACTGATCTCTTTCCAGATACAATTAAAAAGTGCTGCTTTTGACCTATAAAGGCCCCAAAATCTTGTGCTTTCACTACAGTGAAAATTAAATTTATCTAGGACTAGCCACAAAAAGGCCCTATGTGTGGAATCCACCTTTTTATATAGAATACCTGATAGTGTGTGTTTTTAAGTCACAATAGCTCATGGTTCAATTCACATGAGTATGGTTAACTTGGGAACTACTGTTCAGGATCACCACAGCATACTCATTTCACTTCTTATGTCTTTTAATAACTACATCCTTGGCTAAGAGTACCTAAAACCTCAGTCAGGCCTAAGCATCATTAAAAGAAAGCTACACAAAGGTGCCAGTTCCCAAGACGTTTTCCTTTCCCATTTCACACATAGAAGCCAACTGGATAGCATTCTCCACCATACTAAAAGTAATTTAGGAGACCCGGAACAGAATGGGTGGCATACACAGATCTGTCCCTTTAACAAAGGGAAAACCCAGAGCCTTTAGCAGCAACAGCCAGGTGATTTCCACCACTATCTCCCAGAGTCTATCAATATATCCTCATTTTAGTTAATAACAGGTTTCACTCTGCCAAGTTATTACCGCCACTATAAAGTGGAGATAATGTATACTGTATTATACAGTGCCCCTTATATGCAGGCAAAGGGTTGAGAAAGATGCTACAATTACTGATTCTGGAAACAAGCACATATGCCTCCCTGCCTTGCACCAAATGGCACGATGGGCTCTCTGGCCATCTCCCTATTCCTGAAAACTTGTACTGTTTCAATGTTCTGGAAGTCCAACAAAGAGGGGGGGGGACTTTGCACTGAGCCAGTGAGTTCTGAGACTAGCTGAGAATGAGTGGAAACAGGTGCCCAGGCTTTTGAGCCACCTCAGAGGCATGACAATTCTTTGAGACAGCAAGTACCCTGAGATCAAGCAAACCTATTGCTGATGACTGCTATAGATGGCTGCTAATTGCTAGGGAGAAGGGAGGAAATTGCTTGTCTGAAATGATATGGCTGCAACCCTTCCAACTTACTTTCCTTCAGATCCATAGCTGTTCATGCTGTCCTCAATGGATTCATGGCTGGCTTGTCGGATAGTTCTGCTTGGCATTTCAACAGCTAAGCCCGTTTCTGTGCTCCGTTGGATAGCGCCTTTGAGCTTCCGGCCATCTCCTTCTAAAGCAAAGAGAGAAATGCATGTGGATGCAAGGGATTGGGGGGGGGGTGAAGAATAGGAAGGAGGGAGGAAGAGAGAGAGAGATTCTGTTGAGGATCACTATGTCCATGTGTGGTCTTTTCCCTACTCCCAGCCACAAAAGGAAACTTGTGTTCCAAAAGCAGGTAATTGGGCGAGGGGCGGGGCTTATGCAGAATGATAGGCTGCCTCTGAATGCTGAGTAGAAACTTCCAACTGCATGGTTCCAGGGGGTGAAATTTTAAACCACACCCCCACTGCATAACTTTAACCAGCTTTAAACCCACTTTAAGAGGATGCCTGGCAAACTTTTTCCATGAATTGTTGGGGCATTCACTTGTAATTTTTCTACCCTGTTCAGAAGTTACTGCTGCATGCCTGAAGGGGTTTTTTTTAAAAAATTCATGAAAATTGTTTGCTTTTTTAGTGATCTAATAAAGGTAGCAAATTCTTCTACATTTGTGTTGTACATTTAGAGACTGAGAAAAATACATGCACCAAAATCTTCTTGCAAGTCATTTTGCAACAGATAATGTCTGTGGTAATTTCTTAACTTGAAGCAATTCACCTCCAAAAGTTATGATTTGCATTACACTGGTATGCAAGAGGATTTCGGCCACAACAGTGAAACATTACTGCATAATGCACAAATAATGGTACGTGGAAACTAGAACAATGTTGGAATCAGAAAATGATGGCCAATCAACACATTCTAGCATTGTAGGTCAATCAATTAGTTTATTGTGGTTATATGACTTCAACGGATTTACACACAATACAAAGAACACACATGGTTATATGACATCAACGGATTTACACACAATACAAAGAACACAGAAAATAATTTAAAAAGCAATGAAAGGTTATCAAGCATCTTCTAATAAGTAGGCCCTTTTTCGTATTACAGCAAGAAAAAGGTTAGTAACATGAACAGAAACATAAGGAGTCTGGTCCGACAAACAATACATAAACAACCACTTATCAGGATGGCCTTGAAATGTTTGCAAGAGGGTACAAATTAAATAATTCTTTGTTTGTTCCTAGAACCTACAGAACAATACAGAAGGACCCGAGACAAAAATTCAAGAGCTCTAGCTGTGGACAGGGAACTCTCAAAATCTACTCTGGAGCAATGCTGAGGGTAGAACATTAAATCTAGTAAGCACAGATGCTATGTGAGCCTGGGGTGTTCTGCAGATGACCCATATGTTGGCAACATACCATTTGCAATAGGGGAGCAGATTCTTGTCTCTGATTAAGGGGAGAGGTATTCACCTAATCCTTGATGCCATTTTGCTTAGGATAACACACTTAAAGTCTTTCACCATGTGCATGAAAGAAATGGAATCAGTGCATCTCATATTTATTCTCCTATTATTTGCCGCCTTCAGCTTTCCCAACATTATTTTCTTTTCCAGTGTTTCTTGTCTTCTCATGTGATTCTTGAGCTACTTATGTTTTTATCCAATATAGCATTTGTCTTGCCTGCTGCACCTGGTCATGTCATTATATCAAATTTTACATTTTTAAAAACTAAACATTACTTCATCATTGCTCTAAATTGTTGGGATATGCCCTGAATAGCACAAAAGCACTGGGAAAATGGGAAATACATATTCAAAAAGGTGATAAAGAAATGGAGCCACTTTGTATTCCAATAACCAAATTTACAAATAAAGGACCCCATAGTCATGTCTGCTCATAACACATTCCAGGACAATAAATAATTCTAATGCCACATAGATATTTCTTTCCCTGAAAAACCAACTTTTAAAAGCTTATCCTCTGAAATTAACAGCTTCTATTTTCATTGTCCGCTCCTCCAGCCCATGTTTCTTAGAATAAATTATGTTATATAATGAATATATAATGATAACCATTAACACTAATTGCTTTGGCTGACGTCAGGAAGCTAGGAAGCTTCAGCTGATATGTAATAGTTATAGCAAGATGCTGACAAAGGGTTGCAAAATTGTTTTAATGAACTTGGATGACGAACTTTCTTCAAAAGTACCCTGTTGCTGTTAGAACACAGTATTCTTCCCTCTCATGCACACACAGTGTCTTTGGCGAGGGGCAAATGCCTGCTGGAGGCATGTTTCTTGCCTCCAGCAACAATTGGAAGACAACTGCATTACCAGACTACATTTCAGAACTGCAAATAGGACAGGGCAACTGGGACTTCGACCTAAGGCAATAACATGTGGTGGGTGCAAAAATGTGCTGTCAGAAGGGTGTAAACCTGCCTGTTAGTATTTACTGTTGAGACGACATGAATCTGCCAGTCCTGGGTGCATACACTATCTTCAGCTGCTTCTCCCAGCAGGAAACCACACACATACACACTACTCTCAAAACAAGTGAGTTCGGACCAGAACTAATATGGGTCTCATATTCTCAGACCAGTTAGCTCCACATCATTCCTTCACCCTTCATCTACATATGCTCACCTCATATGACCAATCGGCAGTGAAGTTGCACATGCCGATTTTTAAAATTATGGCTCTGGGTATTGTGTGTTGGTCTCGACACGTGTAAATAAGAATGAATGCCCCGGCTGCCAACTTTACAGTGCATCATTTCACCTGAAGACAGAATTTTTTCTTAAAACAGGACTTTGTCAAGTTTTTCCTCTATTTCCCTCCACTTGTGTGCAAATGGCTACACAAGAGGAAAAGCTGCTTTCCTCACATATTCCTCTGTGGTTTGTCTGCACACACCCTCTTCGCCTTAGAGAGTGGAAAAGTACCTGAGAGAAGCAATTGTGGGAGAGAAGAATGATCAAGAAGTGTTCTGAGCTGTGGGGTGTGAGGATTCAACTTCAGGCGCCTTCTTTGGTTCAAATAAATCAGGAGATTTTTGTAATTTAGAAACAGGTGTGATGTTTATTGGTGTGTTCAACAAATAACCGGTGTCAACAAAACTGATCCAATGCTTTTCTCCTTCTGACAACGGGTCATTCAGGGGCTTCCATGCTTCATCTAGGAAGGGGTTCCCTTCAACCGAGTTCCAAGGACCCGCCAGTCTACCAATAAGTTTGGGTTCACCTTCTCTCCTGCTTCACTTTCCAACAGGGGCACGGTGTCATTGTTCCAGCCACCCACCCACATGGAGCATCCAATGGGTGTGTGGGTCATCCAGGGTTCCCCCTGTATCCCTTCCTCCTCATTTCGCTCACCCTCCATTCCAGCCTCTCTCTCTTTTTTCTCTCTCTACTCTCTCTTTCTCCTCTTTTAGTTTTATCCGCCACTCTCTGGCCACTTCTGCTTCTCCCCAGTAAGAGGGTCTCAGAGGGATCTCCTCCTTTTCCTATAGTCTGCCTCTTCCTTAGGGACCCTCAATTGTTCCCATGCTCCGTTCCATGGGTCCTCCATCCCACTCCCAACCTGGAGGTAACTGTTTCTCCCTCCTTTTTATATCTGCTGCTCCCGCCTCTTATCTCCGCCCTTTTCTTCCACTCTACTCCCACCGTTTTTCCTTGAGTTCTTTCAACCGTTAACTTTTGTAATTCTCCCTCTATTTCCCTTGTATCTGTCCCTCACTGTTCTGTTCTCTTGGGAGGTGAGACGGGCAAGGTCTGTATCTCTTTCTCGGCTGTCAGGGGGAGGGACGGCACTCCAGCGAGGGGGCTACCACTCTCGCCCGTCTCACATGGGGTCACCTGTGATATCAGACCAATCCTGTGATGTCAAAGGAGGTAGGCCCTAGTGTAACAACTGCAAGATTATGTGTGTATATATACGTGTATGTGTGTGCGCGAGAGAGAGACAGATGGTGTATATTTCCTGCACACAAACACCTTCCTGCTAAGTTAGGAACAGCACCTGCAGGAACTTTCTCTTCCTGCAGTACGGCTTGCCATGAGATTTGTCTCATGGCCAGGAACCCTGGAGAGACATCACAATTCTCTGAGAATCAGCCAGTGCCCTGAAACCTGGCAACTTTACTCTTCTGGCTCTGGAGTCCTGTTCTTTGTTTTCCATGCTAATTATAGTTCAGAAAGTCAAGAACAGACAGAGAGAAGAATAATGAGGAAGCAATGTCTTTTTTCATAGACCTCTTGTGGCAGTTAAATGAGCAGGCTCTGGAAGGCATATCTCCACTGTCCACCACTCAGCAGGACAGCAACCAATCAGAAGAGAGCAGGAGAAGTGGAAGGCTGCTGATGTTGGATGGAGATGCCAGGTAGGGCTCCACTGTCAAAGGGCCTAGATGGGATTAGGCTAGTAAAGCCAAGTCTTCTCATTCACCATGGTGAGGAAAGAATGAAAACGGGGCTATGAGATGCTGGCAAATTGAAATTAAAAGGTATTTGCCCATTCTAGAAAATAACAGGTTTTGAGTGAGCAGTTATACAGGTGGAAAGCCTTGCAACTATTGTGTATAAAGTTATGTGCGTAAATAAATAAATAAATAAATAAATAAATAAATAAATAAATAAATAAATAAATAAATAAATAAATAAATAAATAAATTTGATTTATATCCCGCCCATCTGGTATATTTATACCACTCTGTGGTATAAATAAATATTTATGCACCCACCACATACATACATACATACATACATACATACATACATACATACATACATACATACATACATACATACATACATACATACATACACACACAAACAAACAAACAAACAAACAAACAAACTTTTAACTCTGAGTAATTTGGTGGTGGCGCTGCGGGTTAAACTGCTGAAGCCTCTGTGCTGCAAGGTCAGAAGACCTGCAATCGTAAGATCGAATCCATGTGACGGAGTGAGCCCCCGCCGCTTGTCCCAGCTCCTGCCAACCTAGTGGTTCAAAAGCATGCAAAAATGCAAGTAGATAAATAGGTACCACCTCGGTGGGAAGGTAAACAGCGTTCCATGTCTAGTCATGCTGGCCAGGTGACCACGGAGGATTGTCTGCGGACAAATGCTAGCTCTATGGTTTGGAAACTGAGATGAGCACCGCCACCTAGAGTTGGACATGACTGGACAAAATTGTCAAGGGAACCTTTAATTTAATATAAAACTACTACTTCATGTTTTAGCATACACTTCATCAGCCTCAATATTAAAAGGAAGTTCAGTTCAGTAAACTCTTAAGTTTTAAAGGTTAGCAAAATCAGTCTCAACATTATACTACAATCCATATAAACAACACAATAACATACAGTGTGTAATTTTAATCAGCCCTGATCTTAGCTACATTGTCTCATTTCTGTTGTTAGTGAGGGAGCATCATACTCCTCTCTCTTCTGATGATAAGAAATTATCTTGATAGTATTATTAGGAACACTGATTTTCTTGTAAACTCTGTGTAATTTGCACAAACTGTTTCTGCACAAAACAACTATTGTTTCCCTATGAGAAATAAAGATATCTCACACACACACGAAAAAATTGGCTGATCGTTTTGAAAAATTCATTATTTATTTTATTTAAAATATTTTAATCCTGTCTTTCTCCTAAAAAAGGACCCAATGTGGCTTACATAATTAAAAAGACAATACTAAAAGCTAAAAAAGTATAGTATTGAAATATTTTAAAAAGAATTAAATAAACATTAAAACTATTAGGTAAAAGCATTGCTTAAACAGATTTAGAGGCAACAAAAATACAAAACATCTCATTTTAAAACAGCCATTTTTAGGCAGTCACGAAAGAAAAGCCTACCTGAAGAGAAATATCTTTGCTTTGTTTGCGGGAGGACAGCAAAGATGAGGCCAGCACACACACACACACAAACATGCATGCACACACACACATCCTGCTTCTAATAGTTAAAAGTCCACCCAATAAACCAGTAGCCATTGTCATCTTGTTCTATTTGTGTTAAAGCAAAATACGCATGGTTTTGCTTTATCTGTGCAAGCAATGTTCTCACTCTATTTCTTTGTCAGCAGTGCTCCCCCCAAAAATACCCGAGTGTCTTGCAGAGTAAGGGAGCATTTTGCATTTCTTCAGTCTTATCCACGAGAACAAGACAGGAGAGTATTTATGTACATCCTTAAGTTGCATTTTTGTAGATCTTGCACTGAACATAAGCTAGATGGCCTTCAAGATCCCTTCCAAAGCTACACAATTCTTCCCTCCTCCACAAACAAGATAACAAGGAAGGAAGGAGAATGTTTTGTTTGTTTGTTTAGTCGTTTAGTCGTGTCCGACTCTTCGTGACCCCATGGACCAGAGCACGCCAGGCCCTCCTGTCTTCTACTGCCTCCCGGAGTTGTGTCAGGTTCATGTTGGTTGCTTCGCAGACACTGTCCAGCCATCTCATCCTCGGTCGTCCCCTTCTCCTCTTGCCATCACACCTTCCTAACATCAAGGTTTTTTCCAAGGACTCTTTTCTTCTCATGAGATGGCCAAAGTACTGGAGCCTCAGCTTCAGGATCTGTCCTTCAAGTGAGCATTCAGGGTTGATTTCCTTTAGAACTGATAGGTTTGTTCTCCTTGCAGTCCAGGGGATTCTCAAGAGTCTCCTCCAGCACCACAATTCAAAGGCATCAATTCTTCGGCGGTCTGCTTTCTTTATGGTCCAGCTCTCACTTCCATACATCACGACAGGAAAAACCATAGCTTTGACTATTCGGACTTTTGTTGGCAAGGTGATGTCTCTGCTTTTCAAGATGCTGTCAAGATTTGTCATCGCTTTCCTCCCAAGAAGAAGGCGCCTTTTAATTTCAGTGCTGCTGTCTCCGTCTGCAGTGTTCATGGATCCCAGGAAGATAAAATTTGACACTGCCTCCATATCTTCCCCTTCTATTTCCCAGGAGGTGATGGGACCAGTGGCCATGATCTTAGTTTTTTTGATGTTGAGTTTCAGACCGTTTTTTGCACTCTCCTCTTTCACTCTCATTACAAGGTTCTTTAATTCCTCCTCACTTTCTGCCATCAGAGTGGTATCATCTGCATATCGGAGGTTGTTGATATTTCTTCCGGCAATCTTAATTCCGGCTTGGGTTTCTTCCAGTCCAGCCTTCCGCATGATGTATTCTGCATATAAGTTAAATAAGCTGGGGGACAATATACAGCCTTGCCGTACTCCTTTCCCAATTTTGAACCACTCAGTTGTTCCATGACCAGTTCTAACTGTTGCTTCCTGTCCCACATATAGGTTTCTCAAGAGACAGATAAAGTGGTCAGGCACTCCCATTTCTTTAAGAACTTGCCATAGTTTGCTGTGGTCCACACAGTCAAAGGCTTTCGCATAGTCGATGAAGCAGAAGTAGATATTTTTCTGGAACTCTCTGGCTTTCTCCATAATCCAGCGCAAGTTAGCAATTTGGTCTCGAGTTCCTCTGCCTCTTCGGAATCCAGCTTGTACTTCTGGGAGTTCTCGGTCCACATACTGCTGAAGCCTACCTTGTAGGATTTTGAGCATAACCTTGCTAGCGTGCGAAATGAGTGCAATTGTACGGTAGTTGGAGCATTCTTTGGCACTGCCCTTCTTTGGGATTGGGATGTAGACTGATCTTTTCCAATCCTCTGGCCACTGTTGAGTTTTCCGAACTTGCTGGCATATTGAATGTAGCACCTTAACAGCATCATCTTTCAAGATTTTGAATAGTTCAACTGGAATGCCATCACCTCCACTGGCCTTGTTGTTAGCCAGGCTTTCTAAGGCCCACTTGACTTCGCTCTCCAGGATGTCTGGCTCAAGGAGAATAGATTGACTGTATTGAGCGTATGGACTGTAGGTTTTCAAATATAAGCACACAGATTGGTCAAAGACTCCAACCACGGAAGCTAGTCTGAAGTCTTGCTTAAGCTAAACATGTCTGATTGTAGCCAGTGTTCTAGTGGGAAGTCACTGGGGAATGCTATAGCATTCCACCTTGAATTCTGCGAAGAAAAGCAGGATGTACTGTATTTTTCCATGTATAAGACGCCCCCTCATTTTTCTAACCCAAAATTAAGAAATCTAAGTGGGGCTTAGCAAGTGTAGGGGGAAAGGGACCAAAGAACTGCAGGATCGCTTTGATCCCTGCTTTCTCCCTTCGTGCTAAGCCCCGCAGGGTTTAGCAAAAGCAGGGGGAAAGGGATTAAAGCAACCTCGCAACTGCACAACAATTTTGATCCCTTTCCCCCTTATATAGCCACGGGATTGCTTTGATTCTTTCCCACTCCTTTTGCTAAGCCCCATGGGACTTAGCAAGCAGAGGGGAAACCAGGGATCAAAGCAATCTTGCAGCACTTTGATCCCTGCTTTTCTTTTGCTAAGGATTAGCAAGTGGAGGGGAAAGCAGGGATCAAAGCCCTGCAGGAACAATTTGATCCCTGCTTTTCCCCTCCACTTGTTTTTGTACTCTCCTCAGCTTACTTCAGTGTTAAAGACGACCCTCAATTTTTAGTCTGAAAATATAGTCTTATACATGGAAAAATACAGTAACTGCAATAAAGTAGTATCTACAGTCAATGGATTGTATAACATTAATAATAGAATACTGAGCCTATTACAATGCCTTTCTCTTCAGGCAGGCTTTTCCTTAGTGACTGCCGGCCTGAGAGGGTATTTTTTAAATGGATTGTTGTGCTCTGTTGTTTTTAAATGTGTTTTAGTACTGATTTTATTTACCATATTTAATATAATAATTGTTTAATTCCACTTAAAGTATTGCATATTTACTGTTTTTAGCTTTTAAATATTGTCTTTTAATTATTGTAAGCCACTCTGGTTCCTTTTAAGGAGAAAGGTTGGGTAATCAATTAATTAATCAAGCAATCCATCCAAGAAGCATTTAAATCATCAGGAAGCCACTTGGGCAGTTCCAGTTGCCAGTCCCTGCATCCTCCCAAGACCCAAGAGACCACCTCCCACTGAAACCAGAAGTCTCCCTGGAAATCCACTTCTGGATTTTTTAAAAATTTCTTGGTGATGAAGGGATTTGAGGATAAAAATGGGCACCATAGTCTCTGGGTTGTGTGTTTCCTATCTCAACTTAAAAATACAGTTACTATTTTTTTAAAGCATAAGACACAAAAAATGTGTAATGTTTATTCATGTAACAGATATAGCCAAGGGTATTTCCCCTCTTGTGGCATGTGCTCTGATGTAACAACCATCTTCCTGAACATCCCCATTACGGTACTGTGTTACTGGGAAACTGTGATCACCCTCAGTGCACAATATCCACCACTCTTGCAGTCACTATACACAATGCAGTTGTGAAAGTTTCAGAGGCATTTATTTGACTAGATTGTCACTGACAGCATGACTGCACCACATCTACCCCTTCAACCTGTTCAGCATTGGTGCTAATGTTCATGCATAGTACTGGCAGGATTCAAACCACTTTACAAGCCTAGAGGTAACACCTGGCTTCATGCACCATTTCCTGCATAATCAGTTCCACACATGGCCTCAGAATAAAAGGCATGACCTAACCCAGGTCTTTTTACCACATTTCTCCATTTGTCTTTACAAATTCCCTCATGATCAGCCAGATGGGAAGCAGAAAAATGCAGACTGATATGGGGAAAATGCAACAGATAACTGACCAGATAGGCGGGATATAGATAGATAGATAGATAGATAGATAGATAGATAGATAGATAGATAGATAGATAGATAGATAGATAGATAGATAGATAGATAGATAGATAGATAGATAGATAGATAGATAGATAGATAGATAGATAGATAGATAGATAGATAGATAGATAGATAGATAGATAGATAGATAGATAGATGATAAATTCCAGTTGGAGCTCAGAAAATTTACTTTTTTGAGATGACAGATATATGAATCCCCAGTTGTAGATTCTGGACATTTTAGTTGGAAAAAAGAAGAAAGAACATCCAGAGAGGTAGCTGTGTTAAGTTTGCAGTAACAAAACCCCAGATGTTTTAGTGGGCATAAACTTTCATGAATTTTCTTGCACCTGACAAGGTGGGCTGCAGCCCACAGAGGCTTACACCAAGTAATATGTGTTAGTTCTTAATGGCACCAACAAGAATCTTTGTTGTGTTAATACAGATAATCATAGATTCATGAATCAACACAAGTGCTCTCTGTGTTCTAGATTCCATAGCTCCCACACTTTCCTTTCTTTTGAGAGGTCTGCTTAGCCAACCCTTCAATCCAGAGCACATAGAATACGTTCTGAGATGGCTTCTCCAAATTGTTTATGAGTAAATTATCAGGCCCTTGGCTGTAGAATAAATTTTTATTGCATTGTATTGTACTGTATTGTATGTATGAGTAAATCTGTAGTACTGTCAAGCCACCACCGTCTGCTCTAATCTGTGCTTTGTGTGATGGAAAGGTATGGAAAATGGCAGTTTGTAAAGTGTCACCTCATGACTTTCAAAGCCATCACTCACTGTAAAAAAAAGAAATCTTGAAACCTCTGGAGTCTGTTATTTACAGATGAAAAATCTAATGCTTTCTGAATTTCCTGCCAGAAATATCTTTCAATTTTTCATCTACCCTTTCTGTTGTACCCAAGATCTAATTAGAACCTATGCAATCTAATCTGATTTCAGGCTGGAGATCATGTCAAATCCAGGACTTGTCAAAAGCTTTTTTGGACCACAATTCCCAAATATTGGGAACTGCAGCTCCAAAAAGTAACATTTTCCACCCTTTGGGCTGAATCTGACTGAATATTCATTCCACACAGTGGACAATCAGTGCAGCTGGTTGGAAAATCCACAAACAGGAAATGAATGTAATTACAGTTGGGTGTGCTGCAACACTAGTGACCATGTCTATTCACTGCTCACAGGTTTGTCCATGTGGAATCCGGCACCTGGTGCAGAATTTAGCATGCTCAAAATGGTTTGTTCCTCCCTCCATCTTTCCCATGCTCTTCCACCAAATTTCTCGCTTCTTAGTTTCGAGAAAACAGATAAACAATAGTTGTAATATCCTGACAAATCTCCAAAATCAGAAGATTGATGTCTTTATGCAAACCAAATGGCTTGTGTAGAACATTTTCTTTTCCCATTTAGAGCTGTCACCAGTTCATAATGGTGGTGGACTATTCATAGTTTAAGAGCTCTGTTCATAAGAACTGAAAACTTATTATGGCCCATGTTTGTGTATATAGTCAAATAGCATGAAAAAATGGAGAAAGCAAGAAAGCTTAGAGGAAATATGGAGCAAGCACAAGTTTACTTTCTGAAACCTCCACCATGAGAAAGGCAAATTGTTTGGTAAAAAGGTACTGTGTTGTGTTGTTTGCCATCTTCCTTTTGAAAACTAGAATTTCTGTAGAGAAAACTAAATGTCAATAATGTCCAACAAGCATTACTGGCTATTTCTCCAGCTCACTTTTAATAATTAAATGTGCTTGCTTGATGGCTGTGAATGGTGACACTATGGTCATATTAAACTTTCTCTTGTCTTTATTTTGGCCGTTAATGCAATGAAGGAATCTGATAACTGGTGCCAAACATCAAAATGTAATTCTTTTGCAGAGGTAAAACAATAGTAACTCTATACTCCTCAGATCTTCAGTTCTACTGGACATTTAGCTCTACTATCCATAACCTCTTTCCTCTCTAAATTCTCCATTATTCCATCATTAAAAACATTTTAAATAGAAAGAGATACAGAGATTCTTGAATGTCATAATATCAAGGGAAGGCAAACCTATGTGAAGAGAGAAATTATATATATACACTAGTCAGAATCCTAAAAAAGATTTATCTCCTTATATGCATTCATATAGGTTTTGTCAAAAGAACAAGCTGGTCATCACAAACACTCTTTTTCCAACAACACAAGAGGTGACTTTACACATAGACATCACCAGATGGGCAATACCGAAATCAAACTGATTATGTTCTCTGCAGCCAAAGATGGAGAAGCTCTATACAGTCAGCAAAAGCAAGACGGGGAGCTGACTGTGGCTCTGATCACCAGCTTCTTATAACAAAATTCAAGCTAAAACTGAAGAAAATAGGAAAAAAACCACTGGGCTAGTCAGGTATAATCTAAATGAAATCCCTTATGAATACACAGTGGAAGTGAAGAACAGATTTAAGGAACGCGATTTTGGACAGAGTGCCTGAAGAACTTTGGACAGAGCTTCGTAAAATAGTACAGGAGGCAGCAACAAAAACCATCCCAAAGAAAAGGAAATGCAAGAAAGCAAAGTGGCTGTCCAACGAGGCCTTAGAAATAGCAGAGAGGAGAAGGGAAGCAAAATGCAAGGGAGATAGGGAATGTTACAGAAAATTGAATGCAGACTTTCAAAGAATAGCAAGGAGAGACAAGAGGGCCTTCTTAAATGAACAATGCAAAGAAATAGAGGAAAATAATTAAAAGGCAAAAACCAGAGATCTGTTCAAGAAAATTGGAGATATTAAAGGAACATTTTGTGCAAAGATGGACATGATAAAGGACAAAAATGGGAGGGACATAACAGAAGCAGAAGACATCAAGAAGAGGCGGCAAGAATATACAGAAGATTTATACCAGAAAGTTCTGGATGTCCCGGACAACCCAGATAATGTGGTTGCTGAGCTTCAGCCAGACATCCTGGAGAGTGAAGTCAAGTGGGCCTTAGAAAGTATGGCTAGCATCAAAGCCAGTGGAGGTGATGGCATTCCAGTGGAACTATTTAAAATCTTAAAAGATGATGCTCTTAAGGTGCTACACTCAATATGCCAGCAAGTTTGGAAAACTCAGCAGTGGCCAGAGGATTGGAAAAGATCAGTCTACATCCCAATCCCAAAGAAAGGCATTGCCAAAGAATGCTCCAACTACCGTACAATTGCACTCATTTCACACGCTAGCAAGGTTATGCTCAAAATCCTCCAAGGTAGGCTTCAGCAGTATGTAGACCGAGAACTCCCAGAAGTACAAGCTGGATATCGAAGGGGCAGAGGAACTAGACACTAAATTGCTAGCATGCGCTGGATTACGGAGAAAGTCAGAGAGTTCCAGAGAAACATCTACTTCTGCTTCATTGACTACGCAAAAGCCTTTGACTGTGTGGACCACAGCAAACTATGGCAAGTTCTTAAAGAAATGGGAGTGCCTGACCACCTTATCTATCTCCTTAGAAACCTATATGTGGGACAGGAAGCAACAGTTAGAACTGGATATGCAACACATGATTGGTTCAACATTGGGAAAGGAGTACGACTAAGATCATGGCCACTGGTCCCATCACCTCCTGGGAAATAGAAGGGGAAGATATGGAGGCAGTGACAAATTTACTTTCTTGGGCTCCATGATCACTGCAGATGGTGACAGCAGCCATGAAATTAAAAGACACCTGTTTCTTGGGAAGGAAGTGATGACAAACCTAGACAGCATCTTAAAAAGCAGAGACAAAGGTCCGCATAGTCAAAGCTATGGTTTTTCCAGTAGTGATGTATGGAAGTGAGACCTCGACCATAAAGAAGGCTGACCGCCGAAGAATTGATGCTTTTGAATTGTGGTGCAGGAAGAGATTCTTAAGAGCTCCCTGGACTGCAAGGAGAACAAACCTATCCATTCTGAAGGAAATCAACCCTGAGTGTTCACTGGAAGGACAGATCCTGAAGCTGAGGCTCCAATACTTTGGCCATCTCATGAGAAGAGAAGACTCCCTGGAAAAGACCCTGATGTTGGGAAAGTGTGAGGGCAAGAGGTGAAGGGAACGGCAGAGGATGAGATGGTTGGACAGTGTCATCGAAGCTACCAACATGATTTTGACCCAACTCTGGGAGGCAGTGGAAGACAGGAGGGCCTGGCGTGCTCTGGTCCATGGGGTCACAAAGAGTCGGACATGATTTAACGACTAAACAACAACATGCAGTCATAATCATCTTGATGAATATCTACCTAGTAACTAGCATACAGCTAGCTGGCTGCATAGATCAGTGGTTAGGTATCTGGCTGTGAAGGCAGAAGATAAGGGTTTGATTCACCACTGTTTCTCCTGCAAGTAGAGGCAACCTCTTTGGCCTTGGGCAGGCTGCATAGTCCCAGAGCACTGCTAGAACAGAATACTTCTGAGTATTCTCTAACTGGAAAACCCTGAAAAAGGTAGCCATTACTCAGAATTTACCTGATGGCACATCATTATCATCATAATTAGGTAGCATACATTGTCTTGGTTAAGATCCCAAGGGCAAATTTAGCCATATGGATTCAGGATTGGACAGCTGCTAAGGCTCAGCCACTTGCTGTAAGACATGCAGTCAGAGATGATGGTTGTCCTGCTGTTTTGAATAACCTGTCATGTGTCAGCATTATGAGTCACTACATCCTGGCTCAGCTCACAGTTACAGGTTCTCCCAAACATGACATGTCACTATCTGGAAATATGTCAAAACATTTCCAAGACCAGCTCATCATGCCCAAATGTCAACACATGGTAATTTATTCACTTCTTAATGCATATCATCAGATCCCACCAGAGGGCTTTCAGAACAGCAATTAAATATGTAACCATTACGTATTTAATATTTGAACTGGTAATGGGTTATGGTCCCGGTCTTCTGAGAAATTGCCTGCTTCTTGTCAGAGGATGGTGTAATGCAATCCTTAAAGAGGTCATGTGAGGTCATTTCTACTCTTAGATCAACTATGAACTCTTGATGTTTCAGGCAAATCACTGCCTTCCAACCTTCTTTTTTCATACCCCAGCCTGCAATTGTAATAAACCATCGAGACCTAACTTGCGATACTGTTCTGTGAACTACTGAGATAATGTTTAACTCAATTAGAGAATACTATGTATAAATACTAACAGAATAATTCTGCTGGTCAAGCATGTTTTACTCACTGAAATAAACAGAAACTAGAAATTCTTGCCTTCTCCTGGGTTGTGCCCCAACTATTATCGTTTCCTTTTATTCCTGAGAAAGTTTTTTTATTCTTCTCTATACTCTCCCTTATTTTAAATTTCATCTGCTTTGATTACCATCCAGTTTTTCTCCATTTGGATCCCCCACTTAGCTTCCACTCTCATAGGATGAGAGAATTTAGTGGGTTGTAGAAGTATCTCTGAGTCTTGCCTCCCACGTCTGCTAAATTAAGTGATATTGATCGAAAGCTGGATGGCAAATGACTAGGGTTTAAAATAAATTAACTTTATTTTAGGACTTCTAGGATTTTTGCTTCAGGTTTGAATTGCACCTGGTATTAATATAACCAAAATTAGTGGGCCTGCTAGTAGAAGTTAAGTGGATTGTCTAAACCACTGGAGAGCCTCTGTGTCAGCTACAGACCTTGCACAGCTTGGTTAACAAGCAGAGATCCCAAACAGCCTGAAAAGTACTATAATAACTTGTTTGTGAGTTTTTGCTCTCCTTCTTTTCAGGAAACAGGCAGGAAAGCTATTTTTCTAACTCTAACTAGTTTCTTACCTACATTTTTCATCTATCTATTTTTATTTACATTTTGTAAACACATAATATATGCCTATGGGCAGGAATACGAGAAAACTAGCTTTCCTGCCTGGATTGGAAAGAAATTGGTGTGTGTTGGGAAGCAAGTAATCTGCACCCTCCAAATTTGAAATGCGTGTTGGAATAGTGTCCCTCTTCTTTGCAAACTCAAAGTCATCTTTTCAATAGACATACAAAAATTATATTACACTCACACCATGCATTTTCTCCCTGGGACTCAAGAGTGTAAACGGTATCCTTTCCCTTCTTTCCCCATTCTGCTCTGACAGCAACTCTATTAAGTTAGTTGAGGCAGAGATATAGTGACTGGCCTAAAATTATCCAAGTGAAAAACAAGGTGGAATAGAGTTTTGATTCTGGGTCTCCTCTATCCTAGTTTTGAAGTCCTGCATTTTCTCCTTACAATTTGGTTTTCAGATTGTAGCTTTTGGTGGGCTGAATATCATTTTCATTAGAACTTTGATTCTGTTGGTAGTGTGTATGTTTAAATGATTCCCCCTTCCACCTTTTCTATCTCTTTCAAGCTTAGAGAACAGAGGCCCCTGTGGACTATTTGCCAGTGGGCAATTCATTACACATCCATTTGGAGAATAAAATAATCCCTTTGGTCCAAAATGCAAGAGAGAAAAATAGCATTTTAGCAGAATGGTGTGAATACAAACACCTTGATGCACACTCTGTAAACTTTACAAACCATTTTATCTTGAAAAAGTATTCCATGTCGGCTATAGTTTTGCTTATTTGCTCTTATTTATATTTGTGTGTTTAAGAAGAAAAGCTGTTTAATGGAGCATATCTGCTTTTGAGATTGAGGCAAAAATCCACGCCTGGAGTCAACAGAACACATTACTAGCTCTTACAGTGACTGATCAGAACCCTCCTAGAAAGGAGAGAATAAGATCAGGCTGGTAATAGATTTCCTCTACTGTTCTCACTCAGCAGTAGATATTTAGTAACTCCTGCTTTTGTACCCAGAGAGTAATCAAAGCTAAAGGATGTATAAATCTAGCTATATCTGCTTTGTGACAAATTTGTATGTGTTCAGCTATAAGTCAATTCCATCCAAAAAATGTCTGGACCCACCATATTTTAAAAAGCCACCATACCAACCCAAATGCAACCAATCTTATCTGATTTTGGAAGTGGACTAAAGTCAGGTATTTGGACAGGAGACCGCAAGGTAACATCTCCAGCTAAGACTAGGAAAGAATCCTGCCTGAAACCCTGAAAAGCTGCTGCCAGTTTGCGTTGGCAAGACTGGACTACATAGACTAATGGCAACGTAGTTCATATAAGGCAACTTCCTATATTCCTAAAAGCATAAAAAAAGCATTCATGTTTATGTACCACTTTCTTTTCCCACACATAATCCTGTGCATCCATTTTCCTAACATATGCATTTCAACAAAATCTTTCCCCAGTATATGCATGTGACTTTCCTACAATGGAGAGGTGTAGCTCAAAGGCAGGTCACTTTCTTTGCATGATGAGTATTCCAGGTTGAATTATTATTCTCTTTTTATTATTTATTGGTTGCATTTATATTCCACTTTTTCTCCACGGAGTGCAAGGTGGCATTCATGTCTCCCCACCACCACTTTAGTCTCACCCCAGTCCCCTGAGATTGGTCAGGCTGTGAACGTGTGCCTGGCCCAAAGTCACCAGCAATTTTTATGGCTGAACGAGGATGTGAACCCAAGTCTCCTAAGTTGTAGTCTAATGCTCTAACTACTATGCCACATCCCCAGCACTTCCAGACTTGCTCTGAATGCCTCTATATATGGCAAAATACACTTCTGTTTATTCTGAAACCACTGCCAATTTCACTGGTTAGTGAAATATGTTTTAAAAGAATATTAAAAAGTAAGTTTCTTAGTAGAGTTTAACTAACTACATACAACACCAGCACACCTGGAGCTGACATACACTCCAAGACTTGTGACAGTTGTCCTTCTTAATGGGATGATAAATTTTCTGACCTTCTGAAGTAAGGTATTTTATCCTGTGCTAAAGAACAAGCAAACCTCTTATGGTGCCTGAAACAGCTTTGCTGGGGGAGTGGAATGGACCAGAAATGGCAGGAAATGAACTCGAAGCACCAGCTATCACTTTGTCACTTTGAATTTTCTTTGAGATGTTTATTTGAATCAGTAAAGTCTTTCTGAAATATTCCCATGCTGTTCAAAGATGCAGAATGATCTTTTTATAAGGTAGAAGAAGCCTTTAAGTAAAGTCTGGGCAGCTGATTTAACATAGCATCCTGACAACCCATGTGTGTATATGTGTAATTTCCTAAACACTTCTAAAATGGCTTAATGATGTGACTAAAATTGCCCCGTCCATCCAGACCACAGAAACAACTTCCTCTGTGGCTTTTGGGTGCCAATGTGTTTTCACCAGCCATTTCAGGAGCCACTGTATTTAAATATAACACAGGAAACCAACCTCTGTTTGAGAGCTTGGACATGTTGCTATGGAAGACTGCAGCGCTCCAAATTTTCCAGCCAATACAGCTACAAGCCACGCAGGCTGAGGAATTCTGGGAATTCAGTAATCCAAGCTCTGATCCTTCCTCTTCTCAGTAACTCTTGATTTCAGATGCAACACTGCTCTCAAGTAGGGTAGAACCCCCAGTGGCCATGCTGGGTGGGGGGTTCTGGGAACTGTAGTCCAGGTTCCAAATTCTTTTACAAGATGAGAGTTATGTTTCCATCTCTCTTCTTTGCCTTCTCAACATTGCATTCAGTGATTCTTTCCAATAACTTATCCTGAACCGGTTGTTCCAAAACCGATGTTCTATTAAATCAATGGCTGGCATTTGCTTCTATTCTCCCTCTCCCTCTCTAATGAATATTTAATTTCACCTAGGATCCTATTTTACTTAATGTACAACAGCAGCATGTCAGGCACATAGGTCAGTTCCATGGAACTTCCTTCCAACCGTATGGAAAAACAACAACTTAGTTCAATGCATGGAGTGAACACACATACCTCTTCCCCATCCTCCTGTATGTTACCTCTGTTTCCAGTGTCCCTGCAAGTTCCTATCTCACTGTCTCCTATGCAATAATAATAGTGTGCCATCAAGTCAGTTGTTGACATGATGACTCTTACCAGGGTTTTCTAGATATTGGTACTCATAAGTGGTTTATCATCACCTTCTTCTGGGGGCACTCTGGGACCTTGGGGCTTTCCTGAGACTTTGTAGGAGAAGCTGGCTCTTCTCCTACAAGGCAGAACAGCAAATCAAACTCCCAACCTCATCTAAATCATGAAGCTATCTAGCCAGCCACTGTCTCTTCTACATGTACAAATGTATTGTATTTATTATTGATTTATTCTATTTATGTTTCCCCTTTCTCTCATGAATGATACCCATGGCAGCTTACCATTAAACAGCATAAACACAATTACAACAAACAAGGGTAAGAGCATACACATTTAAAAACACAATTTAAAAGCCCACCAATAAAAAAATAAGAAAGCACCCACCCAGATAATTCACTTCTAAAGCAAGCAAACTCAATCACAGTGGGTTGCATCAGAAAACAAAGGACATGATACTGCATTTTTTGTATGCATGCAAGGCACAATCGGGCAACGTGTCTCCTATGTGTATAGGTAGTGTGAGTGTTGTCAGAACCAGCCCATTCGTTGCCTACTCAGAGCTTGGGAACTCTACTGTTTTGGACTACATCTCTAAGAATGTGGCTGAGGGATTCTAGGAGTTGAAATCTGGCTGCAGTCTTTCCAAAGCCAATCATTTACATTCTAAATAGATGGTTATTGTGGAATGGAAGGTGAACAACACACTTGCAATTTGTCAATATGTGTTTATGGGCAAGCACATGTAATAGTGTTAAATTGCTTCTGTGTGTTTTAAATTATTCTGAATCTCTGCTCTTTGTATGTTTTGATCTGTTTTAAATTGTTTGACTGATGTGCACCACTTCCCTCTAATGCTGTTAAACATGGAGCAGCTGCTAATACTGGGACTCAGGGGACTGAAGGCATTTCTACCGCATCCCTGAGGTAGCTCTGACCTTCCCAAATAGTACCATCCCGTTGACTTTCCCTTGCCCTTTGCTTCAGGCAATCATCTTAAAGAAATTTGTTCCAATGTTAAAGGTTAGAGAGAGAGGTTAGGACACAACAGGAAGAATGGAGAAAGACACCCACATAGAACAGCCAGCTCATAATGAAAACTAAATTATTGTGGAATTAGATTGCTGCCTGTTGGCTTCATTTTTTAAAAAAAGGCACACACACATACTCATGCAGAGCTTGGACACAGGCCAGTGGGATTGTGTTTTTGACAGAGATAGTCTAGGTTTTGCGGCAGAAGAACTCTGAATTACAAATAAATACTTCCTACTCGAACCAAAAATTCCACTCCAGGAAATGAACTTGTATGCCCACCAGGATCCACCTACACATCTCCTTTTCATGAAAAGGCCTGAGTATCAAACACCACATTCAGAATAATGATTCCACACCAAATTATTCCAGCCCACATACAACATTCACCATATATAGAAAAGAAGGCCATCAGGGCAAGGATTATGTTAAAACCTCTTCCGTTTGTTGTTCCAAATGTATATGTCAATTTATACTTTTGCAAATGAAACTCATAAAAATGACAGTATTCAGATTGTATCATTCATTCATTCATTTGTTTGTTCGTTCATTGATTCATTCATTCTACCTCCTTTCTCCCCTTGACTTAGTAACCCCAACAGGATTTTCAAGGTGAGGTATTCAAGGAGTGGGCTTACCAGTTTGACTCCCCAATGAGTTTCCCTGGCTGAATGGGAATTTGAACCCTGTTCTCCAGACCCCTGATCTGTCACTCTACCCACTACACCATATTGAGAATCCTGTGTAGTCCTTCATATATACTGGTTTTTGGAGAAAAAAAAATATGCATTTAGAGAGATAATGTTTTAAGTGAGTATGTGTCATCAAGTCAATTCTGGCGGATGGCAATCCTTTTCAAGGTTTTCTAGGTAGAGAATACACAGAAGTGGTTTATTATTCCCTTCTGCTAGGGACATCCTGGGACTGTGCCACTTGCCCAAGGCCACACAGTCTGCCTCCTCCCCTAGGAAGCAGAGTGGGGAACTAAACTCCCAACCTCTGGCTGGCAGCCAGATACCTAACTCACTGAGCTGTAATGTTTTATTCCTTCTAATCGCAAATAAACAGACATTTGTCTGTTACTGCCTAAGAGAGAAAAGCATCCTAATTAACCAAAAGTGAAAGAAGGCACTCCTAATTCTAAAAATGTACCCCTAAATTGAGAAGTAGACTGAAGCTTCTGGCCTGATCGGATAATCTCATCACACAGACCTTATTAGTTTTAGACAGAGCTATCTCCTTCAGTCCATAGTGACTATGGTCCAACAGTATCACTCCCACCACTTTGCCTAGACTCATTTATAACTTTTTCTAAATCGAATCCAGTTGTAATCAAAGCAGGGACTACTGCAGTGAGGTCAATCCCAAACAAAATATGGACAAATTCCATTTTTTGGGAGAACTGCTCCCATGACCATCCTGGCTGGGGAACTGTAGAGACTGTCACTCAAGAAGGGATTTTTTCCAAGCTCTGTTTCTACAAATATTGTTGGGGGCGTGGAATGTGTATATCTATGTATGTGGGTGTGGGTGTATGAGCAGGTAGGTATGTGTGAGTGAGAAACAATTATGTTGCAGCAATATAAAAATATAGGTACTTATTGTTCATTAGCATTTTCATGCCCTCTTCTGTTAACCCAGCCTTATCCTACACAGTGGTGGAAGAATGTGTTGGACTTCAAGTTCTGCTGTCTCCACCCAGTATGGCCAGATGGCAGAGAATAATGGACAGTGTAGTCCAAATGCATCTGGGGGATACCAGGTGCAGAAAGACTGTTTTCAATTCATTGTTCAGCAATCCATATCTTTTGGGAGGTGGAGCGAAACGTCTAGAGGAATTCATGGCTGCCCAGTTAGCAGATGTTCTATCAGGAAAAAAATGCATAAAGTTTTAGTTGTTTTTATTTTGGTCCTGTGAAGTGACCAAGTGGAAAGGGGCATGTTGTGGAATCTGAGAAAGGATCCTCTTCAATCATTCATGTTTAGATGGCTGACTGGTGTCCTCTCCTCCTGCGCAAAAGCCAACTGAAGAGGTTGTTGAATCTTATTTCACATGACATCATCAAGCTAGCTTATGGGCACAGTCCTCAAATGTCTTGTACCTGTTCCCTGTTTCCCAGCTTATGCAGCCCAGGGCAGCCACTTCAATATGTCCAATGGTTGGGCCACCCCTGTGCCAGCCTTCCATGTTCTGCTTGTGAGACAGCCAGTCTAAGAACAATTTGGTGGAACTCATCTGTCACATAGCAATGTGTCTCTACATGCAATCACAGGGAGGTGGAGGTGAATTTTTTTTCTTCTAATACTGACAAATACATTTGGTGGAAACAGATTTATGGAGTGCATTAGAAACAATTTATAAGAAACAGTGATTAAAAACAAGGTCATTCTGTACGGAAAGTCTGGGATATTACAGGACCTATAAATTATTCTGATGATGCAGCTAGTTTACCTTTCTATTTGCATCTTCTCCCAACATTATTCTTGTTTACAGTACTGATAATTGACCGGGGAGCTTTTCAGAACCCAGCACATGCCAGAATTTTTCATATGAGGCAATGGCAGAAGGGGTGGGAAAGGATGGCAGCAAAGAAAATTAATTCAAGGTACAGTGCCACAAATTTCCTGTTCTAAATATATTCAGAGCAACATGTACTTTTTTTTGACAGGCACAGTAACTGTGTTACAGTTCAGCATATATTCAGTCACACTGCAAGAATTAGATGAAGGCACTCCAAACAGAAGCCCAAGGGTAATGCAGAAATAATCTGCCCCCCCCCCCCAAGTGGTTCAGGACTGACAACCTGTCTGCCGAAAATCTCAGCGAAGAACCTGCAGTCAACAGAAATTGCTACGTTGGTGTGAAGGATGCATCAATAATTTTATTTGTTTCAAATTTGGGATGTTGAAGCATCATAATTACAGTGGACCCTTGACTTACAGACGGCTTGACTTACAGACTTTTTGAGTTACAGACTTCTCTGGCCGCAAAATTTAGGTTTGACTTGCAGACTGAGATTTGACTTACAGACCAGAAAAAACCCAAAATGGAACAAAAACGGCCTGTTACAGGATTAATTGGTTTTCAATGCACTGTAGGTCAATGGAGACTTGACTTACAGACTTTTTGACTTGAGAACCGCCTTCCAATACGGATTAAGTTCTCAAGTCAAGACCCCACTGTACTCTTAAACCAAAGACTGGAAAAACTGCATATTTGGATTACAACTTCCAGAATTCCCCCGTGGTAGAAGCATTCTGGAATTTGTAGTTCAAAATGTAACTTCTCCAAGCTTTACCTACAGAACAATAGGAGTGGCAAATCTTACATGTAAATACCTTTTGCTTAATATCTTTCTCTATAAATGAATTGGCTGATACTAGCAAATACCATAAGCAGTTGTACACATCAACAGTAAGAACATTTTAATGTGTGTCTGGTATTATGGTATAGAGCCTTGATTAACTGTTAAGTGAAATCATATTTTGAGATTTGCTCTAAAGAGCAAAGGATTGGATTGGACAGTTTGTGAAGAAAAATTCATACATCTGAAGCCATCTGTTGCGTAGACAGATTCTTGTACTAAAAAAATCACCACTAACTGTGACAATGAAGAAGAAGAGGAAGAGGAGAAGGAAACTGTTGCAGTTTTGGCTAAAAATCTCTAGCTATGAAGCAGAAGTGCAGGAATTTACAGAGCAGAATTAGCTTCAGATCTCCCCAGAGTAGACCGCCTCTTATTGTCTCATCAACCAGCACTTGCAGTCTCAATAACTCACTCTGAGACATTGGTAAGAGAAAGAATAAATATTTAATTTAGTCACAGTTGAACTGATCAAAACAACACACTAAAAAAAAAAGACTGCTTACAGAATTTCAGCAACAGGCCACAACAGCATACATCCAGCAGAGTTCTGCAGACTGCATTCTTATTCTAACTGCACTAACTGCTAAGTGCCAGTAGACTAAAAAGAGAGGGGAAAAGACACTTAAGCATGAAAGTCTGACTCTCTTTGAAATCAGAGGCAGGGAAAGAACAATTGTTTATTGCTGGACTGACTGACAGTCACGCCAGTCCAGAAAGGTCCCTTCCAGCCAGACCCATAAGAGGCAGCATCTGAAGTTGAAATAACTCCAACAGAAAAAAAACATTGCAAGAATTAAAGTCACCCACTCTACTTTATTACCATGCTCAAACTGTGATAAACATTATTATCACTATGTAATTAAAAGTGTGAGAGATAAAGTGTTTCATGCAAGGCTAACCAACAGTTTTGTGGCTGAAATTAGGTTTACATTTGTAGGATACTGCTTATAACAATTTTGGTTGTTCTTCTGCAACTGAGAGTGCTGCCAAGCATAGGTAGATTGCCCTTAATGTGCAGAACATTCCCATAAATGCAAATGTGTTTGTCACAGCTGGTGCAACTGACCTGACTCATGAGTACCCATAAAACCCTTGACCTGGTGCCAATTCAGCCCTGGGGACCATAGGAAAATGACATTCCAAATGAAAGCAAGACATTATGACCTTCTGTCCAAACAACATCTGTTACACTAACCACAGGGCTTTCTCAATTAATACTTCACAGCTGGAAGACCAACTAAGGGTACATATATAGCTAAAACAATATCTCAGTGAAATAGTAGAACTGAGTTTTATTTCATTGGAAATAGAAAGCTGGTAAAATGGGAGACACCTCATTTTATGCTCTGCCCTGAACCAAGGTATGGAAGTCTTCCCAAGGAAGGAAGTCAAACATGTAATGTTTTCAAAGTGCTAATTTCACTAGGGCACACATACCTAGGAATTTTTCCATGCTTCAGCCTTAAGACTCACAGACTCATGTGATAGTGAAGTTGGAAGGGGCCTATAAGCCCATTATGTCCAACCCCCTGCTCGATGCAGGAATACGAATCAAAGGATATCTGCCAGGTAGTTTTCTAAGTTTCTCTTGAATGCCTCCAGTGTTGGAGCACTCATCACCTCTCAAGGTAATTGGTCCCATTGTTGTACTGTTCCAACAGTTAGGACAGTTTTTCTAATATTCAATCAAAATCTGGCTTCCTGTAGCTTGAGCCCATAGGTGTGTGTCCTGCACTCTGAGATGATCAAGAACAGATCCTGCCCCTCCTCTGTATGACATCCTTTCAAGTATTCGAAAAGTGTTACCATATCACTCCTCGGCCTTCTTTTCTCAAAGTTAAACATGCCCAGTTCCTTCAGTCTTTCTTCATAGGGCTTGGTTTCCAGTCCTCTGATCATCCTCATTGTCCTTCTCTGAAATTATTCCAATTTTTCAGTATCTTTCTTAAAGTGCACTGTCCAGAAGTGGACACAGTACTCAAGATGAGGCCCAACTAGTGCCAAATGGAGGGAAGCTAGTGCTTTATGGTATTTGGAGACTACAACCTATTAATGCAGCCTAAAATAGCATTGGGCTTTTTGCAGCCAATTCCAATATTATTCTCACTCATAGTATTACTGAGCCAAGTACCTCCCGTTTTATAACTATGTGTCCCCCCCCCACTAAGTGTAGAACTTTGCACTTATCCCTGTCCAGAACTGGACACAATACTCAAGGTGAGGCCTAACCAGTGCTGAATAGAGGGGAACTAGCACCTCGCAGATCTTGGAAACTATACTTCTGTTAATGCAGCCTAAAATAGCATTGGCCTTTTTTGTAGCCGCATCACGCTGCTGGCTTATATTCAGCTTGTGATCTATGACAATTCCAAGATCCTTTCTCGCTTGTAGAATTGCTGAGCCAGGCATCCCTCACCTTGTAACTATGAATTTGGTTTATTTTTCCAAGGTGCAGTACTTTGCACTTATTCTGCTGAATTTCATTCTGTTGTTTTCAGGCCAGTGCTCCAGCCTATCAAGATCATTTTGAATTTTGTTTCTGTCTTCCAGGGTATTAGCTATTCCAGCCAATTTGTGTCATCCACAAATTTCACCTTTATTACAAGATGTGGAGTATGGGAACAGTTTAGTGTCTCTGAATTGCATGGACCAACACTGCTGTTTATTACTTTATGTAGACAGTATTGTCTATATCTAGCTGGAACTGTGCTTATACCTGTACCTTGGATAATAAAGATGGACTTTTCCATTTGAGAAAAGTACAGTTGACCCTCTTAACTGCTATTCTTTAGATGTCAGGTGAAGATGTTTTAATTTGCACAGGTTTATAAAGAAACAGCAGCTGAAATCTTGTAATAGTGTAATTAGCAACTAGAGTAGGCCCATTGAATCAATGGAACTTATAGAGACATTGACTCATCAAGTCCCTACTAATTCAATAGGCCAACTCTAGTTGCAAGTCACTATACTTTTGTTTTATTTTTTTATTTTTTTATTTATTAGATTTCTACCCCGCCCTCCTAGACAGCGTCTACTCGGGGCGGCTTACAAATATCATAAAAAACATTAAAACATCATAACATTAAACAATTGAATCAATAATATGGTGTATTCAAAATGGGGAATGTTTTTGTTTTCAAATTTGTAAACCGCCCAGAGTAGTCCTTTGGTCTAGATGGGTGGGATACAAATCCAATCAATCAATCAATCAATCAATCAATCAATCAATCAATCAATCAATCAATCAATCAATCAATCAATCAATCAATCAATCAATCAATCAATCAATCAATCAATCAATCAGTCAATCAGTCAATCAATCAATCAGTCAATCAATCAGTCAATCAAACAAACAAACAAAGTAGCAGAATTTCAGCCCTTAAGTCTGATTTCATTTATTATGAATTGCCATTGTTAGTGAAAATAATAAATAACAGTGTGATTTAAAAATATGTTATTTGGCTTGACTTTTTATGGAGTTCAGCCCAGCACAGCAGGTACATCTGATGAATTGGCTGTGACTCAGGAAAGCTTAATGAAGAATTAAACTAGTTTGTTTTAAGGTTCTTTTGGCTTTTGCTGCAACAGACTGACACAGCTCCTCACACTGGATACTTCAAATAAGTTTTTTTCTTTTTAAATTGCATATTTTATGCTAATTTTGTCTTAATGTTATTAATTTGATGTTAGTTTATTATTGTATTTAAACTTATTTTGGTAAAGCCTGCTTGGAAACTTTAAAAGATGAAGAACAGGTTTACAAAGAAACAAATTAGTAAATTAGGGGAAGGGAAATCATACTCAAGCAAATTCAGTTGCCCAGCTGCATTGCAGCATGATATGAAGCATCACTTGTATGTCTGTCTTCTGTCTATCAATCTATGAAAGGATTTGAAGAGCCTTTTCCTCTACTGCCCCACCTGACCTTCCAGAAAATATAACTTTTAACTTGCCAGTTGTTGCTGCACTACAGCTCCCATCATCCCTGGTCACTAGCTGTTTTGTCAGGGGCTTATGGGAGCTAAAAGTCCAGTAATACCTGGAGTGTTGGAGGTTTCTGCTTCTGACTCTATGGTGCCAGACAGGTGCCCCTGTGTTTCTTATGATGCCAAGCTTTTCAGTCAAAACACAATTCAGAGGTGAGGATGAGAAGAAAATGAAAAAACTCTGGTTGAGCATGTCATATTTTTCCACGGAGGAAGAGTGCAAGGATATGGTTTATACTGTAAGTTACAACTGAGCCTCTTTTGTCTGCCTTGGAACCATTTACTCCCTTCAGTCTGTTGTTCTAGAAGCTCCAAAATTATTTTCCTTTTTGACTTTTTAAATACCCTTCTGTTCTACATGTAAGATGTTCAGAGCATCTCTCAGATCAGAGCCAAATGATGTTAAAAGCAAAGTTTCCTCTGTGTTGAAGCACATTTTCCATTATTTATGAAATGTAGTGAGAACAATGGAAGCATATTTGCAGCTGATCACCAAAAAGAAGGGTGAGATTTCTTTCACCATTTTGTGGTGGTAAACAGCCACGAATCATAACTTAGAGATGAAATAGGAATTGGATGCAACTTTGTCTCTGAGCCTGGATGCCCATTTTTCAGTGGTGATTAGGAGTGCTTTCACACAATTGAAGTTAGTGTGCCAGATGTGCCTGTTTCCTGGAGAGGTCTGATCTCACCATGGTGACACTTGACTTAGTTACATCCCAGCTGGATTACTGTAACATATTTCATGTGGCGCTGCCTCTGGAATGTGCTTGGAAACTTCAGAGGGGTACAAAGCATGACAGCCAAATTGCTAACTGGGGCTGGTCACGGGGATCACAAAAAACCCTGTTACAGCAGCTCCACTGGCTGCCAATCTGTATCCAGGCACAATTCAAAGCACATGTCCTAATTTATAAAGCCCTAAACCAGTCATCCCCAACCTTGGCCTCCAGATGTTCTTGGACTTCAGCTCCCAGAAATCCTGGCCAGCAGAGGTGGTGGTGAAGCCTTCTGGGAGTTGTAGTCCAAGATCATCTGGAGGCCCAAGGTTGGGGACCACTGCCCTAAACAGTTTGGATCCAAGCTATCTCAAGGATTGCCTCTTATGATCCTGCTCAGGTAATAAGGCTATCAGGAGAGGCCTTCCTCTTGGTCCAGTCACCTTCACAGAAGCATTTGGTGGGGACATGGGAGAGGGCCTTCTCTGTTGCTGCTCCCAGACTCTGGAACTCCCTCCCACAGGAGGTCAAGTTGGCCCCATCTTTGCTGTCCTTCTGCAAGGATTAAAGGATCTTTCTCTTCAAGCAAACTTTCCCTTAATTACTGGCTGCCTGAGTGGGATTCTTAAATAGATTCTTGTGCCTTACGGCTCTGAATGTGTTGATGTTGCTGCCATTTACCATCTTTTACTGTTGTATTTATTTGAACCTTTTTAGTATTTATATACGCTTATTATTTTTAGCTGCCAATATTGTCTTCAATTGATGGAAGCGTCCTTCTTAAATAAAAAGGCAAGGTAGAAATGTTTTAAATACATAAATAAACTTTTAAGCACTTTCTGTTATCAATCTGATTTAATATTGTTAGTAGCACACAACCTACCTTAGAAACAACAAGGAAAAAACAGTGCGGTCTCCAAGATTACACAAATGTAAGAGTGGGTGATGTCTTTTATTGGACCACTAAAAATTAAACAAATTGCAAGTTTTTGTGGATAAAATTTCACTTTTCCAGGCTTAGCACAACTCCTCCATGGATCATGCAGAAAAACTGTAGACAAAATTTCAAAAATTAATGGTACATGTCTGTAAGAATTGATGTAAATCCTCTTGAAGCTGCTGTCTTAAGCAGCTTTGAAGTCTATCTGCACTTTTACATTTGTGTAACCTACTTTAGAAGTTACAGTTTGTGCCTAGCAAATCAATCTTCTTTCCTAAGCAGTATTCAGAATGTGGAGCTTGACAAATTAACTATGGGATCTTTCTACACATCCATCTGCACATAAGACTGCCCGTTCCTTGATGGCATATACTTTCCCTTTCTGGGAAGCGCTCACTGTAAGCGATAGTAAACCAAACCAAAAGAGCTCATCTGCTAAGCAAATCAAACATAAGCAGGAGAGAGATGCTCTGCTTGTCCCTGGCAGAGCTTATTTTCAAAGGATTGAAACTGCAAATGTTCGCAGTAGGAAAAGCATCAAAGTCAAAGCATCAGAGCCAGAACTCATGTGATTGGACTGACTGGAGAAAAGTCTTAAAATTTGCAGAACTCTAGAGCCAATATGATGCAGTAGATAGAGCAATGGATTAGGATTCAGGAGTTTGAATCCTTGCTCAGCCATGGAAAATCAGTGGGACTACAACTGGTAAAACTCACTCTTTAAATATCTCACTCATCTTGAAAACCCTATTAGGGTCCCCATAAGTCAGCTGTGAAGACGGCATTTAACACATTCCTTGTTCTTGAAGGAATAAGCTCACCAGAGCAAAACAAGAACAAAGAAGTTAGGGAAAAGGAAAACAGTTCTGCAGGTTTTCAGCGAAATCCAGCTACTGGACAACAAGAATTGACTGTATCTGTGCCTTCACCCTTATGACATCAGCACTCACAAGAAGCAGAACAATACCTACTGCCATTCAAAGATGTATTTTTGCAGACTGTAGATGAAAAACACATGACTTTCTAGATCTGGTTGGACCCCAACTCTCAACAGCTTCAACCATCCAGGATCTCCAGTGGAGAATGATGAGAGTTGTGGTTCATTCATATCTGAAAAATCTACATATTCTCTGTTCCTGTTTTTAAAATAAAGGGAAAGTAAGAATTTACAGATAGATAAATGTACCTATGGAACATTTATAAATCAGACAGGTTGGCTATTGAAGCATGAAAAAGGGAATATCTTAATAAAATATGAAATCTAAAAATATGAATTTGCACATTTTGTTTTATTTTGCCACTTCCATAACAAATGCTTTGCATAATACATTCTGGGTTTGCTATCCATGGGAAAAGAAAAAAATACTATGGAATGCACTGAAGCCTTACTCCTAATCTACTGCATGGACTTCCAAATGGTTATGCATCTAGAGCTGTTAACTTAATCCACGTACTGAACCAAACCATAGTTTGTACAATCCTGTATCTAAAAATCAACTGATGGTTTCAGTTATACAATGCTTTTTCAGCTTTCATTTTATGATTGTCATTCCTTCATGGAGCAGCTTGTTGGGGTGAAGCCATAAGTGCAACAATAAGCTTCGGTTTTAGATAGCACAGCATGGGTTGTATAAACCATACTTTGGAAACCCACTTACAATTCTCACCCCCAAAAAAGGGTGACCTCCTCTGGGTGATTGACAGGCAGTGAGCCAGTCTGAGATTTCAGAATTATTAGTTATCAGTAACTAATATCTTATAAGTTGCTGGTGCTGCCACCATAACTTTTGTCAAGGAGAGTGGCTCCCTCCTACCAGAAGTGGGTTGCCTTCCTCATATGATGTCTGAGTTGTGCCATCGTGTTCAAACACAGTCTCAACACATTTGCCAAATGTGACAAAGACTACATTTCACGTCACAATTTAAAGCCCATGGTATTTCGGGCAGAATAGAAGTTTAATTTAAGCCTTCTCAAGCCAAAATCATTAATAAATCAACATGACAATAAAACAGTTAGAGGCCAATGAATTACTACTGTATTGAGTAAAAAGCAATTTAGTAAGTCACCCACATACCTAAACTACACAAGCCAGGAACCAGCAAACACAGATTCCAATTTACTTAAAATCACTTTTATCGATGTGCTATAAATGGCCAGTCTAGAAAACACTAGCAGAGATGGAATTAGCAGTTTTCATTTCATCATTAAAATAAGAATATTAATGGAGTTCATTATATACACACAGAGATAGAAAATAACAATAATAAAAAGCAATACTGTACATGTCATGACTCCACTATACAGTACTCAAAATCTGAACATGACATTATCAATTTATGTCGAACTAATGTTGAACTACCATGGCAGAGTTTTGATTAATTTACTTTTTTGGGCTATCTTATCAGTTGTGTGCATTCATTCATTGTTGTTTATGTGTGCCAACAAGTCGTTGCTGACTTATAGCAACCCTATGAATTAGCAATCACTAAAATGTCCTGTCCTCAACAGCCCAGCTCTTGCAAACTCAAGCCTGCGGCTTCTTTTAGGGAGCTGTCCATCTCAGATTTGATCTTTTGAATTCACTTGGGATGGCTACAATTTAACTACCACTTTAATGCTATACTGTATGCCAACACAAAACTCTCCAAAGAAATTTTAAAAAGCACGGTGAGATGGTTCCCAACCACAAATGCTTTTAAACTTCCTAATTACACCCAACAATCATAGTACTTTTGCCTGAGGAGAGAGAAAACAGGCAATACTTCTTAAGCAATTTAAAAGTGGTTTGAGTTCGCTTTTTTGCAACCCCATGATTATGCAGGTGCAACATCTGTCAGTGGATTCTGAAACACCAGAAGCCACTAAAAAGCCTGTTTACTGAACATGAAGGGGACCACCCAACTATTAGGCAGAATGAGGAGGCCATCTCAAGCTGCAGATTTAGGATGTCATGTATGGATAGCATATGCTAACTTGCTTGCTTTGTTATTTATTTATTATTGTTATATATTTATAGATGCATTTGCTGCCTAATTAATCTATTTTTCTCATAGTTTTGCTGGCAAGAGGTGTTTGTAAGGTTCCATACGTCATATATCAAGCCAATTAGGCTAAGTAAGTAATGAATATTTACAATTTCCCCCATTTTTGATGAAAAAGCAAATCTTGATACATCAGAAATGTCAGCTGCTGCAAGACATCTCACTCATGCGCAACAGCAATAAGGTTAGCAGCAGTATTAGCAAAATCAATTACATTTTGCATAATTTTGCCCCAAATCTCCTGTTTTATGTGCAAGAAAATTATGATATTCACATTTTAAAAGTTCTGTTTTGCACAAAATATTTTGGGCATTGCACAACATGCAACCGTTATGCAAAAACTAGTAGTTTTGCACAGAAAACCTTTGCAAATATTTTGCAAAAGAAAAAGCCTCGATATGTGAAAAAAACATAATCTCTTGTAATCTTGCCGAGTAGTGAGAGATAACTGAAACATTTCTTTCTAACCTGCAGGAACCAAATAAGAGAAGATTCAAAGTCCTGCAGTGCACAATTAATTTGGTTGAATGCAGAGGCATTTGCTGCTCCACCTTGGTTAATAAAATTTCTTGAACTGGTCCAGGAAAGGAAAGTGGACCAATAAAATATCATGAGGTGTTAATTAAGTTAATGTTAAACTACCTTCAATTATCTAGCAAACAACATTGTTGCTTGTGATTTAAAGTGAAGTGGCTTGAGTCCTAAATATCAGAAGGACTATTCCTTTGTATCTCAGATGTTCAGATTCAACATCATCAGAGAAGGTACCTCCCTAAGTATCTTGAGCACATTATGTGACAGCAAGGCAAAAGAGGCTTCTGTATTCTGTCTAGGGTAAAGACAACTGAAGATCAAGTCACACCTCAAGGAAAATCTGTATTTCATGTTCTTAAAACATCTTCTCTCCAGCCATGCAAATCCTTCAAAGGTATTGGCCAATCACAGAACAAAAGCAGGTTAATTTGCAAAATGTAGATTAAGGCAAGTTCATTTCAGGATAAACACATATCTTTTAGCTCTGAAAGGAGTTCTGCAGCTAGCATCGCACAAACTGTTTTGTCTCGTTCTATCTTGAGAATAAGCATGTGTGCGCACACATTTGTGCCAGGAGAATGGTTTCTATTCTAGGAACCAAACTAGAAAACAAGAGAAATGTATTGGCCAAATTATTATGTCCTTTGAACATTAGTTCTGCTGGGTACTGTGGAATGCAGTAGTCACACAAATATGATTGTGGGTTCAGTAGCTGACATCTTTGTTAGAGAATATAATTTAACAGATGCACATCACACCACCCCTGAAATCTCTACTGTTTTTACACAAATCAGGCACCTGGTTCTCAGAGTTTCAACCCTCAATGGCCAACATACTATTTGGAGCAGAAGACAATCATGTAAGTGCTCTCCTTGTTCCAGCAGGTTCTTTTATGCATGCTCATGCTGGTCTCATGCTCATTTTGAGGCTGGTTGCTTGACTGTCCATGTGATGTGTGATGGGGGCGTACCAACATAGGGAGAACACTCATGTAATTGCCTTCTGCTCTGAAGAGGATACTGGCCAGTATATATAAGCAAAGACAGGAAAAAAAGCTGCTTTCCTGTCATTAAGTTTAGCAGTTCCTGTTAACACTGCATTGGAACATGTGTATACAAGAAAACAGAGACTCTTATTTCAGTCTAATGAATCAACACCTGGTTCTACACTTTTACTTAGTACCTTGCATTTTTTTCAATGGAAAAGTCATCCAGAACAAAATTTCCATTACCCACTTATATATGTACAGTACTGTGTATAAGCATAATGCTCATGATCCACCATGCCAGTTGAGTTGGGTTCGTTGAGCGGGCTCATACTTGGATTGGGAGACCACATCAAGATAGGGCTAGGAAAGGATTCTGCCTGAAGTTCTGGAGATGCCAGTCAAGAGTTGAAAATACAGTGGACCCTCTACTTATGGAATTAAACCATATTGGAACGGTGGCTGCAGGTTGAAAAGTCTGTAGGCCGAGTCTCCATTGACCTACAATGCATTGAAAATCGATTAATCCCGTAACTGGCCGTTTTTGTTCCATTTTGGTTTTTTTCTGGTTTGTAGGTCAATTCTCTGGCTGCAAGTCGAATCTAAATTTTGCAGCCAGAGAAGTCTGTAAGTCGAGCCGTCTGTAAGTCGAGCCGTCTGTAAGTCGAGGATCCACTGTAGTGGGATAAATAGACCAGTCACTCATCCAATTGTTTTTTATGTAGCAAATGGGAAAGAGTTGGGGGTATGAGTGGATGACACAATTTTGTCTTCACCTCAGGCACCAAAAGATTTTGGATGAACCCCTAGAATGTGGCATTAGTCATACCACAATATCAGAAAATGTTTCAAGGGAAGATTTCATCTCTGAAATGTAACATGTCCCCAATAGCCAGCCTCTGACATTGCTTTGATAAGATAAAAGTGCTGAAGACATGTTGCTGAGATGCAATTATTTATCATGCTGTTGTCTATTTGTTACAGTTCATGCTTCCCAGGGCTCATCTCAAGTCCACAATAATGTAGGAGACTGGACTGGGATAGTGAGAACCAGGTTCTGCTAAAATTTCCACCATGAAATCAGTGAACAGACACTAATGATTATTGACCCCAAATGGAAATTCACCACCCTATATATGCATGTGACGCTACTTAATAAGTAAGGCTGGTAAGTCTCATGGATCTGCTGGCTGAAGTCTCATGGAACTGTTATGCTTCTCCAGGTGGAGAGGCAAATGAAGAGTACACAGAACTGGAGAAGGATAAAGTTTGATCTTTTGTGTGTGAGGTGGCTTCAAAGTCCAGAGACCTGTCTCTGCCTATTCCCAGGCGGCACTATGACTCAATGTGAAGCTTTGTGCTGTTCCATATACCACAGTGGGGCTAAGTGCATGCACCCATCAGTCTTTTTCTTACTTTCTTTCCTCACGCCCAATTTTTTTTTTTGGCACTGGATTCAACATGCCATTTTGAGCAAAGCAAGAAATTGAGTGAAGCACCAGTGTTACAAGTCATGAGACTTATAGGCCACAATCCTGCTAGATAGTACAAGCTGAATCATAACTTATTATCCTTTCCTCCCTGGTAAACAAACTGTCCTTGCCACAATTCTTGGTGCATGAGCGCACATCCTGGAAAATTATGAAAGGGATGGTTTGTTTGAATGGATCAAATGTTATGATTTGGCTTACATTACGTAACAGGATTCCATCCATTGTTGCAATGATAGCAATGATGCAAAGCCTGGAAAAAGCACTCTGTCCTTAGAACCCTTGCTTTTCCTCTATGAAGATGCAATAGTCCACCCACAAGATACCAAATGTCCAATCCATCTCACATTTTATCCTGAAATGTTAGGGAATGGTATGCTGTTGACCTGGCAACACCAGGCAACCCAATGTCATTTTCTTTGACATCCTGACAAGCAATAGAAAAGAGCTTCACCAGTTCCTGAAATATCTGATTTGGTATGAACTAGCCTGAAGGTCATCCAGTAGACAATCTACTGAGACTGAGTGGGTTTCTAGCAAAGTCATGATTCAAATCCATGACCTTCCGAAACATAATTCTGTCTCTTAGCCACTGCACTACCCCAGCTAACAGAAAGCATCCTTCTCTCAAACTTCTTGGGTGCTCCAACACAAAGCAGTAAAGACATGCCCTTTACTGTCCTCGAGGCTTTAGCAATTGCCTCACCTCAGTCTCTGTTGGCACTGGCCACCTCCCTGTATGTATTTTAGATCCTAGTTAGAGAAACTGGCCGTTGAAGATTTTCTTATGCATCAAAGCACTTCCCCTACAATCACAATAGCTTAGAGAAACCTTTTACATGGCATTAATCATGGACCATTTAACCTCTGCTTTGTCCCTTTCAAATTGTGCCTTTCATTTTTCACATTTCTCTTTTTCAAGCCAGCTTTACATATCTTGCTAATTACAACTTTTAGCTTCACACACTGATGAAACCCACTCAATTTAGATTGGAGGATAGCTTGACAGATTAAATATACAATGTATCCACAGCTAGGAGAACACTAAAAGTGTGTGATATTAGTAGAATGCATTCAGCTTGCTAGACAGACCACAAGCAACACAGGTAGGAGAGGCAAGTAAATGGAAAGACTATTATCACAGTCTGTTCAGGTAGATCACAAAGGGGTAAGAGCAGCAGCATTTTATCCAAATACATATATTTAATCTCCCTCTGATAGCCACATAATTTTAGTTCACCTACTGATGACTGGCTAGCATTTTGCTTCTTTTAAGGGCTTGGAACGATGCAATAAATAAACAAAAAAAAATGAATAACCAAACCTTAAGCATTGTGTCATATCTGGATCACTGTACACAGTGGCCAAAACTCTATTGCCAAATTAACACCTGAATTAGAGATAAGTTGGAAATAACACATCGTAGTGTTCAAGAATTGCAAATAAGGCAGTGTTTCCTATTCAGGAAATCAGACTTGTAAAGGAAGAACATACTTATGGTCTGAAGATCCATCACAATGGAAAGCAAACTAATTTGCAATATTAGGGGAGGTGAGATAAGAGGCTGTCACAATCTTGAGAATGCCTTGACCATATCTGAATCCTGGATATTAATTTATTGTTCAGCTGGAAGGACTATTCACAAGTGTAAAAACAACATGGGGATTCAATTCCAATAGTTCCATTTTCTACACCTATCCTAAGAATCATGTGTGTTGATATATCTGTAAAGATTCTCACTCATCCAGGTGACGTTATCTGGAAGTTGAGTCATGGCAACTGGACTTCTTTCTTACAGTGGGGTCTCTACTTAAGAACGTCCCTACTTAAGAACAATCCAACTTAAGAACAGCTCCATTTGCTAAATTTTGCTTCTACTTGAGAACAGAAATCCAAGATAAGAACAGGAAAAAAACCTTTCCTGCTCTTTTTTTAACCTTAGGTCATCTTAGGTTAAAAAAAAAAATTCTCCCCCTAGTGGTAGAGTATGTATTAACCAGCTTTGCATTAGTTCCTATGGGAACTAATGCTTCAATGTACAAACGCACCTCTAAATAACAAAAAAACAGCCAGAACGGATTAATTGGTTTTCAGTGCATTCCTATGGGAAATTTTGCTTCAACTTAAGAATGTTTCAACTTAAGAACACCATTCCAAAATGGATTAAGTTCTTAAGTAGAGGTTCCACTGTAGTTTCTATGGACGTAAAAGAGCAGATACGGATTAAATGGTTTTCAATGCATTCCTATGGGAAATGCAGATTCAACATAAGAACGTTTCAACTTGAGAACCACCTTCCAATACGGATTAAGTTCTTAAGTAGAGACCCCACTGTATTAGGTTGAAACATTTCTTCAGTCCGACAACATGGGTGTTAATATGGCTCTTTGGAGCCATCTTTTCCTAGTCCCGTTAAAAGCAGAAGCACGAGAAATTCACCAGCACTGAACTCCTCCTGAGAGCTATACTGTATGTCAGGAAAAATAAAGTCATAGCAAGGTGACAGATGACTTTATAAATATCAAAGATAAAATGACAGATGGCAAAGAGAAGAACCAGTCAGCCTGCAAAAATGTAAGCAGTGTTGATGAATTATTCATTATGGAAAGGAAGGGAACAAAAAGGACAAAAATAAGGATCGCCAAGAATAGTTGAAATTGAAGGAGCATGTGATTTTGGCCAACCACTAAAAGCAACAATATTTGAGCCATGCAAGGTATGCATATGATAAAAGATGGACACAAAAGTCTTATAGACTTGAGGTACAAGTGCCAAAAAAATCTCTATGAATCTTCAGCCAGCAAACAGAAAATAGAAAATCTGTATGAATCATTTGCCAACAAATAGAAAATTCATACATTTCACCTGTTTATGATATGTTGAGTCGGACTATTTCAGAGTGCAATGAATGATGAAACTCAATGATCTTTAGCCAATCATTTTCTCTCATCCCTGGCCCTACCTCACAGGAGTGTTCTGGGAATAAAGTAGTGAAAGAAAAGGATCGTGTTCACCACCTTGAGCTCACAGGGGGAAAGGTGGGATATAAATCCAACTAATATATGAGCTTCTTGACAGAGGGTCCTTGTGTGTATTATGGGTTTTATTTAGAACAAGTGAGGTAAGTTAACCATTAGGTTTCATGGGGCTAGCCCTTTAATACAATTGGACACGGAATATTGGGTATGCAACTATAGCACAGGAAGACAATTTTAGCATATCTGTGAGTTGTTACCATCCCAAGTATCACTGTTTGCTATACTACACTGAAAAATAATTTTACCAGTACCAGCTTCCAGTTAGTTTCCATGACTAATAAGGACTTGGACTCAGGTCACCTGAGTCCAAGTCTGAAACTATCCACACCACTATGCTGGTTTCATTCTTTATGTAAAGGTAAAAGTAAAGGCTCCCCTTGACATTTTTAGTCCAGTCGTGTCCGACTCTGGGGGGCGATGCTCATCCCGTTTTCAAGCCGTAGAGCCAGCGTTTGTCCGAAGACAGTTTCCATTGCCACGTGGCCAGTGACTAGGAAACGCTGTTTTACCTTCCCACTGAGGTGGTACCTATTTATCTACTCGCATTTGCATGCTTTCGAACTGCTAGGTTGGCGAGGAGCTGGGACAAAGCGACGGGAGCTCACTCCATCATGTGGATTTGATCTTACGACTGCTGGTCTTCTGACCCTGCAGCAGAGGCTTCTGCAGTTTAGCCCACAGCGCCACCACGTCCCTCATTCTTTATGTAGTAATGTGTTAATCATTCATTTGCTTTATTTTCTGTGAGACAGTATTGCTGTTTCTATCTTGTCAAATTTGATGATAACTTTATTTTGGGGTTTGAGAAGTCCTACACAACTCTGAAGAGACTGGCCTACTTGGTTTCATCCATTTAAAATACATTTTTTATCTTTTTAGTCTAATTATCTAAACATTTTAAATTGTGCAATGCTCTGATACAAATAAAGAAAGTAAATTTAAAAGTACAATGAGGTGTATAAGAGAGGCTCCCAACCAGCCAGAAAGGAATTTTTTAAAGACATGGGATTTATGTCAAGACTGCTGTATCCACTACATTATCTTTCAATTTTCCTGTATGTAAAAAACAGCTTTTATGACAGCTGCACAACCCTTGGAATATCAATCTGTAGATTTGGCTATTCATGAGCTTGGTTTATGCTGCGGGTGTAATTCATGAGATCAGTCTTGTGACTGATCAAAAATGGTGAGGATTATAAAAGGTAAATACTTATGCAGCTGGTGTTCATATTCAAATGAAATGGAAGCATTGTATGCCCAGAGCTCTGTGAAGCTGAATATTTACAGAGGGCTGGATTCTGACATGGGATCAAACCATAATTTGAGTCCTCATATCATACAGACCTTGTGACTTCCATCTCCTATATTGCATTAAAGGGAATATAATTATTTTTGGTTTGTTGTTACCATAGTTTCTCATGACATACAAACTGGAAGACTCTGTTTTGTGTGCTTGCCATCTAAAACAACCTTGAGGCATGGTTTTTAATCCTGATTTATAGGGGAATATACACAAACTATAGTTGGGTATACAGAGACCTTGAATTAAACTCAATGGGTTACATTATGGAAAGTGAGCTCTCAGGCTACCCCAGCTAGATGGAGCAGTAAACTGACTCAGCAGAAGACATCTTCCTGTATTTTTATGAGTGAGAGCTGAACCACGAGGAAGCTACTGAAGTGTCCCCACGGAAAAGTAAAAGAAAAATAATAGCAGTATTATGGCTTGCCAGCTTCTAAAGAAGGTAAGAAGCCTGCTTTTACTGAACAGTGTAAACTGTTTAACAAAATTAAGCCCTGGGGCTTTGTATTCCATCATCAGCTCCTTTAGTTCAATATGTGAATTTTTAAAAATACATCCCTTTTTATTTCTTTTGCTTAGAGTAATGAGATGCATTGAAACACATCCTGTAGGCAGAGATACCAGCTTCCTTCTTTGTGTATAACTAATCCTTCTGGGTCTTTTAAATCATTGGTGTTTGTTTATGGAAGTAATTAATGAAGTTCTTTTCTAAATGTTGGCTATTATGTGGCTATTAATGCACTGTGACATAAGTCGCATTGCTTTTGGAGTGATTCACAGACGGAGAGCCTGGAGGTGTTCAATAGATGGTTGTCAAGTCAAACTGGAATAATATTAAGTATAATCCAAGTCTGCTCTATATTTTTATTTTTTAAATGTCATTTTGAAGGGCTGCACACCTGCAGGACTACTGGCATATGCAGCAAGACAGAGGGCAAAAAACATGTAAACTACAGTATTAATGAGTATTTCAGTCTTGATCATTAAAAAAAGATCTGTTCTACAGTTCTGCTTCTCTCCTAGTCAAAACAACTACTCAAGCACAAGAAACTGGGTGAATAAATTCTTTATAAAATTTGACCCAACAAAGACACATTTCTGCCTAGTGATAATTTTTTTATCTCAGCTTCCATCTAGCTGGAATAACTACAATTTCTTGCCAGGTTCAGGACCTGTAAAAGCCTCTCTCAGACAACTAATCAAAATGATATGGTAACACATCACCTCTGACAGAGTCTTTGCAAAGTTGAAACCTTCATAAGTGAAAATTCTACTGACTGAAGCTTAATTAAATACACAACCCACATCCATTCATTAAGCTGTCAAATTTAGAAGGCAAGAACCATCGATTCACCGGTCCAAAAACTATTGCCACTCTCCATGCATCTCCTTCTCAAATCCTCTGCTGGTCCCCATACTTGACATGGTTGAGTACAGCATCTCTAAACAGCTTGGGGAAATATGTAACAGCAACTGAGGGGACGAAAGACATGTGGGGGATAAGCAGAGGACAGTTAAGTCACCACCAAGCCATTAATCTAATGACGGGAAAAGGCTTTAGGTCACTATGCTGTTAACATGACATGCAATTCAGTCCTGATTCCTAATATGTTTGGCTGAATAACAGAAGTTAAAACTATTTCTGACAGAAACATTTGACCAGGTTGAAGAGCAAACTAGACAACATGCTCAGCTTACATTTAGAAAATGAAAATATATTTCCTGTCCAGCAGTTTACTCAAAATTACTCTTTTTGGTTGACAGTTTCCAAAATCCCCTAGTCATCATGACAAATGATTGCAAGTTCTGGTTCCAATCCTGTGTATGTTTAGCTAGAAGTTCTCAGTTGCAGGGGTCTTAGTCTAAATGAATGGGTTGGTGGTGACTTGACTTTCCCTTGTCTATCCCCTACATGTCTGTCTTTGCCTTACAGCTATTGTTATATTTTTCTCCAAGCCATCTGGCAATTCTGTACTCTACCATACGTGGTATGGGGACCAGCAGAGTATTTGAGAAAGAGATGCATGGAGAGTAGCAATAGTTTTGGACTGATAAACCAATGGTACTTGCCTTCTAAATTCAACAGCTTAATGAATGGATGTGGTCTGTATCTTTAATGAAGCTTCAGCAGAATTTTCATGCCTCAACAATCCAATGTGCAAATTAAGTCTCCATTTACCTTCCAGTGATCAATCACAAAACAAAATATCCTGAAATACATGGAGATCAGAACAACTTGTGCAAAGACAAAGAGATGCCTATTATCTCTCAAGGAAGATCTGCTTCTAAATTTAAGCATAGATCTCTTCCAGTTTGATCTTCAGCATCAAATGGCATTTAGATTTCCTAAGCTGCCAGTGAGGCAAATTTGAGTACCAAACATAACAAACAAGTGCTACGTTCATTCACAAACATCTTAGTCAATACTTGGGTCAAGGTGTTAGTTTTTTGAACTACAATTGCCTGCATCTCCCAGCAATGCTAACTTAACTAACTTTAATTAGATTTATACCCCGCCCCTCTAGGGTCTGATTAGAGTTTGTACTTCCATGCCATTTCCTAGGAGTAAGCTTCACCATAAGCAGGACTCAGTTCTGAAAAAAATATAGACTTTGGTTTCTGCTATAACCAAATTCAGTTTGGAAAAAATTACTTTTTCAGATGACAGTTTCCAAGATCCCCTAAACATCATGATGACTGATTCCAAGTTCTGATCTCAAACCTGTGTATATTTAGCAAAAAGTTCTCTGTTATAGGGAATTTAGTCCAAAATAACTATGAAGGGGAGGACTGCCTTACAGTAAATCTACACTACAGAATTACAAGAGTTTGATTTCACTTTAACTGCCAGGGCTCCATCCCATGGAATACTGGGATCTGTCATCTGATAAGGCACTTGGAATTCTCTGCTACAGTACAGAGGAGTTGCACTACGAGAACATTTTGGCAGATCATTCCGATTTCCTCACTAAATTATAAATCCCAGCATTCCATTGGGTAGTGCTATTGAATCAAGCTACTCCAACTTTATAACGTGGACACGCAGACATGGAGATGGAGCTATGAACAATCTCATGGAAAATAGTTACTATTTCTGTGATAATAAATAAAAACTGAAATGTATTTTATAAAATCCTACTTATTAAGGACTAGCTCATGAACTCACAGAACAGATGCTAAATACTGTTTTTCTACTTATTTATAGTTGTGGGGATCTACCAATGCAGAAGGATGACCCTTACAACAACTGAGAGATAGCCTAATACAAGTGAAGAAATCTGTTACTATAAGAAAAATATGACAAACTGTTTAGGCACATCAATAGAGACATGAAGTATCTCAGAAAAACAATGTTGTGGACCAAAAGTGGCAGCAGGGGTTGAATTACTTACATCAAAAACCTTAATTAAGACATCAATGGAGCAGTGGGTCAAAGGACTGTGAAGGGAGCAGGAGCAGGATGCTCCACAATCAGCAATGACAACAAACAGCTATTTGTAATAGTCAAAAAATCAACACCTTGTCAGGCCCACATACAGAAACAGCAGAAGTAATCTCTACTGAACAAGCAAAGGGTACATAGGTCAGACAGAATACATCTGAACAATGGAGGAACTGAATAACTGAAGGCAATCACACACTGCAGATATAGACATTTGATATTTCTTTCACTGACATGGGTCTGTCTTATGTGATCCTGGGAACTGTATTTTGAATCCTCTTCTAGAGAGCTCTCGTCCTGTAGAAATACATATAATATATGCATATGTTTATACAGTATATATATATTAATATATTAAATACTGTATACATACATTTAATTGTAATACTTCCTATATGACTTATAGTCATGACATCTACTTATTACTATATTTGCATATATTAATTTTAACATATGTAATTATAATGCAAATTTAGAAACTCATCTTCTATATCTTCATGTTTAGTGATAAATTCATGCCACCCCAAAAGTTCTTTCGATCTCCTCTTGTGTTATTTTAAACACAAAATAAATGGATTCGTTCCCAAACAAACTCTGGATTGTTGAGAGCTACATATTACATGTTGAGCTATATAATGTAACATTCAGCTCTATTTTTAAGTTTCTGCTGTGGCCTATGTGTGTTTTTTTGGCTCACTTAAAAATATATATATTTTTACGCCCATGTTTAAACTGAACTGGCTTTTAGATTGTATTTTACATTCTAAACCATCCAAAGGTAGTCTACCAAGCCTTTCAACAATACACTACAACAGCAATTCTAGTGGGAGTGCTGGCACTAACAACATAGCAAAACATTGCTGCAAAAATAGTGTGTGGTGTATCAGTCAAAGGAGGTTTATATTGCCCTTAATGAGTGAGAAAGACATCACCAATGTGATCAGACCGAAAAGAAGAATTCCCATATCATGCTAAGGTATCGGAACGCTTACTCCCACCCAGTTCTACCTGTGTCACTCGTGCAAGTCAGGAGGTGAGGTTGAGGAGCCTGACGCCAAGGGGGGCCCAGAAGGAAAAAAACAAGAAACCGGGCCTTCTCGGCGGTGGCTCCTCGCCTCTGGAACAACTTACCTCCTGAGATTTGTGCGGTTCGCTCGCTGGGTATTTTCAAGAAACAACTGAAAACATGGGTGTTTAGGCAGGCCTTCCCCCGTTCCAATTAACTCCTAATTATTCTTTCTTTCTTATTCCGTTACAATATACCCTGTTTCTTGCCATCTTTGGGGAAAAAAATATTTCTTTTCATTTATGCAAATTATGTTATGTTATGTTATGTGTTATGTTATATGCCTAATTGTTTTTATAGTGTGTGTTGTAAGCCGCCTAGAGTGATCATAATCGACCAGATAGGTGGGGTTTAAATGAAACAAATAAATGAAATAAATGAATAAATGAATGAATGAATAAAAATAAATAAATAAATAAATAAATAAATAAATAAATAAATAAATAAATAAATAAATAAATAAATAAATAAATAGGGTATTTTGCAACAATCCCGCTTCTGCATGAGGTGACACCATTGCCAAAAAGCCCTGTTGAAACCACGTGTCTTCCTCTTTGCTTCTGCTTAGTCAACATCTTCTAACTCTCCAGCAAGAGCCCTTTATTAAACAGCATGCTTTATGAGTAACTGTTGTCATTTCCAAAGCAATCTAGTAGAGCAGGTAGAGGGAAAGGAAAAATATACCACCATGCAAGACTTTACCAGTCTCAAAGTGCTAGGCAGGGTACGATGGGATCTGCATGTTGCCATGGAAATGACTTCATCCAGTGCAACATTTTAACATGGGCTGTTTCATTACAAGTGACATCAATACAACTTACATCAACCTGTCTTCAAAGTTCACCACAATAGCCACAGCTGCCGATGGCTAACTCAAGCTGTCTGCCTATTGGATCCTGACCAATCTGGCCGCCTTGGAATTTTCAAAAAGCACACAAGGCAGCTTTAAAAAAAAAACCTCACAACTTCCCATGTGACCTAGTATCTACTATCTGCAAGAACAGAAATCAGCTTCTACACGTAGCTACCAGCATGACTTGTCCTCATTTTCTAATCATTCAAAACACTCTCAGGGCCATAAGCCTCAAACTACTTAAGACAAGGGTGGGGTCCCTCCAGATGTTTAGCATTTCAAATCCCCAAAGTCTCAGCCGGCATGACCAATGACAAGCAATTACATGAGTTGTAATCCAAAGTATCTGGTGGCCCAAAAGTTCCCATCCCAGTCTTAAGGGATATAACACAATCAAAGAGAAGGAATATATGATTTGCTTTGCTCAATGTGTATGTATTCATCCTGAACATTATTTATTAAATGTTTCAAGGACATCTTTTTCTAGAGCCCTTCTTCTTGTAAGTAGAACACCATGGAGACCCTTGGCGTTTTAAAGATCTTTTTATTTGCAAATACAGCATGCACCTTAACAAGACAGAAACAAGCAAACACATCAAGAGATAGGGTTGATCTTTCATAGCTGTTACCAGCCGCCCTGAAAGCATCCATTTGGTTTGTTCCTCTTCCGAGATTCCTTATCACTGCCAGCTGCAAAAATAGACCTGTTTGTCTTATAGAAACCACATTCTCATTTTTTTCAGGAAGCCTTGTGAAAGAATGAGGGATATATTAGTTCAATACTCACTGAAGCAACATTTTCTGTCAATCAAAAGCCACAGAGAAGCAGTTACAGCTAGCTCTGAACATCACTGCTGAATAGCAAGCAACACACAATTCCATTGCAGTGTTATTGTTTCTATGGTGTAATCTAGAAAGCAACGTGTTCACAAATTTTTCATGTGATCACTCCCTAAATATGAGTCATGTCAATTTAGAACAACAACAACAACAACAACAACAACAACAACAACAACAACAACAACAACAACAACAAAATACCAGTAAGGCACTGATACTTCACAACAGGGGTGCATAGTGCCCATCTTGCTGCTAAAATGAAAAGTGCAACAAGCAAGATTAGGCAGGATTAGAAGCAAAACTAGATACTATTATCTGGGTGTGGCATGCACACACATACTGTTGTCTACACATGGGTATGCACAGAGACACATAAGCAATGATTTGCTTCAAGCAAGAGTAGGATACTGGAGATACCTTGAAGTGAGGCTGACCTCCACTTGCCATAATATAAGCCTCCACTTTTCTACACATTTTAATTTAAAATCTTTGCGATTTTTTAAACTGAAAATAAAAATGGCAGGAACTCTAGCAATTAAACACACTGTTGTGAGATTACAGCTGTCTGCAACACAAGTACAGCCTATCTCACAAAAAATATCATCTTTTGTCTGGTACAACACAGTTAAAAGGACAAGAGCCACCCACCACCACCACCACCCATAGAAGTCCTGTTGACTCACTTATTCCCCAAGATTCTGCTACCTCCCTGTGGGTTTAGAACAGAATCTACTTTGCTTCTTAAATCCTTTTTTCTGTATCTTGATGCTGAGTATTCACTAGATACTCTCTGAAGTTCTAATACGTATTTGACATTGGTATTTTGCATCCCATGAAGCTAGAATTCACTGTTCAATATCCATGCAATGCCAAGGCAGGAAACTTACTGACAGAAGAAATGCTAGGCCTGTCAATGTCCTGGACTTATCTTCCACATATCCACCTATGATTTAATAGCATTGGAACAGGCTGAGATTGCCTGAGATTAACAAAGCAATGGTAGAAGCTATGAGTGTTGTAAAAAGTGAGTAAATTTGTGAATGATGGTTAAATGCCTCACAAGTACAGTAAACAGAAAACTAAATGTTTGGTGTTGTTTTCTTGGTTTGATGGCTCTTGTGATTTCATTTTTGGAATAGCCATTTGCCTATAGGGCCCAATTCAGATGGTTGAGTTCAGTGCTGAGAAATTGAGCTTCACAGTTCTGATTTGCACGGTCTAGCAGCGTTTCGATTATACCTCTTTTTTGCTGTGGGTGGTGGTTGGAGTTTTTGTGTAGGTACCGGTCTGTGTGAGTGTTGGCAAAATTGCTCACTTGCAACATAAATAATTTAGTTGTCTGGCTGCCAACTTTTGGTGTGCAAGATCGGTAGCATATTGGTCAACAACAGCCCTTTGAGGGCCAAACCTGCCATTGGGCAGAGTGAGGTGGCTGACTCAAGTGGTAATTCTGATGTCATCTAAACAAGCTGGACATGAAATTCTATTTCAAAATACTGAAATACTGAACACCACCAGCAATCATTATGTTGGACTGCATAGGGAAGACGATGAAATTCACAAACACCAGCAGAGCTTCAACAAAAAAGAAGAAAGTTTAAAACTCAACAAAACTTGGCTCCCAGCACTGAAAAATATAGCCTGCAAAAGGTGATTGAACTCTACCCAGCCACAAGGACTGATGATCGCTACACACAAAAGACCAGCTAATGACACCCATCAATCACAGTGATAGATAATCTCTCCTCCTTATCACAACAATACACCCAAAACAAAAACACACTGATTACCATAATTATCCATCTCCTGAAAAGGACAAAAGCTGATCCCACAGCTATAAATACTCAACTCTCAAACAAACTGCACCAGAGCACAGAGTGCTATTCCTGTCCTCTGAAGATACCGGCCACAGAGACTGGTGAAATGTTAGGAAGAACAACCTTCAGAACATGGCCTAAGAGCCCAAAAAAACCCACAACAACCATTAGATCCCTGACATGAAAGCCTTCACAAATACATTAAATGGTCACTGTTTGCACTGTTCATTTCAATAAGCACAGCTATGCTCTACAAGGAGAGATTCATGCAAGAATCTGTATTCTCTAGAGAAGAATTCTAAGTACCTCACAGGATTCCAGAGGATGAAGCCCTGGAAGTTAAAGAGGTGTCCAAGGGCTATAACTATGTAGCACAAATCCATGTTGGCAAAATTCAACAGAAAAAACAAAAAACAAAAGGGGAGGAAGAGGTAGAAAAAAAGGGAAAGTATTATGGCATTTTCAAGACTAAGAGATTTATTCCAGAGTGACTTCTCTGGAAATTAGTTTACATTCAGTCAGTACTCATTAGGAAATATTTCAGCATTAATCAGTAGCTTCTTCCCTGTATTTTCTGATTCTTTTATTCTTTGGTATTCAGAGGTGCTAACAAATGACAGACTAATTGCTCTTTATTGGTTACTTCATATTTTTGTTTTTTGAGATATTCTCACTACTAATTTTCCTTTTTACATTTTATTTCTAACTGTATTCCACAGTTTTAAAAGGGGGTTGGGGAGAAATGAAATGGAACTAGCTACTCATTCATAATAGGAAGTGGTTAATTAATAGTGCAGTCTTAATATTTGTTAGCAGGAGATAAGACTTGTGAAACTCAATGGTAATACTGATGTTTGAGCAAAAATGTATACGGCGGTATAATTTACAATTAAGAAGTTATGGCAAGTTTCCCAACTTTATGGGGCAAAAAAGATAGAGAGAATACAATTGATTTTTATTTTAAAAATAGTAAATATTGATCAGTAATGTTGCTGCCATGTGAGCAATAAGAAAAAACTGTTTGCTCCCTGGCATGAGGAAAGAAAGCCTTAATGGTCAAAATTCTGTTTGGAAAAATCATGCACACAAAGGAAATTGATCAGGTTTCTTTTTCCCTTTCTCGCTTGATATCCATCAAGGGAGAGAACATGCAACTTCTTCCTTGACTTGAAGAAGCTGAAGAGCCTGATTGCTCACTTGCAACATAATTTAGTTGTGTGATTGCCAACTTTCGGTGTGCATGATTGATAGCATATTGGTCAACAATAGCCCTTTGAGAGCCAAACCTGCCATTGGGCAGAGTGAGGTGGCTGACTCAAGTGGCAGGTTTGATGTCATTTAAAGCCCCTGACATACAGTGTATTATTCAGTTATTTAATTTTCTGTTTTGGGGTTGTTTTGGGTTCCGCCCCCACCTACCCCTAATGAAATGGGAAAATGTGTTTGTAGAATTTTCTGCCTCGTGTGTACCAAAATGGCTTTAGATAGGATTCACCTTGATTTCAGAGAATATTTACTGCTCTAGTTCAGGCAAGAGATGGAAAATATTTGGTTTTTTTAAAAAAGAGTTCATCCCACAATCTCAAAGCTAGCTAGTTGTGGGATTCTAAAACTTGCAATCCAAAGAAAACATAGCAATTCCCATCTCTGGCTCAAGTGGTAAACAATCTCAAACCAGCTAAGGCAGTTTGACAGTCTATACTGTGAGACTGTTAGTCATGTAATTGTTCTATGTGATAAAAATGGCCACAAATCACCGGGGGCAAGGGAAGAGGAGGAAAGGGAGATAACCACATATGGAACACATAATGCATTGGGCTGGCAACAACATCACTTGGATTATTTGCAAAAAGAGAACGTATGCAGGATGGCAATTACCAGCCAGACACTCAGTCTAAACACAAGCTCTAGAGAGTCCCTAGCAATGAGAGAGGACAATACAGGGTTTGCTCGCCCACTACTCTTTCCCTGATTAAGGCAGTTTCTCATCAGGTTAAAGCACTATAGCTTATTTATGTAACATTAGGCAATTTATTTAATAACCTCTTTATGTAACAACCGTGCAAAGGATTTTAAGGGTTGTACAGGAATGATTGATTTGGTCTCTTACAAAGCATATTTTGAAACAGAGGTAAATAACAAAGCAAGACTAGTAGTTTTTGCAGGAACTTTCCCTTGATTTCCCTACAAATAATTATTATTGCAGGCAATGATGCCTTTTGTATTTTGACAACTGGAGTTCTGTGGTTTTGGAAATAACTGGCTATCTGATGTGCTATAGATGTGCAGGGTTGGAAGAGACATACACTCCATCAGATAAACTTGCCAAATGCTAGCTAGACAGTCTTGCAGAGCTCGGAAAATTACTTTTTGGACTACAGCTTGTAGTCCATAGAGAAAGAGGGAAGAAGGGAGGGAGGAAGAGGGAGAGGAGAAAGATATTGTCTTTTATAATCTCTGGAAATGTATAGTAAGTGGTCAAGAATTTTTTGCCCCCCCCCCAATTTTTAGCTTTTTCTTTTTACACGCTTCTTGTGCATCATAATCATCATCACCCACCTCCTTCAAAAAGGTTTATTTTTATTTATTTTTATTTTTACCCCTTGCCTTTCTCCTCAAAAGGACCCAAGGCTGCTTAAATTACAGCAGAAAAGGGTACCAAAGGGAAAGGGGTGTCAAAGTGCACATTTACAGTCATGGCCAAAAATATTGGCACCCTTGCAATTCTGTAAGAAAATGCAACACTTCTCTCAGAAAATTGTTGCAGTTGCAAATGTTTGGGTACTCATGTTTTCATTTCTTTGGTTTGCATTAGAACAACACAAAAAACAGAGATAAGTCAAATCTGATACAATCCCACACAGAAAGCCCAAAATGCACTGGCCAAAATTATTGGCACTCTTAATATTTGGTAGCATCACCTTTGGAAAAAATAACTGAAATCAATCGCTTCCCATAATCATGAATGAGATTCTTGGACCTCTCTACTGGAATTTTGGACAACTTTTCTTTTGCAAACTGCTCCAGGACCTTCAGATTTGAAGGATGCCTTCTCCCAACTGCTGTTTTGCGATCTCTCCACTGGTGTTCTATGGGATTCAGATGGGGACTCATTGCTTGCCATTTCAGAACTCTCCAGCGCTTTGTTTGTAACCATTTCTGAGTGTTTTTTGAAGTGTGTTTCGGGTCATTGTCCTGCTGGAAGACCCATGACCTCTGGTGGAGACACAGCTTTCTGACACTGGCCACCACTGTTGTGCCCCAACATTCTTTGGTAATCATCAGATTTCATGATACCATTCACACAGTCAAGGCACCCAGTGCTAGAAGCAGCAAAGCAACCCCAAAACATCTTTGAACTTCCGCCATGTTTGACTGTAGGGACTGTGTTCTTTTCTTTGAATGTCTCATTTTTCTGTAAACAGTGCCATGATGTCCTCCCAGGATTGTGGTTTTGTCACATAGGTTTTGGTATACAGTACTCCAGTTTTGCTTTTTTATGCCTTTGTGTCAGCAGTGGTGTCCTCCTGTGTCTTACCATAGCATCCCTTTTCATTCAAATGGTGATGGATAGTGTAAACTGACACTGTTGTACCCTGTGTCTGCAGATCAGCTGCATTTGTTTGGAAGTTAATCTGGGTTCTGTATCCACCATTCAAACAATCCTTTGTTGTAATTTTTCAGTAATTTTGCTCACGGGCTATAAACTTCTTGATGATATTGTGCACAGTGGACAAAGGAACATTAAGATCTCTGGAGATGGATTTGTAGCCTTGAGATTGTCAATGTTTTTCACAATTTATTCTCTCAAATCCACAGACAACTCTTTACACTTCATTCTTTTCTCCATGCTCAGTGTCAGACACAACACAAAGGTTGAGTCAACTTTTCTCCATCTTAACTGGTTGCAAGAGTGATCACTATATTGCCCACACCTATTACTTCCGACAGGTGTGTCTAAATACAAATTAAAGGAGCATCACATGCTTGAAAAGCAATTATTTCTTACAAATTAGACAGAGTGCCAATAATTTTGGCCAGGGCATTTTTGGATTTCTGTGTGGGATTGCATCAGGTTTGACTTTTTCTCTCTGTTTTTTTGGGGGGGAGGAGGGGTGTGGTTTTTTTAGTAACACCCCCCGAATCCACGAATAAATTTGTTATTTGTTGGTTCACAGGGGTAACTTTGTGTTTTGTGAGTCATTAACTTTTGACGACTCATGAAGCATCAAAATGGTGAGTCGTCCCCATTTCTGTTCTATTTCCGGAATATCAGCTGCTGCTTTTTACAGGTTAAACAATGTGGAATCTTTTAGCTGGTTACAGCTGGATAGAACATGTTGCCTTTCCTCCCAAATGAGAATAGTGTAAGAGATATTAGGACACCATCTTCTGTATACCTGATAATAGTCACTATTTATATCTTAATATTTAAATATTAAATAATTCAGTAGTGGATTATTTATATGTAGTAGTAGTAATAGTAGTAATAGTAATAGTAATAGTAATAGTAATAGTAATAGTAATAGTAATAATAATAATAATAATAATAATAATAATAATAATAATAATAATAATAATAATAATAATAATAATAATAATAATAATAATAATAATAATAATAATAATAATAATAATAATAATTCTAGAGTTACCTGCACTGCTTGTTCAATAGACTTTAATGGCTAAAAGATGGTTCATGAATAACTTGGGAGGACATGCTTACTAGTCAAGATGAACCAAGACTGAGATTCTGATATTTAAAAAAAGAGGGTGACAGACAGCTTGGGGAAATGCAGATTCACAGACCCAGTGATCTGTTTTTTGGTGTGGTTTTTTTTGTAAATTACTGAAGGAGAGCCTTGGTAGATATGCCATGGAAAGAACTGGTGTTGTTTTATAGATGGTGTGGGTGCTGTCTACTCATCCCTGCTCAACAAGTAAATTAAGGTGTTACATATACTGTACCACTAAAATGCCATTGGCCTCAAGTTATTTATTGTTCAAATTCAACCATATAGCGTCTACAGCCCCTGGAATTTCTCACTGCCTGGATAAGTAGGGGAGCATGTTAGGTTTATCTTGGGAAGGGCAACACAAGATGAGGCTTAAGCAACATGCTGTCAGCAACATGCCTCATCTCTTTTTTTCCTGCCTACAGAACACTCTACAATTTCTTCTCTTATTCAGGAGATAAGGGACAACATGCAATAAATACTGTGAGAGTATCAAATACAGAAACAGGCCGTCATCCGTCAATCAGCATTCCACTGCAGTTCCACCAAAATGAATGCTGGAGACTCTGCAATAAAACATGGTGAGTTGCAGCCTCTCAAGTGCTGAGCCCTTAATTCAACTAATATAATGCTTCCACTTAATTTGGTTAACTGGTCATTTTTTAAAATACTTAGAACAACATTTTAAAGACAGAAATGCCAAGTAGAATATCAAGATGACAATGATCTGAATCACAGCTTTGGTAATTAAAAACCATCAGGAGGCATGTTCTGCTTAGGTGTCTTCTAATTTCTAGATTTTTCTAATGAGAAAGGGTGGAAAGGTTTGCCACTATCTAGTGCATTGTCCAATTTATCTTTTGCTGTGGAAGAACACTCAGAAAATCATTAACTCATTTCAGAAAGCTGAAAATAAAGAACAGATTGAATATATTCAAAATTCACTGAAACTTAGGAAGCATTCTGTCAGAGTCCAAAGCATTCCATTTTTTTTCTTTTTAGGTTTTATTTCAAAGAATATAAAATACACATACTGTACACAGAAAACACAAAATAACATGAAAGAAATTAACACATACATACTTAACACAAGGATTCCCTTACATCAAGACCCTTTGAAGACATGCAACATTTATTTCATTCATGATACCCCATTCCATTATCAAGCTGCTGATTTATACAAGGATTTATTGTCATTATATATGTGTATCTTACATTAAAGCTGGTGTTGCCTAGGTACTGTAGTCAAGGACAATCAACTATGAATCAAGGGTTCAAATCTTGTCTCTGGTATGAACTCAGTAGGTTAGGCAGAGGTAAGCTCCCTCTTCAGCATCAGTCTCACCATCTCTATCATGAGAGATAGCAACACCAACTTAATTTACAGGACTGCAGTAAGTATTACATTTTATCATAAGTCAGAAGCAACATGATAGCACATATTGTAATATTACAACTGCAGAGTTGGAAGGGACCCTATGGATCCTCTGGTCCAGCCCCTGTCAAGGAGGCACAGTGGGGAATCGAACTCCCAAACTCTGGCTCTGCAACAACATTGCTCTCATATACATTTATGTGCTACATTGGTATCCTGCCTTTCTCTAATGAGCTCATAACGGTATACATGATACTCCTCTCCACTCTTTCCTCACAACAACCCTATGAGGTAGATCAGACTGAGAATGTATGATTGGCTGAAGGTCATCCAGTGAGTTTCACAGTCTAGGACACATATGAATCCAGGTTTCTCTAGTGCAGGACTCTAACCCTCACATCACACTGGCTCTCTAATCTAATAATTAATCTAATTATCTACTAAAATAATCTAATATGTATTTTGAGTTTTTATCACAGCTAAGTACTTATACAATCTAAAGAGACACTAGAGTTTTCTCATGGCATATGCACCTCAACTCTTGTTAATTATAATAAGAAATGCTGTACTGTTTGCATTTTTGTATTTTAACCGTATGTTTTTATTTGTACCGTTTAAATAAAACTGAATGTGAATCCAGTTGTCTTGAATCTCACTTATGAGGGAAATGTGGAATACAAATAAAACAAAATCTAGTTCAACTGTCAGAAATTAGAGAAAGCAATTAACTGCTTAAGAAACCAGGGCAAAGAAATGTGAGATCAAGCTGTGTTACTTTACAATGAATTAGAAGCAAGCATTCATGAAAACAATGCATGAAGTCATGGTATTAAAAGCACTTTACACAGACCACCAGATTGTGTGTGTGTCGGTATGTGTGTACACTTTACACAGACCACAAGATTTCACGCGTGCGTGTGTACAAGCATTTCACACAGACCACCAGATTTGTGTGTGTGTGTGTGTGTGTGTGCCCACGCACGGACGCACGCATACATATATTTAAGCTGGGACAGCTACAATTTTGAGATAATAAATATTGCACTGGAATTAATTTTATATGAATTAAAACTGGCAGGAGAACATTTGCTCCTAGACAGAAACATACCCAGAGAGACGTTCGCTAAAGAACAAACTGACAGTAATGATATCCACACACAATTATCTTTGGGGGGGGGGGGGAATCCCACCTTCTACCTATTAATACAAGTATTTCACCTATTTCAAAAGTGCTTTTCAGCATCTCTCTCCTTGTTGTGGCAAATGACACAACAAAACTTACATTTAGACATGGATCAGCTTTTAGACAATATGATGAGCACGCAGGAAGAGAGATTCAATCATAGAAGGCCATCAAGACCAAAACTCATATCAATTTTCCTAGGTTTATTTCATCTTGAACTGTAGTATCCTCTGCAAAAAAAAACATTTTCATTCTCCCAGCTGTCATAATTTCCATGGAGTTCCACACAATTGGGTCTGACTTTTTTTTCCTTGTAAGGAAGTGTCTCTTTGAAAACTGTCAATAGGCACAGGAACCTTGCCCAGTGCTTCCTCCTTCATCACAACCTCTGCCATTTTCTTCGCCATCCCTTCCTCTCTTTTTTCAGGAAATCAGAATGATGTCATATTTCACACACATTTTGTACTGTCTATGGAGCTCTGTTGCAAATTCCTTTCGTACAACAGATGCCTATGCTACAGGACGACTATTCTTAACATCACAAAGTGTGCTATCAGCCTTATTACATAAGATACTCACCTCAAAACTGTACAGTAATAATATGTTTACTTACAATATAAAAGTTAGGATCTTTCCCCTCTTGTCCTTGTTGAAAACACACATTAGAGTAAACACAATTTGTGAAAAATGCAAAAGAAGTAACTTCTAATGTCAATATTTTCTAAAAATCAACATTGTGTCTGTTCTGAGGGCAAGAATTTGCTGAAGGATGGAATACAACACTCACAAATGTCTGAAAAAGCCTGAAATACTTCAAGCCCATGGGCTTAACTGTGCTTTTACCAAGCTATTAAATTAACATTTCATTTGAAAGCACTTGAAGTATTTGTTGGCAACACAACATATTCTGTCATTCCATCATATATAAATGAAACCAAACAGTGGTACTGAACTTGGTTGCTTTCACAAAAGTTAACTCTTTTGCTTCCAAGCTTGGCAGAATCATATTCCTGAGAAGATTTCTTAAAAACTGGAAACCATTTCCTAAGAGAAGAGGCAGCCCAGGTTATTTTGGTGCCTGGAGGAAAGAATAAATGCTGCCCCATCTCATTTTCATATAGAGAAACCAATTTGACTAGCAGTTATGGGGCAGCATTTTTAGCCATACAGCAAGACACTTAGAGGGTTCAGTATAAAATGTGTCATTACGCTCTATCCTTGATCCATGAAAGCTCGCATAGTGTGTGATGGTTTTTAGTGGTCTTTAAAGATATTGACTACTCTTGCACTTGTACGTTATTTTGTATTGACCACATGCTCCATTTTATTTCAATGGGAAAGGGTGTTAGCTAGCTGAAAGTTATTTTCTGTCATGCTAATGAAAGTCGTTCACTTCGTTGTTCTTTCCTATGTTTATAACCTTACTAGGATCAAGGTTTCAGATCTGTTGACTTATTTTCATTTATTCCTTTTCACTTTGTATTTGCAAAGAGTTGTTTAGTAACTGGAATTAAAAAAATGAAGGGAATGAGGACATCTTGAGTTCAGAATTTACCTCAGTTATGAAGATACCAAAGCCTCCTTAAACAAGCCACTGTCATTGAGTTCCCATTTACAATATTAGCATGATGATATTATTATGATGGACCCTTTGTGCACGGCAGGAGAGGAAGCTGAACACGTTCCATATGTATTGTCTCCGACGCATTTTTGGTATCACCTGGCAGGACAAACTTCCAAATAGAGCAGTCCTAGAACGAGCTAGAATTTTTAGCATGTATACATTACTGAAACAGCACTGTCTATGTTGGCTTGGGCATGTCATCAGAATGGCTGATAGTCAGATTCCAAAAGCTCTCCTGTATGGAGAATTAGTGCAGGGAAATCGCCCCAGAGGGAGACCACAGCTGCAATACAAGGACATCTGCAAGCAGGATCTGAAGGCCTTAGGAATGGACCTCAACAGATGGGAAATCTTGACGTCTGAGCATTCAAACTGGATGCAGGTGGTGCATCATGGCCTCTCCCAATTTGAAGAGACCCTTGTACAGCAGGCCGAGGCAAAGAGGCAGCCCCGAAACAAGCAAAACCAGGGAGCTGGACAGAGGACCGATTGGATTTGTCTTCAATGTGGAAGGGATTGTCACTCTTGAATTGGCCTTTTCAGCCACACTAGACGCTGTTCCAAGACCTCCATACAGAGCACGCTACCATAGTCTCTCGAGACTGAAGGATGCCTACTACTATTATGATGATAATATTGATTATATTATATAGACTTTACATGTCTGGAGCAAAGGTTCTAAGAAAATATACACTTATAACTGATGAACAGTAATTGTGTATCAGTTAGGTTCTCCAGATGCTTTTAAGGAACCACAGCTTGCTTCTCTGTTTAACTTCCTTGTTACACAGTTTTAATTCACCTATATGTCCCAAGAGTGCCAAATAGATTTTAAACTGACTAAATAAATCATATTTATTAGTAATTACACAATACGTTGCCTTCTCCACTAGCAATCATATAGCAAAAAAATTAAACTACAATTGCCCATCATGGCAGCCTTCCAGGAGAGTCCAAAAATATAGACAGCTGGGTTGGTCCATATCAATAAACAAAGAACAGGCCTTTTGTACAGTTAATGGTTCCTGTTTGCGTCATTTTCAATCCTATCTTGCCAAAGAAAGCTAGGAATCTTCAAGGAGATGCAAGAAGGACTCACCAAGAATTATGCTCTAGATTAAAAGAGAGAGGTGGGACGTGGTGGCGCTGTGGGCTAAACCGCAGAAATCTGTGCTGCAGGGTCAGAAGACCAGCAGTCGTAAGATCGAATCCTCGTGACGGAGTGAGCTCCCGTCACTTGTCCCAGCTCCCGCCAACCTAGCGGTTCGAAAGCGTGCAAATGCAAGTAGATAAATAGGGACCACCTCGGTGGAAAGGTAGCCACGTTCTGTGTCTAAGTCTCACTGGCCATGTGACCACGGAACATTGTCTTCGGACAAAACACTGGCTCTATGTCCTGGAAACGGGGATGAGCACCGCCCCCTAGAGTCAAACACTGGACAAAAATTGTCAAGGGGAACCTTTACCTTTAAAAGAGAGAAGTTATGAGATGGATTTGTAAGAATTACTCAGCAGTGATATCATTTTCTTCAGCAGAAATTCTGGCTTTCTTTAAGGATCTGCTATGATCTGGCATAGGTTTAGATATACATTGCCTCAATTTTATCACTTGGAAGGCAATGGAGAAATGCAAGTGTTGGAGTAATATGAGTTCATCTGTATGACAGAAAGATATGAAGACAAAATTTCTCATGCAAGATGACATTGTAAAATAAAAAATGATGCCAAAGAAGGGGGCAGTGGGAGAAAAATAAGAATTTGTTATGCAGAGAAAACACCACTTAGCAAGATGTAGCTTTGTAAAGGAACACTAGAACACACCTAGTTAATAAGAATTGCTCTTCCGCAAATTAGTCTTAAATCAAGGGGGAAGACACTGCAGTAGCCCCACCTATCAGAAATAGTTATTTATTTATTTAAAATATTTTTACCCTGCCTTTCTCTTTAAAAAAGACCCAAGGCAGCTTATATAACTGAAAGACAATAACTCAAAAACTCATTAAAACCCAATATTTAAAGCTAAAAACAATGAGTATTTCAGGTTCTTAACCCCAAATTGACCTATTTTATTGGATACTTCACCCCACACATAAACATATGCTGCAACCCTGATTTAAATTTAACCCTTTCCCACTAAACTAAAGATTCTTTGACTAAGACCTGAAAATCTTCAGTTAGACAGGTAAACAAGGCTGGATGGACCAAGATTATCATTTGCTGGAAGATGGCTAAGAAATCAAAAGGGGAAAAGAAAGTTTGCAAAACTCTACTTAATATCAGCTCATCTTGCTTTCAAAAACCCAAAACATCATATCGTATGCTGGGCTGAGAGACTGTGACTCTGGAGCAGTTACTACTCTCCCTTCATGGGGATGATGCAATTTTGAAGCCGTTATTTGCAGAGCTTTGAATGTTACTTTTAAAAAGTAATTTGTTATACGGCTTGTTAGAAAAGCTCATGGGGTGATAACTCATTACTGTTAATACTACAAGGTTTATATATATAGAAAGGTTTATATATATAAAGCAAGTAAACAGTCTGAGATGGGGAGAAAGGATCAAAATGTTCCCAAAAGGGACAATAAAAATAATTAATAAATATTACTTGTAATATAACTGTCAAGATTCTCAGTCATTCAGGTAAGGTTATCTGGAAGTTGAGTCATGGCAACTGGACTTTTTTCTTGTTAGGTTGAAACGTTTCACTACTCATCCAAGTAGCTTCTTCAGACTGAAGAAGCTGCTGGGATGAGTAATGAAATGTTTCATCCTAACAAGAAAGAAGTCCAGTTGCCATAACCCAACTTCCAGATTACTTGTAATGCAAACAATTAATGTTACACTTGTTATGCATTTTGCAAACAGAATAACAGTCCATTGCTACATATTACAAATAGTTATTACTTGTAATACTATTTCCAAGTAATACTCTAATAAATAAATTCTAATATTCTCACCTTTTGTTTCTGATCATGGGGTTTTCTTGGCAAAGTGAGGAGGAACTAAAGAACCTTGTAATGAGGGTGAAAGAGGAGAGTGCAAAAAACGGTCTGAAACTCAACATCAAAAAAACTAAGATCATGGTCACTGGCCCCATCACGTCCTGGCAAATAGAAGGGGAAGATATGGAGGCAGTGGGCTCCATGATCACTGCAGATTGGCACAGCAGCCACGAAATTAAAAGATGCCTGCTTCTTGGGAGGAAAGCGATGACAAACCTTGACAGCATCTTAAAAAGCAGAGATATCACCTTGCCAACAAGCTATGGTTTTTCCTGTAGTGATGTATGGAAGTGAGAGCTGGCACATAAAGAAAGCTGACCGCCGAAGAATTGATGCCTTTGAATTGTGGTGCTGGAGGAGGCTCTTGAGAGTCCCCTGGACTACAAGGAGAACAAACCTATCAATTCTAAAGGAAATCAACCCTGAGTGCTCACTGGAAGGACAGATCCTGAAGCTGAGGCTCCAATACTTTGGCCATCTCATGAGAAGAGAGGACTCCCTGGAAAAGACCTTAATGTTGGGAAAGTGTGAAGGCAAGAGGAGAAGGGGACGACAGAGGATGAGATGGTTGGACAGTGTCACCGAAGCAACCAACATGAATCTGACCCAACTCCGGAAGGCAGTGGAAGATAGGAGGGCCTGGCGTGTTCTGGTCCATGGAGTCACGAAGAGTCGGACACAACTAAACGACTAAACGAATGAATATTCTCACCACGATACCATGGTAGTTTTCTACACTAATTATACCACACGGTAATTATATTATGATTTAACTAAATTACCCAACTGCATCTATCCAAACTATTATGTTCCAGCTTATGCAATCTGTCATGATCAACTGATTTGGCTTAGTACTACTATGCATCTGAAGATCAGATACAAGTCCCAGATCTTCCATCCCCATGAAATATTGATGCTTTGTTATGTATGCAGAAAGCAAAAGGCATAACTTCCAATGCCTTATAGCTGGCAGTTAACAAGTTCCCCCTGGGATTATTGAGCACAAACCAAACCAGTGGGCACTGCCAAAAATCCCAGTGGCAATGTGTTGATTGCCAGCTTGAAGTGACTGAATGTTATGCTGCTTGCTTTCCATATGTGCAACAAAGCAGCAGGATTTCAGCCACTGAACATTTTCATCTCTGGGGCCATAAATTATTTATGTTGACATTTGTTAATTAATAATTACTTAATGTTGATTCTGACTTATGAATGCCTTTTCTAAGATTTTCAGGGTATAGAGTACTCAGAAGTGGTTTATCTATCTGTTCTTCTAGGAGTGCTCTGGGACTATACCGTTTGCTCAATATCTTAATGGCTGGCCATTCATTTTGGTAGAGAACAGACCTCACAACCTTTAGCTTTGCAGTCAGGTGACATATGTTAGTTTCTTTAAAGAAATGGGGAGATATCATGGAACCACTACATAACTGTTTTTCAAGCAGCTTACACTTATACCTACTATGAAAAACTTATGCAGTCCACACACCATCCCTTGTTCAGTCTTGACTAATGCTCCTTGTCCAGATTTTAAGGAGATGCTGACCTTTCAATGATGCCCCTCATGCCCCTTTGTTTAATGTCTCTAACCTCAGCAACTTCTCTGCTACTACAGATATTTTTTCTATGATTTTTCCCTTTTCTTAAAATAAGGCTTCTTATGTTGATTTCCATAACTCATTCATTAAACTGGTACCAATTTTCACCTACCTGTAAACTTGTTACACTAGTTTATTCCTGGCTAGGTTCCTGTGACTTCACAGAGCCCCCACTTATTCCAAATCTCTTATTTCTTCCCAGACTGCAGTGTTATCAGTACATGTATGCATGATGCTGTTTGCATTCTAATCACCCTTTTTCTTGAAAAACTTTTTCCCCTTCTCCGAAGGAGGAATTCCAAGAGTATCTCCAGGAGAAAAAAACCACATGTGGGACGGAAATGCAAAAAAAAAAAAAAAAAAACCATGAGGCACATCAAAGGATCACTACTCACAAACAGTAATGAAATGTATGAGAACTGTTAGTGCATGAATCTGCATCAACTTGCAACCTTGATCCTGCAGATGGTATGCAGCCCCGTAAGTGTGAAACAGGGCAGGTCAACAAACCCCTTTCACTCCCCATACTGTCAATAATGTGATTCTGTACAAAGTTGTGTGGCATCTGCACATGAAATGTATAGGATATCCCTAATCCTCCAGAAATGACCGTACTCCAGAAAGAAACAGAAGAAATAACTATTATTTCCCTCCCTCTAATGTTACCTCAGTCTTTCTCTTTCATCCGTCACCTCAGATTTAGGATTGGCAGTATGAATGATCTTGCCATAGATAGGTTCAGCATGATAAATTCAAGCTAAGAGCCATTTCACAAATTACAGCCACCTACACATTTGCAGTCAAATGTCCACTGAAGAGGCAGCACTATCCAATACATCTTGCTGTCTAAACTGAAACAGCGAAAGGTGCCTCCCTTTGCCCCACAGTTGAAGTGTGTACTATTTAATGCTACCCAAGCCATTTTTGTATACAAAACAGAATGCAAGTACTGTACCTCGGTCCATCCCTAGTAGTTAAGATTCAAACATAGCACGTTAAGTAAGTATGGATCTACTGACTGCAGCAACTACCTCAATTTGCCTAATAGTGAGGCTGGCCCTTTGAAAAGGGAGTTACTACCACTATTAGCTCATAAAAATTATACATTAGATATATTAGTGTTTTCTACTCTAAAATTACTGTAAGTGGATTAATACAACATAGTTACCGCTCTTCCCCAACAAATAGGTTCTCCTGTTTCTCTATGCCCAGGAAAAAAAGATCCATCCCATTTCAAAGTTAACCTGGCAGCAGATTGATCCATCAGACCTACTATTCCCAGCATAATGTTATTATAATCAGTTAATGCATCCACCTGGATTTAAGCTTCATTAGCTTCAATCAAGATTATTTTTAACTTGCATATACAGTATTTGATATGTGCCTGCCTCATCAGAACAAACATACATTCCCTATTAATTGGACTCAAGATATTTAAACTCAGGAGGGGTCGGCCTCACCACACAAACAGCCTAGGTGGCATTTTGTGTGTGTGTGTGGTTTTTGTTTTTAACAAACTCCATGCTGATGCTTGAGTGTACAGTCAGTGAGAGCTTGTTTTGGTCACATTTAAACTTTTTCCCTTTCATTGCTTTATCCAGAAGGCTGAGGAGCTTAATAGAAGGATTAAGATTTGCACTGTCCTTTTACAAAGGCATCAACTGCAGTGTAAATCAAAAACCAGAGAGTTCATTTGATTATAAGTAAGACTGACCCTTTAATCTCATGCACACTAATTCAGGATCCTAACTCAGTATGCTTCACAATGCATATACACAATCTGTGCAGCAGGCAGCTGCTGGCAGATTGCTAAAGGGAATCAGGGAGTTTGAGTGGGGTGTTATCAGTCACTCAAACTGAGTCAGGCAGAGACTGAGTCAGTGCAGCTCTGATCGCATGGTCTGCCCTGCTGAAAAGCCAAGCCAGGCTCCCAAATATCTGGTCCATCTTGTTCTCCTCAACCCAATGTCCTGTCAGCTAACAGCTTCCATATCTCTACAAAGACACTCTGAGCTCAGGATATAGAAGGGAGGGGTGAAAACCACAAACCCAGAGAACAAACACCTTAGCCATCCACCTTGAAAGAGCCAAGGGAGCTTCTTTTGACCTATCGTTCCTAATAACCTGTTCTTATTCGTATAATAACTAACCTCTTCCATCACTGATCACCCCATTCTGTTCATTCATTCATCACTAGGTATACCATACCCAATCTCTAGATTCCTGCATTCTCCCTTTTCAGTTGTCTGGCCCCAAAATGCCCTTGGCCCAGGCAACGTTAAATCTACAGATCACTACCACCTCTTTTAATTTCATTCATGCCCTTCACCGTTCTCATACCAGAAGGGCTCCCAAAGGATGGAGCACCTCCTCTATCAGCAGCAACTGGCAAAAAATAAATAAATAAATCTAAAGCACTCCATTTCCCTTTCATTCATGATCATTTGCACAGCTGGAAATGGGTGGGAGGCTGAAGTGTGTGGGGGAACAACTCCTTTCTAGCTCCCTAATGATAAAATTATCAGCACAGGTGTGGGTGATCTTTCCTGTCCTCCTTCTCCACTCAACCTCTATTAATATACATCAAGCATATGAATCGATTATTAATAGATTTATGGCACCTCCATTAATACACCCATCCTTAAGCCTCTTTGCTAATCCTGGAGGGGTGGGTGGGAAGAGGACAAATATAACTGAGGGACGGGGGATCACACACGACCTATACTTTCCAAATCAGACGCAGGCACATTGGACCAACTGCCCCATCAGCGGGGGGGGGGGTGGTGTCTCAGGAGATGATGGGGCATGTAGTCCAACCCATCGGCAGCCCCCTCCCCAAGTGAGGAAAAGGATGGTGGAAAGGGGTCCCCTATAACACGTATCCCGCGGTCTCCAACGCAACCCCCTCCCTCCCAAGCCAAGGCTTCTCTCTCTAGCCCCCCAGCTCGCCGTCGGCTCGGCCCGCGCCTCTCGGTCTTCTCCCCCCCCCCCCCCACCGGCAGGGCGGCTTACCCGCGTCTTCTTCGTCGAAGCTGTTCATGCACGGGAAGTAAATGGCCAGGGCCTCGAAGGAGGCGGAGAGGCTGAGGCGGCTCTGCGAGCGCTCCATGAAAAGCCCCGAGCCGGGCGTGCCGCCGCCACCGGGGGCTTCGGCCGCCGCCGCCGCCGCCGCGGGGGGCTTCGAATGGGCCAGCTTCGACGCCCCATTCTTCACTCGGAGCACAGCCCGCGGCGTCTTGGCTGCTGAGAGGGGGCCTCGGGGAGGCGAGAAAGGGGGCGAAGGCAGAAAAGGGGAGGCCGGAGAGGAGGAGGAGGATGGGGGGCGCGCGCGAAGGGGGAGGCGGGGGGGGGAGAGAGAGAGAGTCCAGCGGTCCCCCAAGAGCCCAAGGCGGCCGCTGGTCCTCAACGGAAAAAGGGCGGTGTGAAGAGGCCGGCTGCCCGGAGACCTGGTGCTTCTTCCAGGTGCAGCTGCTGCTGCTGCTTCGGTTCCAGGCAGAGAGAGGCTCCGCGCCGCTGCAGCTGCTCTCCCCCTGAGGCAGGGAAGGGCAACCGGCTGGGGCTCTTCCTGCCGCAGCTGCTCGAATGGAAGCTCCTCGCTCGCCTCCACCGCCAGGAGAAGATGCGGGAGAGGGTGTCGGGGCTCCTGAGGGTGCCGGCGGGAGAAGAGCCACCTGCTGCTGCTGCTGCTGCTCCTCCTCCTCAGCCCGCTCTCCCCGGGCGCCTCTCGCCACAAGAGGTACGTCTGGCTCGCCTCGACGCGCTCGCCCGCTCCTCCGCCCGCGCCCCCCTCCCCGCAGCTACTCCCCAATCTCTCGTTCTCTCAATCGCTCTTCATTCAATCGGGCGTCGGGCGGGGGGGGCGGGGGCTGCCGTGAGCTCATTCCTGGGAAAACGAGGGCGCCCAATCACAGCCGCCCGGCGGAAAGAAGGCGGGAGATAGGAAGGGGGGGCTTTAAAAAGAGGGGCTGCTGCTAGGTAGAGTTGGCGGACGTTGCGGAGCCAAGGAAGAAGGGAAGGGGGGGGGGGACGCCGAGGGCCATGCGTCCTTTTTCTTTCCGTATAGGAGTTGTGTGATGAGCCCTCAGTTCCGACTCCTTAGAATCACTCCCAGAACAGAACAAGTGGGATGCTTAAATACCCTGCATCTGCTTTGGAGCTATTAACTGCTGATGTGATCTGAGGAGAACGGGCACATCTGGTTTGGTATCTCAAATTCTTAGGTTTTTCGTTTAAACTTGCATCTGTCATATAATACCAGTCAATGTTTTTATAATGTTGATTGACTGTGCCTGGTGTTTTTGAACAACCACCACCACCACCAGCTCTGCAGCCAGATACCTAAACCACTGAGCTGTCCAGCCAGCTGCTATTACTATAAGAGTTGATCCAATTGATGCAGAACAAATAAGTGCATATTTTTGGGATTAGTAAAAATATTCAAAGGGACATGGTGGTGCTGCAGGTTGAACCACAGAAGCCTCTGTGCTGCAAGGTCAGAAGACCAAGCAGTCTTAAGATCGAATCCACGTGAAGGAGTGAGCGCCCATCGCTTGTCCCAGCTCCCGCCAACCTAGCAGTTCGAAAGCATGCAAATGCAAGTAGATAAATAGGTAACACATCAGTGGGAAAGCAACAGCATTCCGTGTCTAGTCACACTGGTCACGTGACCACGGAAACCGTCTACAGACAAAACGCTGGCTCTACGCCTTGGAAACGGGGATAAGCAACACACCCTAGAGTCGGACACAATGGGACTAAATGTCACGGGGAACCTTTACCTTTAAAAATATTCAAAAGTCCTTCAATTAAAACATGGGAAAATGAAACAAAGTTTTAATGGGCTATGGTGAAGAAACTGGGGGATTTAGTATCAAAAGAGGAATATTCCAAGATAATTGTTTGTTATTGCTACTGTTAGTATCTCACTAATCTGCATATCAATAATTCTAAATAAAATTGGATTGTTTTAAAACCTCCATATTTCAGAACAAGCTGGAAAAAATAATCTGCTATACATGGATGACCTAAAACCAAATGCAAAAAGTTCCACAGAGATAGAATAACTGCTAAACACAGTGTGAATATTTACTGAAGATATTCAAATGAAATTTGGAATTGACAAATGTGCAGCTCTGTCTATATACTGTACCATGGCAAGACTGAAAACTAGATGGAATAGAGTTAAAAATTGCAATATTGTGAAATCATAAAAAAGTGAAGTTGGAAGGGGCCCACAAGGCCATCGTCCAACCCCCTGCTCAACGCAGGAATACAATCAAAGCGTATCTACTAGGTAATTAGCTAAGTATTTCTTGAATGCTTCCAGTGTTGGAGCACTCATCCTTTCCCAAGGTTCCACTGTCATACTGCTCTAACAGTTAGGAAGTTTTTCTTGATATTCAACCAAAATGTGGCTTCCTTTAACTTGAGCCCATTGTTGCATGTCCTGCTGTTTAGAATGATCGAGAACAGATCTTGCCCCTCCTCTGTATGACAGCCTTTCAAATACCTTCAGTCTTCTTTTCTCAAGGCTAAACATGCCCAATTCTTTCAGCCTTTGCTCATAAGGCTTGGTTTCCAGCCCCCTGATCATCCTTGTTGCCCTTCTCTGAACTTGTTCCAATTTGTTAGCATCCTTCTTGAAGAGTGGTGTCTTCAAGGTGAGGCCTAACCAGTGCTGAATAGAGGGGGACTAGCACCTCGCAGGATTTGATAACTGGACTTCTATTAATGCAGTCTAAATAGCATTTGCCTTTTTTTGTAGCCACATCACACTGTTGGCTCATATTTAGCTTGTAATCTACGACAATGCCAAGATCCTTCTCACTTGTTATTTTGCTGTGCCAGGTATCCCCCATCTTGTAACTGTCCATTTGATGTCCCCCCACCCCACAAGGTGCAGTACTTTGCACTTATGCTTATTGAATTTCATTCTGTTGCTTTCGGCCCTCTGCTCCATCCTATCAAGGTCATTTTGAATTCTGCTTCTCTCTTCTAGGATATCAGCTATTCCACCCAATTTTGTATCATCTGCAAATTTGACAAGCATTCACTGCACTCCCTCATCCAAGTCATTAATAAAAAATATTTTTAAAGTATCTTATTATTATTATTTACAAAATCTGTCTGTATTTGTTTAACATCATGTCCCTGGTTCCACTTATAGTCATTTGTTAATACATCTATAATACATATTAAGTCCTTAATCCAGTGGTGTCAAACTGTGGCCCTCCAGATGTTCTTGGCCTTCAACTCCCAGAAATCCTGGCCAGCAGAGGTGGTGGTGAAGGCTTCTGGGAGTTGAAGTCCAAGAACATCTGGAGGGCCACAGTTCGACACCACTGCCTTAATCTATACAATGTGCTTCTAGCCATTGATAAAACAAATTCCAAATTTGGTAGTACAGTATTCTAAATCTTCCTTCCCTTTGATTTTTAATGTCAGTCTGTCCATTTCTGCGCAGTCCAGTATCTTTTTATTTTTTATTTATTTATTGTATTTATACCCCACCTATCTAGTCATTTCGACCACTCTAGGCGGCTAATTATTTCTTCATCTCAAGGTGCTTCTTCATTCTTCCAGTACTGTGCAAATATAATCCTCACTGCTATTAAAATATGCAGTATTAAATATACACTTTGTTTATCAACATTTTCTGGTATTATACCTAATAGAAAGAATTCTGGCTTAAAATCTACATTTTAAAAATTATTTTAACAAGCCATATATGTCCAAGTCATTAATAAAACTATTGAGGAGCACCGGACCCAGGACTGAGCGTTGGGATACCCCACTTGTGACCTCCGAGTTAGACAAGGACCCATTAATCATCACCCTCTGAGTATGATTCTGTAGCGAATTGTGTATCCACCTGACCCATGATCTATCCAGCCCACACCTAGTTAGCTTGCTAGTCAGGATATTAGTAAGAATACCTAGCACTCATCCAAATCAATTTTGACAGATGCGGCACCCCTGTGAGGTGGGACAAAGGGTCAAGAATCGACCCAGGGCCCTCCTCCTGGGTGGGCAGGGCTTTAGAGTGACATATGGGTGGTGCTGAGGCCTATAGGAGGGATTGATAGATGCAGGGGTCCCCCGTAACCAGAGCGCAGCCTCAGGATTGGCCCCTGAAGCAACGTGTCACCCCCATGGCCTGTAGGCCAATGGGGAGAGGTTGGAGGGGTTTGGCTAGAAAAGGGGTAGCTGTAGCGCATGTCTTGGCATGCCCTTAGGCCGCCTGGAGCTGAAATCCACAGCGGTTGTTTTGGGGGACTTCTGCACATGCCTGCAGCTCTTTGCAGAGGCCGGCGAGGCTTTGAGAAGATGGAGGATAAGGAAAACCAGCCCTCCCCCCCAGTCACCCCCAAAGGCAGAAAGCCAAAAGCCGCTTGTGCCCCCAAGGTTACCTGTGGGTTTTTCCAAGCCCCTGTGCCCCTCACATTGGAGAAGATGGAGGACAAGGTTATGTAGAAGCAGATAAGATCCTGCACATAAAAGTTAAAGATCTGACAAAAAGGGAATACATAAAAAATGCGGAAAATCTTAAAATCAAAATTGAATGATGGAAATACAATCAAAGTCATATTGGCAGTTCTAAGACTTGATAATCAGCTGGAATAATAGGTTGGACCCAAAATGAATTAGAAGATTTGCATTGAAAAATGTGGAAACTAATAAACTACATCCAAAAAGTTATTTGGACAGATTATATTTACCTCAAAAAAATTGGAGGCTGTGGATTATTGCAAATACAGCAAGTAGTGGGGGGGAAGCCCAAATGATTATATTAGTTCAAGTAGAGAAAAAAAATACTTAAGGCAGTGAAAATGAAGAATATTTTGAAAACAACAGAAACAAAGACTCAATATAAAAAATGTGAAAATAAATTAAGTATTTGGAAAAATAAACCACTATACAGAAAACATCTGAGAAATATTGATGGGAGGCATGACAATAATTCAATATGGGCATGTCTAAAACTGGGGACCATTAAGAAAGAAACTGAAGGCTTGATTTTTGCTGCACAAGAACAAGCACTCCAAACAAATGTTATGAAAGCTAGAATTCAAGGAATGAGTGATAACAGCCAATGTCAACTTTGTCAAGAAAAAGATGAAACTGTGTCACACCTCTCTGTGAGTGTCCAAGATTGCACAAACAGATTACAAAATTAGGCATGATAGAGTGGCAAAGTTAGCACATTGGTCATTGGAAAAAAAAAACTTGCCAGCCTCCAAAAACCCATGGGAACATCAGGCAGAGAAGGTGTGAGTCAGTGTTTTATAATATTGATTGACATTGCCTGGTATTACATCATCATCATCATGTGCAATTCACTGTATAGCAAAACCTTTTCAGGGTTTTCCAGATAAATAATACTCAGAAGTGGTTTATAATTCCCTTCTGATGAGGACTACCTGGGACTGTACATCTTGCCCAAGGCCACATAGGCTTGCTCTGCTCACAGGAGGCACAGTGGGGAATCAAACTGACAACTTCTGGCTCTGCAGCCAGATATCTAAACCACTGAGCTATCCAGCCAGCTGATATTGCTATTAGAGGTGATCAATTTGATTCAGAACATATGAGTGCATTTCTTTTTGCACCACCAAAAACATACATTCCAACATTATCTGGATGAAAAGCCGAATTACTTAATCTCTTTGTTTTCATATTTTGTTATATTGTCAAATGTGGGAATAAAGTAGTGGAACCAAGACATCATCCCTATAAACATATTAGACTGTCTTAACTGGTAGCAGAGACAGGGAAAATTCCTTTTCTGCATTTCAAATCTCAGAATGTTGCCTATGATTTTCAGAATTTGAAGTTCAAAAAAAAAAAAAAAAGAACCATCAATAAGTTTTGACTTCCTTCTGAAACGATTCAAGAGACCATCCTTATCTAACTCCTGGCTCTCTGGGTTCCTTGTATCTGAGTGATCAGCCCATAGTCAGAGTCTGTGGTGTCAGGCTATGATTCTGAGCGTTTCCAGAAAGCCCCTTTCCCACTGTTATCTTTCCTCAAAGCTTATCCACAAAGGCTGGCTGCAGATCAAAAGTGCCAGCTGTTCTTGGAAGATGAACGTTGCTCACCCAGGAAACTCAGAAGCAGTCTAGGCGCAATTGCACTATATGTTTCCATTTGTATGGAGGTTCCGGGTGATTTGAACCGACATAAAATGGGGTCTCATCCTTGAGTTAATTTTCTCACCTCAGAGAGCATCATGCATGGATCCTTTGGAGGTCAGAAAGAAAAAAGGCCACCGAGCCTGTCTTCAAATTATTCTCCAGTCCAACCAGTTGCTATCCAAAGCAAGCTACAAGAACAGACGGTGGTTGATGGTGCCCACTGTAGTTGGCAGAGTGGAAGCCACAGCCACTGATGGTGGAGAGAGCCAGGCATGAAAGCCTGAGCCCCCTTAATTACTACTTCCTTCTCATCTCTTTGTCATCTCAGTCACATACATTCATACAAAAGTGTGATGAACATGGGAGCTTAGCAGGAAGAGAACCTTGAGGATAAACTAATTATACATTTTCTTGATCAAAAAGAATGTCTTAACATATTCAGACGTGTTGAAAGATTGGAAAATAGCTGTGAGATGATTCGCTCCTACACAGTCCTACACTGAGGGGAAAAGATTAGAAATTTATTGTATTTTATTGTTTTTTTTTTTGGTCAGCAACAAAATTCAGAAAGATTGTGTGTGTGTGTGTGTGTGTGTGTGTGTGTGTGTGTGTGTGTGTGTGTGTGTGTGTGTGTGTGTGTGTGTGTGCAAAACACATGCATTTTGCATTAAAAGCCTTATATATTCTTTACATCCATAAAATACTGTATACTGTATATCCCCCTAAATTCAGATCTTTTGATAATTCCTATAAAGGAGACAGCCCTTCTATGCACCAACATGGAGAAAGAGGGGATATAAATACAGTATTGATTTGGTAAGGATATAAACATCAATGATTACATTTGGGTTTGAGGATTATTAAAAGAAAACCAGAGGCTATGCAGAAAGAATGGTATCTGAGTAGAGCTTGAGCTTGGAAATTAAATTTTTGGACCACATCTCCCAGAATCCTAAGCTACATGGCATAGTCATGCTGCCTCGGGGACTCTGGCTGATGTATTCCTAAACATATCTCTTCCAAGTTCTGATTTCATGAAGGAACATGAAAGAAAGCAAAAAGACAGCTAGCCTTCCCAGATGTGGCTCTCTTTAGCAGAGCGGAAGAGAAGGTTCCACCTTGAATTTTAAGGAACAATCAGAGAATAGTGACATCTCCTGTTAGAGCTGAATGGGAGGTGCGGGGACCTGCAGCCCTGGAGAGCTTCTATTAGACCAGCCTTTACCAATCTGGTGTCGTTCACATTGTCTGTATATGTTTAATTTTAAACTGCCTCATCACCAGCCAAGAAAACCACCAGTGAGTCTCAGCACATCTGCAGGGCCCTAATTTGAGGTATTGTTGAGCTAGATGAACCATATTTGTTTCAGTATAAATCTATTTCCTATGTTTTCATGTCCTGTAAACATCTGCAAGCAGCAAAGCAGGAAGTTGGTCCCAGTTGTTCCTCCTACATGCTTCAAGACAACCTCTAAAGGTACAGAATGATTAACAACCAGCAGTCAATGGACAAAGAAAGGGTCCCATATGAGCTTCTCAGCTTTTAAGGTATTCTGGTGAAGCCCTTCTCTCAATTCCACCACCTTCCCAAGCTCGTTTGGTGAAGACATGAGAGAGGATCTTCTCAGCGGCTGCTCCCAGGCTTTGGAATGAATTGCCCTGAGAAGCCAGGTTACCAGCTTTCCCACAACAACCATTAGATCCTGGCCGTGAAAGCCTTTGCGAATACATTGGACGCCTCTATGGGGACGAAACAGTCAGACAGACCCGGAGACTGGAAACACTCTGAAGCAAAAGAACACACCTACTACCCACAACAATCATTAGATCCCGGCCATGAAAGCCTTCGCGAATTACCACCTTTCCTCTTGTCTTTCTGCCATCACGCAAAGACTTTCCTTTACAAGCAGGCTTTTAAGCAATAAGTGCCTCAGGAATGATTTGTTTATTAGCTCACAGATTTCTAAATGTTTTTTAAAATATTTTTACATTGTTCGGTTTTAAACTTAATATATGTTCACTTATTTTAATATGATATTTAAATGGCATTTAAAAACTGTTGATTTCTAGTTTTAGTTGTTGTGAGCTGACCTGGGTCCCCTATGGGAAGAAAGGTGGCATATAAATAAATAGATAATAAATATGCAGCCAGACGTTGAAATACGTACGTGCACCTTTCAACCCCGCTAGGGCTGTGGAGCTGAAATTCAGTTAAAGAGCTTATGTTGACAAGCGAGAGCACTAGCTAGAGCTACAAGAGTAAAAGAGCAATCAAAAGAGGATACTATCTTAAGCTAACTGAAGTCATTGGTCTGTCTAATTCTGTACTGTTTATGTTCACTAGGAGTATCTTTCAGATACAGGTCTTTCTCAGTCCACCATCAAAGGAAAAGATGCTCAGAGTCTGGGCAGAAGGATGCATTCATAATGGTTGCAGTATAAATATTGGTCAAAAACAAGCACAACGTTAGGTATACATTGCTAGAGCTTGGTTTGCAAAACTTAAAAAATTAGGGGGAAAATCCATTTGTTGTTCAGTAATATGACAAGTCAACACCTCCTGCCATGGCAATAAGAGTGGTCTACTTCACAAACTTGCTGTGAGGGAGTAAGGACAAGATAAAGTAAACAGTGTTATTAACCTAACCCTTCAGAATAAAATGTGCTATAAATCTTCATGTTTAAAAATAAGAATCTGCTTCTAAGAACTTGGAAGTGGTTCATGATTCACAGACATCTTGCTGCTTTTTACTGAGTCTGCTGCCAATTTTATTTGATGGAAGACATCCAACCCACAACTTTGAAATACAAATACTTCCCTCTGCTACCCAGAATACTGAAGGCTGGATGTCTATTAGGAGTCATGCAGTACCTTTTGAAACCTGAATGTCTGTTCCATGTAAAGATACAAGTGCCAGGTCTGTCACTTAAAATCTCTGTCCATGTGCTTAAGCCCAGTGAGACCACACTTGCAGGCTACCTTAGATTTCTCAGGACCTGAGAACAATGATCGGTGTTTAAACAAGGTTTCTGGGGACTTCCTTATGCAGTTGTAACAGAGTTCTTCTTCAGCCGGGGGTGCACTGGTGGTAAAGGCGGGAAAAAGACTAGGAGGCTGGCCTAAAACATCAACATCAACTTCTTTATTTGTAACAGAACTGAGTTCAACTGAATCAAATGGATCCAATAAACTTATTTCAGGTAAAATCTTGTACTTCTTTACTCTAACGTCTGGGGGTCTTCCAATCTCCCTCAAAAGGGCGCTGGGCTGAAACGCTCCCGGTCCGTCAGAGGTCTCAGGGGCGCACTCTGCACTGCGCAGACCGTTCCAAAACATGGGTGCCGAGCCCAGTCCCCCTCTGGTGGTTTCTGCTGAAAAGAGGGACCAGGTCGGATCACCCTCCTCCCTCCAGGGTGGACAACCACTGTCCTTTCCTGTCCATTCCAGCGGATCGTACCCTCATCCTTTCCCACCAGGTAACAAGGGGTCAGGTAGCAGCCCTTCTTCCAGCTGTAGATTGGGGAAGTCCTTTAAAATCCCGGGGTCATCTCCATGGTCACACATAGGCTCCGTTTGTACCCCACGACTTACAGTCCTTCTCAGTTCCCCCTCGGTTGTCAGTCTAAAAACGTGCGCACTTTCGTCTCCCTTTATATCTTCCCAAAGTCTCAAGTCTAACTCCTCCCCTCCTTCGTCTGCCAGGCACACTTCTGCCGGTTTTGCAGGTATCACTTCCTCCTGCTCTATCTCCACTAATATTCCCTCTACACATCCGCTTTCCGTCATGGCACTCTGTGTCTCTGAGGACAGCACACTGCTCTTCTCACCTTCACAGCAGTTAAGGGGTTGAACTAATACCTGGGAAATTCAGGTTCTAGCCCCCTTGCAACTATGATTTGCAGTGACCAACTTTCACCTAATCTGATTTTGAGGCTGTTGTAAGGATTAAATGCATAGGATGAGACTTACATACACTACCTCGAACTCGAAAGAAAATCATGATATAATGCAGTTGATGGTTATATAAAAACATAACCCAGCATTCCCCATGGTTGGCTTTGAGATGTTGTTGGTCTAAAATAGCCATCATTCCCAGGCAATGTTGCCAGAACATTTGAACATTAGTACTATATCAATTTAGTGCTATATTACTTTAAAATACAAATTTTTCTAGCTTAGATTCTCCTTTCTATTTCTTATTTGTTTGACACAAGCTTTGTGGTGAATAAACCAAACTAGATTCTCTGGATATAAGTAGAACTGGAAACAATTCATTGATTAGACTCATGTGACTGACCATTTAATGTTTTGATTACAGATAAAAATAGAATGTTCATTAACCAGATACAGCTGTTTAGACCAGTGTTTCTCAGATGCTTACTGCTGAGCCAGGTTAGATTTATCTAACTGATTAGAGGCCTTTCTTTCTCTCTTCTTCTTTGCCCTATACTTTTGACAAGTTTGTTACTTTTAAATGTGCAGTTTCATTCTAATAGCCTTTTCCTGCTGATGCGAATTTCAGCCAGCTGCATTCACTTGGCCCTTCTTTTGCTATTTTTAGCTGTGCTGTTAAAGTACTAGGTGATTTAGAACATGCTGACTTTATTCACACACAATAGTACCATGCCATATGATGTCTCCAGGGTGCACTACTAATGGATGGGAAATGTCTGTATCTTACATATTGATATTTGTTATACTGTTGTTGTCAATGAGAATTGGTTTCATGGTGTTAGCTGTGCTGAAAGCCAAAGACTGTGACCACAGGTTTGGATAAAAAGGTAAAGGTTCCCCTTGACAATTTTTGTCCAGTCGTGTTCGACTCTAGGGGGCGGTGCTCGTCCCCGTTTCCTAGCCATAGAGCCAGCGTTTTGTCCAAAGACAATCTTTTGTGGTCACATGGCCAGTGCGACTTAGACACAGAACGCTGTTACCTTTCCACCGAGGTGGTCCCTATTAATCTACTAGCATTTGCATGCTTTCTAACCGCTAGGTTGGCGGGAGCTGGGACAAGTGACGGGCGCTCACTCCATCATGTGGATTTGATCTTACGACTGCTGGTCTTCTGACTCTGCAGCACAAGCTTCTGCGGATTAGCCCACAGCACCACCACGTCCCCCACAGGTTTGGATACATTTGACCAAAAATGTACAGAAAGTATACAAAGTTAAGGAATTAAGTCACACAATATGTTTTACTACTCCGATATCAATTCTGTACACAAAAACACCTTCATTTTTCATGAATACAACCTATTACACCATATATCCAAGAAATTTCACCCTCAGACCACATTAAGGAATATGTAATATTATTATACTATTGCCCCCCCCGTCATTCTCCTATGATATCCTCACCCCTCCACCCACGATAACCCATTATCCAGCCATACTGAAGGAAGGGAAAGATGTGGACGTATTCGCAAAGGCTTTCACGGCCGGGATCTAATGGTTGTTGTGGGTTTTTCAGGCTTCTTGGCCGTGTTCTGAAGGTGGTTTTTCCTAACATTTCGCCAGTCTCTGTGGCCGGCATCTTCAGAGGACAGCAAACTGTGCTCTGGTGTAGTTTGGCTAGGGCGTGGAGTATTTATGGCTGTGAGATGGGATGATTAGTGTGTATTGTGGGTGTATTGTTTTCTGTGGATGGGTGATTAGTGTGTTTTGTTGTGTGTGTATTGTTGTGATAAGGAGATTATCTGTCACTGTGGTTGATGGATCCCCTTGACCTTGTGGTTGGGTAGAGTTCATGACCTTTTGCATGCTGTATTTTTGAGAGCTGGGAGCCAGGTTTTGTTGAGTTTCAAACTTTCTTTTTTGTTGAAGTTTTTCTGGTGCTTGTGGATTTCAATAGCTTCCCTGTGCAGTCTGACGTAATGATTGCTGGTGTTGTCCAGTATTTCAGTATTTTGAAATAGAATTTCATGTCCCGTTTGTTCTAGGGCATGTTCAGCTACTGCAGATTTTTCTGGTTGTTTTAGTCTGCAGTGTCTCTCATGTTCTTTGATTCTGGTGTGGATGCTTCGTTTTGTGTTTCCAATGTATACCTGGCCACAACTGCAAGGTATCCGGTATACTCCTGCAGTGGTGAGGGGGTTCCTTCTGACCTTTGCTGACCGTAACATTTGTTGTATTTTTGTGGTGGGCTTGAATACTGTTTTTAGGTTGTGTTTTTCCAGAAGTTTCCCCATGCGGTCTGTGACCCCTTTGATGTATGGCAGAAATACTTTGTTTGTGGGTGGCTGTTTTTCTTCTTCAGTTCCGTGTTGTTTTCTTGGTTTGATGGCTCTTGTGATTTCATTTTTGGAGTAGCCATTTGCCTGTAGGGCTCAATTCAGGTAGTCGAGTTCAGTGTTGAGAAACTGAGCTTCACAGTGTTTTGATTATGCCTCTTTTTTGCCGTGGGTGGTGGCTGGAGTTTTTGTGTAGGTACCTGTCTGTGTGGGTGGGTTTTCTGTAGACCTTGTGTCCCAGTCGGAGGTCAGTTTTGCGTAGGACCATGACATCTAGGAACGGGAGTTGGCCCTCTGTTTCTTTTTCCATGGTGAATTGTATATTTGGGTGGATGCTGTTGAGATGGTTGAGAAATTCTTCCAATTTTTCTTCACCGTGACTCCAGATTGTAAAGGTGTCATCCACATATCGGAACCAGACTGTGGGTGCGAGGGGTGCTGAAGCCAGGGCAAGTTTTTCCAAAATGCTCCATGTAGAAATTTGCTATAACCGGGCTGAGAGGGCTGCCCATGGCCACTCCATCTGTCTGTTCGTAGAATTCATTATCCCACTGGAAATAGCTGGTTGTAAGGCAGTGTTGGAAGAGGGCCTTGATGTCTTCTGGAAATATCTGCTGGATGAGTATCAGTGTGTCCTTTACCGGTACCTTAGTGAACAGGCATACTACAGCAAAACTGACCAGTCTATCCCCAGGGTTGAGTTTTAGGGTACTGATCTTGCTTATGAAATGCCCCGAGTCTTTGATGTAGGATGAGGTTTGTCCAATGTGGGTCTGTAGGAGGGTTGCTAGGTGTTTGGCTAATTCATATGCTGGGGAGCCGATGGCACTTACAATGGGCCTGAGCGGGGCAGAGTCCTTGTGGATTTTGGGGAGTCCGTATAGTCTAGGTGGGAGAGCTTCTGTCTTGCAAATTTGTTGGAGGACATTGGGGTGCAGGGAGGAACTCCTGATCAGCATGTTTGTTTTGTGATTTTGTTAGTTGGGTCTCGTTTCAGTTTTTTGTAGGTGATGGGGTCTAGAAGTTCTCTGATTTTGTCCCTGTATTCTTCTGTTTCCATGATTACTGTAGCATTGCCTTTATCTGCTGGTAGGATGATGATCGGGTCTGAGTTCAGGGACTTGATGGCATTTCTCTCCTTTCTTGTTATGTTGCTTTTGAGGGGTTTTGCTTTCCGTAGGATCCTAGTCACTTCCCCTCTTATTCATCATCATCCTACCAGCAGATGCCTTTAAAAGGGGATTACATAGATTTTTGGAGGAAAAGTCCATTGCAGGTTACAAGCCATGATGGGGATGTACAGTCTCCAGGCTTAGAAGGAAGGTACCTCCAAATGCCAGCTGCAGGGGAGGGGTATCAGAAGACAGGTATCTAGTTGTCTCATGTGCTCCCAGAGGCATCTGGTGGGGCCACTTTGAGATACAGGAAGCTGGACTAGATGGGCCCTTGGCCTGATCCAGCAGGGCTGTTCTTATGAATATGAATCCCACTGAAGTCTGTCAGTGAGTAGAGACATCTCCCCAGCTTGTTGCAAAATGGAAAGTGTGTTCCTCCAGATGTTTTTCAGCTACAGCTCCCTTCATCCTCTCTCATTGGCTGTGCTATCTAGGACTGATAGAAGGTGCAGTCGAAAGCAACATCCGGAAGGCCACACATTCCTTTCCATTTCCTCATTAAAGTACCCTCTGGTCTTTCTAAAATCAGGCCAAGGTTAAGCATGTATTTCTGAACATGACCAGCCAGGTGGCTTCAGAACAGCTTAGCAATACTTTTTTTATCTGGGCAAGCTAATACCTAGACTCCCTTTGTTTTGCTTAAACCTTGTGTGTGGCTCTGAAGTGCTGTTTGCTAGATTTTTTTTAAAGGAATTGGAAATATGCAGCTTGGAGTGTGTAAGCATGTACTTGTGAAACTAGAGGTGAATTATCTCCCAATTGATGTGGCTGATGAGCTTTGCAAAACAAGCTTATTAAAATTCAGGCAGTTCAATTTGCTCCATCTTTCCAACATCGCCTCCGTTTGTGACACTGCCAATGACATGAGTGGGAATGAATGAATAACATGAAGGAAGCAGTTTGTCTGCACAATAATTCAGCTCCCATTCAGCTGCATCCTGCTAACTTTTTATTATGGTTCTCCACCTCCACAGCCTTCTGTATATAGCACAAAGTGTCTGTTCTGCGTTTGCTAAAGAAAGCTATATGGGTCAGATTTTCTTTAAAAGTAGCTTCTGCTTTTGCACGCGCAAACAATATCTAGTTCCCAAGGGGTTTGTTTTTGTTTTTAAAAGGAGGCTTAAGATGATGACTTCCTGTTGTAAAACCAGTTGGAGTAAAGTCTAAATGATTCGCCTAGTAAATACTGTGTATATATTACTGTGTGTGTGTGTGTGTGTGTGTGTGTGTGTGTATATATATATATATATATATATATATATATATATATATATATATAATATATGGGATTTCAAATGTCAAGCAAAACAAAGAATAATGAAATAATTTATAGCTAAGCAAAATCAGGCTGTGGAAGAAAAAGAAAGGCCAGATCTGTTAAATGTTAAAAGTGACTAACTACCAAAAATCAAATTTTTGGCTAAAATAGAAATGACCTGATTGTAAGCAATAGCATATAGCTAGCTGTGACTTGAAGTTAAAACAACACAAGCTGTTTAAAATAGATTGCCCTAGAAAGTAGTCCCCCAGCTGCCATGCTTTAGGTTTGTTAGACTACAATTTCCATCATTGGAAATTCCAGCCATGGACCCCCATGAAAAAGGAGAAGGATAATGTGGTATCCACAAAAGAAAGAGAATTTTTAAATAAATATGTAGTTACATTAATTAGTCATTTTTAGGAAACTGACTCAAATCAAGGTCTTCCCCAGTAAACCTCAAACAATATGGATGGGAAAGAATATACAGTGTCCATAGATCACTTAATTTTTTTCCATACATTCTGGATACAAGAAATGTATGAAAAACGCTTGAACAACCGTGTTCAAGCATTTTTTCAGCTCAGGGTTCTGAACATGCTTAGAAGGAAGAACCTAGCGTAACCTCTCCAAATATAATGTTTTATCCAGTTTCAGGGTTGACTCCGAGGGAAGGAACAGTAAAAATCCTATAAGTTTTCCCCTCTTTTCAGACTTAGCAATGAACCTGGGCAGAGCAAGATGATACCAGTGGCAGAGTTGGGCACTTCCCTCAGAGCTTGTTTATAGAATCCATATCTAAATGCTTTCTGAAGATGATACCTCACCAGTGCCTTGCCAGTCAGTGCTTCTGGAAGCATTGGGAGAAGACTTGAAGGGAAAAAAAAGAATTATCCTGGACTCTTATATTTTCAGAATGTTAGATAATACTTATTCCATCAAAGAGCATTTCCAGACATTATTGCAGTATTTTATTTTTAAATGGAATGCATTCGGACCATCATTCCTGAGCAACAAGAAAAGGGGTGAACCTACTATGCCAGGTGAGAAGAAACTCTTTAAATGTTACCTGTTCTTCACTTCGGCCAATTTGCAGAAAACGAGTCAAAAGCAGGTGCATTAGCTGAATATGCATAATCAAGGTCTTGTTGGAAAGATTTGGAATTTGCCCATTCCATTTTTTAGTGCAGAGAAAAACATGGGGAGACATGCTCGGTCTCACTGCATTCTTTGGAAAAAGAAAAAATTATGATGTTTCTTGGTTAAAGGCAAAAACAAAACAGGGGAAAAAACAAAAACAAACAAAAAGCGAAATTGAGAAAATGTTATAAACAGTGTTTTATTCTACGGATTATCCTGACTGGAAGTTCTAGTGCATTCAAAGATAAGATGTTTGATTTTCCATCAGGGCATAAGATGACAATAACAAAGGAAGAACCTATTGCACAGTAGAACAAGGATCAAATACCACAGACATTGTACTAAGTATGCTGAAGCAACTATTTATATCCGTTGTTATATAAATTCAATATTATGTCACTTACTGAATTTATTTTAAAGGCAAGGAACAGGGAAATGTTAATAATAGAGGATGGTGTGTGACCTATGACTGGTCAAGAGTCTGTTACATCCTGGCCCACAAGCAGCGTAGAGATCACTTGACCCATACCTTAGTTGCCTCCCACTTGGATGACTCTGCAAAGAGGCAAAGATGGCAGAGAAGAAGGATTCAGGGATGAGGAAGGTCTGAGGGCTCAGGTGCCACACTGAAGCCCCCAGGTGCCTCACAGGAGCACACACCAGAAATTTAAGGAAATAGATAATTGTGAATCCAAGTTTGCTGCCGTGTTGTATGTGGAATGGTGCTGAAAGCCTAGAATACTGGGTTTTCAAAGAAGCAGCCCTGTTAGCCTATGCAAACATATCACACAAATCAAAACAAAAAAGAGGAAGGGACAAAAATATTGTGGTGTTTTAAAGTCTAACTGCTATATATTCTCAAAGGCTTTCACGGCCGGGATCCGATGGCTGTTGTAGGTTCTTCTTCGTGGCCTCTGTGAATCACACTGTGGGTGATCCACACCTGTTCAGAGCCTCTTTGGAATATTCTAGAGCAGGGGTCTCAAACATGTGGCCCGGGGGCCATTTGCAGCCTGCCGGATGATAGTTTGTGGCCCTCGCCTTGCCTGCCCCCCGAAGCGCCCACACATCCTCTGATGTCAAGAGTCAAAAAAAGCCTCGCCTCGCTCGCCGGCTGTCTCCCAAGACAGCGCCTCTTGCACCCTTCATCCGGAACTGCAGCCTGCCAGCCAGCCTGCCTGTGTGCTGGCTGGCAGGCTGCAGTTCTGGATGGAGGGTGCAAGAGGTGCTGTCTTGGGGAAGAGCTGGCGAGAGAGGTGCACTGCCAGCCCTTTTCCCCGAGTGCCTGAGCCACCGCCGAGCGGCGCTCACTCCCAGCCTGTCCTCGAAGAGCACCTCCAAGCCGCCAACAGCAGCTGCCACTGCCACCGCCTCTTCCAGGGAAGCAGCTCTCTGGCTCTCTTTCTCTCTCGGCACCCCCAGCACCAGCCTGGCCAGCAGTCACCTCAGTACCCAGTGGGTGCTTCCTCCTCCTCCTCCTCCTCTTGGTCCTGCTTCAGCCGCCTCGGCTCTGGAGGCTGCCTGGGCTAGCCTCACAAAGTTTGCTCCTCTGTCGTGGTGGGGGTAGCTGCTGCTGCTGATTGCACCTCTTTTTGAAGGGGGGCCCTCAGAGGAAGGTTGCCGGACCTCTGTGTGTGTGTGTGTGTGTGTGTTTGTGTGCGTTCACGGGTGTGCACCTGTGGGGCCCCTGCCCCATTCTGTTTAATTTTATGGGTACCGGTGGGGGCTTTTCTCCTTTGGCAAGGTGAATTTTGTGAGGCTTTTTTTAAATTTTATGTTGTGCCATCCTTCCCCCCCTCCCGCTAGGTGGGTGCCGGCGCTCCCTCCCTTCTTCGCTTCTTCAACCTACTGGTGGTGGTGGTGGTGGTGGTGGTGGTGAAGAAGGAGCTGGAGGGGGTCATGGCTGGCTACAAGGGCTTGCGCGCCCCCCTCTTCCTCCTCCTCCTCGGAGCCCCAGCCGGGCTAAGGAAACTCCTGGGCGGCTTCCTCAGGCTCTTGCTCCGCTTGGTGGAAAATCTGATGCGGCCCAGCCTCATCCAGACTCTGCCTCCAGTGGCCCCCAGGTAAATTGAGTTTGAGAGCCCTGTTCTAAAGCTTCCGTGGTAGCAAAAAAACACACTAGGATAGACTCCTCCCCCTCAGTATACAGTAAGTACCATGGCGCCAGGACTCTCCCTTCAGTTTCTTTCAACCGCCATGTTGAAGAGCCTCTTACGTCTATCTTCTGTGAGTCTGAAAGTGAAACAAGTCAAATTTTTACTGCTGAACTTAAAAAAATCTTTTTCTCTTTATAAGTAATCAAAGTTACATTTACTGTTTTTAGTTTTTTCTCCTCTGTGCCTTGGCCTTTGGCCATTGCGCGCGCGCGCGCGCGCACACACACACACATATGATTTTTCTTCTCTTTATTGTTCATGGCCCCTTTGGGCCCATTCAAGCACTGCATGATTTGTGATAACAAGATCCCGCTATCAGTTGGTCACACAAAGTGCTTTTTTTGTTTAGGCGAGGCGCATCAAACCTCCTTGTGCCCTCATTGTAAAAATTTCAAATGAGGAGTCCTTCATTCTCACCTACCTCGACTCAAACTCCACCTCTGGGAACAGTCTTTGCAACTGGCAAACCCTATGGCTCAAACTGTGTGTAAAACCACCTCACAAGCCAAAGCCATGGAAAAAGCCATTGGAGAATCATTGAAACATCGTTCCTCCGCTACTCCATCTCACTCTGATGTGCCTTCCACTTCATCAAAAACTTCTAAGACACACAAGTCTAAACAGCTGACATCAAAAACTTAGACATCAAAGCCTTCTGAAAAGCGAAAGCCTCCTTCCAATCCGGTTCCCGGTCTCCCGCAACCGAAACAAGGCTAAACAAACCAAATCAAGGACCTTGACAGTCCTTTCACAACAGGTTTCCGAACCCAGTGATTTAATTTCTGTACCTTCACCCTCTGATGATGAGGGACTTCCATCTCATCAACCGGTTTCTCAGTCACCGACATGGGACAAGCGAGTAGACCGTCTTACTTCCTCACCTAATAGTCCCCAGCACTCTATCTCTCCTCCTAATCTGTCCACTGACACCTCACCAGAGAGAGAGGAACCTGAGCCTCAGCCGGACACAGTGCCCTATTCTATGTCATTGGGCCGGCCTCCAAGGCCACAGGTGCGCTATCAGGCACATCCATCATATGAAGCAATTCCACAAGCGCGTGTCGATCAATCCACACACAGCACGCTCATGGGGTAGACATTTGCCCTGTTCAGTGCTACTCTAACCTGCTGGCTGCAGATGCTCGACTGGCTGCATCCTCTAGTCTGATATTAGCATCATGTCACAAACCTCCATCTAGACAGCCTTCCATGTTGAAGAGGTCTTATCACTTAGAGGAACGCAGCCATCATATGACTCTTTATCAACTACCGGTGAAAATCAGGGCAGTAGAGAAACACGGTTTGATCCACAAAGCATTCGCAGCCCCTGTAACTGCATATTTTCCAGCTCAAAATGATGGAAATCATTCCTCTCAATCGGCCTCCCCAGCATTGATTTACTCTACAGACCTATCTATGCATCCACTGAATCGGCCTCAGTCGCCTTTTCAACACCATAGAGACACTGGTTCCAATATCGATGACCCTCAATATCCATCCTGGTCCATGGACGCTCCACTTCGGTCTTTCTTGGTGGCTAGCCCTCTACAACAGCACCAGCCTAGACATGCAGTCCATCAATATCAAGACACAGACCTCAACACCAAGATCCATCTGGTTTACCTCTGTCCATGGATGCACCTTCGACATCAATACTGGTTGACAACTCTCAACGTTGACAAAGGTCCATGGACATGCCACACTCTTCAGTGGCAGACCACCGTCAACATTAGTATGACCAACATCCTCTCGACACTGAGGTTGATCAACATTCTATCGACTCCATGCTTGATCCTGAAGTCTCAGAACATGGTTCTCGAACACAAATTCCATCTGTGCTTCTCACATCGCCAGCTTCCAACCTCGCTGATGTAGATCCTCCATCCACATCAGAGGATTTTCAAACTTACGCTTGACACACCCACAGTGTGAATCATGGAGGTCCACTCAAAGAACTACAATTACAGGTGAGTAACCTGCCGTTTTTCAGGCTGTTTAGCCGTGTTCTGGAGGTTTTTCTTCCTAACGTTTTGCCAGTCTCCGTGGCCGGCATCTTCAGAGGACAGGAGCTAGAACTCTTTCTGAGAGACAGAATTCTAACTCCTGTCCTCTGAGGATGTCAGCCACAGAAACTGGTGAAACGTTAGGAAGAAAAACCTCCAGAATGCGGCCAAACAGCCTGAAAAACCTACAACAATCACTAACTGCTATATTTTAATGTGACATTTCATGGATAAAGCCCACTTCCTCAGCCATAAGAGTGGGATTATAGGAGTGCCATATTGATACACAGCCCCATGACCAGGTGGAGATATGGATGAAGTTTTTGTTTTGTTTTTATCTCAAATGCATTTGCAATCCTCTGACTTTTGAAATTAGTAAAAAGTATTTAGCAACCAAGATAACTGTTGGGGTGACTTAAAACTAGTTTTCTGCAGGGGACATTGACTTTCCTAGAAATATTTGAGCACTCACTGCCTTGTGATGTTGCTGCTTCACTTCCTTCTGGCTAATTCTTGTGTTCTGCTCAGCATTTTGTGGTTAGCCATGATATCATGTAATTCGGATGTACACTGAGTTTCATATATTAAATATATAAAACAATACCTCGGAGGGGAAGAAAGGTAGAGGAAGTGTAGGCTGCAGTCGGTCAATTAATCTGTGTAATTAATAGATTACAGATTCAATTACAGGGTTTTTCACAGCTCTTCTTTGGGAACATTTATTCTGGAACAGGCTGTTTTTGTTCTTCAGTCTTGCAACTGTTGAAAAATGTATTGGCTTAAAAAAAATTAATTGATGGATGAACATCTCAGTGGGTAAGTCTACAGGCAGCACTTTGAAATTTTAATGCCTAACACTGCATCCTCTGAATTTTTCGTAAAACCATAGTGAATAAGTGCAACTGCAGAGAAAATAGCAAGTCTCAACGATTTCTTCTTTTTCCACAGGGTGAATGCACAGCTGCTTCCTGATAGATTTATATTCTAATATTGAATTTTGGCTCAGTCTACAATTTGGGGAATGTTGTGAGGGGGGGGGTTGGACTAAAACTACCAGCTTTGTGTGCAAAAAAGCAACATTTCAAAGCTTTGGACTGACAAATCATTTAACAATAGGATGTATGTGTCACACAACCCAGCTCCTCTGTATGTTCTCCCTAACAAAACAGATTTGCTTTCGGGTATGACAATTTCTCTTATCTCCACATCCGCTGCCACCAGGGGAAATCCTTCCTCAATTAACAGTTAGGACCACAGACTCAATCGTGTCACATATAACGATGTTTATTATCCGATTAACATATTTAAGAATCAAGAAAATTATAGATGGTATTGTATTTGATATTCATTAAACTTCATTCAATTATAAATATGCTGGTTACTGGGTATTTAGTTTCAATTACTTTATAACAATTTATTTATTTCTTATAGTTTTCATTGCATTCAGTTCTCTTATACGTTTCTTTCCAAGTGTTTCTTTTTGACTTTAACAATCACTGTCTATCTCTCTCTAAAATCTTCTCCTACTTCTAACTGTTCATGCTAGTTCTTCCATCTACCTAACTCTTTCCCTAACTCCTGACTAACTATCCTATCTCATCACTAACTGAAACTTTAACTGATTTTTAACTGTCCTCCATTCTCTTCTTATATTTCCTTGGTTCTGCCCTCCTGCTCAACCATTGGTTACTAAATCAGTGTTCCATTGTGATGGACAGGTGTGGTTTCTGGCCTGTCCGTCACAGTATGTCTATCCACTACCAACTTCCTGTTAAACCAGGAAGCACCTTTGGACTTACCTTATGGATAACAAAACTGTAACTCACTCTTTTCTCTCCAGTTGCACTTGTTGATCTCATGTTTATGTAGAATTCATATAATAGTGTTGCCAAATTGTTGTCCTTTATTTAAAAATAAGAATATTAAGCTCCCATGTTTTAAGTAATGATAGTTACGTGCCATCAAGTTGATTCTGACTTATGGTAACTTGTTTCCCAGGAGGCACAATAAAGTTGTATTTTGTACTGGAGAATCAGAATAGCTGTGTTTGGGGAGATCCTGGTTCCAGGTTCAATTCCCCATTGAGGCACGCAACTTACTGATGACTTTGGGGAAAGTTGCTTGTTCTGATCTTTATTACTTACTTTGTCATAATGATAAAATCAGAAGGAAGGAAGCTTTGTACACAGCCACGGGCTCATTAGAGGAAGCATAGGATATTAAGTTGCTTCTATAGCTACTGTCTGCCATTGGCAATGGACTGGATGAGGGTAAACAGATAGAACAATCCAGACAAGACAAAGTTGCTTCCAGCCAATCAAAAAGCAGATTAAGGTTTAGGGATTTAGTCTGTACTGGGTTGAGTTATATTTCCTGAACAACTCAGGCTCAAAGCTTGGGTATACTCCCGGACTCTTTCTTGAGCCTAGATGTTAAGCCTCAGCACTGGCCAAGAGTGCATTCTGCACAGTTAAAACTAGTGCACATGTATGACTCTCCCTAGAGATGTCTGATTTGGCTACAGTGACATATCCCACTTAAATTACTGCAACACTCTGTACACGGGTCTGCTTTTGAAGACAATTCAGAAACCTTAGCTGGTGAAAAATACTCCAGCCACACTGCTAACCATGGCTGGGACCATACTCTGTAGCTACACAAATAAAACAGTTTCACTGGCTGCCATTCTGTTTCTGGGCCCAATTCAAACTGCTAGTTATGACCTATGAAGCCAGATATAGTCCATACTATGTGAAGGACTGCATCTCCCCTTATGTGCCTTCTTGGCTGTTGAGATCTTCATGGGAATCCCTCCTCTCAATCCCACTGCCATTTCAGATACGTTTGTTGGAGACTAGAGATGGGGGTATTTGTATTCATATATAAATACCCTGTACAGCTGGAAGTAAGGGGGATACGGCCCCATGGAGCCGGTCCATCCACTCACGTGTCCATTGCTGCCGCTGACTCTCCTCTCCCTTCCAATTGCTCCAGAGCTCACGTTCAACTATCCACTCCTGGCAGAATGAAGGAAGACGAATCTCCCTGCCAGGCTGACATGTGGATAGCCGACCGCGAGCTCTGGAGGGAGAGGAGAGCTGGCACTGGCAGCGGATATGTGAATGGATGGTCCAGTCCCAGGGAGGGCAGACCCTCATTACATCCAGCTGTGTGTGGGTATTTTTATACGAATACCCCCATCTCTACTGGAGACACAAGAGTAAGGCCTTCTCTGTGACTGCTCCCAGATTGTAGAATGACCTTCCTAAGTGGCTAGGTAGGTCCTCTCCCTCTTGTCCTTCTGATTACAAGAGAAGGCTATACCTCCCACAGAAAATTGATCATGTTTTAACTGGTTTGGTTTTTAATAATTTGTGAGCTGCCTTCAGTCCCATCATTGAAAGAAAGATGGAAAAGACATGACATAAAATAAAAGAAGCAACTCTGTCTGGCTTCAATCAAACATTCATCTCCTTGCATATTCAGCATTTATTGCTTCCTGGTCATCTAACATAGACTCCTTTCATTCAAGCAGTTCTTAGTGACATTTTTCTGTAGCTGGTTGAAAGTGGAATTAAAACAATGGTTCAACACAGAACATAATACACAGTTGTGTTAACATTGCAGTTCCCAAGCCATTGCCAAGATCCTGACAGGTTTACTTGAAACCACAGTCTGTTTAGGAAAGTTCCTACAATGTTAATGGTAATTTTGATCCCAGCAGCATCTTCCCTTTTATAGTTTCCTGTTCAGCACAGTGGCCACAGTAGCAGCATTCCTAATGGAGAACTTTTAAAGCACACTTTTATTGTTCATCTTGCCAGGGATATGGACTAATTTTTTACATTCCTTTTCCCTCCAGCAGAAGCAACAAAAGGAGTGAAAACCTTGAGGAAGAAACTTCTCACTGAAAGCAAAGTAGCCCTGGAAAGACAAGACAGTGTTTTGCCAATCCATAATGGATAGGCTCCCATCACTGCTGCATTTTACATTTTAAAATGTGCCACAAATATGGTAAGTCTACAAATACTAGGGGACAATAGAGAAAAACTGAAGCTCAGATCAAGGGAGGGATGTAGCATTGCTGCATAGCACATGCTTTGCAATTGAAAGATTGCAACCTAAATGCCAATATCTCCCAGTCAGGCTGCCAAAGACTACTAACTCCAAACTTTGAAGAGTCAGTTTATTTAGACAATAGTGGGCTGTATAGACTCATACCATAGTTTCTCTTGGGATGAATCAGCTTTGAGTACTCCTAAGTGCTGTTGACAACACTGCTTACCTCCAGCAGGTCTCCAAGGTGAATAACCTCTGGCATGTGGAGAAGTTGAACACGGGTCATTTGGTCCTAAGAGATAGGTGCCGTTCCGGAGGGATGGGCAATGGTCTCCGTTGCCCTCAGCCGATTGAAAGGGAGTTGGGTTCAGATCCCTGAATCCGGAATGGTGGAGATGGGTGCTGCAAGGCACCCAGTGTGGTAATGCGACCAATCTCGGAGAAGCCAGTGAGAGTCCCAGGGAGAGTTTGTGAAGGGCAGGGTGCCCTGGAATGGGTTCACCCCGAGAGAGGGGCCTGAACCTTGGAAAGTGTTGCGGTTCGGGCAGCATCCAGTGAGCTCTCACTGGCCCTTGAAAAATCTGGTTTTGGAAGAAAGGAAGATTGTAAATAAAGTCAGAAGTTGGAAGAGTTACTTTATTTATTATAATGCCTAGATTCACTTAGCCACTAAGGGTAAGAATTGTAGTCCCAAAAGTGATATTTCCAAGTTCTTGCTTCATTTTTTTAAAAGACTAGATTTATGGCAAAAATGTGAATAAACAAAAGATTTTAATTCTAGTGTAAGCAGCTAATGTGGAATCAACCTCAGCAGAGCAGGACTTGATCTTCAGGAATTATCTTTCTGGGTCATCTTTCATATCAAAACTCATCTGTTTGGTCCTGGGCAGCTGCCCCTTTTCCTTCCTTCTGACATCAGCTCCACGTGCATACCGGTAGGTAGATATTTGCATTATAAAACTACTTTTCATTCTTATGGATTCCAGTGTATAAATATAGTTAAGCATTTTTTAAAAGGTGGCCTTAATAGAGGTATGTGAGATGTTGAAAGAGTGGCTTACCTATTGCCACTTCCCATGAGTTTCCATGGCCAGAATCTCCTGAGGTCTGTCACTCTATGAATTACATTACACTGGCACTCCACTTTCAAAACAGAATTCTTCCTGGCTATAATAGGCATAAGTCTGGCCGATGTATTGTGCACCAGTTGCTGTGTCTCAATAATCTTCAGTCCTATATACAATGGATTACAGTAATCCAAATACGGTTTTCCAAAGTATTAACAACTGTGGGCACATTATTCTTGCCCAGAAACAGGAACAGCTATCACTAGCTGACACTTTGGGGCACTGGGGCCACCTGAGCTAGTTCTAAATCAAGGACCAATCTAGACAGTTCTAGATCAAGCAATATTGTTTCTTTTTTAGGGCAGCACAACCCCCATCTAGAAGATGCTGCGCATCTAATTCCTGAACATGATAGCCATTTAACTCATGGTCTCTCTTTTGTTAGGATTCAATTCACTTTAAGGGTTTTCTTTCAGCCTATTGTCCAAATTGCTGGGTTATTAACTTTAGAAGCCTGAGTAAATACTGTAAGGGCATAGTAAGATTTGACTGAAAAGTTCAAGAAAATCCCAGAACATTCCTCCTTATGCAGAACACACCATAAAGAAATGGAAAATATGATGGCCATTGGAATGAAGAGAGACAAACACAGAATAATCTGAGCAATCATTCCTCATATAAAAGCAAACAAAACACAAGGAATCAACTTACGGGTGAATATAGTATTAAACAGATGGGCTAAACCATTTTGGGCACAATCGGGAGCCTTTCCCTAGACTCATCTGTGCAGCATCATGAGGAGTGGTGTGACATATCTTTTCTGATCAAGCATACCCAGGCTGCAGATGGCACAATTTAATTATAATACTGTTTTACATCACATTCCTATCAAGTGTCACAGTTGTGATTGACAAAATCAACTACATTATTTGGCTGCCTTTAATGGATCAGGAGAAAAATTAGTATGAATGTGCCTCGTCATTTTTATGTCATAGAATTATAGAATAATGGAGTTGGAAGGGGGCCTATAAGGCCATAGAGTCTACCCTTTGCTCTACTACTTGCAGGAATACAAATCAAAGCAGATCCGGCAGATGGCTGTCCAATTTTCTTGTGAATGCCTCCAGCGTTGGAGCGTGCTCACCACCTCTTGAGGTAATTGGTTCCATTGTTGTACTGCTCTAACAGTTAGGTTCCCCCCCTCTCCGATACTCAACCAGAATCTGGCTTCCTGTAACGTAAGCCTATTATTATGTGTCTTCTTTTCTCAAGGCTAAACATGCCCAGTTCTTTCTGTCTTTCCTCATGGGACTTGTTTTCCAATCCCCTGATCATCCTCGTTGCCCTCCTCTGAACTTGCTTCAGTTTGTCAGTATCCTTAAAGTGCAGTGTTCAAAATGGGACACAGTACTTAAGATGAGGCTTAGGTAAAGGTAAAGGTTTCCCTTGACAATTATTTTGTCCAGTTGTGTTCGACTCTAGGGGGCGGTGCTCATCCCGATTTCCAAGCCATAGAGCCAGCGTTTTGTCCGAAGACAATCTTCTGTAGTCACGTGGCCAGTGCGACTTAGACACGGAACGCTGTTACCTTCCCACTGTGGTGGTCCCTATTTACCTACTTGCATTTGCATGCTTTCAAACTGCTAGGTTGGCGGGAGCTGGGACAAGCGACGGGTGCTCACTCCGTCACGTGGATTCGATCTTCCGACTGCTGGTCTTCTGAACCTGCAGCACAGGCTTCTGCGGTTTAGTTCGCAGCGCCACCACGTCCCTATAGTAACAAGAAAAGACAGAGAGGAAACACAGGTCTGCATTTGGACAGGCTGAGTGAGCTTCCCCCAGCTGCCTTGGATCTTCCTTTAGGAGAAAGGTGGGGTAAAATATGTTAAATACGTAAGTTTAGATCAATAATATGAGCATTCTACCCAATAGTAGTGGCTTTATCTGTTTTCTCACCCTCCCCACATACAGCCTTTGCTCTACTGTACACAGACACTTACCAAATAAAGCAAAACAAAAGCAAAGTGTGCTGCTAATATACGGTCCCATAGTGCTTAAAGCACTCCCTACATTGTTTACAATTTAATTATGCAGAGTATATATTGCCCCACCCCCCACCAGTGGACTGAGTACTCCATTTATGGACCTCAGAAGGATGGAAGGTTGAGTCAGCCTGAAGCCAGCTAACTCAGCCCAGGATCAAACTCAGGTCACGAGCAATGTTCCCTCTGTGGAAGGTCTGTTGTCCAGAACTCCATCGCTTTGCTCCTTTTTTTTATTCTCAAGTTGATCCAGAATTAAATAATAAAAACAATGCTAAAAAGTAATAAGAGTGTTACATTATGGCACCATCAGTACACATGCCATTTGATAGAGGGTCAGGATCCTGCCCCAAGTAGTTCTCAATCTAAAATTTGAAACATCAGCAGGGGAGAAAGGTGGGGGAAAGTGCACTTTGCACATGCTCCAGTTACAGATATTTAGGTTTAGTTACAGACCAGCTCATGATGGGCAGTCTTCTCTAATCTGATGATTCCCACCATCCTCTGCTAGAACAGTCAATGGGAATTTTTATGAGAAATTTAAGTCTTGAAGTGAAATCTGAATGCTATAAAAGAAATGACATGGAGGAGGTGTTATGGGAATGTATTCCATTTAGAACTGATGGCCTTAATGGGCATTTTTTCCAATGCTTAGACAAGTTGTCTCTTTTTCCCTTTCTTTTTTTTTAAGCTGCCGGCCAGCATACAGGCCATCCTGGCCATGGGATTTATGACATAGGCAACAAAAGTAACTATTCCAAGATCTCATTTTTTAAGCTATTCTTCCTAGCATGAGACTGTGTTATTTTTAAATGTCTGTCTGTTGACTTATCCTAAAAAAGAAAATCAATTCCCACAAACATAGCACAGTTTTTCCATGTTGTATTGGTCATTAGTATGTCTGTAATATGTGCATGTCATTGCAATAGACAGTCAAAAGCAGATAAAGAGGTTCAAACTGTCCTTCTTACCAATTATTTGCTGTTTCTACAACTTCCATCGCTCTTCCCTCTAATCTGCAAATAGGAAAATTATAAAATCCTAAGAACTGCACACATATCAGTTTCCTTAGAGTTTAGATAATGAGCAAAATACACTCCTTTCATATTGTTATCAGGCTTTTATACTGGCAGAGTGCAGTGGCTTGGTATTGTTCTTCAGCTTCTGACTATTAGTCGTGAGTTTCTGAGAGTTTCATGCACGAATGAGCGCTCTCTCACGTGTGTGAGTGAACATGTAATTGTGCACATGTGCAAATGGCGGTGCGGCACTTGTGTGGGTGCACTCATGCTTGTGCACATGTGCAGATGGCTGCACGGCACTCACATGCATGCGGGAGGGTGTCTGTCTTTGCAGCTCAGTCTGGCTCAGGCCACGGACCGGCACTGGGCCATGGACCGGGGATTGGGGACCTCTGGTTTAATGGACTAAACTTTTCGCTTGGGCCACAGATTGTTTCATCAACAGCCCCATCCTCGAAAATAGCCTGGCCTTGATGATGCAGCCCTTGGCCCTTGTAACTTGTCAACATTAAAGCCTGTAGGAGATTTCTGTGCATGCAGATTTTCTGGTAGCCACAAGAGAGACTCCACATGTAGCTACCTCTGTCTGCCAAAGGAAAGCCACAACAACAAACTTTGAAGAAGGTAAGTAAGGGTGTGATCACACAAGGAAATAGATCACCATTTGGATTGCTTGGGGGGGGGGGCGGTGCAATGTATTTCCCAAGGATCGCATAATAAATGGGGAAAAATGAGCTCCAACCCAACCCCTGTGGCAAAGAGGTCATTTTAAAGCAACTCTTTCTTGTGTGATCATGCATGCACCTTTGCATCTCTCTGATTACACCCCAAGCCTGAAAATAGCAGTCTATATAATAACAACCAATTACTAAGAAAAAGAATAGGATGGGGAGACCCTTGGCCATCTATCTATCTATCTATCTATCTATCTATCTATCTATCTATCTATCTATCTATCTATCTATCTATCTATCTATCTATCTATCTATCTATCTATCTATCTATCTATCTATCTATCTATCTATCTATCTATCTATCTATCTATCTATCTATCTATCTATCTATCTATCTATCTATCTATCTATCTATCTATCTATCTATCTATCTATCTATCTATCTACTCAATTAATTATTAAAGCATTTCTAGCCAATCCTGTACAGTATTTACAGTATTGACAAATCTCAGATTGTTAGATCCCACATTTGTTAACCCCTCCCCCAGTCCAAGTTATTCATTTCTTGTCGTGGTGCTCAGTTTTGAACATGTATGATAGCTACAGAGATGTGGTGGTTAGAGTATAAGACTAGGAAGAAAGAGATCTAGTATAAGACTAGGAAGAAAGAGATCTAGGAATAAATTTCCACTTAGCCACAAAGATCCCTGTTATGGCGTCAGGGCGGGTAACCTAATCATCAGAACAAACAATAAAGAGTATTGTGTTATCTACTGCTACTCTTACCTTTTGTTGTGTTAACAAACACATGCTTTTTCATACAGGTGGCCAGCCTGTGAACTGCATGACTCAGAATCATCTTCTGTGTATCTGTAGGATCCCTATTCACTTCCCCCACAGCCTGTGGACCAGCCACATGAGCTGAGAAGTAGGGAAAAGGCCATTGAATTGGCTTTGGTATTAACAACAATGGGGGCTGATAGGAAGGGCAGGAAGGCTGAGGCAACCTTCTCTGGTGGCAGCTTCTGAAGGAACAGTACTCTCCCCTCAGCTGTTCTTTCCAAACCCCAAACTACTCCCCTCTCTTGGAGTTACAGCTGTGTGTGTTACTCACAGACAATTTGCATAAGTGTCTGCTCTTCTATACACTTGACTAGCATAGACACAGCTTATGGATGCACATAACTAGCATAAGCAATGGTCAAATCCCATTCACTGGTAGTGCCAACCACCTTTTTAACATTTATTTACATACCTTGTCCTCCACTCCCAATACTACAAAAGCTCTTTTGATTCATCTTCCTACAAAGAGAGAAGTTATACCAATTAATGTAGCCCACAGTACATATTATGTTTTCATTTAAAATGTCACTTATGTCACTTAGGGAGGATTCTATTTTATATAGAAGAAACAGTAACTTAGATTCCCATGAAATATCTCTGCACTCGTATCCTCATGATCCGTCTCTTGGTTCATACTTGCCTCTGCAGTTGCTTCCAGATTGATTCAAGTGCATGCAAGGATTTTCATCCACACAGTTGTTTTTCTGAACTGTGTCTTCTGAATAGTGTCTTCACAATGTAATCTTTGCACCATTGGCAAAAGGTGTATCTCCTAATAGCCCACTTCCATGGGTACCCACAGAGGAAACAACAATGGCATCAATACAGGTCAGGTACAGAAAAAGGTGGTCTGATGTGCTTGAAATTCTATGATAAGTCCTTTGTAAAGTTAAGATTTGAACCTGGGTTTTCCAGATCCATGCTCAGTTTTGTACAATATACAGTGGCGCCTCGCATAACGATGTTAATTGGTTCCATTAAAAACATCGTTATGTGAAAACATCATTAAGCGAAACAGCATTTCCCATAGGAATGCATTGAAAACCAGTTAACCCATTCCAATAGGAGCCTATTCAATACATTTCAATGGTGAAAAAAAAATCACCAAAAATTCAAAAAAACTCAGAACGAAGCCAAATTACTTTAACGAAGGTTTTATTAGGTGCACTAACGATTCCAAGCATTTTAAACATTTTTAAACATTTTAGAATATTTTTAAAATAGCAAAAACCGGGCTGTCAAAAAAACGTTCAGCGAAACAGGGGACCTAAAACTGTCATCATTAAGTGAAGCAAGGTCCCAAACATCGTTATGTGAAAATCCTCCATAGGAAACATCGTTAGGTGAGGCGGCAAAAATTCCAGCAAAGGCCATTGTTATGCAAATTCATTGTTGAGCGAGGCACTCGTTAAGCAAGGCACCACTGTATTTTATTAAATAAGGGTGTTTAGTGTCTTGAATACAATTTGAGTAAAATACCAAAACCTGAAGTCCTATACTTTTATCCTCCCCAACAGCTTTTTTCCACCCCTTTCCTGTGCTGGTAAGTGGCAGGAAATCCACTGCTTGCTTTAACAGGTCAGTAATTCCCTCTTGTGCTATAGGAGCTGACTGATCTTTTTTAATCTGTGGTGCCTGATTGCATAACAGGGATGCTGAACAAATAGCTTGTGCTTAATCTTTATTTCCTTATATCTCAGCTGGGCAAATCAATTCATCGACAGATCCTGCTGCTGCTGCTGCTGCTATTACATATTGCTGAGAATGCACAATGCTTGTAGTGATCCAAGAGGATCAGCAGAAAGAAATGAAACAGAAAACAAAGCTTTCTGGTCTGATTTGTATAGTCATACCTTTGCTACTGAACATTTTAAGAAAATAAGTAGGTGGCTTCCTTTTTGTAAAGGTACCCAGAGTGGTGTAGTAGACAGCGTGATGGACTACGACTCTGGAAACCAAGGCTTGAATCCCTACTTGGCCATGGAAACTCACTTGAAGTTTGGATCATGAAAGATTAGCATACAGGGAGGATGGATGGAGAGGGAGGAACGCCTGGCTCTGAATATATATATGATGGCCATATTGGTTTTTCACAAGCCCACCTGTTTTGTGTTTCCTTCTGTCTGGAGAGAAGCAGCTGACACCCAATAAGGACAGAGCAACTGATGGTGTATAGGGTTCATGCCCTTCCAGTGGCAAAGTTTTACAGCTTGTAAAACTGCAGTTGCCCTGCCCTCTTTGTGACTCTGAGCCCAGTTGATCATAGAAACAAGGAGATCTCATCACCCAATAAAATGTAAACAAAGTCCTCAGTGTGCAGCTTCTGGGCATAAATTGCCTTTTTACAAATGTAAAATACCATCATGAAAAATGTCCTGTGCCTTTTTGAACAAACCACCATGATAAGAGTAGAAGCAGCATACTCAGTAAGTTGATCCCATGGGGTAAGAGAAGGGACTGGGATCCTCACTGAAAGTCTGGAAATACACAACACACTCATTTAATTCTACCCACAATTCCCACTGCTCTTTTTCATTTTATTTTATTTTATTCGATTTATATCCCACCCATCTGGTATATTGTACCGCTCTGGGCAGCTTACAACATAACATAGATACGTTAAAATAACGCAAAAACATTACGATACAATCAATAACAGATGTAATGCAGAAATATAGTAAATAATAAATAGCAGAAAAGAGAAGAGAATCAAGTGTTGACAGGAGGGAAGGCCTGGATATACATCCAAGTTTTTAATTGGCTTTTAAAAGTACCCAGCGTGGGGGCCTTGCGAATCTCCGGAGGAAGGCTATTCCAGAGCGAGGAGCCACCACCGAGAAGGCCCGGTTTCATGTCTTTTCCCTCCGGGACTCTAATTTTAATAGAGTCCGAATATACCCCATAATCCATTTTGCTCAAGTTTTTGGCTAATTTTCAAATATTGTTATTATGCCAATGGATTGTTCCTGTTTTGAGCAAGACAATGCATTGTATGCTTTAGTTTCTAGAGCTGGGCCAAAGTTAAGGACTTGGAAACAGGAATGCAACCTCTACAAGCAGCTTGGCAAACCTTTGTAAATAATTTTCCAAATAAAATTTACTGTATTTATTTATTCCCCTGTAGGGAAGATAAGACACACACATCCCATCCTTCATAAGAAAGAATTTATAACTGCAGGGCCTTGGAAACCTAACCCACAGACTCGTTTTTGTGATAGTCAACAGGAGCTGGTGGGGGAAATGTTGCTCCTCTTTGGATGCTTTGAACTTTATTTCACGGAACAGCCATCTAGCATTGATGGTGGAAATTCGAGTCTAAAACATCTGTAGGGTCAAAGGTTCTTTACCTGTGCCATAAGTATACAGTAGGTATATAAAATTTCTCCATGACAAGGGCCCCAACTCATTATCTTGTAACAATATAGGAAAAGCAATGACCGATCAGGCCAAAGACCTACCTGTTCTAGCCTTATTTTCACACATTAGCCACTCAAATGTCTATGACAAGCCCATAAGCAGGCCTTGTAGGAACAGGTGATACTTTTATTGGACCACTAAAAAAATTAAACAAAATGAAAACAACAACAAAAAAATTCACTAATCATTCAGTAATTCACTCCTGCACATGTTCCATGAGAAACTAGCATTCAGAGGTGTACTGCTTTGTTATTAGTGGTTATATACATATATATCCATATATAACGCCTGCTCCCACCAAGATCTACCCGTGTCACTCGTGTGAGCCAGGAAGTGAGGCTGAGGAGCCTAACGCCGAGGGAGGCCCAGAAGGAAAAGACAAGAAATCGGGCCTTCTCGGCGGTGGCTCCTCACCTCTGGAACAACTTACCTCCTGAGAGTCGCGGGGCTCCCTCACTGGGTACCTTTAAAAATCAATTAAAAACATGGATGTTTTGGCAGGCCTTTCCATCACATAACTCACGACCTCTTTCTTTCCCCCTTACTGTTCTATGTTTTGTGTTTGTGCATCGTAATTTAGTGTTGTTATGATTTAGAACTGTTTATTTACATTTTTACTGTATTATTTTAAGATTGTTAGCTGCCTAGAGTGGTCCTCGCTTGACCAGATAGGCGGGATATAAATAAAATAAATAAATAATAAAATAAATAAATAAATCATGAATACTGGCCACTGATAGCTTCACCCACTAAAATAATTTGCAAAGCCAAATCTTGTACTAGCGAGTTCTGTAGTTTGAAGAAGTACTTCCCTTTACCTGTCCTTGAGCCCCTTTAGAGTTCAATAAATTAAGACACTTCTCTTGAAAAGATTTGTTATACAATTTAGGGGATGGACATTTGTTCCTAAATGGAAAGGACTTCAGATGTAGCAGGGATTTTGTTCGCTACAACTGACCTGTTTTTGGCATTTGGGAACAGAAAGGCTATACAAGGATACTGTAACACCTCCACAGTATTGACTCATGTCTTCTTCTCTGTCATTTGTACATCCACTGCAGGGTTCTAAAGATCTGTACAATAATTACTTTGAAAACAGCAACTCCTACCACTGTAGATTAAAAAGGCAGTGTACATCCTGGGGAAACAAACAACATTGCCCTCATCCACTTAGATAAGGAGAATGAGACAAAGACCAGCATACCATTCACATAAACATTTTACATCAAAGAATTGACCTTGACCTGCATAGAAAGAAAAGCTGTGCACAAATTTGTCAGATATTTTTAACATTGAAACTCATCTTCATGACGTTTCTGACTCAACACCAAAAACCAAATCATTACAGATATTTTATACTGATGTGTATTAACATTGACCTTGTGTTTTTCTTCTCTTTCCTCCCCATTTACAGTAACTTGCAGCACAGAGATCAAGCTCCCTGGATAGCTCAGTGAATTAGGTATCTGGAATTTGATTCCCCACTGTGACTCCTGGGAGAAGAGCCAGCCTGTGTAGCCATGGGCAAGCTGCAAAATCCCTGTAACACTAAATGTAAAGGGAGGGAGATTTCCTATTTCTTATCCCAATGAGGAAAAGCTTTGCTTGTGTATTGGGCTGCTTTTAAAGACATAGGAACAGGGCTAGTTAATAGTGGCAATACTAATATTTTACTGCTGTTCATGTTGTTAATAATGGCAGTACTACTTTATTGTTGTTGACGATGATATGCACTCCATAAATAGTGAGTGTGTAAAGTATTGCAACCCATACAGGTTTACTGAGAAAGAAAAGGCAGGAACTATCAGGATGCTTAAGGAAAAGGTATTAGTGTTTACAGAAGCACAAAACTTAGTTTTAAGAAACACATTTAACTGGGCACACTATCACTACACTTTCAGAAAGTGCACTGATTGAGTACACACAGTAGGTGTCTTATAGACTGGGAAGAAGCATCATCCCTAAATTTTAGGGAGTGTCCCCTGCTCTGGTCATGATCCATCACTGTGCAGTAGCTGTGAAATTTAGAGAACTAAAAGGAAAAGAAGAACGTGGAAGGAGGTTATGGGTGTAGAATAATGGGATGCTTCCCTTGTTAGGAATGGCCATCTGCCACCAAGAAGAATAGGAGCACCTCTGTTAGGAGAAACGATATACTGCAACATTTTATTGAAGGCTCCACCTTGGAACAATAGCAAAAATGGTTTTAAAAATATGAAACTAAATAATGCAGCACCAGCAAATGAAACCGTGAGTTAATCATATTTATCTAAATGTTAAATTCCTTTAAAATTATATGCTGCCCAAATAGAAAAATAAATGGGCAAAGTGAAAATTTGGTCAATTGGTACCGTGAAAATATTTATGTTTGTGCATGGCAGTTGTGCATTGGAAGAGGTACTCTGCAATCTGGCCTTGCACATCTGAAATGTTGCTTCATGCAGAACATGTTGAGATTTTGATATGAAAATGTATTAATATTAATGTTGTATAGCTAAATGTAAAATGGCTGATGGCTGATTTTACCTGAGTCACTATACCGATTGTATTCAGGTGTGGTTATCAAGGATGAAGACTTAATGTTGTACAGCTGTGGTACATGATGAAACTTTGTGTAACAGAAAATGAAGTAATGTATTTTCTGATTGGTCACAGAACTGTACATAAGTCATGTGTAAAATGAACGTCTTTATCTGCTGTAAGTCAGATCACTTTTTCCTATGCTGTGTGTTGCTTCATGTCATGTTATGCTGCCAGAGGAATGTATGTTCTCTATGTATATATGTAAATAGACTAAGTTGTTGGTTTTACTCTCTCAGTGTCATAGTGTCATAAGTATCTCGGCTAACCAATATCTTCTTACTCTGCTAATGTTATGAGAGTGCACGCTATAATCAAAATTCTTAACAGAACAAACCTTCCTATGTAGGGGACAATGCAGATAAAATATATGTTCTGGCACGTTACAAGCAACACGCTGGATCCACTCAATGTCTCACATGTAGAACAGAGATACTATTAAATTATTTTGTTTCATGGTTCTTTTCTCCACCCTTCATTGAATAGTTAATCATATTATGTATGATAGAGTTTTATAATATTCCTTCTCCCTTGTCTCTCTTCTCTTGATTGTTTTGTTTCCCGGAATACAGCAAAGAGCTCTTTTTTAATATATTAAATAAAATTAATAAGCAGTTCGCACATCCCACTAGAGTTAATTCTGAATTAAAAATCAACAAGCTGTTTTTCCTAATGAACACCATGGAGAGAGTTTGGCAGGAAAAAGGTTGATTTTCCTTCCTTCTGCAGTGTGTTCTTCACTTGTCTCAAAATAATTGTACCATAGAAGCTTCCCCTTGCAGTTAAAGTCAACCTAATACAGCATCTGTCAAACCTCTCCAGATTTTCTGTAAGACAGACGCCAAAATTCTGTTGCTTAGTGTAGTAAATCACCCACTGAATCAATAGGGGAATTTAGTGAATTCACTCTTCCAACAGTTCCAATGGGCCTCCTTCTGTGCAATTTACTACACTAAGCAACAGTATTTTGGCCAGAGACATATTTGCACTGCCTTATCCTTAGCCATTTCTTCCTGAAGGGCTGCCATGTTAACCTCTTGCAGCAAAGTCGACTCAACTACATGTCTTGTTTTATGACACCTGAAAAATTCTTAAATTTATCATAAGCTTTTGTGTACTTGAATCCAAAGCATCTGATGCATGAATCAAGAGCTGCACACATACTATTGGGATGGGGACAGTGGAAGTGAAGTGCACAAAACACAAACAGTGGTAATTACACCTTAGTAACAATAAGCACTCACAAAAGAGTTGTGTGGTAAGAACTCCATCACCCTTCTCCCGGTGAACTGTTCCAGGTAGGCATCCTTCAGTCTCAAGGGACTATGGTAACATGCTCTGAATAGAGGTCTTGGAACAGCATCTATTGTGGCTAAGAAGGCCAATTCGAGAGTGACAATCCCTTTCACACTGAAGACAAAGACATTCTGTCCCCTGTCTAGCTCCCTCATTTTGCTAGTTTCGGGACTGCCTCTTGGCCTCGGCCTGCTGAACAAGTGTCTCTTCAAATTGGGAGAGGCCGTGCTGCACCGCCTGCCTCTAGGCTGAACGCTCAGATGTCAGGGCTTCCCATCTGTTGAGGTCCATTCCCGCTTGCCGATATCCTTGTATCGCAGCTGTGGTCTCCCTCTGGGGTGCTTTCCCTACACTAATTCTCCATACAGGAGATCTTTTGGAATCCGACTGTCAGCCATTCTCATGACATGCCCAAGCCAATGGAGATGTCGCTGTTTCAGTAAACTGGTGAACTGTTAATAAATGTAATATTAGTTTTCAATAAAATAAAATTAAATAAATATCTTTCTCCTCTGTTCAAGTTAGAGGAGAAAGAACTGCAATTTTTGATGACTTGTAGTTCAGCTGTCTTGCCATACAATCTGTCCTTGAAGGGCCACTGGAAAATTGCCATTCCTGCCCACATTTGCAGTTATATTTCAGTGAGACAGATTTCATTCTTGCAGTTTCTGACGTGAGATTTGACGTCAGATTGAATTGTTTGCCTGATGGAGAATATCGTAAAGGCACTACTGGCAACTGATATGCAGATTCCTGGAAAGGAGCAAACACATGAACACTAATGTTGTAGATTACATTATTAGGTTCTATGGACCAGCTTTCCCACAGGTTCTGCTGTCATATGATCTGTGGTTGCAGTGACATCCAAAGAGTCTGGACAGCCCATACTTTTAAAGCACTACTGCAGCATACTCATTAGAGTGCTTAACTACAGAAAAAGGACACTGAATACAAATTCCCAAACATCTATGAAACTCGTTGTGTAACTTTAAGCAAATTGGTCAGCCTTATCTATTTGACAGTGTTGTGTTGAGGATAAAATGGGCTAGGAAGGTGAGAATCATGTATGCCAACCTGAGCTTTTTAAAGAAAGGGTAAGGCAACCTGCAGTAATTTTTTTTCTTTAAAGACATATGTCTACCTGTATGATGGGGCCACAACTTTACAGCTTCAGATGGCTGTAAAATCTAGACATCTGAAGCTGGTGTAAATAGTGAAAAGATGTTACTGATAAGCATCTTTGAAGATAAATCAGATTTTAAACTTTTGTTGTTTTTTAGTCGTTAAGACATGTCTGACTCTTTGTGACCCCATGGACCAGAGCACGCCAGGCCGTCCTGTCTTCCATTGCCTCCTGGAGTTCGGTCAAATTCATCTTGGTAGCTTCGATGGCACTGTCCAGCCATCTCGTCCTCTGTCGTCCCCTGCTCCTCCTGCCTTCACACTTTCCCAGCATCAGGGTCTTTTCCAGGGAGTCTTCTCTTCTCATGAGATGGCTAAAGTATTGAAGTCTCAGTTTCAGGATCTGTCCTTCCAGTGAGCACTCAGGGTTGATTTCCTTCAAAATGGTTAGGTTTGTTCTCCTTGCAGTCCAGGGGACTCTCAAGAGTCTCCTCCAGCACCACAATTCAAAAGCATCAATTCTTCGGTGGTCAGCTTTCTTTATGGTCCAGCTCTCACTTCCATACATAGCTTTGACTATGTGGACCTTGGTCGGCAAGGTGATGTCTCTGCTTTTTAAGATGCTGTTTAGGTTTCTCATCACTTTCCTCCCAAGAAGCAGGTGTCTTTTAATTTTGTGGCTGCTGTCACCATCTGCAGTGATCATGGAGCCCAAGAAAGTAAGATCTGTCACTGCCTCCATATCTTCCCCTTCTATTTCCCAGGAGGTGATGGGACCAGTGGCCATGATCTTAGTTTTTTTTTTTGATGTTGAGTTTCAGACTGTTTTTTGTGCTCTCCTCTTTCACCCTTATTACAAGGTTTTTTAATTCCTGCTCACTTTCTGCCATAGGAGTGGTATCATCTGCATATCGGAGGTTGTTGATATTTATTCCGGCAATCTTAATTCCGTCTTGGGATTCCTCCAGTCCAGCCTTTCGCGTGATGTATTCTGCATATAAGTTAAATAAGCAGGGAGACAATATACAGCACCTTAATTCAACTATTATTTAAACGTATCCCCGTGTTTGAAGTCTGAAGTACCATCTTGAGTCACAGTTGGCAGATTTCCCTAAGCACTGCATAAATTTGCAGTACATACAGTGTGAAGCCCAGGTGTAGTCTGAAGAGTTGTAAGTCTTTTCCTTTTTCTTGCTGTGGAATAGACTCCCCTCACAAACATGTACTCAGAGAAGATTTCCTTACAGGGATAAAGGTATGCAAACATGGCAGAAGGTCGTCTTGGCAATGCTATGGCCTTGCCTTCATGTGGATGGATGAGTGTGATGCCGCCAGCTCTGACAACAGGGCAGCTTCTGAAAAGTCTTTGCTGTGTCAAACTAAAAATTGTACACAGCTGACTATTCTGCTACTTCAGTAATAACATAACAGATACACAGCTGTAGAAGAGTACATTACAGAACAAATGTAGAACAGAACATTTTCAACATTGTGCTCCAGAGGTGAGAAAAGCTTCATTAACCTCTTGCTGAGCAAATATTGGCAAGTGAAAATACTGGGAAATGACGTTTTACTCAACTATTGGGGCGCTATGACATGATCAACTGCCTTTGTCAGTGTGTATTTCTCCCTGACTACACAGCCATTGCAACTACCAGAGAAAGCTAAAACTGCCTCTCTCAGCTATATAAGGCATAATCAAAGAATGAGGAACAAATATTAGAACGAGCAAAAAACAATACTTACGGTATTGAAATAACACAGCAGCATTGTGTTTCATGCTATTAAACTGCCTTTTCAATTGAACTGTAGTCTACTGTGTGCAACCCACTGAAAAAGGGAGGTATTAACGGTGATCAAGATTGCTCTCTGAAACACATTTGGGGGCAATAAATATCACAGGACATTACTGGACTTTATACCAAGTGAGCATGAATTGTGGAAAGTATTTGTACTCTGTGGCAGTGCATATGCCTTATATTGCAAGTGCTCTCATGTTCAGTCATTGGTACCTACATATGTGTTGCAAGGGGAAAGAGTGATTCGGGCAGAAAACTACAGGCAGCTAGTCATAATACTATTGTTATTTATCACAGGCAAATGTTAAGAAAATGCAATTATATTTGAAAAACAGCAAAAGAAAGAACTTAATCCTAATTTCAAATGTTAGTGGCAACCAGAGTAGAGCCACCAGAGCAACAGGAACTTGGTAAGCCAACACTTATGTAAAGTGTACTGACTTATTGGTTCTATACTTACATAAGGTGTACTGATTCAGTACATCTATTCTAGCTGGGACCAACAATGGAATTTAAGCCTTAGTACTTGTTGGTTACCTCAGTGGTCCTTTCATTTAGCTGACTGCTTACTTATCAACTGGATGCAAAGCTGCCTGATTCATTTTCCAGGTACATTCACTTCAATTAAACTGAATGTGCTGTTGCTTGAGTTAAAAATTCAACTATTTGCAAAGCATCCTATGTTTACAATGCTCATTAAAAAATGTCCCTTTAGAAGCAAGAGTGTCAAAATGGAAAAATATTTTTCTCAGCTTAAACTCCTTTCAATAAAAGATACTAGCCAAAATTCTACTGGTGTAAATCTATGCTGTCATGAGCTGAACCCTTACACACACACACACACACACACACACACACACACACACACACACACACACACACACACACACACACACACACACACACACACACACACACACACACACACACACACACACACACACACACACACACACACACACACATCTACTGCATTGAGACAGCTAATTTTAAGGAGTTTAATTATGAATTATAGTTTCACTCCTATTTGTCTCACATACATAATATTTTGTATTGGTTATATGGATGGTTTTACAATAGTCACACTGTAAAGAAATATTAAATTTTTTAAAATGTTATTCACCCAACTTTGCTTATTGCCTGTTCGGTCAGACACTCAGGCCATTGCTTAGTTGACCCAACCCAGAGGTTGCCCTGGGAGAATAAAATGGGATGGAGAAAAATACGTACAGTTCATGTAATTCATACAACATGCATAGAGGAAGAACAGGAAAACAAATGTAAAACAAATTCGCAAGTGAGAAAGCATCATATCATATATCTGTAATCTGTTCCTATTTCTTGTTCTATGCTTTGGTCCTCCCCAGTATGAAAATGTTACATAACAGTTTTGCACAGATCAAAGGATTAGGAAACCCAGGTTTTCTTAATACTCTTTTTCATTTTCTAGATAGTCTCAATCTTCAGAATCCAAGCTGTTTTCCAGCATGTAAAAAGAGAAGAGGAAGGTGTTTCAACAGGACTGAACCCAAAAGTGCAACAAAATATTTTGTCAATGAAGCCTATGAGATGCAGGATTCATAGCCCAAGAAAGAGTTAATCTTAGTTCAGAAATGGCAGTGATGTAAAGAAAAGAGATCATGATTATCACAGGGGAAAAAGTCTTTGTCTTCTGTCATCATCTCTGCTTCCCTTGAAGGCCAAACTATATGTTACAGATAACATATCAATCAAGCAAAAACTATACATGGTTGTTTGCTAATAATAATAATAATAATAATAATAATAATAATAATAATAATAATAATAATAATAATAATAATAATAATAATAATAATAATAATAATAATGGTATGTTAGTACAGCAAAGACAATTAAGAGTCTTTTGCAGGTTAAAGGTTAACAAGTTGTATTTGGCATAAGTTTTCATGGACTTCAACCCACTTCTTCAGATGTTCTTCTGTTGCATCTTTAGAAATGAGTTATGGCCATGAAATTTAATGCCAAATAAATCTTGTTAGTCTTTAAGCTACCACATGACTCTTCTGTGTTTTTGCTGCAAGACAGTGGCAATGGCTGCCCCCCATCCTCATCCTGGAAATGTCATTCTAACTGAAATCACGTTAGTTGTTCCAAGATATTATTCCTGTAGACCATCATGTCCAAGAAACTAACCTTGCAAAAAAAAAAAAAAAGGCAATGTTTTCATTGTGAACACCAACCACAAAAAAAAGGAAACCAATTTGCAAACTAAGGGAAGAGTGGAATGCTACCGGCTATGATAATTAGATCCTTTTTTGTGCTTAAGAAATACTCCTTTCTGACAAAGGGCTCTCTGTATTGTATAACCCTTACATCAAACACTGTGGGAAATCCAGAGGGGGAAATTTTAAAAAGCTAGTCCATAGTAAATATTGGTTTTTAAAAAGACTTTCCTGAAATCTTTCCAAGAGGCAAAAATAATAATAACAGTATGCCATCAAACAAAGCTGGATTTACTGTGACTCTCTCCAGGGTTTTCTAGGTACAGAGTCCTCAGGTGTGGTTTACCTGTCCCTTCTTCTGGGGATGTTCTGGAACAGTGCAGCTTGCCTAAGGCTAACACAGACTGGCTCACCTCTTGGGAGGCACAGTGGGGAATCAAATTCCCAACTCTGAGCTCTGCAGCCAAGTACATCAGTAAGCTAGAAAAACATATTTACCAGGGGTCAAGATTCTGAAATAAGTGTACTGGGAAAAGGCACATGTTCTGAACTGGATAATTACCTACATGAACTGCTAGATAGCTCAGTGATTTAGGCATCTGGCTGAGGTTGGGGGTTGAACTCCCACTGTGCCTCCTTGACAGGGGCTGCATTTGATCCCTTCTACCTATGCAGTTCTACAATTATTATGATGATGATTGTTGTTGTTTAGTCGTCAAGTCGTGTCCAACTCTTTGTGACCCCATGGACCAGAGCATGCCAGGCCCTCCTGTCCTCCACATGATGATGATTACTATTCCCAAAAGAAAGAGGAAAAGCCCCCTGTCCCAGAAAAAGAAAAAGAAAGAAAGCATTTTTACCTAAAATATGCATGTGTCATTATATGTACTGGTAGACTAACATTTAAGCAGAACAGCTAAAATCTAACTGTATTTCCTAATGTTGGCAATAGTGGTGTGCTTCCTAGGTCTGTTGTCCTGTTGTTCAAGGGCAACTTTAAGACTCATGTCTGCTTCCTATGTAGCTTTGGGCAAGCTACCCAGCCCAAGGCCACATCCAAGAGAAGGAAATGAGAAATTACTTCTGAGTACTTTGTACCTAAAACATACTGGAAAAGGCTGCCCTAAGTTGCAATTGACTCGATAGCATATAATTATTATTAATATATTCACTGAGCCATTTGCTTCTTAAAGAAGTGAAAGACACATAAGGAATGGGTAGATTTTCTGCTTAATTTGCCATTTCCCCTTTTGCTGCTGTTCCTGCACATTAGCAGTAATTTTCAAAGAGGTATAAATGTCCCAGCAATCCTCCTCCACCACCAAAGTGTTGTGGTGCCTTTAAGACTGAGATTTATTTCTGTGGGATCTTTCATGCAAAGATTAATTCAGAGACTGGTGTGGAGAGAGATGAGCCTGGAAACATTGTGTTTTTGGACTACAACTGCCAGAATTCCCTATCCTTTATGGCCACAGGCCCTTCTAGCTGGGGATCCTAAGAGCAATCATCCAAAGAAGTAACATTTCCAAGCTCTGGGAAAGGTCCTCTGGGAATAGCTGGACCCAATTCATTTCTTGCTCTTAGAAGTGCAGGAGAGGGTCTGTTTCGAACTGCTGATGTTCTAAGTGGTGTGCATGCATGTCAGAAACAGCCCCTGGCAGATAAGTAAGCAAATCAAGGCATCACTTGCTCCAACAATGGGAAGTCATCTTCCTTGCGTGTGTGCATCGTGAGCCCATCCACGTTTTGAAGTCTCTACACAGGGCACTCAGACATTTCTGAATCAGGATTAAAAGCGTTAGCCACAAATCTCCTAATTTACCCAGCATCGTCTTTATAATAGTATTCATCGGAGGAGCCATCTGGACCAAACATGTTATTAGCTTAGAATGATTTAACTGCTTTGTTAATCTCATCCAATTTTATGAGTTTGCTCCAGTTTTCCTATAGTGCATTCTGGGAAGGCTGGGTATCAGTCTGCTTGCTTCACTGTGCCAGGAGCAGCCGTCAAATAGATCAGCTTGGACCCTCCTCCTACAACTCATTGAAATGCAGTATTTTAATGATCAGTTATGCTAGCCTCTTAGATAGCATCTGAACATGTGCAGAAAGTCCTACTCTATATGATGAGAAGCCACTTTTAAACAATTGGTGGAAGAGGCAATGTGTCTAAGCCCTGTTGCTCCTGGGAGTTTAGTGCAGACGGTGATACTTGTGTACGCCAGACTCCCAGATGTAGCCTTACTCACATAGTATGGTGAGCATCTGTATATTGAATGGAGGCACCATTTGGTCCTTCACATTTTCTCCTCATGGGGCAGTCAAAGTTTAAGAGGGAAGCAGACATGACACATATCTTTGTTCTGAGCCAGTGGACCCTGGTATCAGGTGGGAATGAGTGAAGAAGGTTGCCCCGGTTTTAAAATAATTGTACAAAGACCAGACTTTTGTCTTCCCTAGCACTGCTCACCTGACTATTTGTCTCCCTTCCTGGAGAGTCAAAGAAGCAGGGCAGTTCCCTAAGACAGTTAGTACTCTGAGATCTGATGGCCATTTTGTGCTTATCCATTCCTGCAGTGTTAACGCAGTTGTTTGGGGCTGAGGCCCATAATACACAATTTACTGCAAATGTGCACACAAAGCCCTGTAGCTCTAAACTACAGTGAAGCAATGCACTGTGTGCTTCTCGAGTGTCACAGAGATAAAGTGGGCTTTGGTCTAGCTGCCTCCTTTTCTGGAAAACACTAATGGCTTTAAGAGCTACATGACCAGAAGAAAACCTTTACAGGAGCGGGGAACATGTCCCCCACCAGATGTCATTGACATTTAACTCCTGTCACCCTAGCCAGCACAGCCAAGGGTGTTGGGAATCAAAGGACAACAATCATCAGAGGATCACAGATTCTTCATTCCTGGCCTATGGCTAAATTTGTTCCATATAACCATACCAGCATGGTGGATAAAGGATGCACCTGTTGCTTTTTTGTCTGGTGTGCAGGCACACGCGTTTTATACCTTCTTCTAATGTTTTTGTCAAGTAGTCTTCTATTCATGTCGTTAGCCCTGACTTGAGCTACCCATTCAGGAATCTGCCTGATTCCTTTCAAAAATGTCAGCATCTCTGTGTGCCAACTCATCTTGTGAAAAAAACAAAAACCCAACATCTTATTCATCCAAGATTAATCACCAAAAATGACAAATGCAGGGTGAGGCAGCCAAACAAAGCCTCAAAAATAAATGGTATGTCATCTTCACTAAATATTTTAAAAGTATTTTTAAGTTCCCATTAGTGTCCCTGCCAGCTTCTTATAGTGTTACTACAGAGCCTTGTGGCGCAGTGGTTAAACCACTGTACTGGAGCCAAAACTGTGCTCACTGCCTGGGGTTCAATCCCAGGTAGCCAGCTCAAGGTTGACTCAGCCTTCTATCCTTCCGAGGTCAGCAAAATGAGTACCCAGCTTGCTGGGGAGGCAATGTGTAGCCTGCATAATTAACTTGTAAACCACCCAGAGAGTGCTTGAAGCACTATGGGGCGGTATATAAGCAGCACGCTTTGCTTTCGCTTTGCTATGGATGTCATAAAACACACATACTTTGTTTGAGGCTGGGCAATACCTTTATTGGAGCACTTAGAAGGTTACCAGTAGGATATGCTGTCAAATTGTCCAGGTTTATTCATCAGGTAAAGATAGTATAAAATGTGGCCTGAAGGAAATTATGTAAAAAATGCAGCCAGATGTGGCACTCACAAAATCAGACAGTCTACAAGGCAGAAGGCTGGTTTGTTGACCTTTTCTAATCCTAGCACACACAGAATCTGTGATCTAAGCTATGACGGGCTCCATCACACACAGAAAGTCACACCTGCTTTCTTTCAGAGTTCAAACATAACTGTAATTAGTTACTTTTCAAGCAACAAGAGTAAAACAGTTATGTAGAACATAATGAGCATGAACAAACTCACTTCATTAGTGGAATGAGTCGTGTTTTTCAGTTACTTGGGTCCTCTTATGGGGAGAAAGGTGGTAGAAATTAAACAAACAAATAAAAATAAATTACTTTAAAAACTAATTTAGAGGCATTTTAGAAGCATTTTCACAGGTAATTTTCAAGAATCATATCTTACCATGTTTAAGGTTTCCTTCTTTCTTTATCTAAATGTAACAGAAGGAATGAAAAGATAACAATCAGTGCAAGAAGTCATGGAGCAAGTTACTTTTTCAATATTGCAATGAGTAATGACAACGGACAACTTTCCCAACCCTATGACAAGCAACTGAAACGTTATAACAAGCAACTGGAAAATGTATTCTAGAAGTAATTTTTTAAACTCTCTTTGGCATACAAGTCTCTGTTCTGTTTGTTTTTAATTTACAAAACGTGTTGTTATCAATGGTTGCTATCAACCCCACCATTCTCCCTTAGGGCTCAGGATTAGCCGGATCTGCCCACTTCTCTGTGCCCACAGGTAGCGACAGGCTCTGGCTCCACTTCAGGATAGCATCGCTCTAGTGGTGGCATGATGCTGATTCACAAGCATATTCTTTGTGAGGCCAGATTTCTGTAACTTTCAAATGATGTATTTCTTGTCTGCCATGAGTCATTTTCATTTTGAGTCTGCTCAAGCACCATCCTGTAACCATATTTTCTCTAACAGTTTTGCTTCTAATTGTCTAATTCATTAAAAAAAAACACTGGCATTTCAATGCAAGTGGTGTCTTTCAAGGCTATTGAAGAAAGGTTATAGGTCTTGTTCTTAAATCATAATGAGTGATTTAAGACAGCTAAAGTCGCTCATTTTTTAAAAAAAAAAGGTTAGAACAAATCTTGATCAGAAGAATAGTCATAAAAGGTTTATACAAAGTTTAATCAAAATACTATTGAATGTAGGTCCTTTCTTTAAAAAGCCATTTAAAAAATCCCACATTCATTGGCTCTTCCTGAAAAGCTGAGCCATGGTAACTTTAGTCCACAGGCAATTTGGATGCTGCAATTTTGCTAATTTTGGAGTAAGAGCACAGAGCTGAACAACCCACAAAAAGAGAGAGAAAGAAATCAGAAATGGACCTTCAACATTTCATTTTGATTTTTTTATGCTTCCTGCTTGCATTCCTAGGAACAGAAAAATAGGCCCTCAGATTCAGTAAAGTTTCTCATCCCTGACTGAGCTGCACATTTCCCACCATTATGTATCACCCCCTCCTTTCTCCTCTAGTCCAAAATGCGATCATACCCCGAGTTGCTGCCATAGCTTCATTTAGGAGAGAATGGCTTTAAACTACTCAGTCAACATCCTTGCTAGGAAACATTCTCCTCTCCTCTCCCTTAAAGCAACCTTTCCATCTGCTAGGGAATCACTCCAGCCTGCCCTCCCCCCAAAAAATAACAGTCCCACAGCTGGACCAAAAAGGTTGAGCTTGGGTGTGCCTCTGGGTTAAGCTGAAGCACAATTCCCTGCACATAATTCGATAGCTAGGAAACAGGTTGCACCAGACCCAAGCAGTCCAAATTCCAATCTATTTGCCCATGTGGTCATTCATATCCTGCATCTTTAAGATGCCACAAAGCTTTTTTCTGTACAATTGTCCTTGCCAGACCTCAGTGATGAACCACATGAATAAGAGAGAGCCAAAACAACTGGGATAGCAGCTTTTGTCTTGCTTCGCATTAGCATTTTCAGGACAGTGCATTAAGTGGCTTGACAGAGCTACAGTGGAAGGGTGTGTACAGTTATTTTAGTCAGGAAGTCAGTAGAAGAGACATTAATTGCATGTTTTGAATCTCTCCAGCTGGCCTTCTGACTCAGGTTACTCTAGAAATCTGCATTTTAGAGTACTTCTGACCCCTCTCTTCCTTCCCCCCCCCTCTGTTATTCAATCTGAAGTGCCTGTTTATACGATACATATCTAATTTCCACTCAATTGCTAAGGTGTTTGTGAGCCTCTTGGCAATATCTCTAGGACTCTCTTGCTATTAAAATGGATGAACTCAGAGCAAAATATCACAGTCATGCCCGCACATCTTCTCTCTTCATATCCAGCTGCCTTCTAGTCACAACATATCTGGAGCTAGATTTTGCCTCCTGCTTCAGGATTTTGTCCATAGAGCATGTTGCCTCTTCCATGGTTGAAACGGCACATTTCTATAAGCAGCTGCCAACTCTCAGCTATTTGTCTCAGCAACCTGAGACACAAAAAGTGACATCCAGGTTCGGTCACAATTGAGTAGACCCACTAAAATCAATATGATGTGAGAAATCTGTGACTAACTTAAGCTTGGTTCATTTTGACATGCCTCCTTTAAGTATGGCCTCACCTGGATTGGGTTCAAATATGAAAGCATATAGTTGCTTATCATGTAAAAGCCTTCAGGATTTTGTTTGTGCAGAATGTTGCCCCTGCCATGGTTCAGATGGAACATTTCTTAATTTTTTCTTAATTTTTTTCATTTAAATTTATACCAATATCATTCTGTTCAAAAGATTTAAGGAGGTTGTTTTTCTGTGATGTTGCTTTATTAAGATAAGCATGGTTTTGAACATGATAGATTCCTAAACAAAGTCTATGGAAGACGGGTGAGGCACCATGTGACCAGAAAAAAGAATCAGCAAATCTAAAATAAAAGTGATTATATGATAAATGATTGATTGATTGATATACTGTCCTCTTAGTCCAAACACTATATTGGGTGGTTTACACAAGACGGAAACTTACAAATTCTCAGTATCCCACAATAACAAATAAATAAATAAAAATAATTCAAAAACAGTATGGCAATACACTAGACCAGTGGTTCTTAACCTTGGTGTTTTTGAACTGCAACTCTCAGAAACCCCAGCCAGCACAGCTGGTGGTGAAGGCTTCTGGGAGTTGCAGTCCAAAAACACCTGAGTAACCCAAGGTTAAGAACCACTGCACTAGACAATAATTATGGCCATAAATATGAATAACCCTATAAAAATCTAGAACTGATTTTCAAAAGCTGTTATTGACAAAATCCTGGAGACTGGGTTATTAAAGGCACCGTTAAATAATTCCATCTTTATCATCTTTCTAAACATAAGGAGGGAAGGAGTATGGTGTATCTCTTTCAGCATTATATTCCGGAGACTAGGAGCCACAATTGAAAAGATATTTGGCCTCCCTTGGTGAAATACTGCTGCTATTTCAGTGGTAAGATCTATGAGTTACATTAAAAATATATAATTAAAAACAGGCATGCCTTAATATTGAAAGACAACTGAATCAAAAGCAATGAAAGGACACATAAATATTTAAAAGCTTAGAAAATTTCTGTTTTGAACCCCAGCTCCTAATATCTTCCAGACAATTTGGCCATTGGCCCCTCCCAGAATCCTCCATCTGCTGACCATACACACTGAGAGATAATGAATGACAGTCCAAAAGAAAGAACTTGTACGAGCTCTGTTAAAAAAATAAAAATAAAAAATAAAAGTTTAGTATCTCCTTTCATCTCTGCTGTTCAGCCAAAAGTGAGTGGAAGCGCAACAGGGAGAGGGCAGGGTGACTGCATGAAATGGAGGATGGCGGTCCTGTAACGTACCTTAGTATAGCTAGTTAAATGTATTATAGGAAACAGCCATTCCGTACTAAGTGTGAAGACACATAAAAAGAAAGAAGCCTTAGGGTACACAGGCATCCTATCCTTGGAATAAATGGGTTAAGGACATGGATAAACCCTATCCATCATTTTCATTCTGGATAGGACTGATGCAGAATGATATGAGAAACATCCAGTAAGGAAAAGGTATTCAAAGAAAGAAACTTGAAAGGAATTTAATTACATTACTTGTTTCTGGTGCTTTGTGTAACCACTATAAAAGCTACGCTATGTATTCTGAAGCTTCAGACTTCTATATTGACACCTTAGGGTGTGTATGCATTGATTTCCCTGCTGGGGTTAATAAATGTTCTCCTGACATCACACAACTTAAAATGCCTCTTGGCAGATTTCTAAAACAAAAGTCTCCAAAATAGGAGGTGGTGAAAATTAAGCAAAACATGGTGAAAGACATGCAATGGAAGAAAATCTTCCTCCTTAAAAACAAACAAACCATCATGGTGCTGAATTGATTTCACTGAGTGACGTCTCTAACTACTATCAGGCAGGAATCAGAGCAATATTCAAAGAATGACCTTGCTTTGTTTTTTTCAGGCAACTGAAGATCTGATACTAAAGCTTCATGAACATTTCCAGAGAGTCAAATAACAAACTAGGACTGTGTGTGTTGGTTGGCTTTAAGTATCAGATGAGCCTTAACAGGGCTGAATGGAGGAACACTAGTCAGTGTTGAGTGTAAGAGGTCCTGTAGCATTACTAGATTCGGAGAGAAGGATATGTTGTTGTTGTTGTTGTTGTTGTTTAGTTGTTAAGTCGTGTTTGACTCTTCATGACCCCATGGACCAGAGAATGCCAGGCCGTCCTGTCTTCCACTGCCTCCCGGAGTTTGGTCAAATTCATAATGGTAGCTTCAATGACACTGTCCAACCATCTCGTCCTCTGTTGTCACCTTGTCCTCTTGCCTTCACACTTTCCCAAAATCAGGGTCTTCTCCAGGGAGTCTTCTCATGAGATGGCCAAAGTATTGGAGCCACAGCTTCAGAATCTGTCCTTCCAGTGAGCACTGAGGGTTGATTTCCTTTGGAATGGATAGGCTGGTTCTCTTTGCAGTCCAGGGGACTCTCAAGAGTCTCCTCCAGCACCACAATTCAAAAGCATCCATTCATTGGCAGTCAGCCTTCTTTATGGTCCAGCTCTTACTTCCATACATTGCTACTTGGAAAACCATAGCTTTGACTATGCAGACCTTTGTCGGCAAGGTGATGTCTCTGCTTTTTAAGATGCTGTCTAGGTTTCTCATGGCTGTCCTCCCAAGAAGCAGGCCTCTTTTAATTTTGTGGCTGCTGTCACCATCTGCAGTGATCATGGAGCCCAAGAAAGTACTGTAATATCGGTCACTGCCTCCATATCTTCCCCTTCAATTTGCCAGGAGGTGATGGGACCAGTGGCCATGATCTTAGGGTTTTTTTTATGTTGAGCTTCAGACCATTTTTGGCGCTCCCCTCTTCACTCTCATTACAAGGTTCTTTAATTCCTCCTCACTTTCTACCATCAGAGTGGTATCATCTGCATATCTGCGATTGTTGATATTTCTTCCAGCAATCTTAATTCCAGTTTTGGAGTCATCCAGTCCACCCTTTCGCATGATGTATTTTGCATATAAGTTAAATTAGCTGGGGGACAATATGCAGCCTTGTTGTACTCCTTTCCCAATTTTGAACCAATCAGTTGTTCCATGACCAGTTCTAACTGTTGCTTCCTGTCCCACATATAGATTTCTCAGGAGATAGATAAGGTGGCCAGGCACTCCCATTTCTTTAAGAACTTGCCATAGTTTGCTGTGGTCCATACTGTCAAAGGCTTTTGCGTAGTCAATAAAGCAGAAGTAGATTTTTTCTGGATCTCTCGGGCTTTCTCCCTAATCCAGTGCATTTTAGCAATTTGGTCTCTAGAGAAGGATATAGCTTATTTTAATTTTATTTTTCTGTCTGTTGTTGTTGTTGTTTAGCCATTAAGTCGTGTCTGACTCTTCGTGACCCCATAGACCAGAGCATGCCAGGCCCTCCTGTCTTCCACTGCCTCTGGGAGTTTGGTTAAATTCATTTTGGTCACTTTTTTTTGTCTAGGACTCTCACAATCTTAGTCTCTAAACTATAACTTTCCTGACTTGTGCATAAATCTGTCCCAAAGCTTTCGTACATCAAGTATGTTCAGCAAATGGCTCCATCCAAACTATATTTAAACCTCTTTCTTCCATTTCTTCCTGATCACCATCAATAACATTGTTAAAACTTCCAGTGCTATCTGCATAGGCAGGCCGAGTAATAATTAATGATGCCCTTTTGTGGAGTACAAATGGAAGATATGATGGCTCAGCTAGTTATAAATCACACTGCAAAGTTTCCATCTGGTCAAAAGTCTATTTATATCACAGCAGCCCCAATTACAGAAGCCCCAATTAAAACCATGGGCCAGCTTCTCCAGGTGGTAGTAACTTTGGTACCTGAAGAATTTTATATCCAATACATTGCACATTTCACCACCCGAAAGTGTTCACCCCTCTCTCCCTTCTCCTTTCCCTGTTTCCCTACCCTTGTTCTCCTTCCGTTTTCTTTCTTTATTCTCCCTCTGAATCTGCAGCCATGATGGCAGTTGCAAGACCGAGGCTGCTGGAGGTTGCTATCTGTTGCCTAAACAGACTAAACAACGGGCCTCCCCACACTGGCATATTGTTATGATATATGGATCACTGATAGCAGTGGTTCTGAAAAAAAAATGCCTTATTTGCTTGTATTTCTATTTAGGATACATCCTTCCCCTTTAAGACCTGTCCCTGACACAAACCTAGGGGCATGCATTCTTTTTGGCACAATTTGGTGCCCAGCAAGCTTGGAGGCAGCTGGAGAAGAGCAGCCTGGGAGAGACCAGCAAAGGCTCCTCAGTGACTATCCCCCCAGAGACAAACTGCACAGGCTCACCATGGCATGGGGGCTGTGCAGTACCCTGAAGGCTGGTGTCACCTCCACCACCACAGCTCCAAATATCACCTTGACAGCGGTGGTGACAGAGGTGCTAGCAGCGATCAAGAGTGGAGAAGAACAGCTGACAGGCTTCTGGGAGGCTGCAGAGTCCTTCAGTCTTGGTTCCCTCAACCAGCTTTTGGCCTGATGCAGCTGTGGAGTGGAGGGGAACAGCTGAGCGATGGAGAGAAGCTGGGAGATGGGCAGATGAGCTTCTCTAACACTGCAGCCACCTTCCCACCCTTATTGATCAGCTGGGAAGCAGAAAGGAGCAACCAAAAACAATGCATGCCCTATTGCTGGTCCAGAAAGATGCATGGCAGGTCTTAAAGGATGGATTGTTCTAAACAGAAACACTTGTAGATGAGATCTTTTTTTCAGATCCAAACTATGCCATCAACAATCCATATATCAAATCTGTATACCAGCATGGACAAGCCCCCTAAAGCCAGTTTAGTCCTACAGTGGTGCCTCGCTAGATGATGATGATCCGTTCCACTGAAATCATTGTTTAGTGAAATCATTGTCTAGCGAAAAGTTTCCCCATTGGAATGCATTGAAACCTGTTTAATGCGTTCCAATGGGGCAAAATCGTCGTTGTCTAGTGAAGATCAGCCATAGGAAAGTCGTTTTGCGAACCGCCGATCAGCTGTTTAAATTGCTGTCTTGTGAAGCTTAGGTCCCGAAAACACCTGTTTTGCGAGTGCGGAGGGAGCTGTCAAAATCGTCGTCTAGTGAAAATTGGTTTGCGAAGCAGGGACCAAACATTGTCCAGTGAAATTCCTCCATAGGAATCACTGTTTTGCGAATCACTATAGCGATCAAAAAAGTCAATGTTTAGCAGAAAAAACTGTCATGCGGGGTAACTGTCTAGCGAGGCACCACTGTATTGAGATTGTGGGTGCTATGTGCTTTCAAGTCATGTCCAACATGTATTTATGACCCCTAAAATGTCTCAGCATGAATAGGACTTGCTCAGGTCTTGCAAACTCAGGTCTTGCAAACAAAAGGTCATGGCTTTCTTTATTGAATTAAACTATCTCATATTTGATTTTTCTGCTGCCTTCAACTTTTCCCAGCATTATTGTCTTTTCCAGTGAGCCTTTTTGTCTCATGGCATGCCCAAAGTATGATAGTCTCAGTTTAGTGATTTTTAACTTCTAGAGATAATTCAGGCTTCTAGCACCCATTTATATGTTTTTCCAACAGTCCATGGTATCTATAATATGCTCCTCTAATTACACATTTCAAATGAATCATTTTCCCCCTCCAGCTTTCACATCTTTACATGATATTTAGGAACACTGTAGTACTGATGATTTTGGCCTCAGTCCAGTGCCATGTCCTTCTTCTTACAGATCTTATTAGTTCTTTCATAACTGTTCTCCCCTTACTATTGGATGCACACTTTAATGCAGTGAGAGATGTGATTGTGTCAGGGAAGCGGAGAGCAATGCCATCCAAGGCTAGACCATAGGTTCCCAAACTTTTTTGCCCCGTAGACCACTTGTCAACTTATTTATTTTCCGTAGATCCCCTGCCTACCTAATATCGCATTTACAACATACTGACATTTACCATAACATTTTACCAATTTTACAAACTTAACACATGAATGTAGCACACCACAATACAGATAGCACATAGTACCTAATTAAATAATATTATGAAATATTATGTACACAGAAGCTGTGTTTAATGTAATTAAGGATCACCTAAATATTTATTATGATCTGCCAAATGGGATCTGCTCACATAGACCCCCCCATTTACATCTCGTGCACCCCCATTTTTTTCTCTCTCCGACATGGAGCCCTTGCAAGTCGATATCAACCCCTGGGGTTCCATAAAGACCACTTTGGGAACCTATGGGCTAGGCCACTGGTTCTTAACTTTGGGTTACTCAGGAGTTTTGGACTGCAACTCCCAGAAGCCTTCACCACCAGCTGTCCTGACTGGGGTTTCTGGGAGTTGCAGATCAAAAGCATCTGAGTAACAAAGGTTAAGAACCACTGGGCTAGACTATATTATGAGTCTAAAATCCTAGCAGGGTCAGCTAAGGCAGAATGGTCAAAGCTAACAAACCAGGCAAAGATGCATTTATCATCTTCAGGAACTAATGGTAACATCAGTAGAAGAGAATTGATAGTTCCAATGGAGATGAAGGTGGAGAAGCTTCTAAGGGGCAGCTGCATTAGTGGTTGGTGACACTGGTGGAGAGTCTTTCCTAGAAAACAATAGTGACACTCAAGCTAAATCTTGTCAGCACTGTGCAGTAGAACCGCATGCACATTTTGTACCTTGGAAACCCTAGGAGATGACTAGTATAGTCATCTAAAATTAAAAGGAAATTGTCTCTCTGATCATTTATCAACTCTACTAAATCAAAAAGTTATTTTTCTTTCCCTAAAATATAATCCCCATTATATTTGAAGAATATCCATGCACTGCATTCTTCCTGATATATTACTAGTAGACATGAAAAATACAAGATAGGACTTGCTATAAAAAGAGTTCAGTCTTGCAGTAGGTGGATTCTTTTTAATGGGCTTCTGAACTATTTTGGAGTCTGACAAAGCAGAATGAATTCTGCATGTAAAATTAATTCTCCTGCTATAATTAAGTGTATTTTTAAAAATCCATCTTGGTTTTTTCAACCATAAAATGTGATGTTCCTTTTTCATGATTTTAAAAAAACCCTCTCTCCTTTTTAAAACATAGGTGCTCACTGGCATGAATAATATAATTTTAGAGGGAATGGTGCCTGTGGTGTTACATAATACTCTTGCTGGTTCCTACAGTCAAGAGCAGATTGTGGCTTGACCTATCACTTGTGTACAGTACTATCTTGGGAGGCATAAGTACCAAGTGGCTACGTGACTTCCAAATTAAAACAGGTTTCCTTCTGGTGTACTTGTTGTTTTTCTAAATTTCAGATTAGATTTGATCAGAAAGATTTCATAATAGATTTAATCCAGATAGATTTGATCTGCCCTGCAAGAGTAGGTTGTGTGACTCCACAGTAGGAAGTGTTGTTGTTACATGCTGTCAAGTTGCTTCTGACTTATGGCAACCTTAATTAGGTTTATGAAGTATGTGAGATGTTCAAGAGTGGTTTACCATTCATGTCCTCCAATGAGTTTCCATGGCTAAATGAGGATTTGAAACCAGTTCTCCTGCATTCTAGTCTAGCACTCTACCCACTACAATACACTGGCTCTCACACCAGTAGGCAGTACTGTAGCTCTTATTCAGTTCAAAGCCTAACCTTCCACCCCCTGGAGCTCTGAAATCTTCTTTACTGAACTAACACTCTACAGCCCTTCAAGTATGAAGCTATGGGCTACTTCTCCCACATAGACAACAGCACTTATGTCAATGTCCAGTAAACAAAGTGAGCTAGCATTAAACATTTGAGTTGAATGTTAGAAGAGAGATGCTGTTAGGCCAGGTTGAGGTTGAGATAAATTTGTGTCTGCATATATTTAAGGTATTCCAGAGTGATTCTGCTAAACCCTTTTGTTGACTGACTTTGTCTTATTTACACGTGCAAGCTCAGTGTATTCTTTTCCTCCCCAGCCCTGTACAAACTGTATGTTATGTACAGTCAGTTTGTGTGCTTGAAGAAAAACAGTATTTTTGACACAGTCTGTCAGATTTCTTTTTCCTCCTTAATCCTCATTTCCACCTGTAACTACAGATTATGTACATTTAACAGCAAATATCCACATTTCTCTGAAGTCTGTAGAAACCTCAAGAAATCTGTTGATCCAAAGGACTACGGTCCTTGGATTCTACAAGCTGGACTGTGGCAATTAAAGTGGAATCAAACTGCTATAATTTTGAATGGAGCAAATAACTGGGATCGAAACACTTCTGAGAACTGCCTAAATGTATCAAGGCTCAGCAAAACTAATCCCCTGTGTCTAGTAAGCAGATGGAAGCATGTTCTCTATGAGAGTACAGGGCTTCTCAATGATGGCAGCCCCTCTCATAGAATGCTCTCCCCAGCAAAACCCACCTGGCACTTGCTTCGTGATCATTCTGGCACTAGGTGAAGATTGATTAATTCTTCTGTTCCTCTTAAGTCAGTGGTTTGTCAGTTCTAAGCCACAGCTTGTGACAGTTACAGTTTTCTAATTGTTTAGGTTTCTTCTCTCTGCTGGAAATCAAGAACAGATCACAAATAAAAACAGAAGCTGACTTTTGCATCTGCTTGCATGCGTGTTGTGTGTATGTATGTGTTTTGTTATGTTTTTACATTTGCTGAGCTTATGCAGCTCACAGTAGGTCCTAAAGATGCAAAGCTGGCTCCCAGGCCAACCAAAGTTACCCAACTCCATTTATACAATATTCTTATTTTCTCATATTAATATCCTGCTTTGGCAAGGGTTTGGGCTTGGTGACCTGCTAGCTCTATAAATCTATGGTTCGTATTGTATTTTTATCCTATTTTCTTATCCTGCATTTTACCCACACTTTGCTATTTTAAAACTGTGAACCACGAGTCGCCTTTTAGAGCTTAACATCCTACCCTCTCCTCCTGCAGTGTCATGCAGCTGCCCTCCATGCTTAGTTTGGTGAGGGAACCAGTTGATGACATTTATAGACATAACCAAAGGCAATTGAATGTGACAAAGTTGCTAATTATTTATCAACCTGTCTTTGACAAAGAGCAAGCAGAAGTGCAGAACCCCCATTGGCTGTCTAAATAACAACAAAAGACGTCTTATCAAAAGTTTAAACAAACCCATTTCCCTCCACAAACCAAGTCCTAGTTTCATTAGGAAATGCACAGTGGGGGAAAAATATCAGAGCTGTATGTCTGCAGTAATGCAGTGTGTCCTGAAAGATATTGCTTAGTAGGGAGTTGCCAATTCCCATTCTTAGCACTTGGCAACATTTGCCAACATTTTGATATTTACGGATTTAAACTGGTGTGCGTGTAGTGTGCCCATATGCAGTGTGTGTGTGCACGTGTGTGCATGTGTCTCACTGTGATCTCACTGTGGATGATGTTTATCTTATTTTTGAGTTTCCCATTTTAAAATTCACATCTTTATACACAGAGAGACAGATACATACTGCGCCTTCTGCTCCATATGGCACTATCTGCCTGTGTGTATGTGTAAGGATGTGCATTTTAAAATGGGAAATTCAAAAATAAGACAAACATCATCCACAGTGAGATCATACATACAGAGAAACATCCAAATGTGACATGTAGCCTCTTCGTTAAGTGCAGCAACAAAAAGACTGCAGGAATTGCTGGAAGAAAGTGCCCCACATAAACTCTTTACTCTTGATGTCAGCACAGGAGTTTGCTTTCTCAGAATGTTCTCTTGCACAGTCTGACTTGCACAGCCCTGCAGTTTCAATAGGTGAAACCTCTCCCCATATTAGGGAATGAGAAGGCTTGACAAAACAAGTTGGATGATGATGGACGGATATTATAGCTTGATGCATCTTGGGGGGCGCGGGCTGGCTTAAAAAAAGAGACCAGTCATATTTGGTTTCTCCAGATACATGACTGAGTCTGTTAATATTTCCCAATTTCCATTTCATCCCGTTTCAGGCACTGGGTTCTCAAAACCATGTCCTTGCTATGCTGCTAAGCTGCTGTTATCCCTCAGAGGGTATATATGAAGTCACATATAAGTCACATATAGCAGTGTCATGGGGTAGGCAGCTTCCTTGGGTTTGAGGGCTGACAGGCCCATGCTTGGCTGTAAGTCACTTCTCATGCTGTTGATGGAGGAAGACCTCCCTAAGTTGAAAATTGCCTGGGGAGGGTCATAGCAAAATGTCCCCCTCCATCTCCTAGAGCATGGGTCTCCAAACTACAACCCATGGGCCACATCCAGCCTGCCTTGCCATTTTATCAGGCCCATTCCCTTCAGCCCCTATGGGTTGGGGAGGTAGGCAGGCATCCGTGCATGCATGCGGGGAGTAGGGGATGCATGCGTGCGGGGGTGGGAGGCATGCACAGTATTTTGAAATATAAACCAGGGCAACAGGATGCTACTTAGATTTGCTAGAGTGGCATGTGGTCACTGGGCTACAATTTGCCCAGGTCAGTTGCATAAACATTAGATGCTCTTATAAGAAGCCCCAGACATGAAGGTGAGTAGTTGAAGGGAAAGAAGAAAACCTATTTTTGAGTTTTAGCTCAGCATGGTGGCCAGTGTCTTAATTCCACAATCGGGGCTTGCTCAAAATATTTTGATGACAAGAAGGTCCCTACGCTCAGTTTATCTCTAGAAACTGGTGAATCCAACTACTGAATTTTAATTGAACAACTCATCTGCAGGCAGCTAAGCAGATCCTTGCTATCTTTTAGCAGAAGAAAAACAGGCTGGAGATTGTTGCTGCTACCCAACTCACAGCGCTCACTGTTTCCTGAGGCAGCTGCTTCATTCTACCTAATGAAAGGGCCGTACACATGTAGTTGGCTCCTAAACATCTGTTTCTGCTTTGGGGTGGGTAGAAGAGGTGATATTGACAAAACTCAATTGCAAGGCACTCTCCTGTTTCTTCTCCTTTATGTCCTCCTGTTGGGTGGGTATTTTGCTGTGAAGGTTTTTTCAAAGGTGCAGCACACCCTATAGGATTGTGTAGATGCAATTCTGCTCCTCTCCTTGTGGGATCAAAAACCACCTGGTCTTGAGATGCAGCAAGCAGACAACATTTGAAGTCCTTTCCATTTGAAGTCCTGAACCATCTGAACCCCCAGTGTTCCTCCTGAATGCAACTAACCTAATGGACATGCAGAGTTCGCTAATGGAATGGAAATGGCTCTGAAAATGGGGGACATTTCTCATAGGGAACACCTTCATTCAGCAGTGGCAAAGTGCCCTTTATCCTGAAAAGCCCATAATTTCCTTTGTAACACTTAAAGGCAACTAGCCAGGTGAGAGGAAGCTATCTTATAGAAGATGCTATCAATTATTACCTCAGAAACAAGAAATACTTACATGTGGGCAAAGCAAGCCTCCAGGTAGTTGGGTATGATTTTTTTAATCGTGCAAAAAAATCATTAAGGGAGATAGTGAAGAAAGAATCACTGGCTTGATGTATTCAGCATAAATACTGGTATCCACTTTTAAATAATAGCCAAGTTACATAAGTACTGGAGAGCCAAGTGTGGTGTACCAGATAGTGGGATGGACTAGAATTCAGGGGAACTGTGTAAGAATTCCTGTGGAGCCATGGAAATTGGCTAGGGGATGGCATTGGTAAAACCACTCCTTAAATATCTCACTTACCTTGAAAGTCCTACAGTATAGGGTTGTCACAAATCAGAAGAGACTTTCTGGCACACAACAAAACATAAGTACTAGAAATATAGTGGAGCCATGGCTTGCAGTGAAAGAATGGTGGGACTTCTAGATTAGCAAGGATGATGAGATCATCTCCCTAGGTTTTAATCTGAAGTTTACAGCAGCTGTCTAAGTTGCTGAGCCTATTTTGTGGAACCAAAAAGGTTCACCACCAGCAATAATATATTGTTGTGTGTTATCTCTGTTACTACAAATACAAATGTCATACAGTGGACAGAGTGACAGACCATGAATCAGGAGCCCTGGGTTCAAATCCACTCTCTTATGGAAAATCACAGGTGTGTGCATGTGTGATTGGTAAAACCACTCCTTAGATGTCTTACATATTTTGAAAACTCTATTAAAATCACATAAGTCAGATGTGACTTGACAGCACACGACACACACACACATCTGTTACTATGGGAGGTATGTTGGGGTGGCTTGGTCTTGAATGGGCAATTAAGACCCTTTACATTTCCAAAAGACATGCTTCTTGTGGTGGTGAAAACTGCTAGAGCTATTTTATTGATATAAATGATGGAGTAGTAATTATGAGCACCTGTGCTTCACAGTTCCCTAGTCCATGAATGGAGAATAGAAGGCAGCCAAGTTCAGCCATTGATTTAGAGGAGAAAGCTGAAAGAAATCTTTCTCCTGGTACAATGATTGCAGCTTTACCTTTCAAATCCACTGACAGCACTAAAGGACCAACACAATCTTTATGACAGCTGGAGGGATTGATGTGAAGGCTGCCAGGCTGAGAGCTGTCGATCAAACTGAAAGAACTAGATTTATTTTGTTTGAACTTCTTTATCTATTTAACCTGTATAGCCACCCATCCACTCAAGTTCTCTGAAGTGAAAATAAAACGCAAGTGAAAATAAAATGCACAGTTAAAACAAACAATATTACAATATGCAGCCAAATATAAACCCAAATGGCCAGCATAAGCCTTAAAAGGTTTATTGGTTTTCATTGCTTATTGTTCAAAAAGCCTGGCACAGGGGAGAATTTTAATTTGGTGCCAGAAAGAAAATAGAGAATCCTTTATTATTTACATTGTTTATATCTTGTCTTTTAGAAAAGTAAACCGAAGCAGCATGAAAGAAGGGCAAACCTTTCACCATTCAGATTCCTGCTGTGGGATGCCGTTTCTACTATGAAGAAAGAGGGTCCAGGAAAGCTAAGAGAGGCAGGAATGTAGCACGATTCCTAATTTTAAATATGTCTACAGTAGGATTATCAGGTGAGCAGCATCCCATTCCCTGAGATTTCTGGACTGAAACCAGTGATTAGAGGTCCTTGTGAGGTCACAGCAGGAAAGGCCTTTGCGATGCTAGGAGAGGTTTGAGAGGGACCCAGAAATGTTTCTGCAACAACTGATTGTATAAATATGAACAGGAGTGAATATGGGCCAATGTCTGGACAAAACCCAGCTCATCAGGTAATATGGCAGTCCAGAGCCAGGAGGAAAACCTTTTTTTGGTGATCGGGCAGGTCACAAAATGTACCTGATGGGGTTGGTAGTCCCTTTTGTATATAGCAGAGTGCACAATGGCAGAGACTTAATTTGAATACAGTTATAGTTATTTATTTCACAAAAGCATGATTCACATTTAATTCATGTGCTGTGATTTAAATATTAATAGTCCAAAAGATATAACAACTTTTCATTGCTTATTATTTATTTTTAAATTAGTTGCTTGCAGCCTCTGTAATTTCAGGGCTCATAAATCCTTCAACAGTTTCTTTTCTGTATTCTCTCACCCATGAGGAAATATCCCTGCAGATTCCTCTTATTTCACCTGGCAGTATATTTTTATTCTGTTGCTTCATTCTGCAGCTTCTTCATCTTCTGCTGCTTCCTTCCTTCTTCCTCTCTCCTGCTGGTCTGCTTCTTCTGCTGCTCATGCTTTCTCTCTCTCTCTCTCTCTCTCTCTCTCTCTCTCTCTCTCTCTCACACACACACACACACACACACACACACACACACACACACACACACACACACACACACACACACACACACACACACTTTGCTGCTGCTGCCGCCTTTATACTGATCTTACTCAGAGGCATTCAATGTTTCTCAAGGTTAATCAAGTCATCAGTCTCACCTGCCTGTCTTTCCCTCTTGTAACTTTACTGAGCAGAAATGCTCTTTGTAAAATATAACCCCAACAGTACCTACTGGCTACAACACTTGTTCATATTCCGACCAGGACTTGCTCCCCATGTGGCCTTATCTATCTCAGTCATGACATATAGGGAGTCTCCCCACCTCCATTCATCGTCTTGCACCAGTTCTGCATGGGTTTGTGTAGCAAGAAGGCTCACAAGTTGTGATGCTGGTGGTTCATTCCTAGACTCATTCCAAACAGTATGATAGGCCCAAAGACATGCAACTGAATCTCTTGCCAGTAATTCCCACTTTCTGGCATTCCAACATTAAGCATGTGCACCACACATTCTAAAATATTCATGTGGAGCCACTGAGTCCTGGTGCAAGATGGGAATAGACACAGGTAGCTGTCCAAAAACTAAAGCCACCGCAAATGCAAATTTCCTTTTCTGCTAGAACCACACACTTTGAGATTTGTTTTCTTTCTGGAGGCTGAGAGATGAATAGCAGTGGCCTGAGACTCCAGCCAGGTGCCTTGAGATCTGTAAATGGTAGTTGTTAACATCCTTAGAAATGGATATTTCCAGTTTTCAAGTTATGTTCATGCTTGGTGTTTAATGAACTGTGACATAAAAAATGTGCATAAAATGTGACATTCAGTATCAGCAGACATTTTGTTGCCCAATGGGAAAAACACATAGCTTCCAACTGATACGGTGTAGCTTGGGTATAAGCCAAGCCCCCTTTCTCCAAACAGATTTGACATTCTCGTCTTCTGGGAACCCAGAAATTAGAAATGGAGCCTTCTGCAGATGCTGCTTCTGTCCGCCTGCTTGAGCAAGGGATATATTAGCTCCCGCCAGCAGGCGTACAGTTCTGTCTCTTCCTATTAAAGGACCATGCAATTAATATTTCATTAGCCCTGGAGCTGTTATAAATGTTGCTGCGCTCGCTCACATCCTGGGAACACCGATTTATTTCTCAAGCCTTGAGGGGGAAAGATTGATTAAGCTAGAAAATTGTTGCTAAATGTGATTGAACGGTAGAAAAGGTGGGAACGACATTGATGTGAAGGAGTGATCAATGTTCCTGCCAAGGGAAGCATTAATAAATGGTTCCCTATTGATATATTTACTCCTATTCTGATCACTCATATTCAGGTCTTATTCTGCTTAAAAGATGCTGAAAGTGTCTGTTTCCTAAAATAACAGCTTTTTCAAATGATAAATTGTATTCCCTATGACAGAGCTGGGAAACCATTTTAGCTGAATTCCCACTGGAGAAAGACTAGGGGGGCTAAGAGCAGAGGGCCAGGTCAAAGCAGTTTGGGAATGGGGAGATGTAATTCTTACCAGTTTGGACATTTTTCTGCCAGACATGAAAAACACGTCTCAGGATGTGACTATACTAGTCCTTTTGGTGAGGGTTGGTGCAGTCTAAATAGGGTTGCTTGAGGTTGGAAGAAGGAGCAATATGCTATTTGATGTGATGTTTACATCCAAATGGCATACTGACCTCAAGTGGCCCTATTTCCAGTACTGTATTGTGAAGTGGCTAAATGAGCCTCTTGAAGATATCGGCAGATTGAACACTTCCGCTGCAGAAGAGCAGGGGAAATTAAATTGTTTATTTCTGTCTCTGCTAGACCACGGCTGGTGCACCAAATAACTTAGATGATTTTTTTAAAAAAAAATCTTTATTTTGTGCGTAGTGCTGACTAACAAGCTACCCACAACCATGGTTTTGACTGGCACTTCACACAAATGGAAGAAATTTTTTTTAAATTAAGTAATTCAGTGATCAGTAATGATCTGGAAAAGAAAAAAAGTCAGCAAAATGTTCCATTTGCTGATATCCTGAAGTGACTCACTTATTAAGCCATTTCACTTTACCAAAAATTGACACTGGAAGGAGGCTTGGCAGCTTTGAGAGATGAAAGGCTCAATTTTGCTCCATTCCCAGTGATTACGCACAAACTAGAGCATACCAACCTGCATCAAAAACCCCTGTTGTGGTGGTCTTGCTGTAGCAATTGTGTTGTGTGATTGCCAGAAAAAGGAGCTCTAACACACAGCCCTAGTACACCAACTAGCAGTGGAAGGTTAGCCAGCATGTTACACAAAGCAATGGTGGAAGCCATCCACTTGACTAGCTTCTATGGAGAAATTAGATGCACCTTTGTTTGCTTCCCCATAACAAACAAATGTTTTGTTGATTTGCAAAACAATGGTATTCTTGTACTGTACTGTATGCATTCTTTCAAAAGTATTACTAAGATCCTAGTGAAGCATTGGTAGAATTAAATCCTGACTCATGTGAAAAGAAGAGACAACTTTAGGTGAGTATGAAATGTCAAGTTGGAAAAGAATAATATAAGCTGTTAAAGGCACAAAAATCCCTTGCCCTTCTTACCAATGTTGTTGTTGTTTAGTCATTTAGTCGTGTCTGACTCTTCGTGACCCCAGGGACCAGAGCATGCCAGGCTAATGTAATGACTATTAAAAAGACAACTTTCATGTACAAAAGACAGAGGTGCACTGTAGCAAGTGGTTCAAGTGGTATATTTATATGCCATGAAAGAACAACTAGAGGATGTTATGGGATCTGCTAGAGGAGTCATATTTGTATGACCTCCAAAATATCTTATAACACCAGGTTGGGTGAACCACATGCACCCTGTAGGTAACAGTGCATCTCCTATGTGAGAACTGCTGCCCCCACCAAATGCTGGACATGGTCTCCATAAATTCCTGGCTTGTAGAAAGTCTTAGCTTGACTTTATTGAGTCTGTGGAATGGGGTAACCCAAAAGAAGAAGCAATAATTCCCTCCCAACCTGTCCATATGTTGGGGGTGGTGGAGAACTTCCAGCACTAGTCTTCTGGGCAGCTTAGTCTTTACTGGATCCTCCAGTACTGGATCCTCACTGGGGTTGGTATTTCCAGGGTTTGCTGTTGGTGCCGTTTTAATATCTGTCCCAGCCAGCTCATTCCCATAGAGATGGCTTATAATGTTGGGTCCCCGTCACAGTCTGGAGGTCCAGGACTCCTTGGAAGCACTGCTGCCACTTTTTCTCCCTTTTGTACCTCCAGCATCTTCTCTGGCTTGGCTGGCAGCCCTGCCGTTCGCCAAGGCCTCCAGTGAGCTGCAGGATGTAAGGGTGGCTGAGGATGTATAAGGCTGAACACACCTGTGCCGTGACTTCCCCTGTAGGGTAACTAGATCTGTCTGAGGACATTAGTCCAGCAGTCTTTGATGTAGGGAAAGTTCACCACCCCTTCAGTGCAAAGGACTAGGTCTGCCTCTTTGTTGGCATCACCCTGGGTCCTTTACTTCTCAGACTCCATGGTCTCCAGGTTCTCTCTCTCAGTCTTCTTCTCTGTGTCACTTTCCTCCTCTCCCCCTCTGGTGCCTTCTCCCTCCACTGCTCCTTCTTTTATTATTGCCAGGAATAAATGAAAACTATTGCCATCATACATGTCCAGCCATTTTCTCTTACAGTATTGTTTGCAGCCATAGTCCTTTAAGCAGTCAGAAACAGAAATAGATGTGCTGGGGAAATAACACTTCTCTCCTGGTACAAAATCTTGCACCTTGGAGTGTCTGGAAAATGCATCCCACAACAAAAGCATTACCTTGAAAGAGGATGGGCAGAGTGTGCAGAACAAAGGGACGTATAAACAGTTTATTGTGCATGTAATAAACAGTCTTGGCCTGTTTCGCATCCCATTTAGGCTGCTCAAAGATAGCCAGCTTTTTCTGTCATTATTTTTATTTCTCAGCCTCTTCATGGAGCTGTTTCTAATGCAGAGCTTTACTGACCTAGATAAAATAAAGATCAGCTTGGCCCAGCCATCTGCTCTCTTTTGAGCCAGAGAAGGGGAGATGCATAATGGTCAAAAAAGCTGGCCTAGGATTTTGGGGACCTGAGTTCCAGTCCCTCCTTGGCAGTAAAACTTTACAAGTGTGTGATATCAGTTACACACTCTCAGCCTGACCTACCACTAAAGGTTATGTGAGGACATCATGCACATATGGAGACAGCATTGTATGCTGCCTTGAAGTCATTAGAGGAAAGACACGATATAAATGTAGCCAGGAAACAAATTCTTAGAATCAGAGAATTATAAAGTTGGAAGGGTCCCATGTATTTTCTCTAATCCAATTATCTCCTAACTTTAAAAAAATAGATCAGTGTCATCCAGCCAGCCTTTCTTTGAGCTATCAGAATTAAAATAACCAAAATTAGTTTTCTCGGTATAAAAATACCATTCACAAACCCATTTTGCACCATATCTATTGTTATCCATATCATGAACATCAAGAGCAGTTTGTATTTTATATTTTAGTTGTGAGATTACTTCATACTAAAGAATTAAAATTCTACAAGAATGTAGCATATGGAATAGCTCTGTGAGTACCACATAATTTCTTCTCATAAAGGGCAAAGAGGTCATTGACTATTCCCCCCCCCCAGCCAAAATTAATAGGGCTTGGCAAAAAAAACCCCACAACTATGCAAATTATTTCATCCAAAAAAAGTAGCTTAGCAGGAGAAAAGATGAAATATTGCAGGCACGAAGTATCACAAATGTAACTGATACCCATTCATTTCCCATTTAGGCAGACTTCTTGAAAAGCATGGCAAATAATTTCCAGATCCAGATTCAAAGATAGTGGGAATAGAGAAATTAGTTGAATGATTAGTTGTTCAAAAGTTCTATTATGGCTGAAATCCTGTAGTGCAGATTTATGCTATGCAATGAGGATGATGGCATCAGCCATAGCTGTGCTGCTGCTGTTTAAGGGCAATAAAAAGCTTCTAAAAGCCTCCCCAAGTCTGGGGGAGCCCAGAGATCTTGTGTGTTTTGTGATAACCTCTAGGACCACTGGAATGAGAAGGGGTGTGTGATAATTATATCCAGAAAATCACTGCACTCATGACTGGGCAGCAATTTTCTGGCTTTAAATCATCTCCGCTCCTTCTGTGGCTCCTGACAGCTGCTCCAGGACAAGTGAGAGAGAGCATTAGGGATTCTTGAAACCTAAAGAACAGGCTCTTGGAAACTTTTTATTGCTTTCAAGAGGACATCGCTCAGCACATCTTATAACATCATCTTCATTGCACAGTGCAACTCTGCCAACAGGAATTTCAGCCACTGTTTAGTAGAAATGCTGGCACTTTGTACCTGTTAAAGCACTAGTGTGCGAAAGGTCACTGACAGATAAACAGTGGAAGATGAGGTGGACAGGGTATCACAAAACTCCCTTTTGCAGAAGGACAGAGAGTAAGGGAAAGAGTGTTCATTGCCTTTGCTTTGAAAAGCCTAAAACCCAGATTATTCACCCTGCTTATTTGTAAAGGGACGTGGTGGCGCTGCGGGCTAAGCCGCAGAAACCTGTGCTGCAGGGTCAGAAGACCAAGCAGTCGTAAGATCGAATCCACGTGACGGAGTGAGCGCCTGTTGCTTGTCCCAGCTCCCGCCAATCTAGCGGTTCGAAAGCATGCAAATGCAAGTAGATAAATAGGGACCACCTCGGTGGGAAGGTAACAGCGTTCCATGTCTAACTCGCACTGGCCATGTGACCACGGAAAGATTGTCTTCGGACAAAATGCTGGCTCTATGGCTTGGAAACGGGGATGAGCACCGCCCCCTAGAGTTGAACACGACTGGACAAAAATTGTCAAGGGGAACCTTTACCTTTACCTATTTGTAGTAAGTATACCACTAGATGAAAACCATGGGCATAGTGAATTTATATCCTAACCTCTGACTCACGTTGATCAACTGGGGTTATTCTCCACTTTCTGGCACTTCCAGTGGTGTAGTCCTGACACCTCACACGGGGTGTAGCCACCTGCAGTTCTCCTGCAGCCAGGGCCCTATGGGGTCCTTCCCTATTGTCTCCCTTCATCCCTTCCCCTCAGGCAGCTGCAGTCTTGTATCTTTTCAGACTTGCCCCTCCTTCAAAACTACCATCCTTTCTTATCTCGTTTATTGTTGTGATATGCTGTCAAGTCATTCCTGACTTACAGCGACCCCATGAGTGAACAATCTCCAAAATGTCCCGTCCTCAGCAGCCCTGTTCAGCCTTAAGCCTAAATGGTTTCCTTTAGCGAGTCAGTCCATCTTGTCTTCTCATGATGTGCAAAAGTAGGACAATCCCAGTTTCACAATTTTTGCTTCCAGAGATATTTCAGGCTCAGTCTGCTCTAGGCCCCACTTGTTTGTCTTTGTGGCAGTCCAAGGTGTTAGCAAAGTGCCACGTTTCAAATGTTGCATGCTACAGGAATATATTTTTCCCCTCGCTTCCCCTTTAGGTCAGGGAGGAATCTTGTCCCACCTTGCAATCCATCCAAGGTGGTGGGAGCTTATTTGCCCTCCCACATGCCTGCCTGCTTGCCTGCCTGGGACAGTTTGTTGCTTGGCTTTCTGTGCCCCAATCTCTGTCTCAGCATGAGTGCAAGGTGTCAACTAAAACCCAGAAAAAAGAGTCACTCTGAAACTCACTCATTGGGCTGCTTGGAAAACTGCACATCTCTTTCTCCCACCACCCGGACTCTCCCTCCCTCCACCCCCTCTCTCTCTGTGTTTCTCCAGCTTCTTCCTTCCTTGGCCTTAGATTCCTGTCTCCCCCTCATGGTTACAGGTAAATCATCATAATTTAATGTTTGAATAACCAATGTTGCCTTAAAATTGTTTGGGCTGTTCTACTGTGTTATAAAGTAAATCTGTTTATTTGCTTTATGAAACCTATCTGTAAACTGCAGGTGGCATGAAAAGGCTGTGCTGTGATAATCAGCTGCCTTTTAGGCACTGAAAGAACTCCCGCTTCTAATGATGTCTTAACTGTAATCCACATATTGAGCCAGAATGAAACCTCACCTCAGTTCTTAAACATATCACTCAAACAAACTGTGGAATATACTTTTGTATTAAAAACAAACACCAGACATTTCTATATGGCTTACCATGTTATTCACTGAAATACAGTATGTATTAAAAATAAGTGTCACTAACTTCTAAAATGATTTTTAAAAGGAGCTGTCTGTTTTTGTTTTCAGAAAAATATATGCCTTCAAATGGTCTGTGGAAACATAGTGTTAAATAGACTTTTGATCTGATATTCCTCACCCAGCACATGTGGATTCACTATAATATGGTATGGGTCATTGATGATGACTAAGTCTCTCAGTGGCTACTTGTCATGATGGCTGTATTTAACCTCCAAGATCAGAAAAGTTACATCTTTGAATAACAATAACTGACAGCAACAATGAGAGGACTCTTGTGTTCATATCCTGCTTGTGTACCTCCACAGATACATCTAACTGGCTACATAGGAAAGCAGGATGCTGGACTAGATGGGCCTTTGGACTGATCCAAGAGGGTTCTCCTTATGGTTTTATTACTCCCAAGGCAGGTTTTAAATGTATCTGTAACCCAATGTCAGCATAAATCTTTTAAAATATTAAGCCTCATGATCTGCTTGCAACTTGACTAAATTAGTTTGCCCTTTGCAAGAATTAAACCATATGGAATCAGTAATTGTTGATTTTCCTCAGATATCCAAAGTTCAAAAACACTAATTAATATCTTATTTTGACACACACACACACACACACACACACACACACACACACGGATCCAGGTCTTCTTTTTATGTGGCTCCTGATCCCATGAAAACAATTTCTAGTCGAAGATCAGTAACTTTGAATTATTTATTAATCCCATTTTCATTTGTACTAATGGGATCTTCAGATGATCACAACAGGCTTGTTTTGTTTCATTTACTGCTGGCTCCTGAGACCAGTCCAATCTTTGTACAAAGGGAAATGAAGGCTTTTGTCCATAATTATATCAAGGTGTCAAGCCGGCAGCTGTTTGGAGCTTTGGGGGGGGGGGGAGCCTTAATACCTTTGGCAAGCATCATTGTTTATTTTCCTAATGACTTGTCTTACAACATCTGTTGGCCCAGATGAAGTTCCTCAAAGCAGCTGGAAAGGCTCATTCAGAAAGTGATTTAATTTTTCCCTCATCTATCTGCTCCTCTCTCCCCTACCTGGCCATTGTTACTTGCCAGAAGCCAAGATCCACTCCAACTTTGTCAGAGAAGTCAAGATAAAGCTCTTCTCAGCTGTCTCTATACCTGACTCTGAAGGCTGAGAGGTTGCTATTTAGGACCCAGCTGAGTACCCGCCCTCCAAATCTCATTACATCTTAATGGGTTTGAGATATGACTTATGGCTACAGGCTCCATTCTGAATAATTTATTCTGACAGATCATATAATATTGAAAAGATAGCAGAGTTGAATCTACATCCCCTTGTCGATAGGAAATGCTCACAGGCTTCTCACTTTAACAACATTATTTCTGGCATAGACTATGGTCAACAGCACCACAAACAGCATCAGATAATAAGTGGAATTGGCAAAGCAAAAATACTTTCGTTAGCTAGCCATTTCCCTGCAGCTTGCCTCCCAATCTTGGAATTAAAAATAAGCAATCTAATTTCGATGGCCTCAGTTTAGAAATCCAAACAGGAATGTGGTGAGCAAGATATTGCAGAAAATGAGAAAGTTATGGGATTGCATTCTGTCCCCTCAGGTCCAGGTATTGATTCAATCAATGCTTTTCTATACCACAGCTGACCACACTTAAAAACATAAGAGCAGGCAGTGAGGAGCAGCAATCAGAGGGTCAGCCTGGATTCTGAGGAAGTGGACTTCTCCACGAAAGCCCACATTAAAATATCACAGTTACTTTTTAAGGGGCCACAATGTTTTAGTCATCTTTATTTTTTTTATTTTGCTTTTGTTTTAGCCCGATATCCTGGAACTTCAGATACTCAGCTTCAGACCTCTACTCAGGTGTGAAGTTAACTCTGTAACTTTGGGCCAGCAACTATCTTTCAGCTAACCTATCTCGCAGAGTTGTTGTGAGGGTAAGATGAGGAGAGATGTTCTGGGCTCCTTAGAGGAAAGCGGGGAATAATTGTAATACATAAAATGTAATTACATATGAACCCTGCTGGATCAAGCCAAATGTTAATTGAGCTATGAAGAGCGACAGTAGGAATGTCCCAAGTCACCCTGACTCTATTTTCTTATTGTTCAACAGTGTCATGACCTCTCCAATGCTGGAGGCATTCAAGAAAAAAATTAGACAACCATCTGTCATATATAATTGGATTTTGATTCCTGCATTGAGCACGGGGTTGGATTCAATGGCCTTATAGGCCGTTTCCAACTCCAATATTCTATTATTGTGCAAAAATACTAAAATAAAATAAAATACAAATGTGCTGTTGATCATTAGGTAGGATAGCCAAGGAGCAGAAAACTTCTGGTATTCTCTACCCTAGATTCCATACACACATTTCCATGCATATATTTGAACAGTTGTTTTTCCACTGGGACTGCTGGCAGTAATAAAGTTGACTACTGTATGCACATAAGCTTTTGCAAAAACTGGACAGCATAAGAATACAAATACTTTCATTAGAATGGTGGGGAAAGCATGCATAAAGTTCTCTAAAAATTTAGGCTTCCCCGCCATCTGCTGGAGGAATATGAATTTGCACTAATTCTTACATGAGCAGGGACAGGGAGCATGCATATTTATTTTCAGCGGCATGCTGCCTTGAGTAATTCTTTTCTATATGCATTAAAAAAACTACCAAAAAAAGCAAAAACAAGAAGACCACAAACAGGTTCAAGCAAGGGAAAACAAAAGCCTAATTCAGTCATTAGCTGGGTACCCAGGTATAGCCCTGCTCTTGGCTAATATTCCAGCATTCTCCAGTCATGCAGATTGTGACCATGGATATAGAAATGTCTTCTCATCTGAAGGCTACCCTCCAAGTATGGGGAGTGTCTGGAAATTGCAACAGCAGGATGTGAGTCTATGTTACTCTCCCTGCTCATGCAATTATTTACCCAGATTCCTATAGTTAAATAGGCCGAAATTCATAATACAGAGATTGCCATTTTCTCAGCACTTCTTGAATCAATATTATGTTAAGGTGCATACCTGAGCAAATCAAATGCACATTACCTATGCAGTGAACCAAAAGAAGCATCCTCTGCAGTGCAAAATAATCTTCAAGTATGTTTTCAGATGGCTTCATTTTGATATGATCTTATTCACAAGTTAAAAATAAGAGTTATCTTAGATAATCTAGGGACCATAATGCCTTTTTATAAGCACTTTGCATCAGTGGATCAAAAATGTCTTGCCCTCTAATGTTTTCAATTTATGTTTCACGATCCTTTGCTGTTGGTCAGTGTTTATCTCCTATTCTTCATTCATCATCCAGCTTCTATCCCTTATGTATTCAAATCATAAGTTCCAGAAATATCTCCTTTTGCTTATCATGGCTATAAATCTCTGAACTTTCTGCAAAGTCAACCTGCAATCCAACTGTTTTCCCTTCACAGGAATGAAGTCTTGATAAGCAATGATATGAGGGGTGAGACCTGTCAGTAGAGTGTCCTGATATATGATGTGTTCTCTGCCCTTTGCTTCTGATAGACAGAGGTGTGGTTTTCAAGAAGCTGGCACAAATGCTGTATTGTACAATGTACTGCACAACAGACATGCTTTCTATCTTCATACTGAGCTGATGCTTTTATAAAGCAATCACAAAGGCAGAAAAAATGTGCACAGGTTCAAAAAACGTGCTAGCTTTTGAAAGTATATTTGTTCTATAACTGTAATGCTAAAACTAAATGGTGGGGAAATGAAAGTTTGGGAGAAAGCCTGGTATTAAGTCTGTACCAAAGAGTGTTCACCAATGGTTCTTTGTCATCCTGGATAAAAGTGACAAGTGGAGTAGCACTGGATTCTTTCTTGGGCCCATGTTGTTTGATATCTTTATAAACAGTTTGGATGGATGCTTATCAAATGAGCATTAACACATCTTACTCCTCACTTTCCTCCACCATCCTCTGCTGTGATGCTCTGTCCCCTTGCTAGCACAGGTGTATGCAGCAATTTAACCACTGGGAAGGTGTCAAGAGACAGAATCAGGATTGAAGAAACAGTTTAGAGCAGTGGTCCTCAACCTTCTTCCAACCATGGACTGATGGGGGGGCATGTCGTGCTTGCAGGGGGGCATGTCGCGCTCACACGCATGCGTGGGGACATGTCACGTTCATGGGGGAGGGCAGAGGTCTGTGTCCATGGCCTGGTCCTGCCCAACCCCCGGGACCTGTTGGGGACCCTGGTTTAGAGAACCCAGCCAAAAACATAGAGACACAGATACCCCTGTTTGCGGTCTGTTGAATTTCAAGCCAGGAGCCCTACAACATATCCAGCTTTCCAGAGAACCAAAAGCAGGGGTGGTAAAACAAGATCACCTGGAAAAAAAGAGACACCATGTGGGACAACAAGACAGTGAGATGCCTACGTGGTTGTGTCTGCCATGGGAGTAGAAGGTATTCCTGGGAGAGAATAGAAGGAGTTCTTATACCCATGGTGGATGTAGAAATGAATAGATTGAACCCTGCAGCACAGCTAACTGCAGTACTTCAGTCAAGCCTCTGCTCACAATTTGTGATCACAATTTGTGATCAGTCTTGACAAATTCAAGAAGCCTGCTCAGGGTTGATTTAGCCTTCCATCCTTCCAAGGTCAATAAAATGAATACCAGCTTGCAGGGGAGGGGGGAAAGTGTTTCTTGCATAATTATGTTGTAGACTACCCAGAGAGCGTTCTACTGTGTTTTCCCGAAAATAAGACAGGGTCTTATATTAATTTTTGCTCCCAAAAATGCATTAGGGCTTATTTTCAGGGGACGTTTTATTTTACAGTCATGTCATCATCTGGTTGCTGCACAAGGGTGCACAATGGTGGAGGGCGGGGTTTCACTTAACTAGAGCTTATTTTTTGGTGGGACTTATATTACGAGCATCCTGAAAAACCATACTAGGGCTTATTTTCAGGTTAGGTCTTATTTTTGGTATATAAATCAAAACAATTATAATACTATAAAGGCTGGCTTGCTGCCAAAAAAGAAGCCTAGAGGGATGGAAAGGGAGACAGCAGGAAAGGGACACAGTAGAAGTCAGAACTGATGGGGTGGGTGGCGAGAGAAAAAGGAAAATATAGAAAACAAGAGACAAATTATAAGAGGACAGGAGGAAACCCAAGTAGAGCAGGATGGGGTGGAAGAACAATGGGACATCACCCAGGAAGAATGGCCAGGCTCCTACTGGGCGGAGCGATCCCCAGGAGAGGAACCAGAAATATCTGGGGATTGGCATTATATTTATAAAGAAGGTCCCTAGAGGGGAGTGCTGATGCAATTTAAAGTCCCAAATGGAGAAGGAGAGAAATGGGAGAACCCTCCTATTGAGGAGAAAGAGAAAGGAGAGAGGCAAGAGGACCATCACCAAGTAGAGGCCAGTGTCGGAAAGGGACCTGCAAGTCTCAGTGACGAGAGGAAGTGGCTGGGCCAAAGCCCAGGAATTTGGGTTAGTCTGCGCCTCCACCCAAAACTCATCCACTGTTTATTCAGCATTAGGAGCCAACAGAAGATAAGGCAGCATGGGACTGAAAACTGTTCAGATCAGTACAACTGAGGAGTTGGTGGGAAGTACCTTTAGGGACTAAGGGGCTATCTAGATGGGTATATAGATTGATACTTGTATCACTGTTGGTACAATTCGGTTCAAGACTGTGTTTAAGAGACTGGGGACTACTGAACGAAATGAGAGTGGTCCACCTAGAAGTGGACCATAAAACTCTTTAGTACTTGTTTGACCCCTTCTAAGTTTAATAAATTCTGTTTTATTTCAGTCTGGCAGTCTGTTGTGTATGGAGTCTAGGATGGAAGAAGAACCATCTGTTCTTTCCATAACAATTTCAGTCCAAAATAACATTTAAAATAACTGTAACAATAACAATGAAAACCACATGGTGATGGCCAAACACAGAACAAGATTAAAGTGCAAAGTGCTAATATCAGCACGTTAGCTAGTCAGAATTGTGTCCTCAGTCTTCAAAAATTAGTATGTGTCTCTTCAAGTTCTTCATACAAGGAAAACATGAAGGGTGATGCTAGAAGAGTATTGGGTGTAGTTTTGTGACTGACAGCTCTAGTTTCTAATAATTTGTGCAGGCATCACCTTTTTACTTCTAACATCAGTGCTTTGAGAAAGGATGTAGAAGAAAGGCTGCTTCTGTGTTTTCACCATCTCTGTCAAGAGACAAAGTACTATAGAAGCATGAAGGGTGATGGTAGAAAAGTACTGGGTGTAGTTTTGTGACTGACAGCTCTAATTTCTAATAATTTGACCAGATATCACCTTTTTACTTCTAACAACAGTGCTTTGAGGAAGGATGTAGAAGAAAGGCTGCTTCTGTATTTTCACCACATTTTTGGACTATGCATCTGTGTCTAGAGACAAAGTAGAAGCACTCAGGGATTCTACAAATGACTTGAGAACCAGCATTAAATGTACCCACAGCTGCCCATTCAGTGGATGGCTACCATAGACACAAACTCCATGGGCAGGTATGTGAAGTCCTTACCAAGTCCTCAAATTCTGCCAGTACGGTACATTCTTTCTGTCAGTGCAATGATGGCAGAGCAGTACCTTCCTTCTAAACAAAGACAAGCTCCAAGCATGGAGACTGCTCTTGAGCAAGCCCAGCCTTTCTTTCTATTGCTCTGGTTCTGTCCTCCCCTTCCTTGAAGGATCACAGGACAGTAAGAGCGCAGAGCCAGTTCTGTCTCCACAGCAACCCTATTTGGTAGGCTTTGCTAAGAAAAGTTGACTAATTCAAAATTTAGAGTTTAATTTAGAGTAAAGATTTTACAATAAATAGCTATGGCTTTCTTATTACTCTATATCCTATGCAAAGATAGCTTCTTCAGTCTGAGGAGAGTTGGTAGGGGACCCCTGATATCTCCTCCATGTTGGTTTCCCTTTCCCCTGGTCTGAATAGGCTCCTTAGATGGACAAGGGGAGGGGAATGAGAGAAAATATCACTTCTGCAGTCCTTCTCCACTCATTGTCATGGTTCGTTAACATTAACAGTGGTCTTTCTGGTGAGTGTGGTTCTGGTCTTTCTAGGGAGGAATGAAAGGGCAGCATGATAAATCGGAGACAGACTGTATCTAAGGCCTCTACCCCTGTTGAGTGAGGGATTTTCTATATGCACATGTATGGCCTCTCTGTCCCCTCTCTCAAACCATCTTCTCAGTTCAAAATGAGTCCTTTGTCCTTCAAATTAAGGAACACTACTGATTGTGGTCCTGAGCCATTGCCCCTCCTGTGCTGGGTCATTCTGCTGTTTAGTGGCTGGTTTCTCCAGTGTAGAGCTCCAAACACTTCTCTTTGCATTGGACCACATATACTATAGTATATTGCTCCTGTTGTGTTTTGGTGTCCAGTCATTTGGGTGGATGGGTCTTTGCCTTAATGTGTTTGTGGGTTTGAAGTGCACAGGTATGTGGTGTTTACCAAAAATCATTTTGAGCTTTTCGGACACACCTGCTATGTAAGGAATGACCAGGTTCTTCCATCGGCTCTGGGTCTCAGACTGTTCCATTGTCCTGCTGGGCCAGGACATTGCCTTGTTAAAGGTCCATATTGGATATCCACAGGGCTTAAGGGCTGTCTTCAAATGTCCATCTTCTTTCTTATTGGCTTCTGTGGAGGTGGGGATGTTTCTTGCTCTGTGGTTTAGTGTCCTGATGACCCCTAGTTTGTGTTGCAATGGGTGATGAGAGTCAAATCGCAGGTATTGATCAGTGTGTGGGGGGGTTTCTGTAGATTTCTATTCCTTAACTGCTGTTGGATCCCATGATGACTGCACAGTCCAGGAACGCCAGTTGGTTGTCTTTGATGTCTTCCCAAGAGGGAGGCTGACAGGGGCAAAATATCTCTGTTGGTACTTCTCAATATCTCAGCCATCTTCGATACTGTTGACCATGGTATCCTCCTGAGAAGGCCCTCCGAGCTGGGAATCAGTGGTCTAGTGCTAGCCTGGCTCTGGTCCTTCTTGGAGGACCATCCCCAGAGAGTACAACTTGAGGAGAGTGTATTGGCTCTGTGGAATCTTAATTGTGGGGTTCCGTAGGGCTTGGTTATCTCCCCAATGCTGTTTAATATCTACATAAGGCCGCTGGGTCAGGTCATCAGGGGGTGTGGGGCTTCTTGTCATCAGTACGCTGATGACACCCAGCTCTACATCTCCTTTTCTCCAACAACAGTGGATGCCGTTTCATCCCTTCAGTGCTGTCTGGAAGCCATATTGAAATGAATCAGGTGAATGATCTGAAGCTGAACCCGGACAAGATGGAGGTCCTGAGGGTGGGTGGCCCTGATGTCAGTAATTTGGGGAACTCCCTCTCTTTGGGGGGGGGGGTTACTCTCACCACAAAGAATTCAGTTCGCAGTCTGAGGGTTCATCATGTCCCTGCGCTTACCATGGAGAACCAGGTAGTGATCCATACCGCCTATTTCCATCTTTGGTGGATTACCCAGCTGTGCTCCTGTCTTGATATGGGGGCTCTCACCACTCAGGTCCATGCACTTGTAGTCTCGAGATTAGACTACTGTAATGCGCTCTATGTGGGGCTACCTTTGAGACTGATGCAGAAGCTTCAAATGTTGCAGAATGTGGCAGCCAGACTTCTTACTGGGGTGAGAAAACATCAACATATCTCCCCTACTCTGACTGCCCTGCATTGGCTGCCTGTTTGTTTCTGCATTGATTTCAAAGTACTAATGATGACATATAAAACTCTAAACAGTTTAGGACCTCAATATCTGGCGGAATGTCTCCTCCCACCTAGATCTACCCGAATCACTTGCTTTAGTCAAGACGGGAGGCTGAGGGGCCTAACACTGAGGGAAGCCTGAAGAGAAAGAACAAGAAAGTGGGCCTTTTCAGTAGCGGCCCCTCACCTCTGGAACATTCTCCCCCCAGAAATTTGTCTGGCTCCCTCGCTGGGTGTTTTTAAGATCCAACTCAAGACTTGGCTCTTTAGGCAGGCCTTCCCTCCTGCCAATAACTAATTTATTTGCTATATTCAATTGTATTAATGTTGTTGTTTTATTTTATTATTCTTGAATGTTGTTAGCTACCCAGAGTAGACTCCAGTCTAGATGGGTGGGATATAAATTAAATAAATTCCTAGTGAACTTAATATTTGGGTTCACTGCATTCATATGGTCTCTAAAAGCCTGTACCACAGAGCACAAAACATCTTCAAAGTTGTTAAAACATGTTTAAAGACTACGAAATTCTTAAAGCTACCAAAAAAAACACCCTGTAGGCACAAATGCTTTGAAAAATACATTAAAACTAAACTTAAGTTGTCAGCAAATACTTAAGTCAGAATTCAACCCAAAATAAAGGAGCACAAGTACGATAAAATACCAAAAAAAGTCTACATTCTAGATTATATTCTAAAAATGGAGGAGTTTATAGCCTAAAAAGCACAATTAAAAAATCAGAGACTATATCTCTACACATCATTAAGAAGTAAAAAGCACTATAGTTTTAATGAATCTTTCTTTAGCCTTTATATGTTTGTATTACAGATGACACACAGAAACTTATTTTAATTCCTCACACAGCGAAACCAGTTTGAATCTATGGGGGAAAGTCCAAATTGTCCCCGTCTGCTGTTGCTACTACATGAGCGCTGTTCTTTGATATCAATGTTGTTTGTATCTGGTGTCTGTGCCTGATGTGATGCATTGTGTTATGATGCCATGTATGTGTCCCCTGCCTCCCTATATTTGTATTTCTTTCAGATGTTTACATTTCCCCTCAAACTGTAACCGATGTTTCCAGGATCTGTAATTGTAGGGTATTGATTCACCAGGGAAAAATTTATAATAGCAATTTGTATCATTTTTACAATTTCTGTAAACACAGTTCCTGCAAAGTAGAATCCAGCAAACTGCCACAATGAACAATAAACATTATTTTGAGTAACAGTTACAGTCTACGAATTTCAATAGGCTGAAACTACAGGGGTCTAGTAAGATAAAGTAGAGCAAATCACAGGAGGAACAAACAGCACCCACGAGTCATGTCTACATATGACAACCTTCTACTCATTTCAAAACAGTTACAGTATTTCAATACACTTTCAATTCTCTCCTTTGTTTACAGCTATCATTTACAAACATGTTCAACAGTCAGGTGTGTTATGGTGTAGTAACCCTGCTTTCAGACTTGGCTGAAACTAGCTGATGATTTTTCAGTTACTTTCAATAAACGGATGTTCAAAGCCAATTTTGTAAACACAACGTACATTTCCAGGGCTGCTTTTTCTACACAGACCCCCTTAATTGTTTTAGCACTCTGTGCATTCAAAATTCTGCATCATGTCCATTCAAAATTTCATATCTTGAGGTTCCCGCCTGACAGAAGAACCCAAGGCTCTTAATTACAGGAGTTCTTCCCCACCGGCTAGCTGACTTGCCCGGGCACATGGGATTCACCACTAGGCTACATTGCCTTCCTTGGCCGTAAGCGGGAACCGCCTCTAGAGATGTGAAGCTACCCTTCACACAAACTCCTATCCATCCCCATTGGGTGATGAAACATTTAACCTAGAACACTCCAAGGTGGAAGCAACCATTGGTAAAGGTGAGGGGGAAGGAGAGAGGAGTTCATTTCTTTGTTCTCATGGTTCCCCTGCCCATTTTGCTTTGGATTAGCCCTCCTCGCACTTGAGTAGCTGACATGGCACGGTGAAGACAGAGGAGGGGCGGGGTGATGCCTAATGGACATGAACTATGCGGCGGGAGGGGAAGCGAGATGGCTTGAAGACAGGGGGTCGGCCTCTGCTTCCGCCGCCGCCGCCGCCCCCCCCAGGACGGACTAGACCACCACGGCGTGTTGCCATGGTTACGGAGCGGCATTCTCCCAGCCTGCAGCCGGCCCACTCCTCTCCGCGGCCCGGCTGGTCCAATAAGGGAAGCGGCTGAGGGAAAAGGGAGGAGGGGAAAAGAGGCGTGTCCCTGCCGGAAAGGGCGTGCCGCCGTCGCCGGAAGTGGCTACAGGAGCTGCAGGGTGTGTATGTGTGGTGATATAGCGAAGCGGGCTGCCGCGCGCCGAGACGGTTGTTCCCCTCAGAACCGAATCTTTGGAAGCCTGAGCCTCCTCGCCCTCTGCTTGGCCTTATTGCTTTTGCGTCAGGTGAGCGGGTCCCCCCTCCGGCACAAACTTCTCCCCTCATTCCGGCTTGTCCCTCCCCTCCCCCAAATTTGGCCGCGCTCTCGCGGTTTAACGGCTGCGGCTCTGCGTGCAGCTCCGTTGCCCTTCCCCCATGAAACAAAGGGAAAGAGTAGAACCATAGGCTCCCCTCTTCCTTAGATTCCCTCTCCTCTCCTGCCAGCGGGCTTTGAGAGGCGAGAATGGTGCCGTGTCGCGATCGGTTCCTCCTGAAGAGCAGACTGGAAGAGGCCTGAGGAAGGCCGCCGACTGTCCGCCTCACGGTCTCGCCGGCCGCCGAACCGAAACTGCCTGGCTAACGGCACCGCCGCCAGCGGTGTCTATCTGAGTGGGGTTGCATGCCCAGTTCTGTCTTCCCGCGATAGCCCGCGGCCGGCCTTCCCGCCCTGGCGGCGTCGATGAGCCGGGAAGCGGCTCCGCCCTGGCTGAGTCACCACCTCGGGGCTGGGCGTGCTCACCTGTGCGGAACAAACCGGAGTTAGGGCTGTTCTGTTTTAGCCACTCTTCGGTCAGAAGGCCCTTCCTTCGGTTGCCTCAGAAACTGGTTTGCTCCTGTAGGGGAACCAGTGGGTGGGTGTATTATTTCACCTTTTCTCCATCTGTTTTTATTCTTCGCCCACCTGCAGGAGCGAGGCAGAGGAGTCTTAACAGTTCAGACCTCTTCAACGAGTTCAGTTGCAGATATTCCCCATGGAATTTCAAAAACATGAATAGGGTGATTTTTCTGGCTCAGATTCCCACAGATTACTGTCAACCTAATTTTTTAGATCACCACATATGATGTACATGAGGTTTCTTTTTGCAAATATATATATATGTTTTATTCTTAGAGACATGGGAAGGGGGTTATTTGCTTTTGAAGCTTAGCATTTACACTTTGGGCAACTTTAGTTGCTTTGTGATTGGAGAAGAGGGTGAGTTGCGCGGCTGTTTTGGAAACTAAATGGTAGGCTAATACGAAAATAATAATTAGTAATTGTGTGCTATTAACACAATTCTGACATATTATCACCCTTCTCAGGGCTTTCTAAGAAGAAAATGACCATGAATGGTTTACCATTCCCTTCTTCAGACGGAGTCCTGGGACTATGCACTTGCCCATGACTACACAAGTTGGCTGTTGTCCCAGGAGGCACAGTGGGGGATTGAACTCTCAAACCTAAACCACAGGAGCTATCCAGCAAATAGTATGAAGATAGTAGTTACTATTAATTAGCCATTCAGGAGCCTTAATGCAATTTATGTTAGGAAATAGTAAACCAGATTAAGAATTCTTAAATAAAAAAATACTGCCTTAGAGAATCGTCTGAAGTGTGCTTCAGAATTTTTTTGCTCTAGAGAAGGGATATAATTTAGAGAACAATTTGTCTCTAGGGTAAATCATTCAAAATAATTCTGTAATATGTCATCTCTTTAAATAAAGAGCAAGTGGAACTGGTGAAGAATTTTTCATATTCCTTTTGTAGTTTTTCAGTTTGAATTGATAGATTTCTGTATACAGTACATGTCTACCCTGTTTCCCTGAAAATAAGACCTAGTGTGATTTTTCAGGATGCTCGTATTATAAACCCTACCCCAAAAATAAGCCTCAGTTAAGTGAAACCACACCCTCCACCATTGTGCAGTAACCAGAATAAGATGACATGACTGTAAAATAAAACATTCCCTGAAAATAAGCCCTAATGCATTTCTGGAACAAAAATTAATATAAAACCCTCTTATTTTCGGTGAAACACTGTAGTAGTTTTTCAGATTTGAAAAGTTTACAAAATGAGCTTCCTAGTCAATGGCAGCAGTTTATCCCATAGCAGGTATGCAGAGTTGTGAATTGGTTTATTAATCCAGTGCTCTTATTTAAGGGGTGTAAGTAAAAGGTACCTTTGATCCTTCCTAGGTAAAAACCTTCAGAATAAATTAGCTCTTTTCAATTCATATTGGGCTAACAGAGTAATTAGCCACCCTCACAGATCCAATATGAATGAGTACAGAACGCCTTCTAGAGGACATCCTTCCCTCATCATCCTCCTTCCATTTGGCTAGTGGAAAAAAGAAAGCTCATTAGATTCAGGATTTAAGCCCATCCTGGAACTTCTCAACCTCTGTCAAGTGTTCTGTGCTTCTCACTGAATTTCTGTCACTTGACTGAAACCCAATTTAATCTGCTATGTGTACATTGTGTGAGTATCTTTGAGGTGGTTGTTGTTTAGTTGTTAAGTCATGTCTGACTGATGGTTGTTCTGGGTTTTTCGGGCTCTGTTCTGAAGGTTGTTCTTCCTGACGTTTCGCCAGTCTCTGTGGCCGGCATCTTCATAGGACGGCAACCCGGCCGCGAAAACCTTCGCGAATATATCATGTCTGACTCTTTGTGACCCCCATGTACCAGAGCACACCAGGCCCTCCTGTCTTCCATTGCCTCCCAGAGTTTGGTCAACTATATGTCAGTAGCTTCTATGACACTGTGCAGCCATCTTGTCCTCTGCTGTCCCCTTCTCCTCTTGCTTCCACAATTTCCCAACATCAGGATCTTTTCCAGGGAGCCTTCCCTTCTCATGAGATGGCTAAAATATTGGAGCCTCAGCTTCAGGATCTGGCCTTCCAGTGAGCACTCGGGTTTGATTTCCTTCAGAATTGATAGGTTTGTTCTCCTTGCAGTCCAGGGAACTGTCAAGAGTCTCCTCCAGCACCACAATTCAAAAGCATCAATTCTTCGGCGATCAGCCTTCTTTATGGTCCAGCTCTCACTTCCATATATTGCTACTGGAAAAACCATAGCTTTGACTATGCAGACCTTTGTCGACAAGGTGGTGTCCCTGCTTTTTAAGATGTTTTCTAGGTTTTTCATCGCTTTCCTCCCCAGTAGCAGGTGTCTTTTAATTTCATGGCTGCTGTCACCCTCTGCTTTCATGGAGCCCAAGAAAGTAAAATCTGTCACTGCCTCCATATCTTCCCCTTCTATTCGCCAGGAGGTGATGGGACCAGTGACCATGATCTTAGTTTTTTTAAATGTTGAGCTTCAAACCATTTTTTCTTTGAGGTACTAATTTCCAAAGTGCTGCAATAGCATGAAGGTATTAAGGTGAACATAGTAAAGACTGTCATGTCCTTTATGAACTTCAAGGGAAACATGTTCAGTATTATTTGTGTGTTTATAGTTATATATTTTCAATAGGATTATTTGGGCTCATGTAGAAATAAGTTGGTTACTTGATGGGTAGTCTCAATTAGGCATAATTTAACAGATTTTGGAATAAATTTTTATGGAGTAGAATCAGTTTTGTCATGGCATAAGTAATCAGTCCAGTTCTAATGCTCCTCCACTGTCAGTGTTCATCTCATAAAAATTCACCACATTTCTGTGCAAGAAAGCTAATGTTACAAAAAGATAAAATATGTTATTGCCATGCTGTTGGAAGGAGCTGCTATTCTTGTATCTGAAAAGTAACAGCCAGCTGTGCTACCTATTAGTAGAACATTCACATAATAAGTGCCAATATTTTATATGGATTGACATGACTAGGACTAAATAATAAAGGAAGCCCTTCCCTTCTTTTATTCTTATTTTTCTATAATATGAATATTTTAGAACTGAGGGATTTGTCCTGAAGATGTGGCCCTTACTTTTTTATTTTAGAAAATTAGAACCTTTTCCCCAATTTAATATTAACTTCATTTTAGTTTTTAAAGTACCTTTGATCTGCACCTGTTTTACATTAGAATCTATGCTTGCTGGAATGAGATCACCAACCTGGTTGGGGCTGAATCCAATTATTATGCCCAAGTAACATAGTCCAATTAAAGCAATGGGCTTACATTGTTGTTGATTCAGTAAATCTAATTAATTCCGTTAGCTTACTCTAATTGGAATTAACAATTTAATTTAGCTGTCATTTTTTTCTGGCAAAGAAAATTCTGAAACTATTCCTTTTCATTCTGGTTTATTAATGGGTGCCATGGACTTTTCTTTGACATATATCTCATGAGGTTTAATTCTTACGAGATAAATTAGATCATCCTCCAAAGTCTCTGCTTTCTTCAATGTGAAATGAAGAAAATTATATAGTCATCAGACCATTTATTTGCAGTAGTTTTACTTTTCACAGTGGTTGAAATCCTGTTGCTTAGCATAGTATATTGCACTAGAAGAGGCCCACTGCGGGGATCTGATGAGTCAGTTCCTCCATAAGTTCCATTAATTCCAATGGGCCTGTGTTAGTTGTGGCTTACTTGTAGTAAGTAGTAACTAGAGTAGGCCTGTGTGAATCTATGGAACCTACGGAGCAGTAGACTCACCAGATCCCAATTGATTTAATGGACCTATTCTAGTGCAATTTACTATGCTAAGCAACAGAACCTCAGCCAAAATGTCCAGTAGGTCAAGAAATTTGAGTTGTTTCCTACTCTTTTAAGTGTTGACTTTTAATATCTTTTAAATGTTCTGTTTCATTCATAGAAATTGAAAGAACGGATAACAAAACAGCACCTTTATGTTTTAGAGTACAAACTGTGGCTTACCTGAAAGGATCCGATAGCCAGACACAGAATACTAATTCAGTCATATTTTGAAATAGCTTCTGGTTTTGCTTGTGTGTCCCAGTGTCTTTCATTGACCTTTCTCAGGAGGAATCGTTTGAAAATTCAGTGTCTAATGTAGAGCAGTAACACTCAAAATGCATGTCATGTTTTCCCATATACAAAAACTCATTTCCTGAGATGCCTACTGAAAAATGATGTGATTGCTTATTTTCCTTATGATGTGCAACCTATTTCTCAGATTGCTTGGAATCTTTTGTCTAAAGATTCCCCACCACCACACACAATATTTTTCCCTTTGTTCTAATACCCTCATAATGAGCAGAGTTTCTTTTGGCTTAACAGTATAAGCAGTGGAGGGTATCCAAACTGTTTCTTTATGGATTTAGGCTCATATTGCTCTCAGTCTCAAGAAAACATGGTGTCTCTTAAAACATTCCAGGACTTCTAATCTGACCAATTAAATAGGTGTAGATAGTACATTTTCCATCAAGGCAAATTATATATAAGAATAGAAATAACAGTTTTGAAGCATCAATGCTAGACACTAATGGGAGGGTGAAATTAGAAAAGTGTCTTTAAATGTGTTTGAGACTTGATAATAAGATTCTTGTTCAGGAGTTTTATACAAAGATTCCTTTCTCATTGTGGGGGGAGAGCAAGATTATGAATAGTTCCTGTTCTCATCTTAAGGGCCGTTTTATATTAATGTTGCCAGTAGCCAGCCAGAGGATTTACCTTTTACTTTTAGTGACAGTTTTTGGAAAGCTATTGAAGGTTGTGTCATACAGGATGCAGATGTAATGTAACTCTTGCAGTGCAGGTCTGCAGAGATCAAGGTAGCTATAGTTCACTACATAACTATATTTCATTGTATAAATTGGTTTGTTGGTATGAGTTGTGAGCTAGATATTATTCAGAGGTGGAGTTATTTATGGTGAGTATCAATTCGTTGTATTCTTGAGCAAAATGCAGAGATATTCAAATTCAGAAGCATAGGCTGAAATCCTGTTGGTGTGACTGTTTCTGTGGAAAAATTGCAAGGGGCTATTTTGGAAATCAAACAGTTCCTAATTCTTTCACATGGCTTCCATGTCCTTTTATTGTATAGAAGGTGAAACGCACAAGACAGAAGTACAAAGTGTTTAATTTCAGAAAATTCCCCCCTTCTGATGACATTGTTACCTTTCCATAACACCAGTAGGATTTCAGCCATAGAACTGTAGAACTGGAACTGACCTCAAAGTTTGTAAGGTCCGTGATACTGCCTGCAGGAAATCCACAACTAAAGCATCCCTGGCAAAAGACTATTCATCCTCTGTTTGAAAAACACCAGTGATGGATGGATGCTACACCATGTGAGGTCCATTCCACTGTCAGACAGCTTTTACTCTCAGGACATTCCTCCAAATGTTTAACTGAAATCTCCTTTCTACTACTCCTTTCAACTTAGAGTCCCGCCATCTAGTACCACAGAAAACAAGCTCCCTCGATCTTTCATATGACAGTCTATCAAATATTGGAAGATTGTTATTTGCAAAAAACATATCTGTCTATAAGAACCAGGAATCTGTTATTCAGGCTCTGTGAAGTCATTCACATATTGCTTTCCCCTGGAGCTGTGAGCACCACATAGCTAGAAAGGTAATAAGTTTGTATACTTGGTAATATTTATTCAATACACTAATTGTCTTTAATCATGTACAAGCTGTTTTAAGAGTTTTATTATATGTAACAATCTGGAAAATGAGGCAAAGATCATCTTGAGATTGTCTCCATTGCTCCAGTGTCTGGTTTTATTCCTTGTATATATAAACAAACAAAACCAGAAATATTTAGGTGTCCAAGAATAAGATGGTATAAACAAGCATTCTTGACATTGCTACTTAAAAGAGCAAACTACCATTTTTTAAATGCTTAGAATGTCTTTGGTTTGGTCAAGGCTAAATATCGTTGATTCTTATTACACAAAAACTAAGGTTGTGTTTTTGCCCCATATTTTTTAATGATTTTTAAAATAAACTGGGAGTTTGTAACAGTAGTTTCCTTACACTCATACTGCACGTCAGCAGAAGATTCAACCTTTGCTATTTTGAAAGAGCCATGTTTTGCCTATATATTAATATTAATTGTCTGATGCATATAAACGTATTCTTGCGGTAATGAAATGAAGGCCTTCTCTTCTTGTCATGTGAATTTAATTTTTTGATCTCCTGGTGACGTGGCAGCCATATTTATGATATCCAAGTGCAGAATTACTTGTGTTATTTGATTAGTCCAGGTCTCAAGATCTGAGGTAGATCTTTCCATTCCTGAGAACAACTACAGTAGTTATCACTGGTAGAGCCAGGATTTTCATGTGCTTATGCTCTTGTCACTTTGGTGTTCTCTTGGATCCTGTACATTAGGTTTAGACCAGGGTTGTGCTATTTTATTTTTTACTCCAACTCCATGAATTCACCAAGCAATTCACCAAATACAGAGCCTGTATTCCAAGCTGCCTCTGTGGAGTTTCTGGTTCAGTGTCCCTTTTTTACAAGAAATGGTCCTGCGTTAGCCTGGAAGATAGGCTGTGTTCCAGGTGAATGAAACGTCTGTAGATGTATATCTGTGAAACTCTCAGAATTCTGCCTGAGGGATTTTTGGAGAATTCTGGGAGTTGCCATTTAAAAAAAACAACAACTCCTGAATGGCACAACCTTCATGAAAACTACATGCAGCCTGCAAAACCCTTCTAGCCCCAATTCATAGTTAATCATTTTGTGTGGTATAAGCAGCACTAAAGTTGCTTGATAAGTCACGTTGCCCTTGTATTAAGGCTAGTATTTTCCATGCTTCAGGCTTGGATTTTATAGCAACAGCAGAATAACACTTGTTTTCCTGCTGTTAAATGACTAAATAGTGTATTAAGAATGGGATTTACTTTTGTGAAGTATGTATTTGTGAAGCGGAAAGGTTAGAAATATCTTTACTGCTGTATTGTAAACAAATACTAAGTGGAATGTTCCACTTCATACTATATCTAAAGTTTCCGTTTTTAATGAAAAATGCTTATGAAATGAGAGGATTGTGGGTTCTAAATATTCCTTCTGTTGCTGATTTTGTCTGCTTAATGCTGCTGTAGCGGTGCTTATAGAACTGAAGACATAGTGGTATTAGTCCCTTGGGTCTCCCTTTCTCATATTAAGCAGCAATTGGTTTGGGGGCTAGGAGAATGAGCTAAAATGACAATGGATATGTGGAACTTCCAAAAAGAAAAATCCTAACTAGTTCCCATGTTCATCCTCTTCGTGCTCATACACATGCAGCCCAATCAATACCATCCACACAGAAGATAGTAGATTCATGTGAGCTCAAAAGCTTTGAGAAGTATAAACATTTTTTTTAACGGGGGGCTTTTAAAACCTACACAGATTCAACACAGGTGCCAGGACAAAGGGGAAATAATTTTCCCACCCTGAGCAGCCTGCTACTTACAGAGGAAGGGTCTTGAAGGGTAGCCATAAACTCCACATCTGTGGGTTCATACTTTTATATATGCATCCCAATATTCATTTTGGTCCCTCTGTTTTCTCTATTAAATTCCATGAACTGGATTTGGAGTACTTCATCCCCTTTGAAAACTGGGTTACTCAAAATCTTTCTTCTTATGAAAAGGATCATGTCCCTCTCTTACTCCTGAACTATATGTTGATAATAGGGCTGACTTTTAGATCCATTGATCCTGTTGCCCTTTTCTTTAGAACATGTCTGACTTCCTTCCCAGAGTAGAATTGTGTGCAGTGAACTCCTTTGGCTTCTGAAAGCATCTCAACCTGGCACTCCTCGCTCATCTTTGGGAGGAATGCAGCCAGTAGTTACTGGAATATAGAGCAGAAACGTTATGGCTGCCCAGTAAACGAAAATCTATCTGTTTATGAGCAAACCTTTCTGGGGGTGTATAGCTGGGAGATAACTCATAACCTCATCGCATGCCTTAAAACTTACCACATCTTATGCTTGCTACCAATCATGTTTCTGCCCTCTTTGATGAAGTTGAACAAGAAATGCATGCAGTTTGCCCCCCCCCTTTTTTATAGGAATCAATATGGATAAAAGTGAGCTGGTACAGAAGGCCAAACTAGCTGAGCAGGCAGAGCGCTATGATGATATGGCTGCAGCTATGAAGGCTGTCACTGAGCAAGGACATGAGCTGTCCAATGAAGAAAGGAATCTACTCTCTGTTGCCTACAAGAATGTGGTTGGTGCTCGGCGCTCTTCCTGGCGTGTCATTTCCAGCATTGAACAGAAAACGGAAAGGAATGAGAAGAAACAACAGATGGGAAGAGAATATCGTGAGAAGATTGAGGCTGAATTGCAGGACATCTGCAATGATGTTCTGGTAAGTGTCCAGTACCAGTTTGTGTGGTAGCATTTATTAAATACTTCTATCTGTATAAAATAATTATGAGATAGAGACAAAGATATAACTTGCTTCCTTTGTTAACAGGTCTAGTTTGGTCCAGCAGCAAAAACTGTAGCTTTTGATTGTAACTAGTTTGCTCAAAAGAATGGCAGAAAATTGTTTTTTTTAAAAAAACATCCCTTGCAGCTTGATAGATAATGTCTGACAGTATGCATGTGTGGCTCAAGCCTTAATACAGCTGCTTGTTATAGATTTACATAGAGAACTGTTTGAAGTGTCAAATTAATATGCAACAGGTATAACAATTACCAAGTATCTTGCTAGTGTATTAAGGAAACATGACGGTGCCTTGAAATAATGTATCACATTTCCTCCTAACCAACATATAGATAAAAAAAATCACACAGTCACAAAGAGTAAGAGCAGTAAAAGAATTAGCAGGAATATTCTATCTTGTAGACACTGCTGTTGCTGGGCTATGTGACAACCATAAAAATGGTTTCTTTTACACTGGTGATGGAATCTTTGTCACTATGTGTACACTGGCCAAAGTCCTGTTGCTTAACGTAGTAAATCACGTAAGATCATAAAACTAACAGAGATTTGGTGAGTCAATTCCTCCATAGGTTCCACTGAATCATTTGAGCCTACTCTAACTGTAACTTACTATATAGAATGTCACAAGATTAGTCTTATTTGACTCAGTGGAATTTACAGAGGAGTTCACTCTCCAAATCCCCATTGATTCAGTGGATCTACTCTCATGTGACAAGATTTTGGTTGATGCATACATAGTGATAAAGATCACATCATCAGTGTAGGAGAACTCACATTTTTAATGGTTGTCACATTACTCAGCAATAACAGTGTCTGAGAGTGTTCCTGATAATTCTTTTGCTGCTTTTACTCTTTGTGACTGTGTTAATTCATTTTTTTGTACCCATATATTGATTAGGAGGAAATGTGTTATATTATTTCAAGGCTCCAGCAGAAACACTGATTCAATAAAAATTTGTGGCTGTGTCAAACACATCCTAGGTTAACAAATCTGTCTGATGGGTACATTGGAACTCTATTTGTCCATGAGCAAAAGCGATGGTTTGGTTATCTGACTCTTCTTATATTTCTGCATAATACTTCACTTCAAATTAGTTTTTCAATTGTGGTCAAAGAACCATAATGCCTTATCTGTTTTATCAATGTATGAAACACAGGGAAAACATTAACTAATTAGGATCCATCAGTGTGGCCTCTAGAGCAGTGATCCCCAACCTTGGGTCTCCAGATGTTTTTGGATGTCAGCTCCCCGAAATCCTGGCCAGCAGAAGTGGTGGTGAAGGCTTCTGGGAGTTGTAGTCCAAGAACATCTGGAGGCCCAAGGTTGGGGATGACTACTCTAGAGTATACTCTTCAGTATTAAGCAGTTGTGATGCAAGTACCTTCTTTCCCCAAAAATAAGACCTAACCTGCAAATAAGACAGGGTCCAAAACCGCATTCATTAGGGCTTATTTTCAGGGGATGTTTTATTTTTTTTCATGTACAGTAATCTACGTTTATTCAAATACAGTCATGTCAACTTCTTCTGGTTGTTGCACAATGGTGGAGGGCGGGCTTTCACTTAACTAGGGTTTATTTTTGGGGTAGGGTTTATATTACGAGCATCCTGAGAAATTATTTTCTGGGAAACGGTATCTAGATTTTTAAAATTCTCACCAGATGTGATTGGGTTCTTTTCCTGAAGAGGGCGGACCAAGGGAATCGGCGGGAATAATAGCCGGAGTCGATGTAACAGTCAAAAACGGATTGGTTTTATTAACTTTAACATCAGATAACTCTGGACCGAATGGGTCCGGCAACTCTTCGTCTGTTAACAAGTTATACTTCTTGGGTTTAGTCCCAGGCGCCACATCTTTATGTTTCATTGTTTCCTCACCCCAAAACGAATGGTTGCGTTCGGGTTCGCGACCGACGCAGTCAGAACTGAGCAGGTAGTCCTGCAACAGGGATGGACCACGGTCGACCCCTCCAACCTGGGTAGGTAAGGGCTGACACCACCAGGGGTTACCTTGTCCATCGTAGGGCGAAAAGCCATACCCCCTCCCGGTTTCCATCCCTCTTTGGACTCACGGACTCCCGCCTGACTCAACTCTTTAGGCAGAGGCAGCAAGCCGTCTTCTTTCATAAGGTTGGGAAAGTTCTTAACCAGAGTCGCGATTCTTTCCCTCTCTGCTCCTGTCTCTCTCGTTTGGGTGCCCTTTTCCTCCTTTTCTCTGTCTGTTTCCCTTTCTTCCTCCCCCTCCTTTATAACCTCATCCCATCTCCACTCGCTCGACTCCTCCCCCCAGTCTCTCGTCCTCTCCGCTAGGAACACCTCTATGGCTTTATTGACGCCCCCTTCTTCCTCATCTAGTTTTATCAATTCTCCCACAGCGCATCCTCCGCCTCCTTCTTCTGTTGACACTTGTGAGGACGGCTCACTTTCCTTCCTTCGCTCACACGCCCCCCCTGAGGAGTGGGCCGTCCTCTCTTCGGTTTGCTGTAGCATCTCTCCCTGTCGGGAAAAGTAATCCGCATTAGCATGGGCACTTCCCTTACGATATTTCACTGTGAAGGTAAATGGTTGTAAACTTAGGTACCACCTGGTCAACCTGGGATTCACATCCTTCATCCGGTTTAACCATTGTAATGGGGCATGGTCTGTGATGAGCGTAAAGGGTGCTCCTAACAAGTAATACCTTAAAGCCTGTATAGCCCATTTAACCGCAAAAGCCTCCTTTTCAATAGTTGAATACTTCTGCTCTCTAGGGGTAAGTTTCTTACTTAAATACATTACTGGAAATTCTACCTCGTCCTTCTCTTGTGATAACACTGCTCCCACTCCTCGGTCTGAAGCATCAGTCTGAACTATGAAAGGCCTGGAAAAATCTGGAGCATATCTACTGGGCAATTCAGCTAGTATCTGTTTCAATTCCTCAAAAGCTTCGGTCTCCTTTTCTCCCCAATGAACTATTTTTGCCTTCTTCTTTCTGGTCAAGTCGCTTAGGGGAGCCGCAATGTGGGCAAAGTTGGGAACGAACTGCCTGTAATAACCTGCTAGCCCTAAAAATCTCTGTACTTCCCTTTTTGTCCTGGGCACGGGCCAAGCAGTCACTTGGTCGATTTTGTCTGACACCGGTTGTATTCTACCTTGTTTTACTTGAAACCCCAAGAATTTCACCCCTCTACGCGCCACTTTGCACTTGGTCGGATTAACTTTCAGATGAGCCTCCTGCAACACCTGTAGCACCTTCTCCAGATGCTCTAAATGCTCCTCCCAGCTTTTACTATATATGAGTATGTCATCAATATAAGCTCCGGCAAAATCTTTTACGGGGGCTAACACTTTATCCATCAGTCGTTGAAACGTCGCTGCTGCCCCATGCAACCCGAAGGGCATACGCGAGAATTGGTAAAGGCCCTTAGGTGTTACAAATGCTGTCTTTTCTTTATCTTCTGGCCTCAAGGGTATCTGCCAATATCCCTTGGTCAGGTCTATTGAGGTGAGGTACTCCGCCCCTCCCAACCGTTCTAGTAAGTCATCAATTCTTGGCATCGGGTAAGCATCGAATTTGGACACTTCATTTAACCTGCGATAATCGATGCACAGCCTGACACTCCCATCTGGTTTTGGTACCACTACCGGATAACTCCTCCAAGGGCTATAAGATGGCTCAATCACGCCCAGCTGCAGCATCTCTTCTATCTCTTTATTAATAGTCTCCCTCAGGTGTCTAGGCCAGCTCCTACTTCCTGATCTAACTATGACCTGTGGTTGCGTGTTGATTGCATGTTCGACTAACGTGGTGTTACCCGGTCTTCCTGAGAAAACTTCCTTGTATCGGTGTTCTATCTCTCTCATCTGCCTCTCTTGCTCCGCAGTTAACTCTTCTCCCAAATCTAATTCTACTCCTTGACGCAAAAAATCCTTCGTTTCCGGGCCAAATTCTTCGTCCTTTACTTCCCCCCATAATGCTTCTCTCTCCTTCCACTCCTTTAACAAATTTACATGAAAGATGCCTTTCTTTTTAACTTTGTCAGGCATCCAGATCTCATAATCCACTTCTCCTATCTTTCTCAACACCTTATAAGGCCCTTGCCAAGTGGCGAATAGCTTTGATGAAGCTGCTGGCATCAATAACAAAACCTTTTGTCCCGGTTCGAATTGTCTTGCTTTAACTTTGGCGTCATATCTCCGTTTCTGCCCTTCTTGGGCCTTTCCCAAATTTTCCCTCGCCAAGGAGGCTACTAACTTCAAATGTTCTCTCATCTCTATGACATGTTTAACGTTCGTTTGTACCTCATCTCTCCCACTCTCCCATTTCTCTTTGACCAGATCTAGTATACCTCTGGGGTTCCAACCATACATCATCTCGAAAGGCGTAAATCCCGTGGATGCCTGTGGAACTTCCCTCACTGCGAACATTAATGGCGCTACTAGCAGGTGCCACCTTTTCGGTTTCTCCATCACTAACTTCCTCAGCATCCCTTTAAGCGTTTTATTAAATCTCTCCACTAATCCATTAGTCTGAGGATGATAGACTGCTGTATGGAGGGGTTTTACTCCCAATAATCCCCACATTTCCTTCAAGGTTTGTCCCATGAAGTTGGTGCCTTGATCTGTCAAGATTTCCTTTGGGAAACCCAGCCGGGTAAAGACTTGTAACAATTCCCGAGCTAACACCTTAGATGTTGTGGACCGCAAGGGCACTGCTTCTGGATACCTGGTAGCATAGTCTATAATAACCAGAATGTGTGTGTGGCCCCCCGCCGACTTGAGAAGGGGCCCCACAATGTCCACCCCTATTCTCTGGAAGGGCTGATCCACTAGGGGCATGGGTACTAAGGGAGCTCCTGGTCTGGGTTTGGCTTGAGTTTTCTGGCACTCTGGGCATGTCTGACAATAACTTTCTATTTCTTTCCCCATTCCTGGCCACCAAAACCGTTGTTCAATCCTGGGTTTCATCTTATCATATGCTAGATGCCCCGCCATAGGAATATCATGGGCCAAATGTAAAATCGCCATACGCCATTTCTGTGGAACCACCAACCTCCTTTCCCCTTTTTCTGTCACATTATACAATAGCCCATTGTCCAAAATCATCCCCTCTTTTCCCCCAGCTACTTCGCCCACCTCACGCGCGGCTCGCAGGTGTTCTTGTAGCGTGGCGTCATCTTGTTGCAACATACGCATGTGGTCGCGTGTTGTCTCCTGCAAGAAATCATCTCCCACTTCAATTTTAACACAGTCTCCTTGCATCACTTCTTTACATTCGGCTAATGTTCTATCACCCACCCAGTCTCTTCCCAACAACATTTCTCTCGAAAGTCCTGGAACAATCCCCACTTTCATTTTCCGTTTCTCCTCTCCAACTTTAACTTCGGCCCACGTCGTCTTATAGGTCTTAGAGTCTCCGTGTATGCACTTCACTGTAAACCCTTCTTCCACCCCTTCTAATTTTATGTCCCGTACCAAGGTTCTGCCGCATCCTGTATCAATTAGCGCCTGTTTCTTCTCCCCATTCACCCATGCAACCACCTCCCAACCTACTTGTTTCCCAGATTTCTCTTGGGTATTATTCGATCCGCCTACCCAAGAGCAGTCTGTCCCAGGGCAATCCCGACGCACGTGGCCCGGGGTCCCGCAGCCGTAACACACAAGCCCCCCAAACACGCGGTCGTCCACTGTAACTGGGCGCACTGGCTTCGGCCCCATAGGTTCGAAGGGGCGCCCGCGAGGACGAGCTCCTCCTGGCACGTCCATCCCTCTCTTCACGCCGCCGCCTTGTGTCTGCGTCCCCGCCTTCTCACGAGGTCTCCCGCGTTCCCCTGAGAAGGCGGGACCTTCTTTGATTGCTTCTTCTGAGGCGCAATAGTCTTCGATCAGCTTGATGGCTTCTTCCAACTGCTTCGGGTTATTCTTCTGCACCCACCCTTTCAGATTCCCGCTCAAAGTCGTCACCAAATGTTCCAACACAAACGCCTCCATGACTTGTTCTTTAGATTTGTCTTCTGGTTTAACCCATCTAGTCATGTTAGCTTTCATTCTTTGCACTAAGGTTCGTGGATGCACCCCAGGTTTCCACTTAAGCTCCCTGAACCTTTTCCTGTACGCTTCCTCCGTCAAATTAAGAGTCCTTAGAATCGCTGTCTTTACGGATTCGTATTGTGCGGCTTCTTGGGGGCTCAGGGTGTCTACCACTTCTTGCAATAGTCCCGTTAGGCAAGGTACCAATATTAAAGTCCATTGTTCTTTAGGCCACCCTGCAGCCACCGCTACGCGCTCAAATGTATGTAGATACGCCTCCGGATCATCGCTAGCACTCATTTTTTGTATCCTGATGGGGGCAGGGCCGGCCACTAGACCATTCTTTATAAACACATTGTTCTTTGAGGTTCTTTCATCGTCCATCCCCAGCTTCATCATGTGTCTGGTAACCAACATTTGCTGTTCCGTCAAACTTTCAATCATCTTCTCTTGCCTCTCTATGGTCTTCAACATCCTCGTCATTTCTTCCCTGCCTCCCCATTGGTCCGCCCCACGTTGGGCGCCACTGTGATTGGGTTCTTTTCCTGAAGAGGGCGGACCAAGGGAATCGGCGGGAATAATAGCCGGAGTCGATGTAACAGTCAAAAACGGATTGGTTTTATTAACTTTAACATCAGATAACTCTGGACCAAATGGGTCCGGCAACTCTTCGTCTGTTAACAAGTTATACTTCTTGGGTTTAGTCCCAGGCGCCACATCTTTATGTTTCATTGTTTCCTCACCCCAAAACGAATGGTTGCGTTCGGGTTCGCGACCGACGCAGTCAGAACTGAGCAGGTAGTCCTGCAACAGGGATGGACCACGGTCGACCCCTCCAACCTGGGTAGGTAAGGGCTGACACCACCAGGGGTTACCTTGTCCATCGTAGGGCGAAAAGCCATACCCCCTCCCGGTTTCCATCCCTCTTTGGACTCACGGACTCCCGCCTGACTCAACTCTTTAGGCAGAGGCAGCAAGCCGTCTTCTTTCATAAGGTTGGGAAAGTTCTTAACCAGAGTCGCGATTCTTTCCCTCTCTGCTCCTGTCTCTCTCGTTTGGGTGCCCTTTTCCTCCTTTTCTCTGTCTGTTTCCCTTTCTTCCTCCCCCTCCTTTATAACCTCATCCCATCTCCACTCGCTCGACTCCTCCCCCCAGTCTCTCGTCCTCTCCGCTAGGAACACCTCTATGGCTTTATTGACGCCCCCTTCTTCCTCATCTAGTTTTATCAATTCTCCCACAGCGCATCCTCCGCCTCCTTCTTCTGTTGACACTTGTGAGGACGGCTCACTTTCCTTCCTTCGCTCACACCAGACTTAGAACAGCAGAGCTGCAAGGGACCGTCTTGATCATCAAGTCCAATTGCTGTCAAGGAGGCACAGTAGGGAATCGAACTCTCAACCTCAGGCTTCATATCCAGAGACCTAAACCACTGAGCTATCCAGATTTTTCACTGAACACAGCCACATGGGTTTTCCCATTTAGGTCTACCCTGCTTTCATTTCTTCTAAAGATATTATTATCCATCCTTGACAATTAAAAAAAACTCAACAACCCCAAAAACCCTTGTCCAATTGTCTTCCTTTTAAGGCCTTGGGAATTAATAAGACCTGGTTTCTGATTCTTTTTCCTTAAAAAAAACAACAACACATACACATAAAGAAACTAATATGGGCATAAACTGAATTATATCTTAAAAATTGAAATGTTGATGATTTGTCTTTTAGGAACTGCTGGATAAGTACCTTATTGTTAATGCCACGCAACCGGAAAGCAAGGTCTTCTATTTAAAAATGAAAGGTGATTATTATAGATACCTTTCAGAGGTGGCATCTGGAGAGAACAAGCAAAGTAAGCCAATTATTTATTTTACATGATGGGCTTTTTTAAACAATCCTCCACAAAATCTCTATATAATATCACAAAGATTCTTCCTAAATTACAGTTTATCTTTGTTTAAATTATTTCTAATGCTCAGAATACAATGGAAGGGGAACAACAACCAGTCCATTCATCTATCACTTCTGAGTAAATGTATAAACTTAGAATGCAAGGAGAAGTTTAGTGTCGGACCATAAGAGAAGATGTGAAAGTTGTAAGATGTATGGGAAGCAGAAAGCTTGAGTTGTTCATACTTCCTACTGAGTACATCTTGACCCTGTAAAGTCACAGATTTACAGAATAAGATGTGTTTGCAGTATATAATTACAGAGATCTGATCTTTCTTGTTCTTTAAATACTTAGGATGTTCTAAGGCAGTGGTTCTTAACCTTTGTTACTCGGATGCTTTTGAACTGCAACTCCCAGAAACCCCAATCAGGACAGCTGGTGCTGAAGGCTTCTGGGAGTTGCAGTCCAAAACTCCTGAGTAACCCAAGGTTAAGAACCAGTGTTCTAAGGCACTGGTTCTTAACCTTGGGTTACTCAGGAGTTTTGGACTGCAACTCCCAGAAGCCTTCACCACCAGCTGTCCTGACTGGGGTTTCTGGGAGTTACAGTTCAAAAGCATCTGAGTAACAAAGGTTAAGAACCACTGTTCTAAGGTGTTGTTTATAAAAAGAACATGTCTTTGAAAGATACCAGGCTTGCAGCTTTCTATTGTTTAATCTACCCTGTGTGGGTAAATTAAAATAGTGTATTTGTTTCATGGCTTTTGGTCCAGCAGACATATTATCTAATAAAAGAGGGAAATTCACTTTCTTTATAGTGCCCCACTCTACCCATGATGGAACCCTTTGGAGTAGAGCTACAGGCAGAATGGAAATCAGTCAAACTTGGCCTCCTCTTCTGCTGGTGGAGCATCTGCTGTTTGAAGAGCATGTGGCCTTTCACATATTGCTGAACTGCAGCTCCATCAGCCCTTGCCAGCATAGCCAGCAATGCAGAATGTTGGGATTTCACTCCAGCACATCTGAGAGGCTGCACTTTGCTCATTGCTGTTTGAATATTTTTCTAATTTTGAATTCCCTGCCACAAATACACATCTACCATGCAGAATCATTAAATTATCAGATTTGTAATGCATGTGAAATAGTTGGTAACATTGATAGTGTATAGGGCAATTTATTGTACTATAGTAACAATCCAGACTATTGTATAATTTAGTCCTGGATCAAATATTTGATGACAATGGAACAGGAGATTTCCTACAACTGGGATCATGCAACAATATGTAATAAAGAGGCAGAAGACAGATCTCTATATCTGGTTGATCTCTGATAATAGATTGACTCCACCTTATCAGACAACTGCAACAATTAATACACCTATCCCCCAAAATTATTAAGACATGTATCTGGAGTGGACTTTGGTTTAGAGGAACATGTAAGTTTGGTCCCAGCCCCAATCACATATTTCTGGTTTTGACCTGAGCTTGAAGGTGTCCTGTTACTTAACTCATATGTTCACCCACTTACCTGCTATTTTCCCCCAAACTTGACAGAACTGTGGCACATTTCAGCATTTCTGGAAAAATTGAACGAAAAGCTAGAGCCTGAAAACATGAAACCTGTTCATCCCTGGTTGAGGGCATATTATTTTATAGTAAATTGGCTGCCTCTTGTATATGTTGCTGCTTTTGTAAGATGGCTTATATCCACAGTTAACTTTCAAAATTAATTTATAAGAGTAATATGTTACTTTTAATTTTTGAGATAGGCCTGACTGAAATTGAGTGGACCCATTTCCCTCCATTTCAGAATGTGAGGTAAACATACTCTGTCAGTAACTGGAAAGCATTAATGGGAGATGTTGTTGCATCTCTGTCCTGCTTGTGGATTTCCTACAAGCAGCTCATTGGCCGCTGTGTGTACTAAATGCTAGACTAGATGGGCCTTTGACCCCAGCTTTATTTGTATGTTATTCAAACACTCCTCCACTTTTTGTCTTTTTAAATTTTGAAGCATGCAGAACCCACTTACGTGTTATCTAGCATTTCAGAAGAGTTGTTCCATGGTGAACCTCTTTACAGTCCTGATGCTTCAATCAATCAATCAAAAACCTTTATTGACATTTACAAAACACCTAGTCAAAAACTACATTCAGTAAAACTTGTTTGCAACTTTCTGGAACAATATCAAAGTTCGTTTAGATTCAATGCAGTTTTACTATTTATGCTGCAAGACACACTCTCCACCCTATCCTATGTACCTAATAATAATTAAAACTTTTATTGCCATAATTAACCCAGTGTTTACATCAGAAAATCCTTAAACCTGGCTCAAAGAGGGAGAGTTGGTTCAAACTGTTCTATTTTGGCATGTTCACTTATGTGTTCTATGAAGCATGCTACTTTCCCCACCTTGTCTTGTACCCTATTGCTTAACAGAAAACATACAGTGGTGCCTCGCACAGCGAGGTTAATCTGTTCCGGATTAACCCTTGCTGTGTGAAACATCGCTGTACGGAAGTAAAAAAGCCATTGAAACGCATTAAACTACGTTTAATGCATTCCAGTCGGCACGTTTACTTACCGTACAGCGATGCCGGCAGCCATTTTCGCGCCCTCCCCTCGCAGAACGAGGGCGCGAAAATGGCTGCGATCAGCTGTCCGGCGGGTCCAAAATGGCCGCCGGAACAGCCGAAAGGGGCCGGGGCGCAGCATTTTCGCGCCCTTGGTAAGCAAGGGGAGGGCGCGAAAACGCTGCCGGAAGCCCCGAAATGGCTGCGCGCAGCGTTTTCGCGCCCTCCCTTTGCTTACCAAGGGCGCGAAAACGCTGCGCCCCGGCCCCTTTCGGCTGTTCCGGTGGCCATTTTGAAGCCACGGAACAGCTGATTGTCAGGTCGTAAAGCGAAGGTTGGTAAGCGAGCAGCTTACCAACCTTCGCTCTGCGATTTCCCACCTATACGGGCACCGTTTTGCGATCGCAAAAACGTCCTCGTAGAGCGAATTCATCGCTCTACGAGGTGCCCGTTCTGCGAGGCACCACTGTATTCTGTTTATATCTGACCACCCTCTTTATTTTAAGCAATATTGAGCCCAAATATTGAGTGTGGGGTTCAGAATAGCGAGGTCAATATGAACACATGTGTACAAGCAACTCAATTCCTCCCAGTTAACAAGAGCAGTTCCTGTCATTGTAAGGAACACCCTGAAACCTGCCAGATAATACTGCTGAAGGCATTACATTAAATCTGGCCAGCGAATAGGCTCTGCATTTTTGAGGCGATTGTAATAGGTTATAGTATAGGGCCCTCTGGCCCAGCCTAACAGGAATCAGGTGGCTTAGAGGAGAACAGGTCTTATTTGCTGCACTTAGGAGATTCTGGAATTCAATATCTAATATCCTGCGTTTAATCAGCTGAAACGCTTCCTTGTGGGGCAGGGAGCCAAGTGATTTCACTGACAGGCCTATTAGTGAGATTTTTCTTTTCAATATAGGCAAGCTCTCTAGCGATGTTATCATTTCAACATTATTAATTTGAATTAGTTGAGTTGCTAGTTAATGGCAGCACCACCCATCGGATTTCATGAAGGCCAGTTGGCTAACAACTGTGGGCAAAGCTTCCTCAGTAGAAATAGCTCTTTCTCAATTTTGTTTGCTTTGCCAAATTTTGTTGTGGATATTTTCATTGCGAGGTAGAAGACTACTGAGTGATGTTAGAAAATACCAACATATCTCCCCCACCTTGGCCACCTTACACTGGTTACCTATTCACATCCATTCCAGCTTCAAAGTGGTGTTAACTAGAGATAGGGACGAATATAAAAGCGGATTGATTTTTCTGACGAATATAGCCGATTCGTTAAATATTCATTGATCCGTATTTGTGGATTCCAGAGTCCCCCACGAATACGAAAGGACAAATATTTACCCGTTTTTATTCGTCCTTCATATTTAAAAAATAGCCATTCTGCCTACCGGCTGCCGATCAGTTGATTGGTAGCGAGTACCCAGCCATCAGTTGATCAGTGGCAGAAAGGCAGCCACCACCCCACATAGTCAGCCATCCCCTTCCTTTCCTTACCTTAGGCGCCACGCCACCCCCACTGACACCCTTTTACCTTAATTGCCGCCGCCGTGGTCTTCTGGAGACTGGCTGCTCTTTGCAAAGATGGCAGCTGCAGTTTCATTTAGGGTAGGGAAGCTGCAGCTACCATTTTTGCAAAGGGCAGCCTGGATCCCCTTAACCTGCCTTAAGGGAATCCACACTGTCCTTTGCAAAGATGGCAGCTGCAGCTTCCCTACTCTAAATGAAGCTGTAGCCGCCATCTTTTTACACGCCATGCCTGCGGAAGCCTGATGGAGACCTCGGCAGCAGCTATTAAGGTAGGGGGGTGTTGTGGGAGTGGGTGGGGGTTAAGGTAGGGAAAGGAAGGGTCTGTTGGGGTGGCTGGCTGTGTGTGTGTGTGTGTGTGTGGGTGGCTGCCTATCGGCTTCTGATCAGCGGCCGGTAGGCAGAATGGGCTTCTGTGCCATGTGGTAAACTCTCCTGGGGGTCCAATTTGTGGGTGAATAACTCCGATGTCCGATATCCAGTCTTCACCAAAGTTGGCAGGTGTGTTGGGAAAAGACATAGGAAGCTCTGTTGTGATTCTGGATTCTCTTAAGTACCTGGGGGGAGCATTCCTGCGGGGTCCTGTTTGTGACTATATAACTCAGGGGTCCATGATCCAATGTTCACCAAACTTTTAGGATTTGTAGAAAAGTGTCTGAGGAAGTTTCCTTGCAAATTTGGTGTCTCTAGTGGTTGGGGTCCATTGTTATAGCCGTTTACATAATATTTGTATTTTCGTATTCGTTGATCCATTAACCTTGATGAATAACAGATCAAAATAAATTGCCATTTTTAAAATTTGTCCCCATCTCTAGTGTTAACCTGTAAGACCCTAAACGGTTTGGGATCTCGATATCTAGCCAAGCACCTCCTTCCTGTTAGGTCTGCCCATCCAGTAAGATTGTCACAGGCAGGGTGACTGAGAGTTCTGATCCCGAGAGGCCTGGAAAATGACCACCAGAAATTTGGCCTTATTGGCGGTAGCTCCACAACTGTAATACCATCCTGCCTGAAGTCCGCCTGGCCCCCTCTCTAGGCACTTCTAAAAAAACTACTAAATACCTGGTTATTTAGACAGGCCTTTCCAGATCAAATAACATCCTGATGTAATAGTGTTTCCGATAATGTAATGTCTAGTTTACCACCATGTTTTCATGTTTTATTTATTTATTTTATGTCTTCTGTTGTATTTTATGATATTTTGCACTTTTATAATTTATTGATATTGTTATGTTTTGTGATTCTATTCTTGTTGCTGTTTAGTTGTTGTAAACCACCCAGAGTCACCTTGGCTGCCAGATGGGCAGTATAGAAATCAAATAAAAAAGTTGGCCAGCTGTACCGTCATAGATAGAATGTGGCCTACAAAATTGTGTTGAAGCAGCAGCTGTTTGGGACTGTGGATTAGTTTTCACTTTTGTGCTCAGAATACCTGATAGAGAACACTTTGCTCAGTCTTGCTTTAAAAATAAACAAAACATGTGTAACTGCTTCTGGCTTTTAATTTCCCACATCAAGAAGCTCTTAAGATAAGCTATCACTGTCTCTTTTTGCAGCAACAGTATCAAATTCGCAACAAGCCTATCAAGAAGCCTTTGAAATCAGCAAGAAAGAGATGCAGCCAACACATCCTATTCGACTTGGCTTGGCACTCAACTTCTCTGTGTTCTACTATGAGATACTAAACTCTCCGGAAAAAGCTTGTACTCTGGCAAAGACAGTAAGCAGACTTAATTTTATTAGAAATGGTAATGGGGAAGTAATTTAGAGGTGTTCCTTCAACAGCTGTGGTTCAGAGAATAGTAGTTGAGGGCTGTAAAGTCAAATATGTCATTTCAGAAGGAGGGAAAAGGCTAATATAAGCAGTCAAATTTTTGAGATGATCTCTGGAAAACCTGAGACTGCCATTGTCTGAAATTCACAAGTTTTTTTTTAAGTCTAAAGGCATCAGTTGCAAAAATAAGAGCATGATCTTAAATCTAGATGTAGTTCTTATTAGCTGAATGGCGTTTTCTCCACTCAGAAACTCAGTACTAGAAGCTAAATATAATGATACAGATATATTGGAAATTGGCCAGAATCCCACTGGTGTTTGTGTAAAGTTGGCATAAATCTGTACGTCTGAGTGCTGGGGTATGTCTGGTTCTGGTTTATTGGGATTGTGTAGCTAAGATGCACCTAGCAGCCCTTAATTGCATACAGAAGTTGCAGAAATCTTATGCAAATACTTATTGAATTTTGACAATTTTTTGTGTGAATAGGGGAAAGCAAGATTACAATAATATAATTATTTGAATTTCTTTTAGGCATTTGATGAAGCAATAGCTGAACTGGACACACTGAATGAAGAATCTTACAAAGACAGCACTCTGATTATGCAGCTACTTAGAGATAATCTTACTGTAAGTATCCCTTTGAAAAATATTGACCAGTTTACATGATGCAGTATTTACAGTTACAGATTTTACTAGTCCATCATAAATGATAATTTCATTCTTACAAACTGTTCTAAGGATAGTGCAGAGTTACATAAAAATGTGACAGATCTCAGCTTTGTCTGCAGAACAGTCATACCTGGCAGATACCCTTATTGACATGTTAACAATTTCTACTTCAGATGTCATGTGCCTGTTGTTTAACTCCATCTAATCTCCAGCCTTTAGGTCATCATTCATTAGCCCTTTCTTTCAAATGATTTATATTGATCTGTTGAGATGAATTATCTCAACTTTCCTTTCTGGACCAGTGTAATTAACTGCATGTTTTCAGCATAAACATGTTTGTATTTTCTTGCAGCTATGGACATCGGAAAACCAGGGAGATGAAGGGGAAGCTGGGGAGGGCGAGAACTAATGGCTGTCACACTTCACTATATGTTTAATGTCACTCTGTATCCTACACATTATATCCCTTTGTGCGACAAGCAAAAAGAATAGTACATCGACTTCACAACCTCAACGTAGCAAACTGTCTGTGGGGTAAAAACAATTGGTTGGTGTTCTGTGTACGTAAAATGGAATCAGTTGAGCAATGGTATTCTGAACCTTTCCTATTATGAACACTTGCAGTTATGATTACTGTGTTTATATTTTTTTTATCTGAACACTGTGATTATGGGTTTTGCAATTGCAGAGGAGTTTACAAAACTATTTAATGGAGAAATAGACACAAATCATGTAATTCTTTGGAGGATTATAATCTGGTATCAAAGTTGTTGAAGTACAATTCTGTTGTAAAGTTGTATAGAAAATTATAAAGATTATATTGTGACACTGCAACATGGAAGGGAAACAATTTATTGTGTGGCATTCCAGTTCAGTAGCTCACTTGTGAATTTAATAGGCACATTCATTCAGATTTTTTTAATTTGTTTTTTGAAATAATGATGTTGGACAAACTGCTTTTCAGCCAAATGCTCATGTAAATGTAACCTTTTATGCGTCTTCAGTTCAAGGCAGGGGATAATGGCAACTTAACTCAAGGCTCTCTAATAGTGGCAAAAAACTGGGACTTTGTGTCTGGACAAATATTCCAGAGCTTTTAATATGGGCAACGAGCCCTTTCCCACAGCAGTGAGACCAGTATTTGCAGTGTGGACAATTCTGCACAATGAATTTTCAGTGCATTAATATGGCATTTCAGCAAGACATATTAACTTCTATGGCCTTACTAGTTGCTGGGTAGTCATGCTGAATAGGAGTTCTCTTCCCACTTTTGATAGTACTGCTAAATAAGAACTCTCTTCCCACTTAAGAATGTTAACAACCTGAATCTCCCTCCTCCCTTCAGGTCAAGGCCTTTATCTTTGAATATCTGACAGTGATCTTCTTTGTAAAGTAAATATTTTTTTGTAAAGTAAATATTTTTTGTCACGCTGCTTCAATTTCAAGTCAGGGCTTTTGTGTGCATGGTGGTAATCTGTGCTGGTAGAAGAATCATAAATATATTGGAGTACAAATCCCATATAGATGCTGAGGAGCTGCCAGTGCAGTTTCAGTTCTCATATCTTAGCATTTGCCACTCTTGAGTCATAATGAGGATCAGGCTCTTATTCAAGATTCCCCAGAGCTGCCTTAGAAATATAGATCATAAATGTGTGTATTATTTGTTAGCTTAAGGTACTAAAATTCTTAACTGCTCAATTTTTCATAAATATGTCCAGTCAAAGATTAGAATTCAATAGGAGTTGCATGAAAAATGCAGTGGAAAGATTTCAGTACTCACCCTCAGTCTTTCCAGTATCATTCCTCTGCCTTCAACATTCCACTTAGCTCATAGAATCTATCTGTTTGTCTGTTCATTTGTCTGCTGAAGAGAGAAATTCATGCACTGACTTCAAAATTCCCCTCTACTAGCTGAACAAATTGTGCAGTTATACATGGCGCTTGATATATGCAGTAGTGAATGTGGAACCGAGCCTGTCTGTATATCTGGTAGCTCTTTTTGCTTTGTTTCTACTGACCAGTATTTTGCCTAAAGTTTGCTTCTGTGACGGTTGTATTGCCTAGCACACATGTGGTTGTGAAAATAGTATAGCAAAAAGAAAAACCTGGTTATCGATGTACTAGATTTGTGTATGTCTTTTAACAGTTCTAGCTTCACCTTACACGATCAGGAAAGTGTAAAACAATTCAAAGACAATAAAAAATTTTATCAGTTGGTGGTCTGTTTTTTTTTTTTTTTTAAATAAAAAACAAGATTTCTTACTTTGGATGCTTACTGTGCTTACATACTGACTGTGCTATTTTATGTCCCATTGTGTATAATAGATGAAATTATTCATCTGTAGGTTCTGTGTAAGAACCTCTTGTCAGTGAACAGGGTGGGAATATTTCTGTAATTCTGATTTTCAAATTATTGCTACTACCCTATGAACAAAGGATTCCTAATGCTGGGGTTTTGTACTGGCAGTAAAAATTGTGTTTTGTAGGACAGAAGCACAGAGTGGACCCTTAGGTCTGTCTGGAAATGTCAACAATATGTAATAATACAAATAGATGGCATAAAAATGAGCTTCACATGCTGTGTATATTATGAACAGACTCAAAAAGCAAGGAATTTTATAACTATGTTCATCTGCTCACAAAAATGTTACCAAAATGTCCTCCTATATGGGCTTAAAGTCTAGTAAGATAGCTGCGCATAAGCAAAATTACTTGCAGTACATATTGATTATAACCCAGCCAATACCAAACCTGAAACACTGCTGAACATATGGACATTATGTTCATCCTGTCTATTGGCTACAACACAGTTACTGTACTTGCAAGAGGAGTTTTCACAGAAAGAACATTCATAATCTACAAAAAGAGCAGAAAGGAGGAATCTGGGAGCTACAGACCAGTCAGCTTGACATAAATCCCAGAGATAAAGCGATCACACCTAGAAAACAAACCAGTAATAAGTAGAAGCCAATATGGATTGGTCAAGAACAAATCCTGCCAGACTAATCTGATCTCATTTTTTAAATCAGGTAACCTCCCTGATAGAGGGAATGCTGTAGACATAGTATATCTTGGCTTCCACAAAGCTTTTGACAAAGTGCCACATGATAGTCTGATTAGCATGTTAACTAGGTAGGCTGGACATGACAACTGTCAGGTGTATACATGGTTGGCTACAGCATCGCATTCAGAAGGTGATGATTAATGGCTCCTCCTCAAACTGGGCCAAGGGAACAAGTGGGGTACCCCAGGCTCAGTCTTGGGCCCAGTGCTAGTCAATATTTTTATTAATGACCTGAATCGGGGATACAGGAAGTACCAATCAAATTTGTGGATAACACAAAACTGGGTGAAGTAGCTAACATCCCAGAAGACAAACAATTCAAATTCAAAATTATGTAAATAGGCTCGAGTACTGAACTGAAAACAGAATGAAATGCAGGGATACTGCACCTACAAAAAAGAAGCTAAAAATGCAGAGTTACAAGATGGGAGATACCTGGCTCAGCAATGCTATGAGCGAGAAGGATCTTGTGAGTTGTAGATCACAAGCTGAATATGAGCCAACAGTGATGTGGCTACAAAAAAGGCACATACTATTTTAGGATGCATTAACAGAAGTATAGTCTCTAAATTCCATGAGGTACTAGTTCCCCTCTATTTGGCACCGGTTAGGTATCATCTTGAGTACTATGTAACATCTAAAAACAAAGAGACTTTTTACCTCAATAACAAAAAAGTATGAACTTTGTTCCCATGGTGATGGATGGACTTCACTCCAAATGCTCAGATGTGGCAACAAGTGGTTGATGCCATATCCTAGTGCTTAATCTCTACACTAGAAGGCTGCATACTGTGTATAAAGTAAAAGAGAATACTGTAGTGCTGTTATTTAGCTAATTCATACCATTAACCAGCTTTTCTTGGACTCTGACATACCATCTTGAAGTGTAGCTAGGGAGTTGCATGTTTCAATATTCATGAAGTTCTGTAAAGACTGTAAATGTGATGGGGAGAGGCATACTTGATTTAAAAAAACGATTTTATACCTTCACTCTGCTTTACGGGTTTTATGTGTATACATTAGTTATGCCAAGGAGATTCTAAACATGCATTATTCCAGCTTGAGGGCAGTGGAGATACAGTTCAAAAACAATGCTTTTTATTTTTTGCTAAGCATATAAGCCATTCTTCCCAGACTGAAGAATGTTGTACAGTATGTTAATTTGGATGCTGCATAGCATCATTTGGAGATGCTGCATCCAAAATCAGAATAGTTATAATTATGAGCAAGCTTGTGTGGGAGAGATTAGAAGAAAAAAGTACATTCACAATTAAATTGGCTAGACTTGTTAGGTCCACTGAGTGGTGTTGGAAGAAAGTCGTTCTTAGGAAGAGAAAATGGAAACATCTACCTTGCTTTTAATTTTGAAAAGCAGACGGCTAGGATTTCAAATAGCTGTTACTCACTCTGATGATAAATGCATCTTTTCCATTCAGGATGAGCTGTTAAGAAAACAGGACAGGGCAAGTATTTATGCTCAGACATCAGAAGTCCAGTTCCCTAGTTGCTTCTGCAACAACATTAAATCAATTATGACTGTTTGTAGGATAGATGCTGATAGCTATCTGAACAGCTGATTTTGTGAGAAGATGAGGGCAAAGTAATTGAGTCGTCGATTGGAAGAAGTAGCAACCATCTGACTTTCACAGAATTTTTTTTAAAGAGCTCAGTGGTTTTGAAGCAAATACCGAAATCATGACTGGATGAACCTTACGACCAACAAGAGTCTACAGACCTGAGAGTGATAATTGAGTGCTCAGTTGTGGTATGATCCTCACAATCAAAGCCTCTTTCATTGTTTAAGTAAAGTGGATTTATGTCAGAAGTAAATAACTAGACGTTATTGACATCAGGACTGGAATAGAGAAGGAAACAAATTTGTAAAGTCATGGTGAGGTAATGTCCTGACCTCTTCTGGACAAAAGAGGAATTCTAAGTGGCCATAGAAAAATAAGAGATACAGAGTCCAACAGATGTTTGGTTCACTCTAAGATGGGCTATTGTCAGAATCATGCCCAGCAACATAATGCGATGTCAGATTGCTGAGAGGCTTAGTGAGGGCATCAAATCATAACCAATGACCCCTTCAGAGCATCTCATTGACTCAAAGCACATGTAGCCACTGACTATTGATACTGGTGAAGGAGAAAATCTGAAATATATACAGGAAGCTGGGCTTAATATGGTAAATAGAAAAGCCAATTAGATTTGCATAAGCCTGGGGGGCAGGAAAGTTTTAAGACTCAGATCATACTTTCACACTATTGAAGAGCAGGCCGGGTAGGTGGGGCTCGTCAGCCATGGAAGGCAGCCCATCTAGGAGAAGGAAAACTCCGATTTCAAACCTCCACTGCCTTGTGGCTATATCCACTCATGGAAAAGGCTTCAGGAGTTAACCTTGAGGCAAAATTCGGAGTCCCGAAGGCAGCATGTGTCATTCTGCCAACTCCTGCGACATTGCTGGAACCAGTTGTATTGGCTCTTGCCTTTCCATTGGACCATTTCAGCAATGTGGAGAGGGGGGATCTGCTGCTTGGGTAACAGCCTATCCTCCATATTACCTTACCCGGGCTTCATGCTCTGGAGAGGACACTCCTTGATTCAGAGCATGTTACCATAGTCTCTCGAGACTGAAGGATGCCTATGCAATACAGTACCATTCATTTGCTGCTCTTTGAAGGCTGTGTGTGACTGAGCCAAAAAACCCTACTTGTTTGAAGAGCAATTAATTTTAATCTTATGTGCATAGATATGCACAACAAATTCATTTTAAAAAAATTCTAAGTGACTCAGTCTTTGTGAGTGGAATAGTGGAATGCAGAAATTAATTACTTACCCCAGAACAGAAATGTCTTATTAGAGGGTCTAGGGGGGTTATAATGCCCATACACATATTTCTGTGTCAGAATTTTTAATGTCCATTTTGTGCATGCCCATAGCTCCTAGAAAGTATAAATATGTACTGTTATGTACAAAAGAATGTCTTCAACATATGAATCTCAAATAGAATTTTTAAACGTCAGTGCTCAGCACACACAGTTTTAGATTTCAGTTATGGTTTAGTTAGTATGCATATTATTTATATGTTGCCTTTCTCCCAAGGCGGCTCACAACAACTAAAACTATGACAGTCAACAGTTTTAAAATAGCAGTTATATACCATACTAAAACAAACCTATATCAGGATTAAAACAATTTAAAAACTTTTTGAAAAGCATTTTAAAATCTCTTAAGTTTAATAATCAGCATTCTTATACTATGATATTCCTATACTGTACTTGATACTGCAGCTTAAGTCTGTTTTGTTCTGTAGGGGGGGAAAAAAGCAAAATGTACCTATCAGAGACATGGTATGTCTATTATCTTGCTTCATATAAGGGAAACAGCAACAGCAGGAAAAATAAGAGTTTACTTGTATAGTGACTCTTGCAGAGTGCAGGCGGCATACAAGTCAAATGGATAAATAAATAAAATAAATAGTGAAGGAAGAAAGGGTTTACCAATTCAATAGTTAGAGCTGGAGATTGTAATTTTAACAAGTGTGGCCTGTTATAAAATGTTATAGCATGGATTGCTCCTCTTCCTGAGGCCTGCCAACTGCCCTTTTCAGTACTGCATTCCACACATGCACAATGGTTAGTCCTCTGTACCCACTAAGCATGTCAGTTGTCATTAACACTTTTTACTTCCCTCCACCTGAAGGGCTTCTATTTGCTTCTGCAAACCTCAGGTATCTCCCATGCCTTCCTAGGTCCTGCCTCTCATGTATGGACAGTGCAGTTTTGGATATACAAGAAACACTTGAAGAACAAACTTGCAATGAGTATATAAGGTTCAGGGTGGTTTGAATTTCAACCGTAACTTAGATACAAGCCCTCAATTTTATTTTTACTACAGTTCCTGTGATCCCTTCCAATTGGGATCACAGGAACTATAGTAAACCATACTGACTAAGAGTTCTGGGTGTTAAAAGCCAGAAAAGATATCTGACAACTGTCTTTCACATAGACCAGACCTGGGCAAAGTGCGGCCCAAGGGCCACATGTGGTCCGCGAGCCGCTCCTGTCCGGCCCGTGGACAGTTTTGAACATCAAAACCATTTATAGCTTTTTTTTTGTCTAAAGTTGATCAGATGCTTATCTTTAACATATAAGTTATATTAATGTGTTAATGTATTAATGTGTTTTTATCTATGTAAGCTGCCCCGAGTAGAAATTGTCTAGAGGGGCGAGGTAAAAAATCTAATAAATAAAATAAAAAATAAAATAAATAACATACCGCAAAAAACCTTTTTAGTATTTGTGAAGATTAACAAGCTTAAAATAAAAACAATCATAATATCACTGTTTCATTTTATTTTTAAGTAAAGTTGGTTCGGCCCCCGAACACAGTTCAGATTTTTCATGTGCCCCCCCTATAGAAATTAATTGCCCACTCCTGACATAGACGTTAAAAATGCCACGGAAGGTAAGTAGCCCAGATGTACGTATGTACAGGTTGCCAGCATTATCCAAAACACTTGCTAATATGTTCGAAAAGTTAAATGCATGGTTTTTGTCTCAAAATTTAGTTTTAAAAAATTATTTAAAGCCCAAGACTAGCTATGGGAGCAAATTGAATGCTGAAGGGAGGCAGTTGTTACTCGAGAGTCAGCAGCACGGCTACCAGAGGGATGGCAGACAGAGCTTGGAAAGGTTATCTTTGTCAAACTGCAGCTCTCTTAATAGCCTATACAGGTGGTGGGATTCTGGGAGTTGTGGTTCAGTCAAGCTACTTCTGTTGCAAGCTCTGAAAGCAGGTGGTGCTCAGGAGAAGAATGGGCTGAGCACACCTGCTGCACTGTGAGGGGGGGAAGGGGTGGGGCTATGGAATTCTAAGTGCTTCTCCCACATCAGAGGACACCTGCACAAAAAGGTGAGCTTCTGGCTTGTAGTCTTTGGGGACTGAGCCACCTGGGTTATGTGAGTTTGGGGAAAGCTGGCTGGTGAAAAGGTCTGAGAAGTCATCAAGTAAGTGAACTTTGGACTGGAGTTTGAAGGAGAGTGGCTTGTTATTGAGCAGCTTAAATGCCACATTCAGAATGTGTTTCTTCTTCCTTTGCGGGAGACTTACTCCCCTTGAAATGTACCGTACCTGTTTTTTGAATAATTTTAGTTAAACCAGTGTGTGCTGTTTAGACAGAGATTATACCCACCCACCTGCTGTGTTATTTCGAACAAGTCACTGGTTTTCATGCTAGCTGCCTCATTTTGGGGTGGGTGAGATTTGCAGTCCCTTGGAGGATAGGAACATGTGAGGCAAATTTTGTATGGGCTGAGGGGTGCTGAAGTGACATGTTTGTCTTCACATCTGTTGCCTTCACCTTCTTTAAAAGGATTATGTTGAGGTGGGTGAGCTACAAAACTAATTAAACATTGTCCTTTATCTCAACAGAACAGGTAGCGGTAACAAATAGCTAGCTCATACCATACAACCCTTTCCTCTAAAAGCAAACATACAGTCTTGGAAAGACACTGCAAAAAAGATGCCAGTCCCTTCCTGCTTCTCTTTCTAGTCTTGTTGAGTCTAATAGGGTCTGAATGAATAAATAGATGGGGTTTGTGTGTGAACTTAATAATTAACATTTTCCCCTGAAACTGCCTTAATTAGCACCCACAATATAGGATTCATTCTGAATTAACTAATCTGAAAAATGGAGGGTTAAAGCAGCCCTGACCCCCACCTGAATTTTCCGAGAAGGTTAAATATGTTGTTTTAATTCTGGGGTGATTTTGGATAGTAAAAAAATGTATTTAAAGATTGCTCAGTTTTTTCTCTGTATCTGGATCCTCCCCAATACCATATTTATAAGGATGTGAAAACAGAATTCATCAGAGGGCTGCAATGAAAATGACACTCCCTGCTTTTGTAATATCTTGCCATTTAGTTTTAAGAAACGTTAAGGAATGTAGCAAAAATAGATATTTTCACGTTAGTATAAGAATAAACAGGAGCAAAATAAATTGCCTTCATTAAATACTGTAGTAGAATAGAAGATTAGAGGAAGAAATAGGGTGGATTCATTTCAATGTCATAAAACTAGACAATTTTATTGAAATGTCTGCTGAGGAACAGTTGAGTTCTACCTGAGACCTTGGTGGCGTTCTGCCTATTCAGAGTAAGCAATAACTTTGTAGGTTTCTCAAGGTTTGCAGAGGACTCTTGAAATGTGTCTAAATCTTTATCTTTCTGTAAAGCAGGAGCCAATATATTACCTGTTTTCCTGAGTAAACCCTTGCACTTCATAGATCAGTTGCCTTCAGACTCTTTAGACGAAGTACATATCTTTAGATCAAACATACATTTGAGTGAACTAACAAAATAGAAATCAACTGAGACAAATGCAAGGTTCTGTATTAGGCAAAAGTAGAAGTAGGGTGGAAGGATACCTGGCTTGACATATTAAATTTTGGAAACATACTGGAAATGCAGTTGGTCTTGGTTTTGGAAGAGGTAGCCATGTTAGTCTGTGTAAACATATCGGGCGAAATCCAAAACAACAAAAGAAAACATTTTAGGTTGATCATGAGAACACAAGGGCATGCAGCTGGAGAAGAGGCTAATGAACATTTAGCCTGCATTAACAGAACTGTACATTTTCAGCTATTACTGTCACTAAACAGTAATAACTGAAAATGTACAATTCTGAAGTAATAATTCTGCACTAATTCTGTCCTCTGAAGATGTCGGCCACAGAGACTGGCGAAATGTTAGGAAGAACAACCTTCAGAACATGGCCAAAGAGCCCGAAAAACCCACAACAACCAATTCTGCACTAGTCTGACCTCATCTGCTCAGTTCTGGGTGCTGAATTTGGAAGGATGCAAATCATTTGAAGCAGGTTCAAAGAAGGAATATAAAAAAGTTGGACTGGGGAATTTAAAAAGATATATGAGAAAAAGTTGAAGAAACGGTATGTTTAGCCTGAAGAAGATGAAGTAGGGAAGTTACTATTACCAGTGAGGTAATGAGGCATATCGATAATATATATGTGCATATGACACCCCCAAATTGCAGTGCTTTGTTGGGATGAGGTTCAGTCTTAATACTTCTCAGGAGACGCTTCAGTTCTTTTTACCATGCTACAGGCAGTTTCTGCATTGGCAACTGTGAGGACTCAGACAGATTACCTGGAGATCTAAGCCTGATCCAAGCCCTCTTTGAGCATCTCAAAAATCCAAGTTATGGTGTGTGGAGTAACTAGGTTTTGCTTCACTTTCCTAAGTTACTACATGATCGACCATGAATGCTAGTGGGCCAGGATATCCATTAGCCTCTCTCTACGTGGGTGATTTACATCCAGATGTGACTGAAGCCATGTTATATGAGAAATTTTCACCTGCTGGACCAATTATGTCCATCAGAGTTTGTCGAGATGTCGCCACACGCCGATCGCTAGGTTATGCATATATAAATTTTCAGCAGCCTGCTGATGGTAAGTGAGAATTCTAATTTATTTCTACTTTTTTTCTTTTGATTTGATTTATACTAACAATATGATATATGAATACAGTAATCTCCACTGTATTAATGTCTACAAAATGCAAACAACATTTTCAACTAATATTTCACATATGATTTATATGAAAAAAGAATTAAAACTGATTGGATATTAAGAGAAATTACAGCATAGATGCGTATTAATCTCTACATTTATTCTCCAATGTTCAGTTTAAAATCCACTGTTTCTTGGGATTCTGCTGTTAGCCTTCTCACTATCTTTTTCACCAAGGATAATTTAAACCATTTTTAATAGTTGTGCAAATTGTCAGCCCCTGTTTATTCACTCCCTGAATGCAATCTCTTCCATCTTTCTCCCAAGTTTTCCAACAGCATTAATTAGCATTACTGCTGGAAGGAACAGATATTGTTGGTTGGTATATTTCCAATATTTAGTAATTAGAAAGATCCGTTGCCATTGGCCTAAATCCAATGTTGCACTAGGGGCTCTCTGATATCTTGATTGTGCTACCTCCCCATTGCAGTCTTCTCTTTTTTGCTTCTAAAGATGGCTTTGGAATTGCAGGAGGAAATGGGATTCCCTCTCCCTCATTTTTTTCTACTGATAAAACCACCCTATTAGATCCATTATCTTTAAGTCAAAAAATTTTATCACCAGAAAACAGGTATTAAGACCACGGTCATCACATTAGCATGTACGTAACCCACTGTTTGCAATTACACTCCACATTTCCAGTATATATTGTCCTTATAACAGATTTTATTAATTCTAGCATCAGATACAAACAGTAGATCAGTTTTCAATAATTCTTTTTAACAGTAACAGAAATGGAATTTTCTTTCTCTTCTGTAAATATTCATATTAGATTTATGGAATATAAACTCAAAATTGCAGAACTAATGTATGCTATTGTTCCAACTGGCTATTCCATATTCAGACATATTCAGATCATGCTCTCAGTTGTGCATCTGGTTGCACAACAGATGGCCCGAAAATTATGAAAATCACTTCTGCAATTTCCTTTACATGTGCAGGATTTCAGTCTTATGTTTGCCAGTGATTTTGACCTTAGTAATGGTGAGATAACATCTGACTCTTCAAATGTTGCATTGAATCCATGTTGTGAAGAATGTCTGTAAGTGACTAACTTAATTTTTTCCTTGGAAAAAGAAGTGCATGTTTTTCAGAAAAACTGCAACTGAGATTCTACCACATGGATACTGGTGTATTCATTAAGTCTTAAATTGTTAGGTCTTATATTTAAAAATTAATCGGCAACCAACTTCTTGTATTGCAAATAACTTTCGATTTCTGGAGGATAGATGTTGGAACTAAACCAGGAATGAGCAATGTGTTCTTGGATTGTGACTCCCATTATCTTTTTTTCAGTGACTGTGCTGCCCAAAGCTGATAAAACTGTGGCATCTGGAGGGCCACATTTTGCCTATTCCTGAATTAGGGCAATGTGAAGGGAAGGTTCAACATTCCACCAACCATTGTGATTAAGGTTTAACATTGCTGATGTCCTATAGAGCAGCACAACATTTGCTTTTGCCATCAACATGTGCAACTATGGTTCCATTTACAAATGAATTGCTAGACTTGTATATATCATGAGAAATTATCAGTACTTGCATCTTCTAGGAACATCTTCTAGAATCATTGTTTCTCTTCTTGCACCAATTTCTTAATCTTCGTCTGTTGTCGTAAGGCTTGGAAATAATCTGTTATTTAGAAGTCAAGATGTGTGCACAGTTATCTTAGGCACACTTCAAGTTCTTCCCTTAGTTTTGCTAGACCCAAGTCTGGTTTCTGTGTAAATGAATGTGCTTTTCTTCCTGTCAGCTGAGCGAGCCTTGGATACAATGAATTTTGAAGTGATAAAAGGTCGGCCCATTCGCATCATGTGGTCTCAGCGAGATCCAGGACTCAGGAAATCAGGTGTTGGGAACATCTTTATCAAGAATCTGGATGATTCTATTGATAACAAAGCCTTGTATGATACCTTCTCAGCCTTTGGGAATATCCTTTCTTGCAAGGTAGTTATGATATTGGCAGAATAGCAATAATGGTGTATATAAACCCATGGCCCAACTATTATTCTCCTTGTATCTGAGGAAGTGAATTATAATTCACAAATCCTCACATTGGTATAACTTTGTTAAAGTGCCAAACTCCTATTTTTGCTGTATAAACACTTTAACGAGATTCTACAATTCTAACTTGCACTGGTTACTGTTATTTTTAACCAATAGTCTTAAAAATATAGACACCCTTAATTCGTTTGTTGTATGTTTGTATGCATTACTAACCTACAGTTGTATTTTATTCATTTTTATCCTGCCTCCATACCAGAATCTATATAAATATAAACTTATTGAAGAGTATGCCATACTTTTAAATTATACCAGACATAAACCAATACTTTTTTCTCAACAGATATTAACCCTTAAATATACCTCTCATCATCACTGACCTATGATTGACTCTTTAACCACCATCATTCTCCCCACTGCTGTATAAATATCTGTAAATTAAGGCTACACGCTATATCTTGGAGAAAGTGGGCAGCAGTCCATGAAACCTTATGTCAAGCAAAACTTGTTACTCTTAAAGCTGCCATAGGACTCTTTATCTTGACTGCTGAGTTTTCTCTAGAGGCTCAAAGAAGCAGAATGTCAATAGTGGCAAAGACCTCTTTTAATTAGAAACTCAACCCATTCAACTTTATTTTCAATCCAAGGGTTCCCCCCCCCCCATGAACTTGGAGATAATTTCATTAAAACCAAACAGATTCTCTGGCCACAGATTTTCATGGGCTTTGGAACAAAGAGGTATGAAAATAGGAAAGCAAGAAGTAGGCAAGAGTGATTTTTTTCCCTGTTTAGGTTTCTGGCTTTTTTCATTCCTCTTCTTTTCTTGCCCCTCAATGGATCCCCAACCCTGGTGTCTTAACAGGTTGTCTGTGATGAAAATGGATCCCGAGGTTATGGCTTTGTCCATTTTGAGACCCACGAAGCAGCAAACAGAGCTATTGACACAATGAATGGAATGTTGCTCAATGACCGCAAAGTGTAAGTGAAGATTGTTGTGGGTTTTTCAGGGTCTTTGGCCGTGTTCTGAAGGTTGTTCTTCCTAACGTTTCGCCAGTCTCTGTGGCCGGCATCTTCAGAGGACAGCACTCTGTGCTCTGGTGTAGTTGGCTTGGGAGTGCCAAGGGTTAGGAGAATTGATAGCAAGAATGAGGTGTATGGAGCTCTGTGTACAACAGTCTCTATTCAACATTCTACATTCTACATTCTACAGCCTGACACATAGAGGGAAATATCTAGATCTTCTTCTCCCTACCACCCTTTGTTTTCCCATTCTTCATTATTTGTCTCATGAGTCTGAAGAGGAGAAGGGTCTTGCTTGAGTTTAGGCTTTACATATAAGTTATCATCCTGGAAAATGTAAGCTCTTGCAGAGCTTGCCCATTAATAAGAACCTCTCCTCTTTAGACCTAACTCTTCAGACATGACACTGTCTGTGAAAGCCCATTATGACATTGATGATCAGGAGTGCCTTTTGCCAAATTTGGTGGGTTTGCTGACTCTTACCCTAGCTAGAAAAAGTTGACCTTGAGGTTCACTTGCACATGCCTTGGTTACATCCTGGCCAGACTGCGGTGATGCATTCCATGTGGTGCTGTCTTTATAAATAGTTTGTAAACTTCAGATGGTACAGAAGTCACACACTTCGTAGGATGCATTCTGTGGGGAGCTAGGTATTCAGAGCATACGTATTAGTACTGTACAATATCAGCTGTGTTTGCTACTTGTTGATTTTCAGGCTCATGGAAAGGGTTGTTGTTGACCTCTAAAGCTCTCAACAATTTGGGATTATGATACTGAAAGGACTAATTTTACCCATGGGAATCTCTTCAGGCCTTAAGATCAGCCTCTAGCTGGTCAACTTACTTACTTACTTACTTACTTACTTACTTACTTACTTACTTACTTACTTACTTACTTATTTATTTATTTATTTAATATCTCGCCTATCTGGTCGGATCAGGACCACTCTAGGCAGCTAACAACTTCCATTAGACTGGCAAGCACTACAACAGGGCCTTCAGTAGCAGTCCCATATTTCTGCAGCCGTTTCTTGCTATCCTAAATGAAGTACAAATGATCTAATCTTTGTTACTTTTTAGACAGACCTTAAAAGCTCGCCTGTTTATATTTGCACTCTGTTAAAAAGATTTATAAGTTAGGTTTTAAATTGTTTAATTCATTGCCCCTTAAGTTATTGATTTTTTTTAAAAAAAAGTCTGATGTTAGTTTCTGTTGCAGGAAGTTTTAATAATTATCTAGTTGATGATGCCGTATGTAGTGCTGTTCCCACAAAACCCTTTTTCTCCATTGTATGGGAACAGTATGGGACATTTTCCAGAGTCCCTTCTACAGTATATGGAATAGCTTTAAAATTTTTTTTCACATGCATTGTTTCTTCTTTGCCAGCTTTGTTGGTCATTTTAAGTCTCGACGAGAGCGTGAAGCAGAATATGGAGCCAAGGCTCTGGAATTCACTAATGTTTACATCAAGAACTTTGGAGATGACATGAATGATGAGAGACTGAAGGAAATTTTCTCAAAATTTGGTAAGTACAATATTTTAAATGCACAGTGTAAAGTCATTGTCTGCAGAGAGTTGAAGGCCAAGGCTCCTTGAGTGAGAAAAAGCAGAGTGAACATTGTTGCCTAGTTTTAACCCCTCACGCTTTGTATTTTACTCTAGTAATCAGTTGAAAAAACAAGGGAAATTATGAAATAAATAAAAACTTTCTTTGAGTAGGTAAAAAAGAGTCTTGTTGCTTACCATGAATTATAAGTGTTGCAATTGAGTGCCTTATTGAATAATATATTTTAGCATGTGAGCCCAGGTTGTTTCACATTTCTAACTGAAACAACAGTTTAGAGTAGCCAGCCCGATAAATTGCACTTGCTCTATTATTTGTTGTTGATCCATCAAGTTACCTCCAACTTATGGAGACCCCATGAATGAGATTTCCAACATATCCTGTGTTCAACTGCCCTGTTTAGCTTTTGTAAAGTCAAGCCTGTGGATTCCATTAGGAAGCCAATCCATCTCATATTTGGTCTTCCTCTTTTCCTCAGCCTTCAGTCTTTCCCATCATTATTGTCTTTTCCAGATAATCTTGTTTTCTCATGATGTGCCCAAATAGGACAAGCAGCAGTTTCATCATGTTTGCCTCCAGAGATAGTTCAGGCTTGATTTGAATTAAGACCCACTTGCTCATCTTTCTGACAGTTTAGGGTATCCACAAAGCTCTCCTTCAGCACCCTGTTTCAAACAAATTAGTTTTTTCCTGTCAACTTTATTTACTGTCTAGCATTCACACAACCTACATGGTGGATGGAAATACAAGAGCCAGGATGATCTTGGTCTTCACCTCCAGTGTACATGTTCTGCTTAAATTAATTTGTTTTAAGCAGCATGTCTGCTAGAAAAATTACTGTATGTAGAAGCAGAGATTCATCCCAAGCAAGGAAAGGTGATCATGTTGTGTGAGGCTTCTAGGGTGTCAGGCAGAAAACCTGGATGTATTCTTTTTAATTTTTTTTTATCCTGAGATCAGGATTATTTTCACTACTTAGAATAAAAAGAGAACATTCTGCTTGTAAGAAAACAACAACAAAAACCCTTTAATTTAGAATACACTTACAAAGGTCAAAGGGTATATATCATGAGAGTCCTTCCTGCTTGTTCATTCATTCTCCTTGCTCTGAGATGAGCTCTGTATAACTTGTGGCCTTGCTTGGGAAAATTTCTGGAGTTTTTGAGCTATCCTTAAGTTCTTCTGTTTCCAGGAAACACACTGAGTGTCAAAGTCATGGTGGATAATACAGGCCGTCCGAAAGGTTTTGGGTTTGTCAACTTTGAGAAACATGAAGAAGCTCAAAAGGCAAGATAATCTTTATTATCTTTATCTTACCTAATTATCTGCCTGTTCTTCCTCTTCCATACATGACAGTGGTTTAAACATGAGCAGAGAGTTGGATTTGGAGTGAGTGTGTCCATAAGTGGTAGATGATTTATTTATTTTTGCACCATTAGCTTTCCATAGACTGAACAAATATGTCATTTATTTATTTATGTATTCATTCATTCATTCAGCTTTTGCCCCACCCATCTAGATTCAGTCTAACCTACTCTGCTCAGCTTACAGTCCGAGCAATATGAAACAAGAATTAAAACAGACAATATCTAAACAAAAAAGAAAAGTAAGCAAAGTCAAAGATGGGAAAACACAGGAAACTAAGTGATGGAAGGGGGGAAGGCCACAACAAAGTCTTCTGCTTGTGTTGATGCTCTTACACTTGTTACTAGTGTGTCACGCCTTGGATGCAAACAAAATTTCTTTTGGGGTTGGCAGAATTTCATTCTGAAAATGTAGAGTGGAAAAAATCCTGCTCAAAAGAGTGTAAACCTACTGATAGGTATTCACTGATGGAAAGCACAAACCCGTGAGCCCTGTATGCATATATTGCCTTGAGTTTCTCCTCGGCAGGCTGAAGGAAGCAGAAAACAAGTGGGTTCATATTGCAGCCGATACAGCTTCATATTGCAACCAATTCAACTTTGATTCATGTATTTTTCCCCTTTCCTCTTTCCTTGCCTCACATACATCAATCCTACATGACATAGTCTTAACCAATGGGTCAACAAAACCCGCAGCACCAAAATTTTTATATAGTAGACAGTCCTGAAAGCTTTAAAATTAGTACAAGGCATCTTTCTGTGAGAGAGGAATGTGGCCTCTTGAGGAGGAGAATTGATGCTATAACTTCCTCCCTCCCTGGTTCCTCTGTACCTTGTCTCTTGACAGGCTGTTGATGACATGAATGGGAAGGAGATCAATGGCCGAATGTTATATGTTGGCAGAGCTCAGAAGAGGATGGAACGTCAGAGTGAGCTGAAACGTAAATTTGAGCAAATCAAACAGGAAAGAGTAAGCAGATACCAGGTAACATGACATGAAGGTACAATGGCTGCTGTGTAAAAGGAGGGGCACAAACAGCCTATGGATTTAAGATTCCCAGATGAGCTGGTAGAATTTCAGTATATTCGTACAGCAGCACAGAAGACAGAGTAGTCAAACTCAGCTAAAGGGAGTTTGAGACAACTGAATGTATTCACTTTAGATGCTGGGAGTGGAAAGTTGTATGTTCCTTGAAAAACTCTGAGGTTCAAACTCCAAATGATTGTCAAATGTATGCAAATCCTACATCTCCTCTCTTACATTTCAAGACTGCATGTAGCCTTAACATTAAGCTCCCCCAGCCCTTATTTGAGCCTATTATCCTATCTGACAAAAAGACCTGCATGTTTTTCTGCTCTTTTGGTTGGTCTGTTTGCCAACCAAATTTCTATAATTTTTTTTTATTCCTGGCAGAGCTGTCTGTGCTTTTTTCCTTCAGAAATGCAAAAGATCTATAAAATCAGAACAGTTGGTTTTTGGGAGGATGACTCCCAATGTTTCTCAGGTAGCATAGCCTCTGACTAGGGGATTCTGGCCATGCTGGTTAAGGGAATTCTGGTAGTTATTGTCCAAAAAAAGAGAAACTTTTAAAAAATTGTTCCTAGCCTGATAGAGAGCAGCTTAATCCATCTGATAAATAGGAGATTGGAGTAGAAATTTAGGAGGAGGAGATTGATATGAAGATATTATGTCTTTCTGTTCCTTCCTTATGACTGCACATTGGTCCATGTTTCTTCCTAAAACGATTCAGTATAAATGTAATTGATATCATATATTTACACTGGAGAAACTGGCTGTACCTGTTTGCTTCTAGGGAGTAAATCTTTATGTAAAAAACTTGGATGATGGAATTGATGATGAACGACTGAGGAAGGAATTTTCCCCCTATGGAACCATCACTAGTGCCAAGGTAAGACCTCAAGGTATAGAAAGAACTTGGAAATATTCAAATAACATTCTTATCCCTATTTGTTAAATTTCTTTAACAACATGTTTAACATTTGTATTTTTCTAAACTTTTAATGACAAGAGTATTTTTTTAGCATAATGATTAATATTTCATCCTATTTTGTTATCTTTGGGGCATAACGAATGTCAATACTTTGTGTCTTTTTAATCATTTAATTATTTAAAATAATTGGCTATGTACATTAAAATTAACATCATTAATTGCTTGCCATTTTCAGTTAAAAGTGTCAACATGTTAATTGTAACAAATCAAATTTGTTTACCAGTTTAATTATAACGTATCTGTACTAAATCTAAGGTTTTGAAGCTCTGGTTTTAAAACATTAGAACATATCTGTGCCAGTTGCTGTGGAGACATTATCCTTGTTCTTGCTAATAAAATGTGTTTCTGGGCTGTACAGCTTCAGATTCCAAGTGTGAGTTCATGTTCTTGATTTGTCTTCGCATAGACCTTCTGTGTCCCACTCGCTCTAGAAATTGCTGGTTTTTATATTGAAAGAAGTTTTTTAGTATGGAAAAAAGAGTCACATGAAATTGAAGGTTGAAGTTGATATTAAAGGAAATGTGTATTTCCTGTGATGAATATGTTTTTCCTTCAGCACCAGGGTTTCCTCAGATGCATGCCCCAGCAATCATATTTGCAAAGCAAGCCTGTGCTTACTTTCTAGCGTTCAATCAGAAAACAAAGTACATGTAAATACAAAATTACAGAAGCAAAGAAAATCACTTGCTATAATGGCGGGAGGGAGGGAGCACTGCTTCTAAATATGTGCTAAATATATCACCTAAAATGATGCTGTCCAGAATTAGCTCTGCCACCTCATGTCCCTTTTTATGAGACCAGGTGATATCAGGCCACGGTTGCCTCAGGATGACCAGTTATTTACATACTGTTCCCCTTGTGTTATCTTGCTTTAATTCACATGGGAATTCTGGCTGCTAGAATGTCTTCCATCCGACTATTCATTGAAAACTGTAATTGGACAGGGATGTGCAAAATGCATTGGAATGTGGGAGTAAATGTGGTAGCCAATGTAGTTAAGGAGAAACTCTGCAGGTAACTCAATTTCTGTTTGGTCATGGTCGGGGAACCATTTTCAGTTTTAATATTTCCAATTTGTAATATAGTGCTACTCTGAACTTTTTTAAAACAATAAAAAAGGCATGTGTTATTGCTTTGTGATGTCAGAGCCTAGTTGGGTTTTCAAGATACATTTGATGTTCCAAGTATGGTTTCCCATTATCACCACCTCATGAGTTTCCATAGCTCAGCAGAGATATGAGCCCATGTCTATTGAGTCCTTGTCTAACGCTCTATCCAGTACACTAAACTATCAAAAAGGCACATAGTGTATAGTACTGTATATACCATATAGCATGTATAATAAATTACACTTCCTTATAATAATGGATTAAAATATCCACCTTTAACTGAGAGCAAGGACCTAAGCCAATGATTCCCAGCTTTGGGTAACCCAGATGTTCTTGGACTGGAGTTCCCAGAAACTCTGGCCAGCACAGCTGGTGATGAAGACTTCTGGGAATTGCAGTCCAAGAACACCTGGATTCCCAAGATTGGAAACCACTGACCTAAGCCATACAGGATACTTGGCAAACCTGGGAACAATGTATCCTGATAGATTACAAATCATAGATTGCTTGTGTTTACCTGTGTGAAACCCATCAGTTGGTTCCTTTGCTTTCCTTCCCCCTTCACTGTGCTTCCACTGTACAGATAGGCATGCCATGCACTCAGTGGACTTTGTTCTAATTTTCAATTTTAGGTGATGACAGAGGGTGGACACAGCAAAGGTTTTGGGTTTGTATGTTTTTCCTCCCCAGAAGAGGCTACTAAGGCTGTGACTGAAATGAATGGGAGGATTGTCAGCACCAAGCCTTTGTATGTGGCCCTTGCTCAGAGGAAAGAAGAACGAAAAGCTATTCTCACCAACCAATACATGCAGAGGCTGGCTACCATGAGAGCCTTGCCTGGACCACTCCTCTGCTCTTTCCAGCCTCCTGCAGGATATTTTATGCCCTCCATTCCACAGGTGAGAAATATAAAGATGCTGCTGCTGCTACTAAACACATTAAGTAGCACAAGAACTAGTCAAGATACTTTAACTGGAATAAAAACATTCAGGCTTCTGGAATCTACTTCATGTGGGGGAGATTGTCCCTTCTTTCTTTACTATAATTGTCAGGCAAGTCTATGGTGTATTTATATGAGCAGATTGAAGTTGAGCTACTACTAAGCAGGAATATTTATACTGAACAGGAGTAGCTGCTCTGAAAACTTGTAATTACATAAAAATAAAAATTGTGTGCTTATTACTTAAGGAAATCCATTCAGGAAAAGTGCAGAAGAAATCCAAAATATCATATGAGAAGCCCCTAAAACTGTCTTCTGTGTGTGCAGTTCTGTTCAGAAACAATATGTGAGTTGGTTTCTCTCTAAGAAGAGGAAGCAGGAAATGGACCTGAGAGACACAGTCAGAAGGAGGAAGGAAGCCCAATTATTATGTAGATTTAAAAGAGACAAGAAAAGAGAACATACTTGGACTATCTTTCTGTTGCCACCACACTGGTTCAGTTCATTTGCTAAAGCCATTAGACTAAGCCTCCAATTTCAACACAAGGAGCAAACCAAAAAGCAGAATCTTTGCAGACTTCTTTGTTGTTGGAGCAAAAGAACAAGCTTGACTCAGAAGCTCTGATGAGTCTAAGCTTGCTCACATGTTCTACTCATACAGCCATTCAATAATAATTTTGATGATCATTTCTTGCTTGGTTCACTGCTTGGCATCCAAGTCAAATCCTCACTTGGCATCTTCCAACTATATAAACCATGGCATGTGTAAACCATGGCAGCAAATTATGCTTTGCTTTACAGTAGGAAAGGAGGAAAAGAACAGTTATATGCAAGGCAAGTAAAAAGGACTTATTTTGACTGCTTGTTTACCTAGTGATAAAAACTATGGTTTTGGGAAAAGGTGGAGAACATGATTTCCAAGTGCTGCTTAGCTACACTCCATCAGCTGGACCATTAGCTGTGCTGACATTGACTGGTAGAGGTTAGATCCCATAAACCTCTGGAGGTACATACCTGGTTTAGTGTTATGCCTGAACTATCTTATGCTAGCTCTTCTAATCTTTCTTGGATTGAAAATTAAGCATTTTCACATTGTATTGCTAGGAAAACTGCACAAAACAATCTCACATATCCAAGGTTTCATATCTTCTGTATTTCCAAATGTGACAGAGCTTATATGAGGATAATAATATACTCTGTTAGATGTAAATTTATTATCTTGCATATTTTCTTTTGTAGCCACAACCCAGAACAACCTTCTACAGTCCTAGTCCAGTTGCTCCAGTCCGTCCTGCCCCACGTTGGAATGCTCAACCTTCCAGGCCTCCTTGTGAGTTATACACTGTACATAGCATTTTAACAGCATTTGTGTGAATTGGTGATACCACATGTGATATGAGGCTCTGCCCTCCGATTGGCTGGTTTTGGGACTTAAAAGTATTCCTAAAAGCAGTAGTCCCTCTGCAGTTCAGATACTGTGGAGTAGAGGAATGCCTATAGCAGTGGTCCCCAACCTTGGGCCTCCAGATGTTCTTGGACTTCAACTCCCAGAAATCCTGGCCAGCAGAGGTGGTGGTGAGGGCTTCTGGGAGTTGTATTCCGAGAACATCTGGAGGCCCAAGGTTGGTGACCACTGGCCTATAGCTCAGAGTACTCAAAGCTCCATGCGCAAAGCCATTCTGGATATGTTATTAGCCAATGCATAACTTAATCTCCTGATGAAAGTATTTAATATCTTTAGTATCCTATCGCACAGCTACGCCAGTCCTGAGGACAAGTGCACCTCCTAGGCGCCTGCTCTCCAACATCAGCACTATGAGACAAGCATCCACTCAAGTTCCCAGGATACCACCCAATGCCCAAAGAGTAGGTAAGTAAGGAAGTGTTGATAGCTTATCACTCAATGGGGAGCGGTTTGTACATGAGTGCATCTTTTAAAGAAAATTGTTTCTGCTTCACTTTTGATAAAAGTATCCACTCGCATAGCTTAATACCAAGATGCAGACAGCAAAGTGACCTGGAAAGCTCCCAAGTCAAATAAGCAATAGGCTCTTACAGAATCCAGTGGTTGGAATCTGTCATGGTTTAGTGTAACTAGGCAATGGAAGCTGGGACAGGTTCAGTGGGGCATGATTAAGTCTTGAATGAGGGGGACAAGGGTAAGGAGCTGCAGTCTGGGAAACTACGAAGAAACTGGCAAGGCAAAAAAAATTGCTTGCTTTTTCCAGAATGAAAAAAATATGCCATTAAGGGGTTGGTGTCTGGTTTAGCCCCATCCCCCCCCCAAAAAAGGAATACATCCTTTTCCTTCTGCTATATACATGGAAGGGATGTTTAATTTATGGCCAATTTGTGCTGAACATAATGCTATCAAAAAAAAAAATAGAGATATTGAGAGAGTTTCACAGACACCTGTGCAGTACCACCATCTCTCCACATTCAAAGGAGCCTTTTTGGCAGAAGGACTTCTAGAAAGATGTGAACCAAGCTTGGAAATATTGGGTTGTGGGCTTTTTTCGACCATGACTTTTTGAGCACCCACTGTTCATATTGGGTGGGGTGTTCAGGAGTTATAGTCTAAAAAACTAACTAAAAAACTATAACTTCCAGCATAACCGATAGGTATTCTTTAGAAATTAAAGAATACCTATCGGTTATGCTGGAAGTTATAGCCCCAAAAGGTAAATGTTCCTTTTTCTAAAGAAGCTGCTGTATTGGTCTGTTTTAGTATATTGCCAAAATTAAACAGGAAAAAAGGAAAATATTGTGGCACCTGAAAAACTAATGGATTTATTTCATTTTTAGCTTTTGTGAGTCAAAGACCCATTCTTCAAACGCCAGGTATTTGAAGAAGTGCAGTTTGAGCCATGAACGTTCACATTGAAGTCTTTAAAACACCACAATGTTTTGTCTTTTTTTCTCCTCTCCCCCCCTCCTTTTATTTATTTATTTTTCTTATTTCTGGTTGTGCAAAATTAAGGCCAGCCTTCCAAAGTGTTGCTGTTCTTATTCCAGCCAACATAGGAACCCAGACTGTCAGTGCTCGGGCACCCTCATCACCAACTTTTTCACGTGGTGTCTCACAATACAAATACTCTTCAGCAGTGAGGAATGTCCAAGCTCTGAGCACAGTAACACCCATGCCAATGCAGCAGGTAAAACCGATTTCTCACTGTGTCCTTTTAAAAGAATACCGTGGAACACAGGACCCTTGATGGATGGTAGCTTTTTTCTAGCCCCTCTTGAATACAGAGGAATTTTGTGATGGTCCAATCGATACAGCTGATGTATGTTTAGCTTTCCAGATATTTTGGGCAACCACTTCACAACCCCTTAACACTGGCCATGCTGGCTGAGGCTAATGGGAGTTGTAGACCAAAACATCTGGAAGATCAAAGGTTCTCCAACCCAATATAGGCTGGGAACTGTAGCAAAAGTGTCAATGTTTTGAGATGCGATTTACACATTGCATAATTCCCAAGTAGGATACTGGCCTACAGCCATTACTTAATATTTGCTACTGACTTGTTTAATAGTTACTGCACAGATTCTAGAAGTTAAAGGGATTTTGCTGCTTCTCTTTTTTCCCATTGTGAGTGAAAGAGATGAGGGCACCTTTCTTTTAATTGTCACAAAGTGGGCCTACACCAAAGCTGCCACATAAGCCGGGCTTTCCAATCACATAGGAAGAGTAACTGAAATTCAGAGGTGACACTGCATGGCTCTCTGGAGTCCCTTGAAGCATATTGCTGCTTCAGTTGGGAACAACTAGAAAAGAGTTGCTATTATTTGATCTGTTTGTTGGCCATACAGGTTTTAGAACCAGCTGTTCACATCCATGGCCAGGAACCTTTGACTGCCTCTATGTTGGCTGCAGCCCCTCCTCAGGAGCAGAAACAAATGCTTGGTGAGTAGTGATGTGTATATCCCATTAGTTGGCTGCTCTTTTGTGACACCTGTTCAGCTACTGATATCTCCGAACAAGACATCTAATCTAAGAGATGCCTCATTTTGGCTTCAAAAGCCTTGACTTCTTCCAAACATAGAGATTCTGCTCATAATAATGTTTAGAATGCACTTTGTACATGTTCTGATTATGTTCATATTTTTCATAACTTAAATTTGACACTCTCTATAGATTCTGGAGTTTAACCATGCCATAAATTAAATTCTCTCTTTCTTTAAATCTTTCAAGTCAATGAGAGAGTTTGCTTGGTTTCTTAAGATGGAGAGGGCACCTTTTGGGGGCTCAAAGGCCATTTTTCTGCTTGGCCAACTCCTCAAGAACTACTGTCTAAAAGAGAGCATGGCCTAGAATGGAAGGGGAACAATTTAGACGTTCTCCCACCCCGCTTTTCAGAAAGTATATTTATTTATTTATTTATTTATTTATTTATTGGACTTATATACCGCCCCATAGCGCTACAAGCACTCTCCGGGCGGTTTACAATTTTAATTATACAGGCTACACATTGCCCCCCCCAGCAAGCTGGGTACTCATTTTACCGACCTCGGAAGGATGGAAGGCTGAGTCAACCTTGAGCCGGCTACCTGGGATTTGAACCCCAGGTCGTGAGCACAGTTTTAGCTGCAGTACAGCGTTTTAACCACTGCGCCACACAATGTGTGTCTTTGTTTCTGTAATTTTTGTCTTATTTTCCGCCCAAACCTCCTGAGATTTCATTAAATATTCAAATATGGAATAATGTTAAATCAGTTTTGAGAACCATTAATTTTAAATTTCTTTACAATGGCAGAAGCAACAGCAGGCCTACTGGCAGTTTAAATAACAATAAAGTATTTCCTGCTTAAATAACAAAGACTTGAATGAAGTTTAAATAGCAAAGGCCAGACTCTCTCTCGCTCTCCCCCCCCCTTTTTTTTAACATGAAGTCTTAAGATAAATCCTGTGATTCGAAAGTTTTCTTTTTCAGTAATTTTGAAGCCTGGAGGCTTGCAAAGAGCAAGCCTTGGATTTGGACATTTGGTGCCAAGCCAGCTTTCACCTGCAAATGCATTAAAAAAAACCCACATACATTTCTGAGGTGCACTGGAGTGCAGAAAAAGGCCTTGGAGGGCTGTAATTTGCTTACTCCATCTTAACACCTTGGATGAAACAGCATGCTATTGCTTCCTTGAATGCTGGTTAATTATTATTAATTTCTTCTACAGTGGACCCTCGACTTACAGACGGCTCGACTTACAGACTTTTCGAGTTACAGACTTCTCTGGCTGCAAAATTTAGATTCGACTTGCAGCCAGAGAATCGACTTACAAACCAGAAAAAAACCAAAATGGAATAAAACTCGAATAAAAACCACTGGTTATGGGATTAATAGGTTTTCAGTGCATTGTAGGTCAATGGAGATTCGACTTACAGACTTTTCGACTTGCAGCCACCATTCCAATACAGATTAATTCCTTAAGTAGAGGGTCCACTGTATGGGTTTTGAGAAAAGAGGAAAGCTGGATTTCCATTTAGCCTTTCCTTTTGAAATTTAATGCCTTTTAGTCACAATGAGCTATCTCTCCTTTTTGCATCCATGCTACACAATGAAATGACCAAGGCCTTCAAAACAAAAACAAACAAACAAAAACGTTAATATTGGAAAAGACTTAGGTCAGTTTTGCCATGTCTTGTGGCTTATGCAGAACTGCAAACAAAATAGAAAGAAAGGGTAGAGCCATGTTCTGTTGGGTTTCATGTAGTACCAGTTATATCAAACCAGGGAGGGAAAACCAGGAATAGATATACTGTACAACTTTAAAATTAATTAACAGAATGTCATTATTGCAAATGGTATTCAAAGCTGAAGATAATTTTTTGAAGACAAGCTTAAGAAAACATTGACTGCTTTAATCATTTCTTCTGTGTCTCAGTACAGATGCCACACTCAATAATAAGTAATACAACAGCATGTTTAGCTCTGCGCCTCTTTCAGCCTGACATCCACTGTGAGCAAGTCAGCTCATACAGTCCTAAAGTTGGCCTTTAGTCCAGCACTATATTAAGAGATGTGTGGAAACTGTCTTGATTCCATTTTCAACAAATTACAAAAAAAAATATAATATCTTGGGCAGAGAAGTCTCTGGGCATGTACAGAGTTCCAGTTCGTAACCTCCCCATGAGGCTGGTCCTTAAGAAGCTTAGAGGCTCTGAGGGGAAGGTAGCCTTGTTAGGTGCTAATTTTAGCAGTCCTCAATATAGGGAGGAAATATTCTGAATGTTCACTTCGCTCAGGATTCTAATAAGCAGTGGGTTGCATCAGCCAAAATCTTTCTCCCTGGCAACCACCCTGGGCTTGGAAACAGGGCTTTCCTGGCCTCATCAGGTTTCATGAAGTGGCAGATGCTTCCTGCTGACCAAGCAGCTGATGTCTTCCATAGGAACTGATGAAGCTGAACTGCATGCAACTTGCTTTGAGCTAAAAGTTGGTTAGATTGCACACAGCTCTTCTTGTGTTGTCAACTTGCCTGCCTTGGATATTTGGTAGTCTCCCCCATCGTCCCCACCCCCAGCTCAAGAAAAATGCTGTAGGGGGACCTTCCCCTATCAACGCACTTGGCAACACAGTGCAAGCAGGATCCCTAATCTGGAATCTATTCTGTTTATACGGAATTGTTAAAGAGAAGTAAAAGATGAGGGATAGCTGCCCCCATCCCTCAAGAATTCCTGAAAGGGAAGCAAATCTACTCCATGGGCAAAGAATTGCTGATCTGTGTCTGGATACCACTCATGGCCTTTTCTCTTCTTCAGTTCTATTTCCTGCAAGTGATTATGCTTTTTTAAAAATTCCCCTTTTTGCCAAGGAAAATCTTTTTCCCCCTGACCTAATTGATGAATGTAGGGAGGGAAGAGTTTGTGACTCTGAGATTGAGTGAGCAGTAATCTTGTCTGCTGTTTGCATTGGTTCCCATCAGTAGTAAGTGGCCCTTGGAAGGCTCTCCATGAGAAAATATGGGCTTCAGGCCAAAACAGCTTTTTTATGCTTTATTGACACATGCTGGCCATACAGTATGAATCAAGAGTACTGAAATGCTGTGGGAGAGGCAGAGAAGCCATATTGGCATATGTTGGAATTTATTAATGTATGTATCCCTGATTTAAATCCCAGTTTTGTTTTGGCTAATTTATTAGGAGGCTTTTGAAGTACATAATTATTGATTAATTTTTGCTTTTCCATTTGTGAAATTGGACTGATTGGTTTGCATTGCAAGACAATTATAAGATAATCAGGAGATTGTTTAAGAACATGGCATATTAACGGTACTGTATAAATGATGGGGCTATTACTCAGTGGACATAGGCGTGGATATGTGAATGCTGAACCACGCCTGTGTAGGATGAGTATAGACTCAGGTTAACAATCTGGAAAGAAGTGTATCTAGACCAGTTAGTGCCGGTTAGATTTTTATTTGAAAATTCTATGGTGCAGTCAAAATGTTATTAAATAGCCTGCCTAAATTATTTTAAAACCTGAATTTATTTATTTAATTAGTTGGTTAGTTAGTAGTTTGTATACTGCTCCCCATTAGTGCTGAAGCACTACTTTGGGCAGTTTAAAATAATAAACCAAACCAAACCAAAATAAAAACTGAAACTATTTAAAACTAGAGAACTCGACTTCGTCAGATTACAAAAGTTCCACGGAAGCTCATGTTAAAATGTAATGGTTTGTCTTTAAGGCATCATGACATTTTTGTTGTCTTCTCTTTTTGTTTGTTTGTTTTTGCTTGACTTTCCAGCACTAGCTGTCTGGCACAGAGGGTCCAGGCCACTTGCTGGTGAGCCTTGGTAGATGCCCAACAGGGCTGGGTGCTGATTTTTGGTTCTGAAAAGGAGAGTAGTCTTTTTGGTTAGGCAGCACTTTGTTAAAATGTATCTTGTCCTGCTCTGTTGTATGCAGGTGAACGACTTTACCCGTTAATTCATGCAATGCACCCCTCCCTGGCTGGGAAGATCACAGGCATGCTTCTGGAGATAGATAACTCTGAGTTATTGCTTATGCTGGAGTCACCGGAATCCCTGCATTCTAAGGTACGGGACTGCCATGCTTAAACCCCACCTAAACCTGCCATCACAAATATTACATTCTGCATCTTAAAACAAGTTGCACTAATTATCCATTTGTTTAATCCACACACTTTTTTCCATCTCCAGTTATCGTTGCCACAGTTGCCTTCCATTCATTCAATTTTTCTCAGCTAAGTTTAATTTTTTGTCTACATTCTGTGTGTATATATCCTGTGTGCAGTGCAGTACTAAATGATCCCCTTGTTTTGGTGGTGTTAGATAGAAGAAGCAGTTGCTGTACTGCAAGCACACCAGATGTCGGAAGTATCACATAAGAGTAACTCAGCAGCATTCCTTCAATGACAAAGGTGAGTGTGGAAAAGCTGGATGGACAAAATGTGGTGGTGATGTGTGGGTTAAAAATAGAATATCTCTTAGTCTGATTACAATGAAGCCTTCAACTGATTGTGGAGGTGTCAGCGCTGGAAACATAGTGTACGCCCAACCTTAAGTAAAGCCATAGCTGATGACACCTGTTGGTGTGACCTCTGCCATGGTATATATCTGCAGCCCCACAAAGAAGTTGTCTTTCTACTTCATGCCCAATGGTGTAGGTGGGTAGCCCTATAATTGCCCTTTGACTAATTACCCCCCATTTCAGATTGAATTGACTGGAGACATATGGCCTGGCAAAGGGAGTCTCCCATGTACTATAGGTGTTAAACACAACACATTCACATTAATTAAATTACTACATATGCTTTAAAAATCCACATAGATCCCTTTAGTATGAATTAATTTCAGGTCTCTAGATTTCATGGTCTTACTGGCTCTGACAAACATAGTCAGGCATTGCCTTTTGTTATTATATAGATCCATGTAAATATCATGGCTCTGCAGAGAAAAGCTATGAAAGGTCTATAAGCAACTGGCTTGCAGTCTAAAATACATATAGGAAAACAAGAGAGAAAGATGGAAATGTAGGATGGATAATAAGGGAAGTAACAAGTTGTTATTTTGATTATGTATACTTTAGCTGTGTTTAAGGGACAAGGGCTAAGAGGACAATCTTCCTCGAAAAGATAGGTTTTGAGTATTGTATGTGCTCAAAGGAAATAAAGGAGAACATCACACTTCCATAAGGAAACAATTCCATAAAGGGCATTAGTGGAGGAATTTTCTTCATCTCTTTGGCCCAGAATGCACCAGCAATATGTCGACTAGATATAAACTGCTTGGATTATACCTCAAGTGATTTCTATTTGAAATCAAGACTACCACATTAAATTTAATTTCTTTATTAAGGTCGGAATGGATGTTCTAGAGCAGGAGTTGCCTACCTTGAGTAATCCAGGTGTTCATAGGTGTTCTTAGACTGAAACCCCCAGAAGCACTGGCAGCACAGATGGTGGCAAAGGTTTCTGGGAACAGCAGTTCAAGAACACCTGGATTAGTCAAGATTGGGAACCATTGCTATAGAGCAGCAATGGTGAACCTATGGCATGCAGAGCCCTCTCTGCAGCACGCAAGCTCTAAGTCACTGGATCGCTACCCCAGACATCCAAACCTGAGGAGGTGGCTGCAGCTACGGTGCTAGCACCCCGACAGGCGGCGGGCCAGGATCCAGACCAGCTGGCGCTGGCAGGGGTTGGGCACGATTGGAGGCAGATCTGAAGTGGGGTCTGGATCACCTCCATTCCCAGGATTCCCCCTTCCACTGCTGCCACCTCCGCCACCTGCTGGGTCTCTCTCCCCCCCCCGTTTGGGCACTCAGGCTCAAAAAGGTTCGCCGTCAGTGCTATAGAGGAATAATTAGAAGTTTTTGGTGTTATGTTAATGTCTGGAAAGGCAACTGAGAAGATGGAATGGAATCCCGCTTGTTAGTTCTAGGAGAGGCCGTAGCGATAGGAGGCAAAGTGAGTTGCTATTAGTTCCATAAGAACAAAGGAAGCTCCTGAGTGAGCCCAATGTGCCATATAGCCCAGTATTGTATCAACTGTATTTAGGATAGTATTCTTAAAAGCTCAAATCAACCAACTGTAGTAAGTTTGTAGGAAGAGCAGCAACTGCACCGTTTAACATCAAAGGTGTGTGTTTACAGGGGGAAAAAGAAAATGGACAGTCTTGCTGAAGAGAGCGGCACCAAGGCAGGAAAACTTCCTTTGTTGGCTGTAAAAGTATTGTAGTTTTCTGCATAATATGTCTAGACAAGTTAATGCAGATATCTAGCCTAAACTGCATGACACTTTCTTTTGTGCACTTAAATTTCTCTGCAAATTTCTTTTCCCACTAACATTGTGTTTATGTTTACATGGTATTTATTTATATATATATTTATTCATTCATTTGCAAATGCTGTTCTGGTAACCCTAGTAGGTGAAGGATGTTTTGACAATGAATTTCAAACAAACAGAAAAATGGAACAAGGTGGTTCCTTTGCAGCATTGATTTAAAAAGTTAAGTTCTAAGTTTTGGTGTTTTTTAGTAGCTTTAATCTACTGGGGCATTCAATGTTTTATTTGTTGCTGCTGTTGACATAAAAGTTCTGAAGCTTCACTTCATCAGTTCCTGTGTCTTGTCCAGACATTTACTCAATGTTCACTCTACAAATGGTATTAACAAGCATTCTTTTTGCTCCATTACATCAAAAACACTTCAGGCATGACTCACAAAAGGGATTAGGGTGGTCTCTGCTCTCCATTCTTGGTAAAACTGAGGATGTGACTACACTGACAAGCGGCATCAGAGCTATTTGGCTTTGTTGTCGCTTGATTCACAATATCTTTCATGGTTGCATTAAGCTCAGGTGATCACAAAGCCCTCAGATTGATTTTGTGCCAGTGTCCACACTGGCCTTTAGTCCAATGTTATTTGATACGCACCCTCAGCACATGCTCCCCACCTTCCTTCAGTACTGCTCACCTGGCGATCCCTGACTGTCCTTTTATCTTTTTTGGTCTGTGCAGAGGTGATCTAACATCAACTCAGTGATGAAGTGCCAAACTAAGTACAGTGGTGCCTCGACTTACGAACTTAATTGGTTCCGGAAGATGGTCGTAAATTGAAGCACCATTTCCCATTGAAATGCATTGAAATGCAATTAATCAGTTCCAGCTGAAGAAAAAACAAAACAAAAATAAATCACTGCAAGACTCATTGGAAACATGATTAATCCCTTCCAGCCGGGGGGGGGGGGGGAAGAAAAGCAATCAAGTGTGCAAGACCCATCATAAATGCACAGAAAACAAAGGGAGCACGTTGGAAATGCACAGAAAACAAATGGAGCAGATTGGAAATGCAAAGAAAACAAACGGAGCACATCGGAAATGCACAGAAAACAAAGCAAAAAGCAAGGGAAGTATGCAAGACCCATCGGAAATGGGGAACCCTCACAAAAAAGCAACCAATGCCCCAAAGACCCATCAGAAATGGGGGAAAAAACAAAAACCAACCAAACTCCCCAAGACCCATTGGAAATTGGGGGGACAAAAAACAACCCCCCAAGACCCATCACAGCACAGAAACAAAACACCCCCAGCCCAAAAGCACGCTGCAAAAATACCCAGAAGTTTTAAAAATGCATAAAGCAGCACCTTACCTTACCAGGCAACCTCCTCCGATTGCACACACTCTAATTGCTGGGGCAAAAGAGCTACAAAGAAGCAACCTCGTCGCCACCTACAGTTAGCAATTTGAATTTCCTGCCTTTCCCCCCTGCCTTTTTCTGTTTGTAACTGGAAGCTCTGCCCGCAAGTCAAAGCAAAGTTTTGTGGCCAGAGCTGGTCATAACTCAAAATGGTCGTACGTCGGGACATTCTTAAGTCGAGGCACCACTCTAGTTTACTTTTTTAAAAAAATAGGATAAAGATCATGGGTTGAATGTTCTTGCTATCCCAAACATCATGCCCAAGTGTAATATATCAGAAGAACACCACCCATTGTCATGCCCCTTTTCTAGAATGAAAGAATAAATCATACAGACAAAACACCATTCGAATCATTTTGGCTTTGAAAAAGTAGAAGCCCCTGACAGCGAGGGGAAAAAACTCCAGGCCGATTAGCATTGGCCTTTGCCTGTGTGATAATTGAAAAATACTTTGAAATGCAGAGCAAATCTCAAAGTATTTGTCAGTGTAGTCACACCCAAATACATTTCTGCTTCAAGGTTTTATATGGCATTTTAAAATACCCCTTGTAGAGATTGGTTCCTTTTCTGCGTTCAAAATCTTTGTTCTCTTCAGTTACATACATGCACCTTTTCCTACTACTCCACGTGCAGTCCTGTATATTTTGTTATTAAAGCTGAGAAGGAAACAGGAGGCTACCTTCAGGGAAGCTTGGTTACGGAAGTAAACTGTCTCAAACTGCATCTCACTATGCGAAATGGCACATTCAAAATACTTCAGATTTCATTGACCTACATGGCTAAACTAGTGAGTGAACAAGTATAATTACAGATTAAACTCACTATATAAATGCTTGTAAGGCAGGAAACAACCATCACATGCATGCAGATACTGCAATGTAGTCTGTTACTGGCATTGACACTTTGATCAGCACTATGAAATTCAAATATTGGCCAGCCAACTTCTGTGACTGGTTTTGCCAAGGATGGCTAAGCACTGCATAGAGTCCCGAACTCAACTTCTACTTTGATCTGAGCGCCCTTGGGTAGTTGGCAGTACATGTTGACACCTTTCTTTCCCCCAGCAGATGGATCTTAAAGACACTTTTAAAAAAAATGTTTAGCACCATAGCTCTGACGTAGTGTTATGTGACTAGAGCATCTGTGAGAAATGTAAATTGCCACTGCCGTGTCATTGGAGTGCTAACACTGTTGGACCAGAGGATGGACAACATGCACCCTCCAGCCTATTTTCTGCCACTTGTTACTGTAACGTTCAACCCTGCCCTAACCTGTCCGTCACAGCTGGGCAGTGGAACAGCAGCCAATGAGGGGATGGAAGGTGGTGCTAAAGGGGGAGGAGCTGGGATATAAAGGGGTGTGTATGGTGTTTGAGAGATCAGTTTGAGAGATTAGAGATGAGTTTGTTAGTTATAGTGAGAGAGCCTGTCAGTGTGAAATAGTCTGTGAGAGCCAGTGATTTATTTACAGTGACTGACTTATTCTTTACCAGTGATTTACAATTTTTATTTCCTGTAATCAATAAACCAGTTTTTGTTTTCAAAGTTACACTTGTCCTTTTATGATTCTTTAAGGATAAGTTGGTGGCAGCAGAGGTTTTTGAAGTGAAGTAGCAACCACTCTTTGAGGTTTGAGGGTGGCTGTTAGTTACATTTACTGCTGCATCACTAAAATTAAGTGATGTACTGATAAGCAAATAAAGCACTTTTGTTTTAAACCAAAACATGTTGTTTCAAAGCTGAATCTCATTCCCAGAAGTCTTGTGAAACACGAAATAAGTTGTATGTTCCTTGTGCCTTTTGTAGTAAAGCAGAAGTAGGGTGATATGGTTGCACTCAACTCTTAGGGGACCATGCAAGGACATTTCACCAATGGCCTCTTTGAATGTGTTTTTAGTGGTGTTAAATGAACAGGATAACCCTCATTTTCAGAAGACACTTTTACCATGTAGTTACATAACTAAACTTGTTTATTTTAAAATTTCAAAATAACACCAAAATAATAGATTGCCTTAGTAGATAAGAATCCAGCTTTATTTCTTGTCTTAAGGCTGTAAGAGAGAAAACTTAAATAAAAATTATGTGGACAACCATTCTTCTCTGTTTAGGCTTTTCACAGGACACAAAGCAGCAGCTATTTAGTAGAACTATATTCCACAGTGCACCCGTAACAGCAGTAACTCTAAGAGGCTTAGTCTGTACCTTTCAAAGTGCAGTCTGTGCACAGTGGCTGCAAAGCTATCTCCAATCTAACCTTAAAATAATATGCTCTAAGGCAAGAAGGAAACTGAAGGCCCTCCTCCTAGGGTCCTTTTGTCCGTAGGATGAACAGCTAATATAAGGCTTTGCTTTGAAAATCTGGAACATGATAATCAAAGCAGGGTACATCTTTGTCGCTATGAACATTTGATGCTTCTTCACAAAGAGTGCATGGGACAGCAACCCTGTTAGAGTGGAAGCTATCGTGCTCAAAATGTTCCTGTGTTAAGAACAATACAGGTAAAAACATCAACCAATACCTCCTGCCATCTAATTCTCTCCAGCAGCAATGAGGAATGCATGGCCCTTCAAAGATGGTTAGGCCACAACTCCCAGCGCCCTTCCCCTTTGGCAAGAAATGCTATAAGTTGTAGTCCAGTAATAGCTGGAGGGCCACACATTCCCTAGTCTTGCTCTACAGCAAATGAGACTTCTTTTAAATATTCAGTCAGATGGGTTTCTTAGCTGTGGTCCAGGTACCACATCTCAGTGCCAACTGAAAGCCATCTGCCATTTTTGAAAACTAGAGCAGCTATGCATTAAAGGCAGATATACACATTTGTGTACATGCAGACCCTTCTGCCTGAGGGACTTCTGCAGAAAAAGAAATGAGCTGTGCCATTCTAACTTGCTCTCTCCTCTTCCAGGCCCTACAAAACATGAAATTTGGGTCTACAGCTACTTTTGACATGTAAACAGGGAAGAAATTGTCTTTGTATAGTAACAGTCACCTAAGCATAAGTGACACTGACCAAATCTTTTAAAAACTTGACAAAGGTCTTTGGTAAAGGACAAAAGAAGCTTTAGCTTCCTAAGTAATAGTCTGAACACCAAATGTCTGATTGCAGCACAGTGCACAAAAGTTAAGGCAAAACAGAGACTATTCTTGAAACATACTCAATTTGCCACTATTACCGGATGTCTTTAGGCTACAGTGTGGATACCTGCATGATAAGCACCCGCTACCAAAAGCTTCCACCAGCTCACACTCTGCATAAACAAACAGCAGAAAGAACATGCTTGACAAATATTGCTCTAACTGCTAGAGTAATATTTTTCAGTAACTACAAACAACAGTTCTGCTATAACAGACGCTTGCTGAATGGTTCTCTCTCTCTCTAGAAGCATGCTGGAAGCTGTGACTCTCAAGATGTCACATTGAACTTTCAAAAGGCTTGAGGAGGAAGAAAGAACAACTTTTGTAAAGCAAGGAACCAGACAGATGTCAACAAGTCTGGTGGATTTTGCAGCTACATTTAGCCTGGTCCCTGTGATTTTTTTTTAAACAAGAAAACAAATCAGAAGAAAGACACATTTGTTTTTAGCTTCTCTTATTTTAAGAGTTTGTTCAGTTCTTGCAGTAGTTTCATAGCAGCACTGTTCTGTGGTTCAATTTTCAAAAGGCTGTTAATATCTGCTTTGCTGGATTTATAGTCCTGGAAGTTAAAACAGATTTAGAGATTAGGCAGGGAACTGTAAAGGTCAGAGCTATCGATTTACTTCCTAGAGAAACTTAAGCCCAGGAAAACTTGGAAAAAGCAAATGTGGCACCCCATATTAACACAAAGATGCCAAGTGTATTACCATTTTGGTTGAAGCCATTTTACTATTTCTAAACTGCATTCCTCTCTTCTATCTCTAGTATGACATCAGCCCAACAAGGTTATCCAACAGTCTAACAACCACAAATAAAACTCCCTTGTTCAACTCTCACACAAGGATAAAGAGAAACATAAAGATTCTGTGTTGCTCCTTGCAAATCCAGAATGTTAACCACAGCCCAATTTCCATCCTTTCATTCCTTTTTGCTTGCTAGGCAAATTCATTTTCTAAAGTAGAGAGAGTTATGACTAGCCTATGTGTTAACTTGGACTAGACACTGGAAAGAACACAGTGTGTAATACAGAAATGAGAAGTGACCAACTACCTAATTAGACATGTTAATGTCTTATGTTAACTGAATGAAAAGCGAAAACTTTAAGTACTCTATGAGGGAGAAAGTATTATGTATGCATCTACATCATAAGGATCACTGTCAAATGAATAGTACTGGCATACCTTACTAGATTTTCTTTATAGATCGGCAAGGAGTTATTGCTTCAGATGTGACCATTAAAGCCTATTTTAATGTACCCCCTTTGGATATATTTTGCTCACTACTCTCAATTGGGTGACCTTCTATCACTTATGAATCTACCACAGTAACTCCTTTCCAGTGATCTGGCAATCTCCCAACTATCCTGTTTCCCCGAAAATAAGACCTAACCTGAAAATAAGCCCTAGTATGAGTTTTCAGGATGCTCGTAATATAAGCCATACCCCAAAAATAAGCCCCAGGTAAGTGGAACCCCGCCCTCCACCATCGTGCAGCAACCAGAAGATGATGACATGACTGTATTTGAACAAATGTAGATGGTTGTACATTAAAATAAAATATCTCCTGAATAAGCCCTAATGCATTTTTGGAGCAAAAATTAATATAAGACCCTGTCTTATTTTCAGGGAAACATGGTAGATTATTGCAATGTGTCCTACATCTTGTGAGCCAGCATCTAAATGTAGACATATGTGATAGCTGGGCTTATCCTTGTTAATAAAAAAAACAAAAAAAATCTGTACTAGATCCCTCAAAGTTGGTGAATCACTCCAGTGTCCCACAGCAGGCAGCAGCCAAAGTGTACAGAAAGTCAATTGTGATGGAAAATACAAATAAGGTTTGGAAGCAAGGTGGGCAGAAGAAAAAGTTATTCTCCTCTTCCTGTTTCCCACATTACTGGAACAATAAAGGAGGTGGTGCAGGAAACCAAAGAAATGGAAAGAAAAGGGACAGAAGGGAAGAATTCTACAAACAGAGCTAATGATTGTTCAGAGATGTACTTGGCCAAATCATTACATTTTAGAAGTTTTCTGTCTGCAAAAATATGTAGGTTGCTTCATAATGGTTCTGAGAATAAAGCACCGCCAGTAAAATGTTCTGCATATTAAAAACATGGTACGAAGTGAGAAAATACGTATGAGAGAATATAACAGTTCCTAACCTGTACCTCCCAGCCACTTAGAATGTCAGTAAGTTCCTTTACCTTGAGCTGTTTGTATGCTTGTGCTCGTCTGTAAAATGCCTTAATGTTCTTTGGGTCTATTTTAAGAGCTTCTGAGCAATCCTGAATTGCCTCCTTGTACTGCTTCAGAGTCAGGTAGCAAAGGGCCCTGGAATGTAGACAACAAGTTATAAATGGTTTCTGAAAACAATTGGTTCAAGAATCTTGAATTTTGGAATGATCAAACTGACCCACTGGAAGGACTGTTGGAAGAAATGCTTTTTTTGTATTTTGAAATACTTGCCTTTTTTGAAAGAATAAGCATAAGCATAAAGCCCAACATTAGAAAGTATTTTGAATAAACTACTAGAGCTAAAACTAAAAAATGTGAACATTTAGGACATATCCTGTAACATCTTCTAAAGTTTCACATTTTGCACCCAAATTATCATGGTGGTAATTTTCCTACATTAGCAGTGGTGCCATACTTGATTATTTCCCAAAAGCTGGCTCACTGCTTTTCAGTGATAGCCAATTTAAGTGTCTTCATACTGAACAGTAAATCTCTCACCTAAACTCTTCTTCCAGGACATAAGATTTTTTGTCTCTTCTGTTTCAGAGCTTTGTACATTTTGCAGTAGAAACATACAATGCTGTACCCAGACAATATATATTCTGCTCCAACAAAAGCTAGATTCTGCAACATGCATGAATTATGCAAATGAAGCAAATGCACAATCCTGAATAATTTATTCTGCAGTTCTTGCCATGTTGCATAATTTATTAGGGCCTTCTTAATTTTTAGAAGGTAAGAAGCTATTCAGAATATCCTACGGAACCTGGAAATCTTAATACCATCTTTATAGAATTCTTTGACAACAAAAGGAGGATTTTTTATTTACCTACATATTTTAAATAATCTGTCTGTTAGATGGGCTTACTAGTTCAAAACTTTATGCACCAACATTTTTATTTTTATTGGTTTATACTGCATTTTGTCATATTTGACTTGTTCAAAAACAATTGTGACAGATGAACAAAGTACATAAATTTTAAAAATGGTATTTCATATCTTCTTTCTTCATTGAAATCCCCCTGAAAAACGCCTCTGGAAGTAGCAAAGGGTCGTCCTGAGCAATTATGGGCTGATATGAAAGGCTTTCCTTTCACAAACTTCCTTAAGTTAACTTTTCTCAACAACTGAGGTATTAAAATCAGTATCCGCTTTACTTAGGTTAAATGGATACAAGTGCTTCAGGTTCCAAGATTTTCAGCAAGGTTTGTGAAACTGCTTAAATTATACAGCTCTGCTATCTCATGTGGGAGAAATCTGGGGTTTCCGTCAAATGATGTGGTAGGAGAAAACCATGCTACAGCTATTCTGAAGAATTAAACTATAAGACAAGGGTGGGATTACACATGGCTTCCATCTATTAACTTCAAGTCCTTTGAAAAATATTTATACGGTTCCCATCCAAATGAGTCAGTGTCTCTGACTGGTGCAAACATTGTCAGCCTTTTTAGCGATATGGCAGTGGTCTTAGTTTAAGGAGGAGATAAACACAGGATAAGTAACAAGGAACAATTCTTGCCTGTTGCTTCCTTAGGGGCACTGACTAGTCTAACTGAGAAAGGCCTAACAACAAGAGAAGGGAAGGAGTACATGCAGGGACATCACTGAAATGTACAGAAATGCAAAATTTTCTACTGTTTTCTGCCCTCAGGACAAATGACAACTGGAAATCAAATGTCAATACTCTGACACTATAATACAGCTATCTGATATGACTTCTTGGGAGCGGTGGTGGTTTATTTCTTACGAGTATTACCTGTTAGTGTAAGTTGTACTTTCCAGTTTATGGAGTTTTAAGCTCTCTGTGTACTTTTCAACAGCTTTCTTGTAGTTGCCTTTCTTTACAAATTCATTTCCTTCTAGCTTCAGTGCATTTGCTTGTTCGGTTGCAGCAGCTATAGGCACTGGAATTCATATTCAAGAAAAAAGGTATTATGTAAAAATGACAGAAGATAGTTGCATAATCATTATTAAAAGCAGTGGTCACTTCCTGAAAATAAAGCAGTCATAAATATTTGGGGATGGAAAATTAAAACACTCCCAAAGTCAATTCATTATGTTTCATTTTAAAAAAATTCAAGCAACTGTACTTTCATGGATAGTTCAACCATGCTTTAGAATCCAAATGTAAGCAGTACTCAGTAAAATGATGCCATACAACAGTCAAACAATCCATATATTATCCAGTAGTATCAGAGGATCTCTGTGTTTTTGTGCTATTGCAAGGGAGAAAGATTAAGATGAGAGCCAGTCCCATGGTGTTTACCTTTAAAACATAAAACTGTTATACAAGCATTCTCTCACTTAACACATGTTGAAGTGAGATACTCATACACTAGATAGCATTTTGCACAGGACCAGTCATCTTATGAACCAGCATATACATGTAGACATGTGATGACTGGTCTTATCCTTAGGTAGAACAAGATAGCCATCTCAATCAGTAGATGCTGGGGGTAGTTGTGTTCTGTTGGGAAGACAGAGCTGTATGTGCCCTCTAAAGCAGATTACTGCTTTCAAGACAATCAGCTTCTGGACATGGAATGGGAAGAAAATTATGTCAACCTTTGCCACAGGTTGGGCGACCCTTGCCATATACTATATAGTGGGCCCTGTTTTTGTTCATTATCTGGGATAAGAGAACAAAAGTAGTGGCTGGATGGAGGAATTAATAAAGCAGCTGGTAGACAATGAACTTGACTGCATTCACTCTGGTGGTCACTCATCATGCAAACCTGATTCATATAAAGAGTTTTACCACTTCAGTTACTATTTAACTAGATACAGCCAAATTCCACCTTCACACCCAGCCAGGAGATTGCAGTTAAAATGGAATTCCATCAAATAAAATTGGACATCTGGGATAACGTATGCCCCAATACTGTAATTTTTTTTCTTACAAGAAGGCCATGGTCTTTGGAAGTATTTCTGTATGTCCTGATACAGTGTGATAAAACACCTAGGCCTAGGTATTCCACTACAGTGGTGCCTCGCACAACGATTGCTTCATACAACAACGAATTCACACAGCGATGGGTTTCTTTGAGGAATTTCCCCCATCGTTTAACGATGTTCTCTATGGGGGAATTTCATTCAACGATGTCCCTTTTTTGCTCCTGTAAAAGTGTCTTAAACTGTTAGAAACCTGTTTTAAATGCTTGCAATCGTTATCCCACCTCCTGAACCCTATGCAAACTTAATTTGGTGTTGTTCTGAGTCGTCGTTAATTTTTGGTGAATTTTTTAATTCTCCATTGAAAGCCTTTGAACGGTCCGTTCAAAGGCTTTCAATGGAGAGTAAAAAAAATCACCAAAATTTAACGACGACTCAGAACAACACCAAATTAAGTTTGCATAGGGTTCAGGAGGTGGGATAACGATTGCAAGCATTTAAAACAGGTTTCTAACAGTTTAAGACACTTTTACAGGAGCAAAAAAGGACTTCGCAAAGCCATTGAAATGCATTGAGTTGGCTTCACTGCATTTCAATTGGGGAACCGGGTTTCACTCAATGATGTTTCCTATGGCGATTTTCGCTTAAGGACGGCAATCCGTTCCAATTGGAACGGATTAACCGGTTTTCAATGCATTCCTATGGGAAATGGTGTTTTGCAGAACGATGGTTTCACAAAGCGATGAATTTTTTGGAACCAATTAACATCGTTGTGCGAGGCACCGCTGTATTTACAACACTTGGCTAGAAAGAATTATAGAAAAGGTTTTTACATTTTTATTCTGCTGAAATTGTATCAGTGCCTAGATTACTATTACATCAACACTACACTTAGGCACATCTACAGTAGCTATAGAGATATTGCTCTTATGTATAGCTACTTTAAATGAAGTCACATCTGCAAGGCCAGTTGAGCCTAGTACCAAGGGTACTAGAGGAACCTGCTGGTGTCATCTCAGAGCCTTTGTCTCTAAAGGTAAAGGTCTCTAATCTTTGACAATTCGACGGTACATGAGATCTCTGAAGACAAACACCATCTCCTTCTTCAAAAAGGAAAAAATAAGATCTGACCCACAACTGAATGGTCAGTTAGCTTTGATACCAGCTAACCTTCCAGAACAGATCATAAAATAGGAGGTCTGTGGGCAGCTAGAAATGAACAATGATTCTGCTTCATGTGGTATGAAACTCACACATATGGATCTTGCACCTGCGCAAAACTACACCTGCAGTCTTCTATATCTGAGTAGTTCCTGGCAGAAACCCTGCTACCAAGCCTCAGTTCCACCTTCTCAGTTGTATTTTGTCTATCATAAGAGCAATATATTTGGAATGTGTTTCTTTGGCTTCTCATTGCTGGGTAGATTCTTGCGCCCAAGCTGGTAAAATATGGGAGATGCGCCTGTTAATGGATTTGTATCTGATTAATAAGCCATATCCAAAGAATGCTCATCAAGGATTCCTCAGCATCCTGGAGGAAAATGAGAAGTCAGATGCTGCCAGATTTAGTCCTTGGTCCAATGTTGTTCAGTATCTTTATAAACGACTTACATGAAGGGATGCTCATTAAATTTGCAGATGATACCAAATTCAGAGGGGCAACTAATACTTCAGAATCAGAATTCAAAATGATCGAGCAGATTGGAGTATTCGACCAAAGCACATGAAATAGAGTTTCAACAAGTGAAAACTGTGCCCAAAGACAGGATGGGTAACAGCTGGCTTGTGTGAAAATAACAGCAATGGCGACCACAAGTTGAACATGAGCCAACACTGTTATGTGATAGCAAAAAAGATGAATACAATATTTGTTTGTACAAAAGTATAATGTTTGGCTCAAGCAAAATAATAGTACAACTCAATTCTGCTTTGGTCAGACCACATCTGGAATACCGTATCCAGTTTTCGGCACTATAGTTTAAGAAGGATATTAACTGAAGAATGATACTGACAAGTTGGAATGTGTCCTGAGTGTCCAAGAATGGTAAAAAGTCTGGAAAACAAGTCCTATGAAGAACAGTTGAGAGAAATGGGTATGTTTTATTTAAAAAAGAAGAGCCTAAGAGGTGCATAATAGCCATCTTTAAATATCTGAAGAGCTAAAATGTGGAAGATAGAGCAAGATTGTTTTCTATGGCTCCAGAGGATAGTACTTGAAGCAACAGATTCAAGTTCTAAGAAAGGATATTTCAATTAAACTTTAGCAAGAACTTGCTGACAGTAAGAGCTGTTTGACAATGGAATAGGTCAGCATGGACTCTCTTTCTTTGGAAGTTTTTAAACAGAGGTTGGATGGCCTTTGTCAGCAATGCTTTAGCTGTGGATCTTCTGATTCAACAGAGAAATTAATTCAGTGGCCCTTAGAACTCCTTTCCAGCTCTACAATCTTATAATACTGTATGAAGAAAACCAGTAACATAACGGCAGAAGTTAGTCTTCTGAAGGAAGTCTCTACTCCAGCTAATATTCTGATGACTTTGGCATGTCATTGGGTGCTCTTTTCTTTAGTCATATTACTTGAGAACAGGAGAACTACTCACCTTGCTTTCTTACTGTTGCAGTATCCTTTGCCTTACTTCTTGTAGTAGTCTCTTGGTTTCCAGAAGGAGGTGGCTCCCATCTTCTCTGTGCAGAAACAGGAACAGCTGGGATAGGTGGCAGCTTCTGGCGCCATTGAAAACCATCCTTTTCCAATAAAGCCTTGGTCATTCTGGAAGAAAAATGCATTAAATTTTGTTTAAATCACCTTCTCAGACAGAGATAGCCAACAGGTGTGATCATGCTTCTGTTTCTTTGGTGACTTTTAGAATGTGACTTCCATCACAGTGATCAGGTGTAGATTCATAACGTGATTTGACATAGATGTTTCCTCTCAGATATCCTTGTGCTTATTTTGGGAGAGCAACTACTGCAGCTTCACATGCTACACTAATCCCATCAGTCATGTGAGTTAATGCCTTTTTCTTGCCTCCAGTGATGAAATAAAAAAGTGGTGAAACAACTGCCTGTGTATACCGGCCAAAGTCCTGTTGCTTAGAACAGTAAATTGCAATTTAGCAGACTATGTTGGAGTTAGCCCGTTTGAAACAAGGAAGCGGTCTCACCAAATCCCCATAGATTCAGTGGGTCTACTGTAGTGTGATTTGCTATGTTAAATACTAGGTGTTTGGCCTCTGAATCAAATGTGCTCACTGGCTCAACACTGGTGACAGCAATTTTCTTTGCTCTAACAGAAGCAAACAACCACACAGCACTTCTGTGCCTCAAAAAATGTGAGGAAGCCATTTGTTGCACTGAATCTTGGAGATGCTTGGAAAACCATCCTATTCCCAGGTGCTTTTAAGCATCAACGCCTTCAAGTAGTGGGAATGAACACTCATCCCCACCCTTATCTGTGATGGAGAAGTAGAAGCTCACCCTACCCTCTTTGAGTATGGCATATAAGAAAGACAGGAGCAGAATTAGAACATATTCAGTCTGGCTACCATGCACCTGTGCTTTCATGAGCAATCTTCTTTGATATATGCTGAATGTACTCTGGAAATTAGTTTAGGACTAGGCTAAATGATCTTGATTTATAAATACACAAACACTTCATTTTATGCATACAGGTATGAAGTGGTCGATGCTTCTTGTTTTCCCCATATCTAAAAGCATGGACATGTCATCCTAGCAGGGGATGAATTATGTCAGTTTAGAAATTTCAATGTATTCATTTAAAACGGAGGACAAACATTACCTATTGATGCCATCATGTGCAGCCTGTACAGAACAATCTACTTGCAATACAGTTTTATAGTCCACGTAGGCTAAACTGTATCTCTCAAGAGCTTCGTAGGCTGCAGCTCGTCTCAGCAAGGGTTTGATTCCAAAAGGAACAAGTTCCAGAGCACTAAAGTAACAGAAAAGAGGAGAAGAGGTCAAATTAAGTGGCGGAGTCTGCAGCACCCAAACTCAATTATTGAGAAGTGGATTACTGTGAACAACATCTATTTATGCAACATTCTGATTAACTATACAGTTTGTTTGGCTAAGCTGGATTCCCAACCATTTGGGGGAAGTGATCATCACAATCTGAAGTGTGAATGTCTTAAGTGCATCCATTTCATCAGTGTTGTGGTGATATGCTGAGTCACAAAACACCCGTTTTCCAGAAGGGAAATGGAGGGGGCTAAAAGAAAAGTAACTTGTCCAAAAACTTGAGTAAAGGCAAAGGTGACACTTAGAGCTCTGAAATCAAAAGCACTTTGTTGAACCCATGACTTGTAAACTGCTGAGGCTCAAAGAGCGAGAAGCTTGGTCAAGAAACAGAGTACAGAGGCAGAGGCTGGGTCTGAGCCCCGAATGCTAAATCATGTATTTGACACCATGAAGCATGACAAATATTAATTTTAAAGAAGGCAAACTGGAGATGCTCCAAGAAACACCCACTAGCCAAACACCCACTCCCTCCCTCCCTCCAGAAGAAGAAGAAAAAAACCAACCTGGCAAAGTATACACCTAATCTCTCCCTTAAAAAAAATCAAAATAATATCCTAGACAGTACAGAGAGAACACATTTAATCCAAACACAAAGCAAAATTGACCACATCAAACAAACTAACAAAAAACTTAGGCAACACAAACACATACAGGTACATATAAACCACTTTGGGGTCTTCCGGGATGGCCCCTCCAAAACCCACAGCTCACCATTTTATTTTTTCTGGGAGCCAGATACATTGTTTTGGAAAGCGACCAGCTTGTTTGGGAAGCTTTTTCCAAAACAATTCACTTTGAAAACAATGAAACCAGGCCAGACTTTTGTAAGGCAAAAGTACAGCCTGATTTCATTGTTCTCATAGATATGGTTCAAAACATGCTGAACTACAATGACTCACAATTTTTACTTTCGAAGATTGCCATACGGCATCCCGAAAAATTGGAAACAAAGACAGTGCCAGAGACTGGTGCATCCTTCTGCAGTGCACCAGCCTTCTGCTTTTCTTCAATTATTTTTTTAAATTTAAAACACCTTTTAAAAATAGGTAAAAGGAGGAGAGTTTAACAAATGCCAAGAAAGGTGCCAGTGGTCATTATGTTGGGGACACCAAGATCAATCACATAAAATGTACTGTCTTCTAGATCACTGAAATAAGGAATTCTGAAAAATTATTCTCAATCGTTGCAAAAATGCAGCTTTCCATGACTCAATTTTCATATGCAAAATAGTATTAGACACATACATTTTATTTATTTACTTCCATTTCTATACTACCCTACTAGTGTTGACACTCTCAGGGCCATTCACAATATACAACAAAATCATAAAAACACTATACAATACAAAAATACTATAAAACTCAATAAAACGTGTCCCTAGCTAAAAACCACATTTAAATAAAAATATACAAATTAAAACAATCTGAATATCTCAGGACAATATTTACAATTGGTAGAAGGCAGTTTTACATAATTCAGTCTTAAATAGCTTCCTGAAAGCAGAGAGGGATGTTGCCTGGTGGACCTCTGTAGGGAGCTTGTTCCAGAGGGAAGAGGCCAAAGCCGAGATAGCACAAGTAAGATAAAATGAGTATTGCTTATTATAGGGATGACTCCGATATATTAAAAAAAATAGTTGGAATTGGATTTTCCTATCTCTAGTTTTGGTGGAATGATGTATTGTACTGATATGATTAATTTTCTAATCCACTGGCAATCACTGATATTCTTTTCCCACCAGTTACTTATAATGGGCACAGTAATTGGGATTATACATGGTACATAAGGTAAAGGTAAAGGTTCCCCTTGACAATTTTTGTCCAGTCGTGTTCCACTCTAGGGGGCAGTGCTCATCCCCGTTTCCAAGCCATAGAGCCAGCATTTTGTCCGAAGACAATCTTCCATGGTCACATGGCCAGTGCAACTTAGACATGGAACGCTGTTACCTTCCCACCAAGGTGGTCCCTATTTATCTACAGTACTTGCATTTGCATGCTTTCGAACCGCTAGGTTGGCGGGAGCTGGGACAAGCGACGGGCGCTCACTCCATCGCGTGGATTCGATCTTACGACTGCTTGGTCTTCTGACCTTGCAGCACAGGCTTCTGCGGTTTAGCCCGCACCACCACCACGTCCCTTATACATGGTACATAGTAACCGAGAATATGGATAATCTATACTAGGGTATTCCTGAAAGCTCTAAAATAAGGAAAGCTGACAGGAAATGAATGAAATCATTCAAAATGTGGTGTTGGAGGAGAGCTTTATGGATACCATGGATTGCCAGAAAGACAAATAATTATGCTAAATCAAGTCAAACCTGAATTCTGCCCAGAAGCAAAAATGACTAAATGAAGTCTGTTTACATCATGAGAAGACATGACTCTTCAAAAAATACATTAATGCGCAGAAAGTGGAAACCAATAGGAAAAGAAGACTAAATATGGGATGGATTAATTCAATAAAGGAAGCCACATTCTTGAGTCTGCAAGATCTAAGCAGGGCTTTTAATGATGGAATAGGGTCATTGTGCTTTAGAAGAAACTTTATAGCACATAACAACATAATCTACACCATAACAAAACTTGAAATGTTATAAATATTTTGATAAATTTGTGAAACTGAATCAATCTCTATTATGACCATGTCATTCTCTGTATTTGCCATTTCTAATACAAACGTTACAGACTGGTGCTCAGGTTGCAATTCTACACACACTTACCTAGGAGTGAGTGCGAATGAGACTTACTTGTGAGTTAACTGCCCAGTATTGCCAAGGGAAGTCAACATTTCAATCCCCAGACCTAGGAATTAGAGCCCCAGTGCCTGACATTCACATCAAGAGTTTGATGCTGGAGGGAAGAGGCATTACAGATGCTGCTTCTAGCTGTGGGTGGCAGGTCATTTTTCAATAATATAACTGCAAATTTCATCTTTGCCTCCTGCTATTTTGACAGCTTAAGCATCAACACTGAAAGACATTCCCTACTTCCTAGCCGGGATGACACTGTGATTCCCCTCCTCTCTGGCTAGATACTCCGAACAGGTGTATGGCTAAGCCAGAGACACTGCTTCGGTCCTTCTAGCCTGGGAAGTAGTTCTGAATAGATAGAACTGGTCACTCCCCATATAAACACATATAGAGCTTTAAAGGGTTACTTCTTTGGACTACAACTTCCAAAAGCTCCCAGCCAACATGATTATGGGATTCTACAAATTATACTCTCCAAAAAAGCAACTTTGGCAAGTTCTTTTGGCACCACGGTCTGAGAAATCAAGTTTAAGAACTAGGCATTTGCTACTCTGTTCTCAGGATTGCAGCTACTTACTCAGAACAATCCTTAATGCAGAGGCTACAGTTCCCATCCTTCAAATAGCAGGCAGCACGATTGGAATAAAGAATGCTCTTCTCTTCTGCGTTTACATCCCCTATGTATGAAGAAAGTACAAAGTCATCAAGTCAGCCTTCTAGATATGAGCAAAGCATCTTTGATGTTAATACAATTGAATGGGATTTAGAGTTAGCATCTCTTCCTCTGTATGGTTCTTTTCTGCTCTCTACATTGTGGCCTTCAAGCTAGTAAGTATTATTTGTAAAAGGACTGTGCCTTTATGATCCTACTCGAGTGTTAAGATAATCAGAAGAGGCCTTTCTCTTGGTCCCACCACCTTCACTGGTGCGCTTGCTGTGACACGGGAGAGGGCCTTCGCTTTTGCTGCTTCTCTTCTGCCAGATTTTGGGACTCTCTCTCACAAGCTTTCTGTGAGTGACTGGCTGCCTGAGTGGGGTTTTTTAATGGATCGTTGTGCTTTACTGCTTTGACTGTGGTTTTGGTAAATAAATTGGTATTTAATTGTTTACAATTTTTAGTTTGGTGTTTGCGTGATCCTTTTTAGTATCTGTATACATACTATTTTTTACTTTAAATGTTGTATTTTAATGATGCAACCCACCTTGGGTCCTCTTTAAGGAGCAAGATGGTTTAAAATATTTTAAATAAATAAATAATCCTGTCAGAGAAAAACATCAGAGGCTATGTAATGCTGAAACTAATGGAGAAAGCACCGAGGTGTTATCTACCCCTGCTAGTGACTGGTTATAAGCAAATATAAATATAACTGTTCTGAAACAAATACAGGTTTTTGTAGTTCCACAAAGACCAGAGGCAGATATTATGTGTTCTTTAGAAAATGGCTTCCTGGGTTACACAAAGCTCAGCTCTCCAGAGAGTACTACCTCCTTTCATTTAATAATAGGACTTCTGAGGCCCTTAATTGCATCCCCCATTTCAGCATGCTTTGCTTTCAGTTAGAAATCTGCTATCCCTCATGTTAAAGGAAATCCACAGGATACAAAGGATACACTAGGAAAGAGGTCAAAGCCAAAGCTAGAAAGCAATTCAATTGCTTTCTGTCCCTTACCATAATTCCATGAGGAAGTACAGAAAAGAAACAGAAAGTGCCCTTGGGACACTCAGAGAGATAAAGAAGAAATGAAACAAAAAGCATGCTGTCCAACTCCTGTCTCTCAGGCAAAATTCTGTGAGTAACCAAAACTCTCTCATTGTGACACAACCACTGCAGCAGAAAGCCTGCTGACATAATAAGTCTGAGGCTGTGCAGCAAGTCTCAGAGGCTCCCAGAAAGTTTAAGACCAGGCCATTATGAAGAACTAAACCTTCCACTTCTACATCCACTACAACTTGCCACTTTTGGTATATGTACTCCATTATCTGCCCACTCCAGGAATATGCAGCACGACAAAGAATGCTGTTCCATATTAATCCAGAGGACCATAACACACCTCTGCTCTGCCTAAGAAGCTGGTAAAAAGCCCAGAGCACCCAAAACCAGCTGATGGGATGGAGTTTTTATATTCTGCCATCAGGTACTGTTTTAAAATATTCTGGGTACTGGAATATTTGGAGCTTTAAGGGCATTGCTCTGGACTGTAACTGGGTGTTTATGCTTTATTGCCCTCCAGCCAGAATCTATACCTATAATACAAATTCTTCATAGACACATAAGGGTTTTATTGCAGCCAAGAAAATTCTAGAAAAACCAAGTTAAGCTTCAGCATATAGTACATGTCCTCTGGGAAAATCCTAACAGTGATACAGGCAATCTGCTCAGTTTTAAAGCAATGCTGCATCAAAATCTCTAGCCATCCTGTCTAGCTAAAGTGAAAATATTTTAACTGAAGATGCTGGACTTGTCTAAAGGCTTACCTTTATCACATGTGCATATCCACTCAATAACATAATTACTGATACCCCAGATTTAGGCGAATCTTTGTCTAACCCTGTGGCTTCCAAAAAACATCCCCCCCCCCCGGCTCAGTTTCATCTGCTGGTACAATGGGTATAATCATCTCACAGTGATGTTTCTGCGAGTGCCATAAAGACCTTCAATAATTTTGCAGATATCCTACATAAGTGAAACTCATAGGAAAGCACAAGCTTTGGGGCAAGGGAGGAGGTGAAGGAATTGATTTCACAAGAAAATGCTTGGTAACAGAATATTACATTGTGCTATGTTTCCTCCTAATATATCTTTTAAATGTTTTTTACATTGTAATCTATTTTATATTGTGATTTTAATGATTCTTTGTTTAATAATTTTTAAGTTGCTGTTTATATACTGTTTTTCATGTTCTTTTGATGGTTGGTGAGTCGCCTTGAGTCCCACTGCTGGGAGAAAGGCGGCATCACAATTCGATCAATCAACAGAAATGGGCCATGAAGCCGAATACTGTACATTACCTAATGCCGATACCCAAAGAAGCCCTTTAGAGATGAACAGTAGTTTGTAGCTAAATGAGTGCAAGGGCTCTGAGAGGGGAGGCTGCGCTGAGAAAAGAGAAGTTCTAACTGCCAAGGTGAGAGGAAAAGACACCTGAGGTGGTTAAAAAGACAAAACAAGCCAAACACTGGGGGGGGGGCAAGATACCTCCCCCACGTGCCCTACCCAAGCAAGGCCTCTCTCTCTCACCCTCGGATCCCCCCTCTCGCTAGGGCTGAGGCCTTGCTTGCTAGGGATTCGCCCTCCGCCGCTGCCACTAATATACCTGCCGCTTCCAGCAACTCCAGCGCCCGGCCGTAGAGGGCAGCCGCCTGGCTGTACTGCCCGTTGCGGAACTGTTCGTTCCCCGCTTGCTTAAGGCCCGCGATTTGCGACGCAGGAGCCATGAGGAGGGAGGAAAGGGGGAGATCTCAAAAAGCCGGCCGGTACGACGGCGCCGCCTCCCCTTATGGAAAGTATCAGCCGCCGCCGCCGCCGTAGTTTCCTTTCCCCGTGCTCGGTTAAAAGGAAGGGCGGGCGCCATCCGGCGGCGCGACTCCTCCTCTTTCCTTCAGAGGCGCCTGTGCGCCAAGCGGCCCCGACGCCGCAGCCCGTAGGCGGTTCGATCCTCTCTGTCTGCGCCTGGGCTCACAGTGCTGTCTACTCGGACACACCGGGTTTTGTTGTTTTTAATGGGAATTTCCCCTCAATTGGTGTATGCAGGGGTAGGCAACGTGTATTCACACACACTGAATGGGAATGTTATTAATTGTTCCGTGTCCCCTTGAAAAGAAGTGGTATCTCTGTCATATCATTAAAGCAAAGTCCAGTTTTAGACCAAAAGGGAGTAACATGAGGTGACTAACAAGCTGTATTCATTTAGATTTGCCTTTCTAAGAGGATAACATGTTTTCTTTTTTTCTTTTACTAACAAGCGCATTGTGGTCTGTTAAGGTCTACCCGGTCTGTTGTGGTGCAGACGTCTGTCAAACACTGATCATTTATCAAGTGAAGTGATGAAGCATCTGTCTGCTCCAGGGCTGGCAGACTTTTTTTATTTATTTTATTTATTTTATTTATACCCCGCCCACCTGGCCTAAAAGGCCACTTTTGGCACTCCAGATGTTTTGGACTATATCTCCTGCAGTCCTTTATCACTAACAATACAGGCTGGGGATTCTGTAAGTTGTCCAAACCATGGAGTGCCAAAGGTTCCCTATCCCTGGCCTAGTCCATGTTAACTCTGGACATATGTCAGAGTATCTTTTATATACAGTATTTATATCAAAGCCAGGTTTTCTAAGCATAACTGAGGCACTTTAAAGGTTGCCATAAGCTTCATGATGTACTGTAGTTTATACAATAATAAAACAGCCTTTGAAGTGCCAAAAATATCCACCCTATTTTTTTGGAGCTGCCGTAACAAATAATTGCCCTCTAGATAGAGCCTTGAGTCTGCGGAAGACCATGAAAATACTATATGCCATAATACATCTGGTAATAAAGATTCTCACAGACCTCTGCATGTTTACTAAAAAGAACCTTATTTATTTATTTGTATTGCCTATCTGGCTACAAGGCCACTCTGGGTGGTTTACACTCAACAGAATGGCACATTAAAATATAAAACAAACAAATCAAAATTTACAACATACACAATAAAGGATATCAACTTAGACATGAATAATAACAGTTTAATGGCAAAAAACGGAGCAGAAATAAATACTGAAAAGTGCAGCTGCAGTATTCTGATGTAAACTCCAGAAAAGCCTACCTAAAGAGCTATGTTTTCAAAAATTATTTAAAAGTTCCCAATGAAGGGGCCAGGCAGATATCAGATGGAAGATCACTCCAGAGATGGGAGGTCACTGCTGAGAAGGCAGTTACACATGCACTGGTAACATCTCGTATAGATTACTGCAATGCACTCTACGTGGGGTTGCCTTTGAAGATGGTCCAGCGACTGCAACTGGTCCAGAATCGAGCTGTGCGGCTGGTGAGTGGTGGGGCCACTAGGGAACATATCAAGTCAATTCTATTTAAATTACATTGTCTACCAGTTGCTGTCTGGGCCCAATTCAAGGTGCTTGTTTTGACATATAAAGCCCTAAACAGCTTGGGCCCTGGATACCCAAAGGACCGCCTCCTTCCATATGAACCTACCCAGCACTTAAGCTCTAGCCAGGGGGCGCTTTTGAAAGAGCCATCCCTCAAGGAGGTAAGAGGGATGGCTTGTAGAGAAAGGGCGTTTTCATCAGCTGCCCCCAGATTATGGAATGCCCTCCTGACTGAGATTCGTCTGGGTAGTGTGGGCGGCATATAAGTTAAATAAATAAATAAATAAATAAATAAAAATAAGGCCCGTTTTCTAGCCTTCTTTCCAGGCCTCTCTTGGGGTAGGTAATCTCAAATGCCCCGCCTGGAAGGATCAAGTGGGTTGGATCGATCTCACCAGAAGGAGGCATTTTGTTAGGTATCAAGTTCCCAAAATATTTAGGGCCTTGTATGTCAAAGTCATCACCCTGAAGTTGGCACATTCCAAACAAATCATTTTTTTTCTCCTGTCAGCTTTGCTAACCAGCTTTCACACCCATACATAATGGTCAGAAATACAAGAGTGTGGATGGTATTGGTCTCCAATGACAGATACTTACCTTTGAATACCTTTTCTAATTCCTTCATTGCTCCCCTTCCTAGTCTTGGCCTTCTCCTGATTTATTGGCTGCAGTCTCTGTTTGCATTGATGATTGAATGCAAAATCTTTCTCTATTTCACACTTTTCATTGCCCACATTAAAGTCATGCATAGTTCTTCTGTAGCCACTCTCAGTTTCACATGCTCAAACCCCTTCACCACGTTAAGGTGTGCGTCCAAGAAGTGTGTGTGTTGGACTGATATCATTATATTGAATCTCCAGGTTTCAGTCTCCAATGAGACATGAAATTGATTGGTTAAATTTAAATCAGTCACAGTTTCAGCCAGAACAACCTGACTAGATTGTTTTGGGTTGTTTGTTTAGTCATTAAGTTGTGTCCAACTCTTTGTGACCCCATGGACCAGAGCATGCCGGGCCCTCCTGTCTTCCACTGCCTCCTGGAGTTTGGTCAAATTCATGATGGTAGCTTTAGTGACACTGTCCAACCATCTCGTCCTCTGCCGTCCCCTTCTCCTCTTGCCCTCACTCTTTCCCAACATCACGGTCTTTTCCAAGGAGTCTTCTCTTCTCATGAGATGGCCAAAGTACTGGAGCCTCAGCTTCAGGATCTGTCCTTCCAGTGAGCACTCCGGGTTGATTTCTTTCAGAATGGATAGGTTTGTTCTCCTTGCAGTCCAGTGGACTCTCAAGAGTCTCCTTCAGCACCACAATTCAAAAGCATCAATTCTTCAGCAGTCAGCCTTTTTTTATAGCCCAGCTCTCACTTCCATACATTGCTACTGGAAAAAAAAAACATAGCTTTGACTATGCAGACCTTTGTCAGCAAGGTGATGTCTCTGCTTTTTAAGATGCTGTCTAGGTTTGTCATCACTTTCCTCCCAAGAAGTGGGTGTCTTTTAATTTCATGGCTGCTGTCACCATCTGCAGTGATCATGGAGCCCAAGAAGGTAAAATCTGTCACTGCCTCCATATCTTCCCCTTCTATTTGCCAGGAGGTGATGGGCCAGTGGCATTGATCTTAGTTTTTTAGATATTTAGTTACTTAGATCTTAGATATTTCTTCCAACAATCTTAATTCCTGCTTGGGATTCATCCAATCCTACCTTTTGCATGATGTATTCTGCATATAAGTTAAATAAGCAGGGAGACAATATACAGCCTTGTTGTACTCTTTTCCCAATTTTGAACCAATCAGTTGTTCAGGAGAGCCATTCATGTCACCTGAGGCTTGTTTGATAAAAGGCAAAATATCAGTGTAACAAGTCAATACAATTTCAGTCTTCTAAGATAAGTCAGAGGGTAGTTGATTTACATTGCAATGCCCTGTCCCCTCCGAAATCTTAATGTTTATTAGGCATTTTTTCTTGTAGTACGCAAGGGCAGCCCTCCCATTAGGCAGAGAGCCACCACAGCCTGCTGAATTCGGGGTGTCGTTAATTTGGGTACCTAAAGGTTTTGGGACAGTCTTATCTGCTAAGCATCCTTAGAGCACAGAGATACAACCACGTAGGGCTGTACCTTAAAAAACGACTGTTCTATGTTCTCTAAAGCCCCTTTCATGGAACAGGAGGTCACTGCATTCAAGCCATGTTCTTTGGTTAATCCTCCCTGAAGGACCAAGGCAACCCAACGAACGGCCGCTGATGCGGAGAAGGAGGAGAATTGCCGCCAAGACCTTAGAAACCACGTGGGTCGCGCTTTGTTTCCTCCCCGGCTTTCTTTCCGTCTGGTCTGTTAATTTCTAGCGGGCGGGCCGCTGATAGGCTGCGGCGAGGCGGAAGTGTCCGTGGGGCTTGGAGGGGGGGCGTGGTCGAGAGCCTCAGTCGGAGCAGAGAGCGCGGAAGAAGGGAGAGTGTCCGGGATGGAACGCTGGTGACTGCCGGAGCGCGCGCCCGCCTACTCGCCCCCCTGCCACTCTTTTTCTCCCCCCCCTTTCCCGTTTAGTCGGTGACGGCAGGGACTGCTTCTCAGGCGGCCATGGAGACTGTACAGCTACGCCACCCGCGCCGGTGAGAAGCCGGCTTTTGGAGGGGAGGGACGGGGAAAGCATTAAGGGTGAGAAGGGTACTGGGAGCGGGGAGTGGTGCTGAGCTGTAAGGGGTGAGCAAAAGGGAAGTCAGCTGGGATTAGGTATGAATGACACTTCTCTCTCTCCCCCCCCCCCCGTCCTTCCTCTTTTTTGACACCCTCTGCAGAACACTTTCTCGTGTCATTTGCTTTGCTCGCCTTGGTTCTCAGTGTTTTCAAGCAGGGTATGTTCCGCTGCTGGCTAGGGAGGTCGGTGCTGTCCAAAGAAAGAAAGAAAGACCTATTAGATGCCCTTTTAGAACTCCTCACCTTCCAGATTACTTGCTTGAACCGGAGATTCCAAGTGGTATAAAATGGTGGCGTTCTTGTCACTTGGAGGGAACGATCAGAGTTGGTGGCTTTTATGTTTCTTCTCACATCTGCTTGTCTGTTATAGCAATTGGAAAGGTGCCCACAAGTGTGGAAGCACCTTGTGCCGTGGGTTAGGAAAAGGGTGTTTTTGATGATAGACGTTAGGAAAAGGGTGTTTTGGTGATAGACTGTGTATGGCATCTAGTCTTCCTTCATCTGCAAAGACCTGAAGTTCAAAGGCTCTCCAGTATTGGACCAACTTATTTAGCCTGCCTATTGCTGTATGTTACTGTTCTCATTTCTTTATCTTGCATGTGTGCTCTATTTTCCTTCAAAACTAATCAGAAATGAAAAAGTAGTGATATTGGAGGTGTGATAAAGCATATTTCAGAACATATGAAGTTATTATGAGTTAGGTTACGGATTTATTTTTGTCTGCTCTTGACGAATCTAGTAGCAGCAGTCTTTTCTCGGCTTCCTGAGATGTTAAGAATTGCTCAAAGGACCTTTTAGGTGCAAAATGTGCTTCTTTCCACTATATTACTGTCCAGCCTTAAGTTATTAGGTACAACACATCCACTGAAGATGAGTGACATGGATGAGCTCTTCCAAATGTGAAACCCTCCAAGCATATTGGACTTTAATTCCCATTATCCCCAGCCATCATGGCCTGACATTACTATGTAGAATGCTGGATCTGAGAATGCAACATTGCTGAAGGATTTATTTGCAATGTAGCACCCAGAAACATAGAATTCTTCTGGGAATCTTTACATAAGTGGAACTGGAAGGGGATGTTCCTTCCATAGTTCCCCATATAATCTCATAACCTGTTCCAGAAGTATGGAAAAACCTGCAGACCATGTTTTTGAGTTGTGGGGAAGGGGAAGAAAGTCTGTGTTACACTACTGCTTGAGCCATTACTATGACATTGGAATTAGGCCAGTGAATTCTCTAGTACTGTACTAATATGTTATATTTGGCTTATTGTTTTACTGATTTTAGAATTTTGAGAAAGTTAAACCAGATCACCTGCAGAACAAATAACTACATTCTTGTCCATTTTTCAGAAGTTATGCCTAATACGACATGAGTGTGTGGTGTTAGACTATATTTTGCTAATACCGTAATAGCTTAAATCTCCTTCACTTTAATGTGTCTCCATTGGTGTGTTAATACTTCTCTCACAGCATACAGGTGGCTGCAGTCTTGTGAATCTAGGAGGAGAGAAATAACTGAAAACGTGGTTGTAGTTGTCAAAACTGGAATGCTTTTTTTCTCAGTTAACCTAGTAGAATTTAAGTCAGTGGTTCACAACCTTTTCCAAGTTGTGACCTCCTTTTATAATAGCTAAGTTAACCTGGTACCCCCACCCTATGTTTGCATAAAAAGCCATTTTTAATAGCTTTAAGTCATCCTGTCTCGGAATATAGGGGCCTTTTGCTTCCTTTAAAGGGCTTGTTTGTCATACATATGCATAGATGCTGACTTTCATATCGCACTCCAAAATGTCGAGAAAGAAATTATTTAACACATATAAAGAGACCCGTGCCCCCCCCCCCCCCAACACTTAACAACTTCCTTGGCAGGCACAACCCCCAGGTTGGGAAACACTGACTTTTTTCAGATGGCCAGATGAGCTGCAACAAATCACTTAAACATATGCTACAGTTGTGTCTCAATGTAATGGTATATCCCGTTATGAGTCTTGCCACACTCTAGGCTTCTACCCCCCCATTGCATTTTCAGCTACACTTAGGAAATCAGGAGTTCTTATATTCATCACAGTTTAATGTGTCACCAGAACCCAAAGCAGCAGTAAGTGTTAATTTAGTTTTTTTAGTCAGTTTCAGAAACTCTGGTTTAAAATACTGTATGTTGTTCCCATGGTTGACATTATCTATGGTATTTTGTGTTGAGTTACATATTGAATTGTGGTTAATCCAAATTTGAAACAAGTGCATGAAATTGGGGATAGACAACTATACATCTTAATTGTTTTTATACAATTCTAAGCCATATTTTAGTACTATTCAAATTAGTTTTTTGCTTTGAATGTTAATATGAAAAAGAAAATGCACATCTTTTGGTTGAGAAACCTGTTCATAAATTAATGTTTAAGACAAGTATTTTACTTGACGGGGTTGTCATTTGTCATGACATTGCAGCTATCGGAAGAAAAACCAAGTGCTTAAACAGTTCACTAAAATTTCTGTGTTGGTTAGAATGCTATCAGAGAAACACAGCTTTTTCTGGATGGCACATTTGCATGCTGAGCAGTAGAGGCCACTTCCTTTGTTTTGTGGTATAGAGAATGCTAGTTTCTTTGCTTCTTTAAAAAAACCCTTCACAAATGACACTCATCTTCGTTTCCTATGCACTAGGTTGTTATTGTTGGTGTGTGTTTGTTGTGTCAAATTAAAGAGGACTGAATGAAAAAGTTATGATTGAACTACCATGTTTCCCCGGAAATAATTTATTTATTTATTTATTTACAATATTTTTTAGCCGCACCATTGCCAGTGGCTTCTGGGCGGCGTGTGTTTAAATAAGACAGAGTCTTATATTGATTTTTGCTCCAAAAATGCATTAGGGCATATTTTCAGGGGATGTTTTGTTCTTTTCATGTACAACAATCTGCAGTGGTACCTCGACTTATGAACGTCCCGACATATTACCATTTCGAGTTACGACCCTCCGTCTTGCAGGATTTGTTTGCTTTTTGGTTCCCCCCCCATTTCCGATGGGTCTTTCAAGATTTGTTTGCTTTTTGCTTTGCTTTTTTTGCATTTCTGAAGGGTCTTGCACGGTTTGTTTGCTTTCTGCTGTGGGTTTTTTGACATTTCTGAAGGGTCTTGCACGGTTTGTTTGCTTTCTGCTTTGCTTTTTTTGCATTTCTGAAGGGTCTTGGACAGTTTGTTTGCTTTCTGCTTTGCTTTTTTTGCATTTCTGATGGGTCTTGTATGGTTTGTTTACTCCCCCCCCCCCAGCCAGAATGGATTAGTCATGTTTCTGATGGGTTTTGCAGTGTTTTTTATTTATGGGTTTGTTTGTTTTTTGGTAATTTCTTTCTTTCTTTCTTTCTTTCTTTCTTTCTTTCTTTCTTTCTTTCTTTCTTTCTTTCTTTCTTTCTTTCTTTCTTTCTTTCTTTCTTTCTTTCTTTCTTTCTTTCTTTCTTTCTTTCATAGATGAATCCAGAACCAATTAAGTTTGTAAGTCAAGGCAGCACTGTACATTGATTCAAAAACAGTCATGTCATCTTCTGCTGGTTGCTGCACAATGGTGGAGGGCGGGGTTTCACTTTACTGGGGCTTATTTTTGGGGTAGGGCTTTTATTACGAACATCCTGAACAATCATACTAGGGCTTATGTGCAGGTTAGGTCTTATTTTCAGGGGAACAGGGTACTGTTTGCAATTGCTAGTGATTACAGAAATTCTTACTCGCTTAACAAGGATAATCCGTTCCAGCAAAACCGCTGTATTGCAAAATCCTCATTAAGTGAAATAAAAAATCCCATAGAAACACATTGAAAACCCATTCAATGCGTTCCAATGGGCTGAAAACTCACCGTTCAGCGAAGATCCTCCATAGGGGCAGCCAATTTCAGTGCCTGTAAAGTGAGGAATCTGTCCAAAAACACAGCGGGGAGCCATTTTACAGAGCCGGCGGCCATTTTGAAGCCGCCGATCAGCTGTTTTAAAAACATTGTCTAGCGATCGTCGGGAAGCGAATTTTGCCCATTAAAACATTGTTTTACGATCACAAAAGCGATCGCAAAACAGTCATCGTATAGCGGTTTCGTCATTTAACAAGGCAGCCATTAAGCAAGGCACCACTGTACTTTTTTTGTTACATGAAGTCATTGTTCAGTTCCAGTTGTCGTTATTGTACCTGCTCTCTAGCAGTCCAGTGCTCATGCTCAATAAGCCTGATTAAATGTTACTGTGGAAAAAAATAGTTTACAGTGAGGAAATAGAAATGGACATGTTAATCAGGGTAGAGAGGCTGACCAATTGAGTGCCAGTTGTATATCTGTACATGTGTGTGTATTACACTCAGGCCCATGTTTGTATAATTGTCAATAGTTTTAAATGACTTGAAATTGCATATATGGAAGGTTTCTTATGAATGGATGGAAATAAATTTTGTAATTTATTTATTATTTATTTAAAATATTTTACCCTGCCTTTCTCCTTTAAAAGGACCCAAGGCAGTTTACAACAATTAAAGACAATATTTAAAGTTGAAAACAATGAGTATACATTGGCAGTTAACATCATTAAAAGACAATATTTAAAGCTAAAAACAATGAGTATAAAGAGACATCTTACATCATTAAAAGGCAATATTAAGGCAAAGATCAACAAGTATATAAAAATTTAAAAGGCTTAACTCTCAGAAATGGAAACGCAAAAATGGAAAACGCAAGTAGTACTAAAAATCCAGTCAAAGCAGTAACACATAACAATCTATCTAAAAATCACACACATGTAGCTGGTTAGTGAGAGAAGACTTGCTTGAAGAGAAAGATCCTTGCTTGCTTTTGGAAAGAGAGCTTTTAATAAGCTTAAATTAAACGTTCCCAGCACCTGATCCAAATTAGGCTGGGTGCAAAATTACACAACAGGATACTCAATATTTCAGCAGTTTTTTTTACTAAAATAGTTAACCTGCTTCTAACCTTGACACAGAACATATGCTTGATATGAAGTTGGCTCCTGAAAGTACTTGCACAGCAGCACCTATACTTCCCATCAGTTTGCCCTATCCTTGCTTTCTGTATTAGTGTGTGTCTCAAGTACTGTATATCTTTTTCTCAGTACCCTTCTTGCTATTTGAGAACAGTGTCCTATCAGCTGGGTTTTGTTCAAACAAGAGCCAATCTTCTAGTCTTATCACTGAAGTCAGTTCTGGTATTTCACAACTTCCGAGGTTTGAGCTTTCATAATATTTCCTCATTTTTAAAAGTCACTGTGCACCTCATACATAGTATTATTTTTTCTGCTGTGTTCTAAAACATAGGCACTTAACATTTGTGGTCCTCATGGGTGTGAGCAGGAGGTTTTGGGGGACTAACTGGGCCATAGTTGGGCATGCACTTTTGTTTACCATTCTTACTGCACTCCTGCTTACTGAAATAAAGGGCTTTCCCCAGGGCATTTGAGCATGATGTACTATATACAGTATGTAATGCATTACAATGCACTCCAAGATAAATTGATTTGAAAATTGATTTTTATAACATTTCAAAATCATTGATTTTTATCCACTCTAGTACACGGTATTTTTTCTGTACAATTCAATTCAAATTTGTACAATTTTCTGTGTACATTTCTTTAAAATCCTGTTTTTAAAAAGTTCATTAACCATCCCTTTGCCAAATGACAGTTTAATTGAACTCAGCTATAAGCACAATGGACAAATCTAGATTATAGTCGCCAGAACAGAAATCCAGTAACATTTTATCAAAAAAACAAAGCTGAGAGAAAAGATGGTATCAGCAGCATAACCCTTGTATAAAATCTATTGAACACAATTTAAGCTTACATGATGAACATTAAGTAGATTTGGGAACTTCATTTTTTGAGAACTACTCTGGACCATTGCAAGGACTCCTTTCAAATTTTATAAGAAAGTCTTTAAGGGTTGAAACTGATGGGGAACTTTGTCATTTTTACTTTTCATTGCAACAATCTAGGATATGTTTTAAGTTGATAATTCTCTGAATCTCTATTAGAGGCCCACCTTCCTGTTGAATTTTAGCCAACAAAGTAACTGATTCTAGTCTTCCTTTGCTTAATTGTATGCTTCTTATAGGGACGTGGTGGCGCTGCGGGTTAAACCGCAGAAGCCTCTGTGCTGCAAGGTCAGAAGACCAGCAGTCCTAAGATTGAATCCACGCGACGGAGTGAGCTTCCGTTGCTTGTCCCAGCTCCTGCCAACCAGCAGTTTGAAAGCATGTAAAAGTGCAAGTAGATAAAGAAGTACCACCTTGGTGGGAAGGTAAGACGTGTCTAGTTGTGCTAGCCACGTGATCAAGGAAACTGTCTTCAGACAATCGCTGGCTCTATGGCTTGGAAACGGGGATGGCGCTGTGGCCTAGAGTTGGACAGGACTGGACTAAATATCAAGGGGAACCTTTACCTTTATCTGTGCTTCTTATGTGTTAACTTCTGCGAGGCAATAATGTATTAATGATCTTTCTGGACAAGAAAACAGTACATCACATTTTGACAACTCTTCCCTTTTCTTGCAATACTGTGTCCCTTTGTCATGTATCTCATGAATAGCATTTTATGCTGACTTGAAAATTTCACTGTGGCAACAGTGATCCACTGTAGGAGGGTTAGAAGAACTCTGTCATCCTGCATATCTGTGGAAGCCACAGACATCTCTCCTTTCCATGCCCTGAAGAAATATGCATTCATGGCACTTCAGTATCTCATGTAAGGGCTTTTCTCAGCATGAGCAGGAGACAGTTAGATATGCCCCTGATCTGATCCAGTATAGCAGTCATCCTGTTATTAATAAGTTTTCTTGAATGTAATTTTTGATAAGATTAAATTTAAATGAATATATTCTTATATGCTTATGATTGTTATTTGCAGTCACATTTCCTGTAGATGATAACTAAGTTTTAAGAAACATTACTGAAGGACGTCTCTAAAACCTGCATTCTGTAACTCAGATTCTCTTCCTTTGGGTACAGGCAGCTCAGGAAGTTAGATGAAGACAGTTTGACAAAGCAACCTGAAGAAGTGTTTGATGTGCTGGAAAAACTTGGAGAAGGGTAAGTGTACATTATGACAAATAGTTGTCTTACTTTTGTGATGAAAGGCATGTGTTGAACAATTACTGCTACTGGTACGCCTACGGGTTGTGTTTGTCTCTCTCTCTCTTTGTGATATCTCTACAGAAGCTCACATACCATTCAGACAAACAGGTCCTGATGAAGCTTATGAATAAAACTTCAGACTTGCTGTCTTCAAGTATAAGATTTGTTCAGGGAAAAGCCCTCTTTTGCATAACGCAGTAAAAGAAGGTACTTGCAGAATTATTTTTCTGCATCAGGCTAGGTCATGTAGTTTGCAATCCGATGAAATAGAACTCTATGCACATCTAATGGTTTTGCCATTTTTAGTTTTTACAAAGTTTTTTCTTGGCTATCTATCACTACCAGCAGCAAGTGGCTGAGCACCTTCTGAATATTTTGGAGTACAACTCGCATAACCCTAATCTCCATACCCATTGAGATGATGCAAGCTGTGCTCCAGAAAGTCTGGAGGCACCTAATCGGCTGTAGCTGGTCCTGGCTAACTGAGTGAGAACCCTGAGCAGCTCCTACTGTCTGTACTGTACTTGGTTCCTGCCATGTAGCAGTTGTGTGCATGCAGCATTTAAAATCATGGTCTCTGCAAACTGACTTCAGCATATTGGATCTGGTTATATTTGTCTGTCTCATGTAGTATTTTCTAGGTGGGAATTAATATCAATAAACTATCCCATGTGTCATTTGCATGAGTGATGTTTTGCTGTCTTGAAATAAAAAGACCTAGATCTGCCAGGAGTTTGAAAATAGTATATTTTAGGCCTAAAGTGCATTATTAATAAAAACTGGGTTAGGAATATGTGGCAGGTAAGAGTCCATCTCCCTCACTACACCTAAGACATTATTTTACATTGTATTGATGTTTTATTTAATTCCCACCTATTCATGTTTCTAGTTGTTATGGTCTTCAGATAAGCTTGGACATACGTAAATTTAAGCATTAGATGAGAAGGAAACTGGAAGTGTTCCAAATACATCATATCAGCTGAATTCCTTATTTTTCATGGTGAAAAATCCCCTTCATTTGATATTGTATCTGAGCTAAATAAAGATACCATGTCATGATGAGCAATTTTAAGTACTAGAATTGTTGTATAATTATTAATTTTTATACTTGGGAATAAGGAGGTTTGGCTTCCGTCAGCATATCCTGTATTTTCTATATTTGCGAGACAAATTCCACAATCTTCACATGAGTTATTTATGCAGTAGTTCTTGAGTATGTGGCACACTCCCCGTGTACATGTCAAGAGCCCTGCTTTTTATTTTGTTCTTCTGCTGCTCTGTTTTTAATAGGTCCTATGGAAGTGTATTCAAAGCTATCCATAAAGGAACTGGCCAGGTTGTTGCAATTAAGCAAGTTCCTGTTGAGTCTGACTTGCAGGAGATTATTAAAGAGATATCAATAATGCAGCAGTGTGATAGGTAAGTGCCTGTGCTCAGTATGCTCACTCACCATGAGAGACAACTCCTCTGTAGCCTTGTTAGTGAAGCTGTACAGCTGGCAAATTTTACCATATGCAGAAAACATAGCTTTCTTTTTATGTACCAAATAGGCGGGCGGGGGGGGGGGGAGAGAAAAAGGGGTCATTTCATTCCAGTAGCCTGAATTTTTGTACGAGGAACCAGAAATTTCTATCAAGGAAGTGGTGTAAGAGGAGAACTTGGAAAATAAATAGTTACTTAAACAAAAAGGATGATCTTCTTTTGCTTCATATAAGAAGAGTGATTTGCATCTCACTTTTTTAGTCAACATTTCTTAAAAATATAGACTTAAATGCTACTAGATTTTCCAAAATCAAGAAATAGCACTTTATAATGAAATAGCATTTTTCATCACACATCCCCATCTTTCTTTGTCAGAATTTGCAGGAAATTATAGTAGTGAGGAATTAACTTTTTTTTTCAGTGAAAGCAAGCTTATAGAAGTTAACTCATTGTTTCATTATTGTCTGTGGACGAAGTGGTTGGTGATCTCCCTTCCTTCTTCTGGGCAATTGTGTGAAACAACAGTGATGAGACAATATGGGAGACATCTTCATGGCACAGTTCAAGGACAAAGACCTTTCCCAATTTATGTGCATGTGTCACAGGCTTTAGGAGTGTCAGAAGTGACAACAGATAATAGCTTGGCCAAGAGGGAATTTGTTTACCCTACTTACGTCTATAGTGTTATCAAACTTAAATTTGTTAATTCTTTTAAAACCTTTGAAGAAGGCCAGGATAAGCTATATTTTAAATAAATAATTACATGGGAAGGAATAAACCTGTTGAACTGGAGGGGGACATGTTTTATCTAGCAACAAAAAGCTATCAGTAGTAGCATATCCAGAACTGAATGCATAATTTAGTGGCCAAACTCCTCTTGGACAAGTCCATGGTTATAAAGACTGATGATGTCATGACTCATAGATGCTAATCTTTCGAATTTTCCATCTGCCCAGAGCAGGTTCTGAGGCTCCCCAGGGATCCCTTTCAACCTGGAGGCAACTTGGGGAGTCTCAGGACCAGGCAAAAACCTTTAATATCTGAAAATCTCCCCCAGCAGTCCGCAAATTGCGGCATCTGGTGGTGAGTTTTATAGCCTCCCCCCCATCATAAGCTGCATGTCTTTTTTCTAAAAGTCATATTTTCAGGCACTGGAAATGTCAATGATAGAAGTTTATTGTTCCAGGGTCAGCAAGCAAGAGTGGTGTTTTTTTCTTGGGGGGGGAGCTGGCAGGGGAAATTATATGTTTAAATGGAGTGGTACTGAATAGTAGTTTAAATCAGACCCACACTGGCTATTAATGAGCTGGCATGACCATTGTCTTTGGTAGAAAATCATTTGTATGAATCAGTCAAAGCTAATGTATTCTTCTGCCTATTCTTGTTATGTAGTTCACATCTTTTTGTACCTCCGAAGAGGCAGGGTAATAAGCCCCCTAGTTTACTCTCAACCCCATTGAAACTAGACATTTCATAGGAAATCTACAGTTGACATGGGCGGAATTTTCCAGTGAGAAACATAGCAGTGGGACTTCATTTCCCCCCCTACATTTTGCGTAGGCATTGTAGAGTATCAGGTGTAGGGGGGATACTTGCAACACTTCAAGTGCTCTGTACAGGAATTTTAAGTGACACAGGTTTCATGTCTGCAATATTGGCTGAACATTGCAACTATTATTTCGATGCTGGGACAAAACAAGTGTTTGTATTAAAGACCAGCTATACAGCATATGCGGTTGTTATCATAGTTAAATAAATACATTCTACAATAATTATTACCCATGATTCTCAGCTTGGGTACTGCTTTGCTCTTCTTCAAAGGGCGAAGCCCACCTTCAAAGGATGCACTTTATATAGAACGGCTGTTGTTTCCTTGACAGTACCTTCCCCATTAAATTATTGGGCACCCACCAAAGCTCAAGTAATTCGAACGTATTCACTGTGCAGATCAGCCCTTTGCGCATCTTTCATTTTAGTTTCTAAAATGCACTCTTCTGACACAATTTAAATTTCAGACCTGAAAGAATGTGCCAAACGTTTCCTTTTTCCTCTGCTCTTGCTTTTAATCAGGCTTATAACTTTGTATAAAATCTAGGATTTAAGTCTGGCTTTTGGCTTGCATTTTGTATATGTGTATTTATTGAACAAACACATTCTCCTAATTTTTTTCTTTAGTCCTCATGTAGTCAAATATTATGGCAGCTATTTTAAGAACACGGACCTCTGGATAGTCATGGAATATTGTGGTGCCGGATCTGTGTCTGATATCATTCGACTACGAAATAAAACCGTATGTGCTTCTTCAACATTTTAATACATATTTGACTTCTTTGCAGATAAAAGCATTGGGTACTGACAAGACATATTAACTAGTCTTGTTAATATGATACCCCAAATGTCTACCCATTAGCCTTATTTCTTTTGAGTGACGTGAGATGTGAAATATACTAGTGGAATTTTCCTTTTTTGTATTGCCACTGATAAAGTATTGGCATATTTAGTTAGTGGGCTCTCACCTTTTCTCTTTGCATGTGTGTACAGCCGTGTATAATGAAACATTGCATTTGCAGATGTATTTGGCTGCATGTGCTATATGTGATTGCTGGGATTATATGAAAAGACAGTGGGTTATGTCAGCTACCATTTACTTTAGGAGAACCTTGTACTGTAGCTTAATCTGGAGTAGTTGATAGATTCATGATCAAAGTAGCTGATGTCATACCCTGAAGACTGCAACTTTGTGGTTTTCAGTGCTTATTATATCTGCTACCAGGGCCTACAGGAAGTAGCAGCAAACTAGGCAGAGACCTGCCGAATGGGAGACTCTTTAACATACTTGAACTGTTTCATTGTACTGTATTTGTTTAAACTGCCTGGAGAACTAGGTCGGCAGTCTGGGATATACATATTTCAAATAAAAGATAAGAAGTCTTTTAACAGCAACTCTGTTTGTGAGATACTATTTGAATAGCACTTTTTGTCTTTGTAATCTCAGGCACTGCTAAACAAGCCACGAAAATAGGTTTTGTTTGTATCTTTATTTGTGTACAAGCCTCTAGGTTAATTGGGATAAAATTTTATTCAGGGTCACACTACTGATTGCTATAGTCTAAAAATGTAATTAGATTTTGAATTTGACTTTTTGGTCTTCTATTGTATGATGACATCCTTTGAATTCAAGAGGAAAATTGCCCTTTGGCAAATGGCTTGGTAATTGAAATTGGAAAGCTGGCGTGTTATATAGTCCCATGTGCTCTGGATGTTATATAGGCTCATGTACTTAGTTGCATGACAAAAGCGTCCGACCTAGATCCACTTGTTCGTCTCTACTCCAGATAAAATTGACTGTTGTTAATGGCAGACATCGTAACCATATAAATGTTTTTAGTAGTCTTTTATATTGTTGGTTGATAAAATGTGACTGAAATTATAGAAAGATATAATTAATGTTGGTAGAATGTGTAATGTTTACTCCACAGGGACAGTGTATTTTTAGAACCATTGTTAGATTATAGTGCGTGTTGTCATAAATTGGTTTGGTCTGGTCATATAAGCTGTATTGTGTGGTTGTGAGTCACTGTAAAAGTGATTGTGAGTCTTTGTGTAAGTAATATTTGGAATTTAGAAGATGAACTGATCATGATTTTATTTGATAGGGTTTTTTTTTTTTGGTAAGCTGCTATGATTTTTTATTGAGAACTCCTTTCTACCTTCAGCTGTTTTGGTAGCTGCTAGGTTCAGTGATGCCAATTTTGTGTGGTAAATCATCATTTGGGATGATAAAAGGTTGACTGGGGTTTTGTAGTGTTGCTAAGGAAGCTGGAAATTTACAAAGTGTACATATTTTTATTGAACTGTAGCAGGGTTTTAAAGCTGCTAGCTTTTAGTATCTACTAATTCAGTAATGTTCTTTCTTCAGTTGATGGAAGATGAAATTGCTACAATCATACAATCAACACTAAAAGGACTAGAATACCTACATTTCATGAGGAAAATACACCGTGACATCAAAGCTGGCAACATATTACTCAACACAGAAGGGCATGCTAAACTTGCAGATTTTGGGGTAGCAGGCCAACTTACAGTGAGTAGTAATATATATTTTAATTGCATTTTAATTATTTTGCCCTTTTATTTTGCCTTTTTATTGTATTTTGCATGCTGTAAGCCGCCCAGAGACCTTCGGGTAGTGTGGGCGGCATATAAGTTAAACAAACAAACAAACAAACAAACAAATAAATGCTTGTATACACTTGCTTTTCATTCATGAAAGAGGATTGGATCCAGGTCCAGGTGCATGCACCTGGACTGGTAGAAACTGATGTTCTCTCCCTCCCTCTTCTTCCCATGATACGCTGTCCAGCCCTCTGAAATTTACACAAAGGAGAATTGCCAAGGAAAGTGAGTGCTGACATAGTGGAAAGATTTCTCCCCCAGCCTCTGGTCATTATTTTCAGTCTTACTCAACAAATACTTTGCACATCTTTTAGGAAGTTTTGTGTTTATAAGTTTTGTGTGTATCATTACTTATGTAGAAGCCTCTGGGCTTTTTTCCCCTTTTCTTTTGGTTTTCTTTCTTTTTCTTTTCTTTTTTAAAGGGTTTTTATTATCAGTTTTAATATTTTTACAGTATTCTCATATGTGTTTTTTATTTTATGAGATTGTAACCCACCCAGAGTAGTGCTACAATGCTAATGGGAGTGGAATACAAATTGAATAAATAGGGGTTCCGGCTTGACGTTGCGACGAGACAGCAGCAGGAGGACAGAGCTCTGTCCCCTGGGCTGAATTCTGACCCGTTTTGGGACACCGTAGGGTGTCGGAACCACCCTGGAGGGGTGGTGAACTGGGGGAGAAAGCCTGTTGATCACGGGGGGTGGCGGCCACCCCGGTTCGATCCAGGAAACTCCCTAATCAGCCAATGGGCAGAAATAAGCAGCTTCGGCTAGCTTCCAAGTCGCTGGCAGCCGTCTGAGAGAAGCAAGGAACAGCACCTGGCATCGCTGTTTTTCCATCGGGTGAGAATTCTTTTGCAACTAATTGCCTACGTACCCCTACATATGGAAAAAAAAGAATTGCTATCTTATCTCAGTAACTTTCTAAAGCGGCAGAAAATCTGGTGAGAGGGATAGCTGAAGAAAGTAACTTTTTTAAACTATACTTTAAGAATATTTACAACCTAGCGTTATAAGCTTAAGAGACCTTCATGCAAATTAAGTGTGGACATTGTTTTGTCTATCTAAAGTGTTTGGAATTATTCCCAGAAGAGGTGGCCTTGGACATTCTGTTGTTGCTTAAGGCTGAAAAACTGTTTATCTCCTCCTGAGCTTCTCTTTGCATTTGGACGGAATTAACCCTAAAGTGGACTTTTCAAAAACTGTTCCTTGGGTCGAATTTGGTTCAACTCTACATAGCCAAAGCGGAACTCCTGAAATGACTCTGGAAATTTGGAATATCTGTTTATAAGCATCTAGGCAGCAGAAACAGAATGGCACAACAAGGACAATTTTGGAATGAAGTAAAATTTATGCTTCAACAAATATTAACGACCGTGACATCTCATTATGAAGAGGCAAAATTATCCAATCAACATAAGGACTATAGTCCACAAGCAACTGAAAACAACAAGGAAGGAAATGGGAGTATCACAGATTATGCATGCCAAACCAAACAGCAGCTTGAGAAAGTTAATCTAAGAGAAACATCAGTCTTGGACCAGAGGAGAGTACCAAGGGAAGACAAAGGGAAAAAAACAGCAAAATTAACCAAAAAAAGCCTGGAAGACTCATTGAAGATAGACCAAGTACAAAAAATGGACATAAATCAGATCTACAAAATGGTTTTAGAGGACATGAAAGATGACAGCATGTTTAGAGATATAGCAGGGAATGAAAACAGAGGAACCAGAGAGGGAATTACCTAGAAAGATGAAAAAAGGGAAAACAAGGAAGGGCCCCTTAATATTGGAAACATGTTTATATTTATCATTTGGATCTGTAAAAGGGTATATTCTATATATTAAAAGGAGAACTAAATTGAAATAAGGGAGCCCGAATCAGGGTAAAGATGTAATATGGTGACTTTTTATTTTAGGCAGACTAAACTAGATATAAAGCTGGGTCATGGATCTGGAACCACTTACAATAAGAATGTTATTAGAAGATCTTGAGAACTTTATATAATATGAGAGTAATATTATGATAGTAGCTATACTATATACTAAAATCTGTATATGAATGGTTTGAAGGAAGGTCGGAATTTGGGGGGATAATCGAGAAGACACTGAGATGTAAAAAACAAATAATTGTAAGCAAGTATGTAACACGATGTCTGATAAGCACAAACAATGTAGATAGATTGGAAAATTAATAAAAAAAAGTTAAAAAAAACCAAATTGAATAAATAAATAAATAAAAGAACCTTCTTTATTTGGCTAAATTGCTTGTTTGTCCTTTCTTTTCTTTTCTCTTTTTTTTTTAGGATACCATGGCAAAGAGGAACACTGTGATAGGGACTCCATTTTGGATGGCACCTGAAGTAATCCAAGAAATTGGGTACAATTGTCTGGCAGACATCTGGTCTCTGGGCATCACTGCCATTGAAATGGCTGAAGGAAAACCACCATATGCTGATATTCACCCAATGAGGGTAAGTAAGTACAGTACAGTGGTGCCTCGCATAACGTTTGCTTCGTTTAACGTTTTTTTCGCTTAACGTTTATTTTTTCAGAGTCAGATTGTGCTTCGTATAACGTTTTTCCCTATGGGCGATTTTCGCATAGCGTTTTTGGGACCATGCTTCGCTTAACGTTTTTTGTTTTAGGTCCCCTGCTTCACTTAACGATGTTCATTTTTTCAATTACAAAAGTGTCTTAACATGTTGAAAAACAGTTTTAAATGCTTGGAATCATTAGTGCACCTTCTAAAATGTGTGCATACTTAATTTGGCGTTGATCTAACTTTTCGTTAATTTTTTGTGAATTTTTGTTTTTTGGCCCATAGGAACCAATGGACCTGTCAAAATCTGACAGCTCCATGCTTTCCTATGGGGGAAAAAACAATTTACAAAAAATTAACGAAAGTTCAGATCAACGCCAAATCAGGTTTGCACACAACTTAGGGGGTCCTCTAACGAACCCAAGAATTTAGAACAGTTGCTGAGTCTTCATTAATTTTTTGTGAATTTTTTCTTCCCCCATAGGAAATAATGGAGCTGTCAGATTTTGACAGCTGTCAAAAGTTGGGGGAAAAAAATTCACCATTAATTAACGAAAAGTCAGATCAAAGCCAAATTAACTTTTGCATCCGTTTTAGAGGGTGCAGAAGCTAATCCAAGCATTTAAAACCATTTTTGACCCTTTTATGACACACTTAATTTTGCAAAAATTGACTTCGCAAAGCCATTGAAATGTATTGAGTCAGCTACAATACATTCCAATGGAGGATACATTGTATCGTATAACGATGTTTCCTATGGGTTTTTTCGCTTAAGGACGGCAATCCGTGCCTATTGGAACGGATTAACCAGTTTCCAATGCATCTCTATGGGAAATGGTGTTTCGCATAACGATGTTTCGCATAACGTTTTTTTTTTGGAACCAATTAAAAACGTTATGCGAGGCACCACTGTACTTGATAGCCAACACAAGGTTAAACCACTTCACAGTTGTAATGAAATTGGTTACTGGTTAGTTATGTTTGAATAAGAAATTCTAGACAAACTAACACATATAATATACACATATAATGAGGAAACACACTATCTGTTCAACAATATCCTGGAACGTACAAGTGCATTTATTGAGCTTCTTTTACCTCCTCTTAATGAGAATGCAGTTTCCCATTTTTAGCCTAGTTAACAAATTGTGTGTGTTAGAGTTAGTGGGTTTGAAGGAGGTTATACTTGATGTGCTTATGCCTGTATACATGAAAGTGCGGACCACATGAAGTCAAAGGTTCTGGGGTGAAGGTGTTCATCCTTCAGAACTCCAGATTGAGCTTTGCCAGTCGCTACAAAAGAATACCAGGAGAGCTTTTGTCCTGAAGGGATGTTGCAGGTGTGTTTCTTTGATACGATTTTTTAAAAAATAAGAGAAACAGAAGCTAATACAAATACTGTTGTTTGCAGGCAATCTTCATGATTCCAACAAATCCGCCTCCAACATTCCGAAAGCCGGAACTCTGGTCTGATGAATTCACAGATTTTGTGAAACAGTGTCTTGTGAAGTGTCCAGAACAGAGAGCCACTGCGACACAACTGCTTCAAGTCAGTAACTGCCATTCTGGAATATGAAGAGAATGAAAAGCATTTTTCCTCGGTTTTCTTATTGGAGAGATTAGCAGGCGCACAACAAATGGCGCCATCTGGAACACTTCTTTTTGCTTTTCTGATGAGCTATTTATGTTTTGTCCCCTTTAATAGTGATTTCTGGGCCTTCAATTTGTCTCTTAGTCCTGATGTCTTTAATATATTTCTCTAAAGGTTTGAAAAAACTTCATATGTACCATTGCAGCAAGGATTCTGTTGAAGTAAGCCATTATAATTGCACACCGTATTAGACGTTTGAGATGATTGGGACCTGCACCTATGCATCTACTCCCAAAGAGGAGTGTACAGGATTCCAGATAGTACACCCAGTAGAATCTTTGAAAGTCAGGAATTTATTATGTATCTTTTTATAAAATTGTATGCACTTGTGCTGGTAAAAATTGTATGGACTAGCATTATATATATATGATTTTAGTTCATCTCTTTAAAATAATTCACCCTTTAAAATAATTCTCCTATTTGCTAATTTCCATTCACCCTTTAGTTCTCAAGGACTACAATCCTTCCACCCCCCACGCACACAGTAACAGATGACTGGCGCCTCATAAATTAGGCTCATTTAGTTGTCATAGCTTCTGCAGCTGTCCTTCTGCATGTGAAAATTAAAATAAGTTTTTTTATTTTTGATATGTGTTTTAGCATCCGTTTGTAAAAAATGCCAAAGGAGTTTTCATCTTGCGTGATATGATCAACGAGGCGATGGACGTTAAACTGAAAATTCAGGAAGCTCAGCAGCGTGAATTATACCATGATGATGAAGAAAATTCAGTAAGTAACAAATCTGCTCAAATGTTTGTGCTTCTTCTTGTACAGTAGTTCCCAACTAAAACTCCCAAAAGCTTTCACCACTAATTGGCCTGGACAGGATTTCAGGGAGTTGCAGTCCAAGAACATCTGGGGACCCAAGATTAGGAACCACTGCTCTAATAGCATGGTTAACTCCCTCCTCCCTCCAGTACTAACTGACATGACAATGTGTCATTTATTCGTTGAGCTTCACTCTGTTTTAACAAAAATTCTTCTAACAGAAGCAGCAGTAGATAACATGGTGAACTGCATGCAACCTCACTGATTAGCTGGATTAGACGCTCTCACAGAGCCCATTGGAGCCAAGCGCTTGTGAAAAAGTGGTGAAGTTATGGGGTGAAGAGGGTCATTTTTAAGTGAAAAACTAGTCTTTCACTTCACTTTTTCCTACTTTTCTCTCTTTTTCTTTTGCAATGTGCCATTTAGATTGTAAGTCTGTTTGCAGGAACTTCCTTATTCCTTATAAGAAATTTTGATAACCTGTTGGTTTTTTTAAAATTGAAAAACAGAATAAAAAATATAAGTAAGCAACACTATCAGTACCCTCCTGCCTTAGAACCAGCTGTGTCAGATGACATATGGTAGACGTGAAAAGTGACTTGATATAAAAGTGTTCTGACATGAATTTGAAGGCAGGGGCTGTAGCACAGAGTTGGGCTACATGCTGTGCACAAAGAAGGTCCTGGTTTCAATTTTTACCGTGCTTCCCCAAAAATAAGACGGTCTTATATTAATTTTTGCTCCAAAAACGCATTAGGGCTTATTTTCAGGGGATGTTTTATTTTTTTGATGTACAACGATCTATATTTATTCAAATACAGTCATGTCATCTTCTGGTTGCTGCAAAATCATGGAGGGTGGGGTTTCACTTAACTGGGGCTGATTTTTGGGGTATGGCTTATATTATGAGCATCCTGAAAAATCATACTGGGGCTTATTTTCAGGTTAGGTCTTATTTTCGGGGAAACAGAATAGCATGTGTAAGTAAAAGGGTATCTTAAAGAGCACAGCTGCTGGTTACAGGGAGCATATAAATCCCTCATTACAACAGCTTCACCCACTACCAGACTGTTTGGGGCTCAATTCAAAGTGCTGGTTATTGCCTATAACACCCTATATGACGTGGGTCCAGGCTATTTGAAGTATCATATCACTCCATATGAATATACTTGGCTTTTAATATCTTCCAAGGAGGCTTTTCTCTGTGTTCCACTATCTTCCCAAGCTCATTTGGTGAGGACCTGAGAGAGGACCTTCTCAGTAGCTGCTCCCAGGCTTTGGAATGCACTGCTCTGGGAAGTCAGATTATCCCCCTTCCTCTTGTCCTTCTGTCATCTGGCAAAGACCTTCCTCTTTTAAGCAATAAGTGGGGTGGTGGTGGTCCTTGCAATGCTGTATTTATGAAATTTAGTTATTTTTAAGAAAATATCTTTAAATTATTTTAATCTTTGTTTTAATCTTGATTAATATTCGATTGCTTTTAAAATATAGTTTTGTATAGTATTTTAAAACCTATTGTACAGTTTTAATTGGTGTGAGTCACCTCGGATCCCCCATGAAGATAAAACGGGTATATGAATGAATGAATGAATGAATGAATGAATGAATGAATGAATGAATGAATGAATGAATGGCTAACTAGCTAGCCCATGTGGTCTACTTGAAACCCCAAGAGTTCAGAGCAGGCATTGCTGCGCTGGATGGATCTCTATAAGGCACCTTCATAGATTATTCCTCTTTTTCACTTCTATCTTTATCATGCTAAGGAGATAGATGACATATGCAGCCTACATGAAGCTCATTGTGACTGCATTATAAAAAGAGGATGTCTGAATGATTTGTAGTCGTGATGTGTGTGTGAATAACTTCTGAGTATTACGTAAGCTGATTATAGTATATTTTTAAAATCATTCTGTTTAGTGCCATAATGATAATTTCATTTCAATCATCCTTTATGTTACTCTATTACATATATCTTGAGGCTCTTAAACCTAAACATTATGCTAATGAAAAGTCTTTTAACATATTTGGTTCAGCTCATGAACTGTTGGACCACAATGCCCTATTGAATGGAATGGTGGTGGTTATTCTATGCAAGAACATCCTGGGTTGTCCCTCCAGAATGAAACGTGCTGCTTATTGTTAGCAGCATACTATTTAAAGGAGACGGATAAACGTTTCATTATGTTTGGTCAGAATTCCTAAGTTCAAACTTAAGATGAGGGTTTGGATGAAATGAAACTAAGCCATTATTATAATTTCCTCATTATTTATATTTCTGCAAATATGCATTAGCATAAAATATCCCTTTTAACAAATGCTATGTAAATTCAGGATGTTGACATGTAATTTCAGTCTCTTGTAGTTCTATCTTTGTCTGATAAAAGGCTGACCTCTGCCTCAGTATATACAGTATTCTGGAAGGAAGCTTAGTGTCTGCTACAAAAAAAGTGTTCACTGTTTTGCTAGTTGATTGCTAAAAAATTCATTTCACCTAATGTAACATTGCTGTTTATTTTAATTATATGAATTTCCCCAAAGCTTTTTAACACTCTTAGATCACCAAACATGTACAGAGTTTAGGTTTTTTTTTGCATTCAGAGATGCCTGTATGGTATTTTCCTATCCATTCAAGAATGAAAATAAATAAAGGTAAGGTTATTACGGAGGGGTGCTTTAGGATCAGATTTAAAAAAAAAAAAAAAAAAATAAGCCATTCATTTTTTACCTGCAGTGTTGGAGAGCCCATCCTGATACTTTGCTTAGGCTAACTGATGCTCTTGTACCTGTTTACAGGAAGAGGATGAAACTGATTCCAGGACCATGGTGCGGGCAAGGGGACAAGAGACGAGTACGATGAGAGCTGCTTGCGGAATGAGTGACGGCATCAACACCATGATAGAATACAATGATACTCTAGAGTCACAACTAGGAACAATGGTTATCAATACAGAAGATGAGGACGATGATGGAACAATGAAGAGTGAGTGCTTCATTTATAATAATATTTGATGTAACTAATATTCATATTGAATCTCTCCCCAGAAAAAGGTACATATGCATGAAATTTTGCATGACATTTACTTTATCCCATCAGAAATTGATTTCCCTTCACATAGAGACAGAGTATAAAACAAAATTTACAAAGAAAAGTAATAATTAAAAATAGGTGGGTCTCCCTCACTCTTGTTTGTTCAAGCAAAAATCTGGTAACCATCTTTGTTTTGGAAAAAGCTTTTAGTAAGTGAATTGCTGTTCATGCAGGAGTTTTGATGAGGGGGTTGTTTAATTGTTTTAAATGTGTCTTTAAGTGGTTTTAAAGATATTTTATTTAGTACCTTTTAATGATTAATTTTGTAAAAAAAATACTGAACTTGTTTGGTCGAAATCCTGTTGTGTAACTTGAGCACATTTCTATGTTGCTTAGAAACAAAAAGCTCCTGGCCATGATTCTTGGCACTGTGCATGGACAACATACCAAGGCACCATAATTACACATGCTTAAGAATCACAGCAAGGAATTAGAAAATGGTATTTTGTCCATTGTATTTGCAATTGTTTTAATATTTTGATTATTAAATTTTTTGTAAGTTGCTCTAGGTCCCCTTTCTGGGGAAAAAGTGGGAAATCAAATCAGATCAATGGCCAGATCCTGGAAAAAAAAAGGGGAATAAATTGAAATTCAAATAAACTCAAATCAAAATTCAGATAAAACACAAAATGTTATTTCTGCTCAAAAGTTAATTTCAGTGAGAAGGTGATTGGTTCGAATAAACATACATATTAAACAATGTTATGACTAGTCTGGCACAAAAGAATTACAGTGAACTTTTGAAAAGGCTAAATATTTTGCGTTAAATATTACTTGTGAATTGATGCGAACAAAGACATATCTGTCATCATGACAATAGAGTATATTTTCTTCTACTTCCTACTGATGGCAAACTGTTCTAGATGACATAAAACAGTGATTATGACAATTGCAAGTTTCCTTGTCATGCATAATAGCAGTTCTTGCTACCTCAGTGAAATTTGTCTCTGAAAATGTATTTCATAAAAGATAACTTTCAAAGTAAAAAGAAGAGAATCAAAGAAAAAAAACATATTTTGCAACTGGTTTATAGAGCTCTGTAACTTATCTATGGCCCTCTTAGGTTTCTTGGAGCACAGGTTAAGAACTCGTGGTGTAGATCAAGTAATCTTTTAGAAGACGATAGCCAACAGTTGTAGTAACCAGAATAGTTCATGTGTGATTTGACCTTGACTCATTTCTGCAAGGTGAGGAAGGTTCTAAGCAGCTCATAAGTCCTCTGCATTTCTTCGTCTTCACTCAAATGCATGCAGACGGACACTGCTTCATAATATTGTTAGATATGATGAGTAGAAATATAGAAATAGTTAAAACTGAAACAAGTATTATACTGTTCTGCAAAAATCCTCTTTAGACTGTAGATCCCAAAACTATTGGAGATAATGCCATTAAGATCTCCTGCTTGGATGAAGAATTAATTATTTTTGACTAATTGTACATTTCACCCAGCACTCTTCTTCTATGCCAAATAGAAAGCTTACAGCTCTACTCCACTGTTGGTGTTTTGCATTGTGGATAGCAAGAGAATGGCATGATGCAGAGTTAAAAAGGATAAATTTGAGACATATATCGAAAGGAGGTCAATTCCCCTGGAGATAGCAGGGGAGAAATAAAAATGCTTTTAAGAACTGTAATTAGTAGCTTGAAACAATACAGAAGCACTAGGTTGCTTTTGGTAGGACGTAGTCACAGTGCAGGTCATGTGGTTGCCTGAGGTGGTGGTATGCCAGAGATTGAATCATGGCTATTGCATTTTCTGAATGTACGTTGTACGGTTGACTGGAGAATGTTGTGTGGATGTACACCAGTTTTCGTAGATTATTGCTTTATTATATATTCTTTGCATTATATCTGCTTAAGAAGCATTCTTTCAATGAATAACAACTCTTGTAGATGCAAGTTTACCCCAATCCAGTAACCATTGATTGGTCCTTATGCAAAGTTGCTATTATGAGAAAGGCTTTAAAATGGTATCTTTTGTACAGTGGTGCCTCGCTTAACGAGCGCACCGTATAACGATTAAATCGCATAGCGATCCATTTTTTCGGATCGCTAATGCGATCGCACAACGTTTTTCCCATAGGGAAAAATTCGCTTTGCGAAGACCGGTAAGCGTTTCGCTTACCGATCTTCGCAAAACGACCCCCGCCGATCAGCTGTTCGGCGGCCAAAATGGCCGCCGGAAGCCGGGAAATGGCCTAAAATGGCCGCCCGCAGCGTTTTCGCGCCCTCGTTAAGCGAGGCGAGGGCGCGAAAATGGCTGCCGGCCATTAAGAAGCTTCGTTAAACGGTGAGTATTTGGCCCATTTGGAACGCATTAAACCATGTTTAATGCGTTCTAATGGGCTTTTCTGTACCGTTTAACGATGCTTCAGCATAGCGAAGGTTAATCCGGAACGGATTAACCTCGCTATGCGAGGCACCACTGTATATGTTTTCTGAATGTTGAGTACAGTGGTGCCTTGCCGGACGAAAAACCCGCAGGACGAATGGTTTTTGCGATCGTGTTGGTGACTTGCAAGACGGCTTCTTCTATGGCCGTGCTTCGCAAGACGATTCCCCCTGCAAGACCGATGCCTCGTAAGACGAATAATTCATTCGTCTTGCAAGGTTTCCCATGGGAATGCATTGCAGTGCATTCCTATGGGAAACCGCTTTTCGCAAGACAGTGCTACTCGCGGAATGAATTACTTTCGTCTTGCGAGGCACCACTGTAGTAGAATTTGCTTCATTTTAATTTAAGCTTGAACAGAAATGTTTACATATCCTTATTTGTAGAAAATAAAATCACAGGCATGCCTTGCTCTGTATGGTTGTTCATATTGCTGAAAAGTATTCTTTTCCTCCACTAGAGGGGATATAACCTGAGAAATGACATGTATTCAGCAGGAAAGTCAAAGCTTTACCAAAACTGTGTTTGTTGATACAGTATTCTTGTAATCTCTCTATCTGGTGGTCCAATTCGGGAAATTAAAAAAACCTGCTTCAAACTAGTCATAGTTTCTTAAACCTGTGTAACCCACACAAATGAATTAGTGCTAGTTAGGCCAGTCAGCAGAGTAAGATATAGGCAACTGATGTCACCAAATTAATGTTTCTTAAGTATCTATATACCCACATGTTTACAAATTAAACATGTTCTCATCTTCTCTGTGGAATATACTTTAGTTTGGTGTGTGCATTAGGTGGTAGTATCTGTACACACTATTCTGTGCATTTGCAGAAGTAGAATAACTCATGTACTGTAGATGCACCACTTAAAGCTGATGATGGCATCAACTGCAGTGAATTTTTCGAAATAAAAAGATGTCCACTTTCCCCCAAATGGAGATTTCATTGGGTTCTGAGGCTCCTATGGAATCCTTTTCATTCTGGGGAAATTGTTCGGAGCGGCAGGAATGTTTTTTCCCCCCAGTTTCTGAAATCACAACTCCCCAGATGACTAATATCAGCAGCAGAGATTTTGGAAATTTTGGAACAACCTATCCCCCAAATTCCTGAGCGGCTTTCCCGTGATGAAAGGATTTCATGGAGGTCTTGGGACATTTGGGATGGGGCAATTGGAAATTTATTTAAAAAAAAATGCTGCAGCCGATGATATCAGCCTTGTACAGCATAACTTGAACAGCATAACAGGATTTCAGCTGCTGGGTTTTGGATGTTTGTCCACAAATGCCCTGCAAGTAAAAAAAATAAAATGAAACTTTTTCTGTAACACTACCAATATTTAACATATGAAAAAGAAAGGTTTGCTTCATCTGCTTGCATGATTTATTTTCACATAGGGACACATTTAAAAATGTGATCAGCCCCCTCTCTCCAATCATCAGCCATAGTCCTTCCTATCACACCATGATTTTAACCACATCATTCCCACAGCATGTTGTGTGGTATTTGTTAGTTCCTGTTGTTAACTCTAGAATAATTGTCTGAAGTGTTAATTTTTGGGTAGGCATTGTAGCAAACTGATTTCTTGCCTTTTCTTCTCGCTGACCTTGGGCAACTACAAGTGTATGGTTTGTCTATGTAATCAGTTAAAATTTGTGGTCATTGTGAGAATTTGATACCTCTGATATAAGAAAAGAGAGAACCTCTCATGCCATACAAGGGGTTAAGGGTGCCTTTAAATGTATTGTGACCACAGGGATGAATGGCCCTTTCTTCGCTCTCATCTGTAGAAATGGGGCAAAGATGGATGCCTGTTACATTTGCTAGACTTAGCATTAGAACTGAATTTGCACATATTCACTTCCATTAAAACTTCTTGGTCAGCTAATTTATTGATTAATTTCAAAGCTTCTTAGCTTTCCTAGGTCCAGTTTTTTCCTATAGTTTTTTTTTAAGTCTACCTTCTTTTTGATGTAACTTTCCGGCATCCTGGATGTTCTGTTAAGCTTCCAGCATAGTCTCCTGTTTGCTGTAATTAGTGTACTGTCTTGGAGCATAATATGCACTGGGCTGAATAGCTCTGTGAGTTAGGTCTCTGGCTACAGAGCCAGAGGGTTGGGAGTTCAATTCCCCACTGTGCCTCCCATGAAAAGTGGCCTTGGGCAAACTGCACAGTCTTGGAGCACCCCCCAAAAGAAGGGGATGGTGAACTATTTCTGAGTACAGTGGGGTCTTGACTTGAGAACTTAATCCGTATTGGAAGGCGGTTCTCAAGTCAAAAAGTCTGTAGGTCAAGTCTCCATTGATCTACAGTGCATTGAAAACGATTAATCCCGTAACAGGCCGTTTTTGTTCCATTTTGGTTTTTTTCTGGTCTGTAAGTCAATTCTCAGGCTGCAAGTCAAACCTAAATTTTGCGGCCAGAGAAGTCTGTAACTCAAAAAGTCTGTAAGTCAAGCCATCTGTAAGTCAAGGATCCACTGTATTCTTTGCCTAGAAAACCCTGGGAAAGGTTGCCATAAGTCAGAATTAACTTGATGGTACGTAATAATAATAATAATAATAATAATAATAATAATAATAATAATAATAATAATAATAATAATAATAATAATAATAATAATAATAATAATAATAATAATAATAATAAATCACAGGGTTCCTGACAAACAATTTACTCCCTTTATCTGATTGTAAGTGGTCTTTCTTCTCCTCAGGATGAATTTCTATGGGAAATGATTGTGTGTAGTGAATGCAATGACTCTTTCTTTTGGATTGGGCACAACTACTATTCAGTCAGAGGGCTTAATCAGGTTGCAGTGCAGAACCCATACTGAATTATGGGACTTAGGTGTAGAGGTAATAAACGGTTTAGCAGTAAAAGTCTTACAGCAGCTCTTCCATTAATTGTAAATGTCCAAACCAATCAGGCAAAAAAGCTGTTTTAGTGTAGATATGGATAATGGGGGAAGCAGGTTGTGCTCCAGATGGGTGTCAGTATAATGCTTTGGCAATTTGAACTGTGTTTTTTCTTTACCTGAGAAGCAGATTGAGAACAGAGCCATGAATGCACAATAAATATAGAAAAATGAAAGCAATCAGGATAGAATACAAGGTATTTACAGGGTTTAACCAACAGGGGGAGCTGCACTGTAGGTTTTAACAGATACGGAATTGTGAAACTTCTGTACCACACAATGGGATGTTCTTTCGTGGTAATATATTTAATGAGTTAAAAGCAGGATTATTACAATACAGTAGCCGGTATGAGGGCTGGTTGGCTCATGAAGATGCCTCTAAAATATGATGTGTGAATGAAGGACTTCTTTTGAAAGTCCAACTACAACTGCAGTTGTCAGAGAAACTTTTTCTGTGATTTCCTGTTTGTCTTGGTAGCAGACCAGAATTTGCTGCCAGGTAAAGTGTGAAATGGCTGTGATGGCCAAACTATCTACTCTGTCACATAAGTGTTCATTGTACATTAGTTGTTCATAAATCTGTTCACCCAAGCGTGGGAAATGGTGGGTCTGGAATCTGATTTTCAGATACTGGAATGCTCCAGGGCTGCACAGAGCATCAAAAATATTCCTCCAGAATGGACTCCAGTTCAGGCTTTGATTTTTTTAAAAAGTTACTTTTTGGTGTTAAACAGTGAAAAGGAATCTCTTTTTAGAGTGAGTCAGAACTTCTGGAGGATTCTAGGAAAAGCCATTCACTTGGCTTGTTTGGAGGGTACGCGCAATAATGGTTTGGGGTGTGCGTGTGACTTATCCTAGATATGAAATAAGATTATAGTTCTTATTTCATCACTTGCCAATTATTTAAAATTCTGGAATCAGAAATCCTTGCAGGTCTTAAGAAACAGGAGAGAAACAGTGGCACATACCGCATCATGTGGCTCAGTGTAGTGATCCTGTTTAGCCATCAAGCCATACCTGCTACATAGCACTCCCTTCCAGTCTCCAGACCTTCCCTACTTTTCCTTTTCTCAATCTTTGAAGGAAGTTTTGTTTCTTATGCATTTTTAACCCCTCTGGAGACTGAGTTGCCCTATGATTTGATCTTGTGCATTTCAGTATTTTGGGGGAGGGTGTGTGCGTGCGTGTATGCATGCACACTCCTGATATTAAATGGTTTTGATGACCTTCAGTGGTAGCCATTTTCGGAAACAGCTATTGAAATGGATAGGTGGAATAGAGACATTGTTATAAAGTAAATACTTGTGTATCTTTGTGAAAATTCAAGAGCATTTTATTTTCTCTTCCCCTCCTCCCGAGCTTTTCACATATGGTCAGTGAAAATTTAGATGCCCGTGTATCTGCATTTCTCCCCTCTCCCCTCCTAGATTCAGAGGTACTTAAGAGTCATTTCCAGCTGCCCCTGGCAAGTATGTTGTGCCTCGACTTACGAACGCCCCTACCTACAAACATTTCGACTTACGAACAGTTCCGCTTGCAAAATTTTGCTTCGACTTACGGCTGGAGCTTTGACGTAAGAACAGAAAAAGGCAGGGGGAAAAGGCGGGAAATTCAAACTGTTGGTGGCGAAGAAGCTGCTTCTTTGTAGCTCTTTTGCCCAATGGTTAGAGCAGGGGGTCAGGGAATGTTTTTACTCCTGTGGGGCAGGAGGAGGAAGGAGAGGCGGGGGCGGCTCCAGATCACCATGGGGCGCAGGAAGCCGGTGTGCTCCCTGCCCATCCATGACACGGGTGTACTCATGAGCAGGGCCAGCTGAAGTTGCGGGTCTACTCATGAGTAAGTGCCCCCAAAGGTGTTGGGCTGGGGCGCGCGGGTCAGAGGGGCTCCTCCATGGACGTGACGTGCAGTGGTGGCGCAGAAGGAGGAAGGAGAAGCAGGGTGGCTCCAGTTTGCTGCCGGGCGCGGGAAGCTGGTGCGCTCCCTTCCTGTCTCTGGTGCGGGTCTACTCATGAGTAAGGGCCGCTGCCTCAGCTGCCCTATGCACTGGCCGGGGCCTGGCGCTAGCTGCCATCTGCCGAGGAGTGAGTGCCTTTGGAGGAGGCTTCAGTCTGCCTGATAAGGTGCTGCCTTTTACTTTGTAGAAACTTCTGGGTGGGTTTTGGCTGAGGGGGTGGTTATGTTTCTGTGCTGTGCTGTTCATTTTTGGTGTGTTTTTTTTGGTGTTTTTTGAAATGCTGGAATGGATTAATCCTGTTCCCATGCATTTCAATGGGAAATGGTGCTTCGACTTACGGAAATTTTGAGTTACGGTCACCGTTCCAATACAGATTAATTTCGTAAGTTGAGGGACTACTGTATATTGCTGTGAGATGCCTTGTGTGTATCTATAGCAAACTCATTGAGGAATATTGATAAATCCAGAAAATGAAACAAGATAAAAAAGGCAAGAAACTAATATGGAGAGAGAACTGGAACTTAGAGGGTAGAGAAAGGGAGTACAAAATAGAGGAGAGGGGATAATAAGGTACAGGTGCCAGAGCTTTAAATTTTGTATGTATAGAGTGCTAAAAATAACTAAGGGGAGTGTAAAAGTGCAACCCTGAAAACGTGTTTTGTGCTTAAGAAAATGAGGCTTCAATAGCAGTGTGCTAAAGTCATTGCAAGACAATGAGCCAGCTCTCCATCAAAGCCTCAACAGAGAAAGCAAAGTTGATATAAAATAACATTGCTGCAAAAAGTAAGGAATTTGATATGAAAGCAGCGGTCCCCAACCTTTCTGGTACCGTGGACTGGTTGGGGGTTGTTGCCTCCATGCGCGGGGGGGGCAGGGGTACCCCTGCACTCGTGGGTGGGCATGTTGTGCATGTGTGCAGGCGCGACACACCCACTAGCGAGCATGACATGCCCACTGTGCAGGCAGACGGGGGGGCAGAGATCTGTCTCCGCGGCCCAGTTCTAGGAAGCCCATGGACCGGCATGGGCCATGGATGGGTGGGGTGGGGACCCCTATATTAAAGAATCTCTTTTTTAGCAAGCTAGCACTTGAGTGTGGACCAATGTAAACACTGATAAAAAATATGAAAACATTGAAACAAAATTCCTAAACCATGAAACTCCTACAGTACAGCAATGTAGTTACAGTATAGCAAATTAGTTCCCTTCCAATCTCCTTCATAATCATTCTGCTTACCTAGCAAAGTTGTATGAAAGCAGATTATTATGAAGCCAGTCTGCTACTAGAGCAGGTGTTCCAGGGAACAAGCCAAAATATAAACATTGCTTTGTTTCCTTATGAGTGTAGTAGATTGGCAAAAGCGGTAGAACTTAGAAAATCAGGGATGTGTTTTGTACTGAAGCAAACTGCTCTGAGAGTAAATTGGCACCAGGCACCAAAGAGCAGGAGGCAACAATGCAGCAGCAGACTTCATTTCCAGAAGCGAGCAACAGATGCAGATAAAGAAATCGTGGAATTTTCTCCATAAATGTTAACTGGCACATGGTTAAATATTGTTAAATGTTAAATTGTTAAATATATTTCCTGCATATCTGGATATGCTAAAAGGTTAAGAAATGTATTTCGACTTTTATAGATTTTTACTATTGAAGATTTATGCATTTTAAGGCTATAAACTCTTCTATTTTGACTGAAATATGATTTAAGTTCTTGTCTGTAACTTTTGTAAATAAAATCCTATAATTAGTATTTGCACCTGCAACTTTTTTTATTGCTATAAGTTCTCCTTATGTATTTTCTATTCTATCGTTGTATTGTGTTTATTACAGTAAGATTTATGTAATTTTTTGTATTATTTCACTGTTTTTACTATATTGGAAGCCACCTAGAGTGGTCTTTTAGAGTAGACCAGATGGGTGGGGTATAAATCAAATTAATTAATTAATTACTGTCAAATTGGAATGGGCCTGTAGCTTCTCAAAGTTACATGTTTCAGTAGCTCTTTGATTTTTGTACATAAAAGCAATGTAGATGAATGACGCTTGTAGAAGTAGACAAGCCAAGGTTACCTGGAATCATTTCAACCATAAAAACAACTTTTTCCTTGAAACCTATATGAACCTTGTTGATAATCTGATTTCACAATAGAATTAACCCTTTCAGGGATAAATGTCAGCTGTGATGGACCACTGCGACTTCAAACTACCCAGAGTTGTTTTAAAATTTTATAGTTCTCTGAGGTCCTTGTTCAAGTGCCATACTTTTGACCTTGGCACTGGGAGATCTCCCATCATGTGGAAAGATAGAAGTGTGGAGTACAAAGAGTAATTTGAAAGAATGAGTTATAAAGGAGTTGCCTATTTTGCTGTGGGTCAGATCTACTACATGCAGATTCTTTTTTTCAACTGAAGATCCTGTGGACTGAGCCTGGAGCCTTTTATGTATAAAGTGTGTTCTCTAGTACTGAGTTGTACCCCTCCTGGTTATTAGTGCTTTGCAGTTTAATAGCCTGAGCAGTCTGATTAAAGTTTCATTAAATGGCTTTGTATACCTTTTCACATTTGAGGTTCATGAGGCTTGATACATTTGTCGTGTTAATTTGTCTTGGTGTAATTTTATTTCTTAGGAAGGTGACCTGCACCAAATTCGGTCTGTTGGGGCTGTGTGTGCGTTTGTCCCTCTAAACTGCTTTCAATCACCATTTTTCACCTTATCACTTCTTCAGTAATGTGCCTTTCACATTCAGTTAAATTGATTGAGCTGTAAAAATTTATCATCCGGGTAGATTTTTTTTCTCTGAGGAAAGAGTTTTTAATAATCCAACTTACTAAATGGTATTTTAAATGCAATAGAATTGGTGTCATTAATATCAGAGTAGTTCCGTATTTCATGACATGTTACTGATGGTAAAAAAGAATTGGCTATGTCTGTGATTTTATTTTGAGTATATTTCATGCATTTCTGAAGCAGGATTTTCCCCATTTTTTTCTTGAGATGGTGTGTGAAATTAACATGCTGTCTATCAGTTTTTCTCCTGCCAACCTATCAGTTTGAAAGCGTGTAAATGCGAGTAGATAAATAGGTACCACCACGGTGGGAAGGTAATTGCATTCTATGTCTAGTCACGCTGGCCACGTGACCACGGAAACTGTCTACGGGCAAACGCTGGCTCTATGGCTTCAAGGCGGGGATGAGCACTGCCCCCTAGAGTCAGACATGACTGGACTAAATGTCAAGGGGAACCTTTACCCAGCAGTTTTTACATTCTGTATCTAATAGCTAATCCCTCCCCCCCCCCGACGTTGACATAGGAAGCTATCTATCCAATTTCCCCCATTTCATAGTTCATACTTAGAGCAGGCTTTTCCAATCCAGTGATTTCTGTATGTTGTGGACTATAACTTCCATAATCCACCCCAAACATAGGTATTCTTTGGAGATGCGAAATTTGTAGTGTAACATATTAGGAGGACACAAATAGGAAAAGGCTGCTTCGTGATTCCAGTTGAATATCAGGAAAAACTTCACAACTGTTAGAGCAGTATGACAGTGGAACCAATTACCTTGAGAGGTAGTGAGTGCTCCAACACTGGAGGCCTTCAGGAGAAATTTAGACAACCACTTGGCAGTTATTCTTTTATTTGTATTCCTGCACTGAGCAGGGTGTTGGATTCATTGGCCTTATAGAACCCTTGCAACTTCATCATTCTATGATTCTAGTGCACAGGTGTGGCGTGTAATTCCAGAGATCTCTAAGGGGATTACATTGTATCTTCGATTTGTATGCTGTGACAAGTATTCACTGCCTAGCATTCCCCATGTCACTGCCTAGCATTCCCCATAATCAAGAGTTACACAGTTAGCCTCTTTGTGGACATTTAGATAAATTGATGCAGAAGTGCAGTAGGACCCCTTTATCCCTGAGATTAATATCTACTGATTAACTTATCCACACTGAAAATACTGTATTAAAAATATTAAATGAGAATTTTTTAAAAATCTATTCTAATGATGATGTTACCAGTACTGGCCACAAAAGGGAGCCAGAGACCATGCTATGTTTAGCATTTGCTATTATAATAGTATTTTCTATAATCTGTATTTGTGGAGGAGGAGTACTGTTCAAAACCTTTTGATTTCTGCTGCAACAGTGGGACTACCCTGTAACTATAAATTACAAAGTACAGTGGTGCCCCGCATAGCGAGGTTAATCCGTTGCGGATTAACCTTCGCTATGCGGAATCATCGCTAAACGGGTAGGGAAAATGTATTGAAACGCATTAAACTTAGTTTAATGCGTTCCAATACCTTTCTTACTTACCCGTTCAGCGAGGATTCCAATTGCCGGCAGCCATTTTTGCGCCCTCGCTAAGCGAGGGCACGGCGTGAAAACGGCTGCCGGCAGCCATTTCCGGGCTTCTGGCGGCCATTTTGGAGCCGCCGAACAGCTGTTCGGCGGCTCCAAAATGGCCGCTGCAATACTCGATCTTCGCAGTGCAGGTTTTCCCCATTGCGAAGATCGGGTATGTTTCCGTATAGCGATCCCGAAAAAGGGATCGCTATACGGAAACATCGCTATACGGTGCACTCGTTAAGCGAGGCACCACTGTATGTGACATGCCTATTTCCATGTTAGCATGCCTGTTCCTTAAGATAATTCAGCAAAGTTCTTCTCCACTTGTTATTTTCACCAAAAGTAACAAAGACTTCCGGGCTAGAGGGCTTTCTTGGCAGTGGTTTCCATCTATCCTGATGGGAACACTGCTATCATTCAGATGTCAGGTAAAAACATATTTATTTACTCAGGCATTTTAAATTGGATAAGTTTTGATTCATTTTAAAGTTTCATTTACTATGTCAGCAAGGGCTTCTAATTCCCAGTAACAATAATAACTAAAATTTAATGTTTTCTTAAATCTCTCTGTAGCTTGTGCTAAATCACTTGCCCTCTGTGACACAGTTGTGTTAAGCAATTTCTTTTAATTTGGTCTTTACCTAACTCTACTGCCAACATTGTTTGTATTAGAATCTCCTGAATGCAACAACATATATATTGACGCACAAATATTTTCAATTAGTCATGTCAGGAGGTAGTGTGGCCATTGATTGGCTGAGAAATGAAATAGTTTCCCAGTCCTGATTCTTCCTTCTTGTGCTGTTTCTTCTTTGGAAGAAGAGATGGAATACTTACAAATTACTGCAGCCCTTGGAGAAGTCTTATGTTGATCCCACTTCCTAATTTTGATGGACCCATGCTGGCAGCATGAGTGCCTCATTTCTGCTGCCCTCGGTGAATTGAAATATTGTTCTCCTTTCCCTCCTGTCTCATTCCCTGCTCCAAATTTTGTATTTTGGAAGGCATAACGTCATGTTACACCCCACCCCCCGAAAGGGACTCAGCCAGAGCACAGAGTGCTGTCCTCTGAAGATGCCGGCCACAGAGACTGGCGAAATGTTAGGAAGAACAACCTTCAGAACACAGCTAAAGAGCCCGAAAAAACCACAACAACCACTCAGCCATAAGTTCATTTTTTATATCTACTTGACTCCACCACCACCCTTTCCTTCTTGTGTCAGGGAAGAATTGTGAGAGGTTGAATTTCTTGAAATTGAGGGCCAATGCCCAGGTGATCTACTAAGATGTCTCTGTGTGTCCTCCTAAAGCACATTAAACCTTTCACCATGACATCTCCAGTGCTGAAGGAGTTGCTGTGGAACTGAGTTTGCTGCTCTGGACCAGCTTGTTCTTCCTTAGCAGAAAGCAAAGCTCCTAGGATGTTAGGTATCTCCCCCATACTTTTTGAAAATATAGTACGTCCCAAACTGTTCTTATTATTCAGACAACTAGGTATGGTAGCTTTGGAACATTGGTATCAAAGAGAATGATTCTTCTGCATGTCACAAGCTTGCAAGTTTAAGTGTGTTGAATTTTTGTAATCTCTGGACTTTGAAAAAGGTTTGTTAAGAAGCTTTCTTGATGCCTGCCTCATAGCCGTGGATGGCTACAAGCTTTTGCACCCTTTCTGATCTCTTTTTGAGATGCCGTGACCAGTATACAATTGTGGAAAAGTTATAGTTTGATGATAGAACACTTGCATTGCTTTCAGAATGCATGCATTTACTCCGTATGATGGTCCTGTGGAGGGTTCATTCTGGCTGCTTGGAGTATCTAAATCTTGGGTTCATTCTGCAGGTCTGGCTAGGAAAGACATCTATGCCTGGAACGCTGCAAAGTCACTGCTTGTCCGTGTAGATAATACTGATGGCCTGATAGTGGACCTCAGCAAAAGCCAGCTCCATATTTTTCTAATGCTATTTTTAGCCATTATTTTCCTAGGTTTTATATAAGCCTTGAAATAGAAATTAGCTAACTAAATAAAAGGCACTTTTCATCTTCACCGGCTTTCTGGGAAGTTTTGGGAATAAAAGAGTAGAACATAATTCAGAACAAATCAATGTTGAGGCTGTTCTTCATTCTTCGCTGCTTTTTGCGGATCGATAAGCCCTATGCCATTTTTTTAAAATGGGAAGTGCTGGCACTCAAGTCTTAGCTGCACATTATACCTTTTGACCTGGAAATCCTTTCCCCAGTCCCCATTTCAGCAATGGGTCATTGTGGTTAGTCTGTGCTTGGGGGGGAGAGGGAGCAGAACAAGATATGCAGCCAGGGTCTAAGATTTAGTATTCATGCTTGATTGTACTAACTTGCAGACCTGGCTCCACCTGAGGCTCCATGAGTTATTTATCCCTTGTCCTATTCTGTGGACATAAAAAGAAGGGTACATAGAGGCAGTGCTGAACTCGGTGGCCTCTAACTGTGAGACAGGTAGGATTTTGCTGAACAGAGTAAGGGAATTTGATTTCAGCCCAATCTATAGCTAAAACTAAAGGGCTTGGAGTTTCTAGATCTTTTCAGAGACCGTAGGGGTGCTTTCAGAACAGCTTTCACTTCACTTTCAAGAACTGCAAGTTCTTCATCATAGGATTCTTCTTCAAAAGTGTCTGTTGTTTCATCTATACAGATCTTCAGTATAGTGTTTCCACCTTTTATTTTTTTCCTGATCAAATAGTGTGCTTCCCTGTTGGTCTTTCCGCATTCCCAATCTAGGTTTAAATTTCCCTTTGATTTCTTGGATCTTCTTCCTCTTTTGCAGTTCTCCTCTGTTTCTTTGCATTGGTTTTTGTAATAGTTCTCCTTGTCTCTACATGATAATAGCTGAAAAGCAGCTTTGGGGATTCTGACTCTATTTCTTACTTTTGCTTCCTGCCTGTCATTTAAAATTTTGTTTCTTTTGTCATCTATCTAGATCAACGGTTCCCAAACTTGCATCCCCAGATGTTCTTGGATTCCCAGAAATCCTGGCCAGCACAGCTAGTGGTGAAGGCTTCTGAGAGCTGTGGTCCAAGAATATCTGGAGACCTGAGGCTGGGAACCACTGATCTTGGTATTTCTTTTCTTTTTACTACAGGAATGGTCTTTTTGCATTCTTCCCTAATAATATCTATGGTTCCAATCAGCAGTTCTGGTTCACAGGCAACTGAGTTTAGTAGTCAGTCAGTCAGAACTTTTATTGGCATACGCACCAAAAAAATCACCTAGACAGGGTAAGAACAAACTATTAATCAGCTGAATCTACAAATGCATTGTGTCTCAAACTGCGGCTTCTCACTATCTGGTTCAGAAAGACTGCCATGTTCTCCACTCTAACTGGCTGTCTTGTTGACAAAATATAGCTCAATGTGTCACAATCTAAGCATCCCCTCTTCTTCAGCAAAAACAGGTCTGAATATTTTCTGCAGAGATCCATATAGAATAGAGAGTGCAAAATCACGTGAAAAAGGGGATTCCACCCTCCGGTTCTAGCAGGGTGTGGCGACAGCATTCCTTTACTCGTTGCTTTTTAATCTTCTTTTGCTTTTTATCCTGTTCCTTTGCTCTTTTATCTAGCTTCGTTTGTATAGTTTAGTAATTTTTATCTAGTTCCTGCTAAATAGCCTTTTTAATAGTTTTTTTTTAAATGTAGTCTTTCAGCCAAGTGTGTTTTATGTCTCCTGGTACATTTTGAGTTAGGGATATGGTGGCGCTGCGGGCTAAACTGCAGAAGCCTGTGCTGCAGGGTCAGAAGATCAAGAAGTCGTAAGATCAAATCCACGTGACGGAGTGAGCGCCCGTTGCTTGTCCCAGCTCCCACCAACCTAGCGGTTCGAAAGCATGCAAATGCAAGTAGATAAATAGGGACCACCTCGGTGGGAAGGTAACAGCATTCCGTGTCTTAAGTCGCACTGGCCATGTGACCACGGAAGATTGTCTTTGGACAAAAACGCTGGCTCTATGGCTTGGAAACTTGGATGAGCACCGCTCCCTAGAGTGGAACACGACTGGACAAAAATTGTCAAGGGGAACCTTTACCTTTACCTTACGTTTTGAGTTAGCAGACACTGAAGTTATTACTAGGGTACGTTACAAAATCTCCCGAGACTTCAGGTTTTTTAAATCGCAAACCGTTTCTTCTTATCTGATAAGGATAGAGGCAACAGCTGTACTTTCTACTGTTGCTTCAGACAGAAGTGAATCGTTCTGTGTCTTTTTCTACTGAAATTGAAAATCAGATTGAAGAACCCTCCACTGTGGGGAAGAAGAGGCAGTAGAGGACTCCTTCTGGAAGAAGTCACCGACCATGACAGCAAAACAACTCTGTCTCAACACCTTAATGGTATGGACTGAGACAGTAAATGAATTTGTAACATTGGCTTCTTTGAACAGACACATAACTTTAGAATCAGAAAGCTTGGCAACTAGAGACAGTAACTGTGTTGCAAACGAGAACACTTTTGTCTTATCTGCTGAAATTCCATCAACTGCTGTCTCCTCCTTGGCAGCTAGTGGAAAAATTACTGTAGCAATACAAACTCCCTTACATTAAACAGCCAAAGCTTCTGCAAGTCTAAATACAGAAATAACAGAAGGATTAATGTCATCTATCAAACAACTGCTCAACATGGTGGGGGAACACCGCTTTCTGCCTGGAAAAACAGTGTTGGCCATTTTCCATGAACTTCAACAAATATAATTGCAACTAGACAAAATCCAGGATTTGCCACATGGGTACTCCAGTGACAATCCAACTCTGCTAAACTTTATTCACCTGGAAAATAGTGATGTGACAGTTGAGTCCACAGCCAGAAGGGGAGTACATGCAACTCCCACTGCCACGTTGCGTTTGCAAACCAACCAAATAACCCTCAAAATTGTGGATAATTTTGCAAACAGGGTGTGCTGGACCAACAGGCAGAAAGATCTGGAATCCCTGAGCAGGCTATTAAGAACAGAGGTGGGACAAATTGACCATGAAATCATTGAAAGATTTCCGGGTCTCCCACATCTACTGAGATCGCTCTTGAAATTTGCCATCCCAATTACGCTTACAAGGATGAGGAAATTTCTGAGCAACTTTAATATTGCAGTGAAGGGACTTTTTCCTGACTTAGACATAAGGCTGTCAATACCGCCAGAGCAGAAACGGACTCCTCTGCCTTCCATTGTGCAAGATCCATTAAGGCCACGTTTTGGGGCATCTGACAAAAAAATTGGAGCCAATTGCTCATAAAGAACAGAAAAAGCAACAGAGCTGCAGGAATTGGCTGAAACTGAAATCAGGGAAACTGGAGAAAATGACTGCAAATTTTCAGAAGTCATCCACCTTGAGAAGTCTACAGCCCTGACCAAGATGCCTAGAGAAGGCCCAATAAAAATGTTCTCTTGGGCTAGGTTACCTGAAACCTTGTTGGAAACATCACTCCCACAAGAGATGCCAACAGATGGGGCCTCAGCTCTGTTATCAGTACCACATAGTGGCAAGGACAGCTCACCAGGGGGTCAAGAAGCGGCCCTGACAAAACTCCACTCCAATGACTTACTACTACAGACTGCAGTTGGTTGTCGAGGGGGATAAGATCCAAGAAGAGGCAGTACATGTCTTCAGAGACCTGATAAGAGATAAACAAATGAAAATAATAAAAAAAAACTAGACAAATTCAGATCCGAGTTGCTTAACAACGTGAAGGAGTCTATCAACTGGAAGAACCTGGACCCTGTAGAAGAGACAATCATGCCAATCGATGGAGTTACATCCCCCACTGACCTTGTCACAAAACTTCTGTGCATGTCAGCCCCTAGATGTCGTTTCCGCTTTAATTTTGTTACGCCATTAGTGACAGTGCTGTTCGTACTTGTCTTTTGCTTTTTCGCAGTAGCTGACAGAATGGTTTCCAATCTGGGAATCTCATTTTCCAGCACTATCTCTTGTTTCATTTTGGACTGTCTCATCATGGGGTTTTCATGGTAAGGAAAGTTCAGTCATGGTTTACCATTGTCACCTTCTCTGCAGTACTAACAAAAGTTAGCTTGAGTGTCACCACTGTTGCCTCCTTCACCAGTGTCACCTTCAGCTACCACTGCTGCTGAGTAGCTGCCACTCCCATCGTTGTCAGAATTATGTCATTTGCTGATGTGACTGTTACCCTTGAAGAGGGTAGATGCATCTTGGTCTGGTATCTCAGCTATGACCATTCAATCTTGGTTGAGCTTGCTAGGAGTCCAGACTCATAATGGAGTTAGCCTCCTGACAGCACTGTTCTAAGCCTCACTGACACATTCAAACTCCCTCACTACATTAAGGTGTGTAACCACTATAGAAAGCCTAACTTGAACTGTTAGACTTTGTTTGGATATCTTCCATCGGACCTCCTTGCTTAATATGGGAACATGTTCCTAGTGGATATTAAGAAATGTGTGTGTGATGCATGGTGTGTCAATGTGTCATGATTTTGGTAACTTTGTGTCTTGTGTTTACCTGTTATTTGACTCAGAACTTCTGGAACAAAAATTAAGCTAAAATATTTCAGTTCAATCAACCTTATACTCTGTTGTTTCTGATGCAGAGCAACAATTATTTTCTGTAAAATCAGAAAACATAAAAGGAGTATAATTAAGTCTAGGAGCATCAGAAGGCAACCATGAAACATGTAATTGCAAAAGAAGTAGTATTGATGGATTTTATATAAAAGAGCTGAAGGTCGTTTTATAATAGAAGTCTTTCTTTCCTGTTGCACTGGTTGTTAGCATGAAAAAGGAAGATAGCTGTTGTAAAAAATAGCTTTATAATAGGGTTGCTGTCAGGTTTATCCTATTCTCTTTGAACAAGAAACCTCCGCATTTAAAAAATGCTGCAAAAGAACTGTTAAAATACAAAGCAATGTTATGTGATGCAGTTATTCATGAAGACGAGTGTTCATCTGTACCACTTTATCACTGCATTGAAATAATAACAAGAACAACATGACACAGTCTTTGGTATTATATAACAGATACAAGTTTTAACGAAAAACCAAGCTGTCAGTTAACAGTGGTGCTGCATTGCACACTATACATATATTTGATATTCAGATTTTTGGTGAAAACTCATATCTGTTATATAATACCAGTCAAAGACTGTATCTTGTAATCACAATCATAATGTGCTGTCAAGTCTTATTCTGTCTTATGTCAACCCTTCCCAGGGTTTTCTAGGTATAAAGTACTCAGAAGTGGTTTACCATTGCTTTCTTCTTTGTGTATGTGTGGGACAGTGCAGCTTGGCCAAAGCTACACAGGCTGGCCCTTCTCCTGGGAGGCACAGTGGGGAATATAACTCCCAACCTCGTGACTCCAGTCATTGATCAGTGAGCTCCTCCTGAGTTCTTGCTTGGGATGCTGTGTCAGATTAGGATTATGAATGGCAAATTACTTTCTTCAAGTCCTCTGTTGTAACACTTTCCAGGGTTTTCCAGGTAGAGAATACTAAGAAGTGATTTACCATTCCTTTCGTCTGGGTGCATCCTGGGACTGCACAGCCTGCCCAAGGCCACATAGGCTGGCTCTTCTCCAAGGAGGCACAGTGAGAGACGAAACTTCCAACCTCTCGCTCTTCATCCAGATACCGAAACCACTGAGCTATCCAGCCAGCTTTTACTTTCTTCTGTAACTCACCCCGTAATACAGCTTTGCAAGAGTATCAACTGAGGAAAGTGACTTTCTTCTGCCACACAAAATACATAAATAAAACTAAACATCAGCCTACTTTCATGAAGAATAAAAGTTATTTGAATCTTATGCAATGTAGAATCACTGGCGTCTTGTGGATCGATATTTTAGGCTGTTATTGAGGTTCACCATAAAGCTGTTTAGAATATTGATCCTCTGTATGTTGAAACACATCTGCGATGTTTAGTCTTCTATGTTGGGGTAAATTCCAATACCTTTTTTCATTGTGATTCTTTGTATCTACTTTAATAATACAAGCAATGCAGAAAAGTTTCTTTTACAGTATAGTACTGATGATAAATAGGCTTTCAGTATGAATAAATCAGCTTTTATTCTGTAGGAAATTCTGAGCTGATAAGGCAGTGATGGTGCTATGTTTGTCGAACCCTGTGGCTAGCCCATCCTAGCTTTAGATTTTATGTACACAATCCCTCACATGCCTGTTTTCCCACTCCATTGTGATGCAATGTGTTTGTGTGTTACATAGTGCCCATTGTTTACCTTTATGAGAATTCCATAGTGTCTCCATGTGTCATGTATGGAAGGCCTTGTGAAAGAATGAGAAATAAAGAATATATGTCAAGCTGAAAATAATTATGGCAAAACCCTGTGCTCTTTGACCTAGGGTTGTAGAGGGTTAGAGTACCCTGATTGAAAACTTGTAGGATCTAGTTTCAGATCCTTCCTTGGCCATGAGATTTAGGAAAGGATTACACATTGAATTGCATTCAACAGTTTCAAAAGAAAGAACCCTACGTTTGAGAATTTTTATTTTTAATTCTTTTTTCCCCTTGATTCTGAGTGCTTTCTTGATTGAGTAACACAGCTAAAACTGGAGCTGTTTGAACTTTTGCTTTTCATCAGTTCACTCAAAATGCTCTGCCCAGAGCAGCTTTTGTCCAAGAGAGAAGAGAAATAAAAAGATCATAACTTCTTGGCTCTGGAATAAAAGGTGGTGGTAGTAGTAGTAGTAGTAGTAGTAGTAGTAGTAGTAGTAGTAGTAATGTGCCATCAAGTCAATTCTGACTTATTGTGGTTTCCTATTCCCTTCTTCTGGGGGCATCCCAGGACTGTGCAGCTTGCCCAAGGCCACACAGGCTGGCTGTCCTCACAGGAGGTACAGTCAGCAATTGAACTCCCAACCCTCTGGCTTTGCAGCCAGATACCTAAACCACTGATCTATCCAGCCAGCTCAGAAGAAAGCATATAGGTTTTTTCCTCTCTAGAAGTAAGCATGGAGAAGTAGAAGTACCCTCTTTTCTTTCTTTTTCCTAAGCTAGCCCTGTAATAGGATAACACAGTACCTTGCAGGCTGGTGTATAAGAGGCAAACAAAGCCCTCTTCTTGCCACCACTCTAACAAAAGGAGTGGGTTTTAGTTCTGTAGTTAATAAAAGACTTCAGAGATTTTTGCCAAGTCAAGGATAGATTGCATCCTTATTCAAGGCCTCAAAATAAAGGCAAGGATAAAGTCCTGAGAGCCAGCTGGGACTTGAGTTATGCTTTATTTTAGGTAATTTACTTTTTTTTATTTTACTCCATAGCAACAAATACGTGAAAGTGTGTTGTATGCAATTGGGCAATTGATCCATCTAGCGCTGTACTATATATTTTTGGAATGACACTCTTGGATAAATGCCTTCTCCAGCCTTTCAACCTAAAAAGTGGCGTCTGCTAAATGAGAGGTTAAGGAAATGAAATGTTACCACCTTTGGGCAAAACATGTGTCCTGTTTGCAAAACACAAGTTAGAGCTAGCACTGGTTGCTCAGGTTCTTTGGCCATGTTCTGAAGGTTGTTCTTCCTAACGTTTCGCCAGTCTCTGTGGCCGGCATCTTCAGAGGACAGCACTCTGTGCTCTGGTGCAGTTTGTTTGGGAGTGTTTACGGCTGTGAGATCAGCTTTTGTCCTTTTCAGGAGATGGGTGATTATGGTGATCAGTGTGTTTTTGTTGTGGGTTTATTGTTGTGCTAAGGAGAAGATCTTATCTGTCACTGTTATTGATGGATGTCGTTAGCTGGTCTTTTGTGTGTAGTGATCCCTGGGCCTTGTGGCTGGGTAGAGTTTGTTGACCTTTTGGACGCTGTATTTTTCAGTCAGTGCTGGGAGCCAAGTTTAGTTGAGTTTCAAACTTTCTTCTTTACTTTTGAAGTTCTGCTGATGTTTGTGGATTTCAATGGCTTCCCTGTGCAGTCTGACATAATGATTGCTGGTGTTGTCCAGTATTTCAGTATTTTGAAATAGAATTTCATGTCCAGCTTGTTTTAGGGCATGTTCAGCTACTGCTGATTTTTCTGGTTGTTTTAGTCTGCAGTGTCTCTCATGTGGTTTGATTCTGGTGTGGATGCTTCGTTTTGTGGTTCCAATATATATCTGGCCACAATTGCAAGGTATCTGGTATACTCCTGCAGTGGTGAGGGGGTCCCTTCTGTCCTATGCTGACCATAACATTTGTTGTATTTTTGTGGTGGGCTTGGATACTGTTTGTAGGTTGTGTTTTTTCAAAAGTTTCCCCATGCGGTCTGTGACCCCTTTGATGTATGGCAGAAATACTTTATTTGTGGGTGGCTGTTTTTCTTCTTCAGTTTGCTGTTGTTTTCTTGGTTTGATGGCTCTTGTGATTTCACTTTTGGAGTAGCCATTTGCCTGTAGGGTCCAGTTCAGATGGTTGAGTTCAGTGCTGAGAAACTGAGCTTCACAGTTCCGATTTGCACAGTCTACCAGTGTTTTGATTATGCCTCTTTTTTGTTGTGGGTGGTGATTGGAGTTTTTGTGTAGATACCGGTCTGTGTGGGTGTGTTTTCTGTAGACCTTGTGTCCCAATCGAAGGTCAGTTTTGCACACGACCATGACATCTAATAACGGGAGTTGGCCCTCTATTTCTTTTTCCATGGTGAATTGTATATGAATTGCATATTTGGGTGGATGCTGTTGAGATGGTTTAGAAATTCTTACAAATTTTCTTCACCATGGTTCCAAATTGTGAAGGTGTCATCCACATATCGAAACCAGACTGTGGGTGTGAAGGGTGCCGAAGCCAGGGCAAGTTTTTTGAAATGCTCCATGTAGAAGTTTGCTCTAACTGGGCTGAGTAGACGTTTCATTTCCCCTTTTAAATTACCTAAGCAGTTGCACAGATCTATCATGCTACTTCAGCCATGCCATGTTTTCACTAATTCTCACTCTTTTCATAGCAACTCTTCTGATCTGCTCCAACCATAATGTGTAATGGCACTTTTGAATGATTTTATGTCATTTTAAAGTTTAAAGTTGTATTGAATATGTTCAGGATAAATGTACTGCAGTAGCGCAGAACTGTATAGCTCTTCTTTTCTTTAACTCTCCTCAAGATATTGATTTGCTCTTCTAGAGCGGATTCATCGAGCGTAGGTGGGATAATACATGTAGGAATTCGTCATACTGAGAAACAATATTGCATTTAGCTATGAGTCATTTTGGTAAATAAGCTTGGAGCCTTCCTGATTTTGAGGCTCATCTTAAGGCCACTCATCATGACTCATTTCGGAGACACACGATGGTCATTTATACAAATTCTGTACATATGAAGATTGCAAGGATGAGGAGTATGTAGATCTGGCCCTCTGTAGGCATGTGGAATGACAAGGAAAATGTTTTTTTAATCCCAGGGTCCAGGGTATATTTGAAAAAAATCCAGAAAACTTTTTTTTACATGAATTACCAGAACTGTCCATTAGAGGGAGGGAGATACAGTGCTATGAATATGTTTTAGTGAATAATACATAGCATGGTTGTGGTGTCCGCCCAAGCTATGAATATTAATGTGCTGTCTGCATGAACCAATGAGAGTGCTGGAGGAGCAGAGTCATGAGATATAAGAGTCTCTGTAGAAGGAGGGGGAGTTTAGATTGAGAGTTTTAGATTTGAGGATTTGTGGTTTTGGAGTTTGGGGTGGAGAGAGGGTTGGTGGTTGAGAATGAAGTAGAATGTTTTGTTGAGAGTTAACATTGATTACGTCACCTGTAATAATAAACAACTTCTATTTGGTTCTTTTTGAAACGACACATTGCCTGGAGCTCTGTGATTAATAATAAACAATGTTAAATGTAATCAACTGGTGGGAGTAATGCATATGAAAAAAAATCTGGATTTTTTCCTTTTAATACGCTATATAGCATTTGCTATTATCCATAGTTTTCAGCATCTGCAGAGGGCTTGAAACCAATCCCCAGCATGTATGTGGGTCCTACTATACATACTCTTGTCTTAGAAATTATGATTTATTGATAATTCATTAGCACATTGTTTGTGTTTTGATAAAATACTACCCTCATTTTGCTCTCCCTGTCTATTGAGATTGCCTAGAGAGGTCCTGCTTAAGATTTTCTTCTGGGATATTAGGTTAATGAGGACTTGGGAGAGGAAATTTACCACAGTTTTATTTGCCAATGGAGTTGCTAAGAAACATTCCTAATACTGCAGCCTGGGCTTTGTGATCCAGACATTCACAGTTATTCTTGCATTATGTGGACCTCAGTGGCTACCTATGATTTCTTGGCTACTGATCATGTCAACACCTGTACTTCATTTGAAAAACTGGAGATCTTGTTTGCATCTAATAAGAAACAGAACATTTATTTCATACTGGTAGGCATTAAAATCTGACATTTCTATTAACTATAGGTATTGTTGGCCATCAGTCTTCAGTAAAATATAAAATGTGTCAAGGATTTTGCTCTTCAGGTAATCAAAGTGATACTTCTGTCTTACATTTGTAGGAAGAGATGAAACAATGGAGTCTATTAGGCCATCTTTTCTTGAATACTTTGAACAAAAAGAAAAGGAGAATCAGAGAAACAATTACGGAAGGCAAGCATCTGAAAGATGTTCCTCAGATTGGAGAGTACCTCAAGATGGAGACTATGAGTTTGTAAGTAAAATATTTCAGTACATTGTCATTCTTCTTGAAACAAAGAAAAATAATCCCTGACAGAAAGAGCTGGAAACAGTATTAACTTAGGAAAGAATTGTACATAATGGCTGAAACCCTGTTACTTAGCATTAGCGAAGTCATAGCTTTTGCTCCATCCTCTTTGATGAACAAACCGTCTCTGCTATGATACTCAGGGGCACACTTTTATGTTGGCTTGGTCTGTGTGTATGCACACAGTCAGAATTATAGTGCAGATGCTTTGTTTGCCAGTGAGGAACAGAGAAAAAATTATGGTTTGGCCTAAATTAAGCAATAGGATTTTAGCCAGAATTTCACAAACAAGTAGACAAAATATTAATATGCAGATATTGACTCAAATCTTGTTGCACTGCTATGAAAAGGCATAGCATTTGAAAGTGATTTGCTGCAAGTTAAGAAATCCCAGTAGACATTATCTGTTGCATAACTGAGTCATGTGACTTGGCAGGCAACAGATAATGTCTATGGAGAGTTCTTAACTTGAAGTAAGATATTTACAAAAGTTACACATTTCACATAGCAGAGCAATAGGACTTTGGTAGTTATTTAATACTATAATCTTCTAAAGACAATGTGAGCAAGACAGTCCTAATAACCCTTACGTGTAGACAGAAAAGAAGAGTTCAGGTTGCCAGTTTAAAAATGGTGTATAATAGTTATGATTGTTGAATGTGTTCTAACTCTGTGACCATATAAAGATGTTTCAGAGTTTTGACTGATAAACATTTGTTATCCCAAAATTCATTTGTAGGGACATAAGAATAGAAGACAATGCTGATCAGCTTGGACTAGCGGCAAATGTTGTTATTTCATTCCAAAAACTACTATTAACTTTTCCATTCCATGCTAATTCTAAATAGCACAGCAATGACTAGAGAGAACTTCATTTTCCATTTTACTTACACGGTGCTGCTGCCCCAGAAATGGGAACCTGCAGTCGTGATCCTGCCTTAGATTCTGTACTGTACTGTACTGGAATGCTAAACACAGCATTACTTTTTTTTCTTTACCTCTGCTACCTTTGAGGTTGCCCCAAAGCCAGCTGTGGTATAAGTATCTGCAGCTGTTTTTTGGCAGGCATGGGGGTGAACAGGAGAGAGGAGACTGCCTAATTCCCCTGAAGGTTTCAGTTCCATCAGTGAATGTTTTCCATTGGGATGTGTGCATCTCTTCTCTGCTATTGTCTTCTAGGAAAAAAGATAACATTCTAGACAGATTTTTGTGTGTCGTACTCTTACCTTTTGTGTGTGTGTAAGGGGGTGGGGATCTTTCCTTGAGCCATTCCTTTATGCTGCAGCAGGAGCAAAGAAAGCAAGCCATCATCAGCTCTGTTGAGAAGCTGGCTCCATCAAGCTTTGGCTCATCCCCATTAGTCGTTTCATCAGGTTCCAGCAGAGCAGGAGACAGGAAAGAGGACCATGTCATTGGCTCAGCTTAGAAACCATCAATGTTTGGCTCCTCCCTTCTTTCGGTTGTCAATAAGAACAGCCCTCCAAGGCTATCATGTAGTTGTTATATCTGGTCATTATAATGACTATATGCTATTGAGCATCAATTCATGTGGATATTGCAATCAAGAAATCAGAAGAAGAATGAGATTTGGAAGGGCATCTATGAAAGAACTAGAAATGGCTTTAAAACTGAGGATGTGTCACGGGTGGCCAAGGCCAAAATCACCCATGCAGTAGTATTATTGTATTTTAACTGAATTTTAATTGTTTAAGCCGCCCAGAGACCTTTGGATAGAGTGGGCGGCATATAAGTTAAATCAATAAAATAAATAAATGGAATTCTTGGTCTTTATTTATAGATCAAAAAGTTGGGCAATGAAGAAGGCTAACAGAATGAAAATGAATGTACAGTGGTGCCTCGCTTGACGATGTTAATTCGTTCCAGTGAAATCGCTGTAGAGCGAAAACATTGTCAAGCGAAATTTTTTAAAACCCATTGAAACGCATTGAAAACTGGTTCATTGCGTTCCAATGGGATGAATACCTGCTTGTCCAGCAAAGATCCTCCATACGGTGGCCATTTTTGGTGCCTGTATAGCGAGGAATGTGTCCTAGAAAACAGCAGGGGGCCATTTTGAAAGCCGACGATCATCTGTTTGCTGATCGTCGTAAAGCAAAAAATCGGTTCCTGAAACAGGGAACTGATCAATGTGAAGTGAAAAAACCCATTCTAAACATTATTTTGCTATTGCTTTTGCAATCAGAAAACTTCAATGTTAAGCAGATTCGTCGTTAAACCGGGTAATCGTCCAGTGGGGCACGACTATTCAAAATATAGTGATGGGGGAGAGCTTTATCAGTACCATGGATCACCAAAAAGAGAAATAATTGGTTGCTAGATCAAATCAACCCTTAACTATTCTGTTTCACATGTTTAACAAAAATAAAAACAAAAGAAGTGTGAAATCTTAAGGGCTAACCAATTTGTTTATTTTATATTTATGTTGGCCTCCACACAGCTGAACAGGGGACATCTAAGCACTACGTTATGCCAAAAACCCACCAATCACTAGACATATTTACATGCCTCCAGATTCCACCCAGAAAAATCCACGTTATCTAGCCTACATTGAAATAAGTTAGTCTTTTGTTTTTATTTATGCTATTTAAACAGAGGCTAACATATTTCAGGTATATCATGAGAAAATACGAAATAAAGAAGGCATTTCTTCTGTTGAGAAGAGATGAGGGCAGTAAGGAAAAAGATAGAGGCAGCATGAATTGGATTGACTCAATAGAAAAAGCCATGGCCTTGAGTTTGGAAGAACTGAGTGGTGTTATTAATGATAGGACCTTTTGGAGGTCACTAATTTCATAGGGTCCCAAGAGCTGGAAGTGACAACAGTGTCCAGAACTGACACTTGAGTCTTATGTTTCCCTTCCTGTCTCTTTCTCATTTTATGTGGTGCCTTTATAGTTTTTAAGCCTGAGGGCAGGGACTGTCCTTGGTTTTCATTGATCTGTAAACTATTCTGGGAGTTTTTCTGGCTAAGGAGCAGGGTATTAAATCTTTTGAATAAATATAAATTTGATCTTGAGGGCTCTGAAGAATATACAGAGCTCTGTGGCCATTGGATGGCTAGTAAGAAATGCTGAGTTTATGTTGGTTTAAGGTTTCTCCTTTAGATCTGGACCGCAGTGTCTAATGTTCAGCACTCTAAGTAAGATCATAGTGATCTCCATTCCTACATGAGCCTATGAGATTTTTACATGAATGATTTTGCTTTTACGACCTGCTATACTGCATCCTATGTGTTCCTACAGGGTCTTCTGCAACATAATAAATCCTATATTCAAAGTGCCACTCTTGCCTTATTTATATGAAATTTGGGATGGTTTAAAATACAGAATAGAAGTTATGTGTTACACCTTAAGTAAACATTGCAAAGGTTTTGACAATTTTAAAAAATGCTTTGAACTGAAAAAAGCTTATGTTCACATGTTTTAACAAAAAAGATGGAACCATTTCTTTTACCAGTAACAGTATGTTTCTGCTAGTTATGACTTTATCTTTCCTCAGATACGTTCACCTTAAATCCTAGAAATGTTAATGGGAATTTGTAATATAGAAAGCATGTGACCAAGGAAAGGGTCCAGGACATGGTGAAGAGTTGTTTGCTACTATTCTGATCTGCTTGCTGATCGCCCCTGTTCTTCAAGCATATTCAGTACATCTGTTCCTCCAGTTTCCTCTTAGAATTTATGTTCAGTGGGTTTGCATGGAGGATAAGGAGGGAAGCAGAGCAAGGAAATGACGATGTGGATTGAGGGAGTTATGGGCCTTCCATTCCTCATAAAAGCCTGGAACTCTTGACTGCCTGTGTGTACATGCAGGTCAGGTTGAGAGAATATGCTGGGTAAACGATTTAGTGAGGACTGATTCAAGTTGGATTTTCTAGGTTTTCACATCAACATTTGCTCTGTCCTATTTCTGTATCTATCTCAAAAGTATTCAAAATGAAATGACAAAAAATTGTAATTTTGTGTGCATTTTTAAAGGTATATCTTCTATCCTTGGAGGATAAAGTAAAATTTTGCATATTTCTCCCTACTGTGCACATTTAAAATAATTAGAACTGTAGTGTACATTTTAGGAATGTAATAGTCAATAGGTCACTGGTGTATGTACAGTGGTGCCCCGTATAGCGACGTTAATCCGTTCCAGGATTAACGTCGCTATACGGAAACATCGTAAAGCGAAATTAAAAAGCCCATTGAAACGCATTAAAACCTGGTTATTGCATTCCAATGGACTAAAAACTGGCAGGGACAGGGTGGGTGGGGGATCCCGAAGGCTTCCAGGCAAAAGCCTGGAAGCCTTCGGGACCCCTCCACCCTGTCCCCGCTGCCCCGCGCTGCCTTCCCTAGCCGAGATCGGACTCCCAGGAGCCAGATCCAGGCTGGGGAAAGCGGCGGGGGTGGCTGCCAGCGAAGGGGACAGGGTGGGTGGGGGATCCCGAAGGCTTCAGGCAAAAGCTTGGAAGCCTTCGGGACCCCTCCACCCTGTCCCCGCCGCCCCGCGCTGCCGAGCCCAGGATGCCTGACGGGCATCGGGTCTCCCACCTTCCCCCCGTGGCTTGGATCCGGCTTGGATCCGACCCGTGGGGGCTACCCCGGGCATAGCTGGACTCTTGGGAGTCCAGCCATGGCAGGGCTAGCCCCCGTGGGTCCGATCCAAGCTGCAGGGGGAGGGTGGGAGAGCGGGGGGATCCGGATGCCTTTCAGGCATCCCGGGCTCAGATCCCACCCGCCGCCGGTTACCCAGCCTTGGGTAACTGGCGGCGGGTGGGATCCGAACCCAGGATGCCTGACAGGCATCCAATCTCCCCACCTTTCCCCCGCGGCTTGGATCGGACCCGCGGGGGCTAGCCCTGCCATGCTGGACTCTTGGGAGTCCAGCCATGGCAGGGCTAGCCCCCGCGGGTCCGATCCAAGCCGCGGGGGGAGGGTGGGAGAGCGGGGGGGATCCAGATGCCTGACAGGCATCGGATCCCCCCACCCTCCCCCCGCGGTGGCCTCAGAAGGACCCTTCGGAAGGGTCCTTCGAAGGCCACTGCAGGCATTTTCCCCCAGCTGAGTGGCGGGAGCGCTCCTTTGGAGGCTCCCGCCGCTCAGCTGGGGGAAAATGGTGCCTATGGGGAAAACATCGCAAAGCGATTTTTCCCCATAGGCACCTTCGTTATACGATCGCAAAAGCGATGGCATTTTTGCCATCGCTATGCGAATTCGACGTTAAACGGGGCACTCGTTATACGAGGCACCACTGTACTGGTTTATAGTTTAAGTGTGTGTGAACTGGACTAATTAAGTTTCCATCACGATGCATACTTAGTGAAATGTTTTACCCCTTCCAAGTTCAGATGGAGAAATATACTATCTGATATGTCCTTTGGGACTCCCTACTCTCTTGTCCCCCATTACCAACGATACACAAATGTTTTAAAACTCTGTTGGCTTGCGGTAGCTATCTGTCATGAAAACACAAGGTATATACAGTGGTGCCCCGCATAGCGACGTTAATCCGTTCCAGGATTAACGTCGCTATCCTGATTCTTCGCTATGCGGGGGGGGGGAACCCATAGGAACGCATTAAACTCCATTTAATGCGTTCCTATTGGGGAAAAACTCACCGGTAAGCGAAGAATCCCTCATCCGGCCACCATTTTTGCCGCCTCGGTAAGTGAGGCGCGAAAACGCTGCGGGCAGCCATTTTCCCCCAGCTGGGTGGCGCAGGCTTCGGAGCGACCGCCGGGGAAGCCTCCACCGCGGTCGCTCCAAAGCCTTCTCCCCCCAGCTGGACGATGCTGGCTTCGGAGCGGCCTCCAGGGAAGCCTCCACCGCGGTCAGTCCAAAGCCTTCTCCCCCCAGCTGGGCGGCGCTGGCTTTGGAGCAACCGCCGGGGAAGCCTCCACCGCAGTCACTCCAAAGCGCCCACCTGTCAGCTGGGGGGAAATGGGGCCTATGGGGAAAAATCGTAAAGCAATTTTTCCCCATAGGAAACATCGCAATGCGATCGCTTTTGCGATCACAAAATCCGCATCGCTATGCGGATTCGTCATTAAACGGGGCGCTCGTTATACGAGGCACCACTGTAGAAGAATAGGTATGTCAGTTTTCAAGGTGCTACAACATTTTGCTTTTTCCTTCTCTCTCTGTTTTTACCCTTTTATTTTGTAAATTTTCTGGGTCAGACTCATTGTCCACATGACCCGAAATTGTGCTGTGTGATTGGCAGTAGATTTGTTGGTCTTTAGCAGAGATTTTATGATTTGCTGCCAAATCATAAGATGCCTAGGACCTTCTGCCTATAAAGTATGTGTTTTACCTCTGAGTTATGAACCCTTCACCTGCAGCTGCTCTTAATACACACACCATAAAATGGGCATCTTTGAAGACTAAAATGCAGTCTGCTGAATGTTATTGCATGAGTCATATCACTTATTTAAGAGCCTGACTTATTGACAGAGTGTTTTGTGTAGCTCGTATCGGAACCTATACAGCAAAACATTAGCATGCAGCTCTGTAGATTATGACTATTACTAAGAGTTGTGCATACAGAATTTTCAATTACAGTAATCAAGAGCAGTTGCAGTAATTCAGTAGCAGAGGCTTGGATCTCATTCCATCATTGCAGGTAATTAATTAGTCACATACTGCTGCAGATTTAAATAAATTATGCTGCCCTTTTTATCCTGAAGGTGTTTTCATATGATGTTCACACTTTATATTCTTTAAGCAACATATGCTGTGCTTCAGATTTTACAGCTCAGATAACTGTTTATCACTTTTCTCATCTTCTTAAAATGCCCTTACGTTAATCAGGCCCATTTCATGTATCCATCAATTGGGAGATTTCTGAAAAGGGTAAGTGGATAAAAATGACACTCATTGCAGCTTTCTACCAGGACTCTCATATAATTATTTGGGACTATATTGTATTTTGTAGGCAATCTGCTTTTATATGTGTCTATATAGAACAGATGTTTCTCCCTGTATAGATAACATTTCTGTATTGATGTCTTGCAGTGTGGCAAACTCAGGCTAGACCAGTGGTTCCCAAAATGTATACCAGGGTGCTGCCAAGCCCAGCCAGGCATGTCGCTAAATCCAGCAAGAGCCTAACAGTTCAACCAGCTGCTGGCTACAGCTGTGCAGCAGTGGCACACACACCCTTTCGGTGCCGCCCCCCCCCCCTTGTAGATCTCCAAGCTCTTTCTACCTCTCCTCAGGAGCCTCTTCTCTCCACTGCCATTCATGGAAGGGCTGAAGCAACTAGTGACCCACTGATTTACTGACGGAGGGGAACCAAAGGGACATAGATTCACCACTGCTGTCACAGCCCCCACACAACAGCCAGTATAATCCTTAACAGGTCTCCAAGGCTGCTGTGGTTCAGGTCTTCGGCTGCAGAGCCAGAAGTTGGGAGTTCAATTCCCCACTGTACCTCCTCGAGAAGGGCTGGACTCAGTGATCCATAGGATCCCTTCCAGATCTGTAGTCCAAGGGTTATTATCATTTTCCAGTTTTCGTTGTGTGAAAGGTTTGGGATTGTGTCATTACCCCCTCCCCTAAATTCATGATCCTTTTATACATCCCTGGCATGGCACATGGCTTTGACTGCACTATTTCAAGGGGATTTAATGGCTCAGTTTTCCATTCCTGCAAGCGCCTATCAGTTTGTACCTGCATTCATGGAAATGCAAACATGTTCTACTTCAGGAACCCAAACAGTGAATCTTACTCAGTCACTACCTCATTTTCTGCAAATCCAGTAAACATTGAAGTGGTAAATTTGATGTTTTTAGATTTTGATTCTCTTGCACTGCGGCTTCTTTTCCCGCTATTGCTATTTCAAGTTATGATGCCCAAAGAGCTTTTAAGTATTAAAACAAGTAAAGCTGTTCTTTGATTTTACTAGCTTATGCCCTTGAGCAGCTGTAACACTGTTTAAGTTCCCAGAAAAAGCGTGCAAAATTAGGCTGTTCCTGCAACAACAAAAACAAGACTGTTGTGACACCTTTGAGGCTAACACATTTATTTTAGTGCAGAGATTTGTGAGTTCCAGTCCAGTGTTTCAGTCTTCTGTGCTTGAAGTAGTACTGTATGTTACATACAGCACTGATGTTACCTGTCTGTCATGGGTTTGGAGGGAAAGTTCCATCCTATGGGGAGTGGAAGGCGGGACATCAGGAGGAGGGGCTGTACTGTATAAATATGTGATGCGTGTGTGGAGAAGCTAAGCAGACGAAGCAGCAGCTGGGAAGAAGAAGCTGTTGTGGGAGTCTGTGTGTCAGACAGGGTACTACTGTGTGTCAGAGTACCAACCTGATAGGTTCAGGTGTCTGTTGGTTAGCCAGAACTGATAGGTTCAGGGTCTGTGCTTCAAGTTAAGGGTTCTGGGTGAACCAAACTGTATGCTTGTATGAGTGAGAATAAGCCACGTTACTTTATGTTATTCACCTGATGGTTTTATTTTGCCTGTGTGTGTATTTAAATAAACCTTATTCTTTTTATTGTTTAAAAATCCATCCCTGGTCTGTGTGACTTCTTACAGGGAATGGTTGGTGGCAGCTTAGTGTAACTGTGTGACAGATCCCAGTAGGTCTGGGTTTGTCACACTGTACAAATGAGATGTCAAATCAAAGTAAGGACTTTGCTTTTTTACAAGGAAAGAAAATAGCTTCTGTAGTAGTTGTATGGACTTTGGTATGCAGGGTGATAGGGACGTGGTGGCGCTGCAGAAGCCTTTGTGTGCTGCAGGGTCAGAAGATCAGCAGTCGTAAGATCAAATCCACATGACGAAGTGAGCTCCCGTCGCTTTGTCCCAGTTCCTCGCCGACCTAGCAGTTCAAAAGCATGTAAATGCGAGTAGATAAATAGGTACCTCCTCGGTGGGAAGGTAAACAGCGTTCCGTGTATAGCTGCGCTGGCCACGTGACAACAGAAACTATCTTTGGACAAACGCTGGCTCTACGGCTTGGAAACGGGGATGAGCACCACCCCCTAGAGTCGAACATGACTGACTAAAATGTCAAGGGGAACCTTTACCTTTACCTAGTAGTTGTATGAACTTTGGTATGTAGGTTGATGAGGCAACGTAGAAGTCTAGAAGCATTTGTTGAGAGCCATGAGCACTCACTTCACCAAAGGGGCTATATGCAGTTGACGTTGGAAGCAGGAACTTTATTTACTTCTCTGTCTCAGGAGGCAAAATATTTTGGACCAGCCCTTGTCCAGGAAGCTGCATGTCAATGTATCAGCCCTGGTCTCAAATTAAATAGCATATGCATGGAGTTTACCTCTGTCTGTGTATCTACTGTTTGTAAAGGAAGGCATAAACCATTCATATAATGGACTGTTAAATGATTTTTTAAAAAAGTAGCAAGGTATAAACTCCCAATCTAGATTGGGACCCTATAGGGGAGGGATTGGTTAACACACACCCCATCCTTATCCTTATCACATCTTCATACTTGCTGTTTATACTTCAATGAAATGTTGCAGTTGCTAACTTTTGTGAATGGTATCATGTCCCCATTTGGTCCTGAATATCCTTAAACAAGGGTGCCCGGTGTGGTCTACTGATTAGAATAATGGACTGGGATTCAGGAGGATAAAACTGGTAAAACTGCTCCTTAAATACCTCACTTGCCTTGAAAACCCTACAGTATTTGGGTTGCTATAAATCAGTTCCGACTTGATGGCACATAACAAACAATCTTAAGTGATCTTCTCTGTGCATTTGGGACTGTGGAATGGAAAATATTTCTAAGTTTATGGAAAATGACTATATGCATTTGAGTTCAATAACAAAGAATTTTTTTAAACTGCTCCCACACCATGCTGTAAACTGGTGCTGTTTACTTATGCTGTGCTAACTTTTTGGAAAGTGAAGGAGGCATGTAGAGATCCTAGTGAGAACACGGAGCATTTTGCTCACTTTTAAAATGTGCAGGATGTGGATTGCTTTGCCTTTTTAAAACTTGTCTTTTTGATTTTCTATATTATATAGCATTCTTTTTTTACCACCAGCTCTTCAACTTTGTTTTTTGTATGAAGTGGTACCAAGAACGGTGAAAGTTGTCAGGACTTTTCAGCACCTTGAGGCATGTTTCACATTCTTGACTACTTCATAACTTGCTCGGAAGAATGTTAATGGTCTCTCAGACAAAATATCTATTACACTCTCTGGACGTGATTGATAGTGAGGAATTGCAGGCTGTCTAGTGATTTATTGCTTATTGATCAATGGAAACATGTGCTGGTTCACAAGGACCGATATATGGGCTGAACTACAAATCTTTGTGCTGGCATCATTTATCTTCCAAACAAGTTGATACCACAGTTTTTCCCCTTCTTCACAAATAATTTATTTTCTCTTTTCAGAGCATTAACATTGGATTGCATCAGTGGAGAAGTACAGTGGTGCCTCGCATTACGACATTAATTCGTTCCAGCGAAATCTCTGTAGAATGAAAACATCCTAAAGCAAAAAGAAAAAAGCCATTGAAACGCATTAAAACTTGGTTAAGGCGTTCCAATCGGCTAAAACCATCCAGCGAAGATCCTCCATAGGGGCAGCCATTTTCGGGTGCCTGTACAGTGAAAAATGGCTCCTAAACACAGCAGGGAGCCATTTTGAGCACCCAGCAGCCATTTTGAAAACCCGACGATCAACTGTTTTGATCGTCGGGAAGCGAAAATCAGTTCCCGAAACAGGGAACCGATCATCGCGCAGCGAAATTCCCCCATTCAAAACGTCATTTTGCGATTGCTTTTGCGATTGCAAAAACCTCATCGTAATGCGGATTCGTCATTAAACGGAGCGCCTGTATTGCGAGGCACCACTGTAGAGTTGGAGGTCAAAGGGTCAAAATGACAGGATTTTCCCCCTGATTACCAGGAATATTTAAGCTAATTGTGATCCTACTTAGAGTTTCCACTGAACCTAATGGTGCAGTGGTCAAACTGTTACAGTACAGCCAAAACTCTGCTCACAACCCAGATTCAATCCCAGGTAGTAAGTTCACTCAGCCTTCCATCTTTCCGAGGTCAGTAAATTGAGTACCCAGCTTGTTGGTATGTGGGGGGCAATGTGTACCCTGCATAATTAAATTATAAATTGCCCAGATAGTTCTTTAAGCGCTATGGGGCAATATATAAGCAGTATGCAGTTCTGGCGTGCTCTGGGCCTGGCGTGGTCCATGGGGTCACGAAGAGTCGGACACGACTAAATGACTAAACAACAACAAGGCACTTCTAGTGCACTTATTTTTATGATTAAACCTTGCATGTCTGAAGGGGTTCCTTTGGCCCAATATTTCTCCTCCTTTTCCAGTAGCAGATTTCAGAATGAGAAAATTCAGTTTATATACAGTATTTCTATCTAGATTACAAAATTGCTTGAGGTATCATGCTTTGATCATTGTTTCTGTGATAGCTCCATCTTTTAAACTAGAGGTGACTGGATTGATGTGTCTGATCTGTAGTGTGGTAAATGACCCTGTTTAAAAATGGGATAGCTTTTGTTCAGTGATAATAACTCTTTTGTATCCTTAATGGAGAAATTTTGTCTCCACAGTAGCACTGCATAATATTTCAATTTGGGAAAGAGGACGTTTGAAATGGAATGCATTTTTGCACTACTATCGGGTCTTTTTACAAAGTGGGTTCCTTAATCAAAAGTTAGAGAAAACCCTATTTTGTGTAAATAGCTTTTGAGGGAAACATCTGCTATGCAGAATCAGGGACATGTTGTGTTCAGTGGCTTTAACATTTCATGAAATTGCCAGTTCTTCAGTTCAGCTAGATTTTTCTATCATTTCTACGCCATGTTTTCCTCACTTTTTCTTAAAAGAAGTTCTGTTGGCCTTGGGCCTTGCTAAAGCTTATGTATAAATGCTTTTTTTCTTTAAAAGAGTTAATATGCAAGGATTTAGTATTACTAAATGACAGGTTTTTCATAAAAGAATCTGTCCAAACCCTTTGGGTGTTTTTCCCCCCCAGAGATTTTCTTTGGGGAATCACTGAATCTTACTTGTAAATTCCTAACTGCTTCAAATTGCATCTCTCAAGGTTTGCTAAAGATAATCAACAGGGCTTCTATTTAGAAAATACACCCTTCGACAGAATCCTTCTAGAATCAGAGGGAAAATGTATTAAGTTACTATATAATTTTCTGTTAGATTTTGAAACACAAGATGAAGTGGTAAAAGCATGTATGATTAAATGGGCACAGAATGTAGGACATACTGTAATATTGAACTGAATCAATGGGAACGAATTTGGAAAACAAACATAAAATTAACTAAATCTGTTTTATTTAGAGAGAATATATACAAAATGGTCTACAGATGGTACATGACCACCACAATACTGGCTAAAATAAGTACCCAGACTTCAAATATCTGTTGGAAATGTAAACAGAAAGAAGGAACATTTTATCACATGTGGTGGACTTGTAAAGATGCCCAAAGATATTGGAGCAAAGTGAATCATACTACAAGAAATATTAGAAACTTCAATACCATTGATACCATAACTATTTTTATTAAATATCTTGCCAGGTATACTAGACTTTGAAAAATCATACTTAACTATTCATATTATAACAGCAGCAAGAATAGTTTTTGAGAAACACTAGAAGGAACCTAGAATACCGCAAATAGACGAAGTGATAGATAAAATCCTCGAAACCGCAGAAATGGACGTACTGTATCAGATTGGCTAGATGCAAAAAAGAAAAAAGATCATTGGATAACTTGGTCACAATTATATACATGGTTACAAAGTAGAATAGCTGACTGATACATAGTAATGTGTATGGCTGCAGAAGAGATAGAATAAATGATGATAAAGAATATCAGCTACATGATCAGTAATTAGATTAACAACATATTTGTCTGAATCTGATTTTCCCTTCTCGCTTACTGTTTATATTTTTTTTTCTGATATGTGGAATTATTAGTAGAAGAGAATGTATAGTATTACCACGAAAAATATTGATTTGTAATGTATCCACTCAAATCCACCTCCTCCAAGGGTATCCCTATTCCAGCTGTCCCCAACCTTACCCCACCATTATAAGGGGAAAAAACAGCATCTCTGATAATATGTCAAGTTCCTCATATGCAGCTACAGCACAAAAACTCTGGCTTGTATTGCATCTGACAATGGTTACGTAATATTTGGATTTAGAAAATTCTTTCTGCCAGTACTGTATTTGAAATGGGGGGGGGGAGGGACAACCCTCAGTTACAGAGGAATTGAACTGTTTTCAGTTCCTGCTAACAAAGATAATTATTTTTATTTCTATCCCTCTCTCTTAACTTGGAAGAAATGTCTCTTTTCACAAGAAAGACTCATTCACAAGTTCCACTCTTCTGTAGACTGATCCTGATATGATTTGTAATCATTGTCTGTCTTTATCATTGACATGAGTGCTGTATTTTTGTTTTGTGTACATAAGTCTTCTGATTTTAAAGACTGTTAAAAGCAGAATCATTTTAATGTTTTTTAATCCCTGCCTGCAGGAAAGAATCTTATTGTAAGTTTTCTATTCTCCCTATTGTGTACCCTGATTAGCTGCATCTGCTAATCTTAAACTCACATGCAATGGCAAATACTTTAGGAGTATTATGTTTTTTTAAAAAGAGGAAAACTGTAGTCCCCATCATCATGTGTCCATAAAACATCCATAAAAATGTGGTGTAGAAATATGGATACCTGAATTTACTTATAAGATGTTGTCCCCAGTAAGTTATAATGGTGTAATTGTAATTATTTTTATGTTATATAGCCCTTGAAGAAGGATGATATGCAGAAACAAACTGGGCATTTTGTACTGGAAGAATACTGAGGTTGTGGAAGCACTGCAAAAAACTTTTAAAAGTCTGGGGCACAGTAGGTGTGGAAAAGGGGAAAAGATCATGACTAGCACAGTAGTGAATTCTGCACTGCGGGAGCTTATCTTGATCACTCTCCACCACTTTCACAGGTGTGCTTGATGGGCACACAGGAGAGTGCCTTCTCTGTTGCTGCTCCTAGACTTTGGAACTCCCTCCCACAAGGAGGCCAGACTGGCCCTGTCTATTGCCAGAGCAAGGCAGGTCTATCAGTTATCCTGATGTTCTGGTGATGGCATTTCAGATAGACTTTTTAAAAAAACTACAAATACCATAACTCTTCTTTCTGTGTGTTCTGCCTACTGCAGGCACCTTGTAAATATGGTACTTTAATGTGAGGCACCTGGGAGAAATGCCTAAAGAGAAGGCTCTGAGGTGTTGCCAGGTCACGTTCTGCCCAAGTGTTTTGTTCCTGCTCTAGTGCAGGAACACTGGGAAATTTCTGAGTAGGATACTTGAGTGGACCTTGGCCAAGCTAAGCCTTAAAGCCTTCTAATTTAGGCCTTTTTCCTAAATGTACCCCATTCAGGTATTTGCAAGGTGCTTGTAAGGTAGGCAGAACTCCCAGAGTGAAAAATTACATTATTTGTGCTTCAGAAAATCCCTAAATCTCAGTCATTCTGCAATGAAAGCAGTTCCATGGCTGCATCCTCCTTCTGGTGCATCTCTATTATTTGAGAAACCTGATAAGCTACTCAATGTATTCAGGTGGAGCTCGGGTGTAATCTTCTCAGGCAGCTGCTTTATACCAGGTCAGGTTATTAGTATTGTCTGCTCTTTATGGCTGCAGATTTCTATGGGCTGGTGCATAACTCTTTTCATCCTATGGTCCCTGAATCCTTTTTAGCTTCAGAGGTCAGAGCTGAGCCTGGAACCTCTTTAGGCGAAGTGTGTGCTTTACCACTGAACTGTAATTCCTATCCTCTGTAAAGCCTAACAGATTTATAAGGAGCAGTAGCAACCACAGTATCAGTGTGTAGGTTTTGATGGCTGTCATCTACAAGATGGGTAATATGCATCAGGCATGTGTACCTAAAATTGACAGCAAGTTCCAGGAAAGCACTTGGACCAAAATCTTAAAGTTCAGAAACCAAAAGATATCAGAACAACACTGCAGTAAGGTCTGAGTGTTAAACATAGTGAATAGTGCCAAGAAAAAGACTAAATAGAGATGTTGTCATTTTGGGTGTACTGTACTCAGAATACATGCATTAAATGTTACTTTTGCAAATCCTTTCTAATACATTCTGATCTGTTCATATTACTTTTTGACTGTTCTCTTGCCTTCTACAGGATTTGTAATGTGTATCAGATCTTTAAATAAATTAATGTAATCACATTCAGTAAAGTTGTCCCATGGGTCTGATGCTTTTCTGCTGAAGAGCTCTTAAAACCTCAGCATAGTTGATATGTTGCTAAATTAGTATTGCATGATTCTCATCAGTTATGCCATGAAATTATTTCCTGTAGCTTAGGAAGAAATACAGATTTTTCAGCCTTGTGTGATTTAACAGGATTGTGAACAGCAGTCATATCATTCTTGGTGGTTTTCTATACTAAAAATAAATTTGCATTTCAGCATTACTTTACATCTGTACTTCTGCACTATTTTCCATTTGAAGTCTCTCCTACCATTTTGGATGGCACTTGGAGTCAGTGGCTAAATTCCTGTTGTTTAGTCTAGGAAATTGCATTAGAGTATGCCCATTGAATTAGTGGGAATTTACTGTAGTGAGTTACGTCCTACGTAAGTTCCTTTGATTCAAATGAGTCAACTCTAGATGTGACTTCTTTTAACATTGTAAGTCTTGACTGAAGTAGGCCCATTTGACTCAATGGGACTTATATAGGACTTAACTCACTAAATTCCCATTAATTTAACAGACCTACTCTGAACTGACTTATGCTAAGCGATAGGATTTCAGCCTATATAAATGTGTTTCATGACTCCTTTAAATGTCATTTCTTTGGAAAGAAATATGCAGAATACTCCAATCACATCATGTGCTCTGAAGGAGAAAAATAGCTAACACTCTTATTTTATGTGTGAAAGCATACACATGTGTGACCTTCATATCTACTGAGTTGATATATTGCTCTGTCAATTTCTTAAGCACTATGCTCAATAAAACTGTGTGAAAAAATAATAACTTTTAGGCAAAAAACAACAACAACCCACCATCCTTTATGAATCTGCAGAAGTCTGCCCCTACCTAAGCGATGTCAAGCATCAGTTCTAACAGGTGCATGAGGAAAAGTTCTCTGTTTGTCTTTTTTTTTTCTTTTTTGGTTTGTCCAGAGAAGTTGACCTTTGCTTTTCTTGTAATTCACTTATTAGTTAATGGTGGGGAGAGAGCTACCTTTTCCCTCGCTGTGTTATTAGATTAAGTCGTCAGCGCCTTTTGATGTCCTTTAAAGATTTAGGAGATGAAATGTCTGTAACTGGCTGGTGGAACGAGACAGTTGAGACACCTTGGCCTTTCTTTCCTGTTGATCAAAAGTGTGCCTGGAATTCATGATGTGTGAGCTGCCTGCTGCGTGTAGTAGCAACATAGGCCTAGAAGTATCTTGATACGTATGGTTCTTTTAGTCAGTGGCACTTGAGTCTCCAGATGTTCTTGAACTAAAACTCCCAGAAGCCTTCACCACTAGCTCTGCTGGCCAGGACTGGTTGGTGAAAGAAAGCAGCCAGGTTTTCTTTTGTGTCACTGTGTGGGCATCTGATTGGCATAACCATGTAAACAGAGATCTCTGGATGAATATACAGGTCTGTTTAACTCTGGTGCTGCAACCACTGTGCTGTGATGCTTTTCCAGGAGTTTGCCACAAGTCAAATAATGTCACTCAGGTTTCTCTGCGGAAAAAATATGAAAAGCAAATTGACTAAAAGCTTCCTATTGCCAGATAGAGAATGGATGTTACAATATCTATTTTGCTGTTCTTAATTCCATCCCTGTTTTGTTAACTGTATCTTCTTAAATTCATCTTAAGCAGATCCTAGTTCTTTCAGTGAATTTAATGCAGTTACTCACCATTTTCATCTTACTTCATTGTTTCAGTTACTACTTTTGGGTTCTTGTGAAATTGCAGTTTAGGAAAAAATGAATGTGCTTAGCCTCCTGCAAAGTTTATATATTTTTCCCACCCAATTTCTGTGTCCTTAAGAGAAAGAACTTGAAAATTCTTGCCCAGTTATGATTTATGATGTTGTCTGGATTGACACATTTTGCTTAATACGTAGCATAATTAGTTTGGAACAAACTAACTTCAGACTTTTTCTGAAGCTCCTCTGCCTCCATATTTTTACAAAACTGTAGAATCCACAGTTCCCCCGATATCTTAATTTTTGCTACCCCTGTTATGTCCAGTCCTTTTGTTTTTAAACTTGTATCTATTCACCAGAAGCAAATATGGGCATTAACTCTTGGTTAAAGAGTTGGATTATACATATTGTTGAAACTGAGTTCCTCAGTGGATATGTACATACCGACGCCTGATACAGTGGTGCCTCGCTTAACGAGGATAATCTGTTCCAGCAAAATCGCTCTAGAGCTAAATCCTCGTTAAGCGAAAATTAAAAAAACCCATTGAAATGCATTGGAAACCCATTCAATGCATTCCAATGGGCTGAAAACTCACAGTCCAGTGAAGATCCTCCATGGGGCAGCCATTTTTGGTGCCTGTATAGCAGCCAGTGGCCATTTTGAAGCCGCCGATCAGCTGTTTTAAAATTGTCGTAATGCGAAGAATCGGTTCCCAAAGCAGGGAACCGATCGTCGCAAAGTGGATTTTGCCTATAAAAACATCGCGTTGCAAAAGTGATCGCAAAACAGTGATCGTATAGCGGTTTCATCGTTTAACAAAGCAATCGTTAAGCGAGGCACCACTGTATTCTTAAACTCTGGTTTTCTTTTAAACATAGGCCTAAAGTCTTTCCTATGTTGCTTTTTTTTTGAGAGAGAGAGAGAGAGAGTCAAAAACCTTAATTGATATGGAACGGGGTGGGTGCCACAGCAGATTACACACTTATGCTGTGTTTATACTTTGTATACTTTTCTCACTCCTGGGCAACCTCAGAAAATTGTTGTGCCTGAAGAACACTCATACCCAGCTGCCTGTTAGGAAACACCTTCGGTGGAAACTGCATCTTGGAGAGGAACTCTGACCTTCTGCATGGTGTAGACTATATATAATTTATTTATTTATTTATTTATTTATTGGACTTATATACCGCCCCATAGCGCTACAAGCACTCTCCGGGCGGTTTACAATTTTAATTATACAGGCTACACATTGCCCCCCCAGCAAGCTGGGTACTCATTTTACCGACCTCGGAAGGATGGAAGGCTGAGTCAACCTTGAGCCGGCTACCTGGGATTTGAACCCCAGGTCGTGAGCACAGTTTTTAGCTGCAGTACAGCGTTTTAACCACTGCGCCACGAGGCTCTTTTGGAAGCCATTACTTCATTTAGGTAGTAGGAAGTGTACCAAAACAGTTGGGCCGTCTCTAGAGAGCCATACATGCAATTCTGTTTCAGTCGGCTGTTTGTCTTGGGAGTGAGTTGCTGCCTACTTCTAGCCCATTATACTGTATTTGGGAATGCTTTCCTAAATTTGTTTCTCATATTCTTTTGCTAAACACATGAACTATAAAAGCCCCTCAGGTCTTCCAAAGTGTATTCTTAGACCTTATTAAGTGAGCTGTGGTTTAGTGCAAAGAGGTTCCTACCAACTGGAACATCTCAACCCAAAATCCAGCATGTACCCTGTTAGGAACTGCTTTTTTTTTTTATCAAGCAATGTCCCTAAATAATTAAGCTGCAATAAAAGCAAAAGCTTGTGCCAAGACTTTTATTTTTCAAGCTATTTAAAAGATTAATGCTCTCTGTTTTATAAATTTCCAGAAACGCCCCTATATTTGGCCTTACACATACATTTGTTATTCTCTCCCTCCAGTCAATGGCAAACATTGTACAGTGGTGCCTCGCTTAACGTTTGCTTCGTTTAACGTTTTTTTCGCTTAACGTTTATTTTTTCAGAGGCAGATTGTGCTTCGTATAACGTTTTTCCCTATGGGCGATTTTTGCATAGCGTTTTTGGGACCATGCTTCGCTTAACATTTTTGGTTTTAGGTCCCCTGCTTCGCTTAACGTTTTTTTTGTTTTCAATTTAAAAAGTGTCTTAGAAGGGTCCAAAACGGTTCTAAATGATTGGATTCGTTAGAGGACCCCTTAAGTCATGTGCAAACCTGATTTGGCTTTGATCTGACGTTTCGTTAATTTTTTGTGAATTTTTGTTTTTTGGCCCATAGGAACCAATGGACCTGTCAAAATCTGACAGCTCCATGCTTTCCTATGGGGGAGAAAACAATTTACAAAAAATTAACGAAAGTTCAGATCAAAGCCAAATCAGGTTTGCACACAACTTAGGGGGTCCTCTAACGAACCCAAGAATTTAGAACAGTTGCTGAGTCTTCATTAATTTTTTGTGAATTTTTTCTTCCCCCATAGGAAATAATGGAGCTGTCAGATTTTGACAGCTGTCAAAAGTTGGGGGAAAAAAATTCACCATTAATTAACGAAAAGTCAGATCAAAGCCAAATTAACTTTTGCATCCGTTTTAGAGGGTGCAGAAGCTAATCCAAGCATTTAAAACCATTTTTGACCCTTTTATGACACACTTAATTTTGCAAAAATTGACTTCGCAAAGCCATTGAAACCTATTGAGTCAGCTACAATACATTCCAATAGAGGATACATTGTATCGTTTAACGATGTTTCCTATGGGTTTTTTCGCTTAAGGACGGCAATCTGTGCCTATTGGAACGGATTAACCGGTTTCCAATGCATCTCTATGGGAAATGGTGTTTCGCATAAAGTTTTTTTCGCATAAGGTTTTTTTTTTTTGGAACCAATTAAAAACGTTATGCGAGGCACCACTGTATATGTTCCTGTCGCCAAACAAGGAAAAAGACTGGGAAACTTTGACTGGTTTTCTCCATATGAAACCTGGTGACTACCAATCTGACATTTTGTGGAAAATTGCCTATTTTCATTTATTTAGGAAAAGACATATAAAATTTCAGTAAGTTTTCAGGCATAGTTATAAACACAATTTAAAAATCCTAAATGTACAATTTCAATCCATAAAATTCAACAGAACATATAAAACAAACCATAGGCCAGCTTTGTACTAAATGTAGTACTAAATGGAAATCTCACAAAGAGTGTTTACCTGTGCCGAAGTGACTCCAAGGGATATTTCCATAGTTGGGTCACCAAAAATGAGAAAGCCTCTTCATCACTCTGTGGAACATTTTGCTTGCATAGATAATTAGTTTATACGAGCTGTGAGTCAGTTTCATGGGGTCTAATTGTTAGCCTAGGAAAGTGAGAATAAAGCTGAAGAATTCCTTAGAAAGTGTCCAACCAGTATCTGTGGCTGAATGAACTGGTGATCGTGATAGACAAACTATTCTACGATCTTATCTGTTATTACTAGTTTAATTGAATACAGTGGTGCCTCGATTTACAACCATAATCTGTTCCAGAAGATGGACGTAACTCAAAACGGTTGTAAGTTGAAGCACCATTTCCCATTGAAATGCATTGAAACATGATTAATCCGTTCTGGCAAAAATAAAAAAAATTAAAAACCAACAACCAAAAATAAAGCACAAAGCAAGCTCCGTCGCTGGGGCTTAAGAAAACAAACAAACCAAAAATAAACAGCAAAGCAAGCCCTGAAGGCGCTGGGGCTGCAAAAAAAAAAAAACCCCACCAAAAACAAACCAACAATACTGCACAGAAACATAACCCAGCCCAGCCCAAAACCATGCAGCAAAACCCACCCAGAACAGTTTTTAAAAAGCAGAAAGCAGCACCTTACCTTACCAGGCAGTTCTGAAGAGAAGGAACAAGGTTGCGTAGGTCCACGATGGGGTGAGCGGCAGCTGGCTGCCCCCTTTCCTCGCCCAAGCAATTCGCTCCTTCTGGGGGGGGCACGCTTGCACCCAGCCAAACACCCACATGCGTGCACACACACTCTCTTTCTCCCGCACTCGCTGCCCCCCACCGCCGCTGCTCCTTTCCAAGGGGGGGGGGTTGGCTGCTCCTTTCTTGGTGACCCAGGAGCGCTTCTTTCTTTCTTGCTCACCCGGTTGGTCGGGATACTGAAGAACCAGACGGGCACCTGCAGCCCTCGCCTGCCTGCGTGCTGCTCCTCACACGCTCGTGCTCACCTCCTCTCACAGGGAGCCTGCTCACTACACAAGCTTTCCCAGCTCTAGACACAAGGGCAGTCTCACCACACACTCCTCCTCCTCCTCCTCGCGTTGTCTCTCCCTCCCTCCCTCCCTCCCTCCCACATTCCCCTGCCTTTCACGCACAAAGCTTCGCCCCTCCCAAGGTACGCTTCTGTTTCCCTTCCCTCCCTCCCAGAGTTTTTAAAAAGTTTTTTTTTTAAAAAAACAGGCAGTTTTGTAAAAGTAGAAAGCAGCACCTTACCAGGCACTCCAAAGCCTCCTCCGATCACATACTCTCTAACCATTGGGGCAAAAGAGCTACAAAGAAGCAGCCTCTTCGCCTACCAACGGTTAGCAAGTTGAATTTCCCACCTTTTTTTCCCTGCCTTTTTGTGTTTGTAAGTGGAAGCTCCGGCCACAAGTCGAAGCAAAATTTTGCATCCGGAGTTGATCGTAACTCAAAATGGTCGTAAGTCGGGATGGCCGTAAGTCGAGGCACCACTGTAATAGCCAATGTGTTTGCCTCACATAATGCCTCTTGGGAAGCTATTTATTGTTACAAAATTTATAAAAGGTCTGCTAAATGTGTGAACGAAGTGCCGTTGGTCTGCAGAAACAAAGCTGTGTTTGAGGTAGTTGATGCCATCTTAAAGGCTTTTCCTCAAAAATGATGATAGGAAGAAGGGAAAGGGAACAGGAAGATAGTAAATAGGAATTAGAACAGAGCAAAGAAAAGGAGGTGGACTGGAGGATAGGAGAAATGTGTCTCTGTTCTGCCAGCGTTGCTAATAGGAAATGGAAAGCCAACTTCATAGATCTTTCTTTGAAAAGGAAATGTGAATGTATTGATTCCAAAAAGCTCTTGGAGCTAAGCTAATTGATGCTGAAGGTGTTTGTAATCTTGTAACCAGAATACAATCCACCCTAAGAGAGTACCCAAGCACTTAGTGAACTATTTATAGGGATCTCCTTGCCAGATACTGAAATTCAGTAACATACAGGGTCAACCGTGTCACCCTTTTTTTGCTGTTTGGTCATTATTGAGTGGTGTATATAGGAGACTTTGGACTCACTGCTTGTTTCTTATATAACCCTGCAGGCTTCCTAAAATTGTTTCCTACTCCCGGTCACTGTTGTGGAGTCATATATTAAAGGAGCATCTGACTGTCTAAAGTGTATTCTGAGGTTAGCAGGGTCTTAGAGCAAGCATTCCTCAAACATTAACTATTTTGTACCTTTTCCTGCTGCACCAGTTATGATGCATAGTTTCAGATCTAATGAATGTGATACTGGCTTGCTTCCCAGCTGTATCCCTTGTTCAACAAAACAGGAGCGCATCTCTGCGTATGCCCTTCAGATAGAAAGCATCAGAAGAGGTTGGTGCCAAGAGAAAGATGCACCGTGTTCAGCAGCGGCAAAGGACCAGTAACGCCCTGTCTGTCCAAAGGCAATGCATTCTAGTCTTGCTTGATACAGGAGCCATGCAGTAGATGTTTTCATACATTTGCATTTCCAAGCATATAAGGCACAAAACACTTGATGCTGTTTGTCATTGTTGGATTATTGTCTGATAAAATGGGATTTTTAAAAATTACTAGTCGGCTTTGATCTATGCCTGATCTTTTTGTTCACTAACATCACATTTAATTTGGATGTTCCCTATGCTTCACTTTCACCACCCTTGTGGCAGCTCTTACAGAATTCCACTGTAAACAGTGATGCTTAAGATACATTATCATTCTGCCTACATTATCAACAGAGAGCCGTTGTGATCTGAACTTCCTTGAACTCTGGGTGACAGTTTCTTTCTCGGTGTGTTCTGGTTTTCTGCAGCGTTCAGTCCTCAAAAAGCAAAGCAGCTTAAAAAAAAAAGCACCATTCAATTCAGCAGGTCCTAGTTGTGAAGAAGAATACCAGAAGTATTACAGGAAATATTGGAGACACTGTGCTGCTGATATTTGATGCATGAATAATTTGAAGGGCTTCCTCCTAATCCATACCTGTGCTGCTTCAGTGGCACAAGTAATCAGTTTTTCATGTAGACTTGAATTTCCATGCAGAATTTTGTTGGATTTGTAAACACTAAAGAGAGAACAATTATGTCTCAAAGTAACTAGGAAAGATACTTAGTTAAAAGTATTCATACAGACATTTCTGTCCATATCTATCTATCTATCTATCTATCTATCTATCTATCTATCTATCTATCTATCTATCTATCTATCTATCTATCTATCTATCTATCTATCTATCTATCTATCTATCTATCTATCTATCTATCTATCTATCTATCTATCTATCTATCTGTCTGTCTGTCTGTCTGTCTGTCTGTCTGTCTGTCTGTCTGTCTGTCTGTCTGTCTGTCTGTCTGTCTGTCTGTCTATCTATCTATCTATCTATCTATCTATCTATCTATCTATCTATCTATCTATCTATAGGCATGTCTGTCTGTATTATTTTTTTACAATACAAAAGCTTAACAGTTTCTAAACATTGCATGTTTATTGAAAGACTTCCTACCCTCTAGATCACAGTTTGACAGGCATGACAGACAGAAAGAGGGAGGGAAAAGCAAAATGGCTGATGGCTGGGCCAGATTGGTCATTTACTTAAATGAAATTCTTCCTCGAGGGCTCAGAGCATGGCTTGCAAGTAGCCTTTCATCTCCTGGTCTGTGGCAGATACTGCTTCAAACTGAAAGCAAGCAGAATGGGCCTGCCAGTTTCCCTTAAACTTGGAACACTTACAAGTACACCTTTAGGCATCTGTGACACACATAGGATTCATCTACTTATGATGGAAGCCCTAACCCCCAGCATCTCCAATTCTGGAAAATGGAGTGGTATAAGGTGATTATTCATTTCTTTCTATATGTATGTCAAGTATTGTCAAGTTAGTTCTGGCAACCATATTAGGATTTGTAAGTAGACATGGGAACAAATATAAAAATGAATCAGGATATTTGTTAAATATCTCTGATTCATCAGATATTTGTTGCTTTGTATTCTTGGGGTCCAGAGACCCAATTAATATGAAACAATGACTATAACCCTTTTATATTCATCCCTTCGTTCCCTATCTGCTTATGCCCCCGTGGATCAGCTGCTAAAGCCTACTCAAAGGGAATACCACCTGGGGGATGGCTTGGTTCCCCTTTCCTCCTCTTCCTATGTCCATGTCACATAAGAAGAGGAGGGGAGGGATCAAAGAGATCCCCCGAGTTCACAAATTGATTTGTTGTTTGTCGAGTCATTGGGGGCAATTAGTGGTTTGTGGGTTGTCAAGTTTGACGACCCATGAACCAAGACAAAGCACCATTTTGGCACTTTGGCTCCATCTCTATTTGTAAGATATGTGAGATATATAGGAAGTGGTTTTATTAGTGCTACTACCCAGGTCAGTTTCCATAACTTACTAGGGATTTGAACCCAGGCTCTCAGTTGTTACCTTTATACTATGGTCTAAAGCAGCGGTCCCCAACTCCATGCTTGCGGGGGGTGGAGATCCATATCTGTGGCCCAGTTTCGGCAAGCCCATGGACTGGCACCAGGCCGTGGACCGGGGTTGACGACCCCTTGTTTAAAGTACAACTGTTTTGTCACATTGAATCATGTTGCCTGTTTTGTGTGCAGCAAGCGAGCACTGACTGTAAGATACAGTGGACCCTTGACTTATAGACGGCTTGACTTACAGACTTTTTGAGTTACAGACTTCTCTGGCTGCAAAATTTAGGTTTGACTTGCAGACTGAGATTTGACTTACAGATCAGAAAAAAACCAAAATGGAACAAAAATGGCCTGTTACGGGATTAATCGGTTTTCAATGCACTGTAGGTCAATGGAGACGTTTGTCCAATGGAGACTTGACTTACAGACTTTTTGACTTGAGAACCGCCTTCCAATACGGATTAAGTTCTCAAGTCAAGACCCCACTGTACATTTGAAAACGGAATCTGTTTAAAAGTCTTCCTAATCAATAGACATTATAGCTTCTTGGTAGTTCAGCTATGCTATTGTGCAGCAGAGCAAATCCACAACAAAAATTATAATTTTGAAACTAGACTACAGATCAGCACCACATTTGGCATAGTTGTAGCAGATAGTGTTCTTGCCCTGTGCCAAATTTGGAGACGTTTGTCCAAAGTCTTTTCAAATTATGATATTATAAAAGTAAAGCTGACCTCCCCCAGGCAGATGCAAGCAGCCCTAAACATCCTCAGATTTAAAATAGCTCATACAAATTGAAAAGACCTATCTTGTGTATCTTGAAAGAGAATGATTGGTGGCACCCACTTCTTTTATTTTGAAAGAATCCAAGTTGCAGGGGCTGAAATTTTGATCCTCAGAAAAGGCCTTTTAAAAGGGAAAAAACAGTAGTTTCATGATATGACTGAGCAAACCTGGAACAGGCTTATCAGCAAGAGCATTCCAAAGTGGATACACTGTTCCAGCTTCATGGGCCAGGAAGGGAGAGATTTGGAAGGCAATGAAAGGACACAGGAACAGTTAAAATCCAGGTTTCTTTAGTTAAAAAACAAACCCACGCTTGCTTTAAAGAAAGAAATAGGTGACAGTCCTCTGGAAAGTAACATTATGCTATGTATCTCCATGGAATTAGCATACAACTTTGTAAGGCATATTCAGAGTATTTCTCCATTACAAAAATTCAGTGCAGTTGTGTTTGTCCCAGCCCTGAGTGCTTTCAGTAAACATTATCTCAGGATTTGTTCTGACACAAGTCTTCAAAAGGAAATCAGCTTCAGGCCTGGGGTAATCTCAACTTTTGACCCTGAAGTCAGGACCCAGTTGTTCAAGAAGAGAACTTTTTAACTACTTCCTGGTCAAAGAAGCATTTCTGCTGGAGAAGTGATACTGTGGTTGTATAAATATATTTTTACAAGAGAAAACAAATATTCAGCAGCTCACCTGTTCAACTTGTGAAATTACTGTTTCTTGCTTTGTGGCTGGGGATGGTATTACTTCATGTTAGCAGAGCTTTGGTGCCTAAATCATGTCATAGTTTCAAACATTCTGGCTGTCTTTTCTGTACAATTGTCTGGTTATTTTAAAAAAGGAAGCAGCTCCGAGTATGTTACATGCCATCAAGTCACTTCTGATGTGTGGTAACAATATATGAGTTAATGACCTGCAGAATGTCATATCATTAACAGCTCTGCTCAGATATTCCAAACCAACAACATCTCATGTTAGGTTGTTCTCTCTTCCTACTGCTGTTCCCCCAGTAATATTGTCTTTTCTGGTAAGTTCTTTTCAGATCTTGCAAACCTTCCACTGTGGATTCCTTTATTGAATCATTCTTTCTCATGTTATGCCTTCCTCTCTTCCTATTGCTCCTGCCTCCCCTTTCTCCAGCAATATTGTTTCAGTTTGCTCATTTTTGCTGTGTTAAGAATTCAGGCTTGACCTGATCGAGCATCCACTTTTTTTTGCCTTTTTAGCTGTCTGTGGTATCTGTAAGGCTCTCCTCCAACATCTCACTTCAAATGAGTTGATTTTTGTCCCTGTCTTCCTTCCCTGTCATTCTTTCACTTAGTATGGATGATTTTGACCTTGGTTTCCAGTGTCTTTACTAACTCCTAGCTCCCGCCCCCTATTTTTTTAAGAGGACATGTTTTGAAAAACATGCACACAACATATCCGTAGAACTTTCGATCCAATGTACCGTATTTTTTGCACCATAAGACGCACTTTCTCTCCCAGAAAAACTGGTGGGAAACGTGCGTGCGTCTTATGGAGCGAATACTGTCCCCTCCATGCCACCATCGCTGGCTGCCCAGGCCTCCGGAGGCCTCAGCAGGCCCCGCGGGGGCCTCCCCCAGCGACCATCGCTGGCTCCCCAGGCCTCCGGAGGCCTCAGCAGGCCCCGCGGGGGCCTCCCCCAGCGACCATCGCTGGCTGCCCAGGCCTCCGGAGGCCTCAGCAGGCCCCGCGGGGGCCTCCCCCAGCGACCATCGCTGGCTCCACAGGCCTCCGGAGGCCTCAGCAGGCCCCGCGGGGGCCTCCCCCAGCGACCATCGCTGGCTGCCCAGGCCTCCGGAGGCCTCAGCAGGCCCCGCGGGGGCCTCCCCCAGCGACCATCGCTGGCTCCACAGGCCTCCGGAGGCCTCAGCAGGCCCCGCGGGGGCCTCCCCCAGCGACCATCGCTGGCTCCACAGGCCTCCGGAGGCCTCAGCAGGCCCCGCGGGGGCCTCCCCCAGCGACCATCGCTGGCTCCACAGGCCTCCGGAGGCCTCAGCAGGCCCCGTGGGTGCCTCCCCCCCGCCACCTTAGCTGGTTTCCCAGGCCTCCGGAGGCCTCAGCAGGCCCCGTGGGGCCTCTCCCAGCCACCATCGCTTGCTTCCCAGGCCTCCGGAGGCCTCAGCAGGCCCCGTGGGGGCCTCTCCCAGCCACCATCGCTGGCTTCCCAGGCCTCCGGAGGCCTCAGTAGGCCCCGTGGGTGCCTCCCCCCGCCACCTTAGCTGGTTTCCCAGGCCTCCGGAGGCCTCAGCAGGCCCCGTGGGTGCCTCCCCCCCGCCACCTTTGCTGGCTTCCCAGGCCTCCGGAGGCCTCAGCAGGCCCCATGGGGGCCTCTCCCAGCCACCATCGCTGGCTTCCCAGGCCTCTGGAGGCCTCAGCAGGCCCCGTGGGGAGTCCCCCACCACCACCATTGCTGGCTTCTGAGGACCTCCAGGAGGCTTTTGACCGGTAAGGTGCTGCTTTTTACTTTTTAAAAAATGTTCTGCGTGGGAATTGGAGGGTAGATTTGGGCTGGGAGTGTGTTTCTATGTTGCTTTGTGTTTTGGTGATTTTTTTGCAGTCCCAGCATGGGACCTGCTCTGTTTATTTATTTTTACTTTATTTTTTGGTATTTAAAAATTAGTTGCTGCTTTTTACTTTTTAAAAAATGTTCTGCGTGGGAATTGGAGGGTAGATTTGGGCTGGGAGTGTGTTTCTATGTTGCTTTGTGTTTTGGTGATTTTTTTGCAGTCCCAGCATGGGACCTGCTCTGTTTATTTATTTTTACTTTATTTTTTGGTATTTAAAAATTAGTTGCTGCTTTTTACTTTTTTAAAAAATGTTCTGCGTGGGAATTGGAGGGTAGATTTGGGCTGGGAGTATGTTTCTATGTTGCTTTGTGTTTTGGTGATTTTTTTGCAGTCCCAGCATGGGACTTGCTCTGTTTATTTATTTTTACTTTATTTTTTGGTATTTAAAAATTAGTTGCTGCTTTTTACTTTTTTAAAAAATGTTCTGCGTGGGAATTGGAGGGTAGATTTGGGCTGGGAGTGTGTTTCTATGTTGCTTTGTGTTTTGGTGATTTTTTTGCAGTCCCAGCATGGGACCTGCTCTGTTTATTTATTTTTACTTTATTTTTTGGTATTTAAAAATTAGTTGCTGCTTTTTACTTTTTAAAAAATGTTCTGCGTGGGAATTGGAGGGTAGATTTGGGCTGGGAGTATGTTTCTATGTTGCTTTGTGTTTTGGTGATTTTTTTGCAGTCCCAGCATGGGACCTGCTCTGTTTATTTATTTTTACTTCATTTTTTGGTATTTAATTTTTAAATATTAAATAAATTAAATAATTTTAATTTTTACTTTTTAAAAAATGTTCTGGGTGGGTTTTGGAGGGTAGATTTGGGATGGGATGCATGTTTCTATGTTGCTTTGTTTTTTGGTGATTTTTTTTGGCAGTCCCAGTGTGGGACTTGCTCTGTTTATATATTTTTATTTTATTTTAATTTTCAGTATTTAAAAATTAAGTGCGTCTTAACGTCCGGTGCGTCTTATGGAGCGAAAAATACGGTAGCTTTTCTTCCTCAGGTTGCCTACCCCAAGGAAAGGGTTTGGATATTAGAGCATAGCTTTTTAGTCTGCATTCTGCAGAGCAAGTATGGCAACATTAGTTTACCTGAGAGTTTAAAGATGTGTATGTTTCTCCATTGCATATGTTTCACTTTGACTTTTGCTTCACCATTTCATTAAGTCCAAAAACAGACCTTCAAAATATTTTGGCACAGAGGGCCTGCCTTCTTGATTGTTGCCATTGGTGTTGTCAGCATTCAAGCTGCCCTTTGCTATGTAAAGCTTGGCATCTTTTTTCCTGCTGGCAATGCAAGCACAGTTATTGTACAGCAATATCGGGCCATTTCCTGTGTTTTGAATTGTGCATACAGAAGCACAATATCACACATTCATAAACCAGAGGGTTTTTTAAGAATTGAATTTGACATTAGATCAGAAGACTTCCATTCAGTTTTGAAAGAAACCAGAGCATGATGTTTCTATTTGTGATAAGCCATTGTATGATAATCATTTAAGGCAGATGTTTATGAACTATTTAAGTACCATCAAGATAAAACAAACTTATAGTGATCCTAATGGGAATTTCAAGGTAAGTGAGACATTTAAAGAGTGGTTCTATGCCTCAGTGATTTTCCATGGCTGAGCAGGGATTCAAACCCAGGTCTCCTGAGTCCACTCATTCCACTACACCATGCTCAGGTGTTGCTACCTTAGCCATTATTGTTATCTGTCTGGCAATAGTGTTACAAGGATTCTGGCAGAAGCTTTTCCAGCCCTGTGACCTGGTATCTTTAAATAGGTGAGATGCTTGGCATTTGACTGGGATTTTCATTATTCAGAGAAAGCCCTCGGCCATTATTCTGCAGGTAGTTTCTCCCCCATGCTTGAATTTATTCAGGGCCATGAAATGTTCTTATGCAAATAAAATATTTTTCCAGTTGCTTTAAATGTTATTTGTAACATTTGTTTTGGTAAAGTTTTACCAAAAGAGAAAATTAACTGCATTTAACTCAGAACAAACTGTAAATAAAATGGATGGAACTGAACTCGAACTAGAGTGTCAGTCTTGACCACCTATCCACTTTTTTGTAAGATAACAGTAGTGGAATGTAGAAAGTCTTGCAAATAGGGATGGGAAAATAGCAGATGTTTTGTTTGGTTAGCAACACCCCATTAATTTTTGGGTTATATTGTCCCAATGGCTTGGGGGATGTTGCTAGGAAAACTTCTGAGAGCGTTCAAAACATCATGCTTAGAATCATCTGGCCTCTTCCATTCTTAGAAAAAGCACAGTTTGCCTCTGACATGGCAATCTGAGGATCATGATTAAAAATTATATCAAAGCAGCGTTGCTTGGTGATATTGAATGGATCATGCAGAGATGGTTGATCAAAGTGTGTTCACTTTACGGAATGCTCCTATAATTAAATTGTTCTTTATTACATTTCTAGGCAGCCCAGTACCTGGAGCTTTATGGACAATACACTAGTAAATTAAAAACATGAAGTAAGAAAATAGTTGGCAGTGATAGAAATAGTGTATTATAAAACCAGCACCAGGGAGTTGAACCAGTGCAGCCCACAAAATCAAAGACAAACCAGCAGGTGTAAAATTTACAGTGTGTGAAATCTGAAACCAGCACTTCAATAGCCTGGGTACAAGGAAGATTGTGATACAGGTATCTGATCAGCCTCTGTGGCAAGAGCATTCCAGGAACAGTCTTGAGAACATCCTTTCTCTGCAAACCCTATCCAACAGATTCAGAAACACAGTATCCCATTTGTGTTATGGGAAAAGAGGCATCCTTCCTACCCGTCAGCTCCTTTTAAAAAGGGAAACCTATGCAGCCCATATGTGCTGTGAAATCATAAAAAGATTACTAGTAGGAGGTAAGAAATGTCTGCATTTTGAAAGCCTATGTTGTTATTCCTACGCTACAGCTGTTGAACAAGGAAATGCCCTTCCAGGGGAGAAAAAGTCCTAACACAAGGACAACAAAGATAGTGTTAACTGCTCTGAACAACAGAAGAGATAAGGATGAACTGGGTTTCCACCATTCATAACATAAATTATACCAAGTTGTTGAGGCAAATGTACAGTGACCTTCCATGTTAGTAGAGGTTAGTAGAGGATAAAACTATAATTGCTAAATATTGAAACAATTTCTTGCTTGTGTCTTTTTTTTTTATTCCATCAAACACTGGCTGAAATCTTTTTATGTTCTGGTGTCATGTAAAGTTACACCAGTATAATGTTCTGGGCATTACACCTAGGAACCAGTATTGCATAATTAGATTGCACAATTGATCATACAGTTCCTGTTGCAACCCTTGCATAGAACATATGCAGAAGTGCTTTGCAAGTAACACTTCTTTGCTGCCACACCTTTGTGTTGCACATGCAGAGCTGTGCAACAGGATTTAAGCCATAGTTATGTATTGTTTACCCAGACCCAAATGTTATTGGAACAATATAAGGCCTTCCAGATGTTAATTGGCTTCCACCGTGTAGCCCAGTAACAGCTGGAAGGAAAGTCATGTGTTGCCTGCCGGGCAGTTCACAGGGCACCTAAAAGGTGCTTGTCAGCAACTTGATTTTAATCCAGATAAACAGAAACTTTACCTAGCTTCCATTGTATATGTAATCTGGGCCTATATGATGAGGGAATTCTAGAATATTTCATTCCTACCTCTTAAATATTTCTATACGTTTCTATACATCTGTAGGTTCCATTCAGCACAGGTGATTTTGCCAGGATAGGGATCCCTGAGGATTTTGCTTGATCCTCATTAGTCTGAAAAGAGTAAGTGCATGAACCAGTCTATTCATATTTTCTAGACTAATACAATGGTTGGAACAGATTTATCGTTTCCCCTCTTTGTTGCAATAAAATGCTCAACTCAAGATACCAGATTGCATATTTTGCAGCTCATTTTTTTGGTGGAGAAAAATTGGAATGGTTGCAGACATAGGATCAAATTGATATGAGAACTAACACTTGAGCAGTTAAGAGAGACCAAAAATAGATTAAACCATCTGTTCCTTATGGCAGAATATAGTCTCTGGTTTTAGCATAATATCCGCTTAGGGCAATTTGGAATGCAATGCCCCATGGGCATAAGGCTCCATGCAATCTCCAGCTTGCAGCTGCAGAAACCAGAGACCACCCTGTTGAAAGTAATGAGGTTTCCAGATCACAGAAGGGTGCTGTTGCACAAAGGCTAGGAAAAGACATATAAGCAAATAGTGAAACTTTGCTGTATGCATTGAAAATGAATAAGTTTCTGATCAGTAGCTTTTTAAAAAATACCATGTTTCCCTCCAAATAAGACAGGGTCTTATATTAATTTTTGCTCCAAAAACACACTAGGGCTTATTTTCAGGGGATGTTCTTTTTCATATACAGCAATCTACATTTATTCAAATACAGTCATGTCATCTTCTGGTTGCTGCACAGTGGTGGATGGTGGGGTTTCACTTAACTGGGGCTTATTTTGGGGGTAGGGCTTATATTACGAGCATCCTGAAAATATACTCTACGTGGGGCTGCCTTTGAGGCTGATGCGGAAGCTCCAGGTGGTGCAGAATGCAGCGGCCAGACTCCTTACCGGAGTGCGAAAACACCATCACATTTCTCCAACGCTGGCCACATTGCATTGGTTGTCCATCTGTTTCCGCGTCAACTTCAAAGTTTTAATGCTTACTTGTAAGGCCCTAAATGTTTTCGGACCTCGATACTTGATGGAATGCCTACTTCCACCAAGGTTTACCCGGATCACCCGTGCGAGTCAGGAGGTGAGGCTGAGGAGCCTGACGCTGAGAGAGGCCCAGAAGGAGAAGACACGAAACCGGGCCTTCTCGGCGGTGGCTCCTCGCCTTTGGAACAATCTCCCTCCTGACATTCGCGCGGCCCCTATGCTGGGCATCTTTAAAAATCAATTAAAAACATGGTTGTTCATTCAGGCCTTCCCTCCAGCCAATTCTTGATTTTCTTTCCTTACTTTCTCTATTTTTATTTTATTGTAGTTGTTGTTTGTACTATTTATGTATTCGTTGTGTTATATTGTTTTATTTTATATTGTAAGCCGCCTAGAGTGGTCTATTCGTCCAGATAGGTGGGATACAAAATAAATAAATAAATAAATAAATAAATAAATAAATAAATAAATAAATAAATAAATAAATAAATAAATAAATAAATAAATAAATAAATAAATAAATAAATAAAACAACAACAACAACAACAACAACAACAACAACAACAACAACAACAACAACAACAACAACAACAATAATAATAATAATAATAATAATAATAATAATAATAATAATAATAATAATAATAATAATAATAATAGGGCTTAATTTCAGGTTAGGTCTTATTTTCAGGGAAACAGGGTAGTACTGTAAGTGTGATTAAGGGTTCAGCATTATTCAACTCATTTCTGGCAGAGTGTGTAACTTCTTGTCCCTACAACTATATGCCTATAGTCTAGCATTGTAGTAACACTTTACAATGGCCCTCAAACCGCATAGGCATTGCTTATACTTTGTGCATTTACCCTTTCTTGAACAGCTAAGGGCACTGAGTGGGGAAATGGTTTTGTATCTTTCGTTTATGTTCCAGTGAGTCCCTTCATGAAAATTGAGATTGGCTTATTCCCTCTGGAGGAAATAACCATATAGTTGCTATAAAATAATATTTGGAGGTCAGGATGAGCCGTGATGCTATACAGTTACTGAGTAATGTGCCCTTGGGAATATGAATTATGACTAATGTGTCTGCTTACTGTAGTTCTTTTATATTCTTTCATTGCAGTTGAGTGAAGTACTGTGCTGTACTGGGATATTACTGTGACAGGTGAAAGACTCATTTAAGGGAAAATGGGGAGAAGACTATGTTAAAGATTACCTGTGTCAAAAGCCCAAAGTTTCAGGCAGCCGTATGCTTCTTAAGTGGAGAAAAATAGGACATGCTACACAACTCAATGTTTGACAAGGGAATTGAAGATGTACTCCTGCACCTTGTTCTTAAAAAGTGTGATTGCACAGTTACTTTATTTTATATTTCTCTTGATGCCAAATTCTATGCATGCTAGAGAATAGCCAGTCCTTTGAGAACAAGATTAGTGACTTTGTTCATGACTCAGATTACTACTTGGAGTTTGTGTCCACTTTCTCAGGCTACTTGACTTGTGGCCATTCTACTCTAGACCTTTTCTTCTTCTTCTGCAATTAAAAAAACCCTTGAGCACAAGGACTATATCTTTCTCGTTTCTATAGTGCTTGTAGCGCTATGGGGCGGTATATAAGTCCAATAAATAAATAAATAAATAAATAAATAAATATAGCTGCTGTACTGTTTCTTGCAATTATAAATTGGAAAATAATAGTAATAACATCCTGCTGCTCTGTGACTATATTGCCGTTTTTGGCAGAAAGAAATGGCTGAAGGGGAGGCAAATTGGGTCAAGAATTGTAGTTGAAGGAAAGTGTAAACTATGCAAGAAAGGTCCATATATCACAAAAGTAGCATAGAAATGCAATTTTTTTGTGGTTTCAGTTATTCTGTGTTGTAAAAAGGGAGATACAAGAGAGATAAATGAGGGATTGACTGCATTTTTATATCATGCCACTTCCAAGACCGCAAATATAGTTTCCTTTTCCAATGTCAAGTTAGAAAGGGATTTCTGGAAGGCAGGGATGGCCAGTGTATAGCCCTCCAGATGTTGGACTGTTTGCAACTCCCATCATTTCTCACCAATGGTATGCTGCTAAAGGTAGGGGTTGTAGCCTCATGGTCTATACCTCAGTTGTAGGCTAAGATAAAACTTAGTTCTACAGTACCACCACCCTCAGCATACTCGTACTGCTGGCCTGTTAGGAAAGGGCAATAGATTACTTGCAATATATTCGTGAAGGCTTTCAACAAAAAAGAGGAAAGTATGAAGCTCAACAAAACTTGGCTCCCAGCTCTCAAACATACTACGTGCAAAAGGTCAATGAACTCTACCCACCCACAAGGACAGGGGATCACTACACACAAAAGACCAGCTAATGACACCCATCAACCACAGGAACAGATAATCTCTTCCCCTTAGCACAACAATACACACTAATCACCCATCTACAGAAAAAGACAAAAGCCTATCTCACAGCCATAAATACTGCACTTCCAAGCCAACTACACCAGTGTACAGGTTGCTGTCCTCTGAAGATGCCGGCCACAGAGACTGGCGAAATGTCAGGAAGAACAACCTTCAGAATATGGCCAAAGAGCCCGAAAAACCCAGAACAACCATTAGATTACTTGCACTTTGTGCATTTAATCTTTTTTTGAATTAAAAAACATGCTTGTCTGTTAGTACTGTTCTGGCACTCACACTGTTTTTATTACAGTTGTTTAAACAGTATTGCCAGTTGTACTAAAGAGTGCTAATTGGCAGAGTAGCCCATTGTAAGGAAAGAAGGAGGATATTGGACCTGCTGCCGCTTATCTCATAGTAAATTTTTGAAAAGATACATTGTTTGGCAACCAAGGTGCCCTGAGATTCAAAGGCACCTCAGCTGATCTGAGCAGCAATGTTGCCATAGTCCCACTCTGTTTTTTGAGCATATAGCCATTGTGTCTCTTCTAAAGCGGTGGTATAAATATCTAGCAAAAAATATTAATTTTAAGAAGTTGTGAATTGTAACTTTTATTGAAGTGTTATGAGAATTTTGCCTCACCTTGAAATAGCAGCCTAACATGTAAAATGCACTTTTATATCAGTCTTTAATGTGGACATTTAGTAACTTGCTCCAAAGTTCAATATAACTTATATGGAGTAATGTTGTTGTTTCTATTTTAAATGTAATCTGTGTATTATAAAACTGATGATTTGAAGGCAAAAAATAGAGATGCCTTATGCACAGCTTTTCCTTCATACAAGTGTGATATCGTAAGTATTTCTAACTACTGTATTATATAAACATGGATACTTTATCCTGATAGGAAGGGATCTGCAGCCCCACTTAAGAGAAAAGTCTCCTGAGATTTTTCCTCCTTCTATGGTCCCTGTCCCCTTTCCGCAGATTCATAGACCAGCAATTTAAATAATTTGATATATGCCAGTATATGTGATGTCACTGTCTTAGGTATGTGTATGTGTACAAGCAGAAGAACAAATTATGCAAGGCAAATCAGGGTTGCTGTGGAGTATATGACCTAGTACCATGTCAGTAGCAAATTTGCAGGCGTCTCAACAACCATATGTGTTCACTGTGTACAGTGGACATCTAGGATGGTGGTTGGACAAATGGCACATAGCATGGACCAAATCTGAGACTTTGCAGGTGTCCAAATATTACCACCAATCAAAGAACAAATTGACTCAAATTGTGTGTGGCGACTTCCATGCCTTGTGACTACCTAATCAATTAATATTGGATTCTGCCATCTGCCTCATTTCTTTGCAAGACTGATATTTTATCCAATGACACGATATATGTAGACTTTGTCAACCTCAGTAAAAGATAGGCAAGCATGAGCTTCGTGGCATGTGGATTGGGACAAGAAAGGCTAGAGTTGTGACGGAGAAGCTTTTTGGAGCCCAAGTGCCCAAACTGTGGGAAAGGGGGAACCAGCGGGTGGCGGGTGGAAGTGGCAGCGGCGGATGCGGAAGTGGCAGCAAAAGGGGGAATCCCGGGCACGGAGGTCCCTCCAGACCCCACTCCAGATCCGCCTCTAATTGTGCCCAACCCTTACCAGCACCAATTGCTCTGGATTCTGGCCCACCGCCTGTTGGGGTGCTAGCACCACTGCTGCCGCTGCCTCCTCAGGTTTGGCTGCCGGGGTTAGCGATCCAGTGACTCATAGCTCGCATGCCCGCAGAGAGAGCTCTGCATGCCAGCTGTGACACGTGTGCCATAGGTTCGCCATCGCTGGGCTAGAGGAAAGCTGATGCTGCAGAGAAGGTCTGCAAAGCGAGCTGTTTACTCTTCCAATACTGATGGAAACTTTCCACTGGTGGGTTTAAATAAAACAACAGTTTTTCTTATGCCACCAATGGTCTAAGATCCAGCATGGTTTAGTAGGTAGAACAGCCCAATTTGATGCCCTTTGTGTTTTTACATTATATTCCCATTATCTTTAAACGGCATGACCATTAGCCACTTGCTGGGAATGTTTTGATTTGTACTTCAGCACACCAGAAGGGCACAAGGTTGAGGACCTGAGTTCAAAGTTTACTCAGTCATGCCACTCTGGATATTATGGGGTGTGAGAATTGTATAAAGGTCTAATAGCCAATATCCTGTTGAATTTTCACATTGGTGTAATACATTGTTGTAAATAGCACTGGTAATGTCCTGCAGGTTAAGACATGAATGTAGGCATTTGCCTTTGCACGTTGAGTTGGGCAAATGTCTATGCTAACTTATTAACTTGCAGCAATTTGCCAAAGAGATTTACATCAGTTGGTTTGCACCAGTAGGCATAACTAATAGGATTTTGGCCAATATATTCTTTGTTATAAAGACAATTGAGAAGCTTAGCAGGGCTTGAGTTCTTGTGTTGAGTGCAATGTTAGGTGCTTCATTATTAAATAATAAAGTCTTGCTGACTGACTGCTTCATGATACCCATGCTTATAGCTGGCATTACACATCTACGTGGCTTTTAATTTGAGGAATCATATGTAACGTCCTCTGGTAATCTGTAGGTCCTTAATGGTTTCTCTGTTATTTCACCAGTGGAAACTAAATAAAGTTAAAACTAAAAGTAATTTAATTAACAGCTGTCAATTTTTGTGAAACCATGGCTAAAAAAACTATTATCTGTGGTAGAAGAACACGTAGTGCATTGAACTGGGACACTGGAAGCGGCAAAGACAGAGACTGGCATGTAAAGAATGAGAGAGAAAGGACCCTAAATTGCTGTTATGCTCCCAGTTTGATGGGGGGGGGAGTAAAAACCAGTATTTTCTCATTCGTTAGACTACATAACATCTGAGACAGGATTCTGTGATTTGTTCCCAAATGCAAAAAGGAAAAGAGAAGAAATTTTTTTGTATTATGTCCTGAAACACTAGGTAATATTTATTTATTTATTAGTAGTAGTATTTAAGGAAAACTTAATTTCAATGCTTGAAGAAGATGGGAATCTGATAACCATTTAATTGCTAGAGCAGAGATCTTCAACCTACACACTCAGTACTGATACATTTTTTCACATGTTCTATTATATATTACTGCATTCTTTCTGCTCTGAGGGTTGGGTATTGAATAATCACCTTCTCTGAAACATGCTATTCAATTAGCATAGAATTATAACGGGCCTCATACATCAACTTAAAGGGCTGTCGGCTAAATCTTTATTAATGTGCATGCATAATGCATTTGATAGGGAAAGTGCTTTTCTTAATGAACAACTTCCTTACAAGATAGGCAGAAATCTATGTCCTCTTGCTAAAATACTTATTTCCCTTGTGCTGTAGCAATCTGTTCATTATTAATGATTTTAAAACAGTTGCTGGTGTTGGATGACAAGGGAAAATAAAGTCTTACCTTGCAAAAATAATGGAATTCCACACGGTAGGTCATATTGGCTTCATTACAATTTTGGAACCTCTTCTGCAAAAAGGGAATTTTGTAGTAGCTCTCTTTATAGAGCCCAATCCAGAAAAGTTTTCTTTTGTGCAAAGCAGTGCAACTCAATCAATCTAAGTATTCTAACTCAACCATTCTAAGTCTTAAGTACAGACTTCAGGTATGCCGAAGAGCTATCATGCTGCTTACAAACATGAACTTACTCATGGTGCTATGTTGTTCCTAATTTATAGGAGTTGTAGTAATTGTAATAAGACTAGTCACTAAGTACACACACAACTTTATCAGGTTATTGTAAGAAAGTTCACCCACCCAGTTAAGTGTGATGAAAAACTGGGTTTCTCCCCCTACTCCATTTGCCTAATATTATTTATTTTTCAGGTGTATCATCAGATCAATGTATTGATGCTTTTATTTCCCAATTCTTTCTGAACTGGTTATTGCATTACCTATAGTTCTCTAAAACCTTTAGCATGAAAGCATACTGGTAATGTTGAATTAGATATTGTAATATAACAAAAGAAGATGAATGTACTTTGCGGCTGCTTTATCAGTGGATTATTTCTCTTATAGGCTGCAACCATATAACAGAATGTTACATAGAGAGTGGGACCAACCCATGACAATTGAAATGAGAATCTTCCAGACTTTTAATAAGCATGTGTCTCTTTCCAGCATGGTTTCCTCAAGTCCTTTCTCCACCCGTCCTTCCAACTGTAATTTATTTTGGTTTATCAGTTGTATAAATCTGCCTCACAATGCAGAGAGCTTGGTTTTTCTAGGATATTTTGCTTGTGCAATTGTTCTCACTGGTGGAAAGGGAGTAAATGATTCCCCGCCCTCTGTTCCCCCTTGGCCCTCCACTCCAGAGAGTGGAGAAGCCCTCAAGAACAACATGGGAGATCTGCAGAAGTTGACATGAAAGGCTTGGAAGGGAAACAGCTAAAATTTGCTTTCACTACAGATGCCTTTATGTGTCTGAAAGACCTTTTCATGAAAAGAATGGGCACTTCTGTGTCCTTCCATTAATAGGAGAGAGTCAGGTTTGAAGCTACCGTGTGCACCATGCGTTCATCGGTGTGTTTAATTGTGATGAATTCTGAATTATAACTCTTAAATCAGAACTCTTACACTCTACTGTTCAGAATAAGCAGAACAGAACTTTCAGTATTCAGTATTCTGTGTATCCATATTAAAGTTGCTTAACCTTGGAATTTTCTGCCTTTGTAAACTCATGATGTTTGAATATTCTGTGTTTTTCTATAGTTGAGGAACTGGACTGTTGAAGAACTTCAGCGGAGACTTGGGGCACTAGACCCTATGATGGAGCAAGAGATAGAAGAGGTTCGTCAAAGGTATCAGTCAAAACGGCAGCCTATTCTTGATGCCATCGAAGCAAAGAAAAGACGCCAGCAGAATTTCTGAGAAAACCTTCGCTGTAGAATAGATTTCCCTAACAATAAACTGTTCCTCTATGACTACTGTGTAGGTGATAATTGTTTAAAAATGTTTTAGCAAAGCAGGCAAAGTTGTCATTTACTGTAGCACCTTTTCAAACTCAGGAATGTTCTTGGAAGAAGCTCTCATGAACAGGTTACACAATTTTCAATGTTAGAAATGTTTTAAATAGATCGCATGATGTTTTTGAGGAATCCTGTTAATGTTTGGAGCTAGCATTTGTTTTTATGAAGCTGAACAGCAATTGGAAATAGACTAAAGAATACTGGCACTCACAGTTTCACTGTCTCCCTCAATGTCATGATTTCTGTATGGTGATGGTGAATGGCTTTATTTATTTTATTTTATTTTTTTGTGAAGGGGGAAAAAGTAGATAAAATGGTATCTTTTAGGCCAGGGAACAGGGGTAAATTACCCAAAATGGGGTAAAAATGAAAATCCTGGGGGTAATGAAGACGGTCCCAGCAGTGTAACCATTTCATTACCCCCAGGCATTTTCTTTCTGACGATACTGTGTGTAGGTGGGCATTCCATTGCGGGAAGAGCAAGCCCCGGTGAGGAACTGCACAGGGCACCCACCTGCCCTCCTCGCCTCCAAAGTGGGGGGATTGCAGTGGACAGGGCCAGCTGGACTGTTTGCCTGGTGGAGCCCTGGTCGGGGCTTTTCTTCCTGCCCGCGCCCGTCCACCCACTGTGCTGGCAAGGAGGCCCCCTTCCCACCCTGCCTCACCTGAGCTCATGGCCAGTGGACCTGCCGGACCTGCGGTGCCCACCTCCCCTCACCAAGGACGCAATTTCCCAGAAGCGTGGCGGCTCCAGACTAGCTGCTCGGGCGGCAGCTGCAGGTCCCGGGCAAGTGCAGAGACGGGGGGGGTCGGCCGCGGATGGCGAGAGCGGAGGGGCGGTCCTGGGAGGGGGCGAGGTAATGTTGGCATATAGAAATTTTTTGGAGGGGTAAAAGATAAAAAAGTTCCCTGACCCCTGTTTTAGGCTGATGTGCTGGGATGCCTGGGGATTTTCTCTACAAAATTCTGGACATGTCTGTGAGTATGAGAAAATTTGCACATTTGCCTGGTCATCTAAAAATTCCCAAGAGATGTTTTATTTAACGTCTTTCATATTTACTGTTTGCAGTAACCACTGTATATTAACCTACCTCCTCTCATGTTTGCCGTATTATTGTTTAATGGTACTATGGACATAGTTTTTAAAACAAAAGTGATTCACTGGCAAGAATATGCAACCTCTTCCAGTGTCTGAAAGAGCAATATAAGCCTGCTTTTAATCCATTTCAAAAGCCTCTAAAAATCCATGCCTTACATGGTCCCATTAAAAGCATTGGTGTTTCAATTATTTTTTTAAAAAAACAACAACTATATGTGTATTTAAAAGTGCTGGTACTTTTTGAATGATTTCTTGGTATTTTCCAATATGTACTATAATATGAAGCCAGTCTATCACTCAAGAAAACATGATTCATACATCCTTTGTAATATTTTTTTTCCAGAATTCCTTACAGCAGATAAATATCACAGTACTTGCAACTCAGGAAATTAGGAATTCTCTTAAGATAAGGTTTAAAATATTAAGGGAATTGTAAACATTTATAGGCTTTGCTATTTTGAGCTTCATTTTTCCGAGGCTTGCAATATTAGTTTTAATTTTAAACTGGACTGTATATTTCATTTGATTTGGAAAGGTTAATGATGTCAGTTAATATTAAAATAAAGATCATTGACCCAAAATAATAATTTCAAAATGTCCTGTTAGGAAAAATGTGATGTGTCAGATTTAATAAAGCAATAACATCCACAGGCAGAAGGAATCCTGTTGAAATAAATAAGCAGTATGCAAGATCATGCCTCATGTCTTGTGTAATTTTCACTAATTACTTTTAATTTTCAAAGGAGACATTACAGTGGAATACATCCGTTGCTAGTTGTGGCCTAATAAGGTTTCAAAACATCACTTTCCATTTTCATGGCATATAATAGTAAAATTGTAATAGCCAAGCTTCAGAGATGCTTATGTGCATTTGCAGAGTGCTTCAAAATATAAATAAGAAGTTGAGATTCATTCATTTCCCCAGCAGTGCTTTATTCTTAATAGATGAAGGATTTCATGACCTTCATGGGGTCATAGAAATAAGCTGAAATGCCATTTTCTGCATGGAAAACTTTGGGTCCACATCTACAGTTACTAAAGTAGTTTTATATTTGTCACAGTAGATTTAAAGTCCCCAGCTTCCTGTTTGTTATTGTAACTCAGGGCAGAGGGAGAATTAGTCCTGATTTGCCCTATAGCTAGGCCACAACATCAAACAAATCTACTGTATTTCCATCCTTGCTCATAGTGTAACAGACAAATTTCAGGGGAGCATGAAGGGAACTGTAGTTCAAGTCCAGCCCTTTCTGCTGATGAAGACTTAAAGTGGTATCAATCTCTATTCAATATTGGAGTTACAGAAACACTCCTATTAGGGGCCACCGTCTATAAAAGAGTACTTATGTTTGTTAGTGTTTCATGTTGTTGGATCTAGCCATTAATACATCAGGCTTATCCTGGATGTTGAGGTATTGAAAAACGGTGTGGTAAAAAAGGGAAACATTAACCGATAAACCAAAGGAATCACATTCAGTGTAAATCAAGCATATTGGTTGCTGAAAGCTTTTGAACAAAATTAGTAATTTACAAGAGGGTGGCTTGCAAAATGAACTGATCTTTTCAAATGTTGATTTCTCTTCATGGTCAAATGTCTGAGCAAACAGACATTCTCTTCATGGTCAAATGTCTGAGCAAACAGCCCTGAAGATGAGAAAGCTGATCATTTGCACTGTAACATGCTTTAGCAACAGAAGGCTTGCAGCAGTAGAACCGATAGTTATACTGCGTTTCTGTTCATATACATTCCTTTTTTCTTCTCCTCTGTATCCTGTTGTTTTTCTCAATCCTTTTGCTACCTGTGTAAATAAAGTAAATGGACCTTTTCGTAAACTGTGATGCTAAATATTCCGGAATGAGTACATTTTACCTCTGGTTCAGTTGTTTTATGCACAATGTGATATCAAGCTGAGCAGACTACTTTCATATAAAAGAGATTATCATTTAGCTGGGAATATATGCGTTGACTGTATCATATATTTCACCAGTTGTCTCCCTCTGTCCCACAATAGCAGGGAAAGACCATGCTGAATCTCCAAACTGGTTATGTCCTATTTTATTTTGTCTTGAACTAGTATTCCTATTTGATTCTCTGTAAAAGAAAGACTCTCTGCTACAAGAAAAAGCTCAGCAGTTTCCATAATTTAGCCTTCTCTGCAAACCAATGAGGATAGAGTCCCAGGTGCTGCTCATGTCATCCACCATGAGCAAACCTGCTTTGTCAGTTTCCTTAATAACTCTCTCATCAAAATATAGTTCTCACTATGGATTCTTCTGCAGGAATGTATCACTTCGTCCGTCATCCAGAGTGTAATTTGACTTCCCTTGCCCAGTACAGACAGTTTTAAAAACCCTACAGTTCATATACTAGGGCAATAACATTCACATGGTTTATGGGCCCATGACCACAGCTTGAAGCATTCCAGCTAAGTTGCCACTAGGGATTCGGAGTTTTGTACTGGGCGGCGCGGGGGGGGGGGGAAGCTTCTGGAATTCATCCAGAATCTCCAGGCAGAATTCTGGGAACTAAAAAACAATTTTTGGAGCAACTTGCCCTACAAGTGCTCCTGTTTATGTGGTTTTGAGCTCCTTTGAACAGCAAAGCAGCAAAACAACTGCTCTCAAATACCATGATAGTCAGTAGAGCTACCTGGGAGTTCTTGGGAAGGGCTACCCCTCCCATTAGTACTTTCAAGTTTTTGGTAGCATTGTGACTTTGAGGATTTTCCAGGGCAGTTGCTTTGTTATTCAAAGAAATTCAAAAACCCACAAATGGGAGCACCATGGATGTAGAGAGAGCTGGTCTGAAGCCTGCTGGTTTTTAGTTCCCAATCTCAGAATTCTGCCCCGGGGGATTTTGGGAGAGAAGTCCAAAAAAGCCAGAAGTCCCATGCTCAGTTGCTAGTACTTCCTTTTGCAGCCTTAAACCAAGTCTCCAGTTCCATGAGAAACATAATGTGAAATTCTTGGCTTTAATGTTTTGTTATAAACGTTAGCACATCATACAAGTGTAACTTTAAATTCTTCTTTTGTAGAGGTCTGTTTTGTATATAATATGGAAACCTTGGTTTCTTTAATCATGAAATTAATGTTTTGTTACATCATTCTTTTTAAGTTTGATACAATTTGTTTTTTGTTTGGGTTTTTTTAACATCTTGCATTATGTGTTTAATAGAATAAAATAAACTGCTCTAAGAATAATCTGAAAATATGGTTTCAATGTTATTCCACTTAGAATGTGCCAAGGGCAGATAGCTCATGCATGTTTTTACAGATGTTCAGTCCACCCTGGGATTCTGTTTTCACTGTTGGCCTAATCTAGTGCAGTCATTGGCAGTTTGATCAGTCCACGTTAGGTACTAAGACCTTTCCTAGGAATGTAGAGAGACATTTAAACATAGGAGGAGCTATCCTATAAATTATCTCCTCCAACAACTAATGTACATATTTATTTATTTATTTATTTATTCATTTATTCATTTATTCATTTATTCATTTATTCATTTATTTATTTATTTGCCTTCCTAGCAGCTAATTGCTGTCAGGCTCCTGCAGACAAATGTTAGGATGCTCTGTTATAAAACAGATAACTAACTAACTGTGTAACTTCTAACCACTTTTCCTGCCCAGTGTACTGAAGCCCTGCAGCACCAAAGAAAAAGAGGCTAGTGTCTTACATTTGAAGTAATAAGCTTTCTGTTTATCAGAAGAGGAAATCTTCTCAATAGATATCAATGTCCTATTGTCATTAGTGCATAACACTTATATACATCTCACTGACCGAATGGGGCAACACTATCTAGGACTAAACAGTTGGATTCAGCCCTGCAGTTGGAAGACTATTCCAAACTAGAAAGACCTGAATCTATAGTGAAAACTAAACAGGTTGTACTCAGAGAATGCTCTCATGGATCAGTGATCTTCTGAGAAAGTGGTGGGCCGAAGCAGTAGGCAACTTTCTGCTCCCGATTCTTATGTTTCACATGTCAGAACTTATTATTTCTCTTTTTAAAACAGCAAAACACTATGGACAAAGTAAAAAATAGTAATGAGGTAACAATAATTGTTAAAGCTTTAAGCTGTATGGAAAAAAACCCAGCCAGTTGTTGCCACCTCAGTTATGTTAACCAGGCTTAAGAATGCATATATATTCCTGTGAAATAACCCAAAACACCAACTTCATTATTAGCTGACAATGAGCGCTCATAGGTAGCCACTGCCCTCAAGCAGCAGATTTTGCAGTACCAGTGTATTTTTGCCATCTATCCATGGCATGGATCCACATGAATTTTAATGTACGCTCATCTCCAAATCATTGCCCATCTCCATTTCCTCGGTTGTGGCACTGGTGCGCGAGGTTGGATTGTAAACTTCCTTGAAATGGCATATGTTCTTCCCACTTGTACTCTGCAAGGACCTCCCCATGGAGTGCTCATGGTGTTGATGATGAAGATGAGGCTTGCTAGGTCTCAGAGAATGAGCTGCTGTTCCAGGAAATGGCTAGGCTCCCCTGAATCTCCAGGCCAGGCAAACAAATGTGAGGAGCAGTGGTGGAAGGGAAGGAGCGAGTATCGTTTATTGTTACCGAGTGGCCATAGTGTTTGGGTACCAAACTCCAACCCTCTCCGAATGGCACCAGGGCTCACTGGCTTCCTGTGTCTCCAACACAACACATAATATACTTGCTTAGGAGCTCAGATAGGGAACCCACAATGCCTAACTCACTACCACACACATGCATGGAGAAATGTGTTCCCAATTCCTGTGACATCACAAGGCCCCATACCATGACTTCACAAAGACCCACCCTAGGCATTGGGCCCCAGATATACGGTAATGAGGGGATGGGGAAGATAATCCCATTACAGCCTCTGACAAACAAGACAACACTTTAAAACCATTCCAGAAAATTCTTTTATTGGTTTTGGAAAAGAGGCTAAACGGGTATCCTCAGCAGAGACAATGGCCTGGTTCAGCTCCAGAAGGATGCCTGCCTTCTGGTCCCTTTCATCCGCCTGGGGAAGAGGAAGCTTCGGGCCCTGCAAGAGAAAGAGAGAGAAAAAAACAACTAAGGGGCGAGCTTAGTTGTCCACTGCTGTCAACCGGCTTCAACCCAGGCGTATAAACCGACCAATGTTCTGGCAACTTCATCCCGAAGTTCCGCCTGCCAACATCCAGTGGCTTCCACCAGGAATATCCACCCACTGCTTTTGAAGCCAGCCTCCACCAGCTCCCAAATGCTTGGGTCACACACGCCCCAGCGACATCCCCACAGAATGCCAGCTAGCCCATTCACACATTCACACATACACCCACCACAAACACACCCGCCACACACACACACCTTCACTCCACCAGCCATTCACACGCCCGGGCTTGCATCCACCGATATCCACCAAGCTTCCGCCAGCTGGTTTCAGGAGGCTAACGTCTTGTGGCTTTATCCACCATCCTCTGCCGGCCTCTGCCTTGTGGCCTCAGCCAGCTTCTGCAGGGAGATTCCACCAGGTTCTGTCTGCCAACGTCCACCGACTTCCCCCTGGTCCATCGCCAACATCAGCCAGCTTCAAGCCACGGATCTCCGCCGGCCTCCAGCTGTTCTCGCAAGCCCACTTAGCAAGTTCACTTGCTTTTGCGAGAGAACTTGCCTTGGGCAGAAGGGCTGGGTTCTCTGCAGCCACTGCCACTCTCTCTGCCAGACTGCCCTCTGGCCACCCTTCTGGTCTCCCGCCCTGCCCAGCAAGCCCCTTTTATCTGCCAGCAGAGAGGGGGGCTCTGTGAGGTCACCAAGACCCAGATGAATGGGCTTGGGTTCCCAAGGCAGCAGCAGAAACCTCAGGATTGGCTGAGTCTTGAAGATGATGTCAACAGTCCCTCTGATCATGTGATTCACCCACAAAAGCTTGCATTTTGCATGATGTTTTTAAAATATTTTTTTAGTGGCCTATTAATGTATCCCCTGTCACCAATCCCTCTGATTGTTAAATCTCCCCATGTTGGCCTTCTGACAGGATTCTAGGCTGGTGCTCAAAAAAGTTATCTTCCAGCATTTGCACCAAACTTTCCTAAGCCGTGAGCTAGGGGGAAAAAATGAAAGTAATAAATGAATAAGGATGGGCACAGTCACACAATGCAGCCTTTGACCCTTTTGGGTTGGTTTTTTTCATTTTCTTTATTTATTTTTGCCTCTTTTTGAACATGTTTTTCTTGCCCTTGCCATGAAAAAGATAAGGAGCCATTAAGAAAAAAACCTCACTGTTTGAAACACATACAAGTATTTTAACACCATCCCTGCACTATCAAAGATGCAGCTGTGTTTCAAAGACTCTCCCGGCCTTTGGAACTCCCTCCCACTGGAAGGCAGATTTGCCCCATCTTTGCTATCCTTTCACAAGCCGGCGAAGATGTTCCTCTTCGGGCAAGCTTTCCCTTATAGACTGGCTCCCTGGGTTGGGATCTTGAATGGATTGTTGTGCCTTATTGCTTTCAACGTGTTTTTTGGTGTTGCCTTCATTTCCTGCTTTTAGTGGGGTATTTGTTCCTGTAAATTCCTTTTTCCAGCACCTTTTGAAGCGTGGCTGTTAGGGACTGAACCTGCAACTTCCTGCATGCCAGACTTGCTGCCTGCCTCTGAACTAAGTTGCTCCCGTCACATTCTCCATTGCTGGTGCCATCATTAGCTTTAGCTGGCCTTTGGTTATGGATGCCTGGCACCTATTATACATTGGTGCTTGCATACTGGTGTTTGCATAAGGTTTGAGTAACATGCCCTGGCTAATTGAAAGATGCCAAGGAGTGTCTGGGTCACATACCTGGTTATGTGCCTGATTTGTGCAACCAGGATGTACCCCAGCACTTCATCAATCAGCTGCAGGTAGCCATGGCAAGTTACTCATATCTTATGCAAGTGCCAATAGGATTTCAATTAAAATGTCTATAAATAGAAAGTGCTTCCTTTCTGTCTCCCTTTCAGCATTGAGCGCATTGCTGCAAATACTGCAGACAGTTGGGTAGACATCTGTTTCTCTCAGGCTGGACATACAGTAGTACCCCTGTATGCACTGGACCAGTATCCACAGTTTCACTTATCCATGGTCTGAAATTTTGAACACAATTAAAAGAAAAAGAAAAAACTCTAGAGATAGGTATTTTCACAATGTATTTACCCAAACTGGCCACTACAGGAGCACGAGACCCTACTAGGTATTGTTATTGTTGAAGAATACATAGCATGGTCTCTGGCTCCCTTGGTTGGCCAATTCTGGTGATATAGATGAAAATACATATTCTTGGATTTTGCTCTTTTATCATGCTAATTATTATTATAGCGTTCACTATTATCCACAGTTTTCAGCATCCGTGGGGGGCTTATAACCAATCCCCCGCAGATATGGGGTTGTGACTGTGCTTTCTGATTCAGAAACTGTGTTTTCTAGTTCCAAAATCACTCCCCATGTCAACATTTGTACATACATAGTGTGTTATGCATACCCATACAAATTGCTTTTTTACCAAAATGCTGCAATCAAGTCACAGCCAGCTGAACTCACACACCTGCTGACAAAAGAAGGGGAATACACTATAAAAGTATGCAGAAGATGAATAAAGTGGATAGAGGGAAGCTCTTTTCCCTCTCACGCAATACCAAAACCAAGGAACATCCATTCCAATTGAGTGTTGGGAGAGTGAAAACAGACAAAAGAAAGTATTTCTTGACCCAGCGTGTTGTTAGACTGTAGAACCCCTTGCCACAGGATGTACTAATGGCATCTAGCCTAGATGTCTTTAAAAGGGGATTACATAGATTTTTGGAGGAAAAGTCCATTGCAGGTTACAAGCCATGATGGGGATGTATAATCTCTAGGTTTAAAAGGAAGGTACCTCCAAATACCAACTGCAGGGGACGGTATCAGGAGACATCTATCTAGTCTCGTATCCTCTCAGAGGCATCTGGTGGGGCCACTGTGAGATACAGGGAGCTGAACTAGATGGGCCCTTGGCCTGATCCAGCAGGGCTCTTCTTATGCATTCTTATGTTCTTAAGGAGCTGAAATTCCCAAATCTTCCCAAAATAATATTAATAATATAAACGTATTCAGTGTTAACACCTCTATAATAAAACATTAATAATGTTATATAGTACTTCCTGTCATCGCAAAATGTGATACATGTGATTGTAGAATTCATAGAATCAAAGTATCTTAAAATAATTGAGTTGGAAGGAGTGTACAAGGCCATGGGGTCCAACCCCCTGCTCAGTGCTGTAATCCAAGTCAAAGCAGATCTGACACAAGGTTGACCAGTTTTCTCTTGAATGCCTCCAACATGGGTGCACTCACCACCTGCCAAGGTAACTGGTTCCAATGTCATACAGCTCTAACAGTTAAGAAGTTTTTCTCTATATTCAGCCTAAATCTGGCTTCCTGTAATTTGGGCCTTTTATCATGTGTCCTGAAGTCTGGGATTAGTGAGAACAGATCCTGCCTCTCCTCAATACAACTGCCTTTCAAGTATTTGAAAAGTGCTATCATATCTGCCCTCAGTCCCCTTTTTTAAAGGCTAAACATTTTCAGCTCTTCCAGCATTTCCTCATAGGGCTTGGTTTCCAGTCCCCTGATCATCCTCAGGTGAGTAGAAACCATCATCCTGGACATGACTACAACAGAACTCTTCCAAATGTTGAAAAAGCGAAAACACCTTGCGGCCTGGTGGGAGACAAGTGAGCAGAGTGAAAATCTGAATTAGCCCCTTATCTAAAGATAAGGCACGTTGTCTCTGAGAAAAGGAACAAAAGAGCACAGAATATCAACCAAAAATGAATGCCACCCTTGCACACATACCTGGGCATTTGAAGGAAGGGGGAGAGAAAGGAAAGATTTGGTTGCTTGAGCTGGCATCTTCCTACACAACATTAGAACCTCCTCTCTCTAACTCTCTCTGCTCTGCCTTTTAATAGATGAAGACCAATTTTAGAAGCAGAGGGATGAACAAGCTTGCTAAGAAGAATCCCAGCGTTTGGTAGCCTGGATATGCTAATGAATGAGAAATGGCTACTCAAAGAGGCTGTTGAGTGAACAGTGCTGATTCACTATAGGCATCGTATAGGCATGCAGACCTATGTAAATATACCATATGTTTCTAATTAATGGATTTTTTTTAAAATGTCAGAAGTACAGATCTGATCAGTTCAGGAAGAATACAAACTCTTGCTGATTATCCTCAAAATGAAGTTTGGTTATATGATTCATAAATGGTCCTATACTCAAAGTTTTCTAGAGGACATAGGACTAAAATAAAGAAGCTTACAATAACACACATACACACATAACTATCTCTGTGTAAGCAGTGACACTGGTCATTGCAGAGAGTTAAACAGACTATGTACAAGTACATGGGAAGAATGAGCCAAAAGGATAGTGTGGGCGGCATATAAATTAAATAAATATAAATAAATAAATAAATAAAAGACATAATTAAAAAGGTCTGGAATTATGTATGTATTGGGTGCTATCACGTCGATTCTGACTTAGAGAGAACCTTTTTGGGGTTTTCAAGGTAGGGAATACACAGTTCCCCTCCTCTGGAGGCTTTCTGGGACAGTACAGCGTGCCCATGACTACATGGGCTGGCTGTTCTTGGAGGCGACACAGCAGCCAGATACTTAAACCCCGTCACCCTTAAAATACAGTGATCTCTTCTCAGTCTGCTAGCTATTTATTTATTTATTTATTTATTTATTTATTTATTTATTTATTTATTTATTTATTTATTTATTTATTTATTTATTTATTTATTTATTTATTTATTTATTTATTTATTTATTTATCTTATATGCCGCCCACACTACTCGAAGGTCTCTGGGCGGCTTACAGCATTTAAAATACAGTACAATAAAAAGACAAAATAAAAGGGCAAAATAATTAAAATGCAATTAAAATATATATTCTAAAAATTGCCATCAGACCTACAGCTGATATTATTTCCGTTAGAAGCCATTTGGAACATATTTCAATGGCCTTTCTCAATAGCACAAGCTTTATTGTTTGGGGAGAAGGCAACCAGGAGTGAATCCACACTACACAATTATAGCAACTTGAAAGCACTTTAACTGTCATGATCCTGTCCTGTGAAACAGGTAATTTGAGGAGACACTTCAGATTTACTGCTAAAGACCTGTAGTGCACTGCAGTGAATAAGAGCTCTCTAGCACAGATTTCCAGCTGCTAAGTATAAAAAATCCTAGGATTCCATAGAAATGGCTGCAGCTATTAAACTGGTATAGATCAACAACTGTACATTGAAGATATATTAAGAATACAAGGTGACCCAGACCAGCAGCAATCAAGCATTAGCTGCCGGGCACCAGTTCAGAAACAGACAATGGGAGGGATAATATTCAATCTTCATCTTAAAATAATCTTCACCAAAGGGTGAGTTAATTAAGTCATGTTCTTTCAGTCTCTGGGGCTAAATAGTAATTGCTTCATCAATTGTTTTTATACAGTATGGCCAGCAGCTTTCATAGCAACAAGTTAGGAAAAAGTAATTTAGCAAAGTCTTGCAATTCATGGCCCTGATGTGTAGTGGGACAAAGAAAGGATGCAGGAAAGGGGTCAGGCATGGCTTGCTCTAAGAGTTACTGGTGTTTAGAGCTAAATTTAAACATACATAACATGCACTTTGCTTGTATTGAAAACATCGTTCTCCAACTCTGCTATGCATGTGTTGTCTGACCTGAGTCCTAATAAGTTCAACCATGTTTATTCCCAGTGAATCGTTACATAGGATTGCAAGCTGCCATTATCTTGGTAATGGTCAGTACTGAATCTTAAATTGCAGTCACTTTCTGGTCCCTCTCATTTGGTAGTAGCCTGCTGAACAATAATATTGAAAATTTAACAGCACACACATTCATGATGAATGAGGATGCATACCAAAATTGTACCCACTTTTACAATTTCCACAATTCTTGCAGCTTTCCACCAGGGAAGTCACACCAGTAGCATGATACCACCAGAACAGCCAGTATTTAGAACTGCTTTATATTTGCCAGTAAGCCTCCTAAATGAGCTGATCTTTAACCCATAAATATGGTAAAATCATACAAATATGGTTATAGTATTCAAGCATCTGGAAGGCACCAAGTTGGGGAAGGCTGGTGTAAATAAAACCATCTACTGTATAACATATGGAATAAGTACTGTATTTTACCATGTTTATGATCCCCCAATGTATAAAACAACCCCCTAATTTTGACCCTTGATGGAGGCAGAGGAGCAGTTAATGGGCAACTGCTCCTCCACCTCCATCTCCTGCTGCTGCCGCCGTCTCCGCTGCCCACCCGATTACCTCCCCCAGTGCGACCACCGACTGCCAGGGCTCACCTCCAGCTCACATCTGCTGCCTTGTCCCTTGCTCTAAGGAGATCGCTGGAGGAGGTGATCTGGTGGCTGCTGCAGCAAAATATGCCCAAGCGCATGTGTGAATGCTCCTTCGCCTCTGCCTCCTGCTGCTGCCGCCTCAGAGGGGACTAGCCGTGAGCTCTTCTGGAAGAGGCAATTGGGCAGCGGCAGCGGTGGCAGTAAGAGGCACCCGAGCACGCATGCGACTGCTTCCTTCCATGTATAAAACGACACTCAATTTTTCCTCGAATTATTTTAGGAAAACGTGTCATTTTTATACACGGACCAGCACAAGGCCAAATCTGACCAGTGAAGGAGGCTCCTGTTCCCCCTCTCCCCATATCCCATTGACTGAGGATGGGTGATATTGCTTTATTATTTCTAATAACTAAATCAGGAGAAACACACACAAGCACACCTGAAAAGAAGAGAAGTACGCAAGACTGGGAACTTACATTTTCAAGCATCGGCTAAAGCTGGATCAGTTCTCGGCTGGCACTGGCAATATCCAGATGAAAGTGCATTACTTCTGTCTTTTACACCTCTTGAGGAGGAAAGAGCAGGAGAAGAAGCATAAAGCAGAAAGATTGTGCTCTAACTCTGACCTACAGTTCTTCCTCTGATTTTCCCATGTCATCTCCACATGTTCTCCCCTGATGATGGGCAAAGACCATTCTCTTTTACAGGCTTTTAACAACTAACTGGGCAATGAAGATTTTTAATCTTGGATACTCAACAGTATTATTATTTTATGTGCATATGTGTGAGGGTTTGAATTTTACCTCCCTGGTGTCCAAATGAGACTCTGGAGACACGTCTGTTGAAAACTCATAACTAGTTTTTATTGGAACATTTAACAATCAATCTTGCTGTGCAACCTTAGTTTCCATCTTTTCTCCTGTCGCCAACAGGTCCGGCGAGGGCATCCAAACATCTTTAACAAAGGGGTTGTTAATCAACTCGTCCCAGGGTCCCCTCATAAATGGGTTACTGTCCTCAAAGCCATGGACCATAGTCTCAGGATTCAATAGTGGGGTGGTCTTGTCATCTCAGTTCTCCACCCCATAGGCATCCTCCTCTCCTTGTAGAGGGGTCCAGTAAGTACCCCTCTTCCAGGCTTCCTCTAAAAGCCATGCCCTGTGTTCCCTCTCCTCTCAGGATACTGCTTCCTTTTCTTCCCTGAGGCATCTGCGCCACTCCTGAGCCTCAGACTCTCCCCAATATGAAGGGCGTTGCAGCTGACCCCTTCACCTCCAGTAGTCTGTCTCCTCTCGAGGAACCTTCAGTGTTTCCCATTTACCATTCCATGGGTCTTCCACTCATATCATCTCCCAACCCCCTGGTATTGGGTCAACATGTCCTTTTATATCCCTCATTCCCGCCTCCAGGGCGGACCTCCCCTTTTCCTCTCTTCCCACCAATTCACTTTCCGTTTGTGTGGCCACTGTCATTTTCAAAAGTTCCCGCTCCAACTCCCGGGTGTCAACTCCCTGCTATTTAGTTTTGATGGGTGGTGTAGGCGGGTTTGTCTGTGTCTCCTGCTCTATTTTGAGGGAGGACCACACTCTAGTGAGAGTCTTTACACTCTCACCTCAAGTCTCACAGTATGTTTTAATGTGTTTTATCAAATATTTTAATCCTAGCACTTGTTTCATAGTTTTTACTGCAATGATTTACTGTGTTTTTAGCTGGTTTTGTTTTTTTATTTTTTTATTTTGTAGGTCACTTTCACTGGGAGAAAGGGGACTTAAATATGATAAGTAGGTAAGTAGGTAAGTAGGTAAGTAGGTAAGTAAATAAGTAAGTAAGTAAGTAAGTAAGTAACTAAGTAACTAAGTAACTAAGTAACTAAGTAACTAAGTAACTAAGTAACTAAGTGTCAGGGTTTCTATACCTTCACAAAGTCCTGCCTGAAAGCTAAAGACTCTCCAGAGCAGCATAGCTAAGACACAAGGTACAATTGTGGGGAAGGGAAATTAGTGCAGGTACACACCATACAGTGTGTATATGGTAGTGACAGATTTTACTTTCTTGGGCTCCATGATCACTGTAGATGGCAGCAGCCACGAAATTAAAAGTCACATGCTTTTTGGTAGGAAAGTGATGACAAACCTAGATGGCATCTTAAAAAGCAGGGACATCAACTTGCCGACAAAGGTCCGCATTGTCAAAGCTATGATTTTTCCAGTACTGATGTATGGAAGCGAGAGCTGGACCATAAAGAAAGCTGACTGCCGAAGAATTGATGCTTTTGAATTGTGGTGCTGGAGGAGGCTCTTGAGAGTCCCCTGGACTGCAAAGAGAACAAACCTATCCATTCTAAAGGAAATCAAGCCTGAGTGCTCACTGGAAGGACAGATCCTGAAGCTGAGGCTCCAATACTTTGGTCATCTCATGAGAAGAGAAGATTCCCTGGAAAAGACCCTGATGTTGGGAAAGTGTGAAGGCAGGAGGAGAAGGGGACGACCGAGGATAAGATGGCTGGACAGTGTCATCGAAGTGACCAACATGAAGTTGACACAACTACGGGAGGCAGTGAAAGATAGGAGGGCCTGGCGTGCTCTGGTGCATGGGGTCACAAAGAGCCGGACACGACTTAATGACTAAACAACAAGAACAATATGCCATACAAGTCTGGAAGCATATTCTGACTATCTGTATTGTAATGAATATACCACAGCACTTACTCTGTAGCATTAATCACGAATTATGCCACATGGGATCACCTTATTCAGTTACTGGATGCTTGAGTCCATGGTTTGAAACAAGGCTCTTTGTTATAGCTGTTTTTAAGTGTTCGCTTGAGGATTTTCTTTAAATGAAATGTCATTTTACTGTGGAAGTTTTATCAATGATTCATAACTTTAGGTTTTGTTTAATAGAAAAGTGACTTCACTTCTCAGTGTTATAAATGAATGAATATTTTCAATCAAAGCTTTCTTGTTTCATGTGAAGGTTTAGACTTTCATTTCTCCACAGCAATCAAGTCTGGTTCCAGCCCATATTTTTACTACATAAATACATTGAGCTGTTGGAGTTTCCTATTAACCTGCATGGCACAATTAGTGCGAATTTCTCACACCATAACAAATAGCAGGAAACTTGAATCACTGCTAATCATTCTGCCCTGCCCTGTTACGCTTCTTAGTAATACTCCATTCTGTATTGAAACTATGTGGCACAAGTAAGTAAATCTCTTTTCAAATGTTCTTGCTCTTTTTCCACACCTTTTCAGACACTGTGAAACGTTCAGGAGACTTCTTTCAAGAGAAAAATGTGCTTGGAAAACCAATCATAGAAATGGGAAACATTTGCCATTTTTTACACTACAAATCTCAGCATCACACAGCCAGTGGCCATGCTGCCTATGGGATTCTAAGAGTTATAATCTAACAATTCAATTTTCCATCTTTTCAAATGTTAACAAATATAAGGCTTAGATGCTATAGTTACGCAGAGAACATGGCAGTAGAGTCCACTTAGCAGAATCTGTCTTTCTATCACCCTGTTAAATGTTGAATGTAGTAGGTAGATGAGTCTCTTACATTTACTTTCTATTTGGGTGGCAGTGAAATGGCAGAATTTAGGAGCTGGCAAGCTTTCTATTCTGAATTCTCCCTCCTGCCCTTCATGACCAAACCAATATGTTTTGTTACCTGAGGCAAAATCCAAGATGGCACCCCTTCCCTGCCCCATATTGAGAAGCTTAAGAGTTGTACTCCCACTGAAAGACAGAACCTTCACTTCACTAGATGGTAGCAAGCTAGCTTAGGAGGTACGGGACAGGGCACATAGCATATATAGTTCCAGTCTCTGCCCTTTCAAATATGCTACATAAGGAAGTGTCTGCACTTTGTCAAATGGTGGGGCTACCTCCATCTCAACCTCATTTTATGAAGTCTTCCACTTGTGTTGCAGACATGTAAAGAGGACTATCCCAGGTGACAACTTTCTAAGGAACAGGGAGCTGCTTACCTGTACCTTCTTTCCATGTGAAAAGGAATGTTTCTGCTGGTTGAGCTGTTCGTAATGGTTTGTTCTTCAGATACACAGATGTTCTATGGGTGCCTGGGCTTTCCTGCCCCACGTCCTCCTTTGAGTGGACGGTTCATGCCCATGACCAACACTCAACTCCCCTAGTTACTCTCTGGTCAATTAGAGCCATTCTAAGCAACATTCCATGATCTTCCCTCACCCTCTCCCATCCCATACTTATCAAACCAATGCATTTTGAAAAATACATGTACCTTTGTCATATAACCAAACATAACCCGGCATTATAGGCTCCCTCAAGACCCCTCACCCTTCCCACACACAAACACCAAAGATTGCCATTAGAAGGTGGAAGGGGACTTTTGCACGTCAAAAGAAAGGAAAGTAAAATATTTGGAGTGGGGCCATGGGAGTGGATCTGGCCTCAAAGATCCAGGGATGAGAGTTTGTGGCCCCTGGAGCTGCAGAAGTTGCCCACCCGATTCTAAAAAGAAAAAAAATCTTTTCTTCCAGGGAGGTAGATTCAGTGACATAAACTGAATCACCAGGCTGGTGCCTGGTTATTTGAGCCAGTTTGCATGGGGCATTTCAAGGACACCATTAGTAAGTCAGCCAGCAGCCAGCTAGCAACTACATATCTCAAAATTAAAACTGAAGAGGAGACAGGCAGGCCTTCTGACAGCCATAATCAGAGATCAAAAGAGAAGACACTCTGAACCTAAGACTGTCTTCCTCAAAGTTTCAAACTGCAGCTCTCCAGTTTGGCAAGAAAAAAGGAAAGATAGGCATGGGTTGTCAACTGTTCCTAACAAACTGGCATGTGCACCGGGTTGGGTTTTCAGCACTGAAAAATGACCATTTTTAGTCCAAGAAACAGCAACAAGAATAGTTAGCTGCCATTGATTCAGGCAGTCGATAGACCACAGTAGATAGGCCATCATTTCCCACCAGCTCTGTCTGCTCATCATCCCTCCCCCCCCCAAGGCTTTACTGGAAAGGAGGCCTACCCACCTTCTACAGTAAAGCATTTTTGGCTAAAATGCTGGTGTTTAGTATAGTAAGCTACAATTAGAACAGGCCCATTGAGTCAACTGAATTTACAGAACAGTTAAACCATCAAATCCCTACTGATTCAGTAGGCCTTCTCTAGTAGTAACTTACTATGCTAAGCAAGAGGACATAAGAAAGCCTTTGATTCATGCATGCATGCATTCATAGCCCACCTTCTTATTAGCAGATTTCAGAGTGAAGGACAGTCAGTAAAAGTACCCTAAGGGACCTAAAACAGATCAAATCCTTTGAAAGGGTCTGTAAGTTTAACAATTCAGATGTAGAAACCAAAAAACCTAAAAGCTTGGAATCCAAAGCGTGTCTCCTAAATAATGGGGAGAAGAGCCAGTTATTAACATGACACCAAAACATAGGTGGCATCAATGCCATCTGCAACTCCACGGAAGGTGTTCTGCAACCAGATGCTACAGCTGAGAAGAGCCCTCTCTGCTTCTCCAGGAATAGTCTTACCTGGTGGGCCAACAAAGCTGGCCCCAGGTGCTTCACCTAGTTCTCTTGGCCATCCAGTGACTGAGATGAATCTAACAGTAGTCCCAAGATATGCACCTGCTCCTTCAGTGAAACACAATCCCGTCCAGAAGAGGTAGTTTACCCAGTTCTTCAACACAAAAACCACCAATCCACACAGCCTCTATCTTGTCAGGATTCACCTTTAGTTTACTGACCTTCACATTACTGTGTCCTGATAAAAACACAGGGAATTCACAGTAGAAAATGGAAGAAAGTCTGTAGCTTCATAGCTCAAAAACAAAAGAAAACACCACCGTATATATCCTGCCTTTAGCCACAAAGTTTCCAGAGCAATATATAAGTCAAGAAGCATGACAGTCCCTGCCTTCAAGCTTTTCTAGTAGGTTTTCTGAACCATCTCCATACATCTGGTCATTCATTACAAGCACTGAACTTTATTTTTCCCACCCACCTCCACAGCACTCTTACCGGGAAGTTGTTCCAGAAGCCTTGATGACAAGATGTAGTCAGTTAATAAGTCAATCTTGCCTGAGGAAGATGGGTTATTGAGCTACATTATTTATCCTTTCCATTTTCTAGATTGAATTCCCTGATTTTTGTCTTGACATCCTCAATCCTAATTTTATACTTACTTACTTACTTACTTACTTACTTACTTACTTACTTACTTACTTACTTACTTACTTACTTACTTACTTACTTACTTACTTACTTACTTACTTACTTACTTACTTACTTACTTACCCACTCCACCTTTTTCTTTAAAAAAGCTCCAAGGTGGCTAACATCATTAAAAGATAATATTAAAAGCTAAAAACAGTAGGTATACAAAGGCTAAAATGGATCACCACACTAAATACCACACTAAAAGATGGTAAATAAAGTAACTTTAGTACTGTAGCAGCTTGACCGGCACAGGTAAAACCCTAACTCTGCCCATTTCAGGGTGGAGCAACTCCACTCTGTCCATGTATTGCCTGTGACCCTGCATTATTTGGTAAAACCCCCATGATCAAGTGACAAGGAATGAGATGAAACACATCTGGGAACTTCCCTTTAGCAGTGCTGCTCATTTTTTGGTCCATGATCTTAATGAAACTTAAAGAAGCCACCTGAACACACTAGCCTGAAAAAAGTAGAACAATATTCCTAGCATATAACATTTGGTAATCACTGTGAACATGAGCACTTCAAAGTACTGTATGGACAGCAGGTATGGGCAATCTCTAGAGGTCCAGGAGTCATACATACTCACTTCTGTACCTCGAGCGGCTGCACCTGCTACTACACATCCCAGTCCCCTCAATTTCTTACAAAATGGCCTCTTAAGCTAGAAAAGCATCTTTATGACCTCTACTGCCAACATTTCTGCATTTCTAAAAACAGGGTATCAATGGCCCTCAACACTTCACAAAATTGCCGCCTATGTCTACCCCAAGATCCATCAGATGTTGTTGGGCTCTAATACCCATCAGTTCCAGTTCATTTCGTTTAGTCGTTTAGTCGTGTCCAACTCTTCGTGACCCCATGGACCAGAGCACGCCAGGCCCTTCTACCTTCCACTGCCTCCTGGAGTTGTGCCAAATTCATGTTGGTTGCTTCGCAGACACCGTCCAGCCATCTCATCCTCGGTCGTCCCCTTCTCCTCTTGCCGTCACAATTTCCTAACATCAAGGTTTTTTCCAAGGAGTCTTTTCTTCTCATGAGATGGCCAAAGTACTGGAGCCTCAGCTTCAGGATCTGTCCTTCCAGTGAGCACTCAGGGTTGATTTCCTTTAGAACTGATAGGTTTGTTCTTCTTGCAGTCCAGGGGATTCTCAAGAGTCTCCTCCAGCACCACAATTCAAAGGCATCAATTCTTCGGCGGTCTGCTTTCTTTATGGTCCAGCTCTCACTTCCATACATCACAACAGGAAAAACCATAGCTCTGACTATTCGGACTTTTGTTGGCAATGTGATGTCTCTGCTTTTTAAGATGCTGTCAAGATTTGTCATCGCTTTCCTCCCAAGAAGCAGGCGTCTTTTAATTTCGTGGCTGCTGTCTCCATCTGCAGTGATCATGGAGCCCAGGAAAATAAAATCTGTCACTGCCTCCATGTCTTCCCCTTCTATTTCCCAGGAGGTGATGGGACCAGTGGCCATGATCTTAGTTTTTTTGATGTTGAGTTTCAGACCATTTTTTGCACTCTCCTCTTTCACTCTCATTACAAGGTTCTTTAATTCCTCCTCACTTTCTGCCATCAGAGTGGTATCATCTGCATATCTGAGGTTGTTGATATTTCTTCCGGGAATCTTAATTCTGGCTTGGGATTCATCCAGTCCAGCCTTCTGCATGATGTATTCTGCATATAAGTTAAATAAGCTGGGGGACAATATACAGCCTTGTCGTACTCCTTTCCCAATTTTGAACCAATCAGTTGTTCCATATCCAGTTCTAACTGTGGCTTCCTGTCCCACATATAGGTTTCTCAGGAGATAGATAAGGTGGTCAGGCACTCCCATTTCTTTAAGAACTTGCCATAGTTTGCTGTGGTCCACACAGTCAAAGGCTTTTGCATAGTCAATGAAGCAGAAGTAGATGTTTTTCTGGAACTCTCTGGCTTTCTCCATAATCCAGCGCAAGTTAGCAATTTGGTCTCTAGTTCCTCTGCCTCTTCGGAATCCAGCTTGCACTTCTGGGAGTTCTCGGTCAACATACTGCTGAAGCATACCTTGGAGGATTTTGAGCATAACCTTGCTAACGTGTGAAATGAGTGCAATTGTACGGTAGTTGGAGCATTCTTTGGCACTGCCTTTCTTTGTGATTGGGATGTAGACTGATCTTTTCCAATCCTCTGGCCACTGTTGGGTTTTCCAAACTTGCTGGCATATTGAATGTAGCACCTTAACAGCATCATCTTTCAAGATTTTAAATAGTTCAGCTGGAATGCCATCACTTCCACTGGCCTTGTTGTTAGCCAGGCTTTCTAAGGCCCACTTGACTTCACTCTCCAGGATGTCTGGATCAAGGTCAGCAACTACATTGTCTGGGTTGTCCGGGATATCCACATCTTTCTGATATAATTCCTCTGTGTATTCTTGCCAGCTCTTCTTGATGTCTTCTGCTTCTGTTAGGTCCCTCCCATTTCTGTCCTTTATCATGTTCATCAGTCCCAGTTAGCATGGTCAATAATCAAGCATGATGGCCAGTGTAGTCCAAGCTCTCCCACCCTGCCTAACAGTCCATATATTAGATGGAGAGATGCAAAAGGAAATAAGGTTCCACTCCACTTATTCATCCTGTAAAACAGTGGTGTCGAACTGTGGCCCTCCAGATGTTCTTGGACTTCAACTCCCAGAAGCCTTCACCACCACCTCTGCTGGCCAGGATTTCTGGGAGTTGAAGGCCAAGAACATCTGGAGGGCCACAGTTTGACACCACTGCTGTAAAAGACAGAATTGCATCAGTTTTTACTTGTAATGTAAGCTACACTTGCTGAAATTCCCCCTGCATCTCTCTTATTAAAGATGGAAATACTCTGCACTCTTTTTTAATCTAGCTACAACAAATGGAAGGGACCTAACAGAAGCAGAAGACATCAAGAAGAGGTGGCAAGAATACACAGAGGAATTATATCAGAAAGATTTGGATATCCCGGACAACCCAGACAATGTAGTTGCTGACCTTGAGCCAGACATCCTGGAGAGCGAAGTCAAGTGGGCCTTAGAAAGCCTGGCTAACAACAAGGCCAGTGGAGGTGATGGCATTCCAGTTGAACTATTTAAAATCTTGAAAGATGATGCTGTTAAGGTGCTACATTCAATATGCCAGCAAGTTTGGAAAACTCAACAGTGGCCAGAGGATTGGAAAAGATCAGTCTACATCCCAATCCCAAAGAAAGGCAGTGCCAAAGAATGCTCCAACTACCGTACAATTGCACTCATTTCGCACGCTAGCAAGGTTATGCTCAAAATCCTACAAGGTAGGCTTCAGCAGTATGTGGACCGAGAACTCCCAGAAGTACAAGCTGGATTCCGAAGAGGCAGAGGAACTCGAGACCAAATTGCTAACTTGCGCTGGATTATGGAGAAAGCCAGAGAGTTCCAGAAAAATATCTACTTCTGCTTCATCGACTATGCGAAAGCCTTTGACTGTGTGGACCACAGCAAACTATGGCAAGTTCTTAAAGAAATGGGAGTGCCTGACCACTTTATCTGTCTCCTGAGAAACCTATATGTGGGACAGGAAGCAACAGTTAGAACTGGTCATGGAACAACTGAGTGGTTCAAAATTGGGAAAGGAGTACGGCAAGGCTGTATATTGTCCCCCAGCTTATTTAACTTATATGCAGAATACATCATGCGGAAGGCTGGACTGGAAGAAACCCAAGCCGGAATTAAGATTGCCGGAAGAAATATCAACAACCTCCGATATGCAGATGATACCACTCTGATGGCAGAAAGTGAGGAGGAATTAAAGAACCTTGTAATGAGGGTGAAAGAGGAGAGTGCAAAAAACGGTCTGAAACTCAACATCAAAAAAACTAAGATCATGGCCACTGGTCCCATCACCTCCTGGGAAATTGAAGGGGAAGATATGGAGGCAGTGTCAAATTTTATCTTCCTGGGCTCCATGATCACTGCAGATGGAGACAGCAGCCCTGAAATTAAAAGGCGCCTTCTTCTTGGGAGGAAAGCGATGACAAATCTTGACAGCATCTTGAAAAGCAGAGACATCACCTTGCCAACAAAAGTCCGAATAGTCAAAGCTATGGTTTTTCCTGTCGTGATGTATGGAAGTGAGAGCTGGACCATAAAGAAAGCAGACCGCCGAAGAATTGATGCCTTTGAATTGTGGTGCTGGAGGAGACTCTTGAGAATCCCCTGGACTGCAAGGAGAACAAACCTATCAGTTCTAAAGGAAATCAACCCTGAATGCTCACTTGAAGGACAGATCCTGAAGCTGAGGCTCCAGTACTTTGGCCATCTCATGAGAAGAAAAGAGTCCTTGGAAAAAACCCTGATGTTAGGAAGGTGTGACGGCAAGAGGAGAAGGGGACGACCGAGGATGAGATGGCTGGACAGTGTCTGCGAAGCAACCAACATGAACCTGACACAACTCCGGGAGGCAGTAGAAGACAGGAGGGCCTGGCGTGCTCTGGTCCATGGGGTCACGAAGAGTCGGACACGACTAAACGACTAAACACACACAACAGACATGCTTTCCCCAGAACCTCAAAACGTTACTTGTTTTGAATACTATTTCCAAAAGCCCTAACCAGCATTAACAGTAGCCAGGAGAGCAAGGCATTCTGGGACTCCCTCTGTATCACAGCAAGATAAAAACGGATGAAAAGTGTGAGTTGGGAGGAAATTTGTACTCACAGGAGATCAGTTCTAGCCTTTAATCAGTACCAATGGAAAGGGACAGAGAGGAAAGGAAAGAACAGAAAGAAAAGGATCTCACATCCAGGAAGTTGATAGCGCTGAAAACCAGAGGCATTTTCTGTTCCTTTGACAGATACTTCGTGGGAAGCTACACACGCATTCTGTGCTGCTGAGTCCCTTTTGGGGGAAGACAAATAGACTGACACTGTTTAGTGAATATTGCCTGTCAAGTTAGAATCTCCTGGACCTAGATTTTCATTCTCACCATGCCTGCAGGCATTCATTTTCAATAAGAGCAAAGAAGCCAGGGTTGGAAGACATTTATATAAAAATGTTCTGTAATACAGAGAGAGCACCTTGCTTGGAGTGATGACCAGAGTAGCATGGATCTTATTAAGGAGTGGAGAGCATTCATTATCTCCTTGTCTCTAAATTTCATACCCAGGGTCAATTTTTTTAAAAGTTCCTGTATCTGTGTTTTTAATGTCGGCATGCGTTAGGTGTCTGGCTGTGGAGCCCTGGATTGGAGTTTGATTCCTCACTGTTTGATTCTCTAGGAGAAAAGCCAGCCTACGAAGCTGTGGGCAAGCTGCACAGACCCAGGATACCCCTAGAAGAAGAGAATGATGAACCACTTCTGAGAACTCCTTGAGTCACCGTAAATTGGAAATACAGTGGTGCCTCGCTTAACGATAGGGAAAATCATTAAGTGAAGCACAAGATTGCTCTGAAAAAGCCATCGTTAAGTGAATTTTTTGTTGTACGAAGCAATCGTTAAGCGAGGCACCACTGTAATTTGATGGTATGCAATGATGTTTATTAGCAGGAGATAAGGTTCAGCTTCATGTTGTGTGAAGCTTTTCCTAGTTCTTGCGGATCAAGGCAGTAATGGGCAGTGGTTTAGCAACCCATGTCACCAACCAATGAAATGAAACACCTTACCCACATTTATTTGTCAGACTCACTATTCTTTCAGTGGATCATTATTTAGCTTAAAGACACGGAAACCTCTATCCTAAAGATCTACTCTGTCCCACTGGCACTCCCAATACAGGCCATGGAAAGTCCAGAGATGCCTCTCTTCCAACAAGCCCTACCACTGAGGATTCACCCCTACTTACATCAGCGAACAAGAAAATATTGACTGAAATCCTGTTGCACAATTTTACCAAAGAATCCAAAAGAAAGTCAGTTTCTGCTTTATAAATTATATTAAAGCCATTGATGATTGTGAATTATGAAGAGCTATAGATTTTAAGGGACATGGTGGCGCTGCGGGTTAAACCGCAGAAGTCTCTTTGCTGCAAGGCTGGAAGACCAGCCATCGTAAGATCGAATCCACGCAACAGAGTGAGCTCCCATTGCTTGTCCCAGCTCCTGTAAACCTAGCAGTTCGAAAAGCATGTAAAAATGCAAGTAGATAAATAGGTACCACCATGGTGGGAAGGTAACAACGTTCCGTGTCTATTTGCGTGTGGCCACGGAAACTGTCTATGGACAAACGCTGGCTCTATGGCTTGGAAACGAGGATGAGCACAGCCCCTTAGAGTCAGACACAACTGGACTAAATGTCAAGGGGACCCTTTACCTTTACCTATAGATTTAAAAAGACACAGGTCTGCTGTAACATCTGATTGTCCTATGTCCTATGATTGTCCTATACCCCATGGAAACTGGCTCTTATGGCATAGACTGAAAAAGTTATGTATGCCTACAGTTCCCAAAATCCATGAGCTACGCTGTAGTTGAAAAAACAGTAAAACCTCTAAGCTCTGTATAGTAGGGCCAACTGCTGGATATTCAGTCACCTTGTAAGCTTGGTCCTTCAGGTTTAAGCAAGTATTCCCCGGGCTGGTGCTTTTGTGGCACATCAGGCTAACTCAACATCTGCAATAAAACAACTTTGTATGTTTCTCTCCTGTATTAATTAATATATACTTGAAAGATTGTTTAGTAAATCGTGGGCTTCACAAATCACCATATTTAGTAGAGGAAGATCAGGCATGTGAATTGTTTTTGCTATCACTAAAAAATATTAGAGCCATTTGGTTATTTAACTGCCTAAAATTACTCTGCAGTCAAGACTTTTGCTGTTGCTTTTGAATTAGCGCGTCTATTTTTAAGTCAGGACAGCTCCCACAAGCTAGGATGAAATGGTAATTGTTTAAGATTATTGTTGAAAAGAATGGGTCTAAGAACCAAAAATTATGGGACCACTTTTCTCCAGCATAGCAGTCACTGTTCCAAGCAGCATAACCTTTTAATGCTGCAAATGCCTGCACTCTTCTCTTTCTTTAAATGTAAAAAGTGACCAAAATGCTCTTCTTTTTCTACAGCAGCTCCTGAGAAGGGTGCTCTTGAATTCAGGGACTCAAATTAATAGAAAGGATCAGAGTTCCAACAGGTTTATTTATATGATGCCTAGAGGAAAAAATGTGGATTTTTTTTGTTCCAGACTCTAAGCATTTGAGACTCTTTTTGTAAGATTCTTCTCACCCACGCATGTTGCATCAAAGCACCAGAAAGAACATTTGCTCTGCTTGCAATGCTTAGGTTTAGCACATCGGTTTGAAAATGAATTTGTTAATGGTGATGGCTAGAAAGGAGAGTATAAAGCCATGGCTGTTGTTGAGGTGAGCAGTGAAATGGTTTATGTTGTTGGACTAGCATCAACTGATTAGTTAATTAAATTGTTGTCACTGAAATAGAAGCGGAATTTACAGAGAATGGCATGTAGGTCACCATAATTGACGACCTACTGTCACCTTCGTTAGTAACTCCTTCAAAACTGGTTGTTTTTATTTTCCAAGTTGTTTTCCTAAATCAGTAGCAAAGGCAGTTGATACCTTTATTAGTCCACTAAAAAAACAAGTTGCTAGCATTTAATCTATACTAGTCATCATCAAGCTGTGCACCAATATTCTGCATGGTGCAGAAAAAAGATACAAGCATTTCAGACGTTATCGCAGATGTCCGAGCCAGGTCTGTTTCTTAAAAGTGAGTTCCAAAATGCAAACAGGAGTCCCAAATCAGGTAGTTTTCTCCAGATGGACTACACATTCTTTAAAACTTGTTTTTTTAAAATATTTGCTCTTTGATCCTTTTGCCTCTTGAACCTTCACTATGTGTGTGATTTACACTGATTTAAAAGTGGGAATTGCATTTTAAAAAGAAGACAAGGGGCATCATTTTATTCTATACTGGTGACTCAAGGGAAATACTGTATAAAGTCACACATTGGTACCTGTGTTGTCCAGATAAGAAATACCAAAGCAAAACATAAAAAAGTAACATTTCTTTGAAAAAAGTTACTTTTTTAAAAAGCAACATTTTTAAACTCCTGAAGCATTCATGAACTAAAATGAACGGACTCCTACAGCCTACAGCCATTTGTACCACCTCATGGCTAAATTAGCATGTTCTAAAATTGATCAGTACTTGGATTCATACTGTGTCTTATTGTACACAGCTTGATTTATTCTCTGTTTGCTCTAACCATCTCCTGAATCTAAAAACTGAGCTGCCTCGGAGTTGAAAGGATGCCTTGTTGTTCTGTGTCACCAAGTCGGAACTGACTTAGAATGACCGTAATAGGGTTTTCAAGGTAAGTGATATATTTAAGGAGTGGTTTTACCTGTTCCACACCCCCAGTGAATTTCCACAGCTGACGGGATTTGAATTCAGGCCTCCTAAGCCCTAGGCCACCACTCTATCCATTACACTACAGTGGGTATCAAAAAGCTACTTTAGATACCTAAAAAAAAAAATCCTCTGCTGGATCTTCTGAAAAATTTAGTTGACTGGCAAACAGAAATTAATTCCCTAGGATTCAGAGGAACCTGCTTATGCATAGACATGCATATGCACATTCACATTTCTTCCATACCTATATCTATCCCTCTACAGATATATGTACAGAATTAAATAGTCAGGGACCATTAATAAATAATTAAAAAATATTTTCAACCTTTGGCAATGTGCCTTCCTGCTCATTCAAAATCCATAGGCCAGTGGGATCTTCTCACAAATGGAAGTCCTCCATACAGTACCCTCTCCACCCTAGTATGCATTGCTGTGTATATTCTGATACCCACATACCTATTGGAGCCTCTGCAATCTCTGTCTTGATCTTAACCTAAGATTTGTTGTTGTTTAGTTGTTAAATCATGTCTGATTCTTCGTGACCCCATGGACCAGAGCACAACAGGCCCTCCTGTCTTCCGCTGCCTCCTGGATTTTGGTCAAATTCATGTTGGTAGCTTCGATGACATTGTCCAGCCATCTCATCCTCTGTTGTCCCCATCTCCTCTTGCCCTCACACTTTCCCAACATCAGGGTCTTTTCCAGGGAGTCTTCTCTTCTCATGAGATGGCCAAAATACTGGAGCCTCGGCTTCAGGATCTGGCCTTCCAGTGAGCACTCAGGGTTTATTTCCTTCAGAATGGATAGGTTTGATCTCCTTGCAGTTCAGGGGACTCTTGAGAGTCTCCTCCAGCACCACAATTCAAAGTATCAATTCTTCAGCAGTCAGCCTTCTTTATAGTCCAGCTCTCACTTCCATACAACACTACTGGAAAAACCATAGCTGTGACTATGCAGACCTTTGTTGGCAAGGTGAGGTCTCTGCTTTTTAAGATGGTTTGTCATCATTTTCCTACTAAGAAGCAGGTGTCTTTTAATTTTGTGGCTGCTGTAACTATCTGCAGTGATCATGGAGCCCAAGAAACTAAAATCTGTCAGTACCGCCATATCTTCCCCTTCTGTTTGCCAGGACGTCATGGGACCAGTGGCCATGATCTTAGTTTTTTTGATACTGAGCTTCAGACTATTTTTGGCCTCTCCACTTTCACCCTCATTAAGAGGTTCTTTAATTCCTCCTCACTTTCTGCCATCAGAGTGGTATCATCTGCATATCTGAGGTTGTTGATATTTCTTCTGGCAATCTTAATTCTGGTTTGGGATTCCTCCAGTCCTGCCTTTCGCATGATGTATTCTGCATATAAGTTAAATAAGCAGCGAGACAATATACAGCCTTGTCATACTCCCTTCCCAATTTTGAACCAATCAATTGTTCCATATTCAGTTCTAACTGTTGCTTCCTGTCCCACATATAGATTTCTAACCTAAAATAGGAGATGCGAAAAGAGGACTGGGCTTTTTTATGTTTAATAGGTGGGTAGAAGAGGGCACGGGTAGGTGGGGCTCGTCAGCCATGGAAGACAGCCCATCTAGGAGAAGGAAAACTCTGATTTCAAACCTCCACTGCCTTGTGGCTATATGCACTCATGGAAAAGGCTTCAGGAGTTAACCTAGAGGCAAAATCCGGAGCTGAAGTCCCGAAGGCAGCATGTGTCGTTCTGCCAACTCCTGCGACGTTGCTGGAACCAGTTGTATTGGCTCTTGCCTTTCCATTGGACCATTTCAGCAATGTGGAGAGGGGGGATCTGCTGCTTGGGTAACAGCCTATCCTCCATATTACCTTACCCGGGCTTCATGCTCTGGAGAGGACACTCCTCGATTCAGAGCATGTTACCATAGTCTTTCGAGACTGAAGGATGCCTATGCTAGAAGAGGGCATTTCAGCAGGTATGCAAGGACATCTGCTAAAATGCCCTTTTCTTCCTAACTATTAATGGCTCAAAGACATTCATCTCCCCCCCTTTTTTTTTACATCTAGCTACCCTAATTTACCTATAGTCCTTACGGTTGAAACATCTGGCTAGTTTTGAGGGCTTCAATGCTTCCCATGCTGGCTTTGTTTTTCTTTGTGCCAGGCAGCCTGATGAAGAGGTCTGGAGAATTCAAAAGCTTGCACATTTTGTTTCCACATGTCTGCTTCTATTTTTGTGTCGCTAGTCCGTTGTGCTACTTTTTACAGGTATTTGGGCTGCACTTTTAGAAACACATAGGTAAAGGTAAAGGTTCCCCTTGACAATTTTTATCCAGTCGTGTTCGACTCTAGGGGGCAGTGATCATCCCCGTTTCCAAGCCATAGAGCCAGCGTTTTGTCCGAAGACAATCTTCCGTGGTCACATAGCTAGTGCAACTTAGACACGGAACACTGTTACCTTCCCACCAAGGTGGTCCCTATTGATCTTCTTGCATCTGCATGCTTTCAAACTGCTAGATTGGCGGGAGCTGGGACAAGCGACGGGCGCTCACTCCATCGCGTGGATTCGATCTTACGACTGCTGGTCTTCTGACCCTGCAGCACAGGCTTCTGTGGTTTAGCCCACAGCGCTACCACATCCCTTTGAAACACATACCTAAGAATAAATCCCATTGAACTCAATGGGGTGTATTTCTGAATAGATATGTGCAGAGCTGCACTATCAATTTCTGATGCTTCAGCCACCTGTACAGTCGTGGGATGCTGGGTGCATGAGTTAGTACATGGTACCCATGAGATCAGCTGCACTTTAAGATGAACTGAAATGATTTGATTGAAAGGGCATGAGCTTTTGTAGGCGGTTACCTCCTTCATCAGATGCTGGAGAGGAACAGTGGGCTGCAAGGCTGAGAAAACCGTTAATGGAATGTTTACACTGCATCTCTTTCTATCTTTCAAGAGAGAGCTAACTCAGCAACACATGCGAACATTCCGGGTACAGTTTCAGAACTCAAGAGGCTGGTCATTATTTTGAAGTGTGTTGATTGTTCTCACCCAGCTGGATTCCACCCCACCCCCCTTAACAAACCAATATATATCAACAAGAAGAATCGGATTCCATGGCGGATCACATAGATCTTTAATAAAATATACCATATGCACACCATGCATAAATATAAAATTATTTCCATACATGCTTTTGATTATTTGCATAACAGTTTTTTTAGCATATTGAACTTGACTCTAAGTTAGGTACATTTTGCTACAATATGTTAGGGAATGAGAGGGCACTCCCTTATTCAAGTATCTGTAGCATCCTTCTTCAGCAATAATTTCTCACAACAACGAGCAAGGTCTCTACTATGAAAGAACCCATCTACTTTTTAAGAATGGAAGACAATGACCTTGATGTTGATGGCTAATATTTTTATGCCCATTCTTGAGTTTCTTTTGGAGCCAAGCATCAAATGTGCTTTTCTGTCTTGCACATTTGTCTCTGAGCTTCAAAAACTGAAACATTAGAGCTGCTTTCAGATCTGTTTTTAAAACCAGGCTGCAAAAAAGATGGCTTAACACACAGCTAGAGTTTTTTGAAAGTTCAGGTTCCTATTTTTGTTAGGTATTAGGTGGTGTTTCTATGCAGATAGAAAGAGTGGTTTGTACATATTTGGCTAAACAAGGATTCAGACAGCTGATTTACCCACATTTGAGAAAAAACTGGCCCTAAGATATTGACTCATCATGATAATATTTTATGGGTGTTTTTTCCCTCTTTAATCATCTGGATCTAACCCACCAAACTAGATATTGTGCCACATGTGCCTTTGAATTTAATATGCTCTGTTAGAGATGATAACAATAGATTCTGCTACAGTTACCGTATTTTTCGCTCCATAAGACACACCTTTCCATAAGACGCACCAATTTTTAGGAGAAGAAAACAGGAAAATATAATATGTTTTCTTCGCTCCATAAGACATACAGACTTTCCACCCCCCCCCCGTTTTGTGGGGAAAAAGTGCGTCTTATGGTGTGAAAAATACGGTATATGTTTATGTTCAAGAAAGACCAAAAGTTATCAAGATTGCTGTGGTCAAGGAGTGAACAGCTTGGTGAAAATCACTACTCTGACCAAAGCTGCTGTTTGCTTTTGGTGGAAAGCTCCATTTGCTTTCGGGTAGTGATTTTTACTAGGCAACAGATCACACATTAAGGCACATGTCATTTCCCTCCTGTTATAGCATTATCCTTCCAGACACACAAATATTTCAGTACAACATGCCTGACCCATCAGACATGCAAACAACTGAACAATTATCAAACAAACAAGCTAATTTGAGAAATGTATTTCAAAACAAACAAATATTCTACTAAATATTTAGACATATTGAATTCCAACTGCCAAAGCAATCTGATGGGTTGTGTAATCAGGCATGTGACTGTGCACAACTGGCACAATATCAGATGGCTAGGGCAAGTTATGCAGTTGGAGCTCTGCTCATGTAAATATTGAACATGATACTGGTCACAATCTTCTTAAAAATGCACTGCTTCTAGATAAGCTAGAGCACTGGTTCTTAACCTTGGGTTACTCAGGAGTTTTGGACTGCAACTCCCAGAAGCCTTCACCACCAGCTGTCCTGACTGGGGTTTCTGGGAGTTGCAGTTCAAAAGCATCCGAGTAACAAAGGTGCAGGGACACCCAAGACGGACAGGACATAGTGGAGAGTTCCGACTACACGCAATCCACCTGGAGTAGGAAATGGCAAGCCACTCCAGTATCTTTGCCAAGAACGCCCCATGATCAGAAACAAAAGGCTAAAAGATATGACGCTGGAAGATGGGCCCCTCAGGTCGGAAGGCGTCCAACATGCTACTGAGGAAGAGTGGAGGACAAGTACAAGTAGCTCCAGAGCTAATGAAGTGGTTGGGCCAAAGCCGAAAGGACGCTCAGCTGTGGACGTGCCTGGAAGTGAAAGGAAAATCCAATGCTGCAAAGAAAAATACTGCATAGGAACCTGGAATGTAAGATCTATGAACGTTGGGAAGCTGGAGGTGGTCAAACAGGAGATGGCAAGAATAAACATCGACATCCTGGGCATCAGTGAACTAAAATGGACAGGAATGGGCGAATTCAGCTCAGATGATTATCATATCTACTATTGTGGGCAAGAATCCCGTAGAAGGAATGGAGTAGCCCTCATAGTCAACAAAAGAGTGGGAAAAGCTGTAATGGGATACAATCTCAAAAATGATAGAATGATGTCAATACGAATCCAAGGCAGACCATTCAACATCACAATAATCCAAGTTTATGCACCAACCAGCATTGCTGAGGAGACTGAAATTGAACAATTCTATGAAGATTTACAACACCTTCTAGAACTGACACCAAAGAAAGATGTTCTTCTCATTCTAGGGGACTGGAATGCTAAAGTAGGGAGCCAAGAGATAAAAGGAACAACAGGGAAGTTTGGCCTTGGAGTTCAGAACGAAGCAGGACAAAGGCTAATAGAGTTTTGTCAAGAGAATAAGCTGGTCATCACAAACACTCTTTTCCAACAACACAAGAGGCGACTCTATACATGGAAATCACCAGATGGGCAATATCGAAATCAGATCGATTATATTCTCTGCAGCCAAAGATGGAGAAGCTCTATACAGTCAGCAAAAACAAGACCTGGAGCTGACTGCGGTTCTGATCATCAGCTTCTCATAGCAAAATTCAAGCTTAGACTGAAGAGATTAGGAAAAACCACTGGGCCACTCAGGTATAATCTAAACCAAATCCCTTATGAATACACAGTGGAAGTAAAGAACAGATTTAAGGAACTAGATTTGGTGGACAGAGTGCCTGAAGAACTTTGGATAGAGGCTCGTAACATTGTCCAGGAGGCAGCAACGAAAACCATCCCAAAGAAAAGGAAATGCAAGAAAGCAAAGTGGCTGTCCAACGAGGCCTTAGAAATAGCAGAGAGGAGAAGGGAAGCAAAATGCAAGGGAGATAGGGAAAGTTACAGAAACTTGAATGCAGACTTCCAAAGAATAGCAAGGAGAGACAAGAGGGCCTTCTTAAATGAACAATGCAAAGAAATAGAGGAAGATAACAGAAAAGGAAAGACCAGAGATCTGTTCAGGAAAATTGGACATATTAGAGGAACATTTTGCGCAAAGATGAACATGATAAAAGACAAAAATGGGAGGGACCTAACAGAAGCAGAAGACGTCAAGAAGAGGTGGCAAGAATACACAGAGGAATTATATCAGAAAGATTTGGATATCCCGGACAACCCAGACAATGTAGTTGCTGACCATGAGCCAGACATCCTGGAGAGCGAAGTCAAGTGGGCCTTAGAAAGCCTGGCTAACAACAAGGCCAGTGGAGGTGATGGCATTCCAGTTGAACTATTTAAAATCTTGAAAGATGATGCTGTTAAGGTGCTACATCCAATATGCCAGCAAGTTTGGAAAACTCAACAGTGGCCAGAGGATTGGAAAAGATCAGTCTACATCCCAATCCCAAAGAAAGGCAGTGCCAAAGAATGCTCCAACTATCGTACAATTGCACTCATTTCACACGCCAGCAAGGTTATGCTCAAAATCCTACAAGGTAGGCTTCAGCAGTATGTGGACCGAGAACTCCCAGAAGTACAAGCTGGATTCCGAAGAGGCAGAGGAACTCGAGACCAAATTGCTAACTTGCGCTGGATTATGGAGAAAGCCAGAGAGTTCCAGAAAAATATCTACTTCTGCTTCATTGACTATGCGAAAGCCTTTGACTGTGTGGACCACAGCAAACTATGGCAAGTTCTTAAAGAAATGGGAGTGCCTGACCATTTTATCTGTCTCCTGAGAAACCTGTATATGGGACAGGAAGCAACAGTTAGAACTGGTCATGGAACAACTGAGTGGTTCAAAATTGGGAAAGGAGTACGGCAAGGCTGTATATTGTCCCCCAGCTTATTTAACTTATATGCAGAATACATCATGCGGAAGGCTGGACTGGAAGAAACCCAAGCCGGAATTAAGATTGCCGGAAGAAATATCAACAACCTCCGATATGCAGATGATACCACTCTGATGGCAGAAAGTGAGGAGGAATTAAAGAACCTTGTAATGAGAGTGAAAGAGGAGAGTGCAAAAAACGGTCTGAAACTCAACATCAAAAAAACTAAGATCATGGCCACTGGTCCCATCACCTCCTGGGAAATAGAAGGGGAAGATATGGAGGCAGTGTCAAATTTTATTTTCCTGGGCTCCATGATCACTGCAGATGGAGACAGCAGCCCTGAAATTAAAAGGCGCCTTCTTCTTGGGAGGAAAGCGATGACAAATCTGGACAGCATCTTGAAAAGCAGAGACATCACCTTGCCAACAAAAGTCCGAATAGTCAAAGCTATGGTTTTTCCTGTCATGATGTATGGAAGTGAGAGCTGGACCATAAAGAAAGCAGACCGCCGAAGAATTGATGCCTTTGAATTGTGGTGCTGGAGGAGGCTCTTGAGAATCCCCTGGACTGCAAGGAGAACAAACCTATCAGTTCTAAAGGAAATCAACCCTGAATGCTCACTTGAAGGACAGATCCTGAAGCTGAGGCTCCAGTACTTTGGCCATCTCATGAGAAGAAAAGAGTCCTTGGAAAAAACCTTGATGTTAGGAAGGTGTGATGGCAAGAGGAGAAGGGGACGACCGAGGATGAGATGGCTGGACAGTGTCTGCGAAGCAACCAACATGAACCTGACACAACTCCGGGAGGCAGTAGAAGACAGGAGGGCCTGGCGTGCTCTGGTCCATGGGGTCACGAAGAGTCGGACACGACTAAACGACTAAACAGACAGACAGAACAAAGGTTAAGAAACACTGAGCTAGAGGACTGCGGCAGGGAAGAAAGGGCTAACTTTATCATCCCCTTTGCTCACAAACCTGATCATTATCAATGCTCACAAAAGCTGCTTATGTTCAGGTTAAATGCAAAAACTCGTTTAACACAGCAAAAGCAAGATGAAGTGCTTTATTTGGCATAAGATTCTTTGTTGCTTTTGCTACAACAGCCAAACAGAGCTCCCTCTTGGGAAATTTCATTTTAAAATACTGTCTGTTTTGGTCCTCGGGTCATTCTTCAGAGGGAGTTTCCCCACAAACATTCCTCATTATATCTAGCTAGTAGCCACAACATCAAATAATGATTCACATGCTGGGAGAAGCCATCAGCAGCTATCACAGATCAAACACCACACACAGATCTTTTGTAGCATCTAACAGCTACATGAAGAAACTCAAGGAAGACAAAATAAGCAGAGGATATTTCCACTTATATTTTTAATGTCTCCTTTTCTGGAAGAGTATCATTGTCAAAGGAGATGGTTCATAAGCTCAGCTCAGAATTGGTGAGATACAATGCTATCAGGTGATGCCCATGTGTCTTCAGGTTTCTACACACAAATTGACATAATAACAAAAAGAAGGAAGGACTGACAGAAATGAGATTTAACAGGCTGGCCCTACTGTGAGGCAAAGTGAGGTGACTCCTTGAGGCAGCACATACTGGGGAGGTGAGGCGCCGGAGGGCACATACCTCTGTGTACAGCAGCTATACACACTCCAAATTATCTTTCTGCCTTCAAGCCTGGTGGATAATGCGATCTTGTCAATGTTGAATTCAGCTGCCAATTTAGTTAGCTTTTGTACAGGGAACAGCACCATCTTATCCTTGCCTCAGGCAGCAAAATTTCTTGAACCGTACCTGACAGAACAGATAAGTTGAGAGGATGGGAAAAGAGAAGAGGCAGCCTTCAAGTGGGTGCCGAGAAAATGTTTATTCCAACAAAATGAAAATCAGAAGGATCCCAGTAGTGTTTGATTTTGACATTTTTCTTCAGGAGTTATTCAGACGAATCTTGACATCTTTTCTCCAGTGGGAAGTTGAAGTGGATTGGGCTCCTTATATTTGATGTTATCCAAGTAATTTTTCTACTTTTGTAATACCAGCTTGAGGCCTGCCTCATTTTTCTTGTCAATGGAAAAGCTGATTGAATCAAAATTTGTGCTGAATACAGTACTTCACAATCTGCGGCACAGCCTTCCTCCTTATATTGTGTCCTCCAGAGACAGCTGGGGGAGATGGGAGAGTGTGCAACACATGGGGGAGGGGTGGGCAAGTTGGAGAGGACAGACAATGACAACTTCCCCAGCTTGCACTGACAAGGGACTGCCCTTATTCAGACACAAAGGGGACCTTGACAGCCAACGCTATTAGCAGCAACTGCCATATGAAAATTGGCTAAAAGCCTAGGACACTTCAACTTATTATTATTACTATTTACTTTCATTTTCATCTTGTTTTTCTTCCAGTGGCTTAGAAGCTCTGTTCTGAGGCAGGCTTCAAATAGCCACTTTCTAATATTACCATCCAGGGCCATCCATTGAAACTAAATGATGGGATGATACAAATGCAGAAGATAATGGGAGAATCACAACAGATTTTTTAAGTGCTTCTTCACACAGTGCTTAGTTGTAAACTAAAGTTGGGATCTTGACTCCTTATTGATATCAGTACTGTAGATCTGACAGAGATGTCCCATACACTGTCTAGCCAGGCTAAACTGGACCAATTTTAGCTAAGCCACCACTTTCTCTTTAGAATGTTGCCCACTGTGGCTCTTAAAATCAGGAAAGGAAATGATCATGGAATGGGCTACTTACATTATTAGTGCATCCCTATGGGAGGGTTATTTACTGTCCTGTCTAAAAAAAATCCTTAGAAGGCCAATTCCAAAGAAACCTAATTTAGCAATAAATGATCTTAACAACCATTGCTAACATTCCATTCCTGGGCAAGCTGATGGAGAGGATAGTTGCTGACCAACTGCAGGCATTCTTGGAGAAAACAGATGACCTAGATCCATTTTAAATGGGGGTGGGGGAGGCAGATGGTGGAGTGTAGCCCTGCTGGTCCTCTGGATCTTTGATACCATTGACCATGGTATCCTCCAGGAATAGCTATTGACTTTGGGACATGGGGACTCTCTTTTTTTAATTATTATTTTGTGTGTGTGTGTGTGTGTGTGATTCCACTCCTTCCTTGAGGGCCAATCTCAGATGATACAACTTGGGGAGGTGTTTTCCATCAGTTAGAGCTTCTGTTAAGAAATGCCACAAGGATAATCTGTTTCCCCAAAACTTTTAAATTTCTGTATAAAGCTTCTGGAAGACATATAGAGATCTGGAATTCATTGTCATCAATACCCAGATGACACACAGCTCTACTCTCCTTCTCTTCATCTGCAAGTGATGCTGTGCAGGTCATTGAGCAGCAATAATGGACTGGACAAGGGTCAATAAACTGAAACTGAATCCTGATAAGATGGAGGCCCTACTGCTGGGAGGATCATCAGACTGGTTACAAAGATTTATCTGGCCTTAAGGGGGCTACACTCCCCCTGAAGGATTGGATTCACAGCTTGTGAGTACTCTTAGATCCACCTCTTTCTTTGAAAGTTCAAATATCTCCTGTGACCAGGAGCATCTTTTATAACTTCAGTTGATTGCCCAGCTGCACCCCTACCTGGATGAGAAATGCCTAACAAAAGTGGTTCATGCATTGTTAATCTCTAAAACAGACTACTGTAACACTTTCTATATAGGGCTGCTCTTGAAGTCAGTACAGATACTTCAGCAGGTCCAAAATGCAGCTGCCAGACTGATTACACATACCAGCAGATATGAACACATACTCCCCATCTTGGTACACCTTCATTGGCTGCCTGTTAGTTTCCATGTTCAATTTAAGGTGCTAGTCATAACCTATAAAGTCCTTAGGACCATAATCTCTCCCACGAAATACCTACCCATCCCACCTGCTCCTCACAGTCCTTGATGTTAATAACTGTAACACCCAAGGAGGCCAAAAAACACCAACTCGAGTAACTGAGCTATCTCAGTCAAGGCCCCTCACCTCTGGAACCAGCTTCCCACATAGAGGTTTGCCAGGCAGCATATCTAGCCAGGGCATGGCTGTGGATTGCTTCCTGTTCCCTACCACACACTATATTGGCGCATACTTTTGAGGTCTCCAGAATGTTTCATCAGATTAGGTGGTAAAATTAGAAACAGGGAAAGGAAGAAGGCAGGAAGGTCCAGAATGTGGCTAGATGTATTGAACCATGGATTCTGTGAATAAACTCAGTCCCCACATAAGAGAGTGTGTTTAGAATATTTTCTGGCAGGTGTACAGTTGTCACCTAGCATATAGCAACATCTGCTGGAACAAAGACAATATGGTGGCTTCTCAATTTTTGGAAAGACAAAGCTGCTAAAAGCTCAGCCCTCTGTCTATTGCTTAAGACAAAACACAGCAGCATTGGATAGAAATACAAAGAAACATTTGAGTCCTTTTATAAACAAAACAGCAGATGAATTTTTAAGCAGAGTGCTAGGTTAAAAGAGTCAACCACAACCAAGACCCAACTGAAAGAATTCTCTAGTGACTGCAGATATTGAAAGCCTTTGTACAATTCATCTTAGTAACAGAAAATCTTCTGCCACCAATAGATAAGAGTCTGCTTTGAACAGCCAAATGCAATATTTTCGAAAGCAAGTGAAAAATACAAAACAAAGGCTGCTCTGTTGGTTCACAGTAAAATTGTGTAAAAAACAACATTCAGAATCTACAGGTGGGCTTAACTCTTTTTGGGACCAAGTGTTATTTCCACAATAGTATTAATCTAGTCTGATGCACAGTTCTGAAGAACCTGAAAACTTGCACACTACTGTAGAATGATAGTCATAATAAGGATGATTTCTGCCTATGGATTTTGTCTTCCACCTATAGGCCAACAGGGCTGCTTTCATTGTGAATGGTACGTGTTTCCTTTCCATTTTATTTTTAAAGCAAACTGCAGGATTGGCTTTATCTTTAGGCAGAGTGAGGCAAGCACTGCATCTCTCCAGTGGGGAGAGAGCAGAAGGACAGACTGGAAGGCAGTCCATTGGCTCAATAACAGAGGCTTTGGATTCATGGGATCCAGAGTCCTCCCAATCCTTGCTCACATCACCAACAGTTGAGGAGAAGTTCTGGAGTTGACATGACATCTCATTTTGTCCCACAAATCTACAAATGAGCATAAACACGTTGAGCCTAAATGATTTCTGGAGATCACCATATGTTGTAGTTTTTAATTCACACACACACACCCATGCCTACTACCAGGGCAGAGAGAAGTGCTCTAGTCACAAAATGTCATGCAACCCTTCCCTGGATTCAGAAAGAAATAAGTGAAACAGCATTCTTGTGGGCAGGATTACAAATGTGTCTCAAGGATTATTTTAAAAAATATGAGAAATTGTCTGCTAAGACCTGCATCTATACTGGCAGTGTGAAAGTTTATGAAGCAACTAGATACCAATATACAGTAGATCACTGGTTCTTAACCTTGGGTTACTCAGGAGTTTTGGACTGCAACTCCCAGAAGCCTTCACCACCAGCTGTCCTGACTGGGGTTTCTGGGAGTTGCAGTTCAAAAGCATCCGAGTAACAAAGGTTGAGAACCACTGTGGTAGATCATTGATCTATCTAGTCCCGGAGTATTTTCTCACATTAGCTGTGACACTTAGCTGCACATGTTTTCTTCACTTTTAATCTTAATTGAGACCTTTTAATTGAGATATCAGGCATAGATCCAATCCCTTATGTATTCACAGCCTGGGCTCCACCAGTGGGTTATGGCCCTTTCAGAAGGTTGTCTATGCAAATTTCTCCCCATGAATATGTCAAAATACACTTCTTGTAACCTTAATTACTGGCATAGTTAGTAAAGCAATGCATATCACTGTGACAGTAGGACCCTCAAGGCAAATGCTTGAGCCCCATGCTCAAGACACCCCAAGTCAGTGCACTTCTGTCTGCAGAACTGGGGGAGTGAACATGAGAGAATGAAAGGAAGAGAATAAGCCAATTACTCAGCTTTGAAATTAAGCACAGAGGAAAACTGCAGCAGGTGAGAATGTTTCAAAATTGGTGCAGTGTTGAAGGGGAGCCAAGGTGTGCAGGGTTGAAGCCCAGGAAATTTCTGAGTATCAGGGACCACAACATCCCCTGCCACTCCCTGTAGCTTCCCTGTTCCTTCTGAACTTAACTAAAATCATCACAGTAGCTGGGACAGATATGGATTTTCTCGGGAACAACATACTGTTGCAAACTATCCATGTTGCATGGCAGAGTATTTGGAGGCAGTTTAGCCTTGCATGGTGAGTAAAGATCCACTGGTTTTTGCAAAAAAAAAAAAAAAAAAACCAACAACCCTCATTTGTTAATGTGGCCATTACAGCAGCCTGCACTCTGGGGGGTTCTCCTTATGAGTGAGAAAGCCCAAAATATGTGCAATATCTACCCACAAGATCAAGAACCTCTCCCCTTCAAACTTGTTACTGCTCACATGGAAATAGCAATGAAGAAGAGAGTCTCCAGGCTAATCCCTCTGATCATGTTGACAAGACCAGCTTGAATTAACAACTAAATGAGGCATTTGTGTGTGCATGCACATGAAAAATGCTTGCTTCCTGCCTCTCTCTATGAATCTGCACATTTATATCAATATTTATAATTGCTCTCATTGCCTCTGGCCCCTTGCTGCATCCACCATTGGTTACTGTGTCTTCTCTCCCACTGGTTACAATGGACATCAAGTCCTAAAGATGCCACTTCAGGTTTTACATTAGAAACACTGTAACTGAATGTAAAATATGTCCTGGAATACACCTCCCCTTTCTTTTGGAAGGCTCTGTTTAAACGGATGGAGAATTTTGTATTTTGCCCTGTCAAGCGTAGTAAATGCTTGGTGACTCATCCATCCACGGGTCTCCTGAAAATCTGAAAAATGTTTTCATCTCATCAACTAGCTGCAGGGTCAGAGAATGAGCAACTTTCAAGTGATTTGTCCCACAAACTGACTTTTTTTAAAAGGAAAGAACAGCCTTGTGAACAAAATGTATGCAGTATCTACCCACAGTACCCACTAGTATCTACTATATTTAGTGAGTATCTCTACACTACTGGATTAATAACCACCTGAGAAGAAAAATAAGCCTACCAAATTCAAGTACTTTAAACGATATTACCCAAAAAGACCCTTGATCCATGAGAAAAAATAGAACCAGACCTCCAGCCTCTTTTCTGCTGTAGAATAGTGAATATACACCATATTTTTCGCTCCATAAGACACACCTGACTATAAGACGCACATAATTTTTAGAAAAGGAAAATAGGAAAAAAATATTTCTCTGTATCAGGGATGGGCAATTAAATAAATAAACAGTGCAAATCCCACACTGGGACTGCAAAAAAACTCACCAAAAAACAAAGCAACATAGAACCATATCCCCCAGCCCAAACCTACCCTCCAAAACCCACCCAGAACATTTTTTAAAAAAGTAAAAAGCAGCACCTTACCAGTCTGAAGCCTCTTGGGGGTCCGCCTCTGCCACCATCACTGCCTTCCCAAGCCTCCGGAGGGCTCAGAAGGCACTGCAGGGGTCCCCCCCGCCACCATAATCTTAATCTTAATTGCTGCTGCTGAAGTCTTCTGGCCTTGGAGCCACACATGTAAAAATCAAGACTGGCTGCCTTTTGCAAAGATGGTGGCTGCAGCTTCATTTAGGGCAGGGAAACTGCAGCCGCCATCTTTGCAAAGGGCAGCCTGGATTCCCTTAGCCTGCCTTAAGGGAATCCAGACTGCCCTTTGCAAAGATGGCAGCTGCAGCTTTCCAACCCTAAATGAAGCCACAGCCACCATCTTTGCAAAAGGCAGGCAGTTTCCAGTTCTACATGAGTGGCTCTGGGGCCAAAAGACCTCAGCAGTGGCGATTAAGGTAAAAGGGTGTCAGTGAGGGTGGGGTGGGGCAGAATATACAGGGTTACTCATGAGTAAATGCTGAAAAAGGTGCAGGTCTACTCATGAGTAAGCACCGCAGGAGGCGCAGGTCTACTCGGGAGTAAACACCACCAAACACCCTGGGTGGGTGTGCAGGTCAGAGGAGCAGCAGCAGGAGGAAGGAGAAGTGGCCAGATGCCTGGTGCTTTGTAAGCGGGGAAGCCTCTGAGGGTGTCGGTGAGGGTGGGGTGGGGCCTTCTGAGGCCTCCGGAGGCCTGGGAAGGCAGCAATCGGGCAGGGGGGGCAGTATTTGCTCCATAAGACGCACACATTTTCCCCTCCACTTTTTTTGGGGGGGGAACTGCGTTTTATGGAGAAAAAAATATGGTAATTAATTCTATTTCTGCTTCTGGTCACTCATAGCAAATAGACTGAGGACATCTGTGGTAATCTTTATTCCAGAGTTTGGGGGGAAAAGGGAAAAATATTATAGCTCTTTTAAGATTGTTAGATTTAGAGTTCAAAAGGATCACAATCCACTTCTTTTAATATCAAGAAGTGAATTTTAATCTATAAAATTTCTTATTGAAACAAATAAAAAATTCTTAATGGTACAACAAGGCTTTTTTGCTTTGTTGTTATTCTGAAACAAACTAATGCATCAATGTCTTTGAAAACAGCTAGGAAGCATTAATGTTTTGAACCACAACTGCCATGATTTCCCCAGTCAACATGGCACATTCTGGTGTACTATGTAGTCTACAGAAGGTCAGCTTAGTTGCATTTATTCTTAAAAATTTAGCCAAGTTAATGAGCATGTAGCTTTGGAGCTCCAAGCTCTTACACTCAAGATGAGTTTTATCATCAGCAATGAGAAGGTTGGCTACATCATGCTGAACCTTAGTGGTTACCTTGATTGGTTGTAACTTACTTTTCATGGTTTCAGATGATTCTGGGATCATTAGATCAGCCTTTGGTCATCAATATTGCAATCTAATGCAACTTTTGGCAACCTGGTCTGTTCCAATTCCTTTTGACTTTTTCCACCTCCTCTGTCTTCTTAGCACTCACCAGCTCTTGCAGGCATATGCATTAGTCCTCTGTACAGGATGTCTGATGATATAGGGAGGAGGATTCTGATTGGAATCCATTAGGAATCCACTTTCCTTTCCATCTCTGCACATGATTGTCCCCTGTGTAGCAAAAAGAACACCTAAAGTCCTGACTTCTGACCTCCCTCATATAATTGATCAAATTGGATGGAAAAAATCAGGTGGCTGATGGACCACTTAACTAAGTACAGAGACAAGACATTAAATAATACTTTGCATACATTCTTGTGAACTCAAGTTTAGTACAAGGACAACTAGTTTCTATATCTGCAGGAGCTACTGTATTTCCTAGATATGGAATGAGGAAGCAGGTCAGGGCAATCCGTGGTGCTGCCGGTGAGTGGACAATCACATGGAGAAGACAGAGGAGGGGAGCGTGCTGCAGCTGGCGAGTGTGCGAGTGTGCAGAGGAAGCAAGGGAGGGAAGCGTGGTTGCTGCGCCAAACTGGGCCAAACCGCTGAAGCACAGTTTGTGCCCATCTCTAGTCCTGAGGTCAAGAATGCTCAAGAAGCATAGTAAAATACTGTAAAAACAACACCTTGTGATAGTGCCTTAATTACAGACTAACATGGTTTTTCCTCTGGAATAAAATGTGTCATTTAGCAAGATAGGATCCCCCAAATAAAATCACAAAGAAAATGCAAACAGATGTTGAACAGGTATAATTGGTATAATTAGCTTGTTGTGTTAGTTGTGAGACTTATTACTGTACTTGAAAACCATTTTTGTGAGGAGTATCAGTAGAAGCCAAATAAAACTGCTGGGGCAGGGTGACATTTAACAGGCTATTTGTAGACCATCTCTGGTCTAGAGAATTGTAAACAGAGCATGGACTGAGTTCCTACTCCAGTCCTCTGAAGATGCCAGCCACCAAGACTGGCAAAACGTCAGGAAGAACAACCTCCAGAACACGGCCAAAGAGCCCGAAAAACCCACAACAAACAATTGTAAACTCTGTTGCCAAGTTTGAATGAGAAGAACAAGGTTTCTTCCCCACCCCCACCCCACAGTTTTTAAAATGCCCACATGATCTGAACCAGAGAATATCATCCTATTTCCTATCCTTGACTATCCACGATTGCTTAGATGTATATAACATTCTGGAATATAGATTGACAGACAGAGCAGGAGTTTGGGCTCACAAGGAAGGGCCAAATGGGGACCAACCATTCGGTCAAGGGCAGAATCCTGTAGATATTCCCTCCACCACACTTCCATTTTCCAACTCTACCACTGCCCTACAACTGCAATAAGGAGAATGCTGTTACATGCATACTTCACACTTGATTTAGAATGCTGAACATTCGAGACATAGAAGGGGTGTGTGAAGCCAATGAAAAGATCTCCCCTTTCATTGCAAGACTATCAATATATATTAGTCAAGAAGGATACATATATCTGATAGCTATGGAAGCATCTCAATGCCACTTACTAAGGGATACAAGCAGTAAGGTGGTCCTGCTTTTATGTCCTGCTTGTGAAATTCTGAGAAGTATCTTGTTGGCCATTGGTCACTGCAGGAAAAATATGCTAGACTGCACAGAGATTTAGGCTGCTCCAATGTTGTTCCTCCAAACTTTAAATGCCTGACTAGGACTTCTGTCAAGGCTAGAGCGTGAAAAAGTTATTTTCCTGGATAATGGATCCAAAATCATCTATCCAGCATGGATAATGGAAAAACCACATAAGCATGTCAGAAAGACAGTTGCTGTTGACTTGTTGTCTGTCGTTGGCTGTATTTAGGGGCATGCTTATCATCATAAGGACTTTAGTTATTTGTTTTTTGATCCTGCCCTTCCACCAAGACTGGGGCTCACAAGTATAAAGTGCCTTTTGTGATAAGGGAGGGGGGGTTGAATCCTGGAGATTTTCAAGGTACAAGAAGTCAAGTGTTGAAGACACTTTTGGTGTGTGTGAGAGAGATAGAATGACAATAAATGAAATATTTTCAAGTTTGCAGAAGCATTTTGACTGGTTGCTTGGAGACAGTTCTTTAGTGCTATGGGCAACAAGACAAATTTATTACTTTCTCAGCCTACTTTTGTGCAGGTAGTGGGAGAGAGTGATAAAGAGGAAACTATTTTTTTAATGAGATATTACAGTTTACTTCAGTTCTGCTTGCAGAACTGTAACAAGTGACATAAAATCTGAAATAAAACTCTTTTCATTATTCCAAGCTCCATTTACCTCCATTTACTTTCTTATTTTGAAAGGCAACAGATTGTGGTGGTCTCACTACGGGTTTGTTTGCATGAGTTCAAAGGACTCAGCACCATGGAGAGCTCTGGCTACAGTGAAGGAACATAAATATTCTAAGGAAACACTAGTATTAATGCAATAGTATTAAGACAACAAGCACAACAGCTGACTAAACAACAAAGGAGACATATGAGGAAGATCTTCCACTTGAAATAAGCTAAGAAACTTCAGGAGCCTTGGTACAGGAACCAGCCTTCTTCTATAGCTATTATATGTTCTGTGATAGCTTTAAAACTGACCTACGGTACCCAAATTATTAAGATTAAACTGACAGTGCACAGGATTTGTATTAAATTCACTGGGGCTGTATTAATTAGGAAATTACAGAAGTCTTCCATTGTCTTGCCCACTTGGGCATCACTGAGCAGAGATTATGTATGTACTCTAGATATATTACAGCTATCTCTGATCAGTCTTCTCCCCCCCCCCCTCCCCATGCTGCACATCAGAAGCACACTGAGAAAAATGCAAATCATCTCCACAGCAATTTGCTTCTCTGCATGGTGGGGGGTGGGGCAGAACTATGCAGAACGGGGGAAGGAAGGACAGTGAGAGAAAGAAATAAAGAGGGGAAAGACACCCTTGAGTGACTGTCTGAATTAGTCTCTGCAGAAGCAGGATTTTCTGGGGGTGGGAAGCCGACCAATAGGCTGACACGTTGGGTTCTGGAAACCACTGCATAGTGATTTTTGTGCCTTTTATAAACAAAACAGCTTAAGGCTCTGGTGAACCATGATAATACGGATATAATTCAGCTAGGCTTATACAGCAAATTGAGCCTGATGTAATAAAAAGACAAGCTTTTTATCCCTTGGGCTAAGAAGCTGGCTACCTCCTTTTAGCATAATCAAAGCAAAGTGCAAAGCAAACAAACTCTATGGGGCTCTCCAGTGTGTGTGTGTGTGTGTGTGTGTGTGTGTGTGTGTGTGTGTGTGTGTGTGTGTGTGTGTGTGTGTGTGTGTGTGTGTGTGTGTGTTTGTGTGTGTGTGTGTGTGTGTGTGTGTAGAATCACAAGTGTCTCCCCACCCTACACACTGATTTTAGTTAATTTGCAAATCCTTTGGTGGAACCGGGAGCAACATTTGCCACAGAGACAGAAAGGCAGTACCTACGTATAACATCACTAGGTTCAAAGCAGATACAATACACTAACACACTGGCATATGCTGTAGTGCTGGAAGGTTGCATCAGTTTTGAAAACAGAACTGAAGATAATCTGTCTTCTACTCCAGTCCCTCCCCAACCTGCCTTGCTTCCCCACTTTATTTTGCTTCAGGAGTTCAAAATTCAAAGGGCTGAATTGTCGAAGACCAAAACACTGTATGAATCACTGCATCACATATCAACCTGAAGAGACAACCCATTTCACCTTTCAGTCTATCCATCTAACCACCCTTCTAGCTATCTATCAGCTCACATTGATTTTGCAGGGGTGATGAATCTGCTCTTGGTTTTTATCTGAACTTTGAAAATTCTTACCCAAAATGCCAAATCTATTTGGAGGATGTGGTTTGGCACCATACAAAGTTCAGAGCAAACTTTGTGGCTGCAAAATTGGCATCACGAGCCTCAACCAGCAACTGAATAGGAGATGCAGAGTCTTTATAGTGGTGGCACCTGTAATTCAGAACAACATACCACGAGAGCTCTGCTGCTTAGCCCTACTATTGTTTTGCTTTTGGCAGACCGCAAAGACCTTTACTGGATAAAGACCTTTACTGGATACTACTTTCACACAAGATCTGGTTTTATCATTTAATGACCATCTTCCAGTATTTTAGAAATGTTATTTTATTGTTGGTTTATTGACCCAGGTCTTTGGTAGCTGTCTTGGTTCTATGTTTATTGAATAGAAGGAGACAATTAACTGACCGAATTATTATTGCTCTCTGTCCTCAATTGAGAAGGTCTGCGAAAGGGGGCATCAGAAATGAGTGTGCTCAACTTCCTCCTTCAATACAATATCAATTGTACATTTTGAGAATTTTATAGCACTTTCACATGCATGGTGCACAACTTATGCTTGCCTACTAAACTTAGTTTTGGCCCTCGTACACATATCTGTGCCTACATATAAATAGACAAGTGTCTTGTGGCACCTTGAAGGCAAAGCTACTTTATTTGGCACAACTTTCTGTGGAGTTCAGCCCCCTCCATCAGGTACAGCCTCTGATGGAGACAGTTCATAAAAGCATATGCCATGAGTGGAGAATATTTGTCTTTCCAGTTGTTTTGAACTATTGGTCATGATAATGGAACTGTTGCGAATCTAGTATGCCAAAGCTTCTGGAGGGCCAAAGATTTTCCATTCCTAGCTTATTTTACAAAAAAGGAAGTGTGAACAATTAAAGTCTTACAAAATCTTTGTTATTTTTGCCATAACAGACATAAGATGGCTCTCCCATCTTGAACTGGCACATAGAACACTTGTGGTCTGGAGCTGCTCTCTCCTTGTCATTGTTCTAGCTTTCTGCTGTGCAGGCATTAAAACTCAATTTCTTAACACTAAAATGAGTTTCTTTTATTTACTGCTTGCCAACAATGTCTGTCTACCTAGGGAAAATGTGGCCTTTTAGGAGCATGCACAAGGAAACTTAGAGGTTGCCTACATCAGAGGGAGCTTCAGCTGGGTCTTCGTGGGATCTGAGGGGCAAGATGACTTCAGCTTCTAATTGAAATCTTATTAATTTCTGAAATAAGGTTAAGCCTTGGTACTATCCAGCTTGTTTATCAGCCTAGGTATAATCTTGCTCCTTGCTCTTACATGCAGCTATGATAGCCTAAGAGAGCCAGCAGTGTAACAGGTGGAGCGATGGACTAGGTCTCAGGAGACTTGGGTTCAAATGTGCACCTGGCCATGGAAATTTGAAGGCAGGCAGGGGCAATGGAAAAACCGCTCCTTAAATATTCACATACCTTGAAAACATGATTAGGATCATCCTAAATAGAATGCGACAAGTTAGAAGCACGTAAGAAATATAATGGCCCTATGCAATGTTGGTTTTGTCTGTTTTTATGTTGGTTTTATTTTATTTCTCTTAATAACACTTTAAACCACCTTGAGTACTACCTTTTAGTGAAAAGGTGGGGTATAAATGCAGTAAAGAAAATAAACACTTGTATACAGCTTCAAATATTTGTCACATTCACACTCAGAATTTTAGGTGTACACTGGAGTGGGTGTACAGAGGTCTAGGGGCTGCAGACACTCACCTCTAACACTTTTGAGGGCTGCATCCACTCTATTCCTCCCCCACATTTCCTCTGATTTATAATGAAAAAAGTCTCTTCATGTCCTCCGGAGACAATTTTTAAAAAGAAGAAAGAAACCTTATTGGAGAAGTGGGCAGGAGGAATGCTGCAGAGAGCTGAAAATATCACAAATTTACCCCATCCTACTGAGAAGTCATAAGATAACTTATTTATCTGAGCAATATTTTTTTAAAATAATTTGGCTGTGGAATGTCTGAGGACTCTGGGGGACCTACATAGGACACAGGGTTTGCACTCTGTCCACCACAGTATACATCTAAATTTGTAATTTATGAATTTGTAGTGTTTGAATACCAATATTCTGCAAGATACAAGGTTCCTTAATTGTTTCCATTTTTGTTATAGGTGGTGGGGATGAAACTAAATTTAATCCCATTGGGTAGAGACATTATAAACAATCAAGAATATTACTGGAGCAGTCTTTTTTAAATCCTTCATGAACTGGCATTTTAAATGGCTCTAGAGACTGTGTAGGAAAGTAAATAGACATTCGGTTGGTAATATCTTACTGGGTGCTGAAATGAAATTAGCAAATAATTGAAAAATTCATTAAAAGCCTTCTCTGAAAGAACAGCAAAGGAAAATGTGCAGATTAACTGCAATAATTAAGCTGAGGTCTGGTAGCATTAATGCTTCGATGAGCAGCTCTTTTTTATATAGATCCTGGAAAATTCTCTTTTATTGGATTGAAAACCATCCAAGAATTAATGTAAATACATGATTTTATTAGCACTGTAAAGCTAACATCTACCTATAGGTTTTCCCTCTCTCTCAGTTTCTGTGCACGTGTCTGTGTAATAGAGTGAGCAAGAGAAAACAAGAGAGAAAGAGCATATTTGACTTATTTACTTGAAACATACACTAAATTAGCTTTCGTTTCATCTAGTCTATATAGTCATTACTGAATGAATTTCCCATCCCTTTCCAGAGAACACCAGGGCCTGAATAGAGAGACCTTATTTATGCAATGCATAGGCTCTGCCCACTGACAGAACTTTTCCTGAAGAACACTGACTTCCTCAAATATAGTGTGCAAAGAGGCCCTTACATATTTTTATAGATGGAGGGCAGAATTTTGTTGAGAAAAATCATGCACACGAGGGCAGTCACATGGATCAGTGGTTCTTAACCATGGGTTACTCAGGTCTTTTTGAACTGCAACTCCCAGAAACCCCAGCCAGCACAGCTGGTGGTGAAAGCTTCTGGGAGTTGCAGTCCAAAAACACCTGAGTAACCCAAGGTTAAGAACCACTGACATGGATGGTTCTCTCTATGATGGGCTGCCCTTCTCACAATTGAGCATGCACCTAATTTTGTACTCAGTGTGCAACTGGCTGTGTGGAGGCCATGCCACTGCAGAAGAGGGGAACCACTTGCATTACTCCTCTTCTACTCTGCATTTCCTCAGCAGGATTCTGGCCATGTAGATTTCTCTGGATATCTACAAAAACCCATTCTACCTGCAAGGGAGCATTTGCTTTATCTACACAGCAGCAGTCATGTGCAATCAATAAGTGTTTCCCTTTTCAATGGGATATATTGTGGCAGATGCAGCTTCTCTGCAGGGGGTGAGGAGGGGGACACATAAATCTATTTCTTGCCCAAATGCCTTCCTTTTATTGGAAATAAGCTTCTAAAGATGAAGAGGATACTTTATGGGCAGAAAACACTGAAATAAAGTTCCTTCTGCTGTTTGGCATTGAAAGAGCCCACGCTGTTAGACATTCACAGACTGTTTGGTTGTGTTGAATCAGCACTCCTAAGGGTGCCTGCGCAACGTTGTGCTTTCTGTTGCCTGAAGTATGCCTTGAGCTCCACAGTCTGCTAATCCCATAATAGTTCTTTTTCATTAGCATCACATGCCCATGCCAGCAGAAATATTGCCACATGCTTGGCAGAAAACTGATCGCTGCAAGGAAACACTACTGAAAATAATGTTTACTGGACAAAACATTTCCAGAGAACCAATTCAAAGCATGTTTCAGTAACTAGAAAGGATCCTAGTGTTTTTGGACAGGCTTTGACATAAGAAGGACAACAAGAAATGGTGCTAGGGTTTCTCAAACCTCCTAACCCCTGATTTGTCCATCATAAATAAGGTGAGAATATGTTGGCTCAGATTTAAGGCCCATCTAGTCCAGCCTTCTGTTCCAACTGTACCCAACCAAACACTTATGGGAAACCCACTGGCAGCACACGAGTGCAACCACTTTGTGACAAAGATGTGTAAACACTGTATATATGATCACCATGACTACTAGCCACCAACAGCTTTAACCTCCTTGAATTTTTCCAATGTGCCTTCAAAGCAATCCAGGTTGGTGATTACCACAACATCTTCAGGATGTATGTTTCAAAAGCCTAAGTATGACAAAGGCCAGGATCCTGTAGGGTTGTTCCACTTGGGGAACCAAAAGGCAGAGATTCTTATTTCTCCCATTCAGCTTTTGGTGCATCATAGAGGACTACAGCAGGCAAGGAAAAGAAAGTCCTGTTCTAAGCTGCTAATGCGGTGGCTTTAGGCCTAAATGGGGACCCCACCAGTTTTATCAATCAGCATCCTGTTTCTTTATATTTGATCTCAGCAGATATACCAGGAACCAACCCAAAATTGTATATAGAAGCAACAATTTATCAACTTCCAGGGCTGGAGAGTACTTTATATTTTACTGCATCTTTTTCATTATTACATTGTTGTCCACAATATTACCCTGAACATGCCTGATCTTGTTTAGTATCTGCTATTGAACCTCTAGAAAGCTGCTGTTAGTTAACAGTTGACCGTGACTGACAAAAATCAGCTAGGGGGAAGTCAGATTTGGGGGCCTTTTTTAAAAACTCTGCTCCCCACCTTGGCCAGCAGCAGGCTCAGAAATAGCCATTTTGGGCCCTTTAACAGGAAAAAATATAAACAGGAAGGGCCCTGCTAAGCACTTTTTTAATGGGGTGGTGGCTTTATAACCACTGATATCACCAAACCAAAAATTTCCCCTAATTTCATGCCGATTTGGTGAGAATAACATCTTTTACATGTGCGTTGCCAAGTGATAAGAGAAAATATCACTAAGGCTGCCTCCATGTGTCAATTCTCCCATCTTCGTCCACAAGCAGTCTCCAGCTCACACATGCACGCAGCAAACACAGAAAGAATGGCCAATCGATCAAAAAGATGCAAACAACCTATCGCATGCTAGGTCTATGAAACAAGAGAGGAACTGTTGTCATTTGACTACACATTTTCTACTTCCACACAAATGTTTGTCATAAACACAAAAATTTTTGTTGAGACTGAGAAAAGACATTGTGCTATCTCACAGATGAGAAGGAAAAATTGCAGTTTTGATATGTAAGGATGGACATCCTTGGTCTTACCTGAAGAATAAGTTAGTGAAACTTAAGATCTGCTTATGACCATCAACAAAGTGCAGACCACAAGAAAGGGTAGCATCTTAGCTACAGCTCCTGACATTCTCTGAACTGACCAAAGCACTAATTTCAACCATAAACAAAATAATATCCAGCTTGTTTACTCAAAGGGGTCAGCATCTCAGAAGCTGTAGGCAAATTTCAAGGATGCTAATTAACCATGTATTAGAGAAGGAGTGTCTATACCAGGGGCACATGCTCTCCAGACCCTGGAGTTGCATCTCTAACCCCATTCTGTCCCCCCGCACAAACTTCAATAAGGTTCTGCAAAGCCTCTTTATGCCTATCCTTTTAAAAATGAATTTGAGTAGTAGTAGGGGTCCCAAAGATGCTTAAGGTCTTCAGTACCTGGCAACATTGCATCATAGAGCAAAAAGTGAAGTTTTCAACCAATAATTCACCCAGTTTACACCCGTACAAGGAGGTGTAGGCCACAGGATTGTTCTCCATGCTTCTGCTCTGTGATCTGACACTATCAATCATGTTGGCAAGTATAAGAGCCAAGGTTTTTTCAGTTTTAGTTCTGTATTTATAAAATCCTTCTTTTCACAACTTCACTTAGCTCTTCTATGTCCTTAAACAGTTTCTAAGGGGTTAAAAACTCCTGTGATGCTTTTTAAAATTAATCTTACCTCTGACCATGTATTTTTGTTTTGAATCTTACCTTGTTCTGAAGTTTTATATGATTTACATTTTTCTTATAAGCTCTCCTTGCCTACCCTAATAGGCAAAATAGCAAATAAGCAAATATATCTTCTAAGGCCAAAGACATCTTTATTAGTCCTGTCAGAGGCAATTTGGTGCCGTCTGGAAGTACAATTGCTAGAACCCAGCTAGTCAGCATTGCCAAACATTAGAGATGATGGGTCCTAGAGTCTAAAACACCCAGAAATTATCATGTCAACTATCTTCATATTCATCCATTGAGCAGTGGAACACAGATAAATTGGGAAGCCAGAAAAACAAAATGGTTCAATAAATAAGTAAATAATTAACTTACATATTGTACAGAAAGGGAACTTACCTGCTGGTGGAATTGACTTTCTGTTAAGGGCTTGCTAGGGCTTAGCCTGCTCACAGCAGCACCTTTGGTTATGTAGTTGCATCCAAACTTTTATGCTCACATAACTATCTTTGACCATGTAGTGTCCAGAGGAAAAGCATATTAGCTGTTGGAAGGCATTGTCAAGCTACTATGACCAACAACGCATTCCAAAGTAACTATTATGGTAGTTAAAAGGTTCAAGGATTGCAGTGCTAATCTGAGCACTGTGTTGCTCATGACTTTTCTGTCTATCACAAACAGTTGTTCTTTAAGATGTGCAGAATGAGATGTTCCCCAACATGGCTCCTGCTGTCTTGCTTCTATGCCAGTTACTGGAATTTAGGAGAATTACTTCTTTTTGACTACAATTCCCCAAACCACCATCATCCCCACCAGTCAGCACAGACAATAACTGTTGAATTCTGGGAGCTATTGTACTAAGAAGTAACTTTTCCAAACTCTGTGGAGGACAGCACATTATTATTTGTAGTTTACATTAGAAGGAACTTTTATTTTCACATTACGGCTTGAAACAGGCCTGAATAACAGTGGACAATTGCATTTCTAAAGGAAGCACAACAGTTACTCCTTTCTCCCACTAGCCTATAGTGAAACCCATTATGATTTTATTTAATTTTTGTAACTAGCATGCCTAAGCAAATTAAGGATACATATTGGCCAAAACCCAATCGCACAACTATGTGTTCATAGCTTAAGGTTGTGTGGTAGTAGTTCCACTAGAGCCAAGAGAGAGGTGCTATCCCCAAATTACTTCCACTGGTGCACTGCACAGTCAATTATGCTAGGGATGCAAGACCAATGGTGCAATTCCATAGTGCAATTATTTATTGCTGGGCAAAATGTGTGGTATATTTATACCAGTGTAACTCCACCTAGAGTCTAAAACACCCAGAAATTTATCTCCCAGTCTTTTGCTCATGTTGGGGGGGTCTCAATAAACATTTGAGGTGGTGGACGAAACAAATATCCACCTAATGCCCAGCATACCAGGAATTTGAAAAGTTGCTTTTTGGGCTAGAAATCCCAGAAGCATAGCGTTGTGCTGATGCTGATGCTGCTTCAGTCTTATTAGTTTACGCCATATGAAATACAGTATATAACTTCTTGTGATCCCTGGGATAAAAACCCACTGCTATTCTCTTGGTATTAGCTGTACTTCTGTATGTATGTGGCAACACTTGGAGAATATATTTTCTCACACTTCTACTTCCCAAATCCTCTAACAAGCATGGCCACTGACTGAGGGGTTCTGGGGATTTTTAGCTCGAAAATAACTTTACAAACTTCTGGTATGTTGAGTAATAGATGGACATTTGCTTCATCCACTCTCTCCTAAATGGCTCACTGAAACCTTCAACATGAGCAAAATATTGGGAAATAAAGCAACTTCAGTCATGAGGTAAATGTATACATTAATATAAGAACAACTTCAAAAAAATGCATTGCATATTTCACACTTCTTGATAAACCAAGATCACACCATGCTCAATATCCTCTAGTACAAGTATGGACAACTGTGGCCCTCCAGATGTTTCCAGGCCTCTGCTCTCATTAGCCCTAGACAACATAGTCAGTGGTGAGGAAGTATGACAGCTTTAGTCTGGGAGGGCTGCAGTTGCCTACATGAACCTACTCAGTAGTCACAGCAATGTTGCTGCTGAAATAGCCACAGAAAACAAAAAAACAGGTTAGGAGCCTATGACACTCCAGCTGTTGGATAACATTTCCCATCATTCCTGACCTTTGAGTATGCTGGCTAGGGTCCATCATATTTGGAGGGCCAATAGTTCCTCAATTCTTTGGCATAAATTCATGACCACATGAGAAGTCTCCATGTTTGTCACCAGCAACTACCAAGAAACATGGACTCTCCCCTCACGTTATAGTGAGCCTAAGAACGTCTTGGATCAAATGAAAGTTCCTTTTGAGGCCAGAAGCCTTTCCTAGAGTGACTAGCTGATGCTTCCAAGAATCTCAAGAGTAGATCATAAAGAGGACTGTGCTTCTTCCCATCACCCCTCAGCAACTGGTATCCAGGGAACTTAAGCCTTCAGATGTTGGTGCTCTGAACTATCATAGCTGTTGGCAGACAAATCCCTTATGGATTTTTCTCATTTTCCTTTAAACCTAAGCCAATGGCTCCCATCTCATGGCAGCATAAGTTAATTTTCCATGAGTTAATTAAGTGCTGTGCAAAGAAATACTTCCTGTCATCTACTTTGAACTTACAATCAATCAGTTTCTTTGGGTGACTATTAGTACCACTGTTGAAAGAGGAAGAAAAAAAAACTCTTTATCCACATTCCCTGTACCATGCATAGTTTTATAAGGTCATCTACTTCATTCAAACCACTGGGAGGGGTGGGAGGGGAGAACTAGGTCATATATAAGGAACGTTAATTCTCCCTGGTCCCCCAACCCCATGGTTATAACTTGTGCTCCAAGTCTACCTGGCCCATTCAGGCATCACAATCCCCTCCCCCCCACACTGTTTTTCTTCATAAGGTTTGGATCTATTTAGGATCATTCTAGATTACATGAGCTAGGTTGCTTGTCGTCTCCACAGACTCCATTAGACAGACATTTATAAGGCAATGAGGAGATTCCTTCCTCTACAATCTCAGTTCTGCGGAAGCCATAAGTAACCACTTGTCACAGCAGTCCGGATCATCTTAACAACCAATGTCCAATCTTCTTTGGCAACAGTTGAAATTCAATTATGTATCAGGGCACAAAAAGAAAAAAAAGAAAAAACAACTAGTCTGGGATAGAAACTGTGTTGAGTATCACCAAGCTGACAAACAATGGAAGAGCATTTAGTGGCACCAGGTTGAGGATATCTGGTCAAAAGTGTGTGTAAGCTACTGGGATAGCAAATGAATGTAAAAAGAAAAAGAGACCATCATCTCCCTCTCTATTTATCTGTCTATCATGGGCTGTATAATTGTCCTACTGGCTAAATTTATCTTGCATTTTCATTCCAGATATTTAGATACTTGTTTGTAGGTCATAACTGAAGGAAGCCCAGCAGCATAACCTCCAGCACAAAACAGTGATTACAATGCTGAATTTACCCTCTTTTGATTCTTTAGACGGCTATGATATGGATTGTACTGAGAAACATGGCATTTTTAGCCATTTGGCTCAACGTATCCCTCAACAGGTTGAGGGTGGAGTCAGTCACAGTGTAAAAGTCCTGGTGGAAGTCCAGATGCATAAGGTCCATGGGTATTCTGCACTGGCTAAGAGCACGAGGTTATGAGTCATGAACATCTGGAGTGGGTCCGTAATAATAACAAATGGAGTCCATGAGAGCAGAGATAACTCTCCTGCTGCCGTCTCAACTTGTCTGCTGACACCAGAATGGAACTAACGTCCCCAGTCTCACACCTGTTTAACGGACTGGAAGGATATTTCTGGTGAGATCATCATCTCTCTGGTAGACTTCACTTAAAACCTCCGACTCCTGGCTTGGGTAATTCCCTGAGTCCTCTCCTTCCTTCTTGCCACTGTTCCGCACAGCAGCCTCAAGAGCTTTCTGCCTGCGATAGAAATGGGAGAACTTGTTGAAGATTATTGTGATGGGCAGCGCCACCACCAAAATCCCACCTAGGATGCAACCAGAGGCCGCCAACTTGCCAGCAACAGTCACTGGCACAACGTCTCCATAGCCTACAGTTGTCATGCTAACTGTCCCCCACCACCAGCAGGCTGGGATGGTGTCAAAGCCAACATCTTCCTCTTTTTCTGCTGTGTAGGCCACTCCGGAGAAAACAGACACCCCAACAGCCAAATATAGGAGAAGGATTCCCACTTCTCTGTAGCTGTGCTGGAAAGGAAAACAGAGAAAATAATCAGGCATCTGAGCAATAGAGCTTTAGGACCAATAACTGAAGGGTCCTTAGAACCGAAGGGAAGTTAATGGATCCATCTTGGCTTTTTGTACCCCAGAGAATCCAGTTGCCTCCCTTCACCTTTGTGACAGTTATGTTCTGAATTATTCTGTTTGGGAAGGTAAAAATCACACGAATCAGAGCTTGAGGATGTTACCTTTAGGGCAGTGGTTTCCCAAACATTTTGGACTTGCTGCTCCCTTGATTTACTGATCTCTGGCTGCGGCTCACCTTGCTTGGAGGGGCCATCAGGGGTCTCAATGCCACCATTGACACCCATCCTCAGCCATCCCATCTTCTCCTCAAACCCCACCCCAAATATCCCTGAGGGCTCACCTCCTTCCAGGTCCTGACTCAGGAAACTCACAGGGCCACCCAGCAAGCACCTCCACCGGAGACCATACAGATGGGGCAAAGAGACGCAAGCACACAGCCTTCACTTCCAGGTCCTGTTTGACACAGAGCTATGAACAGCTCCTCTACAAGCTTCATAGCTCTATATTCTGTCCCCCTTCCCCCCCCGACACCCCTGCCTCAGTTCCTGGGTCCCCATAGAGCTTCTGCACACAGTTTGGGAACCCTTGCTTTAGGGATTGCAACTCCCAGAATCCCACTGCTACCACCGCTGATAACTGGGAGATTTTGGGTGTTGTAGTTCAAAAAAGGCAGTGTTCCCAAGCTCTGCAGACGACTAGTTATGTATAATAACAGATGGCTTTGGGGAGAACTACATGCCACAGGTTATCTTTGAACATCTTTTGAATCAAGGGTGCAGAACACTGCTAAGCGTGCTGCCTGCTCCATCCATTCTGTCCTGCACCTATGCCTACCCCATTCTCTTCCTTTAGGCTATATTTCCATTAGTAGACATTTGAAAACAATTAACTTTTTCATAAAGGATTCTTAGAGGAAACAAAGCCCCATCAAATCACCGCTCAGCTGTTTGTGAACGCTGAGCTATGTACACGCCACAGCCTTAATCAATGCTTTAAAGAGCAGATACACAGTCATCTAAGTTCACATTAAACCCAATCTGCAGCCTCTTCACATTTTACAGCTGCAACATTTGAAATTGCTTGCTATAGACTATTTTTTGTTTCAACGCCAGCTGCCGCAATGTACTACTTAAAATTAACAATATGAAATAATATATCCAGATTCCTCTCCTCTCTTTTAACTGCAGACAATATGACTTATATGAAAGGAATGTCTACCCAATTAAAAGTCAATTTTTGCTACCATTCAAACTTTTGCAGAAGTCATGTGCTACCCTCCTCCACATGGTTAACCTGTAGAAAGCCACAGTCCTCTATCTACTGATGAAGGAGTAAGCGCCGCTGAATCCACTGGGATTTACTTTCCAGTAGACATATATAGGACAGCATTGTGAATATAACTGATGTTAGTGGGACCCACAGAGCCAAGCTGAATGCAGGCTTGTCGCCTGGGGTCAGGTGTTAAGAAAATTGCTAGCTCCCTGCTCCCACCATCTTAGTATCTCTTGTCCAGCATCCAAGCACCTTCCTCAATCAATATGCTTTTTAGCAGCTCTTGGAATATGATTTAAAAAAAAAATTAAAAAGCTTTGCTGACCAAACACCAGTGACTTAGACAAACAGAGCCCCAAGGGCCTGATAGCTATCCCTGCCTTCCATTTCTCTCCAACACTTGATGTAGTTTCTGTAAGGGACCAGTAATGATTTATCGGGTGCTGTCCGGCAGCTTCACAGGGCCAAGCTGTCGCTCGACTCTAAACTGGCACCACAGCCAGTCATCCATTGGTCCAGACCATGGTTTATATCCAGCCAAGACAAATACTCATCTGGTGTCTGCATCATTTGGCAGGGAGAAGATGGATTTCTTCCTGGGGAATAAATATCTGTCACTCCCCTCATTTTAATGGACTGTGAAGCAGACACTTGGAAAAAGGAGGGGGAAGATCCTCACAATGCCCAAAGCCCTCTGCATTGTGGGTGATGTCAATAATACTACTGAGGGGATGATCAAGAATGCTTTTGGTGCAAAGGACTTCATATAATTTGTCAATTTTTCAGTAAGAGATACTGGGGAATGGTAGTTTCTCCCACTGCTGCGGTACTCTAACAGAAGAAGTGGTGTCAGTCCCAAACTCCCCTTTATTGGCTTGAATGTAAAAATCTTGCTGAATGACAATACTGGGTTATAGCAGAGAGGCAAATATTCCATGTCAACTCTGAGGACAGGGTATCCAGTTTAAGAGCCAAGAAAATCAGGTTGAAACAATGCTGGGCTAGCAGAATACGGAAATTCCATAACCCACCTTCTGTCTTCCTTTCCTACCTGCGTTGTATGAAGATGGAAGCAGCAGCTGTTAAGTGTGGAAGTAAATGTGGGATGAGTTGGTTTCCTGCTGGTGAACCATTCCCACAAGACTTTTACCACATGGCCTTCAGTCTCAACACTGACATGGAATTGTTGCAATGCCAGCTTGTGAATATCTTCTTTAATTAAAAAAAGACATTGGCTGGCACTGCCAAACTCAGGGATTTAAAGTCACCAAAATAAACATAACTTTTATGCACTGCTAGTAAGTAGGTGTATAGTATTTAAAGTGACCAGTGTGCCATTTTGCTAATGTTTACAACTGACCTGGAAGGCAGGGCAGAGTGGAGGGCTGGAAAACAAGCTGAGGCAAGAGTTTATGGCCAAATGTGAGATCTGAACCAAGAATTTCCCAGTTCACCAACCCACACACACACAAACACACAGAGAGAGAGAGAGAGACAGAGAGAGAGCGAGAGCTGTAATGCTAAATTAGTCATCTATTAAGAGATATAGTTGAGAAATATATTAAACTACAAGTCATTCATTCATTCATTCATTCATTCATTCATTCATTCATTCATTCATTCATTCATTCATTCATTCATACAAGTGATATGTATGATTAGTTGTTGTCATGAACCTTCAAGATGGAACTGACTTATAGTGACCCTAACAAAGATTTCAAGGTAAGTGAGATATTTAAGGAGTGTTTTTACCAGTTTCTTACCCCTAGTGAGTTTCCCTGGCTGAGCGGGGATTTGAGTCCAGGCATCCTCCTGAGTCCTGTTCTATTACTCTATCTGCCATGCCACACAGGGTATCCCATGACTAGATCCTATGCATGTTTGCTCAGAAGCTAGTCCCACCAAGCTCAATGGAGCTTTAAAATAGTACCATTCAGACCCAGCTCTTCCAGGAAGCAGGGAAGGGTGGTCAACTCAAGCAGCAGATGCATGGTGGTGTGGAGGGCTGCTGCTGTACACCTTTCAGAGGATTGAAAAGTTACTTTTTAAAAGACAACAGCTCCTAGGATTCTCCACCCACCATGACCCCCATGCCACACAGTGTTCTCATTTGCTGGAAGACAGGGTGACATGTCTTGGGCAGTGTTATTTTCCCTATGATCCCTTATTTCCTTCAGTTGTGGCAGTACACAACATATTTTGCACACAGAAAGCTCTAGGTTCAACTGCTGACATCTCCTCCAAGGGTGGGGAAAGGGTCCTGCTCGAAACTCTAGAAAACCAGTGACAGTCAGTGTAGGAAATACAATTAAATGGCTCCATGGTCTGTCTTAATCATGTGCCATCAAATAAATTCAGAGTTATAGTTAGCCGAGAACAATTTCCTGTGTTCCTAAACATGCAAAGAATGGCGTGGTTTGCTTATACTGCATGGTTATAGCCGTTTGATACCACTTTAACTGCCATGGCTCCATCCTAAGGAATCCTGGGATTTGAAATCTGGTGTGTTCTTGTTGTGTGCTGTTAGTTGCTGCTGAGCTATGGCAGCCCAATGGATTAATGACCTCCAAAAGGTCCTGTGATCCGTAGCCCTTGCTCAGCTTTTGTCAGCAAAAAAAGTCATGGCTTTCCTTTGTTTGCTGCGGACTTCTCTGTTATAGATCTCAAATGCATTACCTTAAACTACAACTCGGATTTCTAACTTCCTCACCAAAGTACAAATCCTATGATTCCATAGGATGAGATTATGATATTAAAACTGATATCAGACTGCTCTAATTTTGTAGTATGGATTCAAAGTTTAAAAAGCTTTTCTAGAAGCAGAAGATTCCTCTTCTAGGTCATCAGGCTGACCTTTAACAATTCAAAGTCATTCATGATAAGAGATACTTTTTAGCCTAGCAAATGTCCTTAAACATACCCCTGTTTCTTCTTCCAAACAGACTCCAAATCATTGATTATTCTGCTCAGTAACTGCTTTGTGGCACAGCCAAAGATGCAGACTGACCGGCTGATGACTGCAGGAACTGACACTCAAATACAATGACCTATATCATTGTCAAATAATGACAAGTTCATCCATCACTGTCATGGAGGCATGCTTTGCATGGGCATGTTAGACAAGGCAGGAGTGGCACGGAAGTCCCTCTTCATCACTAAGTGGCAGAAAAAGTGGGAAGAACCAAGACAGAGTCACATGGCATGAACCAGCTCTGTCAGAGATGGTTATCTATAGGCAGGGCACAAGTGAGAGACAGGAAGAGACAACAGCATAGTGGCAATCCAATCACAAAATATAGCCATTGAACAGCTGTTATTCTCAACCTTTTGTATGTTACATGCTATCAAAGAACCTGAGTTCTATTATGCAACAAACAACACTTTTTCCAAGAAGGACAGTATGTTATCATATTTAGCATTTATAGAAAGTTTTAAAGATTTACATCATTGCAGTAGCATTACTGGTTATAAATATTGACACACACACACAAAAAAACCCCACAAGCAATTCCATTAGTAGTTGAACAATTTAACAATACTATAGCCAGAGTCCTACCAGCAGTTTATGCATCCATTAGTGAAACAGCATAAATCACAAAGCAGACTGCCATTAATTAACAAAGTGCTGGCTGCATTCCTGGTCATACACCCAGTTGCACCACAGGCATTCAACCAGATATATGACTACCACTTCATTAATTAGCAGCTATTTACTCCTTGACTTAAGTGTAAATAAAGCTTCAGGCCTGTAAGTTTTTCTGTTACCATGACTGTCAAACATGAAGATAACAAATAAAAAAAGAGTACTAGCATGGGGACATATTTCATTGTTCTATCTAAAATGCAAACAAACAAAAATAACAATAGCATGATGCAAACTCTGTGTCCCACTGGTAGTGCACAAATCTCTAGCTGAGAAGCATTGAAGCAGAGCCTTGGACAACTCAAGAGGCATTAGGGGAAAAAAATAAGCAAAAAGCAGGATAGTGGCAGAAGACTTAATTAAGAACTATGATTCCCAGTGGAATAACATGGAAAGGGTGGTGGTACACGGCAAATAACTTGACGAAGATCTAAGTGCAGTTTACTTTTGATGATAATGGGCCCCAGGCTCCTGGATCAATAACACATTTTCATCTTTTTACAGCAGCCATTACTTTTACGCTTGGCCCCTCTCTGGCTGCACTAGCTCATGTGCTTGGCAGGGGGAGAGCAGTAAAACAAAGCATGCTTACCGCAGAAGGAAATAAATTAAACATCTGCTTCCAAGGGAAGTTGAAGATGCCTTCCCCCACTACACACCTCATATCTTGATGTGATGGTTGCACATCATCCTTGCATTTTTAGTGCTATTATTTCAGCTAAGTGAAGAATTCCATGAAGCCAAAAATGCCACTATATAAGGGAGGGCTAACCTTTAAAACAAACTGTGGTAAGGTGGAATAGGATTCTGGTCAGTAGATCTGAAACATTTGAGCTGAGGTATGTTTCAGCTTCTCAGGTTACAGACCAGAGGTCAGTTCCATGAAATAACTTTCGGGGCTTCAACTTGATCCTTATCTATGATTGTCAACTGATGAAAAAGGAGAGGTGGGCCCATAGACAAATGCTGCAACTTGCATCAGGCTTACAAGGCAAAGATTTCCCATTTCTTCTGGTCTAGGGTCACCATCTTGCTTGTTTCATGAAGCAATCCACAGCTCTCTCTCCCCCCCCCCACAGTACCACCACACTTTCCCAATCCTGTAGCGTTTCATGCATTTTTTTTTGGTCAATGCAGCCTGAGAGAAAGAGCGAGGTGCATGCCAGTTACTTCACTCAACAAGCATGTTTATTACAGTTTTGTTTTACTCTTTTTACAAAGGGCTAAATGGTGTACATATGTCCTCCACTCTCCCGTGCTTTTATGGTAATAAACAACATTTGAGACAGTTATATTAAGACAAGGTATGAGTCTTTCAAGGTCAACCAGTCACTTTAATGGCTGAAATACATTTGAATCAGAGCCTGCCCCACTGCCAGATTCTACTAACTGATTCACTCTCAGACACAGGGGGCTTTAACACAACAACAGTGGGGGAGAGTGAACAATGTTATTGCAGCATTAGTCTGATCTCAGTTCTGTAATAATTCAGCAATATCTCCTCTCCGCACAGCAAAACATGTTTTAATGCAGCATTAATATAAAGAAGTATTTTTTTGTTGTTTTAGAGTCCTTTTGATGTGATTTAGAGCCACAGATAAGAGAAAGTTGCAACTCCCAGAATTCCCCAACCAACATCAATTAACTTTTCCCCCATCTCTATCTAGAACCTCAATCACCTCAGTCCAAGCTGTTCAGTAATAATGATCTGATGAGGTTTCTATGAATTGGAACATGGATGGAAAACAGATGATTCCCCAGCTGTTGTTGAACTATAGCCTCCATTTCCCCTCATCTTTGGCTATGCTGGCTAGGGCGGATGGTATTTGCAATCCAAGAATATTTGGAAGGGTACACATTCCCCACCTGGTAGGAGAAGATTCTACAGCATTTGTTGGAGAAACAGACTGTGAGAGAAGCTTAACATTGATTAGAACCTCTGCCTAGGTACCTACCCTGGCTCACACTTTCCCCACAGGATTTATTTTGACTTATTTCCTGACAGTGCTGCGACTGCTCACAGTGGGAGACAAATTATGAGTACTGTGCTGCAATTTGCACACATGGCTCATTAAGAGTCTAAAGCTGAAGCCGTGGCAGATGTTCTCAAGAGAGGTTCCTCCTTCATCAAATTTTCACAGCTGTGCTGAAAGCATCTTAGTTGGGTAGCAGTAGGTTAGCTGGAAAGCTGAAACTTAAGAAATTCAAGGCCAGTGTTTACAACTATAGTGCCCAAATGTTGTATGCTAATACATAGATCCTTTCTAACCATTCTGTATCAACCTCTCAGATGTGCCCCATGCATTGGTGCTAACATGCTTCTTACTAACCCTGGGAAAATCTCCATTTAATGTCAATACTTAGTAAGGCTGAATGCAAAAACCTCAGTCCAGCTTCCTATGGTTTATGTTTTCTTTAGGCTCACAGATTCAGAGTTTGGAAAAAGTTACTTTGTTGGATCACAGGTCCCAGAAACCTCTAGTGAGCACGAAACCCTAAGAAACATCAGCTAAGCCAGAGGAGTGATAAATAAACAAAAAGTTATCATGGTTAGAGTGGTATCCTAACAAACTAATTATCTGCCTGGTTACTTAAATATAAGTCTCAGTGTGATATACTAGCAGCTTCTTTAAAGAAGCTGGCACAGTCCTGCTGTCTAATGACCTAGTCATACATAATTGTCATTAACCAACTGTAGGGCAATCACATGAATATTCTGATTAGATGTTAGAAAAAAAAATTTCAGGGGCTACCCTACCTAAACTAGCAAGGATACTCTGAGAGATACAGAACAGAGCGTTAATTCTGCAGAGCTTTGCATTTCTGACTACAAATGCCAGGCCCTTCAAAAACAAAAACAGCAGCAGCACAGACATCAATTCCCCAGGACACTCTTTGCACTTTAGGAGATTCTCCGTCTCAGCCACTCACTCAGAGAGCCAGTCATGCGCACATATCCAGCTGGCCCTGAAACTCCTTCTGGTGTCAGATGAATATTGGCTGTAGCAGGTAAGCCTTAGGCTGTTTGGCAGCAGGCTTGTAGATAAATGAGCTATGACCAACTCAGCTGGGGGAAAAATACATCCCAGGTTATGCACACTGGCCTTGAAATTTCAAGGTGCTCAAGGGTTTTCCTCTTTCTTTCAGTACTGATGATTAAGTTGCATACACAGCATTTCTTCTCTCACCATCCAAATCATACACAAAGGAAGCAGAAATCTGAATATAAAACAGTAAAAATGAAATTTAGATATGAAGCACCTAGATGTTTCATAATCTCTGGAAACACTTGTCAATTTAAAATCTGAAAAGAATAGGAATGTAGGCATGAGAAGGCTATGTAAGACACAGGGTAGAAACAGACAAGACACCAGCCTTATAACTGGAATGTAATAAGGCATTATCAACCCCCCAGAAATTTTTTCAGTGTTTCTGTGCCTACCAAAGCAAACTGCAAATGAATCTTGTACTTATCTCCTGCCGACTCATTAACCAATTTTCAAACAAAACAAACTAATTTGCAACTTTTGGAGTTGTAAAATCTTGTAGTAAGAAAAAACAAATGTACATTAACTCTTAAGAGAGGTCTGCTTCTAACTGAGAACTTGACACCTGTTCCTGCATACAAAAGCTGAATCTGAGTATACTGTGCTCTTAAACTAGTCTGAGGATAAGAAAGGGCTTCTGTAATTTGTTTTGAGCTGCAATCTCACACACACTTACCCAGAAGTAAGATCCACTGTACTGAGTGGAATTTGCTTCTGAGTAAACGTGTACAGGATTGCATTGTAGATCATGAAAATAAGCTCTCCAGAAATTAGAAATGATATGTAAGCAATGATATAATAGTAATCCTAGAACTGCAGAGCTGGAACGGATCCTATGGATCACCAAATCCAGTCACTATTAAGGAGAGGAACTAAACTCCCAACCTCTGGCTCCACAGCCAGGTACCCAATTCACTGATAGGAATAAAATATACTATCAAAATATCAGAAGGTGGTATCCCCTTGACAAGTTGATTTGGAGGGTTTTATATCATTCTAAGGCATTCCTACCAGTGAATTGAGCGTCTGGCTGAGGAGCCAGAGATTGGGAATAATTTAACATCAAACAGATACAAAAGGAACGAACCATCTCTACAACATTTGAGTCAGACACAAAACCAGACTCAGCTGACAAAGAGTACCCCTAGCTACTGCTGCAACATGATTTTGAAGACATTATGAAGAATCCACCACTTCCTCATGAAATAGAACTTGAGTTTCCCCAATATTTAGAACCTAAGACATAAAACTAAGCCTATTACAGGAAGGGTAGGGAAACCTCTTTTAGCCTGTGGTTTGAATTCAATTTCAGTTCTCAAGAGTTGTGTTGTAACGGTGTAGAAGAAAAACAAAAAACAAAATGAGTTCAACTAATAATACTGGCATGTTTTAGATTCTAGCATTTCCTGCCAATAATTAAGCCTTAAGAAAATCATTCCAAGCATTTCAAATGTGGAGGGCTGGGGATGGGAGAATCTTATAGAAAAGTTGGGAGACTATACAAATATGATATCATGGGGAAGGGAGTGCCATCATCTGCAGAATCCCATGGGGTCAGATTCTGACCCAGTGAGAGCCAAATTAGGCCCTAGGACTTGAGGTTTTCCATGCCTGTATTACAGATTTACCTTTAAGGTGGCTCCTAAAGACCTCAGACCTGTTGAATGTCTTGCCAGCTTCAAAACCCGGAAAATCCTCATGAGACGAAACACTTGCACCACCTTGCCCAAATTCCCTAGCTCTGAGTCACGCCCCATGGTCAAATCCACCAAAAGAGTGAAGTAGAAAGGCAACACTGAAATAATATCAATGAGATTCAAGGGGTGCTTAAAAAACTTCCTCAGGTTCGGCGCCAACAGCAAACGGGCGGTCACCTCAAAGGTGAACCAAGAGATGCAAAAGTATTCCACATTTTGCAACACAGAGTCATCCTTCACATTGCCCTCCTCGTCCTCCTGTTGGTACTCGGGCATGCTGTGGATACACATGGTTGCTATGGAAGCCAGTACAACACTGATGGACACAAAACTGAAGAGTTTACTGGGGATGGAGTAGCCTGGGTTCTCCATGGTGAGCCAAAGTCGCTTGCGCAGATTGCCACAGCGCAATGTGCTGTAACGAAGCAGGTCATGGTTGAAATCCAAGATCTCATCCGGGGAGGTGTCCACACTGCTGACCTCACTTTCTTCATCCCAATTGTGGTGCCGACTCTCCAGTTTCCGCTCATGGTAGCGGTAGCTACAGCATGAGTCAAGGAAGAACTCATTAATGCCCCAATACTCAATCTCCTGGCAAAAGGAGAAGACACACAATTCCTCCATAACATGGAGCTTGCCAGTCTGGTAGAAATGGAGTACATACAGAAAGAAGCCAGGATTTCGGTCAAAGTAGAACTCCCTTGCGCTCACGTCATAGTCATCACACAGTTGCAGGATAGACTCCTCAGAGTCACAAGACAGCAAGCGCCCCAGCCGAGTATCGGGGAATTTGGAAAGGGCACTTGAGCTAAGTCTTCTTCTCAGGCCCCCAACATTGATGTTGATGACATCATCCTCAAAATTGGGATCCCAATAGTTTAAGGTCTTGTTGACCATGATCAGCAGAGCTGGGGCTAATCCGGCCTGCAGGCAATACACAGCAAGAGAGAGGGAGAGAGAAAGAAAGAGATTGCATTTAAGACACCTAGTTTTTGGTGAAGAAAAGCAGTAGTTCAAAACATTTAACACAAATAATATGTGTCTCTGTGTGTAGTCACATGGCTAGTTAGAATACCTAAATGTAATTTCTTATAGCAATTTGTCTACCGAATTACCCTTTCAGCTACAAATAGCCAGGCACTATCTAGTAACCAGAGGATAGAGAATGAAGTCTTGGCATGCTGTCTAATTGTTTTAGCAGAAGGTCAAAACTATACACTAAAATACAAGACTTCTCATGCAGACCTCAATAACTGCATTTTTAGGCAGAAGGAGATCCAGGAGGGAGGGAGGGAATTTTAGTGGAGGGGGGATGTTGCATAACCTTTCTGCCTGCCTGCTTGTTTCCTCCCCAACCCTGCCACATGTTTGTGAGGGAATGAACATGTGCCATGATTTATACAAGGGTAAAAAGTGTGCATGTGTCTGTGTGTCTGTGTGACTGTAGCAAAAAAAATGGTAGGTGGCTGAAGGGGAACAGGAACCTTTCTCCTTCTTCCTGGAATAATTGCTACAGAGATGTGCATACCTGACAAAGAGACTTGGTTGAAGACTTGGTAGGCGCCCCACAAAATTTGGCCATTTTTTCCTCAGATGACAGTTTGCCCCAAAGCAAGTTAAGATCTTTTTTTGGCAAGGGCACTCCCTTAAAATTTCCCAAAACAAAATGAATGCTTCCCCATGTTTCCTGAGATAAGGTGTTTCTCAAACTGGTGAGTCAAGTTTAAAGGACAAGTCTAAAACCCTGGTTGATTCATGGAAATAATTTCAAGGTTATTTAGAATAGGGTGGGGAATCTGTGGCCCTCCAGATGCTGTAGGACTGAAACTCCCCATCAGCACTAGCTAGCAAAGTCAATAATACAGGATAATAGAAACTTATCAAAGTCAATAATATAGGATAATAGAAACTGTCCAACAGAATCTGAGGAACACAAGTTCTAAACCATGCTTTAAACTCGGTTAAATATTCAGATGAACAGCAGAAATCCAATCCCTGTAACTCCCTCCACACATAAAACAGAGCAAGTAAAAGTTACTTTTTTGGAATGTAACTCACAACACTCAAGGTATCCTGGGGGATTCTGATATATGTGTTTTGGAAAGTAACTTTCAAAGCTCTGACCTCTCCCCTAGCAAATTGTAAGGCAAATATTTGATTACTTAATTCAGAAAGCAACAGCTAAATGAGCTGATAACCACAATGATTTTGAACAAGGATGAAGTTATATAAAGTTGTAGTCCAGAAATGAAACAAGATTCTAGCTCTCATCATCTTGCATACCATATTCATCACTGAGCTTCATACCAAGAAACAGACCCAGATAAGCAGGTCAAAACTGAGCTTCACGTCTCTCAAACTTTAGCTCTGTACTCCAAAGAGCAGCTCCTAATTTCAGCAAAACAGGAACAATTTTGTCAGCAAAGTTAGTGGTTAGAAATTCTTGGCACCAAGCAAAGGATGACTCACAACCCAGTGTCACCACACCATGTATTTCACTGAACCATCTCTCCAAGGGGAACTTTGCTGGGTAGATGGTAGCAGGGAAGGAAAGTTCTCGTTGTAATGTCACCCTTCTTTCCAGGGTGACATTATAGCTATTCTTTTAAAAGAACTGCTATAAGCTGAAGAGGCTCATCAGCAGAAGATCACAATCTGTAACACAGTCATTCCCCCACTTAACTGGGGTTAGTTTTTCAGTTGTGGAGCCACCCCCAAGACAACTCTGATCCATCAGAATAAAGGAAACCATGCTTGCCCCTAAGAAAATTCCAAGACCCACAATCACAGATTCATACCTTTTATTAGGACCAAAATATATACACAATATGGTGTCAAGCATTTGAGATTTCCAGATCGCTGGATATCACAAGAATCAAGTTTGATGGGCAGTAAGGAAAGAAGTGGCAGGGGAGGGGACTGTTTGTTGATGATTATGTCAATTCTGTATGATCAGTCTTTAAATGGAAGAGGAATCACAGACTTCAATAGACATTAGGCTCTACAAGGTGTTGTTCAAGTTTCAGCTTACACTGAGGGGTACAGGGGGAGAGAGAAAACACACATAAGGGCCGATTCCCCTCTACTGTCATCTGTGTAACCTGAAACCTGCATAACACCTAGTAGTCTAGTATCTATTAAAGTCTGCAACTTTTTCTACCTTCCATCCTATGACCCTTGCTACGCAGACACCATGATTTAAGTGAGCCATTTCTGTCCCTCTCCCCCTACTCCACTACCTTAACTTTTGCAAAAACTTACTTGATGAAGCTATCTGGAGATGTGAAAAGCAAACCCATCATTTTGTGCATATTGTATTTGGTTGGTTCAAATAAAAGGATATTGTTGGTAAACAAAGTTCTTGATTCAAGATATATCAGTATGATTGTTGTGGGTTTTTTGGGCTCTTTGGCCGTGTTCTGAAGGTTGTTCTTCCTAACGTTTCGCCAGTCTCTGTGGCCGGCATCTTCAGAAGATAGCACTCTGTGCTCTGGTGCAGTTTGTTTGGGAGTTGAGTATTTATGACTGTGAGATCAGCTTTTGTTCTTTTCAGGAGATGGGTAATTAGTGTGTCTTGTTGTGGATGTATTGTTGTGATAAGGAGGAGGGATTAACTGTCACTGTGATTGATGGGTGTCATTAGCTGGTCTTTTGTGTGTAGTGATCCCCAGTCCTTGTGGCTGGGTAGAGTTTGTTGACCTTTTGCACGCTGTATTTTTCAGAGCTGGGAGCCAAGTTTTGTTGAGTTTCAAACTTTCCTCTTTTTTTGATGAAGTTCTGCTGGTGTTTGTAGACTTCAATGGCTTCCCTGTGCAGTCTAACATAATGATTGCTGGTGTTGTCCAGTATTTCAGTATTTTGAAACAGAATTTCATGTCCAGCTTCTTTCTTCTATTTCTTCCAGAAATTCTATTTCAAAATACTGAAATACTGAACAACACCAGCAATCATTACATTGGACTGCACAGGGAAGCCACTGAAATCCATTTTTGGGTCTGTTTCAGCATTTACCTTCTGACTTCACTATAGGAGGGAATTATTTTTAACCATACAGATAAAAATCTATTGTAACTGTGGCAAATGGGAGTTTGAAGTCACATTTATCATGGAAGAACACTTGGCAGAAAGCTGGAACAAGCTATGGTTCCCTGATGAGAACACATTTGGTAATAAATGCAGATGAGATATTGTAAAATGGCCTTTAAAAGAGAGCCTAGTGTAAAGGTGGGGTGATAATTGGGCTTTTTGTCAGTTATTTGCAAGGTTACCCTAATAGTGTAGTGGTAAAAATATTCCAAACATTCATTAGCCAAAAATTATGCATGTTTTATTCAGTGAGCTTTACTTCCAAGTAGGACTGCAGCTTAATTTTAGATTTTTGAACCATGATTTTTAAAAATTACTCAAGCCTTGAATTTGAATGTATACCAGTTTCTTCCAAAAAAAAAAAACTACCCCAAAAACCCACCAAAACCAAAACAACCAAAAAATATGTTTCTTCTTATGCGCCCAGTGATCGAATTTCTGTAGCTGACTTTCTGATGCATCGATGACATGTGCAGCTTGTGAGTGTGGAGGGGATCCCCCTACCCAATTATGGGGTAAAATAACCCACTGTTTTGGTGTATGAGCAACCCTGATCAATAGTACTCTTTAAATCCAACCCTACAAGAGCTCAGATCTGATCGTTCCCTTATTGTAGGATCTTTTCCCTGCTCCAAAATTACTTCTCAAATATCCAGTTTAATATTCCACAGCTCAGTGGCTTCAAAGCAGCGCGACTGATGTTGTGTGGTTTCCGTTAAGTACCGCCATCCTATCGGTCCTCCATTTCTGCGAGAAGTGTTATCAAGTAAGATCAAATAATATCTGTTAATTACTAAAGATCTGAAAGGAGCCCCTGTCCCTTCAACTAGGAAGACGGCAGCTGGATTATTTTCTTGCAGCTGAATTTTAATACACTGGTGCTGTGTGTGGTTCCTTATGATGTTATACAACAGACATTGCCTCTGGAAAGTGTACCTGTTAGGACTCTGGCAAAAAAAATCTCCTAAATGTTAGGATTCCACACAGGGTTGCTGGTCTCTGGGAACAATATGAACAGAAAGGGGTTATGTTTGGTTAGTTCCTGCACTTTCTGAAAATACGTAATGATAATCGATATTTTGGCTCCTATTGGAGCCAGTATGATATAATGATTCGAGTGCTGGGCAAGGAGCTGCAGACTCCCCATTCAACCATGAAACACCAGCCAGTCACAGTTTCTCAGCCTGATCTACTTCACAGAGCTGTTGTGAGCATGAAATAGGGAGGAGGAGAGCTACGTGCACAACCCTGAGGTCTTTAAAGAAAAGGCAGTATATAATTGTAATAAATAAATAGTTTATATGATGCATGCTCCACAAAGAAAATACATGCTTCCTTTAGTGATTTTGCACAGGTATGAGTGATGTCTACTGGCTACCATCATGTCCAAATGCATGACTAAATAGGCTGGATCCTGCAACACAATGAAATTAATTTGGTTTCAATGGGTCTATTGTAATATGGTCAAAGTTTCCCTCGACGTTTCCGCTAGCACTGAGTGGGGACCCCACCGCCTCCACGTGGGGCTCCAGCCACAACTGGAAACAAATGAGCAGCAACACTGGCTCAGCTGTGCGAAACTGATGCAGTGTTGTGTGGCCACGTGACCATGCAGCTTAGAGGAATCATTTAAGATGATCAATTCTGGCTTCAGTCCATTATACTTTATATACTTTATGTACATAAACACATAAGACAGCTCTCCAGTTAATACTGTATAGGTGAAACAGACAGTATGGCTACACTAGAAAAAAAAGGAGTGAGATAGTGTGCACTGCTCAGGAACAGTTAGGTTGATTAGAAAGATCTAATCAAGCCTGACCATGCACATGGAAATTACTGCTGCCAATATTATGAAGTGGCTTAATAAGTGAGCCACTTCAAGATATGGGCAATTTAATCACTTCCCCTGTTTAGCATATATATAATTTTTTGTGCCTTCTCTTAAAGTCTCAGTTGAGAAACTGCCTGCAGCTGAAGGCACCATCACGAATTCAACTATGGGCAATTCTCTACCTACCCTTTAAGATGAAGTTAAGAAAAGATTTTTCAGGGTTTTTTTTGTAACTACGTAGCACATCAGCAATAGTCTACATCTAGTCAGCTATTTTTTTTCACTCCCCCTGCCCTCTGCCAAACAAAGGAAGTGATTAATTCAGCAATATCCTGAAGTGGCTTGTGTATTAAGCCACTTCACAGTAGTGGCAAATTGAAAGAGGAAGGCTTGCTTTAGATCTGTGACGGCGATCACATATCCTGGAACTGATCCAAACCAGAATGACCTTACCCATACCAGAACAGTAGAAGCCGCTTGACAAAGTCTGGAGAGATGTGGGTAGAAACACTCTGGGGGTGAGCAGCCTCTCTCTAGCAGCTGATCAATGTCTTTAAGAGCACACCAGCCCATCCCTGCAATTCTCCAGACAGCAGACTAAACAGTCCTCAGTGCTTCCTTTCACCATTATCAAGGTCATATTTTATTTATGTTTGCTTGTGTATTCCCCTCTTTTGTTTTCTGCTTCAGTGTTCAAGATGGAATGCCTATAAATCTAAGCAGACACCATTTGGTATAGCTTTTATCACTACATTTCCTTCTTCAGTTTTTTTAAGTGGGAAGTCAGAGCAAGTACTTTTACAGTTTTTCTTAAATTCCCTCTATGGTTTGCATAAGTGCTGAGCAGCCTTCAGGCTTATGAGAACAGCTTTGTGTTTCTACTGAAACTCCCTCTTCCAAAGATCTTTTGCTTCATATGAAGATAACAAACTCATACATTTAGGACGAAAACACAACAATAAAAACTGGAGCCCAGACAATTGTTTTAAGTAGTGCTCACAGGTATTTCCACACACATATCTAGTCCCGTTTATGTCAAGCTTCCTTTCATAAATTAGGAATATATTATGAAATATATTACTATTGCTGATGTACTACATCAGTTACAAAAAAAAAATTGATTGCTCCATGTGATTACTCACGTAACAAACAGATAACCGCCCAGAGTAGACCTTTGGTCTAGATGGGTGGAGCAGAAGTCTAATAAATAAATAAATAAATAAATAAATAAATAAATGAATGAATGAATGAATGAATGAATGAATAAATAAATAAATAAATAAATAAATAAATAAATGGCTTAGAGGCAAGGTCAGTAGAAGATGACACATCATGCTTGCAAGAGGAGACATGGATCAAGCAGGCATGAATTTCTGTTGTTATGTACCAACTAGATTACCATGAATGTGAAGGATATTTCTTAAATTCCTTTTTGTTGTTGTTGTTGTTGTTGTTGATTTAGGATATCTTGGCATGTTGATGAGACATGTCCTTGCCTCCAGATAGGCATACTTATTTTTTCCCACCAAAATTACTGTAATTTGCACAAAATATTTATGTGTCAATCAACACAAAACTGGCAACCCTTCGCATTTTTAGATTAGGCATCCTTCAGTCTCGAGAGACTATGGTAACGTGCTCTGTATGGAGGTCTTGGAACAGCATCTAGTATGGTTGAGAAGGCCAATTTGAGAGTGATAATCCCTTCCACACCTTCACATTAAGGAACAAGTATAAACACATGCGCACACACATACTGTACACAGGTGCAGGACAGGCTAGTTGTTCAAAAAAGGTATGGATAGCCCATCTCTTGCATCTAATTTTTACATTATTTTTGCATTATGTCTACGTATCAAAACAACAGATATTGTAGTCTAGCCCGATTTGTGCAAATTGTATGAGTAGAATAATTTGCACATTACACAAATGATGCAAACAATGTTGAATTTATAGTAACAAAAACTGTTGAGCCCTCTCACGGCAGATTTTATTACAGTGCTTCATCCTTGTCTGCAAGGATGTGACATTCAAGGATTCACATCAATGGTTTTGCTTTGAGGTGCCAGAGTATTCTCGGACTGTAATTCACAAAAGCTCTAACTTACACGGCCAATCATCAGGAATTATGGGAATTGTGATCCAAGAACAGCTGCAGCCACAGGCTTTGAACGCTCTGGTTTATATCTGTAGCCTCAAAGTGGTACATATAGTACAGGTTGTGAACTACTAATCTAGGACACAGAACATGCCTTCGGGCTTATCAATATTAACTTTTTGGTGGAAATGGAGAGTTGAAAATGGCCTGCATGTATTTCTTTTGTTCTATTCTCACATCTATTCAAATATACCACTTTTTCATCCCTGAAAATTATCACAGGAGCAAGACCCAGAACCTTTTCTAGTTCATTTTCAGAGGAAAAGGGGATAAAACAAACAGCAGATATTTATAATACTGTACCTACTCTTGTAGATTATCTGAAATGAAACAGCCAATATTTTCATAAGTACCTATTGTTTGTTTTATCCAGAGGTTCTTAAATGAGATTTGCAGTTTGTGCTTCAACAAACAAAAAACTCTATATCTAGATTTTCGCAATATCTTCAGAACTGCTGGTTTTACACATTTTCTTCCTATTGTTCAAATAATCATTTTTATTGCATTTTGATTAGACTAGAAAGTCACAACTAGGGTAGGCCCTCTGAATCAATGGAACTTACATAAGTGTTGACTCACCAATCGCCTCTGATTTAAGGGGCCTGCTTTAGTTCTGTCTTATTACTGGATTTCAGGCTGTAAATTAATATCGTTTGAGAGATATGCACACAAGGACAGATGTGACACAAAACTATTCAAGGCAGCTTAGACGAAAAATGTAAAGAACTAACAGCATAACACAAAGATAAGGTAAAAGAAAACAAAACAAACTGGCAGAAATTTAGGAGTAGCTTTTTCTTTAATCCAGATCAGCGAGATAAATATGAAGGCAGCCCAAACTTTGTTGCCCATGTAAATGTAACCTATGAGGTGGCTAGGTGCAACTCTTAGGATGCCACAACTGGATGCTGTTGCTAAGGCCATCTCCTGCGCCTTCTCATTTTGTAGAGGAGGGGAGGATGGAAAAGAAGGTGCTTTTTACATTCAGTAAAGTTCTCAAGACTTAAACGTTGGGAAGCAATTGAGATGTTCTTCTCCAAGACTTTTCAAGGTCAAAGCTAGCCACTAAGCTGCATTCAGAAGCAGACAGGTAACCAGATAAGTTGGTGCAGCAGGGCTTGTGAATGTACAGCCCTCCCAATGTGCCTGATGGTTACTCTTGCCCATGAGGCTGTGACTCAAGGGAGCATGAACTCAACAACATCAGGGAGACTCCAGGTTCACGGCCCACTATAGACGATCAGAAAATTGTGGTCTGTTCAAGTGGCTCTAGTCAAATCCTGGCACTATATTAACTGAACTTTCCAAACAATCTTCAAAAACAGCCCCACACAAAAGGCCACTACAGTAATCTATCTTGAAGATGACAAGATCTAGAAGAATCAGAACCATCTGGCTATAATTTCCAACTGAGTTTCCCAGAAGTAGGAACAACCTCAAACACTGCAGCTGCAGGAAAGAGTGTATAGCCTCATCCAAAACATGTTGGTCTCCTTGCCCTTGACCAAGAGAACCCAACCCAATAATACTGTTTTCTCTTAAGTTTCATCTTGTATGCCTTTGTCAAGCTCAACTTAGTACCAGACACTCATTCTGAATTTCCATTGACTCCTTATAATTAGAAGATGAAAAAAGAAGTGACAGTGCTCAGTGTCATTACCACGCTGATGATACCCTGGCTAAAATCTCTGTACATAGTCTGCCAGCATTTTCATATATATCAGATATGTCCATGGGCCTAAGAGCAAATCCTCCTGCTCGAACCAGTGGGACTATATGATAACACAATTGATATTACTAACTACAGTGGTGCCTCGACTTACAAACTTAATCTGTCCCAGAAGATGTCCGTAAATCGAATCAGCATTTCTCATTAAAATGCATTGAAACCCGATTAATCTGTCCCAGCTGTTTTTTGTTTGTATGTAGAGGCGCTGGTTGTAAGTCAAAGCATTCGTTCCCATAGGAACTAATGCAAAACTGGTTAATCCATCCTCTATCACTAGGGGGAGAATTTTTAAAAAAACTTAAGATGACTTAGGTTAAAAAAAAGGGCAGGAAAGGAGGGAGGGAGGGAACAATGGAGAAAAGAAGAAGGAAAGAAGGTAATCACTGGGGCACACAGACCCCTCAGACAAAGGTTTGTGCTTTTAAGCACAAAAAGAGAAGACAGAGAGAGAGAGAGAGAGAGAGAGAGAGAAGACAATGGGGGGAGAGAGAGTTTGGAGTCTAAAACACATTTTAAACCCACACATTTTAAACCCACATATTTTACACCAACACATTTTAAACCAAACACCTTTTAAACCAAACCAAGCACCTTTTAAACCAAACACCTCTTAAACCAAACCAAGGACCTTTTAAACAAAAGACATTTTAAACCAAACCAAGCACCTGGGGAGCATAGACTAAAACCCATTTTAAAGCACACCAGTCAATACAAACCCTTGCAAAAAAAATTCTGATTTTAAAACCAAAAGACTAAAATCCATTTTAAAGCCAGCCAGCACAGACCCTTGCAGAAAGGGTCTGCAAGACCCATCAGAGCACAGAAACATAACCCCCCCACCTAGCCCAAACTCAAGCTGTAAAACCCCTGTACAGTAAATACAGTATACTCACCCAAAACAGGCAGTCTCTCTGTTTTTTTTTAAAAAGTCAAAAATTCAAAAATCAAAAATTTAAAAAAGCCAAAAAAACCCAGTACGTACAGTACAGTACCAGGCGGTACCAGGCAGTCTGAAGTCTCTCTCTGTATCCACACTCTCTAACCACTGGGGCGAGCAAGGCAGCAGACAAGCAGCCTCTTCTCTGGCCAACGGTTAACTGTAAGTTCAAATTTCCCGCTTTCCCCACCTCTCCGTGTTTTTTTCTGCTCGTAAGTCAAAGCTCCATTCGTAAATTGAAGCAAAATTTTGCGACCAGAGCTGTTCATAAGTCAACATGTTCATAGGTAGTGGCGTTTGTAAGTCGAGGCACCACTGTAAGTTCATCAACATACCAGTGAAAACATACATCATTCCCCCCTCCCTTGAAATAAGACTCACATTGTCAGTGTGCCTTGTTTACAACAAGACTTGTGCTTCTGGAACACTTTGACCAAGATTAAATTTTGCAGCTCTCAAAAGGTGGAATAGGCATTGTCCAGCATTATACTCTGGGGTTGCCTCTGCTCCCCAGAAGAACTTAACCACTGTGAAATGATACCTCAAATTCTTATTTAGACAGTCAAGAAGGACTTAGGGACCACAGATAAGTCTACGTGGAGAAAGCTATCCAATTGAATGATCAAACCAATGTTCAGTTCTGAAATGAGGCTAGGAACTAGACTGGAAAGGACTCACATACAGTAGTCACTGCTCACATATTACATATTCAAGCATGGTAGATCTGAAACAAAGCAGTAATTGTTCAGCCCAGGAGGCTCAAACAAACCCTCATATTTTAAAGCAGGAATCTCGTTCTTTAAAAGCTAATGGAACCTTACCTTTCTTCACTGAGACTAGCTCTGTGACATAACTGCACAATCCCAATCTGGAAGACCTAAGGTATATCTGCAGGCTGCAACCACGTGGCTTTTTCGTTTTATAACTGCAGTACCCATTTATATCAGTTTGACATCACTTTAACTGTCATGTCTCTACCCTCTACTGGGATTTGTCATTTACTGAGATGCACAGAATTCTTTCCTGAACTTCAGGGGGTGCCTTAGAGGAAAAGATCAATCAAGAAGATCAATCAAGATAGCTTTTACTTAGTGTGCTGCTTAAACGTAATGTGCTGCTTTTCTCATATGGGGTTGCTGTATTTCTGGGCACTTCTACTCCCATCTAAAACAATGAATGTGTGTTTCAAGAAAAGGCAATGGAGTGACCGGTGGTCTTTTGTCTGTAGAGATGAAGAACTATAGTGGCCAGAATCCTACCACATACTTACACCAGAACATTGCAATATTCAGCACTGAATTCCCACCAGTTAAGAAATAAGCTCTTGTTCTTCTTGTCAAGTGCTAAGTCATGTGGTCGCCACACAGGAAAAACAAGCGCCACTTCTTAACTGGCGGCAGATCACTGATAAAAGTTATGCCACTGGAGTTACATCACCAGGTGTGAGTTACATGATTCTGGCAAACTAATCTTTTATGCCCAAGGTGAAATATGGGCTGAAACGACATTTCTAGGAAAGACTGGATCAAATTTGTGACAACTTGTACATGATGCAAGCCCCACGATGGTTTAAAAACGATGCCATTCTGCCCTTGTAAAAACTGCATTAGGGCTTCTGTTGCTGGTTAGTCAGTGCTGGGAGGCTTCCTGTCAACCGACAGGGCCGGGGTTGGGATAACAGAGTCCTGGTCCACTCAACTTGTGGTGAAAACAGAGCTACCTGGCCAGTTCTGGAAGGCTTCCTGGCTATCTTAGCACTGGCTGGCTGGCTGGTTGACAACAAAGTTCTAATCTAGCCCAAGGAGGCAGCTTCCGTAGCTCCATTTTTGCTAGGTGAGTTATTGTATTGACAACGGTGCTGTCAGCATCCAGGAAGCATCCCAGCACTGGTTGGGCAACTGCATCTACACATCTTGCTCTAATGCAAGAAATTGCATTAAAACAGGATGTATGTTCCAAGTGGGTTAATTCTTGTTTGCAAACAACTTGCAGTAAAAAGCTTTGCTACATTGCGAAAGTGTAGTTCTTGCCATGGTATCATCATATCTCAGTCTGATTCTTGAAGTTTGCAGTTTTCGTTTTTCTTTATTCAGGATGGAAAGGACCTGAATTTTCAGAAATGTGAATACAGAAGAGAGTGGCACATATTTTTTTTCTCATCAGTATGAGCAACAGCTTGTTTGAGGTTTGGAAAGATGATGGCATCCAAGCCACAACAAACACATACATATTTATCCTCAAAGTCTCTAACAAGAGGTAACTGTTTGAAGGTAGAGTCATAATGACCAAACTCCGGGAGGCAGTGGAAGAGAGGAGGGCCTGGCGTGCTCTGGTTCATGCGGTTACGTAAAGTCGGACACGATTTAACCTCTAAACAACAAGAGTCATAATGGTTTCTCAGTCTCCCTAACTTGATTGACTCAACTGCAGCTCCTATAATCTTGAGCCAGCACACCATTGCCTCCTCTTCCCCTCAAGAACACAATTAAGAAATTAACCACACTTTCATCTTTCCAACAAAATACATTACATCTAAAACATGTCAAGAAGACAGTTTTGATTTCCCCTCCAAATTTACTACAAATGGATTTTAAAGTGATGTACATTTTTTCAATGGAAACTTAACCATGGTGGCTTTGATTTTTTTAAAATGATTTTTGATGATTTAAATTGTGATTTAAATCAATTAGATTTAACACTGATTTTTATACACCTTGAACTTAATAAGCATTACTATTAACCATCTTCTGACTTTGGTGACAAAATTGTTAAGGCAGTTTTTTAAAATGCTAAATTTCTTCCCTTTGATAAAGTTCTTTGTAGACGAAACAAAAGTTATGTGATATAATGGACTGATCTACAAAACAACAAGGTTCATTGAGAATTCTTGGAAAAGTTACCCTTTCACAGCCTAACCGTGCTGTGCTAAAAAAAAATCAAACTAATCTTGTATGTACAGTACGAAACTCCTAAAAAGACACTAAAGTTGAAACTGCAATAAATGACTGGTCCAAAGAGACAATCAAAATACATTTTGGAACCTAGCAGTATTCTGGATCTTGAAAAAGGAAGAAAGGAGATGCCATGGGCACATGGAAGTCAGAAACATCATGGCTAATGATGGGCAACCTCTCCTCAGCTCAACTCAAAACTGGATTAACAATTGTAATTCAGAATTTGTACAGTTATTGCAGGCAAAACAACTTTGCATTCTCAACCAAGTACAGTAATCAGATAATATTGTAATTCAACAACATCCGTCCACGACATTGAAAGGGAAGGAAAAAGAAAATAACGGAGTAAATTGATAATAGCTGAAGTGTTTCTTAGGTTAACCATAAATGAACCTTTCCCACACAACCAGTATCCATCCATCTGTATAATTTCACACCTCTCCACTTTTTCATACAGATAAAGCACAGGTCTCCCCAAACACAATACAAAACCTCACAGTTTGGGAAGAGAGCATGAAGAGAGATTATACTCATCATCATAGGCATCCTATGGTATTATGCTCTGTATGGAGGACTTGGAACAGCATCTAGTGTTTTGAGCTGTACGCAAAGCTGGAGTGTCCTCTCCAGAGCACGAAGCCTGGGTGAAATAATATGGAGGATAGGCTGTTACCCAACAAGCAAATCCCTCCTCTCCACGTCACTGAAATAGTACTATAGCTTGACAAAATACCTGTTCCACCAAAGAGGTGAGCAGAACAGATCTTGCTGCTTGAGTGGAGGCCAATATCAATAAGTGCATTTCCATCTTTTGCCTTGCTTCCTGGTGTTGGGGGTTGCAAGATTTTTGCCAGTTCTGTTGGAACAACCTCCCAGGACATTCAGAAGGACCAATTATCACAAAGCCTGTATATAAGTTCTGATCATACACACAACAATGAAATATTGTTCTCTCTCTCTCTCTGAATAATCAGAAATCAATCTGTTGTATTTTATCGATCAGGTAGCAACTATACATAAATTTCTGCCATGACTGGGACAAGAGTCATCAGACTCGGAAGGGATTGGAAGGCTAAATTCTGTATCTAACATGTGCCCAAGAACATCAGCCCCACTGAAAACACACCACTGGTTCTGATGCAGAATGGAAGATAAAGGGTTCTTTTGTCTCTATTACAAATGATATTTTACAAAAAATTTACAGATGATTTTTTTTAAAAAAAATAGGTTTTATACAATAATGTATGTAACCTGCAGCAGAGAACATCTATCCACATTTACACCAAGCCTGATCTAGCTGAGGAAACATGACAGTACATGCCTGTTGCCGCTGGTGGTATCTGAAAAAAGTGGAGTTTGATCTAGGAAAGCTCACACAGACATAAATCAGTATATCTTTAAAGTGCCACAGTATTTTGCCTTTTCTTCTTTTCTTTTGTCAGCATTATCAAAAAGCCTTTATGGTGCAAAGTCAATGTGTCCTTTTTTTTCATCTTGTCTACCAGGCTTCTTCCCATTGTTCCAAATAAATGAGGACTGCATAAATACTTGTACCTCATTATTCTACCATCTAAGACTTCTTCCCACGTGCCATGGCTTGGGGGTGACCAAATTCTTTCAAAGACTAGAAACAGTGGCATCTAGTTCTCTCAGACTAAACACCTCCATCACCCACCTCTCCTTTTCTACTGATCAAGGAGGTGATGACTTCTTCCACTCTTCCCTGTGGTTGCAAACACTGGCAAACTTCAAATTGCAAATTCTTTACGTGCCTTGATCCCTAAGGAGAATTTCCTCTTATCTCCGTAAGGGACTTAGTTCCTAGTCCTGAAGACAAACAAATACATAGGGTCCCCAAACACATGAACCAGTGGTAAACAGATGCTTAGTGCTGAAGTTCTAGTTTTTTATACATTCTACCTGAGGAACCCTGCTTATCTGGTTTCAACAAACTGCTAATGAAGAATGAACACATTTTATTGCTTAAAACCATAGGTCATCACAGTACATCAACACAAAACATATATGGCACTGACATCACATATTTACTCATAAATATAAGATGCCATTGCTTCCCTCCTTCCGTAAGACTTTTGATACTTGGCATATATCTTCTTTGCTGCCAAAGCAAATTTTGCTATTTGATACGTAGTGGTTACATTCCTGCCCACAAGCGGCATATAAAGGTGAGCCAAAGGTGGGATCTAGAGCCCATAGGTCCGAGCATGCCAGCAAAAAAAATTGACTTCTGGGGTGCTCATATAAATGGCAACTTAATAAATAAAGGAAAACATATTTGACCTCTCCTGATCTACAAATGCAGAATCTTTGATGAAATGGGACATTAGCAGAGTGTTCAGAAGACCAGATGGGCAGGGTATGTATGTATGTATGTATGTATGTATGTATGTATGTATGTATGTATGTATGTATGTATGTATGTATGTATGTATGTATGTATGTATGTATGTATAAATAAATAAATAAATAAATAAATAAATAAATAAATAAATAAATAAATAAATAAATAAATAAATAGCATACTGTATTTCCCCTCCAAAATGCCTGATGGCATACACTGAAAAGGCAAAGCTGTGAATGCTTTTCTTAAATGGGGCTGCAGTTAAGATTAACAACGTAATTTTCTAAACAAAACAATGTTTTGTACAGGGGGAACCAAGAAGAATAGGACATTTATGAGACGGCACACAAAACCAGCCACTGAAGACAGATTTTCTTTTTCTTTAACCAGCTGCTTGACGCTATGAGAGGCAAAGATGGGCAAAGAGTTTGTATGAGTTCCATATCTCTGTAAAATAGGTCTGAGTTCACCAAGTACTCTTGGGATGGACTCTGTTCTTTATAGCACTTTATTTGAAGCCGAGAATCATTAATGCAGGCCAATTTCAGCCAGTACGCGGCCCGTGCAATGTGGGAGTGTTTCAAGTGATCTATCCCACTTCGGCTCTTAAGCATGCAGCAGGGGGACAATAAGCTGCTAATAGCACAAAGAGGTAGGGTTTGCCTGTTTTAAAAAAGCTTCAGTATCATGGTCTGAAAAGAATGGACTATTAGAAACACATGCATATAACTCTGCAATCCCCCTTTAAGCCCCATTTTCACTGGTGAGCAGACACTAACATTTTATTAAGGGAGTAGGAAGAGAACCCTTACTCAAGAAACAACCACCTACAATATTTGTAGCCCTAGTTAAATGACTGGTGTTGCAAGAGTATCATGTGCTGTATCAGGGATTCTACTCACCCACCCGAAAAAAGAGTCCAGGCAGTCCTTAACAGCCTTGAGCCAAGACAACCAAATTGTCCTTTTGAGAGCAGACTGAGGAAGGGAAGGATGAAAGGGAGCCTGGAGGATGTGTTCCTTGCATTTTAATTTCAGTCCCAAGGTCAGTTTCACATGACTGTGACCAGACACCACCTGACGGTCCAGAAATGTTTGCATCAAAGGCGCTGCAGACACCACCTGTTCCAGACGTTTATAAAGGGTTTGAACCTGTATTTTGATTCGGGGGGGGGGGAATCTTATAAACAGACACAGACAGGAAGAAATCAACAATTGACGTCATAGGCAGCTCATGATCAAAGACATGCACACACATTCCTGGACATGTTGGGGTGAGGTGCCCCCCAACTCAGGCTCTGAGTCATCCCTGACTGAAGCTGCCTTTTAAAGTGGAAGATCGGCACTGCGCACCATTTCTCTGCTAGATATTAGCTGTCTTTAGCCCCATAAAGAAAACAGATGTTGAAGCTAGAATAAAATATGTTCTCTCTGCATGCTTCAGAGTAACACACAACTGAGGGAGAATTAAGATGTATCCACCCTTCCTTCAGTTTACTTCTTTATTCCACAACAAAGTATCTTCACCTCACCATACTTCTGACTACTCTAGTACAGTATCTATATACTATTTACACACAGGTCCTGGAACAGATTCAGTTCTTAATGTATTTGTGAAGGCTTTCACGGCCAGGATCTAATGGTTGTTGTGCATTTTTTGGGCTCTTTGGCCGTGTTCTGAAGCTTGTTCTTCCTAACGTTTCGCCAGTCTCTGTGGCTGGCATCTTCAGAGGACAGGAGTAGCACTCTGTGCTCTGGTGCAGTTTGTTTGGGAGTTGAGTATTTATAGCTGTGGGATCAGCTTTTCTCCTTTTCAGGAGATGGATGATTATGGTGATCGGTGTGTTTTTGTTGTGGGTGTATTGTTGTGATAAGGTGGAGAGATTATCTGTCACTGTGATTGATGGGTGTCATTAGCTGGTCTTTTGTGTGTAGTGATCACCAGTACTTGTGGCTGGATAGAGTTTGTTGACCTTTTGCATGAAAGGTTAGGAAGAACAACCTTCAGAACACAGCCAAAGAGCCTGAAAAACCCACAGCAACCATCAGTACTTAAATCTTCATAAACATTTTGCAACTATTATCTCAAGTGTTAGTCTCAAGGAAAACATGTTCTACCTAACTATGTAGGATGTTCTCATGCTCTTATTTCAGCCTATTAACAAAACTGGGCATGAAAATTGCAGCCTGGGAAAAGATATGCACAAGATCTCTCCATTGTGAGTTCTTCCTCCCTGTGGTCTGGGCTGATCACAGTGTTACAAGGGATTGCACTGGAGAATCTGGTTAGGCTGTTCAAGAGAATTCTCAGTTGTGCAAAATTACAGATGCCCTGGATCAGACACCAAAAGACACACATAGTCCAAAAGATGGATTTGGCCAGCTGCAAGCTACATTAAAGAAGTCTGAGGTGGAGCAAGGATTTGAACTTTAATTTTTGGCAGCCAAACCAACACTTCTTTCCCATAGCAAAATATTTCCCATAGAAAAATGTTGGGATTTTGACATGAAAATGTATTAAATATTAATGTTGTATAGTTAAATGTAAAATGGCTGATTTTACCTGAGTCACTGTACTGATTGTATTCAGGTGTGGGTATCAAGGATTAAGACTTAATGTTGTACAGTTGTGTACATAATAAAACTTTGTTTAACAGAAAATGAAGTAATGTATTTTCTGATTGGTCACAGAACTGTACATAAGTCATGTGTAAAATGAATGTCTTTATCTGCTGCAAGTCAGATCACTTTTTCCTATGCTGTGTGTTGGTTCATGTCATGTTATGCTGCCAGAGGAACGTCTATTATCTATGCATATATGTAAATAGACTAAGTTGTTGGTTTTACTCTCTCAGTGTCATAGTGTCGTAAGTACCTCTGCTAACCAATATCTCCTTACTCTGCTTATGTTATAAGAGTATACGTTATAATCAAAATTCTCAACACAAAATTCCCTTGCAGAGTAAGATTTCTAGCTAACAAGGACTAGATCTTCTCTGTGATTAATATTGTTTGGACATCCAGAGCACTGCGTCTCAATCTTTGCTACCTGAAGTCCCACCAACCTACTAATGAATGGAGTCCCAATGTAATGACACCAAAATACAGTATTACTTTTTATAAGAAATATATTTGAAGGAAATATAATTTGAAACAGATCAGCTTACAAGTCATTTAATAAATACCATAAATGCTACCAAGCATTGTGCTATATTTCATATTTAATGCATATTTTGTAGCTAGGGGAATGACTGATTAGAATAAACATCCAAAGTTATAACCAGCATGTCACAAGGTCACATACAGATCACCCACAACAAACAGGGTCAGTAGGAGATGATGGTACATCATACTTCCAAGAGAAGATAGGAAATGCGTGCATGTGTTTTATGTGTGATAGATTTGTATGTAACTTATGGTGACTCTGATAGGGTTTTTAAGGTATGTGAGACATTTAAGAAATGGTTTCACTAGTACTATCCCCCTGAGATTTTCCATGGCCAAAGAGGGACAGTGAATTCTTTCTTGTTGTAATGAAAATCTTTTGTCTCATGTAGATTACCTCTGTGATCTACTGGCTAAGAATTACTGATGAAGGGGACATTGGCCAAGGCAGCAGAAGTAGGTGAAATTCTCTGAATAGGAAAATTTGTTAAGACAAAAGATCAACAGCCGTGTCTAAGGCAGGAAGTGACAGAACTCAGCAGGATCCAAAGTAACGGCAAGACTGGATTCTCAATTCATGATAGTGATGGCTATTCTTTGGCAAGTTTAGACTTCTGTAAGGAAGAAGTCACAGTCTAGGTCGTTTTGGGCTCACATCTCACGGCAGGCTGGGTCTTTCCATGTCTCGTCAGCCTTGGTGATGCCGGGTTTGAGAAATCTGCATTCTTTCGTTTCATCCCCAACCATGTAGGAAAGGTTTTCCCCAGTCTCCAGGAATAATAATAATAATAAAATAATAAAATAAAATAAAATAAATAACAACAACAAAACAACAACAAAACAACAAAACAACAACAACAACAACAACAACAACAATAATAACAATAATAATAATAATAATAATAATAATAATAATAATAATAATAATAATAATAATAATAATAATAATAATAATAATAAACAGACAAGACTGGGATTGGAGAACACTGCCTACACACATACGAGTCCATAGATAGGCTTACTTTCTAAAGGCAAGTCTGCCAGGGCTTAAGCTGCCCAGTTTGGATGTCCTACCAGCAGGGTGTAGGCTTCCTGTGCCAAAAAGTACTCTGCCCATGGTCAGAGTAGAATCCCTTTTCCTTACTGTGGTACAGAAACTTATTTCTCCATGAAGCTTGGGACACCTGGGAGCAACAGGGCATGAAATACCAAGCTTTATGATCCTAAATACTATATTCTCCCAGAAACCTCTGAGAACTGGCACTCAGGGAGAGAAGAGACAAGCCCTTTGCGCACACTCGACGAGGCTCTTCCTTGTGGCAATTCCTACCTATTTTGGGAACCTTGGCATCCAGCATTCATGAGCACTGGCTGGAATTAGAGAGCTTGGAAAGCAGGCTGGGGGATCTGGGGGAAGCTTCCGTCCATCAAAGTCACCGATTCCAACCTGGGTCAACTAGTCGGCGTGGAAAGTCGCGAAACACGCGCGAGACATCCTTCGCGTCCCTTTCCCTGGAGGAGATCAATGTCACCTACCTGAGCATCCATCCGGCGCTCACCACTCCCGTCTGCCCCGTTTTCCCCGGGAGTGAGCCCTCCCCTCCCGAACCCACTAGGGCTTACCACTGGGGAGCCGAGGTCCCAGGCATTCGGAACCTTCGAGCAAAGCCCCGGGGAGCCGCCGATCGGAGTCTTACCTACCGCTCCGTCCAGCAGGTGTCCACGGAGAATCCCGAGAGGGACTCGCCCCGCCGTCCGCCTTCTCCTCCTCCCTTTTCCAGGCAGAGCCGCTTCAGCCTCTGCTGCCGAGCCAAGGACGCCGACAGGCGCGCTGGAACTGGCACATGCCCGGCGGCGCCCACCTCGCTCGGCACGACCCGCGCTCCGCCGGAGCCATGTGCGGCTCAGCGTCCGGATCTGGCCCGGATTCTCGAGAGAAGCGCTTCGCCCCGAAGCTGCCGCCGGCGGTGCTCTCCTCTTGTCCCCGACGGCGCCCCTCTCCACTCAGCCCCTCGGGGGGGGGGCGCCGTACCTCGCCGCCCGCCCAGCCTCTCCGTCCAACCGGGCCAGCCGCTGCCTTTCGGAAGCTCCGATCGCCGCGCCACGGACCGCCGCCAGGCGAGACGGCGCGCTCTCTTCCACTCCCCCCCCCCCCACGACCCTCCTTGCTAGGCACCGTCTACAAATTCCTCGCTCGGGAGTCTCGGGAAGAGAAGCGACGCCACAAAGCCGCCGCCGAACTCCTAAGGGATCGTCGCGCCGATCGGCTCCGCTTCTCTCTCATCAGGAGGCAAGCTGCCCCCTCGGCGTTGGATCTCTCTCGGAAGGCGGGAGACCTAAAAATGGACCGGCGAGCGAAGCGTGCTCCACGCCGGCCCGGGCAGTGTCCGCGCAGTCCTTGGACCTCTGCCTTCCCCGGTGCCTGGCACTGGGGCCATTTGGAAAGCAATTAATTAATTAAGAGAGAGTGGGAGAGTGGGAGACGCCTGGTCTCGGAGCCAAGGGAAAAGACTGCGATGGCAGGGACGCGGGAAAGCCTCGGAGCAAATCAACATTGGATCTGCCCGTTGTTTGTCAGAAGAGAGATCGAGAGAGATCGGTTCCTGGAATGCTCCAGAGAGGCGCAGATTAAGCGCAAAGCGCGAAGGACCAACCTTAGGAACCACGTAGCGAACGGGGAAATCCTGCCTGCTCTTCTTCCCCGCCGCCCCCCCCCGCTTTCTAGGGAGGAAGGGGGGGAAACCTCTTCGGAAATGGAGGGAGGAGAGGCAGCAAGCGAGGTCGTAGGAAGCGCGTCGGAGCCGCCCTGAAGGATTGCGCGGGGCTTCCGCGGGGTTCCGGGCAGATGCCTGCCTTCTCCCCCCCCCCGCCCCCTTTAAGCGTCGAATCAGTCTATTAACAAGCCCTTTCTTGGCTCGCCCAGGTTTCCTCAGCACACATGCCACACCTTTGCAGAACCTGGCTCACTGCAATTGTTTGGGTTTTTTTAAAAATATACTCCATGGCTGACCGGATTTTCTCGCATTCCGTGTCATACACGTGGCAGAAGAGTTGTTGGAACGGGATATCGGCTGCCCGGCTGCCCTCACCAACCCTCAGGGCCAGTGGCTATCAAGAGATTCATCTGTCATCTTCAAAATATATTTGCTTATTGTGTACTGAAAAGAAGACCTTAGAGGTTATATTTTTAAAAGCGAAGTTCTATAGAAATTAATTCAGATTGTGAGATGAATGGGTCGAAATTCTATGCCCTAAAGTAATGAATTGGCGAGGTCTCAATCAGTGAGGACCAGACTACCCAGGAGAGAGACTGAGGGAATCATGTTGATCATGGGAAAAAAGCATTCATGATGACATAGCATTTTTTTTTAAAAAAGAAAACTGATTCTAGGGCCAGTATTTTTCGGAAAATGACTGAAAACTAGTTGGCCAGTGTATGGAAACCTATGTTGCAGCTGTCTTTGAGATACTGTGTGTTTAATATTGGGTAGCTGGTGTAAAAATATCACAGAAATTTTAAAAAATGTACAAAAAAGGGCAATGAGGCCACTTCCCTCAAAATATTGCCCTCCTGATTTATTGGAGGACACTCTCCCCACTGATGTCACCCACCTGCTGGCTGGGGATGATGGCTGTTGTACTCCAGCAGAACAAGAGGGTACCTGATTACGCAAACCCAGATGGTGTGTTACAGCAGTTCATAGGAAAATGTTAGAAGTGTTGGGGACTCTTTAGGAAAAATAATGAAAAGGGAATGCAGAATGTACAAATTTCTACATAATTTGTAAAACTATGGTGCTGGACAAGCGGATAAATGTTTTTCTCCTCACCTTATAACTAGCACTGAGAGGTTGTCCTTTGAAATTGATTGTCATAGAATTCAGGAAGCACTCTTTCCTACCACATATAATTAATTAATTCACTTTGCTGCTGAATGATGCTTGTGTGGTAGCCACAAACTCAGATGTCTTTTAAAAGGCCATCAGACAAATTCCTGGCTAAGTCTATGTAGTAGCCGTCATAGTTACAGCATCTAGCAGGAAGTGGTCACCTTAGAAAATAACTGAGGGGAGAGAGACATGAGTAAAAGCCATAATTTTTTTTTTCACAAGCTGGAGAAAAGTGAGGAGGAAAAGCCTTCCTTTCTTTCATGTTATCAGAATGCAAAGCCATCCATTGATGGCTGAACGCAGGGAGTTTATTCACGACAAATAAAAGGAATTCCTTCCTCACACAGCATATACTTGCAAACTATGCAGTTCATTACCACAGGAGGTAGTGACACTGCTGCTAGCTTGGACTACTTTGAAAGGGGATCACAGGAGTCCACAAAAGGTGGGGCTTTCAGTGGCTAGTAGCTATGAAGGGTGTTTATTTCTTCTAGGGCAAAAACAATGCAGGTCAGTCACCAGGGAATAGTGGGGTGCACTGTGCATACTGTATATGGATCAAGGCAGGGCTATTTGTGCGATGCAGTGGAGACCAAGGGGTTGGGGATGTAGCCCCTGATCACCCATAGGATGGAGGGTCATCTCTCATTTTGAAACCAGCATTTGTAAGGTTAGAAATAGTTAATAGGCTGGAAGACAGAGACAGTAATCAAAATGAGCTTGATAGGGTTTGACCACTGGGCAGAAAACAACATAATGAAATTTAAGAGGAATAAGTGCATAGTTCTAAATCTAGTGGGGAAAAAACCCAAACACACAGTTACAAGATAGGGGACACCTGGCTCAGTAATGCTACAAGCAAGAAGGATCTTGGAATTGTTGTAGACCACAAGCTGAAGGTGAGCCAACAGTGTGATGTGGCTGCAAAAAAGGCAAATCCTACTTTAGGTTGCATTAACAAAAAGTATATAGTCCTGCTACGTGGGAGTTTATCCCACTCTGTAGTCAACTGCTGGAACGGGTGGAATGTCTCTAATTTTTTTTTTTATTACACAGCCTCTATCCCAGATTGGTCTAGGGTTAAAGACTACTGTTTATGTAGAATAATTAGGATCAGTCTAAATAAACATGGTTCTCTTGCTGTGCGATCAAATTTGTCCCATGTGTGGATGGGGGGAGCATGTTCTTCCTACACATCAGTGATGGTGCATAAAGGTGAGTGTAGGCTTGCCATGACTACAGATGGCACCTTCCATCCTATTTTGAAGTGAATAAAAGAGACATTTTTTTAAATTTTAGTTTTTTAAAAAAACAACCTTTCCAACTATAGTGCTGCATTACTTAAGTGGCATGCCACTTACCAAAAATTAATTTTTTAAAAAAGGAGAAAAGGAACATGGGGTTGAAACAATGGTACTTCGTATCCTCCTCTTTGTGTGCATAAAACTCCAGCATTAATGTCCACCTGCAAGACAATGGAAGCAGGCTGTTTCTCAACCTGCTGGCAGCTATTGCAAAAGAGAAGACAAGAGGAGGGAAGGGAGAAAGAGAGCGACACATTGTGACCAAATGGACTGAAATGGAGCAATCTAATGCCAACATGTGGTTGACTGGATCACAACTACAGAAGCTGCAAGGAGTGATTTCCATGTGAAGGAAGGAGCAATCTAATCGAGCCCCTCTGTTCAAAACCATTCAAAAGCAACTCAAACTTGATTGCTCCCTGTTATTAATGTAGTCGTACCCTAGTCTCCAGTTCCCTTCTACTATTCCCCTCTATTTGGCACTGGTTAGGTCTCGTCTTGAATACTAAGTCCAGTTCTGGGCGCAGCACTTTAAGAAGGATGCAGACAAACAAGTTCAGAGAAGGGCAACAAGGATGATCAGTAGACTGGAAGCCGACCTCTAAGAGGAAAGCCTGAAAGAACTGGGCATATTTAGCTTCGAGGGGAAAAAAGACTGAGGGGAGATATGATAACACTCTTGAAAGATTGTCATACAGAGGAGTGAAAGGATCTGTTCCCGGTTCATCCCACAGTACAGGACATGTAACAGTGGGCCCAAGTTACAAGAAGCCAGATTTTTAAAAAGTTAGACATCTTTCTGTCAGATCTGCTTTGATTTGAATTCCTGCATTGAGCAAGGGGTTGAATTCAATGACCTGATAGGCCCCTTCCAACTTCATGATTCTCTGATTCTATAAAAATGTTAAAGTTAAAAAGACATGGTTTGATTAAAAGTGGGAAAAAGGGAAACTGAAGTGAGAAGGAGACCAACAACTTCACATGCATACACCAATGAAGCCCAAGTCCTGCCTTGCTCTCTCCAATCACTGAGGGGCTGGGGAGGGTCTCTGAAACCACCAACTGTAGCAGCCACAATCAGCATTATTCATGTTGTTATGATTATTCACCTGCAATACAAAGGGAAGAATTTCCTTTGGTGTAGCATGTTTTCTGGGCGTTGTCTTTTTCCCTTTTATAAGCACTTTTTAAAAACTGTCTCAGTTACACTGCTAGGAGTGAGTGTGCATGTGTGCTCACACAGAGATGAATGTCTGCATCTTTGTGGGGCCGTGAGAACAACTTCAGATATTAGGACCTATCTTTCTGCCCCTTCCTTTTGTTTTTCTCTCTCTCTTTTTGTTGGCCCATGGCTTTCATTGCCAAGGTTCATAATAGTTGTTACTGTCTTCTCTCTCTTTTTTTCCTGGGCTAGGGGTGGGCCAATCATTCTTCAAGAAATAATTCTGATGGTGCTGTATAACCCCCACCCACCCCAAAGCACAGCCACAGAAATGTTCTCATTCATAGGAAAGCCATTTTTCAGTCATCTGGAAACAGATCTATTGGCATGGACATGGATGAAGCTTCAGTTGGTGAATCTCCTAAAGTTGAAAAGGTGGGTCAAGCCTCGATCCATGGATCCTTATTTAAGTACAGGCTGGGTCTGGGCACCAATAGGAAGCATAAACCTAAGAGTGCTTTTGAACTCATGTTCTGCTTAAGGGCTTCTTATTGACAAGTGCCTCATTCAAGACTTTGAGTACCTCACGATTCAAAAAGTTGGTCAGTACTTTAATAATAATAATAATAATAATAATAATAATAATAATAATAATAATAATAACAACAACAACAACAACAACAACAACAACAACAACAACAACAATAATAACAATAATAACAATAATAACAATAATAACAATAATAATGTGCCTTCAAGTCATTTCCGACTTACGATCCTTTTTAGGGTTTTCCCGGTAGAGAATACTCAAGAATACTCTTCTGGGGATATCCTGAGATTGTGCGGCTCACTTTTCTCCCTGGAGCCACAGGGCGGAATTGAACCCCCAACCTCCGTCTCCACAGCCAGATACCAGAACCACTGAGCTATCTAGCCAGCTGGTCAGTGCTTACAGCTGGGCAATTGATGAGAAACAGTGTATTGTGCAACACAACTCACACTGCTTAACGTCATACCATGACATTTTTCTTTCTGCCCTCCAATTTAATTTGAAACCAACTGAAATGGTTTTGAGGACTGGGTCATTCAAGCACAATGACAAGCTTTTAGAGCTATGTTTTATGAGGCATCAACACCTTGAAAGAGGGAGATTCCATTCTGCTGTGAGATGAAGCAAAAGTTATTTATTTTTCATGGTAATTAGGAATGGACAGTTCAGCAGTCTGAAAGCCAAGAAGAAAATGCATGTGAATTCATCTGAGATGTTGTCTTATAGTAGGACTAATTATGGCTACAGATTTGAGGATTTCTTTGCCTTTGGGGCTATGGCAGGGGGAGGACTGCATTTAAATACATTTTAGTCAATGTTCAGTTCTAATAGCTCATGAGAGATTCTGCTCCTTATCTGGATTATTTTCTAAGGCAGCCCTTTTATTTTTTTTAAAAAAAATGCCTGAAGGGGAACTACTGAATGGCACTTAAATAAATCCACCCAGATTAGGTCTTTTCCTATTAGTTCTTAGGAGACTGTTCCATGAACAGTTGTGAGGATACACTTTTATGTATGAAGACACAGCAAGAAATTATGTTTACACAAAACAGAGTTCCTAAGAGAGCAATGAAGATACATGTCACTAATCAAACTATGCAATGCTGAAATTTGATGGAAGGAGGTCTGGAGAATCTCAGTTTTGATTATATATGTGTTTAAATATGATATGCAGGGAATTGTTGCTATGTGACATCGAGTTGGAACTGACTTACAGTGCCCCTAATAGGGCTTTCAAGGTCAGCGAGATATTTAAGGGGTGGTTTTACCAGTTCTTTTCCCTCAGTGAACTTCTATGGCTGAGTGGGGATTTGAACCAAGGCCTCCTGAATCCTAGTCCATCACTTTATCCACTACACCACAGTGGATATCCACTCAGGAAATATAACCTACTGGAAAGTTCTCTAGTGCAAAACTTACTGTAAGAAATGGGAGCTGCTCAAAAACAAAACAAAACAAAACACTGCAGGATCATACCTATATACTTCAGTTGGGAATACGGTATATCTACTTCCATGCACCCACATAATACTCTGCCATAAGGACCAGAAACTGGAATGTGTACAAGCCTATAATTTCAGTTTAACCACTGCCTCATGGTGCAATGGTTAAACTCCTGTACTGCAGCCAAAACTGAGTGTGCCTTTGGAACTGCAACAGAAGGTGTCTATCTCTGGACTAGATCAGATGGAAAGCCCTTTAATCTCTCTAGACTGAGAGCAAAGACCAAAGTCCAACTGAAATGCATGCAGGACTTCTTCGCCGATGATGCAGCCATTGTTGCCCACTCTGCTGAAGACCTCCAACAACTCATGAATAGTTTTAGCAAGGCCTCCCAAGACTTTGGACTAACAATCAGCCTGAAGAAAACAGAAGTCATGGGCCAGGGCGTGGACTCACCTCCCTCTATTACCATCTCCATGCAAGAATTGGAGGTTGTTCATGGCTTCGTGTACCTTGGCTGAACAATCTCTGAAACTTTCTCCCTAGATGTTGAGCTGGATAAATGCATTGGGAAAGCAGCTACCATGTCCTCAAGACTCACAAAGAGAGTATGGTTGAATAAGAAGTTGACAGCATATACCAAGATCCAGATCTATAGAGCCTGTGTCCTGAGCACACTACTATACTGCAGTGAGTTCTGGACCCTTTGTGCATGGCAGGAGAGGAAGCTGAACACATTCCATATGCGTTGTCTCCAACAGATTTTTGGTATTACCTGGCAGGAGAAGTTCCAAATAGAGTAGTCCTAATTCAAGCTGGAATTTTCAGCATGTATACATTACTGAAACAGCAATGTCTACGTTGGCTTGGGCATGTTGTGAGAATGGCTGATGGTCGGATTCCAAAAGATCTCCTGTATGGAGAATTAGTGCAGGGAAATAGCCCCAGAGGGAGACCACAGCTGCAAGGATATCTGCAAGCAGGATCTGAAGGCCTTAGGAATGGACCTCAACAGATGGGAAACCTTGACATCTAACCGTTCAGCCTGGAGGCAGGCAGTGCATCACGGCCTCTCCTAATTTGAAGAGACCCTTATCCAGCAGGCCGAGGCAAAGAGGCAGTCCCGGAAGTAGCAAAATCAGGGAGCTGAACAGGGTACAGATTGTATTTGTCTTCAGTGTGGAAGGGATTGTCACTCTCGAATTGGCCTTTTCATCCACACTAGATGCTGTTCCAAGTCCTCAATACAGAACACGTTACCATAGTCTCTCGACTACCTAATCCCAGGTAGCCAGCTCAAGGTTGACTCCACCTTCTCTCCTTCCGAGGTCGGTAAAATGAGTACCCACCTCGCTGGGGGGGGGCGCAATGTGTAGCCTGCATAATCAACTTGCAAACTGCCCAGAGACTGCTTGAAGCACTATGGGATGGTATATAAGCAGCACACTTTGCTTTTGCTTTGCTATGACTCAAGAGTATAGTACCTTTGAAAGCAATAGTCTGCCTGCACACTTTTTACCATTGCACACTACTTTTCCAGCCTATGGCAAATACTGTACTGTATTCATGCTCTATGCAAAATGGGCTAGTACTCCAGAGCTTTGGTTAAGAGTAAACGACAGTAAGTGAGGTTCTAGAGAGAAAAAAGTTCTCAGAGGTTGCTGGATGTATTCTGGAGGACCCATTTAAAAGTTCTTCTGTTGGGAAAGAATTTTGTGTTCCTGGCATGCACTACTTACTACACTATCTGCTTTCTTAACTACAACTGAGCACAATTTAAATGCATGCTAGGTTTATAGTTTCTATTCTGAATATGTGAGTTTTCCATACAAATTCACCTTATGAATCCATTGTTTACGCCTCCCTATATACTTGTGATAAACTAAGGAGGTGACCACATTAACAAATACTAAGGGAAATGCCTTCAGATCTGTACAGACAGATTCACATTGTTTTCTATTGAGTACATGATGTAAGTCAATGAAAATCAGCATGGAGTCCTCTCCTCTATCCATGTTTTTTGCCTTGCTGCTAGGGCTTCTACTTTTTTGGAATCAAATGCATTCACATCAGTTCAGGCAGTGTGATCACGTGAGTGCATGCATATCAGACTGCAGCTGTTCTGCTTAAAGCCATTCCACCCCACTTGTAGCAAAAGTGAGGAATGTGGGGCAGCAGGAAACTGGCCGCCATTTGAATCCTCTCCTTCCTGAGCCTGAGGCTTGCTTGTCTCCCCCCCCCCCCCTTTTAAAGGCTTGCTAGCAGGGCAGCTAGGTGACAAAAAAGGGGGGGGGAGAGCAAGGAACTAGCAGAGAAAGAGAGAGAGCCTGGTTTCCAGCTTGTTAAGGTAGCTCTTCTATAATTGTGACTCCCACAAATCTATGTGGCCAAAGCAGAGCTTGCTGTTGTTTAGTCGTTAAGTTGTGTCCGACTCTTCGTGACCCTGAAGATAGTTAGATGTTAGAGGATATTTACTATTTAGATGTTTAGATGTCTACACTATTTATGTTGGAGAGCAGAGCACTCCAACATAAATAGTGTAGACATCTAAACATCTAAATAGTAAATATCCTCTACTAATGAATGTATATAAAGTTGATGCTAAGACAGAGCTACTTGGTTCAGCGACCAAGCTATCCAGTTTAAATAATTAAAATAATTTCTCGTAGGTGACTCATAACAAGGGAGAGGGACACTAAGTGCCTTTCCTGCTGAGGCCACAAAGTGCACATGACTTTCAGGCTAGTTTCCTTAGTATATTAAAATTGCCCTAGATTTCACTTAACTTGAGAACCTGTGTGGTATAATGGTTAGAGTGTTGGGCTAGGATTTGGAAGATCCATGTTTTAGTCCCCAGTAAGCCGTGATACTCACTGGATAACCACTGCCTTGACCTTTAAGCCTAGCCTGCTTCTCTCAAGCAAACCTACTTCATATAGCTATTAATGAGGATAAACTGGCCAATGGAAGAAGCATCTATTCTGCCCTGGGCTTAGGGAAGTAAGGTGCAATATAAAGGTAACAGGTAAATTGCTAATATATGAACCTCTTTCTCAAAGATTCTCCAGAGTGAAATGCTGTGGGTTCTAAATTTGGTCACAGTAGATTTACCTAGCAAAGTTGTTGTGGGGATAAAATGAGGAAGAAGTGGGTCATGCTTTGAGCTCCATGGAGAAAAGATGAAATATAAGTGAAACAAACAAATAAATAACATGCATCATAAATGAGGTTGGGAGTTCTGCTCCCATTGTGCCTTCTGCGACTAGAGCCAGCCTGTGTGGCCTTGAGCAAGCTGCACAGACCCAGGACGCCCGCATAAAAAGGGAATAGTAAACCACTTATGAGTATTCTCTACATGGAAACCCCAGAAAAGGGTCACCATAAGTCAGAATTGACTTGATGGTACACAGTTATGATTATTTATTTATTTATTTATTTATTTATTTATTTATTTATTTATTTATTTATTTATTTATTTATATATATGCCACCCACACTACCCAAGGGTCTCTGGGTGGCTTACAACAATTTAAATACAGTAAAAAAGATAAAACAATTAAAATACAATTAAAATATATACTCTAAAAATTGCCACCAGGGCCCACAGTTGATTATTAAGGGCACTGCTTCAATAAAGGTGTGTGTTTGTTAGATGTATATATATATTTCTTTTATGACTTAGCCTAAATATAGCACCAGAAGAAATTTTTATATACCAGTCACTCCAAAAGAGGGAACCAAATACATTGATGAGGAGAATAAATAGGATCCAGGGATGTCAGTGAGACAAAGGAGTGACAATTTTGGAGGCTGCTTTAAGAGAGGGGCAGAATATACATGCAAAGCAGACGTAGCCTCAGTTAAATCCAAGATTCTGCTCTCCTCTCATTCAACGGCTTCTGATGCCGCTATGCATATCGGAAAGGAACATGGTTATGTATATTGAACATGACATCTGAACTAACTCACAGCGATGTGGGAATAAAAACAAGTATGAAAGCAGGTCAACTGAAAATGTCTTGCCATTTCTGTATTTTGCACTCAGGTGTCTCCCCCTCCTTCCATTGCCCGGTGGAGATTCTCCAGGCAAGCCACATTGACTGGTAAATTCCCCATGGGTGGGTGGGAGGGAATGAAAGAGGAAAGCTTCTCCTGCAGTTTTCTCCCTGCTCTAGCAGCAAGAAGACATGCAGAGCCAGAAGCTAGCAATCATTGCAAGGAACCAAATGAGTCACCCCACAGTGTACCTTGCATTTGCCCGCTCCATTACCCCTTTGTAGCTGATGATGAGAAGGCATTCAATGGCCCAGTACGTGGATGATGGCTCTAATCAATATAGGGCATCTCCACAACTCTTTGCTTGCAAAGGATTTCACCTGGAAACAGAAAACTGAAATGTACCTTTAAATGTTTCATTTAAAGAACTGAACTGGAATACAAAGTTGACACGGCAACAGGCAAAGAGGTGTTGTATTAGCACAAGGCTATCATGAACTTGTAGCTTGAGAGGAGAAGATAAATAATGGCATTTACTTACAGAAGGCACAGTAAAACTGGATTCATAGAGACCAGTACATTTTACAAATAAGTTTTAAAGTACAGTACTTCCTTCCAATGTAACAGTTCTTGCCTAAATCACCCATCATTTCCAAGGAACCAAGGCCTTTTATATTATATCTTGAAGTAAAAGTTTGATCTTGTTGTCTGAGCTGAAAAACACAGTAAGAGCTCACTTGTATTTTCTTTGTTGTTGTGCGTTGCAAAGTAATTTCCAGCTTATGGCAACCTTCATATGGTTTTTGAGGTGTATAAGATGCTCAAGGAGTGGTTTACTAAGCCCCATCCCAGTGAGCTTTCATGGGCAAGCAAGGGATCTGAACACTGGTTTTCTGGAGAACTAGTCTGAAACTCTATCCACCATACCATTACTAGTACATTTAAAAAAATATCCCAGGTCATGCTTGGTAATGGAAAGTTTTCAGTTGGAAATAGGCAAAAAGATTTTCAACAAAATCTGGCTCACCAGAATGCTCTCGTTGAGCTCTGTCCTTCCATTCTATTCTGGCCTCCCACAGTCTAGTGTCCCATTTTATCTCCTCCTTCCAGCAGACAGAATCCTACGGCTCTAGAATATGATGAATTATTTGTGGTTTCTCATACTTCTGCAAATCTTTGGCATCCTTCCATGCATACTCCCTCACCACATTTTGATTATACTCCTATCACCTCTCATAGCGATGTTGACTGTCAGACGAAGCAACGAGATGCAAGAAACACCCTGGAGTGAAACCCTGGACTGTGTAACTGACCATCAGAGCAGAGAATACTGTGGACAATACAAATAATTCAGGTAAGCTCTCTAGAAACACAGTATTTTCCTGTTCCAAACACCATCTCCTGCTTTCACATGTTGTCCCTCTTAGTTTTTCCATTACGGGAAGACTCAGTAGCAAGCTGTAACATAGTGGATGCTGGCAAAAATCTAGCTCACAACACTCATCAGCTGGCAAGTTTAATTCTCCTGCACAAATAGATGAAAATGTATAGTGCAGAATAAAACTCTGACTCAGGCAGGGCCCAATCTTGATCACCATAACTCCCATTTCCCCTTAGTAATTACAGCTACTTTTACGATGTCTTCTCTTCTAAATGCTTCCCTTTTGTTTTGCCCACCTGGTGTAATTATTCCAGATATAATTAGTTTCTACTTGCATCATAGGCTGTTCCCAGAGCACTACATAATTCCCTATTTCCTACAGTTATAGGATGAAGGTAGGCAGATATTTCAGCAGAGTGAAAACCTATATAATCCGACAGGTATCTCTCTCTCTCCCTATCCCTGTAAAAATGCAACACAAAACACTGAACTAGCAACTTGCTAGGTTTTCATAAGAAATAAACGAACAAGGAAAGGGCTGGTGTGATCCTGAAGATTACACAAGATTACACAGTTGGAAGAGTAGGTGACACATAAAGCCTCTATTTGGCCTTTGCTAAAGATAGGAAAGGTTCTCAGACGATGGTTGCCTTCCCATGGTTCATTGACGGACACTATGTACTGGAGTTTGCTATACATATGAAATTCATTGGCTATCTTTAAACGATTGCTAAATCCTGTATATATGGTTATATTTCAAAGTTGCAGTGCGGGAGATCTCCACACCAATAGGTCATGCCCATCTTATGGGAGCTCTCTGAATTAATGATCCCTCCTACAAAGGTCCTGTCATTAATACCATTACCACACCCAAATGGTCCCCCTTCTTGGTTTTCTGGCTTTCTTTATTGAATCCTTTCATCTCATGTTAGATCTTCCCCTTTTCCCACTCCCTTCCACTTGTCCCAGCATTATTGCTTTTTCTAGTGAGTCTTGCCTTCTTATTATAGCCAAAGTACGATAGTCTCAGTTGAGCCATTTTAACCTCTAGTGAAAGTACAGGCTTGATTTGATCAGTATCCACTTTGTCTTTCTGGCATACCATGATATCCATAAAGCTCTCCTCCAGAAGTATATTTCAAATTAATCACTTCATTCGTGTCAGCTTTCACATCCGTACACAGGAATTGGCAATACAGTAGCGTGTATGATTTTGGCTTTGCCTCCACTCACACTTTCACTTAACAATTTTTTATGGTTCTTTCATCTCTGTCCTTCCAAATCTCTGTATTATGATTTCCTGGCTGCAGTCTCCATTTTGATTGATTACTGAATCGAGGTACAGAAAATCTTTAATAACGATTTCTCCCCCATTTTCTAGCACAGTTGCTGCTCCAGCGGAAAGAGGACTGTTGTTGTGAGTTCTCTTTGTCTCCAGCAGCAGAAACAGGAGAGGGATATGTCTAGATATGTGGTGCTCTCTTGTTCTTTTCCATCATCGAGGAAATAAAATGGAAGAGGCCAGCACTTTTGCAGGGCAGTAGAGAAGGTGTTTCCAAAATAACTTCTGTTGGCTCCTTTAAAAGATGAACTCATTTATTGTAAGCTGGACAAGCAAGAAGAGGTTTGGAGCCCCTAGCAGTAGCAGGACAAAAACTTGACTGTAAAGCATTCTTCTGTTTTAGGAGTGAGCCACTGTAGCCCTTTAGATTTATTTGGACGTAAACACCTGGCAGTCATACTCTTAATGACGAGGGATAGTTGACAGTGAGATATTGTAGGATTGCAAGGAACTGTACACAAAACAGTTGTTCACCCTCTCTATTCTAGTCATACTGCCTTTGGAAGAGAGATGGCTTCTTCTACATCTTAATTCTTACATTTCCCACAGCACTTTACCAGATGGAGATGATTATACCAGTTCAGATCACATTAGATATGAGCGCACTGAATGTTGCTTGAGGGTTAACATTGGTGAGGAGCATGGCACCTGTGTTCCTCTGGTGCACATTCTTGTTTTCCTGTTTCCATAGCACATTCATTTATAATCATTGTCCAGAATCCTACTGGTCTTTGCTTTGGCTAATTGCTGAGGTGCCTGGATGTGTCTTGGTCATGTGCCCAACTGCACAACTGAATTCACTCTGGGACTTCATCAATTAGCTACTGCTAGCTGCAGCAAACATTGTGCAAACACCAGTAGAATTCTGGCCATTACATATTTCGAAAATTACACTCCATCTCTGTATGATAAAATCTTTAGCTATCTTCTGACCAAGTGAACTGGTTTCTCATCAGGGCCAACTCAAAACAATTTTCTACCTGTGACAGAATATCAAGTGTCACTGTTCAAGGCAACACATACTACCTCAGCCAGTCTTTATTTGGCACCTAAGTCAGAGAATTTTGCAAGTGGCTCTTGCCTGCGTGCGTTTAGTCGTTTAGTCGTGTCCGACTCTTCGTGACCCCATGGACCAGAGCACGCCAGGCCCTCCTGTCTTCTACTGCCTCCCGGAGTTGTGTCAGGTTCATGTTGGTTGCTTCGCAGACACTGTCCAGCCATCTCATCCTCGGTCGTCCCCTTCTCCTCTTGCCGTCACACCTTCCTAACATCAGGGTTTTTTCCAAGGACTCTTTTCTTCTCATGAGATGGCCAAAGTACTGGAGCCTCAGCTTCAGGATCTGTCCTTCCAGTGAGCACTCAGGGTTGATTTCCTTTAGAACTGATAGGTTTGTTCTCCTTGCAGTCCAGGGGATTCTCAAGAGCCTCCTCCAGCACCACAATTCAAAGGCATCAATTCTTCGGCGGTCTGCTTTCTTTATGATCCAGCTCTCACTTCCATACATCACGACAGGAAAAACCGTAGCTTTGACTATTCGGACTTTTGTTGGCAAGGTGATGTCTCTGCTTTTCAACATGCTGTCAAGATTTGTCATCGCTTTCCTCCCAAGAAGAAGGCGTCTTTTAATTTCGGGGCTGCTGTCTCCATCTCCATCTTGCCTATCCAGGCACTAAAAATGCAGTCAAAATGCATAACTAATAATTCACTCTACATTCAGGATTCTAAAACCCATTGCCTGAGGCAGTCTACTCCTTATGTCTCATGTTAGGACTGGTCCTTTGTTTGTTTGGTTTTTGTCTGTGCTTTGCTGTTTGTTAGGATCTAAGTATAATAAGAAATAAATTCTGAAATTATGATTGTGTTAAGAACTGCCCAGCCAGCTCTAAAATAAAATAAAATATTTTTTAAAAAAATATAAAAATTTTAGAGCCAGCACATCTTCTTACATTATAAACCACAACACAGTATAAGCATTTTGGATAACTTGGCTACACCAGTACAGCAATTTCTCTCTCTTCTAAATGCAATATTGTAGGTTAATTCTGAGAATTAGCTGGACAGCTCAGTGATTTAGATAACTGGCTGAGTCAGAGGTTGGAAGTTCAATTCCCCACTGTGCACCCCAGAAGAACCAGCCTGTATGGCCTTGGGCAAGCTACACAGTCCCAGGATGTCCTAATTCCAGCTTGTGGTGACCCCTTTCAGGGTTTTCCAGGTAGAGAATACTCAGAAATGGTTTACCAGTCTTTCCTTCTGGAGGCATCCTGGGACAGACTGGCTCTTCTCCTTGGAAGCGCAAACTCTAGATCCATGTCCAGATACCTAATCGACTAACATAGTCTCCATAGATCAACCTTTGATCCTCTTGCAGTTTTACAACTTTATCACTTGATATAGTATCTGCAAATAACTTTGTTTCTTCATGGAGTCAGACTGCATTTTGTCCAACTCTATGTTAATTCTGCAAACTCTATATTAATTCTTGGGAGGAAAGCGATAACAAACCTAGACAGCATCTTAAAAAGCAGAGACATCACCTTGCTGACAAAGGTCCACATAGTCAAAGTTATGGTTTTTCCAGTAGCGATGTATGGAAGTGAGAGCTGGATCATAAAGAAGGGTGACCGCCAAAGAACTGATGGTTTTGAATTGTGGTGCTGGAGGAGACTCTTGAGAGTCCCCTGGACTGCAAGGAGATCAAACCTGTCCATTCTGCAGGAAATCAACCCTGAGTGCTCACTGGAAGGACAGATCCTGAAGCTGAGGCTCCAGTACTTTGGCCAATCTCATGAGAAGAGAAGACTCCCTGAAAAAGATCCTGATGTTGGGAAAGTGTGGAGGCAAGAGGTGAAGGGGACAACAGGGGACAAGATGGTTGCACAGTGTCATAGAAGCTACTGACATATATTTGACCAAACTCTGGGAGGCAGTGGAAGACAGGAGGGCCTGGTGTGCTCTGGTCCATGGGGACACAAAGAGTCGCACATGACTCAATGACTACACAAGTATTCTGTATTGAATTCATGAATGGAAAATCCCAATACTCATTTTCCAATTATACTTCTGTAGACATGCCAAGAGATACTTCCATATCAAAAGGTCTGTTCCAAGCTTTATAATAGGTGATGCCTTTGAATAAATTAATTTGTAGAGCAGTTTTAACTTATTTAAATGTTTCCTTCTTCTAATTTTGTTCAAGATTTTAGGATACAATCCTAAACACACCTATAAGAGAGTCAATCCCTTTACATCCAGTGGGATTCACTTATAGAGATTTTTTTTTTCAGTCACAACAATGTGTTTGTTATAATGGCTAGCAAATTAATCAGCCATTCCTAAAATCCAGCAGCCTCCTTGAAACTGTCTGTACTGTATTTCTTGGTACTTTTCCCTGGAAATAATAATTACTTACTCAAGTGATAAGAAACTATCATAACAGCCCTTGGTAATTTCAGGTCTTTTGTTTATGTCGAAAGAATCCTAAACTCAGTATCAGTTTCCATACAATCATTATTCTGTGACAGCCATTCCTATCAACAATTTATAGAAATACAGTGATCAGTTATCCCCTTCCATGCCCTCTACAATGCCAGGTATCTTTGTATGATTTATCTTAGTAGATTCCCTTTCTTAGTGCTCATCAATAAACTAATTTCCCCCAGAATCATAATGAATTGTTTCTAAGTCACTATAGATTTTTTGTTCTTTTTAATTTCCTACTGAATACTGCTTAATATCCTCTTTCAAATATCTAATTTCAGTCTCGTTTGGGTTGCTCTTATATCATTCATTGCCATCTTTCATTCAGGCTTTCTCATATCTCTTCTAATTATATTTCCCTGCACCCCTCCAAAGGGGGAAAATATTGAAAATTCTTATACCTACTATACTTAATTACTTTGGGCCAAATCTGATGAGATGCTAGCTTTGCTATTGGAAGGTGACAAAACATTTTCATTCCAAAGATGGAATCCTTCAAAGCTGTTTGCAAAGTCAACATGCAAAGAAGACCTGTGCTTCTCTTCTGATGACTGGTTAACGAACAGAAGATTCAACAACCCTTCCACAGGCAATTCTGGAACAAACATATTTGACACCATTTTTTTTTTGCTTCGACCACTTTAGGTTCTGTCCATCTATCAATTAAAAAAAAAGAACTGCTGGATAGCTCAGTGGAGCCAAAGGTTGAGAGTTTGATTCCCCTGTTGTGCCTCTTTGACAGGAGCTGGACTTGATGATCCAGATGGTCTCTTCCAGCTCAAGATTATTATTATTATTATTATTATTATTATTATTATTATTATTATTATTATTATTATTATTATTATTATTATTATTATTATTATTATTATTATTATTATTATTATTATTGTTATTATTGTTATTATTGTTATTATTGTTATTGTTATTGTTGTTGTTGTTGTTGTTGTTATTATTATTATTATTATTATTATTATTATTATTATTATTATTAATTGTATTTATACCCCTATCCTATCCTATTCAACAATTTTAGCAGACAGGCTGGCTTGGTGTATAATTTCTCATTAATTACCATCCTAAATGATCTCTGTGAGATAACCCTGATAAGAAAATTGTGAGGTAACCTTTTTAATGCAAAAAATGGGCTGAGTCTGGGCTGTGCACATTAGACTAACTGACAGGTCTGGTCCAAGGATTTTTTTTAAAATCATTTTCAGCATTACAATATGAGTTGCCTTCGGAATGGTATATCAATAGTTACGGTTACAAATATTTTGGGAAAACCAGGAAATATTTTGGTGTCCTTGCATGGGTCATTCAGTCAATGAGAGCCACTTTGAAAGCATTAATTGCAACTTCATAGTAATTGAAACCAGCAACCAAAGTTTCTAAATGCCTATTTGTGTATTATGTATCAGAAAGTTGCATGTGATGTATGGTGACCTAAATACGGTTCCAAGGCATTTGAGCTACTTAGAGCAGTTTTACTAATGCTGCCCTCCCAATGAGTTTGTAGAGGCAACCAGGGATTTTGACCAAGATCTCTTGAGTCCTAGTCCCAGCCATTCTATTCACTGAACCAGATTACAAATAATTAAATTTCAGATTAACAATTTGAGAATGGAGCAGAACAAAAAAACTGGACTGTCCGGTAAAGGTTAAATAATGAAAATCTGTCCTAGCTTTACTACTTATAATCTCGTCAAACCTGAAACCAGTCTTGGTTTTGGACATGTTGGACATCATTTAAAAAAAGAAACTGACCACCTTAGCTTGATGTTGGTGATACAATGCGGATACTACTTCTTTGAGACATATGAAGGTGTGTCCACTGGTCGCCCCTCTTTGGTTGGCTGTATTGCAGGGAATGAACTTTGTATTACAAAAATCTAGTATATTTGCAGACATGCTTGCACTTTTAAACCATGATTCTGAATTCTGGAACTTAACTGAAATTCAGTATGTGGTCGGATTTTACAAGATTCTAACCATCATCAAAGACTTATATTTCAGGAATAGAAGATAAACATACACTATCCATCATTTCAATATTTAAAAGATATCACTCAACCAACCATAAATGTCCATTTTACTAACAATACATCTAAACAAAATCTCTTTTTTTGACGTATTGTTAACTTACAGTAATGTACATGTCTACCCCACAACTTTATTTTGCACATTCCCCTCACTTTTTGCATTTCTTTCTTTTCTGTTTGTTTATTTGAATGAATAAAACTTTTTAAAAAGCAGGAAAAAGGAAGGTGATAAGCAATTCTGGAGCTGAAGAGGAAGCTAAAAAGCAATTGTTTATCTTCAACAATTAGTAGGTAATCTTATTTATCTCCATTCTATTAAAAAGCTTCCCTGGCTAATTAGTTGTGGGCTGAAGCCAATGCTACATGAAATTGTTCAAAAGCTGGCACTCCGAAAGCAATTAGCCTTGCAGTTGCATCAGGAATTGGAGAATAAGAAAGAGGTTTCGTAGGGATGGAGTTGTGTTAATTTTTTGCAGCAAACCCCCCAGAGAAAGATTCTGACAGGAATTTAGAGATTAATAGACAGCAGTCCATTTCACCAGACACAATTCTTCACACTTATTTAGAGAAATACTACCACTTGCACCCTGCCTCCCTAGTCTACAACTCCCATCTGCATTATGTGAGAAGACACCTTTCTCACAGTCCAGAGCCTGACTATCCTGCCTCACTCCTCTCCCCCCCCCCCACATAGCTGCTATTTGCTTTTCTAAAAAGATTCACACACAATTTAAGAGATGAATATCAGGTATGGTTTGGATCTTGGCAAGAGACAGATGTGAACAGAAACATTATGAAATTAGCACTTTTAAAAGCTCTAGGCCTTCACGGTGACCTTGAGACTTGGAAACAACAGGAAGCAATTATTGTAAATCAAAAGAGCCCACAAACATAAATAGGGAGGAAACATGGATGACCTAAAGAAGTCAGAAGTATTGAGGAATTCCACACAGGATCAGCCACAGGACCTAAGTGGCTCCTTTTGAGGTTAACACCTGTGGTGTGCAAGAAGCTTTGGGACATACTCAAGGTGGTGCTGAAGCCTTTGTGTTCTCTCTCTCTCTCTTCCCCCTCACCTTTGATTTATGCATTTCTGTAGAAGAAATTATCATTTCATCTAAAAATACAAGCAGGCCATCAATCAATCTGCTGAGAATTTCTAGACTGCCTAATAAATACTATAAGCCAAGGAATCTTGAACCAGCATTTATGGGCCCTTCTATTGCACTTTCCTTTTCACCATCATAGCGACCAGCTGTTGAGTCTCATTTTCTTCCCCTTCCTCATGATTATCACAATCCGCTTGTCTGTCAGACATGGAATAAATGATCAGGCAAGCAGTGTCTCCCACCATTACTCCTACCTATCACCACCACCACTGCCTGGACTAGAGCAAGCGGTGACCAAAAAAAACAGGATGCAAGAGTAAAGAATGCAATCAGGTTGAAGATAAGTTGTCAGTAGCCTGATGTGCAGGCCATTAGTAGGTACTCGGCTATTCCAGGGAAGGGGGGGGGAGTTGCTGCTTCTAAGTGGGCACCTGCTGAAGGAGGTGGGGCTGAGAAACGCCAAACACTTGTTTGGCTGAAAAATGAACAGGTCCATCTCTACTCCTGACCTACATGTAGACAGAGATGACACTAAAGCCAAATTGTGTCTCTTGTTATAAATTTGGTGCAGGTGTTCCCAAAACCAAATTATGCATTTTTTAAAAAAAGAAATGGCTACTTTCATATTCCTGATTTGGGCACAAGATTGACAGACGTCAGTGCTTAAGAACTACACTGCTCCTCCTCTGATATTGAAAACCAGGGCATTCCTTTTTCCAGTACCCTTTCTGGCAATCACTAGAGGCGATATTAAATGGGTGTGTGTGTGCGTTTTCGCTCCCTTTAGAAGCTCAAGGGTGTAAAGGTATAAAAGATAAGCCCGAAAGAAAAGCTGTAATAAACTGTCTCTGATCTTGATATTTGGAAAGCATTAAATGCCTCAATGGTTTTGACATTTTTTTTTTCGGATAAGCCCCTGACTTGACTTGAAAGTTTGCCTTCAATTAACTGCGGGCCTGACTGTATGCTTTGAATACTGAATCAATTACATTCGGATGGTTTATGGCTCTGCAGCCTCTGCGTGTGAGAAAGGAAGTCCAAAGATAAAAAGCATAACATTGTGGCAATGCTGCTCTATTACTGGAAGTCTCTCTTCTGGTTTTGGCACAGTGTGGCTGTAATAGTGACAGAAATCCTGTTGCTTAGCATAATAAACTGCCCTAAAACAGGGCCATTGAATCAACGGGGACTTGGTCAGTCAACTCCTCTGTACATTCCATTAATTCAAATGGGTTTACTCTGATTGCAATTTACTTTAATGTTGCCAGTCATAACTAGAGTAAAAAGGTAAAGGTTCCTCTTGACAAATTTTTGTCCTGTCGTGTTCGACTCTAGGGGGCAGTGCTCATCCCCGTTTCCAAGCCATAGAGCCAGTGTTTGTCCGAAGACAATCTTCTGTGGTCACATGGCAAGTGCGATTTAGACATGGAACACTTGTTACCTTCCCACTGAGGTGGTCTCTATTGATCTACTTGCATTTGCATGCTTTCGAACCGCTAGGTTGGCAGGAGCTGGGACAAGCGACGGGAGCTCACTCCATCACGTGGATTTGATCTTACAGCTGCAGATCTATAGAGCTTACAGCACACAGGCTTCTGCGGTTTAACCCACAGTGCCACCACGTCCCTTTCATAACTAGAGTAGGCCTACTTAAAACCAGTGAAACCTATGGAGGATTTGGCTCACAAAATCCCCACTGATTCAATGGATCTAGGGTAGTGCAACTTACTGCACTAAGCAACAGGATTTCAGCCAATGGGTGCTAATACATGGACAATTAAAGGCAGCTGGGGATGTGGTATCCACCTGCTTGGCATTATTTTGGCATTGGCTAGCAAGCAGCAGAGTTCATTTGGAGTAGGAGACAATGGGGAAGGGACAACCAGGATGTCTGGTGAAGCTGATGCAACTATAAGAATAGTGTTATCTGCCCAAGTTTTTCCTACTTCTTTCTTCTCAGAACACTGCAGATTTCTTTCCTTTCCCTTTTGATTATGCTAACATTTTTAGTGACATTTGGAAATGCTGCTTTCATTTCTTGTCTTCGTCCTTATAATTATCATTTTACACTTTCCTCTCCCCTTCCAAAAGCTCAACAATTGAGAAAGGCCACAACATTTCCTTCTGGTAAGACAAGAGATTAGCTGATTAGCTGGGCATTCTGCCTGAGGAATTCAAATTGCCCCAAATGCAATTTGTAAGGTGGGATGAAGGAGAGAAAGATGGGCAAGCTGCTGACTTTAGAACAACCTGTCTTTGAAACTTTTTTCTAACAGTTCTAGATGGAGAAATGGAAATGTGAGCAATGTTGTATCCTTGTTGGCAAATCATTAATTAGCAAATCCCCCCTTGACATGATCAGTTAGGGCAGCTATGCCAGTAAATCTGGGCTAGAGAAAGAAAATTATAGACATTGAGTTTTGGATGGGAGCTTACGGAAAATGAGCAGCCATGTCTAGTACTGTGGGATTTAGTGTATAAAGTTTGGATATGGTTTCTCCTTTATAGTGTCACTGTTATGATCCTAGACAGCTTGTGATAATTGCATCATAAAAGGAGAGGTGTACCATCAAAATCAGCTTTATGGCATTTAGCTGGCAGCTACAGAAGGGAAAAGGCATTTCAACTTTAGCACTTAGATATTGATTCAAACCATGTTTTGAGCAGTGACCCTGGTGAGGGTAGGTATTTCATTTTCTCCCCTTACATGAATTGTGATTGAAATAATTCGTTGCTCAATTCCAGAAGCCACTGTTAGTCTGGTAGCCATATCATCCACTGGGGCCATGAATGGTATAGCTGGAAGGAGCTGTTGATTACAAAAGCAGTACAGGTAGTAGGAAGGATTAAACCTTCCCTTTCTAGCTCAGCTGATCCTACCAAAATAGGTCATTTCTCACATGAATCACATCTGACTGGAACCTTAGTGGCTGTTTCTTCATCCCTCCCATATGTAATCCGTTAGGATCTCACGAATCCAGCAGGCATATTTTCTGTATAACCTCTAGCTTGCATAAACTGAGAATGGGATCTAAGTATCAAAGTCGGGAAAATATGCCTGGATCAGTGTATTGGGGGTCTTCCATCCTGCCCTACCCCCCCTCCAAATTATAGAACACAGTCAGATTAGAGGCTTAGTATGATTTATGTCTCAACATGTATCAGAAGAATGGTACGTTTGGCTGGCTTTCAGGGCTCAAGACTAAATCAAAAGGCAGAGAAACCTCAGTGAATTTGAGTTACTATTAGTTTGTTCTGGATGGATTTTGTTTTACCAACCTCTTCCTTTTGAGAAAGGCAAGGCCATTCATTTAAATAATAAATAGGCACATTAAAATAGCTCTTCCTTGACCTTCTAGGGATGGTAGAATGAATCCTAGAGAGAGAGAGACAGGTCAACTTCAACAGAGCTAGAATGAAAAATTACAATGTCCATAGTTTGTATAGCAAAAATGAAAACAGAGGAGTTCTGGCTCCTTAACCGATTTATTTCAGTGTCAGCGTTTGTGGGTAATGATCCACTTCCTCAGACAAGTTGCTGCCCCTGTTGAAGACTCTCCTTGGTCTGTGCCTGTGTGACAGTGAGGAATGCTACACAATATTTGCATTTATTGTTTTAACTGTGTTACTTGAGAAGTATTTATGTTGGGTGGGGCTGAAAAGAGCACTAACTGCATTGTGTGTGTGTGTGTGTTATTCAAATTTGCTATAGTTGCTTTCCAAAATCATGTGCTTCAAGCCATCTCCTTTCCCTTCTGGAGAGGCTAATTAGTAGTTTTGAATGCATCCAATTTTTATCTTATGCAAGCTATTTAGTGGTTTTTCAGTGCTGGAAAATCATGGCGTCTCCCATTTTGAAGAGACACTTGTTCAGCAGGCTGAGGCCAAGAGGCTGTCCCGAAACCAGAAAAACCAGGGAGCTGGACAGGGGACAGATTGTATTTGTCTTCAGTGTGGAAGGGATTGTCATTCTCAAATTGGCCTTCTCAGCCACACTAGATGCTGTTCCAAGACCTCCGTACAGAGCACGTTACCATAGTTTCTCGAGACTGAAGGATGCCTTAAAAAGTGCTGAATGCTTTACATCGTGTTTATTATTGCATTCCAGTAAAACACAATGAGATAGGCTTGTCAGCTCATCAGGAAACAAAGCTGTTTCATTGTAATCTCATTTTTGTACTCAGTTGAGTGCTTTCTTGTTGAACCACGAGTGCAGGAAGATACTACTGTGTGGATGTGCTCACAGTAGTATTCCTAGGGGTTCCTTCACTGTTGAGAGTGCTCTTGAAAGAAAGGGTATGTAGATAAGGGGAATTCCTCCCGACTGGTCCTCATTGCTACCTTCATGGTCAATTGCTACCACCTCTAGGAAACAGAGGGCATCTTTTCAGTCTCTGGAGGTTCCTGTGGTGGTTGGTAGTGGGCACAGAAAATGGCAAAATTGTTTCCCCCATCCTGGAAGGAACAAGAGGAATTTTTAAGGGTTGACAAGAAATGTAAAAGGAGGGGAGTTCGCAAAGACCAATAGACTTATAAGCCATTTCAGATATGGGGCCCATCTTTAACACAAACAGACATCTGGAGAAATCCGTATACGGTATTAACATTTTGCTATGCATTTGTCAAGCTGCTGTCACAGCACAATGGTGTGTCCCAGTTACAAGCTGAAGAGAAACTGTGAACTAAATGAACCAGCTACAGTACTTGACTTTCAAATAAGGCAGGACACTAAGGTTTGGCTTGATGTCAGACACAGGTGGCTGTGGGAGGTCAGTCAGTCTCACAATGCATTGTGATATCCAGTATCACATCCTTGGTCCAGTAAATTCTTGGAGTTTTTTTTTTTTTTTAATCTCATATTCAACCTCTAGCAAGTGTGGTTGGCTGGGACCTTTCTGGGCTAGGATGACTATCAGTCTATCGAGCACTAACCCATTGTTCCTTCTTGCCTCTGATTTCAAAGAGAGCCCTGCCTCTCTGCTCCTTCTCTTTTTCCTCAGTCCTTTTTTGTCTCTTGAAAGCAGGAATTTGTTGAGGGCTGTTAAGAGAGTTATCGAGACTGTAAGTGCTAGTTGATTAAAAAGGGGTGATTCTAATCCGGGGAACTTGAAGCTAATTCTGCTCTATGGTTTCCTGCACTTCTGCTGCGCAGCTAGAGAAATTTAATGAAAATACAAAACTCAGCAACATAAACTCCATGGTGAAGTGGCCTTGCACTCCATCCATCTTCCAGGCCTGTGGCATGATAATGCAGCCACATTCGATTGTTACATTTGAGTGAAATTTCATTTGGATTTGTTGGAGGAGGTGCTTTTTGTGCTGAAACTCAGGGCTGTGTTTCAACCGTTGCCAAATATATACTACTGTCAGTTTCAATCTATCCAGGGATCTTTTTCGGTTCAGTCACTTCCTGATCTTTTTTGGTTCACTCACTTCCTATGGGGGAGAAAAGTTGAATTAATAATTTTTATTTGAATATTGGGACTAAAAATGTGGAAGAGAAGAAAAAGAATGAAAGGAAGCCAGATAATTTTATAATATAAATATTTCAGTCATAATGCTGCCATTTGCTTGTAGGCTATTTATAAACTCACAGGATTTGTATCCGCTAGAACCTTCCTTCAGCTTGTTTTTTTTTTGTCTTAACTGATAACATCATTATTACTTTTCTACCCTTAAATAAAAAGGTCCTTCTTTAAGGTTGTTCCTCACATTTTTATTTTATTTTTTGTGAAAGGCTTCACCCCGGGGTGATTTTTTTGCACTTATTATAAGAAAGTTAATTTACAAATTTAATGTCTTTTCACTTGCCTTCATTTACCCCTAGTGACACTTGGGATACTTGGAAAACTTGAGACCACAAATGGGCCCTTGTGATGTCAAAGAGGAAGGGCAGGCAACAGCTGGGAGAGAAGCAATCACAACATATAGCCGAACACCCTTCTGCTGTACCACTAAGCCCTTGTGCCCGCCGGGCATTGGTGGGCATGGTTTTAAAACCACTTCACAAACTAATCAAACTTCCGCCTCTTCTAATAGTGCTCAATGTGAGATGTAGCTTTTGTCTCTGGGGATCCAGAGAAGCACAGCAGTTCTGTGAGACTTCAGCTGGATCCCTGAGACCTGGATAGCTCAGTGGTTTAGAAATCTGGCTGCAGAACCAGAGGATGGAAGTTTGATACCCCACCGTGCCTCCTTGAAACAGGCTGATTCATAGGGTCCCTTCCAGCTCTGCAGTTCTAAGAGGATCTAAGATGGTAACCTGACGTCTAACCATTGGCTACGCTAGCTACGGCTGATGAGAGATGGAATATATTAACCTCCTTGTAGCCAAAACTGATTGCTTACAAGCTGACCGCCCTAATTTGATTTATGGATGTCTTGCAAAACAGACATGCCATACAACACAGGATTGTGGCACCACCTCCGAATGGGATATACTGAGCAACTAATCTAGGAAGAAGATGTTGTCAACTGAAGAGGGGAAAAATAACCATTTGAACAAAGCGTTTTCCACTAGGAAATTTCTTCCATTGGTATTATTAGTTTGGGCTCAAAAATGGAAATTGGTGACTATTTGTCACGACTGCAAACATGAACAGCGATAAACAATGTGATATTTTTAGCCTCCCTGTGTGTCCACATATTACGAGCAATCATCAACACCTACGATCACTACTCTAGAATTCACACGCCAATGTAGTCTTGACCATGAATATTACAGCAAACCACCATAAATGCTACCTGGGAATATCTTGAACTCTAGAGATCATCATTGTGATTTCTTCTATAAATGTAGCATGCATGCATGTGCACACATATGTTCAAGGGACATGGCAAATATAATTTTAAAGGCTGGATATACATATATTAATCAATAATGGGGAAAAATATTGTCAAAGATGCCTAGACAAAACATCTATTGCTGCTCCCAGTTCCCATGCCATGGCACAGCTGGAGCATCAACCCTGCAAGGGCTACAATGGTGTAACAGGAGAAAATAACTAAATATATCTAAGTTCATATGCTTTTCATACCACAGTATAGGTCTCGTATAGAAGAAAATCTGGGTCAAAATAACACACAGGCAAACAGAATAGCCACACTTATAGCCCTAAGCAGCTAAGGCAGATTTAATTAGCTAATCATATCTTGAGTACCCATGGCATTCTCACACTTGGCAGATGTTAAAGGCATGGTATTACATGCCAGCAAGGCAAGAAGGTACCCATTCCCAGATGAATTCATCGAAAGACAATTACAATAATTTAACGAGATGTCAACTTCTGCCCTTGAGGGTCTTAGCCTATAGAGAATTCCTGATAGCTTATATGAAGCCTCTAATCTCTGCAAATGGCAGTGCATTCTAGAACACAGAGGGAACTTGGCCTCAAAAACAATCAGGATGGTATCATAGATTTCTGATGTGGCATGAAATCCTCTGTTCCTAATTTTAGGCCTCATTTTAAAGAAAAAGATCCAGTAACTGAATGGTCAAAAAAGTAACCATTTCCAAACATTTCAGAACTTTGGGTAGTGAAACTGACATCTAGTTTTTGAGGAGTTTTATAAGATGCTGAGTCATTCCTGAGAGAAAGGAATTGACACATTAAATTGCTTATTCATGCTCTGATACAAATCACTGGTTAGCTGCTGAGACATTTGTCTTCTGGTCTTGACTGCTGTTGTCTGAACTTTTACCACACTGAGAGCTGACTCTCCAGCAGTTTTCCAGACAACTGCAATGTATAAGCTCCAGTGGGCTGTAAACAGGTCTTGAGAATGAATGTTTGCAGATTTTATAGACAAAGTCTTGCACAAACGGAGAAAATTCTCTGGTTTACAGTCACTTCGCTCAGGCAGTTTCATCCACTAAGCTGGAAACATTCCTTCTGTCAATGTTTTCCCTAACAGAAGGGATAATCCAATGCAATGTATTTTTTGTTTATTTCTATTATAACCTTTCCTTTTTTAGTCTGTACAGATTTGGTATAAACATTGCTGTGAGTCTAATATGAGCAAAGGTAACCAACAATGATACACAAAGTTCTGTGATAGGATTAATACCATTAATGGGTCATAAATTTTTATGGGGCTTTTAATGTTAGGGTTTGTTTGTATTTTTAACTTTAATATGGCTACTTTTTTTCCTCCACTTGGAAAAGCAGCATTTCTAAGCTCTGCTTTTGAATATTTCAGACAACACAGAGAAACCAGAGACACAGTGGTTGGTGGCACAACTTTTAAATCCTTGCCTGCTCAGTTATAGCAACATCTCATATAAATCACTAGAACATGTAAAACAAATCACGCAGGGGGACAAACAGTCCAGAATCTGGATTGCTCAAGTACAGAAATCTATCTTATTTTCTTTTACTGTGACACAGATACATTGCTGCTTGTGGGCAGTACATATCAGATAGATGGCTCAGAGCAGACACAGTGCAGCCAGAAAACTCAACAAGAACCTGTTGGGGACTGCATGCTGGCAATGGATGGGCCCAAACCCAAATAAGCCTGAGCAGAGCCGCCATTGAGGTGGGGCTGTTTCTTTCTCGCTCTCACACATGAATGCCTTAAATTGGTATAGTGGGAAAGATAAGGAAAGCCTTCAAGAATTACTCTTCCAAGTGTCTTGAGATGTGGGCATCTGGGTCACATAAAATATATTTATCCTTTTTTGATACTGAATGATGACTGTTTGTCATAAGATGAGTGTCACAGAATGTCACTTATGTACGTATCTTGCATCTAGTATGCTTTCTTTCCTGATTGGCCATTGGAAGGTAAACACAGACTCAATTTGAAATTCTGATTGTTGAGGCACATATCTCTGAGGAAATTGTGTTTTAGGAAAGAAATCAGATTAATTCGAAGAAACCAGTATTCTCCTTGCATGAATCCCTGGAGGCCTGATTTGCAGGTTCTTTGTCATGGATTTTCCCTAGTCTGTCTCCTGGAATGTTTACTTAAGGATGAGAAATATCAAACAAAAGACCTGTGCTTTTACTAACCTACTGAAAATACCCTTCTCCTGAAGTTTCTGTTTGGAAATAGCCCTCAGGCAGCCTATCTGGGAGACGGGTGTCCTGTTTCTCTGCTCTTGGGTTCTGTTCAACACCAAATTTCAAATATAGTTCCAGGTAAACAAGCCCCAGAGCTTTGGCTGCATGCAAAACATAAACAATATGTGATCATAAACAATAAGAATCACCCATCCATTTTTTGGTGCGGTGAAATATGTTTTGCCAGGTTCCGGTAGCCAGGACCAACTAGTTTTAACATTCTTGCAGGCTCACATGTTATCAAATAGAGACAAAATCTTACATATAGCCTACAAAACTGATGCATACTGACTTTGCTGTTGTGTTGCACTCCATTAATCCAAAGGGCTCTCTGACTACAGGGACAGTGCAATATATGAGTCTATTCATGCGCTTGATACAATCTGCCCACACTTTATTAATAGATTTGAGCCACTGAGACAATTCAACTGGAAAGATATTTAGATGGTAGAGCTGCATGCTCCATGCAGACTGAACTAGTGTCCTGGCTGCTGGTTGTCTGTGTCTACACACAAGCCTAAGAGCTTGCCCACACTGAGCATTTATTCAATTGTCCTTGCGCCCATGACATAAGTACTGCATGCCAGTAGACCCATGATGCAGTCCTGAAATGTGCATCAACAGTCATTGTGGGACAAAAATTCTTGCTTTTATGGTGTGTTTGTATGTTTCAGTTTTCTTACACCTATGCTGGATGGTGGTATAGTTTTATTCTGTTTGCTCCAATTTTCTTCAATATGTGACCTGTTCCTGCAGACCCTAGTACCATGTTATTGCATGCTGATTTGCACAGTCTGTGCATGTACAGTCATGCCTTGCTTTACGATTGCCCTGTATAACGACGAATCCGCTTAACGATGCCTTTTTGCAATCGCAGAAGTAATCGCAAAACAATGCTTCCTATGGGCAAAATCCACTGTGCGATGATCGGTTTCCTGCTTTGGAAACCAATTTTTCGCATTACGACGGTCAGCGAACAGCTGATCATTGGGTTCCAAAATGGCCGCTGGCTGAAGAAAATGCCCCCCCCGCTGTTTTCTAGGATGGATTCCTGGCTAGACAGGCGCCGAAAATGGCCTCCGTATGGAGGATCTTCGCTGGACAGTGAGTTTTTAGCCCATTGGAACGCATTAACCGGGTTTTAATGCGTTTCAATGGGTTTTTTATTTTCGCTTTACAATGTTTTTGCTCTATAGCGATTTTGCTGGAACAAATTAACGTCGTTAAGTGAGGCACCACTGTATATCATTTGATGATGTTTTCCTTAGAGGTGTGTTTCTTCTGGTCAGTCTCCACCCATCCACACCTTAGTGTCATTTCTGTTTAATTAGATATCAGGTGTTCCTTCCTTTAGGAAACCACTGCCAAACTCATACAGTGAAAAAGACTGATAGGTAGAAACTTGAATATTTGAGAATGGTGGTTGGGTAAATCAAGGAGCAGGAAGGAAAAGAGTGAAGGTGATGGTGGAGAAGGTAGGCAACAGTGGAACTGCAATTAGGGAGCAATTCAAGATGTGTGTGAACAGCTGCCACCAGGACAAGGCAGTAAATCCCAGCACATTCATCAACAAATACCCTTCCCATGTTTGGACACAGCTAATGGGATGATTTATTCAGATCTGCAACAAAAAATTTACCAAAATGACCCAGAGCAACCGCAGAATAAGTGGGGGCAATACCACTATGCCGATCAGCTCTAAGTATGCTTTTAAGTTCTTTGCAAGAATGTCAGGTTTAACAAAATTATATAGCTTAATACAAATAGGCTTCTAATTATATCTCCGATTAACCTCTCTTAATAGCTAACATCCAACATATTTGAGATGCTAAATGATTAAATACCACCAGCCTCTCCTCCTGCTTCCCCCCACCCTTTGTCATCTGAGTCTGAAGAAGAGTAATTGTTGAGATTAGGCTGGAACTGTGGGTGGACTTGGAAACTCTGTTCTATGACTTCAGGGTCCTAACATCAGCAGCAAGAACTGGAAGCTGCTACAGTTCAAATCTAAAGCAGTGAATGCTGTTTTTTGTTCCAGAGCTTGGAAATTTCCTGACCAAGTTGGTGGGGGATTCTGGAAGTTTTAGTCCCCAAAAGTGAGGACAGGACCACATGAAAGTTTGGCCTGGGTTGATGCAAACTTCTTTCTACTGCACTCTGGCATTAAATGACTGCAGCAATTCACACAGATATGCTTAATTACCCCAGGAAGATATCTTTCAAGTGTCCAAATATCATATAGCCCCCTTCTCTTTCTCACTCCTTTGCTATTATCACCAATATACCATTTGGTGGCATTTAAGTACAGTGGTGCCTCGCTTAACGATTGCCTCGTTTAGCGATTAATTTGCATAACGATGTGTTTTTTAAGGAAATAATATGCACCGTATAACGATGTTTCCTATGGGCGATTTTCGCTTAGCAAAGTTTGGGACCATGCTTCGCATAACGAATGCGATTTTAGGTCCCCTGCTTCACTTAAAGATGTTTCTTTTTTCAATTAAAAAGGTGTCTTAGAAGGGTCAAAAACAGTTCTAAATGCTTGGATTCGTCAGAGGACCCCCTAAATCATGTGCAAACCTGATTTGGCTTTGATCTGACTTTTCGTTAATTTATGGTTAATTTTTTTCCCCGGCCCATAGGAACCAATGGACCTGTCAAAATCTGACAGCTCCATGCTTTCCTATGGGGGAGAAAACAATTCGCCATAAATTAACGAAAGTTCAGATCAAAGCCAAATCAGGTTTGCACATGACTTAGGGGGTCCTCTAACGAATCCAAGCATTTAGAACAGTTGCTGTGTCTTCATTAATTTTTTGTGAATTTTTTCTTCCCCCATAGGAAATAATGGAGCTGTCAGATTTTGACAGCTGTCAAAAGTTGGGGGGAAAAAATTCACCATTAATTAACGAAAAGTCATATCAAAGCCAAATTAACTTTTGCATCCGTTTTAGAGGGTGCAGAAGCTAATCCAAGCATTTAAAACCATTTTTGACCCTTTTATGACACACTTAATTTTGCAAAAATTGACTTCGCAAAGCCATTGAAATGTATTGAGTCAGCTACAATACATTCCAATGGAGGAAACATTGTATCGTTTAACGATGTTTCCTATGGGTTTTTTCGCTTAAGGACGGCAATCCGTGCCTATTGGAACGGATTAACCGGTTTCCAATGCATTCCTATGGAAAATGGTGTTTCGCATAACGATGTTTCACATAACGTTTTTTTTTAACCAATTAAAATCGTTATGCGAGGCACCACTGTAATGTATAGCAAGTGAAATAGCACTGAAATGACAAGGCATGGTAACCATTAGTTTAGCATTACAGCACCATAGCACTAATAGCTCAGTAGAGATGGAGCCAGTCTACTTTCCTTTGGAAAGGAATTTCACCCTCAAGGTGCTGTTACAGATATGTCTTATGTACTCACCAACATGGATTTTTGGGATGTTGGGACATGCCACCGGCCACTGTTGAAGATCTCAAATTCAAGGCAAGTACCTATGGAAAAAAGTGGTACTTCAGTATCCTGGACTGAACCTGTTTAAGGCTATACAAATGAAGCCCAGCTCCTTCAGCTGAACTCAGAAACAGGTTGGAAGCCAGGGCAATTAGCTTGAGAACAGTGTTGCAGGGTCCCTAAAGACATCAGAAAAGATCTGAGCCAGGCTGTTAATGGCAGGACTTGGAAGTTATTAATTCATAGAGCTGTAATAAATCAGAAGTAACTTGAAAGCAGAGGCAATATCATCCAAAGGCTTTCGAAAGCAGCCACACTTAGAGCACTTTGCTGCATTCAACAAGTGATCCCTTGCCTTGAATTTCCAAAAAGTTCCTGATTCTGCAAGAAGATTAAATGAAGAGAAAAATGTAAGGTGAGGGACTGGCCTCTGAGCTATAGCCTGCCTTTGAGCTTTCATAAATGAATATCAGTCATTACTTTTTGGATGCACATGTATTAAGATGTAGCTTAATACATGCGCATCCAGTACTAATTTATTCATTCTGCATCCTCAGTCAGACTTTTGAGTCTAACTGTTTTATTTTGGGTTAGCTCATGGTAAGACTGGACATTTCTGGTTTTTCTCCTCAACCCTTGCTCTTTTTTGTATCACCTAGTTGTCTACAGAATTCTGGAAAACAGCATGTTTCTGTGGCATTTTGATTGGTTTTATTATTAGCATTGTCCAACTATGGATTTTGCTGGGGTTTTTTTTTCCTGCCATGGTCCAGCTTTGCTATTTAAAACCAACCAACCTACCCTAAAAGTAGTCACAAATAAAACTTTAAAATAGCAAAGACTAAAATATCAAAACAACTATGGAAAGGGTTGGAAAAAAAAATACTGTACTCAAAGAGACATAAATAGCTGTAAGACATAACTTTGAGATACATCAGATAACATGTTTAAAAAGTCTGAGGTGATCATAAAAAAGTGCTCTGTTCTGGTGCCAAGGTGAAGTGAAGAATCAAGGGCCAAAGCAGAAAATTTGTAATTGAATAACAGAGACTTCATTTTCCTAAAAGCAAAAGCAAACACCATAAATAGTGTCATTAGAGCTGAAAGCATGTTAGTATTGGAGAGATATGATTTAGTCAGATGTTCATTTTTGAGAAATCAAGACTTCAATGGAATCCTCTCCTGAGGTCCAAAGACCAATCACAAAACAAAACATGCTTATTTGAAAATTACTTGAGATACAGAATGTCCTGCTATGCTCTTGGATATTTTCAGTAGTTTTGGAATTCCATTTTCTACTCATGGATCGGTAAGAGCTACCTCTGCTCTCAGACAACTGCATCTTTGCAGGAGAGGGAACAAGTGTTTTTCTACAAGCTGTGAGACTCATTTTATGGCAGAATGTGTTGAGAAACATTGAATGGTTATAATCTCTTCTTCATACACATCTATTAAAATTAAGTGTCTACTTATAATAAATATGAGTTTTAATTTGGCGGCTGAGTAGTCATCTAAATGGGCTGGTGAACCATTTCCCTTTCTATTGTTTTTACTATTCTCCTTTATAATATCATAAATTATCACACCTGTGAGAAGATACTACATAAAGGTTAGAAGGAGAAATAATAAATGTAAAGGGCATTGGTTTTTCCTGGACCCTGCAAAATCTATGCCTTAACAATGAATGTGCAGAAAGTAATGCAATGCATTCTGTGGCTTCTAATACTGTGCCTCTTCCCCCACTGGGTTGCAGTTCATGCACAATGCTGTGTTGTGAGTCAGGAACTCCTGCAAAAGTACTGTGTGAAGAGCTTGCATGCAGATCATGGAAGAGTTACTTTGTTCAGCTGCAATTTCCAGATTCCCCTAGGCAGCCCAGCTGGCAGCTGTTCTAAACCTAGGAGAGATTCTAGAAGCTATAATTCAAAAAAGTAACTTTTCCAAGCTCTTCCACTGCAGGCTAATCAATTGCAAGAGACATTTGTTCCTCACAGTGTGCAAAACACACAGGCTAAAATCCAATAGCGAGTCACAACCAGCATAGACCCACTGAATCATTGAAATGTATGTAGATGACTGAGCAAATCCCTACTGTTTCAATGGACCTACTCTAGTTGCCACTTACTACAGGATTTCAGCCACAGATTCCTGAGGTACATGCAGGTAAGCATTAGGAATTCCATTCCTAATTTTCTACCTCCTGTTCAACAATCCATAAGCATCCTTGAGTCCCCAGATGTTCTTAGACAGAAACTCACAGAAGCCTTCACCACTAGCTGTGCTGGTCAGGATTTCTGGAACTTGTTGTCCAAGAACATCTGGGGGACTCAAGGTTGGGAAGTCCTGCTCCAGAGGTTATTCTTCTGTAAAATATGGGGTCTTCCCCACCCCACGTCCTCTGAAACCTTCCTTTTGTATGTAGATGGTGGTGCTTGAAATACATAAGGATCTATGCCCTTTAAGAATAAATATATGACTCTATTCTAATTGCATATACAAGTTTTTCTTATTTAAATTGTGTTGGATTGATGAAGAACCTGGACTGATGGGAAAGTAAAAGTTGTTCTGCAGTTGCTGGCTACCATCTGTGCAGTTCCTTCTTTGGCTATGAAATCACTGATTAGCATTAAATTAAAGGAAACGTATTGTCCCTCGGTTCCTGTCTAATGTAACTATCTCTGACAGTCACTGCTGGGAAAAGTAGTTGGAGATACTCTGCTTATCATGACTGATGTGGACTCCATGGATACGTTGTTAAGGCTTATTTTCTGGATATATGGGAAAGCGATGCAGAGAATAGCAGAAAGATAGATAGTATTTGGCAGGGACAGTTCCACTGGGTTTTGCTGACAGCTCTTTAATTAGGGTAACATTAGGGGAAAAAATCCAGTAGCTCTAACCCACATGGACAGAACATTTCAGTCTTGTTTGTAGTGATACTGAATGCTAAGCTAGATCATTGTTAATAACAGGAGTACCTGCCTTGTATGCTGAGTGTACCAACAAACTAAATCAGTTATTGCTTATATTTTGGAAGGTGCAGTGATGCTCTGAGAAGGCCCCCTAAGATGGAAACAACAGCCCAAAAGATGCAGAGCTAGGCACACTTTGGGAGTTTATGAATACCACTATGAAGAGATCTGGGTCCATACCTATCAGACGGATAAGTACGTCTGCTGAAAGTTGTGGTGCAGTTTTTTTTGTTTTTTGCAATATAAAGTATCAAAGTGCATTCTGAAATGTATACTGTATTTGGGGCAGGGGGAAGTGTATTTAGAAATGTGTATACTATATTTAGCTGGCTGGCTGGCTCAGTGGTTTGTGCAGAGGTTGAGAGTTTCAATCCCCAATGTGCTTCCTGTGAGTAGAGCCAGCCTATGTGGCCTGGGGCAAACTGCCCAGTCCCAGGGCATCCCCAGAAGAAGGGAATGGTAAACCATTTCTGAGTATTCTCTACCTGGAAAATCTAGAAAAGGGTCACCATCAGTTAGAATTAACTTGAGCACATGATGATTAATATATTATATTTAGAAAATATATTTAGAAATGCTTTGGAAGGCAGCTTTTCATACAGCTTTTTAGAAATGCACGAAGGAATGCAGAACTGGGACTGAACTCCTTTCTGACTGAAGACATGTAATAGTGAAACAGGAGTTTGGAGAATTTACTTTTTTTAGACCACTGCTCTCAGAATCCCTCATGCAGCACTGCCACAGACTATGCAGGCTGCGGGATTCTGGAAGTGCAGTCCGCAAAAGTAATTTTTAAAATCTCTGAATGAAAGAAACCAGAAACAGACTAATTCCCTCACCAGTGAGGAAGCAAGGACGTAGGTAGTAACTGACTGCTCCACCAGCTGTTATTGTAGATGGGCAACTTCCAGACCCTTGATCGCCCTCTTTCCTGTTCTTCATCTTTCACTAAAACTTGAACTGGACTGGTCTTCAGACTGAGGACACATTCAAAAAGAGAGAGTCTTTGTAGTGGTAAGGGATTCATCCATACTTTTTTGCTACAACATATCCAGACAAGGAAGAAAAAAAATGTTCTTCATGTTACAGGTTTGCAACATGCCCAGAAAGGGTTGAAAAAGATTAATCTTGTGAGAAAGGAGGTGCTACTGCAGATGACTGATAGGTGTTAGCCATCCAGACTTGTTGAGGGACCTTTAAATTGCTATCAGGAAGTTTCTTTTCTTTTCTTGTTGTGTAGCTACAAGGCTGGAAGGAGCAGTGACTGAGAGATTGCAAAATAGTATACAGTACTAGAATTCTATAAAGCAGCATGGCTATGCATGCAATAAGGACAGTTTCAGATCGATGAATTGGAGAGGTTTATTTGTTCAGTGCAGGTTGACTATGGAAGACTCATGTTTGTTTAATAAACTTGTGCCCAGGGAAAGAGCCCTGTGAGGCTCCCTTTCCATTGTTTTATTTTCTCCTGATTCTTCTGTACTCTTTTTTTCCTCCTTAATGTATAATAAAGCTTAACTTTTCCTTAGGGAAAATCCATCCTACCCATTGCCTTATCTGTTCTGCACATTTACCAGAGACTTCCCCAGTTAATAAAGGGAGAAGCAAGCGTGTAGGGCTTCAGTTTTTAAAAAAATTAAGTCTCACATCCCAGGAAGTGAAATATATTTCCAAAGGTGGGAGTGCTGTGGGCAGCTTTAATAACAGTTGCGATAATTGAAGTTATCTGTCTGTTGTCCTAAGCATGGGTCAGAAGGAATATCTTTAGAATGCTCTGCCACCACTTAAAATCAAGGATGGTTGTCCTTAAAATACCACATGCAGCCATCCAAATGGCCCCCTACTCCACCTCACAGTTGGGAAGTAAGGAGCTTATGTTATTTCATGGCTACAGAAGTACTATCTCCAGGAAAAAGACTTGGACTCACTCCCCACCCACCCCACAAAAAAATTCCTTAATTAACAGCTATACTTTTATATGCAGTGGCCAAAATCATATTAGCAGTCATGGAACCTAAGTGCTCTGCAGGTGAAGTATGTCACAATTTTTCCCATAATCTGTATTACAAACAATGAGGCTGCACAAGCCTCTAGTGAATACAGCCTGGCACATAGAAAGATGTGCAATGAGTGCTTGACCATGTGCAGAAAGAAAGAAAGAAAGAAAGAAAGAAAGAAAGAAAGAAAGAAAGAAAGAAAGAAAGAAAGAAAGAAAGAAAAGAAAAGAAAAGAAAAGAAAAGAAAAGAAAAGAAAAGAAAAGAAAAGAAACAGGATTCTCCTGGTCTTTATTTTAAAGCAGTATCTTTGAATTAAGGAAGTCTTTCTGAAAGAGGTGGGCAATCTGCAGCTCATCAGACGTTGTTCCACTTCACCTCCCATGATCTCTGATCACTGGATAGGGCTGATGGGAGCTGGAGTCAAACAAAATAAAGTGTACAAAAAGTCATAAACAACTGCAACACTTTCCACAGTTCACTCAGTTATATATAACAATGTTAGTTCATATTGTTCATCTCTGCTTCCATATCTTACTTTGGTTTGTACTGGATGTACCAGCAATTTTAAGTAGTGGTTTGAATGACAGTTGTGTACCACCTCCTTCTACAATGAATTTTTGGAACATTTAGTGCCATTCCAATGCCTTTTGAAAAAATGTCATTTGAGCAAAATGGGATTTTAGAAAGGATTTCCAGACTCCTCAAATTTCCATCCAGAAATCACACAACTGCAAGAACAAAAACTGATCATAAAGTATGTCTTACTACTTAATTACTGTTTGTACTGGTGATTATTTCCCCATTGAATTCAGCAGTTTATATCTATTAGACAACAATTTATCTATGAATCTACCTCCCCTCAACAACCAAGTTAACTATGTATTCTTGCTGTCTCAACAAGCTTGCATTGCCAAATTTGGCATTGCTCAGACACTGATGACCTCCCCATGGCCATTCACAATAATCCTCAAATGTTTATATGAATGTTTCTGCAAGGGTTACTGCCGACTTAAGCTGTTATAAATGTCCATTCCAAATTGTATCTCTAGTACATAACATATACCTAATATTTTCTCCATTTTTCCAGCTACAGAGCCTGCAGCTTTTCAACAACACAAAGGCTTTTCCAACTGCACATTAAAACAGAAGAAAAGCCACAAGATACAAAAGCTATTGATTGTACTTTCCAAGCACATTACTTTTCTTATGTAACAATCTCTTTTAAAGGCACCCCAGACATCTTCCAAGGAAAACAGCAACTTCAGATGCTAGATGCTTTTGGATTATAATAAGAACTATCATAAAACATGAGGGGGGGTGTTAGTAGTTAAAGGGCATTGCTTGGGAAATATTTTTAAAATGAATTGTCATATTGAGATGTTAAAGCCAACCATAACTGAGTGGGTAGCTGAATGATACTTTAGCATCATTGAACCACTGTTCAATTATCGCTTCAGCCTGTTGCTATATTAATTCCTCTCTGAAGTAAATTTTCAAAGCTCTGTGGTATGAGAGAAGTGAGCAAGCAGAGATGGAGTTCAGAGAAGAAAAAGGAATGTCTAAGAGTGGGCCTATGCAGAAGGAGAAAAGCAAGTAGGAGGGCTGTGTCTTCACGATGTGATAGTTACAAATCATGACCAACAATTTGCTATGGGTTCAAAGCCATTAATACAGAAAAGGACTAAATAACCTGTCCTCCCTACAGTGGACCCTCTACTTGCGGAATTTATTTATATTTATTTATTTATTGGACTTATATACCGCCCCATAGCGCTACAAGCACTCTCCGGGCGGTTTTTTACAATTTTTAAATTATACAGGCTACACATTGCCCCCCCAGCAAGCTGGGTACTCATTTTACCGACCTCGGAAGGATGGAAGGCTGAGTCAACCTTGAGCCGGCTACCTGGGATTTGAACCCCAGGTCGTGAGCACAGTTTTAGCTGCAGTAATCCGTATAAGAAAAGTGGCTGCAGGTTGAAAACCGACCGTTTTTGCTCCATTTTTGTTCTATTTTGGGTTTTTTCTTGGTCTGTAGGTAGATTCTCAGGCTGCAAGTCGAACCTACATTTTACAGCCAGAGAGGTCTGTAACTTGAAAAGTCTGTAAGTCGAGCCGTCTGTTAGTCGTGGGTCCACTGTACTTAGAATTGCTCTACAGCAAGCAATGTGAAGGGTCCTTTGGGTGAACGCATGAAGGAAGAAGCATTCTTTTCTGAAGGACCCAATATCTCTTTATTTCAGTGGCCAGCTAAGCCAGAGGTTGCTAAACAGCCTCCTCAGACATTCTTGAACTACAACTTTTATAAGTCCCTGCCACTGACTGTGCTGGTGAGGGCTTCTGCCAGCTGTAGTCCAAAAACATCTGGAGCCCAGTGTTTGGGAACCACTGAATGAGACAAACATTTCCTAGAGCCACAAACTGAGAAAGGTCTCTGTATCAGATCAAAGCCCTTATCCTACAGCAGGAGTAAGGACAATGTGTTCTTCCAGGTGCTGCTAGACTGAAAGCCCCATTAGCTGTAGCTCTCCCCAGGGCCAATGGCAAGAATGCTGGGAGTTGTAGTCCAAAAGCACCGGAGGAAGGTAAACTTTAGAAGGTGGGGAGCAAAGTATCTTAGGGCTTTCATTGAAATAATGAAATGGACTTTGCCAGCTGAGTAACAGCCATGAAAAGTCAGTTGGGATCTTTGTGAATCTCAGTTGTGAATGAGTGCACCACTTGCCTTTTTGCAATACCAGGGGACTGCACAGTTACCTTTACAATACCCAGAGACCTTTGGGTAGTGTGGGCGGCATACAAACAAACAAACAAACAAACAAACAAACAAACAAACAAACAAACAAACAAACAAACAAACAAACAAACAGTAATGAGGGAGTGAATCACAGATAGTTCAGAAAGGAGACGAGGCTAAACGGAGCAGCAGGCTTTATGTGGTTGTTATTATCTGGGGCAAGCCCTTGATGACATCTTCTGCTGTTACAGCCTGTTTTCTATGGCACATGTCATTTAGCTAGAAGCACATATCACTGCAGCAGGCCTTATGAGGCACGGAGCAGCAAAGGGCAGCAGGAAATGCTATGAGGTGGTGAACTCTCATCCTTACCAGGCAATCTGTGACTGTTATGCCAGCTAATATATTGCATCCTCAGGTCAACAACACTTCCTGGAGAGGGGCTTTGTGACTCGAATCAAAAAACAGAAAGGGTCCCACATTCTGACTCCCGACTCCCATAAAGGCATGACAGCCACTTTAGAGAGGCAGGTGCCACTCCCATCACTCACTGCCTCATCTTTCTTTGGCAAGAGCGGAGTGGGGCAGATGGACTAGTCTCTCTGAGGCTCAGTATTAATACAGATACAGAGGTATTTAGCTTAGCTGAGGATGGACCAGCAGCCAGGCCACCCCCTTGTGCCTCCTACCACAGAAACAGCACAAGCCTGCTTGCTGAGATGTTAGCCTTTGGTAATGCCAACCAGACTAAAGATGACAGATCAGCTCAAGTTCCTGACTGGGGAAAACCTTTTGTTGGCCTTTCCTGATTTGCCTGTGGTAGGTGCTCTGGAAGGAGGGCTGCCCCTTGCCCAGGGTTAAGGACTACCTCAGGAGGTAGTCTGGTTATATTTGTTTAGGTATTTGCCCTTTGTTTTACTTGATGGCTGTCTTTCAGACTCATGAAAGGGCACACAGCCAACAACTTACTACTGTTGATTGCTTTTAAGGCAATAATGTTTATTTATTTATTTATGCAGCGTTCTACATAAGAACACCCAAGCCAATTTACAGGATAAACAAATTAAAAAGAATAAAAAGACAAGATGAGAGACAACAAGAAAGATAACTGCATTCTAAAAAATTTTCTAATCCTCCCACCAGCCTGGAATGCAACGTAATTTGGAAAGAGTGGGCACAATGCAGGAAAGGAAATTTAAGGCAATGTCAATTTATTTTATTCTGCAAACAATAAAATGTCTTTGTTGACCTCTGTCTGTGCATGGTTTGCAAGGTCAGCCTGCTGGATTTTACATGACTAGCACTTTTTGTGCATCATCCAAAGTGAAGTTGGCCAATGAGATTGTTTCTGTCCTAGAGAACCAGCTTTCTCACTTTCTTCCCTGATGTCTTTCATGCACAAAGCTTGCAGATGAGCGGTGTCTGCTTTACTTAGGTTGCAGAAATGATCTACAAGCAGCTAACCCCAGTTTTTTCTCTGGGTGCTGATTTTCTTATTACACTTCCTGGAACACAGAAAGCTGGTTTGAGCTTTGGAAATTTCCTGTTTATTTATTTTTATTTTTTTATTTTATTTTATTTTATTTTATTTTATTTTATTTTATTGATTGATTGATTGATTGATTGATTGATTGATTGATTGATTGATTGATTGATTGATTTATACGCCACCTATCTAGTCAAACGACCACTCTAGGCAGCTTCTAACATACATAACACAACATATAAAATAAAACAACATATTTATATATCAATATATAGATTATTCAAGATGAAAAGAAAAATAAAAGAACCAGAAAAAAAGAAAGGAAAAAAAAAGAGACTCAGGTATTAACTGGAGGGAAGGCCTACTTGCCAGATAAACAAATTTACTATATCCTGGTGTTGGGCAGATGCATCTATGCAAGGTTCAAAGAGGAAATAGTAGAGGACAGTTGACTGGTTGTGAAGGTAAGGCTATCAGGAGATCAAGTCAGCAAGAAGTCAACAGGCAAGAACAGAAGAGAAAGCAGACAGAGATTGGATTATTCACAAAGAAGCAACACATGCAGAAGGTTCAAGACTACCAGAAGTCCAGCTACAGGCAAATGATGTCCCCAGTCATCTTCTCAACCTCTGACTGAGCCGACGTGTGCATCATCCAGGACTCAGCAGCAGATTTTTGAACATCAGTTCTTCCTCTTAAGAAGATCCCTTACTCAAAGGGGGGTTTCTACAGCGAAGCATGAATAATTGTGAGGCATTGCCTCACGTCTGGCTTGTGCCTTTGTCTGGCAAAGCCCTCTTGGACTGGGAGGAGGCCCTTTCCCCTCGTTGATATCCATCCCCCAGGTCCCTGCCTCTGCAGGAGGAGATTCTGCAATCTCTCAGACAGTCCCAGGTCCTCAGCAGCTGCCTGATCCTCTAAGCCAACTGGCCCTGGCGATTCAGGGTCCTCAACTCAAGAGAAGTCCTCCAGTGATACGCATAATACTTATCACGTGTGCAATTCCATTTTTTTAAGCTGAAGACTGCACAGCACAGCTCACAGGATGATGCATCAGCTGTAATTGCTCACAGGGGTGACACAGAAGCACTTGCCTTAGAGTGTATGCATTGTCTGTGATGCTGTACGTGTCTGGCTGTTCAGATTTTGCACAGCGGGCAGCCTGATAAGAGGTGGTAGGGCTCTGTTGATCTCAGTGGGGTAACTCCATATGCTCCTTCAAGCAGGGTTACATCTGTAACCTGCAATGGCAGTGCACCTGCATATGGGAGCCTGCTCTTCTCTTAGGAAATAAAAAATTGAACTCCCAGAATGCCCCAGCCAGCAAGGGGCATTTAGAAACTGAAGTTAAAAAAAAACTTAGCCAAGCTGTCAGTTTGAATGCTCCATTTAAACTTTGATGGTTGGAGAAATATGTGTTAGAGACAGCATCCTTATTAACTAATAGTCTGCTGTGCAATCCTGGATTTGTAAAATACAGCAATAATCCCCAGTATCTTTATTTTTTGCTCTGTTGTCTGCAGCATCCCTGGTTTGTTCTCAGCGAGCAAACACTCTCCCACTAACAGTGTTCTCTCACTGCTCATAGTCACAGTGCCCTAGGGTAAAATGCTATCACATTTCAACTGGGAATGGTTATTTTCTCTGGGCACGTTTCATTGACTTGCCTGTTATGTGCACAATTTCAGGACATTGTTAACTTGCTGGATACACCAAGGCCCTTTTTCTGCCAGATGCAACCAAGACCTCAAAGGACTTTGGAAACACAATAGCAATGCATGAAAATCTAAATAGCTGCTCAAGGATTTGCCTGGTATTTGTCTTCTTCTAGCTTTGCTAATGAGCCTCTGCCCTCTGCCAGATGGCAAGAAGCTGCTGAAAAAGGTAGAAGACAGAACAAGAGAACAGAATTGAGTAAAGGAATATTAGAAGGCTGCCTTTGTAGTTGGTCCCTGCATTGTAACCTTGAGCAATTTCCAGCTCAGAAGTCTCATTAAAGTGGATGGAAATCAGAAAGGGGGTCATGAAGGGAGCACATTGGATAGAGCTAGCTGGAATTGCTGCAGGAATCATAGTATTAATCAGAGATGAAAGACTCTAAAAATGCAGCAGCGGAGCTGTTCTTTGCTAAACCTGAGAAGAAACAGAGGAACTAGAAGGTCATAATGGAGTAAGGTAAAGATAAAGGTTCCCCTTGACATTTAGTCCCGTCGTTTCCTACTCTAGGGCATGATGCTCATCCCCATCTCCAAGCCATAGAGCCAGCATTTGTCTGAAGACAGTTTATGTGGTCATGTGGCCGGCGTGACTAGACACGGAATGCCGTTACCTTCCCATCATGGTGGTACCTATTTATCTACTTGCATTTGCATGCTTTCGAACTGCTAGGTTGACAGGAGCTGGGACAAGCGATGGGAGCTCACTCCGTCATGTTGGGTCGATCTTATGATGGCTGGTCTTCTGAACTTGCAGCACAGAGGCTTCTGTGGTTTAACCCACAGCGGCACCACGTACCACTCATAATGGAGTCCTAATAAACAAATTACCTGTATAATGACTTGGGTACGAGACCTGCTGACATTTCACAGGAGTTTCTTTCAAAACATGGGCATTGAGTGATTGCGTGATGGTCTGGTGTAATTAGCCAGCTGCAGATACAGTCATGTGAAAGCTTGCTATTTATATTATTTTGCTATATTTATGCCCTGCTTCTTCTCCACCTGAGTTGGAGGTGGCATACATGTTTCTTCCTGGTTGCAATATCAGAACGACATTGGGAGGTGGATCTGGACAAAAGAGCATGACTGGCATAGTGACTTCTTGGCCATGCGGATTTGAGCCCTGATCTCTTAAAGTCTGACCACTACACTGCACTGGCTTTGATGGAGCTTGAAAAAGACTCTCTCAGATCACAACTCCCTGAACCTCCTCACTAGCATAACTTCTCCATGCTCTGATAAACAAACCCATTTCCCACTTGTATTATAATAACCTTCCTAAATGACAGGATTTTGCTGGGAAAGATCCTAGCACAGGATCCTTGCAGCTGGGCCTGCTGTATGTGCACACACTCCCACTGCTCAGCTAAGTATCAGGGGCATGCGCACACTCAGCAGGCCCAGCACGCTGTCTGTCGGGATGGTTGCTGTGGCAGTGGTAGCGAAGGCTTCAAGAGAAGGTAGGGAGGTGATGGGAGCAATGGGAGTGTGAGTGGGGGGCAGCCGGGTGGCACCCCGGCATGAACCCCCCAAAAAACAAACTGCAAACTGGTTTATTTTTCGGGGTTTCATGATAGTTTGTGGTTCATGGGTGGCTATGAACATTCACGAAGCACCGGTTTTCCGATTACTGCCCTTCTCTAATCAGCACCCTATCCACCACTAAGGACTGTAGCTAATATCAAGAGAGAATTTCCCACACAGCCTTGCGTCACAATTTTCTGCTAATCTTTTATGTTAGTCTGGAAGCCTGCACCTTGATTAGAGCATTCATAAAGGCTATCAGAGTGGCAGTTAGAAAACAGGAACGTAAACAGCCTAAGTTAAATATCTAGTCTAGTGCTGGCAAAGTACAGATGGCACATACAAAACATACAAATTTATTTCAATCCCCATGACTCCCTTTGAGGTAGGATAGAGTGGAGGAGAGTGAATGGTTCAAAGCCATCCAGTAAGTTCGTGGCTCAGCAGGGATTTGAACATGTTATTTCCAAGATTTCAATCCAGCCCTCTAACCATAACACAGCACCTCCTCTCACTTGTACTGTTAGGCAAGTCAAAAACGAAGAATAGTTATTCTTCATACATATGGTACACTCCTGGGATGTTTGGTGGCCTTTTCATGTAAATAGTTACCAGACATTAAGTGTTGTAGCTGTCAAGACACCAGGATTTACAGCTTTCACTGGGCACTGCTAGTGACAAAAATGTTGGATCGGTTAATATACCGTACAGTTTACTAAACTTTCCATTGCCTAGAAAGAAGAGAAGAAAGAGTATCTTATTGTGCATATGGCAAAACTGGGATTTGAATCGTTGGCCTTAAGGGCAGGCTTGTATTTTTTAAAAAAATTAATCTATTTTTTATTACAGAAAAAAAATCATCATCATCATCATGTGACATCAAGTCTATTCTGATGTATTCTAAGCTTTAGAACAAGATGGAGGTCAATGGCCCCTCCATCGGCGGCTTGGGAAACTCCCTCTCTTTTGGGATGTGTGTGACTCTCACCGCGATGAGTGAGGTTTGCAGCTTGGGAGTACATCTGGACCCGGCGCTCACCATGGAAACCCAGGTGGCGTCAGTGGTCTGCTCCGCCAATTACCATCTGCACCAGATTGCCCAGCTGCGTCCCTATCTTGATGGTGGGGCCCTCACCACTCTGGTCCATGCGTTCATAATCTCGAGATTAGACCACTGTAATGTGCTCTACACGGGGCTACCTTTGTGATTGGTGCAGAAGCTTCAGATGGTGCAGAATGCAGCAGCCAGGGAACCGGGGTAAATTACTCCAAATGGGATAAAAATGAAAATCCCAGGGGTAATGAGGACGGTTGCGGCAGCGCAACCATCTTCATTACCCCCAGGCATTTTATTTCTGACAGTACTGTGTGTAAGTGGGCATTCCGTCGCGGGGAGAGCGAGCCCTGGCGAGGAACTGCACAGGGCACCCACCTGCCCTCTTCACCTCCAAAGTGGGGGTGGGAGGGCAGCAGACTGGGCCAGCTGGAATGTTTGCCTGATGGAGCCCTGGCCAGGGCTCTCCTTCCTGCCCGCGCCCATCCGCCTGGTGCGCTGGTGAGGAGGCCCCCTTCCCACCCTGCCTCACCTGAGCTCATGGCTGGTGGACCTGCTGGCCCTGCGGTGCCCGCCTCCCCTCACCAAGGACGCGATTTCCCAGTGGCATGGCGGCTCCAAATTGGCTGCTCAGGCAACAGCGGCAGGTCCTGAGCGAGTGCAGAGACAGGAAGGGGGGGTCGGTGGTGGATGGCGAGAGCAGAGGGGCGGTGCTGGGAGGGGGCAGGATAATGTTGGCGTACATACATTTTTAGAGGAGTAAAAGATAAAAAAGTTCCCTGACCCCTGACTTAATGGGCCGAGAAAATACCAGCCTATCTCTCCCACTCTGGCTGCCTTGCTTTGGCTGCCCATTTGTTTCCGCATTGATTTCAAAGTGTTAATGATGGCATACGAAGCCCTAAACAGTTTAGGACCTCAATACCTAGCAAAATGCCTTCTCCCACCTAGATCTACTGGAGTCACTCGCTATAGCCAGGAAAGACAGCTGAGGGACCTAACACCGAGAGAGAGGCCCAGAAAGAAAGAACAAGAAACTGGGCCTTCACAGCAGTGGCCCCTCGACTTTGGAATAGCTTGCCATCAGAGATCTGCCTGGCATCTCTCTGGGTGTTTTTAAGAGTCAGTTAAAGACTTGGCTTTTTAGGCAGGCCTTCCCTCCTGTCAATACAGTACTTGACTTTTACTTTTTACTTAATCTTTTGTTTCATATTCTCCATCTTGATTCATATTAATGTTGTCAATGTAAATCATTGTTTTAATTGTTTTTATGAATAATTTATTGTGAGCTGCCCTGAGTAGACGTATGTCTAGAAGGGTGGGATAAAAATCTAATAAATAAAGTAAATATAAAATAAAATTTATAGAATTTTCAGGGTATAAAGTCCCCACAAGTGGTTTGCTGGTTCCTACTTTTGAAGCACTTCAGGACAATGCAACCTGTCCGTGGCTGCACAAGTGGCAAGAGATGTAAGCCCCATTAGCTATACACACTCCAAGTGATCGCAGCTGGCCTCTCTCTAAGGAGGAAAGTAGGGCTTTGAACTCTAACCCACTGACCTGTATCAGCTCTAAAACCTAAGGAAGAACAAAGGGGCTGAAAAAGCAAATGATGGAAATAGAAGTACTATAGTAGTGATAGGAAGAAAATATTAAACTTCCATGAAAGGTTTCCAAAAGCCGAAAGTATTTATCCATACGAAGTTTGTTTGTTTATTCACAATATTTTAACCCACCTTTCTCCTTAAAGAGGACCTAAGGTGGCTTACAACATTTAAAGGATAGTATTTAAGATTAGTAATGAGGGGTATACAATATTAAAATGATCACTGAATATGTCTTTATATATAAGGTTCTCAGTTTTATTGACTAAAAGGAGGTACAGTATCTATTTATATTTCCCATGCTCTAGTATAAATCATTGAGACATAGTAAGGATATGAAGAATCTATTTCCACTGGTGGTTGACCTCCAGGAGACAGACAGGCAATTTAAAAGCATGTTAAGTGTCAGTGAAAGTCAGAGAATGCTGGAACATTTCTGGTTAGTTTGAATGTAGCATTCTCTTGTAGCCAGAATGGCATGATGGCAAACAGCTGATAAAAGCATATGGCTCTAAGAGATGTCTCAGGTGATTTACACAACTAAAAAGTTGCTGTTAGTTTTCTTTCTTTCTTTCTTTATTCATATCAGAATGTGGCACAATTCAAAATGATGTACGTAAATGAAATATAGGTAAAATTAAAAACAAATTAAAATGTTAAGATAATTAGACTACTTTTGACTTCAATAGCATTATGCTGACCATTTGCTATGTCTCCTTTTGTAAATGTGGAGGGGCATAAATTGCATGGACGTAAGTGCTTCATTGATTGAATTTCTCCACAGTCACAGAAAATATATCCTGTATTCAAATAGCCCCATTCTATTTGAACTTGCTACTTCACTTCGAAGTCTATTAAGTATTTTCCAGACATTGAAGGGGCCCCCTTGAAGAGCAGAGGAGCACTGAGAGAATATTCAGGAGTCCCGTAGGGCCTAGACAACACTGTGCAGCTGGCCAATCCCTCACTTCCAGACGTGTTGCACTGTAAAATGATTATAAGTTGCAGCTTAAGATCCATCGATACAGCAGGTAGGAAGTAAAGGCCATATTCTCTTGATTAATTAAAATTGATTAATCCAATTTCTCATGCCATTCATTCTTGAAGCCCGCATGTCATATGTATAAACCCACAGCAAATATTTGTGAACAGTTATTGTGGGTTTCTTTTCCTGTATTGGTTCAATGACTGTTTCAAAGAGTGAAGGAAATTGTGAACAGTCAGTATTTATATACCAGTTACTTTGGGGGAGGGTTATCTCTCCACACTCCCCAGTTAGCAGTGGCACTGAGATTCTGGGATTTGTAGTCCAGAAAAGTAATTTTTCCAACCTCTGATCTCTAGGAGTGACGGGTGGGGGCTGCTTTCTCCAGCTGTCTTCACCTGCTGACACAGTCGCAACCTTCTCTTATGTAAAAAATATTTTTGTCATTGGAAATTGTCAAACATCATCATCTTTATTAGGGAAGCTACATCACTCAGCTTGGAGGGCTGCACTTAATCAAGCCAATTAGCAATTTAATCTTGTTAAAAGCCATGATAATGGCATCATTATCAAATCAAGTGGCAATATGAAGATGTCAGTTTAATAGCTGATAATAACCCCTTTGATATGGAAGCGAACCATCCAGCCTCTGAATGGAAGCTTTTGGCGCTCTGCTCACCTCTCCAGTCTCTTTCTAATAGGAATAACTTTTTCAGCTCTGTAGGCATCCCTTTTGTGCAATAACTTTTTGCAGTGAGAAGCACTCTGAACAGAAGCACTCTGTAGCCAAGAACAGGGTTCCCTTGTCCCTTAGACCCATGAGAGATCTTGCCTTGGAAGCTTTTATGAGGGTCGGGGGGGGGGAATCACTTGACCCAGTTAGGGGAACTAAAAGCCTTTCTGGTCAGTGCGAACCTCATTTTCTCTTTTGGCCAGAATGGTGTAATGGAGAACAAGCTGAGTCCCTTTAGAAGAGGGCCTTGTTGTTAGCCATGCTTTCTAAGGCCCACTTGACCATCCCTCTCCAGGATGTCTGGCTCAAGGTCAGAAACCACATTATCTGGGTTGTCTGGGACATCCATATCTTTCTGGTATACTTCCTCTGTGTATTCTTGCCAGCTCTTCTTGATGTCTTCTGCTTCTGTGAGGTCCCTACCATTTTTGTCCTTTATCATGTCCATCTTTGCACAAAAGGTTCCTTTAATATTTTCCTCTATATCTCTGCACTGTTCATTTAAGAAGGCCCTCTTGTCTCTCCTTGCTATTCTTTAGAAGTCTGCATTCCATTTTCTGTAACTTTCCCTATATCCCTTGCATTTTGTTTCCCTTCTCTTCTCTGCTGTTTGTAAGGCCTCATTGGACAGCCACTTTGCTTTCTTGCATTTCCTTTTCTTTGGAATAGTTTTTGTTGTTGCCTCCTGTACAATGTTACAAGCCTCTATCCAAAGTTCTTCAGGCACTCTGTCCACCAAATCTAATTCAGATTCCTTAAATCTGTTCTTTACTTCCACCATGTATTCTTAAAGACATAATCCCATTGGTGACTTAAGCATGCATAAGAAAAATCATGTAAGTTGCAGCAGTGAATAACCCCCAATTAGTAAGGTGCTTGTTGAATTTTTGGTCACAAATTAGCTCCTACAATGGGAGTACATCCAGGAATATGACTGACATCTCATTGTTAAGTGATTTTGCTTATGCATATGTGAATTGCCTATAGAGTTCTGGCCACTGGCTCTTTTGAACCTTAGCAACAAACCTTGGAAAAGACCTTGATATTAGGAAAGTGTGATGGCAAGAGGAGAAGCAGACGACAGAGGATGAGATGGTTGGGCAGTGTCATCGAAGCTACCAACATGAATTTGACTCAACTCCGGGAGGCAGTGGAAGACAGGAGGGTCTGGCATGCTCTGGTCCATGGGGGTCACGAAGAGTTGGACACGACTAAACGACAACGACGAACAAACATCAGGTCAGCTGCTGTTCATTGCCCTCAGGATCCAAATAGAGTGCTTTTTTCTTCCTCACCAAAAGAAACAAATTGTGTGATTCCACCTGACTCAAAATTATACAGATTAAGATGTTCTGATGATACAGCATGTTAGGACATCACAGGGCATTCTGAACATTTACCACTTTAAGCAAGAGAGAGTACAAGATTACACAGAGGTGCTGCAGCCCATGTATCTGCTGCACCACAGACTCTGAAGCCGGAAGCATGACTGGAAAACATTAGAGCCCAATCCGTTATGGCAGACAAAGAATTCCTTCTTGCTCTGGTCTTGTAGACTGATATATTATGGCAGGTTAATGTTGTAAGACTTATCTGTTCAACAGGTTTACAATCCTTCTCTTCCATACAAAGTCAATTGAATTATTCTAGCATTTCTGGAGTTCTGAGGTATGGAATGTGGATTCTTTCTTAGTCAGAATAGTACCATCCACACACAATGGTGAGCTATCAGCAGATTGGATAGACAATAATACTTAGATTTTTTTGTCATGTGTTGTCCAGTTGCATCCAACTTTTGTTTTAAATGGTATGTGAGATGTTTAAGGAGTGATTTTGCCACTGCCACCCCACTTCCCATACCCATCATGAGTTTCCATGAGTGAGTGGAAATCTAAACACAAGCCTCCTGAATCCTAGTTCACTGCAATATCTACTGGGTGCATGGAGGAATGAGACAGAGTAATTTGTAGGAGGACATGGTTGGCTGAGAAACCCTGAAAAGGAGCATTTGACATTCCAACTTGTTATTGCAACATTTAGACTAAAGTAGAATACAAGATGCAGAATAAAAGAGCTCATGGTGGAGGGGCTTGAGTAATTCACAGAAGCTAAGGGCTATGCCATGCAGGGACACCCAAGACGGACAGGTCATAGTGGAGAGTTCTGATTAAACGCAATCCACTTGGAGCAGGAACTGGCAAGCCACTCCAGTATCTTTGCCAAAAAAACTCCATGGACAGAAACAAAAGGCTAAAAAATATGAAGAGGGGCTGTAAGATGGGCCCCTCAGGTCGGAAGGCATTCGACACGCTACTGAGGAAAAGCGGAGGAGAAGTACAAGTAGCTCCAGAGCTAATGAAGTGGTTGGGCCAAAGCCGAAAGGATGCTCAGCTGTGGACGTGCCTGGAAGTGAAAGGAAAGTCTGATGCTGCAAAGAAAAATACTGCATAGGAACCTGGAATGTAAGATCTATGAACTTTGGTAAACTGGATGTGGTCAAACAGGAGATGGGAAGAATAAACATTGACATCCTGGGTGTCAGTGAACTAAAATGGATGGGAATAGGCGAATTCAATTCAGACATTTGTCATATCTACTATTGTGGGCAAGAATCCTGTAGAAGAAATGGACTTGCCCTCATAGTCAACAAAGAGTGGGAAAAGCTGTACTGGGATACAATCTCAAAAATGATTTCAATACGAATCCAAGGCAGGCCTTTCAACATCACAGTAATCCAAGTTAATGTACCAACCGCTGATGCTGAAGAGACTGAAATTGACCAATTCTATGACACATAGTCAAAGCTATGGTTTCTCCTGTAATCATGTATGGAAGTGAGAGCTGGACCATAAAGAAAGCTGGCTGCCAAAGTATTGATGCTTTTGAATTGTGGTGCTGGAGGAGGCTCTTGAGAGTCCCCTGGACTGCAAGGAGATCAAACCTGAGTGCTCACTGGAAGGCCAGATCCTGAAGCTGAGGCTTCAATATTTTGGCCATCTCTTGAGAAGAGAAGACTCCCTGGAAAAGACTCTGATGTTTGGTAACTGTGAGGGCAAGAGGAGAGGGGACGACAGAGGATGAGATGGTTGGACAGTGTCATCGAAGCTACCAACATGAATTTGACCCAATTCCAGGAGGCAGTAGAAGGCAGGAGGGCCTGGTGTGCTCTGGTCAATGGGTCACAAACAGTCGGACATGACTTAACAACTAAACATCAAAAATCATGTAGAGACAAAGAGAACTATTACAATAACCAGTGCAAAACAAGAAATGAGAACAACAAAGTGTGGGAAAACAAGATATTTCTTTCAGATGATTCAAGAAATCAAAGGGAATAGTAAGCTTAGATTAGGAATACTAAATGACTAACAAGGAAACACACTGTCTTACCTGGAGAAAATAAAGAGAAGGTGGAAAGAGAATATTAAAGACTTATGTTGTTGTTTAATTGTTAAGTCGTGTCCAACTCTTTGTGGACCACATGGACCACAGTATGCCAGGCCCTCCTGAAGACCTATACAGAAGAGATTAAAGGGTGATAGACTTCTTTGAAAAGAAATCCTGTGATGAAGAACCTGTAGTTTTAGAAAGTGAAGTGAAAGCTGCCTTGAAAGCAATAGGAAAATAATAAACCTCCAGGGGCAGATAAAATACCTGTACTGTAGAAATATTTCAAGCCATAGGGACAGAATCTGCCAAAATCCTAACAATATGCCAATAAGTATAGATGAGAAAACAATGGCCCACGGACTGGAAATGCTCAATATACATTCCAGTGCCCAAGAAAGGAGATTCTAGACCATTGCTTTAATTTCCCATGCAAGCAAAGGGATGCTCAATGTGTTGCAACAAAGGTATTTTATCTTATTTGAAGTGAAAAATGCCTGATGTTCAATCTGGATTCTGAAATGGATAATGTTGACATTGGAGAAATTGAAGTAGTGAAAGCTTTTGTATACCTTGGTTCAATTATGACTTGAAATGGAGACTCCAATCAGGAAATCAGAAGAAGACTGAGACTCAGAAGGGCAACAATGAAGGAATTAGGAAAGATCAAGTGTAAGGATATGTTATTGGTGACCAAAACTAAGATCTTCTCAATCATATTTCAAATCACACCAGAGGTGTGAAAGCTGGACATTAAGGAGAACTGACAGAGAAGAAATTAATTTGTTTGAAATATGTTGCTCATATGAAGCCTGAACTACCTCTGGAGGCAAGAATGCTGAAACTCAATCTGTCCTACTTTGGGCACCTTTTGAGAAGGCATGGCTCTCTGGAAAAGACAATAATGCTGGGAAAAGGGGAAGGCAGCAGGAAAATAGGAAGAACAAATACGAGATGTATTGACTTCCTAAAGGAAGCCACAGACTTGAGTTTACAAAATGAGGAGGGCTGTTTGAGAACAGAACATTTTGGAGATCTCTCATTCATAGAGTCACCATAAGTCAGAGGCAACTCAATGGAATGTAACAGAAGACAAAAATCACAGGGTCTGGTTGGGCTGCGCAGTTGAGACCTGCATGACTTTGGAGCATGAGCAGGTCTCAGGGAAGGAAAAAGAAAAACTGAACAGTGTTAGCTGTCAGCTTGGGAATAAAAACTCAGCAACACCAATCAGCTCCTGGGGGAAGTGTAATGTGACACTCATCAGACATATAGATACATCAGACTCATTGGGGGGAAAAATCAGATTTTCACTGGGTTTGACCTTTACATCAACTTCACATATACATTATCGAATTAATGCTTCATAGGTAGAATAATGGGGTTATAACATTCAGTGCCAGGCATCCCAGAAAGCTTTGACTGCACGCTGGCTCTTCCAAAATTTCGTATTTGAAAAGGGAATCTGGGATTACTTTTAACAAAATCCTGCCCCCTGGTGATAATTTGGCAGCACAGCATCGATTTTAAAATTGTGCTGATTTCAGGCTAGTTTTTTGTGCTACTTTCAAGAGTGCTCAGAGTGCTCGTTCTGAGCAGATAGGCGGGGTACAAATTAATTAATTAATTAATTAAATAAATAATAATAAAGGTGTGACACTTACAGAGCCCTCTGTATAGGCCATGAGAGCGAAGCAACCTATGTGCTGACATTCTCCAGAAGTGAGAAAAAGTCTTAATTAAAAAAAAAAACTTTGGCCAGGTTGAGACGCTTGATGCTTTGCCTCCTGGATAACGTCTTTAGTTAGCAATTCCTTGCCAGTTATAACAACGGAACTGTGAGCCATATTGGTGTTGCTGCTGCTTCTGTCACCTCTACTTATCATCGTAAAGTGGCAGGTTCAGGTTCAAAAACAATTTAGAAACAAAAAGTTTCTCTCCAAAAGATTTTGCTTTTCGGCTTCTTTTTATACCCAGTCTCTGCTTCTGTTAAAACACACACATGCAGCCACATTCCCACACCCCACCTTGCTCTTTAGAATATTCTCAAGACTGTTTTTCTAAAGGTAAAGACAAATCATCATCATGTCTTTTTGCCTCCTGAAAAATGAAAGAAAATAACCCACTGGCCCCCTCTATTGGCTTGTAGCAGAAACACAGGCACCATTGTAAGCATGGTGATGCAGGGGTGATGTATATTGTATCGTTATAATATTTAATATGTTAGAATCAACTTGATGCACTTTCAAGTCAATTCCAACATATGGTGTCCCTTTCCGTGGTTTCCAGGGGCTCAGAGGTACTTTGCCATTCCTTCTGCCATTCATTCTGGTGGAGTCCTGGGGCTGGGCAGCTTATTCGAGGTTACACAAGATGTCTCTTCTCCAGGGTGATAAAATGGCGAACTGGAATTTGGTGGTCTAACTCAACCATTCTCTCCCTTTGTTTTGGCCACTGTCATAAACACAATATGAAAGAATTATAGGCCGAATCAGGATTCTGTAAGTGGTGTCATAAACCTTATAAGGTGGTGTGTGAAGAATTGCTTCCAGTCGGTGGCCCCCTTCAATGGGGGTTATTGCCTTCTCCAGGGAAATCCTGCCTCCTCATAATGTGCCCAAAGTAGGACAGATTGACTTTCAACATTTTTTGCCTCCAGAGATTGTTCCGGCTTCATTTGATCTAGGACTCACTTGTTCACCTTTCTGGCAGCCCAGGGTATCCACAAAGCTCTTCTCTAGGGGCCCCCATTGAGAATAGTTGGTCTACCTTTTCTGTGGCATATTATTACTTCAACAGGTCATATGTTGTTTCACTAGGGCCCGTTGAACACTGAGGTGTTAAAGAACAAACGTGATGGCTGGCTTGACACCGGTATTCCCTTGGCTCCCTACTTCCTCCCACCACTGGATCACTTATCTAAGAAATGGAACCTCTCTAGCAAGAAACTTTGAAAAGCGTCCATTCACCTCTTTTTTGCAAAACAAAAGTGGATCAAAAGAGGCACTGATGACTCCCCTGTGCCTGTTGAGCTTGGTGGGCATTACCCACCACCTGTTCCAGTATGAGATGGAGGTGAAGAGTGTTCTTGAATGAATAAACCTTTTCCAAGCACTCCAGCTTTCCATGCAGATTTAAAAAATATATATATATATATAACAGAAACCTAGCTAGTTAAGGATCATGCTGTGTATAAACAGGGATACATTCCTGCTACCTGAAATTCTAGCAATTCTGGAATGGTTTTCATTGCTATTAGAATTCTCCTAGTATCCCAAATCTTTTTTTTTTTTTTTTGTATAAGCTGTTGAAGAAGAAGAATGAGAAGCCGCCAAATCATTGGAAACGGCAAAACAGCAAAAGTTTGATTTCCAGAGCTCCTGCAGGAATTATTGAAGAAGATGTATGAGCACCAAATGGCAAGGCAGGTCTTTTTCAAAATGAGACATTAGTTTCCATGTCAGCCAGTTTGATCACTTCCATGAATCATGCTGGTGGTCCCCTTACACGAGGAGTGCAATGCTAGACTAATGAACTCTTCCAAGATAGTGGCTCTACTCCTATTGAATGGAAAAATGAGACTGTCCCCAAAAGTATAAGAAATCACGATAATACAAAGACTTAGGACCCTCTTAGAATGGATTTTTTCTTTTCTTTATTCCTTCTCATTTCCAGATAAGTATCTATGGTTCACAGCCCACAAGGAAGGGGTTTCCTACTCAGGTATTTTCAGAGCGGTCACATGCACTGAACTCTCAGTATAACTGCCAACTTTTCTTTCTCCTTTTCCTTCCTCTCTCCTCACACACAGAGAGACAGAGCTCAGAATGTTATTTTTTTCAAAAGGAACTTGTGGTATTTGCCTGGTTCTCAGCTTTTGGGTTGCTGTTATCATGATTACTCCAATTGTGCAAGCAGTTCACTGCATAATACATTAATGCATTGTGTCCTTCTTACCAGCAAGCAGGCCAGGGGAATGGCCAATTCATATAAATATCTGCAAAGCAAAATCAAGCATCTCTTCTCTTGTCACTTAAAATTAATCAAAGGATGGAAGAGAACCTGAAAAATTCCTGCCCAATGCCTTTAAAACAGCTTGAATTTTTCTTTTAAAGTAATTTTTGGAAAGTAACAAGATTACATCATATCTAAAAGGAAATGTAATGCTTGTCACATTACTTTTGCTCTGGCATTGCAAGTACACATTCCATTACTCATTATCCCTAGTAATAACAAATTAAAGGTAATATTTCTTGTGACTCATTATTTCCAAGGTGTGTGCACACGTGCATGCATGTACGCACACACACAAACAGATGTGGCATGGTTTGTGAATTCTGGAACTTGTAAGAATTCTGCAAGTGGAATAATTCTTCTTCCTTTACTCCTGCAAGATTAGAGGAGAACGAAGAGTTGCTCTCTCCTGGAATAATGTTTATAAGGAATGTCCTGATCATATCTCTGCCCAATTTTAAAAGACAGCAAACAACCAACATGACTCAGTAACACAAATTTGCAGTGTTTCTACATAAAGAAGATTTATTTAGAAATATGTCTGAATCTTCCATCAAGCCAGTAGGAGTCAGTTATTGGTTTGTCAAGCCATGGTTAACTCAGGAGCCCATCAGGAAATGAATTTACCCTGTAGAAAAAGAAATAGAAAAGATTTATTGCCAATGAATTGCTTCCCATCCCCAAATCTCTTACAAATTCTAGCCTTCATTCATATGCTGGATGTTTCCCCCCTTTGACTTCATCAGTATTCAAGTTTGAACTGGAAAATAGTATGGAATGGACTAGTACAAGTGAAATATTTTAAATTCTTTTGTGAATGTCTCCTTGCTTTTTGTGCTTATGAAATGACTGGGAACTTCTCTTCTGTATCCTCTGTTAGCATCGGCCAACGGCCATTTTTGGCTCTCAATTCTAAGGCCTGGATGGAGGGATCAAGAGGAAAACATGGCTCCTTCCCTTTTAATCCTGATGTATGAAATAAAATTTCAGCAGATGGATAGGCTGTGGCACGATTAGTAGTAGCATCTGCTGAAATTCACTCCTTAAAACATCCTTTAAAGGTGAAGGAGAACAGCCCTCTTCTGTATCTGCTGAGTCTGATACAAAATTCGTCCTCATGAGCATTGTACAGCATGCATACAGCTATGTGCACATGTGAAGGGTCTCTGTGTGTAAAGGAGGTGGTGAAGCATGCATAAGTAGCCCTCCATGTCCTAGCCCCGCTCCCCAGTGCCCTAGCTCTGTCATGGAACCTCTGAAGGATTTCTCACCCAATGGTGAAGCCCTCCTCCACAACATGTTTGTCCACTCCTGATGTAAAAAATAGGTTTTCTTTCCATAAGAAGTTGATCCATTTCATGTTCAAGTTACCATTACACAGCATCCACACAACTCCAAGCGCAAGGAACAAAACAGCACTTCTGGTTTAACGGGCAGTCAGAGTCGTCCTGACAGTTATCTGGTTCGTACCGGGTACATACGATTGGACTAGGAAGACATCTTTCGGGCTGAACTGAAAGAGAAAATGTCCACAGTACATAAAAGCAGAAGTGTGTTGCCTAATGTGTTGTTTATAATTATTATTCCATTAATATCCTTACACCTTTTAACGTTTTATATACACACACTCTCTCTCACTCTCTCTTTCTCGGAAATGTTATCTTTTCAGTTAGAGACCCAAAAGCCAATGTGGTATAGGGCACTGGTTCTTAACCTTGGGTTACTCAGGAGTTTTGGACTGCAACTCCCAGAAGCCTTCACCACCAGCTGTCCTGACTGGGGTTTCTGGGAGTTGCACTTCAAAAGCATCCGAGTAACAAAGGTTAAGAACCACTGGTATAGGGGACAGAATGTTGAACTATGATTTGGGAGACCTGGGCCATAGAAATTCATAGATGAAATAAGGTAATTAGTTAATTAGGCTTGGTTTTTACAATTGCTAATGAACTCCCCCCCGCAAACTTTCCTTTGTAATCAATTGCAGAGGGCTTCTGCTAGGTTTGCATATGCAAGGAGAATGCATGGCGCACCTCTTTTTAAATTTGGGGGGGAATCGCACTGGCCACTGATGAGCAGTAATGGCAGTCAAGACTTCCTGCCTTTCTCACTGCGGTCTCACATGTTCTTTCCAGCCATTCTTCCACTGCCCATTTCATCTTCTCATAGTGAAGATGGGCAGTGAAAGACATACGCATGGAGACCCGTTAGAGGAAGAAACCAAAGGGCCAGAAGAAAACTGGGAGGCTGTGGAAAGAGTCACATGACAATGGGTGTTAAGGCTTTTAAACTCAATCAATCAATCAATCAATCAATCAATCAATCAGGGGCTTCACCATTTCAGGAAAAGAAAGTCACTTCCGAACAATTCTTAAAACTTTACCTCTCCCACTCCCACACAGAGCAAACACAGTTCCCATACTATCTTTACACAGGAACAAGTAGCCTCATGAAAATGACACCATCCCTAATCAAAATTCACCATTCGGTTGTATTTCAAGTGAAGATCAGTTCCTTACAGGAGTTACAAAACATCATTCCAAGTGTCTCTGTCCTTATCACCCTATTTATTAATTCTTCAGGAACTCAAGAACTATCTTTAGGTTGCAATCCTCTTCTTATTTACCTAGAAATAAGACACATTGAGCACTGTGTGTCTTACTTCTAAGTAAGCATGCATAAAAGTTTGCTGTTAAGTTGTCCTGTTCTCAGAGGAAATATTCTGAATGGCTTTTAATATGCTTTTTATGTTACTTTCTGCAAGGAGCAGCACCAAATGCATTTTCTACTTACATTTACTGTAATTGTAACTGGGAAAGGTGCAGTTTACACTCAGTACTCACCCAATTTATTGATCACTGCTGCTGATGTCAGATTATCACACAGCATCAGAACTCCACAAAAGAACAAGAAACTGTGTGCCTTCATACTCCTTGAAGAGGCTAGTTCTTTTACAGGTCTTTCTGGGCGTACGGTAGCTTTGTTTATATCCTTATATATATTCTCAGAAGTCCAAGGAGGGGAGGAGGAGAATTTTTCTTGACTTTTTGCCATTATTTCAGTTGCAACATGACAGCTGAGCTGATGCAATAATGAAACATTTCAAGAGTGCTCAGTCTTAACCTCTGTGGATACAACCCACTTACAGAGGAACACTCAGACCTTCCCTTCTCATGTGGCCAACTCAGTGTCTGCTGCTTAGCATTCTATACGTCAGCCAAGATTTTCCATGTATTTCATTTTCTTCTTCCTCATTTAGCCACCTTCTTTCCCCCCCCCATTAGATTTCAGTGCTGTCTCACTGTTGCTGTTTCCCAAACAACTAAGATACTGTATGTAGAGTTAGAATGGCTCCTGGGTTTACTTGTAACTAGCAGAATCTGTACTTGTAACTACAGTACATAGTATAATCTGGTGGTGATTGAGATTGTGGTGGCAGAGTTCAACCAATTTTGATATGGAAAGTTAGCACAAGTCTAATTTGTTACAGTACTTTTTTAAAAAAAATCTCAGTTTATTTTACAAGGGTAATTTTTGTGCTATGGTGCTTTCCTGGCTGGGAATTTCAATTAAGTCTTCTATTAACTCCCCCCCCCCACTGCCTCCCCTTTAAAAAGCCAAAGATATATTCCAGCAGAGAAATGGCTTTCATTCGTACAGTATTTGAAACAAGAATTTCAAAGCTTTCCTGAGCAGAAGCAGTTTCATATTTTGAAAGGACATTTGGATATGAATCCCAGTTTAGCCCAGTAATCTTTCACAAAGAACAGGTTAGAAATGGGAGAAAGAGGGGTAAGACTTTATCCCAGTCTGAGAGACATTTTATTTAACTTGTACAGATTCATTCATTCATTCATTCATTCATTCATTCATTCATTCATTCATTCATTCATTCATTCATTTAATCTAGTGAGCAGGTACTTTTCTGGGCAGCTAACAACAACAGAAATCAACTACCCACCACCCACAAACACATAAATACTTAAACCCAACCAACACAACAGCAACAAAAGATCAAACTAAACCCAGAGGCAACAGTGAATCAAAATCAATACCCAATTCATGGATCCACAATTATGTCAAAGGGGGAGAATGTCCCTAATGGCCTCCTAAAGGCAGTGCCTGGGTAAAATTTAATGTGGATATTCTGTGGTGTAAACTGTGCCTTTTTGCTAACTGTGGATAACTGGAGTGGGTCTGAAAAACACACTGAGGGCAACTGTGGCAGTTCTGTTCCTATGAGATCCTATTTTGTTTGCCAAGAACAGAAAAACCAAACCCAATTCCAGAAGCAGCTGGAGGTCCACTTCCAGTTTTGAAAAGAATTATCTTGGGGAGTATTAAGGTGGTTGAGAGCCTATGACTCCTTTAAAAAACAAAACAAAAAAACTAGCTACTATTTGTGATGTGCCCCTTGATTATTTCACTAATGTAAGTCCACATTCCTATTTACGAAGCCACCATTTGATCTCTATCAACATTATTTACTCGGAAAGTAAATAATGCATGTAACTTTTAACAAAACCAAGTTTACTGAGTACAATTCAAATCTTGAGTTTCTTTTGAGTAGATTCCTAAAAGACGTTAAAGCTTTCAGCAGTTTTGTAATAACTTACTTCACACTTAACTCTAAGTTCCACACTCTTAACTGCTTTTCAACTCCCCACTATCTGCCTTTCCCATCTGCTTCACCCCTCCCTTTATGTTTCACTGGCTCCGCCTCCCAACAACTCTTATTAGTGCATGCCTATACACCCATACATAGGCAGGGTGATCACTACATTCCTCCCTCCTTAATAAGCTTGCTTTATGAGGGGAAACTTACCAGTTTGCCCTCATAAACAAACAGCTAAACACATGTAAGTTTAACAATATTTTTCAAATACTTATAAATGCTTTATATTAAATTTTCCTCTCTAACATTATGTTTCTTAAGTCTAACTTATCACTTTAAACATTTATGACAATCAACACAGTTATAAGCATTTGCACTCAACATAGAATTTTTCTAATCACTAGGCTTTCGGGACAGAGAGTCTGCAACCACATTCAGAGACCCTTTTCTGATCTTGAAATCAAAGTCCTGTAGTATCAGGGCCCATCTGGTCAATTTACTATTATTCGATTGCATAGTCCTTATCCATTTTAAAGGTGAATGATCGGTGCAGAGAACAAACTTTCTTCCCCACATGTGGAGCTTTAGTTTCTGTAGTGTCCTGACAGTGGTTAAACATTCTTTCTCAATGGTAGATACATGTCTTTCACTAGGTTGGAGCTTTTTGCTCACATACATTACTGGATGTGAAGTCCTGCTGTCATCTGACTGGCACAGCACGGCTACAAGCCCAACGTATGACGCATTGGTGTAAATGGTGAATTCTCTGTCAAAGTCCCGTGCAACAACAACAGGCCTTGAGGTCGGCGCTGTCTTCAGACGATCGAAGGCTTCCTGGCATTCTGGAGTCCATGAGATGTTCTCCGCTTGTTTCTTTCAGGTCAAATTTGATAAAGGTGCAGTTATTTTGCTGACATTGGGCACAAATCACCTATAATATCCGGCTAGTCCAAGGAAAGCTCGAGTTTTCTTTTTGGAATTTGGGATGGGCCACATATCAGTAGCCTCCAGAATGCTGTTAATGTTAATTTTATTATCATTTTCTTTTTTGGATGTATTTTAGACCGAGGCTGTTAAATCACCATTTTACTGAATGTATTTGTTCTGTGGGGCCTTGTGGGGCTTAGTTTTCACCTGTAAGCCGCACAGAGTAGCGCTTGCACTAATGGGATGGTATGTATATCAGATAAATGATTGATTGATTGAATTAATAAACAAACAAACAAACAAATAAACAACCTGTTACCTTATCACCGTAGCATCCTCCACTTGAGGTGGCCACTTCAGTATTAATAACTGAGATCTGGCTATAGGAGATAATCCTATATTTCCTAACCACAGGCAGTCCAGCTGGTTGTTCTCTCTGTTTTCTATATCTCCATCCCTCCTAAGAGTGTGGATGCAGATTCATTGTCAGAAACTGCAACTTCAGTCTAGGGGCTCTTGCCTAAGCATGTGTTTAATGTATTTCATGGGGGTGTGTGTGGAATGGATGTTTCCCACTGGCAAATTTCTATTGCAAACAAACAAGGAAAAAAGATTCTGAAGACCCTGAGAACCTGGTCAGCATGTTGGAACTATGTATTAGAACAGTTCAACAGCTGTATCTTCTGGCCATATCGATGTTCAGTTGCTCTTGTATCTCTGCTATCATAATAATGTAATCTTTTTTTAAAAAAAGGACACTAACTACAACTGAAATGCTGCTGCATAAACAAAGTTTATTTATAATTATCCCTTATTCCCCCCCCCCCAAGCTAGCAGAGGAGACAATGAACTATTTTTCACTGTACTTTTAGCTCAGATTTGAAGGAAACTAGGGTGGGCAAGGGAAGAGGAGAGAATATTTGACTGCACCGGTGTTAGTATTATGCCAGAATGTCTTGCAAAGTTGTCAGAGAGTTGGTGATTTCTTTTCCAGAGCACCATTAGTTCAAGGACTTGCTTGTCAGGAATTTTGAATATCTTAAAGAAAGGAAAAGAAAAAACTCAGTCATCGACTAAACACTTTAAACGACTCTTCTCCTGCACATTCTAGGATTCAGGGAGACAATGTGCAGTGTGTGGGCAATGTGCACGCCTGGGGGCTATATGGGCTATACTAAGGTGTTATTTTTTGCCCTAATGCTTTCATTAGAAATTATGCAAAATTTGAGCACCGGTAGAATGGCTTGCTGCTGAAAGCTGGTGGCAGGTCTTCTGCTGTTTATGTTAGACGAAAGTGTTACTGAAAGGGAATAGAAGGTAAAATCCTCTTTGTGTGCCTGAGATTGGCATAAATGGCTGACCATGAGCTGGTGCGCCTCTCCATTATGTGTCCAAGCATGCACCTCATGATGCAACCAAGATGCACCTTGGCACCTCCTCTACTCACAAAGAGATGCAGCAAATTACACAAACTGTAGTGAATACCAATAGGATTACTGTACAGTTAAAATACTTAAAATACAATGTTACATTTTTTTAAAAAAACCCACACAAAACCCCCCGAAGCCTTTTTTCAACAATCTGCAGAGTTTGCATCTAGCATTTAATATTTCTTCCTACTTAAAGTTTTGCAGCTTCAGATTCAGTAACCTTTTTAGCGGATTTACACAAAGGCGAAAGCAGGATCCAGGACAACATTTCTCAGCAAGGGGACACTGATCATCCACTTCGCACTGATCCGGCTCGATTGGGAAACATCTTTTTTCAGGAAAACGAGGGCATCTTCCCGGTTTTTCTGTAATAAAGAATGACAACACGGCATATAAACAGGCCTATAGAGGTCAATATACCACCATGGTTATAACATGGAAGTGGGGGAGAAGGGGGAGAGACAACTTTTCTGATTGTTTCTATGGGGGGCACTCTTCTCATTTCCAAGGAACATACCTCAGCTGCTCCATTTCTCCTTTGAATGATAGCAAGTTTATTTCGAGGTGTAGAGAGACTTTTGGGGGTCTACACTGGTGGGATTAAGTCACTTTTACCCTGAACTCAGCAACTCTTTCTTGAACATTCCTGTTGAGCCTCCTTAGAAATTTTGCTGTGGCCCCATGAAGGTGGGGGTGGGGTATCCAATTGTGAAAAGTACAGATACCAGGATACAGTGTCATGTTCTTTATTAGCACATCTCTGACACGAACGAGTTCTAATTCTGCGCCATCTGAATCTCTAGTTTTTGTAATGCCTTCACAGTTTGCACTTCAATATTATTTCAATTTTTACTTATATACCTATTTTGTAGGTATGATTTTTTCTTAAAAAAACAAACAACAACGACAACAACAAATCCTTACATTTCTAAAAGAGCCTCGTTGTGCAGTGGTTAAACTGTAGTATTACAGTCAAAGCTCTGCTCACAGTTAGCGTTCAGTCCCAGCGGATTCTGACAACCACCTCAAGGTTGACTCATCCTTCCAAGCTTCTGAGGTTGGTAAAATGAGTACCCAGCTGACTGGGTGGTGGGTGGAATTGGGGGAGGCAGTGTATAGCCTGTATAATTAAATTGTAAAGCACCCAAAGAGTGCTTTAAGTGCTATGGGGCAGTATATAAGCAGCATACTTTGCTTTTGCTTTTAGTTGCATTTCTTTAAAATTATACATTTTCAAATAGAGTGCAATGTATTTTTTTTGTGAGTAAAGGCAGGCTTTGGAACACTGACAGTGAATTCTATGTATTTATTCTAGGTTGTTCAAATGATTATTTTCATCTGTTCTGCATTAACTACCAGTTTTTTTCTACATAGTCTATAATTTCTTCCACTGATAGTTCTATGAGCCAACCAGCCAACTAGCAAGCCAACCAAATAATGTAACTGGGGCAGAATATTGGGTTTTTATTTATCACACCCCACATATAATTTAGAGACCATCCAGACGGGAATTCGGAGCTGTGTGTTTCGCACTCAAAAGGTTCTTATCTTCCGTGTGACCGATTTTATCTCTCATTTGAGCGATCCTTCCATTTACACTCAATATATTTATTCTCCTGTGTGGTTTACCTGGTTTGCTCATGTGTAGGTTTCCCTGTATTACTCATGAGAAAGGAGGCACCAGCAATGGCAGTGGAGGATGGCAGCAGTGTGAGAGGAAAATATTGGGGTGAAGGTTGGGGAGATGAAAGGGGGGGTCACCCCCAGTTTCCTGTCCTTTTCAGCTGGGCTCTGCTGGATCTGCGCTGCCTTGTGTGGGCCACGGTGACTTTCCTTTGGTGTTGTTAAATAAAGAAAGTGACGTATTGAAAGAGCAATGCATCAACCTAGATTGATATTAGAATAGTCCTGCATCAGTTAGGGAAATATTAAGAAAAAAAGAAGACAAAAATGGAGGAGGGGGTTTCTCCATCCTCTATTTTAATGCCGCAAGCCACTTAAAATGTCACAGGTTCTCACCTCAGCTAATGCCACCCACAGCTCCATCTAGCCGTCCACACAGGTTATAAAGTGAGATGAACAGAAGTCCATTGAATCATACAACAAACAAACTTAGAAGCCCCATCGCTGTGCAGGAGAGAAGCGGGACAGTTCCTAAATGAGCAAGATGAGTGCCTCTAAGTAGAAAAATGCATGGACTCTATAATTTGGTTTGGGCCAAACCATACCCACAGCGATCCCAATGTTGATCTATATACCCATTTGGATAGGCCGTAAGTCTCCATGTGAAGTACCTTTTCTTGGGTCCACACAGCGCCTTTTACAGCAATAAAAACAACAAATCTGCCCTCCTGTGCAAGATGAATCATTTTTGCATTCAGGAGGTTGATAACGAAGACATATGCATCGTTTTGCTGGGCAGATATCAGGCCTGTCTGCAGGAAAAAGAAGACACAGATTTATGAAGTGTTCCATGTAAGAAGTATGCAGTTACAATCATATAATAATAATAATAATAATAATAATAATAATAATAATAATAATAATAATAATAATAATAATAATAATAATAATAATAATAATAATAATAATTCAGTGTGGCATTAGGAAACAACCATGTTTATCCTGCTTTCAAGGCCATCATCCCATTAGTGTGGCTATTCTGATTTTGGATGTGGCAGCTCCAAACAATTAGCTTGTGTTGCATCCAGACCCATCTGCCAAAGTGTGACGCCAATAAACTCCTTTCTATCCTGTACTTCTTTTCACATGTAGTATATTTGCAGCGATACAAGGTAAAAATCTATACTTCTCATGATGTAACTAACACATTCTTGCTCTCTGCATTTTATTAATTAATATGATTTCTCAGTCTTTATCTATTTCCCTAAGTACATCTTTGTTGGCCACTTTTATGGAATAAATCTCTATTTCAAATGCTCTTACCTTGTTTTATAGTTGCCTGTGTTAAAGTCCATGATTCCATAGCCGTACAATAGAAATGAGAGAACACAGCAACAGACAATTTATGCTTTTGACATTTGAGATTTTTCTTGCATGTTACAGTACCTTCTTAAGGTCTAAAGATTGGCCTTTATTGCATAGCTACAATCCCTCTGTTCATTCACCCAAATTCCAAGGTACCTGCATTTGACAACAAACTCCACAATTTCATTGTGGATCTTTAATCCCCTCTATTAAGCTATTTGTGTTTTTAAATCACTCATCATTAGAAGCCATCTATCCTCTCCAAAGCTAAAAAGGTTACATTTATTTGTTCTTTGTTACACCTCTTAAGGGTACAGAATTTGGACTTTAACTGGTAATTGTTCTTATATTCCGCTAAGGAAAACTGAAATGGAAGCAGACAAATGTTGTACTCACCTATATCTTGTTCCAGTGTACGGCATAGCATCTCACCCAAAAGGATCATGATGCTCACAAGGAGCAAGCTGCCAAATGTCTTCATGGTGCTGTCGAAAGATGGTCTTTCGTCTCTGTCAGAAGCGAGCCTTGCAAGAAGCCTTCGATGTGGTGAGATGGAGATGGGGCAAACAGTGCCTGGATTTCACTTAAATACCAAAGTTAGGAAAACAAAGAAAACTGTCAACTGTCACATTTGTGAAAGATGCTTGCTTCAAGGCAGAAATCAGGAACTCATATTACTTCATCCTGCCTGGCCAAGATACCTTACTTTCCTCTTCCCCATTTACCTTTGCACTTCCCTTTTAGGAATATAACAATATGTTCTGAGCTATTGGCCCCACCCCTGCCCCAATCACCTCTCTATTTGGTCCTTCCACCACCTCCTCTTCTCTACCACTGCTATTTTCAGTGACAGTGGCCCAGCTTTCCTTCGAAGAGCTGGGCCAGCTGTTTCTACGCATGTGTAGGCCTATCAGCTGATCAGTGTGCACATCGGGTCAGCTGATCAGCGTGTGCAACTCCATGAGATTTGTCAACCAGAGAAAGAAGGTCTAAGTCAAAGTCATTCAATGAGCAGCATAGCCAAGGAGGGAAGCCATGGACTTAACGTTTGCAAGAGCTGAGCAGGACTGATAGGAAATTCTGGATGTTATTCATTTGGGGCTTGCGATAAATCAGAGGCAACTTGATGGCACATAACAATAACAACAACAGCAACACCAAAGTTTTCCTGACTCATCCTCCCAGTAAAAGGGATGGGGATAAAAAGAGCTGTTAGGGAGCACTGCCTGAGAAGTAGATTGTGAGATATGTTTGTTCCAGATTCTTGTGAAATAAAAGTATCACTGGGAATTAATAACACTTTTGTCACTTCATCACCCTGATCTATATCACTGGTTCTTAACCTTTTGGAAAGAAACGTCCAGAGGTGGGATTCAGCAGGTTCGCACCGGTTCCATCGATCCGTTTCCTAAATCTGATAATAGTTCGCCGAACCGTTTCCTAAAGGCCAGGTGACCAGCGAGGAGTGGGGGGGGGAGGGGGGCTATGTTTTTTTCCCCAAGTTAAACGTAACTAAGGCTGTTGCTCTGACAATCTGTGGAGACAAATGGCACACATTGATCGCTCACTCAAAAACAGGAAGACAGCTATCAGCTTTTTAACACTAGTAAGATTTACCACCAGGCCAGGGTTAAAGCAGAGCAAATCAACATATCAAAGGGAAATCTGAACTATCCAGACCTTCAGGCTGGGGGTGGGGGTGGGGGCAGGAGGGACTGAGAGGAAGAGGAGGAAAGGGCACACAGAGCATGACAGAGGTGCTGCGTTACCAGACTACGCCAGGGGGCGTAATGGTGAAGTGAACTGCCCAGAGATGAAACCAAACAGACACTGTTGTAGTGTTGAAAGTATTATTTACATTAAAGTCCATATATACAGGGTAAATACAGCTTCTCTTGGTCTTTATACAGTCCTAGTCATTCACAGTGGTTCTTCAGTTAGCAATGGTAAATTACAGTTTCAGTAACCAAGTATTGTTACCAATATAAATAGTCCAGCATCCACGAAGTCTTCTCCTCTCACCACGGAGATAGTCTTCCTCCAGGATCTTCTCCTTGCAATATGGCAAGTCTTCATCCAGCGATGCAGAATATACAGCAACAGCAATCACCAGCAACACAACAATCCACCCAAACTATCCAACAGCCCAACTACCCAAACTACCCAACAGTTTGTCTCTGCAAGCTTGGCTAGTTTTATCCTTGGTTCAACCAGTCAAATTGGTTGTCCCACAGCTGCCTCAATTAACTCAGCTGTGCTCCTTTGTTACATTGTTGCTCTCTAAATCCTGATTCTGTTACAACTTATACACTGAATTGCAATGAACAATTCCCTAGGTTGACTTTGAGACCTGTCAATCTCCTCCAATTGTTTATAGCAATTCTGTAACATACATTGTACATTGCCTTGAACATATACAGAGTTCTTTTTTACATTCATATACATCATATCATTCCCAACATTTCACATGCTTTGTTATGTTTAGTTGGCCCCAATACTTTTGTCAAACAATCAGCTTTATTGTTTTCTGTTCCACAGTATACCAGTTCTATTAAACCATTCTCTATACTTTGCTTTACATTTTGGTACCTGATATCTGTGTGTTTAGATCTGCCTTTTACATTTGGTGAGTTCGCCATCTGTATGACAGCTTGATTATCTTCAAAAACCTTTATTTGTGTTTTTATATTCAATCCCAGATCTTGTGCTAACTGTTTATAGAATACTAGATCTGTACACAATTCAGATAATGCTGCATACTCAGATTCGGCAGAAGACAACGATATAAATTTCTGTCTAGCTGTCTTCCAGCTTATCAAACTTTCTCCCAAATGCACAGTCATGCCTGATGTTGATCTTCGGGTTGTTAAATCACTACCATAATTTGCATCGGCATAAGCAGTAATAGCCAGTTCTCCCACTGGTTCTAAATTTAGCTTTTTATTTTGTGCTTCCTTTAAATACCTAAGTACTCTTTTTGCTGATTGCATGTGCCTTTCATTCGGCTTGCTCACATTCCTAGATAGCAAATTTACAGCTATAGAGATATCTGGCCTTGACCATCTGCTCAAATATAGTAAGCTGCCTATCAGTGACCTATATACATCAATATCACAATCCGGGCCACTAATATCTTCTTTCTCAAACTCTATGTTCATGGGAGTTGCTGCCCCTTTACAATCCTCCATTTTATACTGTTTTAGGAGTTTTAATATTTTGCTCTTTTGTGCTATTTTAAATCCTTTCTTACTTCTTTCTATCTCTACTCCCAAGTAGTTACTTATTTCTCCTAAATCTCTCAATTTGTAGTGTTTCTTTAACATTTGGATTGTTTCTTCAGCCTCTTTCTTATCTTTAGTGAATATGGCTAAATCATCCACAAATACTAATATTATAGCTTGTGTTCTCTCATTTATAAATAAACAAGGGTCAGCCTTTCCTTGCACAAAACCATTATCTTTTAAAGTTTTAGTTAAATGTTGGTTCCATTCATGGCCACTTTGTCTGAGACCATATAGACTTTTTTCAATATCCAGCATTTACCCTCACTTTCAATACCTGGTGGAATTTCCATATAAATTGTGTGTTTCAGGTCAGCATATAAATAGGCTGTTTCTATATCAACATGCCTGGTTATGAGATTATGCTTGGCTGCATAGGTTAAAGCAAATCTCAATGTCTCTGGTCTTAGAGCCGGTGCAAAAACTTGATCATAGTCGTTTGAAGTTTGTGCATACCCTTTTGCCACTAACCTTGCTCTATACCTCACATTACCATCGGCATCCACCTTCCTTTTAAATACCCATCTGGAACCAATTACTTTTGATTTTTCAGGCAGTTTTACCTCCTCATAAACTTTCAGTTGTTTTAATGAATTTAACTCCTTCTCCATTGCCTCTTTCCATTTTATTTGTTCCTTCTCAGGCATATTACATATGTCATTATATGTCTCTGGTTCAGCCACATTGAGACAATAATAGGTCTCAGGCTTGTACCTGTCAGGAGTTTTTCTCTCTCTGCTAGACCTCCTAGGTAATTCTCTATCCTCCTCGAGAGTTTCCCTCCTTTCTGAGTTGGATGGAATTTCTTTGTCAGTTTGCATTTCCTCAGGTTCTACCTCTTCTTTTATTTCTTGCTCTGATTGAGAGTCACTATCCTCTCCACTATCCTCACTACTTTCATTCCTTTCATGCAATTTAATTATTGTTTCTGGGGGTTTACATATTTTGTCCCAGTTACTGTGCTCATTGAATGAAGCACTGCTACTTATTACAAGTTTGTTGGTATTTGGCAACCCAAACCTAAATGCTCTCCTATTTTGCTGGTATCCAAGGAAATACATCAACCTGGCTTTCTTCTCTCCCTTTCTCCTTATTTCTTTTGGGATGTGAACCCATGCAGGAGATCCAAATACATGTAAAAATTTTAAATTTGGTTTTCTCCCAGTCCAAACTGTGTAGGGTATGTTGTTTATTCCACTGTGCCAAAGAATATTAATATAAAAATTCGCACAAAGTGTAGCTTCACCCCAATATTTCTCTGATAGATTACTCCCCCTAATCATTGCCTCAGCCATATTCTGCAGAGTTTGGCCCCTTCTTTCAATAAAGGCATTCTGAGTAGGTGTATAGGGAGCGGCTCTCCTGTGAGTAATGCCATTTTTCTTTAATATTGCTTGAAATTTGGCATTGGTAAACTCTGTTCCATTGTCAGTTTGTACCACCTTAACCTTTTTCCCTGTTTTGCGCTCTACAAATTTGAGCCATTTTTCAAACTCTACATGTACTGTACTTTTATCCTTCATGAGATAACAGTATCCAAACCTGGACTTTTGGTCTTGGATAGAGAGAATGTATCTGGCTCCTCCTAATGATGCACTTTTAGGTCCAATTACATCAACTGATACCAAATCTAATATATTTTTCACTTGTACATCACTATGTTTCATTATAGGAGCTTTCTTACTCTTGGCTAATTGGCAAGCTTGACAATTCACATATTCATTACATTGCTTTAAATTAACTCCTACTGAGTTTTCAATTGTTTTTCTCAATGTTTTGTAGTTTGCATGTCCTAGCCTTTGATGCCATAAATGAATACAATCTTTGTGTATACATTTGTTTTCATAGACATTGTTAGCCTTAGTACAGTTTAGTCTATATAAATTATTTCTAGCATAGCAATTCAATTTTTCATTGTTCTTGCTAGTTATTACACATTTCTCCTCATAGAAAGTGCTAACAAACCCATTCTTTGCTAATGAACTCACAGAAAGTAAATTATGCTTCAATTTTGGAACATGTAAAACATCTATTGGTCTAGCAATATAAGGCAATTTCACTTTACCTTTTCCCAGTACCTTAGCACTAACACCATTTGCTAAGCATACTTGTTGGTTGGATACAGGTTGGTAGTTAAATATTAGCTGTTTACTCTTACACATGCTGGCAGTTGCTCCAGAGTCGACAATCCACTCTTCTCCCTGTTCAGAGTTATAAATTTCCTCAGTCAGGCTTAGTGTTTCTCTCTTGCGTCTGGTTTGTTTTTCTTTTGCTTTCTTAAATTTACAGTCTTTCATCAGATGTTTTCTTGAGCCACAGGAAAAACAGCGTTTTCCAGAATGAATGCTTGCAGCTGTGTCCCCCTCCTCCTCACTTTCTTTCAGCTTATCACGGTGATTAGTGAGTTTGGAGTCTCGGAGCTGTTTGTTATCTTTTCTCTTTTGTTCTTCTTCCAACAGTTTGCTAGTTATATTAATTACTGTTAGCTCTGCTTGAGGAAGAATTTCTAAATTGGTCACCAGCTGATCATATGACTCATCTAATGAAGACAGGATAATAAATGCTTCTTGTATTTCTGTAAATGTGATGTTCTTTTCTCGTAAATCCATCAACATTGACTTCATAACCTCTAAATGTTGAAGCATACACCCTCCAGCTTGCAGTCTAGTTCAGAAAAGTTTTCTGGCAATTTGAATCTGGCTTCCAACGTTATCTCTTACGAAGAGTCTCCTTAAATCCTCCCATGCCTTCTTTGCTGAGTTTTGGCCTCTCAGGTGGATAAGAAGACGGTCTTCTAGAGTTAACCCAATAATAGCCAGAGCTTTTGCATTTAGTTTCTTTTTCCTCTCATTTAGGACTGCTGGGGGATTTTCTACAATGTCCCATAATGCTTCCTTTTGCAATAGCAACTGAACCTTCTGCTGCCAAGTTGCATAATTCTCCCCATTCAACTTTTTTATGCACAGTCCAGCCATAGACATTTCGTTGGCCATTTTTACCACAGACTGTAGCCCACACACTACTTGGCTCTCTCTGTTCAGCAGTTTCTCCAATAACTTCTTAAATTTATACCTGGATGCAGTCTGGTGCGCTGTCTGGGCCCATAACCAATTGACAGAGGTGCTGCGTTACCAGACTACACCAGGGGGCGTAATGGTGAAGTGAACTGCCCAGAGATGAAACCAAACAGACACTGTTGTAGTGTTGAAAGTATTATTTACATTAAAGTCCATATATACAGGGTAAATACAGCTTCTCTTGGTCTTTATACAGTCCTAGTCATTCACAGTGGTTCTTCAGTTAGCAATGGTAAATTACAGTTTCAGTAACCAAGTATTGTTACCAATATAAATAGTCCAGCATCCACGAAGTCTTCTCCTCTCACCACGGAGATAGTCTTCCTCCAGGATCTTCTCCTTGCAATATGGCAAGTCTTCATCCAGCGATGCAATATATACAGCAACAGCAATCACCAGCAACACAACAATCCACCCAAACTATCCAACAGCCCAACTACCCAAACTACCCAACAGTTTGTCTCTGCAAGCTTGGCTAGTTTTATCCTTGGTTCAACCAGTCAAATTGGTTGTCCCACAGCTGCCTCAATTAACTCAGCTGTGCTCCTTTGTTACATTGTTGCTCTCTAAATCCTGATTCTGTTACAACTTATACACTGAATTGCAATGAACAATTCCCTAGGTTGACTTTGAGACCTGTCAGAGCATGTTAATTCAAGCATGCATGCTGCATTTGTCTCTGTGACCAGCATCTTCAGAGGACTGTTCAAACTGGCTTTCACAAGCTTTCATTTTTAAGATTATTCAAGTAAGTAGGTAAGTATAATACATAAAGCAGACTATGTCTGAGCATAAAGCCGCTTTTTATTAAATATTTCCCTGCCTTAGCTGTTTGCCATGCAGTCTTGAGAAATGGAAGGAGGAAAATGAAATGATATTTTATCATGTAAAATATATTTTGAAAATTATTTCAACAGGATTCCCTTTAGGACCTTATTTATTTTATTTATTTATTTATTTTATTTATATCCCGCCTATCTAGTCGCGAAGACTACTCTAGGCGGCTTACAGCAAAGTTAAAATACAATAAGAATAAAACAACAAATTACAAAAACAGGTAAAAGAAAAAAGACAATAAAGAAATAAGAAAATCAAAAATAGTCTTATGAGAAGGCCTGCCGAAACATCCAGGTCTTTAATAGATTCTTAAAAGTGCCCAGCGAGGGAGCTCCGCGAATGTCAGGAGGTAAGTTATTCCACAGGCGAGGAGCCACCGCCGAGAAGGCCCTATTTCTTGTTTTCTCTTTCCGGGCCTCCCTCGGCGTTAGGCTCCTCAGCCTCACCTCCTGGCTCGCCCGTGTGACCCGGGTAGAACTTGGTGGGAGAAGGCGCTCCGCCAGGTATCGAGGCCCTAAACCGTTTAGGGCTTTATACGTAAGCATTAGCACTTTGAAGTCGATGCGGAACCTGATGGGCAGCCAATGCAATGCGGCCAGAGTGGGCGAAATATGTTGGAATTTTTTCACTCCACTAAGTAGTCTGGCCGCCGCATTCTGCACCACCTGTAATTTCCGCAGCAGCCTCAAAGGAAGCCCCACGTAGAGCGCATTACAGTGGTCTAATCTTGAGATTACGAGCGCATGTACTAAGGTGGTGAGCGCCCCCACTTCCAGGTAGGGCCGCAGCTGGGCTATCCGCCTAAGGTGAAAAAAGGCGGTGCGGACCACCGATGCCACCTGTGACTCCATGGAGAGCACCGGGTCCAGATGGATCCCCAAGCTGCGTACCCCATCCCTAGCAGGGAGAGTCACCCCCCCAAAAGAGAGGGAGTTACCCAAATCCCCGACTGTGGGGGGGCCCACCCTCAGCACTTCCGTCTTGTCCGGGTTCAGCCTGAGCCCGTTCTCCTGCATCCATTCCAGTATAGTCCCCAGGCAGCGCTGGAGGCACAGGACGGCTTCTCCTGCGGTTGGCAAAAAGGAGATGTAGACCTTTTTAGCATTTATGTAATTGTTATTGTGTTTGAGTTTAGAAAATTTGATACTTCTAATTTTTGAAATAAATAAATACCTGAACTTTGGAGAAAAAAGGTCAGAAGCCTGTTGGTGATTAATTAGTTATGCAAAATTAACTTACAGCAACTAGGTTTTCAAAGAAAGTATATGTTTTTAAAGAGTGATTTTACAATTTCCACTCCTAGTGAATTTCCATGGCTGAGTGAGGATTTGAACCCTGGTCTCCAGAGTCCTAATATGCCAGACTATTCCTGTATTTGTGATTAACACATGCTTAAGTTTAATTGTGTTCATCAGGTGCCCCAAGAAACATAACCAAATTTTGCCACCATGAGTTAATGATTTTTAACATGAAGTTAATTTGCCTCCCTCCAGTGATGTCCTTTCAAGGGAAAATGAACATTTATGATATAGGCCACTATGTTTAGATTTTCAGGGAGGGAGGGCATAACATGCCACTTTTTTCATTGGTATGCAGAAATCTAGTATTTAGGATCTATGGAAAAACTAATGGGGAACCAGGCTTGGTCAGGAGGAGGGGATGGCATTATATTTTATTATGATGATGATTAAAAAATTTAAAAGCTGGTAAGGGCATTTATTTGCAAAGGCTTTCATGGCCGGGATCTGATGGTTGTTGTGGGTTTTTCGGGAAGAGCAACCTTCAGAACATGGCCAAAGAGCCCGAAAAACTCACAACAACCAATTAAGGGAATAACCTTTCAACTTTTTTGGAATTGGCAGTTAGATGCAGGGAATCCATACAAAGCCTGTGGTTTCTACTTAGGGTGACCCCAGGAATGAGCAATCTCCAACATGGCCTGGCCTCAACAGCCCTGCCCATCTGTTGCAAACTCAAGCTTGTGGTTTCCTTAGGGAGTAGGTCTATCTTGCATTTAGCCTTCCTCTTTTCCTGCTGCCTTCCACCTTTCCAAATATTATGGTCTTTTTCAATCTATGCCTGCCTTCTCATGATGTGCCCGAAGTAGGACAGCCTCAGGTTTGTTTGTTTGTGGTTTTTTTTTCTTTTTGCCTCTGGAGATAATTTAGGCTTAATTGGATCGAGAACCCACTTACTCATCTTTTTTGGCAGTCCAGGGTATCTGCCATACGATCTGATCAGGCCAAGGGTGTCTGCAAAGATGATCGTAATTTTGTTAATTGGGACAGTCCTCTTTGTGTCAGCAAGCTGTTTTAAGCTTCTGTTGTTGTTACATGCTATCAACATTGCCCCTTTGTGCTGTCCTCAACAGCCCTGCACAGCTGCTGCAAACTCAACCCTGTGGGTTCTCTGATGGTGTCAATCCATCTCACATTTGGTTTTCCTCTTTTCCTGTTGCCTCCAGCTTTTCTGCAGAACCTGGAATGGGGAGGGATTAAATGATTGTGACGTCGTTCAGAGACCAGTTCCAAATCCCAGGGTGGCAGCCCTCTCTTGCTTGTGCTACAGAAAAAGCTTTGTTACTGTTGCTTTGTGGTAAGAACTTTTTCTTCAGAAGGGGTCAGAGAATTTGAGAGTTATTCTCAAGTTCATCTTTGCTTTACATGTGTGTTATGTGCCATTCAAGATGACCCTAATGGGCCTTTCAAGGCAAGTGAGATATTTAAAGATATTTGAGATATCTAAGGAGTGGCTTTACGTTTTACCAGTTCCACGCCCTCAGTGAGTTTCCACGCCTGAATGGGAATTCGAATGCAGGACTCTGGAGTCCCAGTCTGTCCCTCTCTGAATTGCATTACTTAATGTTAAGGGGTGTTGTGAAAGGCAGGATGTTATTATTTGCAAGCATATAAGCATGTCCTATTTTGTCTCTGTGAAAAATTTGATTTCTCTTGAAAAATTTCTCTGGAGAGAATTCTACTTCACTGTCATCATTAATACTACCAGCCTACAATTTCGTTACAAATGTGGTAGCTTTGGGGCATGAAATAGGAGCAGTCTAGAGGTAGCTTCCAGTAAACATTTATGGAAACAAGTCATTGATAATGTTAAACTGCAGTTAAGAGAACAAAAGCCAGAGGAACTTCGACAACCACATTGTTGGTGAATTGGGGGGTGGGGGGAGGAAGTGTCTGGCAGCCTACTGCTGAGTCAACATGTTTTTACATCCCTGTCTTGTTCCTTTTCAATCTGTATATTTCCATAACTAGATAGTGCTGTAGTAGATAATAATGTACTGATGAAGGTATGTGAAATCATTCAGGGCCACCCAAAGACAATTTGTGAAGTAGTGTTAATGACACATGAAGCAGAAAATCCTGCAAGCACCTCTCCCCAATCCTGTCAGTAAAAATACAACAAGTAACCCTAAGTTACTAATAATTTCCTGCCATTTCATGACATGAGGTAGTTGTCACACTCTGCATAACTACAGGTTTGACCCTGAGGCAGTGGTTGCTGAGGTCTCCAGGCTTAAAAGGAAGGTCCTTTCAAATTCCAGATGCAGGGAAGGGGGATCAGGAGACAGGCGTCTAGTTGTCTCTTTGCTCCCAGAGGCATCTGATGGGGCCACTGAGAGATCCAGGATGCTGGACTGAGATGGGTCCTTGGCCTAATCCAGCAGGGCTCCTCTTAGGTTCTTATGCGGTTTTACTATTTTCCCATGTGTGCAGATATGGGGAGAAAAATGTGTCTAATTTTCTATATTTTAGACACAGACAGGGTTTTAGCAAATTAAAGTTTTGTGTAGCACAACAGCAGTTTAAGGAAACTTATGAGAAGCATAATTCTCTTGAATAATTTAAATATAATATCTATATACAGCAGGGGTGAGCAACGTCTGTTGCCCCTGATCTCAATTTTTGCCGCAAAGTCTGTAAGTTGCAAAGTCCACCTCCTCCTTCTTCCCAAAGTGGCTAGAATTCTAATTCTGGTTTTCAAAAAGAGTTATTTTGTGTGTGTGTGTGTGCGCGCGCGCATGCTCAGTAATGCCAAAGGGCCCTGTAGATATTTTGTAAGTTAAATCCCTACACCTGGAAGAGCAGTTGTTCACATTCTTTTCACCAGGAATCTTCTGAAGTTTTAAATTTCTGGTCAAATTCCTTTGTGTGTTGCAGTAGAAGTACAGAGATCCACAGAGCAGATGTGACAGGGTTCGTCACTAGGGTATGACAGTTCCTTGATTTTTGATATGGGGGGAAATGGAGAGGTCGAGTTCTTTGGAATAGAAATTTGATTAACAGCTTTAATGGATTTGTCAGCAACAACTTCTGCAGGTGTGCAAAGGTGGCCTCCAGTTAACAACAAACTGAGCTATCAGTCATTTCAGGAGCAGGAAAGGGGAGGGAAGCAATTTTTACTGGTGAGCTATAGGGCGAAATTGGAGGTAAAGGAAAGATGTGTCAGTTCTCTGTCAAACTTGGTCATAAGCACTCACTGTGAGGTGTGTGTGTGTTTGTGTGTGCGTTTTTGGCACAAGCCCATGGTGAGGGTAACAGCAGTGGTATGCCCAAAGAGATACAGTACAGTTATCCAGATGTCCTAATCATGTGAGAGGTAGTTGTGATAATAGGCAGTAGGGAGACCACTATGGAAGAAACCCTCATCAGATCCCACTGTCCTGGGCATTTATTTATTTATTTATTTATTTATTTATTTATTTATTTATTTATTTATTTATTTATTTATTTATTTATTTATTTATTTATTTATTTATTTATTTATTTATCATTAGGACATAGAACCGGTTGTTAATTTATTTGAATCCCACCACTGGAAACGTCCCCTTGAGACATTGAGGAAGTTATAGTGGTGCCTCGCTAGACAGTTACCCCGCATGACAGTTTTTTCGCTAGACATTGACTTTTTGCGATCGCTATAGTGATTCACAAAATAGTGATTCCTATGGGGGAATTTCGCTGGACAATGTTTGGTCCCTGCTTCGCAAACCGATTTTCACTAGACAACGATTTTGACAGCTTCCTCCCCGCTCGCAAAACAGGTGTTTTCGGGACCTAAGCTTCACAAGACAGTGATTTAAACAGCTGATCGGTGGTTCGCAACACGGCTTTCCTATGGCTGATCTTCGCTAGACAACGACGATTCTTCCCCATTGGAACGCATTAAACAGGTTTCAATGCATTCCAATGGGAAAATGCTTTTCGCTAGACAATGATTTTGCTAAACAGCGATTTCAGTGGAATGGATTATCATCGTCTAGCGAGGCACCACTGCATCATTGCCCCCCACCCTATGGTGGTGCGGTAGTGGCGTGGGGAGGCGGCAATGATAACTTCCCCAATGGCGGCGGCAGCACCACATCCGCTGCCAGCACCAGCTGCCCTGGATCCGGTGGCGCAGTGGCAGCGCAGCAGGGAGGGGGTGATGATAACTTCCTCAGTGGCGGCGGCACCACATCCACTGCCAGCACCAGCTTCTCTGGATCCGGCAGCCTGGTGGCAGCACAGCAGGAAGGGCGACAATGATAAGTTCCTCAATGGCAGTGGCTGCAGCAGGGTGACCACATCCGTGGCCAGCACCAGCTGCTCTGGATCTGGTGGCGCAGGGGAGGGGGGGTGATAATAACTTCCTCAATGGTGGTAGCGGTGGCTCGGTGGCTCCATCACCCCCCTTCTGTTCCTTCGCCCCCGTGTTGCCCCTTTTGGTTCAATCGCCCCCCTGAAAAATGAAATTATCTCCTGGGGGGCAATACTGTCCAGGTTAAGAACCACTGATCTATATGAATGCACTTATATGCGGGGTCATAAGTTTTTGGTGGAATTTTAATTGCTGGGAGAAACGGGGTATTTATATTTGTATGGTGAGTGTTGTGTATATTTTTAACTTTTTTTTTGTAGTGGTGTTGTCCAGTTTTACCTTGGGGAAGAGCACCTCATTTCGTTGCACCCACTTGTGAGTGCAATGAGAAATAAATTTCTTATGTCTAATGTCTTATATACCCATAGAATATACTAAAATGAATATTTTGGCAGAGGGTCTAGTCATTTAGTAGGGCTGCATGTAGTCTGAGAGCAAACAGCACATGTGTGCATGTTGGTGAGGCAAGAGACATTCAAGCACTCATCACCTGAAATCTAGGAGTAAGTTGCAACTAGAATAAGCTGATAGAGAAAAGGGGCATAGCAAGAGTGGTGTCTGGAAAATGGGACTGACATAGAGCTCATAGCCTGAACGCCCGCTGACAATGGAGACTTCAGAGACCTGTAGCTGATGCTCAGCATGCTCAAGCTGCATAGTAAGGTACCAGGTGAGAGGTTCTAAGTGGCTGCTAGGATGTCCTCTCAGAAGAGAAGTCAGCATTGGTGGAAGAGAAGTGGTTCATGGACAGTGTGTGATTGTAAATATTTATGCACAACCAGTAGCTTGGGACCAATGGGGTTAGGATGTGTAGGGCCCACAAGGATTCCAGTGAACTGGTCAGGAGGGCATAAAACACTTGGGTGGGGGGCAGGTTATAGATTCCTAACGTGTGCAATCATATCCTCAATCAGACATAAAACAATAATTTATGGTTTCATTAGTAATTACCTCTTCCCCCGTGGCATGAGAGGGTAATAATAAGATGACAACAACAACAATTGTCTTATGTGTCATAACAACATGTCTCTCACTTTCCCCCTACACACACACCTTTGAGGGTGGAACATTTTCTATGGATGTCACCAAGGCACAGAGAGCAAGACCGAGCACTGTGAGATGAAGTTGGAAGTGTCTTGTGGTTCAGTGTGTCCCTCTTCAGGAAAGTAATGTGTGGCAGTTCATCCATACTCAATTCAAGGTGCTGGTTAAGACCTAGAAAGCCCTTAGTGATTTAGCACCTCTATACTTCTCAGAATATCTCTCATAGACATCAGCTACTCATTTCACTTGCTCCTCTCAGTCCATGTTGCTAAAAGTGACCACACTGAGGGAGGTAACAAAAGCAGTGTCAAGGAAATTTTCAGTGGTGGCCCCCAGTCTTTGGGATAAGTTACCAAATGAGATATACCTGTCTCCTTTGTTCTTTAAATTCAGGACACTGGTGAAAACAGAATTATTCAAAGTTGCTTTCAACAACTGATCCTAACAAATGTTGTTAATATTATTTCCCCCCTCATTTTAGATGCTTTTTCGATCTACACTGTTAGACTGTGATATCATTCTATGATCTGTGGGATTTTCTGGGGCTTAGTTTCAACCTGTGCACCACCTAGAGTAGTGCTTGTATTAATGGGGCGGTATGTAAATTCAACCAACCAACCAACCAACCAACCAACCAACCAACCAACCAACCAACCAATCAGTACCTTGTTATCACCCAAACATCAACCACCTGAGGGGGTCACTTCAATATAATGACAGTATAATAGCAGAGATCTGCCTGTTGGAGATAATGCTATATTTCCTAAACACAGGCTCCTCTTGTCATTATACTCTGAATGAGAAACAGATTATATGAGATACAGTCATTCCAAATTCTTGTGAAATGAAAGCATCACTGGGAATTAACGAAACTGTATCAGTACATGTGGACCTATTGTCACTTCATTACGAGTTTTCTAAGCAACAGGTGAGCTAACTTTAATTTCTAGGATTCCTAGTTCTCAAAATGATCTCATTTGATTGATGTTACTGGATTCAAGTACATTTTTAACTTCGGCGTGACTGAACTATAAAGTATAGTTGAACTGGCCATATCTATGTTCTATAACTCTAATATTTCTGTTATCTCAATAACAAAGTCATTAAAAATATAGGATAGTAACCAAAACTGAAATGCAGTTGTAGAAACAAAGTTTAATTGTATTTATGCCTGAATTGTATGCCAAGCTAGCAAAGGAGACAATGAGCTGTTTTCTACTGAGTTTTGAGCTCAGATTTGAGGGGAGGAAATGGGTGTATGCGCGTAGGATAGAGAGAATATTTGGATGCAGAAATGTTAGTATTATGCCAGAATATCTTGCCAAGCCAGTAGAGAGATGGTGACATCTTTTTAAAAGCACAATTAGTTCAGGTGCTCTTCCAGATGCTAGTTTATCTTAAAGAAAGGAAAAGAAAAGAAATCAGTCATCAACCAAGTAGCTTAAGCTACTCTTCTCTTTCACATTCTAGGAGGGAGGAGATAAAGTCCAGCCTGTCGGCTAGGTGCACCCATGAGGTCCAGCTATATGCACCACTCAAGTGTTGTTTCTGGCCCTTTAGACGTCCAGAAAAAAATACATGCAAAATTTTAGCACAAATAATATGACTTGCTGCTGAAAGCCGGTGACAAATCACAAGTCTCTGCTGCCTGTGTTAAAAGAAAATGTTATTGCAAGAAAATATAAGCCAAAATGCTATTTATGTGTGTTAGGTTTGTATAACTTGCTGCAGCTAACTGACCATCAGCTGCATCGTGTGTCCAGGCATGCACCTGAAGATGTAACTAAGATGCACCCTGGCACCTCATCGTTTAGTTGCAATTAGCTGCAGCAAGTTACACAAACTGTAGTGTATACCAATCGGATTACAGCTGTCATCTTCAGAGTTAACATACTGTATTTTTTGCACCATAAGACTCACTTTTTTCCCACAAAACAGGGGGGTGGAAAGTCTGTGCATCTTATGGAGCGAAGAAAGCAGATTATATTTCCCTGTTTTCTTCTCCTAAAAAATCGGTGCGTCTTATGGAAAGGTGCGTCTTATAGAGCGAAAAATACGGTAATTTGTTTACTTATGTTGACTTTAGAATGATTTTTTTTAGTGAATATATCTTTGTTCTTATTTTGGAGAAAGGATCATTTAACAGCTTTTCTACTTAACAAATTATACCTGCTTTGGCATCACTTAGGCTTTGCCACTGTTTGTGCTTAATGGATGGCTGTGAATATAGCCGCAGTATCAGGTGCATCATTCCCTAAAATGTGTACCATTCTGCCATTCAACCAGAGTGATGGGATTTCTCTGTTAACTCCAGTGAAGCCTTCTTTAACAATCTACAGAGTGTGCATCTGGCATGTAGTCTTTCTTCCTACTTGGACTTTCACAGACTCAGAATCAGTTACCTTTATATTGGATCTACACAACCGAGATGGCAGGGTTTATAACAACATTTCTGTTGACGTGGACATTGGGCATCCACTCTACATTCATCTCTCTGTGGTTTCAAACATGCAATTGCGATAGCAGGAGGACATTGTCCAGGTTTTTCTGTAACAAAGAACGGCAACAATTAACATAAAGAGGCCTGTGGAGGGCCATATACTGCCAAGGTTATAATGTAAAAGTGGGGGAGAAGGGGGGGAGACAACGATTCTGATTGTTTCTATGGTGGATGCTCTTCTCATTTCCAAGGAACATGCCTGGGCTGCTCCGTTTCTCCTTTGAATGGTAGCAAGTGTATTTCGAGGTGTGGAGAGACTTTGGGGTATCTTGTCTGTTGGGATAAACCACCATTAGCCCGAATTCAGCAACCCTTTCCTGAATGTTCCTGAATGTTCCTCAAGGGCCTCTTTAGTAATTATCCAGGAGACCAGTGGGGGTATTATCCTGAAGATGGGGTGGGGTATTCAGTTGTGAAAAGCACAGACCCCAGGATACAGTGGCATATCCTTTATTCTCATATCTCTGAGCTAATCTCTGTTCTAATTCTGCTCCATCCTGATCTCAAATTTTTGTAATCCCTTCACAATTTACATTTCGATATTATTTCAATTTTTACTTCATATTGATTGATTGATTGATTGATTGATTGATTGATTGATTGATTGATTGATTGATTGATTGATTGGATTTTTACCCCACCCCTCTATACAATGTCTACTCGGGGCGGCAAGTAGACATTGTCTATTTTGTAGGCATGATTTTTTTTGTAGGCGTGATTTTTTTAAAAAAAATACAACCTTTACATTTCTAGATATATTTCTTTAGAAAATATACATTTTTAGATGAATTGCAATTTCATCCTTTGTGAGTAAAGAAAGGCTTTGGAACATTGACAGTCAATTCTATGCATTTATTCTAGGTTGTCCAAATGACTATTTTTGTCTGTATTTCATTAACTACTGATTCTTCTGTTATCCACACATCCATATCTCCATCCATGGGGAAGGGTATTGTGTTTTTATCCTCATTTATCACATCCCAAATATAACTTATGTCCCGGAGCAGACTGGTTTGTGCTTAAAAGCTTCTTATATTCGGTGTGACCTATTTTATTTTCCTCTTGAGTGATCATTCAATTCATACTGGAAACGTTTATTCTCCCACTTGGTTTACCTGTTTTACTCCTGAACAAGGAGGAAACAGCAGCACTAGTGGAGGACAGTGTGAGGAGAAAACATTGTGGTGAAGACTGGGCAGAGGAAAGCGCATAAGAGCAATGTATCAATAAAGCATGTATTAGAATTGTGCTGCATCAATTAGGGAAATATTAAGGGGGGGAAATGAAAATAGAGAAGGGGGCTTCTCCATCCTCTCTTTTAATGTCACAACCCATCTAATACATCACAAGGTAAGAGGTTTAATCCTCTGGCTGGCTGGCTGGCACCCTCGCTGGGCATTTTCAAAAGCCAGTTGAAAACTTGGCTATTTAAGCAGGCCTTCCCTTCAGACAACTAAGTGACTCGTATTTTTTTTCCTTTTGATCTATGCCATCCTGGAACTGTTTACTTTAAATTAATTGTTATATCTTATATTGCCTTGTTTTTAACTATGTAAAACTGTGAATATTTTAAATTGTTTTATTGTATATGTTGTGAGCCGCCCAGAGTAGACTATGTCTAGATGGGTGGCATATAAATAAATAAATAAATAAATAAATAAATAAATAAATAAATAAATAAATAAATAAATAAATAAATAAGGTCAGCACATCAGATAACGCTGCTCTACAGCTCAATTTAGCTCCATCCACACAGGCTACACAGTGCAATAAATAGTAGTCCGCTGAATTGTATAAAACAAACAAACAAACACGAAGCCCCACTGCTGTGCAAGGAAGGATCAGGATAGCTCTTAAAGGGGAAGGATGGGTCAATCTATGGTAAATAGAAACATTTTGGGTGCCATAATTTGGTTCAAACCAAACTGTAGTCACAACAATCCAAATACCAATCTATAGGCCCATTTGGCCAGATTCTATGTGTCCATATGAAGTACCTGTTGCTGGCTTCACACAGCGCTTTTTACAGCAGGAATAACAACAAACCAGCCCTCTTTTGCAAGAAAAATGATCTGTGCACTCATCAGGTAGAGGACCACTGCATCTGCATAGATCTATTGGACAAATCCGAAGCCTTCCTTCTGGAAAAAAAAGGAGATGATACAGAACTGTGCAGTGTCCTAAACAACAAGTATTTGCTGCAGTTATGTAATAATAGTGACAGTTCCTGTACAGCAAGGTGCTAAGAAACAGCCATGCTTATACTGCTTTCAAAACCAGCTATAGAACCATGCAATGATCAAATCATCTCATCAGTGTGGCTGTTCTAATTTTGGATGTGACAGTTCCAAACAATGAGCTTGTGTTGCATCCAAACCCATCTCCCAAACTGTGCACCCAATAAGTTCCTTTCCTTCCTGGACTTCTTTTCCCAAGTATTATGTCCTGGGTTATCAATGGTAAACATCTATTCTTCTTCTTATGATGGGACTTCTGTATTTTTGCTTTCTGTATTGGTTTCTTAAATGGTTTCTCAGTCTTTACTTAGTTCCTTAAGTACAACATTGCTGGCCACATTTCTGATCCAAGAAATCCCTAACATTATGAAATAAATCTGTAATTCAAATGCTCTTACCTTGTTTTATAGTCGCCTGTGTTAAAGTCCATGATTCCATTGCCATGCAGTAGAAATCAGAGTACATAGCAACATACAATGTATGTTTTCAAGACACATTTTAAATTTTTGTGGTATGCTACATTCGTAAGGTCTAAATGTTGGACCTTTATTGCACGGCTATAATATATTTGCCGAAATTCCAAAGTACCTTTATTTAACAACATACTCCACAGTTTCATTTTAAATCTTTAATCATCACCATCATCTCAGAACTGCAGAGCTGGAAGGGACCCTATGGATAATTGAATCCAGCCCTTGTCAATGAGGCATAGTGGGGAATTAAACTCCTAACCTCTGGTTCTGCAGCCAGAGGATTAAACCTCTGAGCTATCCAGCAGTCCATTATTGGACTTACCAATTACCATTGAAAGCACTGTATGCCAAAAGCAAAAAAGCTTGGAGTGACTTGATTTTTTAAAAGATCCCATAAAGGTACAAAGTTTGGACCTTGCCTGGTGATTGCTCCTATGTTCCTTAACGAATACTGAAATGGAGGCAGACGAATGTTGTACTCACCTGTCTCCTGTTCCAACGTTCCACATGGCATTTCAACCCAAAGGATCATGAGGCTCACAAGGAGCAAGCTGCCAAATGTCTTCATGCTGCCTTTGGTGTGGTGAGATGGAGATGGGGCAAAAAGCTGCTGAATTTCATTTAAATAAGTTAGGAAAACAGGGGAAAAGTCAACTGTCATGTTTGCGAAAGATGCTTCCCTCAAGACAGAAAGCAAGAACCTGTATTACTTCATTCTGCCCTGCCAAGATATCTAAATGTCCACTTCCTCATTCATCTTTTGCACCCCCCACCTTTTAGGAATATAGTAATACTGTGAATTCCTAACTGTTTTCCAAGTGGTTGTTGTACATTTTTCGGGCTGTCTGGCCGTGTTCTTGAGGTGTTTCTTCCTAACCTTTTGCCAGTCTCTGTGGCTGGCATCTTCAGAGGACAGGAGTCAGAACTCTGGTGCAGTTTGTGGGATAGTTAAGTATTTATAGCTGTGGGACCAGCTTTTTGTCCTGTTTAGAAGATTGGGTGATTATGGTGATCAGCATGTTTTTTGTTGTGGGTGTATTGTTGTGATAAGGGGGAGACATGATCTGTCACTGTGATTGATAGGTGTTGTTAGCTGGTCTTTTGTGTGCAGTGATCACTGGTCCTTGTGGCTGAGTAGAGTTCGTTGACCTTTTGCAGGCTGTGTTTTTCAGTGCTGGGACCCAGGCTTTGTTTTCCAAGTCTTGAGCTATGGATTTCAGTTATTGTACATTCTTCTGAGTTATTCTTTAGCAGCACTGCTCAGGCTTCATTCAAAGAAACCTCTGGTAACTAAATGGTGAGGTTATTTAGGCTGGCTATTTCTTCATACTGTCACTGGCTCTGAAGGTCCTTTGAAAGAGGAGTGATTTAGACAAAATATAAATAACACATCCAAACTAGCTGTGAAGATTCTTGGTTATCCAGGTGAGGTTATCTGGAAATGGAGTCATGGCAAATGGACTTCTTTCTTGACTGATTGAAACGTTTTGCTACTCATCCATGTAGCTTGTTCAGTCTGACTGAAAAAGCTATTCGGATGAGTAGTCAAACATTTCAACCTATCAATAAAGAAGTCCAGTTGTCATGACTCAACACCCATGCTTCAAAATTACGTTCTGCCCGTGCCTAGCAGCAACATCTGCAAACAATAACACTCCTAGCATCCAGACCTACATGTGATGAACATCATTACACTATGAAAATTAATCAGTAGATGGACTGAGGTTTTCTGAAATCGGTTTAAAGTCACATTATCGTCACATGGTGCTTAGATCAATGTGTGCATCCTCTTGTCAAAACTTTTAATTCATTTTTAAGCTGCGTTGTGTATCAGTTCAGGGGTATGTCATATTTTAAGAACATTGCAGTTGAGGCTTTGTCCTACAGTTGCCTGCTCTTCTGCTGGCCATTCGCCCTTGTAGCTGTGGTGAGAGAGAGGGAGAGGGAGGGCCTGCTGGTAAAGCTGCTTTGCAATGGTTTGAAAATACTAATCCAAGGCACGGATCCTCATGAAGCCACGTTATTTGGCTTCATGAGGATCCATCATGGGTTTGCAGTGGGGCAAAAGTTTATGTAGGATCATCCCTGAGCCACAGCCCAATATGTGGGCAGAGATGGTTTCTGTGATTGGATAGTGGTTTGGGAATGAACTTACATGAAAATCATGTGGATTCATAAGGATCCATGTCTTAGATTAATAATTTTTGCCCCACTGCAAAGATAGCTCTTCACTCCTTGCTTAGACTATGCATCTCGCCCACCTCCTGCCTCCAACCCTGCAGTTCGGGCTTTCTCATTTGCCTCCCTCATGCTTTGCTAAATCACGTATGCCAAAACAACAGATTTCACAAGCAACTTAAATTAAACAACCCTCTTGCCTCCTAGTAAAATATCTCTGTTTCCAATGAAAAAGACACTTCCTGGGGGGAGAAAACTGATGCGTGTCACTGAGGTTTGGGTTTGCCGCCACCCCCATGTAGTTCAAAATCCGTGTATAACACTTATGTTCCCCAAAAACATAACTACAAAGCAAAAACAGTTGGTTGACACACAGATGGAGAAAGACCTCCCCTGATCAGCTTCCCAGCATGTCCCAGTACCTTTCCCGGCCACCACGTGCAGCCTTCATCATAGCAGGCGAGGCTGGCTGGGCCACTGCCATCAGACCAGGGCCTATTGCACCACCAACAATAGGGGCCTTGGCAGGTCCATGACCCAGCTTTGTCAGGCCACTTTCTGGAGAGGAATAGCAGCATAGTATTTACCAAATACATTTTTAATTAAATATTCTTTCATTGAAAAAAAAATATGTCTAAAACCAAAACTGGGCTGCTCAAATCTGTATTATTCACTGAAAAATTGTAATATGTATACTTTTCGTGGCGCAGTGGTTAAACCGCTGTACCAGAGCCAAAATTGTGCTCACGGCCTGGGGTTCAATCCCAGGTAGCTGGCTCAAGGTTGACTCAGCCTTTTATCCTTCCGAGGTCGGTAAAATGAGTTTGCTGGGGGGGGGGCAATGTGTAGCCTGCATAATTAACTTGTTAACTGCCCAGAGAGTGCTTGAAGTGCTATGGGATGGGATATAAGCAGCACGCTTTTCACTTCAACTCCCTACCAATCCAGAAATCTATGGTTAATGTATCTCTGACAAATGACCATCTAATGAATGAGAGTCAATAGGGCTGGTGGTGATCTGAGATAAAACTGCAAATATCAGGTGTGCATGAGGAAGCTCATGTTACATTCTTAAAAGTGAATTTCTGAAAGTCAGTAAACTGAGCACCCAGTTTACTTGGGGGGGGGGCAATGTGTAGCCTTCATAATTCAATTGCAAACCACCCAGAGAGTGCTTTAAGCACTATGGGGTGGTATATAAGCAGCATGTTTTGCTATTTTTGAGGGTTTCAGTTCAACTCCCTACCAATCCAGAAATCTATGGTTAATACATCTCTGACAAATGACCATCTAATGAATGAGAGCCCACCCCTTTCCAAGGCAGTCTGGTCCACTTGCTGAACACTTTTTTTTTACTGTCAAGAAATTCTTCCTGACATTTAGTCAAAATATCTTCTCTTGTAATTTGTCTTCATGAGTTCAGGTCTTGGCTTCTGGAACTGCAGAAAACAAGTTTTTCCCTTTTTGCACATGATACTTTCAGATATTTTAAGAGATCTCTCAGATGAACTTCCGATCTTTTTTTTCTTCCTTCAGGCTATACATACATCCCATCCCATCAACTGTTCTTTCTGTGCCTTACCTTCCAGACTCTTTACCATTTTTGTTAACCTTTATTTGGACTTTGCAATATCTTTTAAAAGCTTCGTATCCCAGAACTGGGGAAATGTTCCAGATCATACAATTACTTCTCTTGTTGTGGCTGTGATACTTCTGCAGTTTAAATAATAGTTTAAATTGCACTGGAGTGTTGGGTTTTCTGTTGGGTGGAGTTGGCCCTGATGTTGACTTACATTGGGCTGTTGGTTTGCTAGGACTCCTAGAACCAACAGCAACACCATTTGTTGCATAACTCTCTGCCATTGGACAATATGTAGTTTTAAAAATAGAAGAATATGTCACTCATAATAATGAGCTATGATACTACCCCTGCTGAAATCGCATACCAATGTTGCTTATGTACTAGGCATGAGTATTGAAGATTGTCCTTCCATGGAATGCTGAAAAGGGTTTAAATATTTTAAATTATAGCTGTCTACTGATGAAATGGATGAGATGGTTGGACAATGTCATCAAAGCAACCAACATGAATTTGACACGACTCCGGGAGACAGTGGACGATAGGAGGGCCTGGTGTGCTCTGGTCCATGGGGTCACGAAGAGTCGGACACGACGAAACGACTAAATGACAACGACTGATGAAAAGAGTGAGAAGCAGCCAAATAACTTCCTGGCAGTTGGATCCTATGTAATGGCGCTTCCCACTGGGTTATTCTTATCTCTCTATGCTCACCATGAAGCCCTGATCTGAATGATACCCCCCAGGTTATAGAGGAAAGGGGCACAGCATGCTTTAGGGGATATATGAAGTGGCAGATTATGGATTTGTAATGTGTGTGATCATAGCCTAGATCAGGCATAAAATAATAATTTATGATTTTATTAGTACTTGCTCCTTCCCCAGTGGCATGATAGGTAAATAATAAAATGCTGCTGCTGCTGTTGATGATGATTGTCTTATATTTCATAATAACATGCCTCTCCCCTACCACCTCTTTTAGTGCAGTGGTCCCCAACCTTGAGTCCCTAGATGTTCTTGGATTACAACTCCCAGAAATCCTAGGCAGCACAGCTCGTGATGAAGACCTCTGGGAGTTTTAGTCTGGGGACCCAAGGTTGGGAACCACTGCTTTAAGGGATTGAACTGATAGTTGGTCTTTGCATGAGAAACAACAACTGAAGCAGTTTTTATGGGAATCGCCTACAGACAGACAGAAAGCGAGCAAAAGAGCAAGTGAGCAGGCAAGATGTGAGATAAGTTTGGAAGCATCTTAGGGTGTCCGTCAGGAAATACTGTAATATATGGTAGTTGATCTGCTGCCTTCTAGGAAAGCTCACGTTGCTACCCATACCTACACTCTACTTTTACACTATGTGGTAAACAAGCGAAACATTATGAACAACAAAAATACCATAAGCTTTGACTGATTTGTCTTTCTTTCATAGAGAAACCAACTCCCTCTAACTGCTCTAGTGAGGGAAGTGGAAAGGACACAACTGTTATCTGTGGCAAGATAGAAAGCACATCCCCCTCCCCACCCTATAAAATGGAAACATCTTGGTAAATCAAGAGAATGCTATTCCAGGAAAAGAAAGGAAGCATGAATGAGAAAGCATGAGGACAACACACATAGTGTGCAATCCATATGAAAGTATAGATTTCTTTTGTACTAAAGCATCTGAACTTCGTGTACCAATGAATTGTATTTATTTTTGTATTTATCTTTGCTAGGCAACTGGAATCGTTATTCTTGCTATCTTGGCCTCCAAATATTAAAAAGAAAAAGAAAACAGCAATGACAAGGGTTGCATTTATTGGAAAAGCCAGCTTTTGGTACACATTGTCCTTCAACAGGAAGAATTATGAAAAGAAAATAAATTCCCAATTACCAAGAGAGCAAAGAGATTAGCCAATATAGGTTTCAGCAGAATTTCAACATTTGAGCATTGTGTTATTTTATAATACAATACACCAAATAATGAGAATAATGGGTGTGCTTCGGCAATGGCAGAATTCAGTAATTTAATGCTAACAGTACATGGCCCATGTTCTCATTCCCAGCCACCCCACCCCCAGCCACTGCTTCCTTAGGGTGTCATCTTCATGTTATCTAGCAATTCTGTTCTATGCATGATGCTCTTTCCTTGCAGCTCCTGGAGAAAAACCACGAGGAAATACCTGGAAAATAAATAACATGTTTTGCATGTGTATGTGCTTCAGTAATTTTGATTTGTAAAACCAGCCTATATTTTTCCATTCTTCTGCTTTCACAAGATTACTTCCCTCTTTTATAATGGTCACTGAAATGCTGGGTCTTCTGTTTTCACTTTGTAGGGTTTTACCCTAGTCCTGAATAAATGTGGGGTTTGAAGAACTCCTGCCCGTTTTTTTTAAAAAATAGACCCATTGTGCACAGATGATAGATGATATACCAGATATCATATCTAAATCAGCAATGTTGGTGAACTCAAGACATTTCCATGCCTCAGGAGAAGGATAGGATGGCACACCTCTCCTATCTGAACTGGCCGTTGATGCTGTGGCATCTTCTATGACAATTTAAGTAGCTGATTACTTTAAGGCAATCAGGACAGGCCACATGGCATATATACTGCTGTCCCTCTGATGACGAGGAACACCAGGAAACCTCAGGAGGAAAAGCCCAGGGTGTCTTGCTATTGTTTCCCAGCATATGCCTCCTTAGGTGGTTCCTTCACTCTGCCTAAGGGTAGGGCTGCTCCTGCATTCTTGTATTTAACCGTTCATCCAGTGGAGACAGGATACCAGGACTTCCACTATGTGACTAGAAAGAGTAACAGAATGGCATGCAAGCAAGTGAATAGGCTAGTGGAGGAGAGGCAGAGGTTCCTATTGCTCTTCTGCCAGCCCTACTGGTTACCATGTTGGTATAAAAGCCTGTTCTCAACTCTCTTCTCCTTCAGTCAACTTGTTTAACTGATATTTAAAAGTTCCCCATAAAGAGGATAGTATTAATATTTCCACACTAGCTGCAGACTATGGGGTCTCCCTTCCTCCACAGTTAGTGTGAAAACACTTGTCTGTTAGCCTCATGGCAAGCTAAAACAAATTTTTCTAGATGGTAACACTTACAAGGCTATGAGCATTTTGCTAGCACAGATGGGATTAAAATAGTAGCATTCCTGTAAAAGGGACATGCCTTGATGTAGAATTAATTCTACATGTCATGGGGATCTCGAGCTAATTCAGAAGCAGAAGTGGGTACTGCCCTGTCTCTCCCATGAACGGGTAAGTCTGGGGCAGCAAGGAAAGAAACCGAAGTGAGATGCAAGCAATACCATTACTGTTGAGTGGTGCCTCTTTATGGGACTATGCAAGATTTCCCACATATTTTGTAACAGCATTTTTGGTTTTCCGGACAATCGTAGTCATGGTTGCAATCATCACGTCCAGGGACTGAGCAAATAAATGGAAATTTGGGGCACTTGCCAGGTTTATCTGTAACAAAAGAAAAAACCAGAAACTAATGATTGTACATTATGGGCAAAGAGAGTCAGAGAGTATCCTGCTGATTATGCCTGGGGTCCATATTTCTTTTGTTGACGAATATTTCGTATTTCATACATTGACATAAGTGATTTTGTATTTCCACTAGCCATAAGATTCCCTTGGTGCTTTCCCCTTCCAGACTAACCTAGTTCCCATGAATGAAGTGATATTCAAATAGTTTAGCTCTTTGTATGGTGCCTTGAGCTCCTGGGGGAAAAGGTGGGTGGCAAATATGTGTAAAATGCTTTTTGTGCCCCTGGCAATGCCCCAGTTGCCACATTCAATGATATACTGGAAAAGAGAACTTGAATCTCTCATTTTGCTTGATTATTTTAAATGCACCCCCAGGGCACTAAAACATTACAGGACGAAGTATTAAATACAGTCAGATACATATTGCTCACATGGAGGAAATACATTTTTGTCACAGAGCTCTTCCAGACGTATTTAGTGTCTTACTCCATGAGCTGATTCTTGTACTGTTTCTTCTTCTGTTTTCTATGAGAGTTATTTCTTACAATAGAATTCCATCATTTTTGTCTAGATAGGTACAAAAATGCACTGTTTTGAGAGGAAGTGCCCATTTCTCCTTCATTTTCCAGTAAGAACCTTGGTCCCAGCCACTTTGGCTACCTTTATCAATCTCCTTCATGCCCCATTTCCATCCACTGCCACTTTTGTGTTGGGTTGTTGCTTTTCAGTTTCTGTTCCACTTTTGCTATCCTTCTTCAGTAGGTTTCTCCACATGGCTCCAAGCAAGGCGAGGGCATGAAGAAGCAACCTTTGCTTCGTATTTGGACAAAGTGAGGAGAAATGGTTTCTGAAAATGAGGTAGGAATTTGGCCATAATCTGTATAATTGGATAGCGCAGAGAAAGGTGCATGATAACTGAAGTGTACTTGCCATAGAAGTTTGAAAGGAACTTGAAGGATTTGCTGGGAAACATAGTCCTATAGCAATTGTGAAACCATGTAAAAACCAAATATATACGATGAGGCTATACCAGAACACAAATGACACAACAAGACAGATTAATGTACACATACTGTATATATATTGTACAGAACAACAGTCAAGATAATCAAGTATCTGACAGCACCACAGCAGCGTGGGGATGTACTTTAAAGATCATTTTTACAGAGTAGCATTATACCTCTTTCTTTTTTTAAAGGTATTTGAAGGCATTAGCACACAGGCTCTGGCTTGATTCATTTAACGTATGGCATATATGTGATCACATGCCTGCTACCATGTCCACCCTCAGCAGCCATGCAGGGGTTGGATACCATTACAGAGCTGTTTGATACTCTGTACATATCTTCACAAAAGGCAACAAACTGCATGCAAGGTTCTTATCAAATCATGGGCAAAAACACAACTGGAATGATACAGCAGGAAACAACAGTTGCAAAGCATGGCACAGCAGAGTTAGAAATAAAAACATTCCTCTGTCACCATCCAGCCACAAAGCAGAAAACAGTCTGGTTACATGTAGGAGAGGATAGCATTAAAGATGATGGAAGGAAAGGAGGGGAAAGGTGCAAGAGGGCAAAGGCATGGAAAATGCAAGTTGGTTGGGACAACTGGTGGCACAGTTGGGATTGTTTTTTGCAATTCATAGCATTTCAAGCAGAGAAACATGAGGGGAGAGAAATCTAACAATGACTGCAACTACGCTAGCAATTTTGCTATAATCTGAGACTGAATTATGGCTGTATTCAAAGTCAATGATCAGACAGGGCCGGCAGATTGCTTTGAGAGTTTGGTGTTCGCATTCAATTTGATACAATTCAAATTTCAGCCCACAGCCCCCTTCTTTCCTTCCTTCCTCTGGTCCTGAGGTTAATGCACTAATCTAATATACATTTTAAAAATCAGGGGAAAAGAATGCAGGGGTGAGTGTTCCTGTGGTCCTGAAATTAGACTGCAACTGCCTACATAACGGAAACACCACCCACAGACATGCCCCACTTCATCTTTACAAGAATGAATCAACTGACCACACAGGCAGAAGTCCATTTTAGAGATGGGAGTACAGTGGTGCCTCGCTTAACGAGTGCCCCGTATAACGAAAAAATCGCATAACGATGGCTTCGTTGCCATCGCTTTTGCGATCGCACAACGATCTTGCCTATGGGGAAAAATCGCTTTGCGATTTTTCCCCATAGGCACCATTTTCCCCCAGCTGAGCGGCGGGAGCTTTGAAGCCCCGCTGCTCAGCTGGGGGAAAATGTCGGCAGTGGGCTGTGGCCTCGGAAGGACCCCGAAGCCACCGTCCCCTGCCGACAATTCCCTTCCGAGCTCCGGGGACAGGCTGGGGGGTGGACCGGGGAGCTTGAAGCCTCTCCGCGCCGCCTACCCCCGCTGTTCCCGGACTTCTGGAAGTCCGGGAACAGCCTGGGTAAGCAGCGCGGAGAGGCTTCAAGCTTCCCGATCCACCCTCCAGCCTGTCCCCGCCGCTTAAAGCCTCCTTGCGCCGCCTACCCAGCCCGTTCTCGGACACCTAGGTGTCCGAGAACGGGCTGGGTAGGCGGCGGGGAAGGCTACCGGCATCGGGGACAGGCTGGGGGGTGCACCGGGGAGCTTGAAGCCTCTCCGCGCCGCCTACCCCCGCCGTTCCCGGACTTCTGGAAGTCCGGGAACGGCGGGGGTAAGCAGCGCGGGAAGGCTTCAAGCTTCCCGATCCACCCTCCAGCCTGTCCCCGCCGCTTAAAGCCTCCTTGCGCCGCCTATCCAGCCCGTTCTCGGACACCTAGGTGTCCGAGAACGGGCTGGGTAGGCGGCGGGGAAGGCTACCGGCATCGGGGACAGGCTGGGGGGTGCACCGGGGAGCTTGAAGCCTCTCCGCGCCGCCTACCCCCACCGGGAACGAGGAGGCTTTAAGCGGCGGGGACAGGCTGGAGGGTGGATCGGGAAGCTTGAAGCCTCCCAGCGCTGCTTACCCCCGCCGTTCCCGGACTTCCAGAAGTCCGGGAACGGCGGGGGTAGGCGGCGCGGAGAGGCTTCAAGCTCCCCGGTGCACCCCCCAGCCTGTCCCCGATGCCGGTAGCCTTCCCCGCCGCCTACCCAGCCCGTCCTCGGACACCTAGGTGTCCGAGAACGGGCTGGGTAGGCGGCGCAAGGAGGCTTTAAGCGACGGGGACAGGCTGGAGGGTGGATCGGGAAGCTTGAAGCCTCCCCGCGCTGCTTACCCCCGCCGTTCCCGGACTTCCAGAAGTCCGGGAACAGCGGGGGTAGGCGGCGCGGAGAGGCTTCAAGCTCCCCGGTGCACCCCCCAGCCTGTCCCCGATGCCGGTAGCCTTCCCCGCCGCCTACCCAGCCCGTTCTCGGACACCTAGGTGTCCGAGAACGGGCTGGGTAGGCGGCGCAAGGAGGCTTTAAGCGGCGGGGACAGGCTGGAGGGTGGATCGGGAAGCTTGAAGCCTCCCAGCGCTGCTTACCCAGGTCGTTCCCGGACTTCCAGAAGTCCGGGAACGACCTGGGTAGGCGGCACGGAGAGGCTTCAAGCTCCCCGATCCACCCCCCAGCCTGTCCCCGCCGCTTAAAGGGTAACCGCAGCGGCTACCCCAGCCATGGCCGGACTCTAGGGAGTCCAGCCATGGCTGAGGTAGCCACCATGGGTCAGATCCAAGCCGCGGGGGGAGGGAAAAAACCGGATAATCCGTTCCAGTTGGAACGGATTAACCGGTTTTCAATGCATTTCTATGGGAAATGGTGCTTCCCATAACGATGTTTTCACATAACGTTTTTTTTTCTGGAACCAATTAACATCGTTATGCGAGGCACCACTGTATTCATATTCTTATATGAATATCCCCGCACAGGTGGAAATAACGATTTTGCTGCTGCTGCGGCTCTGCAGAGGCTTCCTATCACACTGTTCTGCGCAATGGATTAGCCACCATGTGACCTAGCAGAGAGGCTTGTCATCCTGCCTCCTGCCAGGAGTGGGTAATCGATTGTGAACAACGGCACAATAGGAAGGCTCCACGGAGCCGGTGGCAGTGGCGTTATTTCCACCTGTGCAGGGATATTCGTATTCATATACAAATACTCCCATCTCTAGGCCATTTGCATCATTCCGGCTTTAAAACAGTAGAAGTCCCCAGTGGGAGACCAAAAAAAGCTGCATTGGAAGCAAAAAGGGCCAGACTGATTTGAATCGGCCTTTTAGTCATGTGATCAATAAAAAATAATTTGAATTCATCCACTTTATAAACAGAGCAAATCTCACAGTATTTGACCATGTAGTTGCAGTCAGAGACAGGAATGTCTGCGTGAGGAAACATAAGATGACTCACAACAGGGCACAAAATAAGGTCATGTCTGGAAGAGTCTAAAACACCATACCTTGTGGGTTTCGGCAAATCTTGTCACATTTAAAGTAACAACACTTCTGGATTCCGGGGCAGTCATAGTCAAAATTGCAAGCATTTTGTCCTGGTGCAAAGCATCGATATGGATTGGGAGGGCATGTCCCCATTTTGTCTGGAAGGGTAAAGAAAAGCAGGCAAATCATCAAATACCACATCTTGTAGCATTACTATAAAGTTGAAGAGTGGCGAAATTAAACACACCACAATTCCTCAACTGTCCCGATCCCATATATAGAAACAGCGCTATCACATATACAAGAGACATCAGCAAGTTTGGGAGAAAGCCGGAGGTTTCCACAACTACAAAACAACTTGAATAAAAGAAAAACATGGAAGGGGAGAATCCTGAAAACAGTCCCGTGAAGACTGAGCCTCTTCAGTGGGCACCAAATACTAATGAGCTTTTATGGAGGGAACATAGCAAGGGAGGGGGAAATGGAGTAGAGAACCTTGCAAAAGAATATGATTCAACAGGAACACACCATATAAAAAAACTTTTCCCCAGATGCCACTTGTACATAAGAAAACATAAGGAAACAGCAAACAAATCTCAGTTCTCCTAATGCAGGTCTTTCAGCAGGCCAAATGGCACCCATTTACACATAAAGAGGGAGGTCTGCAGAACAACAGCAACAGACAGAACTTTGGGAAAACCTGAAGTGTGTGTAGAAGACTCCTCCCACCCCTAGAACCCGCCGGTCCACTTACTTCTCAACATACGTGGCTGGCATCATTGTCAGTGCACCAATCACAGCAGTAGCCTGCTTGCCCGGCCACTCCATGGCTGAGTGGGGAGACTTGTCATCTTGCTTCCTTGCCAAAGTGGCCAGGTGAGCAGGGAGGTGGGGACGTGGCAGTCAGGCTACTGCTGTGATTGGTGCACTGACAATGATGCCAGCCATGTGTGTTGTGCAGTGAGTGGACCAGTGGGTTCTGTGGGTGGGAGGTAACCAGGCCAGCACCCTGTGCCAGTGGGATTCGTCTTTGTAGACAGAGATGAATCCCCCATCTCTAGTGGAGATGGTCATGAACTGCTGGTTTGGCAGTTCATGCTGGTTTGGCAATCAGCCCTACAGGTGTTCTGTTATTCTGAGCCCTGCTCCCTTTGGCAGGCACCCACTCAGAGGCAGCATCCCAGCCTACTCCAGGTACTGCCTATGAGTGGGTGCCTGCTGTGAGGCTCAGAACCATGGACCACCTGTTGGGCCAACTTTCAAACTGGCAAGACCCACCGAATCGGTGGTTCGTGTCCATCTCTAATTTAATAGCCACTTGTTTATACTTATTGTGGACAAATAAACCAAGTAAACCCTTTGTCCTATCTACAGCCTGGGGATATATTTTTTAAACTGCAATTCCAAGAATTCTCAACAAGGGTAATTTACAAAAACCATGTTGAGTTCAGTATGAATTCTTTGTAATTTAAAGTGCTGAAGAAGCAGCTGAGTGTTTTTTAAACTAATTTCCTTAAACTACTTGGCCAATTTCATTCATTTTTGGTTGAATCACTCTTCCTCTTCAGCTGCTAGTTTCTTTCCCAACTTACCTATTGGAGGCAAGGCAGTGGAGGATGGCAAGTGCATCCAAAGGGCCAGGAGCCCCACCAGGAATAAGGTGTTCATGGTTTTCATGGCACATGCATAATCCAGTTCTCTGACTCTCAATGAATTTAAATCTGTTGAAGTAAGAGGTTGGGTCACAAGAGGGAGGAACCCTCTTTGAACTTTGTCACAGAGGATTTATCAACTGAAAATCATTTTCTGCCATCGTTGATGACCATTGACCATGTACACTTGCATACACCATCTCCTGACTCCTGACCTAGGAGGTCAGCTAAAAATATGTCAGTTGCCTTATTCATGCAGAATGTAAGTTATGGGTATGGGACCATTGTTTCACAAAAAGGGAAATTCCACATACTGTGCAAACCAGAAATTGGCTGTTTTAAGGGGAACACACTTCCTGTCAGATCTTTCCCCACTCTTTCAGAGTGACTCAGCCTGTCATGGCCATCCTGTGTAGGGCCAAAATTAAGATAGATTGCTACAATGAGCTAAGCTACTGGTGGAACATTAGTCAAGTTTTTGAAGGATATACAATATCAGTCAAATTATTTAGTCACATGAGACAGGAATGCCCACATGTACCTCTCCCTCTCTCTGGAATAAAAATGCAGTTATCAGCAACAGCAGCTAGTAATTATAAGAACAAAAAATTGACTGTCTTATGTCAACAATAAATATTGCTGCCCGAGGTGACTTCCTCACTCTGCCTCTTAACAGAACTAAATTTGTGTAGTTCTGTAAATTCGTGACATTTCTAATCTCACACTAAAGATCACGATCTGAGCACAATCATGTGCATGCACAATAATTAGGTTGCTGAGGGGTCTTCATCAGACCTTAGGGAAATATGTCCACTTGGAGATTCTGGAGCTGGTCTAAAAAAGTCTTCACCTGGTCTTCACCTGGCTTATGCTATGTTCATTTTACATAAAAATTGGTTGTTTATCCTGCCTCGGCTTTTGTTGCACAGCATGTTAACAAACAGGAGATAGGTTTTCTGCAGCCAAGAAATCAGAAGATGACAGATTTGAAAGGGTAGCTATGAAGAAACTGAACAAGATCCTTTCATGTCCAAATGTATTCATCGTCGTTTAGTCGTTTAGTCGTGTCCGACTCTTCCTGACCCCATGGACCAGAGCACGCCAGCCCCTCCTATCTTCCACTGCCTCCCAGAGTTCTGTCAATTTCATGTTGGTTGCTTCACAGACACTGTCTACCCATCTCATCCTCTGTCGTCCCCTTCTCCTCTTTCCGTCACATTTTCCTAACATCAAAGTCTTTTCCAAGGAGTCTTCTCTTCTCATGAGATGGTCAAAGTACTGGATCCTCAGCTTCAGGATCTGTCCTTCCAGGGAGCACTCAGGGTTAATTTCCTATAGAATTGATAGGTTTGTTCTCCTTGCAGTCCAGGGGACTCTCAAGAGCCTCCTCCAGCACCACAATTCAAAGGCATCAATTCTTCCGCAGTCTGCTTTCTTTATGGTCCAGCTCTCACTTCCATACATCACGACAGGGAAAACCATAGCTTTGACTATTCGGACTTTTGTTGGCAAGGTGATGTCTCTGCTTTTTAAGATGCTGTCAAGGTTTGTCATTGCTTTCCTCGCAAGAAGCAGGTGTCTTTTAATTTTGTGGCTGCTGTCTCCATCTGCAGTGATCATGGAGCCCAAGAAAGTAAAATCTTTCACTGCCTCCATATCTTCCCCTTCAGGAGGTGATGGGACCAGTAGCCATGATCTTAGTTTTTTGATGTTGAGTTTCAGGCCGTTGTTTGCACTCTCCTCTTTCACCCTCATTACAAGGTTCTTTAATTCCTCCTCACTTTCTGCCATCAGAGTGGTATCATCTGCATATCGGAGGTTGTTGATATTTCTTCTGGCAATCTTAATTCCGGTTTGGGATTCCTCCAGTCCAGCCTTCCGCATGATGTATTCTGCATATAAATTAAATAAGCTGGGGAACAATATACAGCCTTGTCGTACTCCTTTCCCAATTTTGAACCAATCAGTTGTTCCATATCCAGTTCTAACTGTTGCTTCCTGTCCCACATATAGGTTTCTCAGGAAATAGATAAGGTGGTCAGGCACTCCCATTTCTTTAAGGACTTGCCATAGTTTGCTGTGGTCCACACAGTCAAAGGCTTTTGCATAGTCAATGAAGCAGAAGTAGATGTTTTTCTGGAACTCTCTGGCTTTCTCTATAATCCAGCGCATGTTTGCAATTTGGTCTCTAGTTCCTCTGCCCCTTCGGAATCCAGCTTGTACTTCTGGGAGTTCTCGGTCCACATACTGCTGAAGCCTACCTTGTAGGATTTTGAGCATAACCTTGCTAGCGTGTGAAATGAGTGCAATTGTACGGTAGTTGGAGCATTCTTTGGCACTGCCCTTCTTTGGGATTGGGATGGAGACTGATCTTTTCCAGTCCTCTGGCCACTGTTGAGTTTGCAACAACAGCTAGTACAATGTAAAGAGCAAAATCTCCCAGGAAACAAGTTCATGTACTTCAAGCAGCTCTTGTGTATAAGCACCAAATTCCAGGCTGCTATTTCATCTATATGGGGTTGAACAGAAACATAGTGCTCTGTTAGTCTGTGCATATAGGAAAACTAATCACGTAAACAAGTATGCAGTTCCATGATGGATGTTATGGACGTCTGTGAATCTCCCTGAAACTGGATTTTTTTTTTCAATTTAAATTCTAGAATCTTGGTCATGCTGGATGGGGGATTTTGGAACATGTAATTTTAAAATATAGCCTTTCTTGTGCTTATGTGGGACAGCTTAGGCAAGTGAGATCAGAACAAAATGTCCTTCTACCTTTACTTACAATATTGATCTGCAATCAGAATCTGTAAGTAATTTCCCTAGGTACATTTCAGGCCTTGTTTATTGACAAAAAATTGTCCAAGAACATTATATATTTTATATACAATGCCTCTTTCATCACTATTTTGTGACACTAAAGATATAATGGTTCAGGGTTGACACCATGCCTATTCCAACACTGAAGGCATCTCATCAAAGTTTATCATCCATAGAACATAAAACCTACAGAATTGGAGTTTCCTGAGAAGGTTTTTTAACAGCATTCCCGCTTTCAGCTGCATGCCTACACACAAAGGAGACTATTGGATACTCTTAAATGTGAACCATTCTGGACTCAGATTCTTCTATTCAGCCAAGAACACCTCTGTAATCCCATTGGATGCTGCCTCTATATACTCTTTAGGGAGGCAGCCTCTGTTGGAACTCATTCCCCAATACGCCTGTGCAAGTTGCAGGGAATCATTGCAACACCCATAATGCTTACCCCACTTCACTTCCTGAAGGTTCTTTAGCTTTCTTGCCTTCAGACATCTCTGTTTCCCAAACAGCCACTGAAGAAACCCCAACGGGGGCTTGGGACTTCACAGGTAGAGCCCTGGTATTGTATGCATCTCCATGACAGGTACTCTAAGGGGTTGTAGAGGGTCTCAGGATTAACCCTACCTGTGGCCTGCTGATTGCCCTCTCATAAAAAACTGACCCTGACAGCAATTATACTTCAGAGAGCCACTTGCTTTTCTGTTTTATTTTCAGACTAGCTTTGTTGCAAGATCAGATAGACTCGATTTTACCATAACACTGTTTTGTGATAATGGGGAAGCTTCATATGATGCAAAGTGCTGCATGCAAGCATTTTGACTAGTGGCAAGTTCTTAGAACAAGCAGCTGCTTTGTAGGATTGACTGCATTGACAATGGGTCCATTCTGGATGCAATCTGATGTATTGTCATTTTTACAGCCTAACTATTTTAGGAATAAAATGCCTAAAAGAATACACAAAGAATGTCATACTTGGGGGCTGAATTGAACTGGCTGGAGTTCCCAAGAGGCATATGCCCCCTTCCTCATCCTATCAGCTTCGATCCCAGTTAGATGTTTCAGATCCCAATTGTGGAAGAAAGGTGACAAGAAATAAAATGAAATGAAACCAAGTAACATCATTTGTTGATTTCCCAGTTTTTGCACACTCTGTCTCCTAAAGTTTGGTTGCTGATAAGAGGAGTTTAATCTAAAATATACTGGGCATTTTAGTTCTCTCTCTCTTGCTCACAGGTCCACTCATCTCTGGAATTGTAGTCCCTCCTTCCCACCTCAAGAACATCTCTGAAATGGAATTCAGCTCTTGAAGAAGACTTGGCTGAAGAAAGTTCTGTTTTCTTTGCTAAGATTATCTGGAAAGCCTCTTTTGCATGGCCTTCTGAGCTATGGCTTGGGGTGACATGGGATAAGGTCTTCTCTGTATTTGCACAAAAGACCTTTGTACCATGGGAGACTTCTTTGACCCACAGTTTCCCACTATTTCCACTATTCTTCATAGAATCATGATGTTGGAAGGGGCCTATAAGGCCATTGAGTCCAACCTTCTGCTCAATGCAGGAATACAAACAAAGGATTTCTGCCAAGTGGTTTTCTAAATTTCTCTTGAATGCCTCCAGTGTTAGAGCACTAACCACCTGTCAAAGTAATTGATTCCATTCTCATACTGCTCTAACAGTTAGGACATTTTTCCTGATATTTAACCGAAATCTGGCTTCTTGTAATTTGTTGTATGCCCTGCACTCTGGGATGACTGAAAACATATCCTGCCCCTTCTCTGAATGACAGCCTTTCAAGTGTTTGAAAAGTGCTATCATTTCTCCCCTCAGTCTTATTTTTTTTCAAGACTATACATGGCCAGTTCTTTCAAACTTTCTCATACGGCTTGGTTTCCAGTCCCCTGATCATCCTTGTCCTCCTTGGAATATGTCAGCATCCTAAGTGTAGTGTCCAGAACTGAACCCAGAACTCAAGATGAGACCTAACCAGTGCTGAATGGAGGGGGAACTAGTACCTTGTGGGATTTGGAGATTATACTTCTGTTAATGCAGCCTAAAATAGTATTTGCATTTTTAGTAACCACATCACATTGTATGTGATCCACGACTATTCCAAGATCCTTCTTGCTGGTAGTATTGCTGAGTCAAGTATCCTCCATCTTGTAGCTGTGTATTTAGTTTCTTTTTCCTTGGTGTAGTACTTTGCATTTCTTCTCGTTGAATTTCACTCTGTTGCTTTCAGGTCAGTGCTCAAGCCTATCATGATCATTTTGAATTTTCTTTCTGTCTTCTAGGATTTTAGTTATTCTACTCAATTTTGTGTCATCTGCAAATCTGATTAGCATTCCCTGCATCCCCTGAACCAGGTCATTAATAAAAATGTTGAAGAGCACTGGACTCCCCACCCCCCTTTTAAAAAAAGATTTGACCACCACTTTGTTTCTCTTGTTCACTGATGCCTCATTGTTTGTTTTATCTGGTACTTTTGTTAATGTTTTCTAAAGCCCTAAATGACTTGGTCCAAAGCTACTTGAACAATGTATTCTCGAAGGCTTTCACAGCCGGGATCTGATGGTTCTGTCAACAGAGCATGGACAGAGTTCCTACTCCAGTCCTCTGAAGATGCCAGCCACAGGGACTGGAGAAACGTCAGGAAGAACAACCTTCAGAACACGGCCAAAGAACCCGAAAGACCCACAACAACTACTTGAAAATTTGTTTCCCTTTATGAATCTGCTCCACTTCTAAAATATACCGTATTTTTCCGTGTATAAGACGCCGCCATGTATAAGACGCCCCCCACTTTTCTAACCCAAAATTAAGAAATCTAAGTGGGGCTTAGCAAATGTAGGGTAAAAGGGATCAAAGTGCTGCAGGATGGCTTTGATCCCTGCTTTCTCCCTTTGTGCTAAACCCCGCGTGGCTTAGCAAAAGGAGGGGGAAAGAGATCAAAGCAATTTCACAACTGCACAATCATTTTGATCCCTTTCCGCCTTATACAGCCACGGGATTGCTTTTATCCTTTCCCCTCCTTTTGCTAAGCCCCATGGGACTTAGCAAGCAGAGGGGAAAGCAGGGATCAAAGCAGTCCTGCAGCACTTTGATCCCTGCTTTCCTTTTGCTAAGGCTTAGCAAGTGGGGGGAAAGCAGGGATCAAAGCCCTGCAGGATCACTTTGATCCCTGCTTTCCCCTCCACTTGTTTTTCTCTCCTCAGCTTACTTCCATGTATAAGATGACCCTCAATTTTTAGTCTAAAGATTTTAGACAAAAGTATAGTCTTATACACGGAAAAATACGATACATATTGTTAATAAGCCACTTTGGGTCCTCTTAAGGGGAAAGGTAGGGTGTAAATATTTTAAATAAACAAAAGCCTTACACACACACCGGCATAATTCTGGCCACTGGTAAATATCATTATGTCATATACACTTATTATAAATTATAGTCACATAGCAGCTAGTGTTGTGTAGTGGTTGGAGTGTTGTTTCTGAGAGTTAAGAGACTCACATTCTAAGCATCATTGAGTAACAAATCAACAAAGTAAAGATCAAGTAGCAAGCAGGAGATCCATGTACACTGATGTGAGCACATTAGAGGAAGGTTGCGAAAATATCCAAGGAATAATTAAACATATATTTGCTCATTATCATTAAGATTGGTGTGACTTTGTTAGATTTTGCTTGATGCCATGTAAGTCCACTATACTGGAGCATAAATGTGAGATTTTGCACAAATGCAAAACTTGTGTTATTTTTATTGTCCCCCAACCACCCATAGGCACTACACAGATTTTTTTTTTCCAAGCAGGTTTATGAGCATTGAGGTTTAGCCATATTCCATGCCATGCCATCCCTGCATTTGAGGATATCCTTCTGCATACTGGTTCAGTTTGAAATTAACCTGGAAAATAAATTAGAAAGATTGGAGAAAGTTCAAATTAATATAGAAAAATTGTGCCAGTGAAATCCCACCCCTAGAATAGACAATGTAAAGATGACACCTCTGTCATGGGTGACTACTCTGATTCATATATGTTCTCTTAGGGCACTGGAGAGGCCCCTGAACCCTTCATATGTTTTGGACTTCAGCTCCTGGAAACCCCACTCAGCATGGAACTGTACAAGATTATGGTAGCTATGGTTTGGGAGCAGCTCTGTAGCGGACAAAGAAGCTCTACAGAGAACCATTAAAACTGCCCAGAATATCATTGGGCTCCAGCTATCAACCCTGGATGACATCTTCACATCCCGCTGTCTGAGGAATTCACACAACATCCTTAGAGACTTTTCCCATCCTGCTCACAACTTCTTTGAATTGTTGCTGTCTGGCAGAAGATACAGAACAATTAAGACTTGGACCACACGTTTTTCTGAATAGTTTTTATCCCAGAGCTATAATTGCACTTATTTATTATTTATTTTATTTATTTTATTTATATCCCCCCTATCTAGTCACTTAAGACCACTCTAGGCAGCTTAATAATGAACTTAAAGACCACCAGCAGTGAACAGCTGAACAGTGTTATTTAGTCTGTGGTGTAGATGTATGTGTTCTTAGTGGGGGATTTTTAATGGGTGGGGAATGTTTGGGGATTTTTTATGTATGTGCATGTGGGTCTGGTGTCTGTGTGAATTTTGTTGTATGTGCATACTATGCATATACTTACAATGACAATAAATTTATTTGATAGCTGTAATCCCAACATCTGGAAGGCCAAAGAGTTATCACTGCTGCCTTAAGGAATGCCCACTTCCATTACTATGCAATATCATAACTCAGGTAGTAACCAATTCCAATAAAATTTGAAGTTCTTCATATTCAAGCAGTGCCCATTGCAAAAATTTAGTTTTCTGGTAATTAGAGATGGTTCTTTCCCACCATAGACAGTTCAGAGCCATTTTGTGCTGTTCAGTGAGAAAGGAAATAACCTTTGTCACTGCACAGCTCATAAAAGCTGTGCAAGTCAATGTCTGGGAACCCCTTTCTCATTGAGAAGGTGCACTGAGATCGTTACTTCTGATGTCCGTTAGGAGAAGATGACATTGGAGAGGCTGATAGGTCAGATGGAGGAGCTCTATATGCCCTAGTCTTTTCTGCTCTGTTAAATTTCCACAGGGTTAGTTAACTGTGTTCCTTTGAACCTGGCCTTTTTTCTAGACTTACTGTTCCATTTAGGGTTTTTCCAGAATTAAACATATTCTCAGATACCTTTCACTGGATACACACAGCGTTTTGCACAAGTATTTTGGCAGCAAATCTTGTTTTCTTTACAATCACGGTTTTTCTCGCATTCATTTGGTTCTGCTCGAATGCATACATAAGGGTCTGGTGGGCAGTTGGAAGGATATTCTGTAGTGGGAAGATACCATTGTATAATATGGATCACTCCAAAACCTGAATAATTAGTATGTCACATCCCCCTCAACATCCCTACCAAGAACACCCATGTATCCATGCACCATATTGTGACACTGCTGGACATAAAGCCAAGCTCTATACCAAACTGTGGTCTAGTTATTCAGACTGTGGCTTGGTAAAACTGGCTTGTGTTTCCCTGCATATATGGCAGCCTTGTGGCTGTATTGCCTTTCCTATATTACCTATTACCTAAGGCTCATGTCATGTATTGCATGGTAGAAACAGGAACCAGAAACCTTTCTAGTTGCCTTTTTCAGGCAGGCACATAAGTTCTCTCTCTCTCTCTCTCTCTCTCTCTCTCTCTCTCTCTCTGTGTATGTGTGTGTGTGTGTGTTTAGCGAGTAAATACTACTGAATGATTTTGAGGAGATCGTGAATAGTTAGATAAAAACCCATTAACTCAGTTTGCATATTTTAAAAATTCTATGCTAGGCATAATTAGGAAGAAATTCAAAAACAGAAGGTTCAAAAATCTAATATCTTTGTTCAAAGCTGTAGCGCAATGACACTGTTTTTTGTCAGACCCAGATGCAAGATATGCCGGTTAAAGCAAAGCAAAGGTAACAGGGGATTGTCTTATTTTCTTGCACTTACCTGTTTCTTGGGCAGCTCCATATGGCAACTCCATCCAAAGCATTAGAAGAGTGAAAAAGACCAAGGTACTCATGGTGCTGGCAGGGGCTCAGGAGACAGCAGGAGAAATGAGAAAGAGATGCTTGTTGCTTTCCTAATTGTCTAACCTTTCTGGTTTTCTTTCACACACTAGGTCTCATGCGTGCTTATTTTCATATCTTGGGCAAGAAGAGGTTACATCAGCATGAATTTTGTTTTGAATCGACCCAGGGAATTTCCAGAGTCACAGATCATGACATATCCTCATTCTGGTTCCTTCTAGGTATGAGGGTGGGATTAGTTCAGCCCATATTTTAATAGCAACTAATCTAATTTGTACTTCCCAAACCTAATGATGTTATAATGTATTGTCAAGTAATTTTGGACGAATGGGATCCCAATGAATTAATAATCTCCAAAAGGTTCTGTCTTTAACACTTCTTTTCAGGTTGCCCTTTCCTTTATTGAGTCAAGTCACTGAAATAAAGAAAAAACCGAGTTGAGTCACCAGTGCGATTTAAGTCTGACTTGACAGTGAGTCCCGTGACCCGAGTCCCCATCACTGACCAAAAGTGGCAGAGAAAGAACAAAGCAAGAGTGGAGTTGAAGTATAACACGTGCCCATTTCCTCCAATCCAGGCAGAGCCCTCTAAAAACCATTCTCCCTAAGTAGGAGATGCCTTGCAAGCTGCAAAATCTCTGGAACACATGAAAATCCCATCTGTAGAGAAGGTAGAGAAAAGTGGAAAAGCTGGAATAAAACTAGTGCCTAAAGTGAAAGGACATAACCAAGAGAGATGATCTGGAGAATGTTCGTATACAACACACTTTCACAGAATGAAGTGTGATTATAAAAGGAAAGTACTAGCGCAAAATGCACCCCAATCTGACTTCAGAAGATGAAGTGGCTCCAAAGTAGAGATTCCTATTCATCTACAAATAAGAAGCCCACCAGCACAGGTGGCCAGTCTGATTAGCTCCTGCCCCCAGAACCCACCGCTCCGCTTACAGCGCAACACGTACCACACATTGCCGGCGTCATTGTCAGCGCACCAATTGCAGCAGTAATCCGGCTGCCACAGCCCCATCTCCTTGCTCATCCTGCCACTCTGACAAGGGGAAGGGAGGATGAGTCTCCCTGCTTAGCTGCAGAGTGGCAGGACAAGCAGGGAGATGGGGCTGCAGGAGCTGGGCTACTGCCATGATTAGTGCACTGATGATGAGGCCAGCCACATGTGCCATGTGTCATGCTGTAAGTGGACCGGTGGGTTCTGGGAGTGGGATGTAATCAGACCAGCCGCCAGTGTCAGTGGGCTTCATATTCGTCTACGAATACAAAGCCCCCATCTCTACTCTAAAGCAAAGCAAAGCAGTAGCTCCACATATTCTCACGGATCTTCTAAATGCTGATTTACACACTTATTACCCGAACTTTAGGCCAAGATAATATGGGTTCCACGTTTATGAAATGACAAGGGCAAAGTCATTTAAAAATAACTAGTGGGAAGGATTAAAAAACAAAAGCACAGGTGTCTTCCTGGAAAGAACGGGGCTTAATATGTGCTTACAGGTGAAGGTTGCTAATCATTACAGCTATGCAACTGATGGGGGTTGCAGACCTCACAAAATTGGTTTGGGCAACTAGTGATGATGGCTTCTCTTTTGGCCAAGCTAGAGATTAAGGTATCTTGGTTTCACATGCTTCCAGCTGTCACAATTGATGCCCACCTTGGTTCACTGTAACCATCATAAGCTTCTGATGAGGATGTTGGAAGAACCAACCATCGATCCTCCAGAACAGGTGACACTGACATTCACCCCAGCCACAACACTGGAAAACCCAGAGGCAGTTAAAAAAGCTTGAGAGGTGGGAAAGAGCCTACATGCCCAGGAAGACCAATCCAAGGACTACTGAGGTGCCCATACCCAGCTGGCATTGACCCATAGACTGTTTCTGGCTATTAGAACTAGGAGTAAAGGTATTGGATCGGAAATGCAGGACCAGGGATGGTGCTTAGACAAAGAGGAATGCAACAGACTAAAAGGGGATGCCCGTATATAGTTGTAAAATAAAGTTCAGCATCCAAGCAACCTACTACAGTCTGAGGAGTTCTTATGACTGGGCCCATGGAGCACTTCCATATCCCTCTGTCCATAGGGGTGGGGGGTAAGGGATGCTCATAGTGAAACAAGACAGATGTATTCTTCCCTACCCAAACAGTGCTTTAAGGACTTGCCTTTAGGAAAGATGTCTAACAAATGTAGCTGTCATCTTTGACCAGGGAACTAGGAAGCCTTGAGGAGTCAGCCTTAGGACTGTTGTTAAGAGCTAGATTCAGCTGCCTCGGACAGAACGTGACTGGTTTTTCTACTAGGGGAACTACATTATGTGAGAGTAGTATCTTCTCACATCTGCATACCTACTGTAATTGGACACTGGTACTGTACATGTTTTCATGTTACTTGTTTTTATGTATGTCTTTACTTGCATGTAGGCAAGAACAGTTATTTAATACTAAATTACATGAGATGCATTTCCTTTTTGTGGATAGAAAGAAGTGTCCGTTCATTTTAATACAACAAAATCTATAGAGGCCACATTGGAACCTCTGAACTTCATAACAGTGTGACTTTCACAGATGTGCTAGTTGTAATGGATTTGAAAAATACTAAATTACACAAGACATATTCGCCTTGGACAGAAAAACAGAAACAAAGGAGTATCTTCTGAAAGGGTCAGCCTAAAATTCCTCAACTTGATAACAGTGCTGTCTTCACTGACCGACTATGCTAATCATAGTGTATTTGAAAGAGTCAGAACCCTCTTCTGCCAGCAGGGTCCCTGCCTATCAGCTGATCTCAGTAGGGATCCACAAACAATGGATGGCCGCCTTCTGTTGGGAGAAGAGCCCAAAAGAGGCAGAGAAGGAGCAAGGCAAGGGGTGGAACTGTGTTATGACACACGTCCTCCTCTTCTAATCTAGGCACACAGCCACCATGTCGAGACAATGTTAGACCAAACTGAGGACAGTCCAAAGTCATTTTCAGCATTTCTAAGCTTTGAGAGAATAGGATTCCTCACAGCTTCAATTGGCCTAGTGACAGTGCACTGGGCTCTCAATCACCTTTACTGGTTAAAGATTCCCCTTGACATTTAGTCCAGTCGTGTCTGACTCTAGGGTCCCTGTTTCCAAGCCATAAAGCCAGCGTTTGTCCGAAGACAGTTTCCATGGCCACGTGGCCACTAGACATGGAATGCTGTTACCTTCCCAATGAAGTGGTACCTATTTATCTAGTCACATTTTTCCATGCTTTCGAACTGTTAGGTTGGCAGGAGCTGGGACAAGTGATGGGAGCTAACTCCATCACATGGATTCGATCTTACAACTGCAGGTCTTCTGACCTTGCAGCACAGAGGCGTGACCACGGAAACTGTCTTCGGACAAATGCTGGCTTCGGACAAAGAAGCCATGAAGGAGGTTGTCTGTGACCCTTCTCATTGAGACTCAAGCCTGCTCATGCATTAAGCCCACTGAGAGTTGCCAGACTATAACAGAACATAGGAAACAAAACAATCACTAGATAAATAAATGAAAAAATAAATAGATAAGAAGTATCTTGTTGGTTGTTGTATGTTTTTTAGTCTGTTTGGCCGTGTTCTGGAGGTTTTTCTTCCTAATGTTTCACCAGTCTCTGTGGCTGGTATCTTCAGAGGACAGGAGTTAGAACCCTTTCTGTTCTGGTGTAGTGTGTCACTCAACTATCCCACATACTACACTGGAACAGATTGTGTTCTAACTCCTGTCCTCTGAAGATGCCGGCCACAGAGATTGGTGAAATGTTAGAAAGAAAAACCTCAAACAGCCTGAAAAAAATCTACAACAACCATCGGATCCCATCCAGGAAAGCCTTTGAGAATACACTGAAAGTCTCTTGTAGCTGAAATGTTCTTGGTAGTTTTCATAGGCAAAAGTTGTCCTTCATTTACAGAAAAATGTCCTCTTGTTTATCATATGCAGTAGCCAGTCTAATGTGGGTTTATATTGTTATGAGGGAAAGGAGAACTAGCAGGCATGGAACAAACAATGTCTGTCTCCAAGGCTTATAAAACTGGTATTTGGTGGAACATCAGAATGCAATTCCTGAATACTTTAACAAGCTTTAGAATAGGTCCATGTTCCAAAGCAGAAGTTTGCGAACACTATCAAATTTTGTGAGGAAGCAAAACACAAACACCTGATTCATAATATTATTTATTGGTAAATATTTGTAGATATACAAATGTATCTGATTAGTCAGTAAAAAACAGAATAAAGAACCAGGATGTCCCATGCAAGAAAACTCTAAATAAAAAGGTATCTCGCCTTTGCTTAAGAAGCACTAGAATGGAAGCTAATACCGAAATCCAATAATGCAGAGTATTGCCAAGAAAGTGAGGATAAGATAGCATCTTAACCTGAGTATCATCTTTAACCTTCAGTTGGCTTGATAGGAAATCTATATTTAGCTATAAGGTTAAGGTTTAAATCATTCCCCTTACCCAAATCAAGATCATCAATTAGAGGCAGCAACTTCAGAATAAAACACTTAATCAGCTGACCAAGCTAGCTATATTACTTTCAGATACTGTATCTCAAATAAATGAATGATTCAGATGCGTACTCTTCCTGCAGGTGAAGTGAGCAGCCGATGTTTGGCTTCCAATCATGAAAACATGCATAGATGAACCAGGTGCCATTGGTCATGCCAGATATCCATCCAGGCAGCAGGAATTTAAACTAAAAGAAACATTTTTTAAAAAATTGCTGGATTAAATGCTACCAACAACTAATAACAGTTACTGTAAGTATAGTTATTCATGTCCTGCATGGCTTAGTGTGTATCCTAAGGTCCTGTCTGAAGGCTGTGAATGGAGGAGCAATCAACCTTGCCTGGTCTAAAACATTCAAAACCTTCTTATGACATAGTATAATTCTGATGAAAGTTTTGAATCCTAATGAATATTGAGCATGAACTCAAGAACGCAGGAGATCAATCGTTAAGTATGAAAGGATGCACAATAATGCACAACTTCAGTGTGATATGCATGAACAATCTATTATAGCCATATGTCTCTATGTTTTTCTGTCTGTCAGAGCCATGACCACAAGACCATCTATCCTATTCAGCTGAAACTTTGCTTGCATGCATGCTAAGGGGACCCAAGGACTGTGCACTGGGGAGTTATTTCGGGTTTTAAACTGTCCTTATGAACTTTGTTGTTATGTGCTGTCAAGTCAGAACTGACTTATAGTGACCCTTACAGGGCTTTCAAAGTAAGTGAAACATTTAAGCAGTGATTTTAGCAGTTCCACTCCCCCAGCGAGTTTTCATGGCTGAGCGGAGACTCAAATTTGTTCTCCAGAGTCCTAGTCTGTCACTCTGTTCATTACACCACACTAGGCATCTCTTATGAACTTCAAGTTATTTAAATGTGTCTGTGAGTTTAAAGATTGCAACACCATCTTACTTAATAGGCTTCCTTAACCAGTACAAAACTTTGCACTTAATACAATCTGATGCTGACAGAGAGGAAGCAGCTTTGAAGCAGCCTCCACGAGGGATATAGAATATTTGGACTTTGAGTTCTTCACACTGGTACAATCCTGATGAAGTGGTGTTTTAATCCAGAAAAGTTTGTAAATTGCATGATGATTTTTAGTAGTCTATAAAGGTATCACCTATTTTTGCATCTGTATTGAATACTGGAGAGTTGTAAATGAACTTATGTGTTCCTGTGGCCAGGACTTCAGTTAGCTAAGAATAGCACAGTAAGTTCAAATCTAACTGCTGTGTAACTTTGCTTGAAGAATCAAACAAACAACCATTCCAAGCTAGAAAATTTCACTAATGAATGAAAATGTATTGTATGTAGTCCAAGATAACTCTTACATCTAAACCCTTGGGACTGGCCTTGTGTGTATCAAATCCAATAATATACTAAAAATACAGACACAGTTATATCATCACACCTGATAATACTGTCATCACACCTGATTACCTGTTCCCTTCCTGAACATGAACATAAGTTTTACAAATGTAGATATGATAGTGTTCATACTGTATTTATATTTGTTCATGTTTTCTATCATTGCATACAGATTTTGTCATTCATGCTCACCTTCACACTCTTATATAGACCCTTTGGTACAAGAACTGCTCCAAACTCATGTATTCACCATCACCACCACCACCACCATCATCTTAGAACTGCAGAGTTGGAAGGGACCCCCTGTTAAGGAGGCACAGTGGGGAACTGAACACCCGACTGCTGACTCCACAACCAGTTGCCTAAACCACTTTTCTATCCAGCAGTTCAGCATAAAACGATAAAACTGCCTACCATTCAGCTAAAGTGCTAAGTTGTCAAATGTGGTCAACTATTAACTTTCCAGAGGTTGTTGGGTTGCAATTTTCATCGGCATTAGCCAGCATAGCGAATGGTGAGAAATCATTAGAAGCTGCAGTCCAACAACATCCGGAAGGCCAGACATTTCCAATTCTTGCCATAAACCTTCCAAAAATATAGAAGTAATATTATAAACATCTATAGCTTGTTTTCATGGCATAAGATTCAAGGGACCCATTCAAAACAACAATTGTTGGATCCAGCCAATTAAAAATTTGCCGGAGGAAGAAGCGCCTAGTGCAGTTAGTGTAGGAAGGAAGGAAACTTCCATGTTGCTTGGAGAATTCATTGTTTCTTTGTAAGAGAAAAAGAAATCCACAATTTTCTCACGTTAGTTGGACTCCAAATGCTGTGAACCTCTTTCCCTAGCCTGCCACTTGCAGAATATTCTAGGCATTTAGGATCAGAGCTAACCAACATTTATTTATTTATTTATTTATTTATTTATTTATTTATTTATTTATTTATTTATTTATTTATTTATTTATTTATTTATTTATTTATTTATTTATTTATTTATTTATTTATTTGCCACTTCTCTGCTAAAAGTACCACTTGACTTACTCTTCATGCAGGAATAGAGCATATCATCGCCTACTACAATTACTGGCAAGAATATATTTTACATCAGTAATCTTTTAGGGTACAGTACCAAACACTGGCAGGAAGCAGTCCAATCCACATGTTCCTTTACAGCATTTCTTATCAAATGGGCAGTCAATGTCCAAAGCACAGTAATTTGGAGGGTCCAGCATAAAGCACTCTATATCAAACAGTGGGCAAAGTCCAGGTTTCTCTACAAAGGAGAACATATGGGATGTTAGAATACAAACTCATAATTGTTGTTCATTCTTGGTGATTTGTTTTGTTCATATTTTGCCTTCCTCCCGAAGATGTTGATGTGATGTATGTGGGCCCCCATCCCACTCACGACTTTCAAAACAATGTTTTAATGGCTAGATATTTCAGTCTGCAACTGCAGTCATCATCCAATGAGACCGAGAGGAAAGGGCAGGGGGAAGACACAATTCCTCTACAATGTGTTTGTGTGTGCATGTGTGTGCATATGTACACATGCACACAAATGCATGCATGTTCATTTTTTCATTGCAAAGGTCAGAGGAATTGAGGATCCCGCCCTTCTTGTTTCTAGATGTCAAGATACCTGAATGGCATTAGGGTTCAAAGCATAGGAAGGGTCTCCTTTCTGCATGCAGTGGGGAGGTACTTTGCTGAGGAGCGCAATCTTTCCCAGTAAATTTTCAAAGAAAATACTCAGCTAAAAGGCAAAAGATTTATGCGATCTGAAGAGAAACCAGAATAGCCACAATAAAAATAAATATATTACCAAAGCTAGTTTTCCTCTTTCAGACAATTCCAATATTATTAAAACAAGATTTTTTAAAAGAACTGAATAAGATAATGACCAAGTATGTTAGGGATAGGCTGGTATGCCTACCTATGGTATCAAGATGACAAGCAATGCAAAACATTTAATTTACATTTAATCACTAGAGCTCTGTTATGAGTTTGGGAGACAGTTAAGGCACAACATTAATGAAAGATACCATTATGGGTAGCTCTATTAGAATTGTTCACTGATCTGGCAAGAACATCTCAAGGGACAAATGGGAGATATGTCGAAATATTAGATAGTGATTTTAATCTAAAGAACAAAGATTACCTGGCAGAACAAGGTATTATCTTAGATTGGTGGTCAATAAACTTGTTGAAATCAAGATATGTAAAAGATAAAGCTACAGGGTTTCATGAAAACAAAATACCTTTGGATAAGGGGTTGCTGGACTCAGAGGAAAAATTGATTAAAGGTTTATATAATACTTTAATGGAGCAAAAATGGGAGATGAAATTGTGAAGTAAAATGATAAAATGAATTGTGTGGTAAAATGGGCTTAAAATATAGGTCATAATATATTCATTTATTTATTTACTTATTTATTTATTCTATTTATATCCCGCCTATCTGGTCGAAACGATATAGAACTAAGTGCCTGATCACAAATTTGGGAACAAAATATTAAATCTATAAATCTAAAAGAATATATATACAAAATGTTTTACAGATGGTATGTAACACCAGAGAAATTAACAAAAATGTATAAAAATGCTTCTAATAAGTGTTGGAAATGTGAAAGGAAAGCAGGGAGATTCTATCATATGTGGTGGATGTGCAGTAGGGCCAAGGACTTTTGGAAAATGATTCATGAAATGATAAAGAAAATTTTAGGGGTTAAAATTGCTTTGACACCAGAAATTTTCTTATTGAATATATTGACACTCAGAAGAAAACAGGACTTACTTGACCTTACACCTGAAAACTGCAGCTAGAATTGTATATGCCAGTAAGTGGAAGACTACAAAGGTGTCGACAAAGAGGGAATTTATTGAGAAGATTTTGGAACTAGCAGAAATGGATATTCTGACAGATACACTAAATGATAGACTGGAAAATAATAAATGGGAACCTCTTTATACCTGGATGAAATCTACACCAATTTAAATAGAATAGATTAGTTTAATATTATGTTAGAAAGTATAAGACAAGATGAAATGAATAGAACATATTGTAATAAATCACTCTGGTTGCAACGGATAGAAAAGTAGAAAAATACAATAAAAATATGTATTTATTTTTTTAAAAAGAAAATACTCAGCTAATGTGGAGAAGGAAGGAAGCAGGGCGAGAAGAAAGAAGAAACCACAGTTGGAAACAGTGCACAAAATAAAAAGAGTCAGTCTTTTCCCATTACCAAGCTGTGCAAAATAGCAAAGAATGGGGAACACTGGCAATTGTGTGTGCAAGCAATGTATGCATGATCTGGTGGGTGGAAACAAAGGAGGAACTGAGCATGTGCAGGTTTATTTCTTCCCTAGCCTTTCCTAACCCAGCTCTGAGACATCTGGGTTTTGATGCATCATGTCCATGTTTAGCTGTTATCCCCTTCAGCTTTGGCGCCTTGCATCATCACCACCACTGCCGAAGGTTTAAGGCATTGTGCTACTTTTGCAGGTCTTTGGTAAGTGCTAATGAAACGATTTTGTCACACTTAACAAATATCAGCAAATACAGAAGTAAGATGACTCTGTTGAGCTTCCTTGATCTCTCTCTGGCATTCATCACCATTAGTCCTAATGTTGCTAGACAGGGATAAAACAGTTATCCTGAACCACATGGCATGTTTGTTGTAGGATACTATCTCATCCCCATTCTTTTAAGGATGCATATGACGTACTTGGAGAGATTATTGGAAATGAAATAATTTAAGGGTGTCTGTTTTTTTAAGGTGGAGTAAAGTCTCATTATCCATCCAGACAGAGGGTTTTGGCTGCTTAGTTCTTAAAAGTTTAGGTTTGATTTGCTGTGCATTAAGCCATATTGGGGACGTGGTGGCGCTGCGGGCTAAACCGCAGAAGCCTGTGCTGCAGGGTCAGAAGACCAAGCAGTCGTAAGATCGAATCCACGCGACGGAGTGAGCGCCCGTCGCTTGTCCCAGCTCCCGCCAACCTAGCGGTTCGAAAGCATGCAAATGCAAGTAGATAAATAGGGACCACCTTGGTGGGAAGGTAACAGCGTTCTGTGTCTAAGTCGCACTGGCCATGTGACCACGGAAGATTGTCTTTGGACAAAACGCTGGCTCTATGGCTTGGAAACGGGGATGAGCACCGCCCCCTAGAGTCGAACACGACTGGAGAAAAAATTGTCAAGGGGAACCTTTACCTTTACCTTTAAGCCATATTTGCGATGATGAACAGGTTGTTCATTTTCACAGCTACACTGCAGAGAAGTACAATATGGTCTCATCCATGTTGGGCACAGCTTCATATTTTGACATTAACTCCTTCAAATGAAGAATTCCACTTAGGGGTTTTGTTTGTTTGTTTTAAACAAAGCAGTGTTCCAAAATTAGGGTTAGGTGAAATTAAGGTGCTCTGGGACTTACCTACAGATGCAGCAGAGGCAGGTGTCATATCTGACAAAAGGACAAGGATGCCGATGAGAAGAAAGATGCTCAACGTTTTCATAGTGCTGGTAGGATTCAGATCTTGATGTCTTGTACTCAGCTAGGCTAGTATTTATATTGGTAGAATGAGATTAACAGATTAGGGGATGATCATTATCTTCTCCCATCCTCATACCTATAATTGTTCTTTTTTACTGATCTATTTCGTAATGTTTATTCTTTCCCCTAAACTTCCACATAGACACCAAGAGAATATGAGATTTGTTTCAAATCTTTTGTGAATATATTCAGGATTCTATACAGCTGAATCTGTTTGCATGTCCATTTTTGAGAAAGAGAGAGAGAAGAATGTAAAATAAAAATCCTTTCCTACAGCTGAGTAGCAAAAACTAATACGGAGGACAGCTTTCGCTGCTCAACCTCAAACAACAAAATGTCTTTGGCCAGCTCTATGTTGCTGTGAAGGAACATAGCCCCCAGATCAAGAGTAAATTTACTTGGAGAACACCTTTTGCAGTTGAGGGAGTGGAATTAGACAGTAAACTCTCACTGACATTGATGAAATTACAAGTATTATTCAGAGATTGAAATAATGTATTCTTTGTTCACACTCTTTTTTGGAAGTGTATCTGGCCAGATGTTATCTCATTAAACTAACAGCAGTACCTTCTGGCCACCAGCAATGGGTATTTCTCAATCCTGCTGTACTGTAAATCAGAATGAATTTCTTGCTTGAAAGTTGCTCAAGACCCTTGTTCCCTTTTCCATTTGACAAGAACCACACTGAGTTCTTGGAAGTAGCTCGTACATATGTAAAGAGCTGCATAGCCCATTGATCCCCCTGAACAGGCAATGATCATGGTGCCCTTGAAGTGCCATCATCAAATGCCCATTGATACAAGAATTAAAGTAAAGATTGGCTGCAGCATTTTGTCACTTTAGAGTGTAGATAAGTGGTAGACAACCTCCATAGCTCTGAGGACCATTCCATCCCCGCAGACCAAGGGGATTACTCTGTGCAGCCACTGCAACATTGAATTTGCTGGCCAAAGCTGTCCACAGTTTATGGGGAAAAATACAACATAAAGCTTTGGAATGAGGTTCTAAATGTTTGAAGGGCTGTCATGTGGAAGATGGAGAAGGCTTGTTTTGTGCAGGCCCAGAGTGTGAGTCCCAAAGTAATGGTTTCCAACAATAAGGAAGGAGAGCTTGATTAAACATTAAGAAGACTTTCTGGACAGCTTGACAATGAAACACACTATTTTGGCAAATGATGGATTCTTCTTCACTGGAGATTCTAGACAGACAACCATATATCAAGTGTGCTTTAGTTGTGGATTTCCTACTTAGGCAGCAAGTTACCTCACAGACTCTGTGGAATGTCTCCAGAAATATGGTTCTATAATTCTAAGATAGAGAGGGATGTATTTTAAAGCAAATTGGCACTTCCATGGGGCTTCCAGCCCATCATTCCATTAGTTAAATTGATTAAAGTGGCAGAACCCAAGAAAACAGATGATAATTGGATTCACTTGGTTGCATACATGGGTCTGATACAGCTTTTTCGGTGGTAAATATCCTAGCAGAGCCGTTCCAGTTCTTTGGGATCTGGGATTCCCTGATCCTTGTTGTTTTCTTCTGGTTGTTGAGAAGAAAGCAAGATGACTCTAAATGTTACACTCCCATTTGGAACCAGCTGTCTTCCTAACAAATATTAATTGTTTAGGGAAAAGAAGAGATCCTAATCACCTACCTCCCACATTGAATCTATGTGCAGGAATTTAGCTGTGTTTCAGGTTTCTCAGGTTGATATTAATCAAGTGTTCAGCATATCGTATGACCATCTACTTCCTTATATGTTGCACATTTAGTTTTACAATTCGAAAACAATTATCTACCATCCTCTGTCTTCCTCTTCTAGGATCATATTGCTTAAGAAAATATTGCAGACATGTCTTCTCTCCAAAACCTTCAGGCCCTCAGCTTTGCTTCTCCTTTGTCTTAATTCCATTTCCCACCATTACCCGTTTTGTACAGGGCTTGGTAATTGAACAGCTACAGTTTTCAGATTTTAAAAGGTGACACACATTCATCACAGAGAGCCTAGCCGCACTGGCATTTTGTATTTCTTTACCCACTGAGTTTAATTGGACATGCTCCAAGTATCTGCAATATTTCAGCCTTTGTTTCCTGAGAATGGGGATGATTGCCACTAATGATTTTGACTGCTGAGAAGGGACTTCTCAGCAAAAATGACTTCTTTAGGAACTTCATCTTGAAGCCATTGCCTAATTCAAAATTATTAAATTTTGCCGCCAATGTGGCTGTGATTTTATTTGGTTTCATGCCTCTTCGGTTACTACATTCTCTCTGGAATATAGCTCAGAGTAGACTTGCACCCAGCGTTCCGTCTGCTGTGCTCGGTCCTGGATGATCATGCCTGTAGCAGTCTTCAAAGGAGCAGATTTCTTCTATACAGTATTGGACCTAAAGCCTGCTTGATACAGTCATACATTCCCTTGAGGTTACCTGTGTCTGCTGCTGTCTGTATCTGAGAGCAGAGCTGAAGCCAATAATTGTTAGAACATCTCCTGCCAGTCTGTTGGACTTTGCTATGAGCAACTCGAAGAACCTGCAAGTTGTACTCACTAGGACACGCTTTGTATGCTGCTAGAGCTCTCTTCTTTTCCTCGATGGCTGGCATCAACTCCTCCGAATGGGATTCGAACCAGTTGGCTGTCTTTTTGGTCTTCTTGACAAATGTGGACAAGGCGGTGTTATAAACAGCGTTCTTGAAATGTTCCCATTGCTCAGGTGCATTTGCATCAGCCGGGCCTGGAAGGGTTTCCTGAAGCGCTTGGGTAAATTCCTCCACTTTTCTTTGATTGCGAGTCTTACTGATGTCAATACATGGTCTTCCTTCCTTTTTTGTGTGAAACAATCTCTTTGCAGTTTTACTCTACTACACACCAGGGAGTCATCAATATCGCAATCAGCACTCTGGTAACTGTGTGTGATCGTAATACTAAGAAGGCTAGTATGTCTAGTGAGGATCAAATTGAGCTGATGCCAATGCTTGGATCTTGGATGTCTCCAGGGAACTCTGTGTTGAAGCTTCGTATTAAAGAACGTGTTGCTGACACAAAGACCATAATAACAGCAAAACTCCAGCAAGCGTTGGCCATTTTTGTTCATCTTCCCAATGCCAAAACGGCCTAGACAGGTGGGTCAAGAATTGTGATCAGCATCAACCCTAGTGTTAAACTCTCCGAGAATGAACAACGTCTCACTCTTGGAGATTTTTTTGACAGTAGGCTGTCAGATCGTCATAGAAATTGTCTTTGACTTCTGTTGTAGACGACAGTGTTGGTGCATTTAATGAGGATGGCTGGTCCTGCTAAAGAGTGGAGCTGCAGAGACAGGATTCTTTCACTCCCTGCAGTAGGTGAAAAAATGGATCTCAGCAGAGTATTTCTAACTGCTAAACCAACACCATATTCCTGTTGAAAACTTTGTTTATAACGTGTATTCTCATAACATCAGCAGAGTAAGGAGATATTGGTTAGCAGAGATGCTTATGACACTATGACACTGAGAGAGTAAAACCGACAGCTTAGTCTATTTACATATATGCATAGATAACAGACGTTCCTCTGGCAGCATGATATGACATGAAGCAACACACAGCATAGGAAAAAGTGATCTGACTCACAGCAGATAAAGACGTTCATTTTACACATGACTTATGAACAGTTCTGTGACCAATCAGAAATTGCATTACATTATTTTCTGTTACAACAAGTTTCATCATCTACACAGCTGTACAACATTGAGTCTTAATCCTTGATAACCACACCTGAATACAATCGGTATGGTGACTCGGGTAAAATCAGCCATTTTACATTTAACTACGCAAGATTAATATTTAATACATTTTCATATCAACATCTCAGCAATCCCTGGTCTAATTCAATGGTTTTCCTGTCAGAAGAATGAGAATTTTTTTTTTTTTTGACAGCTCACGAGTTTGGCAATCTCATCTCTTACAGGGCAACAATGTCGATCTGAGTTGCCATTCCAATCCCACACTCAGCAGCTACACGAGGTAGCATAAGCCACTGAAGCGGACATATGCCCATTTTCCTCTGAATGCAATTGAAACCAGTCAATCTAATTGGCACAGCCTCATCTTTGGCCTTGCTAATTTTATCTAGCCAATAAAAGAGGCAAGCCTAATGCCTGCACCAGGTACTTGTTCACAAAGAATGTTTCCAGAACTCTTAGAAATGAAGTACTAAACATAATAAGCGAGCTGACACTTACTAATAGTACCAATCCTAGGAGTTTCCTTCACAGTATTCATTTGTCAAGTTACGGCTTTTGGACCTTAGACAAGTGTCCTTCAGTTATCCTACCAAAAGACATTGTGGCAGAGGCCCTCAAACAAGGAAGGGAAAATGGTTGAGCAATAGCAAATATGTATTCAGAGGAACCCCTGGGGAGGACATAGCTTCTGAGAAAGACCATCAGATATATCTCATGGAATGTTGTCTCCCCTGAAAATTACAGGGAAGTTGTCAATCGTAAAGAAATGTTACTGAAATATGTGAAATTATGTATTTTCAGGTACTTCTTTTCAATTGAGTCAAATGATTCTATCATTCAGTATTCAGCAATTTGTTCAGCATCCAAGTTTAAGGAAAGTCATGTACCTTTGGACAAACTGGCATTTGTTACTAGCTGTGATCAGATTAGCAACAATACCTGAGAACGGATTGCAGTCATTAGAATTTTCTTGCTCTGATATGTCACTTGGTACAAAAATAAGCAGTCCTCAAGAGGACATTTGCATATACGTTTATTTGTTTGTTTGTTCATTTGTTTGTTTGTTTGTTTTAAAATTTAGATCATATAGATAGCCTTAAAAGGTTGTTACACATTAATCACAGAGAAGTTAAAACTATGTCTGGATTCAAGATACAGTATGGTACCTCAGTCTTCTTGAACTCTGAAGAACAAGAAATCTTGATAGATTACTCATTTGATCCATCAAGTCTACTTATGGTCAGATGGCAATTATTTCTCTACAGAGGGCAGAAACATGTATCAATAGACCTTGTTTGGAGATACATAATTCAGGCCTACTTTCGTATTTGAGATATCAAATGAAAAAGGAACACCCATTTATATCCTGAAATTAATAAAAATGTGTGTTTAGTCGTTTAGTCGTGTCCGACTCTTCGTGACCCCATGGACCAGAGCACGCCAGGCCCTCCTGTCTTCTACTGCCTCCCGGAGTTGTGTCAGGTTCATGTTGGTTGCTTCGCAGACACTGTCCAGCCATCTCATCCTCGGTCGTCCCCTTCTCCTCTTGCCATCACACCTTCCTAACATCAAGGTTTTTTCCAAGGACTCTTTTCTTCTCATGAGATGGCCAAAGTACTGGAGCCTCAGCTTCAGGATCTGTCCTTCAAGTGAGCATTCAGGGTTGATTTCCTTTAGAACTGATAGGTTTGTTCTCCTTGCAGTCCAGGGGATTCTCAAGAGCCTCCTCCAGCACCACAATTCAAAGGCATCAATTCTTCGGCGGTCTGCTTTCTTTATGGTCCAGCTCTCACTTCCATACATCACGACAGGAAAAACCATAGCTTTGACTATTCGGACTTTTGTTGGCAAGGTGATGTCTCTGCTTTTCAAGATGCTGTCAAGATTTGTCATCGCTTTCCTCCCAAGAAGAAGGCGCCTTTTAATTTCAGGGCTGCTGTCTCCATCTGCAGTGATCATGGAGCCCAGGAAGATAAAATTTGACACTGCCTCCATATCTTCCCCTTCTATTTCCCAGGAGGTGATGGGACCAGTGGCCATGATCTTAGTTTTTTTGATGTTGAGTTTCAGACCGTTTTTTGCACTCTCCTCTTTCACTCTCATTACAAGGTTCTTTAATTCCTCCTCACTTTCTGCCATCAGAGTGGTATCATCTGCATATCGGAGGTTGTTGATATTTCTTCCGGCAGTCTTAACTCCTTCATGGATTGCTGCCTTGTCGTGGCGAAGGGGCTTGAGTAACTCAGAGAAGCTATGGGCTATGCCGTGCAGGGACACCCAAGACGGACAGGACATAGTGGAGAGTTCCGACTAAACGCAATCCACCTGGAGTAGGAAATGGCAAGCCACTCCAGTATCTTTGCCAAGAACGCCCCATGATCTGATCAGAAATAAAAATACTGTAAATAAATAAAGCTAAATTACAGGTTACACCAAGTAAGAAATGCTTCTGCTCTTCTAGACTTACACTCAGGTACTTTCAGCAGTTAAGGAATTCTTTCTACCACCAGAAGCCTAAACTACATTTCAAATCAAAACTTTTAGTATCTTTTTTTGTGTCTATGTGTGGATCAGAACTTCATACAATGATCAGAAATAATTCTTCCCCCTAGTTGGGCCAACTCCCCATACACAGAATAGAATTATTGTTGATCTGGTGTGTAATAATAGGACATGAGGAGAAGACTCTTGTGTAGCTACTCTTCTCACCAAAAGTGGTCCCAGTGACATTTGATTTATTTATTTATTTATTTATTTATTTAACTTATATGCCGCCCACACTATCCAAAGGTCTCTGGGTGGCTTACAACATGTGGAGAAGGAGGGAAACTCTACTCAAAAGCTTATACATTCCTTCATTGAAACAGCCCTAATAATTAATACAATATATTTTCATATAGAATCATTTGACTCAGTTGAAAAGAAGCACCTGAAAATACGTAATTTCACATATTTCAGGGGAAACTGTCTTCCTCAGTAATATAACCCACTCACCTTTTCTAGAAATGATCAGCTAGTTTTCTAATCCATAATTTCATATTACTTTCTTGTTCTTTATGACCCCTATCATTCAGAATTTAACTTGCTTGTATGTAATCTGTTTTGATTTCTTTGTTAGTTATATTAGATTATGATGGAATGTTAGAAATATTTATCTAGACATAGAGGAAAAACAGGCAAAGTTTGACACTAGAGATGGGGACAACTCACCATTTTGGCGCGTCGTTCCGCTTCATGAGTAGTCAAAAATTGATGACTAACGAAGCACAAAGTTGCCCCATGAAGCAATGAATAACAAATACATTTGTTGGTTCATGGGGGGTTTATTTTAAAATACCCACCCCTGCTGCCCTCTTCCACCCCCCCAGCCACACTGACACCCCCTTCCTATTAAAGAAAACAACAAAACACCATTATGCCTATTGGCCACCAATCAGTTGATCTGCAGCAGAAAGGCAGCCACTCCCCAACAGCCACCCAAGCCCTCAGCCTACCACCATTCCCTTCTTTTCCTACCTTAGCCCTCCCCCATCCCCACTGGCACTCCCATGCCCTTTGCAAAGATGGCAGCTGCAGCTTCCCTACCCTAAATGAAGCCCCAGCCACCATCTTTGTAAAGGGCAGCCAGTTTCCCTTATTACATGCCATGGCTGGGAGGCCAGAAGGAGAACTCAGCAGCAGCAATTAAGGTAAGGGGGTGTCGGTGGGGATGGGGGAAGTCTAAGGTAGGGAAAGGAAGGGGGTGGGGTAGGCTGTGTGTTTGGGTGGCTGTGGGTGTGTGTGGATGCCTTTCTGCCACTGATCAGTGATCAGCCGCCAGTAGGCAGAATGGTTGTTGTTGCTTTAAAATAAGAATGATGAATAAAAATGTGTAAATATTTGTCCCTTCATATTCATGGGGGTCTCTGGAACCCATGAATATGAAGGGACTAATATTTAATGAATTGGCTATTTTTGTCAAAAAAGCCGATCCGTTTTTATATTCATCCCCATCTCCATTTGATACTGTTTCCAATGTTGGTACAGGATCTCCTGCACACATATCATCAACTTATAGAAATGCATTTTTAAAATTATTCTCTTTTGTATCAATCAGTTGTTGAGCATTATATTGGTTGGTAGCAGAATATCAAATTCTTCTGGGCCACATGTACCAAAATAAATATTTCTAAAGAGTTCATCCGGAAAAATAGTTCCACGTTCTAAAGTAGTGAGGTTTCTTTTAGGGGAATCAATTTGACTTAGCAAAAGACTTACAATTGCTGCACAAGAGAGTTTATTGATGAATGTTTACAGAGCTCCAGCTATTTTTAGCAAGCAAGTTCAAAAGAGAAATAAGGCCCAGACCCTTCTGCACGAACATGGCAGTTTCCTCCCACCTTCCAGTAAGAGGAACAAGGATGAAAAACTGAGGTGTATCTGTCATTATGTATTTTGGAGAAGCAATGCTTAAGAATTCATACTACATTCAAGTTCAGGCTGAAAATGCACTAGATGTAGATTACTTGCCAAAACACTGCTGTTATATCAGGAGGCATAGCAATTTCCTACTGTACCCTAGGCAACTGCCATATCCAAAATCTGTCACATAGCTGCCACTACATGCCCATGAGAAGAGGCTCTGAGAATAGATGTGAATATGGAGCTGCCATTGCAGTCATTACAAAGCCTGCTGCTGCCATTGCATCATGAAGTCTTCTGTAATTGAGATTATTTATTGTCAATAGGGCATGATGTAAGAAAAAGAATGATGTTGCATAAGGATACCCTTCAGGGTTAACATCACAAATCTCAGGAAGTGATGGCAGCATATAATATTATGATGTGAACATCGAGACTGGCTTTTAAGGAAGGCCTACAGATTAAAATAAAAATGGACATTACTTCAAGAGTCACCCCAACAACAGGCCAAAAGGACCAATTTGGTAAAAAAACTAAAACAAGAAACAACTCTGCCTAGGATAGGATGGGTGACTTTTGGAGTCCAGAAGCCACCTCCAGCCTCAGGAACACCCCATTTTAGGAAACTCCAGGATCATGTGTCTTCTCCAGCCCTCCTTGCCCTCCCCACATTACCCCCAAATAGTTCTGTCCCTTTTTGGCGAAAAAACCCTACTAATACTAAAACTAGAATGTAGAGCTTTCAAATATGTGAAATGGCCAGTCATGCCTCCTACAGGGCTATGTGTGGTTAAAAATTGTCATGTATTGCATGACTGGTGAGGGGCTTTTTTGCTCACCCCTAACAGTTTTATCACTTCTGTTCCTCAAATCAATAAACGGAAGCTGTTCATTGGGTTTTGGCTTGAATGTGTAGTTTTCAAAAGTTCAAAACTATTAATCAATCAGTCAGCATTTCTTTTGCATATTAGGATGTGGATTGGTGGCTTCCAATCAAGAGCAAGCTCATAGATGCAATCGCTTATTAGAGGATGTTGTTGATGATGATCAATGAAGGTAGTCACAGGCTGAACGTATCACTTCTGAAAATCCAGTGTAATGAATCATTCAGATTGATTTTCCTCCTTCTGATGTGGTGCATAATTGTCTAGTGACTCTTGATCATGAGACTGTCCGTAGGTGAAACACAAATATATATGGTATTGTTGTTGACGCTACATGCCCATCCATGAAGCAGGAATTTATACTAAAGGAAAAGAAAAAAAAGATGTATTGAGTTAAATAGGACTATCACAAACAATACAGACTAGAGCAGTCCAACTTTGGCCCTCCAGATGTTCTTAGACTACAGCTCCTAGAAGCCTTCACCACCACCTCTGCTGGCCAGGATTTCTGGGATTTGAAGTCCAAGAACATCTGGAGGGCCAAGGTTGGACACCACTGGTCTAGAGTATTCACCTTCTGAATGGTCTGGAATGGGTTTCATACAGTTCTTATGGCTTTTCTGTAGGCTACTAGAAAAGGAGCTATCAACACTGGCTGATTCAGTTTACAAAAGCAGTTCTAATATCATGATGTGGCATAACTATGATGAAAGTTTTGGAGCCATTTCAATACCAAAACCACAAACTACCATATTTGCATTTTGTTTAAGCCTTGTGGTTGTCTGTGACTGAAGTTGTAATAATACACAGTGATAATGTGTTATGGCTGAACAATGAATAACAGCAGTATTAGGATGCTTTCATCTTCTCTTCCATTTGACTTTAGCTTCTTTTGCACCATGAGCAACAGCTAAAGAACGGAACAGAAAAGATAGCCACGTTGACATCAGCTCATACATTATTTCCACTGGGAACCGATTCCAAATGTACCAATTTGTAATTTTATTATTTTATTATTCTATTGTTATGCCACCATTCTCCTGATGTGGCTCACACATAGTTAAAATGAATAGGAATGTGAAACAAAATAATTGCCCCATTTTAAGCATAAACGGCTTTTAGGGGAATTGTTAGGGCCAAAAATTCAAGGCTCATTAAAAAAAATTAAAACAATGTGGAGTTACTGAATCATTAGAATAAATTGCTTAGGCATTGTCTTGGGCATGTTCTCCCTCCTGAGACAATTCTGATCACCAATTACACATGATAAGGTGCCTATTTCCTTCCTAGATTCAAAGGCATGTTTCGGCTAATCATCAGCTGGTACAACCTCAATCTACAGATATGCAGTTTATCACTAAACCTAGTTGTAGGGATATAAATCCTTCTTTACCTCACCTTCAGTAAAGATGACTGCTATTTTCTTCTCCTGGTAAGAATGGTGAGGAATTTCCTGGCATAGTAGAATTTGTAATGCTATTTTGCACCAAACATACTATTTTGCTCAAAATTGCCTTCTTGCACGAAATTGTGCAAATGTCTTTTAAATTTCTACCACAAATTTATTGTACTAAATTGTATGAGTTATGCAAACAGACCAAAAGATGCCTTTTGGCTTTATTTAAGAATGTAAAGGGCAAGATGGTTTTTTGAATCTTTCTTAACAGTTATCTAATCATTTTGTGCTTGCGCTTGCTTTCTCTCTCTCTGTCTCTGTCTCTGTCTCTCTCTCTCTCTCTCTCTCTCTCTGTGTTTTCTCCCTTTGTTCCTCAAAGAGAAAAAAAGTGACAGAGACATTTTAAGCAAGTTGTAGAGAATCTGAATTAGGTGGGGGGAAATTCTTTTTCTAACTCTCAGCTGGAAGTGAGGAATCTTGTGGGATTTTAAAATTCCTCATCAAGGTGTTTCCTTTTATCAAGAAAGTCAACATTGGCAAGTACAAGGAATTTGGAGAGTGTTTTTTAAACCTCTATTCAGGACCGACCGTGTGAAAATTTTCAGTTTATGCGCAGGCATAATATTTAAGTGGAGCAATCACAAAAAATATTGTTGGATGGATGCAGGGAAAAATGTTGCTAGGCACAGAATGTTTCACCCTGAACCGTAGAGAGACCCCTCAGTTAATCAAGGAGAGGAGAAAAAGCCCTTCTGCTTTGCTAAGAGATTTCATTTCTCCCTTGCAAGGTAAAAGGATTTCTATCATTCCTTAGTATAGTGCTATGCCTCTTCTGCCTCTTCCTGTGTATCCAGCTACTTTCAAAATGTTCTGAGCATATAGGGAAGGAAGCAACACCGGACTCATTTCCATTAAAGGACGAATCTCTATGGCCTCCCAGCCAATAAGCACTAGCACTGCTGGAAAAACATGCCTTGTCTCAACAATATGACAATCTTGTTTTGTACAGTACCAAATATTGGTTTCATGCAATCTCTCCCGCAAATTCCTTCGCAACATTTCAGCTCGTTCATGCAGTCATAATCGTTGTTGCAGCGGCTAGGGGGATCAAGCATCCGACATCTTTCAGCAATAAATGGACAGAGTCCTGGTTTCCCTACAGTGGGGGTGGGGATGGGGAGTGCGGAATAAAAGAAAATTTCATAACTGTCATGCTTCTTGTGCTCAAACTAGATATCAAAGGCAGGGTTTATCTTCTCTAGTTAATCTCTTTTCTATCTTGCATTGGGATTTCCTCAGAGATGCATTCCTCAGCAATCAGCTAAGCAAATGAGGTCTACATATCCTTTCCACTGATCAAAGGACATTAAATGCAAGATATAAAAGTGAGGAAATCAAAGACTGTGGCAAACAAGTATCCTTCACAATTGGACAGAGTATTTCTTCTCAGACTTGCAAAGTATCATTTAATTTGACAGACTTTTTGATTGATTTCCACCTGTATTTATACATTTCATCATGCCTGAAGCTGTATACGCAATAGGGGGCAGACGTAGTCACAATATATTCTTCTGCCTGAGCCAAAGCACCAGTAACCAGTAATAGCTTGGGATGAATAGTTTTGGGAGATCATCAAGATTATTGATGTATTGAAATATTTCTGTCCCTCCCTATATCCAGGAGAACCAGTGTGGTGTAATGGGTAGAATTAGGCCAGGGGCAGGGCTAGTTAAGCACTCAGGAAATTTGAGTTTGAATCCATTCATGAGCATGGAAACTTACAAGGGGTAACAATGGTAAACCAACCCTTCAGCATATCATCTATCTGGAAATACTAATAGGTTGGAAAGGACATGATGGCATATAACACCTACATCCTGACAACACAGGATGGGATCCACACATTAAAAATAATAGTAAAACAATTTAAACAATTATTTAAATATTGAATATAATAAAATAAAGCACATAAATCATAACTGAAAACAGGTGGCAAAACAATTTACAGAACATACTACAACAATGCATTATTCATCCCCTCTTCCTTCTAGTGTCCCAACTATTTGGGGAAATTCTCCCCAAAAGCTTCCCTGAATAGTTCTGTTTTTAGGAGCTTTCTGAATGTGTGGAGGAAGGGTGCCTGTCATACTTCCTATGGGAGAGCATTCCATAGAAACAACACCATTGCAGAGAAAGCACAGTTTCTGGTTACTATTTTCGGGGCTTCTTCGGGAGTTGGTAACACCCATAGGCGTGGGGTCTGTGAGGACTGGGTCCGTTGGGCAGTTGAACTTGGCAGAAGATAGTCAGAAGATGTGTCCTGTGATACCCAACAGTTTAATAGTGATGGGTTGTACAGAAATCTTCCCAAATTCCACTAGATCTAACCCACCAACTATGATGGGTTTGGGGCTTAGTGGGGCATGAATTGTCCAAGCAACACCTTTTAAACATGTTGAATAAGATGATATGAAGTTTGGAAATGTTACATTTTTGGATTGTGGTGTTCATTCTCTCTCTCTCTCTCTCTCTCTCTCTGACACACACACACACACACACACACACACACACACACACGCACACACACACGCACACAAACACACACACACACACAAACACACACACAGACACAAACAGTGTCATGTTTCAATGCTCATCTTCAGTAAATGGATTCTTCTCTTCTGTGTCCTGGAGCAGCCCATACAAAAGAAGAACTTACCTCTTAAGTGCGTTATACCGGATGCAGGCAGCATCTGTCCACAAAGGACTAGGAGGCCCATAAGAAAGAAAGCACTGAAGGTCTTCATAGTAGAACCAGGATCTAGACTGAAATGCCTAGGCCTGTGCTAGCTAGCCTGATATTTATAGTGATAGGGCTGGGTCATGAGATGGTAATAATCTTCTCACATCCTCATACTCAGATGTTACATCTTGCTAATTAAATTGTGTTGCCTAGCATTTTTCATCTATGTCTTCTAGTTACCAGAATAAACAGAGAATAACCTATAATGTGCCAACATGACTAGTAGTTATGTGGTGTTTCCCCAGGAAAACTGTTTTTCCTTTCTTTTACAAATAGCTGTTCATGGGTCAGAGGAGAGAAAGAGATAAATTGAGACCAGTGGTTCTCACCCTTTAGTCCCCAGATGTTCCTGGACAGCAACTCCAAGAAATCCTGGTCAGCGCAGTGAGCGGCGAAGGCTTCTGGGGATCTAAGGTCGGGAATGACAAATCTAAACCAGCCTTTATTTATTTATTTATTTATTTATTTATTTATTGGACTTATATACCGCCCCATAGCGCTACAAGCACTCTCCGGGCGGTTTACAATTTTAATTATAAAGGCTACACATTGCCCCCCCAGCAAGCTGGGTACTCATTTTACCGACCTCGGAAGGATGGAAGGCTGAGTCAACCTTGAGCCGGCTACCTGGGATTTGAACCCCAGGTCGTGAGCACAGTTTTAGCTGCAGTACAGCGTTTTAACCACTGCGCCACGAGGCTCTTTCTCAGTGGAGGCCATGGCACATTTGACCGGGGTCACAGATTGAAAATGTTTATATTCTACTTTTATATTCATCTATTTGTGTTGTATCCTTGTTTGACCGGGGACCCTCAAACCTGAGAAGAACTAAAAGGGCCATAGCAAAAAACAAACAAACAAAAAGGTTATGAATGGCTGATCTAGACAAGTGATTCTCAAACTGGAGTTCCCAGATGTTCTTGGACTGCAGTTTGCAGGAGGATTAACAATTTGTTGTGCTAGCCAGGATTTCTGGGATTTCTCTATAATGGGTGAGAAATATGTCCTTTCCTCCCTATTTTCCTGCATACCTCCCATTGTCTATAAACCCTGAGGAAATTTATAAGGTCCCTGCTCCAAGCTATCTGAAGGCTTCCATTGGTTCTGCTGCTCTATAAGTGGAGATGAGACTGAGCAGAGGGACAATTGAACCAGGGAAAGATTGGCACAGAAGAAAAAAAGGAGGAATTAGAGAGGGAGAAAAAGCACTTGCCAGTCTGAGGGCCCACTGAAGTTTATTCATATCTTAGAATCAAATCATGAACATTCTCTTAGTATAGATCATTATCATTCCTGTAGATTTAATTTAGGGTTTGTTTGGGAATTGTGGAATTACAAATGACTTCCAAACTATGGTGACCTTACAAGGCTTTCAGGGTATGTGAGATATCCAAATAGTTTTTTTTAAACCATTGCTGTCCCCCCCCCCCGTATGTTTACATGGTCGAGATCATTACATGCCTGATTTGTCGACCATTGCTTACTATGCAATTATTTATAAACTTTGTCCAGTACTGTATCTGCATTTGAATTGTGGTGCTTAAGCAGAGACTGAAAACCTTCATTTGCCTTTGGATCATCTTTAATTTCTGAATGTTTCCTTCCCTATTATTTCCGTTTCTATATGTTCTATTTCCTTCTTTTTCCATGTCACAACATAAACTGTCAGTCAGCAAGAAAAAAAAACATTGCAGGCACAATTCAAGAAAAAAGAAGTCATAATCATGAGAGGTTGCCAAACTCTTTTTGAGAATGTTTATAAGTTCTCATTCAACCATGATATTTGGGCAGGATGGAGGTGGGGATGGAAAGAATTAACGGTAGACAAAGAATCTTATTCCTGTTCCAAATGTTTCCTTTCCTCTTCAGGGTTCACAACCACAAGAGAACAGAAAACATCAGCATCTAGTGTACGGCCATTTTATAATAGAAGAATTTCTGCAAATAAAGTAAAATATGGTAAACTGCAGTTATCTATTGCTACTGTGGAAGAAGATACACATAATATTCACAAATATATAATCTCAGGAAAATGTAGTTATTTCTAGAAACTCACAAATATTATGCTTATTTTTATTGGAAACTGAAGACCACTTATATGACAGGATTTCTGAAAATCAAGCCTGTCCTGCCCAAGATGATTTGTAGGAAAATTTATGGTACATTGAGTCTCTGTGAGCAAGCACACTTACTTCAAAGAGTACATGAGGTGTGTAAAGAAGGAAGCTGTGTGAAATTACCTGGATGAGTTGACTTGGCATGATAGGTATCTCAGGTGGACATGAATCACATAATTTAGGTTTACAAGAGTCAGATAATACATGCTGGATCAATAGACTCAGGCACACCTAATCTTTGCAGGTGTGTTTTAACTCAGAGCAATAGCCTATTGTCAGTTAGAGTCTTCTCAACACTAAGAAAGAGGATATAGATGGGAAACTCCTCATAAGGACAATAGAGGCCAAGGAGGAAGAAGTCCTGTATGTACTATAGCTATGTCTGACCAGACAGCCAAGTAATAAAGGAGGTGGAGAAGAACTCTTCCCCTCTGATTGATGCTAAAGGTGACCCTTTCCTCATAGCACCACTTATTTTACATTGGAATGTGTGTGTGGAGGGGGGGGAGAGAGATACAGTCTACTTTAGAAATGAAGAATGTGCAAATTAAAAAGCCATACTGGACTGCTGGATAGCGGTTTAGGTATCTGGCTGTGGAGCCAGAGGTTGGGGGTTTGACTCCCCACTGTGCCTCCTTGACAGGAACTGGACTCGATGATCCATAGGTCCCTTCTAGCTCTGCACTTCTGAGATGATGATGATATAAAGTTAGTTTCAGTCTGAAAAGACATAATAGTGTCCGCACCTGTGAAAGATCTAATGTAGACATGGGGACAAATTTAAAAAATGGGATATTCGTGAAATATTGTTGATTCGTGGGATATTTGTCTGTTCATATTCATCAGGTTCAGAGACCCTGACAAATACAAAAGGGATGAATATATACTCATTTTTATTCATCCCTTTTATGCAGGCTGGCCGCAGGAATGAAAATGGGGTTTGCCTTCCTGCAGCCGGCCTGCTTGTCATGTCCCAACCATCAGCTGATTAGCGTGATATTGACAAGTAGGCTGGCTGTGGGAAGGCAAACCCTGGCTTCCATTCCACAGGCAGCCTGTTTGCAATTGTCCCAATGATGAGCTGATTGTCAGGACACTGAGAAGCAGGCTGGCTGGGGAATGGAAACTTGGCTCCATTCTTGCTGCCAGCTTGCTTGTCAGTGTCCCGACAATCAGCTTTTCGGTGTGATATTTGTTTTAAAGGATGAATTGACAAATATTCATCAATTTGTCACTAAAATTTGGTGCTTTGTCGATCTGTTGATTTGTCAACTTTGATGAATGATGAATTGCGATGAATCACCATTTTTCCCCAATTCATCCCCATCTCTAGTCTAATGTGCCAATTAGATGTCTGCTATTCAGCCTCCTTATTTGCATGGGAGCCAAGGATGAGTTATGCTTAAACTGGGCTGAATTGATCAACTACATGTATCACAACAAACAGGCATACTATGAAAATTCATTCTCAGTTGAGGTTGTTTGCAAAACTTGGCTGGCATATTTGAAGGCTTTGCCATTTCAAGGCTGGCTGAACGACAGCAACATTCATCACCACCTCAATTGAATAGGTTTATGTGATGGTGGGGAGGACTGGTTATACTGCCTCCAATTTAGAAGAGAAACCATAAATATAGGAAAGGGAATGGGGAAGATTTCTTGACTGGGGTCCTTTGCATTTGCAGTGAATAAGAATATTGTAATGAAGGACTTAGTATGTATAGATAGTCCTGACTGTATATCTGTATCTATCCCAGGCAAAACCAAGCAATACTTCTGAGTCTCCAAATTATCTTACACTGGGTCCATACAGCGCAGGGCATAACAATATTCGTAACACTTCTTCCTTCCCGGGCAACAAAAATCATTGGTGCACTCATTCGTGTGGGGACCAGTGCATATGCACTGGTCTATTGGACAGATGCCAGGTTTTCCTGCAATTGAAAGTGATGAAGACTAGCATACTAGAGCATCACAAGTATGTACTAAGAAATCATTCTAATTTAGCCTGGTAAACTAGGCGCATAAATCTTTGTTTATTTCATTCTTATCAGCAAAAATGAAAACATAGACAGATTTCTCCTTGCTTGGTACGATCGTCACCATTTGTGTGTATTTTTCAATTTTTGGCACTTTTTGCATAAAATCTGAATAATATTTGTGCAAAACTCCTTTTTTGTGCATGGGAAAACCTTGCGCTTAGCATTCAATACATGCCTTGTAAAGCAGAACACATGGTTTTAGCTAAATTAAAATCTACAGGGATGATGATAAAGAAAGATAAAAAGCTGTGTTTTCACTCTTGTGCCAGCATGAGAAATCTTTCAATGATTTAATTTAGTTTAGTTTCAGTGGTTAACCAATTTTTTTTTCAGATTGGTAAAGACACCACAGAGGTTCGATCCAGGACAAGTTCATTCTTTACAATAAAGTATAATAAAATTTGATATGATTAAATTACATTATATTCATCTTACAATCAATGCAACTTGTAAGGATTAAAAACAGACTACATTACAATTCCAATTTAAAGATTCCTATTTGTAATAAATTATAGCTTGTAACAACTAAACCAGTGAAATCTATCTCATGGAGCAGAATCTTTCTCCAATGACTGTTTTGAAAAAGTGAGCATTAGCCTTCTTAGTCATAACTAATAGAGAGAATAATTGAATTGATACATCTCCTCTACTCCATCTCTAAAAATGGTCTATTATACCTCCCTGGAAGAGGAATCTCTGCCTGTGGCTGGTGTAACAGGATCTTATTTTATAGGGTACTGTATCTTCTTGATGTCACTGAATTGCCAATCAGATGTGGAGCACCTTTGCCACAAACTATAAAATGAAGACAGAAGACAATGTATGGATTTAATAAAAGGCCACAACGTTATTATAACCCACAGGGTACTAGAATGAGTGTGAATTTTTCTCCAGCGTATTTAATTCAACCCTAACAAAATAAGCTTCCTAGTACAAACCTAAACATGTTTTAAAATAAATAAAATAATAAATAAATATGTGCCAGACCGATCTTTTGATTTTGAGTTCATACTTAGGCAGCATTTTTGATGCTTCAAGGTATGAATTTTGCACTGATCTAAACAGAACTTCTTCTGACATCAAAATCACATTCCTCTTATCATTTTTTGTCTAGTTTTTTTCTATCATCACTTCCCATAGCTTTGGATTCCTCCAACAACTATGTTTATTGTGTTTTGTATCAATACATTATTTGTCTCCATCTGCTGGTCTGCATCTCCCGAGCAGAATTTCCATGTTATTATTGGGTATGTCTTGAAAGGGGTATGTAGTGACATTCATTGTGCGTGTGGAGGGGGTGGTCTCTTCCCACAGCTGCCTCAACAGCAGTGGACATTTACCATACATTGGTAAGTACAGCTGTGTTGTGAACTTTGTGGAGCCATGACACATATTCAAGTTACAAGTATAGCACTGAACCAATTTAATGCTAGACTGATAACTTTTGTTTTAATTGTAGCCTATGAAGTGTGGAAAATAAGATAAGAACAAGAAATGAGCCCTAAGTCCATCCTTAAGTAAAAGAATATCTTTATATTTTTCGCAGATGCCAAAAAAGTGGAAATATTGAATGCTATACATTGATTATACAAAATCCTTTGACTGTGGACCACAGCAAACTATGGCAAATTCTTAAAGAAATGGGAGTGCCTGACCACCTTATCTTTTGCCTGAGAAATCTATATGTGGAACAGGAAGCAACAGTTAGAACTGGATATGGAACAACTGATTGGTTCAAAACTGGGAAAGGAGTACGACAAGGTATATTATCTCCCTGATTATTTAACTTATATGCAGAATACATCATGCGAAAAGCTGGACTGGAGGAATCCCAAGCCGGAATTAAGATTGCCAGAAGAAATATCAACACCACTCTGATGGCAGAAAAAGAGGACGAATTAGGGAACCTTATAATGAGGGTGAAAGAGGAGAGTGCCAAAAATGATCTGAAGCTGAACATCAAAAAAAAAACGAAGATCATGGCCACTGGTCCCATCACTTCCTGGGAAATAGAAGGGGAAGACATGGAGGCAGTGACAGATTTTATTTTCCTGGGCTCCATGATCACTGCAGATGGAGAGAGCAGCCACAAAATTAAAAGATGCCTGCTTCTTGGGAGGAAAGCAATGACAAACCTCGACAGCATCTTAAAAAGCAGAGACATCACCTTGCCAACAAAGGTCCGCATAGTCAAATTTCCAGCTTTTTTCCAGCTTTTACTCCGCCCATCTAGATTCAACAAATCTACTCTGGATGACTTACAGTCTGAGTACAAAACAAATAAACAATACAAATAAATATACTTTAAAAGGGAAAGCATTGTGAATAAAACCTGAATGCCTCACACAATCATAGTAGAATACATGTAGTAGATACAGTGGATGAAATATATACCTCTTTCTTCAACTATAAATCCAAAGGAATGTGTGGTATGGGCATTCCATATGAAAGACAACCATAAACTGATTTTACTCACATGATTCTAGCCCCCCAAAGTAATATGGTATGAGATACATAATCACATTACATGCACATACACACAGAGAGATTGCCTCACACATTTGCTACACTCTTTGTTCTCTTAGTATTGTATTAGATTTTCTAGATATGACAAGTCAAAGCTATGGTTTTTCCAGTAGCGATGAATGGAAGTGAGAGCTGGACCATAAAGAAGGCTGACCATCAAAGAATTGATGCTTGTGAACTGTGGTGCTGGAAGAGACTCTTTAGAGTCCCCTGGACTGCAAGGAGAACAAACCTATCCATTTTGAAGGAAATCAACCCTGAATGCTCACTGGAAGGACAGATCCTGAAGCTAAGGCTCCAATACTTTGGCCATCTCATGAGAAGAGAAGACTCCCTGGAAAAGCCCCTGATGTTGGGAAAATATGAAGACAAGAGGAGAAGGGGACGACAGAGGACAAAATGACTGGACAGTGCCATCGAAGCTACCAACACGAATTTGACCAAACTCTGGGAGGGAGTGGAAGACAGGAGGGCCTGGCGTGCTCTGGTCCATGAGGTCACAAAGAGTCCGATGCGACTTAACGACTAAACAACAACAGTACATTATATGATCTCTGGCTCCCTATAGTGGCCAGTTCTGTTAACATATTTTCAGGCAATGGATAAGTGAAACAGTGGATAGTGCTCCTGTGGATAGGTGAGTTCTTTTATATGATGCTGAAACAGTTTAGTGCAGGTGGACTGTTACCATTTTTGTTTGTTTGTTGAAAAGGGTAGCCTGTGAAAAGGTAGGGTGTTTTAATCTCCCCCACCCCATACAGCACCAAGGGCCTCACTGATTTCATTTGCAAGCAACTGAGACTGATAGGATATTTTCCAATTTCATAAAAACTATCACAAAATTTAAGTTTTAAACATTGTAACAAAATTACTTTCCTATTATTTGTTCTGATATCACATTTATTGCAGTGACACCATTAGTATTGTCATTTCACTTTTTTAATTTTTTATTTTATTGGACTTCTACCTCACCCATTATACCAAAGGTCTACTCTGGGCAGCATTACAAATTTAAAAACAGTTAAACCGATGAATATATACTATGAATCCAAGATTGCAAAATATGAAGTTAAGATCAGGTGGATCTTCACGGGCAGATTGTTCCAGAGGCGAGGGGCCACTGCTGAGAAGGCCCGGTTCCTTGTTTTTTCCTTCTGGACCTCTCTTGGTGTTAGTCCCCTCAGCCTACATGTTTACATTGTAAACATACTATGTTTATGAAGTGCTGATCTGTCATAAATTTCATGAGCATTAATAATCCTTCTTCATTTCACATTATAAAGACAAACACATTTATAGCAGTGTCTCTCATAGTATTTGTAGAATCATTCAGAGAATAACATTAAAAGCCATAATCACATGTTTTCATACCTTTCTGGATAGTGTGACTTTAACTTCATTAATCCATTTTTATTCTGTTTCAGAGTATTCCTGGGTTAACCACTAGCCCTATCAACCAGAAATTTCCTTTGATTCAAGGTTTACAATACATGTGTCTATTGATAATACACACTGAATTAAATAGGACTTCTTCTGAATAAAATTGATACAAAATTGTTACCCAGTCATGGCATTTGACTTTCCCACTAGAGCCATTTTGCAGAATTCAGGATTCCCTGCATGCTCCATGAGAATTACCATGAATTTTGTATATACTGTATTGGCAATGGGGATGGATGGAATCATGAGACTGAATAGTTCATAGTTAAGGAAGCTCCCTGAACTGACCACACAAAGGAAGCGCTGACTTTCAATCTGAGTTGCTACAAATGAGTTTTCTTGTCCATTCCCTCCATACGTCCTCTTCAAAATGGTAGCTGTTTCCATGTCATTCTCACCTGTTAGGAGTTTGTTGCAAGTTGTGGGGGGAGTAATTCTATCCAAAAAGCAAAAAGACCCACAAAGAGAAAGGCAGTTAATGTCTTCATGATGTCCTCAAGAATCAAGACTGCAAGCCCACACAACTGTATTTAGACAGATGCATGGTAAGACTGAACGCAAAAACTATATCTGTTCTCAACTTCCTCATACCTAATGGTAATTAACTGTACTGCGTGGGGGTTTGGCTTTGCATATTGTGGGTTTTAAAAACAAAGTCCAATTAATTGCTTTGTTGCCACCATCATAGGCTCTGTCACTTCACAGTAGCTGCAAGAACAGTCTGAACCTGGGAGAGTGTTCACAACCACTATATTCTAGTATAGTTTGGAAGATAAAATCATTCTTTCCATGAAGGTGTGTAAGACACACCCTAATGACAGCTTCATTCCTTCTAATGTGTGAGAAGATCTCATTCACACAGCAAAAGGGGGAGCTTTCCATGCAGAAGACGGAAGTCTTCCTAAATGCTAGCTAATAACTGAAAATCGTTAAGACATTCACATTTTTAAGAGGTGGGATATAGGAGGCATACCAGCACATATTTTCCATGCAGAATCCTAGGTGCAAATATGGGTATGCAGGAAATATTTACTTTGATCCACAGTGAGGCCCTGTAAGTAGTAAAAGAGGGCCTTATGCACTGCCATGTAATTTCATTCTTCTGAAAGGTATATGGAATCTGTCGTTCCTTGTTAGTACTTGCTTTCCATAGGGAGCAACTACTTTGGCCACTTGCCCTTCAGTTTTCATTGGTTGGAGCACAGATGAATTCAAATTAAAATCCAGTGACTACACAATGTAAAGGTCAATGGAAGGAAGCTCACTATGGAATCATCTCTTTTGAGCAGGGAATTGTCTTTTTCAGTCTGGGTTGCAGAGATGGTTTAAATTTATTCTGATTGGTTTGCATGGGTTTTGTACACTTTCTGCCCAGTGTGATCACCTGATCTAATGCAAAGGGGCACTAGTGTGCGTTTGCCTCAGTCAAGCATCCCGCTTTGAGAGTGAATAATGGAACTGGACAATGAAACAACTGAACACAAATCTAGTAACACCAGCTAAATTAACAATAGCAAAGAACTGGAAAGTTAAGTGTGATCTCCATTTAAATGGTTGATTTCAGCTGGCCCCTCTGCAGGGAATGCCAGAGGGGATTTGAACTCTTGGCCCCTGGCTCCACAGTCAGGTGCTCCAACGAACGTCTTAGTGAAAGCCTCCTCATTTGTGAACACCTAAACTCAGTCCAAACAGTAGTGTTGGGATGATGGTTTAAGTCAACGGTGAGCAGAATTCATTCTTCTCGGATCTCATTTGGTTTCTATGCATTTATAACTTTGTTACATTTATATCTTTCATTTTAATCTAATGAGCTCTAGGTGACATATGTGGTTGTCTTCCTCCCCACTTCATTTTCACAACAACCTTGTCAGGTAGGCCAGATGAAGAGACTATGATTGGCCTAAGGACACGCAGTGAGTTCCATGGACAAGTGGGCATTTGAACCAAGGTCTCCAAAGTCCTAGCTCACCTCTCCAGTTCTGTACAGCCAGCAGCAGTCCTACTCCTCAGCAACTGAGAGATGGTGAACAGAAAGAGGCAATGACAGGCAGTTGCTTCCTCTCTAAGTGCCTTCCCAATTTTTCACCTCAGGCAAGAGGCTAAGGTAAAAAAACAAACGCTAGGTATTGAAATGCTTAGAAGAGGAAACTCCCTAACTAAAGACAGCATCCGAGTGTCAAGGCAGTGGTTTATCTTCCTTCTGGGAATATGCAAATGTTGTTCTGTTTGGTGGTTGGTCATCAAGACTTAATAGGGAACTCTTTTGAAGTCTGATTTTGCAAAAGACTGCCGCAATCACCTCTCTCTGACATTTCATGTGCTTTCAGCTTTTATTACCCACCACTGGTAATGTCTGTTTCTCACCTTATTGCCATGCTGACCTTTGGATGAGTAGTCAGTCAGATATATGTCTCGGGCAATTTTAAAGCAATTAATTACTACTCTGAGAAGAAGTGTGTTTCCGTGATTGACCCAGGAGCAGCCTTAACTGCATGTTGCACAACATGATCTAATTTGGTGGTGATGTACAGGCCAGGCAACTAAGACTATGCAATTGGAGTTTTGTGCCAAAAAAGAAGAGGACTGGCTTGTACAGTGGGGTCACTGCTAAAATTATGAGCCCCTATCTTGAAGCTACAAAATTACTTACATTGTACAAACTCTAATATTCTGATTAGAAAGAATGCAAAGAACAAAGGAGGAAGCCATGGAACAGAAGAAGGAAGCCTTTAATTACCAAAAATTTCCTTCCATCATTGCCCTTCCACCTATGTAAACCACACACTGGAATTTTGGCTATTAGGTTGGAATTGATCCCAATAGGAATAGAGTAGAGCAGGCTGAAATCTGTGTGCCCTTATCTGAGTGTCAGAAATTTCTTAAATGTGAATAACAACAGGTTTCTTTCTTGGGACCACAATCATTGAATGGTGAATTTCCCCTCCAATCTGGGCAAAGGCACCATCTACCCCAAATCACAGCCTGGGTCAGGAGCCAGTCTTCATATCTAGTATCTTAATACTCCATACCCATTAGAAGTCCAAATGTACATTTTATACACTGTTCTACGATCTCTTGGAAAGCTCTTTAAACAACTTGATATAGACTGAATGTACTAAGGAAGTTAACAATACAATAAGTACTGTACATTTGGGGAAATTTCTGGGGTTTTGTTTTTATATTGTAAAATATTAGAATAAGAAGTTCCACCATAATAGATTTTATGGACCATATATAGATTTTATGCAATGATTGTGCAATTATCTTTTCTCCTTCCCTACCATCCTCTTAGTTATGGGAAGCAGAGGAAGAAAAATAAGCTAGATCCTGCATCCACAGGAAAATTAATATTCATGATCAGAATTGTGGGGAAATCTCAGATGTTGCTAACTCCATATCTGTTCAAACAGACGTGTCACGAAGAGATTGGAAAGAAGTTGTCAAAGGAGGGCTATTGAAGGTAGGAAACCGCACATGGATTAACTTCTTAAATGTTAAATCATAAATAAATTGCATTCAAATCATAAGCGCACACTCTTGCAATGACCAAATTACATCACATGGAACAGTCTTTCTGGAGATGCTGCCTTCTGCATAAGAGTAACAAGAGCAAGACATTTTTATAATGCATTGATTTTATAATAGTTATGATATGCATGTACAAAATTGCTTGTCTGTGCTTCTGGTCAAGATATGGCTCACACAAGAAGATTCTCTAGGAGATAGTGTATTTTTACCACAAAGTATTTTAGGAGGAGGAGCTAATTCTTCATGAGTTCCAGGGCCTCAGAGATGACAGAAGTCACCCAAAGACACCGTATCGGCATTCAGCTGGATAGAAAGTGATCTTCTCCAACAGAGGGTGAATTATAGACCCAGGCACTCTTTCCCAGGTGTTTTGCAGATTTCTTTGCCTGGGTGTTCCAATGCGATGTTGTGCTATCAATAAAAAGAGAGGAAGACAATGCCTTTAATTGCAGAAAAATAGAATAACACTGAACAAACCAAAAAGTATCTACTCATTCTCAATCTTGACTTCCTGAAAAGGGAACTAAGAACATATTCCTTATAGTGCTTACCGTATGTCTCTGAATATCTTAGCACTTTGTTTTTATTCATTGCACCTGCGGGGAGCATTCTGAACTCCTGCAATGAATGACTGAGACGTCACTGGATATTGCAGATGTGTCTTTTGACCAGAGGAGAAGGAGGTCCATAGATGCAAATGGAGGTTTGTCACCAGACGCTTCATTTTGCCATTAATAGAAATCTCCCTTTGCCATCACTGCTCTGGTGATGGTAGAAGGTGAAAAGACATGCTTTGAAGCCAGAGGGTAAAAAGACCTAGGTCCTTCTAGATCCAAATGCTATTGATCCCCAGCATGCTTCCCAAAAGGTGGAAAAGCTATACCAACTCTCACAATGATGTAGTGCCCTCCCTCCCACCCAACATACATGCTGAAACCAATGTGAGAATATATATTTTTAATGGACAACCAAATACGAGAACAGGGGAAATTCTCTGCCCTAGTGCAAGAGTAGGTGATGTCTTTTATTGAACCACTAAAAGAATAAAACAAATAGCAAGCTTTCATGGATGAAAGCCACTTCCTCAGACCCTTCATGGATGGTGTAGAAAAACTGTCCAGAAACTGATGCTACATATCAGGGAATGATCATCAGTACTTCTTGTGAGTCTGGGCCTCTGTTGTATCTGTAGTGAGGTTTGGAATTTATGCCCTAGACAACACATACCCTGGCAAGACTTAGGAAGACAACATGCCTCTGCCACAGCAAACAATCTCTCCCCCATCCACTCACCCACACATTTATTTAAATGTAATGTATTTAAAATACTTTTATCCTGGTTTTGTGAGGGTGATCACAGAACAAAGGCAGGCTAATTGCCTTAGAACAAAGGAATCAACAGTGCGGATGTCCGAACCAGCAGAGCCTACAGGCAACGCCCTGAGAGCTCTTTTATTTGCTTAGCATGATTACATAGTATGTTGTTAGAATTCCTATAGGATACTAGTTACCTAATCGTAACCAGGATTGGCTGAAATAACCCTTTGATCTTATGCTCTACCTCTAAACAAAATGGCAGAATAAGGAGTTACCCCGCCTGCTGGCAGCCGCCACTTCCTGCCAGCAGTGCATGCACGTCACTGGAACAGAATGCAGCTACAACCTTTAAGCAGAAGTTTTCCACAGTTTTGTCCTTTAAAAGAACCCACATTCATGACATTGCTCAGTTAATGCCACTTCAAAATCTCCAACAAGACCATTTACAGAGCCTCCAAGAATAAGTCAGGGTGATATCTTTGAACTGGCTTAAGAATTGTCTTTCTTTGGTTCCCAGATTTCCCTGCTTGCTTTATGCATTGCATATCTCAGCAACACAAGATGTTGGTGAGCAAGAAATGTGCTTAGTAGAGGATGGTGATACCTTATATGCAGGTCCTGGCACAATTGTAGTAGCAGCACCTTTGTTTTTTTGGACAGTCATAGTCATAACGACAGCGATCTATTCCTGGGGCAGTGCATTTAATAGGATTCTGAGGGCAACTCCATGGTATCACTAGGGCAGAAAAAACAGAATCGTGGTTAATCAGTGTCCAGACATTGATTCATTCACAGCAGTATTTCTTGTGGTTTTGTATGTCCAGATTCTACATCTGCTCAAAATGCCGTATTGAAATGTTGAGCCAGTAAGACATGTTTGCCTCACATTCTCAGAGTTGTGAAAATGTGCTTAATTTTCTCATTCTTCTCAGAATCCCACTGGCATTTTCGTAACATCTAGGTTCCATACTGGATCATGAGACTTTTTTTGTTTCATTTTTTTCTAGCACAGAAATGGATATGTGTATTCTGATAATTCACTTTTCCTGAAGCACTCATTTTTCTTAGTGGATGCTGTTTGTTTATACACCTTCCCATTGTCTAAAGTCTCTGCATGTCTTGTTAAAGTGCTATGTTCCTGTAGATCAAAAAAGCAAAATGACAACAAAACAAAAGCTGAATGTTCGATTTCTATTTTTTACGAAGGGATCCTTCACAGTTTCCAGCTGATGATGGGGGACAAAAGGTATGCACAATCTTCTGTTACTCTCTTCCATACTATGAGCTGGATAATTTTGTGAGGCAACAACAACCAACCTCCCCTCCTCAAGATATTGTGAATACTCATCCCTGTATTCTGCTGGCATGCATTTCATACTTCTGCATCTATTTAAAACAGAGGTGAGGAACATCTGAGAGTCCAGCCTCCATTTTTGTCCCTCTTTAGGGGTTATTCCTTGAATCTTGAAAAAAACAGAAGGTACAAACTGTATCTGCCCCAGAAGCCTCTCAGGAATTAAAAGTAGAGAACTAGGCCACTAAGGGGCATGATGTGCCATCCGGGTATAATTTTGTGGATGTGATTTTTGGAGGTTTTAGGCACGGGCAGTGACTGGCTAAGGGAGCTTGAGAAAGCCCCACTGTGGATACTGGGAAAGCTGTGTCTGACCCTTGGATTCAAGGAAGAACAATAACAGAAGGTATATATCTGAAGGGCATATCATGTCTTTTAGAGACTTCCCTAGTTGAGTTTGCCACTCCTGACTGAAATATTCCATCTCCTAAAGAATACAGATAGTGTCTCTCTGATACCAGCTATAAAGATGCCAATCCTGTCTTATTCTGATTCCTCCTTCTGTGGGGTAAGTTAATGACACCCATCATTTGCCTCCCTTTTGTGCTCACTAGCAATCACTCCCAAGGTCATATTCTGAGAAGAGAGTGGTGAAATAGATAGGAGAAATTACAGCTAAGCCTTATTATTTTGGAAAGCTTTCTTTCATTTGACATGTGAGAGAATGGCTTGTAACTAGCACGGAAATCATTCGAATTCATACATTGTGAAGAATTTTGTGGCACTGTAAAGATCTATCTATACAGTGGCAAAATATATATGCAGCTAGTCTCCTGAAGGTATAAAAGAAGACATTGGAGAGATCCTGAAAAGGTAGAGCATTGATTTAATCACATATCACTATAGCCACAGTCTTATTAGGGTTCACCTGGTGTTTGGTCATCCAGTTGTGCAAACAAAATGACACTCCAACACCTTGTCAAGTAGCGGCAGCATGTTATGCATACCTTAGCAAACACCTGTAGGATTCCAGGTAAATGATCACACAGTTACTATGTTAATTCACTGGAAAAGACCATGATGCTAGGAAAAGCTGAAGGCAGCAGGACAAGAAGAAGAACACAAAATGGATTGATACAATAAAGGAAGCCATGGCCTTGCGTGTGCAAAATCTGAGCAGGGCTGCTCACTACAGGACCTTGTGGTAGTGATCATTGATTCATAAGGTTGCTGTAAATCAGATCCAGCTTGACAGCATAAAGCAACAACCATTCTAATTCACCACTCATATAGTCACTCTATTTAATAACTACTATACAGAATAAATGTAACTACAGTATTGCCTAGAATATCTTCACAAAAAGATTAGCTCAACAAACATCTCCCTGAAGACATGTTGAGATAAAAACAATCTTGCGTGCTTCCTAACACTGGGTATCAGTAGGAGGGGGCTTTTAAAGACCTAAAGGGGTTCTCCTCTCCCACTAACTTATTGGTAAAGTTCTTTTTCCCACCACTGCCTTGACCCTCTCTTCCTCCTGTTTCTTTGCTTCAATTCCTTTGTTTCTTAGTCTCTCCTTTCCTGACCTCCAAGCATGCAGAAAGCATAGAGGGGTCTCTCTTTCATGTGTGGAAAGTATTCCCCCCCCTCTTTTTCTGGTGACTGTAATTGTAGAAAGCAACTGTAAGTAAAAAATACCTATAACTCTTTTTTTGCAGTTAAAATGCATCCAGAATTATTTTTAGCATATAAAGTGCTAGTCACTTTGTAAAGGGATGGGCTACTGAGACTTGAACTATTCTCTCATGCATTCTTTGTGCAGTTCTTGTTTGTACTTGATGCTCTGCTAACTATAAAAGAAGTTAACCAAATTGTTCAATAAAAAGGAGGTTAGACTGTATTTCCTAAAGACAGACATTACACCAGCATATCACACTAACACCATTGCTGGATTTCAGAAGCTAGGCAGGTCAGGTATGGTTAGTATATGGACAGAGAGACCATTTGGACATTGCAAAAATCTCCAAGTAAGACAGGAAAGAATCCTGCCTAAAGCTTGGAGAGCTGATGTCAGGCAGCCTTGGCAAGACAGGGTTAGCTGGACCAAGGGTCTGGTGCAGTATAATGCGCTCTCCCATATTCCTTTGAGTTCACCCTACAGCCTGACAGTGATCATGGAAAAGACCCCCATGTCCCTTTCTCTCCTTACTGCTGAACTTTTCTTCTCTATAAGATGCATGTGAGCAGACCTGTCCTCCTAAACTCTAGAAAAGGAGAACATCAACCCCATTTTTAATGGATACATTTTCTTAATTGCTTTTATATATTGACTATAATATCCTTTCAAAAGATAGAGATCATATGATACTCCAGCAAATAAGATGTTGACCACCTGGTGCTGGAAAAAAAGGACCCTCTCTCATAGGATTCCATGTCCCTGAACCATATATTTGAATGAATAATTAAATGGAGATAATTGAAGTATAAGGAAAGGACTTAATTGTGGATAATAATCACCTGGAGGCAGTGGTGGGATTCTGCAGCGCCTGCTACATCGGTAGTTGCAGCACCTTAGATTCTGCGGGCAGTCGTCGTCACTCCTGCAACGATGAATGATTCCTGGGATAGAACATGGAAATGGAGTTCCCTGGCAAATCTTAGATAATTCTGAAACGGAGGGAGAAGCAGTATTTATCAATATCTGTGCATAGATTTACACGCAATTTACAATTCCGCAGCAATCCAAGCTAAGCTTTTGTTTGCAGAAGGAAAAAGGAAGAGTGTAAAATCAAAAAACCCATATAGAATCTGGATGTTCCAACTTGTTTCAGCAGCTATTTAGTTTGAAATCAATAGACATCAGCTCTTGCCCAGACTGAAATATTTGACTTTCTTTGCCTGATGAGGGTTTCTGGAAAACCTGAAAGTTCACTATCTATTAACTTTGTAGTGATCTAATACATTTATTACATACTACCAAGAACTATGGATAGAATACACAGCCATTTTTTTCCATACAGGTCTTGTAAGATGCCTTAATTATCATCAGGAAATCTTGCATCCATTCAGTTAAGCTGCCTTGCCATCATTTTTCCTAAATTGACCAGATGGAAGTAGGCAATGATATCCAGCTTTGCCTATTTAAAATGACCTTTCTTAACCAGTATGCTAGAAACCTTTTACAATCCTTCCATGTCTTACCTAATGGAATCTTGGAAGAACTGGTGGAGGGTAATTCCATCCAAAGGGCTAAAAGCCCCACAAGGAGAATCGCATGCAATATTTTCATGGTGCCCTCAAGAATCGAGTATAAGCATTCAGAATGGTCCCAGGCTTATATTTAAACAGACACGTGCTTATTATTACACCTTTCTGCATCTTCCTCACGATTAATACCAACTATATTGCTGTTTTCAGATACTTCAAATAATTGCATTGTGCCATCTTTATGGACTGCATGTGTTGTTGTTCCAGGAAAGGACAAAGCAGCAAGGACTAGAAACCTGTGGGGGATGATGACGCCCGTAAAGCTCCCAGAGAAACATCCTTACTTCAAAGGACTCTTGATAACCGCACCCTAATTGCAGCTTCCTTCAGCTTCTGAAGAAAAGGCACTCATTCCTGGGAATGGTTCCAGGGCTGGGTTTGTCTTGTCAAAGATGCTGGCCTTTCTATACAGTACTCTAACTAGTAATTGAAGATCATTAAGGTTGTTGTTACGTTTCCTGTAAAAAGGGAATGAAACAACTATGGGGTGGGGTAAGGCATGATTTAGTGGCACAGCACTGAGTGTGTTTTGTAGAAGAACATAATTCAGTTACCATCTCTAATGTTAACAAATTCAGGAACAGGCTAGATGTTAGCGATAAGGGGAGTATTTTTTTAAAAGGTATATTCCACCTTTCCTCATTTCAAGGCAGCTGTCAGTCATAATAATATGCTAAAGTAGCAAAGATGGCTCTCCAGAGTGGCTGGCTAACCAAAGTCTTGTTCTGAGAATCCTTCAGAGTGAGGTGTGTAGGAGGTGTTTTTTTAAAACAACTTTGCATGCTGTCTGTAGTTTCAGTAACTGAGAGGGATTTTTCTGGGTTGAGGTGATTATCTACCTATCTAGCACTAACCAATGTTCCCTCCAGCTTTTGAATTCAAAAGAGACCCCCACTTCTCTGATGACTGTTCTCTCCTTCTCTTTGTTGGATGGTGTCAGTTGTTTGTTGCCGTTGATCTGTTCAGTTGGCTGTTAGTATGTTTGCAGTAAACAAAGCAGTATATACAAGTCTGTAAGTTCAAGCAACTATCGGTAATGTTTTTCATTCTTTCTCTCACAAATGTCTCAGAGTGGGTTATTGAGTCTTTAAGCATGATTTAATAAGAAAGAGGTGGACTGGGGAACTTGAAGCTGTTCTTCTCTGAGGATCTCTGTACTACTGCATAGCAAAAGGTGAATTTTGCCAGAAATTCCAAGCTCTGCAACAAGATGTTCATTTCCACCATCAATGCAGCAGGAATAAATGAATTAAACAATGGCATGAGGAAGCAGTGATGAGTCCTTCAGTCTCAGCAAGTACATTTTGCATGACTCTGATCCAGAGATGGGAAAAGCTACTCCCAGAATCCCTTTGCACTATGTTGGCTGAAGGATTCTGAGACTTATAGTCCAAATGTATAACTTTTCCTGTCTCTGTCATGGCCATGATATGCTATTTTATTTCTTGTCAGAAACTTTGAATCCTTGCTGTATACTACAGTGGAACTGGATGGGCTTACAGATTAGTGACCAGTCCAAATTTACATGAGCTTCACGATGGAATGAAAATGTAAACCAAGAGTCAGCAGGTCTATGACACCAAAAAGAAAGAGTGACAGCCAAAATTCATATTATCAGCTTGTCAGGTCGCTACAGAACTTTATAGACCTCTTAGGAAAAATCAGAAGCTTACGTTCATCACAGCTGGCATTTACCTAGAATGAAATCAGCCAGAATGAAATCAGCCAACCATTTCCAAACATATCAAAATTTATCTGGGTAAAAAGGTATAAGTCTTTTAAAGGTTGCAGTAATTCTAGGCAACATTAGCTTGTCTATTTCTCCAAGCTTTATTCATCTATATTGCTTCTATGTTCCATATGTACAAAAATAATTTAAACTTGATGAGAATATGTCTTAAATGTCTTAAAACTACGGAAGAACTGTAGGCACAAATGCTTAAAAGTATATGAAAACTAAACTTAAGTTGCAGGTAAACACAAGCCAGATTTCAATCTAAAATACTAGAAATAGCAAAATAATGATTGCATTACATTCTAAAAATGCAGGCGCTTATAGCCTATAAAGGCACAATGAAAAAGTGGATAACAGATCTCTTAAGTTCTTAAAAGTAAGAATGTAGAAATTTAAGTTTAATCTCTTAGCCTTTAAGCATACAGTGGTGCCCTGCATAGCAACGATAATCCGTGCAGCAAAAATCATCGCTATACGGATTCGTGGCTATGCGGAGGGAAAAAGCCCATAGGAATGCATTAAAACCCGTTTAATGCGTTCCTATGGGCAAAAAACTCAAAGCGAAAATCCTCCATACGGTGGCCGAGGCATACACATAGAAAAATATTCTAAGTGCCCTCTCAGGTAAGCCAATCATGTAGCAGTTTGCCTCTATGGAGGGAAGTCCATGATGTCTGTGTTGCTGATTTTGAGAAATAAAGCCTCCTGCTGCACTGCTATACACCTGCTGTTCTTTGATTTCTAGTGCCCAGTATCAGTGCTGTTGGTATCCACAGTGTGTGGCATGTTGTTTTCTTGTGTCCTCTTTATCTCTTTTGTTTTAGATTTCTTATCATTTGTTTACACATTCAACTGTCAGCCATGAAAGAGATTCTAGATGTCCATAGAGTTAGGCAGGGCTGTTAGGGAGATGTTCAGGCATCAGACTCTCTGACCTGACAAACTGACTGAATTCTGTTTTTAATTGATCCTAGAAAGGAGTGCAGGAGAGCACATGCATTGCTCATAGTGGAGTTGTTCACATAAACCTCTCATTCTCAATTGTTTAGTAACACTTGGGAAAAATGAATTCTCATCCAGACCTGCCCTTTCCTTCTCCTTATGTTACAGTCATTTTCTTTTTCACAGCTGGAAAGGAGCCTCATGGTGCAGTGATTAAACTGCTATTTTTGTTGTTGTTTAGTTGTTAAGTCGTGTCCAACTCTTCATGACACCATGGACCAGGGCACCCCAGGGCCTCCTGTCTTCCACTGCCTCCTGGAGTTTGGTGCCAAACTGTGCTCACGACCCAGGGTTCAATCCCAGGTAGCCGGCTCAAGGTTTACTCAGCCTTCCATCATTCTGAGGTCAGTAAACTACAGTGGACCTTCAACTTACAGATGGCTCGACTTGCAGACATTTCGAGTTACAGACTTCTCTGGCTGCAAAATTTAGGTTCGACTTGCAGCAGGAGAATCGACCTACAGACCAGAAAAAAACCAAAATGGAACAAAAATAAAACAAAAACGGCTGGTTATGGGATTAATCGGTTTTCAATGCATTGTAGGTCAACGGAGACTCGACCTACAGACTTTGCGACCTGAAGCCACCGTTCCAATACGGATTAAGTCCGTAAGTAGAGGGTCCACTGTAAACACCCAGCTCACGTGTGTGTGTGTGTGTGTGTGTGTGTGTGTGTGTGTGTGTGTGTGTGTGTGTGTGTGTGTGTGTGTGTGTGTGTGTGTGTGTGTGTGTGTGTAATAATTACATTGTAAACCACTCAGAGAATGCTTTAAGTGCTATGAGGCTGTATATAAGCAGCAGGTTTTTGCTTGGCTTTGCTTTTCAATATTTAAACCTTTGTATCAAGCAACTCAGAATTGCATGCTCAATTTCTTTTTTTAAAATGGCCATGTTCTTCAATATTATGAAGGCAATCACATCCTTCACATTGTGGTGTGGAAAGGGATGGGACAAAAACATCTTGTCAACTCTAGCCGCGGGGACTCGTACTTTCCTTATATCTCCTTTGGACTGCTGCAACCCAGTCTATGTGGGGCTCCTTTGGAAACATTAGCTGGGCCAGAATACTGCAGCCAGGCTACAAGGAGCATCTAACTGCCCTGCTAGAACAGCAAAATACTGTTGGAAAGCATTTTCCAAGCATTCCAAAGTTTGGAAAATTCATCTTTTTGGACCATAATACCAAGAATCCCACCAGCATGCTCTCTATCATAGTCCACAAAAAAGTAACTTTTCCAAGCTCCGAATGTTGATTATGCCCCTCAAAACCTGGCATAATTTGGAACCATGCTATTTAAAACACCACATTCTCTCCTGGGAATCTGTTTAGTCTAAGGATTGTTAAGAGATGCCATTCTCTCTTTCTGCCATGATGTTAATGCCCACTGGGTGGGAAAGTACATTCTTGATGGTTATTGTCAAGCACGCTGGAATTTCCTGCTAAGGGAAGCTAGCTTGACTGTTTCTTTATTGTCCTGCTTGTTGGCAAAGAAATTTGTACTGAGCCAAACCTCTGTCATGAATGATGATCTTTTGTTCACTCAAGCTTTAATCTGGTGAATAGGTGTGGTTGTTCTCCTTTTATTGATATTGGTTTTATTACTGATTTTATTGATGTGTTTTTGTTGGGTGGCATTTTTATTTGAGTTTTTATGTCCCGTTTATACTCTTGGTTATCTTAATTGTCCTTTATGGTTAACTCCTTTGAGCACTTATTTTAACAAGAGGTGAGATAATATGTGCAAGTATAAGCCTAGTTTTTCAGCACAATTTTTTGCTGAAAAAGCACCCCCTCAGCTTATAGTCGAGTCAGTGTCAAAATTCCATGTTCTCCCCTGCAGTGCGGGTGTTCTCTGGACTCTGCTCATCTACGGGTGCCTGCATCTTCTGTGGGTGGTCCGTTGATCCAGGTTAAGTACCCTTCATTTCTGCTTCCAGGACACTCCCATCCTCTCCTTTCTGCATATTCTATGTACCCACCTTCCTCCTCCTACCTTCCTCCTCCATCCTCCGTCTCCCTCCATCTTGTTACACAGCAGTAGAGCAGTAGATAAGTGCAGCATCTAGTATGATTCCTCCCTCCTCAGGCAGTGTCTCGCAACCCAGAAGGGCAGTATCTTCAAAAACATTTAACCTACTGATGCATCAATTAATGCAATTTTATTGGTATCTATTTTTATTTTTGAAATGTACCAGTAGCTGCTCCATTTTCCACCCTCGGCTTATACTCAAGTCAAAACGTTTGTGTTTTTTTTGTGGTAAAATTGGGTGCCTCAGCTTATATTCAGGTCAGCTTGTACAATGGTGCCTCGCTTTACGATTGCCCTGCATTACGACGAAACCGCATTATAACGATCTTTTTGATATCACAATTGCGATCGCAAAATGATAGTCTGAATGGTTTTTTTTCGCTTTGCAATGATCGGTTCCCTGCTTCGGGAGCCGATGCTTCGCAAAATGACGATTTTCCTCCAGCTGATCGGCGGTTTCAAAATGGCTGCCGGGTGAATAAAATGGCTCCCCGCTATGTTTTTGGACGGATTCCTCACAAGACAGCCACTGAAAATGGCCGCCCTACGGAGGATCTTTGCTGGACGGTGAGTTTCCAGCCCATTGGAACGCATTGAAGGGGTTTCAATGTGTTTCAATGGGCTTTTTATTTTCGCATTATGACGTTTTCGTTCTACAGCGATTTCGCTGGAACGAATTAACATTGTAATGCGAGGCACCACTGTACTCGAGTATATACGGTAAATAAATAAATAAACAAATAAACAAACAAACAAACAAACAAACAAACAAATAAATAAATAAATAAATAAATAAATAAATAAATAAATAAATAAATAAATAAATAAATAAATAAATAAATAAATAAATAGCATATGTAGATTATCTGTAGATTATTGAGCAGCCCCTGGCCTTGCCCAATAATAGTTACAGGACGAAATATGCCAGTGAAGATCCCTGAGATGAGCACTCCATAGGGCAGTGGTCCCCAACCTTGGGCCTCCAGATGTTCTTGGACTACAACTCCCAGAAGCCTTCACCACCACCTCTGCTGGCTAGGATTTCTGGGAGTTGAAGTCCAAGAACATCTGGAGGCCCAAGGTTGGGGACCATTGCCATAGGGCATACAGAAGACCTGTGATCTTCAAGGAGATCCAGTCTTGGATTACTCCTTCATGCCTGCACATGCCTCACTTCTGCATTGGAGCTCCAATATCTGGGTGTAGGGAAATGAGAAACAGTGGCGTAGTGCAGACAGCATAGGAGAAGAGCAAGATCTTCAGAACCTGCTGGCAGAGAGGCAGGAGGTCCAGACCATGCATTTTAGAAGCTTTCACAAGCACTTATCCAGAGAGTATACAGCTGCCAGGGATGCGAAAATCTGTCAGTTTCATTTATTTCTCATTTCTCAGAATCCCACCAGTGTTTTCATCATGCCAGCATTGTCATCATATCCAAGGTCCATATTGTCAGAACCACTTCTCCCTAAAGAGATAGAGTCTTGGGCGAGGAGTCACTATAGGTGCAAACCACCACCACTTTTTATGCCTGTGACAGGTATTTTAGCCTCAGAGGTGCGTAGTCCTTGAGCTATGGGCAAGCTCGACCTAAAATAAACCTCTTACCTGCTTACAAGGCAATAAAACATTGACTATGTGCTGACTTAGACAGCACAACAGACAGATTAGGTAGGACCTCTCTATTATAGTAGTAATTAGTGACATTTCCGCTCCACACTGGATTTAGGTGCAGTCCTGCTGTTCAAGAGATAAGTCCTGTGTTAGAATTATAATTGTTTTATTAAGAAAATAAGATAGTTCCATTAAAATACTACAGTTGTAGCCTTAAAAGCATAATCATATACATATCCAAACAGTTACTATGATTCAAATAAGCTTACTATTCTTGGGTTAAAATAACAATTTAAACTATGCCGAGTAATCATCATGACAAGCACTGTAAATAACAGATCACTAGAGAAATCAGGCGAATCTTCTCTTTCGCCCCCCCCTTTCTCTCTTCTTTTCCCTCTCTCACATACATGAAAAAAATTTCTACTCATCTCCAGACCACCTTCTTTCTTACACTTTCAAGTTGTTAACCAATTAGGATTATGAGGATGTAACAAAGTTCACCACCTTTTCCACGTGAGATCTGCAGGTGTTTATCCCATTCCCAATTAGGAGGAATGTGGTGTTTGGTTTTCCTCTCTTCTTCTCTTGATCTTCTCAAATTCTGTTCCTTATTTTAGAGCAAGTCCAGAATAAACTCGGAACAATAATCCCATGAGAACATTCAGTGGCTTAAATCCAAACTAGACAGAACATCTTTATACGACTACAGGTCTCATATGCTTTCTAATTCCTCACACATATCAACTGAAAGTATTTTCTTCCAAAACACAAATGTAAGAGTGGGCAAAACCTTATATTAGACTAGTTAAAAATCAAACACATTGCCAGCTTTCATGGAGGAATATTACTTCTTCAGGCTTAGCACAATCTCTTCATGGATAGTATGGAAAAACTGTAAACAAGTGTCCATTGACAGTGCATGTCTATGAATGTTGATGCTAAAATCTACAATTTTTCTGCATTATCCATGAACAGGTTGTGCTAAGCCTGAAGAAGAGGTACTTCTCCATGAAAGCTTGCAATTTGTTTGATCCTTAAGTGGTCCAATAAAAGGTATTACCCATATGGCTTTTTCCTTGTTTTTCCAAAACACAAATTCATATGTTTCTTGACTTCCAGTGTATAGGTTTCCTAATTTTTTAAACATTACTTTAAATACTCTGTTTTTACACATTAAATCTTGCTTAAGTGTATTTCAAAACTATGCACATTTTACTCATTCCTGTATATACACTGGAACTTCTACTTATGAACATCCCTAGCTACGAATGATCCAACATACAAACAGCTCCGTCCGCAAAAGTTTGCCTCTACTTGCGAACAGAGCTTCAAGATACGAACAGAAAAAGGCAGGGAAAAGACGGGCAATTTAAATTTCCAACTGTAGGTGGTGCTGAGGCTGCTTCTTTGTGCTGTAGTTCTTCCAGCAGTTATAGGGTGTGTTGCAGTTGAAGGCTTGGGAGAGCCTCCTGCTTCGGAGTGAACCTGTGTGTGTGTGTCTGCAGGGAGGCTATGTTTCTGTGCTTTGCTTTGGAGGAGTAAGTGTGTGTGTGTGTGTGTGTGTGTGTGTGTGTGTGTGTGTGTGTGTGTGTGTGTGTGTGTGTGTGTGTGTGTGTGTGTGTGTGTGTGTGTGTGTGTCTGCAGCGCTCTGAAGTTTTTTTTTCCCTTCTTAAACCTCAGCAACGGAGGTGGCTCTAGTGTTTTGTTTTGTTTTGTTTGAGTTTTTTTCTTAAAGCCTCAGCAACGGAGCATCAATGCAAGAGTGTAATTATATTTCCTATCTCATGTTTCCCTGGGAACCCTTCTTCATAGAGGAGCCTATCCAGTACCTTGGTTATTTTGATTACTCTTTTCTGCACCTTTTCCATTGGCACAATGTTGTTCTTGCATAATAAGTCAATCAGATTTATGAACTTCAGCCTATCTGGATTGGAATATTTATTTATTTATTTATTTATTTATTTATTTATTTATTTATTTATTTATTTATTTATTTATTTATTTATTTATTTATTTATTTATTTATTTATTTATTTATTTATTTATTTATTTATTATCCCACCTTTCTTCCAATAAAGAAGCAGAAGCAATCATGAAAAAGGTTGGCCTTTCACCCATAAGCTTTACAGTGATCTGCACAATTTTTTTTTAAAAAAAGGCATAAAGATACATGTTACTCAGTAATATCAACTAGTGAGGCTGTTGCATAAAGTTTTAGATTTATGTGTGGAACTCTGAGAACCTCTAGAGGGCAGCAATGGGTTGTCTTCAAAAAACAGATAATTTATGATCCAATCTCTGGAAAAGAAAAACAAAAGAATTAAAATCAAGTAAGTAAGTAAGTAAGTAAGTAAGTAAGTAAGTAAGTAAGTAAGTAAGGAAGGAAGGAAGGAAGGAAGGAAGGAAGGAAGGAAGGAAGGAAGGAAGGAAGGGAGGAAGGGAGGGAGGGAGGGAGGGAGGGAGGAAGGAAGGAAGGAAGGAAGGAAAGAAAGAAAGAAAGAAAGAAAGAAAGAAAGAAAGAAAGAAAGAAAGAAAGAAAGAAAGAAAGAAAGAGTGATACTTATTCTAAATCCATTTAGAATCCAGGCATGTTGTCACCCAGGTTTACAGCATTTCAGATTGATAATAAAAACACAAAGAATATTAGGCAAATGTAGAACTTGGAAGGGTGGTTAGCCCAGTGGTTTAGGTATCTGACTGTGGAACCAGAAGTTGGGTTCTGTGCTTCCTGTGAGTTGAGTCAGCCTGTGTAGCTTTGGGTGCACAGTCCCAAGGTATCCCCAGAAAAAGGGAAGGTAAATCACTTCTGAGTAGTCTCTAGCTAGAAAACCCTCTGAAGGGTCACCATAAGTTAGAATTGACTTGATGGCATATTATTATTTCTAGAGCTTGGAAATCCTCTAACTTTCATTAACACCAAATTAAAAATTAATCTGTATCCCATGTAGTTTACAGAGGACAAACTCTCTTCCAATATATTTATTGGTTCTACAAGATGTTTAAGGGGGCTTCTGGGAGCTGCTGTCTAAAATGTAATGTGTTCAAGCTCAATTCAAGGCTGTAACTTTTGTTGGATGGACTGATGATAATGTAGGCATTCATGGTGCCCAGCTTTTCTCGTTACAGCATGCAAAGCATAGAAATTGCAACAAGGTTCAAGAAATATCTTTCTTCACAGATGGCACTGTACCTTGTGGGTTACGACAGATCTTGGCACAGTTGAAGTAACAGCATTTTTCTCTTCCTGGGCATTGAAAATCATTGTCGCAACTATTTTTTCCTGGCAAGGTACACCGAAAGGGATTTGGTGGACAAGTTCCAGGTTTCTCTGGTGTAGGAAAATAGCATTGTTAAGTTAACCAATATCTAAATAAAGACATATCTACTTTTGAATAATTTCTTTTCATTTTACTGTGACCACATGGGAATGGAAAATCAGCAACTACATTGTTAATACATTGTGTTCCCCTGATATCCTCTAAAAGAAACTAATCTAAGGGTACAACTACACCATGAGATAAATGTGAGTTCACTCACTGTGAAGTCGCACTGGGGAATTTGGACTTCTCCAGGTCTGCTCACTTTAACTGACCATACATGGAGGAGGGAATTGACTAAACAGCCTTGATTGCACCTTGTTAACAATACTCTATGAATGCAGAATTCCTTCAGAATTACTCTGAGCATGAGACTATATTGACAAATAATGTGGGAAATGCTCTGAGATTGGAATGGTTGGGTTCACATTATTTTCTATTGACTACTACATGACATAAAAGGCAATGCAAATCAGCTTGGATTATTTCCCCTGTAACTCGTAGTTTTTTCCTCCACCTCTGGGGCCTTCTTTTTGGAATAGAATGCATTTGCATCAGTTCAGAAGGTGTGGTCACTTGAGGCAATGTGGAGGAGTTTGTATGTAAAGCCATTTCATATGGCTACACCAACAGTGAAAGAGGCAGAGCAGTGAGGAAACTGACTGTGTTTGAATCTCATCTCCTTTCATCTTCCCATGTCCTTTCCTTCCTTTCTAAATTTCTTATCTTTTGAAGGCCTTCTCATCTAGTCCTAGGGCAGCTAGGTGAACAAAGAGTAGCAGGGAAAGAGCAAGGACTCAGCAGAAAGAGACTGAAGGAAGTTTTAAGGCAGCTGTGCTCTGACCCTGCCTCCTGCAAATCTGGATGGACAGAACAGAACTGCCTTAAAACTTCCTCCTCTCCCTCTGACAAGTCCTCACTCTTTTTTCGCCTTAAACTGGAAACAAGATTGAGGTGAAAACTCTACTGTCTCTTGATCAATTTCTCTCTCATTTTCCCCCTTTTGCACTTTGATCAGCTAGCTGTCCCTGCACCAGGACAGCAAGCCTTTAAAAGAAAAAGAGAGAAACAGAACGGGAAAGGAAGAGAAACAAGCAGACTGAGGTGTGAGAGGAGAGGATTCAACAATCTGCAAACAAGGCTGATTCCTCCATCCCTTGTGCTGTTGCCACTTTGTTGACTACTGCGTATTTGACTGAATTAACCCAGGGAAACACAACTTCCCAGATGAAACTTCACAAAAGATCCCACCACATCTTTCCTATTGTGGAGTCACACTCTGAAGGAGTTAGCTGGAAGTATGGCCAGCTGCAGCTGCTATAAATATGGTTTCCAGCACTATACCTTAGAAATGCAATACAACCATCTCTCTTTTGTCTTACCCTTTGGAAGTTTCACTGATGTTGTAGAAGGTAATTCTGTCCAAAGAGCAAGGAGCCCCACAAGGAGAAAAGCAGTCAATGTCTTCATGGTGCTTTGAAGACGTAAATATCAATATCAAAAACTGAGCAGGCTGAGATATTGATATATATAGAGAGACATATGCAAAATAGGATTGCATGGACAGATTAAATTTGTCTCTATCTTCCGCATACTAAATATCACTTGCATTATCACCTCATCCCAGAACACACGTTGTATTGCAACAGCATCCTGCATTACAAGAATTGGGGTGTTGACACCTGAGTTTCCATACAATTCTTTTCCTCCAAAGAACATACATGAACTACAGTTTAATTAGAGCTCTATCCTTTCCAGGGATGTAGAAAACAAATGAACTTTTCAGAATGACGAGTGGGTAGTGCTCATCTGATACAGGAATAAAGAGGCCATGATGAGCCTGACCCACAAATGATAACAATGAGGAATTGACTGCATTAGTTTTCTAAGAAAAAGGGAAAGATCCTGGTGACCAATATTTCTGATTACATTCATATCTTACTTTGTACTTCTTTTAATACATTGAGACCCCTTTATCCACAGGATATGGTTCCACAATATATATGTAAAACACAAGGAGATGAGAAAAAGGCCACAAAAGAGTGTTCTTGTAAGTTATGGGTTGGCTATGGAAAACTGTGGGAAATTGGAAACTTTGATCCCAGTGCCACAGACACAGGGCTCCAACAGTACATATTTTTACAAACAGGAAAAAGATTGTGTTATCCTGCACTGATTTAAAAGAAAATCATTTAAAAATATATTTTAAAACACTTCAACACTGGGCTAAAATATATAATATTTAATAGGTAGAAATGTGCAAAGTCAATTACATATATATTTGAAGAATTGAGCAATTTGCAATCGAGTATATTTGCCCGTGTTGTGCTGAAGAAACTCCAGGTGCTCGCAGAGAGAGTCTATCCAGAATCACAGTGTGGATTTCGAGCTAATGGATCCACCACTGGCATGGTATTCTCCCTCCGATAGCTGCAGGAAAAATGTATGGGGTCTTTTTTGCTGTCATGCTGAAGCACGCCTTTGGAACTGCAACAGAAGGTGTCTATCTGCATATTAGATCAGATGGAAAGCTCTTTAATCTTGCTAGATTGAGAGCGAAGACTAAAGTCCAGCTGAAAAGCATGCGGGACTTCCTCTTCGCCAATGATGCAGTGATGTTGCCCACTCTGCTGAAGACCTCCAACAACTCATGAATCGTTTCAGCAAGGCCTGTGAATACTTTGGACTAACAATCAGCCTAAAGAAAACACAAATTATGGGCCCAGGTGTGGACTCACCTCCCTCTATTACCATCTCCACGCAAGAATTGGAGGTTGTTCAGGACTTTGTGTACCTTGGCTCAATGATCTCTGACACTCTCTCCCTAGATGTCGAGTTGGATAAACACATTGGCAAAGCAGCTACCATGTTCTCTAGACACACAAAGAGAGTATGGCTTAATAAGAAGTTGGTGGCATATATCAATATCCAGATCTATAGAGCCTGTGTCCAAAGTACACACCTGTACTGCAGTGAGTCCTGGACCCTTTGTGCACGGCAGGAGAGGAAGCTGAACACATTTCATATGCGTTGTCTTCAACACATTTTTGGTATCACCTGGCAGGACAAAGTTCCAAATAGAGTAGTCCTAAAATGAGCTGGAATTTTTAGCATGTGTGCATTACTGAAAAAGCAGTGTCTACATTGGCTTGGGCATGTCGTGAGAATGGCTGAGAATCAGATTCCAAAAGATCTCCTGTATGGAGAATTAGTGCAGGGAAATCGCCCCAGAGGGAGACCGCAGCTGCAATACAAGGATATCTGCAAGCGGGATCTGAAGGCCTTAGGAGTGGACTTTAACAGATGGGAAACCTGAGATGGGACATCTGAATGTTCAGCCTGAAGGCAGGTGATGTATAATGGCATCTTCCATTTTGAAGAGACCCTTGTCCAGCAGGCAAAGGCAAAGAAGTAGTCCCGAAACCAGCAAAATCAGGGTGCTCAACAAGGAACAGATTGTATTTGTCTTCAATGTGGAAGAGATTGTCACTCTCGAACTGGCCTTCTCAGCCACACTAGATGCTGTTCCAAGTCCTCCATACAGAGCACATTACCATAGTCTCTTGAGATTGAAGGATGCCTAATCTAATCTAATATTTGAACTATCTATGCAGTAGCTTTACTGAGGCAGGTTTTGGGGGAGGTATCTAGGGCCTCTCCTTTGATATGTTGTCATCTTTGTCAGGGATGATTGGGTGGTAATGATGGTGGCTTTGAGTGTTAAGCCGCTGTGCACTCTTTCATGCATTCTTTGAATGTGGAGAGGCTAACATCTTAAAGAGGCTTTGGTTTATCAGAGGTGTGGACTTTGTGGTCCTCCAGGTGTTAGACGCCAGCTTGTGATAAGCTCATTAAAATCCTCTGTCTCATTTTTCCCATTTCCCCATTATATTACATTCTACCATCTGAAACTTTAATGCCCATTATTCTAATGGGAGCATTCATTATGTGTATTATTGATTCCATTTAGAGATGTGCACTTACCACTGTTTGGCAGCTCAGTGCGGTTCAGCAAATGGGGCCCACAGGTGTTTTGCGGGCACCTTGTATTCCCCACCCTGCCTCCTCCCAAGGGTGCCCCCATAAGTAGCAGTGCTGTGGGCTTCCATGCCCTGCTTCCTCCTTTGAGTGGGTGCTTGTCAGAAGAGGCAGGGCACAGAATCTGGGGCAACCACACATCATCTGCGGACTCAATCCGCTGAACCGCACCAAATCGCACTGTACCACTGTGCCCATCTCTCATACCATTTAAATAAGGAATGCAGCCATTTTATGTGATAAAGCCCAGTAATTAGTGATGTGTATTTTTGGTCTCTTTCACCTCTCCATTGTACTACTGATGACATAATAAAAGGAAGGTCCCATATTTATGGGTGTCATCTTGCTTCAGCTAGTGTCCAGGGTCACTCTGATTAATCTGCAAACTCCTGGCCGGCATAGCCTGGAGAGTGTATCCAGGAAGTGATACACTAAAGAAGGGGGATAAGCCCTGGCTCTTGATTTAGACTTCAAGGAGACCATGTCTCCAGCCTCAAGCAATTCCCTTTTTAACAGAGCTGTATCATTGCATCTATAGCCCAAAACTGTAGTTGTGCGTGTGTCAAGAACTGTTATTTTCCTTGAAATGACCAACAGGAAGTGTTCCTGATCTTTCATTCTTCTTTGGTTAATATTTAGTGGTCCAATAAAAAGGTATCACCCACTCTTACATTTGTGTAACCTTGGGAAGCACATGGCCTTTATTTTGTTCTTTCATTCTTAATGTTGCTGAAAGGTTCTCCTGTATGTACTTTAAGGGCCCTGGATGTTTTCCTATACAGAACTTTTTGCAGGAGATCTGGTGACATATATCACACAGCTGGTGTTACAGGTGGTACATTTTATCAAGTTAAACCTCTTACCAGTGTAGTGATCCACAAACCCAGTCATTATACATGTATATTGTCAAGAAATGGTCCACAAGGATGGTGGCCCTGTGGGGTTTTACTACTGCTCAGTATTAAGGCCCCTCTGTTGTCCCAAACTTACTTTTGACTAAAATATCTCCAATATTTTGTGTTCTTTTAAAAGAAATCAGAGGCTTCTCTTGGGAATTAACTGTATCTTTCAAAATAGACCAGTATTTTTATGCTACTCTGTGGCTAGTCGATAATATGACAAAAAAAGTCAAAACACAGTCCACTTGATTTACAGATTCAAAAAAGAGATGGAGCAAGAGACCAGTACATGCAGAATGAGAAGCTTTTGCAAAAACTTTTTTTAAAATAACATGTTTGTGGTTGCTATTATCTCATACATTGTTAGTATGTATCAAATAAAATGCAGCTTAGTGACATAGGTATCGAGCCGCAGAGCTACATAGAGGTTAGGAGTTTACTTCCCCAATGTGCATCCTAAAGAGTCAGCTTGTGTGGCCTTGGGCCAGCTGCATAACCCCAAGATGCCCCCAAAAAAGGGAATGATGAACCACATCTGAATATGTATTCGCAAAGGCTTTCACGGCTAGGATCTAATGGTTGTTGTGGGTTTTTCGGGCTCTTTGGCCGTGTTCTGAAGGTTGTTCTTCCTAACGTTTCGCCCGTCTCTGTGGCTGGCATCTTCAGAGGACAGCACCTTCAGAACACGGCCAAAGAGCCCGAAAAACCCACAACAACCACATCTGAATACTTTCTATCTAGAAAACCCTGCAAAGAGTTACCATACATCAGAATTGACTTGATAGGGCACAATTATTTTTATAATCAAATGCAATGACTATATTTGTTAATTAAAGGTGCCTTAGTTGAGCTCTCTTGTAGGACTGCCAAGTTTAAGCCTCCAAGAAGCCTTCATTTTGAAACAGTTAGATACAGCTTTGCAGCATTGCATGTCCCAGCCATTCTGTTTCTTAATCTGACCTAGATGCCAGTTTCATGGCCTAAGGAAAGCATTGCTCTTACAAACAGATGTTTCTATTCTTTGACAGAAACAGGGCAGCCGAAACCTTGTTCACAGGCATTTTTCAGAACCACAGCAGAGTTTCTTACTCTCCTTACCTGAGATTAAAATCTTAACTTTCTGTTATGTGTGTTTCCCAGGTAAAAGGTGTGGCCTGCTTAAGGGAGTATAACCAGCTGCATGGACCACTTGCCCTTAAACTTTAGAAAACTAGAGTTTATGGCAACCCTGCATGCGTACTTGGAACTTAACAACTGAATAATCATGCACAAATCATCATTATTCAGATGTTATTCTAGTATTCTGTATTCTTTTCTTCATTGGCACCATAATCCTTAGAATATTCCCCAGGATGCCACTCAAAGGGACTCACACTTGTTAGCATGTCCCACAAGGAACTGTAGGCCATTTTCAGTGTTCATTGAGGACTTGGAATCTCTCACCAGATGAGGCTCACTTCTCTTGAGTAACTAAGGGACCACAACATTATTTGGACAGAGCCCTCTTCAGGCTACAGGCCTAAAATCAGCATTCAAGATCCACAAAAGGCCTGTAGGAATGTTTATGTATTTATTGTATTGTACATATATTTATGTCCGTAGGTCATCTGACTCCCTGTAAGGGGTTGGAATGGAGAGAAGTGGGACTCCACCATCTCTTTCTGCATGGATCTCAGGATCTCATAATATGACTCATTCTAGGTACTGGAAAATTCCCCATGGCCTGTCTAATCAGGCTGATTGGCATGGCTGGCTGGCTTGGCTAATGAGCAGCCTGATGGGCAGATAAGAGAGGTGAAATCCTCTCTTTGGACCACATGGGTAAACATATGTTCCCACTATGCCACCACCCTCAGGCTTCAGAGATCAAATTACAGATATGCAAGAATATTGCAATGTTATGTAAGACAGAACTTCACACAATGTAGTCAGTTAATGGTTGGGAAGAACTAATATAATTAAAATGCTTTCAGAAGTTTCAAAGAAAGGTCAAAAGCATAAGATTGTCGGCTCTAGATGCATCAAAAGAGGAAAGATAATTGTCAAATCCAGAATATGGGTACAACCATAGAGAAGGCACATTGCCAAGTTGCTGCTAGGTAGGATTCAGTAAGAGACAGATGAACAAGTGTGGCCCTCCACTGTTTTTGTTGCTGTTGTTGTTCAAAACTCAGCCATGGTAAGAAATTGATGTATTTGAAAGCCCAAAACCTTCTGGGAGGCTGCAGTTACCCACCTTTGCTCTAAGATGCTGGACAGACAACCTAATCTTTCCTGAAAACTTTTAACGGTCTAAATATGTATATATATGAGAGAGATTTGTGCACAACTGCATATATTAGAATAAATAGTATACATAAATGGATGTGAATTTTAGGAAATGGATGTAAAAACAGTAACAGATTGCCAAAACCCAGATGAGAAAGAGACTAATTGAATACACGGAGAATGATCATAGATGGCAGATCAGACAAATCCACCTATCTCTTAATGGATCTGTTATCCTGTTGAACAACATACTTTTAATCAAGAGATCTATGGAGGGAAGCTGAAGGAAGCAGGAGTCACTTTGCACATCGTCAGTGGCATTATTTCTTTTTTCTTTATTGCTTCCCCTTTCAGAGCCTATGCTTTTGCATTCAAGTAGTTCCAGTCCTGTGACTTCTCATATACTTGCCCCTCTCTTTCAGCCATCACTGCACAAAATTCCTCACTAATGTGTTTATGGCTCTAGAACCACTGGAAGGGGATTCAGAATGGACCAAGCAACAAAGAGCCGATTGTTGTAAAATAAGCAAATGTTCACCTGTGTTTATTCACACAAACTGCTTTAGGTTTTACTTTTCTTTCTGTTTTCTTTTTCTCTCTTAGCCCAAAATGTAATTTATTTCCACTTTGTGTGATCTATGAATTACTTGATTCAGAGCTACCAACAATCAATCCATACAGCTCTGATTCACTAGGTTCCTTCCCTTCTTCCCTGGAGTGGAGTGGAGGCAATGTGTGTGGTATCATCAACCAACACCATCCATCCCATTGGGAAACCATAGGGATTTAATGTTCCATTCAGTATTTCACCTGTGAAAACAAGGATTGTTCTGGGCATGGGTGAATAGTTTATGCCTCAGATTTTCTACTAGGGGCGTGTGCCTCCTTTCACAAGCTCTCATTCATCAGAATAGTCAAATACTTCAATTGTCCAGTCCCTCAGTGTACAGAAATAAGGGGTGGGGAAGGAAAACAAGTTTATTTCTTGTAATTCCTCAAGAGAGGAAATTTCAGGAAAAATTTATGAACCTGGCCCCTCACTGCTCTCTGAGATGTTATGCTAAGGAACAAGCAGGGAAGGGTATGCAGACTTACAACATCTGCAAAATATACCTTTATGTACATTTTAAAGGATTTTTTTTCAGACATGTACATTTTTCCTTATATGACATGAGTGAGGCAAAACGTTCCTTAGAAGCACATCCCACTGAGTTCAGGAAAATACACTTCTGTGTAAATTATACATTGTTCTTTTATGGAAGATGTTTAAACTCTTAGGACTGAACCGCTTTTGTGTTCCTATCTGGAAAGTGGGGGTGGAAAGGGGCCCAGGTAACTGTTTGGATGTCAGTTTGCCTCTTACAGCTTGATATCGCTCCCATTGAATTGAAAATAAATCTCACTTTATTCAGTGGCTATGTTAAGTCACATAAGTGCAGTAATTCGTTTTAAAGAACAAGAAAGATATTATTTCCTGGATGGATGAAATACAAATGCACACTTTTAAAAAAGAAGCTAATTGGGCACTCTCATGAAGTCTTTCCTCACGCTATCTGCAATGGTCTTTTCCCGCTTCTTTAATGATTACTAATATGAAGCAGAGCAAAACAGATTTTGAAACTTCTCACGCTATTTGTTTCCATGACTGTCCTGATTACTGGTATCAGTTTATCTTTTCATTTAATTCAGGGTGGGGACATGGCTGTCTCAAGCCATCCCTGACATATTTGCTATGTGCATGAGTGGGAAAGCCAGCTCCTTGGACCTGAGCTAAACTTCTTGGTCTGTCAACAACTGCAACTCTAGTCCTTATGGACGCAAAATTCTGATTGAAGATCACCAGGAAGGAAAGCCCACTTATTCCTCTGAGTAACTGGTTCCACTGTTGCATTGCTTTTGCCATTAGGAAATATCTTCAGCAGGAATCTGCCTCTTGTAACATAAGCCCATTAGATGTCCTCTGAGATAGCCAAGACTATGTTCTTCTATTACTGCTTTTCAGGTATTTGACAAGTGCTGCCACCTCAGCCTCATTCTCCTGTGTATGTAGATCAAGCCTTATGCATCTTCCAGGCCATTTGGGCGGCTCTTCAGAGTGCAGGAGCAGCATACCTTAATAGTGTTGCTATTTCAGCAGCAGGGCTGGCTCAAGGCATTTGCTTGCCTAGGCTGAAAGAAAAGATGGTGCTCCCAATGCAACCTACCAAAGCATTGTGCTTCAGCGTTGGAGCAAGGACAAGGTCATCACAAGATGACATTTTTCACAAGAATGTGAAGACAGCTAAAGGAATGCAGGCCAGGCTGTTCTGTACACACAATACTGTTTTCCTAACATTTCATTACATGACCCTGGTTCCGCCCCTCGTGTCTTCTCATTGGCTCTTCCCCTTGAGATTCCAATGACGGACAGGCATGATGTGGGGGTTCCGCTACAGTCCCCATTCAGCTACTCTACAATCTGCATCCAGAAGCAGCCGCCTCACTCTGCCAAATGGTAGGACCGGCCTGTTCAGCATAAGCATTTGTGTCTGGTAGTGTTGCCTTTAAGTAGCTTCAGAACACATGCCCCCTTGTGCTGATCCTAACAGGTCTGTGCTAGATCCTGCTCTGTAGCCATTAAGCAGTAGAGCTGTGGGGTGGGACTAGATTTTTAGTCTACAAATGCCAGCTGAGATATTCTTTTTCAAGATTCCTAGAGGAAAGAAGACATAGGCAGGTAAGAAATCTTCAGCAAGTTTATTAGACAGGATAAAAATTTACATATAATAAAAAAGATGTTTGTTCAAAAGTACAACTATCACACTTTTTTTCAGAAAAAAAGATATATACACATACATATATAAAAATTACAAAGTACTGTTTGTTTTTAAAGGGGGAGGGCTAATGATCGGTTTTCCATCAATACTGTCAAAACAAGCTGGGGCTGTCGAGAGAGTGTTCTCGTCCCAAATGTCAATTTCTGGGAAAAAAAATCTAGTTATTTATTCTTTGAAATTATATTTCCTTTTCTAAAAGGTGGCATTTGTCTGCAACCATAGTAGAAAACTTTATACTGAAAAAATCAGGTGCTGCCGTTCACAGAGAAGGGTAAGAAGAAAGACGTTAACACCGGCTTCTGTCTGAGCATGTTGAATGCCCATCCTGCCTCTCCTTCCCATAGCCTGGCTTAAAAATACAATTTACCAAAGAATGGAGCTTTCTGCTTCCTGGGTGCCTCAAGAAAGAATCCATGAATTGCTGACTAATCCCAGCAGCTCTTTGAAGATAATATTTATTTATTTTTATTTAATGTCTCCTATCTTATTTTCATTCTCCAAAGTGCCCACCAGGTGGAGCTGAGCCACTTTTGTCACAGTTCAGCCCGACCATTCATTGCAGAAAAAGCAACAAAAACCTTTCATTCTAACTTTAGGGCTCTTTTAATTAACTTAAAACACACACATACACACACACACACACACTCCTAGGGAAGAAGGGACCAATTCTATTTCCCCTCAAGATCCTGTAAGACAAGAACAGACAACAATTCACAACAGGTTTAGGGATGCCAATGATGAGTTGCAGGATGTTTCTGTGCCCCAAATGTATAGCAGCTGTTCATGGTGATCACTTTTTATTGGCAATACGATTTTCCAACTGGTCAAGTCTGGCAGTCATCTGAGCGAGTAGTTTTATTAAGGAAAACAAGACAGGAAATGGAGCACACAATAACTGAAGAGAAAGAGAACCTCCTTAGATTAAGAACTGGTGCCTGAAATTTCTTATTTTTCTTTTCCCTCCTCATCTCCTTTTCCTTTCACATCATGTCTTTGTAGACTTTAAGACTGTAAGCAAGGATTGTTTTCTCTTTTAAACTGAGGGCCTTTCCAGCAAGATATAAATCACAGTTGGCCTAAGATGATTTATCTGAGACAAAGAACAAGCATTGTCTCTCTCCACAAAACCATTCCAGGCACAAAAGGTGGAACAGGAGGACTAGATGGACAACCACACCTCCCACATGGACTCCAAAACTCTTTCTCAGGGTCCTCCACCCTCCTCCTCTTTTTCTAGCAAAGTTTTCAGTTCCCCTTTAAAAACAAGCTGCAGGGCCTTCCCATATAATTTTTACAGTCAAAAGACCTATTTTTCAAAACTAATTTCAAATTTTAATTTTTCTGTATTTTCAGTTTGTGTGAACAAGTCCTTGGCTAAGGGGGAAAAAATGACTCCCTAGACTAGCCAGAGTTGTCTATCCTTTGGAGAGACTGGACCTTTTCATGCAGTGCTCTTTCAGATTAAGCCCGGAAGGCAATTCAGTAGTATTTTCCCCCTCACCCACAAGGACAACATTATGGCTTCTTCATCTAATGTTCCCTTCCTAGCCTAGGCACTATCTACAGTACGGCTCCCTCTCGCATTGGGCCAGTCATGAGTTCCTCACACATGACTACCATTTTTGACGCTGTCTCTGTAGTGGAGTAGCTTCAGATGGCCTTCTGGAAACCAACAGCTATCCTGTTTTGAACAGCATGAGCTTCTCAACTCTCTTCTATTCTCCACCAACTAATTCTGCCTTGGCTGCAAGGAAATCATGGAACAAAATACAGATGTTATATATTAGTAAACTGGAGAAAAATGTTTGGGAAGCAGACAGCCAGGTAAAGATCTCTCTGCCTCCCCTCACGACCACCATGGGATCAACTGCTCTATGAGAGGGAGAAACACATGAATAACACAAAGCACCGGTTCCTGTTTCATCTGGAGCCTCCCTACCCTCCACAGGGAGATCAGTGATTTGGTGGGAAAGATCCTTATGTGTTTTCATTTGTTACTCCTGTTTATAGGGATTTTGATCAGGGCTGGTGAAAAATATGCTGCTGCCTAAGGTGGAGGATAAGATTGTCCTCCATGAGCATGCACACATTTCAAATGCATAACCCAACCAGCACTGGAGGTGCGACAAAAATCCTTCACCTCTGACAGCTCAGAGTAACTAATACAGATTGACGGGAATATATATCTCAGTCCTGCAATAGATGGCAATTGTCAGGGAGGGTGCCATTGGTGTATCTCTCATAGCATCCAACTGTTGTTGTTTGAGTTAATGCCCTCACTCTGTCTCGTGGCCTCACCCTTTCATAGGTTTTATCATTTTGATGTGATTTGCAAGCTAGCTGCCTCACAAGAGAAATGACTGCAATAAATGTCCTTCTTAATATCTAGTTCAACCGTCTGTTGTAGCCTGGCAGTATTAAAATGAGTGGAAATTCCCTGTATGGTCATCCATGGAAATTTGTTCCTGATCCAGCTGCCCAGATTTTGAAGAGTTGCTTTTCTGGACTATAACTCCCAAAATCCTTCAGCCAGGATGGCCATGAGTCATGCTAGGTGCGGGATTTAATCAGCTGCAGTCCAAATAAATAACTTTTACAAGCTGTGGCCTATAAACATCCCTTCACCTCAAATTCTTCATGGCAATGATTTTTCTAGGAAGTAACACCTAGATGAGCACTGTAAGCTTTACAGTTTTGTTAAGGCACAACCCTGAGCACGTCTCCCCATTTGGCATCAAGCCACCGAATGTTCTTTGTGAGAATATATCCTCCAACACCCTACACATAATGCAAGTTCCAAATCCTCCCAAAACAGGAATAATAGCAGCATCTCCATCAAATTCAACCTGCTGCATAACTTGGTTTGTGAAGATGGCACCAAAAGGATATTTTTATCAGTGAGATCTTCCAGGATTGCAAGAGTGTTCGTCTGGAATTGCACAAGGGCCTCACATTCACATGGGTTACGGAACTCAGTTTCCCCTTTGCCTTCCTCTGAAATATGATAAAAATGCATTAGAAACATCATCAAGTAGTTTCTGGCAATACTCAGTACCACCAGAGGCTCCTGATTCCACACTGACCTCTACACAATGCATGGGCAAGTTAGTAAATTGACAGATTTTAAAAAAATAAAATTAACTTTTTATCTGGGTGGTTTAAAAATGTCCAGGGGCTTCACTTATGACCTGAAAGAAGTCATAAAAATAATTCTTTGCTAGCCATACAGTAGATGTTACAAAAAAAAACTTTGGGATTTGTAGTTTAAAACAGTACGTTTCTCAGACTCTGGATATCTTTTAAATGCCTCTTTGTTCAGATTTTTAAAAAGGTTCTTCCCACTCCATCTCAGATGACATCATCACTTACCAGGACAGATATTGAGTTTGAGATTGTCAACGATATGAGTCATGGTGTTGAAATCTGCCGAATACGAGAAATGTTGATCCACTGGCTCAGAAGCAATTTCTCTCAATTCTTCCTCAACAGCTTTCCCAACGCCCACAGCAAACATGACTATTCCTGCAGCAGCATAACAGATTGAAGTTTAACCTTCTATATTATATAAATAGTACAGTACTATGGAAGGTGCTCCTGCACAACAGAAAAAGACCTTGACTGTACCACCTAAGATGAAGGTATTAGGCACATTAATTATACCTGCCCTGGGCAACTTCATCTAGTCCAGAGTCCAAATTTAATGTCCCAGGGACGTTTGGAGCTCTCAACAGAGTCCAAAATGACAAAACATACACACAGAGAAAGAAAATGGAAGTGGCTGGATGTCTACCTCCAGCTTTGTAAAATAGTGTGTTGGGTCATAGTCTATTAGATGGTGTGGCAGGGTGGCCATGACCCAGTTAAATGTCAGAGATAGTTGGAGGCCAGTTTTGCATGCCTGCAATCTGTTGTGGACCATGTCACTCTCTCCTGCTCAAACCAGAAGTCATAGGAAGGTCATTTCTGTTTTGCTTTTCAGTACTTTATTTTAAAAAGTAAAGTAGGATCAAGCTAGCATTAATCCTTAGAATAGCAAGTAGCAAAAAATAAAAAAGTGATGAGCAGCACTATTAATGTGTTCAGTTACTTTTCCAGCATCAGGAACTTGACATCCGAACTTCATTTGATAGAATACATGGAAGGTGGGTCTAATTTCTTTAGACCTGCTGCTCTCTACATGTAAGAAGGCAACAAAACCGTAAACACATGAAGTGGCACTAGAATGCTGCCCTCTACCTGGGCAGAGGTGGGATTCAGCAGGTTCGCACCTATTCTATAGAACCGATTCCTAAATGTACTATTGGTTCTTAGAACCGTTTGCTGGCCTGAGATGAATGAAGGAGGAGGGGCCAGGTGACCAGCGACGAGCGGGGGGGGAAGAGGGCACAATTAGCTGCCTCCCTTCCCGTGCCACACTGAGCAGTCTGAGGTGGGGTGGGGGTGAGAGAGATAAAGCCCTGGAAAGAGCAGAGGCATCACTGGGGGAAAGGGGGGGAGGATGACTCCTTGAGGGGGGGTGATTGACAAGGCATGAGGGCAGGACACAGAGGGAAAAAGTTTTGGAGTGAGACCGCTTCAGTCAAACACCCAACTGTCCTCGTTTTACTATGATTTTTTTCAAGTTAAAGGTACCACATAAGACTGTTGCTCTGCCTAGAAACAGGTTTTTTTTTTAAATCTCAGAGACTATCCAATGCATGAACCGGTGATGGTCTCACTGATCCACACAAGCAAGGTATGCAATAGAAAAGTCACTTACACCACAAAGAGATCAAACCTCCAAGCCTCATTTAGAATAACAAAGAACTTTTCCTCCTGCCCCAAAACTGACCATTTCGGGAGACAAATGGCACACAAATAGCCCACTCTGTTAGAAGGAGGAAGACAGCTATCAGTATTTTAACACTACTAAGATTTAATATTCTTGAAGGCCCTATATCCAGGTCCAAGAAAGGAAAACACATAAACATATCAATAGATAAGGGGAATAGAAACTCTTCTCTCGGAAGTGGCCACCTAGGTGAGTGGGGGAGGTGGAGCCTGCCAGGGCTCTGAGGGAAGCCATAATCACCACCAGCGCCTCCACCAACACCAACACCCCTCAAAGCGACTGGCGAGGAGAAGCGGTGGGTGCGGGATGGAGGGGAAAGATGGAGGAGGAGGAGACCTCAGAGGTGTCAGTAATTGAAGGACCGATTGAGGTGGTGGGGTTGAGGTGGAGTGGCGATAGATTGAATAATAATAATAATAATAATAATAATAATAATAATAATAATAATAATAATAATAATAATAATAATAATAATAATAATAATAATAATAATAATAATAATAATAATAATAATAATAGTTGTTGTTGTTGTTGTTGTTGTTGTTGTTGTTGTTGTTGTTGTTGCTGCTGCTGCTGCTGCTGCTGCTGCTGCTGCTGCTGTTGTTTTATTTTATTTTATTTTATTTTATTTTATTTTATTTTATTTTATTTTATTTTATTTTATTTTATTTTATTTTATTTTATTTATATCCTGCCTATCTGGTCGTGTCAGAAAAGAGACCATACCTTCCAAGCCAGAAGGAAGCGGGGGTGGGGGAGAATAGCTCCACAACAGGTGCGCAAAGGTGGCCTCGAGGTAACAACAAGCAGGGCTATCAGTCATTTCAGGAGCAGGAAAGGGGAGGGAAGCAATTTTTGCTGGTGAGCTATAGGGCGAAATAGGAGGTAAAGGGAAGGAGAGATGTGTCAGTTCTCTGTCAAACTTGGTCATAAGCACCCAATGTGTGGTGTGTGTTTGTTTGTGTGTGTGTGTTTGGCATATGCCCATGGTGAGAGTAACAGCAGCGGTATGCCCAAACAGATACACTGTTTGGGCATACCACTGGGAGACCACTGTGGAAGAAACCCTCATCGGATCCCACTGTCCTGGGCATTTATTTATTTATTTATTTATTTATTTATTTATTTATTTATTTATTTATTTATTTATTTATTTATTTATTTATTTATTTATTTATTTATCAATCATTATGACATAGAACCTGTTGTTAATTTATTTGAATCCCACCACTGTACCTGGGGTAAGTGCACACAATTTGCTACTGACTGAAAGTCAACTGCAAAAATATTTTTGCTAAACAGAGAGGTAATTTATATCGACTGTGTTATTATCCATTTGCTGGTATTTGTTAGAGAAAATGGGCATTCCTTTCTTACAGTAAAATTGAGGTTATGATGAAAAGGCATCTAATTATTTGTTCTTTGGTTTTTTTATTGTTAACTGCTGAAGATAGATAAGAGATGCCTTTTCTGCCTTGCACCAAAAAATAACTTCTATGCAATATCTGGTTCCAGATGGGCACCCTGATTAATCTAAGGAGGCACCCAAGTTGAAAGCAGCAGGGAAAGAGGAAGAACTAGTATGAGATGAATTGACTCCATAAAGAAACCCAAAGGATTGAGTTTACAAGAGATGAGCAGGACTGCTGAGGACACAACATTTTGGATGTCACTCATTCATAGAGTCACCATACATTGAAGGTGGCTTGGTGGCATGTAACAACAACACCTGGCAGTTCCTTATGTATTTGGCTACACATTCCTCCTTGAGCTAGCAATTAAGACAGAGGAGGGGCACGTAGTCCAAGGGGAAAAGTGGGAATATGCACACCCACCCACATGAACTTCCATAACCGAGCAGGGATTTGAACCGAGGTTTCCTGCATCCCAGACCAACAGTATCCACTACACCAGTGGTCCTCAACCTTGGGCCTCCAGATGTTCTTGGACTTCAACTCCCAGAAATCCTGGCCAGCAGAGGTGGTGGTGAAGGCTTCTGGGAGTTGTAGTTCAAGAACATCTGGAGGCCCAAGGTTGGGGACCACTGCACTACACTACTCTGGCTCTCCTTCAAAGACACCAAAATGTTATACTGTATCTCTTTCTTTTTGTCTGACATACACAGCTATCACACATTGTGCAATCAAATTTTATGAAAAGCAATGAAGACTCAAGCTGAAAATTTATCCAGCTAAAATAATCGTGTCTTTATCATAACGATTTTTATTGCTGCATTTTACCTTTTCTATTGGTTGTTTCTGATTTGGACGTTTCAGTTCTGAGGATTGTTGACTAGATCCATTAATAAAAGAATTTTGAAAATGCAAGGTAAGAACTGGTAGAATGTTCCTACTGAGATGGATTTTCTTTTGTTGAATCAGAGCCTTCACATCCTTTTGATATGCAATTACACCATGCTGATATATACTGTATGTGTACATTTTTGTTCTGTTGTTACCAAGTAATAATAATTTTTAAAAACGCACTAGGGGGAACCTGAGTGTATTATCAGCATTTTCTCTGATGTGTGAACAATAGCCTAGTATGTCACTAATGAACAATACAACGAATTATTTTTGTGAGTGAAACAGTGACAATCATAATTTACAACAGAGTAGACCTTTGGTCTAGATGGGCGGGATAGAAATCTAATAAAATAAAATAAAAATAAATAAACAACAGGATGCTACAAAATATTAAGAAAAACAACATATTTTTAATAGTAATATTTTAAGCCCCGAGTTTAGTATTATGAGAAGAGGAGAAAATTTGTCACCCAGTTGAGCTATGCAATAACAAAGGACCTTTTGTCCTGATGCAATTCAAAGGAGAAAACTTTAGTAAGGATGTTTGAGAGAGTGTATATTTTCAGTTTCCTATACAAATTGACATGATCTACACCATCAAAAATCATATGTGGATCTTTTGGATTTCACAGTTCTATGAATTCGGAGATAAAGTTCTTTACACAAACATTTGTACCAAAATGTACTGGAAAAAATGCTTCAGGAAGGGATATGTTTTTGTGTGTGCACACATGCATGAGCAAAACAGAAAGAGATATTAGGTCTAGAAATGCTTCAACTCAGACAAATGCAATTATAAGTGCCAAAGGAGCAGCCATAGTATCACTCACAAAGCCTCATGCTATAACAAGTTTGGATGGTTGGAATCCTGTTCATAGCAGGTGGAGAGTACTGTAGTGCCATGCCTATTTATTTCCATGTGGCCTCAAGCTTGATGTTGCAGAAACAGGGCCTATACTGGCATAAGTACATACTGGATATCTCCTTGTGCAAATTTGAAGAATGCCTTCTTGTGCAAGCCATCAACTATTGTGTGAGTGGTTTACCCAAACAAGATCCTGCTCTTAGTTTTCAAGGAAATGCAGGCCTTTGTTGTTCATTATAAAGATCTATTTTGGATTTTTAAAACTAAAGCAGGTATTTAAATATATAAATTTATATAAGAATTTTAAATCAGAGTTTTAAAAAAGAACATTAAGGAGGAAGTAGATGGAATGGAGTCAGAAAGGAACACATTATAAATTACAGTCAGCTAAGCTTTCAGGGTTGTAGGAGATTACCCTCAAATCCATACAATTAACTTGAATATTATGCCAGAGCAAGCTGTAGAATGGAGAGTACAGGATTAAGTAATATCTGGCTTAATGAAGTATTGTGTGTCCACTTTGATCTGCCCTGTTATACTTATCATGGGAAAGAGCAAGCATAAGGAAGTCTGGATCTGGGTGGCTGAACCATAGAAAAAGAGACATCGATTCAATGAGAAGTAAGCAGCAGCTTCCAGACATAACACTGGCAAAGGGTGAACTCATTTGCTCCTCCCCGTCTTCCTTTGTCTGGGTTTAACTGCAAAACCCTGTCTTCAGATCATAAAGATCAGAGTATCCTCATTTCTTCCCATCACTTGGAGGTTGCTAACTGGGTAGAAAAGGGTATAACAGCTTTGCCTTTTCAAGACACAGTAATCTGAGACTCCTGTGCATTTTCCTCTTTGGCAATAACAAGAGGAAACCAGAGAATTCACTAATTAGCCACAAATTCCTGACACTGCCCAGAAACACAGAGGCAGATCAATTGGCTGGAATGCTCCAGCTAACTTTGGGTTTGCCTGCCAAGAGTGGGGGAGTTTTTTCTGGCCACATTATACTCAGGCCATTAAAGGCAGAGACACTGCCATCCCAGACAGTGTGCTTACAGAGTGGCATGGGACTTATCTACTCTACAAATGTCACACTGGTTTAAACAGTCATGCTCAGTTCTCTTGGAGGAAGAAACTAGAACTGCTCAGCACTCTTACCAAACCTACAACTCCAAGGATTATTTAGGAAACCCATAGCATTCCAACAGGATAAAACTTATATAAAAGTGTAGTATAGATTGTCAAGGGACTAACTTGATCATTAGGATGAAAAATTATTCACCTTCGCGAATACATTGAAAAATTATTTCTTTGGATTATAGTGTCCAGAATTCCCTGGGAGCAGTAGATCAAAAGTAACTTTTTCCAGCTCTGGAACTGTTAATGCTAAGTAGATGTGGATGGAGTCGCAGCTTTTTATAAAGGTTTTGCATTCAGAAAGCATCCAGTCTGACTCCTCTCATCTCCAGTTTAAAAGGTACCAAGCAGCAGATGAGCTGAAAGATTTCACTCTGAGCTGTAGACAGCATTGGTCTAGATAATGTCATCCCTTCAAATATTGTGCGGATATAACTCCCACTATCCATACTGCCTGGTTTTGAAAGCAATGAGAATCCAGCAACATCTGAATGGCTACAGGTCTCCCACTCCTGTTAAATGGACAGCCTGATATCTTGAAAAGGCAGCTTCTCATATTCATACATGAAATAAAAATATTTTTTAAAAATTATGGCAAATATCCTTCGTGTTACAAGTTTATTCAAGGGCGTGAGCATTCCCCACGTTCTGACAGGTTCCTTGTTGTTTGCCTAGTGTCTCACTGGTAGCAAGATTGGTTGTGTGATCAGCCACATGTATAAAGGTTCTGCAGAGTGAGGAAAACCTTACACAATTTCCCTTACGCTCAGAGCAGGACACTCTCCAATAAAAATTGTAAGAACAGTAACTAAAGAATAATTCATTGTGGTTTATTTCCAGTAATAAGAACCACAGCTTTCTATTGCTTACCACCATAGTGCAGTTAATACATTTTACTACTGGCTAGATAGTTAAGCTATAGATTAATTACCTAGAGTAAGGCTGAAGAAACTGTTCCTCTCTAGATGTTGCTGGACTAGAACCCCCATCAGCTCCAGACAACATGGCCAATGAGGAAGGATGGGAGTTGCAATCCACAAACACCTGGAAGGCCACATAATCCGAAGCCTTGATCTTCTAGATAAATGGAGTTGAAAACCAAACTGTGCACAGTTAATGAACCTAAGCTGTAACTGATCAAAGATATTTAGGGAGCCAAACCTTACTTGTAGAGTTATGGAAAAAATATCTCTCCAACACAATGTCACCTCTCTTTTACACTTTCCTACCATGTCCTCACCTGATTCCTTTGCTCTTCTCGACCACTCTGAAATGTCATCCTGGGACCGCCCATCGGTGAAGACGAGGCCAATTCTGGGTACATTCTGGGAAAGTGGTCGGGCACCTTCGGCCTCAGAGAAGCTATGTTCCAACATGTGCTTGAGGGCCAGTCCAGTCATGGTACCCTTCTCCATGTACTGCACCCTCTGCACTGCTTTCTTGACATCAGCTGCAGTTGTGTATTTGTTGAGAGGGAATTCTGTGCGCACGCGACTGGAATACTGGACCATTCCCACACGGGTACCATGGGGGGACACGTCAAGGAAGTCCACAATCTGATTCACAAACTGCTTCACCAGCTCAAAGTTCTGAGGCCGGACACTTTTGGACCCATCAATCACCAGCACCAAATCGACATGCCCAGCTTTGCATTCTGTGACCCAAGAAGAAAAGGGGAGGTGAAATGGGATAGCATCGGTCTTTCCTCCAGATCTAGAGCAAGGAAAATACATATTCTGCAAGCACCTTTTGATTCCCTAAAGGTCTAGTTTGGGTATTTCTGTGCTTTAAGGGCCCCAGCTGCCCATGTTTAAAAATGTATTCTCAGTCCTGCAGTTCTTGCCCCATAGATTCTTTGGAGGTCAATCCCTGGTCACATTTCTGAATAACAGAAAGGTGCCTGGAAGAGGGGAATACTCAAATACAAGCTTCCAAAATCAGTCTCTGATGTCTTTCATCCTATACCAGCAGTGCTCCGGTTTTTCAGCAAACCGCATTCATGAATTGGATCAAGGATGTCTTCTCAGCTTTAGTACCAGTCCGAATGCTACACCAAGTGATCATAGCTTGACTAGAGCCCACCTAGGAAGCCAGGGCACAGCCTCTGAGCATGTATCTCCCACCCAGCTGATCGTCACAATCATCTAGGCAGCAGGCCCATGCACAGAGGCAGTGGCCTGGCTTTCCTGTCAGGGCTGCTGCCTCGAAGGATGGCACCCAGGGGTCAGGGCACTCTGGGCAGTAAGCACAGTGGCAGCAATGGTGGCAGCAGCAGGTAAGCCAAGATGACAGGGGGCATTGGGAAGGGGGGGGGCGCGATCCCAGTTTGCCAAAGCAATTGAAATGCCATTGGGGAAAAGTTTGGCATTTCATTTTGCTTTGGCAAAATGGGATCCCTGAATTGGATTACAAGCAAACCACAAACCAGCTGCTTCATCAGGTATTTTGGTTCTTCGTTCATTTCACCCCCGTCTCTATTGGCTACTCATCCTTACATTGGGTATTGGTTCCTACCCGATCCACACTGCATTTTGATGGAAAGCTTCCTATTATATATTCAAAGCGGGGTGGGGGTGGGGGACTAAGGACACACCAAAAACAGTGATGGGTCACAGTCCAAACACCACACTTTCCAGTCTGTCATGTATCTGAAATATTTTAAGGCAGAACTTCAGGTTTAAAGTCAGGTTTAATGGATCACCCACAGAATGGCAGCAGCAAAGCTGAGGGGGGATGAGTGGACATAAACATTGCTACAGACACACATTTTGTGGTTTGGGCTACTAAAATGTAGTATGTATTCTCGAAGGCTTTCACAGCCAGAATCTGATCTGTTGAGCATGGACAGAGTTCCTACTCCAGTCCTCTGAAGATGCCGGCCACAGAGACAGGCAAAACGTCAGGAAGAACGACCTTCAGAACACAGCCAAAGAGCCGGAAAAACCCACAACATCAAAATGTAGTATCCTTTGTTTTACAAGAGTGCTTATTCCCAAGTAAATATATATAAAGCAGAACATGGATAAGTTGCTCATACGATTACAACTTCCAGAATCACCAGCCAACATGGCTACTAGCAATACCTGCTAGGATTATAGAAGCTGTAGCTCAAACAGGCCCCATCCCTTGTTTTTTATTTTATTTTTTCTAAAGGTGTTATATGCATGACCACTGCCCAGGTCTAAAGTTACGTAGTTGGTAGCAATGGCTTCATGCAATGTTGTGCCTGGATTCATTTTCAGGTATGATAAGAGGCATCAAAAGCAGTTCCTACCAAGCAGAGCCTCTGATACTCACTGTTGCATGTCTTCTTATCTGCCTGTAGCTGCTGACCCTCTGGGCAAATACAGTGGTAAGAAGCTGCAGTGCTGACACATTTAAATTCACATCCATGCTCTATGCTATTGCAGAGGTCACTGGCTGAAACACAAATTACAGGAAGCATTTCATCAGCCTGCATAGCACATTTAGTGAGACAAGCCAAAGATCTCTTAGTTCCATATGATGGAGAAGGCTGGCTCTCTCAAAGACTTTCCCAATAAAATACAAGCCCATTCTACTAAGGAAATCTCATGTTGTATTAGCAATGAGATTGTTGTGCAAGCCCTTTGAGAACCAGTAGCAAAATCTCTGATCTATAGTTAGAGAATAGCAAAAGAAGCAGAACCCAATTATCACTGGTGCCATTGGTGATAATATTATTGAGCAGACCCTTATTCAGAAACTCAGAAACACTAGAATTGGCATGAGACAAAATGTAAAATCAGATAATTTTTAAAAGAGACCTTTAAAAAGAGAACCAAATGACGTTTCATTTTACCAGTTTATTCTTCGTTGATATTAACTTCGATCTCCAGTGCTTGGCACAGAAGTATCCTAAATAACATCACATATTCCTAATCTCTATAACAAGAAAAAAAGTTTCTGCCTGCATGTCTGTGTGTATTTTTACTGTATCATATGAAAAGAGATGGATCGATTTCCATCAAATCTGTAGGGCATCTCTGGGGTGATGTGACTTAAAATACGGATGTACATGAAAATCATTCTGGAGAACCCTGGCAATACCCCAATTAGTTTTTCATAAGGAGCTGGATGGATTTTCACCAAGTTTGGAGATTATGACTTGAAATATAGGTTACCATATATGAAAATCACTTTGGGAAGGACCTTGGAGGCACCTCAGTTATTTCTCTTAAACTATTTCTTCAGATTTTCACAAAATCTGGAGGATATTTTGGAGGTAGTGGCATGTCTATGTAACATACTCAGAAATAATTTGAGGTCCCTTGGGAGCACCCATATTATTTATTCTTGTCAACAGAGTCATATGACACATCATTTTAAAGATTTCAACTCAGAAATCCACATGGTGCCATAATTGTATGGACAAGGGACACTCCAAATGTCCATTAATTGGGACCAACACTGGCAGGAGCTTCTGGAAGTTGATTAAGTTCAGAGAGTACCAAGATGAAGTGAACAAATGACAAACTAGGGAAGTGGTTCTCAACTTTGGGTCCCCATATGTTCTTGGACTGCAACTCTCAGAAATCCTGTCCAGCACAGCTAGTTGTGATGGCTTCTGAGATCAAAGGTTGGGAACCACTGAACTAGGACAAAAGAAAATAGGGGATACACAGAGAAGAGAGAGGACACTTGTATGAGGATGACATATATGGGCTTTTTGTCGTTGTTTAGTTGTTTAGTCGTGGCCGACTCTTCATGACCCCATGGACCAGAGCACGCCAGGCCCTCCTATCTTCCACTGCCTCCCGGAGTTGTGTCGAATTCATGTTGGTTGCTTCGATGACACTGTCCAACCAGTGGGCTTTTAGGTAAAGGTAAAGGTTCCCCTTGACAAATTGCCCAGTCATGTGTGACTCTAGGGGGTGGTGCTCAGCCCCGTTTCCAAGCCTTAGAGCCAGCGTTTGTCCGTAGACAGTTTCCGTGGTCACGTGGCCAGCACGACTAGACACAGAACGCCGTTACCTTCCCATATTGGTGGTATTTATTTATCTACTTGCATTTTTACATGCTTTTCGAACTGCTAGGTTGGCAGGAGCTGGGACAAGCGACGGGAGCTCACTCTGTTGCGTTGATTTGAACTGATGATCTTACGACCTTCCAATCCAGAGGCTTCTGTGGTTTAACTCGCAGCAGCACCACGTCCCACATTTATGGGCTTTTAACCCACATGAAATCCAATGACTAGCATTTCCTAAACTTAGTCTGCAATCTGATGCTTGCTGACTTGGAAGAAAGTCCCAATTGGCTTAGTGGACCATCTTCTAAGTAGACAGGTATAAGTTTACACTGTTAGGATAATTACTGCAAGAACTAATAGTAACCTACATATTTCACTGAAAATACTGATCTTCATTCTTCAACATTCTAAGGAAAAATTTTCTCTTAAAATCCTGGCCCATGAATCCAGAATATATAAATGCCAGGGATTAGTTATTTTGGAGCCACCTCACACTTTTTCAGAATACTGATACGGCAACTCTAGTTATTAGTCAAAGGCAACTATTGTACTCCATGGCCAGTATCTCATTGCTAGTTCCAACTAAAGTAAATTCATTAATTCAATGGGAGAGTTGTCTTACCATTCAGCAATTGATCCGATGGATCTGCTTTAAGTTCAGACAAGCAATAGGATAATGACTTTGGTTTTTGCTCACCTGTTTGCAGGTGTGCATATGTGTGTCTCTGGAGTCAGTCTCTTCTGCCACAGCTGAGCACATACAAAGCTTACCTTGGCATGACTTGCCATCAGACTGCAGAGTATAGCCATCACGGCATCGGCAATAAAATCCATTGAGGACGTTAACACACTCATGTTGGCAACTGTGATTACGGAAGTTGCAGAAATTGATCACTGAAAGAAAGGAGAACCAAGAAATGCTTTGTGAAATCCACATCATGGGAAGATAGCTCCATATCATAGCAAGCATCATCTGCAGGGTCTATTCACCCAACTAGACTCAGGCTCTCACCTTTGCAAGGAGCCACTGCTCTTCCTCCTGTGAAATAATTCCCTTGGCTCCACAGGTTTCAATTCCCATCTCCAAGTAATATTTGAAGATACTGGTCCTCAAGATGTTGTTGGACTGCAACCCCCATGATCCATAGAGATTAGCTATGCTGAAAGAGCTGATGATGGTACAGTTCAAAAACATCTGGAGAACCATATAATTCTCCGTTCTGGGGCTTATTATCAGTGATTTGTGCTATCATCTGCTGCTACTCTGCAATCATATTAGGTTGGGATTGTGGGGCAGCTGCTGATCCTTTCACTTTCTTGTTCACTATAAATTGAAACAAGTGAGAGGTGACACCAAGAAGTGGTAATAGCACAGCCAAAGCCACAGCAGTCACCACCTTACTGCTACCACCAACTTGCTCAGCCTTTGTCAGGCAGTCCAGAAGGGACCACTACAGGCCTAATCTCTTTTGCTCCTCAGGAAGAGAGGAGGTAAATGAGGTTGATAGCATCCTCCCCTTCTGCACCCTTTGCCCAAAGGGAAAGGGAAAGTGAGTGAGCAAGCATAAGACTACTGATTTTGCTTCCTGCCCTTGTCACTTGTTCAGGACCAAAATCATATTGCTTACTATAGTAAATCACACTAAAGTAGACCCACTGAATCAATGTGGATTTGTTGAGTCATCTCCTCTATAACTAATTCCACTAATTCAAATCCACTTACTCAAATTGTGACTTGGCATGTGAAAATAAGTTGCAGTTAGAATAGACCCATTTGAATCAATGAAACTTAGATGTGACTTACCAAAACCCATGGATTCAATGGGCTTACTCTAGTGACATTTACTACACTAAGCAACAGGATTTTGGCCATTATGATCGTCTCTTGTAGACTTAAAAATTAGGAGGAGTAGCCATGCACTCACTCCACTGCAACCAAGATAAAAGAAAGCAGTATAGTGATGGGGGTGGAGGGAAAGAAATGAATTTCCTCTCCAGACCTGTTGAAACATTTCCTGTTGAATATCCCTAACCTGGAACTGTTGCCCCTCTGCCACTCATTTTCAATATGCCGCGGCAGCTAGAAACAGAGCTTACTCACTGCTACATGTCTTCTTGTCCTGGTTGAGCTGATAGCCTGCCCGGCAGCGACAAATGTAGGAGCCTTGGGAACTAACACACTGGTGTTCACAGCCATGTCTACCATCAGCACAGGCATCAAGAACTGCAGAAGGAAAAGGGAACACAGAGGCTAGGCCATCAAATCTTTCACTGGAATTGCTAACAAGGAACTCAAGTGCATGCATCCACAATGACTGGCAGTCACAGCTCAGCACAGCTCTAGAACCAGATGAACTGCACAGCACCCATATTCATGTGCCACATGCACACTTTATTTCTGCCCTGTAAATAAACTTCTGTGTATTGACCTCAATATCTACATCAGAGGAGGGTCAAAGTCATATCTAGATGTACTGGTTGATTTCTGGGTGATTTGTAGCATCTTGGCAAGGAGCTCTGGCACCTGCTTTTTCATCAGTCACTGGAACAAAACAATCCCAACCCACTTAAACAGTGATACAGTGGATGCAGGGGTAGCAAAACTGAAATCCTAGGACTTCAAGATTTACAGGGGTTACAATATCACCTGCTACACCAGGCTTCCCTGAGCTTACCAGCAATCCCTCACAGATTGGGCAGAACCAAACACACACAAAATCTCTTATTGTTGTAAGAGATTCCTGTTGCAAAGCAAAGTGCCTGAGCGTGCTTTATGTTGGACAGCAATTAAGAGCTGTTAGCTCTGCAAAATACTTACCCTGAGCAAAACAAACATTGTTAGAACTTATTTGTTGATAAGGTTATTTGTGATTCAGGTGCACACAACTCTGGATGCTGCTTATGGGGCTCATTATGGGAAATGTCACAGTGAGCATCTGCACTTCAAAATTTACCACTGTACCACTGCCCCTAAATCTCAGCTTAAAGTGGTTTATCTAGAATGGATTTATGTGTGGTAAGACTGTATGCTGCATTCAGTTTTGGGGGCAGAATTCTTTAAGACCAACTTGTTATATCTTTGGATTCTAGTACACCGCAAGATAAGAGGCTACCCATTCCTCAATCTACATTTTCATTTCTGAAAATGCCTCTAGCACTAGTCTTTTGCAGGTAAACCCCTACTGGTTTAAAAATACTACCCTACCTTCTACATTGGCACATGTTCTAATGGGATCCAGATTATGTACAGTAGATGCTTCTTTGCTGAACCTTATGATTTGTTTCCAGGTCAGCAATACTGTAAAATCAATTCCATCCAATGTGCACTTGGGACTGTTATTCTAACAGAGCAAAAATAAGGTTTATCTCTCTCCTCTCGTCTGCTACAATAACTGTCTGATATTAAACATTAAAAGTAGTAGTCTGTTACTCTTACTGGAACATGTCTTCCCATCTGCATTGAGCTTATATCCTGGTTTACACTGACAATAGAAAGAACCTGGGACGCTGACACAAGTGTGCTGGCAGCCATGGTCCATTTCTGTACACATATCGACACCTGGAAGGTACAAATTGTCACACGGTAAATAAGGATATGATCACATGTGTTTCATTTCAAAAAGAACACATATCTGAATCTCAAGGCCAAAGGTGATATTTTTAGAGCAATGGAATCAGTTCTGAAGTGCAATTACTGAGATAAAACTTATTTATATGAAATAAGGGTATCTGAATACTCTTAGTGCTTCTGAAGCCAACTTACACTCTTACCTCTCTGAAAACAAAGTAATATAATAATAAAAATTCCCACTGCACCCCTGCTTTCTGAAAACCTATCTAGAAGGACCTGCATCTGTGGTTCTGTCCCAGACTATTTTTTCCTTTTCCCCTTCCACTTCATATACACCCACCTCCTATTTATTTTATTTACAATATTTTTAAGCCGCACCATTACCAGTGGCTTCTGGGCAGCGTACAACAATATTAAAACTTAAAAACATTAAAAACATTTTAAAAGACAATATAAAATACCATATATTAAAACAATTCTTAAAACATTAATATTAATAAGTCCTGCTGCTCATGTGGCCAGCTAGGGAATACTGTTTAATTAAAATGCTGGCTAAACAGAAAGGTCTTTGCCTAGCACCAAAAAAGCCAAGAGTGTTGGAGCCAGGCGGATCTCTCTAGGGAGGGCATTCCAAAGCTGGGGGGGCAATAGCCGAGAAGGCCCTATTTCGACATGCCATCCCCCTCACCTCTTTCAGGGATGGCACCTTCAGAAGGGCCTCCTGGCCTGATCTTAGAGGATGGGCAGGCTCATATGGAAGAAGGCGGTCCTTTAGGTAACCAGGTCCTAAGCCGTTTAGGGCTTTATATGTCAAAGTAAGCACTTTGAATTGGGCCCGAGCAGCAACCGGCAGCCAGTGTAAATTTTTCAGAACTGGCGTGATATGTCCGTGTGGCGACGCCACTTACCAGCCATGCAGCCCGGTTGTGTGCCAGTTGCAGTCGTCGGACCGTCTTCAAAGGCTGCCCCACGTATAGCGCATTGCAATAGTCCAATCTGATTGTTACCAGTGCATGAGTGACTGTTGCCAGGCTCCGCTCATCCAGGTAAGGGCAAAGTTAATATATTCTCTGCAGCTGTAAGAAGGCACTCCTGGACACCAAGTCCACCTGGGCTTCCAAGGTCAGATCGGGGTCAGGGAGCACCCCCAAGCTGCGGACCCTGTCCTTTAGGGGGAATGTAACCCCGTCTAAGGTAGGGAAATGGCCCTTTAACCTATCTGGCGGGGCACCTACCAGCAGCACTTCTGACTTGTCTGGATTGAGCCTCAGTTTATTGACCCTCATCCAGACCATTATTGAGTCCAGGCATGAGTTCAGAACGGTGACTGCCACACCTGGATTGGTAGAGAATGAGAGGTAGAGCTGGGTGTCGTCAGCATATTGCTGACTCCTCAGCCCAAACCACCTAACAACCTCCCCCAGCGGTTTCATGTAGATATTGAACAGCATGGGGGACAGTATAGAGCCCTGAGGAACCCCATGACGCAACAGCTACTGTCCTCCAGAGCTACTGTCCCCCAGCACCACCTTCTGGACTCGATCAGCCAGGTAGGAGCGTAATCACTGTAAAACAGTGCCTCCAATTCCCATCCCAGCCAATCTGTCCAGAAGGACACCATGGTCGATGGTGTCAAAAGCCACTGAGAGGTCCAGGAGAATCAATAGGGATGCATTGCCCCTGTCTTTCTCCCGACAAAGGTTGTCGAACAGGGCGACCAAGGCAGTTTCCGTCCCATAACCCGGCCTGAAACCCGATTGAAATGGATCTAGATAATCTATTTAACACTGGGAGAGTTGTCTGAAACTTCAGAAAGGTGTGTGGACTCAGCTTTAGTAAAAGAATTGGTCATGGATCAGGAGGTGGTGTTTTTTTTCCCTTAAGGAAGTATAACTACAGTACCCAGCTTGCTGGGGGGGGCAATGTGTAGCCTGTATAATTAAATTGTGAACCGCCCGGAGAGTGCTTGTAGCGCTATGGGGCGGTATATAAGTCCAAAAATAAATAAAATAAATAAAATAAAATAAATCTCTAAAGACTCTTGCTAGACCAGACCAAAGGATTACCAAGTCCCACATTCTGTTCCTGCAGCCTTGATCAGATATTTATAGGATACCCACAGACAGAAGATGACATGATTTTCATCCAACTATTGGCCAATGTATTATACTAGTTAGTGGATATGTAGTTTGAAGAAAACATATAAAAGCTCAATTAGCTTTAAAAAACATCTATCTAATTCAGCATTCTCTTCCCTACAATTGCCAACGGATGTCCTGATGAGAAGCCCAAAATGAGTAAAATAGCACCTTTCTGCCCACATTCTCCAGAAGCTAGCATGAAGGGAGGGGGAGCATACTACTTATAAAATATTTAGCCATCTTCTTAAGTCTAAATCCGAATTGAAAAACATATAGGTTAGTGGTGTGGATAACACCAGAGGCTCATCATCCACTCCAACATTTTGGGTGGTAGGTGCCTTATCCCACTCAAATACCAGGTCACCCCAACTGCTATGGTTTCTCCTCAAAAAGGGAATATATCAAAGAGAAGGACGAGTAATTCCAGGGACAAAAGTTCCCTCACTTTCTGATCTCTCACAGGAAGACTCTTCAAACTTTATCAAGGACTTTTATCCCATCACTCACCACACAGCTTGTCCTGGAACTGCTTCCCAAATTGTTGGATGAGGTCAAAGGACTCCACCAAGAACACATGCTCCTCCAGTGGGGGAGAAGCCATGGCCCGTAAGGAGTTCATATCTGCCCGCTGCACACCCACTGCATAGATTTCAATGCCGCCTGCTCTGGCCTGAGCTGCCACTTCCGTCACACGGTCTTGGGGCCGTCCGTCAGTTACAATCACTGCCACCCGAGGGATCTTCTTGTGCAGTGGCCGTGCACCCTCCTGCAGGGTAAAGGCCACGTTCATGACATACTGTATCGCCAACCCCGTCATCGTGCCTTGGGCCAATGGGACAATGCTGTTGATGGCCTTCTCCATTTCAGCCCGAGTGAAGAAGGATTTGAGGGAGAAGACATTCTGAACCTGGCTGGAATACTGGATCACTCCAACCCGTGTGGCATTAGGGCCTATGTCCAGGTTGTGAATTATGTCAATCATGAAGCGCCGCATGGTCTCAAATTCAAAGGGACGAACACTGCGTGAGCTATCAATCACAAAGACAATGTCCAGGGGACCAGTCTTACATTTAGACTCTGGAAGAAAAAGAAATCGAAAGATTCCATTTAACTATTGTTAAGAGAGAGAGAAAGAGAAAAGAGCATTCCTTCCTTCCTTCCTTCCCCCCCCCTCTGAATATTTATATCCCTCATTTTCATTGTGAACACAGCACTACTCAGTACAGCTTTAAACATATTCAAAATAACCTGTAAACCCATAAATATTTAAAACACAGAATTTGAGCATTTAACCCTAAAACAAGGGGCAATTATTTAACCTAATACATCAAATGTCTGCTAAAAAGAGGAACCTTTTAAGTAGGTAGGAAACAGAAGATCCCTCTTTTCTCAGGATTTCCACAACTGAGGAACAGTCACAAAGAAGGCCCTTTCTCACATTCCAACCAGTCATTGCTAAGATGTGAAAAAGAGCCCTCTCTGCTTTTCCTGGGGAAGCATGTTTTGCACACTCCTTTGTAATAATGGGAGCAAACCACTTCGTTTGCCAAAAAGATGGCACACTACCTATGCCAGTAAATTCCTGGATTATTGTCCACACACACACACACACATTTATTAAATATTTGATTCAATTGGTATTTGTTGGTGGTGATATATACACTTTTGGCTGACAGCTTACCTAAAAACTTTGGTCGAGCTTCCAGTGTTGTGAATGCAAACAAAAGAAAAGGAGCAATATATAGCAGCTTCATCATTCAATTTCAAGTTGAAAGAATTCCAGGAAGAAGTCTTGACGATTTTCTGAACAAAAGGGGAAATAATCAGTGAGAGTTTGAAACATTCAGTCATGCTTTCAAATTCCAGCTTGTTGTTTTAAACAGAAGGAAGGCATACTTATTTTCTCTCTCTCTCTCTCTCTCTCTCTCTCTCTCACACACACACACACACACACACACACACACACACACACACACACATTTGAAGATGCACATTATAGCCTGCAACTTCAAATAGCTAGACCTAGCAACTTCTAGCTAGACCTAGTTAGAAGTACCTAGAAATACAGAAGAACAGAGAAATCCTAAACACGTTTAAACAGAAGGAAACTCCATTGAGTTCAGTAGATGTATTTTTGTATGTTTAGAATAATAAATCAAAATACTTCTTTAATGCTTCTGATGTGTCCCAGGAAACATAGCCTTTGAGAAATACAATGTAAAAGTCTATCTCCTTTTGAAAACGTGGTTATTCTCAGTACTGCAAGTTCTATGTTACTGCACAAAGTCCTTTTAATGCAAGGAAATTCCCACACCCACCCCATGTTGTGATTTAACAGTGTTATTGCAGCAATGTCATATTCCTGTTCCCCCATCATATGGCACAGTAAGGGAGAAAGCTGACTTTCAGAGCTAAAATTAGTTGGCAGCTGGACAAGCCTTATTTCAGTGTATAAGTGAGAACAATTTACTACAGTCAGGGACTCTTCTTTTTTTAAAAAAAAAACCTGCTGTTTTATCAGGTTTATTCATTTATTTCTGGTACCTCTACAAGAAGCAGAAAAAGCCGATGCAAAAGTACATCAACTGCCATATTTTCACCATGTTATTTTATGGAAAGAAGTTACTAACTTACTGTTATTAGTGTTAAATACAGGCTAGATTGTTAGGCTGTAAGTCAACAGCTTTATGATTTTCTGCCTTTTTTCCTCCCTCCCCCAGTATGTCCTGGTGAGCAAATACAGCCTAGTATCTTCTGGAAAAATCCTGCAGCCGCTTATTTCTTTCTCCCAGGATTCTCATCAGCACCTAGATAAATCTTACCTACCGCTATGCAAGCAAAAAATGAATGCTCAACGAATGGATCACAATCATGGCTCCCTTTTCCTGACTATTCCTATTTTGTGGGGGTTCAGATTGTTGCTACATTATAACCTTATACTATAACACACCATATTTTAACACAGTACAGTGGGGTCTTGACTTAAGAACGGCCCGAGTTAAGAACATTTTGACTTAAGAACCACTCTCACAGGAAAATATTGACTTGACTTACATACTTAGATTTGAGTTAAGAACTGAAAAAAAACCATGTGGGAGGCAGGGAAAGTGCAAAATTTGAACTTTCAGTTAACTGTTGGCCAGTGAAAAGGGTGCCTGTCTGTTTCCTCACTCCTCCCAGCGTTTAGAGAGTGGATTGGGAGACAGCCTTCGGACTGCCTGGTACTGCCTGAACTGTATTTTCCCTGCCTTCCCTGAACCTTTCTTGACCTAAGAAAAAAAGAAACAAAATATCCCCCTCTAGTGGTCGAAGGCGGAATAGCAGCTTCCCATTAGTTTCTATGGACGGAAAAGAGCAGATACGGATCAAATGGTTCTCAATGCATTCCTATGGGAAATGCAGATTTGACCTGAGAACTTTTTGACTTGAGAACCGCCTTCCAATACGGATTAAGTTCTCAAGTCAAGACCCCACTGTATTCTGAATTTACCATTATGCTACCTATCTGACCTGCCCCAGAACATAAGAATATCTGCCCTTCTCATTGATATCCTGTCGAAGATCAAATGTACCAGTCACTGCACTGCTTGTGCCTAAAATATTATACTGGGCAAGATTTATGTACCTTTTTTTTTTCTTTTGTCAGTTTCAGGCTCATACACCAGTCAATTACAAAGGGTGGTGGCCATTTGAAACTGACCAGGCTAAGGGCCCGAAATTGAGAACAGCAACGAAGAGTTACAAAAATCTTGCATAGGATGATACTTCAGGCACAAGCGGTTCTGAAACTGATCCCGCACAGGAAATCATTAAGAAGGTATACAATAGCAGCAGCAGCAACAAACAAACAATAACAAGAAAAACAACAACACAGTGTTCAGCATTTTTGCCCAATGCACCTAAAATCTCTGTTTCCATGCAGGAATGGGAGATAGATTCCTCACTGGGATAAAATATTAAAAATCAACACCATCAAACAAATTGCTGAATACGTGTTACATCCCTAACCTCTATACAGAGCCAATCATTTCTGACAACTTTCAAATGTACTTCTTTAGCAGAATACTATAGAAGCTTTGCCTAGACGTGCAGTGTTAACAAAAGCCTCTTGCAGCTTTATTCGCCCACAAAGTACGTATACAGGTCATAATTCCTGTTCCTCACTATTGTGATCAGGCATGCTCCTAGGAATACTACCACTGCCTCATTAATTAGTGGCAATTTGCCACCACAACATGCATGCTTTTACTTACGCATGTGTAAATCAGGAGATTGGGTCCACACCATTGGCTTATGCCACTTGCTTTCCTCCCAGTCCCTGTTGCAATGACCTATAAGGTCCCAGTGAGTGACAATTCTATATTACAAATAAACTCAATCACTAATAATTAGAAGATGAAAAATATACATCTTACCTATTCACTCACTGCAACAATTACAGTGCTAAGCAACTGAATTGCTTTACATAAGGATCCGTCAGGACTCAGTGCTGGAGTCTAGAAACTATTTTCAGTGCCAAGACTCAGCCCAGAAAGGCATATGTTTTTGATCTTTAACTACTGTTGGCTTTACTTTGATTTGTTTTATTTGCAGCTGCTTTTATTGGGAAAGTTACATGAAGCTGCATGTTTTTCATTTTATGGTTTTAGATCTGTTTTCTAAATTACCCAGACAGCTTCACTGATTAAGCAGTACTGAAATCCAGTAGCTAACTGTTGTTACTACAGTGATTGAGAATATGATTTTCTCACTAATAAATAAATACAATTAGCCCTTGCACATTAGGATTCATGTTGGAACCATTAAGTTATGTGTAACTTCTAGACAGACTTGGGTAGACATTCCTTTCCTTTTATAAATTAAGCAATAATGCTGTAATTTAGACAGAAGAACAGTAACGAGCAAGTTGTGGCTGGCTGGATATTGCCATTCTGCAGTTCCCATCAGTCCAAGAAAGCATAATCAATAGTGAGGGATAATGGGGATTGTATTCTAAGAACGTCTGGACAACCATCAGTGGTCCACTCCTAAAGGAGTCAAGAAAAGCTTTACTGCATTTTTCAATTAGGTGGATGCGTTAGGGTGCGACGACACAGCAAAGGCAATGTGAATTAACTCTCGTTCTTTTGCTGTGAACCAGAGATTGAGTTCTTTTTGATTTAAGAGGACACAGACAGAGAAGAAAAATTCCTTCTAATTTCAGTTCTCTTTGAGGTGCCTGTAGGCTCTTTAAGTTGAACTGCCTTAAGAGGAAATGAGTGGTTGATTCTCTTCCTCAGTCACTCTTTTCCTCAGTTTATCTTGCCAGGAGTACAGCTTGTTAAGCTGTAAAAAAATAATAATGCAAACCATAGTCTGCTTTTTTATCTGAACAAGTCAAATATAGTTTATGCTTGCTGTGAAAAATGAGACCAAAATAATTAAACAGCAAACTGTGATTTGCTCAAGGGAGTAAAGGGAGCTGGAACCTCTATGTATAATGTGAGGAAATAGGGAGGATAGGGATGGTGGTGATTTTTAAGCTGTCTTCAGTGTTTGAGATTTGAGAGTTCAAGACTCGGTCCAGGTATGTATACATAATGAACTACCTTTTCTGTCAGTATAAATTATTTTGGAATCTAAGAGCAAAACCATCTTACTGCAAATATATTAATGAATTATAATGTTCTTGAACCCAAATGTTGTATGTTTCTATAGTTTGCACAACAAAGTAAACCTGGTTTATTTGTTTGTTTCTGTTCCTAAAATGACTGCTTTTCTTTTGTTGAACTGACCATGTTACTGTTTCATGTGTAAATAGAGACAGCAATCACTCTGTCATCATCACTTGAATATTTTCCCAATCTTGAGCTATATTACTGTACTACGGTTGTTTATTTTATTATATTATATTGTTTTTATTTTATCTATTGTTGTTAGCCGCCCAGAGTAGACTTTGGTCTAGATGGGCAGGGTATAAATTTAACAAATAAATAAAATAAAACAAACAGCAGCTCTGCCCAGGAAAAGCTATCAAGTGTCTTGGGAGAAGGGATTTGTAGAGAGAGGTGAGTGCTGGCACCGCACGTGTGTTTGTGTATGTGTGATCTCCTAGTCCTTCCACATGAATCAGGAGGCAAGGGGGGAGATGCTTTGCCAAATCACCACTTTATAGGGTTTGCTACTGTCCACAGTTTCAGGCATTCACTGTAGATATGAGGGTCCTACTGTATAAAACAGAAACAAAACAGTTGTGGCAGCTTCAAGGCTAACCAATTTATTTCCATGAGGATCTATTTAATTGTACAGTGTGTGTCATTTCTTAACACTGATTTCCAAGAACATTCCTTTCCCTCCTCCAACAAATTCTTTTTTTAAATTATGTCTGCTTTCACACAAAAAAGAACTAATTAGCAGCCAATTTAAAAGTACTTACTAGGAAGTAAAGACCACTGAAGATAGTGGGCTTACTTTTGAGCAAAAGTAGTTTAAAAAGTAACTTTCCCAAACTGTCGTATGAACAAGCCCAAAGAAATGCAGTGACCCATTCTACAAGATTTCTCCAACATCCATAAATTAATCTGCAATTGAACACAAGCTAAGAAAAACTTTGCTAGCTATCCCCTAATCATTTTGCACCTTGTCAAATTATGCTACTTCCTAATTTCTAAGTAGAAGTATTTAATTCCTATAGCTAATCTAAAGGCTTTCTTTGTGTAAACACAGCATTCTCTATGTCAGCTCTCCTTCTACCACAAACTTCTCCTTGTTCATTTGTAGCCATATTTCTGACATAATTTTGCCTCTGAGCCAAAAAGTAAACCCAAACACCTAAATTCATACAGCTTCAATTAGGAAAATTGGTCATTTTTTTTCCAAATGAGAACTGAATACTCCCCAAGGGTTACTGAGTGATCTCAGTTCTTTCTGAGCTGCAAACAGTTGCAGTACTTAAACGTGAAAATATATGCAGACAAGAACATATAGTTTATAAAAAACCAATTAAACAAACCACATCTGAATTATTTTTGCCAATAATTCCACTCAATTATTGGCTGGCTTTCCACAGACTGGTTTTTAAGAAGAAGAAAAATAAGCCTCTGGAAACTAGAATGAATAAATGAAGCAAATTTTGAGGAATCCACAGTCACACAGGTACACATGGGTGAAAGGAAGAACGGACAAAGACACTTCCATTCATCATCCCACCATGTCTATTAGGCACATATGTTAAAATTTACAAGGGCTCTTGACCCAAGTAGGCCATGACCAATCCAACCTACATTTACTTGGTGGTTCACATGCTTCGCTGACACTTGTTGTAAGCAACTGGGTCTACATCGGTATTTTTATCCCTTAATAATTAAGGCTGATATCCTAAAAAACACATACTAGTGTTGTAATCCCAGAATAGGCAACCGGCGAGTGTGTAGATATTATAGCCGCTCAGAGTGGTATAGATTTACCAGATGAGCGGGATATAAATCAAATAAATAAATAAATAAATAAATAAATATTGAATTGCAACTGCTCCTATCCTCTCTCCTCATTCATTGGCTATGCTGGTTAGTACGGATGAATGTTGTAGTCCAACAACAGCTAGAAGACCACAGGTTGCCTTCCCTCCATCCCTGCTACTGACTCCATGAGTACAGCTGCTTGTTTGTTGTTATATGTTGTCAAGTCTCTTCCAGCTTATGTTAACTCTTGGTTTACCATAGATTGGTTTACCACCACCATCACGTGAGTTGTTCTGACCAAGAAGCGATTTGAACTCAGGCCTCCTGAGTACCACTTTGAAACTCTATCACGGGATTATGCTTTGAAGAGGAAGATTATGCACATTGACATCTACTCCAAGGTTATTGTGTGCATGGTTGCCACCTTAATGCAATACAAAGTACACTAAGGGATTTCAACTGTCTTGAAATTAGTTAAGTCTGTATAGGACTAGACAATGTGGGAAGTTCTGAAATGATATCAACCTATTTCTGTACACTGTCCCATCAAGTACAGTCATGCCCCGTTTAACGATTACCCCGTATAACGATGAATCCACTTCATGACAATGTTTTTGTGATCGCAAATGCAATCACAAAATGATGTTTTAATGGCCTTTTTTCACTTCCCGATGATGGGTTCCCTGCTTTGGGAACCAATTCTTCGCATTACAACGATCAAAACAGCTGATCGTCAGCTGCTCAAAATGGTTCCCCACTGTGTTTAGGAGCCATTTTTCGCAAGGCAGGCACCCGAAAATGGCCGCCCCTATGGAGGATCTTCGTTGGACGATGAGTTTTCAGCCCATTGGAATGCATTGAGGGGTTTTCAATGCGTTTCAATTGGCTTTTTTATTTTGCTTTACGACATTTTCACTCTACAGCGATTTCGCTGGAACGAATCAATGTCATAATGTGGGGCACCACTGTATGTGGATTACCTCTGTTTTGTTAAATGAAAAGTTGCCTTGGGCTCCAGGAGCCAGCTTGGGTTCCATTTCTGGGATGAAGGTAATTGAAGCCTAGGCACACATCTTCATCCCTTCCCAGTAGACATCAGGACCCACTGGTGCAATGGTAAGAGCATTGTGTCTTACTCCAAATAGCATGAATGGCCAAAGTGTGTGCACCCATTAGCCCTCTACAGTTTCCTGCCCTCACCCTTGACTTCTTGATGCACCCGGTTCAGGTCCTTCTTGCCTTTAAGAGCAAGGCTAGGAGGAGAAAAGCAGCATCACAGTTCAAATGATGTTGCACAAGCTCTGGCCATGCAGCTGCAAAGCCTGGGGGAAAACTCCACCTATTCCTCATGTAGTGGATAGAGTAATAGACTAGGACTTTGGAAAACAGGGTTCAAATCCCTGCTCAGCCATGAAAACTGACTGGGAGAGTGGCAAAACCACTCCTTAAATATCTCACTTATCTTGAAAGCCCTATTAGAGTCACTATAAATTGGTTCCAACTTGATGGCACCAAACACACCAACACTCCTCATTTCAGTTTTTGATCCAGAAATCTGAAAGAATAGAATACTACCGACCTAGCACCTCTGTCAGCCAAAACTAGGATTTCTATTGTTTTTTCCTATATCAGTACATTTTTCTAACACTAGCCAGAATCTTAGGTTATAAAATGGAATTTGGAGTAATTCAGGTTGTGACTGTTATCTTTGGTGTGATCTATCTTGCTTCATACTTAAGAGATCCTTCCATTCACACAGAAGACAGTTCATGAGAAAGATCCAGATAGCACTTCTGATCGCTCCTATTTTTTCCCTCTTTCAGTTTTTGATGCTACCTCCCGCACCCCTTTCTCCACTTTTTGTCATGGCTGTCATTCTGCAAGCTACAGCAATGTCCCTTTTTTCTTTGCTGCCTAATTTAGTAAGTGGCATAGCACTACAGCAATACATCATCCTAGTATAGATACTTCCTTATATCTGAAACAGCTGTGTCGCTTGGAATATTATTATTTTTAATTCTGAGAAAAGGAAAATAGAGGAGAGGGTTTCTCCATCATTCTTTCTGCTGTCACAACCCATTGCATACGTTACAGGAGTCACCAAATACAGTGGTATCCACAGCTCTATTTGGCAGAGAATAAACTAACCAAACAGATTACAGAATGGGAAAATCAGGAGTTCTCCCAATCGCACCAAATAAACTGCAGTCCTAACATTGTGCTAGAAAGGAACAGAACAGTTTGCAAAACAGGCAGGATGGATTGCTCTCGGTTAAAACACATATGGTCATTCAAAAATAGGGTGAACCAAACCATAACAAAAGCAAAGCAAATAACAAACTAAATGCTTAACTGATCACCTCCTTACATGCTATTCATGTGTGCATTGCTGAAAATCTTGATCATGTGCCCAGTCAAGGAGCATACAACCGGGAATGCAACAGGCATCTTATTAATTAGCAGCAATTCACTACTACAACTTATAGAATTTCACTTATCCATTCATAAATCACCAACTGGAATCCAGCCGCTAGCTTTCTCGGTTTCTTGGAATATGAAGTGTAGATGTTATTTCATCCCATTGGCATACATGTGCTCTATGAACAATTCCCATTTGGGGGGATTAAATCTACAAATTACATTGACTGCTGGTTGCTCTTCTAACATAGTAGAACTAGATGAAGACATTCCAAGCTTCCTTTCTGGAAAGTATTCCTAAGGCAGCTACTGCACTGACACATTGAAAAGAATACTGTTTATCCTCATGTCCCCAGAAAGATTAGAACCACACATACCAGAAAGACCACTGTTAATGACCGTTGATGACCCATGACAATGGGTAGAGAAGGACTGTAGAAGTGGGATTTTCACTTTCACACACACAGAGACACACACCCGTCCTTTGTCCTATTCATAAGCCTATTCAGACCAGGAGGAAGTGAAACCAATGTGGATGATATATCAGGACTCAGAGTCTCCTACCAACTCTCCTCAGACTGAAGAAGCTACCTGGATGAGTAGCGAAATACTGTATTTCAACCTAATAAGAAATAAGTCCAGTTGCCATGACTCCACTTCCAGGAAACCTCACCAGGATGACTAAGAATCTTCACAGATACATCTTCATGTTCCATGTGCCTACTGTGGCACAAGACCAGAAGGCCAAGAGGCCAGGCCCACACACTCCTACAATGGAGTGATGAACTACAGTACCAAAAAAACAAATCTTACAGGTTTGCTTTAACTTAAGATTCACACATTATGTACATTACCCAGTTCCCTTCACAGCACCACTGAAAACAAGCTTAAGATTTTGGATGAGCAAGTTGCTCAACAGCAGAAATATTGCAGAATAATAATAGCATTGATCTGCTAATAATTATTGAAAGAAATATGTGAAATCATTTGAACATTCAAAAGCACTCTACATATGCTATGTATGCTTACCAGCATGTTAAAATGTATCAACACTTATCACTTATGCAAAGAACAATAAATAAAAGTGAATTTCAGATTCTAGTCCCTGGTGATATGCTACAAGATCTGTAATCTGCAGGGAAGCTGGCAGCTCTTTGGTACCTATTTCTCACAATGGATCCAAAACTTTAGTTAGGATGCTGTTAACAAGTTTACAGGGGTAGGCCTCATTATGGTAATTAGTGGCAATTTGCCACAGCAACTTACATACTAGTGGGTTTTATTAGTAAAAGCTTTCATGGACTGCAGCCCACTTCATCAGATCCACGTCACCAGATTCAAGAGATGTTTAAGTGGAAGAGTCTGAATAAATGAGGGGTGGGCACAGTGCAGGTCCCAAATAGCATACTACCTCCAAGAGCTCACTGCTGTGGACTTCAGTGTCCCAAACCTCCTCAAAACATTTTCTTTTTAAAACTGGGGGCAGGGTTTGAAGTTTTGCTTGTGCTCTCGATGGAATATGGAGACAAACGGTGTGTGTGTGTGTTTTAAGCCTCACTAAAGGATAAAAGTGTGCTTTTTCAGAAAGAAGGAAAGAAAGGGAAAAAGACACAGAGAGAAAGATTTAGGTGTGCAGAAGCTGTGGGAGTGCCACCAGGGACAGGAATTTGCATTCGTGAACATCTAAAAGTTGCTTGTCCATGGGGGGGGGGGGGAATCACAATTTCCTCACCAAACACCTTTTCTTCTTCTCTGCCATTCAGAGGTAGCTACAGTTATAAGCACATGTCGTGCAACATGCTCTCAATGCAGAACTTTGACGGGTGGACTCAGACTAACTGATGATGGCCGGCAGTGGCAGTGCAGTAAAAACTGATGGTTTGGAGATGACATTTTATTTCCCACAGGCAGAATTTGGCTTTGAGGCTGTGATCCCCACTACAGGGACCTTGTATGCCACTGTGGACAAACCGTGAGATTTCTTTTCCCATTCATTTGATTTGAAGCAGGAGAGGTCAGCCAAACCAAAATAGCTAGACATAATGGGAGTTCACCTGCTGCCAATGGTTCCTTAGACAGGTAACCTTCTTCTTCCTTCAGCTCTTTTATTTTAATGGCAGGGCAGGTGAATGGAGTCATTTGAACAGAGAGGAGAAGCTGGCTCTATTCAAAGAGAAGCAGAGACAAAAGGGGGGGGGGGGAGAGATGGAAGTCAAAGCCATAGTTCAGACTAGCCAAAATGCTGTTAGTACATATTCAGAAAGTCATGGCAGAGTGATTCTAGCATAAGCTTGTATTACCTTAACCACTTGCAAAATGACTATTTTATTATTGGTTATTATAAATGTAAATATACACTTAGGTCAGCATCTTCCATTACTGCTTGGTGACCCCAAATCCCTTCCCATTGTCCACAACGGTGGGCCTTTTCTAGCCTTGTGTAAGGAGGTATCTGGTACTTCATTGCCCCAGGGAAAGCCCTGTTCATTACAGTAGGTCACCCACTGGCTTTTGTAATGGCAAGCTGAAGTTCAGCAGGGATTCACTACACAAAGCCAGGACCTTTCGATGGTTGTTGTGGGTTTTCTGGGCTGTTTGGCCATGTTCTTGAGGTTTTTCTTCCTAAGGTTTTGCTTCCCAGTCTCTGTGGCCAGCATCTTCAGAGGACAGGAGTCAATCCTGTCCTCTGAAGATGCCAGCCACAGAGACTGGCAAAACATTAGGAAGAAAATCCTTCGGAGCAAGGCCAAACAGCTCGGAAAACCCACAACCACCATCAGATCCCAGCGGTGAAAGCCTTCAAGAATACATACCAGGACCTCTCATTTGCAAAATCTAAACAGGGCTGCTACCAACAGAATCTCCTGGAGGTCATTAATTCATAGGGTCATCACAGGTCAGAAGTGACTTGCTGGTTCATAACAACAACATCTACTGCTTGTGCCTTTTGGTTTTTTGTTGATAGCAGAAGGTGCCTGGGAAACCAACAGCAGGGGAGAGAAGGACAGGCAAATATTGAATAGCTCTAAACTCTGAGTCCAAACAGACCTTGAAGTTTTTTCAAAAGAATCCAGGTTCTCTTCTAAAGCTAAAGGGATCCTGATGTGTTTTTAAAAGCAAAACCCTTCAAAATCAATTGTGGGAGGAGAGTAGGAACATTTGTCTTCAGGTGAAATCAGGCAGGAGATAAGCTTAGTGGAAAGACAGCCTAAAGTTTTTTTATATATAGTGATATAAAGCAGGAGAGGAACACACACACACACACACACACACACACAAATACTGAGCAGTCAAAATGCTTATCTCCCTTCCACCAGAAGCTCCCTGAAGGTGCATAAAAAGAACCAAGGAGAAGACTGGAGAGCAAATGGAGGACACAGGGGATGTTTTTCAGTTCCCACAATGATCATGTGCTAGAAGAAAGAATCCCTGGTCACATAATGGAGCGAGGTAAGCCAGCAGGACACCTAAATGCAGCCCTGGCTCACATTCTCTATGCTTTGCCCTGAGATATCCTGCCTTGTTCCTTTTTTATGCCGTCTGTCTGGATTAGTGGCCAAATACTGTGTTTTAGGGAAAGCAACCTCTTTGAATTTCAGTGGGGCTGTTCGACTAATTCTTTTTATCCCTTTTCCCCCCCTGGCTACTGATTAATAGAAATGCTTTGAATATTCCGTTTGTGACTCACATGAATACGATACAGACCTGAACTGGCTGTGTGCAACAGAACTGGATGGAATAGCACGCCTCAAGGTTTCTGGACAGATTTCATAGCACTTAATGTGAGCATAAGCAGCGGTCTCTGCTGCAATCAGGGCTTTGGGGACTGCACAAACCATACTTGTCCACACCACAGTTTGAGAAAGCATTACTTATTTGGACTACAGCTTCCAGACTCCTACTCTAGCACAGCCAGTGGCCACAGTGACTGTGGATTCTGAGAATCTGCACCCAAAATTTAACCTTTTCAAGTTTGTAGTTTTCCCATACATAACTGTACAAAGGAAGCCTTCTACATCATCAGTTGCTTGGAAGTGTTTGCAGAGTTTTGTAAATATTAGCATTTTGAATGATGACTCCTAGAATCCCTCAACTACTGATGGCTATGACAAGAATCTGTTTAAGTAGGAGCCACCAGCATTTTGCACCATCTAAGGCAGTGGTTCTTAACGTGGGCGATAATGCCCCCCAGGGGGCGATTTCATTTTTCAGGGGGGCGGTAGAACGAAAAGGGGCGGTGTGGGGGCGCTGGAGCAGAAGGGGGGCGGTAGGGGGGCGCTGGAGCAAGCCAAACCTGTAAAGATGGCTGCAGCCTTTTTACAGTGTGCATGAATATATATTTTCCTCCAATCTTAATTTAGTTTCAGAGTTTTTGTCTTGAAATTTTTAGTTCCTACATTGCGGTTTGTTTTTACGCCCTTTTTATATTTCTTTTTGCGTCTTAAAATTCACTTGCAACTAAATCATTAAATGTTACTTTTTGGGGGCATTTCATTTTCTTGGAATTGAATTTTGTTTTCAGGGGTCATTGGATTTAAGTGTCATAAATAAATAAACAAACAAACAAACAAACAAACAAACAAACAAATAAATAAATAAGATAGCATCACCGCGGGGAGGGGGGCGATGATAACTTCCTCAATGGCTCAAGGGGGTGTTTCTTTCAAAAAGGTTAAGAACCACTGATCTAAGGAATCAGTTACATGTAAAGCAATGCTCACGGGGTCCTTTTTGGATTATTGCATCAGAGTGAGGCATATCAGGGGGCAGGAGAGAGGAGAAAAGTGGGGCACATGACATGAAAGCAGGGCTTCCCCCAGCATAGTCCTGCTCACATGTCCAATTAGCATGTCATTCTCGGCTCCTGTACAGGATTAGCACAAGATATTTTTACTGCATAAGGCAATGGACAAGATGGCACACCTCTCCCCTTCATTCCACATATGGAAGTTAACTGGACTAGTTGTTGAACTTTACTTCAGCTCTGGTGCAGGATGAGATCTTGTAGAGCACCAAAGGGCAAGGAGCAAACTTATGGGGTTGTGCGTGGCACGTACGCCTCTGACTGTCGACACCTTGGTGTTGTTTTTCACCCTCCTCCTGCAACTGCCACCTGAGGTAGCTGTCTTGCTTTGCCTTATGGTGGGCGGCCAGTTCTAGTACAGTATGGAAAAGTTATTGAGCCCTACATTGATTCACTCCAGCTAGGCCAGAAGACACCCATCTGCCAGCTGTCTGGGGCACCTTTAGACATATTCAGTCACACGCAGAAAATCTCTTTTCTGGACACAAGAGAACCACAGTGTTGGTTATCTCTAAGAGCTCATGTGAGAGACTGGCATAGACACTTAAAGTTTTGTACTGCTCGATGAAAAGAACAGAAATGTAGGATTTTAAAGGAGAAGCGAGGAGGAGGAGGAGGAGTGCTGGGTGCACAGCTGGAGATACTCTGTAAACAAAGAGAGAGCACAATCCGAGTGATGCGGTTTTCTCTGAAGATGCCCAGTGGCCGCTTGGCCTCTCTCAGCCCCTGAACACGTCACAGCAGGAGAACAAGGAATAGCTTGGCCGAGGCTGTGCAAAAACCTGCCTCTCCCCAGGCGGGTGATTATTTTTCCATATCGCTTTGCTCAACACCCTACTCTCAGCCAGACAAACCACTGCAAACGATTGAAACATGAACCTGACTTAGTCCCTGACACACGTGACAAATTGCTTCCCCACGCGGAAAGCCTGGGTACAGCTCAACCCGGCTGCCTCACAGTCAGAATCAGTGATGAGCGAGACAGCACTGAACAAAATGCTCTTTCTTTTAGAGAGAGATTATTTTACCTTTTATGTTTTATAGAGCTAGAGCCGATTTTTCTTGGGTTGGAACAAGTCTGTTTTAACTCAGTCCAAATCTATTTTCACAGTGAGGGTTCAGAAGCAGGACACTATATCAATAAGGCATTTGAACTAGCACCAGGCAGAATTTTTAGGGCAAAAGGGGGAACTTCACAGGGCTTTGGAGTATTCCCTCACAGGTCCTCTAAAACATTCATATTATACAGCAGTTCACCACAGGGACTGTTCTGGTGTCATATTAGCACACGCTTTTCAGCTGTGCTTTCTTTACCCTATTAAATGTGGTGTCATCATATAGACAATCTCTCTCTCTTGTCTCTCTGTATGGTGGGGGGAGTTAAAGGCTGGTACAAATTTAATAAGTAAATACATCAGGTTTGGCTCTGCAGTTACATCACTAAGAACAGGCAAAGCTAATTCAGAATGAAGTTATGTATGGCGATCCACAATGAAGCAATTCCACTCCTTCTGTATAAGGTATATTCCTCCTATTTTCTTTTTCATTTTTAAAAAATGCTTTGTGTGTTTAGTCGTTTAGTCGTGTCCGACTCTTCGTGACCCCATGGACCAGAGCACGCCAGGCCCTCCTCTCTTCTACTGCCTCCCGGAGTTGTGTCAGGTTCATGTTGGTTGCTTCGCAGACACTGTCCAGCCATCTCATCCTCGGTCGTCCCCTTCTCCTCTTGCCATCACACTTTCCCAACATCAGGGTCTTTTCCAGGGAGTCTTTTCTTCTCATGAGATGGCCAAAGTACTGGAGCCTCAGCTTCAGGATCTGTCCTTCCAGTGAGCACTCAGGGTTGATTTCCTTTAGAACTGATAGGTTTGTTTTCCTTGCAGTCCAGGGGATTCTCAAGAGCCTCCTCCAGCACCACAATTCAAAGGCATCAATTCTTCGGCGGTCTGCTTTCTTTATGGTCCAGCTCTCACTTCCATACATCACAACAGGAAAAACCATAGCTTTGACTATTTGGACTTTTGTTGGCAAGGTGATGTCTCTGCTTTTCAAGATGCTGTCCAGATTTGTCATCGCTTTCCTCCCAAGAAGAAGGCGCCTTTTAATTTCAGGGCTGCTGTCTCCATCTGCAGTGATCATGGAGCCCAGGAAGATAAAATTTGACACTGCCTCCATATCTTCCCCTTCTATTTCCCAGGAGGTGATGGGACCAGTGCTTTGAGCCTTCCTCAAATCAGAGATACCCAAGAATGGGTAGGCACTAATCTTTCCAATAAATAAATTGCTCCCAGCTTTCTAGCTATTTAAGGTAATGGTTGTACTGTACAGGAAAATTTCTAAAAAGCTGTTAATGTCTGAAGAGATTTCACCTTCTTCTGTACAACCTATCAGGAATTCTTTCCTATGCTTCTTTTCTTCCCCTATTTAAATATACACAGTATGGTTCACTGCAACCATACCTATGTGATATTTCATCCCAATAGTGTGCTGTTCACTTGGAAAGACTCAAAAGAATGACATATTCCTGCTTAGTGATTTGAAGAAGTCCCCTCCCTTTGCTGTGCAGTCAGTCAGTATTGATGGTCAGCAAAAAGAACAAAAATCTTAACATTTTCTACCAAGTTACTATGATTTGGGATCATAAGGTTTTCATCTCTACCATGGTCTGTTGTGATCTGTAGTGATCTGATGCAATTGCTATATGCAACTTTGGTTATTATGGTCATTTAGCTCCCTGAAGCACATTAATAGTAAGATGTTCTATGTAAATGTGATAAATAAATGCATGTGGAAAACACTCTTATCTCTTCACCAATCCCTGTCCCATCTACTTAATGAAGTTTCTGAATACTGTAGCCTCTTCTTTCTGAGCCAGTGGTAGCAATATGTACATTTGGGTCACATGTGCCCACCCCAAGAGTACAAAGGCAGCCACTTATTACCTCCTTCCAAATTTTTATGGGTTATTTTCTAATTTTTTTTCCCTTGGAAAAAAAATATCCTCTTTTGATCAAAATTCTTTTGCTGAAGAAGTCCCCTTGGATGAGCTTGTTAGGCAATGTTTTCACCCCTCAGCTCCAAAACTCCAAATCTGGCCACTAGAAGGCATGAGGGCGCTTTTATCAGTGTTAAAAAGACCACTGTTAGAGAGAAAAAATATTTTGGAGATAGGTGGAGAACCGTAGTGGCTCTCTATGTTCTAGAGAAGGTTAAGTGCAACACTTAGATTTCTGGAAGAAGACCCCCTTCCCTGACCCTCAAAAAGAAACTTGTAGAGATACAAGGATTACCCATGTGTTGTATTTGGCCTGTAAGGTGGACGTTATCCACCCCACTCTAGGATCTTTTTGACCAGTATAGTTCTCTTTAACTATGTGGCTCCTCCTTGGTTTTTAAGATTACTAAGTGCTTGTTCACTCTCAAATAATCTCCATCATATCTATGGTGGAAGAAGTTCCACAAGGTACTTATGAAAAGTAATGGGAGTGGACTCTATATTCTCTTCAGGTACAAGAGAGAGATACAATGGTCCTTCTCTGGCACACCTACATTTCTCAGGAGACATAAAGGCACCATGGGAAGCACTGGGCCAATGTCTGGTTTCTTCTAGGTACATGCACTGTCTCTGGACACATATGTAAATAAAAACTGAATTAGAGATACGTAGGTTTCCTGGGTGGCCAGGACACCAAGCAAAGGATTGTCGTTCACCCCAGTAGTAGATAAAAAGAAAGAAAATCCCAGGAAGATGTTGGAGCACATACCTTTTACCTTGGAAAGGAACCCACCTTTTTTTCCACCAGACAACCCTTTTTTATGACAACATGTCATCAAAAGGGGATGTGTGGCCCTTATTCAGGTACAGAGCATGCTGAGGTGGGGGTGAAGGCTCCACATATCACTCTTTTTATGCTATAGTGTATTGATTCTTTCCTTTATGCAACTCCAGATAGAATTAGACCATTAACATTATTTTATTAATTGCTTGGTTTTACTTTTACTTTTTCTCCAACACCCAGGGCACTATTCACTCTGCTTCTCATTTGCCTATCCATTTTGATCTCCTTTATGGGATGTGAATATGGGTCTCCCAAATCATAATCTAGCTCTCTAACCACTATACCAAACTACCTCTAGAAAAACAGTATGTGGGGGGGGGAAGGTACTGATGCTTTTTACTAGTGAGACATCCTTCTGCAATATGGCCTGGCTTGATGACTACTAAAACCCCATCCTTATCCATATATTTTGATGGGCACTCTCCTCGTTAATTTTCTGTACCAGGATGTCATTGGGACTGATCTCTCTGATCTTCCCACGGATGTACTGATTTTCCATTTGTGTACACGTCTCCACTGACTATCAGGATCAAAAACATGGCACGGAGACTCTGTGCAGTAAGCTGGTAGGAATGCAGGCACCTTGTCCAAGTTTCTTTGCAGACTGGGAAGAGCTTCTAAATCACAGTCTCAGGCCAGCTTTGAGAACAATTTTACTGTACTCCGTGCCTCACCGCTTTGAAGTGAAAGGGTGGACATTTGAAAGTCTTCTAAAATGGGAATAAGCCTGACTGGTGAAAGGCCGGATAAGTTTTCCCTTCTTCTAAAGAATTTGAGCTTTTGTGGATTTTGTCTGAGATGAGGTGACTTTCATATCAGATATCCAGTTAAGCTGTGGCATGAATTTTGTGTAACTCTGTTCAGCCAAAATTCTCCTCTAAGCCTCTCTGAGGTCTCCAATGGTCTGCATATGTATGGTTTAACTCCACAAATGTAACAGAACACGGATTCCCAAGGGAAGAAACATTTTGTAGAGGACTCAAGAGATGCATTTTCATGAAGCCGTATATCTTAATGAATCTCAGATGAGGAGCGAGCATCCATGCCTGGCCATTGTGTCTTCTGCCCTACAAACTATGATGGGTATCAGCTGCCACTGCTTCAGAAATCGTGCTCCAATTTGAGAGCAAGATGGTTGGGATGGAAGCCATTTTCATTTCTTCTCTTGAGTTTTCCTCTCTCCCCACATCATCTCATCCAATTCACTCATCCATCCATATTATTTCAGCAAATATAAACTGGGGGAAACCCATTTGGCAAAAGAATGTGCAGTTGTGCCTTTAAGATAACCTGTTTTACCAAGATGTGTGAAAACATCATACTTAATGCTATGCCTGTGTTGCAAAAATTAACAGAAGGCTAATTCTTCCACTACATAAGCAGGTTACATAGAAGTGTGAATGGTGAGTCACAGAGTCCAGTCTCTGAATGAAACCTTTATGAAATTCCTGATCCAAATCTGAATGATAGGCATTTGGTGGAAATTCACTGCTGGAACAGTTTATTTTTCTTTTTCTTTTAAATTTACTGTAGCTCCCAGAATCACTTTGACAGTGATCTCTAGTTGCTGGAGGATTTTGGGAGTTGTAGTTGCCCAAAAAGTTACTCTGGCAAGCTCTGCAGTAAATTGAATCTACATATTCAAAGCTCTGACTGTTTGGAGGAAACTAAAAGGAGAGTGAGAAACAGAATATAAATAGATAACAACTGTAGAAATGCACTTGGGGGAACCCTAGGGTTTTTCAGAAACTCCTGGGCTATAAGATAATAACAGATAAACTTTCCCCAAAATTTTTTAATAATGGTCTTCTCCTACTATGCAGAGCTTAGTTACTTTTTACATATCTCCCAGAATCACTTAGTCAGTGACCATTGATGGAGGATTCTTACAGCTGCAGAACAGCACTAGGCATTTTCCAGAGTATATCTCATGACTGTGTACATGCAGATACGCAATGACTGCATTTAGATAATCGTATCTTGGCTTATTGTTAGAAATATAGTATGAATAAGTCTTTTAGTTGGGTAGCAAGCATATTGGCTTCTTCTTTTGTAGCACAAACAAAATAAATAAACAAAACATGAACTACTTGGATGAGTAGTAAAATGTTTCAGCCTAACAAGAAAGAAGTCCAGTTGCCATGACTCAACTTCCAGATAACCACACCTGGATGACTGAGAATTAGAAATGGGGGTATTCATATTTGTATACACAGCTGGACTTAATGTCCACTCATGGATCCGGTGGCAGCATCAACCTCGCTCTTCCTTCCAATCAGTCCTGGAGCTTGGCTAGCGACTCAGCAGCCTTGCAGAGAGACTAGTCCTCCCTCCCATTACCAGGAGTGGCTAGCCGAGCAGGGCTCCGGGAGTGATTGGAAGGAAGAGTGAGGCCGCCGGTGCCGGCGGATGCATGAATGGACAATCTGGCCCCAGGGGGGCGGACTCTTGTTAAGTCCAGCTTTGTGGGGATATTTGTATTCATATATGAATACGAATACACCCATCTCTACCGAAAATCTTCACAGATATCTTGAAGTACAGTTTCTACCTCACCTCAATTAGGAAATATGAGGGCGAGATATTAAGCCATAGTTTGGCACGGCTTGACCATCTTGGCTTGTTCAAAAGCTGGTTACCACCATTTTCCATTTTAAGTAAAATGACATCTATGAATATTTAGTGTTTCCTTTCTACATGAAAGCAACTGTCAAACAGCTGTCTCTGTGGTCAAAAGGCTGTTTTACACCTCATTGTATAAGTTGAGATATCATCATCCTTGCTCTCCTAGTGAGAGTCAGCAAGTTTTGCATAAGGCCCTTTGAACAGAGATTATTAACTAAAATAATCTTCTCCCAAATCTGATGTAATACAAAACACTAGGGGTTCCAGAGTAGAGTTTGGAAAATTTGGCTTTTTAAAATGACAGTTCTCAGAATAATGCAACAAATGTGGTCCCTCGGGGATTCTGGGATTTGTAGTCCCAAAAGTAACATTCCTGAGCTCTGTTCCTGGACAGATATTAAAGGTAGACCCATAGCCAGAAACTACAGTGGACCCCCTACTTATGGAATTAATCCGTATTGGAACGGTGGCTACAGGTCGAAAAGTCTGTAGGTCGAGTCTCTATTGACCTACAATGCATTGAAAACAGATTAATCCTGTAACCGGTCATTTTTGTTCCATTTTGGGTTTTTTCTGGTCTGTAGGTCGATTCTCTGGCTGCAAGTCGAATCTAAATTTTGCGGCCAGAGAAGTCTGTAACTTGAAAAGTCTGTAAGTCGAGCCATCTGTAAGTCAAGGGTCCACTGTAACTGATAAGGAATCATAAAGTGAGAAAGAGTAAATTAATGCAGAGCAACTATCATTCATAAAGGTCAACAAGATTTAAGTCAGAACCTGGAAATATTATTTTTGTGGACTCAGACTCTCAGAATTCCCAGGCCAACATAGCCATCCTGAGAGCTACAGTCTGTTAACACAACCTTCCCAAGCTATAGTTTAAATACGTGTCATTGTATACATATACATGGAATAAAACAGCAGAATACAGGAGCACTGAGTACTGAGCCATGCCTGCAAGTTTTCCCCTTCTATCTTGACCAAAAAAAAAAAAAAGCCTGAGGATTTGAGGCCACCCCTCTATGCAAAGCCCCCTCCCCAGGGTGGGTCCTCCACACAAGGCTCCTCAATGGACAAGTCAGTGTGAGATGAACTATGCTGAGCTAATCATGGCTCATGGACTATACCAGGGGAGGTCCTCAACTCAAAATTTCAATCACAGATGACCATTGCACCTTGAACCAACAAACATAAAAAATCAGAGTTTAAATAAGTTGCTAATCCTAACTACCTGTGATTGCAGTGACAACATGCTGCAATTAGCACGGGTGAATTCTAAGTATTTTTCAATAATCTCATAATGCAAAGGCCAATGCAATTCAGCCCAGTCCTATTGGGCGTTTACTCCCCTGCCAACCATGGGCTTCTGTTCTTTCAAAAGCTGGAACAATTTGAGCAGTATTTTCCCAGTGGGAATGATTGTCTACAAAAGAATGGGGTGTGCAACTCTGAGTGATGTTACAGCGACATGTTAAGCTGAAGCATGATGTTTTGGAACACCCACTCCAGTGATCTTTCTTTCCAGTTGGCCAAGGATATTTTTTAACTTTTTTAAAAAATAAACAGATAAATTTAGTGCTAGATTACCTTATCACTGTATTGACACATTAGTTTAGCACTAGATCACCTCTGTATAAAGAAGAAAAAAGAAAAGGAAGGAAGGAAGGAAGGAAGGAAGGAAGGAAGGAAGGAAGGAAGGAAGGAAGGAATGGGGGGGGCAGTGTCTGGTACTGAAACAATCCAGGGTCTTCATGTGATCACCTAAATGAAATACAATTGTAAAAGAGACTGTGAGTCAAGCCACAGCAGAGTCAAATTGGTCTGATTCAGCTGGGCAGTGTAGTTGCATCCTAAAATAAATCCACTGAATCAATTGCTGAAAAGAATTCAACACTTACATAAGCACTACTGATTCAATAAATCTATTCTAGCTGGAATAGAAACTGGATTCAGACTTAAGTGTCAGCATGGTTATTTTTATCAAGTGGCAAAGTACAGCCTTGCCCAGTGTGTTCCCAACATTTACAAAGGAATGAATTGATAGTATCTTGTGGTGGCTGATGAAAATCTGCTATTCCCCAAAACTAGGTGGTTTTTGGCTAACTTTTCATAACTGGATTGACTGCTTGGAGCAGTTCCATGGCTTTCCGTGGGATTTCATTGGCTTGTTAGGAATCAGTGATTCGAAGAATGCTGTCTGACCACCATGCACACATCACTTAACCACAATCCTCTGATCAAGGCCAGTTATTCATTCTCATTGGCAAGAACCTTACTTGGTGCTAATTTTGCATGTGTGTCAGTGTGTGGTTTATATATATAACCTAACCCAAGAATTCCAGAAAATTTTGCAAATTAAAAGAATGTACTGTGAAAAATGTACAGTTATGCAAAGTAATTTTTGGATTATTTCAATTTAATCAACATATCATTAATAACTGATTAAACAGAGTAACATTCAAATTCACTTGTTGGTCTCTATATATGTAACACATGGTTGGAGATAGCAGGATAGTACCGGTAGCCAGTTTGCATCATCTATTCTTTCAACAGTCACACAAAAATGAGATCCGGCACATACGTATTTTTCGCTCCATAAGACACACCTTTCCATAAGACGCACCAATTTTTTAGGAGAAGAAAACAGGAAAATATAATCTGTTTTCTTCGCTCCATAAGACGCACAGACTTTCCACCCCCCTGTTTTGTGGGGGGAAAGTGCGTCTTATGGTGCGAAAAATACGGTACATTGTTGTATGAACTCCATATAATAACAGTCTCTGTGTGTTCTGGGCACTAACGGGATGCAAAGCTGTGTAAAAATCTTCCTCCCTCTAATCCACTGGATGTATGGAAGTCAGATGGCAAGACCAACAGGGATTCAATAACAGCAGCGGTCTAGCACTGACACATGCTGGGTTTGTTACAGCTGCCTAAAAAGAGCCTGTGTGGTGGCATGATTCAAGTGAGATTTGGGGAAGCCATGTACCCTTTCCTCATTGCCCGGCCATCTTAGAGGTGCTTTGGTGGTATCGGCGGGGCCCACGTGAACCGGCAGGATGGTGGCTGCCAAGAAGACGAAAAAGTCCTTAGAGTCCATAAACTCAAGGCTTCACCTGGTTATGAAAAGTGGCAAATACATACTGTACTGGGATACAGACACTGAAAATGATCTGGCAGGGCAACGGCAAGTTGGTCATCCTAGCCAACAGTTGTTCTGCTCTGAGGAAATCAGAAATTGAGTACTATGCCATGTTGGCCAAAACTGGTGTACACCACTACAGTGGCAACAATATTAAAATGGGTACAGCCTGTGGAAAGTACTACAGAGTATGTACGCTGGCCATCATTGACCCAGGTGATTCTGACATCATTAGAAGCATGCCAGAGCAAACCAGTGAGAAGTAAACATGGCAGAACTTTAAATTTTGTGCAATAAAATTAGTTATAACTCTTTTATTGGTATGAACTTTCATGAGTAAGATCACTTATATGGAAAGTGTTGTGGAAGGAAGAAAAACATTCAAGCCAAAATCCAAAGGAAGAGCAAGATAATGTAATCTAGTTAGATGTATCAGTGTTCCACTGAAGCCAGTGAATGCACTCAAGATGTAACTGAGCCATGAAATCATTGGGTGGCAACTTAGGATAGCCACTTTTCTTAGCCTGCCTTACCTTACAAGGCTGGGGTGAAAACAAAGTGTCATGCTGAGCTTTTTGGAGGAAAATAGCAATATAAATTAAGTAATGAATACAAGTAAGTGCAAAATACTACAATAGCCATGGTTATGAGAGAGAAGACGAAGCATTAACGACAGGCTCATCAACAGCTTTTAGCCATTATGGCTAAAGCTGAATCTTCAGAATCAGTGTACCTTTTATTCAGAACTTGGGAAAATTATGTTTTTTTAAGCCACTGCTCCCAGAATTCTCATGCTACTGGCAATTCTGGAAGGTGCAGTCCAAAAATGTATTTTTCAAGTTCTGCCCTGAATACCTGGTGTAGGGAAGATGCAAAGAATACAGAAGGGCTGTCAGTTTCATGTTCTGTGCAGTATCTTCTGAGAAACATCTAGCTGGACTTCATGCATTCTTTGGCGCTTACTTCTCAATTAAGTGTGCATCAGTCTGTAAACTTAGCCTGCAATTTTATGCACACTTACTTATGGAAAGCAGTAGCCAAACCATGGTAGCTAACTTCTTCACACAATGTAGCCACCAATTTGACATCAGATTTGCACCACTACCCCCAAGCTAAGGTTGCTAGGGAATTAGGAGAAGGGCCCCTCTTCCAGACACTGACAAATGTGTAAACTTTCATTGAGAAGTTTTGCAGGAAACCTCAGGAAACATATTGTGCTTTCAGTAACCAAAGGACAAACTTGCATGGAATTCTAGAAAAAGAAAAATACATTTTTCTGGTGAGAAAGAAGTCCAAATAGAATCTTTAAATACCCTCTTACCAAATAGCATCTGACCAAATGTGTTTTTAAAAGAATTTTTAAAAGCATTTTCTTTTCTTCTTTTTTCTCATTTTGTTAAACTCATGCAGGTTTTCAGCAACCATTCTTCCAGATGGCTGAAGCAAAAGCCTTTGCATTTTGGGAGATAGTGTCATTTTACTAAGAAATACCAAACTATCCTGCCTGCATTCCAGGCAGGAATTCATATTTCATGTGGGGCCAGTTCCCTCTCTGAAGGAAATCCACTTTCTGTACTGAACCACCCTTTGAGAGACAAATACCAAGGCGAATTTTGCAAGCCAATTGTAGGCTTTGCTCCTGCAAAGACTCTGTGTTTGTTCTCAGGTCCTCAACAGCAGCCTCAACGCCATGTCTATTACCCTGGTTTTTACAAGATTTCAATCTTAGATGTCTGGCGGTACCTGCACAATCTGTGAACACAGTTCTGAGGGATAATTTATTGTGCCAGTTTTAACCCCTGGAATGAAAGGACAAAAGTCCCATTGACTCCAGCATTACAGAGCCAGATTCTTCCTGTCTGCCTCTTCAGTATTAAATAGCTAGACTTTCTGGTAACTGAAACTCTTTGGAATAAGCTTCTGCCCCTACACAGGAGCTCTTTCTACCCTGCCATATACGCAATGGCTTTCTTTTACTAATACAGAAATCCTTTATGGTTTAATTCCCTCTCCTGCATACTATTCTGGTACCTCTACCAAGCATAACCCATTTTCCTGTGGAAGACATAGAGCTGTTTCTGCGGGGGTGCGGTGCTGGTGGGGATAAGCCATCCTATGTAACCTTATCAAAATTCTTAGGGCTATTTTTAAAAAATGTATTATGAGCCATTCCCCTTCTTTCACATTACAGAATGGCATGCCTCTTCTAACACAGCCCCTGTTGTGACTTTGTATCCATTATCTAAAAACAATGGCAGTGTGTCCCAACCTCCAATTTTGTTTTATTTGCAAGCAAATACATACAGACTTATTGCCCCATAGCCGAAAGCATTTAATAGTGCTTAAATCCTGTAAAAATCAACAGGAAAAGCGACTAACAGCATAATCCTATATACAGTGGACCCTCAACTTACAGACGGCTCGACTTACAGACTTTTCGAGTTACAGACTTCTCTGGCCGCAAAATTTAACTTCGACTTGCAGCCGGAGAATCGACCTATAGATCAGGAAAAAAACCAAAATGGAACAAAAATGGAACAAAAATGGCTGGTTACTGGATTAATTGATTTTCAATGCATTGTAGGTCAATGGAGACTCGACCTACAGACTTTTCGACCAGCAGCCACCATTCCAATACGGATTAATTCCATAAGTAGAGGACCCACTGTACCAGCTTTCACCAACTTGCAGCCTTTCCAATCTCTTTAACTACAACTTCCATCACCTTAGCCAGCAGGGCTATCTGGCTGGGGGAGACTCAACTGGTATACATGTCTGTTCTAAAGTACATACACTACTGTATTCAACAGGACTTATTTCCATGTTATGCAGGCATAAGGTTGCAGTCTAATGTCAGTGGGTTTTAAACATACAGTGAGTTTCTGTAGTAAGGAATTTATTGAAATCTTTGCTAATTCTGTGACCAATTATTCTTCCGTGCGTCTGTTAAAGAGGAAGCAAACAGTGTAGATAACATTGCGTTCTACTAGCACCTGATTAATTCTGCTTTGGTCACCGTATGACATGCAAGAACAAGCAAATGCAGTGGCAGAAAGAACCTGATAACAGCAAACAATTCCGGACTCACACATCAGCCTAATTGATTTTGCCTGTGCACATACCACAACACTGCGCCAAAATAAAGTAGCTGCTTGTGCAAACAGGCCTGCCACGTGCACCAGCAATTACCTGGTTTTCAGGCAGAATTTCAGTAAACGCAGGCAGATGTAAAAAGTAAACAGCCAGACATGCAAGGGCGGGAGAAAGACCTGAGTGTTTTAAAGAGATCTGGTTGTAATCTGAAAAACAGATTAAAGCAATTGGTTTTTCTGTTGATGTAAGAATTAAAACTAGCACACAAGTACAAAGTAACAACTGCAGAAAGCATTCAACCATCCAGACAAGCACTGTCCCATCCAGGTAGGACAAAAGCAGACATTATGGATAGTCCCTGATTAGAAAACAAAAATGTGAGTTAGAAAGTGTGTTACAGTAGAAGCTAACCTCGCCCCTGGAATATGCAAATTGTCCTCCTTTGTTTGGTGAATGGTCTTCAGGACTAAAGCATGAGATTCCTTTGAAGTATGCTTTTGCATAGAATGCCTCAATCATCCCTCTCCAATATTAATTTGCCTTCAATCTAATCACCACCTACATTTCTGTCCCTGCTTTCTGTATTAACAGCAGATTGCCAATCACAACTGCAACATCTTTGGATAATCAAAGATATCAAGACAATCATAAGAGATGGGTGCCCATTCTAATGAACAGTAGCAAGTTGATTTTAGAATATTTCCAGAAACATGGTTTGTAATCAGAGTTGCTGGTGGAAACTTGAGAAGCAAAAGTGCAGGGGCTTTCTAGACTGCCATGCAGGACCGTTATCAGCGGGGCAGGAAAGAGGTGCTGAAGCAAAATGCTAATGAAAGAAGGAATGAGTGGGAGAGAGCTCCTTCCTTAATTTTCCACCACCGTCCCTCCATTCTTTGTGATCCCTTCTATAAAAACCATTCAGACAAAATGCTTTCTAGGCCTTGATATAATTTTTTTCATTTTCTCTTAACTCCTTCTCCAGGCCTTCAGACACTAGTGGGCACAGTGGTGGGTAATGGGCAGAGCAAAGCCACTCCTACACACCTTACTTCGGAGACAAGTGACAAGATGGCAACATCCTCCCCAGTGCATACACAAATGATGATTGGATTGGCATCCAATACTGGCAGTGAGAAAGCATTCTTTTCCACCACACCAGAAACATTAGGCTAGTTTGGGCCAAATGGCATGCATAGCTCTTTTCTCCAAGGGGAAAAAAGAGCCCTCCCCACCCATATCTGCTCCCTAATGTCACCCCACTTTGCTTAATAGTAGGGCCAGCCCAGCACTCAGACAGGATGTTAGAAATTGATCAGTGAGACCTGGGATCAAATCGCAGCTCAGACAAAAAACTTACCACCCAGGCCTGGAGCAGACAGTATACCTCCCAAGATTGAAAATTATGGACAGCATTTGAAAGGAAGAGTGGGACATGAATTAGCTAGTCAAAAAGATGTGCTTAATGAAGGAGAAAAAGGTAGATTCTACTTTCCAAAGCTTCATTTCCCCATGATGGTTTTTATAAGCTCATGTACATTAAAATGTACACTGGATGCACACATTCACTGCTGAACAGGTGTGCATTTGCAATATGCAACAGGGGACATTTTATACAGTGTAACATTTTCGGGACCTCAGGACACAGACCTGGTTTCCTTGCACACCTTGACCATTCTTGCACCACTCACTGTAAGAGGCTGAGGTCCTTATGAACGTTTGACTCGTTCTTAGGCTCATTATTTTGCTTAGCTTCATACCTCAGGTTTTCAAATTCCATTCTAAGATGCTCAGTCCTGCCTGGAAGCATGTCACCCACTCTTTACTTTAGGGATGTCATTTCAGTACTATAGAACATGTGTTCTGCCTGCAAATACTCCAGATTCAATTTCCAACATTTCTAGTTTCACACCCTGTGTGGGTGGGGAAGACTTCCTGTCTGAAAACCTGAGGAGATGCTCCCAGTAAGAGGAGATAAAATTGTGTGAGGTGACAGACTGTGAGGTGACAGACCAGGGAGATCTGACTCTAAAATGGTTGCTCTCTATCTGATTTGTAAGCTCAGTAATGAGCAAGGAATCTCCACACAGGCTCAGACTTCTGAGATAGGTGCTGATGGACTAAAATTAGCAGATTGATGAAACAGGGAAAAGACAAGATGGCACTTTTTCAATCCCAAGAAGCACCGCCCACCAAAATATCAGAATGGAGTTCAAGATCTCCAGATACGAAAGGAAGAAAACCTCTAATTTTGTTTGTTTGTTTGAAAGAATGAGATGAAGTGGTATATACATTTGCTAGATAAAGAAATGCAGAAAAGTGGATGGAGATGGTGAATGACTGGCAAGGAGTACCATTTCAAAAAATGGTGAAGAAATATAGCATTGCCAAGCAAGCTTTCCCTCAGTGACTGGCTGCCTAAGTGGACTTTTTAAATGGATTGTTGTACCTTATTGTTTTGAATATGTTTTAGTGTTGCTTATGTTTTCCAGTATAGTATTCATCTGATCCTTTTTAGTATTTATATACTTGTCGTTCCCTTTAAATACTGTCTTTTAATCATGTAAGCCGCTTTGGATCCTTTTAGGGAGAAAGGCAGGTAAAGGATCTTTTAAATAAATTAATTAATTGTGTAAGCATGCTGAGACCAACATGTGCTCCTCCAGCTATTACTGGATTGCAACAGCTGCCAGCTGTGGCCAAAAACTGCCCCATCCCTGGCCTAGAAAGAAGTTGTCTTATTCCTGGCTTGGAAAGGAAAAGAAATTTTAGGAACCAGCCATCATCAAAAGAAGAGGCAAAGCTTTTGTGCCGGGCTGCTGGGGAAAATTTGAGAAGCAAATAGGGTCAAGGCAGAGGGGGTCTTATATCTGGGGGAAGGCCAGATACCTGTTCAAAGAAATCAGATTAATCTCTTCATGGGGGTCCTTAAGGGCCAGGACACTGGACTTGAGTCAGTTCTTGGAAAAGGTTAGGTCTCTAGACAGACCTAGTGCTGATGTCTGGGATAGCTGGAAGACCCTTTGGGCTCTTTGTAGAAACCTTTGCACCCTTTTAAACTCACACTTTAGTGGACACATCCGGAAGAAACCCCCACATGCAGATTCAGAAGCTGTCAGTTACAAGAACCCACACCACCATACCCCACATTTCAATATTTGCTAAGGGCATTTGGAAGGAAGCTCTTGGAATTCTCCTCCCCCCAGCCTGGAACAAGGTTGTGAGGTGAGCTTCCAAGAGTCTCATCTCCCCTCAAAGATTTTATCCCTACCTGCTGAGGTTTCAGATCTTCTCAATCACCTTCCCTACGCATGTAATATTTCTCCCACAGTGATCGGAATATGCAGGGGACGTAGTATGTGTGTGTGGGGGGGGGGGGTTGTTCTTTGCTGGCAGGTCGCGTCCAACTTGCGGTGATTCTAATAGGGTTTTCAAGGTATGTGAGGTATTTAAGGAGTAGTTTTATCAGTCCTACCTTACAAGTTTCCATGGCCCAGCAAGCATTTGAACTCAGAGCCTCTGACACTCTATCCACTACACCACACCGCCAGGGTGATGGACGGCACCACAGCCACCCAGTTGACTGTTCTTTTCGCCCTCGAGCTCATTCCCCACCTTCTCTCTCCTCCTTACCCCCCCCCCCCACTCCAGGTGCCCTGCGATCCTCGGAGCCCCTCACTCACCTCGGCCAGCTAGAAGGCACGGAGGGGCAGCCACCGAACGCACCGACGGATGGGCAGGCGACTCCCGGCTGGAGCTGGTATAGGTAAGGCCCGGAGCCGGACTGCGGGGCTGGCGGCGTGGCGAGGGGGCAGAAGGGGAGGCAGCCGCTGCGCCCGGCGACCGCGTTCTTGCCGCTGCTGAGGAGTGAGCAGAGCCGGAGGCGCGAGCACGGCATTTAACCAGCATCCTGAGGGAGGGGAGACCCGCCGTGGGGGGCGGGAGGGAAGGGCTCGAACCCTCCCTCTGGAGGCTGCACGGACGGCGGGGCGGGGGGCTGCTCCCTGGGGGGCTGCTCGGCGGCGGGGTTTCAGCCCCACCCACCTCCGCGGGCTGTCGCGCACCGGATGGGTGGCGGCGGTGGCGGCGGCGCCGTGGGCGGGCATCCCCTCCCCCCTTCGCCCCGCCAGGCTCCAGCGTCCCCTCCCGCGAAGGTCTCCGCGAGCCTTGCCCCGTCGGGTAGGGTTGGCGGCGAGGTCACCAGCAGCCCCGAGCACCCCAGGTAGAAGACCTGCGCGCCCCCGCCCCCGGCGCCCCACCCACACCCACGCCCCGCCATCAGCAAAAGAAGCACCTAGGACTCGTTAGTGGATGGAAAGGCGACCATAGAAAGGTCCCAAATCCTCCCCCGCGCTCAGCACCCGCCAAGGGAGAGCGAAGTGCCTCCCCTGATCCCATCCGCGACGTGAATCGCGCCCTGCAAAACGTGGCCCAGCGAGCGTTCAAAAATAAACAACGTGGTTGCAACCCGCTATAGATAATCGCCCTCATAAACAACTTGGAAGGGCCAACTTCTCCAATGCATTTTTATTTTAGAGGGCAGGTCATAAACTTTGGTATTCTATTAAAATGGGTAGATAACTTGTACATATTGCAACTTAAGTGGTTGGTTGGCTGGCTGGCTGACTGGCAGGCAAGCCCGGGATGCTACTGACTCCCCAGTTTAAATAACTAAGTAACGTACATCTTGATGGGTCATGCTGCCTAGGAAATCTGGATGTTGTAGTATGAAGAAGTTACATTTTTATCCCTAGTGGGTTTTTTCATACTTTGGGCACTTCATGAGAAGACAAGATTCTCTGGAAAAGACAATAGTGCTGGGAAAGGATGAAGGTGGCAGGAAAAGAGGAAGCCCAAATAGGAGATGGATTGACTCTGTAAAAGAAGCCACAGGCTTGAGTTTACAAAAGCTGAGAAGGGCTGTTGAGGACAGGACATTTTGGAGATTTCTCATTCATAGGGTCACCATGGGTCAGAGTTGACTTGATGGCACATAACAAGAACAAGAGTGGCCTTGTTTTGTCTTTCTTCATGTCAGAAGCATTGCAGTACAACCAATAAGTATATTGGGTAGTTTTCACTCAATAATAGGCAACACTGAAAGTGTTTGGGCAACTAGCATCAATGCATGTTGAGCAGCATAGAGTACACTGCCATAAGGATGAAGTTGCAAGGATGAAGTCACAAAGGACTGCTTCAGTGTGAAAATCCCACTTTCTTAGGTTCACCTTGGTTCAGCCAACTGCAGGCCATTTTCTTAGATACACCAGGGTGAGCACTGAACAGAGAAAGTGATGATGAGAGGGAGAAAAATGGGCAGACCAGCTGGAGGGGGAGAACCATTAAGAAATGGAAAGAAGAGAGATGGGGTGTAATTAATTGGTTTCTATCCTGGGCAAGAAATCATGAAACACATTAAGATACAGAAAGCTAGAATACTTCATTTACTGTATGTAATGAAAAATGAGAAGAACAGATTGTTACCGCTGACCATCCAAAGCACACAGAGGAGAACTTCATTGAAGAACCTTAGAGGGTAGCCTGGATGCAACACCACATCATTGTTTAGAGTTGCTGCCTCCAAAACTAGAATAGCTAGATTGCAATCTTACATTCAATAGGAGAGGAGGAGGAGGAGGAGGAGGAGGAGGAGGAGGAGGAGGAGGAAGATTGGAATTAGCAAGATGTAGGTTCCAGTTCCCAGTTAATCACTAAGATGCCTAGGTGACCTTCAGCCAATCACTCTCAGCCTAAGCTAGATCATGGGGCTTTTGCGATCCTATGAGGAGGAGAATCCTTTGGAATTTGTTAGAAGGAAGATGGGATATAAGTGTAACTAACTAATGGTGACGATGACGATGATTCAAAATGCCACTCGTTTTGATTAGCATCTGTGGTGGCCCTTTCTATTTGTTCAACTTCTGAATGCTTTATACATAGCTAATGTCATGGCCTTGATGCATGATTTGCATGCCTGATCTGCCCATGTCATAGAAGATTCAAAACATGCATAAAAGGATCTGATTATGAGCATTCACATATATCCAGGGTTTTTGGCCCTGACATTCTAAACCTAACTTTCAAAAATGTATACAGTGGAATGTCGTTTTTGCACACCTGTGCTCCAAAATATCCTACAGATATTAAAAATGGGTATCAGTGGGATACAGCTCAGTGTCACTCACTTTGCAAACAAGAATGGATCGTGTGGGCCATTGGTTTGAGATACTGAGTAAATAACCTGGCTGAAACCTGAGTGCAGGCAATCATCCAGTGTTATTTCTTTATGTCTTAGTTCATCTGGGAATAAATCAGTGTGTGGGGCCAATAATGTGCAGCCCTCGTTTATTTCAAATTCTGTTAAAGATTTGGGGTGTCTTGTCTGTCTGGGCATATTTCCAATTTATAATCATCATCATCATGCGCTGTCAAGTCAGTTCTGACTTATGGTGACCCTTTTCAGAGTTTTTTAGGTAGAGAGTACATAAAAGTGGTTAACCATTCCCTTCTTCTGGGGGCATCCTAGGACTGTGCAGCTTGTCTAAGGCCACACAGGCTGGTTCTTCTAGGAATGCTCAGCATGGAATTGAATTCCCAATCTCTGGTTCCACAGCCAAATACTTATCTCACTGAACTATCCAGTCAGATTTTAAAGCATTGGGTCTCCATGTCTTTGGCTTGCAAATTTCCTTGCACACCAAACTACTTTGCATTTGGGATACTTCCTCTGAAAAAGGACTGGCTGATTTTAAGCTGCAGCCGCATAAATCAGAATGAACAGGAGGAATCATCTGTGCAAGTGTGAAGGGAATCTGACCCAGAACCTGCTGAACTGCATGGAGTTCCTACAAAAATAAACAGGCATGTTTGCCCTATCTCAAAAGGCTTGATTGGCCAATGCATGGACTTGATGTTAATAGCACTTCCATTTTTTAATTATTTAAAATTTTTTTTACAGTGATGTGTTTAATTGCATGGAATTTTTAAGCAGGTCAGAATCATGTTTCATTTTAATTTGTCTTTGGCTCTTCATGTTCATGCTTGCGCAGGAGAAGGTGGCAAGGAAAGATGTGCTCAGATGGAAATATTGATCATGAAATGTGTCTATCAAATTCTAACTTTATATAATTGAAAGATTATTCACACCTCCTTGGTCTTTTATCTACACTCCTCAATAGTCAGGGAGGGGTTTGTTTTTCTCCTTTATTCCACTGTTGGTACGTGTTTGGAAACACTGGCCAAAATTCTATTAGTTTTGCCCACAGCCATAAACACAATCAGCATAAATCTCACTGGCAAATTGCCACAAGTTAAGAAGTCGGTGTAGGGCATTTGCTCGTGTGCACTGAATGCCACCACTCAGCACACAATAGGAAATATCTGTGTGAACTTTATAACTTGCAGCAGTTCACTGCTGAGATTTATACTGATGGCATCATGCCAGTCTAAACATGTAACAGGCCATTCTTTAACAATGGAGATAAATAATAAGAATGGCTGGAGCAGTGGGTACAAGAAAATCTTGCTCAGCAGCGTAAGAAGCAGAAACCTTATAAGAATTCTTTTTTCATATGATGGTAGGACATCTCATCTAGTGAATTTATGGCTTGGTTTATGTTGTTTATTTGCAAATACTGTAGGACTGCTGTATCTGCAATGAGTTGGTTTCAAGCCTCCCCCATGGATGGTAAAACCACAGATATTAGCAAACACATAGTGAACACTCTGCTTTTAAACTTATGATAGATTAGAATAATCAGCTGGTTCCATTGATCCTTCTGATGCCTCCCACAGCTGGTTCTCTGGGGTTTTTCAGTCCAGTTCTTGAGGCTATCAATATCTTTTTGAATGTTGTTTCTGTCTTCCCAGGTATTAGCTATTCCGCCCAATTCTGTGTCATCTACACCCCTCATCCAAACAAAGTTTAGGGATATTCAAACTCCTTCTGAGCTGAAGACATAACATGGTGTAGGTACGATGAAATAATAAGAGTACAATAGTTAAAGCTTTGTGTGGGTTCCATAAAATAAATGACAAAAGGAAATGAATGCCCTCTAATCTTAAACACATACCATGTGGCAGAAGAAGTTAAATTCCCATGACTAACTGCCCATTCATTTTGCAGAATGTAAATTTAAACCAGATGATAGGTTTTGGGTGGTCATCTCAGGATTTGAAATAATGTGACATCAAAATAATTCAGCAAAATGTTTATGCACAAATAGATGTTTGAGGAATGTTGAAAGGACAAAGTAAATTTGAACTACGGATTTGGCATCCAGAGGCACAGAGTTTAAATCATACGTCAGAAGATAAACCAGAACTTGGTAACATTCTTGTTACTTTTTGGACTACAACCCCCAGAATCTCCTAGGGTCATCAGTCTGGTGACCGGCATCTCCAGTGAGGTATTGGCAAATCTTCTAGGAAATAGTTCCCCTTTTCTGGTGAAGGCAATACTGAGCTACAGTATATCACAGAAGTGAGTACACCTCCTCACATTTCATAAATATTTTAGTATATCTTTTCATGTGACAACACTGAAGAAATGACACTTGGCTACAATATAAAGCAGTAAGTATACAGCTTGTATAATACTGTAAGTGTGCTGTCCCCTAAAGTAACGCAACACACAGCCATTAATGTCTAAACCGCTGGCAACAAAAGTGAGTACACCGCTAAGTGACAATGTCCAAATTGGGCACCAAGTATCTATATTTTGTATGGCCACCATTATTTTCCAGCGCTGCCTTAACCCTGTTGGGCATAGCGTTCACCAGAGCTTCACAGGTTGCCACTGGAGTCCTCTTCCACTCCTCCATGATGACATCACAGAGCTGGTGGATGTTAGAGACCTTGAACACCTCCACCTTCCATTTCAGGATGCCCCACAGATGCTCAATAGGGTTTAGGGTTTAGGTCTGGAGACATGCTTGGCCAATCCATCACCCTTACCCTTGGCTTCTTTAGCAAGGCAGTAGCCATTTTGGAGGTGTGTTTGCTGGCAGCACTCATACGTCTGTTTCCCAAAGCCAACCTCTGGATGTGATGCTGAGCACAGGCACTCAACTTCTTTGGTCGACCATGGCAAGGCCTATTCTGAGTGGAACCTGTCCTGTTAAACCGCTGTATGGTCTTGGCCACTGTGCTGCAGCTCAATTTCAGGGTTTTGGCAATCTTCTTGCAGCCTAGGCCATCTTTATGTGGAGCAACAATTCGTTTTTTCAGATCCTCAGATAGTTTATTATCATGAGGTGCCATGACCAGTCTGAGAGAGTGAGAGCGATAACACCTGCTCCCACTTCACACCTGAGACTGGTGACACTAACGGGTCTCATGACACCAGGGAGGGAAAACGGCTACTTTTGCCCAATTTGGACATTGTCACTTAGGGGTATACTATACTCCCTTTTGTTGCCAGCGGTTTAGACATTAATGGTTGTGTGTTCCATTATTTTGAGGGGACGGCACATTTACACTGCTATACAAGCTGTATACTCACTGCTTTATATTGTAGTAAAGTGTACAAGTGTCATTTCTTCAGTGTTGTCACATGCAAAGATATACTAAAATATTTATGAAATGTGAAGGTGTGTACTCACTTCTGTGATATACTGTATATGGACCAATGTTTGAATGACTCTCAAGCAAATTTCTAGGTAGTTGAAACTGAAACAGCTGTCAGAATCTGAATTCAAGTGGACAACTGCAGCACCATAGAAAAACAGGTGTCTTCAGGTAGTAGCAGGCATGGAAACCGGAAAGCAGGATCCTTCGGTTCCTTGAATAGGAGAGAGGCAGAAAATAAATCCATCCAAGCAAGCAAGCAATACAAAGTATTGGCCAAAATTTGTTAATGAGACTTATAAAGCGTATGGCTGGTAACATAATCAGTCACAGCTTTTTTATTTTTATTATTTCAAAAGTAAAACAAACTTAACAAGAACAAAATGACTGAGAAGGCAATACAATGGAACAAGATACAGAAGCAAAGTAGTAATCTCAAAAAGGAAAAGGAAAAGAGAAAAGAAAAGAGAAAGAAGGGGGGAAGAAGGAAGGAAAAGATACTGAGATCTGATATTTAAAATTGTATCTGCACATCATTGTTCTCTGTAGATCATGCATTCATATTTGTTTATTTATTTGGCTTATATACTGCCCCTCTGCTGGACACACCAATATGGGTGGTTTGCAAATTAAAAATATGTCAATACTGTTGTAGCGCTCTCCATCCATCAAGTTATTGGGTATGGGCATTTGTCTTTCCAACCTGTATATGCTTCTTTGCAACACTGAGAACACTGAGTCAACACTGAGTCAAATCATCTCAATGGCAGTAACTTTTGGAAAATCAGAAATGCTTAGTTTACAAAAATGGCTTATGACATTGTCAGCCTTACATGGTGTAAGTTATGCTGCTGGTTTTTAGCCATTGTATAATTTGCAAACTAGCAAAACAGTACAGTAATAGTGGAACAGTTTGAATTACATTTTCAAAATGATGCATATGGAAATCAGTTTTATCATGTATTCCATTTATACCCCACCTTTCCTCCGCAAAGTAGCACCCAGGGCTGTTTCCAGTCTCTATAAAACTATTTTTAAAAAAGAAAGAAAGAAACCAATTTTACCACAAAATCTTTAGAATAAAATAAAACCAACACAACCATAAAAACCAATTAAGTGCAGAGCTAAAGCACAGTAAATTAAAAATTGGCTGAAATCTTGTTGCACAGTTATGCAAACAACGTAACTTTTAGATGCCAACTGCTGTAAATTTTTAAAAAATCTTGATAGATATAATCTGTTACACATTGAGACACATGACTCAGTATGCAAAAGATAGTGTTTGTGAAGGTTTCGTAATTTAATAGCAGTTTGCTTCCAAAAGTAATGTTGCTTGCATAACTACACAACAGGATTTCAGCCACTATGTGCCAGTTTTGTTATTCTAAAAATGTCTTTTTACACTATTCTGAATAGCAGTGAGAATAATAATTGACTGCAGTTCTGAAAGGGGGGCATGACACAAGAGGAGCAACACACAGGAGAAAGCCCTCTCCTGTGTGTCTACTATGGTGGCCTCTACAAATGTAGCTATTGAAGGCTTCTCTTGAAAATCCTGACATCTGAACATGTTCCTAATGAGCTAGATAGTTGAGATAAGCAGGGTATGAGCAATTTTAGGGATTTAAAGGTTAAAATAAATATCTTAAATTGGGTGTTAAAATGAAAACAAAAGTATTGTGGGTGAAGTTCACAACTCATGGCGAAATGTTTTGCTCTGTATCCAAGAAAGTGAATTTTGATCCATGAAAGCTCCAGTGGAGTACACCTGTTAGTGCACCATACTTTTTAATATTAGATACACCAGTTTGAATTTGATGTGTCCTTTTGGCAAAAAAAGGGGGCCAAGATCCAGGAGAGTGCAAAGGATGAATTTCAGCACCAGCAAAGTATCTGTCTTTTTCCAGCACAGCTATTAAAGGTACAGAAGCACTGTCCTCTTTTGTACCTGCCTACCCTGCTTTGACCCCTCTTAACAATGTCTGTTTGTCCAGCTGTATTTAGACAAATCCAGCTGCCAGAGAGTGCTTGGAACACAGCAAAAAGATACAGCGGGATCAAAGCTGTCATTACAAGAATTGAGAAGGAGAGTAATTTGCAAGTGCAAAACGTATCAAAGAAGAGTTCGCCCAGCTTTGACATTTTTGAACTGAAACCAGCATCTGGTAAATTTAGGCCACTAAGCCAAATCAGTTCATAGTACATGATGTGCAACACAAGCCCTCACATGTTTACTCAGAAATAAGCCCCTTTGTTCTCAGTGGGGTTTTCTCCTAGGGGTGTGTGCCCAGGAGTTCAGTCTTGTGGTTCATACATATCTAAGTTTTTGACTTACATCAACGGTTCTACTCTGCTGCTCTTTGTATAGATCCAATCCAGAGCAAGCTGACCCCCTCCGAGACAGAGTGCGCAGACATCTCCAATTTCCATCCAATCATACAGTGCTGATCCTGCATGCAAAGGTGGCTCAGAAATCGTATGGCAATGAAAAAAGGTAGGAAATCATCTTTAGCTTTCTGAATGCCACAGAGGTCTCTGCAGTAGAGAAACAACACAGATGTGTATGTGTACATACGTACATGCATTGAACATGAAGTGCTTTGTGTATCTCTTCATTTTTCCAGTTAATTTATGCCCACATCTGTTTTCCCAAATAGCTGAATGCCTTTCCTTACATTCCTTACACTAACTTCCCATTATCTCACAAGCGCATGAGGCTGTCCAGATGTTAGTCCACAGTCCTCATCAGCCATCCACAAATCACAAGAAGAAGAAACTGTGGGAGGTGCAGACCCTCAGCATCAGGAGGACCACGAGAGAGAGAGAGAGAGAGAGAGAGAGAGAGAGAGCAGAAATTTCTGGCTCCATCAGGACAACAGAAGCACAGTCATACCTCAGGTGTCACGTTATCAGTTGATGCTTGTTGGTGACACTGTGATGACCTGAAAGGGATTCTTGTTTATTTTGGTAGATCTTAAAAGCAACACTTTCTGGGATTTTTGACTCCCAGGATCTCCCAACCATTATGACCAGTGTCTGTGCTTAGTGGGAAATCTGAGGTGTCAAAAAAGAGTGACTTTTCCACATTCTCTTTTTTTGCATGCAAAACAGGTTTTTTTGTGCTTGAGTGAGAACCTGGCAGTATTGCTTTCATGAATGGCATTAGTCAGTCCAAAAGCATTGGTTGGAAAGAGGGTTTTTTGCTTACCTCTGCCTGGGGAAGAAGAAGTCACCCAGAGTTTTCTGTGCCATCACAGGGTGAGTCCTGATTTCCAGTTGGAGCTGGTACCTGGTAGATGGATAAAAAGTAGTTGCTCAGCTGAAATGAAGAAGTTTCAGGCGTCTTCTCCAGGGTGGTTTTCACGTCTTCTTTAGCACATGAGAACCCTCCTGAAAGACCTGTGTGCACAAATTGCTCTGGAGTCCTGCCTTATTTCTTGATGGGATCAAAATTTTCCTGGTGCTATTGTTGTCTCATATGTTATAATTGTCTTTGGTCAGCTTGTCCAGCCATGCAACTTGCCAAACACAAAACAAATCCCAAACAACTCATTCATGTTGCTTTTGGACTAACCACTGCAGCTGCCCTGATCAAACTGTTTGGGGAACTGCGGAAGCCACCTACCTTTTCTGTCAGGAGATGAGTGATGGTCACTCCCAGCACCTTTTGTAACAATTCAGAACACCCTGGTTGGTGCCTGATGTCCAAAAAGAAAGAACACTTTTTGGCTATGTGAGAATTTGGAGAAAAACATTGTTCAGAAGGATAGATTTTCTTCCTTGATGAGGACAGAACTTGGAATGTTACATTTTTAAAGGAACTCACTGCATTGTGTGTTCTTTCCTGGCATAGTGCCATCATCTGCCATTATTGTGATCTTGTTGTACAAGTAATTTTTTACATTGCATATAAATAAAACATTGTGTTATTACCAGCAGGACAGGAAAATACAAAGACACCCTGGTTCCTGCTATGGACCAATTCTTCTTTTGCATCTTGGCAATATTTATAAAAAGATAACTTTCCTGGTCATGTAGGACTGATAAGAGTAATAACATAAAACATGGAGGGGAAAGCCTCTAAAAATGCCTTAAATTCCCCTTAAAGTAACTTTTGAAAACAACTAGATATAATTTGTTAACAACCTAAAAGGTCATTTTGTAAATAATACAGTAGGACCCTCTTATCCACAGGATCAGTATCCACTGATTCATTTATCCATATTCTGAAAATATTAAAAATATTTTTAAAAATCCAGAAAAAATATTTTCATATGTATTACCAGAACCAGACATAGCATAGTCTCTGGCCCTGTCTAATGGCTAGTTTTAGTAATTCATGTGAAAATAATTTTGTTCTACTTTTTTTTCTTTTACCATGCTTTCCCAATGACTGACAGACAGACAGACAGACAGACAGACAGACAGACAGACAGACAGACAGATAGATAGATAGATAGATAGATAGATAGATAGTGTTTGCTGTTATCCCCAGCAGATATGAATGTCCTACAGTAATTACATTACTTGGTACCCAATAAGAAACTAGTTACAGGTAACTTGCTACCCAATAAGAAACTAGTTACAGGTAACTTGCTACCCAATAAGAAACTAGTTATAGGTGACTTCCAAGGTGTGAGAGAAGATGATTTGATATTGTTTTTTTTTTTAACTAGAACTCCCAGAATTTAATGAGCTTGAGTCCAAAAATTAAGTTCCCAAGCTTGGGTGTTACTTTGCTACGTGAACACGTTGACTGATCTTTTTTCCACCACAGTATTCAAACTCAAGCTGCCTATTCCTCTTATCCTACTATCCCCTTTCCCTGTAAAACAGAAGCACTAGAATGTCCCAGAAGCTGGTTTAGATCACAGGTGAAGAGATCTATCAGTCACCTTTTTTTTTCTCCTGCAGACAAAAAGTATGTCCAATTGCCACATGTTTTGAAAGGTGGTATAATTCCAAGCTTTTTTGGTTACTTGTGCTCTAACACAAAGTGTCTTTAAACACTGGATTTTTTTTGTTGTTTTCTTTTGGCCAAATAGTAGGAGAAATCAGTTAACAATTGGCCCTAAATCTGCAAGTTAAAGTTTGAATGAGTCAACGTAAGTCCTACTATGCAACTAATTTCTTCAAAAATATTGCTGTGGCTCAGGAGCGTGAAACCACACATTCTGATTCCCCCCCCCCTTATAACTAATGTTTTATGTAGTACCAATGCAGCATGAATCCCACCCATTCACATTAATTTAAAAACAGTGGAAACCCAAATAAAATACAGGAAAAGCATGTTTCTAAATCTTTGGACCTCAGTTTATTTGTGTTGGTCAAAGGATCTGGCTGTGAATGTAAACTCTGTTCTCAACCTGTTGAGACTTCAGCATTCCAGTCTGAGAAAGTCAGAGGGACAAGTTCTCCTTCTGGTCAAAGAGAAATGAAGAAATGAGCAATTTCCTCCTGTATAATTTCCACCATCTACTATGGGGCAAACCTGTTAGCTTATGGAGCCCCTGAACAATCTGGCTTGAGACAGTTGTTCAGAGTGGCATAATGGCAAAGGATACCTTTACCTGGTTCTTGTTGTTAACGTGCTGTAAAGTCAGAACCAACTTATAGCAACCTTAATAGGGCTTTCAAGGTAAGTAAGATATTTAAGAAGTGGTTTCTCCAGTTCCACACCCTCAGTGAGTTTCCATGGCTGAATGGGGATTCAAATCCTGGTTTCCTACTCTATCCACTACACCACACTGGATACCCAGTTCAAAGCAGATTTGACAGATGGTTGTCTGATTTTCTCCTCAAGGCCTCCAGCGTTGGAGCAATTGCCACCTGCCAGGGGTAATTGGCAGGGATGTTGGCAAGTCTTTGAGTCTGGGTGCCAAGTCTGGGTCCGAGTCCAAGTCTGAATCTTTGGTACCAAGTTCCAAGTCTGAGCCTGAGTTTTTAGTCCCAAGGCTCAAGTCCAGGTCTGAGTCTTTGGTACCAAGTCCCAAGCCCCAAATCTGAGTCCCTATGAAAAACAAGCTTTTCTTCCTAGGAAAAGGGGTGAGTGTGTTTCTGAGTCATGAGTCAAGTCCAAGTCACTGAAAAGAAAAACTTGAGTCAAGTCACTGATGCAACTTGAATCTGACTTGACACTGAGTCCCATGACTGAAATCCCCATCCCTGGTAATTGGGTTCCATTGTTGTACTGCTCTAACAGTTAAGACATTTTTCTGGATATTCAACCAAAATGTGGCTTCCTGTTAATTTAAGCCCATTATCATGTGCCCTGCATGGTGGGATGATCAAGAACAAATCCTGCCCCCTCCTCAGTATGACAATCTTTCAAGCTTTTGAAAAGTGTTATCATATCTCCCCCTCAGTCTCCTTTTCTCAAGGCCAAACATGCCCAGTTCTTTCATTGTTTTCTCATAGGGCTTGGTTTCCTGATCATCCTTATTGCCCCTCTCTGAACTTTTTCCAGTCTGTCAACATCCTTCTTAATGTGCAGTGCCCAGAATTGGCTTCCTGAGATGCTAGACCTTTGCTGTGTTCCAGGTCGGAACTTCTGCATGAAACAGCTACATTTGTAAAAGGTGCTATAAGTTGACACTCTTGATCATAGAAAATCCACTAGTGTTATTTTGCTTGCATTAGTGATTCTCCCATTGTTCAGCAAAATTCACTAGCAATGTATTTTTTTTCCAATAATAGGAATGTTGCACTTTTTTTACAGTAATACTCCTGTCAGCCTTTAGGAAGATTACTCTTTTGGACTTCAATTCCAAGAACTTCCAGCTGGCATGAAACAAAATATTTGCTTTTCTCATCAGGTTTTTCTGCCCACCACCTTGCGTGTACCTCACTGGACCAGGCTGGAAACAAAAGAAAGAAGAGATCAAAGGTATAATCCAGCGGGAAAACATAAGAATAGAATTGCACAGGACACATTTCTGCCTCCAGTGACAGAACCTAGGTTTTCAGAAGAAGAAGCAATAGAGATATGCCTTATCTAGAAGAACTGATTCATTTCAGCCACACTGGCCACACTGATGCTAGCTGTAGCTGGGTTTAATTCCAAAGGAACAGAATTAAATTGAGGAGGTTATGTGGGAGAACTTCTAGGATGTCTCTTGAGAGCTAAATGTCCTCAGGGATAATCTGTCCATGGAGAGAGGAGAGAGCCAGAGCTTAAGATAGGCGATGTCACCCCATTTCTCTCTCTATTTCCACCACCATCTTCTTTACTCTCTGCCACCTCCTTTTACCCCCTCTTATATGCTGCCTGCCCAACAGGTTGCTAGGGAAAGGAGAGATCCCTCCCGGGGAGACTTGAACTGATTACTTGCAGAAGGCTTTTGTAATTTGACCCACCCCAGCTCCACACCAAAGCAGGTCAAGAAGAAGGGAAACATCTTCTGGGCCTTGACTATGCAATTCTGTCACCCTACAAGAGGCTGGGAAACAAGGCGTTGGAAGAGGTTCCTGTGCAGCAGAGTCAGAATTACATAGTCATCTTTAAGCTTCATAAGACAGGGGACGCCTGTGTCCCTTTGGGCTCCTGCTTCACAAGGCTTAGCCAAGAGCAGTTGCTTCTTGGCCTTATCTGATATAGCCAAATATACTTTCTCCCCCACTGCACTATCACAAGTTGGTCAGGAAATGCCCTTATACCCTGTGTGGTTATCAGCAGTGGCTAAATGGCCCAGGTATAAATCAGACCCTCACCTCTGCCAGTAACTCACTCAATGGCCTTAGGCAAGCTTTTCTCTTTCAGGCTCAGCCTCTCCAGCTGCAGTCTATGGAATAATAATGATATCTTGATGTAGGGATTGTAAGGATTATGACAGAGTGATGCATATAAAATGCTCTGAGTACCTGAAAGCACTATACAAATATCAACTTCATGATCACAATCATCATCATCATTGCCCTTTTGCTTATTGCTGCTTTGCCCCACTAGGCATGTGATGGCCAGATAATGTTGAACTTCAGCTTATATCAGCCCTAGCTGTGAGCAATTGGTGGACTGGGATGGAGGGACACCTCACCAAAATTTCTGGGGAACATCCCTCTTGTCCTGATCCTGATCAATCACTGGCCTTCACTAATACAGCCAGTGGTGAAGGGCGGCAGGAGTTGTAGTCTGGCAACATCTCAAGGGTGACACGTTGGCTGTCTATCCCTCATACATGTAGTACCACAGCTAATACTTCCTTTGTTCAGCCTAAGGCTATCTCCGGTTTCCTACTCAGGACCAAAATAGACAGATTTGGCTTTGCCTTTGGAAGCAATAAGAGACCGATTCCTTTGGAGACCACCTTCAAAGCTATTCTGTTTGCAAAATCAGCCTGTAAGCAGAGCTCATTGTTCTTTCTCAATGGCTGTTGCTAAATAAAAGCTAATTTGCAGCTTCCAAAAAAAGTAAAGAAATTCACAAAAGAAACTTGCACATTCTTCACTGCTTAAGACAGCTCCGCTTCTAGTTCTAAAGCCCCTCTTTTAGTTTTGGCCAGGTCATGAAGAAAGTCAAGGGGAGATGTGTCTCCTTAAATCACGATTTACTTTGGCCTCTGCCAAAGTAATAGATGTGACATTCTTAACTACAGTGGGCATGGAGTATCCACACCCAACTAGTAGGATGAAAAAAAACCCACCATAAAGATCAGAGTAGTTGGGCTGCAGATGGGGCTTCCAGCTACAGGAAATGTGTTCCAACCACAAGGAGAGTTTTACAGTATCACGAATTGCTGACACATCAAAGGGCAGAAGTAGGTGCCAGTATTTCTTCTAAAAAAGAGAGATGTGGGTAGCATTGCTTTATTGAGAAACAGGACCTCAGTGCCTTCTGAGGTGAGGAATAAAGGCTACGATGTTCTGATCACAAAGACACTTCAAAATTCTTGGGGAGCTTGTGGATATACATTATCTGGTAGCAAATCAACCACAAGATTGGGTAATAACTTTACTGGGCCACTAGAATACAATTTAAAAGATGAGCTTCCTAAAGCAAAGCAAAATCAAAGTGTTCTGCTTATATGCCACCCCACAGTGCTTAAAGCACTTTTGGGCCAGTTTGCAATTTAATTATGCAGGCTACACATTGGACCCCCAGTCAGCTGGATATTCAGTTTACCAAACTCAGAAGGATAGGATGCTGAACCAACCTTGAGACGGCTATCTAAATCTGCTGAGATCGAATGCAGATTGTGAGCAGAGTTTTCACTGCAGTACTGCAGTTTAACCACTGTGCTGCAAAGCTCCTTTCAAGCTGTCATCAGGTTGGGCATTACAGAATTTGGGGTGGGAGAAGAAGGAGATCATGGACCACAATACTGGGTTTGTCCCCTGCTTTGTCTTAGTAGAAAAGTACACACTGGTTCACTAGGTATATCCCCGTTTTGAGTGCCACAATGGAAGAAAGGTGACATATAAACAAATAATTCCCGTAGTTTCTTGAATGTTTCACACATTACAGTGGAAGGATGGAAAGAGAGCCCAGGAGTAAGTGACATTCAGGCTTTTGACAATTCCAGGAGTTGTTATGATATCTCACCTCTTCTTGCTTTTCTAGCCAAAAATCTAACAGAGACCAGTTCCAAGGTTTGTGGGTATATAGGACTTGACAGCCTGGCTAGCAGTCAGGTAGAGACCCAGAAGTTAATCTTTGAGGAGCAGCCAGATTCCAAGGTAAGTTGCATACTGTACAGTGACTGTTCAAATGGGAGAAATAAATGTTATAATATAAAATCTAGTTCTGGATTTCAAAATGAGTGAGCCTTCCGATCTTCCAGATGGAGTTGGGGAAGTGAGTTTGTCAAGAATGAGAACGTTTATGAGTCTTAGTTCTGTCCACAATTGAGGGTTTGTGTGCTCATTCTTTCTTTTAAGCTAGTTATGGCTTTTGTTATTCTTTACTGCTAAGTTCAGTAATTGAGGGCATGATCCAATCAAATAAATTTATTTCAGTGGAAGAGCAAAGCATACACATACATAAGCTGTTTAAATCAGTAGGACATTGGTTGGATTGTGTCCATCCTGTCCTACTTACACAGTTTTAAAAAGTATTTTATATTCAGTAAATTGCTGTGAATTGTCACATCATGCATAGTAGAAATTGTCGGTTGTATAATGGTAGGCACTGAAACAAGCCCAAAGCAGACTTGCTGACATTGACCATTGTGTGAGTTTCGCGGTGAGCACTGAAACAAGTAAAAGCCGAACTATCTACTGGAGATGGTTGTTCTGGGTTTTTCGGGCTCTTTGGCCGTGTTCTGAAGGTTGTTCTTCCTGACGTTTCACCAGTCTCTGTGGCCAGCATCTTCAGAGGACAGCAACCTGTGCTGTCCTCTGAAGATGCCGGCCACAGAGACCGGTGAAACGTCAGGAAGAACAACCTTCAGAACATGGCCAAAGAGCCCGAAAAACCCAGAACAACCATTAGATCCCGGCCGTGAAAGCCTTTGCAAATATATCTACTGGAGACATTTCTCAAGAAAACAGTGTACAAAAGGAGATAACTCACTTAACTGCATGGAGTTCGATTCCCCACTGTTCTTCCCGGGGAAGAGCTAGCATGTGTGACTTCAGCGAAGCTACCCAGTCCCTGAGCAACACCAGAAAAAGGGAAGGTTAAATGTCTTCTGAGTACTTTATACCTAGAAAGCCCTGAGAAATTGGCTTGATGACATATAATTATATAATCAAATATAAATATTGCTCATTCTCATCTGGAGTATAGAGGTAATATACCATCCTTTTTAACTACCCTTTCATGATCCTTTTAACCATCTTCATAGCCATCTGTTTTAATTTATCCTGCTGGTTATTGTATTCATTTGAATGTATATATTATTTTACTTTTGCCGTGTTTTGATATTGTGTTGTTTATCTTGTTGTTAGCCACCCAGAGTGACCTGGCTGCCTGATGGTGCGGGGAATAAATAAATAAATAAATAAATAAATAAATAAATAAATAAATAAATAAATAAATAAATAAATAAATAAATAAATAAATAAATAAATAAATAAATAAATTAAATTAAATTAAATTAAATTAAATTAAATTAAATTAAATTAAATTAAATAAATTAAATAAATAAATAAATGTGTTAGGGGCATCATGAAGATTCATAAATTTTCATATTCTTGACCAAAAAAAATAAATAAAAATAAAAATAAAGGAATGGGGGGGTGCCTTGGCATAAGAAGACACCTTTCTGAGAAAAACTGTCAACTGCTGCAGGATTTTTCACTCGTGCATGAGAATGAAAAACAAGGGAGCAGCAGTATTAGTGAAAAAAAGTGGGATGTACCAAACCCCTTATATTTTGCACACACAAATTGTATTTGTGTAGTAAACCTTGTATTTTTCACAGGTTTCTTCTGCAAAAAGAACCCTTTTGAAATTATTACCACCTGGAGAAAAAAATAAACAAAAAATAAAATAAAAAATGTGTTCCCATATTTGCTTAGAAGGCTATTATACATGAGGAGGAAGGGTAGATTAAGAGTTCCACTTTCCACATGCATTAATTGGCACTGCATCTGAATGAGACCATCAGTACATGACTGCTGTGATTCAGATTACACATGCCATGATAGAATCCAGCCAAAGTGATCTGCATTAGTGCAACAGGCTATAGTCGGAAATATACCTCTCCATCTATCATGCAGTGTGAAGGAATGCTAGCTCAGAATCAAACGAGATAGCTCAATAAATCATAGTTTGGAAAAGTTACTTTTTGTATTATAACTCCCAGAATCTCTAGCCCACATCGCTCTTATAGGAGTAGTAACTAGGAAAAACAGAAGTTATTTCCAAACTTCTGCCTCTAGGCTAACAACTTTTCTGACCAGAGCAGGTGGAGACAGTGAATTTCACCCTTTCTTCCCATCATAATAGGGCTGAAATACTTTTTTTTGAAACTGTTGTTTGTATTGGGAGGAAACCCCAGAGCAAACAAGAGATCCCAAGAGGAAGATTTGCTTAGGACTACAGCCAGAAGAGAAGAATTTAAATCCCCTTTCCAACTGCTGTGACCATGCTAACTATCATCCTCTCAAGGCTATAATTTGCATTTTTAAATGTGCACATTAAATATGGAAGGGCATTTAAGGCATTTCTACTATGACCCTCTATAACATTAGGCTATTTTGGCAATGTTGTTGTTGTTGTCATTGTTGTCTTTGTCGTTATTATTATTCATTTGTTGTTGTTACATGATGTCAAGTCACCTTTAACTTATGGCAACTCTATAAATGACTGGCCTCCAAAACATCCTGTCATCAATAGCCATGCTTAAGTCTTGCAAACCCAAGTCTGTTACTCCCTTAATGGAATCTCGTATTCAGTCTTCCTCTTTCTGTGCAAAATGCACACCTCTGCACAACTGGATTTTTGTTAGTGGATAGGTGCTAGCATTGAGACCTAGCCACTCAAGAAGCAATTGCCACCTGAACGTGGCTGTTTAAGGTAAATTAATGAGAGACCTAAAGTGAAAACACAAAATACTTTTAGAACTGATGCATTGCTTCATCTCCCAGCTCTAGTGTTTCATGGTCATTTTTGGGAGCTGGGGAGGTGGAGAGACATAGGGGGCATGGAGGAAGGTGAACAGCATGGAGAATCAGGCAAAGAAGATGAGATGGCAGCGCAGTGGGATTATGAAGCAACGTTGCTCTTGCCTCCCCCTTATGTCAGCAGGAGGCTGAACAAAAGAAATTTTGTCGGTGGATTTGGGAAGTGGTAATTTTTTCTTCACAGAAGTATAAGAATAGTGAAATAATATGCTTCTTTTCGTCCGGTTGGATGAGCCCTATTTCTAAACAAGCCAGTATGGCTCAAAAACAAGAAACAGGCAACCAGCCAAGCTGTTTCTGCTGTACCTTCTAAATTCAGAGAAAAATGGCTGAGCTGTCCAATGAAAATGCTTTTCCAGATGGACCCTGTGATCTGACATGAAATCTGGATGTGCTGGAGAAACCTAAGACACAGTGGTAGCCTTTTCCACCCTTACTAGTTCTGATTCTTTATGAGTGGAAGAAAAAAAAACTTAGCCATATGGTACACGAGTAAAATAAAATACATCAGCCACCAAAATATTTTTTGAGAGAAACAGAGAGAAACAAGTAAGCTTTCAAATCCTTCAGGATTCTTTGCCCATTCTGTGACCACCAACAAATGATTCTGAAGGACTTGATAGCTTGGAGTTTCCCCCCCCCCGCCCTTTCCATTTTTATAAATATGTTTTGGTGTCCAATGAAGCCATTATTTAATTCTATTTTTTTATTTTAAGGATGGAGCCTCTCTGGAACCAATCTACCAGTATATTACCATCAGGTTAAAATAAAAGGCAGTCAGCTTCTATAAATGAATATATTATTTCTTTGGGACACCAAATGATTTACCGTTGGTATAAACCTGCCATTGGGTAAACAACAAATGTGACATCTTAATGTGGCTTTCACCAAGAGACAGCTGAAATAGTGTGCTTGGTGTCAGGGATTATCATACCCCAGGGAGATCGGCTAGTGCCCTGAATGGGAGGAGGCAACTCCCATCTTGAATTGTAAACTTCTAATGACTTGACAGCAGGAAGCTGTCTCATGGCTCCAGTCCATACTGCTCAAGAGAATAACAGACCTTTGATTTTAGCCCTGGGTTGCTTGAACACCCAAGTAATGGAAACTTACAAGAAGCCTGTCCTTAGACAGACAGTCTGTGCTGGGATAAAGTCTGGTCTAGGATCATCCAACAAATAATGCATGGCAATATACATGAAATGAAACTGAGACACTTGTGAGGGAAAACCCATTATGGGAACCTCCTACCCACACGAAGAGATGGCAATTTCCTTCTCATGCAGACTTCAGGCACTGCCACTAGCTTGGTTCTGTTATGCCCCAACTGGGAATTTTGTTATTTTTTATACTGTCCCTGAGGTTTGCAGCTGTATCCATTTTAATTTCCCACCTATTAATCTTCTAGCAACTGATCAGGCCTTGCTATTGCCATGCTTTGGTTCCGAAGGGGAAAAAAAACCTCTAGCCTTGTTTTCTTTAATCTGGTTTTACAGCAGCCATCTAGCATTTCAGTTTAATCTCATTTTATGTCTTTTTGCCTCAAGTATTTCATCTTATTCATTGCTATTGGAGTTTTGTTTTGAATAAAGCAAAGACTTGAAAGTGTGCATTGGATTGTGAGTTAAGCTGTACAGGTAGACGCAGATGAACAGTTGCCTCTTTTCCAGCACTGATCCTGACAGCAGCTGGGTGTTCATATTGTGGTGAATCTTGAAACCTCTCATGGAAGTGTTAGAGGATACTCCAGTTAAGGAGCTAGAGAAGAACAGTATTGTGTTTCTCCCAGCAAGAACAGTCCAGCAGTGCCCTGGATCCGGCTTGATATTAAGTCTAGTGCCACCATGTAACTGAACGGTGTAATTGCACTATCCATGCACATCTGCTCAACCATTTCCAAAAGGTTCCTTTCTTTTGCCTTCATTTTCCAGCACTTGGAGGTTCTGTTGGATTTCAGGTGAGTCTGCTCACTCTTCCACAGCTCCTACGTCTGTCTTGCAGCAACCAGAAAATGTCAAACTCTCAGGAACTTCAAAGAAACCCGTCTCTCTTCATTGCTACCTTTGTCTTTCAGCAGCTGGCTCTCTCTGTGGATGGGGACCTGCCAGGGATTAGACAGCTGTCGGGATCCGCTGATGAACATTGATACTATTTGCTTCCAAGTGAAAATGCCTTCTTTTGTTGACAGATAGCTGGCTAAAGGGGGGGGGGACTCCCTCCCAAACAATCCCCAAAGATCAAGAGTAAGAGTGCTAGCTTGGCACCATTTTACAGAACTGAAATGTCTGTGGCATTTTCACAGGTCTTGTAGGAATGTAGGAACCAGAAAAAGGCCAGCAAAGTTACAGAAAGAACCATTGTGTTTCCAGTGCCTAACTCATTGTGAAAGCAACAGCTATCAGAACAGAGGGAGCGCCAAGATGACGGGGAGCTGTAAACCTAGGCGATCCCCTGTGCTATTCGGAGTAAATTGCAAGTGATTGTTCATTTCCATTTGGATTTCTCTAACCCCAACATAAATAAAGCCTTCACCATCCCCAAATTTTTCATTCCACCTGTAATAACATCTCTAATCGCATTCCCCTCAAAGGGATTTGAATGGGGGCCATTATGAGCTGTGTTGTTCCACATTTCATTCTCATCGGCAACAAGCAGAGCTAGTGGTAGCTCATGGTGATGCTATTCCCCAGGAAGGCCAATTTGTTTTCCTTTGCATTGATGCTAGTGTCAAAAGGATGCCCTACAATTTGTTTCTTTATATATCTTGCCTGAAGATTCAATTTTCTCCTGTACTTATTACATTTTGCTCAAAGAATTTTGCTGCTTCGTTTCTGGAGTTTAAAAGAAGCCAATGAAAGAGAAATGAAAGATCCCCAAATAGGCTTTCCCTTTTGTGTAGAACAAAAAGTGAAAAAAAATTAAAGAATGATTCTTTGGAAGAACATGAAACGAAAAAACCCCACAACATTTGTTGCTATGCACATCCCTACTATGCATGGGATTTTTGGAAGTCATGGACGGCATCTCCAGAAGTCTTCAATAATTCCCCTAGCCAGACTTTCCAGGGCTTTAATCAAGAAATCAAAGTCCTTAGGGATGTTTGCAAGTGCTAATGAATTTGGGCTCCAGCATCCATTTTTGTCCTGTGCGGGAAACAGGAGAAATGGTTGACAGAGCTAAGCTCAGTGAGCATTGCAAAGCACCATCAGTGTGTTAGTCTTACCCATTAAGCTCTGCACCAGAAGCCTCACAAAAAACACCTACCAGACTCATAGCCACCTGTAGCTCCCATAGAGTCAAAAGAAATAAGAGCCGTAATGGGTGATCAACTGTTAAAATCATTAAAAATGGGCAAGAAGCAAAAGCAAAAAGTTACAAAAGAAAAGTGAGAATCCTGAATAAGAAAATCATCATATCTGTCGCAAAGAAATAAGAGAAAAAAGTTAAAAGGCAAAACAAAAGATATCTTATAGAAGATTTTTTTAAAAAAAATCAAAGGAAAATTTTAACCAGGGTTAGAGATGTCGAAAGCTCAGCAAGAAGATATATGATCTGATCAGAATAAAATAAAGAAAAGATGGAAATAATATATTGAAGAAATGTACAGAAGAGATATAAGATGACATTCTTCCAAGAAGAGCCTTTTGATGAAGAACTTATTACTTTAGAAAGCAAAGTGAAAGCTGCTTTCAAATAATTGGAAGAAATTAATCACCAGGAGTAGATGGGATACTAGTAGAATTGCTCTAAGCTACAGAGAATGAATGTATCAAGATCCTAACAAAACTATGCCACCAAATATCAACAAAGAAATAATAGTCCACAGCTGGAAATATTCAATATACGTTCTAGGCCCAAAGAAAATAGATGACAACATGTGCAATAACTATAGGACCATTGCATTAATTTCCCATGCAAGAAAAGTGATCTTCAAAATTTTACAACAAATACTTCTTCCATATATGGAATAGTACATGCCAGATGTTCAAAGTGGGTTCAGGAAAGGAAGAGGCTGTAGGGAACACATTGTAAGTATACATTGGCTCGTGGTGCAGTGGTTAAAACGCTGTACTGCAGCTAAAAACTGTGCTCACGACCTGGGGTTCAAATCCCAGGTAGCCGGCTCAAGGTTGACTCAGCCTTCCATCCTTCCGAGGTCGGTAAAATGAGTACCCAGCTTGCTGGGGGGGCAATGTGTAGCCTGTATAATTAAAAATTGTAAACCGCCTGGAGAGTGCTTGTAGCGCTATGGGGCGGTATATAAGTCCAATAAATAAATAAATAAATTAGAGCATAACAATGAATTGGGGGGTGTGGATCATGAAAAGCTATGATTCATTCTTAAAGAAATGGGTGAGCCAAGATATTTGGTTATCTTAAAGCATAAACTCTACTCACAACAAACAGATCCTGTTAGGACCGAATATGGAGAGACCACTGGTTTCAAACTGACAAAGGTGGCAGACAAGGATGTGTTTGTTTAGTTTATGGCTGAAATCCTGTTGCTTAGCATAGTAAGTCACACTATAATAGGCCCATTGAATCAAAGATTTGGTGAGTCAACTCTTCTATTAAGTTCCATTGATTCAAATGAGTCTATTCTAGCTGCAAGTTACATTATCATAAGTTATAATTACAGTGGGCCCATTTAAGCGTATGGTGGATTTGACCCATTAAATCCCCTCTGATGCAACAGTTCTACTCTAGAGTGACTTGTATACCAAGCAACAAGATTTCAGTCACTATACAGAACATATAATGGAAAAAATGAAGGACGGAAAATTGGTTAAAAAACCCCGCAATAATTTAAGATATGCAGATGACACCATATTCCTAGCAGAACATAGCTACAACTTGAAATGCTTGTTAATTAAAATGAAAGAAGAAAGTGCAAAACCAGGATTACAGTTGGACTTTTAAAATAAAAATACTACAGAAAATTATATGATGTTAATGTTGACAATGAAGAAACTGAAATTGTTAAAGATCATATATGCAGTTCAGCCATCAATCCAAATGGAGAATGCACTCAGTAAATCAGAAGAAGACTAAGACCTAGAAAGGGAAATATGAAGGAACTAAAGAAGATCATGAAGTGTAAAGATGTATTCCTTGAGAGACCAAGGCCAATCATCCACAAGGGTATTCCTGATGACAATGTGCAGGCATGAAAACTCAGCAGTGAAGAAAGCTGACACAAACAAAATTCATTCATTCAAAATGTATTGGAGAAGAGCTTTTCAGACACCACAGATCATGAGAAAGATAAATAAGTGGGTTCTGGATCAAATCAACCCTTAACACTCTCTAGAGGCTAAAATGATTAATTGAGGCTATTCTATGAGAAAACAAGACTCACTAGAAAAGACAATAATGGTAAGAAAAGTTGAAAGCAGCTGGGAAAAAAAAAAAGACCTTGCCTGAATTACATAAACTCAATAAAGGATGTTGCAGCATTTAGTTTGTAAAACCTAAGCAGAGCTACTAATGACATCACTTTTTAGAGACCATACGTTTATAGGGTCACCATAAGTCAGAAACAATTAGATGGTGCATGACAATAACAACTTTCTTTGATCAAATATGTCCCCCCCCCGGATTCTGAAACAGTAAGCACTACAAAACCCCTTTATTTCAGAGATGTCAGTGGGAAGATGTTAGAAACCAAAGGGAACAATATTTCCTTCATAAAATCTTAGACTCTGGAGGGGGAAAGGAGAAAAAAAAATCAGGTTTGGGTTTTTTTGCCAGCTACTATATGAAGCAGGGTAAAAGAAAATACACTTCTGTTTGAAGTGGATATTAACGTATACTTCTCACACATGACGGGATTTCAGATGGCACTTCCTCCAACAACCAATACAGTGTTGATATCATGAAAGAAACACTGCATTCTAGAAGGATTTTTTTTTCCAACCCCATGGCTTGGAAATCCCATCGTTCAGCTGCCTGCTAGCTATTTGGACCACCAATTTACAGCACTGACATTCTGTGGTCCGTGTATGATTTGCAAACATTGAGTTGCCTCGTAGTTAAAAATCTCCTGAGATATAAATGACATCCAGAATGAACTTTACCGATATGAGTGAAAATATTGCAACTGTTTCCCGTAGAATATTTCTTACCATTTTGAGTCTCCCATATGTCTCTTTTTTTTCTTAAAACATAATTTGTATATTGCCTGTATATACAAGATTGTATGTTGCAAGATTGGGCATTTAAGGGATGATCATACAGGCATATAGCTCCCATTTTAGACCACTTGTGGCATGGTTCGGTGTGAGCTATTTTCTAGTGATCACTTGACAGATGGGCCATAGCACTCCAGCTTGACCCTGATCCATGCCCAAGCTGGACCTTTTTTATATAGCAGTAGGAGGTACGACTTTTGGGTCCTGGAGCGATTCCCTATTAAATCCAAATGCTTTGCTTTAAGGGCGATCACTCCCAGCAAAGCGACCCTTTCTGGCGTGATCAGATGCACGCCTTTTCTGCCATGTGATCACACCTTTAGTTTTGATTTTGAAACTAATGCTTGATGTAGATTGAGGAGCAAAGAAAGTCCATCTTTGTTCGCTGCGATTTAAGGCGCAACTGTTTCAGAGGGATCAACAGGGCCATTTTTCGAGCACACCATGCTGCAGTGTCTCATAGTCAAAATTAGGCAAGGCCAACCCCATTACTAGAAATAAATATAGATAAGTATATGCTTGCTTGTGAGATGGTTTGTGGTGACATAAAACTTGCAGCTCATGTACATGGAAAAGGTAAAAGCAGGCACGGACAGCTGGGTGGCAGATTTTAGTGGTAAGTGGGAAGGAGATGACTTTTTGTTGCCAGGGTGAAGAACAAAAGGGTGCATGCTTAATCTTAGCTGGAAAGTCAATTAGAATTTACCTCAGCACTGGTGGTGGGCATGGGACAACCCCCTTCATTGATACTTCATTGATCAGGTGGATTCGGGCACCGAGCAGGGGGTTCAGAGGGAATGGTGGGAGTCTGCTACTACCTCCAGTATATTTTACCAGGAGCAGTTGCCTTATTCTACCTGCCTCAGCATTTCAGAGAATTCCCTTTTCAAATCATGCCAGCTGTGGTTTAGGACAAATTTTATAGCAAAGTGCCAGCCAGCAGACTAAGGTTATGTGTTTTGTGGCCAAAAATGACTGTTCAATGTCATATATTATATTTTATACAGCCCTCTGTACATTGAGCCCAGAGATATTTTTGAAACCTTTCCTGACTTATGAACATACAAGTGTTCCTGCAGAACTAGTTTGTGTTCTCTTGATTGATACTAATGCCTCTGAGACACAGAAAGTGGTTTTGTTTGCCTGGGAAAGAAAAATTAGAAAGAGCTAGCCAGATAAATTTAGTGTACACATTTTTTTATTTACAAGAAGAAAGAGGAAACACAGATTTAATCTATGTTACCTATTGCCCCCATGTGTCTTCTGCATTGATGCAGAATCCAAAATTTAAAATATTCATATCCCAGTCAGGATCTGTGGCATTTCTCATAGGTTTTAGCTAGATTACTAGCATGTGTTGAACAATTTGCATGCCCCCAGCCTCAATTTCTGGCCTCTTCAGTTTAAAATGACTCCAAACAGCATCAGTGTGAGAGATCTTTAGAAGCCACTGCCGGTTCAAGTAGACTGGGAATGGCTACCCTCAAGTCACAAACTTAAGAAATATGGTGAGCAGTAACATATTTCCATTTGAATTATTATATACTGTCTAATTATTATGGGTACATATATTAATTTAAATGAGCATATGTACATTTAATGCTTTCTGTGAAGAATGTCATCCTTTTCAGAAGAGGTAGCTATGTTAGTTTGTGCTAGTATGTCAGACAGGGAGAAGAAGACAAAAGGCTTAAAGACTAACTGCTATATTTTAATATGAGCTTTCGTGGACAAGTATGAAGAAGTGGACTTGTCCATTAAGATATAGCAGTTAGTCTTTAAGGTGCTACAATATTTTTGTCTTCTTTTTTTAAAAAAATTTTGTTTAGTTTTTGCTCGACATCCTGCTTTTCAGTGTCCCATGCCCTCTGTTTTAGTGATGTCCGTCTACCTTTTTGGTGATGGCTCAGTGGCCATCTTCTGCACTTGCCTCATTCTGTCTGAAGATAAGGCCACCCTGGCCACACCATCATGTGTCCTTCCTTGGCTAAGGAAATCAGCATAGGAAGACTTCCCTAATTCCCCACCCCACCCCGTCTACAGGCAGTCACGCCTACGCTCAAGGCAGCAAGCCCAATTTCCACCTCATGAAACTCACTTTCTTTAACTCAGGAATTCAGCTGTGCCAAAGCCCTATACATTTCAGATTCTGACAAGAGGAAACACTTCCGGCTGGTCCTGAAACTTTTCTTCAGCAATGGGCAGGAGATTGGCACTTTCCACAGCAAGCTTATTAAAGTCATCTCCAAACCTTCACAGAAGAAGCAGTCCTTGAAGAACACAGACTGTAAGTGCACGTGGGATGATGAGCGTTCCTACAGTGGTCACATGGAAACGAATGCAGGCTACAATACTTTTCATACTTGTCTATAAGACAAAATTGCAGCAGATGTAGCTGGTCAGACAATCAATACCTGCTGACAGTCTCTGTTCCAGGCAGCTATTACAGATACAGGAGCCCTGTCCTCTTGTTTATGTGGCTGTCCTTGCTTCCTGTAAAGCTGACCTTGGAAAGTTACTTTTTAAAAGACTGGATCTAGTGACAAGCTGAAACCATACACAACTGACTTCTTGTAAGAAGAGGCATCCTATGACCAGGTTCAGCATGTTACAGCATTGTCCTTAAAAGCAACATTTCAAACTATACTTGAAACAGTGGTGTAGTAGAGTTAGGGCTCTTTTTTTTTCATTTTTTTTTCTTTTAGCAGAGAAATTGATGCCATCTGCTACCCACCCAATAAGGCTTCCAAGTCTTCTCAGACCTTAGCTACAATCCTCACAGCAACAGAGGCAGTGGGTGAGCAGAGAGGAATGGATTTTTCCAGCAATTATGTACACTTCTCAGCTGCCTCTGTTGTAATGTGAAGCGTTTGGGGATAGCTTTGTTTTCAAAAGGCAATTAAGAGTCATAAGCTTTACAAAAGATTCACTCATTAGGAGTGGGAGCTGTTAAAATTAGACTGGTTAATATGAATTAACATCTGCCTGCCTTTTTTTTTTTTGGACACTCCTGGGGGGGGGGTCACAGCTAGAGGGACTGCTGTGACAAGTGTCTGTGGTGCAAAAGTTACCACTGCACCACTGCCCAGAAAGAGAGCTTCTCGTTCCATCAGCTTGCTATAGGAGACATTAGATCAGTTGGAACTGAAGAAGGCTACTAGGATGAGACCGTCTATAAAGATGTCAGTTTCAATTTACAGGCAAAAACCACCCAAATGTTTTTCTCAACTTCATCCTTCTCTTTCCTGCTTGCTACGCTAACAGTGTGCATTTCATCTGGATCAAAGGTCTCCCTTTTCAACCGTCTGCGCTCCCAAACTGTCAGCACCCGTTACCTTTCTGTTCAGGATGAGATCTTCACTGCAAGTGCCCAGCAGTGGGCAGCATTTACACTTCACCTAGGTGAGGCTGGTGAACGACGAGGGAATTAATAAGAGCAACCCACTGTCCTCTTAGCTGGAGGCATTGTTGAACTCAGGGGAACCGTCGTCATGTCTGAGGGACACCCTGCCCCAAAATAAGAGTGCTTCGTTATAATTCGGCTGCTAATCAGATTAGCAGATTGGGTCGTGGTTTGAAATAAATACGTTTTGGAAACAGGCGCTCTGGGTAGAATGACTACAAAAGGTGTGTACAACATTGTTAGGAAAGAGGTTGTGTTATATAATTGCTGTCTGATTGCACAACTGAACTGTCACTATTGGCTTGTTTTAATGTCTGATCAGAGCCTGGGGTCTGATAAAAGAATATTTATTAATGGCTCAGAATGTGTCCATTGGTGGGTCTATATGGGAAGTAATGAAAAAAAAGATGGCCTCTTTTCTATCCTGAAGTTTCTTGGGGCCAGCCAGCTGTTGCGACAAAGCATCTGTGGGGCTGCGCTGCCTGTAAGTGCAGGAGCTCTGGTGAGACTCCACAGCCACCGGGTGTCAAAAGTCTGTTATCTTCTCTACCTCTGTGAATTTGTTTCATCCCTTCATGAAACTGTTTGACAAGGTGACTGGGGACAGACAGCAGTACAGTAGTCACAAAACTGGCAGTGATTTGGTTACGCTGTGGGTTGCTACCTGCAGTGTGGTATCCCTTTCCCTCCTCACACGCAGGCGCACACACCTGACAGCCTTCCCTACTGAGGCTCTGGTGCACCTGCTTAAGCCAGAGATGCTGGAAGCCCATTTCCCACCATCTGAGAAGAACAGCAAGGTGTTTTTTTTGGGGGGGGGAGACCTCCTTGTGGACTCTGGGATCCAGCTGTCAATTTGGGGGTGGGGGTAGCATGGTTTATATAGAGATGAGCCTTGTGGCACAGTTAAACTGTAATTTTACAGTCAAAACTCTGCTTACTGTCGGTGTTTGATCCCACCGGATTCGGACAGCCAACTCAAGCTTCACTCAGCCTTCCATCCTTCTGAGGTTGATAAAATGAATACCCAGCTTGCTGGGGTGTTGGGCAATGTGTAGCCTATATAATTAAATTGTAAACCACCCAGAAAGTGTTTTAAGCACTATGGGGTGGTATAGAAGTAGCACACTTTGCTGTTCTTCATATAGAGGTCTCTATGGACTGTTCAGGATGTAGGACAGCCTTACCATGAGGCACACCTGAGGCAGCAGTTGCCTGGTGGCACCTTGAGCCCTATTCAGACATTATGCAATCTCATACTGTGAACATACTTAGATGGATGTACTTAGCCACCCCCACTCTGTTCTTGCTTTCTTCACACGTTCTACACTGAGTCAAAATAGGAGAGGTTTGCTCATGGCATTCAGGCTATACATGCAAGTAAGACTGCAATTCCCAGAAGACCTGGGCAGCACAGCTAGTGGTGAAGGCTTCTGGGAATTGCAGTCCAAGAACACCTGGATTAGTCAAGGTTGGGAACCACTACTCTAGAAGTTTGCTGTTATCCAGAAAGTCAACTAAACAAATTATAAACGAATTGATAGCGACATGTCTAAAGGAAGTATCTGAGCCAGTTTCACCATTATATCCTAGAGGTCCTTTTCATCAAGCTAGGCACTAATGTTAATTCTACATCCTGCACTTTGCCTTTCATGTTTTCACTCACTTCATTTTTCCCTCCCTTCCCTCTGTTGAGCAGATGACTTCTGTTCACAGTCTCGGGGCGAATTCCCCCGGCAGGAAGGCTACATTCGCTATGGTTCCAAAGTCCGGCTTATCTGCACAGCCACTGGCATGGCACTGCCTCCTCTGGTAAGATTTAGCAACCCAAGGGAACAAATCTAACTTGTAACAGTTACTTGGATTACACTTCATATTGTACATTCTGTGTTCCATCCAGATGTTGTGACAGTTATATATATATATGGAGGCAGTGACAGATTTCACTTTCTTGGACTCCATGATCACTGCAGATGGTGACAGCAGCCACGAAATTAAAAGACGCCTGCTTCTTGGGAGGAAAGCAATGACAAACCTCGATAGCACCTTAAAAAGCAGAGACATCACCTTGCCAACAAAAGTCCAAATAGTCAAAGCTATGGTTTTTCCTGTAGTGATGTACGGAAGTGAGAGCTGGACCATAAAGAAAGCTGACCGCCGAAGAATTGATGCTTTTGAATTGTGGTGCTGGAGGAGGCTCTTGAGAGTCCCCTGGACTGCAAGGAGAACAAACCTATCAATTCTAAAGGAAATCAACCCTGAGTGCTCACTGGAAGGACAGATCCTGAAGCTGAGGCTCCAATACTTTGGCCATCTCATGAGAAGAGAAGACTCCCTGGAAAAGACCCTGATGTTGGGAAAGTGTGAAGGCAGGAGGAAAAAGGACGACAGAGGATGAGATGGATGGACAGTGTCATCGAAGCGACCAACATGAATTTAACCCAACTCCGGGAGGCAGTGGAAGACAGGAGGGCCTGACGTGCTCTGGTCCATGGGGTCACGAAGAGTCGGACACGACTAAATGACTAAATAACAACAACCATGTGGGGTAACCTCAGGATGTAAATATATAATTTATGGCTTCCATCAGGGACTGTACAAAGAACAGAAAGTTTTAAAAAATGTAAAGGATTTGCAGTTATGGGCTATAGATGCTATCCACACAAATAATTATAAGGCTGTGTTGGAAAGGGAGATTGACTGGATATTGAGACTGGGTACATTGGCTCCCAAAGGTTTAATTGAGGAATTAGGTTTTCTCCCTCCTTTAGCAGGATGACTTCTTACATTTACTCCCCAGGCCTTGCAAGGCAGGAGTCATTAACAACCCTGGATAACATCCATAAATAGGGGACCTTTCTCCCACCATGTTGTAAATTATCTATTGGAGTTGGGTATGCAGTAAAAGAAGCAAAAAGGATGCAATTAATGATATGTAAAATTTAATAATGGCCACATTTGTGTGATATTATATTGCATAGAACAGGTGCCTGCAGGCAGCACCCAAGCAGATGTGAAGCAGAGCTTAGGGGCAATGCACAATGAGTAACAGGATCACCAAAAGGCATGGTTTGTGTGAAAAGGGTCGTTAAAATGTTCCCTTTCTGGAAAAACATTAACAACTGGAAAAGTCATCAGTTGGGGTGGGGAATCAGTATCTTTTTAACCCTTTCCTGGCGTGGCTCAGCAACACAAAGCAGAGCACTCTTCAGGAAGTATGGCTGGCAGCCAGGCAGTCAGCCAGCCGGCCGGCCCCACTTCCTGCTGTTTCACAGCACTCTTAAGTCTGCAGTGTGAAATAGATGGAAGCAGGGAATGGGGCTGTGCTGTACCCAAGAGCCCTTATTTAATGGCTAAGAAAACAGATTAAACCTCTCCAGCCACCTCGTACAACTACAGTAAGTTATAAGGGGTAATACTGTTCTCCCCATTCCCAATGAACTGCATAATAAGTAAAAATAAAACACCATTTCCTCTGGCTTCACACCAAGTAAAGCAAGACATTATTTGTTGGGGATTCTAAACAAGTAATGCAATAAACTCTTTTACATTCGTATATTTTGCTATAGTTTGATAAAATGCAAGTAGAAGCCTGATACGTCGCGGCTGCTACATCTGAAGAATAGCACCCGAGTGAAAGAGCATTCATCTGCATGGAAACTGTAGGAAGAAGGGACAGAAATGCAAAATGTCTTACATTCCCTGCGGAATTGGACAGTTGATATTGAGTGTTGTCAGCCCACACGTATATTTGTTTCCCTAGATCATTCGGAAAGTTGCGAAACAGTCTGTGATGTTGGATGTAGATGAACCCATCTCCCAGCTGCATAAATGTGCTTTCCAGCTGCATGGCAGTGATGGCATGTACCTCTGCCTCTCCGCAGAGAAAGTGATCCAGTTCCAGGTAATGGGGATAAGGAACAACAGAACAAAAATTCAGATCGGAAAAATCTCCCAGAGGCTGTGCAGAAATTGGAAATGTTTATTTTCTGTGGTCATCCTGACGGGGAGATTCTGGGACCTACAGTCCAAAAATGCAACTTTTCCTTACTCTGGTTATATAAATGGCTGTATGATTTCACTGGGAGGTGTAGGGTTTTTTTGCCAGTAAAGAAAGATCCCACATACTGCTTGATCCTCTCATTGGGTACAATTTCTTATGTCCCATCCCTCCTCCTCCTCATTTCTGCTCATAAGTTGAAGAGATCAGTTCTGAAGCAAGGAGTCCTCTCAATATTGTTAAAATTAAAATTAACGTGTTCATTGCAAAATCAAAGCAAAAAGAGAGAAAGGAAAGAGGAGAGTACATAGAATATAATCATGGGCTAAGCAGAGACACCAGTATAATGGAGACCTATCTTCAAATGTAACTGTTTGAAAATGACACCTGTAAGATAGATGTTCATCTATAGCTACAGCAGCTATCAAATGATGGGTGACTATTTGCTTTCACTCATGGAGTGATGAGTGTTTGCTTTCCAACCTTGTGTAAGTCTTTTTCCATACAAAACATATGCAGACAGTGCTGTGTTCCTTATCATTGCATGGTGGTGTGCAAAACAGGATTTTCTGTTCATGACAGATAATCGGTTGGTTGCAACCAGAGCACTGGAAGAGAAATTGCTGCCATTTTCTTCTGGGGAGTAGCATTATCTCAGCAAGATAAAATAAAACAGGGAAAGTTATAGGCTGTGTAAGTCTCTAAATCAGCACATGATCCGCTCAATTCCAGTCTTTAAACATAAGTAGAGAATAGCAGCAACCCCAACATGAAGTAGGGCTTTGTTAATGGGTTAGCAATTCATAGTAGTGCGGTGGCCAGCTCCTTCCAGCCCTACCACCTTGGCATCACACTGCCAAAATATAGGATCATACTGCCAAAGACTCTCTGTAACAAACAGAAGATGCAGCAGTATGTCTTAGATGGCGATCGGGAGCTGCAGAACCCTTCTTGTACCCTGTGGTCTCTGTATAGTTCAGTGTGCTTAAATAGCCCCTTTTGTTATTGATTAGCTAGTATAGTTCAATGGGTTGTAGTGCCTGGCTATACTGGGAACCAGAGTCAGTGTCTTCCAGAAGTGGGGGCAGCTGACATCATCCTGAGCATGTGTGACTGGTAGGGTTATGCGCCTTGCCACCTGTGTGGCCTTGGGCAAGCTGCATGATCCCAGAGCACCCCCAGAAGGAAGGATTGGGAAACACTCCTTAGGGCTTTGTGCCTAGAAAACTCTTGCGTGAGTCACCATAAGTTGGAATTTATTTTATGGCAATTTTTATTTTCCTTTATTTTCACTGTGGCTGATGGTTATACAGGCATCTCCATGTCCAAAGGAAGCAAATCGGGAATTGTTGAATGATAGCTCCTGCTGGACCATCATTGGGACAGAGACTGTGGAATATACATTCAGTGACAACCTCAGTGCCATTTGTGATCCTGTGAGCCCAGTCCCTCTCATAACAGCTCTAGAGGTATGCGCAGCACCTCATTTCCAGCCTAGCTGGCTGTAGGCTTTTTGACAGACAAATCAGGTCCTGAACTTTGGGAAACTTAGGGAATACAATTCAGGAAAATCCTTCTGGTGTTCCAATTTTCTGGAAAGCCACACAGGATTATTTGGAATAGATTAAGTATTCTTTACTACTAGGGTCAAGATAGTCAACCTTTTCACTGAACCAGGCAATAAGAGTTTTTCCTTTGATGATATAATTTCTCAAATTAATTACAGAATTGATTGATTGATTCATTTTAATCCCTTTCTCCCCAAAAGGACTCTCCTATGTTAGAACAGGCATCCATATAATTTACCCTTTCCTACATCGCCATCAGCTGTTTCTCTTACACCAGAGTTAAGGAAGACCCTGCAAACTCCCATCAGTCCAAGCCAGCATGACTAGTAGTCAGGTATTGTAAGAAATGGAGGTTGGCAATATAAGTGCAGGTTCTCCATCTCCAAGTTATGCCCTTCATTGCTTCTTTCTCTTGATTCTTTGGGAGACAGATTAGCTTTGTTTGCAGACCTCTTGTCTGAAGCACCTTAGCACTGAAAGATTTGCTTCCCTGTAGGAACAGCTGTTGTAAGAAGATGAAATATGTATTTGCCTTAGGTGAGTTTTGATCCTGAGTTAATCCTCTCCCTTGTGATTGTGTCTGCTTCTCACAGCTGACAGGTGGTGGGGATGTAGCAATGCTAGAAGTGCAGGGCGAGTTCTTCCATGCAAACTTGAAGGTTTGGTTTGGAGATGTGGAAGCTGAGACGATGTTCAGGTAAAGCAGAGAAACAGACTGTTGTGAAAATAAGGTATATTGATTTGGGAAGCCCTGTTCTTTGGCCGCATTCAAACAACATGTCTTCTTCTGTGGCCAGTAGTAAGAAAATCCCACTAGGAAGCTATGCATCAACACCAGCAACTGTTATGCAACCATTTCCAACATATTTAAAATGGTTAGAAATCACTATTTCAGCTTTGCATTTCATCATGAAAAGATCTGTCTTGAATGTCCCGAGACTGACAATAAGACGAAGCTCATCTTCCCCCAGAAATCTGTGCACTTCTAAGATTTGTCCTGTGTTGCAGCAAAGAGAAAATGCACACAAAAACATGTGTACATTTGAAGATACACAGCTAAATGCAGTCAAATATATTTATGGCAATCAGAAAATTGGGATGGATGCATGCTTTAGAAAAGAAAATGCAGTAAAAATGTGCAGAAATTTCCAGGTGGGCAGAAAAATAAAATCTCGCAGTTCAATGCAGAATTGAGATGGTACCTGTATGCCAGCAGGATTGGTTCTAAGAAATGTATCAATAATGAAACTTGACAGTCAGAACTGAACATGTGTTGATTGATTACACAGCAGTAGACATATAAAGCCAATGCCCAAAAGCCAATTTCTAGTCCTACAGTAGATCCCTTGAATCAAGGAGATTTACATAAATGTTGACTCACCATTCTGTAATTGATTCCGTGGGTCTACTTTAGTTGGAACTAGCAACTGGATTTATGTCTCTATGCAGGTTTCTCTCTGTGGCCACTGCAAGAACTTTCACTGTCTTTCTCTTTTTCACATGAGAGTTCACGCATGTGCACAAATGCATGTGCACGCACATGTGCACACTAAACAAATTTGCTTATGACTTCCTACTTTAGACTAAAATGGTCACAGATCCACATGTACTTATATGTGCAAAACAAAGCAAGTTTTGGTCTATTAAATGAAGATTAGAAATAGCAAGGCCATATACAAATCCAGGCATCATATTATGTTAATTGAATGACACCTGCCATTTAGTTAACATAACAGTACAGAAGACCCTGTTTGGTTAGACCAAAGGACTATTTTGTCCTACATCCCATTTACCACAGGGGAAGACCAGCTGCCTTTGGGAGACCCACAGGCATGTGCAAGATCTGCCTCCCACTCATGTTCCCCAAAAACCTGTATTTGGAACCATACTGCCTGTGATCCTTATACAGACGTTACTTGTACGTATAAGTCTAGTTGGTCTAAACTAATATGAAATTCTGGGGCTTGCATAAAGTACTGTTCCATTTCTGCTCAGTGGAAAGTCCTGCCAGTGCAGGAATGCAAGATTACTTCCTTTGCACAAGCATTGCCATTGCACAAGTGGTGATCTCCATAGAGAAAACACACCAGTCACTTGTGCAACAGTGACACATGCCAGTAAAGCAGTGCCATTCCACATTGTTGTGTGAGCAGGACTTTCTGCTCAGTAGAATCTCATTAGGAGTGGGAGGGTTGAAATCACATCTTTTTTTTCTTGTTTTAATTTTAGAAGTCCCAAATCCTTGGTATGTGTTGTTCCTGATGTCTCTGCTTTTAGCTGTGACTGGAGATGGTTCAGATACCCTATTACTGTCCCTCTCTTGCTGCTAAGGAATGATGGTCTGATTTATTCCAGCACTTTCAGCTTCACCTATACACCAGAACAGAGTTTCCTCTCAGGACCTCCAACCCTACCAGAGATAACACAGGATTCAGATACTTTGCTCAACACAATCCATCAGGAGTTCACCAGAAGCAACTTCCATCTTTTCATGCAAAGTTAGAGCCAGGGTTTTCTAGATGTCACAGTTTGAGAGGACAGGGTGAAAAAAATCCAGCTTCCTAAGAATCTTGGCTTTAATTTGAAAACAGCACATTTCTACTTCTCATGCCTATGAAGATATTCTTAAAAGCATGCAGTGGATTGAAGCAGCTAGATGTTTTCCATGCCACAAAGAAAAGTGAAAAAGTATTTTTGGCAAGAGCAATGGGATTCAACATCTTTGTCTTGTTGTGACTGCCAAAACCATAATAAAACATTCAAAGGAACAACAACAATAAAACAATATAAACTATGTAGAATATGAAGAGTAATGCCAATTGTTCAATTTACATATTTTAGGATGCAGAAATTTGTTTTTTCTAAAGCTAGGTAGCTTGGGACCGGATTTTTTATTATTATTATTTGGACAGTGTGTTGTACACACAACACTTTAGGTAATCAAAGCATTTGAGTTGTTTACTGCAGTACAAGTGTCAGGTTTTTTTAGTCCCTGGTGGGCTGAGGTCCCATTCCCATGTGACACAGGCCTGATCTCCATTTTGTACCATATGCATGGTACATCATAGACAGAGTTGCTCAGCCTTTATTGCATGTGTTTATTTGTTATGAATTAAAAGAAAATTTATCAGCATAATCAGGAATGTCTCTTTTGGACCTTACAACTGTCTCTATTGTTATAACAATCTCACATAGTAAATGAAACAGAAAATAAAGAAGATGAAAAAGATCTAATTGGTTAATTCTCATTTTCAATATTTAAGAAACAATGGGCAAAGCCTTCTGTTGATGCTGAAGTTAACTCTATCCACCAGGTTTTCATTGCAATAGTTGCTCCAGTGTGCATGAGAGAAAGCTGGGAGACAATAATCTGACTGGTAGGTTGTTTTGTTGAGTAAAGAGACTCACTTCCTGATAAATGAAGGAAGGCTAGGCTTCCTACTTTGCTGCTGAAGGGAAACATATTTTGTAGGCAATTGTAGACAGACAGTTCCCAGCAAAGAAAAGACTGGTGCCATCTTGGTATATTGTATTAACATGAAGGGACCCAAAGGGATGGAGAAAATTATTCTGAGGAGAGATTAACTGTCCTTCAGCTCAGTTAACCCTTTGAGGAAGTGGTGTAAATAAACTGGGGATCAAATTTGAAGTTACAGGTAACGAGTTTCCCCCAGCCCCTCAAAAATCATGTCAAACAAATCTCACTTAAATCGAGAACATCTTAAGTTCCTCAGCACATCCAGAACTTTCTAGACTGTACATTTTTGCCACGTTTGTTTTAGATGAGGGTTTCTCAACCTTTGATACCTTTCATCTTTCCTATTTATTTATTTAAACAAACAAACAAATTTTGAAAACTAGTAGAAATGGACTCGAGTCCCTTTCCGAGCATGATAGAATCAGAAATCTTACTTTCACCCATATGGATGTGTGTATGTTTACAGGTATTCTGTTATTGTACTTTACAGTATATTAGCGGGCAGGGAAAACAGGCTTAGTTAAAACAGAGTGCCCAAAGCTACTGCTATGATGTCAGAAGGTTGTAGCTGGAGAAACACATGCAGATTGAGTAGGAGTAGATGCTTGATACTTGTCATGAAAATCCTGAATCCCACTTAGAGTTCATCAATGACCCACACTGGCTGAGAATCACTTCTTTCCAAGTTTTGTACCTGAAATGCCAAATGTTCCAGTTGGCTTTCTTCCTGTCTGCAGCAGCAGTTGAAAGTGACAGGCACCTTGTATCTTATCCTTTGGTGGATGAAGAGGGGCTTCCAAGAACATACCAGGTTCCTCCTATTTACTTACGCATTTATTTCATTTTTAATTTTCAGTTCTTTCAATACAAGGACCCAAGGCAGCCTTTAAAAGATTTTTAAAATAGTACAAGTAAAAACACAGCAACTTCTAACACTACAATGGAATTAAGCCAATAATAATATTAAAACAACCATTAGCTTAAAACAATTTTAAAACACTTCGAAAATACGTTAGAAGTAAGTAAAGAGTGCCTCATTAAAATATATTTTCTCAGTAGCCTCTTCAGTTGCCTGAAGCCTGGCTTAGAGCAGTGGTCCTCAACCTTGGGCCTCCAGATGTTCTTGGACTTCAACTCCCAGAAATCCTGGCCAGAAGAGGTGGTGGTGTAGGCTTCTGGGAGTTGTAGTCCAAGAACATCTGGAGGCCCAAGGTTGGGGACCACTAGCTTAGAGGACACTCCTCGCCTGCTGACAGAGGGATGGCAGAGTGGGGACCAACTGGGCCTTTTGTAGGCATTCCATAGCCTTGAAGCTGGAACAGAGGAGTACTCCCTCTCATATCTCACCAGATGGGCTTGTGAGGGTATCAGGGTATCAGTGGAGTCTTCTTCAAAGACCTTTAATCCTGGGAACACACATAGAAGCAGGTCATTCAGAGGGCAGCACTATTATCCAAAAGCAAAGTCCTCCAGAATAAAAAGATGTGCAAACGTTCTGATAGGAATTCTTCTCTGAGGCAAATCCCTTGACTACGTGCAAGCAGGAAAATATGTCTACTTCAGTTGTGATTGAACCCTGATGTTTTCCCCATCTCACCTGGCCAAGGAATGTATCTTTAGGCCAACGAAGGAACCCTTTTTAAATGTTTGGTTGGAACACTCAAAAAGCCTCAACCCCTTTGGGGGGGGCGGCGGGGGGTTGAAGAGTGGCTATGTATCTCTAATCCTTCTTAAGCAAGCAATGCAGTGAGGAGTCAGGTAAAAATGTTACGAGGAAGGAGAGTTGGATAAGAAGTGGACAAGTGGAATGCATACCACCCAACGTGCCACTTGAGCTGGGGCCTACACCTTGTCTCTTTATTCAGGCCACCTGTCCAAAAATATACATACAGTTTTTAATTAAAAAGTTGCTATTAAATTTCAAAGGGCCTTAGGTGGCTTCCGTGTCCTAGGAACATACAGATATCTACTGTATAGCATATGTTGAGGGCTATGGAGATTTATTTAGAACCTTTAGATGAAGACAGCATCAAAGGGCCAATCATACATTCTGTAGCATGTTTTTTTAGCATTAGAGGCTGATTTAGAAAGGAACGTGGTGCCAAAACCACACTAGCTTTAAGCTTTTGTTGAACTCCTGAAGGCCTACAGAGGAGCCTGGTGGAAACCAACCGCAAGTAATGGACGCCAGCATCCAGAAAGTGCCAGGCAAGCAGTGCCAACAAGCAATCCTTTCTCTGCCTCCCCTAGTCATGACTCTACTGCTGGAAGAGTCTCTTGTTCATGAGTGTGTTTTGTGGGCATGGGGAATGTTTGTGGCTGGTGCATTTCAGATTATAGCACACAGGTTGTTTTATGCCTCTGGAGGCAGGGAGATGGGTTGCCCTCTTTGTCAACAGGGGTATTTCTACAGTGCCAAAGAGTCAGTTATTTTGCTCAAGGGAAAAATAACATGCTGACCTTGTTAACACCTGGGCCACCCTTTCACCTCCAAAGAAAATGGTGGTCTGGTTCCAGAAAACTCCATTCCCAATACCACCAGCCTGATTGAACCCCCCAGACCATACAGCTCTGTTTCAAAGCTAAAAAAATATTATGGAACAGCAACACAGATTGGGGGAGCTGAGGGTCTCTCAAAATGTGTCTTCTTTTATCTATTACTGTATTATTTAAACTTTTTTCCAAGGAGACAAGGGCAGGGTACTCATTTACTTACTTAGAACTGTTGAGGACAGTTTTTCTACTCAGAAGCATGGCAATAATGGGCAAAGATCTCTGAAAAGGACCAGTTTTAATGCCATTTATGGTTTTGGTATATGAACTACCCTGAGTGCTCACTGGAAGGTCAGATTCTGAAGCTGAGGCTTCAATACTTTGGCCATCTCATGAGAAGAGAAATCTCCCTGGAAAAGACCCTGATGTTGGGAAAGTGTGATGGCAAGAGGAGAAGGGGACGACAGAGGAAGAGACGGTTAGACAGTGTCATCGAAGCTACCAACATGAATTTGACCAAAATCCAGGAGGCAGTGGAAGACAGGAGGGCCTGGCATGCTCTGCTCCATGGGGTCATGAAGAGTCGGACACAACTTAATGACTAAACAACAACAAAAATATGAACTAGACATTCACAGAGGGGATAGAGGGACAATAATCCAGCTCTAAGGGAAACATATCTGGGTTTTGTCAAGCATTCCTAAAAATGAGTCTGACTTGATCAACAAATTTTGGTGAAAAATAAATTACACTTCACTTTATATCTGAAGTAATCTAGTTTAAGATGTTGTGAACTGAAATGTCCTTCCCTTGAAGGTGGTTTCTTTTCATCATGAATGGTTTGGCTGATAACTGTTATACTCTATCCACATTCCAACAATAAATTTAGGAAATCCAGTTACCGCCAGGGGACTTTGACTCTGAACACTGTGAATTAGAGAGCAACTCCTGCAGTTTGGCAAGATCACAGTCTCTTGAGATCAGTTTTCTTCGTAGAGGGCATGCTTCATTTTTTTAGCACACGAAGCAGAGGGGGAGAAAAGGCCATTCTGCTCTACAGCTCTTGCAGCCGTTCAAGTGGGTTTGATGTTGATTCAGGGACAAATATATTGCAGAGTGGAACTCCGGGATACACATTGGCTTTCTAGGGTTCCCTTGGGCATTCACCATGAATAGTGTAATATATAGACTTGGCCTGTTCGTGGATTCAAATAAAACCTAGTTGGTTGCTTAGTTTTAGTTTCAGGATGGAGACAAACAGGCAGCGGGCAAAGTCAGGTTAGTTTCTTCTCTGTGGAAAGCTTGTGCTAAAAGGCAGCCTTTCTTTGCAATAATGTGAAGCAGTCACTTTTGGTAACTGGACTCCCAGATTAGATGTGTGAAGGCCTGAGGGGAAAATGGACAAAGGCAGATGGGGAAGAGAAACACATTGTTCTGAGAGGAAACAAAAGGGATTTTCCCCCCTCTGTTCTCCACTCCCATCTCAATGCCTTCACATCTCTGACTACGGAGCTACTATTTTCCTGCTCTTAATGTCAACCTACATAAATGGAAGCTGAAAACCCCTGTTGCCATTGGTTCTTCACTCCCAATGTGAAACCAGTGTTTGGTCTTATTGAGTCATCTTCAAGAACCAGTATGGTGTCATGGTCAAAGTGCTGGACTGGGACTTGTGAGAGCCACCTTCTCATTCCCCACTGAGCCACCCTTGGGCAACCTTTGGCCAGTCACTCTTTCAGCCTGACTTATCTCACAGAGCTGTTGTGAGAGTAAAACAGGGAGAAAGAGTGCCACATAGGCTGCCTTGAGCTTGCTGGAAGAAGGTAGGAATAAAAAAAAAAAACTTGCACGCCCCGAACAGTGGCGACATCACATGAATAGTGGGCATAGTCCCAACTGCACTGCTCTGCCTCTCTCCTCAGCTGACCACTCCAGTGATGAGGCGGGAAGATAAGTATCCCTGCTCAGTTGCTGAACAGTTGGTTGAGAGGAGAGGCAGGTTGGCACTGGCAGAAATACATCCTCAATTGCCTTGGAAGCATGTGTTCCAAGGAGCCTCGTAAGTGGATCAGGCTGGTTCTGGGGTATGGGAATGGTCCCCCATGCCACTGGTAGTACTGAGTTTCATATTCGTATCCCCCAGGATCTGAATATTAAGTTCCCATATCTAGTACCCACCTCACTGGGGCGGCAAAGTGTTATTTGCATAACTATGTTGTAAACCTCCCACAGAATGCTCTTGCATTAAGGGGCAATATATAAGTCAAAACAACAACAACGTTTGCAATGTGTCTTCGATGTATGCAAATATTAATTTAAGTATTGTTAGGTATGCATCATCGAGTCAATTTTAACTCGTGCCAAAACCTTTCCAGGGTTTTCTAGAAGAGAGAACTTCATTTGGTTTACCATTTCTGGTTTACTCAGAATGGTTTACCATTTCCTTCTTCTGGTTGCACCCTGGGATCATGTCACTCGGTCAAGATTACACAGGCTGGCTCTTCTCCTGGGAAGATGGTGAGTAATTAAACTCTCAAGCTCTGGATCTGCAGCCAGATATCTTACTTAGACTGTGACTACATGGACAAATACTGCAGGATTGGCTGCAAATGTAAAATGGATGAATTTGGCTTTTAAAAAAAAAAATGATCACATGATACAAAGGCCAATTTGAATCAATCTAGCCCTTTTTTGCTCCCAACACGCCATTTGTTTCTCTGTCATGGGTTTCTACTTTTTTTCAAGCCAGAATTATTCAAATGGATTTTCCCATGTGATCAGCTGCTTCATTCTCCAAAAGGAGAGGACATGACAGTGGGTGATACTTTGGTGACATACTAAGCAGAGTGTGATGTTTTGGACAGTGGAAACAGCCACCCCAGACTCTTTCTGCCTAGTCACCCCAAACATTTTTAAATTATTTGAAAAAAACCAAACAACTGAGTTTAGCTCCAGATCACCTTAATGCTGTGATACACTAGTTTAGCACTAAATCACCTCTGCAGATACACACACACACACACAAAGATAAAAAATTGATGTGAAATAGTAACAACTTGAATGAACTAGAGTAGACTGCTATGTTTCTGTGGTATGTGTGTTTGTACGTTACTTTGGACAACTGTCCCTTTTCCCTAGTGCCATGCAATGCTTTAAACATTCCATCAGCTTTGCAATGAACCACAGGAGAAAAGTCATGGATTGGCAGAAGGCAGGATCAAAGGAAGGGGGACTGTATCAGACTGATGGGTCAGTGTGGATACTGGCACTGAAATAATCTGCAGTTTCTGTGTGATCGCCTGCATAGGCTGCAAATCAAGCTGCAGCAAAGCCAAGTGGCTCCAGTTTGGCTTGCCATTGTAGTTAAATTTTTGTTTATTTTATTTATTTAAAATATTTTTACCCTACCTTTCTCCTTGAAAAGGACCAAAAGCGGATGACAACAATAAACAACAATATTTAAATTTGAAAACAATGAGTGTACAACAGTGGTTAACATCATTAAAAGGCAACATTTAAAATTACGAACAATGAACAAAGAGGCATCTTACATCATTAGCCTCATTGAGCTATCCCACCAACTAGTATAGGTAGTACTTAATATAATTCCACACTTCTTAACTGTGAGGAATGTTGACCAGGTATATGCACTTATAGGCATGCTGGCATATTGCAAATACTGTATATCCACAAATGTGAATCTGATAGTTATGTTCAGATATTTGAAGCACAATGGAGCAAGCTTGTTTTCTGAAGCTCCAGAATGTAACACTCAAATTAATAGACCGATATTTCAAGAAAAGAGATTTTGACTAAACGTTGGGAAGAAAGTGACAGTAGGAGCTGGTCAGCAATGGAATAGACTCCTTCATGGACTCTTTTTCAGTTGTGCTTTTCAAATAAAGTTAGGGGTGGGTTTCCTGTATCATGAGGGGATTGGACCAAATACCCCCGAGATCCCTTCCAGTTCTACAGTTCTGTGATTCTATGCCCAAAATTTTGTAGAACTTTGTCAATGGCATATCAGGCAAAAATCAAAATCAAAAATAAATTAGGCAAAAATGTTGTGGCACCTTAAAGACTGCTATATTTTAATGTGAGCTTTTGTGGACAAGTCCACTTCATCAGCACAAATGGCATACCTTTTGAAGCCAAATCACCCCAAGTTAAGAAATCATCATAAATATGATGAGTCACACAGCTCAGTATGCAACTGATAATATATACAGTGATTTTTTAACTGGGGGCAATTTACCTCCAAATGTTATGCTGCCTGTGTTACACCAGCATAACCAAGTAAGATGATTTGGGCCTATGACTTTATTGTGCTAATTTGAGGTGTACATATTAATTTAACTTATGAACTGGTGCTCACAACAAATCACAAAGCACACTTCAAATAAGTTGTGTGTTTTTTTAAAAGGACTTCAGTTCCCACAAGTCTTCGCCAGCATCTTGCAATGGCCACATGGGTGAGTCCTGCATGCTTGGAAGTCACCAGACTGAAGAAGGTTGCTGTACACATGTGAATACAACTAGACAATATGGAATGCTAAATGTTACTACCAGGGAGCATTCACTCCCTACAGGGACCCTGTTTTGAGCAATTGCAACTTCTCTATATTGAACCATCTAAGCTTCTTTTTCCAGAGCATCTTTGCTCCCTCCTCCCCAATAATATTTTCCAGCGCCTAAAAAAGCTACTTAGCTAGTATTTATATAAAGTTAAAAGCTAGAAACGCTTCTTCGAGGGATTGGCTCTGACACTGTGGTCAGCTAAAATCAATATTTGCTTATCAGGAACATAGACTCCATCCATGGGAAAATTAAGTTCAGAGAACATTTCAGGACCTTGCCCCTTGGGAAGAAATGATTCAGATGAACAGAGAAAGGCCCAGAACAGCAAAATAAATGCTTTGTATGTACATATCTCTGTTTATTTTGTTTTCTTTTCTCTCATTTGACCATCATCACCTTCTTAGGCAGGCATATGTGGTAATACTATGTCAGGCCCTGATACCAATAAGATGATATGTTTCATTAAAATCCTTTTATAAATACGGTAAGCCTCATCTGTACATCATGCTCCATTGCATAGACCAATGGACAATCCAGTTTACCTTTGACACTTGCCATGTAAAGTTCAGAAAATACCATCACATGTGTTTAATGAGTAAATCCTTACTTATAGATACAGGCACACCTTAAACTGTTTAGAGCACATCTTGTCCTCAGCGACTGAAGATCAACTATACAGTTGGTTAGCTTTATTTACATCAGCAAGAAAAATCCTAACATGGTTTCAATAGATTTAGATTAGGCATCCTTCAGTCTCAAGAGACTATGGTAATGTGCTCTGAATAGAGGACTTGGAATAACATCTAGTTTTGAGAGTGCTGAATGCAGGTCTGAGCCATGCATGATGAAATAGATGGCTCCAGGGACTGTTGGGGCTGATGTCTCTGAGGCAGTTGTGGTGGATGACCAGATGTTACCGAATAAGGTATGGTCTCTAGTTGTTGTTCGGAGTCAGTCCTGTCAGGTGAAGCAACTATGGAAGGGTTGCTTGAAAGAACAGAGTGTTTAGTACTGGGAGGAGAAGATGTTAATCGATTGACTCTGTCATCCCTTTCTGGTGATTGGGAGCAGGGTTGATGAGAGGGGATTCCGTCATTGTCAGAAGGCGAGTCAATGGAGATTGATTCGGCCATTTTGTTGAGGCTGCTGAGAGATGACTGCAGCTTTAGATTTATGCTGTTTAGGTCTTTTAGTCAGAGAAGGCTGTGGGACCGAAGGAGCTTCAGTGAACATTTGACTTTTAGCGGAGGGCTTCGATATCAAGGATTTTGGTATCGAGCGCTTTGATTTATGGGTTTTTGGAGTTTTAGACGAAGTGGATGGAGCATTGAAGTGCGATGGTGTGAATGATGGACATTGTTTTGAGGCTTCAGAAAGAGCCTTCTCTGTTGCTTTGGTTTGTGAGGTGGCCTTACAAAGAGGTTGGGCCGTTTTGATCCACACATATTTTCCTTTATGATAAGGAATGATGCATACCCTATTTTTTGGTAACGTGTAAGTGACCGTTCTAGTGGGACTTCAGTTCCCAAAAGCCCAAGTCAGCATGACCGATGGTTAAAGAATTGTACAGCTGTAGTCCACAACATCTGGAGTTCCAAAAGTTTATTGCTCCTGTAGTAAAGATCAATAACCCATAAAAATGTGGCCTGGGGAAAGAAATGCGGTTTGGTGAGAGAGACATGGCCCAGGAAGAGTCTCAGATTTGGTAGTGAGAGGTCTAGAGATCTTCACATGATCTATAGATCAGAGATCACCTGATCCTGCATAACATGATCTTATTTCTAGAGATAGCTTCCATAAATCTCTGGAAAGCACCCCTTCCTTTCGTTTCCTTTAGCAAGCACTAACAAAGGATGAAAAAGATGGAAAAATATTTTGGTGTATGCCTTCCTTCTCCAAATCTATTAGAAACTGAATGAATGGAATGAACAATTCCATTCTCCTCCCTTTTGAGGAATGCCCAGGAAACTGCTTGCAATTCTAACTTTATGAATGAAGGCTTCACCCCCATATTTAAGTATGCTTTCCAGTTCCTGTGGGGAAGGCAGGTTTTTTTTTCCTTCTTCTTCCTAGTCTGATAGATTGGAAGAAGCAATATCTTTTATTTACAACAAAGCTATTGGAAAGGGTGCCCAAGAAAGCAACCAGGGCAGCATTCTAAAAGCTTAATGGTTTAAGCAAACATCTGCAGTAATTTAAATCATATGTTAAAATGGAAAAATTGGCAGCTCCTTTTGGATTGGAAAGAATCTTGAGTGGGTCACCCAGTCTTTCTGCCTGCCTCATGGATTGATTTCTTTCTTTATACCAGCTGGAAAAGTTAGTACCCTCTGTACATTCTGGAATCTGATTTTATTTTTGTGCCAGTCCATACAAATGGGTTGTAAATATACATCTGTAGCTTGCAAAGGCATTGAGTTGCTGTTGCCTCGTGCCAGATTATGTGCTTGGCCCCTTGGACAGGAGGGCTGGCATTCCTGGGGAAAAGACATTTATTTGCACAAACAATTTTCAAAATAGATACTTCTTGGCTGACATTTTCCGTCAAGCCAGAAATCCTCCTTGCTCACAAATTGTACACAATCAGTCCTGTTTGTTTCCTGCTCAAATGCCAAATCCACCAAATTATGTGGAGGGAACGTAAACAAAGAGGACTCCTGCCAAAATCAGTATACCACCCATAACATGTGAACATCTTTTTGTTTGGAGAGAGGGTGGGGAGTAGCACTGAACATTCTGTAGCATATCAGAGTGGAAGATGAGCTAAAACTATGACAAGGCTTAAAGGGAGTCCAAAAGAAACTTCCAATCTAATATACACTGCAGATTATCACAGGTTATCCCACATTTGGTGATCTCCTGAGAGGGGAAGGGAATTGGAATGAAATTATTTATATTCACATTCCTCTGCATATCTAATGCTCAGGATGAGTAACAAGATCTGGCTATTTCATCTCTCTCCATAGAAATACCAATGAGTTTCTGAGCTTTTACAGATAGGTTTCTGAGAACCCAACTTGAGGTTCTAGCACAGATGCTGGAATGTATCTCAATCTCGTCAATCTTTTGTGTGTGCATGTATGCACGTGCTCATGTGTGCATGCACACACACATACATGCACAGGGCCCAGTGCAGATTGCACCAATGGCACATAGTACCCTATCCCCATGCTATTTTCATGATGAAAATCCTCTCCCCAAGCTGCTACTTGTCTCCTTAGTGAACATATATAAGCATGTGTAGGATGCTCGGGATGATGGTGGTAGGAAAAGAGGACAATACTTAGGCCGCTATGCTGCAGTGTCTAGTTTAGCCATCAGGCTAAAAGATGATTTATTAAAGCTATATGCTACACCCTATTTATTGCCTGGGAACCAGTCGGATTTCAGTAGACATGTATATATAGAACTGCATGTTAGCTGGAGAACTGGTGCTTGAGCTGGAATTAGGATTTTCCTACGATCCACTGTAATGTCTTACTAAGGTTTCCAAAGATAAAGAGGAGGAGCATGGGCTCAGGAGTACCATCTTCCCCAGCCCCCTTCCTTTCCCTGAGGATGGCCCTGCTCGCAGTATCCTCAGATAACAAGGATCTTCAGCCACAGCCACCTTAGCTCTAGGGCTGAGGGACGTAGAGGGTGCCTGAAAAAAATATATTATTTTCAGAAATTTTTCAGATCTTGCCATATTGGGACTCCTTGCCAGGTTTTCCTCCTTGCACCAGCAAAATTTCTTCATTTCTGACAAAAACAACACACACACACCCAGGTCTCCTTTTCTCCATTTATTTTTCCCCCACCTGGAAGCAACCAATGTGCTTTTCAAGGAATCTTACACATAAAATATGCCATATCGTTTAGGAATTGTTATAATGCTGCACAAATAGATGTTTCTTCGATTTTTAAAAAAGGACCACGAAATAAAACTTCTTGCAGATAAATCTCGCTAGAAGAGAGTTTTTTTCTAGGTTCCCAGATGAACTTTATGAACTAATATTTGCAGGGTTGGCCACAAAAAAAGAGGCTCAAAAGATTTAGTAGCCACAAAAACTTGCCCAACCTCATTTTGGATTTTTGCTGGAGCAGCAAAACTAGAAGGCCCTGCTGATTTACTCTTTCTCAGTCCTCTCACGCTGTCCCTGGTTCTGATGCTGGACCTACCCTACAGGATCCATCCTATTGTCATTTTAGTGTCTTCCACATGGAGGCAGCAGGGTATTGCAATGAACAGAGTAAAGGATGGGTGGCTATACAGCCCTGTCCGCCCCGGGAGGGGCATGACCTGAAGGCTCAGGACCCCTATCTCTCAGTATCTACAACCTAAAGGGGCTTCTTCACTCTGCTCTATGGTAGGGTTGGTTCTTTATTTCAGTGAAGCAAGTAAAGAAGGCCCTGTACATTAAAGGTGTCCTCTAGGTCACTGGTTCTTAACCTTGGGTTACTCAGGAGTTTTGGACTGCAACTCCCAGAAGCCTTCACCACCAGCTGTCCTGACTGGGGTTTCTGGGAGTTGCAGTTCAAAAACATCCGAGTAACAAAGGTTAAGAACCACTGCGCTAGGTAACCATTTCATACAGTCAGAGAATCAAAAAATAAAAAAAAGTGGTTCATCAAATCCACAGTTAAAATATCCCCAACATACTGTACTACCATCTGACCTCTGTTTTAAAAACTCAAGAGAGTCCCTTTGAGGCAGGTCATTACACTGTCAGACATCTCTTACGACCAAGAAATTCTTTGTAACATTTTGGCAAAATCTCCTTTCTCATATCTGTGAAGATTTTCAGTCATCCAACGAAGATTCTCAGTCATCCAGTGAAGCTGTCTGAAAATTGAGTCACAGCAATTGGACTTCTTTCTTATTCAGTTTCACTTTTTCAGTCTGAAGTCGAGTTGCCATGACTCTTTTCTCATAATTTGAACTCATTACTTCAGGTGCTATCCTCTGGAGCTACATGCTGGCTCCATCTTCTACATGACAGCCTGTAGTTGAAAATGGCTTTCATCAGTCAGTTGACCCCTTCATGTTTTTTTAAATAGTCACCTGACCATTAATATGTTTCACATCCAGATTAACACCTCTGCACAACTGTGAAAGGGTGCAGGCTCACACCCTTAGCGAGCCATCTGGCCCCAACACACCAGTAGCAGGAGGAGGCAGAGTTGCCTCAAAATTGGGCCAGTCACCTGCAGCTGCAGGAGAGACAATGTTCTGATGAGGGATTACCACCTATCTCTCAGGGTCAAGGGGAAGCAAAAAGCAGAGCTGGGAAGGCAAGGGGTCACTGCCTATCTTGGAAGAGGAGGGTGTGTGGGAAGATACAAGATGCTGTCTACTCTTGCTAGGTTTATGGACTTACCATGGGAGCTAGGGACTGGAGACTACCACCACCCACATGGAGAAGGCTACCTTAGCCTGGATACTGCTGCAGCTCTGGAGAGACAAGTGAGGGAAGGGAAGGGATAGGACTGGGAGGGACAAGCTGCAGAGACTGAGTACTTCTGTTCGTTTATACCAGCCTTCTCTAAAAGGAGTATATTCTGACCCTAAGCTCTCTCCTTGTTCCTGCTTTCTACCTGGACTCTGGGGAGATTCCAGTGAAACCAACTATGCCTCCAAGCTGACAAGTAGTTCAGAAACTGCAATTTGACCCAATGGGACTTTCTTAATCTGTTTAATTTTCAACATGAGCACCATAACTTGACATATTCATCTGTACTGTCACCTCTTCTTGCTGATTTGGACCTCAGTTAGGCCCTAGCTATGTGACACATTTCAAAGCCTGGCCCTAGCAAGTCGGTATAGCTTTCTGAAGCCAAATAATGCAGAAATACTTTTAAAATACTAAGTGCTTGTTTACTCCATCTGCTTAAAATTAAGCATTCCCAGCTGAACAGATCTCTGGCTAAAGTCTATGGAAGTTTTCTGAATTAGGGTGTGGAAAATTATTACTTTGGTCTACAACTTCCAAAATGTCACAGACACCATGGCTAATAGTGAAACTGATTGGATTATTCTGGAATTTGTAGTCCAAAAGTTACTTTTCAAAACTTTACTCAGAATTAAGTCCCAGTGCAAACTCTGAGTATCACTGTCAACAAAGCAGGCACAGAATTGCAGCTTAAGCATTAATCATGTAGTCAATGCTACCTTTGAAATAAAGGGACTTTATAATGTTTTGTTTGGGCTAAATGATGCCTTGGAGTCCTCAGTGAGTTTTATCTGTGTCTAAGGTCATGTCAGGCATAGCTCTCAGCTGATCCCAGGGAAATTTGGCATAATCATAACAGCCCTACTTGGCAATTACCAGAACTTTTTCCATGGAAAATGTCACACTGTGTGCTCTTTTTTTAAAATCTTGAGGCCAATGGGAAATGAAAAGAATATTTTCTGTTTATTTTGACTTTTCTGACAAAAAACAAGACACCCAAAAATGAAGATACAAATTAGTACAAGGCTGTCTATCTTTCTCCTCTCTCTTTGTGTTGGGGTAAAGGGTTAAAACTGGGGAAAGGGAATTAGTGGAAAATAAAAACAAAAACAAATGGAATCAGAGCACATACCATGCTAAATGGAGGGTTTCATTCAGCTACCAATTTGCTGGCAATATTCCACCAAGTACCAGTTAACATAAAACAGAAAAATACCCAATATACAAGACCTAGCCCCCCCCCTCCCCATACAAAGAGATTCTCCTAAGAACAATCAAACTAAAGGTCCTGTATTTATCAGCCAAGTGAAGACATGTAAGTTATACCCTTATCTCCTCCTTTTAGAAATGCCACGCAAGGCCAAAGCACACCATATGGGTAGCTTCACAATTTGAAGCTAATGCTACTTGAGAAGTAAAAGGTGTGTGGTTTTCTTCTAACATTCTCCCATAGACTTGTCAATTGCACATTAGCTTGTTTTTGTTTAGTGATCGGTCATTGGCAGGAACCAAAGGGACTCTGGTCACATGTTGACTGTGCGAACACAGCAGTTTGGAGAATACATTTAGGAGAGGGCAATGTTCTATGGGGTCAGGAAGAGTCAGACACGACTTAACGACTAAACAACAACAACAACAATGTTCAATCTTCTAATCTCGTATGTTTTAGGACCTGAGACAATGTGGATTTCCCACACGATTCAATTATTAGATGGGCATGGGCAAAATTTCTTTAATAGTTGGCTCCACTATCAGCCCAAAGGAAGTGGTCTCCTAGAGTAGTAAGGTAGTAGGAGTAGTAAACCCACTACTCCTACCTCTCCATTCTGCCCACAAACAGAGAGGAGCAGGGTAAACAGTGACAATGTACCATCGCTACCACCAGAAACATTCATTTGTCAGTTGCTTACTCAGGCATGGAGCTCAGATATAAATAGTTCCCTGGAGGAAAAACATACTACCAGCTTCTAAAGACAATCTATATCATCTACTTTGATGCAAGATATTGAATGCATTCCCCTTCATGGATTACTGCCTTGTCGTGGTGAAGGGGCTTGAGTAATTCAGAGAAGCTATGGGCTATGCTGTGCAGGGACACGCAAGACAAACAGGGACACCCAAGACGGATGGAGAGTTCTGACAAAAAACGATCCACCTGGAGCAGGAACTGGCAAGCCACTCCAGTATCTTTGCCAAGAAAACTCTATGGACAGAAACAAAAGGCTAAAAGATATGACGCTGGAAGATGAGCCCCTCAGGTTGGAAGGCATTCAACATGCTACTTGAGGACAAGTACAAGTAGCTCCAGAGCTAATGAAGTGGTTGGGCCAAAGCCAAAAGGACGTTCAGCTGTGGACGTGCCTGGATGTGAAAGGAAAGTCCGATGCTGCAAAGAAAAATACCACATAGGTACCTGGAATGTAAAACCTATGAACCTTGGTAAGCTGGATGTGGTCAAACAGAAGATGGCAAAAATAAACATCGGCATCCTGGACATCAGTGAACTAAAATGGATGGGAATGGGTGAATTCAATTCAGATGATTATCATATCTACTATTATGGGCAAGAATCCCGTAGAAGAAATGGAGTAGCCCTCATAGTCAACAAAAGAGTGGGAAAATCTGTATTGGGATACAATCTCAAAAATGATAGAATGATTTCAATATAAATCCAAGGCAACCCAAATAGTGTGGTTCCTGACCTCAAGCCAGACATCCTGGAGAGTGAAGTCAAGTGGGCCTTAGAAAGCATGGCAAACATCGAGGCCAGTGGAGGTGATGATATTCCAGTTGAATTATTTAAAATCTTAAAAGATGCTGCTGCTAAGGTGCTACACTTAATATGCCAGCAAGTTTGGAAATCTCAGCAGTGGCCAGAGGATTGGAAAAGATCAGTCTACATCCCAATACCAAAGAAGGACAGTGCCAAAGAATGCTTCAGCTACCATACAATTGCACTCATTTCACACCCTAGCAAGGTTATGCTCAAAATCCTCCAAGGTAGGCTTCAGCAGTATGTGGACCGAGAACTCCCAGAAGTACAAGCTGGATTTCGAAGGGGCAGAGGAACTAGAGACCAAATTGCTAACATGCGCTGGATTATGGAGAAAGCCAGAGAGTTCCAGAAAAACATCTACTTCTGCTTCATTGAGTACGCAAAAGCCTTTGGCTGTGTCGACCACAATTATGGCAAGTTCTTAAAGAAATGAGAGTGCCTGACCACCTTACCTATCCCCTGAGAAATCTATATGTGGGGCAGGAAGCAACAGTTAGAACTAGATATGGAACAACTGATTGGTTCAAAATTGGGAAAAGAGTACGGCAAGGCTGTATATTGTCCCCCTGCTTATTTAACATATATGCAGAATACATCATGTGAAAGACAGGACTGGATGAATCCCAAGCCAGAATTAAGATTGCCAGAAGAAATATCAACAACCGCCGATATGCGGATGATACCACTCTAATGGCAGAAAATGTGGAGGAATTAAAGAACATCTTAATGAGGGTGAAAGAGGAGAGCCCAAAAAAATGGTCTGAAACTCAACATAAAAAAACTAAGATCATGGCCATTGGTCCCATCACCTCCTGGGAAATAGAAGGGGAAGATCTGGAGGCAGTGACAGATTTTACTTTCTTGGGTTCCGTGATCACTGTAGATGGTGACAGCACCCATGAAATTAAAAGTCACCTGCTTCTGGGGAGGAAAGCGATGACAAACCTAGACAGCATCTTGAAAAGCAGAGACATCTTCTTGCCAACAAAGGTCCCCATAATCAAAGTTATGATTTTTCAAGTAGCAATGTATGGAAGTGAGAGGTGAACCATAAAGAAAGCTGACCGCCAAAGAATTGATGCTTTTGCATTGTGCTGCTGGAGGGGACTCTTGAGAGTCCCTTGGACTGCAAGGAGAACAAAACTATCCATTTTGAAGGAAATCAACCCTGAGTACTCGCTGGAAGAACAGATCCTGAAGCTGAGGCTCCAATACTTTGGCCATCTCATGAGAAGAGAAGACTCCCTGGAAAAACCCTGATGTTGGGAAAGTGAGAAGGCAAGAGGAGAAGGGGACGACAGAGGACAAGATGGTTGGACACTGTCAACATGAACTTGACCTAATTCCGGGAGGCAGTGGAAGACAGGAGGGTCTGGCATGCTCTGTTCCATGGGGTCATGAAGAGTCAGACACAAATTAATGACTAAACAACAAAACAAAATGATTGCATTAGGGAAGAGTGTGCAATTCATGCCCACGTACACCTACCCTTCTAATATCCACACCTATCTTGTGTGACCACCTGTATAACAATCAGACATGACTGTAGCCTCCTTCACATTCCATACTTAGGAAATTGATTCTGATTCACAGTGGAGATGCTCATGTTTTGTGTAAACAGCTGCTGCCCTCTAGTGTTTCCTAATATGTACTGAATGGTATGTTTTTCAACCTAATTTTGCAAAACACTAACATTGTTTTACGAGATAACTTGTTCTTTATGCCACCTGGTAGTATTTTTTTAAAATGGAAGCATGCTGCAAACTGAAGGTTTTGTTTTGGAAGGCGTGGGTGTGTTGACCACCAAGAATTCATGTTCCAAACTGTTTTTGTATCCACTATTAAGTAGAGTCTATTTTAGAGATGGATACAAATTAAAAAATTGTGATTTGTCATGATTTGTAATTAATCAATCTTCACAAATCATGAATTTACAATTTTTAAATTCATTTGTAATAAATCACAACTAAAGTAGACCCATTGAACTAATAGAACTTACAGGGGAGTCGACACAGCAAATCCCTACTGATTCATTGGGTCTACTCTACTTGCAACTTGTTACACTAAGCAACAGGACTTCAGCCAGCGTATAACACTGTTACATTAGCTGTGTGAAAGGCAGCTGCATAAATGTTGGCCAAAAGCATCTTTTAGCACATTTGTGTTGTTGCTGAGATTCTGCAGGAGTCTGGGAGGAACCCACGAAATGTATCAGACCGGGAATTCTGCTTCTTGAGAATATTATCTTTCACTTTGAAATCACTTCCTCTAACAGAGGAGTAAGGCAGAAAGTGCCAAAATCTATGTTGCTACTTCTGAACAAAAAGATGGCAATGCCAATTATGTTCAAGGGAAACTTGAGGTTTGCAATTTTTTCTGATTTCCTTAATTTTTAAATGAATTCTGAAAAACCTAAGCAAGCAAACTCAGCAACTAGCCATGTGAGGACTGAGCATGCTCAAAGGCCTTCAGGCACCCCAGAATGTTCAGAAAACTGGTGTATGTATTTGTACATGTACATAGGAATGAATACCATGGAAGAAGGAATGGCTGGTCTACTGAAATCCTAAGCAGGATTGCTACCATTAGGCATCTCAAGTTAATAAAGTTTCTTCATTGGAGGTTCCCCTTGTAGAATAAAAAATTCCCAAAACTCCATGTCCAAAACTGTGTTTCAATACTATGAAGCGGTTCCCAGTTATTATACTATGAAGCGGATCACAGCATTTAGGATAATTTCCAATATGTTGTGTCATTTGAAAAGGAAATCCTCTGTGTACTATTTACAGAAAAATCCACCCTTTGGCAAGAGGAACTGTGTCTTGGGTGAAATATATTGTGAATTAGGGACCTGCTAAACACTGAAAAACTCTGCATATCCCTTGACTGGTGGCCCTCTCTCCCCCCCCCCCATTCTCATTTCAAAACAGAGTAAGTCACTAGACCTTATGACTACAGATATGGACATGGGAGAATGTGGAGGTAGGCAATGCCTGCGGATCAACTGGAAGTGGATATAGATTTCTAGAAATGTCTGTGTAGCTCATCACCCTTCCATGTTACCATCAAAACAAGAAAAACATTGTAAAACTGAGGTATCAGAAGGATATATCTGTGGAAAGGAAGATAATTTGTGTAAACATAAAGACGTCTTAGTAAATTCTTCAGAGTAAAGTTACAGATCTGCCTGGGCGTTTTTCTAGCATCTCAGGGTGAATTCAGAGCAAGGTCTCTTTTTTGTATGGTTACCACACTGAAGAGGAGGACTAAGCATGTCTTCAGAGTAAATACCAGTGGGCAGGCAGGGGGACTGTGTGTATGGGGGTTGCCAGCTCTGCTAAATGGCAGCCTCTCTTTAATCTCATTCATCACTGTACTTTCCCTAAGCCACTGATGGCGCCTGGGTTCTCTCACCTACATGTCTGCTAAGCACTGCAATGGGGATCATGGAACAGCTGCCAGTCCCTGTAGGCTGAAACTCACCAGTGTTCTCCAACCATCCCATTAAACACTAGCTGAGGTCTCTCCTGTGGGACCAGCAGCTTCTAGGCAAGTCCGCATGGGGCTGAGCAGACGAGCCATTTCCATGGTAACAATGATTCAATAAATTTGACTTTGTCCTCATTTTTTCTAGCATCTGACAGTCAGTGTGCTGTGAAGGCATTCTATTCCTTGAGATGACCGTGAGGTCAGGTAAAGCCAGCTGAAAGTTCATTTATTCGGATGGTGTGTAATTAATTAACAAATTAATTTGATCTGTGGAATACCACAGAAACCAGAAATGCAAAAAAAACAGCCTACATTCTCTGCCGTACTTTAATCTCTTGGTTACCTTAAACAGCCCCATTTTCATTTAGTGGCATCAGAAGACATTTTAAAGGGAAATCTCTGTGTAAGATACAGGCAACAGAGCAGGTAACCTCTTTTTAGGTGTTGTTCAAAAAAAAAAAAGGTACACAGTTAAGGAATGACTAGCCAGCAAAGGGTGCCCGCTTCATGACTGCCTCTGTAGACACCATAACCACAGAAGGAGAATCCAAAGAAAAGGCAACTGGATTTACCCCTCTCGACATATGAGAGGCAGGTCTTTGGTAAAGTTAATGGATTTTAATGTCCATTTAAAACCAAACCACCCCAAATACTCTGTATTACATCACAGATAGCTTGCAACAATGTACTGTTCCTGGGAAGAGATCCATTTCTCTCCCAATTACCATAAGAATTGCAGTTCACTTCAGAGGGAGCTGTGAAGCTTCAAGAGGGTTGTTAACGATGGCACAGTCCCTGCTATTCAAAAAGCCCCAGGGTGTCAAATCTGAAAACCTCAGCATCAGTACAGAACTGTTCACACATGCACAGAACTTGTGGAGGGAAGACAGTGCGATCACACCCATGAGCAATGTCCATAAAACTGACATCACAGTCATGCTCCTGTGTTGACAAATTTGTAGTCACTAGAGGGCACAGTACAAATCATCATCATCATCCTTCTTTTATGTATACTTCTTGTCTCTCAGCATTGCTGGTGCAGGGAGTGGACCCAAGGATCAACCCTAAAAATTAGAAATCAAGTCCTATAATTTTGAGGGTGAACTGACATGATTGCAAAATCACCAGTTTTTGACTTTCAGGAAGGAAATTAGCAGCCACTGGAAATTGTTGTAAACTGGTAATCAAAAAGAAAGAGAGAGAGAGAGAGAGAGAGAGAGGGAGGGAGGGAGGGAGGGAGAGGGAGAGAAAATTGGTAATCAATTCTTTTGGTGATGATAGTTGCAGTTGCAACAGTTATTAATTGGCAAAGCAGAGATGCTTCTGGAATGCTCTGTTCCAGACACCAGGACAGCTCACAATTCAGCTGGCCTTGGATAGCACCTATCACTCGTATTTCATGCCATGGAAGGCCTTGCTTCCTGTAAGACACAGATACTGTATGAACAGCTGGAGGAGGAGCAGGGGAGAGGGGGCTAAACATAGCTAGATAAGCTCAGAGAGTTCTGATGCTAAAGAGAGCTGAGAGCAGGAAGCAGGGCTTGAATGCTAGAAAACACAGAAACAGAAGGAACAGAAACCTGGCAGATTGCCTTCTCCTACCTAGGTCTACTCGAATCACCCGACAAAGCCAGCAGGGACAGCTGAGGGGCCTTACGCCGAGAGAGGCCCGGAAGAAACCGGGCCTTCTCAGCAGTGGCCCCTCGGTTGTGAAATACTCTACCAACAGAAATCCGCCTGGCTCCCTCATTGGGCGTTTTTAAAAGCCATTTAAAAACTTGCCTCTTTAGGCAGGCCTTCCCTCCAGTCAATTAATTGATCTGTGTTTTTCATTTATCCCATCTTGATCATGTATATATATATATCAGTTAGTAGGTTTTTTATAATGTATTATTATGTATGTTATTCTGTTCTGTTATATTTTATCACTCCTGTAAACTGCCCCGAGTAGACTTTGTCTAGAGGAGTGGGGTATAAGTCTAAATAAAGTAAAAGTAACGTAAAGAACCTCCTGCTGGGTCACAGCCATATCAGGAAGCCACAACACCCCTTTCTGAGGTGTAAAGATTGCCAGCAAGAGCTGAGTCTCTCACATTGGTGTGTGTGTGGGGGGGGGGTAGGGTCAACTCAGGACCCCACAAAGAGGAGCTATTGACTGTGCTGTCCGGCTTGCAGTCCCCAGACACTTGTTCCAGCCTCAGCTGACAACATTCAAGGGCCCCACCCACTCTCGGCTTGCAGCCTAGTAGGCCAAATCCTGCTCCAACCTACATTTCATAAATATCTGGGATAGCTGCAACATACAGTCTTCAGGGGTTCCAAACCCACCCCAGTCTACAAGACAAGAGCAGTCTGCTCCTGAAAGGGTCTCCTTCCAGCCACGTGCCATGAAGCCAGAACCCGATCCCGCTAGAACTGTACAGTTGTGGTGGTATCAGAATACCTTGGGAAGATTCCATGACTGAAGACCATCTTAAGGAACATGAGATCAAAGCTACCCCAAGTCTATTCTTTTTTGGATGATGCAAATTGGTGGACAAGTTGAGATCCTCCTTCCAAAGGGCCTGCTCTTCTGACCATGGGGCGTTTTTAAATGATTCAGACCTTACAGCTATAACCTTGAACATGTTTCTTTCCCAAGCACGTGTGCAATATCTACAGCCCTCTGAAAAATTTACAGAAGCCAGAGATTTGTTTGGAGGTGGACAACCTGTGGCCTGAGACAGAGAAGGCTATGTTACAGAAGCTGCTGTCCTGTTAGTAGGGGTGTATGGGGTGCCTGTGTGAGGAAAATACCTCTTATGACTGGACTGTCTGACTCTTTGTGAGCCCTCCTTTAATTACTGGCCTCAGCTGGCACTCAGCAATCATCTGTGGCTCTAAGTAGTTTCAGCATGCATAGAAGCCACACCCCAGTAAACTGCACAACAAGCAGGCTAAACTAGATGAGGGTAAATCAATAAGCTCAGTTCTCAATGATTTTCTGGGACATACCCATTCCAGCATGCGAAGACTGGCACAGATGACAAAGTGGCAGAGTCCAGTCTGGATTCTACAGAAAGTCACCCAAGCCAAGCCAGCAATGCACTTATGGTAAATGAAAAGCAGGATGGGGCACTTAGGAAATACTGGCCAGCCATGGCACCTGGCCTCATCTTCAGTCCCCTTGACTTAGTCCTGCCTTTGGAATATGGTGGGCACTGAGAGGAGAAAGTGAGACTGCAACACTGGCAAGCTGAATTGCTCCAGTTCTGCTTCGCTGAGATTTGATCTGCAGCCTTTATTATGACTGAACTCACAGAGGGCTGCAGATTGATTTGAGAGTCCACATTCAATGCAATGCGATTTCCATTTCAGCCCACAGCTCCCCCTTTGTTCCTTTCTTTCTCTTGTCCAGCCTCTGACAAGGCTTTGATGGTTTACTCTCAACGGGCTTGGTTTGAAAAGGGTTAAACCAGTGCTTCAGAAAAGGTAGTAGCATTCTAAAGTTCTTCTTAATGTGTATAAAAATACCACATGGATTTATTTTATTTTATCTAGGTTGTTTCTGTTTCATTTGTAATTTTTTTTTAAAAAAAAACACCTCATCCAGAGGTAATCTAGTGCTAATCTACTATATCAGTCCTAGTGATCCAGCTCTCATCTCGTGTGTGTGTGTGTGGGGGGGGGTGTGGGGGGGTGTTCCCGCAGTCCTGAACATCACATCCAAATTGCCTACATCACTGGTTTTTAACCTTGGGTTACTCAGGAGTTTTGGACTGCAACTCCCAGAAGCCTTCACCACCAACTCTGCTGGCTGGGGTTTCTGGGAGTTGCAGTTCAAAAACATCCGAGTAACAAAGGTTAAGCACCACTGGCCTACATCACCAAAACACCACCCATAGACACACTTCCCATCTTTACAAGAATGAAACAACTGATCAGATGGGGGTGGGGAAGTCTGTTCAAACTATTTCAGTCTGAAAAAGGTATACTGGGAGCTTAAAAAGAGCTGGAACAATTCAAACCAGCCTTTGCATCACATCATCGGGTTGGGGAGCCCTTTGCATCAACCCATACTATAACCACAGCAAATCCGATGGCATTTGAATGCAGAGTCACAGCCTGAGCCCGACGCTGCACAAGTCTTCCTCACTCTAAATGAATTCATGTGCAAGTCTTCCCCATCTCCATCCTGTTAGTGTGCCAGAGACGTGATCCCAGCAGACCCCTCATGGCTGAACAATCATACTCCGGTTATATTAATCTTCTAATGACCAACCACAAAATAAAGCAACCTAATTTGCAAACTAGAGTAGGCATCAAAAGGTGTTTTCAGCACTTCAGAAATTCCCCCTTCTAATGGCATGCTGTCTTCATGTATAGGTTGACTCAGAGAATGTGGATCTCAGAGGGGAAAAGAGAGGACTCGCCCTTGTGGGCTTCAGCCATACCTGTAAATCTTTAACCTGGCCCTTGACATTAAAATTTGTCTGCCTTAATTTAGATGCTAAAAGAAGTTGCTGCAGTAGATAAATCACAGACAATCTGCTTGGATAAATGAATTTAAAAAGGAGAAATCTCTGAATGTTAAACATTTAATCTTAAAATAAACACATTTGCGATAGCAACATAGCATAGCATAGGCATCCTTCAGTCTCGAGAGACTATGGTAACATGCTCTGAATCGAGGAGTGTCCTCTCCAGAGCATGAAGCCCGGGTAAGGTAATATGGAGGATAGGCTGTTACCCAAGCAGCAGATCCCCCCTCTCCACATTGCTGAAATGGTCCAATGGAAAGGCAAGAGCCAATACAACTGGTTCCAGCGACGTCGCAGGAGTTGGCAGAACGACACGAGCTGCCTTCGGGACTCCAGCTCCGGATTTTGCCTCGAGGTTAACTCCTGAAGCCTTTTCCACGAGTGGATATAGCCACAAGGCAGTGGAGGTTTGAAAATAAATAAATAAATAAATAAATAAATAAATAAATAAATAAATAAATAAATAAATAAATAAATAAATAAATAAATACACACACTCTAATGTATCAGGTATACATATTCATGTTCCCCGGGTAGGTGGGACTCGTCAGCCATGGAAGGCAGCCCATCTAGGAGAAGGAAAACTCCAATTTCAAACCTCCACTGCCTTGGAAACAGGACTGGCTGGAATACCCAACAACACCGTTAAAGGAAGCAAGAGGGGAGAGAGATGGAGTAACTCTATCAAGGAAGTTCGCGAGACCTGCGTTTGCAAGGCCACAGCAGGGCCATTAATGATGGGACCTCCTGCATTCATAGGGTTGCCAAACGACTCCAGAGCAACCTGACGGCACAGAGTGGCAAGAGGAGCGAAGAGAGTCCTTACAAGGGGCTGAGCGCGCTCCCTCTTCCTTCCTTTTTTCCTTCCTCTCCCAACAGCGAACTTGCTCTTTCGCGGTAGAGCCGCTTCTCTGGGCACAGAAGGGAGAGCAGCCCCCCTCCGGCGGTGGGGCACGCCCGGCCTCTGCCGGCGGTGGGACCGGGCAGGGAGGCTGCCGGGCGCCCGCTCCTGCCCGCCTCACCTCGCGATAGCAACAACCAATTTAAATACAACTAGATTTAGGTGTGTGTTCCTTTCTCTGTACTAGTACTTACCTGAGACAGGATTATGACTCATAGTGTTTAGGAAATAAATTAGCCCTAATTTGTCTGCATTTAACTTGACCACTTAAATCATAATCCTTTCTCTAATGTGCCTGTCTTGATATGTAATATAATTTAAATGAGAACATTTTATTCCTATTCTAAGATAAGTATATATACAACCTTTGGAAAATAGCTTTCAAACTCTGGGGTGTTAGATTAGTCAAAAGCTGTTCCATTACTATAATCTGACATGTTGGGGGTTGCATTGAAATGCCCACTTTGCTAATTATTGCATCCACAGGGAGAACAGGAAAACATCCATTTTGTTAGCAGTCAAGCTAGGCAATGAATCAGTACTGAGGCATGATCCTCTTTTTGAGAAATGAGTACAGAAGTCAAGAGTTGAAACACATATCCCACCCCAGCTGGTTCACATTTGCATAGCCATTATCTGCTTTTTTTCCTCTCTCTCATTTCATATGAGATCTTGGCTGTTCTCTGTGAGCCCACAGATGCCCAGGGAGACACGCTTCCTGCTTTAAATTCTCACTCAGTCCAGCCATCCAGGGACTCAAAACTGTCAGAATATCTATAGTCCACTTTACGTAAAAGAAGGGCAAACCTTCTTTTACGTTTCTTTGCATTAAAACCTCAAACAGGCCCTGAGGAGAGGAATGCTCTTATAGGGATGGCCCCAGGCTGAGAAGAATTTAAAAAGCCAAAGGTCAGCAGGAGAGAATGAAGACTGCAGAGACTGAAGTGAGCCAAGAAAGCGAAGCCAAAGGGTTATTGGAGGTGAAGAAGGCTGTGGTCTATCCAGCTGTGGTGTCTGGGGACTCAGGATGTATTCACACAGAAATATAGTAGGGTTTCTACTTTTTGGGGTCATTGTTGTTGTTTAGTCATGTCCGACTCTTCGTGACCCCATGGACCAGAGCACAGCAGGCCCTCCTGTCTTCTACCGCCTTCCAGAGTTGGGTCCAATTCATGTTGGTAGCTTCGTTGACACTGTCCAACCATCTCATCCTCTGTCGTCCCCTTCTCCTCTTGCCTTCACACTTTCCTAACATCAGGTTTTGGGGTCATGCCTAAGGAATTCCCAGAAGGCAGAAGGGGTGCTTTATGAGAGATTACTACTATTACAATGATACTTCCTGGTGTTATCAGATGTGCACCTTCACAGCTCTCTGGTCACACCCTGATCTTCACCTTTGTGGGCCTGACCCTGTTTATCGCTTTACTGTATGTTATATTTACTACGATACAGTGTTTTATATTTTTACTGCTTTATTTGACTGACTTTTATGAGCTATACTGTAGTTTCCCAACACGTTGTTATACCTTATATAGATATATTGCGGATTTCCTAGATGGGTTTTTTAATAAAAAAACAAAAATGGAAGGGATAAAAGGCCACCAAGTGATAACCACCTCTTCTGAAACAGTTACAAACCACAAACTGTCACAGCCAGTGTCCACTGCTAAGGAGATAAATCAGTCCAAATCTGATTTAAAGATTTTTTTTAAAAAAAGAAGAAATTAGATGTTGTCCGATTACAGTATGTACCAGGCCAGCAAACTGAATATCCGGCATACAGTGGAGAAGACTGTGATCAGATCTTCCCCACTCAGGGGAAATGCACTGTAGTTCTGTTAAACTGTAAACATTATTTCTAACTTTGCATATGGACCTATAAATTGCCATATGCAGTATTTTGCAGACCAGTATCATTTTTGTCCTCAATTTTGGTGATGCATGACTTTATTTTTGGTAGTATATTAGTGGCCACTCTATCTACACATTCCTGTAAATAAGCATCCTGTAAATAAATAAAGGAAAAGTTTAGCCCTAATTTGGCCGGGATCTGATGGCTTTTGTGGGTTTTTTGGGTTCTTTGGCCGAGTTCTGAAGGTTGTTCTTCCTGACGTTTCGCCAGTCTCATGACCTGTGCTAGTAATACTATTTTCACTTTGAATTTTCTTTTTCTGGGCCTGTATCAGTCTTTACTACTTGCCCACCAAACAATGTACACTTTATATCTAGCAATAGCTAAATATTCATTTCACTTTGCTAAGGAAGTGGGCTGTAATCTCCAAACCTTCCATAGATACAAATCAAACTGTTAGACTTTAAGTTACCACATTGCCTTTGCATTTCTTTTTTATTTTTATTTTATTATCCTGGTGGTATCAGGCATCCCTGCCTTGATGTATGTACATTAATCAGAGATTGGCAATGTTAATTCTTGATCTAAAAGTCCCAGAATCCAGCCAGCGTGGTCATTTGTCATTGTTGGTTATAGCATTTTGGAAGTTGTAATCCAAAACAGTTACTTTCCCCAGCTCTACTATTAATGGAGGCTTATAGTTAGACGATAACCAATACAAGAAGGTTCAAGGTTTCTTAACAGAATTATTTCATGCCCATGAAGGTAAATGTGTCAATTTTGAAAAGCCAGTTCTGTACATTTGGCAAGAGAAAAAGCTTGGAGGAGAAAATCACCAACATACACATTCTCCAGCCCAAACAAAAATAGCTAAGTGAAGCACTTCCTTTGTTTTTTAAAGGTTTCCTCACTGGCGATTTTATTTCTGCAGGCCGTTGTGCCAAAATAATAAATCTTAAGAGCAGAAAAAGGGAGAAGTCAACAGGGGGTGTGTTGTCCATGCCCAAGTTAGGATGGGAGCCAAATAAAACCCAAGCCAGAATGTGAAACTCCCTCAAAAGCAGAGTTGGAGAAAGTTATTTTATTGGTCTACAGCTCATAGAAACCCCAGTGAATCAGGAATATAACTTTTGTAATCTTTGCTTAAAGTGCCAGAGGAGCAGTTTGACTAGTGTTATCTAGACAATAGGATCAAAGGGAACTCTGGTGATATGATTTTTGTGGAAATAAAAGGCAATGATTAGGGGCAGCTTGTTTTCTCAGAAGAAACCATTTCCACTTGGCTAGTTTGTCTGGGCCACAGTCATAGTGGACTAACTCACTGGTTCCTAACCTTGGGTTACTCAGGAGTTTTGGACTGCAACTCCCAGAAGCCTTCACCACCAACTCTGCTGGCTGGGGTTTCTGGGAGTTGCAGTTCAAAAACATCCGAGTAACAAAGGTTAAGAACCACTGGACTGACTGACCGACTGACTGGTTAGTTAGTTGTTTGCCAGTATCATCAGTGACTATGGCTCTTTACAGAGTAATCAAAACATGATCCCTGTCCCAAACCAAAGTAAATCAGGGATTCAAAGTTGCTTTGAAAGGCTGAGAGTAGCAAAGCTGAAGAGGAGAAAGGCATGGCTCTGGATATCTTATCCATCTTTCCCTTTCCTGTGTCTTTGGAGCTGAAAGAAAGGAAAGTTCAGTGTACAGAGTTGCTTAAAAGCTCTTCAAGACTGTGCAAAACTCTTGTAAAGTTACTGGGTTTCAGTATTTTTCCTAACATCCAGATGATAGAAGCCTTATATGATCAGTGTCTTTTCCCCAACACTTACATGCTTTATTGCCTCTGCTGAAAGGCAAGTTTATTTGGTTCAGGGTTTGGTTCTAGAGATAGTTTTAGCACTGTTAACACTTGGAACAGGAATTTCATTTCCACGACTGAGGCTTATAGTTGGAAGCCTTTAACTCACTCTTCAATTAACTTTATATATACGTGAACCACATTTTCCTTCAGGACAAACTGCCACCAGCTGTGATAAACTGGGGCAGAACTTTTGAAACATCTAAAAAGCCCCAGGACACCAAAGAGGCATTGGTAATTCAACTCTTTTCATCACTCTTCAAACTCCATCACCAAGATAATCTGTTTTGGAAGCTTAGCACTTCTCGTTTTCTAGCAAAATTACAACTCCAGTGTGTTATAATGCATCCCACGGTTGTCATTACTTGAAAAAGTTACTTTTGGGGACTCCAGCTCCCTGCATCCTCTAGCTAGGAATTGTGGGGAAAGGAATTTTTCCGAGTTCCAAGTATCTTGCCCATAGAATTTGAGTTTCTTCAAAGAAAACTTTTAGGAGGAGCAAAAGAGTAACATGACCCTAACTGGTCGTGAGCATCTTGTCCTTGAAGACACGTCAGGTTGTATGGAGTTAATTGATAATTCCTGGCATTCTTTATGTCAGTTCAATGAACTAATGGTGCCTGAGTGGTAATTTCCCCCCCCCCTTTTCCCCCCTTAGCTCTTTCGGCACTGAGAAACATACACAGGGCCCTTTACAAAGGGGCTACCAGGAACCTCCTGTCTGGATGGTAGAAGAGCAACACTGTGGGCTCTTATAGCTCTATATATGTTCAGATCAGGGAAATGAGGCAAAAGAAGCATTCTAGAAGGCAGGTTTGAATGGCTGTTAAATATGGAGTCACACTACAGATTAAAAAAAGCTGTTTCATTAACACAGTTTCCTTTTTTTTAAAGCAAACATAAGGAGCAAACAGGAACAAAAATGAATCAAAGCTTTCCAGTCCTGTCTTCAACCACAAGGACACTCATTTTGGTTATAGGTCAAAACTACAGGGGATTCCAGAAAAGCTTCTTCAACTGAGCAGAGTGCTGGGAAGGAAGAAGTGCTAGCAGACAGCTGATATAATTTACCCTCACAGCCTGCCCTGAGCACTTTTGTTATTTTCATTGCAAACTTTTAAGAGAAACCTTACAAACAGTAGAGCTGCTAGGCCACTAAACTCTCAGGGAGCTGTTCTTTCTCCTGGGTCTCAAGCAGAGGTGGGATTCAGCAGGTTCGCACCTATTCTATAGAACCACTTCCTAAATGTACTATTGGTTGTTAGAACCGTTCGCTGGCCTGAGATGAATGAAGGAGGAGGGGCCAGGTGACCAGTTACGAGCGGGAGGAGGGGGGCGCAATTAGCTGCCTCCCTTCCTGCACCACACTGAGCCGTCTGAGGTGGGGTGTGGGTGAGAGAGATAAAGCCCTGGAAAGAGCAGAGGCGTCAATGGGGGAAAGGGGGAAGGATGAGTCCTTGATGTCACTGGAGGAAAGCTCATGGCCTCGAGGCCGAGAGGGGGGTGATTGACAAGGCATGAGGGCAGGATACAGAGGGAAAAAGTTTTGGGGTGAGACCGCTTCAGTTAAACACCCAACAGTCCTCATTTTACTATGATTTTTTTCAAGTAAAAGGTACCACATAAGACTGTTGCTTATGTGGTACCTTTTTTTAAAATGTCCTGGGCATTTATTTATTTATTTATTTATTTATTTATTTATTTATTTATTTATTTATTTATTTATTTATTTATTTATTTATTTATTTATTTATTTATTTATTTATTTATTTATTTATTTATCTATCTATCATTAGGACATAGAACCTGTTGTTAATTTATTTGAATCCCACCACTGGTCTCAAGGCACATAGTTAAATCTCAGGATGAACAATTCTGAAAGGAAATGCAATTTGATGTTTGTGTACAAAGTGGCTTTAAGTCTTGAGCATGGATATCCATGACTCTAGTGGCATCCGAGCTCATTGGCTCAGCTTGAATCTGTCTGTAGGCGTCATGTGCTTGCACAACTCTGGTGCGCCAAAATGCCAGGTGTGAGAGCAGGAGAGTGGAGAAACAGCTGGAGAGCACATGCCTTTCAGGCCCATTCTGCAGCTGGCTGCAAGGCAGGGAGCAGAATTTCTTCTGCCTGTATTCCACACCCAAGCTGGCAAAGCTTTGCCTATCCTGCTTCTGTGCCATTGCAATGGCCCCTCCCCTGGTCTGAACCTTTGCCGTGAAATTGCCCATAATGGTATACTGCTGACCAAGCAACACTAAGGAGAATGACACAATAAGTAAGATACCCAACAAAGACAATGTACAAGATTCTTATAAGCATTCACACATGGAGGTGCTTGCAGCTTCTTTTTGAAGAAATAGAACCAAAAAAAGTACTAAATAAATCTACGTAATAGGTAAGATGTCCGCCAATATAAAGAATATAGGACCCTTCAGTTTCCACTGAACTCTTTGGCAGACTCTTCTATGATTTTCTATCTGTGTTTATACTGGTGTATTGTACACTGTCCTGATAAGTTTGGATTTTTAAAAGCGACTGCCGTTAAATGATATAAATATAGTGGGACTCTTCCAAAGCAATGCCTTCTTAATGGGGGCCCAACCTCCTGCAAAAACAACACCCAGTCTATCTCTCAAATAATAATGTGTGTCTTTTTTCTAAATTAATAATGTGTGGGTTTTTTTTCTATATAATTTTTGTGCCTTCCTTGTTAGCTTCAAGAAGGGGTGTTCTTGCCCAACAGGTTAAATACATTAGCTCAGTCTTGTTTACTGTATATGATGCTTTGTCACCTGGTATCTTTCCTGCAAAATGATGGGTGCCACGCCCAACCGCACACAGCCCATGCCCTTCATCTCTTCCCTTCCAGGACGTGCTCAGTTAGGCTTCACCTGACAGGCCCGTCAGAAGCAGCCCTGCCCTTCTCAGCAGGGAGACTGAAAGGCGCTTTGTTCCACCAGGCAATTATATCTGAGAGTGGGAATAAAAATGTGTTGAAAACTCCTGACTGAAGGGCAGTCTCTCACTGCTGGTGAAGGTTTGGAAACAAATAATCCAGTTCAAACACAAACAGTGAACACTTTGTTTTCCCCTGCTGCCACTCTGAAGCTCTCTGGAGCTTATTTCCCCAATGATTCCCAGGAGCCGACTTAACCTGAAATAATCAGTTGTGATAAAACAGACCTTGTACTTTGGAAGAAGTCAACGAGGGCAAAAAGACACACTGAAACTTTCTTATTTATAGGCAAAGGTAAAGATTCCCCTTGACATTTAGTCCAGTTGTGTCCGATTCTAGGGCGCAGTGCTCATCCCCGTTTCCAAGCCGTAGAGCCAGCGTTTGTCCGAAGACAGTCTCCGTGGTCACGTGGCCAGCGCAACTAGACACAGAACGCCGTTACCTTCCCACCATGGTGGTCCCTATTTATCTACTCAGATTTTTACATGCTTTCGAACTGCTGGGTTGGCAGGAGCTGGGACAAGTGACGGGCGCTCACTCCATCACGTGGATTTGATCTTACGATTGCTGGTCTTCTGACCTTGCAGCACAAAGGCTTTTGTGGTTTAACCCACAGCACCACCACATCCCTTCTTATTTATATACCTCCAGAAATCAATCTACATGCAAGATCACTCTGAGTAAAGACACAACATTCTTCCTCTCCCACTACTAGATTATACTCATTTCATGGGCACCAAAGTCAGTTTCTCTACATGTACTTATTGCAAGAGTAAGCTGTGTGGGAAAAAGCATCTATGCAGCAAATAAAGGATTGGAATAGATCTACATGCAATCCGTACTGCTGTGTTACACCAACCAGTGGTTTATGTTAGCCACAGTTTGTTACTTAACTCTAATTATCTTGCACATGACTAAAAAAAAAATCTGCTGCTCATTGTCATCCAACATTGAAGAAGAAGTCAATGCTCCCTGAGATGAAATTAAACTAGGGCAAGAAAGAGATGCTGCTGATCAGTAGAAAGTCAGACTTTTATTTTCCAGGAAGCTTGTGGTACCTACAGGCATCCTTAGGAAAGTAAAAATGTTAGGCAGCTGCCTTTCATTATTTATGGACAGGAATTAAACCAACTTTAGAAGAAGTTGTGATCTATTATCTTTGAGTAATCCTTGATTCTGCACTGCCACTAGAGTCCCAGGTAGCAGCATTGATGAGGATTGTCTTAGCACAACCCCACTTAATATGCCAGCTACAAATTTCCCTGAGTCAATCTGACATAGCAACAGTCAGCCATACCTTAGTTCTTGAAAGCAATAAATATTATTTAAAATCAATTGTTCATGTCATTCAGTTTTCAGTTATCAGCTAGATATACACAGAACATATTTTACTGAAGAAAAAGCAGAGCTTACTCAGAAATGTATTAGAATGTAATCTCAAAAAGATGCAACTCTGGCAGAAATCTGTACAAACATTATTGGAAATCCAAGATGTCAACCTTTGAAAATGCAGAATTAAATCACAGACATCATAGCACAACTGGTTTAAGAGGATGTAGCCCTAAATATAAATATGTTCTTAGAAGGTTCTATAGAAACAAAAACAACTGTGCTTCTTTTGGAAACCAATATGAAACTGACAAGAGTTTTGAATCTTTGTTTTGGATATTAACCATCAGCACTTCTGATTCTATAATCTTTACAGAGTTGACATTGAAGTTGTTTGAAGAAAACTGATTGTATTCAGGTGTGGATATCAAGGATTAAGACTTAATGTTGTACGCTAAACTTGGTGTAATAGAAAATGAAGTAATGTATTTTCTGATTGGTCACAGAACTGTACATAAGTCCTGTGTAAAATGAACGTCTTTATCTGCTGTAAGTCAGATCACTTTTTCCTATGCTGTGTGTTGCGTCATGTCATGTTATGCTGCCAGAGGAATGTCTATTCTCTATGTATATATGTAAATAGACTAAGTTGCTGGTTTTACTCTCTCAGTGTCATAGTGTCGTAAGTACCTCTGCTAACCAATATCTCCTTACTCTGCTGATGTTATGAGGATACTTGTTATAATCAACATTCTCAACAATGGAACCCCATGAACCATGGTAGGGATGCTTTGCTTACCAGGGAGGAATGGATCAAAAATTTTGATTTAGCTTAAAGAAAGCAACAGGATTTCTGACAATTCTTGCTAACTTTTCAATTAACTTGATTTTTACATAGCTTACTGTATAAGTTAACATATTTTCAGTGTGAAGGAGTGGCAGGAGCTAACTGCCTTTCCTTTTCCCTGGCCTACCCTCACATCCTCTCCACCACTGGGGAAGAGGAGTGACTGGCTGGTTGGTGCTATGTCCAACCCCACCCTCACAAGGCTCCTACCAGAAATGTGACTTCTCCACCTAACAAGGAAGGCTGACCACAGGACATGGTAGCATTCAAGCCACTATACGGAGCGGTGTGGGGTAGGAAGGCATGTCGCCTCTGCTCTTTGTACATTGTGACCTTTGTCGGCTGTTTGTTTTGCAGTAACAGGCGTGAGGGGTAAACCGAATGTATGTGTGGTGGTGACACATTTTGCCTGTGCTTGTTTCCCTGAGAATGATCAGTTTGCCTCTTGTGAAATGAGTTTGTTGTTATTTGAGGCAAAGAGGGCATTTCGAAAATCAGAGATTATCTCTGCCTTGAATTTAGTTCCTTGGCTAAAATACTTGCCTCTGAGCCTCATCAGTTTTCCATGGGTGTTCAAGCACAGAGTTGTGGGTTCAAAACTGCGGCCATTTTGGAGCTTAGCCCTTCACCTACCATCTTATACTTCTCTTGCACAGCTTACTTTTTTTTGGCCTTGCTTTATAGAGAGTAGGTGTCTTCTGACAGCCCACATCTGGGATGGTTGTCATTTTGTTAATGGACAAAGTCTACTCCATGATAGACATTCTACAAAACTTTTCACACACAATATTTTCAAAATTCCAAATGTGAAATAGAGGAAAATAACAGAAAAGGAAAAACCAGAGATCCGTTCAGAAAAATTGGAGATATTAGAGAAACTATTTGTGCAAAGATGGACATGATAAAGGACAAAAATGGGAGGGACCTCACAGAAGCAGAAGACATCAAGAAGAGGTGGCAAGAATACACAGAGGAATTATATCAGAAAGTTTTGGATATCCCGGACAACCCAGATAATATAGTTGCTGACCTTGAGCCAGACATCCTGGAGAGTGAAGTCAAGTGGGCCTTAGAAAGCTTGTCTAACAACAAGGCCAGTGGAGGTGATGGCATTCCAGTTGAACTATTTAAAATCTTGAAAGATGATGCTGTTAAGGTGCTACATTCAATATGCCAGCAAGTTTGGAAAACCCAACAGTGGCCAGAGGATTGGAAAAGATCAGTCTACATCTCAATCCCAAAGAAAGGCAGTGCCAAAGAATGCTCCAACTACCGTACAATTGCATTCATTTCACACGCTAGCAAGGTTATGCTCAAAATCCTGCAAGGTAGGCTTCAGCAGTATGTGGACTGAGAACTCCCAGAAGTACAAGCTGGATTCCGAAGGGCCAGAGGAACTAGAGAGCAAATTGCAAACATCCGCTGGATTATAGAGAAAGCCAGAGAGTTCCAGAAAAACATCTACTTCTGCTTCATTGACTATGCAAAAGCCTTTGACTGTGTGGACCACAGCAAACCATGGCAAGTTCTTAAAGAAATGGGAGTGCCTGACCACCTTATCTATCTACTGAGAAACCTATATGTGGGACAGGAAGCAACAGTTAGAACTGGATATGGAACAACTGATTGGTTCAAAACTGGGAAAGGAGTACGACAAGGCTGTATATTGTCCCCCAGCTTATTTAACTTATATGCAGAATACATCATGCGGAAGGCTGGACTGGAGGAATCCCAAACCGGAATTAAGATTGCCGGAAGATATATCAACAACCTCCGATATGCAGATGATACCACTCTGATGGCAGAAATTGAGGAGGAATTAAAGAACTTTGTAATGAGGCTGAAAGTGTAGAGTGCAAAAATCGGTCTGAAACTCAACATCAAAAAAACTAAGATCATGGCCACTGGTCCCATCACTTCCTGGGAAATAGAAGGGGAAGACATGGAGGCAGTGACAGATTTTATTTTCCTGGGCTCCATGATCACTGCAGATGGAGACAGCAGCCACAAAATTAAAAGACGCCTGCTTCTTGGGAGGAAAGCGATGACAAATCTTGACAGCATCTTAAAAAGCAGAGACATTACCTTGCCAACAAAAGTCCGAATAGTGAAAGCTATAGTTTTTCCTGTTGTGATGTATGGAAGTGAGAGCTGGACCATAAAGAAAGCAGACCGCCGAAGAACTGATGCCTTTGAATTGTGGTGCTGGAGGAGGCTCTTGAAAATCCCCTGGACTGCAAGGAGAACAAACCTATCAATTCTAAAGGAAATCAACCCTGAGTGCTCACTGGAAGGACAGATTCTGAAGCTGAGGCTCCAGTACTTTGGCCATCTCATGAGAAGAGAAGACTCCTTGGAAAAGACCCTGATGTTAGGAAAGTGTGAAGGAAAGAGTAGAAGGGGACAACAGAGGACAAGATGGTTAGACAGTATCATCGAAGCTACCAACATGAATTTGACCAAACTACGGGAGGCAGTGGAAGACAGGAGGGCCTGGCGTGCTCTGGTCCATGGGGTCACGAAGAGTCGGACATGACTAAACGACTAAACGTCGATGAGCCTTCAGATCTGGCGACCCCTATTTTACTGCACTGTGGATGTATGGGGAGGACAGAGTCTGATACCTTCCCCTCCCTCCATTCATAAATTCCTGAAAAGCTTGCTAAGGTTTTGTGAACCGAAGGGGAAAAGAAAGTTTATCCTTTTGCTGTATTATATGATAGGTTTAGATTGTTCTTACTTTAAGTTTATATTTCAACAAACTTGGCTGAGCAAAAATGTTCCTTCTGTCAGCCAAATATCAGTCTTCCTGATAAGCCAGCTTTTCTGGTAAACAATCAATGTGTTTATTCATGCCAGGAACAGTCTTTCTCAGACATTTCCCTTTAATCTACTTTCATAGTCTGAAGATATGGAACAAGTAAATGTAACCTCTTAACACTTCTCATTTCCTGCCCATTTAATATAAGAGAATTATGCACGGCTGAATGGTGTTTCTTTGTTCAGCCTCGGATATAAGCCATAAAATGATACGTTTTTGTTTATTTCCTCTTCCCTTATAAATTGGAGTTGGGCAATCTGAAGGTTCCATGCAATGCTCAGTCCAAGTTAGAACAATAGCAGCAATAATCTGCTTTCAGTTCTGTAATGGCAATCCTCCCATGGTTTCTAGGTATAAAGTATTCAAAAGTTCCTTACCAGTCTTCTGGTGGGGCTCTGAGATAGTGCACTTTGCTCAAGTCCACACAGGTTGCAGGGCATGTAACCATACCTGCCATATACACTCAGAAGAATTTTGGACAGCTCCTCTCAAAGGCGGCATAGTGGGGATTTGAACTCCTCCTGACCCCTTCCTCCGTCTTCGCTACTTCAGCTCTCCAAGTTAAAAAGTCATTTGCAAATGGTCAGTTCCGGCTGTACCAGAGCAGAGCTTGGAAATGATTTTTTTTGGCCCACACATCCCATAATATCCTGCCAGGATGACCAATGAACATGCTGGTTAGGTCAGTATGAGAGTTGTGGTTTAAAAAAAGGATTTTTTGTAAACTCTGTGCAAGAATGGATCTTCCTTTCCTTGCAAGTTTGCTCAGTGGGGAGAAGAAGAAAGAGAGGAGAAAAACGAGTTGCCAGATTCTTGAAGGACACAGTGATGGGGCTGGTGGATACTTCTTACAGTGGACCCTCTACTTGCAGAATTAATCCGTACTGGAATGGTGGCTGCAGGTCAAAAAGTCTGTAGGTCGAGTCTCCATTGACCTACAATGCATTGAAAACCGATTAATGCCGTAACTGGCTGTTTCTGTCCCGTCTTTGTTCCATTTTGTTTTTTTGTTTTTCTGGTCTGTAGGTTGATTCTCCGGCTGCAAGTCGAACCTAAATTTTGCAGCCAGAGAAGTCTGTAACTCGAAAAGTCTGTAAGTGGAGCCGTCTGTAAGTCGAGGGTCCACTTGTACTTCTTCTCCCAATTTCCATCATGGGCTTTAATCCCACTCACCCTCAGTACGCAGGCCTTTCGCAGATCATCCATTAGGTAATGTGAATCCCAACATTAGAAAGGGTGCCCATATCTGCTATAAACAAACAGGTTGGTTTACCTAACGCCTGCAATGTCATTTACTAAGAACCGGCAAGAACTGAAGAATTGTATAGTCTTCTTAGGAATTCTTCACCACAGCAATGTCTCCTTTTAAGCAGCCATAATTTTCGACATGTTATGCTTCATGTGGGCAAGCCAATCAGCATGTTCATACTCCTCCACTGTAAGCGTTTGAGTATTGTGGCCTTAAAAAACAACAACTAATCTCTCAGTATGTGATAAAATACCCTATTGAATTTTTAAAACAATTTTAAAAAAACTGAAATGTTGGTGAAATAAGGACCAGAATCTTATTATGCTTACATAACTATGTTACGGCCTATGTCACATTGAGAAGCTGCTGCCCATTAATAAGGTGCCTGAGTGCACACTGATGCAAAATGTTGTAGTCAAATTTAAAAATTGTTTAAAATGTGTATCTGTTTGAAATTAATTGTACAAACTACTTAATGGGTTAAAATTCTAGTTGTTTGTTAATTTTTAAATTAGTACTTAATACTTTTTAACTTACCGTAATATTTTAAAAACGTGTTTAAGTAAAAACATGGTAGTAGCTAAAAATATTGTATTATAAATACCAATGTCTCTAGTGTGAACAGAAGAGAGGCAGATGGATTACATATACGGTACTCATGAGTTTAGGAACTACCACTCCAGGGAAAGAATTCATGAAGCTATCTTTCTTATTTATTGATTGATTGACCGGTTGATTTCATATGCCACCTTCCTCCCAGCTCTGGGACCCATGCCAAACCATATACCTGGGGTCAAATAAATAAAAGATGTGACAAGTGAAGTAGGAGAAATGACCTCCATCCATAAAAGTGCCAGCAACACGTTCTCAGCATCAGTGAAGCTCAGTGTCTATATATCATATCTTGCTGAGTGGCTGGCCCAGTTCCAAAGACAAGACTACTGTCGCTAGGCCTAGAAGCTTAAGTAAAAATGAAACTTTTATTTTAATTCTATTTTTTACTGATAGTGTTTTTTATTATGATGATCACCATTTTAAACTGTTTTAATTCAAATTGCCTTTGAATATTACAATGGCCAGAATCCTATTTTAGATTTATCAGTGTATATATAATAGTTTGTGCCCATCTCTGCTCCAAACCCATTCTCTCCAGCCCTAACGGCTGCATGGAAACATTTTTAAAAAGAGAGGAAGATGTAATCATGTGCTTCCATCATTCCATCTAGTCTTGCCGTAATGGACATTAAACAAAATGCTACGATTAACCTCCATTCATTGCCTCTGTTTTCAGGCACAGATGAATTGTTGTCACTACAATCCCACAAAAGGTGCTGCTCTACTCAGACTAGCACCATCTTTCTGACAGGACCAGTGCAATGTCATCAGTTGTGATGCCCAGAAAAGCAGAACTCATGTTCACACAAGCCAGAACGCTCAAAACTCAAGCCAACAAGCTGCCTCATTGACAATGCAGCTTATAGGAAAATTAAAATCTTACAGACTAAATCTACAGGCAGCAAATCCCAAGTTTAAAGTGCTCCTAGATAAAACTACTGCAGATTGCAGGGCCATTCCTACCATCAGGCAGAGTGAAGCACGTATTTTTGGAGATAACACCAAGACAATGACAACTGTGGTCCATGTGGCCTGCTTGGCAACCCCTAGGCTATCTTCCTAGCTTCCAATATAGTTGAAGCTGTTGTCCCATTGCTAGTCCAAGCAAATCTGGAAAAGAATTGAGATTAGTTTCTTTGTCTTATGCAGCAAAATCCTTTGGGCTACCCTATGTGCAAATGAGAGAGAGAGAGAATTGCTTTTCTGCAGAAAGAAAAATAACACATCAGGGATCTCATGATCCTTGTCCTTGACATGTAACTTGTCTATCTGACGTGCTGCCAATAACAGATCATTCTCAAATAAACTGTACTTTCCATTCTGTTGTCAGATCAGAGCTTGGCAACATTATTGTCTTGGATTCAATCAGGTTGCTGAGGGAACCTGTGAGCTATATATTGCAAACAACAACAACAACACACATTTCCAGTTCTGGAATAAACCACAGATGTACATTCAGGTTTTGGTAGAACATTTCTGTATGTAGGAGCACTTAATCTGGCTACTCCCTATTTACCACCAGAGTTGATTTACAATGTGATTTCTTGTTTGTGTAGTCAAGGTTTGAGGTCAAAGTCTGCAATTCTTTTAATGACCTTCCCCCACCCACACCCACCCCATCGGCCTTAAATAATCCTCATTGAGACTGTTTCCTTAGCTAGACAGAGCCCAGGCAGGGCTTGGCTATGTGCCTACAAGACCAAGTCTGTGGTCAATGTTTACAAACAAATAGCAAGCTGGGTCCAATGAGATCAGAATGGGCTGTTCCATGCTTACAAGTAACCATGTAATTATTAACCCGAACCAGCCTCTAGTGAGAAATGAAAGGACATCACCCAGCACTTGGTACTTATCTTATTAAGACATGCTAATTGTTATATTTCAAGGTGTGGTTGTTCTTTCTTATAAAGAACTGTAATCACTTCCTTCTTTCAACATACGAGTAGTAACTTGTAAAACCTGGTGAAATAAATATGTTGCATCCCAGGCACTCTGTATTTAATTGAAGAAGTTAGAAGAAAAGCTTTTAAATCATGCAGGACTCTTCCCCCCCACCCCCCAAAGGCAGAAATGCTCTGAAATCTATACAATTTCAATCACAGGACACTTGCGTCAAATTTGCATGTCTTGCTTATGGCCTTCTCAGAAGCACCTGGTTGACCATTGTGGGTAATAGGATGGTTGGTTAGATAAACTTCATAATGCAGTACTGAGTTACCTTTTGGACTCTAACTCTCAGAAATCCCTCACCAGCTTAGTGATTTTTGCAAGGTGCAGTCCAAAAAAGGCTGCAAATCTGTAATTTGCAAGTAGTCTTTGATTGGCAGAAATCAGAGAGAAATCAGTTATATCTAACCATTCCATATTGAGTTGTTAAATAGCTCCTCAAAAACCAAGCCACCGTTTTTCTCCCTTGTGGCAAAGGGACCAATTATTCCCAACCAATCTCTTTGAGATGATACAGGAAAAAAACACAGTTTGATCCTAAATAATCTTACTTAAAATCAAGCTTTTAGGCTACACAATTGACATCCTTCTTACACGTACAGCCAGGAAAAGCAGGACATTGGTTTGGGCCCAGGAATTCTTCTTGTCAATCTCTAGAATCAAAGAGCTGTGAACAGCATGAGGGTCATGCTGTGAATGGATGCTGATATCCCTGCCCACACATAAAAAGGAGATGATCAATAGCAAGTGATGTTAGTTAAAGCTGCGGTCAATGCTAACACGATTGTGTATAAATGAACTGCTGCAGATAAATTCAAACAAACATAATTGGCACGAGCGCTGCCAAAATATATGAATAAGTAAGATCTTAGAGAGATCTGCCAGGGAGTGCAGCAAAGTAGCGCTCTGCTGAAGGAAGCTCTCGCATCACAAAGCTCCATGGTTGAGGTGATCCAGAGGTTCTGAGTTTGATACCCCGCTGTGCCTCCAAGAAAAAGACCCACCCTGTGTGGCCTTGGGCGAGCTGCAGAGTCCCCGCGTGCCTCCAGCAGTGGAAGGTAAACCACTTCTGAGTACTCTCTACCTGCAAAACCCTGAAAAGGGTCACCTTAAACAAGAATTGACTTGAAGGGACATGATCATGGTATTAGCTTGAATGAAGCGCAGCTTTGAGCCTTCAGCCTTTGTGATGCACCAGTGAGATTTCTGTAAAACGTCATATACTGGGAAGGGAAAAGAGCAGACTCTTGGCTTTTACGGAAGACTGCTGGTGTTGTGATGTTATGCATAGGCATCCTTCAGTCTAGAGAGATTATGGTAACATGCTCTGAATCGAGGAGTGTCCTCTCCAGAGCATGAAGCCCAGGTAAAATAATATGGAGAATAAGCTGTTACCTAAGCAGCAGATCCCCCCTCTCCACGTTGCTGAAATAGTCCAATGGAAAGGCAAAAGCCAATACAACTGGTTTCAGCGACGTCACAGGAGTTGGCAGAATGACACAAACTGCCTTCAGGACTCCAGCTCCAGATTTTGCGTCTAGGTTAACTCCTGAAGCCTTTTCCATGAGTGGATATAGCCACAAGGCAGGGGAGGTTTGAAATTGGAGTTTTCCTTCTCCTAGATGGGCTGCCTTCCATGGCTGACGAGCCCCACCTACCCGGCAGAAATTAATGTTAGAGAACGAAGAAATTGATGTTAGAGAACGAAAAACAGGGATTGTTTTTGCTTAATTTCTGTGTCCAGATGAAGAGATTGTGTGTGAAGAGGTTGCCTTATGCTGAGTCAACAGATGATGAGTCTGGGTAGCCTAGTAATGTCAACTGCAATGGGCCACGGCTATAAAAAAATAATAATTAAGATTCCTTCCTGGATATCTGGAGCTGCTGGAAACTATCTCAAACAACACTTTATAGCCCTTCCCCAGGACAGCTGTGGTGTAGAATCTAATAAACTGTGGGAGAGAAATGCTCAAAAATTTGCAATTCGACTGCACTGATGCACGGAACAAGGAAGTCTTAACAAAAGTTTATTTGGAGTAAGGATAATTGGGGGAAAACCTTTAAGCAGCGGTAGAATTTAATGAGACAAACAAATAGTACAACTAAGCCTGTACTGGCTAAAAACGATGTGTCAACCTCCTTTTCAATAGGCATGGTGATCTAAATGGTAGCTTAGACACCTGCGTACATGACTACAGTAATAAGAATAACATTAATAGTACATTTCGGAAAGGAGGCAGCCGCCTCTCATAAACACGACGACAGTAACTAAACTCCATTTTGTGCCTGTTTTCCTCCGCGACAAAAGTCCTATAAAAGTTAATAAAAAGGCGGGGCGCAGGCACACCTCCGGTTGTCTGGAAAAACAACGGCAAAGGCCAACCTCCTACAGTCATCTTTCCTTTTTTGCAAAGGGCAAAACAAAGATGCTGATCAAACAGTATTACTAGTCTGGAAAGTACCCCTCTTCCTGCATCACCCAGGCAAGGCGGGGGAAAAGCACACCAGCTTGGCCACGTAAGTGGGCCGAAAAGATTTGCATAAAAAGGTCGCGCCGTCATCGGCCACCTTCCCCCCCCCCCGGCGAACTCGCTTCCGTTTCCCGACTGATGAAGTGAAAACCGATGTCCTCTACGCGATGATGATGACGCCACGCAGGACTGGAAGCGCAAAGCACGTTGAGCCTACGACCTGGGTTGAGATGCAGGTAACGAACCTGGCCAGCAGGTGGCAGTAGATTACGCAGTGAGCAAAGACACTTGGAGGCTTTCCGTCCCAGCGAGCGCCTGTCTGGCAGGTGAGTTTTAGAAGTGCAAAATTCGCAGAAGCAAAAGGGAGTCAATGAATATCATGCCTGGTTCCTTGGATCTTTTTTCCTGTTCGCCCACAACCTGCGGTCGGTGCCAGTCTCTCATACGCCCTCCGTCTTCCCTACCAAAGCAAATTGTGGATTCCTATGCATTTCCTTCCTATCTGCATAGTGTTAGACCAGCTTGAGACACCAGCGATATTTTCAATGTGTAAGGACCGGTGTCCGTAAGTATTGGGAGGGGGGGTATATCTCAAAAATTCTGATATAAAACACACCCCAATCCTGCTTTCTCTAACTCTCACAAACAGGGAGATGGGAATACTAATGTGATACAAATAACTGCGGTTTGCATTTCACCGCAGGAAAACTAGGAGCAGCTTCCTCTGTGTGCGACTTTCCTATAACAAAACAATCCATTAAAAAGACCCACCTCCTCCTGCTTTGATCATACTCAGCAAAGTCCTTTGTGTTTTTAAAAGCCCAGTGGCTTCTCTTATGATTCAAGGTGGGGGAAAAACCAGGATGTTATTTATTTATTTATTTATTTACAATATTTTTTAGCCGCACCATTGCCAGTTATGCTCCTCATAAGACAAAACTTGGGAATTTGCGACAACAGATATCTTGATTTGTAATTTATCTTTCTGGCCTTGAGCTGCACTTGTCAGTACTAGATACTGAGTACACTGTCCTCAGTTACTCAAGAATATATGTAGAATTTGAAGATGTTAGTATCCTGTTTCCCTGAAAATAAGCCCTACCCCCAAAATACCCAAAATATGCCCCAGTGAAGTGAAACGCCGCCCACCACCATTGTGCAGCAACAAGAAGATGACATGACTGTATTCGAATAAATGTAGATTCTTGTACATGGAAAAAAAACATCCACTGAAAATAAGCCCTAATGCGTTTTTTGCGTTGTTAATATAAGACCCTGTCTTTTTTCAAGGAAACACAGTACAATGGTGTAAAGGCAACCAGCTGCGGACTTGGTAGCTACCTGGGTGAAACATTGTTTATCTCTTCTGTTTATAATCCAGTCTTAGTCATACATATGTACTAGTCTGATTGAAATCAATGGAGCTTCAGTTCATTATGACTTACTGCCATCCTGTTTATATATTTATTTATTATTTTCCTTTACATACCAGTCTAGTCGTGACCGACTGCCATCTTTATGCATGTTTTTATTTATTATTTTCATTCCCATGATGGTCTTCTCTCCAAACTCACTAAGAATGGAGTACAACACAAGCCAAACAACCATTACATATGTAATAAACCTAACAATCAAATAATGAAATGCATCACATAAACAGAAAAAATGTAAACAGAAATCTCCCATGTTATGTATGTCTCTGCAATTAAAAATGCAAACGAAATAGGTGTTCACATTCTAATGATAATTCCAATGGTATTTAGGCCTCTACTTTTTAATATCATATGACAATTACACCTTTTTCATCCTCTTAGGGAGGACTACTTCTGAATGAGATCTAGTGTCTTGACTAATGAGGCCCTTTGATAGATCCAGAATATTTCTTTACACCTATCCATCTGTACATTAATTACCCTGTTTCCCTGAAAATAAGCTCTAGCATGATTTTTCACGGTGCTTGTAATATAAGCCCTACACAGAAAATAAGCCCTAGTTAAGTGAAACCCCACCCTCCACCATTGTGCAACATTGTGCAGAAACCAGAAGATGACATGACTGTAAAATAAAACATCACCTGAAAACAAGCCCTAATGTGTTTTTGGAGCAAAAAACTATGTTTTTCCCCCCTGTCTTATTTTCAAGGAAACACGATATCATTTTCGCTGAATAATCCTAGGGTACTGACCCAGACAATGGTATATCTGAACATTTATTTGCACCCCCATGACACTGCTTACAGGTACAAAAATGTCAGATAAAGAAAGGAGTCAGCCATCAGAGTCCCCTGTCAGAGTTTCACCTAATTTTGATAAATTCTTCCTAATTTCTCTTACAACACCCTGCAACTCTTTCTCTTTTTTCCTTCCAGGTCACACTTAACAGCAACTCCCAGCATCTATCAGCCTGGGATGGAGGTGGTACCCATGCTAGTTAGGCTTAAAGGATAAGTCTTCAAGGGTAGTAGTGCAGACAAGAGGATTTAACACCTACTCTTTTTTGTGTGTCATGGTGTGTTCAACCACCTCTCACACTAACTACTCCATTCCCAGTAATGCTGTTGTCCTTCAAGATTACCTCCTATGTCCCATAGCTTCCAAGTGTCCAGGGGAAAAAAAAATTCTACCTGGATAGAAGAAAGAAAACCCCATTTCAAATCTCTAATTGGCTATGAAGCTTGCTGGATAGCTTCAGATCAGTCAGTCATTATCTCTTAAGCTGACCTACCCTACAAGATTCCTGTGAGGATAAAATGATCAGAAGGAGAGCCATACATACCCTCTTGAGTTGCATGGAAAAAGAATGGAATATTTGGAAATAATTGGAATAATGTTAAGCAAATTAATATTGAAGGATGGTACAAAGGAATATGGGAAATGGCAATTAATGACAAACTGACTTGTGAAATGCAATTAAAAAGAGGTTCATCAAAAAGTAATGACTTCAAAAGAATATGGAATTTATTTTTGGAATATGTGTTTTGTAAACAGAGAAGGTGTACACTGGGAGAAGAATCAAGGTGTTTCTGGAGAGAAAGCGAGTGGAATGAAATATAAGAATATTAAAAATAAAACCTAACCCCGAAGGTGGAAGTGGCACAGGTGAAGCAATATGTTTAAGAGAAATGAATTAATGTAATGCAACATAGAAGTGATTTTGGTTGTTTTTTATATAATACATTTTTAAATGCATTTTAAAAATCAGGTATTACAGATAATCATCTGCAAATATTCTGCACTTTAAGAAACGGCCTTCCAAGATTGTTCTTGTCATATATATTTGTGCATCAGTTTCTTTCATGTTATCACTATCTTGCATTTTTTCTAATAAAAGGGTTCAGAGCAGCATACAAAATCCTTTAAAGACAGATACAGGGGAACATTCAGTTACAGTTTGTCTGCCACCGGGAGGGAGTTCTTAGAGATTCATAACACTTTTGCAGAAAGCAAAGCTCTTAACAGCAATGCAATGGTGAGTTATAAAGACGTATGTTTTGTGAGTATTTTGGTTTTCCTGACAAACTTTATGGGAAATTTAACAGTTTGGTAGTTTATAACTGATGCTGGGAGGGGTTCATTCATGGCTACAGGGCCAGACTGTTTCCCAGAAAACGTCTCATGGGGCCTGTGCCAGCAGTGGTCATGGCTAATCTCTCTCTCTCTCTCTCTCTCTCTCTCTCTCTCTTTCTCTCTCTCTCTCTTATCCTGCTCCTCATGGACTGATCCAATGAATAGTTATTAATCCTGGACGTTTACAGGATCCAAACGCTTTCTTTCAATGTGGCCTCTCTCCTTCCGAATCCTAAAAGCTGATCTTTTCAAAACCAAGGCTGTTTGCTCACAAAGCCTCACCGCGGGTACCAAGTGGAACAGAATAATTGCCTGGCTTTGTCATCCAAGCTCCCCAAGCCAAGCACTTGCCCTTTTGGATATCTGCCTCCCTTTGAGTCATAGTTAATTCAGCAACAGCAACGGCAAGGTGGAGGGTAATAAGAGAAGGGCAGGGCTGGGGCAGAAGGGAAGAAAGAGTTCTGTAGAGACAGAAGCAAAATTTGCAAGGTTAGCTGGACAAGAGGAAAAATGAGTGCATGGGGCCAATTACACCCTTGAATAACAAAGGATTAGGGAAACAAAAGTTCACCTCTTGTGATTTATGGCTTCGCCACACCCAAAAGCAGCTTGCCTGGTTCCTCCCCTGAGTAGGAATCAACCACACAAGAGTGTTAGGTCTCACCTAATCCCCATCACTGGGATTGTCCCAGGCTAAAAATACTGTTGAAAAGAAATAATTCAATCAATTCCAGCCTAGAGAGCTATAGAGAGACTGCTTGGCTTTTTAAGAGGGTAGATGCACCTTCCTCCCCATGTACAAACAGTATGTTTTGCCTCTCTTTGAGAATACCAAAGTCTCTGTTTACCTTCTGTTTTGCTGCTGGCCTACCTTTGAATGTCGTAACTCCTGAACTGCACAGCAGGTGTGCGGTTTTGGTTTTGTTTTATTTTGGAGGGTTTCAAAAATTCGGAGCTTGTAAAACTTTCTTTCTTTAAAAAAAGCTACAGTTCACCAAATCCACACTGACCATGCTGGCAGTTCTATTCTGAAAAACCACAAGAACTGCCATAAGCTCTTGTCTTTTTTCTGCTACCTGGGTAGAGGCAGTTGCCCAAGGGAGGGGAAGAGAAGGCATCAAGGTTCCATGTAGGTGGATCTGTAGGTCAGTGGTAGTAACACACCTGTTTTACATGCACAAGGTCTTATACTCAGTCCTGGACATCTTCAGGAAATCACAGAAAACAGCCTGACCTACAGCAGATACCTAAGTACTGTAGCAATAATGCAGGGCTGCAATTAGTACTTCGTAATATTTTGCTGTCCTGGTGTCATTAAATATTAAGGACAAACGGTTAATGATTTATATTATTCCTCTTTTCTGCCTAATGAATGCTCCGGTTGTACTGCAATGTGGTAATCTTTCTGTGTTTTACAACTTTTATTTGCAAAATAAAATCACAAGGCCTCTCCCCCAAAAAAAGGAATATTTTTGAATGTACTTCCTGTATAAAAAATTGCAGAAAGGAGTCCTCCCTGCATGTAGGGACTTGAGTTGTAAAGGCCTCTAGGCAAGGCTGCCTGCATACATCTGTTGCCTTGGAATGTCACTGCCACCTCCCATGGCCTCTGTTTCCTTTAATCTAGTCCTCAACCTAACATCAGCTGCTTTTTTCTTTAGACAGTTGTTCTGTAGTCTGTACGTGCAGCTTGAAAACGTTGCTTCTTGGACTCCAAGTCTCAGAATCCCCAATGATCTCTGCAACTTCTCCACGCTATATAACATAACATTCAGTGACTGTGATGATTTTGTGCCCAAAACTTGTCCAGGGGCCCCATTCAAATGCGTTGTCTTACATTAACGCTGTACATCTCTGTAGCTTGGGATCTCTGCTTATCTTTTACAGGTAGTACTCTTTCTCCCTGCTTGTGACAGGGACAACAAACTTTGATCGTAGGAGTAGGAGAGTTAATGAAATACACAGACAATTTAGGCTTCCTGATTGTTTGTCTCTTTCTTTTATTAGATTCCCAAGACCTACTGGGGGAGCCAGATGCAAAATAGTAAGTAGCTCAGGGGAGAGGCATATAAGGAAAGTGATTCCTTTGAGCAGATGACTCAACTAAGAACATCTTTCCAGCATTGCAGTTTTTCAGATAAAATTTCTCTCCTGCCTTTCCTCCATGTATTCTGTGGCGGAAGGCCCATGTCCCACCTGTCCATCATGTGGAGCTCTAGAGCTGGAGCCTATGAGAGGACAGGAGGGCGGAGTCAAAGAGAGTTAGGGAGAGTTGGATACTGAGAGTGAAGGAGAGAGAGGAGGTTTTGAAGGTTTATGAGGGAGATTGGAAAGTTGGTGTAGTTCATTGATGTGTTAAAGAATGATTAAAAGATAGAAGTATAATAAAATAGATAGTCATCAGATCTTATTTCAGTGATTGATGTGAAGTAATACAAATAAAGAAACGTGTTTAATATCCAAGTTTAATGGGTGCAACATATTAAAACATCTATGAACCTACTGGTGTGATTCAACAACCAAATAATCAGTTATACTTGACAACACGTGTCTATGCAACATTACTGGTAAAGTGTGGATAAAGATCCACTGGTGGCAGTTGATGAAAGGAGAAATAAGCAAGTCATGTCCAAAGGTGGACCTGGGTTTGAGGGAGAACAAACTAGGGACACTGGGGGTGCGTGACATACTCTTTAAGTAGTCTAACTGATAGGGGAAATGGCCAGTTTTGTTGGTGCAGTTTTTAAATGATTGCAAATCAGCCTACCAGGGGACCCCAGGCTACCTTTTGCCCGCCTCTAGTCTAAGTGCCTACCTTTGTGAAGATCCTAATATTTGGATCTGACAAACTGTAAGGGTGAGCCCTTTAAAATGCTGTTGGACTTCACCTTGGGCTATGCTGCCCAGGGCAAGTGGCATTCCAACAACATCTGAAAGGCAATCAGTTTCCTACCCCTGTTAGAAGATGATGGAAACCTAAATTTTGTTGTTGTTGTTGTTTAGTTGTGTCCGACTTTTCATGACCCCATGGACCAGAGCACGCCAGGCCCTCCTGTCTTCCACTCCCTCCCAGAGTTGGGTCAAATTCATGTTGGTTGCTTCGATGACACTGTCCAACCGTCTCATCCTCTGTCGTCCCCTTCTCCTCTTGCCTTCACATTTTCCTAACATTAAGGTCTTTTTTAAGGAGTCTTCTCTTCTCATGAGATGGCTAAAGTATTGGAGCCTCAGCTTCAGGATCTGTCCTTCCAGTGAGCACTCAGGGTTGATTTCCTTGTTTCCATAAGTCAGCTGTGGGGAAAAATTGAAGGCAGAAGGAAAAGAAGACTGCCAAATATGAGATGAAACTAAACAGTAAAGGAAACCATGGTTTTGAACTTGCAAGACCCAAGCAGGGCTTTTGATAATAGAACCTTTTGGAGCTCAGTAATTGATAGGGTCACAGTAAGTCATAATGGAATTGATAGCATATTAACAACAACAACCACAAGTCACTCTTAACTGATTCATCACATAAAAGAAACAGATCCAGGAATCATAGAATCATAGAACAGTGAAGTTGGAAGGGCCTACAAGGCCATCAAGTCCAGCCCCATGCTCAACGCAGGAATACAATCAAAGCATATCTGCCAGGTGATTATCTAAGTTTTTCTTCAATGCATCCAGTCTTGGAGCACTCACCATCTCCCGAGGTAACTGGCTCCACTGTTGTGCTCTAACAGTTAGGAAGTTTTCCCCGATATTCAACCAAAATCTGGCTTCCTTTAACTTAAGTCCATTGTTGTGTGTCCTGCACTCTGGGAAGATCGAGAACAGATCTGGTGCCTCCTCTGCATGATAGCCTTTCAAAGATTTGAAAAGTACTATCACATCACCCCTCTTTCTTCTTTTCTCAAGGCTAAACATGCCCAACTCTTTCAGCCTTTCCTGATAAGGCTTGGTTTCCAGCCCACTGATCATCCTTGTTGCCCTCCTTTGAACTTGTTCCAATTTGTTAGCATCCTTCTTGAAGTGTGGTTTCCAGAACCGGACACAATACTCAAGGTGAGGCCTAACCAGTGCTGAATAGAGGGAAGCTAGCACCTCACAGGATTCGGAAACTAGACTTCTATTAATGCAGCCTAAAATAGCATTTGCCTTTCTTGTAGCCACATCACACTGTTGGATCATACTCGGCTTGTGATCTACGACAATTCCAAGATCCTGCTCGCTCGTATTTTTGCTGAGCCAGGTATCTCCCATCTTGTGACTGTGTAATTGGTTTCTTTTTCCGAGGTGCAGTACCTTGCACTTATCCCTGTTGAATTTCATTCCGTTGCTTTCAGCCCAGTGCGCCATCCTATCAAGGTCATTTTGAATTTTGCTTCTGTCTTCTACGGTATTAGATATTCCGCCCAATTTGGCATCATCTGCAAATTTGACAAGCATTTCTGCACTCCCTCATCCAAGTCATTAATAAAAATATTGAAGAGCACTGGGCCCAGGACTGAATCTTGGGGTATCCCACTAGTTACCTCCTCCCAGTTAGAGAAGGATCCATTAATCATCACCCTCTGAGTACGATTCTGTAGCCAATTCTGTACCACCTGACACCTGATCTGTCCAGCCCACACCTAGTTAGCTTGCTATTCAGGATATCATGGGGCACTTTGTCAAAAAAAAAAAAGCTTTGCTGAAGTCAACTACATCTACAGCATTCCCTCTGTCTGTCAGGAAGGTGAAGGGACGTGGTGGCGCTGTGGGTTAAATTGCAGAAGCCTCTGTGCTGCAAGACCAGCAGTCGTAAGATCGAATCCACACGATGGAGTGAGGTCCCGTCTCTTGTCTGAGCTCCTGCCAACCTAGCAGTTCTGAAAGGATGCAAATGTGAGTAGATAAATGGGTACCACCATGGTGGGAAGGTAACATCATTCCATGTCTAGTCACGCTGGCCATGTGATCATGGAAACTGTCTTCGGACAAATGCTGGCTCTACAGCTTGGAAATGGGGATGAGCACTGACCCCCTAGAGTCAGACACGAGTGGACTAAATGTCAATGTTACCTTTACCCATCAGGGAGGTGAGCTGATCATAAAACAAGATCAAATTCATTTGGCAGGATTTGTTCTTGACAAATCTGTGCTGGCTGTGCCACTATGTCTTTTGTTTGTCTTTTGCTACTCATATACCTGAAGAATGCTTTTTTTATTGCTTTTAGTGTCCCTAGCTAACCTCAGCTCATTCTCAGCTTTTGCCCTCCTAATGCCATCCCTGCATTTCCTTGCTACTTGTCTGTACTCATCCTTGGTGGCCTGGCCTTCTTTCCATTTCCTGTACGTGTCTTTTTTTGTTTTTAGGTCCTCCATGAGCTTTTCATGAAGGCTCACTGGCCTTTTTTGCCACCTCCCACCTTTTTTCTTGTTGGAATTTTGTTGTTGTGCCTTTTTTTATATGCTCCCACCCTTCTTGGACTCCTTTTCTTGTTAGGATCTCCTGCCGTGGGACCTTACTTATCCTTGTTCTGAGATTATTAAAATTGGCTTTTTAAAAATCCAGCAGAAGTCTTTGGAACAACCTACCTTCTGAGATTCGCGCGGCTCCCTCGCTGGGCATTTTTACGAAACAATTAAAAACATGGATGTTTAGGCAGGCCTTCCCAACAGATAACTCCTGACACCTTTTCCCTTCTTCTATAGCTCCCTCAGTTTGTTTGTATTTTCTGTTATGTGAAATTGTTATATATATATATGATTCTATTATTGTTATGTTGTTAGCCGCCTAGAGTGGTCCTAACAAGACTAGATAGGCGGGTTATAAATTAAATAAATAAATAAGTGTGTGACTACACTCTGCTTTCGTTTCCTTTGAAATCAAGAATTCTAGAAGGACATGGTCACTCTCGCCTAGAGTTCCCCTTACTGCCACTTCCCCCACCAAGTCATCTCTGTGGAAAACATAATCTACACAGTAAAGAAACGAAAGAACAAAATGAGTGTTTTGTGCACGTGGTGGCACATTACAAATTTCTTTAATAGCAGTTCCCCAGGGAACTCTGGAAATTATAGTTCTGTCAGGAAAGTAAAGGGTGTCTGCTAGAACAGGAGGGCACCTGTGTGTGTTTTCTTTTCTTTACCTTCAGCTCATTTCAGTCAGCAGAGCCAATGGTGAAGGATTATAGGAGTTGTACTCCACTGCTATAGTTGTCAGCCTCTGTTACAGAGGAATTTCAATAGTGAGGCACATTACCTTCCAGGAGTTATTGCACTACAACTCCACCATACCTGAACACTGACTGGGACTGATGGGAGTCATGTTCCAGCAACAACGGGAGGGCCATGGGGTTCCTATACTTGGTTTATATGGTTTTCCTATATCTTGGGTCCTGCAGTGGTATAGATGGCAGCTGTCCCACAGCACATGTACAAAACACTCAAATACTGTACATATTCCTAAAATCATGGAGGTACTCTCACAAGTCCGTTAAACAAGCTTGTTTACATCCTTGTACTGCATTTTGGTGCTTTCTCATGAACAACTATTCTTCCCCACCTTCCCAATATTGTGGATAGTTATTCTACCCTCAGATGTTGTGAATTCCAATAATTGCTACCCATCCTATTGCAAATCATGTTATTACATATTATTAGAACAGTGCCTTGACTTGCTGTCCAAGATTAAAGCAGCAGCAGCAGCACAACCCTTAAGAAGGGACAGTCACTGCCATTAAAAGTTTTCATTCGCTGTGAAGTCGTACAAAGGAATTCAGGCTTCCCCAGGTTTCTACAAATTAATTGTCCACATAGAGAGAGAAGGGATGCCTTCTTTACACCTTGTTTGCAATAGCCCAGAAAGTAGCACAGTTAAAAGAGAACTGCCTAACAAGCTGTAATCAAGCCTTCATCTTGTTAGCGTTGCTTTAAGCTGCTAAAAAAAGAGGCTTTGTACTTACCCATTTAAAGTGAAAGGGGGGGAAGAAAAAACCTTGCCAATGGGCTTTGCTTGTACCATCGCGTGAGTATTGACTGGCTTTGTCATCTCTGCTCATCCTCCCTTTTCTGCATCAGTTGAAGTGATCACATATTTGAACCAATGCAAATAGATCCATTTTTAAAAAGTAGAAGCCCCAGTGGCAGAGGGGAAAAACTATTGGAGAATTTGGTTAATGCCTTTCCTAGGTAGGAGAATATCAGGTTCTAACAACAACTGCACAGAAAAACTGTGAGAGAACAGCTTAAGTGTCTGTAACCCACTCCCTTTTACAGTGACTAGCACTTTATATATTAAAAATCACTCTGGAAGCATTTTAGGTGAAAAAATACACCTATACTTACAGTATCTGTCTATAGTTATAGGCAGTAAAAATAGGAAACATGTAGTCTCCACATGTGGGAGACACTTCTCCATGCTTTTGCTACATGATTAATGGTCAGGGGAAAAAGAGAAAATTAACAATAAAACAATTAAGATAAAGCAAACAAACAAAGAAGAGAGGCAAGGCTTGCCTCAAGTGGGAAAAAGAATTTTATTAATAGGTTAGTGGTAAACCACAGTTGCCTTAGGCTGTAAAGCCTCCTCCCATTGTTACCCAATGTTACTGCATGCAAGATTGTTATTATCTCAACAGATTTGTGGGGTTTAGGGACTCCAGGCTGATTTGCATCTCCCTTAGCATTGTGTGGCCAAGAGGGAAAAAAATATGAATTAGCTCACTGCAAACCTGTTATATTCCCACATTTTTTCCCATTGGAGTCATAAATGGACAAGGCAAAGATGGGAGAAACAGCACAATGAACTCAACAAAGAGATATACAGCAAAACCAAGTAACATTCTCTGAAGTTAAATGAGAAAAATCCTTGATCCTTTTCAGTGTAGTAAACTTTGCAAGTAGACATGGGTTATTGGTATTTGTATCCCTGGGATACCTACTGTATATGAATATCGACACCACGGGGGCCTGAGAAAATCAGACCTTCCCCCCCACGCTCACTGAACCAGCGGGTCTACTTACCGCATCAATCTGGGAAGCAGCCCAGTTGACGCTTCCCAGCCTACCTACGTGCACCACGCAGCGGACCACTCTGGCATGGAGGCGGGATGATGAGTCTCCCTTCTCAGCTGTTGACTCCTTGTGTTAAAATATGGAAACAACGTTTTGTAAGACAAGAGAGTTGAGCCAATGTAAATCTTTCTATTATAGTTTGTCTTCTTACTCTTTATTTTATAGTTTCTGTCATGTTTTCTTTCCATCTCAAAACAAAGCTGTTTCGTTTCTCCTGGAGCTTGTTTTACAGAGGAAAAAGAATCTTTTCTTGGATTCTGGCCTAAAACTCAGCCTCCTTGCTTTGAAGTGCATACCTATTTTATACCTGAGCATGGTTGCTAGTTCCTCTCGCTCCCAGCACCTTTGTTTGCTCTTGCACAACAAATTTAATTCCATCATGCAAACAGCCTTTCTACCAATCTGTACAGCACTTTAAAATGGGAGATCCCTTCAGTTAGGGGAACAACTGGAAGCTGTGTATAGAGTAAATTTGCATGGTTGCATCACAGTATCTTTACTTTAAAGGAGCAGCAACTACTCTAACCACCTTTTGCACCCTGATTGCTTCATCCACAGGTCTGGCTCTACCATTAGGCAGAGTTAGGTAGTTCCTGCAGGTGGTGAGAGATGGGTAAGAGTAGGGAAAGCATTAGCACTGGCAATCCCCTGGATATTCCCTTTTATAGGAGGACAGTGCTGGCCATGTCCTGCACCTCACAGCTAACTTGCTATTTCTCAGATGAAGAGGAGAATGCTGTCTAATTGTCAATATAAGACTAAATGTCAGCTTCTGCAGATCGAACGAGAGAACAACTCATGCTTCACATCAGACTGTGCATCATTGTTCCACAATCAGAGCTAAGGAATTTTACTTTTTGAACTACAAAATTTTTGCATTTCTAAGGTTTGCCCACAACAGCCCTGCACAGGAAACATTCTTGGCTTTCCTACCTCCTGTCTTTCTGGAGGGAAGTTTGCAAGACTGGTAGATCATATTACATACCATACAAAATGATGATAAAGGATGTAGTGGAGATTCTGAGAAGCAGAGCTTTGATTTTTAAAACAAGGAGGTGGAGGAAATTACAGCAGTTTTAGAAAATCATAATTCCTAGTAACTACAATTTACCACAAAGGCCCACCCCACCCCATAAAAGACAGGCTACATGCCTTAGAAAACAATGGGTGGATTATTTTCTGACATGAGGACAGAAAACCAAAGAAAATGTTAGTTGCTGATATATGATATTGTCACATATCTTAAAAAGCTTCAGTTTATGAAAAGTGGCAAAACTGTCATTCAGCAGAGTGCACTTCTTGACTTAGCAGGTAACTATGAGGGTGGGAGCAACCAGAATTGAATGATGATGATCCTTTACACTGAGCATGGACTCTCTCTCTCTCTCTCTCTCTCTCTCTCTCTCTAACTAATATATTTCCTTCCCCCCCCCCCTCATATTTCTGATTTGTCCTAAAGAATAGGTTGCAGTGCTTTGTTCCTTAGCTTGTTTATTGAGTGGCAGGGCTGTAGTGTTAGCTAATTAATTAATAGTTTAGAGGATGCAATTAAAGGTACTGAATTTGGATTTGATTAAAACAGTTTGACTGGTGCGCCAGGAATCCCACTAAGATCAAGCACAGTTTTTACAAATGAACCTAAACTCTTAAGGTCAAGGACCATTAATGACAGTCAGCCATTTTAACAGTAGCAACAAGAATCTTCTTCACGCACTGCCAATGACTGGATCATAAGGCCTCCCATGATGAGGCTGAATTAAAAGTCATTATTACCAGAAATCAATCATAATTACTAGAAATCTGTATGGGGACAGCTGAGGGAAAATAGATGCTCATGTTCACAAAATGACTCACCAGACTGATTTCAAACTTGGCAGGGTAGGAGAGATGGATTTCAAGATGGCTGAATGTTGTGGTATGTATGGTAGCTTGAGTTGCACAAGAGCAGTTGTTTCTACCATCCTACCACTGACAGCGCTCCTTTTCTAAAATAATAGTACAGGTAGAATTAAAATGTATGTATCTTGCATTGATTCAATAATCCTACTCTAGTTGGAATTAGCAAATGGATTTAAGCCATAGACTTTAACAGTTGCAATTTCCCAACATTTGGAGGCTGATAAACACAGAATGTTCTTAATGGAATATTTTTTCCATTATGTTAAAACTAAAATATTTTTGAAATTTCTATCTAAATGAGTGAACTATAATCCTTTAAATAACAAAAGGAACTGGTAAAACCACTGAAATCAAAAAGAGGAAATGTAGTCCCAGGATATAGAAAATGTAATGTTCTTTATTTCAGTGTAAAATGTCCAATCAGTTTCAGCCTATCAGCCTTCTTAAATGGCTACAGAGCATTATAAAAATTACAAATACAGTATAGTGTTATAACTTGCTGCGGACAACATCATATAAATATACTCATATATACATGATTCTGCAATTCTACAGCACATCCATATATTTTTTTTAAATTGTATTGGGTTAATTAAGAATATTCTTGTCTAGAGTATTGCATCAATATGTTAAAATAAGGAAGGTAGACCTTTTAAAAATATTTCATTTACAAAAAGCAGTACAAATCAGCAGACAATATTCAAATGTTTTTTTTTCTTTTACAGCAGTGAAAACTAAAATCCTGAATGTTTAGAGATTCTCAGATGTCCTCTAATAGTCTAATACATTGCAGTTGGTGGCCGCCAGATTTTCTCACCCAGTTCCAAGAATGTCAAATCATCAAAGCAGACATTGTGTTATCAGCAAGAAACCATTGCAGTCTATTAATTATATTCTGTGTCATAAAAAAACAATAAAAGTAGTTAATCAGTTCTAGCCACATATATATTTAAACAAGGTGAGCTACAGGATTTCATCTGATAACATCCTGTCCTTTCCAAACTCATTGTTTCGATTAAATCTGAATCCTACAAGAAATGTACTAGTGTTAGCTAGGCTGTTTAGACTGAGTATCTTCCCTATTCCATGCGTCTTTTACACTTGGAAACGTCTGGTTTGGATTTCCTTCCCCCCCCCCTTCAACTGTGCCTCTGGATTTAAAAGAACAAACAGACCAACTGAAAACAAAATAAGATTGCAAAACTGAAACATGACCCATTGCAAGGTAGAGGAGTGGTTTCCGGTCAGACTGTTACAAATCATGAGTTTGTTTATCTGCAGTGTGACTAGCTTGCTAGAGAGAAAGGGAGGAAAATTCCTTCCTTGCAAAAGGTCTAGCTAACAAGCACACACACCTCTTTTCTCTCTGGTTCAGCACCCTCCCCCGAGGCCATGAAGGGCAATCCCAAAGACCAGATGGCAGTCCTGGTTTTTTTCCATCATGTCATCCAAACTGAGCAAGCCTTGAAGATGCCTCAAAGCCACTGCTCACCATCACCAACCTTCACTAAATCTCTGTTTTATTTACTTAGACTTTCCAAATACAGTATGAGTGCCATCTGGTGTTCTCTGCACTCAGCCCTCCATGGCTAGCAATTTTGGGGCAATCCAGAAAAGGTGTAGAGAGAAGCTGTTAAAACAGAGAGAGAGAGAGAGAGAGAGAGAGAGAGAGAGAGAGAGGAGTCTTGCTAAAGAAAACAACGTGCCATTTAGTCCTACATTCTGTTCACACAGCATTCTGTCAGCTGCCTATGGGAACCCCAAGGTGACCAAACGCATCATCAAAACAGGCCACACATTAGGCTACTGACTCCAGTAAGACTGCATGTGCTAATGTTTACATTCAGGTGCAGAATTACAAATGATTTTTATACTTTAAACATAATTATAGAGAATGTGTTTTACTTGCACTGAGGAGGCAGTGACCAATGGAGTTATGTACTGTACCTCTTTTGTCTTTAAATCAGATTTGGACCGGATAGCTGTTCAAATGGAGAATATCTTCATAAGAAGGTCTATCCTCAGGCAGCCATTCAGTGAAGGGCTGTCCTTCAAAAGGAAAGATTTGTGGCCACCTTAGGAAATACCCAAAGAAGCCATAGCCATCTCTACAACAGTGGCGGCGAACCTTTTTGGGCCCAAGTGCCCAAACTGGGGGGGTGGGGACACCAGCGGGCAGCGGGCCGCCACGGTGGACCCGGAAGTGGTGGTGGTGAAACCAGAAGTTGTGGCGGAAGGGGGAATCCAGGGTATGGAGGTGCCTTGAGACCCCACTCCAGATCCACTGCCAGTGCCAGCTGCTCCAGACCCTGACCCGCTGCCTTCCGAAGTGCCAGCACTGCGGCTGCAGCTGCCTCCTGAGGGATGGGGGAGTAGCGATCTGGCAACTTATGACTCGCGTGCCCACAGAAAGTGTTCTGCATGCCAGCTGTGGCACGCGTGCCATAGATTCGCCATCGCTGCTCTACAGTATTGTGGTTACTATCCAATTTACCCACAACAGCTGCATGTCAGGTTTTAAAGTATAGAAAGCTGCTTATCTCAGGAACTTTGTTTAACTGGCGCAGTATCTGACTGATAATAACTTTCTAGGTCCACAGTCAGGATTTCTCACATCATCTGCTACCTGATTGTTTCTGCTGGAGATGGTGGAAAGTGAATCTGAAACCTTCTGCATGAAAAGCATATGCTCTAGCATTGAGCATTGAGCATATCCATCTACTGTACTATCCATTCAGGTACTGTATTATAAAAGTATAGGTGGAAAACAACTGAAATAATTGCATAAATGTCTCAGGTTATAAAAGAATGGCCAAATGAGGAAGTCTTCCTGGAGTAACTTGAAAACCTACATTGATATTTGGCTTTGTGGAATCTCCACAGGAAGGAAGTCCCACAGACACAGAAAGTCCCTTGAGGGCCCAGTGCATATATTTCTAATAGCTACCTTTAAACCAACTTCTGCATGATCAGACAGCACATCACACTGGAAACTCCTGGAAATTATGATTAGATAGGTAGCTCAGAACATGTTGTTTATACATTATCCAGGTAACCCTTATCAACCTGAGCCTGTTACAGCATAGAGCAAGCTTCTGGTGACCACATCTACTAAATTATACGAGTGATTTATGTAATGTATGGATGTCCCTTGCCAAAAGAAAAGAATTAACTGACAAAGACATTTCAAAAAACTTGAAAGGACTCAGTCTCTTTGGAAGTAACACATTACTTCATTAGAGAGTGTTGCTAAAATGGCCACTAGCCATTTCTTTGTGGAGAACTAGATGCCTAAGGCCAACCCCTACTGATAAAATCAATTACCTAAGAGGCATTGCACCCAGTGACATATGAAAAGAAACCCCAACTCATCGTGAAAGCATCTACATTAAATGTGCATCTATTTGTTGGTTACCACCCTGCCTCTCCCAGGTTAAAATCAAGGATTTAGGGGTTTTTTCAGCATATCAGAATCTTGGAGGGGCGGAGAGAGAGAGAAGTGAATGCCAGGACTATCATGTGGAAAGAAAAAAAAATACCTTCCTCTAAAAATGGATGAAACCCAAGGAAAATCTAGTTCCTGGTCACACAGAAAACTGGGTAACATGTAAGTACGTTAATAGACTAGAGTGGAGTTGGCAGAAGCAAAGAAACTGGTCTTTCTTCTCCAACACAGTCCTTTCTGAGTGCAGAAAAGAACAGGTAACTTCACATCCATGTCAGTGTATTCTGTGCCCCTCAACATGTAATATAGAAATTTAATGTTACTTGCCTCAAAAAGATCTTGCTGTTGCCCCATTATTGGGCAAAAATTGTATGAAATATTTATTAATTGTATTGTGCTGCTTCTGACAGAAAAGAAAAAGTGAGAAACCAGATGTTTTGAATAGTGGGAAGACTGTTGTCCAGGAAATCCATGTTCAGGTCCCTACCCAGCCATGAAATTCTTTGGATCACTTGGGGCCAGTCAGTGTGTTTCTGCCTAACCTACCTCACAGAGGTGCTGTGAGGATAAAATAAGGAAGAGAACCATGTGCATTGCCTCAAACTCAGTGATGGGGCTTGTGACCAGAGCAAGGGGGGCACTCCCCTGAAATTATGTGTTGAGGTGTCCCTTTCATCCCCATTTATAACCAACCCAGACTTGAAGCTCATTTCAGGAAAGAAAAGATAGAACAATAAAGTAACTAATAATAGGGCAAAGGCTGATTTGAGGGACATTTGGCATAATGGCTTCCATTTTACCACTACCAAAGCCAGTGTCTCTTCCTTGAGAGATTATCTGGTGATGCCACTGGTGATTATAAATACCAGGAGGCCGCCATCTTACTCTTACCCACCCACCCTTGTAGCACGGCTCAGCCTAGAGTTTTGTGGGAAATGTAGGAAACAGATGCCCAGAGTGATGCTCTGGAAGCAAATTGTTAAAAAAAATAGCCCCAGGTGGCACTGGGAATGAAGAACGTCCAATGGTGATACTGGGCCTGATTAGGGCTCACCATGTTTCAAGTTACAACAACAAACTCCCTATGGGCATCCATACAAGTTTCTATAGAGAAACTGTTTAAAACTCACATATTATCTGATAAACTAAAGAGATTCCTTGTACTGTACCTTGAAAGTCCCTTTTTATTTTTAGTACCAGTATCTTCCTTCCTTCTCTTCCATGTTTTACAACTAGATTCCAGATACTAGAACTTTAGTTTACTCAACTTTTATTTTAATTAACGGGGATACTTGTCCTCATTTTTGTTATTGTTGCCAGCTGCTGACAAAAGGCTTTCAATTAGCAAGATAGATATCTGTTCCTTCTCCTACCTTAGCCAAAGGGTTCAGGGCAGGCCACCAGATATCCCTGCCTTGTTTTGTCTTCACAACGTGCATATGGGGAAAGTTAGGCTGAGATTTACATCCCAGCAAGCTTCAAAATAAAGAGAATTTGAACCTCTTAAATGTAGTTTATTTATTTTTATTTATTTATTTAATTTCTATCCCGCCTATCTGATCGTATTCGACCACTCTAATACTAAAACTACTAGCATTTCTAGCCCAGTATAACTTTAATTGGCTGGCATGAGTTCTGCAAACATTGACACAGACTTTTTTTTAAGCTCTAGCCGGAGATGCCAGAGACTGAAACCTCAGCATGCAAAACGCATATCCCACTACTACTAATGAGCTAGGCCCATTTCGTAAGAAAACATGCTTGTGGAAAGTGCAGTGTTAGGAAGTTCCCTACAGTTTGTCAGGTCTTTTTCATAGCAGGGTGTCTACTGTGTAACTCTAAAAATGCTTGCTTACTTGATTATGTGACTGAATTATAGCAATGCTGGGGAAACAGTTGTCTTGGGAACTCTTGGATAGTGTTGCCAGATACACGGGTGCTAAAAGGAGGACATAGAAAGCCAAAAAGGAGGACAAAGGAGGACATATTGAATGTTTCATTTGAATCATTCCAGATTAAATACACGGTCAATACTATTTTATTACAGTAGCTGCCAATAAATGTCTCTTAGTGAACCGACCAAGAAACAGCCATGTTAAAAAATAAAAATAAATTCAATGGAGGCTTTTTTTCAAAATACCGGGAGTGGGCGGGCAGGTGGGGGTGGGGAAAGCCAGGGGGAAGGGGGTCCTTCCACCTCTCCCCCTCCCATCCAAAATTATAACATAAAATATACAAAAGCCTGACATTTTAAAGATTTTTATCTTTGCCTGCCTGACGGAGGACATTAGGCTAAAAAGGAAGACATGTCCTCCTTTTGCCTGACATCTGGCAACCCTACTCTCAGAGGTGAGGCAGCCTTTTGGTGGAGATTACTGTCTCTCTCCTCACAGTAATCTTCACCAAAAATGTACTGAGGTTAATGCTTCACCCAGAAACATGAATAAAAAAATAGGTGTCTTGGATAACTCAGCGGCTTAGAGAGTTCAGTTCCCCACTGTGCCTCCTTCACGGGGGCTGGACTTGATGATCTACAGGGTCCCTTCTAGCTCTGCAGTTCCAGGATGGTTGATTGAGTGATCCTTCACAGTTTTACAGGTCACATCAGCAGGAGGCTAGGGTCATTTGCAGTCCACAGGTTCTCCACTTCTCACCCATCAATGTTCTCCTTTGATGGAGACTGTCACCCCTTTGTGGGGAGCTGCTTTAGCTCTGGATTTCCTGTGCTGTACTGAAAAGAGGGTTGCAGTAGGTGGTCTAAAAGTTCTAGCTAGCGTGTTCTGAACTAGAGTTTTTGCAGCTTGATACCATTTTTACTGTCACGGCTCCATCCTGTGGAACTCTGGGATCTGTAGTATAATGAGGCACTTGTAATTTTTCTGTGTACCCCATCTGAGTTAGTGTAGGCCGCCAATGTCACATGAAAGTTCAGTAGCATTTGACTATGATGACACAACTGTTGTGTTTTCACCTGCCCAAGGCTGTCTCACCAGGCCAAGCAGAATAGAAAACGCCCTTCTCTACCAAAGTCAATGTACTTAGTACCCTCTTCAAGACATGTTATTATTTTTAAGCAGGAATTCTGAGAAGTACCTCACCCTTCCCAGCAAAGGGAGAGAAAGAAAGATGTTGGCTGTCATGTGAAGGGAGCAAATTCTTAGTTGTTCGGTTTATTTTATTTTTCTCTCACACAAACATACAAAAATATATAATCAGTTAAACAACTAAGAATTTGTGCCTTTTCATGACAGCCAACATCCGTCGCCTCAGGCTCCTGGCTCATTCTTCCTAACTCTAAGGTTGATCTTGCATCTCACAAAGTAGAATTGACGTAGCCTGTTTTCGTAATTGTAGTCATAGCTTTCTCTGGTGTCTTGGTGATTCACCACCCCTATCAAGATTCCTATAGACACATAATTTTCCAATTCCATTAACAGGCATCTGTGGATATGTGGCATTCAAAAGCCCTTAGTTCAATCTCTTAATTTTTTACAGTTGCTTAAGATATATATGTACTTATTCATTATCTATCTATCTATCTATCTATCTATCTATCTATCTATCTATCTATCTATCTATCTATCTATCTATCTATCTATCTATCTATCTATCTATCTATCTATCTATCTATCTATCTATCTATCTATCTATCTACTAGACTTTTAAATCTTTGAGGGTGGTTTAAATAAAATTCCACTGAAAAACAATTCAGCTGAAGCAAATATAAACACATAACACAGCAATAAAATTTAGGCAACATAAAAAGAGTAAAAACCCATCAGAATGCAAAAGGGGCTTTCTCATCACTAGGAAAGTAAAATTATGCCCATCCTGGACATAAGGTGAGATTTCTTAGATTTCTTGCAATTGTGGGTAAATCTTTTTAAAAATCAAATTTTTGCATCTTGATTATATCTGTGGTAACAATAGTAGACTGCCTCTTATTTTTGGCGCCCTTAACCCTGAACCTGGACTAACTATGCTAGTTAGAGGGGTCTGGCAGTTACAGACTTTGAAAAGAAACCCTTTCCAAAGCTCTGTCAAACTCCCTTATGGTACAGTAGGTAGAGAGAGGAGGAGAGCATTAGGCAGCAGCTCAGAGAGAAGTAGAGATGTGAGGAAATGAAGTGGGTAAAGATAATAGCTGTAGATTAATGGACAATTTTACACCATATGCAGTTTACCATGTTATATCCCAAAGACTCACAAATGTAAGCCGGTCCTACCCTATACTGCATCTTAATTTGTGTAAATAACCATTGAAGTAAGTGTTAAGCAATGCCAAAATTGTGGCTTTTAGCAACAATAATTCTGAAGCAATTCTAACTCGACTCTGAACCATCTAAGATTAGATATTCAGGAACAGTAGTTTGCCCCTAAGAGGGAGTAACAAATCCTTACACTTATCTCACCTGTCTTTAGAGTTCCCTGAAAATACAGTAGTATGCCCATATAGCAGACAACCAAGGGTCATCTACCATGGGGTATTTGACAGACTTAAAAATCTGGAAATTGCATTAAACGGCTTGGTGGCTGTAGTGCGACCATGAATACTGTCTGAAGTAGGATTTAACTGCAACATTCAGGCTACAATCCAAGCCAGAGCATAGGATGCCAAGATTTTCTAAACTCAATCTGCAAATCCCCACCCAGCGTGATCACAGTTTTAGTTCAAAAAGGTCATTTTTTTCAAACTCTGATCTGACCTGGAACATCAAATTACCAGAATACTATAAACTTGTACAAGGGTGATCATATAATCATCTTATAACTGCAGAGCTGGAAGGGATCCTATGGATCACCGCAGAGGTGGACATAAAAAGAGTCTGGTCCCCTGGGGCCAGACTGTCCACTCACTGTGCGCTGCTGCTGCTGCCAGCTCCACGCTCCCTTCCAATCACTCCAGAGCTCGCGATCGACTAGCCACTCCTGACAGGAGAGAAGACGAGCCTCCCTGCCCAACTGATGAGTGCTAGTTGACAGTGAGCTCTGGAGCAATTGGGAGTGTGGAGAGGACAGGTGAGCAGACAGGCGAGTGGACGGTCCAGCCCCAGGGGGCCGGACCCTCGTTATGTCTACCTCTGCAGAGGTATTCATATATGAATATGAATACCCCCATTCTAATCTTAAAGTCTAGCCCCTGATAAGGAGGCACAGTGGGGAATTAAACTCCCAACTTCTAGCTCTGCAACCAGATACCTAAACTACTGAGATATCCAGCAGTTAAAACACAACATACAACTGAGACCAAAACAACTGGAGCATGAGACACAATTAGTTTTGCTCTCATGTTCTCATTTCCTAAACTTTTTTCTTCAAGTAACAACAGGTTACATATGTGTTTCATAAAGAGTACTTCCACACAAATATGCATGCGATTTTAGTGCTAACCACTATGTTACGTATTAAAATATCTCAGTGGTCTGTAATCTATTCCACACCTTTCTATATACTTTCAGACAGAGAAAGCTGGTGCAAATATATTTTATTTGCTGCTGAGCATAAGATATTTTACAACCTGGTCTTGTCTATTCCTTCTTCTCAAAAACCTTATAAAGTTGTCAAGCTTGTAAGATCATATGTAGTGCATGGTTTCAGTGGCTACCCCTGTTCAAATCCCCCTCAGCCGTAACTCTGTGTGCACTTTCTCAGGTCTATTTACCTATTTCTCATGTCTATTTAATTTATGAAAATTAAAATGGCAGGAGAAAAAAATATTAGAGCCCCTCTCCCAGTTTCCTTGAAGTAAGAATGGGGCATAAAACATAGTGAGTCCATTGTACAATAAATACCATACTTCCGGAGTTAATATTTGGTTTTCTGTAACCCAACCAATGCTGATCCCAGATAATTCAGCATTTTGGCTAGAATCCAATCCAGAGCATAGACAGGCTAAGATTTTCTGGACTAAAACTCTGCATATGCCCAAGCCAATTTGACTACACTTTCAGTTCAAAAAAGGTAAGGTTTTGAAACTCTGCTCTAAACAGGAATATTAAATTACAAGATAACTAAGCTTGTACTAGGTTATCAGTCATAACCAGGTCATGAACCTGTGTTGAAGTACAGAGCTAGAGAACAGCTTTTTTGATTCCTGAGCCCAGTGGTTAAGCACTAAATTTTGATCTTCCGATTCAAGACTATTGTTGGCAACAATATGATGGGTTGGAATCAGTGAGGGCTTGGAGCTCTTTTCTGCTGAGTATGATTTTGCTGAATATTTTCTCCCCAGTGCAGCTGAGCTATGCAACTTTACATGCCAGCTGGTTTTAAAAAATGGCCAACTTACCTCAAGGTCTCAAGAGGAAGTGAAAGGGGTGGGCGGGTAACCAGGCAGGGAGAACAGCCTTGCAAAACAGTAGCACAAGTAGTCATTTATCCATACTTAGCTTACGCCATAGAGTTTAGGAAGCAGCAGACACTGAAAGAGCTTTGCTTTATGGACTATAGCAAAGTAATGAAAGTTTGCTTTGACTCGCTGAAATGCATCCACAGCAGGCCAAGATATTCTAGGGCTTTCTTCATAAAGCACCAGACCATTGTGTTGCTGTTTCATTGCCTCTCCAAGGGCTTTGGAGCATTACGACTATTTCTTTTGCTCTAAAGCAGAGCCAAGCCTGAATGGGAATTCTCTCTAAGCAAAGGGGGAAGAAAACCTCTTTAGCACAAGGTCTTGGCACTCCCAGACCTCCTAAGATACAAAGCAGACCAAATGTTGTTTGTGTTCTTTCCACCCCAAGTCTGAATTCCCTCTCAAAAAGAGGCCATAAAAGAATATCTATTGCATTGACATTGCTCACATTTTCACAGTAATTGTGTAGTTTCACCAAAAGCACCAAGCTAACACTACCTGTGGACATGATTATATAATTAAATAAATTAATTTATTTAATTATAAAAATATAAATATATAATTAAATAAATAAATAATTTTTTCCATAGCTACTAGAGCTTGTAGTATCATACAATCAGTATGCATTAGCAGTCTGTTACAGCCTTTGATCGTAGAGGTGTTACCATCCCATTGACTGTGATTTTGCTGTTCCCTGTGATGGTATTTATTGGAGGCCGGATAAGTCTGAAGTCCCACAATTGGTGTTACTGCAACAGGCTGACATGGCTGCTCCTCAAGAAGATCTTTCTGGGAACTTTACAAGCAGGACACAAAAACAGTGGTTACATCTGGAGAACCTTTGGTGCTTCAGGAGTTTTAGGTGTTTAAAACTTTCATAATCTCTTACCATTGGTACTGCTTGCTGACACCTCTGGGAATTAAAGTCTGGAGAAGGTATCGCCTGTTCTTCTGTTTGTATTGTTTCCATTACCATGTGCCCTTTTCCTAATTTCTCCTCTTTGCAATAGCCAACAGCCTTTAAAACTCAATCCCCCAAAAAAGTTGCATCAACTTTGTCTTCCCGGTTGTATTGATTGATTGATTGGATTGGATTGGATTTCTATCCCACCCATCTAGACCAAAGGTCTACTCTGGGTGGTTTACAAATTTTAAAAACCTATAGTTCTGTTGCCAGGATGTGTAGACAACAAACACTAAACTAGATGGACTTTTGATGTGTTTACTATAAGCCAGTCTCTGGTGTTTCTTCGTACAGTGGTGCCTCGCATAGCGATGTTAATCGGTGCGGCAAAAATCGCCGCTAACCGAAAACATTGCTATGTGATTTTTAAAAACCCCATTGAAACGCATTGAAACCCCTTCAATGCGTTCCAATGGGGGGAAAACTTACCTTTAAGCGAAAATCCTCCATACGGCAGCCATTTTCGCTGCCCGGTAAGCGAGGAATCCGTCCCAAAAAAGAGCGGGCGGCCATTTTTTCCAGCAGCCATTTTGGAACCGCCAATCAACTGTTGGAAAAAATCACTATGTGAAAATCGGTAAGCGAAACAGCTTACCGATCATCGCAAAGCGATTTGTTACTATTCAAAACATCATTATGCAATCGCAAAAACCTAATCGCTATGCAGATTTGTCGTTAAACGGGGCACTCGTTAAGCGAGGCACCACTGTATTTGCAATCAAGACTGTTCAATGCATGCATATAACACTGCTATACTTATAAGTACTGAAGAAAAGCTCTGTGGAAGTGATGGGATAACCTACAGGGTCTTGCCTGGCTCTGTTCCTTCTTGGAGGACTGTCCCCAGAGAGTGCAGATTGGAAAGTTTCTCAGCTCCATGGAGACTCAATTGTGGGGTTGCACAGAGTTTGATCATCTCTTCAATGCTGTTTAACATCTATATGAAGCCGCTGGGAGGGGTCATCAGGGGATGTGGGGCTTTGTGTCATCAGTACGCTGCTGTTGATACTTAGCTCTACATCTCCTTTTTTCCAACAACAGTGGATCCTGTTTTGTCCCTTGAGCGCTGCCTGGGGGCTGTTCAAGCAATGGATGCAGGTGAATGGACTGAGGCTGATTCCAGGCAAGACAGAGGTCCTTCAAGTGGGTGTCACAGACATCAGTGGCCTGGGAAACTCCTTTTCCTTGGGGGGGGGTGACTCTTACCACCAAGAGTGAGGTTCGCAGTTTGGGTATACATCGGGACCAGGCACTCACCGTGGAGACACTGAGGAAGGTCTGGAAGAAAAGAACGAGGAACAGGGCCTTCTCAGCAGCGGCTCCTCATCTTTGGAACAACTTGCCAGTGGAGATCCGCCTGGCTCCCTCTCTGGGTGCTTTCAGGAATAAACTTAAAACCTGGCTATTTGGATAGGCTTTCCCTCCTGCCATATCTTAATTTCTTATACAGTACTTTCCCCACCATGGATTTATAATATGTATTTTTGGTTCTATTGATTTCAAAAAATTGTTTTCCCCATCCAATCATGCACTGCCAGATACTGAAACTGGCATTATTTATATGAAAAGCATGTATTCTATATAGAAGACTTTGGAGAAGTTACGTTTTTTTATCTAATTCCCAGAATTACATAGCGAGGATAGCCACTGATAAATGTACTTCAGAAAGTTACTTTTCCAAACTTTTCTGGGTACAACACAGAATTATGAGGCTACTCACCAAGAATAGAAGAGGCCCGCCCCTGATGAATAATCAAGAATTATATGAGTTGTAGTTCAAAACATCTGGAAGGCACCAGGTTGCCTAGCTCTGAGCTAATGGTCTTACCATAATACATTTGAAGGGACCAGGCATACCTTAACAGTGGCAAACTGGATAATTGTTTAGCTGGAGAGGCAGCTACTTTACATCCAAACCACGTGATACAGTTAACAGGTCATTAGAAGGAGACCTGCCTGTAGACTTGCCTGAGTGTAAACTTGCCTCCTTTTGTGTTTTCTAAACTAATTTACAGTACTTCTGTTTTGGTTGTCAAGAGATCAACGCAATTAGAAATTCCAGGATTTTCTCTGTGTGAAGAGCAAAGACCTAGGTTGCCTACTACTTACTGTACTAGTTTTTGCTAGAGTTCAATTACGCAACAGCAGCTTTTTAGAAAGTACCAGTTTATTTTATCAAATCAATGACAGTGAAAACAAATGCAAATATACAAGAAATATAATCCAAGTAATCAGAGACAGACATGAGATTCATGTTTTCCAAGCAATAGTTACAAGAAAGTGTTAAGTGTATACTCCTCTCACCCCGTGCCAAACTAAACATTTCCAGAAGTTTTTTTAAGACTTCTGCTGATGCCAGAGTGGAATCTCTTGCACAGATTTAACTTCACGCATATGTTCATCCCAGCAATCCCAGAGGATGTGATAAAAATCACAGAACAAATTCATTGCCAAGAATAAAAACAGAAGAGCATCCTTTATTTTGTTCTGGTCAAGCACTGGAAGAAAGCCTTGCATAGAACACCTTTATTAACATGCAGACTGTGAATTTGGGAATAAGACTATATTAGCTTTTAAAGACTGTAGCTCAAAGGATGCAAATGGATTAAGTTCAGAACCACCTGTATGATTCAAAATGGTCTTGTGCAGTGCAATCCTTGTTCCCCGTTTGGTAAATTCCAAAATGTTGTATTATGTTACATGGCCAAATCCTTCGGGGTGGTGGTGGTAAAAGAATTGATTTTGATGAGACATTAGCTCTTATTTAATCTGATAACATCTGGATGAAGTAAGGTCTTCAAGAGGAATATCTGAAGTGACTGCAGACTTCAAATGAATCCCTTACCTCAAAATGCATAGCTGATTCTTCTATACTGCACTGTATAATAGTTTACATAACATGGCATTAAAGTCTTCCAACAGCACTGAGCTACATCCCTGCTCCTTCAAGATTTGATGAAACAAGACTTCTTCCTATCTTCTGATACAGCATTCTCTCTCACACACACACACCCGTCAGCTAAGATATGCCATTTTAAAGTCTCTGTACCATTCTAGCACAATCTTGGATGGAACATGATCCATTTCCATCCTATGTTAACGCTGTTATATTAAACAGAACCGGAAGTCTGGTAGGAGCATGATTCCCACAGATCTTCTTCTCTGAAAGAGCCAAAGCAACATGCTATTCAGAATTTTGAAAGCCAGTACCCTCAGCTCAGGCTCGAACAGCAGAACACAAACTTGCTACAATACCAGGGGTCCCTCGGCATTTGCCTATAGTAAAGGGAAGGACATTTTGGAAGGATCAGTCACTATTTGTACCCAAGTGCTTCTGACGTACGTTCTCTCCATTAGCCTTTGAGGGAGAAGAGATAAGAAGCAATTAAAAAGTACGCATCCAAGCTGTACTGAAGCTCCCATTAGTAGAACTTATGTTGTCGACTACGCAGCTGCCATTAATTAGTAATAAATGTGAAGTGATGAGCCCACTCAGAATAGGAAGACATGGAACACCAATCAGATTGATTAACCCGTTACCACACATGAAGACTGCACAAACTTACTCCAGTAGGTTTATAAAAATCGTGCACTTTTACTGAAAAAATATAGCTCTAGAGCACTGATAATATATTACAAGGCTACAAAAAAATGCCCCCACCCCTATTGTATTTTAGTTATGTTCAGAGAAATCTGATTTTTTATATAAACAAATCTAGCAGAGGTTATTGCCTTCAGGATATAATACACAGAATAAAGCTTAAATAGTTTTCACAATCATTAGGTTTCATTATATTAGTGTTTTACATATAAAAAAAGAGTTACCAAAAAGAGAGCAGCCATCTTAGAAACTATAAATAGTTCTGTCTTTTAAAAAAAATCAAACACATCTTTTGCTTTAATTCTGGAAAATATATATAAATATTCTCTTCTCAATTCCCCTAGAGTAACCTAAGATATGAGCTTAGAAAACTGTAACATACTATACTTGCTGCTTCAGTTCAGGCAATGGATGGTATGAAATGCCAGCTGTCTAGAGGGATGTCCGGCAAGAGGAAATAAGGGATTAAAAAGAAGTCTTATGCAAAACTACAAAAGAATTTTTAAATTTAGGTATCTCTTCTACAAGCTTTATAGGCAGGTATTTTTATTGTTACTTTTTAAAAAGATTTCATAATAAAAAGGTATTTCTTTAATGAAAGGTCCATGTGAAAATGGGGAGCATTATGCCTCACTCCCAACATTTTGTTTTTGCTGGCTCCTGAGTGCCCCACCCTCACCCTCAGAGGAATTGCTTCTTCACAAATAGCCATTCCTCACAATAAGCCCCCAATTGTTTATAGAGTCACTGAGCTCTACACAAAGCAACTTTGCACACTACCAAGACTAATTTGCAATGTAGTGTAGGAGATTTCATAAATAAGTTCTTTATTTATTTTTTTATAAAAAATGTGCCTAACATGGCTGGCCTGCTGCAAGGCAGTCTTACAGAGTTACACCTTCTACAAACAAGGCAAGTTGGAGCACTGCAACCCAATGCAAACATACAACCCCCGTTCACCCAACCAAATACAACATTTGGCAAATTTGCTTTGCATTTGAGAACACATGCATACCCCATATGGGGTCCCCCCGCTCATTCTCTGCCTTTTTAAACTTTGTATCCTCATTTGTTAGTGGGAAGGGTCACAAAGAAAGATTTTTTAAAAATCGCTTTGACATTAGATCCAAGAGCGAGCATTTGTTTCAGAGCTTCTCGTCTGTGGCCCAAATGCTTTTTCCTTTTCTTTTTTACAAAGTACGTTTCTGATTCTCAAGTGGATTTGTGGCATTGGCAAGCCTTAGGCATAGAACTCATTTGTAGGTGCTTTCTTGTAGATTGGTTTCTTGCCAAGGTCATAACTACCCTCGTCCTTTTTCTTCATGCGATAGACTAGGAGGAGGATAAGGAAGACAGCAAACAACAGCCCGACTGCTCCACCTGCAATAAGAGCTGGGGGTGGGGAGAAATAACATGAAGTAAATACCCTGGAAACTGAAGAGCTTTTCGCCTACTTCTAACACATGTCATTATAACGAACTTCCACCTTGACTTCCCCTTGCTAACTTGGCAATAAGTGCTGAGAGCAATTTTCTATCCTGCTTTCGTTCTGATTAATGCTCTGTATTAAACATTCTTTAATATAAAATCTGTTTCTTTGGGGGTGTTTCCCTGAGAAAAACTTAATCCTTTAGATCAGTGTTCCCAACTTTGGGTCCCTGAATGTTCTTGGACTACAACTCCCATAAATCCTGGCCGGAACAGTTAGTGGTGAAGGCTTTTGGGAGTTTTAGTCCCTCTGGGGACCCAAGGATGGACATCTCTGCTTTAGGTGAAGGGTAGGGGACATGTGGACCTCCAGATGTCATACTGCAACTCCCATAAGACTTGGAAATATAGCCAATTGCAAAGGCAGTTGCAGTTCAATAAATGAAAGGTCACACTTCCCTATCCTTGGTATAGAACAAACTCAGTGACAGACTGCTGTCCTCTGAAGATGCCGGCCACAGAGACTGATGAAATGTTAGGAAGAACAACCTTCAGAACACGGCCAAAGAGTCTGAAAAACCCACAACAACCATCAGTGACATATACTTATGAAAAGTTCCCGTACATATTCTCAAATAATTATTTTGGGCATCCTCACTGAGGAGGCCAACATTTCTGGAAGTCATTTTTTTTAAATACAGTGGACCCAAAAGCATTTGTCCATACACATAACTAATGCATAAAACATTTTTAAAAATCTGGAGAGGGAACAGTTTACTGCTTTCTGTAAAAGAAGACGAAATTCATAGTACTGGTAGGGATGCCATTAGGAACCACTCCAGCACGCCAAGAACATGGAGCAGAAGATGTAATGATTGCATCCAAATTGTTGCAAACCACTTTTACATCCACAAAGTTCTGTGCACTAGTTGGGGTATCTTTATAGTGGCTTATGTATAGATGCTATAACATGCAATGGATCTACATGCGCACTGACATGACCACCAAAATCCAGAATATGGAGCACTTATTCAAAATCTATTTACTGTATATATGTCACTATGTAGATGTTTCAAGCTAACATGTGGAAAAGGGCTGGTACAATCCCCATCTTCACATATATATCTCACACCTGATTGAACAATTGTGTACAGTTTCGATCTCTAAACACTGCTTCTTGCATCCACTCTTATGAAATTGGGAGGGGGCAGGTGGACAAAACAATAGGGAGAGAATCAAGAGACTTTAGTTTTAGTGAAGCGTACATATGAACAACTGAACACCTTTCTTCCTTTGCTTTCCTCTTATTTATATAATACTGATCCATGTCACATCAGTTCTTTGTATACCAGATTTTTAAAAGCTTCTCTTGAAAAAGCTTGACCTGTTCTCATTTCAGGCAGTGGCATGTTTATTCAATCCAAAGTATAATTACCTGCAAGAACTTCTGTCCTCTCTAGGATGCTGCCATTGGCTGTGCTGGCCATTGAGATCTTGTTGGGAAGGTCTTCAGGAGAAGCGTCTTTTTTGGGAACGATAATCTCATTTTCTACTACATATGGTTCATTTTTATCTTTAGTCTCTTTTCTGGAATCAGGGATATAGTTGTTCATGGAGTCCTGAATAAAAGGAAAATGCAAGTTGAATCTTTTGCATGCACCCGAGAGCAATGCATCAAAATAATTAAAAAGTAGAGCCACTATAACCATTTTAGGAGCCAGTCTCTCTCATCTATGCCAAATACAGTGGTGCCTCACTTAGCGATGTTAATCCGTTCCGGAAAAAACACCGCTAAGTGATTTAATTGCTAAGCGATATTAAAAAGCCCATAGGAACGTATTAAAACATGTTTAATACATTCCTATTGGCTAAAAACTTACCTTAAAGCAAAATTCCTCCATAGCAGTTGCCATTTTGGGTGCCTCTAAAGCAAGGCAAAACAGCGGTGGCCATTTTGTTTTTACGGCGGCCATTTTGGAACCGCCAATCAGCTGTTTAAAAAAAGGTCGCTTTGCCATGATTGCTTCCCCGTGATCATCGCAAAGCAAATTTTAGCCATAGTGGACATCGCTAAGCGATCACTCCAGCGATGGCCAAAAGTCAATCGCAAAGCGATTTCATCACTCAACGGAGCGATCGCTAAGCGAGGCACCACTGTAATTGTATTAAGGGACCAGTGTATTGCTGGAACTTGGGCAAATTAGGGTTTTTTTTGGGGGGGTGGACTACCACTTTTTCCACAGTCCTACAGCCACCCTGACAAAGAATTCTGCGAGCTTTAGTACGAATCAATAATTTTTCCAAGTTCTTATCAAGGGAAATATATCAATATAACCAAATGTTAAAGAACAGTTCTACTGTACTATGAGTAGGAGGCAACACAGGAAGTTTACATGTCATGAACATCCAGGTCATATTGCATTATATGGCACGCTGACATGGGATAGCGCTGTCAAAAGTTTTTACTGTTATGTTTGCTAGCAAAATGTAAACCACTGCTATTCACTATTTACTTTCTAGAGCTCCCCTTTTAGAGGTGCTGCTCTGCCCATACTAGGAACATGTAGATGCACACAATGTCTACACGTATTACCACTTCTCATTTTGAGTTTTCAAAGTTATTAGAGAGATTTGACAAGACATTTTTGGCAAAGAGTTTGCTTCTCATCTTTTCCCAGAAGTGAATGTATGTTTGCAGACAGCAAGTCCTCAATTAAATGTCAGCCAGAAGCTAACAAATTCAAGCTTTAAGCATATCACAGACAGCAGCTGTAAATACATACCACAGAGTTGTCGGTGGCTGAAATCAAGACATCCTTAGTATCTGAATAATCTGTGGAACACAGAAAGATATTTAATCATCTCACCAATATGAAAAATTATAACCTGCAATAGCGTACTCAGTCATTGCCTTGATCAGTGTGTGTTCATAAGGGTTCTGGCTAGCGTACATCACAGAGTGTTTAGTCACATCATTTACACTCCTCCTTCTCATCTACCCCAACCTCCTCGACCTAGTGAGTCCTCCACTCAGCAGCCGATTACTAGGGCTTAACCAGCCAAGTTCACATAGTGTGCAGTTTAACAGGCTTTTTAAAAGAACTGCCTTTTTTTTTTTCAAACACTCATATTCCTTGAGGACAATTGGCTCACCCAAACCACCAGATTTGTCTCAACTTGTTGTGTGCTACTTTCAGAGCTTGTTTTTCTTGAGAACATAATGTGCATGAAAGGCAAGAAGTTGCTGGAGCTAGTTTGGAGACGAGCAGACAACATAGTGTGCAGATTAACACAGATTAAAGAGACAAAGAACCACTACAGGGCACATTAGAATGGGGGGCCCAAGTCAGATCTTGTATAGTATGGCTGAAATCCTCTTGGGCAGGTTCTGTCTGTACAATCAGAATGATGGCAGTGGCAAATCGCTGCGGATTAAAGGCTTCTTTTTGCTGTTTCAGGATATATGTAACTCTGCTGCATTGTATAGGACCCATGCATAATCCAAAGCTGTAAAACAGATTTTAATTAATGGCAATCTGCCACTCCTGCTGACATCATTCCTAAAGTGCAAGCAGACTTATGTCAACCGGATTTCGGCCTGTACACAGGAGTACTAAATGTAATAAGTTTCTTGTAGTCCAATGGTGGCCCTCCTGATATCACTGGACTGTAATGTCCATTAGCTATAGCTACCATAGCCATTGTTAAGAGATGCTGGTAACTGCAGTTCCAAGAATATCTTGGGATCCATACATGGCCCACTATTATTGGGTCAATGACTAGTTACTGTACATTATGCACTGAATGTTACAGCTGTTTGTTCTCACTAGACATCACAATACATGTCTTCCTTCATTGTTCGTCTTGTGTTAAAGAAGGGCATTTTGAAATAATATAAACCTGTGACTTAGAGATCAGAACAAGTGCTGAGATTTCCAGTGGTGGAGCAACAATTCCTTTTCTCCAGACACTCCAGGTGTTGTTGGTTTGTAGCCTTTCTATCAAATCTATTATTACCAATAATATGTATATGTCATCAAGGTATTTCTAACCTATGACAACTTTGCCAGTGTCTTCTAGATCAGCGGTCCCCAACCTTTTTAGGCCCGCGGACTGGCTGGGGAAGGCAGGGCATCCCCCTGCACTCCTGCACATGCACAAAGGCATGTGAATGCTCATGCGCATGTGCAAAGGGCGGCGCATTTGCGGGCACGCTCACACACATGCACAAAGGGCAGCACAGTGCTCGTGCAGGCTAGCATGCAGGCGCAAATGGGCTGTGCAGGGGAGAGTGCGTGGGGGGGAGGTCTGGCTCAGGCCAGGGACTGGCACCGGGCCACGGACCAGGGGTTGGGGACCTCTGTTCTAGATATAAGGTAATAAAAAGTGGTTTACTAGCACTCAGGGACTGTGTACTGTTAGTACAGCATATAATTCCATCAGCCACATATGTGCTAGCAGATCTTAGCTGGCTCCTCTCCTGGGAGATGCAGTGGCAATCTGAACTCCCAACCACTGGTTCTGCACATTAGCCAGGTGATAATCACAAAGTAAGTAGAGAGTCAACACCAATAATTGGAAAAGTGACCTCTGTCTGACCAGTTATAGTCGACGTATTACAAACCCATCCAACACAACAACAGATTTATATATGGAAAGGACTATTTATTCATCCCTGACAAAGTGGTACCTCAGAGCAAAATATACCTTTATTATCTCCTGAACCAGAGGACTCATAGTCATCTTCATCAATTGTGAAATCAGGCCTCGAATCCTCATCATCAGGCAAGTCTCCAGAGGCAAGTTCTTCAGGGTACAGCTGGGGGTCCATGGTTTCTGTTTCTCTCACCTGAAGAAAGGAGAAGCAGAGTTAGAAAATAACAATTTTGAGGGGGCAGAAAACAAAAAGGTTCTTCCAAGGCAGAGTTTCAAGATGGCAGCCTAAATGGCATGGTAGCTGACTTAAAACGAACATACGATCCAAATGCCACTGATACTGGTTGCTTTAGTGGATACAGATATACGACTATCACAAAACAGAGAGTTATGGTATCAGGTCTAATTGTTAACACTTACCAGCTAGAAAGAAACAACCAGAGGCAGAAGTAGAGTAACCCTGCAATGTACCTAATGCACAGTGCAGATTATAAGAGGCAGAATCTTCCTCTTTAAAAGCCAAGTCAACGGAAGATGAGGAGGCCGTTTCATCTATTGCTCTGCTTTTCTATCTGTAGTTCTTTGTTCACCCACTTCTACCTCATCCTATGAGGAAAAGCAAGATTCCGACTTGCTACATCAAGTAAAGCAACTCTTTGTCCCCTAGTTTTCAGAGCACCATGAACAACTAACTCCAGGAGAGAACTTAGTTTTGCAATCATCTTCCATGCTGTCATATACTGTTAGTGGGCATAATTAATTTCTGTCTTATCTTTCCCCAGTACTGATGCCTCAAGCCACCCATATTTAAAGTGCCATTGTTTGCTTCTCTAAGGCTTTTAAATTCAAATACCACCATCATACAAAAGTAAGAGCTGATAGACTTGTTTGCTTCCCCATTTGAAAACTCTGCTGACAGTGGATCAAAGGGTTTTGGGGTAATAAATACTAACTCACTTGAATTAAGTGCTCCATCAAGAACATACAATTTAAAAAGCAAACTCAGCAACTGCCCTTTGAAAGTAAAAAAGGACCTCAATGCTGGGGGCTAATGCAGCTACAGATATGCTATTAGCACAGCAACAGATAAGCTGCCACACAGAACATAAAAGCTAAAGTGACTTTGCTGAGATTCAAAAGTCAAATTGCATGATTTTATCAGAACCTGATTACCCTGAGCCTTCAAAAAACCAGTTCTAACCCACACTGTTGCTGCTCTAGGTGAAGACAGGGTTACCTCTGCAGTTTACTACATCTTCTTTAACAACAGCACCAGAGTGGCAAGCCAGATCTACAGACGGCTCAACCGCATCTGGAAGAATAAACCTCATAATCTGGACAGAGGGATTTCCTTATTGCAAGCTACAGCATTTCAATATACTGTCTGCATAGCAGCAACAGCTTACTAATTAGAATTCTCTATGAACAGAGACAGAAACACCAGAGGGCAGTTTTATGGCAGAAAAAATGGGAACCAGAGTAGTCACACAAGAATTCACAGTCACATATCCCAAGAGATTTTACCACTGGCTAGATGAGTCAAAGGCACAACCCCTCCTTATTGATATCAGAAGAAATATGGACTGAAACCAGATATATTATTAGGCAATAATGTAAAAAGACAATTCCTGTAGCAAAAAGAAAAGAAAAACCTAGATGGATGATGGAAGAAACAGTTAACATTAGAAAGTACAGGCAAGAGGTAAACGAAAAGGTGAAAGAAACAGGTCATAACCCTGAATGCAGTTTTTCAGTAATTGTCATGTAGAGGCAAGGAGAACTACTACTATTTCTACTGCAAACAAACAAACAAACAAATAAATAAGGTGAACAATAAAAGGGGGGAAAACCAGAGATCTCTTCCCCCCAAAAATCCAAGAAATTAAATGGAAATTTAAACCTAGATTTGGAATGCAGAATGACAAACAGGGAAGCACCCCATCTGAGCAAGATAAAATAAAAGAGAAGGTGGAAACAATTTACTGAAGACCTATACAGAAGAGATAAAAAGGATGACAGACTCCTTTGAAGAGGAAGCCCATAATAAAGAATCTGCAGTTCTAGAAAGTGAAGTAAAAGCTCCTCTGAAAGCACTAAGAAGAAATAAATCACCAGAGTTAGATGGAATGCTGTTAGAAGTCAATCCACAGAAATGTACTCTGCCAAAATCCTAATGAGTATATGTCAACAGATATGGAAAATAATATAATGGGCCACACACTGGCAATGCTTAATAAACATTCCAGTATCCAAGAAGGGAGATGCCAAGGAGGGCAATAACTATAGGACCACTGCTTTAATTTCTCATGCAAGCAAAATGATGCTCAAGGGGTTGCAACAAAGGCTTGTACTACAAGAAAGATGAACAAGAGGATCCTAAAGCAAATCAAGCCTGAACTATCTCTGGAGGGAAAAAAATTTGAAATTGAGGCTGAAACTCAATTTAAGGAAGCAAGAAAAGAAGACCAATATGTGACGGATTGACTCCCTAAGGAAGCCACAGGCCTGAGTTTACAAGAGCTCAGCAGGGTTGTTGAGGTCAGGACATATCTCATTCATAAGGTCACCATAAGTTGGAGGCGACTTGATGGCATACAACAACAAAAACATTGAGGACAAAGTCAGAAAATCCTTCTGCTACCATAAGTTACCTCAACTCCAGAGGAATAAATCTGCTGATATATAAATTTAGCACCAGCCCACAAAAGCTACCAATGACTGCAGAAATTCCAAAGAGATCAGGCATGACACTCCCCAGAGGTTGTTTCCAGACAGAATAAATATCGCACATCAATGCTGTTCTGCAATACTTAGAGACTCTGTACAGGTTATAATGCTTAAGAACAAGTATCTGAACAGGATATATTTTGCTTGCAGAATTTGTTCCTCGATGCCACAGAATTTAGTTGAGGGTATTGAGTGTGTGTCACTCATGACTTCACACACCGTGACCAACTTTTGTTCTCTTTGTGTGGCACACAGAAGCAAACAGGTGTTACTATTGGGACATACTTATATGCCCACTCAGACTGCATTCACTGTGATGAATCACCAACAGAAACTTTCCTCTGTGTCCATCTGCTGCTAACAACAGGCTATAAAGACCAAAGAGACCTGATTAGAAAATGATTGAAAGGAGTAGGTGGAGCATGTATGTGTTATCAGAAGAGAAGATGAGCAAGACTTGAATCAGACAAGTACACAGTCTCTTACATTCTTTGATTATCTTATTACAGGAGTATATTTCTTAGAAGTGCAGGTGTACTATTTTAGTGGACTGATTCAAAAGGATGCTAATAAATTTAGCAGCTAATAGTTTAACATCCAGCACAATCTGAAGGAACCTCAAATCACTTGGCCTCTGTGTGACTGAGTAATGCAATACTCAAGGCTCTTTAAATGAAGCATCTTGACAGAAATTTTAACAAATGAGGCTAAGAAGATGTTGAAAGGCTTCTTCATTTTGCAGTACAGACTTCATCAACAGATCACCAACCAGAGGAACACAAAAGAACTGGCAAGGATTTGAAAATAGCCAATTGTCGCTCAACAGAAGACAGGGGAGCTGCATCCACCATCAACAAACCCAGTGTTCATTTTGAATCTCTCTCCCAGTTGGGGCCTCAGCCACAGGTCCCGAAGAGAGCAAACTCTGCCATGCCCCAAGGGAACTGCAAGTCTAACCTTGTACGGCAATCTTATTTCTCTGCTTACTTGAAGCACAGCCTGTTCTTTACCAGATCAGCCTCCAAAAGTGCACCCTGCATACCCCTTGTTAAGTTGTTTTATTATTATTATTATTATTATTATTATTATTATTATTATTATTATTATTATTATTATTATTATTATTATTATTATTATTATTATTATTATTCCACATTTGTCCCAACAAGGGACCCAACAGAATTTGTAGGCAGCAGTAACACATATTGGGTAGTTTACGCCAGCATCCAAATCCCAGGCAGAGCTGGGGAAAATAATTTTATGGATTATAATTCCCCAAAACTCTCAGCCAGCGGGAAAACTGAAACAGCACGGGGACAGAAACATTTCCATGCTCTGGTTCCAAGCTGTTCCAAATTAATACTGAATAAACCTTGATCCTTCATGGACATGCAACCATACAGATAAAGCTGTTACCAGACATTTCTGTGCCAACCATCCTTCTGATCTGAGTGAGAGACTAAAACTCAACAAAGCCATGTACAGTACTGATCTTTCTAAACCCTTCCTTCTCTTCTCAAAATACAACTGAACCCAAGGTGGCTCACAAGTCACTATATGTGGACACCACCTTGTCCACTTCAAATGATAAGGGAATTGCTATAGGTACCCCCACTGCACCTCCTCAAGATTTTGCTAATCTTGTTTAAAAAAACACCTGCGGTCTGACTCAATGTTTGACTAAACAAGGCTCTCCAAAATGGCCTCCAATTTTGCTTTCTACAAAATTAGTTAGCAATGCTATCTAGGGAGCCACTAGACTCTTACTGATGATCATCAGGTATAACTGTTTGGAAAGAAACAGTTTTTAGGGCTAGCTTTCTGCCTTATTTCTTGGGGATAAAAAGGTACAGTGGTGCCTTGTTTAACGATTTTAATTGGTTCCAGAAAAAATATCGCTATGGGAAAACATCACTAAGCGTAACACGTTTTCCCATAGAGATGCATTGAAAACCGGATAATCCATTCCAATGGGAACGGATTACCATCCTTAAGCGAAAATCACCATAGGAAACATCGCTAAGCGAAACGTGGTTCCCCCATTTCAATGGGGGAGGAAAAAAAACACCAAAAATTCAGAACGAAGCCAAGTTTGGTTAACAAAGGGTTTATTAAGTGCGCTAACGATTTCAAGCACTCTAAACCCTTTTTAAACAATTTAACACCTTTTAAAAATAGCGAAAATGGAACTGTCAAAAACATCGCTAAGCGAAACAGGGGGACCTAAACGGTCATCGCTAAGTGAAGCAAGGTCCCGAACATCGCTATGCGAAATTTCCCCATTGGAAACATCGCTAAACGGAGCACAAGATCGCTCCTAAAACCTCATCGCTAAGCGAATACATCGTTAAATGAGGCAATCGCTAAGCGAGGCACCACTGTATTTGCCAGAGATTTAAATCATTCCCATCTAGCTTGATCCTAGATTCTTTCAGTGAACTCAGATTTAATAAATCATATGTTCTCTATAGGTTCTGTATCATCCTGTTTTTCCAGGACTACAACTGTATAGATTTGATGGATACATTTTGACTTAAAAGGCTACATGGCTTTGGCTGCGTACACATGCCTTGCTATTAATATGTTCTCCAGCTGAATCTTTTAACTACAGGAGCCTGTCACTTCTACGTTTAATCCAGTTGCAGTATATCTGAGCATTAAGCAGCTTTTACCCAGACTGAGTGCCAAGTGAGATTAACAAACATAACTGGGAGGAGCAGAGGGGTGGAGAAGCTGCTTTTCTAACCTACACACTGCTGAAAGATTTACTTCTCAGCTGCCAGTACATACTGTGTGCAGGCACTCACGCACACCTTGGCACTGCTAGCCACAGCAAGCAAGACACTTAGATATTTAGGTACTACAACAATTAACTGCAATTAACATGCCCAGAGTTTCATGGATGATCATTTGTGCAGGGGTTGTTAGCGAAAGCTACATCTAATTGGTATAGCTCCTAGGAAGGCCAGCAAAACTAACAAATGGTTCCTTTGTTGCAGCTGTGGAATTTATTTCCTTTCCTTTGCCCTTTTTTTCTCTTTTTTTAAGTTCCCTGGATAGTTTCAGCCTGACTACCACACAGTTCCTTTGCAGACTGAGCTTCCCTGCATTGCTGCTAGTTGACAAAACAAATCAGCATGATCCAATGAAGCAGACTTTGGGAAAAACATGATTTTGGACTGCAGTTCCCAGAATCCCCTGCCAACATGGCCACAAAATGTTGTGATTTTTCGAAGGTCTGCAATAGAAATTTATCAGCCAAATTATCAGGAGAGATCTGTTTGTGCCCCCTCCCCCAGCACAGGAAGGGGTACATGACAGGCTTCCCAAAATATCCATTCTTTTAGATTCAAACGCAAAGACTTAAATTCCCTCAAAGCTTCTCTGACAGCTAGCACGATGCAAACTGTCAGAGAGACTGAGTATTTGCCATATACTGTTTCTAAAGGATCAGACAACCACCTCTGCCTGCCTTAACTTGTACTTCCCAGAAATGTGTACATAAGCAATGGGACTAAAACTGCCAGAGGTATCAAAGCTGGTATCACAAAGAACAAGGACCTTGCAGGATGAGATAACAGCGCACTGTTAACTGTTTTGATGCTGCAAAGGTAAGGGCATAGAATCTCTTCTCCAAGAGTTAAACTTCGTTTATGGTTTATGGATTTCTAGCATTCTGTCTCCTCAGACTCTCCTTCTCCTGAGACTAAGGGCAAAAGTGCATGCCATCATTATATATCCATATTTCTATGAGACACTTTTTTAGGGGAATCAAATTATGCAAAGTTGGAGAATGAGCCAAAGCAAAATTGTCTCTATTTTCACCTTGCACAATGTTTCTGTCTAGAACCCTGGCCAATGGTGATTAGATAAAAAGCTTCATTGGGTCTGAAGAGGCAGGCAATCATGTGCATGCACACCTTTGTGTATGTATACATGACAAATGGACATAAAGACTTTTTCTAAGTTAATAAAATATTGATTTTAATGGGCTTATGATGTTTGCCTGTCTTGATTTATTAAAGCATGCTTGTTCTTGAATTCCTTTCTAAAGACACATGAAATGGAATCTAGAGAAAAGGAGGGAAGAGCTGGAAAAGGAGGAGGTTGTGTGGCACTTACTTGAGACAACATGCTTCATATGGATGCACAATCTACTCCAAGATTTGTGCACCCTTCTATTGACAGTATGCTGCAGGTGTTTGCTTAAATGTGCAATCTTTATATGACAGCGGTGCAAGTATATAATGCTTCTAATCTGTGCTATCTGCACCTAATACTGCATCTTGCTGCAGAGTTTCCAAAGGTGGAAGCAATGCTGGGCACTTTTCGTGTCAAAAGATGCAATACAATTAATGCAATTAACAGCCTGACGAATATTTCCCAATGTCTTTCATACAAACAAGTATTAATTTCCTTTCCCTTGATCACTGATATTTCTTTCCCTTTTAACACTGTAATCAGATTATGCACATGCCCACCATTTTACCAATATATCTTGTGCCAGCTGTTTCTCAACATTACCTTCCTCAGGCCATGTTGCACATAGAAACTAAGATAACGATCCTATGATCAAACAAATTCTGCTGCTGGCAGAAAAAAAAGAGGAGGGAACTGTTAATAGTTCCAGCTTCCACCTGCAACCTATGAAAACCTAGTCTGGCAGGCCGGGGTACTCTTTGGAACAGCAAGGAAGATACACACACAAACAAAATCACCTACACCTTCTGCTTCCAAGAGTTTCTATGGGATCAAAAGTATTGCTACAATCAGAAAGAATCCTCCCAACCCATATATCAAGATAATTTTCTATGTGCTGTACGTTCTTTGTTTCATGTAAGTTTTTAATAGAGATGAGTTGCAGTAGTAACTTAAAAATCTAAAAGAATTAAAAAAAAAAAAAGAAATACAACCAACCAGATATTCCAAATACTGCCATTGCATAGGTGCTAGTTCTAGGGAAATATTCCCATGTAGATTTCTAACAGTCCAAGAATTATTCAGTGAAGCAACAAGAGCTAACATTTAAGCTGAAAGACCACTGCACAGAAATCACTGGAGTACCATGCACGGCAGATTTTAAGGAGAATCATGCAACCACTGAAACAAAAGGACATCAGATGGTGATTCTGTAAGATCTCTATAGCTCAGGGTAAACAACCTATTGTTCTTCAGATAGCTTGCTTCTGAGCTCCAATACTTGTTGACTGATGACCATGCTGGCTGCGGATGATGGAAATTGTAGGCCAAAAGATCTAGACGATACTGGATTGCCAACCCTTTAAGATTAAGTTGGCTGACTCCAAGTGGTTTATTACAGACAGTGTTTTTTATAAGAATTGTTGGAGTACAAGCTCACTCTGTATCATGAAAGTGAGAATTTATATTGAAATAAACAATGTCTTAATTTAAATAACATTAAAGTCAAAAGCTGGATTAATTTTATAAGAAACTTACCTAGATACTGTATTGCATTGAATACATAAGTAATAGGCCTATGCAAATATATCTAACCATTGTTTGGTAATCCTTGTAAGAAGATGGAATACAACTAGAGTTGATTTCCTTAATGATCATTTTACACAAGCAATAAAGTAATTATTATTAATTACAATTTAATGGAGATTTCTTAAACCTAGTCTTTACATATCCCACAACGGTAAGAGAATACATTGCCTGCAGGGCGTAGTATCACTAGTGCTAAAACACCAAGTACTGTAAAAATAAGCTCTCCGTAGTGTTACCATATAATTTGAAATGGAACATTTCTGTCTATCTTACCAAGGGGAAAACACATATTATTCTTTTGCCACCGCTTGGATATTAATACTGTCTTCACTTGTACGGTTAGCTACTCCTACTGCTGAAGAATTAGTTGCAATTAACATAGAGCACTCAAAAATTCTGTTTCAGTAGTTTCATGACCCTCATTACCTTGGCAATTATAGTGTTCAAAACTGCACTGTTAGATTTTTTCAGATTTTTAATTTAATATTGTAAATCATTTGCAGGTTTGAAACAAAGAACATAAACACAGAAATAACTTTATATGGCTTGGGTCTTCAGTTGCCTCTCTGAACAGAAAGACACTTTCCTTTTGCCAAAATGGCAAAAACCACAGCATGCCAGTTCAGCTGTGAAACTATGCTTCAGCCAAAGTAGGAGCGAATCAAGTAAGATAAAACCCACAAAGGCGAGAGGATGCAGTATGCAAGACCACCTAGCTTTGCATTCTATCTACATTTATTTTTATTTATTTATTTGATTTATATCCCGCTCATCTGGTAAATCTATACCACTCTGAGCGGCTACATGGTAGTGCTCCCTCTGTAAAAAAGCACAAAAAACTGAAGAGATTAGCAGACCACAAATCTATGGTTAGATGATGGAGAGAGTCTTCTCTGTTGCTCCTCCCAGACTCTGGGACTCCCTCCCATGGGAAGCTAGGCTGGCCCCATCTTTGTTGTCCTTCTGCAAGCAGGCAAAGATCTTTCTCTTCAGACAGAGTTCTCCTTAACAACTGGTGGTGAGATGGGTTTTTTAATGGACTGTTGTGCTCTGTTGTTTTAAATGTTTTTGTACTGATTTTATTTACAACTTTTAATATAATACTTGTTTAATATTTGTACATTTATTGTTTTTAGATAAATATGTAAATATTGTCTTTTTGATGATGCAAACTGCCTTGGGTCCTTTTTAAAGAGAAAGGTAGGATATAATATTTTAAATAAACAAACTAAGAAATAAATCATGCAGGTTTAAGAATTTGTATCACTCTATTTAAAAGGGAATAACTGTCATTTTAGCTCAACCATCAGAATAAGCCAAACAAACTGACTGCATACAAGCTGAGATCAATTACTAGTTATGAGCCAAAAAAAGTCACTTAGTGAGTAAACATTAATGTAAGTCCCATTGATTCAATGAGTCTACTCCAATTAGGACTAGCAATCTTTAGTCGATGTTCTCTGAAATACCAGAACATACTAACCCATCTTAACAAGCTTTACTTCAGCTTTACAACTGCACTGCATTTGCCAGATTTCCCTAACCCAACGTAAGTAAATAAAATATGTTGTTTGGACAGTACCCTGTTGACAGAGCTGCAAAGGCAGCCCTTATAGGCCAAATAAACCAATCTCCATCTCTCCTCCCTCTGACGTTTCCCTCACCAAATGGGTGTCACATAACCACTTGGCAGCCCATGTTGTTCTGAGGGTGCCTCAGCCAAGGTAAACTTTGAGCTTCTCAGGTTATAGGATTTTAAAACTCACACTTGGAAAATATGCTTTTCAGCTTTTATCAAGTACAATTTCTCAAATAGTTGGCAAATCTCTGAGGTGATGGGTGAAGTGGGAGGAGGTCACATCTTACTAAGAACATTTTGAAAAGCAGAAATATGCTTTTTCCAGTCTTATGACTTGTCATTTCCATGAAGTTCAGAGATCCCTCCTGTCAGCAGACTCTCTGGTGAAGTTACAGTCATGCAGTGTTTCAACTGTATTAGGTATCAGATGTCTCACTGTGCAAAAGGTCCCAAAAACTCCCAAGAAAGGAAGAACATCAAATACATTTTAAGTCACAGGCCTTCATGGATTGGACCCCATGCTGTGGGCCATGCAAGCCCACTTATGAGATCTGAGTATCGGAACTTGTCCTGCCCCTTGCGTGCTGCTTTTCAAGAGTCACATTTGGGTGACAGAAAGCACAAGCTGGAGATTTCCCAACCACATTCTGTAAACATTAGGTACACACCATTGTGGAACATTCATGTTACCAACTACTCAGTGTAAATTAGTCCAAGCTACAGGCATTCTAAACTGAACAGCATGGAACACAGTTTGGACTGGGAAAGTTGCTTTTTTAAACTACAACACCCCAAATCCTCTCAGCAACAACAGCTGTAGTCAAAAAGTAGCAGCGAGAAGAAATCTAGTGTTTTCACATATACTTATTTTAAATCAAAGCAGCAAGTTCACTTAATATGATTAGTGCTCCATCTAAGATTTCTGTCAGTACCTTGAGAGGAAATCACTGGTCCAATGGTAGAAGAACCACAACTAAATGATAGAAGGGCAAGAACAACTCTGGAATAGTTTATCAAGTCAGCATCCTGCTTCCTCCAGAAGTTAATAAGATGCCTTCAGGAAACTTATAAAATGTATGAATGCAATACTCTCTCCTCCCACTGCTCCTTAGCAAATAGTATTTGAAGCCTGCAGTCATGGAGATTAAATAAGAGCCATTGCATCCAGCAGCTCTCCTTTCTTGCCATGTATGCCTCAAAATAATTCCTTAAAATTCTTCCTGACCTAATGGTGCTTTTTATCACCATGCTTTGCTTCTTGTTTTTACTATCACCTTCCATTCATTTCTTCGATCTGTTTCGACATGTGATGAAAGCTAAATGTAATTGTTCAGGTGTATGGCACTACTATAGTCAATGTCTGGTAAGAAAGAGATCAGGGGAAATGTTAGGCATATTTTTGTCTTTACAACAGGTCTGACTGGCACGCAACCTAGGCTTCTTCGTGCAGTTGAGATCCTGTTATATGTCTTGAATGGGTGTCTGTTCAACACATTTTAATCTAATCAGGAGGCCTGAAGATTAGCATAGCCTTCCTCATCTCAATCAGATGAATAAATAGCCAGTGACTATTATGGGCAATTGTGGCTTTAAAAAACAAAAGTTCGATCAATATTATGTCTCCTTTCACATACAGAAACAGGAAAGTTATAAAGATTATTAGCCATCATTAGTGTTCTAAATACAGCACTAAGCACTGAGCCATTTCAATAAAGGTGTCTAAAGTCTGAGAAATAGCAAGTACAGTACACTGGCAAAAGTAAGGATTTCTTTGTTTTATATACAACACCCAATTGGTGATCTGATTGAACAGCAGCTGGTATTGGAGAACCAAGGGAATACAATGGTCTAAAGACTTTACTTGACTTGTTCAAGATTACTTTAAAGGGTACTAATGCATGCAGACATATGTGTTGCATGCATTCAAGGGGTGTTTGCTTTCTTCTTAGGTGCAAATATCTCAAGTCAAGCTCTTCCTAGTTCCTGTCTACCTCACCTAAGATGGCAGACGCACCTGATGAAGACTATTTCATTACACAACCAAGCAGCCGGCTATAGGAATAACAGAAAAAGCCCCTACATCCTCACCGCTCTCAATCCCAGTACACACAAAAAGGTTTGTCCATATAGCCACAAAAATTGTTAATGCAGTTTTTTGGTTAATTGTTTAATAGGTCAAACAAATTTATGCCAATGTCATGGCCCACAATATGTTTATCTTTTGTTAATGTCTACAAAGAACTCTCTGAATAGTGTGGGTACATTCAGAAACGGCATTTTGGTTTGGTAACTTCATTGTTTGCGTTATGTTGCAAGGCTGGATAAGAGCAGCTGACCACTAGCAGAGACAAGGACTTGGAAAGCTTACACTTCTAAATTCCTTTGTTTACAGAGCTCTCTCTTTTCCCTGAACTAGTAAAGAATGCCTTCTTTCTATATTTTCCATCACTAGCAGAACTGTCATCTTCATCTGAACTATTTTTATTGCCTATTAGTGTAGCTGCACTATTAAGCTGTTGCACAGATATTTAATCTGTGGCAAACACATAGAACTTCCAAAAGATATTTAATGTCCTTCCTCCTCTCTCTTAAGCTCTTAAAAAGTTAAGGCAATTATTTCCGTCTGTATTTCAACTGCAGTCTAGTTCTATTATTCTCCTCGGAACTTCACACAGGCACTTTTCTTGATGTGCTGTTCGGAGCAATCTTTTCTCCAGTGGGGCAAATGCACCAGCAACTGTACCACCTGCAGTCACTAACCTTGCAGACCCAGGCGAGATTGCCCATTCCACCCGCCCCTTCCTGCCAATCAACCATGATATTTAAATAATCAGTGCTTATTGAAGGTGGGAAAAAGGAATGGGTGATAACAGGCCATAGCTTCTTTGCTCACGGAGTATGAATAGCATTGGTGCAAGATGAGGAGCCAATCCAAGCATCAGATGACTTGCCTATCAGTTGATGCATGCCATCTCAGACTGTTGCTAGGCAAGCATAAGTTGGTACCAGACCCCAGGATAAGACCACTAGGGGAACCAGTTCAACAGCTTCTGAAGAATTCTGGCAGCCCTTCCAAGCAGGACTCATCCCTCACTGTCTGCCACTCTGACCTTCCCATGCTGGTGTCACTTGTCTAAGGAAGGGCCAAATTACCCATCTCCTGTTATGAGGATTTCCTCCTATGTGTAAAAAAAAAAAGAGCCTCCCCATGGAAGCTGAGATACCATAACAGAAAGAACATCCCTGCTACAGAACATGTCTCCAGTATGCAGTCCTCATCCTGTCATCATTAATAAACCATACACATACGACAAAAGTGCAATCAGCATAAACATCTACTAAAGCAGGCTTGTCCAACCCACGGCCCGAGGGCCGCATGCGGCCCAGGTCAGCTCATAATGTGGCCCAGTGCATTTTTTTTTATTTTTAAAGAAATTCCAAAGTTTCAAGTTACACTGCCAGTGCTTGCGGCCAGAATGCAGCCAGGGCACATCACAACGGTACGGGGGGGGGGGGAGAGGGAAGGAAGGAAGGAGTGGGAGGGAAGGGACAGGGGGGCTGCGTGATTGCATTGCACCATCCCTGTCAATAGGTGGACCCCGTCCCGGCCCCATAAAGCCGCCGGAGTTGAAGCTGGCAGCCTCTGCTGTCTGACATCGCAGCTGCTGGTGAGCGCACTTGGAGCGGGGCTGTGGAGGACGGCTAGGGCTGCCCCCCCATGCAGCCCAAACCAAATGTATGTGCGGCCCAAACCAAATTTTCATCTTCTAATGTGGCCCAGGGAAGGTGAAAGGGTGGACACCCCTGTACTAAATGGACAAGTCAGTGGGTGAAGTCCAGAAGCAGACTGACAAGAGAGCAGCCTGATTGTTACTTATATACCTGGGCTGGTGGACTGGGTTAAAATTCTCTCAGCTCTGCTAGACAAGAGGCCCTTCTCACTCTCCCCTACTGCCCTGCTCTCCTTGGCCAGCCAGTTGGGAGTGTGAAGGAACTTGCCCATCAGGCATGGAACTCCCTGGTAACAAGGCAGGCTCAAAAATGGCAGCTTCTCCCTCCAGTGGTCCAGGACTTGCCAGGCTGCAAACAAGGCCCCAAGTAAAGGGTGACTGGGTGACTCTGACCCCTCCTCCCCTCAACCAACTTCATCCAATGTTCCTTTTCTTCTCCTATACATTAGTCTTCCCATAATACTTCATGAGGCCTAATCTCTAACTTTAAATGCCACCTCAAAGCACTCTCTTTTTAAAATGAAGCCTTTAACTCATGGCTGGGGAAGATTTTCCAGTTGTTTTGAAGTACATGTCCCACAATCTTTTGCCATTGGTCAGGTTGGGCTAACAGAAGCTGCAGGACTAGAAAGGTTTCCCATTCCTGCTTTAGTTTAATCCTTCATCCTGACTCGCACGAAATATTTACTGTATGTTTATCTGTTATCTGCTCATCTTCAGCTATTCTGATCCTTGTCTATTCTTCCTCCAACATTTCCATTTCCATCACCACTCATGAACTACAGAATGCAACCTCCTTGCTGCAGTTAACCTTTTGTTTACATCATTTCAGTCACACACAGCAGCTATACTGTATTTGGAAGATGTAGGTCTAATTTCAAAATATAGAGATTCAGTGATAAACAGTGGTGGGAAGCTTTGCATCTAAGCAGCTGGGCAGAGCAGCAAGATAAAAAGGCACAGGGACTTGAAATTAATGTAGTAAAAAGATTTAGTAATCTTTGGATATATGCCATTCCTCCTCTTTTACATATCTATCTTCTTTGACTATATATCAAAATTGCCACATCAGCACCACTTATATATGAAAAGAACATTAATTCACATGGTTCAGTATAGCTGCTGAATCAAGGAGTTTTTCCGAACAATGTGGAGTACTCAGATGTCTGATTCAAGCATAAGACCTGATACCATTACTAGTACTGTTTCTAGGGGGGAAATTTGTGCTGATGATTAACAATGAGGAGTGGTTCACCATTCTATGCACTGGCACTTATATAGACTGGCAGCCACAATATAACTTTCCCATGGGTCAGACTAAACATACCCCTCACATTTTTTTTTGTTCCATGCAGCAAGTCCCCATATAGTGTCCTACACTTCACTGCCCTGCAAATCTATGAGCTTTCTCATTAGAAAGATGAAAGCCATTATTAGTGCATTATTTTTATTTAGCTTTTTCAACTAAGTTTTATACTTTCTATGACAAACCTAACTCACCTGTTTCTCCTACCCACTCCTGAATTGCTTTTTAAAAAATAAAAATAAAAAATAAAAAATGAATAAAAGAATTAAAAGGACTAAGCATCTGCCATCTTGATTCCCACAATAGTCAGCAAGCAGACAGGCAGTCATCAGGAAGAAGTAACATATGGCCCCGATGAGTCTGAACAGTGCACAGACAAGATGACTGGATCTTCCCAGTATTAAGGAGACAATGCAATTGTTCAAGGATACAAATCAAAAGAGAATACAGTAGACTTCTTTCCACCTAATGCTCTCTGTTTGCTCTAGGTACTTCTGCAAGGAGTTACTATATTGTCTACATTTATTCAACCAATCAATTTAGGGATATCTTATTATTCCCTATAGTAGACACAGCAATGTTTTTCAGGTTCAGCAAATCTCTTTGGAAGTAGAAGAGAATATCTTTTTTACATACAAAAAAGTGAAACAATGTTTCCTTATTTTTCCTTGGTTCCTGTCTCACCTAGAATTTAACACTGTATGTGTATAGCTCTGAGGTCTTATTGTAAAACTATTGAACTTAATAGCAGATAACCAGGCTGTGTCATCTCTGTTGATAAGCACTCTTGCATTTAGTGATAAGAGTTAACCTAGATATATCTGTTTGACTGAAAAAGATTGAGAAAACTTACAGCATAAAGTAGGTACCATTTCAACATGATTACAAGAGCTTGAATTTAAGTTCTCAAGATGTCTTCAAGTCATATTTTACACCTTAAGAACACCAGAGAGAAACACAGCTGTGTGGCTCATGAACAAAAGCCAAGAACAGATTTGGTTAAGGCCTGTATTGGGTCAGTAAAATATCAGGAAGAAGGCAGGCTTTCAAAATCTCCAGAACTCTTTAGCAATCTGCATATTCCAGAACTTTGGAAGGGGGTAGGGGAGAGACTCTAAAAATTATTCTGGATAGATGTTAAAGCCACAGAATTTGTTAGACTGAAATTCCAAAATGCAGCTTTTAAGAATATGGTATCGCATATTCTTACCATATTAAGAATATTCTACATCTTGATGGGAAATATTCTGTAAGACTACCTGTCCTGGTTCTCTTCCCAGGAGGTAACCACCACCAGCTCCCTCACAAGTCTATTTGAGTGCATATTAAAGTTTGAACTATGCTTTTATCCCTGGGCTTGCATTACTTCCAAGCCTGTGTGATTGACTAAGAGGTCATCAATAGCAAATATCGGAAGGTCAGAAGAGTTTACCTCCTGCAATTCACATTAATGGATCAAATACTGTGAAATCCTCAGTTTTCAAAATGTTGGAGTACTTTTTAAAAGCCTATGGCCTTGCCATTTCATTTTATTGCTGTTGTTGACAGAACAACTATTGCTCAATTCTACTAGCTCTTCTTTGTACCACACACAAAGGATAGGTCAGATAAAGACACAGTATGCATTCTTCACCAAAGCGCATTCCCAATCATTTTGCAATGCTGTTTCCGCCTTTCATCCCAGCCTTTTGTGTGACATAAGCAAAATGCTTGGGGGAAGTATCCATCCTCTGGAGTAAGTTTCCACTAAGTCATCTTCCACCACAAGTAGCAACTTGCCAACAATACCAATAAGTCACAATAGTGTGTCACACTGTTTCCACATGCTGTCTTTCCCAACCCAACTCTTGACATACATACAAGAGCCAGGCATATCAGACTGAACAAGAGAGCTTTCCTACCCACCAATCATCCACTGCTATTTTACAATCTTTGCTGCCATTCTACTCACCACTGCATATTTCTGCAGAACCACAACCACACATGTACTCAAGAATTCAACATTTTGAAAATGCAGTGGGTGTTTTGACAAGTGCTACAGCAACACAAGTGGTAAATGATGGCAGCAGACAACTGAATAAAAGCATCTTTTTCTTTCTACCAAAGATCTGATACACTAAGAATGCGCTGAAACACTTTCTGGCATGGACAATGGAACCATCCAGTCGCCAGACCTCACACTTAGGCTAGCTAAAAACAGAGAAGGAGTTTGCCGAACTCTTTGTTGTTGTCATTAATCTGGAAGTGATGACAATGAATGCAGTAATGAGCCAGAACAAAGCAATGTGGATATTTTGCACTTAGAATTGTGTGTGGCTTTTACATATATCCCTGAGCTAGCTTGACCCTAACGGCACTGGAAGAAATCTGGCAACATACAAACTTTATGCTGGGAGCTATGAAAAGACAAGGCTTTAGTAGTCAAATAACCCAAAACATCAAATAAGGTACATAGGGACTTATTCCACGTTTGTTTTCCTTGAGTACAGAATTCCTGATACAGCCCTACTATTGGTAGATGGCCCCACAGAGTAGAAAAACAATATTGGGCCTGAACTTGGTACCATGATTTCAGTTCTTCAGTCTAGTCTGTTATACCTGCCAAGCATCTCTACATGCACAAGATCTAGAAAGTCTAGAAATACAGGGTTTTGACTACCTAAATTCTAACTAGCACTCACTAGGCATACAAGTGCCTGTGAGAAACATGGTATTAAAGTCTTATTTGATTTCATGATTCTGGAACAATATATGAACCATATTTAAGGCCCATTTCTACTTTCAGTCTTTGTAGGACAGGCAATTTTATATCACATCAGCCAAATGAGGGCACACCTGAGCTCTGTCTGAGCTTGTCCAAATCATATGGTACAAACTGAAAATAAAGTTACATATTCAGGTTTAAAAGGCTGATTTGATTGGGAGAGACAGAAGAGAAAACTGGGCAAAAGTAAAAAAAAAAACAAGCCTGAGGGATTCATGGTAGCAAGACAGGCCAAACCGGTTTGTTCATTAATAATGCTTCACTACTTTTCAAAACAATAAGGTCAGCCAAATACTTATACTTTTGGAAATTCTACTACTGTTTTAACGTTGAAGGAACATTATGAAGTAAAGCCAACTAGCATGTTGCACTCATTGCTCTTGCAGCATAAGGTGCTGTGTTGATAATATGTGGGGATGAGCTGATATTGATGTATAGGAGACTGGTTTGATTTTCCATGGCAAAACTTCCCGTATGCAGAAGCAAAACAATGATTAAAAAAACCAAGAAATGTTTAGATTCATACCCATTGTTTTTACTGCAATATTCAGGATGGCTTACAAAATTTAAAAGCTACAAGAGTAATTCAGAAAATCAATAAAACAGTAAAATGCAGCATTAAAATGAAGACTGCAGGCAATCGTATTAGGATACAAGAAGTTCTTTAGAACTCAAGCAAAGAGGCCAAAACAGAAGCATATTCAATAGGCAATGAAAACTTGAGAACAGGGGCCAAATAACTCCCCCCTTCTTCCAATAGAAATTAGTACAAGCTAGCCATGATTGCAGAAAATACTCTCTGCTCTCCTATAGCTAGTTCAGTTCATGTTTGGCCATGTCTTTCAGCTATACGAATAGCAATGTATAACATTATTTTATAAACCACTGTGCAGTCACACCTTCTCAAAATCATCTGACCATGTTAAAAGAAAACCTTCCAGTTCCTATATTCAAGTATATTATGATTCCTCCAGGTACTGCTCAGTATGGGGGGGGGGCTACTAGAAAAGGAGGGATGAGGAGAAGAACATTCCAATATATTTTGACACTATATCCCTTGAAGGCCAAAAGGATGTCAATAGGGCTTCTGCTAAAAAGCCAAACAACAGACAGATATTTTGATAAGACTAGAACAGCATGTCAGTAGCACCTTTGACTGATAACAGAATTTCAGGAATGCTTAATAGAATAGCCTATGATGTACAGGCTGATGACAAAGGCTAGTTTCAAAAAGATCCATATATCTTGAGATTCCTTAGGCTAACCCAAAGCCATAAAATCAGAAATGTACATCCCAGGCTGGTCTCTTTATTGATTAACAGGCTTCTGTAGTCAAGTGAACAATGGCCATGACAACTGAACAATAAGGTACCACCTTGCACTAATAAAATAACTTCACCCTTCACAGTACCAGTACCAGCTCATCAGAATACAGTACATTATCAATACTGTACGTACTTGAACTTTTATACTACACAAACTAATGACAACATGTTAAGAGTAATACAGCAAAAAATGCTAAACAGTAAGTTAATAACTGTAAAAAGCCTTCTGGAATGTGCTCCCATTGACTTTTATTGGACATGGGTGGTGAATAACAAACGGAAAATCACAGACAACCACATCACAGACATGGACAACAGATGAAAAAGCAGGACTAAACCTATTAAGAAAAAAAGAAATCTAGATTGACAAGAAGGGAATACAGGTAGATGTGAAATCAGGCAAAGAGGAAAGGATTACGGAAAGCCTCACTTTCAAATACATAAACACTGCCACTCCCAACTTCAGAAGGTACAAAAGTCTCTTATCCAAGTAGCCAACGTATCAACATGCCTTTTCTAAGGGGAGACACACTGGGAATCACAAGTCAGCCCGAATTATTCCTCCCTTTGCTCTCTCATGACATTCTCCCACCCACTGGGGAAGCCATTGGGTTCCCTCCTGTTGCTCCTACTCCCTGTTGGCTTCTCACAGGCTTTGCAAGTGTGTTTTGGATCAACAGTAAGCACACACAGGATGTTCGGCATGGTCAAAGGTCGTAAAGCAAGGGGTGTTTACCGTAGAAATAACTACCTGTACAAACAACTAGAGGTGTAAGGGAGGAGGCAGTTGAAGGGCACACTGGCTTCCAGGGATTTCTGTTCTCACAGAACAAGAGACAGAAATTTATCTCCAACCAGCAACTAAGCTAGCTAGCAAGCCAGCAATCAAATCCAGACTTACAGGAAAACCCCAGATTTGTAACGTGCCAGAGCCCTGGGGATTTCACTTAAATGGGTTCTGCATGACGTGAGGGCATTGCAACAGAGCCAGGCTTTGGGTCAGCGGTTACTCATTCCACAGCGATGAGCGGGAGGAAGTGCTAAATAAGGCAGCACAGCACGTTATATGCCAAATGCGCTGGTATTTGGAGACTTTGGGAAAGGGGGAGGGAGGACGACTCCCAAAAATCGCCAAGGAAGGGGTCAAACCAACCGGGTGGTGAGCGGGGAGGGGGGGAGGAAGATGAAGATAACACTTCGGCGTCCCTCCTCCCCCGCTCCTCTTAAGGGGCTCGGCAGGCGTTTGGTGGACACCGTGCCCACCCGCTGCAGCCAGAGAAGTGGGGTCAACTGGGGATGAGCTCCCAAGTCGGAGCGGGCGGGCGCGGGGGGGGGACGGCGGGCGGGGGGCGGGGAGCAACAGGCTCGGGGACAGAAGTGGGGGCGGGGAAGGCGAGGAATGCGCTCAGCCTCGTGTGGGGGAGAGGGGGAAAAAAGGGAGCGTCCCATTATTCCCACTCCAGCCCTGCGCCTCACTCCGAGGCAGAGATTTGGAGGGCGACAATTTCTGAACTCAGTCCCCCCCCCACGACATGTTACGAAGGGGGAGAGGAAGACGCGCCTCTTCTCCCCCCCCCCCCCGCCGCCTTCTTCGCCCTGTAATGCAAGCTTCAGGAGAAGCAAGGGCTTCACTCCAACGCCCCCCATTTCTCCAAAGCGAATTAGGGAGAGGAAGTCGCCGCCGCGTCCCCCCCGACCCACCACGCTCTCAAAGTCTAGAGTAAGGAAGGGGGGGAGCTCAGCTTCTGCCCCTAACTCCTCACGAGAAGTACCCCCGCTTCTTCATCCGCTCCCGACAGGGCGAGAAGGGCGAAACCCAACTCGCTCCCCTTGCGGTGGCGCCATCCCCGTCCCCCCCACACTCACTATTCGCCAACCCCTCCACACGCACGCACACACCCCCGGCAGGACACCTCAGAGCCACCCGGCACTCACCGACTCGGCGGCGGCGGCGGAGAGGAGCAGCAGCAGGAGCGCGGCGCACAAGCTAGCGGGCTGAGGAGGCTGCATGGCGTCGTTGGATCCGCGGAGAGAGCGAAGGAAGGGAGTCCGTCTGCGGGCGACGTAACTAAGTTGCCCCCCCCGCCGGCGCTCGGCGCTCTTATAGCCCGGCCCTTGAAGGAGGAGGAGGAGGAGGAGGAGGGGGAGGAGGATCTACACGTAGGAGGAGGGAAGTTCCCCGCTGGGGCCTCTCGTCGCCACCCTCAGTAACACTCCGGCGGCTCGTGGACTTTTTCTTTTTCTATACAAAGATTTTAATATATATATAATCAGAAAATATTTTTTTCAAATCTGGAGGCGTCCTACATGGGTTCGAGTAGGATGAACTCTAAGGCGACGCTTGCTGAAGTTACATAGGTTATCTGTCTATCCTGTCTATACAGGTAAACGTTTTTCGTATCAGTAAGTACAGCAAGGAAGCACACCTGTAAAAAAAAATCTAGCTGATCCCCAGGTAAGAAGCGCTAGGCGTCTGTGACGAAACCAGCTGGGCAATATGAACAGCTTTGCTTGTTGACTTTTGTCTGACTTGCCGCTGGGATAAGAGACCATCTAGCCGGTACCCATAATATACCAACCATATTCTATGAGAACAGGACGGGACGGGACGAATACTCTGTTTTCTGAAATACAAAATACTCTGCTAGGAACAAATAATTTCCTCACCAGCAGAACGTCAAGGGAAGCTATGTGGATGGTCCGTGTTCGGGTCCCTGCCCGCTGTGCAGTTCCAAGCTGCTGCTGATGTTTATTATTTTTTTATTTATTTAAAATATTTCTATGTCGCCTTTCTCCCCAAAAAGACTCAAGGCGGCTTACATCACTAAAACAGTATTTAAAAGCTAAAACAGTTAAGTATACAAATATTTTAAAAAGAATTGAACAAGTACTGTTTTAAAATGGTAACTAAGATCAATATTAGGGACGAGGTGGCACTGCGGGTCAAACCGCAGAAGCCTCTGTGCTTGTGCGGTCAGAAGACCAGCCGTTGTATGATCGAATCCACGCGGCCGAGGGAGCTCCCGTCACTTGTTCCAGCTCCTGCCAACCTAGCAGTTCAAAAGCATGTAAAAATGCGAGTAGATAAATAGGTACCACCTGGGTGGGAAGGAAATGGTGTTCCATGTCTAGTCGCGCCGGCCACGTGACCACAGAAACTGTCTTCAGACAAACGCTGGCTCTATGGCTTGGAAATGAGACGGACATGACTGGACTAAATGTCAAGGAGAACCTTTACCTTTACCTAAGATAAATATTAAACAACATTTACAACAACACAGCACAACAGTCCATTTAAAACCCCTTTCGGACCACCAGTCTGATGATGATGATTATATTATCTAAATGTTTAGCAAATATGTACTCACAGTACAAAAGACTGATTGTCAGGAAACTCTCCAACCTTTTCCCCCCTATCATTTCCCCTTTATTTCCATGACCCTACTAACTTTTCCATTTCTTTCCCTTTTGTGAATGCTTCTATTGATTCCGTTGGTGTATTTGTTGCACTCTTGCACAATTTGTTGCCAATAAACAAGTAATAACAAAAGGGGTGGGCTGGAGATAATGTTTATGGGGAAAGGACTACTATTCACAAAGGAAACTTCAACAAAAAGGAAGCAGCCAGGAAAAAATGAAATGCACAACACAGATACCTCTCTGCAATTGCACATTCTGATACACTATAATCTACAGTCATTATTCAGTAATCTACTGTGCCTTATTCAGGAAAGCCAAGCCTGTTGTGTTCAATTGTGACTTTAGGGCAGGCTTTTCCAACCTGGCATTCGCAAGATATGATGGATTATAAGTGTGCCAGGTTGGAAAAGACTGATTTAGGAACTTTCTTTTAATATAGCTAAAATCCTCTGGCTAGCATATTAAATTGCACAATTCACAATTTGAGCAGGCCCCTCAATATAACTTAGCAGGTGACTCACCCAATCCCTGCTGATTCAATGATCCTAGTCTAGAATGACTTCCTACAAAAAGCAACAGGGTTTCAGTCCATATTTCACATACAGAACCGCGTACAGTATTCTCATAAATTTCTTTTTTATTACACACAAGTTAGTTTGTCTGGTGGCTTGTGGTAGCAATGACTTTGGGACAGTCCTCTTTAATGCTACATCTTAGGTCCTTTTGTTAAAGACCAGACTGTATTCATGTGAGTGCATGCAAAGATCTTCATGTACAAATTTACAAATGGCACATACCCATTGGAGAAAGACCATTAACTGGGCAGCAAATTTTTGACATTTTAAAATATTAAATGCAGAACTCGGAAAAGGGTTTTGAAGTAGCAATCCCCAAAATTCCCCACATGGAGTGCAGGATTATGGGTGTTGTCATCTTAAAATATAACATTCCCCAGTTTTAATTAAATTTGTTTGTTTGTGTTTGTTAGTTTACATTTCTGTCCTGCCTACATAGTAACAGAGCCACTACTCTGGGAAGGTAACAGAGCAACATCAAAATAGCATAATAATAGGAATAGAAATAACCACAACAAAATTCAGACAATCCAGAAAAAAAATCAGAAAACTGATCTTAGTAAACATGATCCATGAAAGTACAATAACATTAAGCATGGTAAAATTACAAAAAAAGAAAAGTAAAATAGTACGCATCTGACAGAGATAAGTGCACAAGATCACAATGGAACTAGTCAGAAAATAAATAATAATTAAAATAATCAAAATTAATTAACAATTACTTAACAATTAATATGGTGACTTGTGTCATCATAGAAGAATGTTCTTCAAACACCCTTTCCATCAGGCAGGAATGAATGCCTTTTTTGTGGCGCCTGCTATGATATACTATATTCATCAATTATATATATATTTAATTTATTAGAAGTATTTATTATTTTCTACTCACCGGAGTCCTCAAATAACTGCACAGTTTAAAAACTTACAATAAAATGCACAATAGAATAAAACAGAAATGTAACCTTTAAACACACCCAAACAATATGCATGAAAGGCTTGGCAAACCATTATGCAAATTGAGGCATCAAATTGTGAACATAGGTTTGGGGTGACATAAGAAGACAAATACTATCTGGGATTAAAGAGATAGTGAGAGGTGCTGATAAGATGTTCTGCCCCATGTATCAATAGTCAATATAACCTGATTGGCTTTAGATATTCTGCATCTTTACATAGGGGAGAATGTTATCTACTTCTTGACTGAAGGGAAAAAAGTGACTTGGTCTGACCTGACTTCTCTTGGGATGGGAAGGAGGTGTTGCTACAGAAAAGGAAATAAAGGAAAATTATCTTCTGTAGAACTATTTATTTTGTTCGTGTGTAAATTTAAGCAGAACTAATCAATTAAATCTCATTCATTAATCAGTTGTGCCATTATGAGTGCTTAACTGATAGATAGTCCATGTCAGTTTATGTGTTGAGGTTTGTGTGCAGATGAAAATGCCCAAGATCAACCTGTGAGGTTTATTCCATTGGGTAGCAATCCTCTTTTAGGGGTAGCATTATTGACACAAACGTTTAGATCATTTTCAGTTGTTTGTTGGTTTAGGGCAATGGCATTTGGTAAAGGCAAGCTGGAAAACAGATAGTGAAATAGTGGTATTATATTTTATATTTTAATTCATCTTATTCACATTGTTCTGGCTGGATAGCTCACTGGTTTAGGAGCCAGAGGTTGGGTGTTTGATTCTTGGATGAAAAGTCAGCCCGTGTAGTCATGGACAAGCTGCATAGTCCCAGAGCACCCCCAGAAGAACAGAACGGCAAACTATTTCTGAGTACTTTCTTCCTGGAACCCCCTGAAAAGGGTTGCCATAAGTCAGAAACAAGAGGAGTATTGATTATGAAAACAGATATTATTCACTCACCGCTCATTTTTGTACAAAATGATATTTTCAGTTTCAGAATCATTTTTTGTTATTATTTAATATTCACTAAACAGGCAGATAGATGTCACTCAGCAATTGTATAATGTCTTCTTGTTAACATTTCCTTAATTGCTCCTTGCTCCTTCCCTTATGGCTATGATTCCTTTTTTCTTGTTTTCTCGTGCTGTCTACAATGATATATTTTGCCCTTTTCTTTTTTGCTTGATACTGATTAATGACTTGTGGCATGGTTGTGACACCTATTGACACCTGATACTATAGATTCCAGTTGACAAAATTGCATTACATGCTGTGTGCAGGAGATTCCACACTCAGGCTCCAAAATACCGTGAAACTGGATGTGATAAGGTCACATCTTAATAGACAAGTTCTTCTGATAACATGGAGAATATCATAGAATTCTACAGCTGGAAAGTTCCCAGGGACATCTAGTTCAACCTTCACCGATGCAGGAGACCCACAGCTAGAGCATCCATGACAGATGGCTCTCCAAACTTTATCTAAAATCCTCCAGTATCATGGTACCCCATTCTATGCCTACATCCAGTTTTATCACTACTCAAAAAGTACTGGTTACTTAAAAATAACTACTTTTTCCAGTAATGAAGATATAGAGGCACTATAGTATAACTGCAACTAACCAAGGGAAAAACTTCATTCATTTTGTGATATAACTAGCCATTTAATTCTGTTTAGTGAAGGAGTCTCTTGTAATCACTTTACTAAAAGAAGCAGAATAGGAGTATCACGTGGTTTTGAGTGATAGCTCATTGCTGCTGCCTCGTTTTATTGTGGATTTCAAGATGGCAACAAGTGCACAAGAGGAAAGAGTGTTTTGTGCCTCCTCCATAACTTGCAACATTTCAGATAAGTTGAAGTAACTAAAGAGTAACTTTGTTACTTTTGAGCAACATAAAATCAAGTAAGTTGTCATAAAAATTATAACTATAATGGCAATTGTGTACTTTTCTCATCCATGACTATAACAAATTACTTTTCAGCAGGATGGATAAAATTAATTATTTTTTTAAAAGAAGATTAAGTCAAAACCCAATTTTTAAAATTAAGTTGTCAAAAAATTCTGATAGTTTTTCTTTAAATCAAATCCACCCTGCTTTTCAGAGCTGATTCTCGAAGCTCTACCACTACTTTCAAGCTGAATACTAACACAGTAGTAAACCTGATTTCTGTCTTAATTGGAATAGTACGTGGAATCTATATACAGTAACTAAAGTAATAATGCAACAGGAACTAGAATCCTATGTTACAAGTTTCCTCTGGCAACAAATGTTTTCTACATTAAATGTGAGCATTTTAGAAGAGATCTTGAAAATTGTAGGTCTAATTCCTGCCACAGGTAGATTGTTGTAAGACATCTTCTAGGCACAGAGAGAATAATTAAAAATATACCACAATAGCAGAAGGTGTATCTATCACCTATAGCTAATTTACACCCATACATAGCTTTTGCATGTTTGGTAATCTAACAAGAAAATATGTTTTCCATTACAGAATGAAAACTGAAAACAGCTTTTGGAATGGATTCAAAATTTCCCTTGTTATCTGGGGCTTTATATCCTAGATCCTTACCTAAGCCTTTATAATCACAGGAAATGTTTCTGACATAAAAAAAAAATACAGGCAAGTAGTTAATCTTGTCATGACAATGTTTTTTTTCTGCCAGTTCTTTGCCAAGGAATATATTGTACACAGAAATAACACACCTTATGCTGATGATATGTTTTTATGAAGCAGAGCAAATCAACATTCTACAAGGCCATTCTAAACACAGGGGACAGCCCAAACCAAAAATTATGACTTATAAACTGAAATTTGGATCAGCATCAAATTTGGCACAAATGTAGCAGATACTATGCTCCTGCTCTCTTCCAAATCTGAGGAAGTTTCGGCAAAGAGCTTTTGAGTTAAGATTTTTAAAAAGTAAATCTGTTTTACTCCTCCACCGCTGAAACAAGTGACCTTAAATGACCTCACATTTAATATAGCGCATATGAATTGAAAAGGCAAATCTTGAAAGAATGGTTGGTCCCGTCCACTTTTTTATGTGGAAAGAATCCAGGCTGCGAGGGCTCCGATACTGATTCTCAAAAAAGGCTTTTCAAAAGGGAGAAACAACCACTTTGTTATGACTGAACATGCAGTCTTGCCAGCAAGAGCACTGCAAAGTAGATACAGTGTTGCAGTTTCATGGGCCAGGAAGGGAGATATTTGGAGGGCAAGGAAATTCTAATAATCATCTGTGGGGCTCACCTCCAATACCACATTTCAAATAAGTTGATTTGTTTTCCATGTCTTTCTTCACTGTCCACTTTTTACATAGTACAAATGGTTTTGATCTTGGTTTCAAGTGACAATCTTTGCTATTTCCCAGCCCCCCTTGTGAGCACAAGAGGGTGTCCTGTATACTAGTGGTCCAAGACCTTTTCCCAACCGTGGACCGGTTGGGGGGGCATGGCACTCTCGCAGGGGGGTCGTGCTTGTGGGGAGCATGTTGCAATCATGGGGGGTGTTGCACTAGTGTGCATGTGCGGGGGCGTGTTGCGCATGCACATGATGTGCTTGGAGGTGGCATGTCACGCTCATGTGCATGCATGGTGTGCGCTTGCAGGGGGGTGCTCGCAGGGGGCAGGAGATCTGTGTCCACGGCCCGGTCCTGCTGAGGCCACGGACTGCTTCCAGGTCATGGACTGGGGGTTGGGGACCCATGCTATAGACCATCTTGACTGCTGACGTGGGTGCTGTCAACATTCAGGCTAACCTTTGCTATGTAAAGTTTGGCATCCTTTTTCCTGATGGCAAAATGAGCATGACATTGTGTAGGAATACAGGACCAGTTTCTAGTGTTTTTAATAGTACATACCAAAATACAATATCCCACATTAATAAACCATAGAGTTTTTAAAGAATTGAATTAACTGTAATGTACATTTGACTTAAAATGCCTTTCTATATCCCTCCTAAGCAATCCAGACAAAAAAAATACTATTACAACCAAACTAAATTTTATGTATTTCCACTTAAAATCAATCGCTGAGGGCTGAATTAAACACAAAATAGGATGCATGGGGGAGAGGGTTTCAACCCTTTCTTTACTGCTCTTTTCCTAATAGAGATCCCCTGAAACTATTACTCTGATTCACCTTTGAACCCCCACTGCTTACAGATAAATACATTAACACTTCAAATTGAAAACCAAAAACAACTTGATTTCTCTGTCTGTGACTCAAAAAAAAAAAAAAAAAAAAGCACCACTCTTTGGCTTGAGGTCAATGACTAATTAAAGAAGTAAGACATGAATTTTATTATTGGTGGTGTGCTTTCTGACCTTGAAAGATTTGCATGAATTCAGCAACATTTCCTGAATATGCATTGAAGGTTTTTATCACCATTTACAAGATGAGAACTATCTGGGTTACACAGATTCCTGCAATGTGGTTTCTTACCTTAAAACACGGTTATTGTTTTTCTTTCATACAGAATAGCTGGCATTTGCAATGTCAATCTTCAGCAGGCACAGAACTTGGCCATAACAGAATGGCTACCCCAACATCAGAAAATTAGAATTTCTGGTTATAGTATACAACATACGTAACACTAAGATATAACACACACCTAGGAGGAACTGCCATCTTCTTAAGAAGAGCATTCAGGGTCTCCATTGCATATAATGGCTGAACTCCTGTTGCTTAGCATAATCACTCACAACTAGAGTAAGCCCATTGAATCAGTGGAACTTACAGAGGAGGTGATTCGTCAAATTGCCACTGATTCAATTTGACTTACTCTAATTACAACTTACTTTGCTAAATTACAGGATTTCAGCCATTTAGTATGTTCATAATTAACTTATACTTTGTTTTGGGGCTGCAGTTCTATGTTTACTTATCCAGGAGTAATCACCAGTAAACAGCGGGAATCTTGTTTCTGATTAAACATGTCAAGAATTGCTCTTTAAATATCATAAATATGCCAAGCAGCATACTTGTATAGACTGACAAAATTATAAATGATGCACACTATCAGCAAAATGTTTACATTTGATAGGAAAGGAAACATGGCAATTATTTCATTTTGTTTCTCAACAGTTCAGTTGTTTTCAGGGAAAAAAAGCCTAGGAAAATATTTGTTCTTGTTCATGGCTTCATAGTTTTTGGAATTTGTACATGGAGCAGAAAGGCCACCACACAAGTGTTTCCCCCAGCTCTGGTAGGCTCTTTGTCATGTGACCAGCCACTCAACCAGTCTCCACAACATGGTCTTCCATTTCCATCCCTCCTGTGATTATCCATCAGTTCCTTGGTATGTGTTTTTCTTTTCGCAGAAAAATTTGCTGACGACGGAAAGACAAGAAATATGTGCAAATTCTGGTAGCATTTGGAGCTCTTAGCCTGGGAATACCCACAGGTTCCTGCCTCTAAGAGAACTAGGCGGCAGTGCTAAGTCTCTGATCAAGTGCACAAAAAAAGAACTTGAAAATGGAAACTAATAACTTCTAAAACCTGCTAAAAAGAGAGAGGAAGTGCTGCGGTCTGTGGTTCTTTGCAAGAAACAAGCAGTGTAGCTAAGCTGGGACTTTCCCAGGCCTGATGGTTTATTACATCAGAATCAAATTATCTGGAAAGCCCTGGCCAGCACTTGTTGCTTGGAAAATGTAAGCCATCTAAAGAGAGCTTCCTTCTCCCTTGTTAAGTAGAAGAGGTAACTATTGGGAAAAGACCTTCAAGAAGTCAAAGCCTGTCACAGGCACTTGATGTGACACAAAATAACAAAAGGGAAGAGGAAGCAGTAGAATTTAACATTAAAAATCTCCCTGCCAAACAAAGGGAAACTTCCAAGCACCTCAAAGGAATCTTTCAAAAAGAATGATACCAGACCTCTTACTACTCACAAGTCCTGGAATTTTTCTTCTCTCACTTCCCTGAGACTTTGTCCTGGATCCCACATAAATATTGTTGATGGATGCTTCCAGTTGTGTTCAACACACAAACAGATACTTTTCAATTTCCCGAACCACATGGCCTTGCGGCACAGTGGTTAAACCGAAGTACTTCAGTGAAAATTCTGCTCCCAACCTGAGTTGAATCCCAGGCTCAGGTAGCTGGCTCCAGGTTGACTCAGCCTTCCACCCTTTCAAAAGCAGTAAATTGAGCAGCCAACTCATGGTTTGTGTGTGTGCCATAATTAAATAGTAACACACATACCCCCAAGAGAGTGCTTAAGCACTATGAGGCAGGTTATAAACAAAAGCAGAACATTTTCTTTTTCTCCATCGTGCTGTCCATCTGGAGACACAGCAGTTTTTATGGAATTTGGGATCTTCAAGGACTCTCTGTCTACATGCAAGAACTTCTTGCAGCTGTCTGATAATACTGATCCATCCCTGCCCAGTGTCAGCCCATTGGGTTCAAAGGGATAGAGACGGGGGGGGGGGTTTAGCAGCAAGAATGTACAGTGGAGTCTTGACTTGAGAACTTAATCCATATTGGAAGGCGGTTCTCAAGTCAAAAAGTCTGTAAGTCAAGTCTCCATTCACCTACAGTGCATTGAAAACCGATTAATCCCGTAATAGGTCTTTTTTTGTTCCATTTTGGTTTTTTTCTAGTCTGTAAGTCAAATCTCAGTCTGCAAGTCAAACCTAAATTTTGCGGCCAGAGAAGTCTGTAACTCAAAAAGTCTGTAAGTCAAGCCGTCTGTAAGTCAAGGGTCCACTGTAGATGTACTGTATTAAAAATGTATGTAGGTAACAAAATAGATACACTACAGTTTTTCTACTATAAAATCCATAGATCGTAAGCATTAATCAACAATAATTGAAACAAATCATCAGTGGCTGAAATCCTGTTGGTTAGCATAGTAGGTTGCACTAAAACAGGCTTATTGAATCAGTAGAAATTCATTTCTCTGCAAATTCCATTGATTCAAATAAGCCCACTCTTAACAGTGACTTATTATGTTAAAGTAAGTCACAATTAGAGTAGGCCCATTTGAGTCGATGGAACTTAAAGAGGAGTTAACTCACCAAATTCCCACTAATTTAACAGACCTACTGTAGTGCGATTTATTGTGCTAAGCAACAGGATTTTAACCAATAGAACCAACAACTAGATACCATTCAACATTCAAACCAGAAAATTGACAAGTTTGCCACAGTGTTTGCTGCGCAAGAAACAAGGATGGACAAAGAATTTGGGCTTTTCATTAGATGTGAATACTTTTAAGTAGCAGTTTCTAAAAGAGTAGCTGTTACTCTATTTCAACATATTCATAAAATGAAAGAGAAAGAAAACAAAGGAATATTTTGGCACCTTAAATACTAATAGATTTGTTGCAATGTGATCTTTCATGGATGAATGCTCCCTTCCAGATGTGTCTTGAGGAACTGGATCTTAATTCGTGAAAGCTCAGTCTGAAACAAATCTGTCAGCCTTAAATATGTCATTGTATTTTGTCCTTTTTTCTCTTTTGTTAACCTGCGTACATTTTTATGGTCTAGGAAGAACACTGGAAGATGTCTATGAATCAAAGTATTGGTCCATCTAGCCCAATATTGGACCAGCTCTCCAGAGCTTCAGGCAAAATTTCTTTCCTACCATTATCTAGGAATCCCTGGTATTCTGTAGTAGCCTTTTATCAAAGTACTAACCACAGTCAATTTCCAAAAAGTTAGATTTATGAAGAATTATATGTGTAATGCATTAGAAAAATACTTCTGGAGATGCTGAAGAAAGGTAGTAAAATTCCTGTCAACTAACTTTTTCTGTTGTGCATAAACAGGGAGTTGTCTTTGAGGATCTGATAAGTGGAAGAATATTTAAAACCATAGGCCAGGGAACCCATAAAATTTCAGAACTATTTCCATGAGGCATTTGTTGTAACACACTTTCAGAACACCAGGGGATTTTTGATGTATTTCCATAAACAGTTCCTCTCTACAATGCACTGCTTTTGAAATGGAAAGGAAATTTAAAAGCACTTCGGGATGTGGAATGTGGGTCAGATAATTAAAGAAAATTCAGACAAAATTCCCACTGGGCAAACACAAACTCCTATGCTCTTTGGATCCCAGCCACAACAAACAAGCATTGCTATTAGTATTATCATGTCACCAATGTTTGCAAATCTTTATAAGAAAAGCACATCTTTGTTCAAGGCTCATTATCTGAAGCTTGTGAGAGGAAGCAAGTTGAAGTGGGAACAGTAAGATACAATGGGGGAATATTAAAATTGGCTGTAGTTTCATACATTGATTCTAAACTGGAGTCTAAGCAGCAATTGTAGGGTGGAAGTTATAAACATTGAAATATTTGCATGCAGTGGGAATATTGCACAGTGAATTCTCCTTTAAAGAGAATGGGAAACACAGATAAGATTTGAGTTACTCCCTATCAAGTCCTTCTCCAGCCCAGAGATTTTTGGATCTGTTAGATAATAGTTCCATTATCTTTTCCAGCAGCTATGCTAGTCCGAGAGATGATGAGAACTGTAGTCCAATGTGCCAGGTGGTGGGTGGATGCCCTGGGCCATTGCTTATATATAAATCTACGCATATTACTCGAGGCACAGGAGCATTCCAGTGCCATAAGTACTTGACCATTCAACATTTATGGAACATTTATTTCAACAGTGGAAACTATTTACATAGTTACCATTCTCTTCTCTCCACAAAAACCTCAGTCTAGAGTTAATAAATAACGCTGGCTGTTTTAAGGTTTAGGGAAGATTTGTGCTTGTAGAAAACAGACAGACAGCAGCAGCAACAACAAAAAACATTTAGCTAAGAATCATTTGCAAAACAAAATAGAAAATAATTCAAATTTATGCCCGATTTTAATCTTCTAGTGGTATGTGGTTACAATACTTAACCATGTGAGAACAGTTTCTTTTCTCACCATTGTCCAGAGTGTGAGTTGCATCTTTTCCCCCACTGTGTCTTATAAGTATTAGATATTGTTCTATTTTTGCTGTAAGCTGCTTCAGATTTATTTATTTTTTAAGAAATGTGAGGTCTAAGTACTAAGAATGAAGACCTATGTGAATGTGTTTCCCATGTGAAAGGCTAGATCTCAAGTCAGTCAATCAGATTGTTAAAACAGTAACACTACTTTGCCATCCTCCTCTATTTCAGGCAATTTATTAGGGTCCCTTCCAATTCTTCAGCCCAAATCATCTTGCACAATTGTACAAGCATAAGGCAAATGGTGTAACTTTGGGAGGCACGTTCCTCAGGTAAAGAAATTTTGGTATACACTAGGCAAAACCTTGTATAAATTTACATTGTTATAACGGATCTGACTTCAGAAATATTTAATATAAACTCTTTAAGGAAATTAAGGGAACAGAGGGAATAGGAAGCTTTTCATTAGGACAGGCGTCCTTCAGAGGACCCCTGTCCTTTGAAGATGCTGGCCACAGAGACTGGCGAAACGTTAGGAAGGACAACCTTTGGGATATGGCAAAAGAGCCCAAAAAACCCACAACAACAATCTTTCAGTTAGTTCAAATTAAATACTTCTGATGCTCATTGTAGATTATGCTGATATAAATTTACATCAATAGTATTTTACCCATTATCTCTTGAATACTGAGTTATGTGACTCAGTACACAACAGATAATATCTGCAGTGATTACTTAACTTGAGGCAGTTCACTTCTCAAAGTGACACCATTTACATTACGCGAGTGCAACTATGCAGGAGGATTTTGTCCCATGATTCTGAAATCACATTTTATCTACATCAGTGAAGGGGAACCTGTGGCCTGCTAAATATTTGGGCCTACAACTCCCATTAGCAAGGGAGTATACCAAGTATACCCAATGATAACGTAAATATGTTCCCCATCCTTGATATGCAATGTATGGAGCAGAAAATAGGAAATCCTGCTCAGTGTTCCAGTTGACCTGCAGTAAGTCAGCAAGGCACACTAGTTTACAGCAATGAAAATAAAACATATTTTCATCCTTCTAAATTAGGCTGCAGAAATCAAGAAAAAGTGTGGTAGAAACAGGAACAGATCTGTCTGCAAGAGAATTAGGTGTAATTTCTACAGAATAGAGAACCAGTTTCTGGACTGAGTATGTATTCTGAATTGCTTTGTTCTGCAAACTTATACTTTCCTTTCTGAAACTATGCTTTGTACTTATCTACGAGAACTTGGGAAATTTTCCATATTGGTCAGACAATTGTGAGCATTGCAACCCATTTTTCCCCAAGTTGCAGGTTCTGATTCAGGGAGCTCCAATAAAACACAAAAGCTCTATTCAGTTGTTGTTTGGATCTGTTTATAAAGCTCATGCGAAGCACATAGAGGGTGACAATTCTATAGAGACTGGCACTCCATTATTCATGTAGGCTTTTCACCTGAGTCTGGACTTTGCAAAATGAGGGTTCCAGCTTGTGTGCAGTGAGTTCACTATTAACAGCAGAAATCTGCTTCACACTCATCCCTCCCGCTTGGAAGAGAAAAATGAAATGGGGGCATGGAAGGAAACAAGAATTAGAACTGGACCTATAACATGAGCTGTATACCCACGCAATAACAAAATAGTGGTAAAGTAGACCCCAAAAGCCAAAATTCTGCCCAACCTTGATATACAGACGTTGAGGTATTATAAATTTTCTGGGCGAAAATGTCAACCTCATAGAGACCTCACTGTCTCCTTCCACCCAGTTAATTGTCTCAAAAGACCATGTAACCCATATTCTTTCTCTTCTAGCTATCAGAAAATTGAGAAGTCCCTTGCTCCAGTCTCAGTTGACTTTTGTATCTTACAGGCAACAATTCCAAACAATGCCCATTTCCTATTCTGCAGCCTATTCTCTTACTCATGAGAAAGCAGAGCTGGCTCCAGCTTTGTAGTTTACACACACACATTCTACAATACAACAGGCACCGGGCAGCCCTAGGTCTTGCACTTCCATCCTGATATCTTATCCATGGTGCAAAGCCAGGGTTTCCAGGATTGAAGCACTGGGACTTTTTATGAGTATGGATTATTACATTATCTGTCATCTCAGTGCAGCTCTGAGTGGGGATAGGAATGGATTTCCCCAGCACCTATATTTAATAGTGTGAGCGATCTCTACAGAAATGCAAAGTATTTTGGAGTGGTTAATTTGGGAGACCCATTAATTCCACTGGAAAAACTGCTTCTAAGTAGAGATAAAAACTTCTAGAACTGGTTTGTTGACTTCGGACTAAAATTATTTCTTCCTGGTAGTGTGAAGCATAGGCATCCTTCAGTCTCAAGAGTCTATGGTAACATGTTCTGAATAGAGGACTTGGAACAGCGTCTAGCGTGGCTGAGAAGGCTCATATGAGAGTGACAATCCCTTCCACATGGAAGACAAATACAATCTGTCCCTTGTCCAACTCCCTGATTTTGCTGGTTTCGGGACTGCCTCTTTGCCTCTGCCTGCTGAACAAGTGTCTCTTCAAAATGGGAGAGGCCATGCTGCACCGCCTGCCTCCAGGTGGAATGCTCAGATGTCAAGGTTTCCCATCTGTCGAGGTCTATTCCTAAGGCCTTCAGATCCTGCTTGCAGATATCCTTGTATCGGAGCTGTGGTCTCACTCTGGGATGCTTTTCCTCCACTAATTCTCCATAAAGGAGATCTTTTGGAATCTGTGACCGTCAGCCATTCTCACAACATGCCAAAGCCAATGTAGATATCATTGTTTCAGTAATGTATACATGCTAACAATTCCACCTCATTCCAGGACTACACTATTTGGAACTTTGTCCTGCCAGGTGATGCCAAAAATGCATCGGAGACAACTCATATGGAACATGTTCAACTTCCTCTCCTGCTGTGCAGAAAGGGTCCAGGACTCACTGCAGTACAGAAGTGTGTTCAGGACGGTAAAGGTAAAGGTAAAGGTTCCCCTTGACAATTTTTGTCCAGTCGTGTTCGACTCTAGGGGGCGGTGCTCATCCCCGTTTCCAAGCCATACAGCCAGCGTTTTGTCCGACGACAATCTTCCATGGCCACATGGCCAGTGCGACTTAGACACGGAACGCTGTTACCTTCCCACCGAGGTGGTCCCTATTAATCTACTTGCATTTGCATGCTTTCGAACCGCTAGGTTGGCGGGAGCTGGGACAAGTGACGGGCGCTCACTCCGTCACATGGATTCGATCTTACGACTGCTTGGTCTTCTGACCCTGCAGCACAGGCTTCTGCGGTTTAGCCCACAGCGCCACCACGTCCCTCCCTGGGGTCTTGGTAATAAACCTGGGTCTTGGTACATGCCGTCAGCTTCTTATTAAGCCATACTCTTTTTGTGAGTCTACAGAACATGGTAGCTGCTTTGCCAATGCGTTTATCCAGCTCAACATCTAGAGAGGGTGTGTCAGAGATCGTTGCGCCAAGGTACACGATATCATGAACAACCTTCAATTCTTCTGTAAAGATAGTAATAGAGGGTTGTGAGTCCAGGCCCTGGTCCATAACTTGTGTTTTCTTCAGGCTGATTGTTAGTCCAAAGTCTTGGCAGGCCTTGCTAAAACAATTCATATATTTTTGGAGGCCTTTGGCAGAATGGGAAACAACAGCTGCATATTCGGTGAAGAGGAAGTCCCGCATGCATTGCAGCTGGATGCTCTCCATCTGATCTAGTCCGGAGATAGACACCTGTTGCGGTTCCAAAAGCGAGCTTCAGCATGACAGCAAAAAAAGATCCCAAACAGAGTTGGCATGAGGACACAGCCCTGTTTCATTCCACTTCAAATGTTAAAGGGATCTGATGTTGAGCCATCAAAAACTACAGTGCCCTTTATTTCCTCATGAAAGACCTGTTAAGGAGCTGAGATGGACATCCAATCTTGGGAAATATTTTAAAAAGGCTGTCTCTACTAACCAAATCAAAGCTTTTTTAAGATCTATGAAGACCACTAAGAGTGGCTGTCATTGTTTCCTACATTTATCCTACAACTGTCTGAGGGAAAATACCATGTCAATGGTGGATCTATTAGCTTGAAATCCACACTGTGATTCTGGATAGAGTCTGTCTGCCAGCACCTACAGCCTCTTCAGCACGACACAGAGAAGCAGCTTCCCTACAATACTGTGAAGAGAGATGCCACAGTAGTTATTGCAGTTGCCCCTGTCTCCTTTGTTTTTATACAATGTGACAATGTTTGCATCCTTAATGTCCTGTGGTACTCCACCCTCCCTCCAGCAAATACAAAACATTTCATACAGCTCAGTGGTGATGATCTCTTTACAGCACTTCAGCAGTGATGTTATCTTTCTCAGGTGCCTTGCCAGAGATGAGGGAATCCAAGGCCTCTTTTATTTCTGCTAAAGTTGGTTCGCTGTCCAACTCTTCCAAGACAGGCAGGCACTCGATGTTACTTAATACCTCTTTGGTTACTATATTCCCTCTAGAATACAGCTCAGAATAGTGCTACACCCAGCGTTCCATCTGCTGTGCTTGGTCCTGGATGATCACACCTGTAGCAGTCTTCAAAGGAGCAAATTTCTTCTGTATTGGACCTAAAGCCTGCTTGATACCGTCATACATTCCCTTGATGTCTCCTGTGTCTGCTGCTGTCTGTATCTGAGAGCACAGCTGAGGCCAATAATAGTTAGAACATCTCCTGACAGCCTGCTGGACTTTGCTACAATAAACTCAAAGAGCCTGCAAGTTGTACTCACTAGGACAGGTTTTGTATGCTGCTAGAGCTCTCCTCTTTTCCTCAATGGCTGGCATCAGCTCCTCTGAATGGGCTTCAAACCAGTTTGCTGTCTTTTTGGCCTTCTTACCAAATGTGGACAAGGCGGTGTTATAAACAGTATTCTTGAAACGTTCCCATTGTTCAGGTGCATTTGCATCAGCTTGGTCTGGAAGAGTTTCCTCAAGCGCTTGAGCAAATTCCTCCACTTTTTTCCGATCGTGAGTCTTGTTGATGTCAAGTGTGAAGAGAAACTCCTGGAAAATCTTGAACTTATAGTTTAATGCTGCTTAAGAACATGTGGTGGTTCTTTTCTTCCCCTTTCGTGCCAATCTCAAGATTACAAGAATCATGTGCATCATGCCTCAGCTGCCTTGAGATTAAATGCATTTATTGTACTTCAAAATAAGCACAATTCTGTTGTAGGAAAAAGGATAATATATTTTAGATCTGAAAAAATAGTAAGAGAAAAACCTATAGTCACATAGATGCCTGGCTGGCCGCATGCAACTGTGAAACATTTTTGAAGCTGTGATGAAAGGGTGCTGCAGTGACCAGCAGTCGCCCTGGTTCTCCTCAGCATGCTCATGCTGCCCCTGATCCTAACACTGGGACAGGGAACTGCTGTGATCATACTCTCTCACTCTTTCAGTGATCATTTGGGTCTTGAATTTTGGCCTCATTCTAGGTCTTGGATTCTGGCCAAAACATAGAAAAAGTACTTTGTTGGTCTGGGATCCAGTTCTCATAGCACCAATACGTCTTATAAAAGTTTGCAATGAGCAGGGAGGTCTGTAGACTCAACTTGCACATAATTTTGAAGAGGAGGTGATTGTGACATCTTGGCCAACAAAGGGAGGATAAGTCTTCTAGTGCCCCTTGTCCTGCGACTAAGCTTTGTTGATATTTGGAAGAAAGCTTATTGTGCTATATTTAGTACCGAGATATTCAACAGTAGTAGCACAGATAATTCTTTCCCTATACAATGGTTGAAATCCAGTAATAAGTCATAACTAGACTAGGCTCATTAAATCAATGGAACATACATAGGTGTTGATTCCCTAAATCTCCACTGACTCAATTGGCTTACTCTCGTTGTGACTTATTGCTTGATTTCAGCCAGTGTGTTAATTGTAATTGCTGTAATGAATGCCTTTTGCTTCAGCTGTCTGGAGTAATGAAAGACACAAGCCTTCTATCCCTGCCAGAAACTAAAGTGTGGAAGTAAATACTGTATATGTCTCCTCTACCTCCCAAGGGACTATATCATGTTTCTTTTCCCTCAAATATTCCTCTGGAATATTCCTCTGGAATATTGAATCAGTTCTTTTTTGTAAGATTGAGGGGAAGATCCTAATTTGAAATTGTGCTATAATAAACATGCTATATGGTGAAATAACTCTCTCTTCCACATAGTATCCAAGGCTTCTTGAAGAAGCCTAGATGTTGTGGTCCAAAAACACAGATTTGCATAATTATAGAAAATAAGATGGTGCTGCAACAGATGCATTACCCAAGAAAATTGTCTGGATGTGTGCAACAAAAAGGGGAACAAACTTACACTTCCTCTATTAAAAATTGATGATGGAGAAATTAAAAATTAATGATGGAGAAGTCTTTGGTATACAGTATAGTAGCTCCATACTGTGTGCATGCCACAAAGGCATAAGCAGAAATATGCCACCTAGTGATTATAAAACAGTATGACATCAACAATTTAGGCTAGGATCTCCCAAAATATAGAAACATTTCCTATAGAGAAGGAAGTGAGGCAATGGAAACAGTGTGAAGAAATGGTCTGATGTCAGAAAAAGCATTTGCTGAATCTTTCCTCCCTGGCCACCTGATGGTCCTCTTGTCAAGTATAATGATTATTTTTCTTCACATTTATAGGTTCCCCTTGACATTTAGTCCATTCGTGTACAACTTTAGGGTGCGGTGCTCATCCCTGTTTCCAAGGTGTAGAGCCAGTGTTTTGTCCGTAGACAGTTTCCGTGGTCACGTGGCCAGCATGACTAGACATGGAACGCCGTTACCTTCCCACCATGGTGGTACCTATTTATCTACTCACATTTACATGCCTTCGAACTGCTAGGTTGGCAGGAGCTGGGACAAGCGACGGGAGCTCACTCTGTCGCATGGATTCGATCTTACGACTGCTGGTCTTCTGACCTTGCAGCACAGAGGCTTCTGCAGTTTAACCTACAGCACCACCACATCCTACGTCCCATTTATAGCTTCCACTTTATCTAAGTTTTAGAAGAGGTAGCCATGTTTGTCTGTACAAGCATATCATGCAAAAACAAAGGAAAAATACAAAATACAATAACATTGTGGAATCTTAATGACTAACTTATATTTTAATGTGAGTTTTCATGGAACTTCTTCCTTTAATCATGTTACTGTTTACAACTGGTCTTTTAAAAAATGTTCTCTTTTTGCCTGGTTTCTCTTGCTGGGATATCAATGGATCAAAACTTCAAAAGAAATGAAAAACAAACTGAGGTCATATATCATTGCATGTGTGAAATGCAACAATACACCACTGTCTCTTAGACCTGGCATGAATGTTCTACTGTAGACCTTTGGTCTAGACAGGTGGGATAGAACCCATCCTGACTGTATGAAGTTACTATCTGCCCTCCAGATGCATTGGCCTCCAGATCCTGTTTGGTACAGAACTGATATACAGACCATCTGTTGGGGAGAAGATGTAACATGGATAGTTTATACTGTATACTTTTATTAGCTTTGCTCCTTATCATTTGGTGGAATTTTTATTGAGAACATTCTATATGGTTTCAATGTAACTACTTAGACATGCATTTTTAGATCAAAACATCGTGTATAAAAATAATTCAGTGAAGAAATAGGAAGAAGAACATGGTTAATAAAAAGGATCAAAAGCTCTGTTTTAGGGCCTTGGAAATGAAAGAAGCCATACAATGGCAGAAAACAAGACCAGTGTGCTAGGTTGTTGTTGTTTAGTCGTTTAGTTGTGTCCAACTCTTGGTGACCCCATGGACCAGAGCACGCCAGGCCTTGCTGTCTTCGTGTGCTAGGTAGTGAAATTTTAATATTTCCTTCAAACTAAGTCACAGGTACAGTATAGGTAATTCTACTGACAAGATTCTGCTTATTTTAATTACTTTCATTCTGTATTCGCCCTGTCTCCTAACACCCTTCTTTATATCCAATAGTGCTCAGAATCTTTTATGCCAAGACTGATTGGTGTTCATTCCAGAATATACTGCCAGTAAAAAATTGTCAGCCCTGGTTGATATACAGCCAGGGACCCTTTCTGCCCACATGAATGGGAAGCTGCTACACATACCAGGGAGAAAGGGGACAGGAAGAAGCCGGTTTCATTCTCTCCTCTCTCAAAGTACTGTAGTAGAATTCCAGGACCATATACGGAGAAGATTGCCAGCCCAGCAACTTTCCAGCCCCTGAGATATCAGGGCCAAAATCAGAGACCAGAGGTTGGGCCTCTGTCATGTCACAAGGGATGGGTCCTTGTGTAACAACTGCAAAACTAAAGGTGTGTATGTGAAAAGAAAAACCATGGGATTCCTTGCAATAGCCCTGTCTCAGCTAGGGGCAAAAGGGAGATGGGTGTCCAAGCAAGCAAAGCCACAACGCCCAATAAATTCTAACGTTTTCCTTTTCCCCACTTGTCCGCAATCCCATCTCGAGGTCCAGGGAAACACGATTATTTGCTTGACTTTCCAACCAACCCTAAGATCTCACTTTTTGTGTTGTAGTTTTGTTAGTCTGTGCAAGCATATCAGGCAAAAGCTACACGTTTTTGTCTTGTTTTGTTTCTCTGGATTTTGCCTGATATTCTTCTTGTGCATTTTTAAAGACCCATCCACATAGCTGGGACAGCACACTTCTGACTAAACAAACACAGGACTGGGTTGTAAAGCACGGAAATTTGCCATGCAATCATACTAAAAACAAATGCACACACACACCCAAAACCACGCCCACTTTAAACACACCTCCTGCTTTTACCACTCCGTCCTGATTATCTGCAACGGAGTGCCCAACCCACCAGCAAGGAGGGCACTAAGCGTCTTATCTGTAATACAACCCACCCGTTTGCTTAATGACACCTTATTCCTCGTCCCATTTCTAGCCGGTGATGTAAGAAAGGCACCGGAAATGCTTAAGAGTGACTCATCTCATATTAGTCACGGGAAAACCCGCCGGTGGATCGTGCTGTGTCGTTCATGTGCCATCACATCAACTTGCAGGAACAAGGATTGAGCCCGTTTTCCCGCATCTTTAATCCCAAAGCTTTCCCCAAGCATTGTTCTCCACAAGCGCAGCGCGGCGCGTGGTTTCCCCTCGCTTGGTCTCACCTACTTTGCACCAGAAATTAAATGAAAGCCAAGGCACGAAATGGCTTGTCAGGCAAAATATAAGCCAGGACTCCAGTGGCGGGTGATTTAAATGTCTCGCTTTATGGCGAGGAAAGAGAGCACCTGGAGACCAACCTGCCGAGGTACTGCAGGAAACCCAGTATGTGCTCTTAGTCAGCACCATTGAGTTCAGTGACATGGGTCCCCCGGATAAGCGTGTTTGGGATGCACTTGCCCCATACATGTTATCTCTAGGGCGTACTTTATGGGGTCGCCATAAGTCGGGCCCGACACGTCGACCTAGGACAACAATATCACGGGGGGGGGGCGGAGCCGTCAAGTCGCTTCCACTTTATGGCCACCTTGCGAGCTGAGGACTTTCGGAAGGCCCAGTCTTGGTCTCGAAGACTGAGGGCCTAGGGGCCCTTCACTGAAGCCCATCCACCCCGCCTTAGCGCTTCCTCTTCCCTAAAGCTCTTCGACTTTTCCTACCCAGACTAAGTTTCCCTCTAGTCTAGCAGTCTGTAGACACCATAGAGGCCTTGTTCGGAAGCTGACGTCATTTCCCTTCCCTTTGCCCGCGTCCTTCTAGGCGCGCGGAGATTTCTCTGTGGCGGTTTGCCGCGGGCGATGTGGTCTCTCTCTAGGCGGCTGGAGGTTCGCGGGCTTTGTGGTCGGCCGAAAGGAGTCAGCTGCGAAGACGGGGCCTGGCCGTGAATGAGGAGAGTTTGGATCCAGGCGCTTGCCGTGGGGCTGGCGGTCGAAAAGGAGGGACCTATAAGCTGGGCGAGGACGAAGGTAAAAAGGGAGGAAAGCTGGAAGAAGGGAGCAGGCCGGTGTGAAGAATGGGATTTGGATCTTGGCGTCGGTGGGTGTGCTTCTGTTTATGTTTTTCCCCCCCATAATTATAATTAAGGCAGAGGGACCGCCGGTGTTTCCAGGGCGGCTGGTTCCTTTCGGTTCTTACACACCGACCCGGTATTGCTCTTCTCTTTCTTAAAGGACAGGCAGGCAACCGACAGGGAGGGACAATGCTAGCATCCTAATGGAGCGGTGGGGGAAACCCTTGAGTTTCGTTATTTTATTTTTATTTTTTTAATCGTCTTTAAGGCACGAGGGAAGCTCTTGTCAGAAAAGCTGGTCCTCCTGCGATTGATGCTCAATAAGTGTCTTAATAGCGCCCTTTGAAGGCGAGGGCTGGCCTTGGTCTCGATTTGGGTAGACTCGTTGACTTGGGTGGCGTTTACTATTTTTTTGGGGGGGGAGGAATTGACTTGGTAGGTGTGTTTTCCAGTCAAAGCTAGCAGTAGGATAATCTCTAAGGTTCCTAATCTGTGCCCTGCAGTTTCGGGTGGTTGGATACAGTAACTTGAGTCTGTAGGGCAGCATTTCCTGTCAAAATTGGCTTTTTGAGGTTTTCCGACGCAGTTGTCCCTCTGAGGGGAGCGATTTCCTCAGACATGAAATCACTGTATGATTATAGTAGTGAGGGTTCTCAGCTCTCAGAAAAACCTGGCAAGGCTGACTTTGGTCTTCTTTTTAACTTCGTAGTGTTTTTCTTTCCACCCTATGACAAGGAGTCAAAGTGGGGTTAAAAGCTGTGACAGCATGTTTTGAAGTTCCTATGGCCTGGGGTTCTTAAATAAGAAGCTACTCCACGGGGACATTTTTACAAGGTAGTTGGAAGGATGAGCACGATAAAGTTTTTGTGAAATTGACAAGCTGACTCAACAACCCAACCTGTGTCTGCTAAGATCTAAGTCTGATTGAATCTAGTGAGACTTGATACCAGATAATTGTGCATAGGACTGAAGTCCTAGACCAGCCCTGTGTATAATTTATAATATATAATTCTTTGTTGTCAAGTCGGTTTTGGCTTATGGTGACCCCTTTCAAGGTTTCCTGGGTAAAGAGTACTCAGAAGTGGTTTACTATTCCCTTCTTCTGAGGGCACCATGGGACTGTGCAGCTCACCTAAGATCACCCTGTTTCCCAAAAAATAAGACCTGACCTGAAAAATAAGACCTAGTATGATTTTTCAGGATGCTTGTAATATAAGCCCTACCCCCCCCAAAAAAATAAGCCCCAGTGAAGTGAAACCCCACCCTCCACCATTGCACAGCATTATGCAGCAAACAGAAGTTGACATGACTGAATTTGAACAAATGTAGATTGTTGTACATGAAAAAAAATAAAACATCCCCTGAAAATAAGCCATGATGTGTTTTTGGAGCAAAAATTAATATAAGACCCTGTCTTATTTTGGGGGAAACACAGTACATAGCCTGGCTCTGTTCAGGAGGTACAGCAGGGAATCAGATCCCCAGCTCTGTGGTCAGATACCTTAACTCACTGAACTATCCAGCCAGCTCATGTATAATTTACCTCAAATTATACATAATCTTTACTAAGCGCTGTGATACCTCTGAATAAACCTGCATAGGACTGGTGTGGGAAAGTCGGAGTAGATTCACAGCTCAGTTCCATGCATATGTATGCAGAAGTAATACTTATTGAGTTCAGTTGGATGTACTATTCTTAAGTACCCAGGTATAGCATTGCAGGTCACCTATTCCTAAATTAGATTTCCCCCATAGTAACAATTTACATACTATCTAGGAACAAGGATGGAGAGTAAATCACTTATTTCTGCCTTTTTGGTTGTCCTATAAGGAAATGACCACAGTGTGGATTTTGGAAATTGATTGATAATAGTTACAGTAACTAAGTGGAAGAATCTCCGTCTTCGGAAGTAATAGACTTCTAAGTACCAGGTACTATCAACAAACTGAAGATTATTACTCTTTCTTTGTCATGCCCTATTTGTATACATTTGTACAGCCAGTACAACTGGAGACCTATTGCTGTGATTGACATTATTAAGATCCAGAAAGACTCTTATTTTGGGCAGAGTTTGTGTTTTGGTCTTAAAAGTGAGATCTCACTAAAATATTTTTACTAGATTTAATGTATCTGTTTTGCTTATGTTAAACATATTCTTAATTCCCCCAAGTCTCTGTGCTTGGTTACCTTAAAACTATTTTTAAAAAGAAACGAATGCCTTGTAATGGCTATCTCGCTGGTGTTAGCTTGCAGAGGTTCACTATATGTACTTACTGTGTTATTGCTGCCAATTTTTTTCTGTGTAACAGGCAATCAAGCCTGGGATACTTCACTTTGAGATACCATACAAATGGGCAGTCAGTGTTGGGAATGCCAAAGCATGGCAGTGCTGCCCTAGTATTTTGGAAGAGGGGAAGATTGGATGCCCCTGTTATAAACTGTGCTTGGAATGATGCATTTCCCCTTTCCCTTTCAGGTGCTGAGGGAATGGCTTTGAATGCTTAGTAGGCCCTGACATGTGCATTTGAGGCTTTAAGATCTCGCTGGATTGTGCCTAGTGGGCCAGCAGGCTCCTGCATCAGGGATGGCTCCACAGTTCCGCAGTTATGTCTGGGACCCTGCTCTTATCATCTCCCAGATTGTACTCATGCAGGCAGTTTACTACAGCTCACTGGGACTTTGGATGGCCTTGGTGGACAGCCTGGTTCAAAACACTCCTTCCCTTGACCAGGTTTTTAGCTATGAGGTAAGAAATTCTTTTTTGGCAGAGGCAAGGGGCGGGGAATTCTCATTCCTGAAGTGGAGACATAGGAAATATTCATAGTAAGCATTGCAGACTGACAGGATTACTACAATTAATTACCTTGAACATCCAGGAGAAATCCTTCAAGCTTGTGTTTAAAAATATAGCCCGATACTAGATTCTTTTCCTGCTCCTTACAGAGAGGAAAAAGAACAAAAGGCTAAAGTAAAAATGCAGTTCAAGATGGAACAAAAATGTTGGAAAGAAATCACCAACAAAGACAGGTCTCTTCTTTTCCATACCTGAGATCAGGTTTGTACATTGGGGTTTGGCAGAAGTTGAATCAGGCTGTACTCTTCGATTTCTGGATGATTGGGAGCAATAGATTCACAAGAGTTTCTAGTTTCTAGTTTTCAGCAATAGATACAGTGGAACTATCTCTCTCTTCTGTCCACCCCCCCCTTAAGTTGCTGAAAAGAATTATTGAGAAAAAAGGTGGATTTTTGAGTAAGTGAAATTGTGAAACTGGTACTAGTAGTGATTAAAAATTCCCACATACAAGTGGGCCCCAGAGACACTCTTTGTATAGGCCTACCTGCTTGAGCCATCTCCACCTGGTGGATCTCAGGACATTAATAAAAACCAAAATAGATCTTGGAAGTCTGAACTTTATCTATCCCTCTTGTAGATCACTTGTAGAAAGGAAAGTAATGTGTACGTAACTCTTGAGGGAAGTATCAGTGGAGAAGCACAGAAAAGGAATTTCTCACATGATGTTTCTTTCTTTCTCATCTCCCCCTTCCTCCTCTTGCTGTCCTTAAGCTTTGTTTCCTCCACACATGGGCCTCTCCTCTGTCTGAGAAAAGAAGATTCTGCTTCTAATTATACAAATCACTGCCTGGGTTATATGTGCATTAAAACAACTTTCCCCATTTATTCAAATATTGTCCATTGCAGAGAAGACATGCTTTGTAGAGCTTTTGCTAGCTCATGCATTGTACAGCTTTGTAATAATCGAACATAAAGTTATCACCACACATTTTCTCCCCACCTAAATTTATGCTACAGATCCTGAGAGCTATTGTTCAGAAAAGTGACTATTCTGGAAATATTTGTATGTAACCAGCCATTTTGCTGTTTTCCAATGTCAGCAAGCAGAGCAGACTAGCTTAAGAGTTCAATGTTCACACCTATCTGATCTCAGTGTTTTGCATGGAAGAGTGATTCATGCTAGTCTGGATTGCTGTGACAGCTGTCGTGTTTTGCTAGAGTATTACAGTGTTGAGAAACCACAGTTAATGTGGTCTGGCAGGGAACTATGAGGGCATTAATACCTTCGCTCCCTTGAATCAGCATAATTGGTGTTTGAGGTTCATGTGAAAGTTACTGATCTTGGCTACAACCCATACATGCAGAGCTTTAACCACTGATGTGTAATTCAGATTATTCGTTTTAGGAGTTAGGCCAAGAAAATATCTGTCTTTCCATTGTGTGTAATACCATGAATGTTCAGAGAGGAACAAGAAGCCACCAAAACAAAAGCTAGGAGATTCTGCCCTGCAGAAAGTTGAGTTCAGGTCTTCCTCTAAGGAACCAAATTCAATCTGGGCACAACTTTCCCTTTTACACAGGTGTGAGTTTATTTAATTAAGAACTGCCAGATTCCTAAGTTTTCCACTTAATACAAATCTGTCTTTTAGAAGAAGAATCGGCTTTTCTGTCCTTAAGCTAAAAAAACACATTATTTTGACTGTACCACAAATGGAAATTGTAGGAAGGGGAAGAGTGAAATATAGCTTGAACTAATTTCCAGTTTAACCCAGTCACTGTTTGTCTTTGCAACCTCATTTAGGTTTTAGGATTCTCCACCCCACCTGGGAGGCTTGCCATGATGGCTTTTATCCTGAATGCTCTTACTTGGTAAGTCAATATTTGCATGTCCATCTCTGATGCTCCTAAGAACAAACAGCTTTTACAGGTATGAAGTTACAAATTATACTGGTGATGAACTCGTGTTTGTGAAAAACAGAGGCATACAGATGCTCCGTTCCATTAAAATGTGCTGAGCTGAAGAACATTGTGATGAAGCGGCTGATAGTGACTCGCTAAGCCCCCTCAAAGTCTCTGGTTGCAGCTGGTTGAATTGTTCATTTTCTACAGAGGGGAAGAGTATAGAGAAGAGTTCAGGGAAGGAAGGCTTAAAGGAGGAGCGTTAAACAACTACCTGAGTACCCTGCTGCTGACACTTGGAGCCTGTGAGTGTACCTATTTCCAGTTCTTTTCCCTTCACAACTGTCCAAACAGAGAGGTTTATAGCTGTGAAGCAACCAGAAGAGGTATGATTGCCAAGCATAGTTTCAAAAATATCCATCTACTAATATTCCGAAGAGCCTGAAATGGTGCAAGTGTAAAGGAAAAGAACATAGAGCTCTAGTGTTGGCATTCCAGGGTTTATTTTTCCTTTGCTTTATTAAAAATGTTAACACCTTGGATGTGTTAAAAACTTAATTAAGATGTCCTGGCATAAAATTAGGGTACAGCATATAGTGGTGCCCCGCAAGATGATGTTAATCTGTTCCATTGAAATCGCTGTTTAGCGAAAACATTGTCTTGCGAAAAGTGTTTCCCCATTGGAATGCATTGAAATCCATTTAATGCGTTCCAATGGGGAAAATAGTCGTCGTTGTGCGAAGATCACCCATAGGGAAGCCATTTTGCGAAGCCGCCAACCAGCTGTTAAAATTGTCGTTGTAACAGCCACCCTAACACTTCACAGAGTGGTTGCTACTTCACTTTAAAATTCTGCTGCCACCAACTTATCCTTAAAAATCAAGCGAAGGACAAGTGTAACTTTGAAAAACAAAAACTGGTTTATTGATTACAAAAATAAGAATGGTAAATCACAGGTAAAGAATCAATAAGTCAATCACTGTAAATAAATCACTGGCTCTCACAGACTATTTCACACTGACAGGCTCTCTCACTCACTATAACTAACAATCACTTAAAACCCTCAGCACAAGCTCTCATCTCCAATCAGTCTGTCCTCACACACTCTTCACCCCCCTTTTTATACCAGCTCATCCCCTTCAGTTCCACCCTCTGTCACACCATTGGCTGATGATTCACTGCCCAGCTGTGACGAACAGGTGAGGGCAGGGCTGAACGTTACAGTCGTCTTGCGAAGCATCGGTCCCAGAAAAAGAATCGTCTTGCGAAGCACGGACCGAAACATCGTACAGTGGTGCCTCGCATAGCGATCGCTCCATTGAGCGACGAAATCGCTTAGCGACAGAGTTTTTGCGATCGCAAAAGCGATCACTTTGCGATGGTCCCTATGGGGTTTTTTCTCTTTGCGATGATTGTGGGGAAGCGATCAGGGCAAAGCAACCCTTTTTTAACAGCTGATCGGCGGTTTCAAAATGGTCGCCGGGAAAACAAAATGGCCGCCCGCTGTTTTTCCTCGCTTGAGAGGCAGCGAAAATGGTGGCGCTATGGAGGATTTTCGCTTAAAGGTGAGATTTTAAGCCCATAGCAACGCATTAATCACGTTTTAATGCGTTTCTGTGGGCTTTTTAATTTCGTTTAGCAATGTTTTCACTTAGCAACGTTTTTTCCGGAACGGATTAACGTCGCTAAGCGAGGCACCACTGTATAGTGAAAATCGCCCATAGAAAACACTATTTTGCAAAGCACAATGGCGATCGCAAAACCTCCTCATCATGTGGATTCGTCGTTTTGCAGGGTAATCGTCTTGCAAGGTACCACTGTATATGGAATTTTGGTGGAAAATCAACTTCGGATAGCTCATTTTTTATTACCAAGTTACTCTCTCCCTGAATGGTACACTTTCCAATAAAATAATGTGGGTTGTTTTTTCATTTTCCTTGCAGTGCCATAGGTTTGCTGTATTTCATTCGAAGAGGGAAGCAGTGCTTGGATTTCACAGTCACTGTTCACTTTTTCCATCTGTTGGGCTGCTGGATTTACAACGCACACTTTCCAACTGCTTTAACATGGTGGCTAGTACACATTGTCTGCACAGCCCTCATGGCAGTGATCGGGGAGTACCTCTGCATGCGAACAGAACTGAAGGAAATCCCATTAAACTCAGCCCCAAAATCCAACGTATAGACTGTCAGAGGTATGGTCTCTCCTTCTGAACTTCAGCATCTTGGTGCTAGTATCATAAACGATGATGCGGAGAAAAACCCTCTTGCAAACGCTGTCTGGACAGTTGAGGTCCATGGGCACATGCTGAACAAAGCGCATTCTGATGTGGCACCTCTTACTACTCATGCAGGCACATCTGTTCCTAGAGTGACGCAGGCCAGATGTAGTGCTGAACAGCAAAACGTAAACGTGTGCAGAAAATATACTGTTTTTGTGATGTGATCTGTGGGTTGTGATGGTCAGAGCTGTCTACTGTATCACAAGCTCCAGCTGGATGAGGAGCAGTACACAATGCAGAAGTCACTTTTTCCCTGTGCCCCAGGCTTTCGTTACCTTCCAACAGTCTTCTGAATATAAAATCAGCAACCTAGAAGGATATAATACTGTATTTCTCACTTGGCTGCTGCCATCCAAGAAGGCTTGGATAAGGGTGAGGAAGAAAGCTTCCATATTTGTAGGACTGAAGGAACATCTTCATAAAGTAATAAAGTCTGTAGCTTTCTACAGGAGTGTTAAAGCTTAGGGATCAGGCAGGGTGACATTATTTAAGCGGCTAATGGTTCAGTGGAGAGGAAAGCCTATGGTGAGACAGGAATGCAATTCAGGAAGTCAGATGGTCGAAACTTTCCACCTCTCAGCTCCATTAAGGTAAATAGCACACATAGCAAGTCAGCCAACCAGCTGTGAATGTGGTTCACTATGTCTGGTATGAAGGGCTAGCTGTTCCTGATGACAGAGGCTGATTTGTACTCTGGAAATGCTCCGGATGAGCTTTTTCTATATTACAATGAATGTATCGCCATGAAGATTCAGGCCTTTTCTCCATTCACAGGTTCTAATATTCATAACCAAGGACATGTTCTTCATTGCAGGATGCTGTGCAGGACATTTTTTTTAAAAGAGGAAACTGTTGACAATAATAATAGACTGTTTCTTGACTATGAGCAGGCTTTAAGAGAAACTTCATCCAGTTTCAGTTGCCACCTATGAATAGCAGCCTGAATAGGGCTGTCTCTTGCACAGCTGCAATTTCCTCCTTTTTTGAAGGGGGTTATTCAGGGAGGATTAATCTGTAACATCCAGCTGTAGCTATTTTTAAACAATAATGACCTTTTATTTCCTTTCTGACCTGCCACTGAGCTTTCTTTTGTACGCAAATATTTGTGAATGCTGTCAGTTTGTATAAGTTATCTTGGTAAGTGAATGCTTGGTTTGTAACAATTAGAGAGATAATTTTGCAAAATAGAACTTGATAAACTGTATCTCATAATGCTCCTGTGGGACTCCAGTGATGTCATAGGTGAACTGTACCTAGCGATCCTATGCAGGCAGAGGTTCTAGGGTAATGGTTCTTGCCCAGATTCCTTAAAATTTAGGTAAGGGCAGTTTTATTTAAAAAATTATTTACTTGCCCCTTATTACGTGTGGCGGATATATCAGAGTTAGTATCCTCTCTTCCATTGTTGATATTCTGTGCTTTGTTGTGTATGGTTGCAGATCATGACTGTTCCAGCAGATGGCATTGTTTTCTTCTGAAGCAGATTTGATGTTACGAGAAAATCTATATAGCAGAGGTTGTCAACCCCCAGTCTGCGGCCCAGTGCCGGTCCGTGGCCTGAGCCGGACCCGGACGCGGAGACAGACCTCCCACCCCCCTACACGCACCCCCCTCCCCACAGCTGCTTTGCGCACACTCATGCATGCCAGCGCAGGCGTGAGCGCTCCCCTGCCCCTCTTTATGCCTGCAGCCAAGCGCCTGTGCAAGGGCATGCGGGCGCTCCTGCACATGCATGAAGGGGGGGAGCACTCATGATGGCTCTGGCATGCACATGCTCCCCCACCACTTTGCGCATGCGCCCAAAAGCGCACGAGCAAGTGCGGGGGGGGGGGTGCCCTGCTTTCCTCAGAGTTTGGGGACCACTGTTGTATAGGTCCTGTGGAAAATTATAAAGTTCAGCTGTCGTTTTGCATTAGCTTCCTTTCCTGAATGACAGTGTCACTTGTAAGATCATTGTATCATCATCATGGTAGCATGTACAATCTTGAATGAAATTACGCAGAACATATCTACCTGCCTCATATTGTCAAAACAGGCAGAGCCTCATTCTCCTTAGTTCCAGGTGAATGTGCTTCCTGGTCATATTTTCAGTCCAAGACATATTTCCCAAATATGGTATCCTCTCAATGTTTTCAACTACAAACACCATCAGATTCAGCTATCATTGTCAATTGAAGTTGTAGTCCCAAAGTATTTGAAGATACCATATCAGACAAAGACCATAAGCATGTAAACAATGAATATTTTCACTCAGTGGCTGAAATCAGTCGCTATAACTTTTGCACTGTACAACAAGAATGATGTTATCAACCAGGAAGTGAAATATTTCATTTATTTTAATTTAACACACATGCCCTTTCAGTTTCTGAGGTTTCCTAAGGATTCCTTTTGTCCTGAGGAAACCTTTGGGAGCTTCAGGATGGGTGGGGGAGCCTTTTGTATCAAAAATTTGTTGGTGGCCGTCCCTCCGTCAGCAGTCCAGTGGCCGTTTTCTTATTTTAAAAGCTTTTCCTGGGACTCCCAAAGGCTTCTGCAGCACACAGGGATCCCTGGGGGGCCTTGGAACCTTAAGGGGATGGGTTTTAGAAATCTTAAATTCAGTTATAACATTTTCTATCACCGGCTGATGAAGTCATTGTCATTGTGCAGTGTAAAGTTGTGCAACAGGATTTCAGCCAGTGTCTTTTTGTCAGGGTGATTGAGGATGTATTTTCAAATCACCTCAGGAAATACTGGCTGCTGTCACACTAGATGCAAATTTTAAAAAAGGCTGTTTTTGCTGGCTTGTCCTATTTATTTATTAAAGTATTTATAAATTGTCTCTGTCCCAAAGGGCTTGAAAGGAAATATACATTAAAAGCAAAACAATGTAAGTAATATTGTTCCGTCGTGACAGTGAGAGTGGTTCAGCTATGGAATTGAGTACTTCAGAAAGTAGTATCCTCTCTTTCATTAAACAAAGACTGGGTGGGCAACTGTCATAGATGCTTTTCGTGTAGACTTCCTATTTCAGCAGGCAGTTGGACTCTGTGACCTGTGATGTCCCTTCCAGCTCTACAGCCCATGATGCCAAAAACGGCAAGCTATCTTTACAGCATCTCTAGAGAGTAGAATAAAACTTTAAAACCCACCAAAAGCCAACCTAAGTGGAAGTTTCTATAATAGTAATTGTGTGCCATCAAGTCATTTCAGACCTGCGGTGACACTTTCCAAGGTTTTCTAGGTATAGAGTATTCCAAAGTGGCTTAACGTCCCCTTCTTCTTGGGGGTTTGTATTGCTTGATCAAGACCACAGAGACTGGCTCTTCTTCTACAAGACAAAGTGAAGAATCAAATTCCTGACCCCTGGCTTCACAACCTGCCCAAAGCTTGACAAAGGTGAAGTCAATTTGACTTTCACAGGAAAGGAGTTCCACAATTGCCAGGCTGCCAGAGAAAAGATCCCTAGCAACCAAAATTATGGACAGGTTCAAATGGGAGGATGTTGTCTTGCGGTTATCCCAGTTCCATGATATTTAGGGATTTATAGATTAAAATAAGTGCCTTAAACTGTGCTTGGAAACAAATTAGAAATTAATGCAGTTGATATAAGAGCAGTGTTGCATGGTGTATGAAGCACACAGAAAGCCATCTGGCTGTTCCATCGTGTTCTATTTGAAATTTCTATACTTTGAGGAGAGCTCTACATGGAACATACTGCAATAGAGTAAATGGAAAAATACTTAAGGTGTAGTTTGCTTTGGCCAGATCTCTTTTCACTAAGAAGGGGCACAGCTGGCATGCCAGCTGAATTTGGACAAAGGTAATCTTTGAGAAAGCATGCAAGCTCACCCAAAATGACCTAAACCAATCATAGACTTGCCATTACAATGACAATAAAATATCTGCCCTTGTCTGGATTGAGCCTCAAGTTATTTCACATCAACCCAGTGCTGTATCCAGGACTTTAAAAAGAGCTGTCAACTAATATCAGGAAAATGATGGTATCCAACCTCAGATGATCTTCCACAGTGGCTTCATGTGTGTATTAAAAAAGATCAGGGGACAAAATAGAAATCCAAGAAATCTTGTGAACTGACAGACTAAGTAATAGTCTGCCAACATTATATTCTAACAAAGTAGAAATAAACAGGCAAAGCATTTCCCACTAGTTCCATACGAGACAAATGTTCCAGAAGGGTGTTATGCATAATATTGAAAGCTGCTGAGAGAATTTAAGGGTGTTTTGGGTAAACAAAAACTTCATCTAAGAAGCAGCTGGATTTAACTAATCACTGCTGATCTTTGGCGTTTTCTTAAACTCTTTTCTGCACCACGAGCTCTGTAACCTACAAAGGCTTCCAGTTTCAAACCTGTATAAATGATTGGTAAGGAATTGAACTGGATGGCTGGTTTCCTTCCTTTGAACTTCCATTATCTCTTCTCCTGCTTCACTGCTGTCTGAGGATAGAGTGGCCAACTTTACAGGGATATTGTGAGCTTTGAAAAATAAAAAATCCCTATATTTTGAATGTTGGTTATATGATCATTATTTGGACTGGCCAGTGTCACAGTGTGAATTTGTATCAAACAAATCTGAAAAATCAGGAAGGAAGAAGCAATTGTATGCCTTTAAAAGGGCTCAGTTCTGCGATATCAAAACAGAAAACCTTTGCAGACTAAGCTAGAATGGTCTCTGATGCAAACAGTCTTGGGGTGCACAGATGCTCATTGGGCTGCAGAAATCTTTGGAAATGCTCCTTTGGGACCCATAATGCCCAGCAGTGTAGCTGTGCCTATTTCCGATGCTAATCAGAACTTGTAGGTAGAACTGCAGGCAGGAATTGAAAAACTTCATTATACAGCCATCATTTTTGATCTGGTAGCCATCTCTCCTTTAGTCACTCCTACCATGTTGGCTCTCAGCTATACGATTTCTTTTAAAGAAACAAAGAGGAATAAAGTACCTCTGTGCATGCATAGAGTGTCTTCTATCAGTGCTGAGCAGCACTTGTTTTACTCTTCTAGGATGACGTGTGAATCAAGTATAGATAGATAGATAGATAGATAGATAGATAGATAGATAGATAGATAGATAGATAGATAGATAGATAGATAGATATAGATATAGATATAGATATAGATATATATATGTATATAAGAGAGATTCACACACACACACACACACACACACACACACACACACACACACACACACACACACACACACACACACACACACACACCAATTCCCATTAGATCATGTTCATGCAAATATATACTCTTTCTTGCCAGTTAATACAACGAACCTTACGAGCAGCTTGTCATTCAACTACCATGTTGAATGGTAATTAGAGATGGGTCTGAATTTAAAAAAAATCGTGATGCATCTTGATTCATGATTCATCCAGTTTGATAAATCATGAATTACAAATTTATGATTTTTTCCTGACAAATTGACAAAACGATTTGTCAATTCGTTTTTGCCTTTAAAACCTTATAAAACGCCCCCCCCCAGCACCTAGAGACACCAGAACAGCAGCAGAGAAGGTTCCCGACTCTCATCTACAAGCCTCTGCAGCTGTATATCACCACAGAGCAGGGAAACAGCAGATGGCAACTCCCCTTGCTTAATGAACCTGGCCCACTGTAGGTACTTCAGGGCCTGCTGCTAGAAAGCATTTCTGGAACAGCTGCTTCTCTGTACTGAAGTCTTACAGGAGAACCTTTTGTTTAGCCTTGCTAAATTTGTCAGAGAGGACCCTGGAGAGCAGTAGCTTTTCTTTTCAGCTTGATTTATAAAAAGTGAGGTTGCATTCCACAATGTAAATGACCAGAGAATGATTTTTAAAATAATAATATGATGGATACAAATGGCTAAAGAGTATAGTGCTCCATCCCTTCCACCCCCAATTTCTGATCTTTGGAGTTTACCCCTCGATGGAGCCTTGTGGTTCTTACATTTCCATTATCTTACAGGCCTGTAGTTTGGCCAACTTGGTTTATACTGCATCAGAGTTGTGTAAGAATACATTTAAGACTTAAAGCAGCAGGTCCATATACAGTATACAGTTGGCCCACAAATGGCGTTGGAATATCACACACATCCCATGAAATGCTTTAACACTGAATGGCAAAAGAAATTGTTCCCATAAATTTCCTTCAAAAATTTCCCACAATTTCTTCAGAGGAGTTGACAGCACTTTATTCACATATCACTCTTGGGAAAAATAAGAAAGGAGGGTGGAAGAGATTTGTTAGAAAAAAATGGATTGTACAGCTTGATTATTTGTAAAGGGATGCAGAAATGTGCAGTTATTCCATATTACAGGTAGCCCTGAGATGCCATTAGTTGTGTTTGATTCAGAACTCTTAGTGCTCATCATCTGCAGCCATAATCCAACATAATGTAACAGGCTGAATTCAAATTTCCTTAGAATGTGCAGTCATTTGGAAGATGGAACTTGAATGATGGTCTGTTAAAATACAACTGTACATCTCAGTCAAATAGTCCAAGGCCAGATATAAGTAACACATAGATCCGTTGGTAGATATTTCCTGGGATTATTCCAGTTATGAAATGAAGACCTGTGAATTTGTTTCTCTGGGAAAATCCAATATTACTTTCCTGTTTCATGTATTTTCCATTCAAAAGTATCCTGGAATTATAGTTTACACAACAGGCTGCTGCTTTAAGGGTTGAAGTTTTGGAGGAGAAGGTCAACATAACAGCTTACTGCTAAGGGCACATCCAGATGATGGGTATATCCAATTAGAACGCCAGGCGAGGAGGACAGTGCTGTCGCTTTACTTTTGTTGTCATTTCTCACGTGAACTCTACTTAAGCACCTAAATTTGAGATCCTTGTGCAGATGTATACGGCCAAGATCAAACCAGAACATTCACCAGTTTCCACTGATAAGCCTGGTAACTATATAAGACTATGAAATGGGAAGGGTCCATACTGATAACCAGCATTCACTAAATAAATAAGCAACCTTAACAATGTTTATCAAAGAACTTGGAGAGAAGTAGATGTAGATTTGCACAGATCTGCAGTGCTGCTTCCTTTATAAATTAAGCCAAGTCACCATCAGAGTGATGCTTAATAATGATGTAGCTGGAATGAGCACTGAGCTGAAATTCTGGGAGTTGCTGGGTGTGCAGAGGTCAAAAAGGCTGCCCTGAAATTTGATCTTCTGAGATTCCTTTTGCAACATCTCCCAGATAGTTACTGCTTCCCTCTGGCATTCCCAAAGGGCAGTCATGGCACAAGCGTGGAACTCATCCCAGTATCTGAATGAGGAGAAAAGGAGGCAGTTAGTTCTTTAACCATTATGTGCCATGAAATACATTCTGACTTGTGGTGACCCTCCAAGGATTTTCCAGGTATAGATTACTCAAAGGTGGTTTACCAAACTCTCAACATGAAGTAAAACTGAGAAGTCACAAATAGCCTAGTTATAAAGAAAAAAGATTGATATATCCTAATAAAAAGATTTCCATATAACAATGACCATTGTAGAGAGTCTAGCCTCTCCTATCTAGCATGATTCTGTCCATCCTAGAGAGAGAGAGAGAATATCAGAGTATACCTGTACTATGTATTTTAGAAGCTTGATTACACTTAGGATAACATGGCTTCATCCTATCTATCTATCTGTCTGTCTGTCTGTCTGTCTGTGTCTAATTCTATAGAATCTTGAGATTTGCCATTTTGAATGGTGCATAGGATTCTCTGCTACAGAGCTGTAGTGCATCCCCCAAAATTCATTTGGGTATACATCTGAGAATTCTAAGCACATCATCAAACTATAGGTTCAAAGACTGCATCACATGGCATATGAGATCTCCATCTGACTGTAAGAGACCCTATTTAGCCCACACCAGGCCAGTCCAAATGAGTTCTGTAGCCATGCCCTTGGTTGACACTAGTTTCAGTCTTGCATTGTGTGGACATCAGGATGCGGTACTAGTATCATGGTTGCAAGGGAAGTTGGACAATTGTTCAGTGTAGGCAAACCCGAACTTGAACAAAGGGGAGAATGCAGTGCCCTGGTTTGACAAATAACTTTGCCCCGTGTTTAGTGAAAAGTGACTCATATCCTTTTATTAGACTTGGTGATATCTTTTTCCTTGTAGAAGAATGCTTGATTGTAATGGCCAGGGTTTCAAGTAAGAGGAGGTTTCAGCTCATATGAACCCTGATTCTGTAGAAAGTAAGCAAAGTTGGCCAAGACCAGTCTTCCCAAGCCTGCTATACCTCAAACTTTGTTGAACTACAACTCCCACCATTCCCAAGGAACAATTTTGCTTGAAATGATGGTGGTTATAATCTGATAGCCAGAGACAGGGACTTGAGTCATGGGACTCACTACCAAGTCAGACTTAAGTTGCACCAGTGACTTGACTTGGAGTCAATTGGGTTTTGTTCAATGACTTTGACTTGGTTGTGATGCACCATTCACACACTCATTCCCCGTGTTTTTTTTTCCTGAGAAAAACAGCTTGTTATTAGTAGGGACTCGGGACTTGGTATCAAAGATCTAGTCTTGGAACTTGGTATCAAAACTCAGACTTGCCAACATCCCTGTCAATATCTCAGGAAAGGTGCCAGGCTGAGGAAAGATATGCACCACTGTCAATATGCACTCATGAAACACCACTGGTTTGTTTATGTGTGTGTTTTTTTAAAGGAACAAAAATCAGATAGAACATTTCTCTGAATGCCAGCTGCAAAGAGCTCATTAAATAGAACCATTCTGGCAGAAGAAATATCCTGAGTCTGTAATGAGAAAAGCTGGTGCCAAACAAGGTAAACCCAGTTTGGACCTTACCTCCTGAAAACTGCAGCACGTTTATACAGTGCTGCAGAGGAGGGAATTCAAAACAGTCTGACTTTAGATAAGGAAACCGAGAAAGGAAATGTGGGCAAAAGTGTCAACTTTCACTGGATCTTCCTTGTTTATTTTTGGTTTCTCCCCCAATCCCCCACTTTCCGACTGGGTGGTCGCATTTTGCCAAATGCTTCTGTTGTTTGCAGCTACCATCTGTTAAGCAAGATGGGCGATCATCACATGACCCATCAGTGTCAGACTGAGCAAATGTTGCACACAAAAAACAAAACTGCAACCAATTTCATAGCAGGCTGCTCTCAGAGGCATCAATTATACTGATCTCCATATCTGTCACTGATCAGCTTTTTCTCACTAGCAGAAAACGAGCGAGCAAAAAGGAAAGGGAACTGAGACATCCTGAGAAACCCTTTTGTTTCATGCAGCAAAGCCTATGGAGAGTCTGTTAGATTGATGTGTTACAGCAAAACCGCATGAGGCCCATACCATAGTCACTAAAGGACCCAATGGGTCTTTCTAAGTTAAAAACAAACTTTTTTTATAAGACAAAATTTCTAAAGGTTGTGGAAGGAGATCCAAAGACAGGAATATCCAGGGGTATATGTTTTCTGGCCTTCATCCATCAGGAAGCACCCACCGAAGGTCCAGGGAGATTAATATGTAGCCTCTGAGCTTCATCCACCCCTGCATTAAGAGCAAAAGCCAACTGATGCATCTAGAGCAGCGGCTCCCAATCCTTGGTAACCCAGGTGTTCTTGGACTGCAACTCCCAGAAACCCTGGCCAGCACAGCTGGTGATGTTTTGGAATACAACTCGCATCATCCTTATCAATTATTCTGGCTAGGCTTATGGCAGTCCAAAACATCTAGAGGATACTGGGTTCCCTTAGTCTGAGTTAAACAATGCTTGTGTGAGGCACTTAAAAATGCTATACTTCGTTTATTATTTATCAAGCTAGGGTTCCAGTCCCAATTATATTATTTCCAGATCAACTACCTTTCATTTTTCATCTTTTGAGATCTTTTTGTTCCTTTTATTAATCCCTTCTCCCTGCTATATGAAAAATTTCTTCACCCTCTTAATCTGGCCTGTCTTTTCCCCCATATGCTATTCTGATTCGTAGCCATATTTGCTATTCTGTTTTCAGTAGCTCTTCTCCGACAGGGGTCCTGCTCCCCCTGTTCCACTCAGCCAAGTTTGTATCTTTCCCCTGGTTGGTTGCTTCCTGCAGGACCTAATCTCTCCTTTGGCCTTCTCAATCCAGAATCTTCACACCTAGACACCCATTTGTCTTAGCCAATTTTTTATTTTATCTCTCTTCCTTGTTTGCTTTTCATCAAGCCCTCTCCTCACATATAATCCAGGCAGAACTTTGAGAGCCCTGGTCCTTAGTTATTTTATTGCATTCCTCTTGGCCCTGATGACATCATCAGGAAACCAAGGGATGCATCCATTTGAACTTCATGTGTCCCATGGCTAGACATCACGGAAAGAGTTAAGATTCAGAGTTTTCTAAACTAGGCCTCTGTATGTTTATTCAACATAGACACTACTCAATGGACTAAGTGGGTCTTTTTGTGGACCAGATGGTATATCAGGAAGTGAAACCAACTCCTGTCCCTGCTTTACCTTCCCCTCGGTCTGCTTTTATACCATCATCCCCTTTGTTTACTTCTGTTATAGGAACCAGAAGTATTCAGCCCAAGACATTCTGCTGCCTGAGGCAAAAAATAGTATCTCTATCCTTTACTCCATTGACAGTGGAAGGTGGTGGACTCCCCTTCACCGGACATTTTTAAGTGGAGGTTGGATGCCCAACCATTAGGGATGCTCTAAGGTGCTGACTTCTTCTACTGGTAGGGGGCTGGACCAGTGATCCTTGGGGAGACCTTCCAGCACTACAATTCTATGAATCTGTTCCACCTGGGGAAACCAATGGAGCTGGCATTTGAATAAAATCTGACAATGGAATACAGACGTGACACAGCCTAGTTAAGCAGATATAGGAGAAACTGTGTGTTTGGGAAAAAATATCTCCCAGTCACCCCCTTTCTGTATGATTTGTTCTTTAGTGTCTGACTCTTCATGACCCCATGGACCAGAGCAAGCCAGGCCCTCCTGTCTTCCACTGCCTCCTGGAGTTTGGTTAAATTCATGTTGGTAGCTTTGATGACACTGTCCAACCATCTTGTCCTCTGTTGCCCCCTTCTCCTCTTGCCTTCACACTTTCCCAACATCAGGGTCTTTTCCAGGGAGTCTTCTCTTCTCATCAGATGGCCAAAGTATTGGAGCCTCAGCTTCAGGATCCGTCCTTCCAGTGAGCACTCAGGGTTGATTTCCTTCAAAATGGATAGGTTTGTTTTCCTTGCAGTCCAGGGGACTCTCAAGAGTCTCCTCCAGCACCACAGTATGGCGCTGTAGTGAAAATAGCCTCCACCCAACCCCCAGCTCTTCATAGCACTGTACTCCAAGAGAAGGGAATGGTTAAAAGTCTGAGAAAGCACATCTGAGAGACTGACTTTGCTGCCCACCCTGTATCCGCTGCCTGACCCAGTAGCTGCAGTGCACCTAGCCCCATAAGTAGAGTTGGGTGGGTCCTGATTAAACTACCAAATGCAGGAAGGTTAGGCGGGCCAAGGGGGTGTGTTTCTTTCCAGTCTTGCCCACCTATATTGCAGTTAATAAAAAGAAACAAATTTTTACTCCTCTTTTACAGAGGAGAATGCACATATTTACTTAATATGCACATATTTGGGTTGATCCTCATGTTGTCAGCCAGTGGTGGACTGGAGGCTGAGCAAAAGGAGCATCCCACTGCAAAACGTCAGGAGCCGGGCAGTCCTAGCAACATGCTAGATATGCTGCCACACTTCCATGTGACCTCAACCTTTATCTACATTTGACCTTGCAAAATTCTAATGTTTTCAGTATATTAAGGGATTTGCTAGATATGGAGAAACACAACTAACAGGGTCTATGGGTTCCTGTATTTTGCTCCACTGCTGCTTGGTAAAGGACGAGCCTCTTCAGTATAAAAAGATATTACAGTCAAGTATTCCAAACCTCTCTGCACAATAATCCACACGAAAATTCAGCAGGGTGAATTCAGGCAGGAACTAATTCTATATGAATGTGTATCAGCATTGCATATATCCAGTGGTCTTACACACATGTAATACAGAAGTCAGATAGTTTGCTGCTCACCCACAGACAACATGTAGCCCCTGGCTCCTTTCTTCACTGTCATACTGTTCCTCATAGCTGGCCATGTTTTCTCCTAGTTTTAAGATGCAGTCAGAGAAATCTTGGTAAATGTTTTCACACCCAGCTGCTGCAGTCAGTGATTTGAGCAGATACCCTGTTTAAAAGAAAAATGAAAAGGGTCCTTAATAATATGCAACTCATCTCTTCCTTGTATCCTGTACTCAACAGCAAGAGCCGGTGCCTAGAAACCACACTTTAAGAAGGATGCCAACAAACTGAACAAGTTCATGGGAGGGTAACAAGGATGCTCAGGGGACTGCAAACCAAGCCCTGTGAGGGAAGACTGAAATAACTGGGTATGTTTAGCCTTGAGAAAAGAAGACTGAGGGGAGATAGGAGAGCACATGATCACTTGAGGTTGTCAGCTCTCTCCCCGCCCCCACCCACTCGATCCCGAGTCCCTTTTCACCACTACATAAGTTGTGCAGGTTAAACTTTCCCCATTATTTTAATCTCCAAGCGGCATGGGGTGGTGGTGGTGGGGAAAATGTCTGCCATCTAGGCTGGTTAACGAAACCACCGCAGTGCCAGCGAAAACAGTGGACAATCCATACCTGTGTGACACACACCACCACCCCAATGATCAGAGCAGAAGAAACTCCGCTAAAGATCTGTGCACCCTTTTTTGAAAGGTTCCTCGAAGTAAACGGGCGGGAGGTGACTAGCTGTTAGATGAAGACAGCAAATGCGCGCCACCCGAGAGGTAGGGCGGGCGCGGAAAATGGAGGGAAAGATGGATGGATCGATAGATAAATGTGTTTGTTTGTTACCTCGCTTTTCTCCTGGAGAGGACCCAATGCGGCTTATAGGAAGGGGCTCCCGTACCTTCAAGGCCACTTCGGAAGTTGTCGCTTAAAGGTACAGGCGCCTCGTCCTTCGCGCCAAGTGGCCACCGCCGGGAGCAAACGGTCCCCACTCCGGGATCGGGCGACTCTTTGGCAGCGGCACCCCGAGGGCCCCCCCACCGCGCGCCTTCCCCGGGTCTTCGGGTCTCCCTGTCACGCGGCTTCGGGACTTCGCGACTCGGATCGAGCCCAGAGGAAGGGGGACGCCCTCGGATCGAGCGCGGGGGGGGCAGCTGCGCCCGGGACTCACCCAGCGCGACGAGCAGCAGCGCCGACCCGAGTCGCTGGCCCATCGCCGCCATCGCCTGCCGCCGCCTCGTTCAGAGGCTCCTGCCGGACTCCGTCCCGGACGTCCCGAGCGAGCCCATTGCCCCCCACGCAGACGGCGGCGCCTCGGCCGCCTTCCCTTCCCGGCGGCGTCCGGGGCTCCCGAGGAGGGAGCGGGAAAAGCCACGCGGCGGCCCGTGGAGTAACTTGGAGGGAGGCGACCGGGCTTGCAAAGCCGGGGGGGGGGGGGCGGCGGTGTTCTGTCCTCCCAGTCCGCTGCCTCCAGGAACAGTTTGCCCAGTTGCGATTCTGGGGGGGGGGGGGTCTCGTCCGGGAAGCGGAGTCGCCACTTCACGGGGCTTCGCGGGATTGATGGTGCGAGAGCAACACCAGGAGGAGGGAGGAAGAGGAGAAGCAGCCTGGCGGGGAAAGGCGTCGGGAGGGGAGGGGAGGGGAGGCGATCGCTCTTGGTCTGGACGTGGACAGGGCAAGACTGTGCGCGTTGACTCGGAAGCGCAGGATGCTAGATCCAGGCGGCTTACTTCTCTATAGCTGTATGCTTAGGAACTCAGACCGAGGTGCCGGAGGGGCTAAATTACGACAGATTCTTTACAAAATCTCAAACCTCAGGAATGGTTATTATTTGCACCTTCAAAGAAGCTGATAGTCTTCTTTGCACTTCCCTCCTTCACTCCCTCCCTCCCTCTCTCTATTCTTCTTTCTTTCCTTCTTGACTGATTTAATACGCTACCTTCCTCCCAGCTCTGGGACCCATGCCTGGGGTCAAATCGATGGAAGATGTGACAGGTGAAGAGGAAGCAATTACCTGCATGCTGAATAACTGGCCATCTTTTGTCCGACAACATTGGGACATGCATTCCAATGTACACCACCAGGAGTGGAACCTGAAACCTGCTCCTCTGACCTGAATCTCTAGCTGCCATTTTTGAAACATGCTTTGAACAAAGGAACCTGCCACATACCTTTGGCCACATTTTTTGGAATGTCTGTGTAGGTGGGGTTTGCACCATCCAGAACTTTGCAGTGCTCACCCCATTGAAGGATTGAAATCTAGCGTATGCTTCTAATGCCTTGGTGGTCTAATAAAGATAGCACCCACCCTTGGCTTTGAATATATACAAGGAAGACATTTCCCCCCTTTTTCAATACAGTAAAGCTATGAAAACCTCTTCCTAGGCAAGCCCGTTCAGTTTCTTGCTGGGTAGGTTTCTAACAGCAAATAATGATTTTTTCCAAGCCTTTGGTCTGTAGAGCTTTTTTAGGTCTTTGGCCTGTTCTTCTTTTAAGTGACTGATTTATCAGTCTACGCTGGCTTGGGCACGTCGTGAGAATGGCTGATGGACGGATTCCAAAGGATCTCCTGTATGGAGAATTAGTGCAGGGAAATCGCCCCAGAGGGAGACCACAGCTGCGATACAAGGATATCTGCAAGCGGGATCTGAAGGCTTTAGGAATAGCCCTCAACAGATGGGAAACTCTGATGTCTGAACGTTCAGCCTGGAGGCAGGTGTTACATCACAGCCTCTCCTAATTTGAAGAGACCCTTGTCCAGCAGGCCGAGGCAAAGAGGAAGTCACAAAAGCAGCAAAACCAGGGAGCTGGACAGGGGACAGATTGGATTTGTCTTCAGTGTGGAAGAGATTGTAACTCTCGAATTGGCCTCCTCAGCCACACTAGACGCTGTTCCAAGTCCTCCATACAGAGCACGTTACCATAGTCTTTTGAGACTGAAGGATGCCTACTATCAATCTATGTCCATCTCTTATACAGTGTTATGTTTTCATCTCCCCACCCCAAGATGTCTGTGTGATTACAGATGTGATTACAAGTCTCCATATGTTCCACAGAACAAAGAGTGCTGTAAAGTCTTAGCTTCCGGCCCTAAAACTTACTGTAGCTTTTGGGGTGCATTCTCTGGTTTTCAGGCTTTGGACATCAAATCTCAGGAAGTGGGACGCTGGCAACCCAGCTACCCATGGTTCATTTTGAGATTCATTCTCATGGCTTCAGGACATGCCATCTAGATATGCTCAAAAGGACACTTGTGGATGGTTTGGATTGCAGTCTTTTAAAAAGCTTATGCCAAATGAAACTTTTTAATCTTTCAGATGCAACAGAATATTTTTGATCCCACAGATGAACATGGTTATGCACCTGGAAACTAGTATTTCCCAGATGGAATCCTACTGGTGTAACTGTGCCTGCAGAAGGCTGCTGATGTTTTCGGAAGCTGGGAGCTACAAGACAAAAATATTTCATGAAAAATTGCTCCTGCTGGTAATATTATCTTTCTGCAGGCACAATTACACGAATTTATTTATTTATTTATTTATTTATTTATTTATTTATTTATTTATTTATTTATTTATTTATTTATCTATTTATTTATTTATTTATTTATTGGCATGCACATCTTACATTTTATCATATTGTTTTATGGGATTGCTAACTTTTATCTTATTCTTGCTAGCCATTTAGTAGAACAGAAATGTAGAGTGTTTTAGCAAGTTGAAAAAAAGTGGCATTCATTTTTTTGAGCCAAAACTACGTTATGTTGACAATAGTTTAAAAGCTTAGCACCATCTGCTGGCTTTTTCTTGTGCTTTCAAAGAAATCCATATTGGTAAGAGTAAAGAGGGAAAGGGAAAAAAGGCAAAAGTATTATAGTGCTTTAAAGATTGATAGTACAATATTGCTACAACATTTTCCCTTCCTTTCCCTTCCCTGAAGGAACCATGTGATCTGCCCATCTGTGTAATACCTCTGTCTAAATTTTGCTGGAGCAGTGAGAGACTGCGTCTTCTCCCAGTAGAACAGAAGTGGACCATGTGTGGCCCCCCTTTTTCCTCTAGATGGTGAAAAGATATCTATATATTTCCACCTTTGCATCTACAGTGTACATCTAAATAAGTATATCCAATTTTTATGCAAATTCATGAAGTACAGGTGGCCTTTATAATGCAATGAGATGCATTGGACCTCATTTTAATTCATGACATTTATTACTAATTTTGCATCTGTATCTATAAATCTATAAATTGTATGGTTGGATAGCCCAGTGGTTGAGGTATCTGGCTGTGGAGCCAGAGTTTGGGAGTTCAGTTCTCCACTGTGTCTCCTACAAGTACAGCCTGCCTATCTGGCCTTGGGCAAGCTGCACAGTCTCAGTTCCCCCCCCCCGGCAGGGGGGGGAATAGTAACCACTTCTGGGTGTTTTCTACTCAAAAAGGGTTGCCATCAGTCAGAACTGACTTGATGGGACATGATTATTATATACAAGTCAGCACATGCAGTTTTATGCAAAACAGAACATATTTTTGAGATTCACATACACTGTCATGGATCCTTTATTGTAGTTGATATGTAAGTGGCTACTCTAATCTTAATACAGTACTCAGCATCACCACAACTACCATTTCAAGTTTCTTTTTAAGTCTTATGACTAAGGACTGTAATTGGGCTAAATGAGGACATATTGCTTCCAACTCCAAAGCAGGGACAGTCTTTGCTAAGATTTAGCAGAACAAATTGTACTTTTAAATTCAGATTAACCTAAATGACTTCTTGAGAGTCAGGGTGGTGCCGTAGATACAATATAAGAGTAGGACTCAGGAGATCTGGGTCCAAATCCCCACTTGGTCATGGGATCTCACTGGGAAGTGGCAATAAGTAAAGCACTCCTTGAACATCTTACATACGTACTTTGAAAACTTTGTTGCATTAGCATAGTTTGGAAATGACCTGATGGCATATAGCAACAGCAACGGCAACAACTTCTTATCAGAAGCTAGAACAATCCTGAGCTACTGGAACTTTGCTCAGCAACAGTTATGTGACAACTTGCTTGAGAACAGACTGCTTTGTGGATGGAGAGTGTTCAAGGGGAACCAAAGGCTAACTATTCAGGGACAGATAAGTCTCTGTAGTACGTTGCTATGTGCAAAAACTGTCCCAAGCAGATCTGCAGCAATTGCATTGTTGCATTCCTATGCAAACTGCTGCTCTGCAATGTGAAGGTTTCCAAATTAAATTTAGCGGTTAAATTTCCTCCTCATATCCCTTTGCACTCCCATTTCATTGCAAAACAGAGAAGAGCCACGCTTTGCTCAATATCCCATTTATTGCAGGAATATGAGTCAGTAGGACACTCAATAGATCTATGTCTCCAAAGCTGTTCTCAATAGCTTCAGAACATCTGAAAGGAGCATTAATCCAGATTCTTGGGTTCCTTTAAAAAAAGAAAATACACCAAGGTTTCTCAATGCAAGAATTCCCAAAGTACCATTCTAAAACACTTCTTACTATTGCATCACCATCACCATTATCATCGGTATTATTTTAATATTACTTGAAACCTTCAAGTTATATTTGAGTTTTCTTTCTTTTCTTTTCCCATTCTATATGGGTTTCCTTTCTACTACTGAGGCTAAAGAAACCATCCCATTGTAATCTGGCATAACACTTTTTAAGGCTATCTTCAGTCTAATAATATTAATCAAGTCCTTACTTTGTATGAGGGCTATCCAAAAAAAGCCCTTCAATTAATCCTTAGGGGAAAAAACTTGCATGAATATTGTGCAAATGTAGTTTGAGCACCCTAGCACTGGATGTGTACAAAGGTCCTCATTCCCATAGCCAGGAGTTAGGAAGTCTCTTTACTGGGAAATAAACCATTCAAAGCAATACCCAAAGCTATTGCTGAGTGGGCCTCTTGTTTGCACTTAACCCAAGCAGTGGTGAACTGTGATTAATTAAAATTAGTTATAATCTACAGGTGCTTGGACTGCTACCTACTAGTTCTGGATCTATATTCTGGTTCAGTGGTAAACCACACAGATATATGGACTGGGAAATATTACCTGACTGTTTTTCAGGAACAGGTTTTGGCTACTGACAAAGGTCCATAAAGAGACCTGGTTGAATAGCCTCAACCCATCTATCCTACAAATATTCACTCGACCCTAGGAAGAAATAGGCAATTTTTGGCTGCTTACAGGCTGCAATTTCTGACACTTTGAGTAAGGGATGGTGATGACATGCTCCAGAGTCTCATAACATGATCGGGTACAACAGGGTTTCACCCATCTCATTGCTGATGGTCTACAGAGCATCTTGGGTGCAGGCATATGAAATCGCTGAGGCAGGCCTTTCAAGCAGAGCGCTTCATAGAGATCTGAAGAAGCTTCCAAAGATGTCTCAACTGAAGGTTTAGCTTCAATCTCCTTGTCAATTGTGACCTTGTCAACATCCAGAACAGGCTCGCCAATCTCAACAATCACATCTGTTATAGGCTGCAGAGGATCCTCAGAATTGATGCTTATCCTATCAGATGAACAGAGTGCAAACACTATGGATGGCTTTGCATTGCTTTTGACATGTTTCTATTATCATGTTACAAAGAAAAACAAGATCCACTTGTATTCTGTGATCCTGGAGCAGTGATTTATTTATTTATTTATTTATTTATTTATTTATTTATTTATTTATTTATTTATTTATTTATTTATTTATTTATTTATTTGATGGCAAACGTATGGCACATGTGCCACAGCTGGCATGCAGAGCCCTCTCTGCAGGTGTGTGAGCCATTAGTCGCCAGATCGCCAAACCTGAGAAGGCGGCTGCAGCTGCAGTGCTAGTGCCACAACAGGTGGCAGCAGGCCAGGATCCGGAGAACTTGGTGCTGATGGTGGGTCTGGCGTGGAGTCTCAAGGTACCTCCATGCCTGGGGTTCCTCCTTCCACCACCACTACTGCTTCCACCGCTGCCACTTCCGCTGCCACCACTGCCTGCCACCTGCTGGGTTTCTTTCCTTTTTTTGTTTGGGCACTCAGGCCCAAAAAGGTTCACCATCACTGCCCTAGAGGTACTGGGAACATAGCATGGCTTTGGGCAATAATGCAATTCAATACAAACAAGAAAGATCTAGGAACAGAGAAATCAAAGGAGGACCTGATGGGGATCCACTGGGGGAAAAAAAGCAAAACCTCTAAAAAGGTATCTGAATGTTTGACTGAAAAGCCTAAACAGAGTGAAATTGCTGTGTTTTCGTCATTCATTGGACAACCTGGTGCATAAACTGTGGAACTATGTTCCAGTTTGTCATATAGATTGACAAAAATTTAATCCTTAACAAGATTGACTGGATTGACCAAGCTGGTACTGAGAGCACAATCAGAAAAGGTCAACATGGACTGTGGCGATACAGACTGTGAGGTGCTAGATGTTACAGTTCAAATAAACAGCATTTCCTGTTTTTGGTCAGAATTGCAGTTAACTCTGAATTAAGAAGACTTTTCTCAATTATCCAAGAAATGGTGCAGATATTTGGGAGTCCCTCTACAGCAGTGGTTCCCAACAGTTTTTAGTTGCGACCCCCCTTTTTATAAGAGTTAAGTAACCTGTGATCCCCCATATTTGCATAAAAAGGCATATTTAATAGAGTAAAGTCATCTCTTCTCAGAAAGGTTTCTTCCTCCTCCAAAGGGTCTCTTTTTCATACATACACACACACATTAAACTTTAATATCCCTCTCCAAAAGGTCAAGAAAGATATTACTTAACAATTATTTAACCCCCACAAACCCCCAGAAAACACTTCATGACCCCCTGGGGGTCACAATCCCCTGGTCAGGAAACATCGCTGTATAGGCTGAAATATTATAAATTTTCAAATTCATTCTTTTATCTCTTCATTCTCCATGGCTTCCTTCAAATGTAGAAAGAGCTAGAGTGATAGTTTCTGTTCTTTGTAATATGCAGGCTTGAAAAACAGTCATTTCCCTGGTTATTTGAGTAAGAAAGAATCAATCTTAGGCAGGCAGAAAGAGGAAGTTTAACAAAATTGGAAAAGTGTTGGTTCCTTCTTCTGTTTTTGGCCAGTGATGGGGACTAACGCTTGCACAGTTAGTACAACATGTAGTTTAGCCTTAGACATTCTTAAAAAATCAAAATAATGGCCAATCTTTTCTCTTAAATAATCAAAGATGAGAAGAGATCTTAAATTTTTGTGTTCTAGTAAAACACACAGAGAATTGTTTTGATCTACACTCACTCACCCTGAGGGGGAGGCAGAGATGTCCAGAGGGCTCCCAAGTGCTAATGTCTTTCGGTATTTGCGGGCTAATTCACAGAGACACTTGATTCTGCGATTGTGGGTCTTGAGCATTTTAAGCAGAACCAGCTTCTTGATTATCTGTCCAAGCACAAAAGAGCAAGAATTAGTTCACAAACGTTTCTAAACTGCTTACTTCAGGAGGATACTGACTTCCTGTTGAAATCCCTTTTTGCACCTAATTTCTCCAAACTGTTTATCAATGAAGTTCCTTCTTTCTGACTGAAAAGAAGGTTTGTGAGATAATTTAAACTTTGAAGTATAAGAGAACAGAATGATATCTTACCCTCCTTAGGTGGCTCCTGATGTGTACCAAATTGCTTGTTTGAGATGCTCCATTCTCCCCATCATTGATCTGGGAGGAAAAGACAGAATGACAACAAAGGACCACTTAAGCGTAATGTTCTTCAAATATGGCAATTCAGTTTATCATTATAACATCTTAACTCTTCTGGTTTTCTTGACCCTGCCGAGCAGGATGACTGTGCAAACTATATTCAAGGAATGAAATGTCAGTGGTTATTGAACAGCAGCCTTAGAATAAAGTCCAATTGATCTGAAACTTGGCTGTACAGTATAGCTACAGTATTGTACGGGTGGATAAGCCTGGAAAGTTCTGTTTCTGGACTATAGTTTCCAGAATCCTCCAGCCAGTGAAGCCACTAAGGATGCTCCCTGGGGCATTCTGGATTTTTAAAACAGCTACAACTTGTTCAAGCTCTGGCCTTTCCCCACAGATGTTTCTGATTCATTTAGTCAGTTACAGTATATCAAGATATCTTAATAAGCATAGTGTTCAAATCACCCTTCCAAAGTATAAATAGAGTATTTGTATTGCATTAGTCTTTCAGGACCATGAGTCTAGTTCTTCAGTTGCTAGAAATGTTAAGAATGTACATGACAAAACTTTCATCTTTGTTTCATTTGGGGCTCAGAGGGAGCCTCTTGTGTTTTTGTGTTCATCAGTCCTTTCATTAAAAAATGAAAGAGACCACTTTGGGGTTCTTTCATTTCCTTTCCCCTCATTTGTGTTTTTTAGTACTAGTCCAAAACAACCCTAAAGAACCCTCAGAAACTACTGCAAAAAAGGGCAAGGCAGGCAACAGAGAATCAATCTATTCCAAAAACAGACAACAGTATAACCAAAAACAACCAGTCGCCCCCATATTCACCTTTAACAAATGCACAGTGCATTAACCAAATAAATAACAATGAAAATGGATCTGTTTCAGGAGTTCTAAAATGATAGAAGACAAGGAGAAAGAAAGACTTGTCTTTCTGGATTAACGTCATCTGGTAACTGGGGCAGACAAGACAAACTGGAGGAGGGTGAAGTATTGGTGAAGTACTGAAATAAGGAAGTATTGCATAGCTTCTACCTGCTATCTGGCACAAAACATAATTTAAAAATTCCCACACTATTATTTACTATTTATCAGACTGAAACAGAACAGGATTAAAGAGATTTATATGTGTACTGGAGAGGGATGATGGAAGAGCACAGAGCAATTTAAATCCTGACGTGTTTTAGAAAATGTGCATTTGAAATCCTGAAGGAATTAAGAGTTCCCTCTTCCCGGCTTTTCTTTCATCCCCGTCTTGCAGAAACAGCGGGGGAGATGGATTTTAACTACAATGTCCCATCAGTCCCCTTACTTCCCAGTTCTGAAGAGAAGAAACCAGGCTTTCTGAAAGCTGAGATGATGCCTGGACCATTTCACATTGTGAGGCTCCCTCATTGTTTGGGGAAAATGACAAAAATATGTGAATGGCATGGGGAAAAAATAGAGCCATAAACTGCCACCTTCTCCTGCTTCTCCTCCCTTTGCAGTTTCTTCTTGTGTTCTGTGGGAAAATACCCAGAAAACACAGAGACACACCAAGGTCCAGCAGGCAGAAAGGCAGCCCAAGATGGCGGATGCTAGGATGGAGCTCACCCACCCACAAGGAGCAAGTGGAGCAGGATCAGTGAAGTAAAGAAAAAACATGTTTTTGTAGGTTTTTCAGGCTGTTTGGCCATGTTCTGGAGGGTTTTCTTCCTAATGTTTCTTCAGTCTCTGTGGCTGGCATCTTCAGAGGACAGGAGTTAGAACTCTGTGTTTTGGTGTAGTGTGTGGGATAGTAAAAAAGAAAAAGCGCTCTGACTGAGTTGCTGCTAATTCAGGCCCTTTCAGGATCCCTGCTCCCCCTACTGGACGTTCTAATTAGCTGCTGACAGCAGCCTTTGTGATACTATCGGATGGAAAATTCTCTAAGCTATTTGACCTAGAAAGGTCAAACAAAAGAGGGGAAATAAACCACCTTGAAATTTTCATATCCCCCTGTTTTGTTAATATGAATGATAGATATTTCAGAGGCTGTCTTTTGGAAAGTAATGAAAAAACACAAAAAGAAAAAAAGAGGTTCTTTTTTACAAAAAGTATCATGTTAACGTGAAAATCTTGTTCCTAAAAATGTGCCCTGACACCTTATTTGTGGGGGAGGGGCTACATATAAAACTACAGATGACAAAACAAAGACAGATAACTTAGCTTTGTGACCAAAGGACAAAATAATACCTCTCAGTCTGCTGCGTGGTCTAAGGTAACCTACATGCACACTTAAGAATCATATCTCATTATATGCATATAGGATTAACCTGTGCATCTACCCTGTTTCCCCAAAAATCATACCTAACCTGAAAATAAGCCCAAGTATGATTTTTCAGGATGCTCGTAATATAAGCCCTACCCCAAAAATAAGCCCAGTTAAATGAAACCCCACCCTCCACCATTGTGCAGCAAAGAGAAGAAGATGACATGATTGTAAAATAAAACATCCCCTGAAAATAAGCCCTAATGTGTTTTTTGGAGCAAAAATTAATATAAGACCCTGTCTTATTTTCAGGGAAACACAGTATTTTAATTTTTTTTTTAAAAAACTTTTTTCTACTGCTCCCTATTTTAGATTGTAATTTCTTAAGGACATCTAAATAGTGACTAAGACAACTAAAATACAATAGGTTCAGTGTAGACGTTGTAATACTTAGAGCACAATACTGAAACAAATAGGACAAAAATGTAATCACTGACTCAAATTGCATTGTTTCTATGGGGTCTACTCTGACTATGATTAAGCCTGGAGCCAGTCTTATGTTATCCAAAATAACCTGTTGTACTAGGCAAAGCTAACAACACCAAATAGCACCAGTTGCCTAGTTGAAGAACCATGCTTTTAATACACTATAAAAACCCCATTAAAATAGATACCTGCCAAGTGGGCACGGGAAAGGGACTCCATTAATATGGTGGCACTGTGAACCTCTGGGAGCTGCCCAATTTATATCAAATTTGGATCTTGGGAAAGATGTAAAGAGAATTCAGGTTCAAATGAAAGCCAGAAGATCCATATTAGAATAAAACTATCAATAACATTCACAGATATCTGGCCCCTTTTTTTGTTCCTATGATTGTCAGGATGTACATCAGTAATGCTGCATCTCATGAGTCACTCAAGGCATACACCAATCAGAACTTGGCCTAATTTAAGTCACCCTTCCTGCACAGATGCAGTGGCAGAGAGAAAGTGAAAAAGACCATGATGCATGCTTGCAAACTCTGCCTACCACCGCTGACAACATCTTAAACCACCATCATCTAAGGAGTCCAAAACACTTTCCCCATCATCCAATGGCCCTCTTTAGGCAGCCTCATTCTTAAGATGAGAGACATGGTTTAGAAGTTCTTGAACTGGTAATAACGCTGCTATATGCTTTGCTAGATACACAGTTATACATATATGTGTAATGCCATAATCAATTCGATACACAAGTCATGAGATATAGAGGGAGCCCCACAACAACACTGAGCATTTGTTGCCTATCTCTAAAAGGGGCCTCTGATGATTTTAGTCCATAGGTCAAATTTCATTATCACACATCACTTATTTTCAGCTCTAAATAAACTAAACTTCCTGCCTACTTCTTTAATTTTTTTAAAAAAACATTCATTAGGCCTCTAATAGTTTAGTCCACTAGCCTTACCATACTTATCTGGACTTAAGTCTTAATGGGTCTTGTGCCAAAGGAGGCAAGTATCATTTTGCAGTGCATGCCCTCTACTATGTGATGTATAATGATTTAATCAACAACAACAACAACAACAACAATCATACAAACCAAAAAGGATGATAAATAATCAAACAGAATACAAATCTGCAGAAAAAAATTACAGCTGCTTTAAAAAGATGGCAATTATTCCAGAAGGGCAAAAAGACAGTAGTGAGATGTCAGCATAAAGGTTAAAACAATGATTGTTGTTACAGGCTGTCAAAGCCCCTCTGATTTATGGTCACCCTATGAATGAATGAGTGATCTCCAAAATGCCCTGCCATCAACAGCCCTGCTCAGTTCTTGCAAATTCAAGGCTCTAGCTTCCTTTATGGAGTCAATCCATCTTATATTTGGTATTCCTTTTTTTCTGCTGCCTTCAACTTTTCCTAGCCTTACTGTCTTTTCCAATGAGTTTGCCTTCTCATGATGTGCCCAAGTTACAATGGTCTAGCAGCTTTAAAATAAAATCTAGACTAGAGCTAAAAGAGGCTACTTTTTGGACTTGAAAACCCTGAATCTTGGAAATGTAGTCCAAGGAAGAAACTTTTCCTAGCTCTGACTTACATAATACAGTATCTGAAATGATAAAAGTTGAGCTACCTTGGACCATTCTTTCTTCTTTTCTAAGGCCTTCATATTCTTTCGGGTGGCTCTACAAGAGTTTCAGCAGTAGAGTCTGTAGCACACAGGCAAGATAGCTGAGAGAAAGATGGCTGCTCCCTCTGTCTCTGAGATGCTACTGGCCCCTTTAGGGTTTGGGGAGCCCCAAGTAATGTTAAATACACAGGTGCTGTGACATTTCATTGTGACATCAGAAACCAGTTACCATCATAAAAAGAGAGTCATGAACTTGAGGGTTGGCAGGATGCAAGGACTAGAGAGGGAATAAGGCCAGCCCTACCATTAGATGGAGTAAAGCATTCACATCAGACAGCAGATTTTGTTGTGAAAGAGCTATATGTTGTTAAATTACCTAATTGGTGGTTACTGTAATTTTACTGCCAAGGATGGAAAGAGATGTTTCTGCCATTTTCCTTCTTCACATGCCAAAGTAATTTCTCTGGCTTTGGACACTATGTTAAATCATGGAAAAATTGTGAATACTGATTTTGAACAGAATGTGTTTGTTTGTTTGTTTGTTTGTTTGTTTGTTTGTTTGTTTGTTTGTTTGTTTGTTTGTTTGTTTATAGGCTGCCTTTCTCCCAGTAAGGGGACTCAACTTGGAAAAATTACTTTTTGGGGACTAGTGGTGTAAATGACTAGAGTGATCTGAGATCTGTACTCCAAAAGGTAATTTTTCCAAGCTGTGCTTTGGACGGACAGTGGCAAGCACAGAAGGAAGCACCTTCCCAAAGAAGAAAGTTACTGTGTTTGTAACTCTTCATAAAGGATCTATCATTGTGAAAACACAATCATCTCAACCTATCAGCTTTTCTTCCTTGGAATAGAAGATTAGAATCCTAATCCTAATATTCTGTTTCTACCCATGATCAGCCAGAGGCTTCCAGGAAACCCACAAGTATGAAAACAATCCAAATGTGAAATCTTGTTGCTTAGCATAATAACTCATAACTAACGTCAGCCCATTGAATCGATGGAATGTATGGAGGAGTAGACCCACTGATTTAATGGGTCTACTCTTTACATGACTTACTATACTACACAACAGGATTTCAGCCATCCACGTAAGGACAACTCATGATTCATGGAAGGAGTTGTAATGCCAAGAGCTCTGAAAATAAGGATAAAATTAGGGTAATTTGTTCATTCTTTACAACAATGAAAGTGGTGATGGTTGATGGTTAGTTGAGAAAAACCTGGTACCCTAAATCCATAGGCTTGGACTGAGTATTCTTGTTTGAGATCAAGGCTCAAGGTATCCTCTGTAAAGATGGTAAAACAGCATTTTTAAGTAGTGATGATATTAAGATTTAGTGGCTGACTGTGTTTTATTCACTCTGTGTGACTCTGCTTTTAATAGCTTCTTTTGAGTTCACTTCTGGCTTTCCATATTTAAAGGAAAGGCAAAGAAACAAATAAGCAAGTGGAGCAGAAAACACATACACAAAACCAGTCAAAGCCTATTTTATTATCAAGATAATTGATCATTGGAAGTACAGTGAAGCCAGTCAAACTATGGCTGCCTGTGAGTCACCCTTTCCGTGTTGACAAGTACGTATTGTTTTTCCTATGGGTTTCTAGCAACACCTCCAGCATACCATATTACCACAATACTATATATTTGTATTTAGCCATTAATTCCCGATTAGAAGAACAGAAATGAAGAGAGTAGTGTATTTCATATATAAGAATAGTGATGGTGGAAAGGAGGAGATGATCCAGTACACAGGAAGTATATTGATTTGATGACTGAAGCGGTATTAGGGAGACTGTTTAAAACACAAAATGTTCCAGGGGTTTTTCTTCAGCAGGGGGCAGTGTTGTTCATTTCAGTGTCTTTACGCTAAAATCACCATGGAAACAACAAAGCATGATTGGCTGGTAAGGGAAAGGAGGACCACATGTTTGTTGTTGTTGTTTTAAAGCAAGTGTGTAGCTCATCAAGTGTCTGACCATTAGTTAATTAATTAATTAGTTAACATAGATTTTGCAGTCTGTCATGGCTAGTTTATACTACTGGTTGTTTTCTATTTCAAAGTCTTTTCTATTTCCTAACCATTTCTTACGTAGAATTTGCCTTTCCACTATCACTAGACAAGGAAGTGGTGTTTTCAGTTTGCAGTCTACAACATCCCCCAAAGATATTTGGATAACTTCTGTCAGTTCAGATTTCATTGGTGTCTATGTGTGTCACTGAGATAAAATGAGGATAACACAGTTTCCTGACAAGAAACACTAGACTGTTGGAGATCACAGTCTAAATATGACCCCACAGAGCGAAGTGGCTGCAAAAAAGCCAGTGCTGTTTTAATGCTGCATTAATAGAAATACAGTCTCCAAATCGCACACTAGTTCTCCTCTATTTGGGACTGGTTAGGCTGTATCTAGAGCACTAAGCCCAGTTCTAGACACCACACTTTGAGAAGGATGCCGACAAACTGGAACAAGTTCATCGGAGGGCAACAAGGATGATCAGGGGACGAAGTCATATGGGGAAAGATAGAAAGAATTGGGCATGTTTAGCCTTAAGGAAAGAATATGAGGGAAGTTGCAATTGTTGTTGTTGTTGTTTAGTCATTAACTCGTGTCTGACTCTTCGTGACCCCATGGACCAGAGCACACCAGGCCCTCCTGTCTTCCACTGCCTCCCAGAGTTGGGTCAAATTCATGCTGGTAGCTTCGATGACACAGTCCAACCATCTCATCCTCTGTCGTCCCCTTCTCCCCTTGCCTTCACTTTTTCCCAACATCAGAGTCTTTTCCAGGGAGAAGTTACAATAGCAATCTTCAAATGCTTGAAAGGTTGTTATACAGAGGAGTGTAGGATCAGTTGTCAATCATTCTAGAGTGCAGGACACGTAATAATGGACTCAAGTTACAGGAAGCCAGATTTTGGTTGCATGTCAGGAAAAACTTCTTGTTAGAGCAATACAACAATGGGATCAGTGACTTCAGGAGACAGTGCAGGCTCCAACACTGAAGGCATTCAAGAGAAAGTTAGACAACCATGTTGCAGATCTTCTTTGATTCAGATTCCTGCATTGAGCAGGAGGTTGGAATCAATGGCCCTATAGGCCCCTTCCAACTTCATTATTCTATGATTCTATTATTCTGTTCAAGTTGATTCGAACATATGGAGACCCTAACAGAGTTCCAAAGTCTGTGCAATGTATAAGGAATGGTTTTACAATGTCTCCCACCAAGTGAGTTCCCATGGCCTAGCAATGATTTAAACGGTTATTCTAAAATACCTTACAGACAGAACAACAAATATTACATTCTATAGAGACTAAAATTGTGTCACAATGACTTTCCTTATAACATTTGCATTTTATAAGAAAACCTCTTTTTGGAAAGAGTAGTTTTGAGCCAGCCTTGCTCAATTTGGCACCTTTTCAGATATGCTGGATTACAACTCCTGTCAGCCACAGCCATGATTGGGGTAAGACTTGCCTTACTCTTTCCTTGCGCATTGCTTTTGTCCTCTGACCCACAGAAGCCCTCTTTAGTTTCTTTCTGCCCTGCTGATTTTCAGAGGTCTGTTTGTTTTGCTCTTTGCTTTGCAGAAAAAGTAGGGGGCATTTATTTTGTCTCTCAGATGAAACACAGGAGTGGCATTTGCCTTCTCTGCTGCCCCCTTTTCTGCCTCTCACTTTCTGCAGATAAGAATATGCAGCTTCCGGCAGCTGGCCAGGATGACTCCCTTCCCCCTTTTGCACCAAAGTGATGAGCAGGGGAAAAAATTCTCTGTGTTATGTCAAGGAAGTGTTATTAGAAGCGTTGCTGAATAAAAAAAATGTTTACATCATCACTAAACTTTCTTTCACAAAGGAGAACTACAATTAAAACCTGATTGTAATATCACCTTTTATGCCTGCAAATGAGTCAGTTTTTATGCCTTTAAATGCTTTTTTTTTTTTTTTTTGTTAAGAAGCAGATTTTTGGAATGCCTTTCTATATATAAGCAGGATTTGAAAAATAGTTAATGTAAGCTGTGTATGCTGAGTCAGTGAGACCTGAAGAGGCCCAGATTGGATCCATTAAGACATTAAGCTTCCAAGCAGAAAGAGGGTGAGAACTATTCTATTAGGCACTGGAAAACATATTCTTATCATATCTTCATGTCTCGACATGTGCCATCAAGTTGGAAGCGATTTACAGCAGCCCTAATAGAGTTTAAAGGTAAGCTATTTAAGGAGGGCTTTTATCAGTTCCAGAACCCTGTGAGCTTCCATGGCAAATGCTGTTTTAGACTGCATTAACAGAAGTATAGTCTCCAAATCCTATGAAATACTAGGTTCCCTCTATTCAGTACTGATTATGCCTCATTCTGAGTACTGTGCCCAGTTTTGGACACAGCATTTTAAGAAGGATGCTGTAAAACTGGAACAAGTTCACTCTATCCACTACACCACACAGACGATTCTTATCATATCATGTAGCATCAGGATGTTTATCTTAATATAACTTAATTTAATATAAAGGGAGATATCACAAATTGGTTATATAAGTAAGTTTCAGTTCTTCACTTCAGGCCTAAATAGAGATCAAGGCTTTTTAGCACATTACAGATATTAGTAACCCAGCTTCCTGAAATATCATGCGGGTATAAAACAGTTGACCCATTTGACAGAGTCTGACTTTTGTTCCAAAAACAAATTTTAGCATTTCTACAGCATCTAAATCTACCTGGCATACTACTCATCACCTGACCAGGACCTGTAATTTCAAATGATTAGCAGTGTGACAATTCTGTTTTTGTGTTAATGAACCATTATCATTTTGCCTATTTGTATCCTCACTTACTCATGAAGCCTATAACCATGGAGTTATGTATAATAGAAGAAGATATGGTTTTGGGGCTCCTGAAGAAGTGGATTTTGATCGACTAATGGAGCAGAGTTTGGTCCCCCCCCCCCAGTGGTACTGGGGGTGAACAGGTCTCCTAGCAGTAATTCGATGGGCTCCAGAATGGGACAATAGCCGAGGACACTCTTTATTGTGACCAAGGAACCAATAGAAACAGGAACACTGCCCTTTTTACTGCAGGAGCTTTCTGAGGGGTTGAGTTCTTTGCATGGATCCCTCAGAGAACCTCCTTTCAAGAGGGTACCCTGTTAAGACCCAGGGAACCCTGAGGGTCCTGGTCTCACAAAGCAAGAGGGAAGAAGGAGCCTTGGCTTTTCAAGGACAGCTGGTAAAGCTGGGCAGGGGATACTGCAGCTGGGTTGGAGTGGGTGCCGTTGCTCCCATTAAGCAAGGTGGGCACTAAGGTCATGTTGGAGGTATGGTAGGCTCCTGGAGTCCAGTCCCCGGGGTCCTTCATTTGCAGCCACTTATTTTACTCAGTAGGCAGGGCTCAGGGACCAGGGCCTCTCTTCCCAGGCAGCCTCCACCTCAGCTGAGGCACAGAATGGGTGATCCCATGCACCAATAGCTTCTCCTCCTCTCAAGTCTTCACTTCTCCTAACAGTTTATTTCTTAAACTGCCCCGTTAGGGCAATGCACTACTCTGAAGGAAGCTCCTGAGCTCTCTCAGTCTTCCTCTTTCATCCTGGCCTCTGCCTTGCCCTCTCTGCCTCTCAGGTAGCCCTTACCAGCCATCTTGTTTGCAGGTACCTGCCATCCCTCCCGCTTGCCTACTAAGGGCCTGGGATCTAGGGCCTCAGACAGCTCAGCCAGGGCCCCGACAGCCACCTCCACAGAGAGTCACGAAATAAAAGTTTTCAGAGAAACAGCTGTATTAGTTGGTTCCAGCAACCACAGAAACAAAAGCATTGTGACACCTTGAAGACTTATCTCAGTGTGAGCTTTTGAGAATACAATCAAATGGGTTCAGTTTTACTCATAGTATGTTCTGAGTTGAATTTAGAGGTGCTTAATCAAAATTAAAATATTACTACTTGAACAACTATAGCAGAACTTAGAGAAATATATAGAGTGTCATTGGCCTTCTGTGGTTACAGTACTTGACTTTCTGGCCCAAAATGTTCCAGGGCCACAGTTTTCTAATTAGCTTTTATTACCTATGCTTCCCATTCCCTGATTAGTTCCACTGGCGACATAAACAGGAGGGAGCAAATGCTTGATTTCTGGCATCCCTCAGGTGACACTCAGTGATGTGTATATGGAGGCCAAACATTCAAGTGGCAGTGAATAAGCACAGAGAGAAGGAGGCCAGAAAAGCTGAGAGCAGGAACAGGACAATAGTGGCCAGCAGAAGGCTCTCATGTTGACCCAGCTGGAGATGTTTTGTTTCCTAAAGAGAAAACCAGGGCGGTGCCCCCTCCAGAGTTTGGAAGTAAGTGATTACAAACAGTGTAGTAATTAGTGACTCATTACTTTGGGGGTAAGAACTAATGTTACAAGTAGATATAAAGCCAATATTTAGGTGCAATTAGTTACTTTCATGAGTTATGGGGGGATAATCTAGGGCATTTTAAGAGGAATAAGAATTTGTCTAGTTCTACGCCAGTCTCATCAATTCTAAATGGCAAAGGAAGTATTGTCTTTTATTATTTTTATAAAAATTTGCAACATGTAACATCAGAATTCACCACTAGAGGGATCCAGAGTATTCCCTTGTTGGAAAGGTACTGCAACATGTTAATAATAAACGGTGGAGATGGTAGTGGACTTTCGAAAACACCCCCCTTGTATACTCCCACTTTCCGTCTTAGGCAGCACGGTCTCTGTAGTAGAGTCGTTCAGGTTCCTGGGCACTGTACTCTCTCGGGACCTGAAATGGTCAATTAACATCGATGGCATCATTAAAAAAGCTCACCAGCGTCTGTATTTCCTACGACAACTTCGGAAATTCAATCTGCCTCGGGAGCTGCTTGTCCAATTTTACAGAGGCATTATTGAATCTGTCCTCTGCTCTTCCATAACTGTTTGGTTCGGTTCGGCAACCAAACTGGACAAGAACAGGCTCCAGAGGACTGGCAGAACTGCTGGAAAAATAATCAGAGCTGATTTGCCATCATTGGAAGAGTTGTACATTGCACGGGTTAAAAAGAGAGCGGAAAAGATTGCGGCAGATCCACGGCATCCTGGTCACAACTTGTTTAATCTTCTCCCCTCTGGTCGGCGATACAAGACGCTGTATACTAAAACATCGAGGCACAAAAATAGCTTTTTTCCCTGTGCCATCAAACTGCTGAATTTGTAACCATCTGACGCAACTGGGAGTTGAGGCAATCAGTTTTTGTAGAATTTGTTCTTAATTGTCTTGTGAATTTTTCTGTTTATGGTGTGTGTGTGTGTATGTGTGTGTGTGTATTGTTTTTAAGTGTGGCCGGTAGCCATATTAAATTCCGGGTATGGTTTACATACCTGGCCAGTAAATAAATAAATAAATAAATAAATAAATAAATAAATAAATAAATAAATAAATAAATAAATAAATAAATAAATAAATAAATAATAATAATAATAATAATAATAATAATAATAATAATAATAATAATAATAATAATAATAATAATAATAATAATAATAATAATACCCAACAGATTAGCAGTAACAATAGCAGAAACATGGCTGCTGGCAAGTAATGAGTAACCCAAAAACTTTCTTTTCAAAGGTTAGATTCCAAGCTCTGACCTCTCTCCTCTTTCCTTTTGGAGTAGCGGTTAACAGGACATTATACTATTTGGAGAAAGCAAGTTTAGGGAGGGCAAGAATGTCCACGTGGCATATATAGTTCTCCCCTCCAACATATGGACATGGTTAAGGGGTTCAGGGGGTGATAGCAGGGGTGCTGCCACTACTGTCCTCCATCAGTCCTGTTCTCACAGCATTCAAATGCCCCCTCATATCCTAGGAACTATCTGGCTGCAGAGCCAGAGGCTGGACGTTTGATTCCTCACTGTGTCTCTTGTGATAAGAGCTAGCCTGTGTAGTCAGCCTATGTGGTCCTGGGCAAACTACACAGTCCCCAGAAGAAGGGAATGGTAGATCACTTCTGTGTATTCTCTACCTCGAAAACTCTGGAAAGGATTGCCATAAGTCAGAAATGACTTGATTGCATACAATACAATAATATCCACCCTTAACTTTCTGTCCCATCGATTCTTCAGCTATTCAGTCTTGATTTGAGCAGAGTAGGCACCTCACCCTGAAGTTTTGGGATGCAGTGCCCCCTGAGTTGGATGAGAGGTTTCTGAGCGAAGGCAGGTATTGAATAACATTATAGGAAAAGCCTGCTAAGTATGTTCATCCTCACACCCAGTTGCACTAAGAGGAATGGAGGATGTTTTTTTATCTAGTTAAAGAGCAATATGATGTGCTTTGAATGAACAAGCGCGAAGATGTGAAGAGTCGGTTTCTTTATCTCCTTTAGCTAAATTCAGCAGCAGTCTTCATCTCACCAGGGGAGAAGAAGAGAGTCAGAAGTACTTCAGTCACAGACATCATGGGGATCTGAACAGCTTCTTCATTTTCCCCCTCCCACAGTCACTCACGTCAACCCCCCCCCCGCCATTTCCTCAGGCGGTCTAGTTTTGTTTTAGGGAGACCCCGCGGGGAGCATCAGCAGCGGTTTCTTGGCAACCGTGTTACGTCCATCCTTCTACTCTTTGCCAGTTATGAACCCTATTGAATGTCACAGGTAGAAATGGCAGGCCTGATGCAAGTGGAAAAGGTGTGTGTGTGTTTGGGGTGTGTTCCTACTCTGATGCCCTAGTTATTACTATGTATTCAGGTGTGTGTGTGTGTATTTTTTTCCCCAGCTGCTGTTCTGTGGGAACACTGTAAGTGATAGACTTCTTATTCTGAACTTCAGTCTTCATTTATATATAACATCCAGCTCCAGTGCCTTGCAGCCTGTATCTTGCTGAGACATCTCATCATACCAACCCCTACCATCTCCATCCTGGGCCATCGATACATGTGCTTTTTGCCGGTTTTATTATTACCAACATCAGCATTAGTTTTCATACATTTTTGTTTTATTGTGTTTCCTTTAGGCAGCATGTATGTTTGCCCTTCCTTTCCCATGCTCAGAGCAGCTTGGAGGGGTTGGTTGGACTCAGAAGTGCTGGCTGGCCCAAGGATGGTGGATGTGGGCCATGGGCCAAGTATTGGACCATCACTGAAATGTTGGAGTCAGGAATTTCCCAATGATATCACTGTCGCCAAGGACTGGCTAAATCGGGATTAGAAGCTAAATTATCTTGGTCCCAGTCTGATGCTAGCCATTACAGTACAGTAGCTCTCAGTAGCTTCAGCCCTTAAAGCCCCAAACAGCCTGATATCAGGAAGCTCAAAGGAGTGTCTCTCTATCAGGGATAGGTCTTTCTTGGTGGAGACACCTTCATTATCACTCAGAAATGTTTATCTCATGCTATGTTTAATGTGGAATCATAGACTTTTAGTACGGACTTTAAAAAAGCACCTAGTGAGTGTTGTTAACAACGAATACTGAGATTTGGGATCCCTTCAAAACCAATGACAACATTTTGCAGCACAGTTTTGCAACCTCCATTTTTAATCATACCACTCAGGCAAAGTTATTTCACGAAAAAGACAATGTTGATTTTGGGTGATTTGTAGGACTCCCTATAAGATATGCCAGTTGCACTTTGGTATTTGCACTTTAGTGTTTGCACTTTGGATCAATGTTGGAGCTGGTATAGACCAGACAAGAAGCAAGAGTTCTATAAGCTTGCTCTTGGGGAAGGCCACAGCTGAAACGCATCAAGCCTGAGCTTTTCTAGATAATACAATCTGCATTGCCAATTTTTTTATACATCTTGAGAGTCAGTCTCCCATTTATATTTTGTCCGAGGTCTTGAGTGAAAAGGATGGAGGGTAGAAATTGCAGTATTCATATATGAATGCAAATACTCCCACACAGCTGGATGTAACGAGGGTCCGGCCTCCCGGGGCTGGAACGTCCACTCATGAGTCCACTGGCGGTACTGGTTCCACTCTCCTTTCCAATCACTCTGGAGCTCCTGGTTGGCTATCCACTCATCAGCCTTGGAGGGAGATTCATCTTCCCTCCTTCCCTGGCTAGCCGACCGGGAGCTCCACAGCAATTGGTAGGGAGACCGGAGCCGGCGCTGGAAGTGGATTGGACCCTTGTTACGTCCAATGGTGTGGGGGTATTCAAATTCATATACGAATACCCGGATCTCTAATGGAGGGTTAAATTAGGAAAACTGATTTGATCTGTCAATCACATCATTTGAGTGGCACTGAAAAATTACTGCAAAATTTTGGCATAGGCTTTGAGGGGACCCCAATTTTAAAGTTTCATAGTAAAAAAGAGTTACTCTCCTATTTTATTCTCTCCATTTGTCAGTGCAGGAATCTGACAAACAGAGCATCATAGACTGGAGGCTATTCAGTTTCTGGTTAAGTTTTCTTCACCAAAGCAGAGGCCACTATCTATTGGGGCAGTCATTCTACTGTTGACCATCTCTTACTACTAGAACTGTTCTTTTAATTATTTAACTGGAGCCTGTTTCTTTGCAAGCTCAATCCTGTCAGTTCTAGACCTGCCCTCTGGATTAGAAGAGAACAAGTCTACTTCATGAAGGCCATCCAGATATTTGAGGACATCTGTCAGTTGATTGTGGGCCCAGAACTCATCACAGTTACATAACCTTGTCCCCCCCCACTAGAGCCCCAATAGTGGATGGCATATAAACTAACTAACTAACTAACTAACTAACTAACTAACTAACTAACTAACTAATAATAATAATAATAATAATAATAATAATAATAATAATAATAATAATAATAATAATAATAATAATAATAATAATAATAATAATAATAATAATAATAATAATAATAATAATAATAATAATAATAATAATAATAATAATAATAATAATAATAATAATAATAATAATATGCAGATAACAAAGCTGTATTCTTGATCTCTATTGTTGATCTAACTGGCTGGATAGCTCAGTGGTGTAGATTTCTGGCTGAGGAGTCCAAAGTTAAGAGTTCAATTCCCCACTGTGCCTATAGAGAAAAGAGCTAATCTGTGTGGCCTTGGGCAAGCTACATAGTCCCAGGGTGCCCCCAGAAGTTGTGAATTGTAAACCATTCTGAGTATTCTCTACCTGGAAGACTTTCAAAAGGATCCTAAGTCAGAATTGACTTGATGGCACACAATTCTTATTTTATTTTTGATATGTAGCAAGAAATCAGATTTGGCTGTGTTCTGTGCTACTAGCAACAGATACTTCATAAAGCTAATGAGTTTTAACTGATCACTCAAGATGAATCTGACTCAAGCTTCTTTGCATTCTCACTTATTACCATGCTTCCTGGGGATTCTGGGATGTGTGGTCCAAAAACTAACTTGCAATCTGCACCCTCAGCAATGTATTATTACCAGTCTCTGTTGTACATACTACTGTGTTGGCACAAATCCTAAAAAGAAAAAAAAATGCTTGGCATCCTTGCTCCCATGATGAGCCAAAAGGTGCCTCTGGAGAGCCCACCAGGGCTCATAGCATTGTTCCCACAGTTGCTTGACTCCCAGCAATGTGCAATCAGTTAAATGATGACTCTGAACAGATTCTATGTTCTGTATAACCACAAAGACTAAGAACTATTGATAGGCTTATTCTTTATGAATTTGTTTAATCCTCTTTGAAAGCCATCTAAGCTAGTAGCCATAACCACATATCTTGTGGCACAAAATGCCATAAATTAATTATGCATGGTATATAAAAATACTTCACATTGGTTAATAATAGAACAAAAGGAGATCAAACTAGTTCAAAATAAATGTACATCAGAAATAGGATTGTCTACAAAGAGAAATCTGTGCACATGCAAAGACATTACATTGTGGATTTTATAACTCCTGGGGCTATTAAAATACTATTGCTTATACAGTAGTATCTAGCAGCATTATAGGCCTGTGTGTTTCAAGGAGCATGGCATATATTCATTATTAATATCATCAGTCATCAGTCAAGTGTGGAGAAGACCTTGGTTTTCCTCCATGTACTGTGGTGTCTGCTCTACATGCTTCAACTCTCTTGACAATGAGGTGTGAAGGTGAAAGGTGAACACCTCTCTTTCCACTTCCCATAAATGTACAACAGCTGAAAGCATGGTTTATTTTTCCATTATTGCTGTGCTGGACCCATGAACAGACCAAACAGAGCAGTTAATCTAGACTACGTATTGTTCTATGCTTTAAAAAAGAGAGAGCTAGGGACAAGAAAATAGTGTCAGCCTAGCTGATTTACTTTTACAGTACTTCTTTGCTGATGATCATGAGGCTGAACTATTTCTTAATCTATTCTTTTAGTAACTGGCAATCAGATGTTCTGCTGCTTGGGGCAAAGGAGAAAAACGGCATGTTCACAATTTTATTGCATAACAGGACTGGGCTGGGAGTTTGGTCTCATTTCAGCCCTGAAATGGGAGCCTCACCACAACTGAGGGCAATGGAAGTGGCAGTCAGGTCACATAGCACACATAGCTTTATTTTCTAACAACCTGGAACTTCTCCCTACCCCCTTTATCTGTCACCTAAGGCAACCTTATCCATTAGGCTTAATACTGCCAGACCAGCACACCTGGTGCCCTTGTTTTAATCCTCTGAGGTAGCGGGGTGATGCGCTGATCTTCCTGGTCAAGCCTGGGTCATCCAGGTCTCAGTCTGACTAACATGGCTACACCGCACCAGCTCTCAAGCCAACTGTAGTAAGAGAGAAGTTGAGCTGGTCACTTTTCTCCTGGACAATCAGTCCTGGACACCCCTCAATTGAAACAGGATGGTTCCAAGATGGTATGATTGACCTTGTATGGTATGAAATCACCGAGAATAAAGTGATCAGTGAGACAGGAAAGGCTTCATGTCATTCTCTGAGGCCCTGCGCCTCTCACAACTGGTGTGAAACCACCAGCAGGACGTTGCTCTTGCCTTCCCATGTCTTGCGGTTGGGTCTTTCCACAGGAATCTGGTTGGCCACTGTGGGAGCAAATTTGTGGAGTGCAGTAAGCTTTTGGTTCGATCCATCAGGGCTCAGGAGGCCATGAAGAATGACTCGGGGCAAAGGGTGCCCTGTCAGGTTGCCAGAATCCTAGCATTCTTTGGGGAGAAAAAAGCTTTTTTTTTCTTGTTGTTGTTGTGAATATCATGCCCCAGGATTCTGAAGCCAGCCTGACCATGGGCCCTGCTGACTGGAGGTTTGTGGGGAGGTGTCGTCCAAGAAGGAACGTTTCCAAATTCTGGGATGGAGAAGAAGAGGAGCAGCAGCAGCAGCAAATGCAAGAGGTCAACGTTAGCCGGCGCCTCCACTGCTGCAACCTCAGGTCTCTTACAGCCTGATGGAGCCCCTTCGTTCTTCTCTCCCCTCCACTCCGGACTTGATCCTCTTTTCTCGTTAATCCTCATTTGCCGCTCGAGCTTGCCCCGGCGTTGCGAAACTTAGCCTTCTAAAAGATAAGGATGCCTATAATAACTGCGCGGCCGCCGTTTGTGAGGGGATTTCTGCCTCGCCGGTGGGGGGAAAAAAAAAGGGGGAAACTGAAGCTCTCCCTCCCGCCGGCACCTTCCCTTCTCCGCTTCCGACCTCGGCGGTGGTACAACCCACGCGAGGAGGGACACCGGCCCCTTCGCGAGCGCCGCCTCCGCCGCCGCCGCCTCCTTCTTTCCCTCCTCCCCCCCCGGGAAAAAAAAACGCTTGGTACGTTCTGCTTTTGCCTGCCAGAGCTGGAAGGGGAGCGAGCAGCCGGAGTTGCACCCTCGCGCCCCGCTGGAGGAGAGCGAGCGAGCCTCATTGCTGGACCACTCCCTGAAGATGATGAGAAGCGCCCCGGGAGCTGAGGGAGCTCGGACGCGCCTCTGTGACCGGCTGTGATTGCGCCCCGGAGTGGCCCTTGGGACGGAGACCGACCGACCTCCCGCGCTTGGACTGTCGTCTGAAGGCGATGTCAGGACCCGAAGCGCACAGTCACAACCGGAGGCTGCCCTGTAAGTCCGTCCTTCGGCTTAGGCGGTGCGTGTATGTGTGTGTGTGTTGTGTTAGGAGCGTGAAGGGAGGCGGATTCTTCGGCACGGGAACAGGGAGAAGGCCAGGACTTTTCTCTTTTTACCTCTCTTCTCAACTATCAGTAGGCATTTCTGTGAAATGGGTCCAGCCTTCTGCACTGCTTGTCCGTGAGTGGAGACAGGCGATGTACACCATCAGCATAAGAGCAACGAACAAGGGCATGATTCTTACTCACTGCCATGATTTTTTTTCCTGAGCAGAGGACTTGCAGGATTAAACAGCACCTCAGTGCTGAGGACCCACCCTAGATTCCTTCCCATGCTTAGGGTTCAACTGTGTTAGTTTCCTTCCACGTATACAGGTGGAAAAAAGGTGTGTTTTTTAGTCCCAGAGAAGAGCAGCATTCAGAATGAAAACATCTTATCCTGGTTTGCTGCAGGAAGCACAGGCATATGGACTTGGTAAAATGGACATCAGTTCACCCTAAGTAGATGGAAGCTGCCCCTGGAACAGCTTAGAGGATTCACACCTCTTTGTAATGATCAACAGCTGGGAACTATCCCGAGCCATGGTCTTGTAATTATAGTCCCTCATTAGTATTGTGTTGTCATGCAGACAGCAGCCACAGCATTCCTTTCTTGAGCCAAGCGGAGCTGACTCACATGCCTGCATTGTCTCTTTTATTTCACACATTCAAACAGGATCTGTTTGGCAAAGCATTACTGTACTTGACAAAACACACCTGTCGGCTTTGGACTTTTGCACCTCCTCTGTTCTGTCCCCTCCTTGTTCGCATGCTGTACTTCAGCAAAGGTAGATCTGGGTGACTTTTCTCATTGACACTGATTGGCCTGTGAAGTCTTGCAGAGGCTTCGGTCTCTGTCCATACTGTGTTTATGGATAAAATGGATAGATTTGTTACTTTCTGACAATCATGGGCAGCGTCTAGGGCTGGCCCAGGGCATGTAGCTACCTAAGGCAAAGGATAAAATGGTACCTCAGAACCCATTTCATGCTTAGAAGCCGACTGAAGCAATATTTTAATATTTGGATGCTTGTGAGCACTCTCCGCCATAGCTGAAACAATAATGTAATGTAGAGGGCCCAAATCAGTCTCATGTGTTCTCTGTTTTATGAGAATGAACAAGGTGGGGCCCCAGAAAGAACAACTGGGCAAATTGTTGCCTGAGATCATTTGCTTCCTTTTGCCTAATGGTAGGGCTAACCTTAGCACCGTTTCTCCCTCTGCCTCCACTGTCACTATTACATTTGAAAATGCTTAGTTCCAGAAAAGGAGAAACTATAGCTCCAGTCGGGAGATGAAACTGGCATGTATATTTGGATTCATCTGGAACAAGATATAGATCCTTGTTCCCATTAGATCAGTCCTTGAATTCTGATGGGGGAAAGATAGAGAAGACCTTCATGAAACTCTCCAGGCCCACCTCCCATTTTAACCACACTCTCCTTTACAGCCAGAGCTAGTCAAAGGCATGTTGCTGCCTGAAGCAATGGGCAAGATGGTTCCTCCCTCTATTCTGTGCATAGTAGCAGAGAATACAGGCAAGTGAGCCGTACTTCATTACTGGCAATGGGATAGGATCCTCCATTACAGCCAAGGGGAGCAGGCTAATACTTGTAGGACTGACTGTATGACAAGCAATTGTGTCTTGCAAGAGAGAAGAATGGCAAGAGGATGAGTTTCATCTTCCGTCACTATTCGTTTATTTGCAGCCCGCTCTTCAGTTCTGATGTATTCACATGACTCCCCTACACAACACACTTTATACTTTGCCAATGCCCTGTTCCTTTGCCACAGAAGCCCCCAAACTGCCCTGATCCTTTCACACTCAATCATGCTGTCTTCGGCTCCCCAACTCCCAATGCATTCCACATGTATTTTGACCCTTAATATAGATATGAAAACCTGTTTTTTCTTTAAAAAGAAAATAGCTAAATATAGATGAAACCTTTTAAAAAGTGCTGTGTAATGAAATGCAAAGATGCATCAAACATTATGCCCAGCTGGGTCCTTATTCTATTCTGGTTGTTAGAGTGTCCATCATTGTTCAGCTCAGGTGAGCTAGAAACCCAGTTGAACTCTCTTCCTGTTCAGGCTGAGGGCCTTCTTCCAGAAGAATAGTCTGCAAACAGCACTTCAGTAGCAGCGCTTCTGAGGAATCCACTCCCTGTTTTGTTCTCTAGAGGAAAATAGCTGAGCCTGAAAGGGCTGCAGACACTTCTGCTGCTGCATGATGATGGTGGGAAGAGAGATTTTGGGAGCACCCCAGAAATCTCTTGGAATGGACTGGCTGAAAACTGGACTGCCAGAATTCATCAAAGACTCCCATAAAAATACTCTGCTGAGCCTTCCTGTGGGAGATGATACTGCAGCAAAAGCGTAAAATAATCCATACCACTTTGAGAGGAAGTCCAGAATGGGAAGGCAGGGAAGGAAAGAGGGAGGGAGGGAAGAGAGGCAGTGGTTTTGGCAGGGAGTTGAGAGAAAGAGCCTGGGGTGAGGAGGTGGTACCCCGTGACCCTTCTCTCTGTCACAAATTCATAATAAAACCTAGACTAGCCAATCTCCAAATCCCTGGAGTCTCAGAGCTAAAAATAACCCCCCTGTCCATGGCTCTCTCCCCAGCCGAGACTACATCATAAGACCCTGCTATTTACAGGGCTAGGAGTTGCTTTATATAGCATTGAGAGTAGGATAAAATCCATGAGTATATTAGTGAGGATGACAGGAGGACAAGAGGCTTTCGAAACACACCAAGGACAACAAACAGTGGCCGTGTCTATGTAATGTTTTGTCCACAGTGAGCAAAGTCATCATTCCTGCCTAGTTCAGCCAGAAGGACTGTTTTGCTACCATGAAGAATGTACTGTACAATGTGTGTGTGTGTGTGTGTGTGTGTGTGTTTTGAGAAGATGCTTCCTGAATCTTGCTGCTGTCTTAATGGTCTCTCACAGGCCACCAGAACAAATTTAATGTGGATTAAACCAATGGCTTAAAGACAGTGCTTAAATGACAGTGGGTGTCTGAGCTCAAGCTTGGATGCAACCACATCTTTTGAGGATGAATCCCTGTCACTTTAGCTCAAATGCATGATGGTAGATGGAGTGAGGGAAAAGGCAATCTGCATATGTTCAGAGGAACTGTTCTCTCCAGTTGCCCTAGAAATGCGGAACACTATAGGTTCACTAATGTTCATGCAGTAAATGCAGAACTTCCTGGTGAAATTCATGACGGGGGTTAATTAAGCTTAAGAAACTTAGTTATGAGTTGTTCCTTAAGTGATCATTTCTGGACTACATACGTCTTGGAATGCATTCTACTACTGTATATCTCTTTATAATAAGACATAGAATTATAGTATTGTTCTCTAATGTTATTTCATAATTGCTTCTTGTAATTATGGAATTTGCCACCAGATGCAGAATCTACTAAATTCTAGGAAGCTTAGTGTCACTGTTTTTCTTCCTCGGCTTTTTAAAGCACAATTCCAAGCTGCTGCAGTTTTAAAGATAAACTTGAAAGTGTTTGTTCATTGCCTTGGGCAATCTCAGAAGCCCAAAGTGGCCAGAGTAAGATTTCCTGCGGATATATATAGAGTCTTCAATGCCTAGCTTAGCTTTTTACACCTTCTCATGAGCAGCAGAAACAGAATAAATTATGTAAAATAAGAAATACGTGCAGATATGTACCACTTATATAATTCAGCTTTTCCTGGTACAGAATTTGCATATGGAAACCCAATTGCTTGTACAGAACTGTGGGCTTATCACTGTCACTTTTCTTGGAGGTTAATGGTTTTAAACACCGAGTTCAGTGTAACACAGCAGCTAAGAATATGAAAAGCCTAAATCTCACCTTAGCCATGTATTTGCATAGTGACCCTTATGCACATCATTGTCACTGAACCTCAATGACCATGTGCAATAGGAGGATAACAACTGTGGGGTTGTTCTAAAGATGAGGGTTCTTAGTGAAGTTCTTGGAGTAAAGTCTTTGGCATGGTATTCTCAAGATGTGTCCTATATTAATGTCATTGTCTAGAATAACAGTAGGCTAGGAATGATGGTTGTTGTAGCCCAACATGTCTGGTGAGTGTACATTTGGGGAAAGCGGCATTAGATGATTAGACCTACTGCTGTGGTCTGGAAGAATTATTGTCGATGTTGCTATTTGCACTGGTGCCTATAGGGAACCCCACCCCATTCCAAAAATCAAACACCAGCTTCAAATTTGAAGCTTTCTTTTTTATTTAAAAATAAACTGCCTATTAAATACAATGATATAGTATGGGTTGGCCTAACTTGGTATGAAAATACAGATCTATGTAATCTGTCAGAAGCAGAAAAGTTTGGGCTACCTGGGTCTGTAAAAACCTGGTCAGGTTGTTTATAGTTCTCCTGGGACATGGAGGAAGAAACAACAGAAACAGGAGGTTATTTAGGTAACGCTTCTTTGTGCAATGAATGGTTTAGAAGCTCAGATACCCAAGGAGCTGTCGCTTTTAGATTAGGAATATTGACTTCTTCTAACCTAAATATCTAAGTACTGGTTTGGTCAACATTTCTCCCTTGAATTGCAGGGGTCAGAGCGGCTTTGGTTATAGGTGGATAAAATAAATATTTTTAAAAATAAATATTCAATGAATACTGTGCTGCTGTTCGTCTTCAGGAAGTGGCCTAAGCAAGGTGGGTCATGGATATACCGAGGCCTCTGTTGGTGGTGGTGCTGTGGTCCTGAGTCTGATGACAAGCGGCCTGGCCGGCTTCTTCTCCTGGCATGGCAGCGCCACATGTCAGTCGGGGGGGATGCTGGGGCATGCTAGGAGGCTGACATGGGTCAGGGGAGGTCTCTCTTTCTCTCTCTGTGTTAATCAGCTGTTTATGCTTTGTAGCTATGATTTGGGGGCCAGAAGCATTATAAACAGATTTTGAACTACATGGGGTTCCAGTACCCCTAACCCCAGTTTTGTTGAAGAGAGAAGTGTATATGATGACGACACATAGTTTGTGGGCATGAACAGAATGCCTGCCAGCAGGGACACTAAATGAAATGTTGCAGCTAATTTACATGGCATAGTTAGTAGATGAAGCATCGTGTCAAAACAAAGACCCAGGGTCAATGTAGGTTTAAATGTAACTCCAGTTGAAGAAGTTCCACATTAGTCCTTTATACACTGTACCAACCAGAATTTATGCAATTTCTTTTACTTGTAGAAGCTAAGTAGGGTCAGGCCTGGTTATTACTTGGATGGCAGAGCACCAGGGAATACTACCAAGGATCACGAGGTAGAATTCAGAACAAGTCCTGTCTAAGATTTAGACAGCTGCTCCCAGTTAGTGATAACAAGACTGGGCTATATGAACCCATGGTCTGATTCAGTATGAGGCAGCTTCTTATGTTCCCTTTTGGACCTCCTATCTGACGGCTTCCCTTTCTCCCTCTGTGTGTGTCACTCTGTTTCTCTCTCCCATTTTTTCAACCATGAGAGTTAGAAACTTGGAGAGAATCTGAGGAAGCTAAAATCTGTCCACAGCATCTGGTTTTGCATGCATGTCATTTGTAAACAGTAAAGAGCATATGATGATCCAAAGAATTGTGGTGGCAACAATAAGGGGCCCCGGGAAATGGGTTTCCTTTGCGCACATGTAATCATTTTGTTTTTTATTGTGGCTGGTTGGGTGGCCCATGAACAATGGGTAAGAGAGCCAAATGTGGTTTGCTGCAGTTTCCCATTCATACTCAAAAAAATCTGCAGCCTTTGCAGTGCCCATAGAACTATATTACTGTTTTTATGTAATATTAGAATTGTATTAGAATTATATTACAAAGAATGTGGAAACTTACTCTTTCTTGCAGAAATCCCAGAATCCCCAGTTACACTGGCTGCGCAATTTTGGGAACTGAATTCACCAAAAATAACTTTTAAAGGCTTTACTCTTCTCCATATCTTGCAAATATGGTTGTCACTCTTCTTTAGTCCCCAGTGACCCATTAGAGTGATTTACCCTTTAAGCATCTTGGGAGCTTCCAAGGACTTTGAAGAGCCTTGCAATGAATAAAAGCCTCCCCCTCCCATCTTTTCTTGGATTTATGCCTACATTAACAAGCTTCCCCCCTTTGCCTCACTCTTTCATTCATGCTGCCTGTTGCACAGAGGGTGTTTGTATTCAGGACCCTGCAGGCCAAGGAAGAAATGACAAACGTCACCACTCCCTACGGAAATGCAACCAGATGATCCTGTCAAGGCCAAAATAGGGCATTGCTTACTAGTCTCAATGCATCCCAAAGAATCCGTTTGCCCTTCCCGCTTGAACTCTGAGGTTAATCCATTCTTCTGTTCCCCCCAGTACTTCTGTACAATTTCTCATCATTGTATTTGGTGCCAATTTCTTTCTGAGAGAAGGTAGAAAGAATTTCAGTGTTATAAAGATTCATATACGTACTGTATTCAGGACAGTTTTGTTTGGCTGTGATGGCTCAATAGCATCTCCTTGTTCAGAAGCAGTATGCCACTAGGTATTGGTTACTTTAGGGCAACAGTGGAGTGTATTTGTCTTTGAGTTACTTAAGGAGTTCCCAAAAGCATCGTTTGCTGCTACGGAAAAGACTAGCTGACCCAGATTGTATGTTATATCCTGTCGAGTTGGAACTGACTCATAGGAGGGATTTGAACCAAGGGCCAATGCTTCTAAATTCATGCTATCGGTCCCTGTGCCTCACATTGTCCTTTACAATCATTTCCTTTATATCCTTATAACAGTCTTAGTGGCTAAATTCCTCTTGTGTAGTTACAACAGGGTAACAGAAGTCACATAACTTTTGGAGGTGAATTGCTTCAAATTTATCATTATAAACATTATCTACTGCATACAGTGGTGCCCTGCTTGATGATTACCCCGCTCCACGATGAATCCGCTTTACGATGAGGTTTTCGCGATTGCTATTGCGATTGAAAAACGATGTTTAAATGGGGAAAATCCACTTTACGATGATCGGTTCCCTGCTTCGGGAACTGATTCTTCACTAAACAACAATTTTAAAACAGCTGATCGGCGGCTCTCAAAATGGCTCCCCGCTGTGTTTAGGACGGATTCCTCGCTTAACAGTCACCGGAAAATGGCCGCCCTATGGAGGATCTTCACTGCACGATGAGGTATTTTGCCCATTGGAATGCATTGAACCGGTTTTCAATTCATTTCAATGGGTTTTTTACTTTCGCTTGACGATGATTTTGTTCTTCAGCAATTTTGCTGGAACGGATTATTGTCGTCAAGCGAGGCACCACTGTATTGTGTGACTCAGCACACAACAGATAATGTTTACAGTGGTTTGTTAACTTGAGGCAATTTCACCTCCAGAAATTAAAAGAGTTGTATTACGCCAGCATAATCTACACAAGAGGATTTTGGACAATAAATCAGTTTTTCCCGCTTTACAGATGGAAAACCAAGAGGAAAGCAACTTGTATAACACAACCCACCAAATCCATGCATAGCTGACTCATGATCAGGGTAGATATACTCATCAAGTTTTTGGAAGGTATAAACTGCCCTTGAATCCCTGTGAAGTGAGATTTGAACCTCTGTGTTCATCTTTAGCTCTTTCATTGAACCTCACAGACCAGCATGCTGTCTGCTATAGTAGCCACAATGTCAACTCAAAATGAAACAAAACAAAACAAAAAACCCTCTAGTGATTCTGTCAGCAAATTTTCAACAGGAACACACTAGGAGAAAGAGGAAATTATTTTGCTCTTATTAGTAATAGCCAGATAACAAATTCCAGTCAGCAAGTTGAAACTGTGTAAGTCTTTCCTGGACTCTTATGGCAGCTAAAATATGAGTACATATTATTGAGGCATGTTTTCATGGATGCCATACCATTTAATCAGATGCAGGACAGGCAGGTAAACATCCAAGGCATTACAGGTATGGACCAGCAGTACATACACCAGAGTGCTGAAATGGGGATTTGGGCTCATGAGATTCTAATTCAGAGCTATGGCCTGCCAGACATTGATGAATGATCCATCAGTACTGGCCAGGCTGGCAGGAGCTGATGGGAACTGGAGCCTAGAACTTCTGGAGATCAAAGGTTCTCCTGTCCTAATTGTGGTAGAACCCAGTCATTTGAAACTGGAGTTGAGAACAGATTCAGAATTAAGCCACTGTGGTTTCGTACCATTGAATCAGAAGAAATGAGCCCTGGACTCACTCCTGCTCAGTCATAAAACTCACTAGATTAGCCTGGGCCAATAATGTCCTTCCACAAAAGGACCTACTTTACATGGCTGCTGTGAAAGCAAGGGGAGAATTATGCACCTCACTCCATTCTTAAATAAGAGTTTTGACATAATATGCAGGAGGAAGCAATGGTCCAAGACTATATGGTAGTTGGGCTTTACTACATTTAATTATTAAATAAAATATACTGTGAGTATCTCCAAACCAGCTAGGGGGTGCTTTCTCCTCCAATCCCAAATTTGCAAATTATTTTAACATAATTATTTTAACATAATTCATAAATTTAACACCTATACCCTCTGTTTTAGTGTGGGTGCTACTGTATGCATGTGAATTACGCTGCCATACCAGTATGCCATTGTGTAGGTTTCCTTTCCTGGAAAAATGCCTGAGGATGCTATTGGGTTATAGATGACCTTTTTGTTAACTCAGACATCCAAGATAATTTTATGCCCTTCTTCCCTTGCGAATAGGTGACGCAATGGTTCTCCAGCTTCTCTCTGTGTGTAAAATTGTTTGTGCACAGGATGAACAAAGGAATTCGGAGGAAATCCCCAGGCCAACTTTATTCATTCCTTGCCCTCCATATGCCGTTTCCCCGAAAATAAGACAGGGTCTTATATTAATTTTTGCTCCAAAAATGCATTGGGGCTTATTTTCAGGGATGTTTTATTTTGTTTTCATGTACAACAATCTACATTTATTCAAATACAGTCATGTCATCTTCTGGTTGCTGCACAATGGTGGAGGGCAGGGTTTCACTTAACTAGGGCTTATTTTTTTGGGATAGGGCTTATATTACGAGCATCTTGAAAAATCCTACTAGGGTTTATTTTCAGGTTAGGTCTTATTTTTGGGGAAACAGGGTACTTGCATTTAAGCACAGTCTTTGGTGTGTGAGCAGTGAGAGCCAGAAGATTTAGCAGGCTTTGGGGAGTCTGGTGCCCATTTGATGTTCTTGGAACCCAAGTGGCAGGCCAGCAGGCCTGTTGGGAGGTCTTCCGAGGGTAAGGGGGGTTGCGTTTACTCCAACTATGAATGTGCATGAGCCTGTTCTCCATTGGTTGATGCCATGGGAAAGAAAGAAACAGCAACAGGTATCTTCCCCCTTTAGCCTTTTGAACAGACTGTAGCGCACAAGGAGCAGTTCTGTGCAGGAATACAGAGCTGTCATTTGGAGGACATGCCATCCCAGTGAGGCAATCTTTGTACCCAGCAGCCCGAGTGTGAGACCATCCGTCACGCGGAGAAGGGGGAATGGTACGCTGTCTTCTTTTCTGCTCCGGTCTGCAGGGAGAAGATGGGTACATCTTGACCTCTTTGCCTCTCACCCAATCTGAGATAAATAGAAAAAATAGTAAACAAAATGAAAATGAAGGCGGGCAGGAGAAGGCAGACAGCACTGTCTCTGACCCTCACCGCAGTCATGCAGTGGTCAGCAGGACCAATCGCCAGCTGCTCAACTAACCCTCTGGGTATCTGCTCGTGTTACATAATGGCTGTTCAGTGCTTATGGCCAGCTGCCCAGATGGCTAATGAAATCTCATCAGGGGAATTTATCAGCAGGTTTGTTAATTTTCCCGGGGAATAAATCCTGACACATCTTTCCAATTCAGGTCGTAACATAAAGACATTTTGTGTGAGGAGTGGCATGTACTGACACACACAGTACCAATCGGTCCCAGTCTTCCTTTGTCTGGAGGCCTCCCCCTTTCTGTGGGCTGGCTTCCTGGTACATTCCCCCAGATCTGCCCTGAAAGAGACAGGAAAGAAGAGGAGGCTCATTGCAGTGGCCATGAACAGCACTGTGCAGTCTAGCACAATATTAGCCAATTATGGAATAAGACTGGGAATTATTTTCAGGAGCCACGATTTAGGCCAGTTGGAAGCTATGCCTTCTGAGCTGAATCCAAGACTCAAAATCTTGGATTCTGGTGGAAGGAAGACAGTCAGGTTGGCTTTGATTATTCAAATGGGAAAGAAGTGCACTCTTTACATGCTGAGAGGCAGTCTTTTTCATTACAGTGGCGCCTCGACTTACAAACTTAATTGGTTCCAGAACTCCAGTTGTAACTCTAAATGGTCGTAAGTCAAAGCACCATTTCCCATAGGAATGCATTGAAACGCAATTAATCCCTTCTGGCCGAAGGTGGGGGGGGGGAGAAAAGCAAGTGAAGCATGCAAGACCCATCGGAAATGCAAAGAAAGCAAAGCAAAAAGCAAGCGAAGCGTGCAAGACCCATCGGAAATGGGGGGAACCCAAATGCAACCAAATCCTGCAAGGCCCATCGGAAATGCGGGGGGGGGGGACTCAAAAGCAACCAAAACCCACAAGACCCATTGGAAATGGGGGAACCAAAAAGCAACCAACCGCCCAAGACCCATCAGAAATGGGGGGAAAAACACAACAAACAAACAACTCCCCAAAGACCCATTGGAAATGGGGGGGACTCCAAAAAGCAAGCAAACCCCCCAAGACCCATTAGAAATGAAAAACAAAAACAAAAAAACACACAACCCCCCAAGACCCATCACAGCAACGGAAACATAATCTCCCCATCCCCAGACCACACTGCAAAACCCAACCAGAATAGTTTTTAAAAAGCAGAAGGCGGCACCTTACCTTACCAGGCAGTCCGAAGCCTCCTCCGATCGCACTCACTCTAACCGTTGGGATAAAAGAGCTACAAAGAAGGAGCCTCTTCACCTACCAACGGTTAGCAATTTGAATTTCCTGCCGCTTTTTCCTGCTTTTTCTGTTCATAACTGGAAGTTCCGGCCACAAGTCGAAGCAAAATTTTGCAGCTGGAGCTGGTCGTAACTCGAAATGGTCATAAAATCAGGACGTTTGTAAGTTGAGGCACCACTGTATTTTAAGCTGAGCCCCGGCATTCGTAGTGGTTCTAGGTGGTTGTTCTATCTCAAATAAAGCTGTGCTGAGTAAAACCTAGCAGTGTTTGTTTTTTCCTGTCACAGTGGAACAGTTTCAACTGGGGGTTAGGAGAGCTACAACATTCCCTCTAATTTTCATCCCTGCTATGCAGGAGCCTCACCTGTTTCTGTGGCGGAGGGGTTTTTCATCCGAAACCCAGAAGTAAACAGGCATCAACATCGGGTACTGCTGCACACCGCCGATGGAGCTCTGCGCATGTGTGCACACATACACCTTAGAAGAAATTTAAGATGGCTATCTAGAAAACTTCAACTGTTACTTTTAAAAAGTAATTAGTTGCAATTGCAGGTCAGATCTGTTGGAAAAATTAGGTACCATTAAAGTTATGTTCAGAAGTAATGTTACTTTTTTGTTATTTAACTGCAATTAGTTATTTTTAATTGATTAAAAGACCATTGGAATACTCTGAGGAACTAACCCGTGGTTACAAAACACATAGTAGCCCCCATCACTATAAAAGTAATTAAAGCAGTTAAGTTAAACTGAAAAAGGAGTAAATTTATCTCTAGTTACGACACAACTGTAATGTTAACAATATACTACATATTGCTATGGCAAAAAGGAACAAATTACAAATAAATAATTACTTTTGTGTTTTACAAAGAGAAATCAACGCAAGATGGGCAACATCCAGTCCCCTTAATGATTCTTTGTCTTTGAGAGTCTATCCAATCCAAACTGAGTTTGAATAAAGAATGCCTTCAAAGAGATGACTGTCCTTTGTAGCTAGGTGCTGAGCTGCTTTTTGGGGATATGGTGGCATATACAGACCATAAATTAAACAAGATAAGTTTAAAATAATAGCTGTGGCGGAGTGGCAGGGTGGCTGTTGGGGTAATTAGACAGAGCAATTTTTAATCACCACATGGTGACATCTTTAGGAAAAAATAACACCATTCTCTTGGCAGTATGTTTAGCAGAAAATGTAGTAAGTTTCAATTTCAGAACTGAATATGGAATAGAATACTGGGGTTGCGGTATGTTTTTTAAAAAATCAAGTTTCGAGTCATTTTTCTTTCATGGATAGTACCAAGACTGATGATGCCTAGTGTGTTATTCAGTGAAACCACTGGAGAGGACTAAACCAACCTTTCAGCTCTCTAGTGGTTAGACTTCAGTGCTTTTATTGCACCTGTGTAAGAAAACACACACACAAAAAGACAGTCTTGTGGCACATTTAAAGACTCGGAGGTTTATTGTAGCACTCTGATTCATTTTCACTTGTTTCTCCTGCATGCACTGTCTTTTGTTGCAACAATTTTCAAGGAGGTAGAAGTGTGTTATTCTTCCTTCTCATTTATTTGTTTACTTGCTCGTTTGTTTGTTTGGCGTTTATACCGCCAATCTAGATGAGTGTACTCTGGGCGGTTTACAGTCCAAAAAAGCAATAAAATTAAAAACATCAATTAAAAAAAACTAAAACAAGCAAACATAATCCAAGATGGAAAAACCAGGGGAAGAAATTAAGTAATGTCAGGTGGGAAGGCCTGCCTGAAGAGCCAGGTCTTCAGTTTATTCTTAAAAACTCCCAGCAAGGGAGCTAGGCAGATCTCAGGGGGGAAGATGATCCAAAGGCAAGGGGCCATCGCTGAGAAGGCCCAGTTTCTAGTTGTCTTATATTATCTGTGGCAGCAGACTTGAGTTGTGTTTTTGTTTTGTTTTGTTTTTAATAGAGCCTGAAACAGACTCACACAACTTCTCTTCACAAATTCCCTCTGCTGATTCCCCATAGGTAGCAGAAATAGGCAATTTTGCAAAATCTGTGTACTTTATAAGTTGCAAAATAACACACCGCTTTTCTTGGGGAAGAATTTGTGATCCCTCAGCTCAGAATTACTTTTTTTTAGCAGAGGAGAATGTACTCAGCCAAGCACAACTATAGGACTCCTCCTCGTCTGTCTCTTATTATGTTGGTTAAAACCAAGAAAATAATCTGAAACATCCTGGTTGTGGGAAGTGAAGGGTTTGTCCTGTTTTTCTTAGTTTTGAAATAAAAAACTCAAGGGAGGTTCTCATGATAAGATGGCTTTGCAAAACCAAACCACCAGCTCCAGACCTTAGACTTGGAGGGACTAGTATCAGAGTACAGTAATCAAAATCATTGTGAGCAAGTTCTTCTCAACATTCATTTGCTGCTGTTTTAATTGTTTAGCACTTTCTGTGGGAATACGAGGCTAAGCAACTGGCTGGTCTAGCCTGTTAGTAATGGCTTCCAGCTATGATATAGTTTCAATTTTTCTAGAATTTCTTTTTTAAAAAAAACAACCCTAGCATTAAGAGGTAGGCAATAGACCCAACTTAATATTTTTAGATTGCAATTCTGTGTATGCTTTTTAGACCTATCCTAGATAGAAACCTTATGCCAGGTCAAATAATAACATTTGAAGTTTTCCCGCCTGTTCATTCATTTTAGTGAAAACATTTTATACAACTTCATTTTAAAAATCCCAAGAAAATTTATAATACAAACAAGATAACAATTAAACCAATTGCTAAACTAAAAAAAAAAGCAATGATAAAAAGATTTCAGTAAAAACATGAAAGCTTCCTCTTTTTTTTCCTTCTGTCTCTTCCGGAAGACGTCATGGTTATCTTGTCTCTGGATGTGGCAACTTCAAAGAATGATGTTGCATTCTGTTCATGTTAGTCTCCAAGATTTGTCAGCTAAAAATATATCCTTCTAGTGCTTTGCCCATTTATATCACCTTGAATGATCAGCTGTAGCAATCTGTAGTTTTCATTTCTCATTACATGACTGACAATCTTTATGATTTCTTGATCTTTCTCCACAATTGTTTCGAGGGCCAAAATTCTTGCACCCAGGATTGTCTTTTCCACAGGTCTGAGGCTTATCAGATCTACTTGTTTTTTACAAGAACTCTCAGATCCACCTAACAGGGCCAGGTTCCTCCCTATGCTGGAGGTACTGCATGACGGCACACTAGTGCCTTCTTACTAGTGTTAGCTCTTTAGGAAGTTGTGGTGGTGTGTGTGTGGAGAATTCTCTCTGTTTCTCCTCCTTGCTTAGTCCATTCTTCTTGTTCCATGTTATATTTGGAATTAAATTTTCAATCAGTTCTTTGATCCAGTGCCTCCTCACTTTTGCTGCCTCTATCCTCTTAGTATGGCTGCTGAGAATGATGTGTGTGCTGGCTGATGGACTTGTGTTAGTGCAAGCCCTGCCTGAATTTAGTGGCTTGATCTTGTAGAAGCATAGAATTTTGCAGCTGCAGATGTAGTCCCAAAGGTCCAAACCTTGACTAAGCAGTTAAAAGATACGGTAGCTGTTGCACAAATCTTCTGGGTGGCTTCTTAAAAAATGGAAGCTGAATACCTTGGTCCCAAAAGAGAGGCACTGCCTTGTCTTCTCCCTGTTTTTCCACAGTTGGCCACAGCATTCAACACTTGTTGCTATTTAGCAGAAGTTTCCCCTGAAGCAACAGGCGAGGCTGTTCACTGGAAGATGGAGACAATTAAAATTTTTAGTGTTTGTTTGGTTTCCTTGGTAATGACACTGCCTAGTTCAGCAATCACATTTTCCTTATACCAGTCTGACTGGACATTGCATCAACAACGACTAGAGCATCTGATGCTGGCTACTCCCTCTTCCTCTTCCTTACTTTGATCATTGGTTATAATAATGTTTTAATAACTGCAGAGCTAGAAGAGACCATGTGGACCATCAAGTCCAGCCCCACTCAAGGAGGTCTAGTGGGGCAATTGAACTTCCAACCTCTGGCTTCCCAGCCAGAGACCTAAGCCCACTGAGCTATAGATCCTTCAAAAGGTGGGGAAGAGGCCACTCCTACCTTCTTTCTGTTCAGAAGATGTTGTCCTTGTTATGCTTGTTGATGGAATTTGGTAATTTCCCTCTTATGCTCCCTTGTACTTTTGCATTATGGGAAGAACTAATGCTTTTCAATGTAGTCAGGAACCTTGTTATCTGTGTGCATGTTCAAGGGTGACTCTTTGTATGTGTCTGGGAACTGTGTGGGTGGATTTAGATACTGAAACTCTTGCATTAAAGACATTGGGAACAAGCAAATGTGGCAGTCTTTCCACTTTATCCAGAAGATAATCCAAGAGCTTTTCTTTTTCCAAGGGAGTTCCCTGTGATTTTATTCTGGTCAGTTTCCATCACCCATAGAGGTGGCAATGAAGTTATCAGATGTGACGTAAGAGTGAAGTACTTTTTGATGCAGCTTCTGTCAAGTGCAATTAGCTGAGAAGGCATCTGATCATGTAGTTTCATGCATCTTCACAAGCCAGGCAGAAGCTGAGCTGCAGGTTCCAGGCAGAACCCTTTAGATGATTTTAGCAACTTTGCAAATTCATTAAGGGACACTTTGCTAGATCTGAGCTGAGATAAAAAAAAACTTGCAGAGATTTGGAGTGGCAACCTTTCATTTAACTTTTAAGTATAGCATGATTAAGGTGCTTATTTGTCTTGTTTTGTTTTGCTTTGAGGAGACATGTGCAAATATCTAAATGCAAATATTAAAATGACCACGTCCGTTGTTTGTTTTCATTTCACGAGTTGATCAGCAGAAGCAGAACATGGAGGATTTCTTACTATGGGAGAGGAAGTTGAATCTCTCTGTTTCAGATTGAATAGAAGAACAGTAGATGTGAACGATGAAAATAGCAAGGCTGGGGACACTGGATATGAGTTCCAATCTACTAATGCATAGGATAGCTCAGTCTACAGTGCTCCTCTGCTTGACTGCTTTTCATGTTACTTGCTCAAGAGTGCATGAAATTCTGAGACAGGTGGTATAACAAACAGCCATCTAGACAAGCTGCCAGTTGTCATTTGAAAACTTATAAAGAGGGAGCTCAGAAGGATAGCAGAAGAGCCTGACACTTCTCGGGTTTGTATAATCTGTCTTGCCCCACCATTCTATAGTCAAGGCTTCTCAGCATGCTGCCTAGAGATGACTTTGGGAGGTGGGTGGGTTTAGTTCCAAAAAGTTACTTTTTCCAAACTCTTGTTATCGTTTGCGACTAGTATTGCTCCAATAGCCAGTGGTTGGGCTGGATACAAAGAATAGTGCCCCCCATCCCCAATGTCCAAGGAATGCTGTTTTTGATCTCTATCATCATCACATTTTCACCTCCGTTAAATTGGTTTTGGAGGGTTTCTTTTCAGAAACATGCTGATCAGAAAGGGACAATAGGGCAGGATAAATTCTTTAGTAAGCCATGATGAATAAAATTTCTTATCAAGCCATTTTCAACTTGTTCTCTAAAATACCACTCTCTGTACATGCTCTGGGAGTTTAGCCCTTTTGAAAGAGAATAGGGAGTATGCTGTCTGTTATGTCTTCTGTTTTACGACTCATCTCCTTTTCTCTGGTTCCTTTTGCAGCTGACATGGAAAATGGGCAGCGGGGACTAGATACGGAACAGCTGCAGCAACAGCAGCTCAAACTCCGCGAGAGGCAGAGGTTCTTTGAGGAGGTTTTCCAGCATGACGTAGACTTCTTCTTCCCAGTGTCCCATCTACAGATAGAACACAGGAGACGTAAGTGCCAATAAAGCTACTGTAGGCAGTGCATCAGATCATGAGAAAAGTCTGTCCCAACTACATGAGAAATCTCCACATTATTTACATATGACTAGGTTTTAGTGGGGAAGCTAATTGGTTAGGAAAGATGCAAGAATCCAGTTTTACAATGGTAGGTGTAAGTGTTTTTTCAAGTAGACTTAGGTAATGAATATTCATCATGCTGTGTGTGTTTCCCAGCTCCCTTAGGCAGCATTTCCTCTATGGAAGTGAATGTGGATATGTTGGAACAGATGGACATGATGGACCTCTCTGACCAAGACACTGTGGATGTGTTCCTTGGTTGCGGGACAGAGGACAACAACAATGTAGCCACTCTTTTGCCAGGTATGTGAGATTCTCCCTATTTTGAGAAAGCTGCACTTTAGATTACAACTCCCAGAATCCTGCAATCTGCATGGCCAGTAGCATCCGAGAGTAAATTGTCTGTGTCCTTTTGGGGATTAGAATATAGCTTTTCTGAGCTTTTCCATTATAGAGAAGAGAAGCTAGAAATCCAGTCTAGAGTTTGAAGCAGGTGAAGTGGGCTAACATAACTCTATCACAGACACTTATTTAATTGTTGCTTTTATACCTTGCTTTCTTGCTCCCTGCTTTATTGTTGCAACAGATCTATGAGATAGGTCAGGCTAAGAGACTGTGACTGGCCCATGACTCAGTGAGTTTCATGGCCAAATGGGGATTTGGCCCCACATCCCCTGGTGGTAGTCTTATATTCTTACCACTACAACCACACTGGCTCTCAGATATCAACTGGGGCGCAACAATGGAACACAGAGATTTGTGTTCCTGTGATTTCAGGACCACTTGTGGTGTGAAAGTGGGGACATCTGCTATTTTGAGAGGTCATGAATATAGGGGGTGTTGCAGGGAGAGGCAGGTTATGTGATGTATCATGGAGCTACTGAATAGGGCCTTGGGACCTGACATAGGTTCAAATCCCCATTCAGCTATGAAACTAACATTGTCACAATCAGGTAACTCATATTGTCTCAGGCAGACCTCCGTAATGGGGTTGTTATGCTATTAAAACGCTAGGAAGGGAAGCATATTCACCACATTGTGCTCATTGGAAGAAAGTTGAAATATAAATGTAAAAATAAAACAATACTAATAAATTGACCAGATATTCTACCTGCATACAGATTTTTATTCCTGCAACATTGAGGGCTAAAAAGTGTACAGTATCTTCGGTTTATTACTGGAATATTGAATGGAGCAGATTTGGAAGGACAGACAGTCCTAGTTATAGGATTTATGGAGTTAATTCAGGCACCTAGAAACAGTTTGGGGCATTAGTCCTTCATACACTTGTATAACAGACAAAAAATAAAACCTTTCAGATCTTTCATACTTATTTGGGAAATAATGCTCGCTTGTATCTGCGTATTTTTACCTGCGTGAATGATGCATTTTACTTTGTGGTAAACAACGAAAACTCTCTTTTACTACGTATCAAGAAATTACAGCAATATCTGGCTCTAATGAAGACAGTCCATTTCCAGGCAAGCACCTTTGAAGTGAGATTACTGTCACCTCAGTGGAATGTGTAATTTTGGAATCAGCATCATTATTTGTATCTAGAGATGGGAGCTTCATATTTGTCTCCCAGGGGAGATGAATCTGAAGCTCACCACCACAGGCAGCCAGTCCGGTTGGACCCTCCTCCTCACGGAAGTAGCCTGGCTGACCAATTAGTAGCTGAGTAGGGAGGATTGTCATCCTGGCCCCTCACTGGATTAGTTAGCAGCGCAGGGAGGCAGAGGAGTGTCAGCCAGGCTACTTCCATGGTTGGCATGGTGCAAAGGATGATGGCTGTATATGCCACACCAGAAGCAGTAGGTGAACTCCCAGTTTTGTGGGGAGGGTCTAACCAGACTGGACACCTCTGGTGGGAGATCAATACAAAGCTGTAATTTTATTTCCAAGACATACTATCAAATGGCCAACAGAGAAGACTGTTACAACCTGTGTGCAAACTAACTAACTAACTAACTAACTAACTAACTAACTAACTAACTAACTAACTAACTAACTAACTAACTAACTAACTAACTAACTAACTAACTAACTAACTAACTAACTAACTAACTAACTAACTAACTAACTAACTAACTAAGTTTTGATTCCTAAATTCTTATCCCAAGCAGAAAAATCCAGAGGCTGGCTACATGGGCATTTAGCTTACTTTTGGGTCCACTGTAGAAACAGGTTGGTTCACTCTTGAAGATGGCAATCAGACATATTTGTTGAAATGAACCAGCTCATCTTATCCATACCTTTCTGAGCCCCCTATTTTTTTGTGTGGGTAGGATTGTGCTGCTCTGGTTTGGATAAGTACCATTGCTCTGAAACCGATCCCAAGTGAGACTTCCAGTTTGAATTTTCCAGTATATATATAATTCTTTCTTTGTCTCATGTTAAAAGACCAGTTCAGAAACTACCCACATTTGAATCCAGGGTGGTGGTTTCAGCTGCAAGCTGTTTCTTGACCAACCCTTTAAGAGAAGGCAAAGAAAAGATTTAAATTTTTTTATAACTGATGTAGTCCATCAGCACTAGTTCATACACAGTAAAAACAAAATCACTTCTGTCCCCTCTGAGGAGCAGAGGAAGTGATCAGTTTGCTAATATCCTGAAGTGGCTTGCTTATTATGCCACTTCATGATATTGCCAGGATAGATTTCCATGTGAATCAGAGGGCCTTTTTAGATCACTGTAACCAAGCTTCCAAAGCAGCCCACATTAGCTTGCTCCCTGCCGCTAATGTAGTTGCATTTCCAAACACCTCAAATCAATTTGTTTAAACCCCAAAAGCAGTCATTCAAAAGCCATCATATGATTGATGTTTGATGATTTAGGAAATTAGATTGTCATGGTTTGGCAGAATCACAGCATGCAAAATAAAGATACTACTCAAGATAAAATTTCTATTTATGATGCTATTGATAAAGATAACTGAAGAAGAGTTAAAGGACTAGCAAAATATGATTAATACATTTTGCAGTGGAGATAAGAAGTCAATAAGAGGAAATGGTTTAAATCTGAATAAGTTGTTAGGGTTGGGATTTCCCAATTTGAGGCTGTACTATATAGCCAATCAATTAAGACGTTTCCAGATATTATATTTCAGTCCAACAAATTAATTTGGTTGAAACTGGAAACACAAGAATTGCATTTGAACATTGTTAATTTTTTTTCCTATACAAGATTATAAAAAGATAGTAAAAATATAGAAAACACCTTCTTTAAAAACATGCTCTTAATTTGGAAAGAATATAAAAATATTTATTCCATCAGTTTTCTCCATAGCATCTGGTGACAGTGTTGGAGAAATTCCCAGGAAATCTAAAAAGATTGATTGAGAACTTACTAATAAAGAGACAAGTTATTAGAATAAAGTATTTGTTAGGGAAAATAAAGAAGAAATAAAAGAAGAGAAAGGTAAGATAAGATATCTTGGTATAATATTATTTAGCTAGAGGGGTTGACAAAAAATTGGGTAAAAATGGTAAATAGAGGGAATTTTAAATATATGAAGATATATAATAAAAGGAAAGAGAATGTGAAAACAAGATAGGGAAAGGGATAATAAGTAAGGTTTATAACATGATTGGAAGCAGAAGATTAGGAGTGCTGACTCAATTTGTTATGGAAATTTGATATGGGAGAAAAAAATAAGTACTAGTGCTTGGAAAAATATTTGGAACATTAGAATTCTGTACTCTATGTCAGTAAGGATAAAAGAACAGTTTTATAAGTTAGTTTGGAGATTGTACTGAACTCTAGTGAAATTAAGATGTGCTGGAGAGGGCGCCAGAAAGTAGATATGTATTTTCATATGTAGTGGGAATTGCTAGGAATTCGAAAAAAAGCATAACATTTCCAGTTAAATCCTCGGTATAGGGAAGTTCGGAATATAGCTGTTAATGATAAGCTACAAGTTAAGAGGGGAATAATAGGCAATAATTAATCTATAGAGATATGGGAAGAATTTATCGATTTAGTACTAATAACAGGGAAGGGTCAAGGCCCATTGGAAGTGTCAGTACAATTCTGGATGGGAGACGGGGCTGCACAAGGGTAAATGTTATAGGTTGCTACTCCTAAATAGTCCAGGACCAGGGGAGCACTGTGCATTTAGATTTTTGTTTATTGGACTTTTTACTTTCTCCATTTATAAATAAACATGTATTTAAAAATTCCATGCGCTAATTTATCTGTATGGAAACATATTATAATTTTGATAGAAATGCAGCATGTATCTGACTATATGTCTGAACAGACATATCCTGTTCAGTCTGCTGTTCTCAAATGCTGACTGTTCAAGAGCATCTTCAAGGTTCCTCTTCTTATGAGGGAGAGCACATGGAGACTGTTGCCTAGCAACTGTGTGCGTGACACAAGAGCCTGCTAGACAGTAGCACTTTCTTCATGCCACCCCTGATGCCAAGGTTGGGATTCATGGTTGCTTTTAAATAAAGTTTAATTGATGATGATGATGATGATGATGATGATGATGTTTACAACAGTTTAACATTGGGAAATGAATTCCTGTGAGTTAAGAAAACTCTGTAGGCACCCTGTTGTATATTGAGACTCAGCACGAGCAGTAAGGTCTACAGAGATTTCGTAACCTAGGGCAATTTGCCTGCAAGACTACACCATTTGCCTAACTGCACAACAGGATTTCAGCCATTCTAAGTCCTGTAGCAGTGCCTGAGACTTTCAGAAACAAATCAACAATTGCAGCAAGGAAAATGAGGCTCTAAAAGTGGCCCCTGAAGCATCTTCTGGTCTGTGAAAAATCTCTACTTACATACCTGCTTCTGTTGCAATCTGCAGCTGTGCCTTTATTAACTGAGGTTAGCAAGTGATGATGCTTAATTTAAATACTGTGAAGAACTTCAGTGCCTCATTTCACTCAGACACGGCTGCAGTTGAAAGCCAAGGAACAGGCTTTTCTTGCCAATAAGGTGCTTAATGGTTTTCTTCACTGAATAGTCATTGACCATGCTGGCAGATTATGGGAGCCCTTGTTGATGAAATGAAGTTTTCCAATTGCTGTGCCCTAATAAATGGCCTAGAGACATTTATCGAGTTGTAACAGCCATTTAATTTAGCAGGACATAGTAAAAGTTCCTTTCTTAGACAAATGCTGCTGTTTTTCTCAAATTTCCTTTCCTCGGGGGAGCACCTAAATTCCCAGCTAGGATGCCAGATGTGGAAGATAAAATAGAATTTTATATTTTTTTCTAGAAAAGTAAGATGCATAACATCACAGCTTGGAATAGTTCCTTTCTTGGATGACAGCTAAAGACATGTCCCTGACAGCACAGGAGTTTAACAACAACAGCAACAGCAACAGCAGCAACAACAACAACAAACAACAATAATAGGCACTTTAACTACTAAAATTTCATTAAAGTACTAGCACCTTTTGCCTGGTTTTGTGTGAGTGATTAGTGTATTTGTGTGAGCATTCCAGCATCCCTTTTATTTCTGTGAAGGCATTATTTTCTATGTGCTGTTTGCAGATAGGTCTACAAAACTGATTTCAGCTGCCTACAACCCAGCTAAGACCAGATCCTTTTTTGAAACTCAAACATTTATCCATATATTAGGATAGGATGAGACTTTATACATCATTAAGTCCCCATCAAATGGCTGATGGCTTCACTCATCGGCTAATCACACTGAAAGTCTTATATTTGAGCAAGACTTTGTGAAAATACTAACTGGATATTTTGTCTTGCATCTTTGTTTTTGCAAGGTGTAGAGACTTAATTCTTTTTTTTAAGGAAGACTTTGAGTCTAGGCCATCTCTGGTGGGTTGTGTAGAATCCAGATTGTGTAAAATCTGGACAATAGAGTAATAAAACAACCTCAATGAACTGCAGCCTAGAATCCACATGAAGCCCCTTGTGACCTGACACCCCCTTTTTAATGTAAAAGGACTCACACACCCTCTTGCAGGGAATGATGTGCTCCTTTTTGGAAGCTGCCCCCCCCCCCGGGGTGTACGTATTTTTTTTTTCAAAGTTAGCAGTTGTTTCTAGTTTTTTTTTAAAAGCCTTACGTTCAAAGCCTAAAATAAGGCACAGTTATTCTTTCTAAGTCATTTAGGAGAATGAAAGGTCCAGGTGTAATCCCTCTAGAGAGGGCATAAACAGCTCCCAGATCTCTGGAAGTTGCCTGCCCATTCTTCAAAAAAGGATAGTCTCCACTACCTTTTCTATCCCATTACTCTGTGACAGCAGGTAATTCTACTATAATGGAGTAGAAATATAGCTGCATACTGGGCAAACTGTGTGTATGGAGGCCAGGGAAGTGCAAAAGGGCTACCAGGAGTCCTGACTTTATGGAAACCCCACCCTCTGAAGTTACAGATAGTGGCTTTTTCCATGATAATATTCCTTCCACGGAAAGAACAATGCTTGATCCTGTAACAAGGAAGCATTAGAATTATTTGTAACTTGAAATGCAAATGAAATGAAACGAGCATCGTGGCATCAGATCAAGGTCTATTTTGAAAGCATAAAGGCATCAATTACCCCAGATGTCCAGTGTTACTGTTCATTTCATGGATGGTTTAAATCTGTACAGGTTGTAAGATTTGGGGTGTGTGTGTGTAAAAGTATAGGGCTGTTAGCTTTCTGCACTATCCTCTCCATCACAGATACTCTTAGGCTGGGAGGCTCTGGGCAGATCAAGCCTAACGGGAAAGTAAGAAAAGCCTGTTATTCTCCAGTGATTCAGCCAGAGGCTGATTCAAATACTTTACCAGCAGAGCCTCCCTGCATTCCAGTCAAACAGGCTCATTGATGAGATCTCCAAGCAGCATTATTTACAAGCCATGCTCAAAAGCTGCCTCTTGCCAAACATGGAGATGGAATGTGAAACACGTGGGTTTGTATAATGACAACAGCAGGGGTTCACGGAAGACCTCTTCTGGCCAGAACAGACTGGCAGACGGGTTTTTTTTCTTCATGGAAGAACTAAAGGCTCGCTAATTCATCCTGCCCCCATTCCTCAGGTCACTGTGTCACTCATGCAACGATGTCCTTTGCTAAAGATTCTTTAGCAGCCTGAGTCATAAGAATTATGTAGAACTAGGAAAGACTGCTGTTAAAAGATTGTTTAAATATATGAGCTCTGAGGTGCCATGTCCTGTGCCAAGACCACACAAATTCTTATCAGAAAGGAATGTAGAAATATAGCAAAATTCCAGTTTATATTGTATAATTCACCATGCCTTTGAAATTCAAGTTTTCAAATACTTTGCTTAACATTTTGGCAAGGTTAGTGGAAGAACAGAACAAAAGAGTGGAGACGTAAATTGCAAGTAGTTTGGCTGATGGAGAGCTTAATAACTCAGGATAAGAATTTCAGCAAGAAACGCAAAACAAAATCAGAAAAGTCTAGCTGCTCTATTTTAATGTAAACTTTTTGTGAAACATGTCCATTTAATTAGACATAAGAGTTAGAATACAGAGACTACATGGTAAAACATTCATGTAAGGCTCTAAGATAAAGGGACAGTGCTGTTTCGTTGTATTTCACACCCAGAAGCCTAGTTCTGTAAACAACAATGGTTAAAGGAAACAACAGAGGAACATGTGATAATACTGTGATAGACTTTGCTTTTGATCGTTGTTCTGAAAGGGTAGGTCTGGTTAGTTGGGAAGGAAAATAACAGTAGATGACAACATTATTACATTTGGGAATTGCTTAAGAAATCTTAGTATTTAATCTGTTGAGATGAGGTTCCAGCATGTGTATACATTTTGGCTGTTTTCTTCTGGATTCTTACTTTGTAGTTTTTCTTATGTTAAAAAATATGACTTATGATATGAAAAATTATTTCTCTGGGCCACCAGAATTCTACAGTTAGTGTGGCAGTTAACATACCACTAAAGTGGTAGGTGTAAAAAGCAAGTGTTTCCATTTCTGTTAAGCAGAGGTAGGAGCAGTAAGAAGTTGTGGAAAAGAATATAGATTCTGAATCATTGGTTGCCCTAACACTTTAATGTTTCTTCCAAATATTTGCAATTTTTCCTCTACATCATAAATGGCAAAATATGTTTTGTTTTGTTTTCTTTTTGAGCTTCTTATAGAGACCTTGGTTTTGTATCAGAGATGAGATTGTATGTTTATGCAACAACGTGTGCAAAAGAGTAGACTCCCTAACTAAAAATGTGTAGATTCTAACAACAGTACTATAGTATTCCCCCTCTTTTTACATCTTCCAATTCTACACCTAAAATTTCCACAATGCGAACAGAACAGTCAATGTGCTGGACAAGGCACTTCCATAAATCTGACATGTCACTAATGGTTGTGCTGTCATGTGATGAAGAACAGCCTCCAAGTTCTTGGGACTGGAGGATCTGTAAAGTGTGGAGAGAACACAGAGGCACTCGCAGGGCTGCTTCAGTGCTTACGTTTTGCTGTTTACATTTGAAAAAGACTGAGCATGGTAACAGACAGCAAATGTCTACAAATGTTATTTTTATAATACTTTAAATTAGGTCAGGAGGAGTGAGACACATGTACAGACTCTACTTCCGGCAAAAGGTGCCAGAAGACTGTTTTTTTCATTCTGCATTGCTTTTGTTATACAGTACTGTATGTACTTTTCAACTCTAACAAAGATTTATCCAGAGAAACAGAAGGTAGTATGTCCCACCTGCATTGTAAGATTTACGGCTGGAGAAAGCAAATTCTGGCCCTTCAGGGGTTGGGCATAGCCTGCATAGACACTGATAAAGAACAGTGAAAATTGAAACAGTGAAAGGCCCACAGGTTGCACACCACGGCTTTACAAAATGGTTGCAAAAAGCAATGGTCTCAGTTCTTGCAGCTGCATAGCCTGTGCTGTGTATAGAGGTCGTTTGAATGGCCCTTGAGATATGCAGATATGTGATGCATTATCCTAAGTAGCCTTTCCCAATCAAGTGCTCACCAATATTTTCAACTGCCTAGCATCCCCAGGCAGTGTTGCCCAATGGTCAGGAATTCTGGGAGTTGTAGCCCCCAAATGCCTGGAGGGCATCAGTTTGGAGAAGGCTGCCTCAGAATGTACCACAGAATCCTCTGCAATCTGTTTATGGCAGATGGATTGATCAAGAGGGAAAGGGTTCCTGGTTGAAAATCCTGTGTCCTAAAACATTGACATAAGTGTGGGCTTTTTTTTTGCTGAGCGCACATTGCCTTTGCAAGTGATTTGTGTGGGTTCGGTTTTGCAATGGAATAAGGATAGTATGTGTTTCTGCAATTCTACTATTCTTTGTGCTGCAGCAATAAAAAACAGGCGTGCAGATCTGGGGCATTTTGGGAGGGGCTTTAATTTTATTTTGCTCATGCTGCCCAATAAATTATGGGAGTTGTAGTCAAAAATAAAGCCTCTCTACCCCTCTAATTAAGAGGATGGAATCATCCAGTCAAGGGGAAGGAAGAAAAATGCCTGCAACCTCATCAGTTTGATGGTTCTCTTTTTGTTTTTGTTTTGTCTCCTTGGTCAGATGCCAACCACTACCAGGAGGAAATTTCACTGCAAGTGCCCAACACAGCTGAGACCAAATCCCGGATCTCATCCACATCCTCTGCTTCTACGGACCTGAACAGCCTCGACACCAGTGAGGAAGGGGCTGAGACCCCTGTGGTGCAATCGGATGAGGAGGAGCTTCAGCAAGAGAGTCCTGAAGAACAGGAGACCAAGAGCTAGCTCTCGAGGGATGGAGGGGATTTGGCCAAGTTCTCTGCATCCACCCCACTGCATGGAACCCACCAGCCCAAGATGGTGAAGGAATAAGCCGGACTGACTTTTTGACTCCCATTGAGTAAACCCCATCAAGGCTCTCTATGTCTCAGTTGTTGTAATTGGGAGGGTTTCCTCCCCTTGCAGAATGGAGAAGGCAACAAGCAGAGGAAAAATGGGGGTGAGGCAAGGGAACTGTAAAATATATCTCACTCATAAAAATTGTAACTCGCCAGGCTTTCATGGCTAACACTCCTGCTTCCATCACCCTGACTACTCAGTTCACTGTGAGCCCCAACACACACACACACACAACAAATGTTTAGCTGTAACATAACAAAATTATATTCGTTTCTGAAACAAGCAACTGGGATACTGTGTATTATTGGGAAAAGATCAGCAGGGCCTCCTGCGTGGTAAGCATGAAGAACTGATGGCTGAATTATACCAAAGCATGATGAGAAGCACTGGAGTGAAACAGTGGGGGAGAGGCAGAATTTTCAGTTTGCTTTTATCTTTAGCTGATGTTATATTATCTCACATTGCAAGTGTGCAGCACATGTGCTGAGAAGGTAAGAAGCCTAAATATGATTTAACAAAGAGGGGAAGGTGGACCTTAAGCAACAACAACAACAAGTCTAGTTAGAATAGACTTGTATACCTTCACAATGTTGAAAACAACCCATAACTGTCATAGCTGGTGCCCTATCAGGAGCCTTAAAAACTAGTATGATATAGAGGTTAGAGACCTGGACTACGAAGATTCAGGTTCAAGCCCACACTGAATAGCTACTTAGTGACCTTGGGCCAGTTGCTCTTAACCATTATTTACTACAGAGGATTGTAAGAAGGAGGGGAAAATAATGGGGAAAACTTGAAATAATATAGAGATACAGTATCTCAGGATGCAATGAATCAATGGTGAAAATCCTGTTGCTCAGCATAGTGATCAAAGTGATTTGGTGAGTCAACTATTCTGTAAGTTCTGTCATAATTAGTGTAAGCCAATTCGAATCAATGGAACTTGCAGAAGAGTTGACTCACCAAATCCCCATTGATTCAGTGGCCCTATTCTAGTGTGATTTACTACACTAAGCAATAGGATTTTGGCCAATGTTTATTGCTAGGCAGATTTCAGTCTGTCAATATTCCAAAGGTTTCTTCAAGGGGATATAAAAGTATGTAATAGACAACACCTCAGTACTTTTATACAAGCATCACAAACCATACAGACATTCAGTTGTTTGCACACTGGGCGTTAGAGGCTAGATGTCCTTTAAAATAGACTCTTGGTAGAGGTTTTTGTTCAAGATCACCAATCCAAGAAATATTGAAGGAGTTCTTTGACTATTATTGACAGTTGGAAAGACTCTGGGCTTTTACAGGGCAACAGTAATAGTTTCACAGCATCCTGACGTGTATATTTTGTACATGGGGAGGAGAAGAACCATTCAGGTCACCATGAGCTCACTGGAGGAAAGATTGGGTAGAAATGAAATACACAAAGCTGTTAGAATGATATTACAAAACAGCTGGTCATCAAGCTCCTGGCAGACTATTAATAGCTATCAGGTTGCATTTAACTTGATAGAGTACAAAGGCAGGTAGATATTTTAGTAACAGAGTTCACTTTATTCTTGGCATAATCGCTGAGAGCCTAGGATGCTGGAGATTAATCCAAGAGCCCTGATTCATTTCTCAGGAGTGTGAACTCATGAGATGGTGTGTAGGCAAGCTATTATGTCTTGACCCCAATCTCCTTCCACTTCTGTAATACAGGAACAGTAATAAGTACCATTTGACAGGGATTTTAAAAGAATGTGTATATGTTAAATGGATTGACTAGAGCTGCTAAGCTTTCTTATTAATCAAACATTTTGAAATGGTCAAGCTCAACCCCAGTTAATGGGAAGTGTTCAGTAAGTGTGCACAGAAGGAGACACAGGCAGAAGTGGTGGCTTAGAGATAAGCACACACATGTATGGTAAAGGTCATGTGTTCAATTTTTAACATCTCCAGTTAGAAGGATCTAACTGAGAAAACAACTCCTAGGACTTCGTAAGTCAGTTGCGAGTCAGAGAAACCATTGTGTTTTTCCATCCAGCTTAGAACTGGACCTGTACTGTTGTTCATAACTAGGACAGGAGGCAAACATATGTAGGAGACAAGAAATGCTAATCTAGGGACAGGGAATCGTATGCTGATCTAAGGACGAGGAATACCTCCAGGTATTATTGGACTCCAGCTCTCATCAGCTCAGGCAACATGGACAAATGGACATGGACGAAGGGACCTACCATACAACACCATATGAAAGATCACCTTCCTCTTCCTGGTTATAATTAAAGGAAACCATCTACCAAGCAGAACGACAAAAGGTTTATAGCAATACCATTCAAAATGTATTGTGTAGCTATCCATCTCCTTCTCCTTGGTAGATTTTTTTTCTGGTGGGAAAAAAGACAAGTATGAAAACAGAGGTATAAATGGAATATATCAGCTGGATCCCTATCTCAAAAATTTCCTGAATTATTTAAGTAGCTTTCACAGAAGAAAGCAAACAACAAATTTAGAAGCAACTTAAGTATGAATAGCCATGGCACGTTAGATGATTCAACTGCTTTTATCAGCTGATCATCTCACCATGGGAAACAGCAGTTGATGTGGGTGTCATTTGCCTGTGGCCACAACATTACTGTAGTTGATTAGCTTTATTGACTCATACACGAAGGAAACAATGACCCCAGTTAGATCACTACTATCTTGAGGGATTATTTTTAAAAACTTGATGAATGGTTGCTGGTTGCTGGCTGATAGCACTATGTAATCACAAGGTTCAATGTGCAACAGGCACATTTGCATCCTTCACATTTATACCGCTGAACGTGGAACAAATATTTGGGAAAACCCCCCAAAACAAATCCTTGAATTTTAAAAACAATACACAATAAATGGACAGGTTTGGTCCATGGATAGGCACCAGTTAACAACCAGAAGTGGAGAGGGGGACAGGAAAATCATATGAGCACTTCTGTATCAGAAAATTAATAATGTATGATTATTTAAACAGCCCTTGAAAATAATGTATTCAGTGTCCAATGAGACAAGTAATTACGCTGTGTTAGAGATGTAGAATTGAGGCTGAGAGGCTGCAACTTTTGTGGATCATTATTATTCCCAATTGAGAGTTCTTGTTAAGTAACTGTCTTCTGTAGGCTATATGCAAATTTAAACTTGTCTGACCATGGGATTGACTTTTAAGACATGGCAGAACAAGAAGAACATACAGATCATGAATGGGAATGTGTGACCTTCAAGATACTATTGGACTGAATTTCCCATCACCCTTGTCCAGCAAAGCCCATGGTAAGAGAGGAAAGAAGCTGCAGTCTGATAGCATCTGGAGAATCACGTTAGCCATCTGTGATGCACATTATCATGCACATTTTTTTTTGCTAAAAGCATGCACAAAGAAGCCGTATCTGATTCCAGTTCCTGGTTAATAAGTATGTACATTAGACCAATATATTCACATTTAAAAGTATAATGCACGCTAGTAATATAATTTGCATGCTTGTTCCCACGCTAAAAAAACTGATCTGGGAAAGTAGTGACGTTTGAAGCTGTTTTCTGTTTAAAAACTTTGGTCTAGTTTGAACTAGACAGGTGGCAATGCTATTATAAATGGAAAACAAATCATGCTGACTGTGAGAGTGGAATAATCCCCAGAAGAAATAAAAGAAACGTGATTTATAAATAATCCTGAGCCCGCCCAGGTCCTTGGAAGCTCCCTGGCAGAGTTACCCAACTCAACACATCCGCCAACCCTCTTGGACCTCAACTGCAAACGCTCCTATTAGGGTTTGCATGCAGGTGCAAATGAGTCATGCTCTTTCTCACTTTCCTTGCAAACACAGGGACTAGCAATTGCTTTCCAGTGAGAGGTTGAATAGCGAGGGCAGAACCGAAAAAAGGAAGTGACTCAGAGGACTGAACAGGTGGGAAGGGAAAGAGTCCAGGGATAGAAGATTTGGCAGGCACATAGACAACCCACCCATCACAAGGAGGAAACCAGTGGAAAAATACAAGTGCTAAAAGGGTAAGCTGCTGAAGTGCAAAGAAAAGAAAACAAGATGGAACCGTTCCGCCTAAAATCTCCTGACAGGAACCTTACTGGCGCATTCAGCACGTTGCCCTTCCACAGAACAGCAAGCAGTCTTGTAGCATTAGACTTCACAAAGTCATTGTGAGACATGTTTCTGTGATCTAGTGTCCACTTCATTAGATGCAGAAAGCTTTGGCTTCTGTTGGCGGGCATATGTGAGTATTCATTTCTACCTACCTGTTTCGATGGAGAAATGTAAACAATATATTTATTATTTTATTTCAAATACTTCCCGCCCAACCCAGTAACCAGTGACGGGGTTGTACTACCATTGCTAAGAGCCAAGACAGGTTTGAAATTAAGTTGGCGTGGCCAGATGCAAAATCTGATTTGCAGATTTCATCTCTTTTAATTATTACGTAGAAGAATTCCACCAGGAAAAGCTTGTCATTCACACTTCTTGTTGTTGTTACTTGCTGTCAAGTTGCTTCTGACCTAGGGTAATTCTTTGAATGGGAGATCTCCAAATTGTCCTGTCCTCAAACAGCCCTGCTTAGCTCTTGTAAACTCAAGCCAGTGGCATTCTCTAGGGAGTCAATCCATTTCATATATGGTCCTCCTCTTTTCCTGTTTCCTCCAACCATTCCTAGCATTCTTTTCTTTTCCAGAGAATCTTGTCTTCTCATGAGGTGCTCAAAGCAGGACAGTCTGTTTCATCATTTTTGCCACCAGAGATAGTTCAGGCTTGACTTGATCTAGGACCCACTTGTTCATCTTTCTGGCAATGTAAGGTATCCGCAAAGGTCTCCTCCAGCACCACATTTTGAACAAATTAGTGTGTTTTCTGTCAGTTTTTTAAACTTTCCAGCATTCACACTCATATGTAGTGATCTGGAACACAAGATTTGTGGATGACCTTGGCCTTGGTCTCCACTGACACATCCTTATACTTGATTATCTTTAGTTTCTTCATTGCTGCCTTTCTGAGTCTTCAGTCTCCTGATTTCTTAGCCACAGTCTCCATTTGGATTGATGACTGAACCAAGAAATACAAGATCTTTATTTCGATTTCTTCATTGTCAAGGCTAAAATTGTGTAGTTCTTCTGTAGTTTTTATTTTTGTCTTAATGTTCACTTCAGACCTGCTTTGGCATTCCCCCCCCCCCGCTTCACTAAAAACCATTTCAAGTAATTGCTGCTTTCTGGCAGTAAGATGGTGTCATCTGCAAATCTTACATGATTGATGTTTCTTCCACTAATTCTCACTCTTCTCTCATCTGAATCTAATCTAGCTTTTTGTATGTTACGTTCTGAGTACAAATTGAACAAATAAGGGGATAAAATGCACCCTTCCATGACACCTTTGCCTCTCGGGAACTATTCTGACTCTCCATATTCTGCCCCAACAGTAGCTTTTTGTCCACAATACAGGTTACACATCAGGACAATCAAGTGCTGAGGTACACCCATTTTTTTTCAGAACAACCCATTGTTTCTCATGATCCACATAGTCAAAAGCTTTGCTGCAGTCCAGTAGTTCTCACCCTTGGGTAACCCAAGTGTTCTTGGACCACAACTTCCACAAGTGGTGGTAGAGGCTTCTAGGAATTGCAGTCCAGGAACACCTAGATTACCCAAGGTTGAGAACCACGGCTGTCGTCTATAAAGCATACACTGTTTTTCCTCTGAAATTATTTGGTGCACTTCAGTAACCAGTGGATACTTCCAATATGATCTCAAGCGCCTCTCCTTTTAAGAATCCATCTTGAATATCAGACACTTCTTGCTGTATATAAGGTACAAGCCTTTGCTGCAGCACCTTGAACAACACTTTGCTAACATGGGAAACTAAGTCAATGATACTATAATCACTCCTTAGCATCTCCTTTCTAGGGGATTGGAATATATAGAGAGAATTTCATGTCTGTGGACTATTGTTTTGTTTTCTATATTTGTTGGCATAGTGTTGTTAGGATTTTGACAAAGTCCATCTCTGTGGCTTGAAGCAGCTCTACCGGTATTCCATTTATCCCTAGTGATCTATTTCTTCCTACTGCTTTCAGAACAGCTTTCACTTCACTTTCTAGAACTGCAGGTTCTTTGTCACAGGATTCCTATTTAAAGGAGTTGGTCATTCTTTTATCTCATTTGTATAGGTTTTCAGTATACTGTCTCCACCTTCTCTTTAATTTCTCTTGGTCAGATAGTGGGCTTCACTGTTGCTCATTTAGCAATCCTAATCTAGGCTTCAATTTCTTGGATCTTCTGAAATAGATTTCTTGGTTTTCCCTTTTGTTAAACATAGACTAGTGGCAAAACTACAAGTGCTGATTCTCCATGAGTACTTGTTGGCAGAATGATTAGCATAAGGAGCCTCATGGTGCTTTGGTTAAACTGCAGTATTGCAGTGAAGGCTCTGCTAATGACCCTAGCTGGCTCAAGGTTGACTCAGCCTTCCAACCTTCTGAGGATGTAAAATTGAGTACCCAGCTCCCCAGGTGAGGGGGCAATGTGCAGCCTGCATAATTAAATTGGAACCCCCCTCAGGAAGAACTTTTAGCACTATGAGGCTATATATAGGCAGAATGCTTTGCTTATAAGTAACATCAACAACACCTAAGAAAGCAGTGGTACCTTGTGCAAGGCACTGAGAAAGGAGTTGTGCAACAGCTTATTAAATGGATATCACTAAGGCTTTTTACAATAACTGCACAAGCAGAGTCAAAGCACTGGCCCTGACATTAACACAACATGAAAAACACAGTTTTTGGAATCCAAAGCTTTCTTCAAGTGAAACATCACTGAATAAAATCCTAGGAGACCACAGTAACTTAACATAAAAAAGACCAACACAGCCACTATCCTACATATATGGTTTCTGTTAGGGAAAAGGCAGCTGCTCATTTTAGTCATCCTTTTTTTCTGTGTAGCACCCCTTCTTTCACCTCACATTATTCTGTATAAAGTTTTCTTGTCCAGAATTAGAGGGAAGTATGTGGAGCCAAGTGGGGAGATATGGAAGAGTGTCAAGTCAGGACATGCATAAGTTCAGTAAGAGAGTTTGAAAGAGATACAGGAGATACAACGGTTGTAGCTGCTGCACATTAACATACTGTCTAAACCGACCAAAGACTAAAATGGAAAAAAAAATGTTCTGAGAATAGAAAAATAACCTCTAATCATCAGGAGCTAGTATTTTAAAAATGGCATTTGCCAAAATAGTAAGATGCAAATTCTGCGAGCTGCTAAACCACATGGAAGAAGCTGTCAAACCGCAGGGATCTTCAGACTGCAACCCACTCTTTTCTCTCCATCCCCATATGAGTCACAAAGTATAATCTGATACCTAAACACCTCGTATTGACTCTGCCATCTCTATTTTGGGACTGACTTCATAGCTAGTACATCTAGACAAATTTCTAGACCCGTATGCTTTCCCTACAACTTTTTTTGTGCCACATTGCCTGATAATGATTTCTGGAGAATTTGAAAGCCTGCACACTCTTCCAGACTTGTTTTTGGTCTTCATAAAGGCAGTCCCTGTTTGTATTATCAGATTTGTTAATTAACTTTCATTAATGAACAACACTTGGTTTGTCCCATAAATGTTTGTGTTTATGTATAATAATCATGTGGTATAACTGGAGTATCTAGAGAAAGAATACAGTGGTGCCTCGCATAACGTTTTTAATTGGTTCCAAAAAAAAAACCTTATGCGAAAAAAACTTTATGCGAAACACCATTTCCCATAGAGATGCATTGGAAACCGGTTAATCCGTTCCAATAGGCACGGATTGCCGTCCTTAAGCGAAAAAACCCATAGGAAACATCGTTAAACGATACAATGTATCCTCCATTGGAATGTATTGTAGCTGACTCAATAGGTTTCAATGGCTTTGCGAAGTCAATTTTTGCAAAATTAAGTGTGTCATAAAAGGGTCAAAAATGGTTTTAAATGCTTGGATTAGCTTCTGCACCCTCTAAAACGGATGCAAAAGTTAATTTGGCTTTGATCTGACTTTTCGTTAATTAATGGTGATTTTTTTTCCCCCAACTTTTGACAGCTGTCAAAATCTGACAGCTCCATTATTTCCTATGGGGGAAGAAAAAATTCACAAAAAATTAATGAAGACTCAGCAACTGTTCTAAATTCTTGGGTTCGTTAGAGGACCCCCTAAGTTGTGTGCAAACCTGATTTGGCATTGATCTGAACTTTCGTTAATTTTTTGTAAATTGTTTTCTCCCCCATAGGAAAGCATGGAGCTGTCAGATTTTGACAGGTCCATTGGTTCCTATGGGCCAAAAAACAAAAATTCACAAAAAATTAACGAAACGTCAGATCAAAGCCAAATCAGGTTTGCACATGACTTAAGGGGTCCTCTAACGAATCCAAGCATTTAGAACCGTTTTGGACCCTTCTAAGACACTTTTTAAATTGAAAACAAAAAAACGTTAAGCGAAGCAGGGGACCTAAAACCAAAAACGTTAAGCGAAGCATGGTCCCAAAAACGCTATGCGAAAATCGCCCATAGGGAAAAACGTTATACGAAGCACAATCTGCCTCTGAAAAAATAAACGTTAAGCGAAAAAAACGTTAAACGAAGCAAACGTTAAGCGAGGCACCACTGTATTGTGTCACCTAGATTCTGAAGAATATCGTCAAAAAGAATTTAAACATCTACCGTCTATAAACATATTCAGACCATTTGTCTAAATTACCTCAGACTGTCTCCAGTTTGTAGAGTTACTTTACAGCCATCAGCAGACTTTGGATGAGAAAATCCAGTTACTGAAGTGTGTTGCTAGACCACCCCAGAATAAGTACTGCAAAATTCCTCAGTTCCTTTGTTAGTAATAATTATTTAGTGCTGCCAAATTAGTTCTGACTTAATGGTGATCCTTTGCAGGCTTTTCTAGGTATAGGGCACTCCAAAGTGGTTTACCACTCCCTTCTTCCAAAGGTGCTTTTGGACTATGCAGCTTGCCCAAGGCTACACAGGCTGGCTCTTCTCCCAGGAGCCATGCTGGGGAATTGAACTCTCAACTTCTGGTCCACAGTCAGATACTTAACTCACTGAGCTATCCATACAGTGTCTCTTACTATGGCCTCCTCCGAATTCCTCTGCAAATATTCCATGTAGTACTAATGCTGTCAGGTATAACTAACACTGCCAACCAGAGGTGTCATCAGGACAGATCTTTGGGACAGCCACTACGACTGTTCAATAGTATTACATAGGTTGTAGAACTGTATGGCAGAGTTCTTCAGAAAAGATCATGCCTGCCCTCTGGTGGAGAAGTCTTTTAAATAACAAATTCAAACTTGTTAATGTCTTCTTTTTTTAAGGGACCATGTAAAAAGCTACAAAACAATGTAAAATGTCAAGTTTTCCTGAACTATTCATTGGGTTACAACGACATACAAAAGTCAAAATTTTGCACAACTTGAAAGCGTGCAAATGTTTTTGTAGCCTTTTTGTTTGCCACCATCAAGATTTTTCCCAACTATGGATCTTACAGGTCAACACAGAAATCTTTGTTTTCTATTTACGCCGATCTCTGGAGAAGTGGAAAGTATACCCAGGCTAGAGGCCTTCAGGATTAAGCAAATGTCCTAGCTTCAAACATGTTATCTCTCTGGATGTTTGCAGCCTACAACTTCCATCTTCTATCATGGGCAATGGTGAGTGATGAGGGGAGGACTGCTTATTCCCCATCTCTGCTTTAAGCTACTGGAGGCTGCAAATCTAAGTAGGCTTCTACTGAAATGAACAGAATGCTGAGTAAATATATATGCAAGACTTCTTCCAGTTTAAGGAAGAGACCTGTAGGCAACAGTGAACTAGCTTTAACACATGCCTGTATATCGATAGACTGATACGGTATTTTTATTTCTAAAATTCTTTTAAACCATCACACCTGAAGAAGCTCTTTGGGTTATTCAAAAGTTGTTCACCTCATATCAAACACTGGTTAATCCTAATAAAACCTATTATTTCAATTACCACGCAATGTCCTCCCTTGGCATTTCTCATGGATGAGTATGATTACCTCTCAGTTTGATTAATTCTTAGTTAAATGCTTGTCCTTGAATAATTTGCTGAGATAATATTCTAGGTCAGTAGTTTTAAAAATTGCAGGAGAAAACATGCATTCTGCTTGGCCCTCTCAAATCCATGGGATTCTAAAGATCTACAAAGCCTTCTCTTAAAGCCAAAACAAGGTTCGTCTGAGAAGGGATCTTCTTTAGAGAACCAACTGTTAAGCAGAAAACAGCCTGTTCTGGGCTACAAGATGGGAATGGTGGCACGGAACCTAAAACTCGCCCCATCGTCACACAGGCTGTACTAAGAAATGGTTCATTTACTTAAAACTGTGTTTAAGAAAATAATATTCCTTTGATGCAGTCCCTCAGTTAGCCTACAGACAAACCATATAGGGCTTTAAATTAATAATCAGAACTGAGCCTCAAGACAGGCAGCTAGGAGGGCACCATTTGGGCGGATTTTCCACTCCAATTCCCAGAATTTCTAAAACATTCCTTCAGTAGAATTATGGGATTATCTGTCCACAGATATACTGTACACCACAGACACCTACATTTCACTCACCTAAAACAGACCCTGTCCTCTAGGCTGTCTTGGCCTCTTTTCTGTACAAAAAGGAAACTGCCCTAATATCTCCTGGAAAGCCTAGGTCCTAGTGGGTGTCCTCTATAGAGCTTAAGAGACAGGAAGACTACACCTCCCACAAAGAACTAGGTGAGGAAGCATTGGGGCGTTTTTCTTTTTGTATATATAAGTACGCCCGAGATAACCAAGAATATGGGGCCAGTTCTAGGCGAGTGAAAGGTAGGTGTGTATAGGTGTCTGGAGCTGGCTGGATAGTTCATTAGTTTAGGTACCTGGTTGTGGAGCCAAGGGTTAGGAATTTTATTCCCCACTGTGCCTTCTGTGAATAGAGTCAGCCTGTGTGGCCTTGGGCAATCTGCACAGTCCCAGGATGTCCCCAGAAGTAGTAAATGGTAAACCAAAGTTCTGAGTATTTTCTACCTGGAAAACCCTGAGGAGGGTTACCATAAGTCAGAATTGATTTGATTGTACTGTATGTGATTATTATTATAGGTGTCTGTAGGCAGGAACTTGCAGAATTCTGCTTGGGGAATTATTGGAGAATTCTGGTAGCTGAGAGTCCAACACCCTCCCTGCCCTGAATGGCACAACCTTACTGACAGTGAGTGAAGCTGTTTTAATAGGGTGGCTATATATATACCCCCTGAAATAAGTGCCCATCTGTAATGTGGTTGTGTTATGAGTGACAGTGTGTGACAGAGTGTGCGTGGGTTCCAGAAAGACCAGCACCCCAGACCTGAGAAGAAGATGGAGAAATCGCAAGGGAAGATGGGATAGTGTGCCTAATACAGAGCTTCAAAAGAAGATGCAAGTTGCAGACAGAGACTGTTTCATTATTAATAAGAGACCGCTGTGTGGGCAAAGGTCTGGATTTTTGCAGTTGTTGTGCCCAGACAAGAGGGAAGTGAATGGGAGCAAGAAGTCCAAATATTACTAAAACTGGAGAAAGCAAGCTTAAGAAGCAGGAAGCAGGCTAGCTGAAGCCAAGTCTGTGGCAGATGGAATAATCTGTACACATGAAAGGAAGCATTCCTGCATGACAACAGATTGTCTGCCCCCCCCCCCCCGCTTGTCCCAGCCCAGGTTTAGCCCACTAACACAGCCCACAAGGAAAAGACCTATAAGAAAGATAACCCAGGAAGAAACAGGTGGGCTTTGGAACAGCACTGGAACGACCCCCCCATCACCCTTTCTGAGGATTGATCACCCTCAGAGAAGGGCCTTCTGGATAAGAGAGTATATCTTGTGTGAATGGGAAGTATGAAAGAGAGGCCTCTTGGTACCTTTCATCTTACATCCTATGTCTTATGTCTCATCAATAAATGTTACATGAATAGTGCTTAACCCAAAATTGTTGGTGTATGGTCTTCTTGTCAGTAGTCTGGCTGGGCTCTCGCTCTCTCCTCTCATGGTCTCTCTCCCCAGGATATAAAGAACAGGAACCCATTTGAGGTAACAGTTGCAGCATTTTGAACCAGCTGAAGTTCTGAATGCTCTTCAGAGGTGGTCCGGTGTAGAATGTCAAAACCACAAGGTAATTTTTTTCCCCATATGCGCCTGAGAAACTCGCTAGCCATTTAGATCTGCACTTTACACAAGGTGAGCATCTTGTTGCCCTCCCAAGGTTGTCACATTATAACTGCCATCAACCCCAGCCAACATATCAGTGGTGCACAACTATGGGAACTGCCCTCCAACAAACACGTTGTTTCTTATGCTCTTACAGACTTGTTAAATGTAGAGGCCTTGTCCATAAAACGTGGCAAGCAGATACTAGGTGGGCCCGATTCACAGACCTTAATATCCTACCAGTGAAATGGACATGAACTGGAACGCCCTGACTCTTCCTACCACCTCTTGCAAGCACCCATATAACAAGAAATAGCTCAGTGGTTTAGCCAGACGTTGGGAGTTCGATTCCCCACTGTGCCTCCTTGACAGGGGCTGATTCTATGATTCATAGGATCCATTCCAGCTCTGCAGTTTTAAGATGCTGGTGATGGTGATATGTATGCAAGCATAATATAGAGTGCTGCATGGAAATGCATACTAAATTTTGGGAAAGGACCCTTCAGGGATAATTTAAAAAGCTAAATTAATTTTTGATACAAGGACAGTTAATGTATGGAGGTTTGGCTATTCTAAACCCCATTCCCTTCCCTCTTAGTTGCAATATTAAGAGCCTGCTCTAAACCTTTCTTAGCCCCACACTCTCAACCTGTACCCTGGGGTCTCAGCCTTCAATAGCCTGGTAGGATTTTGTTTGCTATGGTCAATCCAGTTTCCAAACTGTAGCATTAACAAAATACTTACCAAGCGGTCGCACGTTCCTCTCTCAAATACACCTCTAAACCTGCAATGTATAGTTTGGAATTTGCATGTATTGTAAAAAGCAAACGCCAGCTTTAAAATATTCATATTAAGTTGAAATTCAATTAGAAAGAATCAGAATTCATTTCATTATTGCCTTTTTTTTATTTCTTTCTCCGTGGATCTGCTGGTGGCCAGGCACGGTAATGGAAGGATAACTGATTTTTCAATTGTCTTCTAACAGCAACTGTTAGTTCTGAATCTTCTTGCTGCTTCTTTCATGCAAGGAGTTTCATGTCATCATAGTTCGGGAAAGAATAGAATAAATTAGAATTGAGCTCCCTCTCGATCCAAGAAAATCTTAGCCTCTAACACTATATCTCTTTGATAGTAAGCAGCGTTAAAGTCAACGACCCCGTGCCATGAGGCAGAATCAAGAAGATACGGCACCGGATCACGCACATTCTCAAAGCCGATGTTAAGCTTTTGTCGCGGTTATTCTGTTTTTCCAAATCAGCGATGATTAGAAAAAGTTTATTTGTGAGCCTGGAAGATGGCTATCCACAGGAATAGATATCGCTCTTTATTATTTCTATCTCTGTAGTTGCCGAACTCTCAGAGAAACCTTTCATTGGCTGTTGGGACCGCCGAGGCGGAACTTTGGAACTTGGTGGTCGTTCGGCTGCTTCTGATTGGCTACCGGGAACCGGGCTGTGGGAGGAGGACCTTCGCCGTGGGGGGGCGGGGCGAGATGAGCATGGTGCTGGTCGAGGTGGTGCTGGGGCTCTTGTTGGTGTCCGGAAGGAGCGCGGCGGAGCCTCCGCGGGATTCCTTGCGCGAGGAGTTGCTGCTCAGCCCGCTGCCCTCCGGGGATGTGGCCGCGACCTTCCAGTTCCGGACGCGCTGGGATTCCGACCTGCGGCGAGGAGACGGTAATGGGCAGGAACGGGCAACGCGGGGTGCGGGGCTGCTTTGAAGTTGGGGAGCAAGACTTTTTTCCTGATTTGCTACGTCGGCCTCTTGCCTTTTCTCCAGTGACTCAAGGCAACGAGCACGATTTCCTCCACACAACAATCCTGTGGGGTAGGACAAGCGGAGAATAACTTGCACCCAGAACTCCCAAATCCCAGGGTGATACTCTGAACCACTGTCGTACAATCTCTCTCTCTCGCTCGCTTATCTCGTTGGGAGAAGCGAGTTTTTTTCGGTTGCAGTGTTTCATTGAAAACATGAAGAGTCTTGGACTCTGATTTCCTCTCTGCCTTTTGTAAGCAGTCGGTTCACCTGAGAGAAAAGTAAGGCCACACACAAACTTCTTTTCCTCTCAGGTGAATACAGTATTCATAGCAGTTTACATAGAGAGAGCTAATTTATATAAATAGGGTGAGATCTCTTATTTATTTGCTTACTGATTTGCTTACTTCATTTATGTATCACCCCATTAGTGCATAGTACTATTCTGAGTGTTATCAAAATAATAATAAAACATATATAATAGACTTAGCATTAAAATCAACTCCTAAATCAAATCAGAACATAGGCTGTACATAAACAAGGCCTATACTACTGTACGTATATTGTTCCGTATATATAAACTAGGGCTAACTTCTGTGTATGAATGATACCAAGTTGGGTAGGTTCTAATGGGTGGGAATGTTTCTAGATTACAGTTTACATCCTACACCTGGTTACATGGTGTGTGTGTGTGTGGCACAAGCTTGATGATTCACTTAGACTCACTTAAGCATATCCACATGATGTTAAACTATGATTTAACAAAATGACACGAAACTTTTGGTTTTCCAGATTGTTAAAACTTCATCTCTCAAAAGACCTAGTCAGCACAGTCAATAATAAAGGTTTGTAGGAATTGCAGCCCTAAAAAATTCTGAAAGACCAAAAGTTTTCTATCCTGTTTTAGCACGCAAACATGCCTTCCAACTCCCATGGTACAAATCTGGGGATGCACCGAGAGTACGGGTAGCGAACAGAAAAACAATCCTCATCTTGCCTTAAGAACCAACTGCATAAAGAATGGACGAGTGTCAACCAACACAGCTTGAGAGTTAAGATGCTCAGTTGCACAGGGTCCTACTGTCACATGGCACTCATTACCCAGGCTGAAATATCGCAATGAGCAGCACCGGGGGGGGGGGGGAGTGGGTTGGGCTAGGAACAACTGGAAGAAAACGGTGGATATTCTAACATCTGCTCTTTTCTGCTCCCTCTAGTCTCTCATTACCGGCTCTTCCCTAAAGCACTGGGACAGCTCATTTCCAAATACTCAGTGCGCGAGTTGCATCTCTCCCTCACTCAGGGCTTCTGGCGCACTCGGAGCTGGGGGCAGCCTTACTTGCAAGCTCCTGCTGGGGCTGAGCTTTGGGTCTGGTTCCAGGACTCTGTCACTGAGTAAGTGCCTCAGCTTCCTTTTTAGTGCGGTTTTCAACCCCTGCCCCTCCAGATGTTTGGACTCCCAGGATCTCTAGGCTGCAAGGTATTCCAGACATGAAATCTAAAACTTCTGGAAGGCCAATGACTGACTTTTGCTGTTTTAGCTGGAAAAATGGCTCCTCGATAATATATATTTTTAATGTATTAGTTTTTCACTATATCTACATTCAGTTTGTTCTTGTTAAATATCGTGTTACATGGGTTTGCTTATAATTATCTATTTTCATTTCTTGGTGATTTTCTTCTGCAATCTTCTAGCCATAAACTAACGCCAGTGTATGAAAGTGGTTATACTTTTTCTTCCTGTCTTCCTGATGTATACCCATGAACGAAATGTCTTTCAGACGGTTGTCACGTGAAGGCAATGATTGTATGGTTTAATTTTGCAGAAGGGGTTCGCGTCATAAACACTCAGCTTCTCATGCTAGGATGCCTCTTGATCTTGCTGGACTACAACTTCCATCACTGTTTATCATTGACAGTGCTTATGTGGGGTGATGGAAGTTGTAGTACAACAACCATCCATCCCTTACCCTAGTTCTAACGTCTCTCATGTCCTCTTCTGCACTCAGCCAAAGACTGCCGAGACAGACCATGACATCTAAGTATCTAAGTCAGAGGCCTTCTCAAGAAGGACTGAAATGTTTCTGCCTCATTATTTACAGAGTAGATTAGCCTTCCCCATTTCTAATGGGTTTGACTGCAGCTCCCATCATTCCCAGCTTGTTAATTGTTGATAGGGTGGTATGGGATTATAGGCAGAGAGCACCAAAGTTTGGAAGGCTGAAGTGGATAATTTATGAAACGTCTGATGACACAGACTATCAGTGTGACTGGTTCTTATATATTACTGCTATGCATGTCTGCTGTTGCATACTTAGCAAATTGGAGTGAAGGCCAGAGCTTATATGCTGCCACTCAAATGGCACTGAACATGGTGCACATGATCTCAGCTTAAAACTTTAAGAAAAATTTTAAAAGGTGTACCAAAAAACAAACAAACCCAAAAAACCCCTGTCTGTTTGGGGCACATTCTCTGTATATATGTTATAACTGCTTGTGATACATTTTCCCCGTGCAGTGTTGACAAAGCTTGGAAAGACCTGAGTAATATCCTCTCAGGGATATTCTGTGCCTCTTTGAACTTCATTGATTCTACCAATACTGTCACTCCGACAGCATCCTTCAAACCTCTGGGATTGGCAAATGGTAAGAAATTGTACTTATTTCTCTTCCATTTCTACAGTTCTAAGGTATTATTATTTCCTCTTCCTCTTCTTCTTCATGTTAATTAGATGCCTTATAAAGCACATCTTTAAGCTGTTAGATAATACAGTGGTGCCTCGCATAGCAATCGCTCCGTTGAGCGACGAAATCGCTTAGCGACGGAGTTTTTGCGATCACAAAAGTGATCGCTTTGTGATGGTCCCTATGGTTTTTTTTTTTGCTTTGCGATGATCGCAGGGAAGCGATCATGGCAAAGCGACCCTTTTTTAACAGCTGATCGGCGGTTTCAAAATGGCCACCGGGAAAACAAAATGGCCACCTGCTGTTTTTCCTCGCTTAAGAGGCAGTGAAAATGACGGCGCTATGGAGGATTTTTGCTTAAAGGTGAGGTTTTAAGCCCATAAGGTAAAGGTAAAGGTTCCCCTTGACAATTTTTGTCCAGTCGTCTTTGACTCTAGGGGGTGGTGCTCATCCCCGTTTCCAAGCCATAGAGCCAGCGTTTTGTCCAAAGACAATCTTCCGTGGTCACATGGCCAGTGCGACTTAGACACGGAACGCTGTTACCTTCCCACCGAGGTGGTCCCTATTTATCTACTTGCATTTGCATGCTTTCAAACCGCTAGGTTGGCGGGAGCTGGGACAAGCAACGGGAGCTCACTCTGTTGCGTGGATTTGATCTTACGACTGCTTGGTCTTCTAACCCTGCAGCACAGGCTTCTGTGGTTTAGCCCGCAGCGCCACCACGTCCCTATTAAGCCCATAGGAATGCATTAATTGCGTTTTAATGCGTTTCTATAGGCTTTTTTATTTTGCTTAGCGATGTTTTCGCTTAGCAACGTTTTTTCCAGAACGGATTAACGTCGCTAAGCGAGGCACCACTGTACCAGTTAAAATATAACAGTAGAATGTTTTTAAAATCTAGCAACAAATCTTTACAAATACGGAAATATGTTTGTAGGGAGAAAAGAGGGAACTGGCAGAAGCTGAAACACTGACAGTCAGCAAACATAGCAGTTTAAAAAGAGCATCAAAACTCCAAAGATTTGTCATTAATTCCAGTGTGTTTTCATTGGATACTTGCAGTCCATGCACATAGCACAGTAATTCATAGAACCATCTTGTGTAGCAGTATTCTTGTTACGTTGGACTTTTCGGGGCCACTTAGTGGACAAGTAAAGGGAGCCTTAGCCCTCCAGTTGATTTACCCTACAAACCACATCAGTTACACCCTCCATGGATTGGAGGAATTACAGTCTAAATGACTTACAAGTGCCAAATGTATCCGTGAATAGAGGCAAGATGTGATGCCAGATATTTCAAGAAGCTGACTTTGGTTATGGTGCTGGGAGGACTTTATGTATCATGGCAAGAATCCTATTTCCTTATGTGGCCATGTAAAATCAGTTGCATAAGCATTGTGGCATCCCTCAAAGTCTTCTTTGTGAGACTGGTCACAAACCAGTTTTGGTATTAGGCATGCCAACTGGTTATGTGAATGGCAACCCACTTGAGAGGGAAACCCACTGCATAATTACTCTTATGTTCATGGTTTCACTAGGGGATTTTGGGCTCTATTTTTAAAAGTATGAGTCCCCACTTCTGAAGGATTCCATTATTTGTTGGTTAACCTTCTAGCAAAGGGACTGTCCAACTTAAGCCAGGCAGGTCTTCAGATGGCAGGCACATTGTCTGCCACCAGGGCTGTACTCAAAGTCTAACAGCCTAATAAACCTTCTGGACCTTGTGATCCACTAACAGAACCTTCAGGAGGCCAGGATCACCTGCATGCCTTGATACGGCAGGAGAATAGTACATTGTGGAGAATACGTAATCAGTTTTATTGTTGGTGGGGGGTGAACATAGTTCTCCAGCTCTGAGTCGTCAAATCTGAGATGCTTTGATGTTGTTTATTTTCTTTGATACTTGTACATTAAGAAGTACAAATGATGCTCAAGATGTTTCAACAAAGATATTTCCCCTATATGGAGCAAGAAATGTCTGATGTTCAAGCTGGATTTTAAAAAGGAAGCGGCACTACACTCAAGATCACATTGCAAATATTCTCTGGTTACCAGAGAGCACCAGAGAATTTTAGAAGACCAGTCTATGCAGGGCTTGAAAAATCCACTCGTCTGTGATGAGTGAAAAAACGCTGCCTGACAAGCCACAGCTCCCTTCCTCCCTCCCTCTCTCCCTCCTTGCCTCCTTACCCTCAGTCAGTCTCTCTCTCTGATCCTGCAGTCCTCCCCTCCCCCTTCCCATTGCAAAAGGAAAAATAGCCCTCTTCTCGCAAGAAGAGTGTTTGAGCGGCACATAGATATATAGCTCTGCAGGAGAATGTCGAGTAGTCCCATGCTGGAGAATATGGAGATTCCCTGCTCCCAATTTCAACCAAATGACCCGGCTCCTTAAGAGACTGGCATTTTTGCTTTCAGTTTTATTTTTGCTGGAGACATTCAAAAGAAAGGCATTCAAAATACAAACTTCATGACCCCACAGGCACGCAGGTAATAAAGCAACCCAAGTCTGAGGGTATATTTATTTTGGGTTTGTGCGCATTGTTATGTAGAAGGTGCCTAGTTTAAATTTAAATTTAAGTTTAAACATAAATTGGAAGGCTATAGTCTGGTCATGCTGACTGGTGAAATTTTTGAGTTACTGGTGAGACATTCTAAAAATGTACAAGCCCTGAGTCTATGCTTTGTAGACTACAGCAAAGCCTTTGACATTGTAGATCATAAGAAACTACTGTATGGGTTATTAGGAAACAAATGGATGTGCCTCAGCATTTGATTCTTCTGTTGAATAACTTGTATTGTGGACAAGAAGCTATTGTAAGGACAGAATATAGAGAGACAGAATGGTTTCCTGCAGGCAAAGGTGTCAGACAAGGGTGCATTTTGAAGCCGAAGCTGTTCTTCTTTGGGTACATCATGAGAAGGCAGGATTCTCTGGAAAAGAGAATAATGCTGGGAAAGGTGGGAGGCAGCAGGAAAAGAGGAAAACCACATATAAGATGGGCAAACTCCCCAAAGAAAGCCATGGGATTGCCACTGCAGGAGCTGAGCAGGTCTGTTGAGGACAGGACATTTTGGAGGTAGCTCATTCATAGGGTCACTATAGGTCAGAGGTGACTTGATGGCACATAACAACAATAATAACATGAAGAAGGCAATCCCTTACCTTGCTCCGTTCTTCTCTGCCAAGTGGTTTGATTCATGCATGTATCAGTTACAGATCATCAGTTCCTACGATATGCTGTCCTGCCTCGTGAAGTTGTCTGTACTGAGAACCTCACCCCCTGGAAGAAGCTGTTACCATGCAGCTCAAAGGTGAGGGCCTGCCTACTGTCACCTAGATGTGCAGCCAAGAACCAGCATCCCTCTCTCTTCATGCAGAGACAAACCTAGTCCAGTCATTTATATGTTCTTGGGGGTGGGAGGGGTGTTGTGAAAAATGAGAGTGGGCAGCATTCAGAAGTGGTGGGCTTTTCAGTGGAAGAGCATAAGGTCCAGAGTCTCCTCCATACCACAGCATCAAAAACAAAAACAGATGTTTGGTGACTATCTGCTTTCATTCTGGTTTTCTAAATGTTTGCCATTTGTGGGGAGGGCAGGAGAAAAATATGGAGAGGAAAATCTGGCCCTCAGCCCCACCAAAGCTGCCTACTCCTGTTTTAGTAACTTGTAATTTCAGGGACCAGTTATCACAGAGTGCATAATTGCTAGGCTTGTGTGTGTTTATTCAGTGGAGGGAACCAGGGCAGAAGTTTGGCCATAATGTCTTTTGCCTTTTCCAGGCTGGCCTGGCTGTTCTGCTGAAAGCTGAGCACTTGTTCCACAGCAGTTATCACTCTCAGGCCGTGCACATCCGTCCCATCTGCAGGGTGAGTCTGGCCATACAGATGCCACTGTCAAGTGGCCAGAAGCGCATTTCCTTTGTGTCTCTGGATGCTTTGTCCATCCTTGGGCATCTGGCCATGTTAGCACTGGAATAGCGTTGCTTTGTCTTCTTTGTCTTGTTTTCTGAGAGACTCCTGATTTTTAACACCTTTGTATCCGGCAGGCACAATGTGGTCCTCCCAATGCTGGGAACAGTTTTACTTCTTTGGTCAGGGCAAATTAGGGGAAATTGGATGCAGTTTGTTTTTGGAGAATTTGCTAACATTTGCACACAGCTTCCTATCCAGGCTGGAAAGAACTTAAAGGTTAAACCAAATGCATTTTTCTATCCATACCATGCAGTGATGTAAGTTCTCTTGCTGCATCTGCCATCTGTTTCATCTGAACTGAAGAAATAGTGTTAGAAAATGTGTGAAGTACAAACAATAGGTTTTTAAGTTGAAATCAGTTCTTTAATTGTGGTCACTTTAGAATCAAAGAAGGGAGGTTTCCTGCTTTACTTACAGATAGTATACAGAGTGCTTGTCCATCACTATCTGCTGTAAAGTGAGGAAGTTCATTCAAGTGTGAAACCCTCTTGAGGGTTGTGCTTCGCATGTAGGAAAATGTGTGTGGATGTTCTAGCCCTGCCTCTTTCTAGTTTTGCACTATTCCAGGAGTGCAAGGTAGATTCTGAAGCAACGAACCTTGGCCATGGCTGGAGGCTCTGTTTCCCGTTGGAGAGTTTTTGCAGTTTAAGTGTTGCTGAGCCCCTGCATCCTCAGTGCTTTGAATGCAATGGGAGAAGATGACAGAGGGTCAGGGCTTCCAGAAATAATGGCAGAAAGGTTGACCTACTCTGCTCCTCCTTGGGCATGTAATCTGCATGCCCAATACATGCTTGTGAAGGCTTCAGTGTTCCCCTCCCTGTTAAACGCATCTCACTGGATCAGGCATGTTTCTCAAGGACACGTGAGCCCAGTCGGCATACCGTGCTCCAGATGTAGCCTGAGTTTTGGGCAACAGTGTTGCTCTGCAAGCTTTGCTCAAGTTCATGAGCTCTGTTGGCTGGCCAGCCTCGGTTTCAAAGAAGAGTTTAAGCTGGAGACAAGATGCTGGTAAAAAATTATCCTGCATATGTGACAAGGTCCACATCTAATGGGAAATGGCCACGTGCCCATAAAAATTCAGTATACTTATCAACCTGATGCTTTCTAAAATGTGCTGAGTACCTCTTAGTGCAAAAAAGCAGGGTATCAATTTATATATAGTGACATGTAATTTGAGAAGTATCTCTACTGTCTTCTTTAGGATTTTTAGAAGTGAAAAATCCTTCTTTTGGGGAAGGTAATATTGTAATACTTGAATTGCTGCAGTTTTATAGTTTTAGTGTATTACACTTAAAATATATAGAGAGAATTTTCTTTGATCTTCTTTGTCAGGATGCCTCTTGCCTGAGCGTGTCATGGGAACTCAGACAGACTCTCACTGTTGTCTTTGATTATTTTGCCAGTGGCCATGGAAAGAAAGGTAACTCAAATCATCAATCTGTCTATGATTGTTGGTCCATACGCATCTCTTCAATTAATAACCATGTGATTCTCTCTACAGATTGGTCCCTCTTTAAGATTTTCTCGCGCACTCTTACTGAAGCGTGCCCTCTGGCATCCCAGAGTAAGGTCTATGTTGACATTTCCAGTAGAGGCCAGGTAACATTCCTTTTTCAGCTGCCTTCTCGTAAAGCTAGACCTTCTATATTGTGCTCATTGTCTTGAGCATTTTCTGTTGTTTCTGCAGGGTATTTATTTATTTATTTATTTATTTATTTATTCATTCATTCATTCATTCATTCATTCATTCATTCATTCATTCATTTATTTATTTATTTATTTATTTATTTATTTATTTATTTATTTATTTATTTATTTATTTATTTGATTTATACCCTGCCTATCTGGCCCACTGGACCACTCTGTCATCTGGAATGCAGTTTACCTGGAGCTTTACTTGGGTGACCCGGCTGGGTAGCTCAGTAGTTTAATATTTGACCGTGGAGTTGTAAGTTGGGAGTTCAACTCCCCAGTATCTCCCAGGAGAAGAGCCAGCCTATGTAGTCATGGTCAAGCTGCATAGTCCCAGAAGAAGGGAATGGTAGACCACTTCCATGTATTCTCTACCTAGAAAAGCCTGGAAAGGGTCACCCTAAGTGCCAGTTGACTCGATGGTACACTGTTGTTGTTGTTGTTGTTGTTGTTGTTGTTGTTGTTGTTGTTGTTGTTGTTGTTGTTGTTACTTGAGTGAAATACTCTGAATAGAAGCTCCTGATACAACTGAGCTCAACCCATATTGTTTATTTGTTACATTTATATCCTGACTTTCCTCCAAATTGCTCCAGGTGGTTTGCATGGCTTTCCACACCCACCATATTCTCACAACATTCCTGTGAGGTAGGTTAGTCTAAGAGAGGATGAGTATCCCAACATTACCCAATGATGTTTATGATTTAGGAGGAAATCTAAGCAGACAGTTATAATTGCTTGTGTTCTTCATATCAAACCCTTGAGAATGGAAAATTAGGAGCTATTCATATTAGCCCCTATTAGCTTTCCTCCAGCAATAGAGATGATAACTGACCATGCCTTCCTAGACGTGCTCCCCAACACAGATACTTTGATGTTGTGTTTGAATAGAAAGCCTGTGTATCGAAGCAGGTTTTCTGCCTGAATGGGAACACTGTGCCACTGGGTTTCCTGATTACCTGGAGATCCTCTGTGCACATGACACTATGTTCTTATGTTCCCCTTTCAAATGTGTTGAGGCACATAGTTTAGGACTGGGGCCGGGTAAATAAAGGTGATCCCTCCCCTGCTGCATGTTGGTTATTCACATAAAGGGAGATGTTTGTAGACAAAGCTGGTGCTTTCCAGATGTCTTGGGCAAAAAGTCCCACAGTTACTGTGCTGGCTGGAGCTTTTTGAAGCTGTACGGCAATACATGTGGAGAACCCAGATTGCCTTATGATGTAAATTGCATGCTACTAGACTGGCTGTCACTCTGGTGGCTTGAAATGCCATTGATTCTATTTTCAGGAGAAACAGCTTCTAGAGGTTTCCCCAGCTCCTTCATCTGTACATGAAGCATCTGTTCAAGGGGACAGGAGAACTTATGCCGTATATGACCTCCTGAATCCAGCACTCTTCAATGGGTCTCGTAGCCTCAACGTCCAGTTAAAGTGGAAGAGACCACAAGATGTCTGTGAGTGATCAATGGCTTTCCCAATTTTAATGCTGCTGTTTTCTCTTTGACCTTTTGCAGATGGGTAATAGTTGCATAGGACAGAATTGTGTTGTACATTCTGATCTCAATGGTTTGTACTGAGCTGTTATATTTTTTCTGTGTGGATTATCGTAAAAGCATCATAGTAATTCTAAATTCATGTTATCCCAGGGGTAGCTGATTGAATTTAAATCTTATTGTGATCACTAAGAGAAGGGTTTTTTTTTTTAAGTAATCGCAGACATCCCAAAAGAAGCTGCCATCTACTGACAGTATTGGCACTCCAGTACTTTAGATTTATTACTTCTCTCTCAAACAGAAAAAATGGCCAAAATAACAATGGGCGGATGATAAATCTGGATCTTCTGGAAGAACTGGGTAATTTGCAGGAGATTGCCTTGGAGTTCTGACTCTCAAGTTAACAAGTGGAACAATAAAACTACTCCGTTCCCACTCTAGATGGGAATGAAATGAAATGAGAGAGAAATGGCTGGAGGTAATCGGGAGTGGATTTTTTCATGGAAGTGTCAGGTCAGGGGTTCTGATCATCTCTCCCTAAGAACCCTACAGACATTTATAAACTTGGGGGGGGGGGGAGTCAACTGTTGTTCAACCCTCAATTTTAAAAGCACCTTCACTTTTTAGGCCTGCTTCTTCTACACCACCTTATTTCAACACCCTATACATACAAAGTTTAACTATTTGATAGATGGTCAATGAGCTCCATTCAGTTCTGGTACAGTGGTGCCCCGCACAGCGAGGTTAATCCGTTCCGGATTAACCTTCGCTGTGGGAAACATCGCACTACGGAACACCAAAAGGCATTTAATGCATTCCAATGCCATAGAATACTCACCGTAGTGCGATGTTTCCCAGGGGCCGGCAGCCATTTTCGCGCCCTCCCCTCGCACAACGAGGGTGCCAAAATGGCTGCCATCAGCTGTCCGGTGGGTCCAAAATGGCCACCGGAACAGCCGAAAGGGGGCGGGGCGCAGCGTTTTCGCGCCCTTGGTAAGCAAGGGGAGCGTGCGAAAACGCTGCCGGAAGCCCCGAAATGGTTGCGCGCAGCCATTTCGGGGCTTCCGCAGCGTTTTCGCGCGCTCCCCTTGCTTAACAAGGGCGCGAAAACGCTGCGCCCCGACCCCTTTCGGCTGTTCCGGCGGCCATTTTGGACCCGCCGGACAGCTGATCAGCGGGTCACAAAGCAAAGGTCGGTAAGCAAGCAGCTTACCGACCTTCGCTCTGTGAATCACAGCCTATGCGGGCATCGTTTTGCGATCGCATTTGCGATCGCAAAAACGGCCTCATAGAGCGAATTCATCGCTCTACGAGGCGCCCGTTGTGCGAGGCACCACTGTATTTAAGATCAATTCTTTGACTCAGAATTCTTTAATTCCCAGAGAATGCCTTTAGTAGACTCTAGTAGACAAACAAGCACTCAACAACAAAGTCAAAAGTATGTAGATCCTGGAAGCCTAAAGTTGTCTATTCTGGGATAGCACTCAAATCAGCAAATGGTGTGTTGCTTACTTTGCATAAGTGGAAATAGGACAATAACCATTACCTTTTGGAGTGGGAGAGAGGGAAGGCCCACCCAATAAGGAGAGAGAAACAGGCACATGCACCCAGCAGCTAGACTCAGTCCCTCAGTGCCCTTTGCACTGCTTGAAGATTTACCATCTGTAGCAGAATACGAAGGTGCTGGAGGGGAAGGAATCACACCTTCAGTTGGGCTGATGGAATTCATATTGCAAGCAGAAGTACATTGTAAGAGCCTCTCAAGAAGGACTTTCCCTACAGAGTAGGATCTGGAGTGTTGTTGTTTAATAGGGAAGTCAGTAACTGGAAGTGTTCTATCCACCATCTCTGGGAAGGCACTGCATTTGATTCTGCTGCCAAAGTCCAATTCTTAACCTGGTTTAAATTTCCTTCCTGCAGTAGATTTGCCAGCACCTGTTCTCCATGCTCAGCGCTACGTGAGTGGCTATGGTCTTCAGACAGGAGAAATCAGCACCCTAATTTATAACTCACACCCGTACAGGGCTTACCCTGTGCTACTGCTGGAGACAGTGCCCTGGTATCTGAGGCTCTACATCCATACACTGACCATTATCACAAAAGGAAAGGAGAACAAGCCAAGTAAGATTTAACTTCTTCCTAACACATGCCTACTCATATCTTGTTATCCTAGCTGGAGGAAAGAATGCCTTGTCGTACAAAGAAAGTCACTATATACTCCCTGTTTCCTTGCCATGCTCCACGTGTGTGTAGTATGTTCCCATGAGTACTTAGAGCTTGAAGTTTGGCCTGAGTGTAGCAAAACTGTTTGTTACAACCAGGTGTTTCAGAAGCCATGGTTTATGAAGCCAGGTACAAATAATGAGTCAATACATTCCTTCCTCAATCTTCCCATTACATGCTGGCTTGGGCTTTGAGGTCCTGGCTTGTTTAAATATAAGATCCCAATTACATCTGAATAGATATGTGTGTGATGGCTGCTGGGTACTCCAATCTTGATAGCCATCTGGAAGTAAATCCCATTGAATCCACTTAGCTTGTTCCCCATGTAACTGGGTATAGAACTTTTTAAAAAACTTCTTGGCTATGAGACTACAAGAGCTGAGCAGGACTGCTGAGGACAGGGCACTTTTGAGATTGATCATTCATAGGATCACCATAAGTTGGAGACGACTTCATGGCACATAACAACAACAATGCTTAATTTGAGTCCACATGAGCTTTTCTTCTAAAAAGAAAAAGAGAAGCTGCCGGAGAGGTACAAGGTGACCTAAGTTTATTCTTTTTCCCAAAGCCACAGCAAAGGTGCTGGGAAGGTCAGTCGGGCCTGTGCAAGAGCCTTCCTCAAGGCATCATGTGAACATTGAGGCAGGCATTTAAAATGTTTTTGACAAAGTGTTGTGTGATATAAGCGCTTGTCTTTGGTGCTAGGCTATATCCACTATCAGCCGGCTCAGGACCGACGGCGGCCCCATCTCCTGGAGATGCTGATTCAGCTGCCGGCAAACTCTGTCACAAAGATCACCATCCAGTTTGAGAGAGCCTTGCTGAAGTGGACAGAATATACTCCTGACCCCAACCACGGCTTCTATGTGAGGTAAGGCTAAAGCTAGCCTCAGCCAGGCGTTATCTGTGCTTGTATACCATGAGTCTGGCCTTATTGTCTTGGGGAGACAACATGGTCACTTATTTCCTCAGAAGGGCTAATGCTTTTGTCATCTCTCTCGGTGTGTAGCCCGTCTGTCCTGAGTGCCATGGTACCAAGTGTAATTGCAATGAAAGAGGAAGAGGAAGATCTAAGCCCACTCTTTGCTTCACTGTGAGTACACTGAAAACTGCTAAACAGAGGAGAGTGATAATTATTTGTGTAGCATCAGAGAGATAAGTTACTTCTACTGTTGACTGTTGCAATTCTGTTGAATGCCAGAAATTGCCTTATATGACATCAGACAATTTGTAAAGGCTAATGTCTATATGTCTGGCAACAGTTCCACAGCATCTGCTGAATGCCTTCCCCCTCTGTTCACTTTCCCAAAGGCACGGCTACATATGAGCAGGGCAGAAGGAGCTCAATGTTATATCCAGTCATTTATTAGAGATCACCAAGTGAGGAGGTGGGGCATGGGGAAGGTATTTCACCTTCGGTGGGTAGATTCCAGGCAACTGTGGACTAGACCAGTGGTTGCTAACCTTGGGTCCCTAGATGCTCTTGGATTGCAATTTCCAGAAGCCCTTGCTAGCACAGCTAGTAGTGAAGGTTTCTGGGAGTTGCAGTCCAAGAATGTCTGGGGACTCATGGTTAAGAACCAGTGGACTAGACGGAGCCTATGGATTGGCGCCCCCCCTTCCTCTGGTCCTAGGTAGAGTTTGCTCTAGTTGTGCTTGTTTTGCTAGTGCTTCCGTGTTTGGTAGTGGAAAACCATCACATGTTGTGTTGTTTTAATTAGCCTAGTGTTCAGTGTGTTCAGTGCAGCTCCATCTCTTCTAAACCTTGTGTATGTAGAAATGAAAATTCTAAAAATCCAACATTGGTGGTTCTCAATAGTTGGAATTAAGGGAGACTAGCCCAGGTGTTTGTGGGGAACATTGTGGGGTGATTGTTGCATATTTTAAAAGCACTTCCTGTGTCAGAACCTTGCAAATGGAAATTCAGCTTGTAACTTTTAATTGGAAGCTACTTCCTGAAAAAATGGTATGCCATCTCCCTTCCTCTTCCAACTCCAGATGTATAGCCTGAAATGGCATGATTATATGCCAGGATTGTACCATATTAGTGACCAAACCTAAGGCCTCAACTGATCTTCTTCTTTTCCTTTGAATCTTCCAGGTTTCCTTCTTCTGATGGCTCCAGCTATTTTGTGCGCCTTTATACAGAGCCACTGCTGGTGAACCTGCCGACACCAGACTTCAGTATGCCATACAATGTCATCTGCCTGACTTGCACTGTGGTTGCTGTGTGTTATGGCTCTTTCTATAACCTGCTGACCAGGACCTTCCATGTAGAAGAATCCAAGAAGGGAGGCCTAGCCAAGCGGCTGGCAAACATTATCCGTAAAATAAGAGGTGTCCCACTTCTTTGAAGGCAGCTGATAGAATCATGTGTCAAGGCTTTAAGAATTCTATAGCTGGAACTTGGAGGGGCAAATCTGTGAAAGAGCAGGTGGCTAAGAAGAGTCTTTGTCCTCTTGTGCTTTCATAGCTAAGAGATCCACTGTTGCTTTTCTTGATTGATGCCAGTCCCAAACAACCTCTGTGCATGGGAGTGTAAATACAGAACATATGACCAAAACAGTTACTCTTTTAAGGGGTAACTTTTATGTTTTGTGGGGAAAGCCTGGAAATAAATAGTCCTGTGCCTGAATTTCTCTTGCTTTTACCTTGCAGAACTGGAATCAGTTCATTACCCAGTTTGGTTTGGTTTCTCTTCACAATCATTGGCATCCTTCTGTTGAAATCTTTTAAGCTGCCAAATGAAAGATGTAGCTGAATAATAGATCTTTGGAGAATCAGGAAAATAGTCACAAGTCAGAAAAGAAAAGAAAAGAAAGAAGATGGCGGCTAAAGAGAAAAGGCCATTGAATGAAAAGCCATAGTAGTGTTAGATTGTGCTGCTTGTGCAGGCATTACCATTTCACAAGCAGAGAGCAGGTTTTCTTTAGGAAAAATCACTATTTGTGCAACAGTGCTTATGGGAGCAGTGCACTCCTATGTTGCCACACTAGTTGGATTTTCCACTCAGTAGAAGCTTAATAGCATACTGGCTTAAGTAGTATTTATGTTTTCATAGCCATATAATTTTTGCATGTCATTTCTTGCCAGTTTGTAGAAAAGAGTAAGAGTTCCATGAAGCAATTGTGACAAGCGAAATAAAGCATTTAGGAATGCACATTGTGGCCAAGCTAAGAAGCAGTGTCATATAGTGGGTTAATGTGTCAAATTAGGACTCAGGAGACCTGGCTTCAAATCTCCACTTGTTCATGGAAGCTCATGGGGGGTTGGCAATGGTAAACCACACTCTAAACATCTCATAGACCTCAAAAACCCTGTTAGGCTCACCAAAACTGGGAAGCGACTTGGTGGCACAGACCAACCCAACAGTGGCCAGATTGGGTAGAGGACATAAAGGAATGAAAGATAACCTATATTGTGGTTCCAGTTTAGTTCACATCAGTGATGGGAAATCTGATGACTGCAACTCTGCCAACCCTAGGAAATAGAGCTAGTGGTGAAGAATGCTGGAGATTATAGTCCAGAATGTCATGTGTTCTCATCCCTGGTTTAGACCAAGTCATTTCGGGAACATATCTTGCTTCATGAGGGAGAAGCTGTCTCATTTAAAAAACAAAAAACTAAAAGGAATGTTTAAGAAATAAATGTCTGTCATGGTTTTACATAGCTATTTATTTCACAAATTGCCAGAACACCACAAGCAACTGCATATTCATGTTAGATGATGGCAATTCCACATTGGCAAGTAGGTTGGTAAAGAAGGGGTGGCTCTTACTGTTACTTCTCTGCCATTGGTTTTTGTTCTTACTACAGAGAAGGTGAACTTGCAGCATTGGCCCAAGTTCCCCAGTCCATTTGGTAGAAAGCAGGCTAATTTAAAAAAAAGGGGGGGGACTGATGTTTTTAATCCCCTGTGGCCAGAATAGGAACACAGGCTATTAGCCTCTTAGTTGGTTAGTAAATAAATGTGAAATCAACTATCATCTGTGGTCTCATTTATGACTGGTCATACTCTGTTTGATTTATTCTGAATTTGGAATCCAATACATCTAATTCTCATATTTATGTATAATATATTTCTGGTAGCTTTCTAGTTGAGTGCAGTGTCTCCTATCCACCAGGTGTTCCAAAAGCACGGTCATATATATTTTAGAAACAGAAATGTAAGATGTTGCCTTATGAGTGAACCATTGGTCTATCAGGCTCAATGTTGTGTGAAATGGGGTGCCCTCTGCTGGCAAGATAATTTTAGGGAATGTGTCATCAAATCTCAGGTGCTTGATGGAGGTTTTCTAGCCACAGCTTTGTTTTCCCTGTTGCTTTACCTACAAGCAGCTCATGATGAGAGTAGAGTAAGGCCACTGTACCTTCCCCGTGGGGGAAAGCGGCAAGACGAGTTAATCATTTTTAACTCCCAAATGTTCTTAGAATTCTTGCCTTAAAGATGGCTGTCGTGCCCACATGGATCTGTTCGTAGCTGGAGCTGTTAGGACTTTCTGGGAGAACCTGGTGAGAAGTAGTCCTTTGCTGGAGAAAGGGTGGAGTGATCCCATTTCAGTCAATGATTCCAGGACATCCTGGGAGTGCTGAGAAGGGTGGTGCCACCTCCCAGTGGGGAACCATTGGAAGAATTCCTGTGTTATCTACAAACACTGAGGAGATTATACTGGGATTTTCCCCTTGTTTCCTTTTCTCTGGAGCAACAAGACCTTCTGAACCGTGCAGGGCTACTGGGTCCCCTTTCCAAGTGGCAATAGCACTCTTGGGAGTCCCAATTCTGTTTGGCAACGGGGAACAATCCTGCCTGTTCTCAGAGTTCACAGTTATGACTGGATAAGAATGCACACATGTGTTGACATACTTAAATTTTTTTCCTGGCAATGTCTATGAAGAAGCTTGACTCCATTTTGTTTTCTTCCTTTTTTAGTTTGAGGTGGCAGTGAAAAGCAACCATCAAAGTGTTGATTCATTTATCCCTTATTGTAATGAATGGGTTGTTTGCTGTATGAAAAGAGTTTGGAAAAGTTAGTTTTTTGATTAGCAGTTCTCAGAATCTCTTAGGCTTTCTAGAGGTTCTAGGAATTGTAGGCTTTCCGGAGCTGTGGTGTTTGAACATATTCCCATATTCCTGTAGAGGAATATTCCCTTGATGAACATGCGGTGTATTCACATTTGGAGATTTAAAGTTATTATGGAGTGGACGTGGGAGGTCTACAACAGAATAGAGATGAAAGTGGGACCATTCTTAAGTATATAAAGTACAGTGGTGTTAAATACTCGAATATATTTTAAGACAGTAAATTTTTTTGTTTAATTATTGGAGGGGTTACACCTCCGTATTGCATAAATCAGGAGGAACAAACATCTCAGTGCTCATTATATTAGCACAATTTCACACACACACCCATCACCTCTGCTAACTCCAATACCAATCTCCCAGAGCGGGAAATATTGTAACTTGCCTTAAATGACAGGTGTTTTTTCCTGCCCACTCCCACCTGTTGCATATTCATGAGCTAAGGAAAAACGATAGTCAAAACAATGGTTTTTCCAGCAGCGATGTATGGAAGTGAGGGCTGGATCATAAATAAGGCTGACCAGCGAAGAATTGATGCTTTTGAATTGTGGTGCTGGAGGAGACTCTTGAGAGTCCCCTGGACTGCAAGGAGAACAAACCTATCCATTCTAAAGGAAATCAAGCCTGAGTGCTCACTGGAAGGACAGATCCTGAAGCTGAGGGTCCAATACTTTGGCCATCTCATGAGAAGAGAAGACTCCATGGAAAAGACCTTAATATTGGGAAAGTGTGAGGGCAAGAGAAGAAGGGGACGACAGAGGATGAGATGGCTGGCCAGTGTCTGCGAAGCAACCAACATGAATTTGACCCAACTCCGGGAGGGAGTGGAAGACAGGAGGGCCTGGCGGGCTCTGGTCGTTGGGGTCACGAGGGGTCGGACATGACTTAACAACTAAACAACAAGAAAGCTCATCCTCCAGTCAGAAGGCGGGGTCTTCCTACAATGGTTTACACTTACGACTATAAGGACGGGGTGGCTATGACAACGCCTGCTCCAAGCGCAACGTCACTGTTGAACTCCGACCCCGGATTTCTAGAGAAACGGGGGGGAGGTAAGAAGAAGACGAGTGTTTAGAGTCTGGGGGATGTCCAGACTTAACGGGAGACGTCGCGTGGGGTCCGCCTTAAAAGTCAGGCAGTGGAGTGAACGGCCCGTCTCGGGTCTTGAGAAAGCCGTTACAGGGTCCTACGGAGAGCGACAGACACAGAAAGGGAGTGAGAGCGGCCTAGAGGGACGAGGCGGCGCAATGGCGAGGAGCGCAGGTAATACAGCTGAAGTGGGGGCCCGGAGGGAGTGGTCGGAAGGGCAGGCGGCGGCGGCGGCCGCGGCTGTTGCCGGGAAGGTGCTCAGCCTGGAGTCCCTTTGCCAACCCAGGAGGTGGCAACGCCCGAGGTCCCTCGGAGCAAGGGGAAGGGAGAGGGGAGACGAGCGCCTTCCCCGGGCCCCAGGAAGCAGGGGAGGGACCTTGGCGGCGGGGGTGGGTAGGTGGGTGCTTTTGTTGAGCCCTCTCTCTGCCTCTTGGGAGTGGCCTCCCCCCTCCTAAGAGGGTCGTTTTGCCGTGGATCTTTGCCTTATCCGCAGGTGATGGTATCCACGGTAATGCTGTCACTCCTCCTTGCTTATCTTCGCAACCCCCCCCTTCAATCCCTTGCTCTTAGGTAGCAGCAGAAGTTTAGAGTTAATCCAGTAAAATTGATGAGTCGGCCCAGAATTGGCAGAGAAGTACTTTCCCTCACCACTCAAAGCATGATGAGGTGAGGATATTTCCTGCCAGAAACTTTTACTATTATTATTCTTATTGCATTTGTTCCTGTGTGATTTTCCTATTGAAACGTAAAACTGTCCTGGGAAAAGTAAAGTGGCAATACAGGAGCAGTGTAGAAGGTGTATTATGCAAACTCTGCAAGCGTATCAAATCAGTTTTTGATATTTTTTAAAACAAAACTTGGCTGGGTAGCTCAGTGAGTTAGGCATCCGGCAGTGGAGCCAAACGTTGGGAGTTCAATGTACATTATTCGCGAAGGCTTTCACGGCCGGGATCTGATGGTTGTTGTGGGTTTTTCGGGCTTTTTGGCCGTGTTCTGAAGGTTGTTCTTCCTAACATTTCGCCAGTCTCTGTGGCCGGCGTCTTCAGAGGACAGCACTCTGTGCTGCAGAGTGCAGAGTACTGTCCTCTGAAGATGCTGTCCTCTGAAGATGCCGGCCACAGAGACTCTCCCCAACCACGTTGGGAGTTCAGTTTCCCACTGTAAATCCCAGAAGAGCCAGCCAAAGTAGCCATGGGTACTCAGCACAGTCCTGCAGCACCCCCAGAAGAAGGGAATGGTAAACCACTTGGAGTACTTTCTACCTAGAAAACAGTGTTAAGGGTCACCATGTCATATTTGACTTGACAGCACACAATTATTGTTATAAAACAAAACTTAAGATGTTTTGGGTTGGGCAGCTGTTTAAGAGGAGAAGGCAGATTTGTGCAGAATTGGTCCACCAGTTGCTGTTACTTCATCGCTTGAGAATGAGGTACATGTTTCTGGGAAGGGATATCAGAGGGCTGTTGCCTTTATTTTAAAACATGGTTAATAGAACTACAGCAATAAGTGGTGAAGTGGAATTCATTTGGGAAGACATGGCTTTTCTAAAGGGCATTCTTTGGTTGTAGTGGACTTTGCAGTATGGGAGATGTGATAGTATAGCCCAGTGTGTAGTACATTTGTTTTTATTTAGAGATCAGTGATTGTGTCCCTACTCTGAGTACTCTTATAACTTACCAGGATGTGCATGCAGTTCAGCCAGCATACTACAGGTTGGGAATGAGGATAAATTTGTTGCTCAAGTCTCTTAATACTTAACAAATACCAAAGATACTGAACATTCTGTCATAACAACCAAACTGGAAAATAAACAGCTTTCTACAGCTGGGTTGATGTGTGTTTCTCAGAATTTCCAATTTCATCCTTAGCTGGGGAAGATTAGTATTTTCTTGGGAATAGGGGAGGTAAAATAATTTTTGCTATCACATCTTCATCCCTTTTTTAGTCCTCTTATCATATTCATGTTTAAATGTTATTCATTTTCCATATGCAGTGAATTTATGGAAAAAATAATTAGGCAGCCTGAAGCCTAAACTTGATCTGTATAGGTAAAGTCAGAATGTCTTTTAAGACCCAAATACTGCAATTGAGAGGCAATCAAAGGAAAATATTGGAAACCACAAGGACAGTTTCACTGAATGCTGGATTTAAACCTATGAGAGCTTCAATCATGGATTTGTCTTTTGGACCTCATTCTCTGTTCTATCCCATAGAAGAAGTGGCTCTCATTTAACATTGCGGGTAAACAAAGCAAAGAATATGAAAATACTTCCTGTTTTGTCATTACTTTTACTGCTTTCTTCCATTTTAAGGAGAGATTTTCTATCCCGGATTATTTAATTCCTGTTTATCTTCTTTAGCTCTCTATCTTTCTTTCAGCTCTCTTTGCTTCTTTTGCCCTCTCTGATTGACCTTCTTTGGCACAGAAGTTTATCAGTGTGTGCATCTCTTTTTGCCAGATATTAGCCTGAATTGAGTGGTAGCAGGAACATTATCTTCTTGTACCATATATTTCTACTTTTGCTGAATCATACATGCATTTTTGCCATATCTAATTAAGTTCTCAAAGAAACGCTTGGTATTGTACTTTTGCTCCAACCTGTAGAAATGCATGTGTTGTCAGTAAACCAGTAATGAAAAAAATGGCTTGCAACATTTTGTTATACGTGTAGTGTGATATTTATCTTAATTTCATTAATTCTTGACAAAAGTATGTGTTATGTTGCATTCATTTGCCTCTGGAGAAATGAGAAATAAGTAATCTTACAGATCTGGTGTTAAGATTCTTAGAAGATAATCCTACTTTCCTATAAAGAATTAAAGCACATCTTAATAGAAAAGTTCTAGGATTTGAAGCATTTGTTGCATTATTGCTTTGGCTGTTGATCCTGGGAATGAAAGTAACAGAAAATAGACACTTTGTTAACTGCAATGTAAGTTAATATTAGCTTTTTCCCCGTTAAAAGATTTAGTTGAATTTAAGAACACATTATTCTTTGCCAAAAGGAATGCAGCTATATAAGCAAGGGATCTATCTGTCCACAGTACACAATACTGACAAGTGCATGTTGGGCAGGAACCTTATACAGTACAATGGTCTTACTGACTATATTTCACATTTTAGGGATTGTTGGTTTTTCTTCTCTGTATTTCATTGGGACATTTGAAGATACTAGTTAGATGAGTCCATATAATTTGCTGTTATCCCAAACACTTTGGTGAAGGTTTGGGGGAGACATATATTAAAAATATTAGATATTAAAAATTCAGTGTTCAAAATATTCCAATATGAGTGCAAACTGTGGATTTCAGTGTGCAAAGATCAACATTATTCTGCAGGTATCAATTCTACTTTATGATCCTTGCACATTGAAATCCACAGCTTGCACTGACACTGGTTAATTTAGACCACTTGTTCAAAAAGTTGTTCTGTTTCTGTGTAGATGACATGGTTAAACTACACAATATAGATGTCAGATATCATCATTTGCTAAAGGAAAGGAAGTGAAACCCTTGAAGCCTGATATTTTATTTTGTTAATTGTACTGTACTGCAGTGAGAGCTGAGGAACAGAGTTATTTCACATTTGTATGTGTTCCCAAAACCTCACCAAAGAGAACTGAGAAAAGAGACAGATAAGCTAGTTTCTGGTGTCCTGGTACAATCGCAGAAGGGTAGACATCACTCCTCCCCATCTACCATGCAAAAAACAGCAGTGTCCAAGGCACTAACTTTAAAGTAGTTCAGACCCATATCATAGAGATTTGTACAAATGATCATTATTGGAATAAAAAGAATTATATTACCAATGTTGAAGGTCAGTTTTCTATCCTATGTTCATGTTCAGTGGTTAATAAAAGTTGCTAAAAATTTCTTATAAGTGCTGGTAAAGATACCTCCTTTTAAATTACAGATTGTTGTATGTTAAATACGAAATGTTGTATATCAAAGGACTGTTAAATGGTGAACTGGTTTCTTCTCAGTTCAAAAGAAAATCTGGATTTCTGCCTTTTCAGTTCCTGGTTCCTAATAGGTCTGTTTCTGTTGGCATTCAGTGTGAGAGAACAGTGTGGTAGCTCTAAACAATCTAGAATCAGTAGCAATTTTAACTTATTCACTATTTATGAGTAGCAAATAAGGATTTGGCTACTGTTCAGGGAGAGGTGGAGAGCTAGCCATGGTCTGTTCCAGATTACTAATAGATGCTGGTCTCATATGATTGATATTTAAGAGCTTCCAAGTTGCAAGAGAAATTGAGTAAGCCTATTATGGTAAGGAAGTTCTGGAGAGTAAAAAGAGGTATGTGATTAAGCAGAAATTGAAAATGGACTCCTTTGGGTGCATTCTAAAACAAATGTTTCTTGCATTGTAAAACAAATATGCTTTAAATAGCTTCATATGTTTCCTTCTGAGTGACTTGATTGCAAGTGATTAAATCACTACATTGCAGTTTATGATGAAGCAAGTTTTAGCCAGCAAAGCATACACAAAATCACTGAGGATGCTGGTGAAACCTGGAATCTGGATTTTATTATCAGCCTGGCTTTGCTGTTACCAGGAGTTGCGAAGTAGTGACCATTCTTCAGTACTGGTCCTGTTACATCACTTGCCCTGCCACTAACCTCCTCTATTATTTTGTTTCCATCTTGACCTTGATGGACCTACCTAGATGCATTTTGCATGAGCATTGCCAGCAGAGAAAGCTAAGAGGAGTGTTTGTAATTAAAGGATATCGATTAGAAAATATAGTTTTAAGAACCCTGAAGAAATAATTCAAATTGGGATGATTATTATATGAAATCACTTAAAAATGTCAGATCAGTACTGTTCCTTGGGTATAACAGTGACTCCATGATCTCTGGCGCACATATTTCCTAATTTTGATGCCCAAGAGCCTTTTAATTGGTGATAGATACAGTTCAGTCTGGGATTTTATGGATGAAGAATAGGTACCCAGTCACTTTCTTCTCTCTTTAAAAAGTTTGTAAGAGATGCTCAAATGTGCCTGTGGAAACATAACCAGAAGGAAAAACTGACTTGGCCTACTTAGATTAAAATGTTGTCCTTGTAGGCAAAGCACACAGCCTGGCTGAAACACAGTGAGAATTGATGAACCTTGTATTCCTTTCCCCTCTCATTGATAGGATTCTGTGCCAGATCTCAGTAGTATCTGTGAATAGAAGGAACCTAGTCTAATCCTTAACATGCTATAAAAGAGCGAAGTCACTGGACATATCAGCAGCTGTATTGAAATCTCATTAGCAGGCAAAGGCCATAGTGATTTTTTAAAGGTGCCCACAGTTACTTTCTTCTTGAGTGTTCCTCTCAGGTGCAGTGCAGCTTTAGAACAAGCAGATCAGTAGTCCATATGAACTCTCTGCAGCAAAAAATGCATAAGGACTGTATGAACAAATTCTACCTCCTTTCTGTTGATCTTAGCAAGACATTTGATACAGTCAGCAAACTGAGACTTTACAAGATCCTTAGATGTTGGGAAGTTAGTTTGCCTTATCTAATGTTTCCATGGCAATATGCACAATATTTGCAGCTCAGCCAAGCCATGTGTGATAGTTTTTCAGTAGAAAGTGAAGTGAAACAGCACTATATCCCCTTTCTAGTTCTTTGTTATCTTTCTCTGCTCCTCAGAGTCTTGCTTTGTTGGTGCAGAGGGACTTCTATTGACAAATAATGTGCTGTTTTTCAGAATAAAACCCCCAGTTCTTCACATGTAGGTCTATGTTTTATTGTTCCCAGCTTTGCACAAACCATAGTCATGGGACACTATGCTATTCCATTCCAGACTGTTAATTTTACTCCTTCACATTCATAAAGATCACACTTGAAGACGTTCACAATGCTTATTGGTCAGAGATATGTCGACATGTCAGAGGAGATTCTCTGAGGGAATCTGTTCTCAAGAACTTACATGTTGTCCAGTGCTTTAGTATGACAATGTTTATCTTTGTCTGATTGTGACATCAGATGGGAGAGTAAGTTGTAAGTACATCTGTTATCATCTTGCGAACTAGCACACAAGGCAGGATTCATCTGCAGTATAAGATCAATATAAGAAATGAGAGTCAATCATAATCTGAAAATCAGTATCTGTACCTATGACAGATAATGGTGATTCAGGATTGGCTACAACAATGAAACTGAATCATTTCTCAAGTAAATGTCAGCTTTTGTCAATTTAAGTCTGAATGTATTACTTTTTCCTAGCTCCTTGGGAGGTATGATTATTTTGCTCTGTGTTCTGTAAAAGAAGGGACAGGATTTGGAGAGAGAAAAAAAGCCTGCCTAGCTGGGCTTGGGATATGTTTCTCAGTCTTGCATAATTTTGATTCTCTTCAGACCTGCTCTTGTTCTTCTCCACTATCTTGAAATTGTTGCTTTGTTCTGTCAAGTCAGCCTTGACTTAAGGCAACTCCATGAATGCATGATCTCCAGAATGTCCTGTCCTCAACAGCCCTGATCAGAAATTAAGGCAAACTTAAGCCTGTGAGTTCTTTTAGCAAGTCAGTCCATCTCATATTTGGTCTGCCTCTTTTCCTGCTGCCTTCCACATTTTCCAGCATTATTGTCTTTTCTGGAGAATTCTGCCTTCTCATGGTGTGCCCAAAGTAGGACAATCTCAGTTTCAACATTTTTCGCTTCAGTGATAGTTCCTGATGCTTTGATCTAGGACTCACTTTTTTCATCTTTCTGGCTGTCTAGGTATCTGCATATTTTTTTTTGCCAGAGCGTGGACCTAGAGCGAAGTACATTTGAACAAAAATAGTGAAGTGACCCATAGTTGAATAATTGTTATCACTGTGAAATTTTGGGAAGACCTAGTGTCATGCTTTGTGTTCTTTTCAAATGTGTCTATTTACAAAAAAAGAAAAGAAAAAGAAAAAAACATACTAGGATTCACAGTTTAGCTGCTCCAAAGCATCTGAAGTTTTCATCAGAAACTTTAGCTGAGTGCATTGTTTCACTCTGGACTTAATTCATTGGCCAAAATCCTGTTGCTTAGCTTAGTAAATCACAAATAAGCAAAAATACCTTTTCCTGTCACAAAGCTTATTTCAAATATAATTTAAACTTAAATAGTGGGAACAGAAAGGGAGAATTAAACTTAAAAGTTAGTAAACAAGGATAAATCAATTGCCACAATAATCTGAAGAGGTAGGAGTGTCCATTTAGTAAATAGCATGGTAGTCAGCTGAATTCAGCCCTTATTTTTCTAGTATTTGGCCATTGGAAAGCAGAGATCTCAAATACAGCACTCATTCTTGGTGGAGTTTCCACATTATGTGAACTGGAAAAAATCAGCCTCCATGGGTTTCACTGCAACCACCACAGAAGGGAATAATAACTGCATCTTTAGCTCAGTCTGAGAGAGGCAGCAAAGAACTTTTAATGGCAAGTCAATAAAGAAATGTTCAGTTACTTTAAAATCTCCATCATAAAGCTGAACTCTCAGAAAGAGCTGAGCTTTCTCTGTACTTAGTCATTCCACAATCTGACCTGTGCCAACAGAAATCAGGAAGAAGAGGCTTGTGATCCTGGGAAATGTAGGTTTAATGTAATTAATTGCTTTTTCTCCAAATTCTCTGAAACAGTCCCAGAAGAAAGGAATGGTAAACCATTTTTGAGTACTCTGTACCTAAAAAATGTTCAAAATGGTGCCACAAGCTAGAATTGACTTGAGTGCATGCAGTTATTATCAGTACAGTAAGTGTAATGGCATAAATTGTAACAGTAAACTGTTGCTAATTGTTGTTGCTCGTGTTCCTGATTGCACAACTTGGATTATGAGTGGCAGTTCACTGTTGCAATTGATGCCATTACACTTATGCCAGCCTTAATCCACAGTTCTAGCTACCATCTCTTGCTTCTGATCAACTATAGCTAAATTCTCTTTCTTGAACAGAAATGGGTGGGTGTGAATATTTAGCTTTTTTTTACATTGTGCTTGAAAATAACTTTTTTTAGAAATGTTGATTTAAAAAGAAACTAACTGTTCCTTTTATCAACTTGTTGTTAAAGTTCTATGCAGTATTGCATTTCCCAGATTGAACTTTGGATACCATTTGTGATTATCTTCTGTTGTGCATGTCCCAGTGAATCTTGGAGCTGGTGGTTTTCTTCCATTGAGATATTATAGAAAATCCACCTTGACTGAACCCTGTATGTCCAGATCTCTGCCTTCCAGTGACTGGCCTCTAGAAAAAAAAGTTGTTTGGATTAATAGGAAGCTTTACAGTTTGCTGTCCCCATTTGCTCTACATTCATAATCCAAGAACATTGTGTATCTCTTTTGGTCAGAGGTTTGAGTGATGAACCTGGGATCTTCACATTTGGCTTTGCAATGGTTATGGCCATAGTAAGCATTGTATTCAGGAAGAATATATTTATCATGGAAGTGAGAGCTGGACCATAAAGAAAGCAGACCGCCGAAGAATGGATGCCTTTGAATTGTGGTGCTGGAGGAGGCTCTTGAGAATCCCCTGGACTGCAAGGAGAACAAACCTATCAATTCTAAAGGAAATCAGCCCTGAGTGCTCACTGGAAGGACAGATCCTGAAGCTGAGGCTCCAATACTCATCTCATGAGAAGAAAAGACTCCTTGGAAAAAACCTTGATGTTAGGAAAGTGTGATGGCAAGAGGAGAAGGGGACGACCGAGAATGAGATGGCTGGACAGTGTCTGCGAAGCTACCAACATGAATTTGACACAACTCTGGGAGGCAGTGGAAGATAGGAGGGCCTGTCATGCTCTGGTCCATGGGGTCACGAAGAGTCGGACACGACTAAATGACGACGATATTTATCATATTTAGATTGGCCTGATGTGAAGGTTCTCTTTCTATCTGCCTTGCTACTTTTGACAGTTTACAGATTAAGCATTGAGGATGGAAAGCTGCTGGTTTTCTGGGAAAGGTTTATTTCCCTGAAAATAGAGGACGTGATAGCTGCTAAAATGGCTCAGGAAGGATGTTGCTTTAAATGCAAGTTGCCAAGAATGTATGGGGTCTGCAATAATGTCTTTACCCTTCTAGACTTACTGGGCATAGTGCAGTTTGATAGGCAGTATTAATTAGTTTATGAACAATAGCAGTGAAATAAGTTTTCACCAACTCAGTAAGCTTTTTCTATGGAAGTTTAAATCAGAAATTGCTTGTCTGAGCCCTGGCATACATCCTCTACTGTACTTGTTTTCTGTCTGTTAAAAGAGTTTCTCTCCTGGCAAGATAATAAGAATGAATGATTGATGTATTAGAACATTACTCATTCTTGACTTGAAACCTCCCTCCCCCAGTGAATCTACCCTTTTTTATATAATTGTTTTATCCACCAGAACCTCAGAAGCCTGTGAATGGATGAGTAGGATCATCTTTAGAATGAAATCAACAGCGAAAGAAGTCTGAAGGTAGCAGGAAGGTATTCTGTTTGGAAAATAGTCTGAGTCATGTGGGAGCTTATCTAATTATTGCTACTTTCACCTGCTGGTTTGGCTTTTGCTCCTAAAATCAGTTCTTGATCAGCTTACAGAGGACATGCAGCTTGCTCTCTTATAAGCAAAGAAGCACCTCAAATGGGTGGGAATTGTATGGCGTCCCAAGGCTGCATTGTGGCTCCCAAAGCCTTGTAAAAGAAAAATAACCCTATGAATGTATTTAACCACCTATTTAAAGACAGAATCTGAGCTCCAAGGCATGTGGTTCTTTTATTAAATAAGGTGTGCCCTCACTTACCTCAGTTGTTATTATAATAATAATATGCTGTCAAGCCACTTCTGAATTAATAACTACCAGAAGGTCGTATTGTTAACAGCCCTGCTCAGGTCTTCCAGACTCAAGGGTACGGCATTCCTTACTGAATATGGCATGGATCTTTTGCTTTTCTTGCTGCTTTCAACTTTCCCTAGCACTGCTGTTTTTTCCAGTTAATCCTGCCTTCTCATGGTACATCTAAAGGAGAATAGCCGCAATTTAGTCATCTCTGCTTCTAGAAAATCAGGCTTGATTTGATCTGGTACCCATTTATTTGGCTTTCCGGCTATCCATTATATCTATAAAGCTCTCCTCCGACATGACATTTTGAGGAATGAATATTTTTCCTGACAGCTTTTATATGCATGCATAGTAGTCAAGAATACCACCATATTGATAAAGTTGGCCTTAGTCTACAATAACACATCCTTGCACTCATGAATTTCCTCTAATACCTTCATAGGCACCTATCAAGGTCTCTGCTTCCTTCCAGTTTCTTGGCTGCAATCTTCATTTTTATTGATAAGTATACCAAGGTATAGAAAATTGTCAACAATTTCAATTTAAAGTCATGTAATTCTTATGGATTCATGATTTTTGTCTTTATGCTTCTGCACTTTCTTCTTTAATCTTCATCACCAATTATTTCAGGTCATTGCTGCTTTCTGCCAGTAATATAGTGTTAACTCGAATATCTTAAATTATTGGTGTTTCTTCCACCAATTTCCACTTTTCCTTAATCTAATCCATTTTTCATATGGTCTTATGTATAGATAGAACAGAAAGGAAGATAAAATACACCCTTGTCTGACACTTCTGGCAATGGGAAACAGTATCTATGTATTCTGTCCTAATATTTGTCTTCTTGTCCAGACTGTAAGTAATAGAGCAAGTTAATCAAATGTGGCACAGCAATTTCTTTTATAATGATCCATAACTTTTCATCTTCCACACAGTCAAAAGCCTTGCTGTAATAATCTACAAAGTAGCTTCTGATTATCATCTTTGGTATACTCAAATAGCCAGTACTGTATATATTTATGGTATTATCTCTAGTACCTCTTCCTTTCCTGATTCTAGTTTGACATTGGCATGTTTTTTGTGCAAAGTAGATATAACATTTCCAAACATTTCCTTTTTCCCTTAATTTTTTTTCCCTTCTCCCCCCCCCCGAAAAAAATTAATTTTGGGGGGAAATTTACATCTCTAGAGAGAACTTAAATACATACAGTCTCAGAAGTCTTTCATTAAGGTCTTCATGTTATATAGTTTGAATACCCTGCCGTAGACATATTATTTATCATTGTAAACATGTTCCACACTCCATTTGTTTTTTGTTTTGTTTGTTTGTTTGTTGTTTTTATTTTTCTGGAAAAAATGACTTTGGAAAAAATGGGGGGGAAAACTTGTTTTCCCCCCAATGTTTCTTCCCCCCCCCCCGAGGCCTTCCCATCTCTAGTGCAAAGCCTTCAGCATCACTTTTGTTGAATAGAAAATTAATACATTGGTCTTGTAGTTATTATACTCTGTGACCTCTCTTGCTTTGGGGGTTGGAATGTATATTGAATTTTTCCACTGTGGGGATAATTGATTTCCACATTTACGGGTGTATTCCTTTTTGGATTTGATAAATTTAGTCTCTGTAGCTTGAAATAGTTCTGCTGGTATCTCATCTATTCCTCGTGATCTCCAGGAGTAGATGAGATACCTCCAGGTTCTTTGAGAGTAGTTTTCTTGCTTTAGAGTTGGTAAAAAAACATTAGTGGTTTGTTTCCTTGTTTCTGCTGAAATCAGAAATGACCAGAATGTTATGTTACTTTGGATTTCATTTGGAGTTGCTGGTACAGCCCTGGGGAGAGTTGATGCACAAGAAATAGTACCTGGATCAGTAGACCCTGTCCACCTCAGCACTAAAACTCTGAACTAGAGATGGGGGAATTCATATATACAAATATGAATTCCCCCGCACAGGTGGACATAATGAGGGTCCAGCCCCCTGGGACCAGACTGTTCACTCACCTGTCCACTGCTGCAGCAGCTCCACACTTGCTTCCAATCACTCTGGAGCTTGTGGTCAACTAGCCAATCCTGGCAGAAGGCAGGAAGATGAGCCTCCCTGCCAGGCTAGTTGACCCCGAGCTCTGGAGCAATTGGAAGGGAGTGCAGAGCTGTGGCAGCAGCAGATGGGGAGTGGACATTATGTCCACATGCACGGGGGTATTCATATACAAATATGAATGCCCCATCTCTACTCTGAACTACGGTCTGCTTTCTGGCACTGTTTCAGTAATCTAATGAAATGTCAACAGCTGTGCTAGTAATAAGGATTCTATGTTGTATTATTCACTGTTTGTACTTAAATCAGTTTGACAGCAGGGTTACAAATACATTTAAAATCCTTACCTGCCAGCCTTACCTGCCAATTCACAGGGGTGGTGCTTTTAATTTCTAGGTGCCTCGTGTGGGTTTGGGTGGCTGACTGCAGAGTAAGGGGCTGGGAGTTCAATTCCCTACTGTGCCTTCCGGTAGAGATGCCAGCCAAATCACCTGGAACATTTGTGGCTTTTGGGGTTACATGCTATGTTGCTTTCTGCTAACTGCACCATCCTAGAACCATTTCTGAGCACTTTTTACCTATCAAAGCCTTAGAGGGTCACCATAAGTTGGAAATGTCTTGATGGCACATAGTTAATTATTAGGTGAGTTGGGATTTTTCTGCATGATCCATAAGTGTATCTGTTTGAAAAGGTTTCTAAATTCTTCAGGCTGGGATTGTTTCTCATCTCTACAGTTACCTATAGAATGTGTGCCAGTAGGATTGCCTTTTGAAGTCCACAAATGTGATTCTTTGGCAAAAAGGATTCAAGACATCCATGAGTATTGCACTACTTCAAAGAGAAGTGTTTTTAATTTTCTTTCAATTTTATCTAGTATCTTTACCAGAAAGCCACACATTTGTGTTAGTATGTTAGCTATCTCAAATTGAATATCTGACTTGCCAGTACATTTTCTCTTGACATCTCATGCCCTCAATCCTTGATGTTAATATTATCTATGTGAAAATGAATCTATTTATTGGTCATTAAATCCTCAGCAGAGCATAAGGTTTCAACTAAACAGTCTTTGCACATTTCCCCTGGTTCTGCTGAACAAGCTGAGCTAGAAGAGACCTCTCTCCCAATTCCCTTTTGCTTTAAATGGAAAACTATATTAATCACTGAGATGCTGGTAGATGTGTTCACTAGAATCCTCTTTGGAATTAGAATGCACATATGCCAGCCATTTTTCTGTGGACCTTTTACTTTACTACAGTTCTAAGATCACATTACATCTGTTATTTCTGCTTCCTGATTCTCCTTCCTATAATTTAGTTGGAGCCTCTGTAGCTTGTGACCCCATAAGCCAAACAAATGACTCTATAGGAAAAATCGGGACAAGGCCACATGGTCATGGAAACAATACAAATGCATGAGCAGGTGATGCCTTTAATCAACCATTACAAATATAAAACAAACAAGCAAACAAAAAAAAAATGAGCTTTTGATGATAAATCATTTTCTTCAAGGCTCTGCATCAAGTTCTTGTGGGCAGTTCCAAACTTACTGCTGTTTTTAATGTTCCAGATTCACATGGCTGATGGCGTAGAGGCCAGGCAAGCTTCTTAGATGGAAACAGCTGCAGCATGCATGTTGGTTTCAAGCTCTTCTTCAGCAAGCAATTTGGAATTTATGACCTATCTCTTAAAACCGAGGATAGTCAGAGGCAATCTGGGCCCCCCCTCCTTCTCCCTTTCTGCCTTTTTGAAACCTAGAGAATTTCCCTTTAGCTGGGGGAGGGAAGGCTGCCCAGTTAACATGACCTGCCTCTGACAGAGATGGGATTAGGACTCTATAGTTTTCTAGTTTTGCTGTCTGAGGCAGAGTGGGGGACGCCAAAGCACTGGCAGGCTATACGTTTTGGTTTAACTTTGCTGAACTTGGTGTGTTCGATGTTATTGGAGGCTAACATGATGGGGGGAAGGGTCTCCTTTTGTGTAATTGTTTTAGTTAGTCAAAATTATAAATGGATTTGTTGTATGTATATAGGTTTTCCTTTAGTTACAGTTTCTGTATTTCCAAGTAGCAAGAGCTTGAAGCTTCAAATAATTAATCCCATTTCTCTACTGAAACAGGACAGTTTCCTAAAATACAACAGCCTCTTATTTTTAAGCCACCCCTTCTCTAGTGCTTCAAATTGATTTCCATCTCCCCAGCTCCCAGTCCTTGCTTTGTAGCATACTACTTTCTCAAACATTGTGTAGGAATAATAGTAATTTCAAGTGCAGATATGATGTATACTACATTTCACGTGCAAACATGAAAAACATTATAAATTCTCAGCAACCGAAATAGTAATCCTGAATGTTCAACCAGTATTTGTTCCCATTTGTGGATTGGTTAGTGTTACATGACCATCAGGCTCCAAATTCTGACAAACAGAACAAGGAAAAGGAAAATACAGTTTGCCTTAATTTATGGCATTTTCAGTTTTCGTAGCTTATTGTGAAATTTCAGTTTGTGCTTGAGAGGACTTTGGTCTCTCTCCAGTACAGATCCTGAGTAGACAAGAAGCCCTCAACCATTAATGTGATTGTAGTTGGACTTTTAAAAGATTTATCCTTTAACTAGTACATAAGGTAGAAGAGCTGTCATATTGCGAGTAGTAGCATACTGCTTTGATCTTTTCTAGAACCCTAGAACAAGGAACAGCTGGAGCTTGCAGTTCTCAGACTAAAAGATTGAAGTGACCCTTGGGGAAATGAGAATGTTCAGCTGTGTTGGGTGATTACATTTATGGGTTTATGGAGTTTGGGGTTTATGGCAGGATGGGTTATTGGAAAGCGCAAATTTAAAATGTTTGATAATCTAGTTTGCTGATGTGTATCTTTCCCTTTCTCTCTCCCTCAAGACAAACTCGTATATCACCATACAGTTTTATGAAGCATCCTGATTTGCTTTCTGAAGATTTGAAAGTGTGGAGAAGACATTACGCCCTGCCGCTTTGGATTGCTGTCCTCACTCTCACACCCTGATCACAAGACACCATGTACTGCCTCCAGTGGTTATTGCCTGTTCTCCTCATCCCAAAGCCTCTCAACCCAGCCTTGTGGTTCAGTCATTCAATGTTCATGGGCTTCTATCTACTGAGTTTCCTTTTGGAGCGGAAACCTTGCACAATCTGTGCCTTGGTCTTCTTGGCCGCTTTGTTCCTCATCTGCTACAGCTGCTGGGGAAATTGCTTTTTGTATCATTGCTCTGGCTCCCATCTGCCTGACTCTGCTCATGATCCCAACATAGTTGGCACTTAAAACTTTCCACTTGATTGCAAGATCTTTGTGGGTCCCCCCCCCCTTTCTTCTAAAGGGACAGTGTAATTGGAAGGAGAGATTCTAAGACATGTGATTGGAGTACAAGCAGCCTGTTTGTACGTCTGGATTAAACAGTTTCATGATGACCTATACCTCCTAAATCTGCCTGTTAAATTTGAAGAAAACTGTTTATAGTGATAACTGATGTGGCTATCTGTTCTGGGTGGCTTTTCTTTTTCTCCTTCTGCCTTCTATATTGTTTAAGGTTGATTATTCAATCTCTGACTCAGTTGTAAAGAGATATGTTGCTTGATGCAGTAGCATTTATCTGACTCCTTTCCTAAATCAGGAGACAGACATCAGTCGTATGTAACGTGAGTCCTCTGATCTTGTGGAAACAGTTGGAAAGCCTTATTTCATCTGTAGCTGGTGTTTATTGCTCCAGACAACTGAGGAAGAACTTGCAAATGACTAATGTTTGAAAGCTTCATGGGACAGAGGCTGCTGATTCATCTCAGCAGGCCCAACTGGAAGGGGCAGTGTTGTCTGGAATGCTTTCCAAACTACTTATCTGCCAAGATCATAGCTCAAAAATCCTGGAGTCATCATGATGCCACTTTTGCAGCACAGATGTAGAAGCTTGTTTCACCTACCACCCCAGTCAGATACCCACTGTTTACAAAAGTCTTGAGTTGGGAAGAAAGCATGTTCTGCTGTGAAGTGTGGGGGTCCCTTTTATTGGTTTTGCATTTGAATTTTAAGCTATCTTACCTTGCAAATGGGAGTTCAGGGATGGGGGATTTGAATGTGCTTCTGCTGAGATGAGAAGTGTGGGCTCCTTCTCAATAATGAATTGGAACAGTCACTTGAATGACAGGCTGCTTTTCTTTTACTTTTCCTTTAATGCCATGAGTATTAATCTCTCGACACAAGCAGATGAGCCCGAGCTCACATGCATGGGAGAAAGGAAGTGACAAATGCTTTGGCTACAGATCCTCCATTTTCTTGTGGTAGTAGGATCATGCATTTATTACTCCATCCCCATCCTCCAGAATAGCTTTCACTTGCACATTGGCCATTTCCAGAGAATATCTCCTGTCTTCCTTAGGAAATGCTTGCTTGTGTGATATGTAAGCTATTCTGAGGGGCAAGTGTAAACCTCTTCAGTAACATTTCAAGGTTGTAAGGTCATCTTGTTTTGCCATCCATTTGGCTCTGCACAATCTTCCTTGGAGGAATGTTGCTGAAAAGTCAGTTTCTCTCTCAAGGGAGCTGGAACTGAGAAACCAATTGTGAAACCTCCACAGAAAGTTTTTATTTTTTGTTTGTTCATTGCACAGCTGTTCAACGAGTTTAATAAAGCTTTATAAACTTTGGTCTGTGGACTAGTGCCATTTGTGATGCAGTCACTCTCACTGGACTAAGGCCTTTGGATTGGCAGCATTTTATCTCCTTTTCTTTGAAGTTGGAGATACATTTAGAACTGCAGTGCTTGAAGAGATCCTATGGATCATCGAGTCCAGCCCCTGTCAGAGAGGCACATTGGGGAATCAAATTCCCAATCTCTGCCTCTGCAGTCAGATTCCTAAACCACTGAGCTAAGGGAGGAACATTCACCGGTGGTGATTACTGGCGTGTCTGGAATTCTGTTGTTATCTCTGATCAGAAAGAGCAGGCAGGGTTTTCTGTTCCTGCCTCACACATTTTCCCTTTGGTAATGCAAGTGAAATGGGGGAAGGAAGGGAAATCCTGGTGTTACCTCTGATCTCAGTTTGAAAATTTTACTAGAATGCCCAAGGAGATTGTTTACCTTCCTAGTTGGAAGGATAAGGGCAGAGGTGGGATTCAGCAGGTTCGCACCTATTCTATAGAACCGATTCCTAAATGTACTATTGGTTCTTAGAACCGTTTGCTGGCCTGAGATGAATGAAGGAGGAGGGGCCAAGTGACCAGCTACGAGCGGGTGGAGGGGGGCACAATTAGCTGCCTCCCTTCCTGCGCCACACTGAGCCGTCTGAGGTGGGGTGTGGGTGAGAGAGATAAAGCCCTGGAAAGAGCAGAGGCATCAGTGGGGGAAAGGGGGGAGGATTAGTCCTTGATGTCACTGGAGGAAAGCTCATGGCCTCGAGGCAGAGGGGGGGGTGATTGACAAGGCATGAGGGAAAAGGTTTTGGGGTGAGACCACTTCAGTTAAACACCCAACCGTCCTCATTTTACTATGATTTTTTCAAGTTAAAGGTACCACATAAGACTGTTGCTTATGGGGTACCTTTTTTTAAAATGTCCTGGGCATTTATTTATTCATTCATTCATTCATTCATTCATTCATTCATTCATTCATTCATTCATTCATTCATTCATTCATTCATTTATTTATTTATTTATCATTAGGACATAGAACCTGTTGTTAATTTATTTGAATCCCACCACTGGATAAGGGCATGTGGGTGGGGAATCTCTCCAAATCCTGGGGGCTTGGGATGGGTACCTCTGCATCCTCAATGGGCCCAATGTCCACATTTAGATGGGTTTGTCAGTGAAGGCTGGGACTAGGCAAATAGAGCTGTTACCTTATTCTGTCTTACTTGACGACTACCTAAAGACTTTTGCTGCAGCGCAATGGAAGCGTAAAGGTAAACTAGAGAAACTTTCTTCTGAAGCAGCTGAATGGTTTACACGTTTTAACTCAAAGGCAAGCAGTCTTCATGTTGCAGGTTCTATTATTGGTTAGAAAAGTGAGATCCATCGATCTTGGTGTAAAAGATAAATAATTAAAGAACTCGGGGTCAAGGAATTTGTTCAAATGATTACCAAGGACCACAGTCCTTCCCCACAGAAATTTGCTCATAGTTATCACCCTCTGCTTTTTTTTTCCATTTCAGTTACAATATTTCATGTGTGTGTGTAATTTTGTTGTTGGCTTTTGTTACTGGCATTGCTGAGCAAGTGAGTCAGAGATCTTTGCTGATCTATTTCAGATTAGCCAGATTCTACTGATATTTCAAACACCTACCTACATGTAATGTACAGGTTATGGATAATGAGCCTCATTGAATGAATGACTTTTATCATTTTTAAAAAGCATCCTTCCTGGAACAAATGGCTTGCTTCCTCACACAAATTCAGTCTTTTATTATTGCCTAAAAGATGGCTGAGGAAATCTCTCCCCCTATATAGCAAAGGGATCTTATTAATTGTGAGCAATGAGTTGTTACTTCACAGTTTGTACTCTTTTCCTCTCCTTTTTGCTGAGTTTTTTTCAGTCTGATCTGTCACTTTTACTTTGTATTGGGAAACATTCTGCTTTATGATGGCACAAGTTTGCCCTGCTGTGCAATTACATTGACAAGTTAGTGTGACCTTTGACTCTGCCTACAGAGGACTCCCATAAAGGGAATGACAGGCAGTTATGCTGACTTGCTATGGTTTTTCCTGTCGTGATGTATGGAAGTGAGAGCTGGACCATAAAGAAAGCAGACCGCCGAAGAATTGATGCCTTTGAATTGTGGTGCTGGAGGAGGCTCTTGAGAATCCCCTGGACTGCAAGGAGAACAAACCTATCAGTTCTAAAGGAAATCAACCCTGAGTGCTCACTGGAAGGACAGATCCTGAAGCTGAGGCTCCAGTACTTTGGCCATCTAATGAGAAGAAAAGACTCCCTGGAAAAGACCCTGATGTTGGGAAAGTGTGATGGCAAGAGGAGAAGGGGACGACCGAGGATGAGATGGCTGGACAGTGTCTGCGAAGCAACCAACATGAACCTGACACAACTCCGGGAGGCAGTAGAAGACAGGAGGGCCTGGCGTGCTCTGGTCCATGGGGTCACGAAGAGTCGGACACGACTAAACGACTAAACACACACACATGCTGACTTGCAGCCAAAAGCACATCAGGTGCCAATCAAGTGAGGATTTTAACAGCTTTTACTTTATCTTGGCTGGCATTGCCCCTTCAGAAGTACATTGAGAGGTGCTAGCAAATAATGAATGAAATAAGATAACGGGGTGCTAAATCTGCTTCATGGATACCAACCTGCTAGACAATGGCTAAAATCAATGAAACGTTTTCTGCATACATCTCAAGTTCTAAATATTAAACCAGAAGAAGTTAGACTGAACCTGTAGAGAACCAAAACAACACAGTTGCCAAATGGACGGATACCAAAGAGAGTCTCCCAACAGGACAAGATTCTGACTGGAAGTCACTTAATAGATTTTGAAATGAATTAGGAAGATCAAAGAATAATCCAGTAAAATATTGCTACTTGGAATCATTGCAAATGTTCTGTGAATGTGGAGAAATTCAATCAATGCAGCATTTATGTGCACACTATTTACGCCCCACCATGCGTATGAAAGAAGATCTAGTAAATGGCCAAGATAATGCTATTGAAGTGGCCACTTCTGGTAAAAAAAAACACACACAGTCCAATTGTTTTAACATTTTGAATTTGTTTGAATTTTATCTCCTCCCTTGTAAAACTAGTGTGTTTCAATGATTAGAGAATTAGAGATTTCATCTGAGTTAAAACCCCTACTGAAATCATGAATAATTTAGGGTCAGTCACTTTCTCTTGGCTTAATCTGTTTTACATGACTTCTGAGAGGGTGAAATGGTAGGGGATGGCAGGCAATGTGTGCCTCCTTGGAGGAAAGGAGAAAGGAAAGGAGACAGATACATAGAAATTTAATAAATAAAGTGTGTGCTGCCTTTCGCAAACACATGCTCTCTAAATAATCTGATTGCCGTGTTAATTATAGTCCAAATCATTTACATGGCCAGATTGGGTAAAGTGACATAGATCCTCCTTGACACAGTTGAAAATAAGCTCCAGATTTAAGATTTTTAATTGGAAGCTTTCCAGTACTGTATTAGATAATACAGATTTTGCCTTATCTCCAAGTAGCGTTAGCTTAAGCATTTCACTAATGGGCATGATGGCTATTGGCTCAGTTATACATCAGCCGCCAGATTATAATATTTGAGTGTGGTAAAGGAAGGGCATATGTCAATGGGAGAAAAGTTCAAATGACTTGTGACTTGCAACCTGTAAATGGGTCGATCGATGGGACTTGAGTGCAATGCTAGACTTGCTGTGGCGAGCTTGTCTAAAAGGGGGAAGAATTACAGGTAGATATGATTAGACAGACATCTTACAGCCACAGATGGGCTTGTAATTGTGGAATTATCACAGATAGAATTTACTGGGGAATTCAGGCATTCTTATATTGCTTTCCTTCAGTTTCTAAGATCTAATGCTGAGCTGGTTGCTGTCTTACCTACACCACTGTAAGTGAAAGGTTATATCATTCAGTTCAGTCAAATAAGCCCCCTGGCTGCACTGTGGATTGGTCCCACTCAGATACAGTTTTATCATCAATGAGGAAAACAGACCAGTCTTTAATGTTTATGGATTTAGATATGCAAAGATGTTCTGTAGCCTTTCCAGGCAATGAGACCTGAGCAGAACAAGGGGTTATAGCAACAAGTTGCCTCCCATTCATATTTCAGTAGCCTGCTAGGCTTGGGTTGCCTACCTCATTTTCAATAGTTCTTTCAACCTTGGACCTTCTGAACTAATTACCCAACAGTGCACTATAATCTAGGTTTCAAAAAGGCAGGTAAGCTGTAAAATCAACTGGTGCCACATCCTGGTGGATGTTTTTATATATACACACCTTTAGATGAAATATCTAAAGGTATGTATATATATAAAACGTACAAATGCATTAGAGCATAGGCCTAAATCCAGTTACTGCTCACCCTGAGTAGCCCTGCTAAATAAGTGGGTATTGAATATTGGTCAATTGATTCAGTAGATCTGTTTGAGCTGGGACTAGCAAATGTATTTTGACTACATGATATAAAGAAGCACTAGATAGCAGTGGGGATGAATACATTGGCCAAATCCTGTTGCTTAGCATAGCAAATTGTACTAGATTAGTGGGGATGTTGTGACTCAAATCTTCAGTAAATTCCATTGATTCAAGACCTAATCTCATTGCAATTTACTATGCTAAAGTAAGTCACAACTAGAGAAGGCCTATTTGAATCAGTGGGACTTATAGAAGACTGGACTCACCAAATCCTCATTGATACAGTAAGCCCTCTAGTGCAATGTACTATACTAAGCAACATGATTTTGGCCATTATGTCATACAGTAATACCCAGCACAGAGGATTAAGAGTGGTTCTTAAAATGACTGGAAGAATAACAAGTTATTCACCTGGTAACAAAAGGGCCATAAGGTAGATGCAGGTACTAGGTAAGAATCTCTAGAACCGCATTCCCAAATAAGGTGCCATCGCAAACAAAAAAAAAAGACCCTCTGTCTTACAGTTGCTTGCCTCACCTCAATTGGCAGGGGCACCTGGAGATGGCTATCTGTGAAGTAAGGTTGTGAAGGTAGATATGGAAAAGAAACTCAGGCAAATTGTCACCAAGCAATTGAAGGCCTTAAAAGTTAAATCCAGCACTTTGATTTGGACTTGCATTGGAAATGGAATGGCAACCAGTGAAGATAGCAAAGCACTTGCACAATATGATTAAATTGGCTAGAGGTGCCTAAACACTCTAGCTGCCTTGCTTTGGACTAATTGAACTTTTTAGGCTATCCTCAAAGTTAGTGTCACATATAAGCACTGCAGTCATCAAAATGGAGGTTACCAGAGTGTGGATAACAGTCACAAGACAATGTCTTTCAGTTATCTTTCAGACAGATTATATCTTTCAATCCTTTATCTTTTAAAGGGTTTCAGTTCTGGCTTTCAGTTATATAGTTGAGGTACCAACTTGAAATGAAAAGGAGTCATCCAGGCCACCTGGGCTTCTAGTGAACTGAGAACTCCCAAACCATGAGCCTTACCCTTTAAAGGTAATACAGCTTGCTCCAGACCAGACTTATTGACTGCAGAGGTGAGCTGCCTACAAGCCATACCACTGTTTTGAATAGATGGAGTCTCTGATAGTCTTCTCTTTCTTAAGGAAGAGGATGAGACTGTTCTCCCCAACCTACCCCTCTTTTTTCTCTGATCCCCCCCAACGACTTCTGTATCAACCACATGCTGTCAAGGTCTGCTGCCAGATCCTCATCTGAGTTAAAGGATAAGGGCAGAATGCACAGCCCTCACCACTGAAGGGGTTAATGTAATGGTAAAGGTTCTGTAAAGAAATCTAGAGCAAAAATGAGTATCCAGGTTAACTCTGACTGTTTCCCCTTTGTAGATATCTGCTATTGTTTTGCAGCCTTTCCTGGCATCAAAACTGAAGCAGTGACATTGCCCGAGGCACAAGACACTCAAGGGGGCACTGAGGAGGAGGATGGATGAACAACTTTGACATTTTGTTCTGAAATTATTTTGCTATTTTGTTCTGAAATAAGCTGTGTGTTGTTGGATAGTGGCAGAAGTTATTTCAGCCTATATATTCACGAAGGCTTTCACGGCCGGGATCTAATGGCTGTTCTGGGTTTTTCGCGCTCTTTGGCCGTGTTCTGAAGGTTGTTCTTCCTGACGTTTCGCCAGTCTCTGTGGCCGGCATCTTCAGAGGACAGCACAGGTTGCTGTCCTCTGAAGATGCCAGCCACAGAGACTGGCGAAACGTCAGGAAGAACAACCTTCAGAACACGGCCAAAGAGCCCGAAAAACCCAGAACAACCATTATTTCAGCCCACTTCACAATTTTGCTCCTAGGAACCAAAAAGTCACTCTGTTGGACAAGAAGCTTTTAACTTTTTTATTTAAAAAGTCTACAATTTGGGGAGAACGAGAAATCAGGTCTCAGAAAGGCAGCTATATTACTTATCAGGAACTTATATGTCACTTGCCTTGTTCACAAGGCTACTAGCCACATCATGCTACTGTAGCACTCTGTGTGTGTGTGTTTGTGTGTGTGTGTGTGTGTGTGTGTGTGTGTGTGTGTGTGTGTGTGTTTAAATGCATATTGCAAATGCAAACTTTAAAAAGTTTTTATAAAATGTTTTCATATACTGTATATAAAACAACAACAGTGATATGAACATTGACCAAAACTGGATACTACAATTTGTACACCCCGAGTTCTTTTCACCATCACCAGAACAGGAATGAAGAAAGTGCTTGAAGAAAGAAGGATGTAAATGTCTCTTTGAAGCAAATAAATAAATAAATAAATAAATAAATAAATAAATAAATAAATAAATAAATAAATAAAGTCCCAGATATAGTTATCAGCTGATGTAGGAGATCCAGAACATAAGGGTAATATCTCCAATTATACAGCCTTCAAATTTCTAAAATAGAATAAAATAAAAATGCAAATACAGACAATCACAATGTGGATTCACCCTTCCAAGTGCTCCTCCTACACAAACGTAGGTGGTAAGGGCTTTATCCTACTCCAGGGCAATCATAGCTCCCACTTCTCCAGTTCTCTTGTTCTTTCTCAACTGAAATCTCAATACTCTACATTGTAGGGCCCTAAGATTTCCCTGCTCATTTGGCTGAATCAAATAGTCTATAGGAGTTGCACTAAAAATAACTGAAAGCCCATTGTAGCTTCTTCCCTCTGAACCTATTTATTACCAGTTGTTTTTTATTGTCCCTTTACAGTTTTCTTCTTATCATGGCTCACTTACTGGCTACTAAGAGCATTCTTGACCATGATGCCTCTTTCCTTGCTGATTCTTAGACACTGTTGTTCAGCAGATGATTAACCCTTACCAGACAGGTTTTAAGGATTGAAAAGTCCATGATAATCACAAGATGTCTTGAACTGTCAACATACGTGTTACATAAGGGGGCTATTTAAAACCAACAGCTCAGGGGAATGGAACTCTCCACCCATCCGTTTCCATTAGCAGGTATTGCCAATCTCACACGAGCCCTTCCTTCCATATGATGTTTGATCCAGGCATGGGAGGGGTCCAGTACTAAAGGGATGGACACTTTCTTAGAGATGTTCATTCTGGCCTTATTGAGAGTAATCTATGGGCCAGCACTGCATCTTGAAGCAAAGAACTGACTGCCTTAACAGTTACCATGATGTGCCCATGGTCTGGTTGTTTTTCTTTTTGATCCAGAACGCATCTAGTATCTCAGTGATCTGTTAAGATTAAATAGTGGAAGATTCCAGACAGGGAAAAGGAGGAGCTTATATTTACATAGCACATACTTAAAGTACAGAATTGGGTTCTGCAAAATACAGAGATCTGATCACTATGAACTGGAATTACTTTAATATGGTTTTAGGCATATGAATGGGATGAAGCTATGAATGACTATTAGTCATCCTAGTAAACAGTATATATTTATTAATCTCCAGTAAACATGCGGTCTGCAGTTCAGTATAAGTGACAGGACACATTAGTAGGAGGGTGCTATTGCATTGGCATCATGCTTGTATGTTTCCCATAAGCGTCTGTTTGGCCAGTGTGGAAAGGGAATGGTGGCCTAGACAAGGCTTTGTTCTAATCCAGCATAGTTTTATTCTCTCCATGCCTCTCTCTCTCACACACACAGTCATGTGAAAAAGAAACTACACCATCCTTGAATTCTATGGTTTTACATTTTAGAACATAATAAAGATCATCTGGCCCTTAGCAGATCTGAAAATTAGGTAAATACAAGCTCAGATGAACATATTACACCGTGCCATGATTTATTTTAGAGAAAAAAAGCCAAAATGGAGTAACCATGTGTGAAAAACCACAGAATTCAAAGAGGGTATACTTTCTTTTTCACATGACTGCATATATGCTGGTCTGAATGTTCAAGTTTGTTCCTCCATTATGTGTTCTTCCTTTTATAGAGGAGCAAGCAAATCTATCAGTACAGGAGCTATTTTTTCCCAGTGACCTAGAAGGCAGAGTGATTGTTTTGGTCTCCTGAGTAGTTGAGTTGAGGGAAGTTTCTATTTCCAGGTCTAAATGCTTAAGAGGCTTGCAATTTGGACATTGAAAAAGAGGACTTTAAACCGCAGGGGAAGAAGATGGTTTTCCAGGAGACAGGGACACACCAGGTAGTAGGGACAAGAATGTCAGTGATGCACCAGAAATTGGGGTGGCGCAAGAGGAACCCATCAATGGATGGAAAACAGATAAGAAAGCTACTGGAGAGAACAGCCTATAGTTTTCAAATGTCTCTGTACCAGTGAACAGAGCCTGAGAAATAAACAACTCTTGAAGTCTTAACACAGGACAGCTAGTATTATGTAACACGAATTACAGAAGCCTGGAGGCATGAGACTCATGAGTGGAATGTAATGACTGAGGAGTGTAACTTATACAAAAAGAATAAACCAAACAAGAAGGGTGTAGGAGTTGCATTGTATGTAAAGAACATGTACAATTCTGAGAAGATTCATGAGCTGGAACAGGGATGCTGGTGGAGAGCAGTGAGGTAAAAATCAGAGGATAAAGAAAGAGCAGGATATACTGTACTTACAAAACAAGGCTGAGCGATGATATCTGAAGGGTCATCACAAGGTAGATGGAACAGGCTTGTTTTTGGTCGCTCCTGAGAATAGAACCTAAAGCATTGGGTTAACATTACAAGAAAGGAGGTTTAAGCTAAACATGAAGAAGAACCTCCTGACAGTAAAAGCTGTTCAACAGTGGAATGGTCTACTTCAGAAGCTTCTGGATCCTTTACTGGAAGTTTATAAGCAGTGCTTTTAGGGATGCTTTGGCGGTAGGTTTCCTTCTTTGGCAGTTAGAATCGATGGCCATACGTACATATATAAATATGGTAGGGATTTAATTTTATATATGCAGCAAAGTAGCTTGAGGTGATATTCTTGTTAGACAATTCAGCTCTAGTATCACTGCTTTTGAAATGTCTGAACCATGTTGGTAAGTGGAGACTTCAGCTTATAGTTTACCATCTGTATGATCTTCATAGTGCCATTTTATGGCCAGGGGACATGAAATTTTCATAACTAAGTGGCACTTCAAAAAAAATATACTATTTCCTGCAACACCTAGACAATCCGTCTCACTCTATGACATCAGCATCAGAAGTGGCCCTGAATTGTTTGCCACTGTGCATTTCCCCAGAGTATGGGCTGCTAAATTCCTTTTCATGGAGATAATGTATAGTATATCATAAGGGAAATTACCACATTTCATTAAAAAGAGAGGCAAGAGTACTCTCTTGTTGGGCATGATCTATGACTTCCCTAAGAAGGGTGGCCCTCCAGATGCTGCTGAACTACCATTCCCAAGATGTTCCACTATGGTCTATGCTAACTAGGAATGATGTGAGTTGTAGTCCAAGCACAACTAGAAGACTGCACTTTGCTTGCCTCTTTTAGAAAGCAAAGGTTTATCTGGTGGTAGCACCCTCCTTCCCACAGAGACTTAACTGGGTGTCTTTGGAAAGCCCATTAAAATCACATGAGGGTGGAAGACCCTCTCATTTTTGTTCCTAGCAGCTGCTACAGTAGTGTGCTGTTTTTGGTCCTGTTACCTAGCCATCTGCTAACCACTGATATCCTTAGGCTGCATGAATTAAGCTGCTCTCTTTCAAGGCCATCTAGGTTAATGGCCATCTTCATAAGATTTCCCTGCCATCATCAGGAACATTCTTCTCTGTGACCATTATTTATAACAGACAGGGAACTATTGATTTTCAGCATGTTTGGCTTCCATCTGTCCTACCCAGCATGATTGATGAGAGTTATAGTCCAAAGCATCTGGAAAATTCCCTAACCAAATCTGCATCTTCTCTGCTTCAAAATGTGTGTGGGAGAATATAGTTGCACAACACATGAATAAACTGTCCGCTTCTGAACAACTTTGAGGGAGAGAGAGAGAGAGAAGAGACCATTGGATCATATGAACACAACTGAAAAAGTCAGATCAGCCTGTTTTGGGGGCCTCTTTTGCTTCCAGGATGACAGACCAATAATATCTAGAACCTGTCTCTAGATTGCAGAGTGATGAAATACTGACACAAACAAAAAGATTAATTCCTATAGGAACCAAGTTAGATAATCCCCCAAAGAGAAATCGGCCAGCTCAGTTCAGGATTAGCAACTGTCCTCACCTGTGCCTGGCAAAGGATTACCCTGCTACAGTGTGGTGAAATAAGGTTGATAGGACCCGGAGTACATAAATTTTTCCATATTGCGCAGCTTGTGCCAAATACAGATTGGTTTTTGTTTTTGTTTTTTTTGCAAATACAAGATCCAGATGACTTCTGATGAAAAGTGAATTAAAATCCCATTCTATGCACATGTCCCAATTCAAACAATGCATCTGGCTGCCCCACCCATTTCTACACATGAAGCAGCAACTGTATTTCTTCTGTTTAATTGAATAAGGCAGCTCTTAGGCATGAAATATTTCTCTTGAATTAGAGCATCAACATATGTAATAAAAAATTGGAGGCAAGTGGTGGTATTTATACAGGATATGTTTGCAGGTGGTCAAATAGTGATTATCTTTCAAAATGATTAAAAAAAGAGAACTGCTCTTACTGATTGTGAGGAATGTGGACACCAAGTTATTGTTACAGAGCCAACAAGGAAACTATAGACAAGATTCCTATTGGGAGATACCAAGAGTAACTGCTCCATGTCCTCCATCCAATTTCCAACTAGCAGTTATGCAAGCCGGAAATCACCCTGTTGAATGGAGCAATTGTCAGTGTGTGCAAGGAGCTGAAGAACACCACCTTATAGAAATATCTGAGGAAAGACAAGCACCTATGCAACTGTCAACAGAATTGCCTTTTGGCCTACATAAATAAATCAAAGGGAGCCTTGGCATGGCTCCTTGAAATGGCAGAGCAGCACATGGAAAGGGTGATAGCCCTTCAATTTTTACTCTATTGCAGTGGTGGGCAAAGTGCAGATGTAGTTGGTCTGCAACCCCCACTATTCGTCACCTTTCCTAACTATACAGGCTACCCTTGGCCCATACTAGTGTTGGATGCCCAGATGAGCTTTCTAGCAAAACGTGGAAACATGGGTTTAACTACAAGTCCAAGAATCCCCCTCTCAGCATGGATCCTCTTCCAGTAGCCATAACGACTTGGGAATTTTTAGAGTTGTAATCCATAAAAGTACTATTTCCAAGTTCTACATGGATCCCTGCATTCTAGTACAAAAAGGTTCATGTGTATGAATGCACATTCATTGAACATACTAGTCGTATACAAACCAATTATCTACGAAGCATATAATTGTATTACTCTAGCTGCACAGCATGCCTAAGGTGGTTGAGGGCAAACTCTTGCATGAGATCTCCTTTAAGAGGTGGTTGTGCTAAATACTGTGCCCTACTTTCTTTGCATCATGCTGTCTCAATGCTTTTCATATTTCAGGGAAATCGTTGCTGCCAGAAATTTCCTTGTACCTTTTCCCCAGAAGAAATGGATGAACCAATTAAGTAATCAGTCTGTTTGTTAGAGTCTTGCAGGGAAGCTGTTGCTGGAGAGAGAGAGAGAGAGAAATTCCCAATCGTTTTGTAAGTTGCTTTCAAGAGGGATGTGTAGTAGCAATGCAAGCATTAAACATTTAAAAGATGGATGTGATTCCTTTTCCAGCCTGGCAGATGAGAGGAGCGGGAGGAAAGAGCTAAACAGGCTGTAGTCAGTGGTTGCCAACTGAACAAGTATAGAGACTCCTCATAGACTCTCCGGCTTTCCAACAGGGAGACTCTGAATGGATAATTAGGTATGAGTAAGCAATAGGAATGAAGTGCCTCTCCCAAATGGAATCAAAGGAATCTTCTTAAGTACAACCCAAGGATGTAATAAAATTGAATAGATCAAAAATTTCTAAGAGCTTCACACATAAAGGGGGAACAAACAGAGAAATCTTCTGTTAACAGCAGGATCTTGCTGAGAGCTCCTGCTCCTTCAAGAGCCATCCAAGGACATGTGGCTGTGTACCTATTCTGTCACATACTGTCAGACACATGTTCTGAAACAGACTCACTAAAATATACAGTGCACTTCTGTTGGAGCAGTGCTGATTACATGTTTCTTCTGGATTTTCATGGATATAGTTTGAAGAAGTATGATAAAACTTCCTCAAAACTAGTATTGCTAAAAATCAAGGCAGGCAGTGATGGTGGCTCTATAATGCTAGTGCCACAGTCTCAGAAATATCACCATTTATACATAACTAGATGCATCCATCTAGAGCAGGCTTGTCCAACGCGCGGCCCCCGGGCCGCATGCGGCCCAGGTCAGCTCCTAATGCGGCCCCGTGAAGGTCCCGCACCCCCCACAACGCTGTGCTCGAATGCAAAAAAGGAGGCAGACAGAGCAGCAACTCCTGGAGCCAGAAAGCTATAGTGCAGCAGGGCAGTCAGCCTGAGCTGCAAAGACGCAGCGAGGGGAAGGCGGAGAAGGAGGAGCCACCCGCCCGCCCGTGGAGTGTGTGTCGGGCGCCAAATCCGCCCTGCAGCTCAGCCAACTCAGCGCCTGTGGGGGGAAGCGTTAGCCGAGCTGCTCAACGCCGTTGCTGCCCAGAGTGAGGGAGGAAGCCCGGTGGAGAGGAGTTTTGAATTTTCCCAGCTCTGTCCCCTGCAGCCTTGTCCTTCCGTGCTGCTAACTTTCCAGCCCGGCTGGGAAGGGAGCAGCGCGGAGAGAAAGTGGGGCGCAGGAGACAGAAGCCCAGTGGAGGGGTGTTTTGAATTTTCCCGGCTCTCTCTCCTGCAACCCTGTCCTTCCTTGCTGCTAACTTTCCAGCCCGGCTGGGAAGGGAGCAGCGCGGAGAGAAAGTGGGGCGCAGGAGACAGAAGCCCAGTGGAGGGGTGTTTTGAATTTTCCCGGCTCTCTCTCCTGCAACCCTGTCCTTCCTTGCTGCTAACTTTCCAGCCCGGCTGGGAAGGGAGCAGCGCGGAGAGAAAGTGGGGCGCAGGAGACAGAAGCCCAGTGGCTGCTGCTTCTTACGCCTCCCTCCTTCCACTAAGGAGGCGGCCCGTTCGGCTGCCTCAGACGCCTCCTCGCACTCGTCAAGGTGGGCCACAAAGACGCCCTGGGGGAAAGAAGGGCCCGGCTGTCAGCGGTGGCCACCCATGTCCAGTGTGCGAAGGCCGGCGGTGGCATCTTTCCGCGCGGGCTTCAGGCGGGGCGATGGTGAGGCGATTGCCGGCACGGCGGTCCCTCAGGGGTTGATTCAGGCAGCCCGAAAGAGCGGCCAGTTGAATCTGTCTGGCCGGGAGCTGACCTAAGGTAAGATGGAAGCCAGCTGTGGCTGAGCGGGGAGACTGAGGGATGCCTTCCAACCATCGCTCTCGGGAGAGAGAAAAGTAAAGTGCCTCAACGCAGCTGTCTGTGGAAAGGAGGGCGAGCGGTCCGGGGGAGTCTGCGAAACCGCACCCCGGAACCCGGGCCTTCATTTTCTCCGCCCATTCCCTCCCTTGCTCTGGGGGGGCGGTTTGAATTGGAGGGGCGCCTGCTGCGCCCTGATGTATGTCCTCCCCCCTCCTTCGGCCTTTTTTGGACACCTAGGTTTGGAAATAAATTTTAAGCACACATACTAGGGAAAAAGGCAAAACAGAAGTGGAACAAGTAAATAAAATAAAAGTATAAATATACATGCTTCAGTGGAGTCATTGCAGCTTGTTTCTCAGCCTGCATGACTAGGACTGTAGTGCATCTTAGAAATACAGAGCCACGTCATAGGTGAAGCAAACCAGGAAATATTTTAAATACGCCGTTTTCCTGAAAATAAGACCTAACCGGAAAATATGTCTTAGTATGATTTTTCAGGATGCTCGTAATGTAAGCTTTACCCCAAAAATAAGCTCTGGAGCTCTTCGTGTCCGACTCTTCATGACCCCATGGACCACAGCACGCCAGGCCCTCCTGTCTTCCACTGCCTCCCGGAGTTGGGTCAAAGTCATGTTGGTAGCTTTGATGACACTGTCCAGCCATCTCGTCCTCTGTCGTCTCCTTCTCCTCTTGCCTTCACACTTTCCCAACATCAGGGTCTTTTCCAGGGAGTCTTCTCTTCTCATGAGATGGCCAAAGTACTGGAGCCTCTGCTTCAGGATCTGTCCTTCCAGTGAGCACTCAGGGTTGATTTCCTTCAGAATGGATAGGTTTGATCTCCTTGCAGTCCACAGGACGCTCAAGAGTCAAAAGACCCTCTTGAAAGGAGTTGCCTGTGTCTTCCATCTGTGGTTGTGTCTTCTCTGTCTCACGAGATTGGTTGGTGTGTATGGTTGCTGAGAGGGGGAAAGCAGCTCAAACAGATGCCAGGTCCTTGCTAGTTGCTGGACCTTCTTGCAAATAGGCCACAAATCAACTCAGAAAAGTTAGATTTGACTTTTTTCTGGCAGTAGACCTCCCCTTAAACTGGCATATTAAATGTCACCAACTTTAACATGAAAAGAAGTGCAGAAAATAGATTATATTGGTTGAAAGCAAGTCCTTGTGGGCTTATGTTTGATCATCTCCATGGGGAAAATTAATGGTGTCGAGAATGTCAGTAAAAGCTAGTGTATTTCACTCCCTGGGAATGTCAAACATCTCACTAACTTCGTTTCCAAGTAAGTTTAATATGTTAACTATGTTTTCTATGGTTTTTTTGGATGATCAGGTATCGTTACTGTTATTTTATTTTATGTGCGGCCCGAACCAAATTTTCATCTTCTAATGTGGCCCAGGGAAGGTGAAAGGTTGGACACCCCTGATCTAGAGGGTCATTTATTTAAAGCTTCATCGATATCAAGTGCTTTTAGTATAAGTTCCAAATGCTGCAGATGATTTCTTGAACCCTTGTAATCATTAAGTATTGTAGAGAGCATATTCTATAAACCTGCAGTTTATTACATTGATTCCCAATTGAACCTTTAAGCATTTTGGTTTCCATGGTTAAAATATTAAAGTCCCTATTTGTGTGCCTCTGTGGCAGCCATCAAGTGTGAGACAGCTAGAGTGTAGTGTAGAGGCTAGAGTGCTGGGCTAAGATTCACAACACATAGGTTCAAATCTTTGTGCAGCTAATGTCTGACAGGGTGACTGTGGATCATTTACTCTCTTTTAGCCTTACCTACCTCTCAGGGTGGTTGTGAGAATAAATGGTGGGAGGGGAGCCATGTGCACCACTTTGAACTCATTGGAGGAAAGGTGATGAATATATAATACTAATGTGATGAATATATAATAACCCATGCTACCCCCACTTTGGCTTTTAAACATAACAACCAAATGGGACTGCTGGATAGCTTAATAGTTTAGGCATCTGGGTACACAGCCAGAGGTTGGGACTTTGACTCCCCACTGCGCCTCCTTCACAGGAGCTAGACTGGACGATTCATATGTTCCCTTCCACCTGTGCAGTTCTAAGATTATATTATATTATATTATATTATATTATATTATATTATATTATATTATATTATATTATATTATATTATATTATATTATTACACCACCTTTTTCCTTAAAAGGACTCAAAGAATATATCTGTGAAGATTCTCAGTCATCCAGGTGAAGTTATTTGGACACTGAGTCATGGCAACTGGACTTCTTTCTTATTAAGTTGAAATGTTTTGCTACTCATCTAAGTAGCTTCATCACTCTGAGGAGAGACCCCTGGTATATCCTCCATGTTTGTTTCACTTCCCCCTGGTTTGAATTGGCTCAATAGAAGGAAAAAGTATGTGGGGGCATAAATGAAAATGGGATTTTGACTCACCCCCCCCCCCCCCGTCCTTTGGCCATCTACTTGGATGAGTAGTGAAACCTTTCAACCTAATAAGAAAGAAGTCCAGTTGTCATGACTCAGCTTGCAGATGACTCAAGGTGGCTTACATAATTGAAAAGACAATATTTGAAGCTAAAAAGAGAAGTATCCAAATATATATAAAAATAATTAAACAAATATAATATTAAAAATGGCAAATAAAATCAATATTTAAAACATAGTTAAAACAGCAGAGCACAAAAAATCTATTTTAAGAAATCCTCTCACACTGCCAGTCATTAAGGAAAACCTGCCTAAAGAGAAAGATCTTTGCCTGCTTGCAGAAGGGCAGCAAAGTTGGGGTCAGGCTAGCTTCCTATGGGAGGGAGCTTCAAAACCTGGGAGCAGCAACAGAGAAGGCCCTTTCATGTGTCCCCACCAAGCACGCTGGTGAGAGCGTTGGTGAGTGTGACACGCCCACCCCACAAGCGTGACACGCCCCTCCACAAGCTTGACACACCCGCCCTCAAGCGCAACCCACCCATCATACATGTGTACAGGGGGGGCGGAGATCTGTAGCCATGGCCCAGTTCAAGGAAGTCCATGGACTGGCACCGGGCCGTGGACCGGGCGTTAGGGACCCCTGTTTTAGATAGCTTGGACTCAAGCTGTTTAGAGCTTTATACATTAAAACTTGCACTTTGAACTGTGCCTGAAAATGTATCAGCAGCCAGGTGTAACAGGGGAGTTATACTGTATGTTCCCTGTAACCAGCTCTATTGTGTAAAAAATTATTATTATTACATGGTAATAATTCATGGTAAGTTGCTAGGCAGGAGATATTGGTGATTTAGAACAGTGGTTCTTAACCTTTGTTACTCGGATGTTTTTGAACTGCAACTCCCAGAAACCCCAGCCAGCATAGTTGGTGGTGAAGGCTTCTGGGAGTTGCAGTCCAAAACTCCTGAGTAACCCAAAGTTAAGAACCAGTGATTTAGAAGTTATTTCAAGTATCCAGCATTACTAATGGCATGTTAAACTGTCATCTGTGCATAAACAGGATCCTTTCTACATTCTTTCTAAATGCTTAGGAAGAAACTTTAATAGGGATGGCTTATATGCTTGTGCATATTATTCAGTTGGTTTATATGATGTATACTAATTTTATTAAATTAGACGAAAATTGCTTCAAAATGCACCAGCTTATGTGATTAATCATTAAATTGTAGGATTTGATGTCATGTTTCTTTTAAATAAGAGAAACAGGAAATTACATGCAAAATGGAGCAAGATAAAAGTTCATAAGAGTGACTAAATGAAAAAAATATGCTTTTTCTCAAAGTCCTTTTCCACAATTTTTAGAATGTTTTTTGGTTCTATACAAAGCAGTTGGATAATAAGTCAAAGCAATTCAAAAAGGAAACTGTGTTAATCTCATTCAGTATATTGACCAAATTAAAGGAGAGGGAAAAGATTCAAGAAAAAGAAGGGGGAAAAGTCAAAAGTGAAGTGGGAAAGGTTGTAGCATCTTAAAGATCAACAGACTTGTTCCAGTGTGAGCTTTTGTGGCTCAAAACCCACTGTTTTAGACACAAGCGTGTAAGCTGATAAAATAACACACTATTTCTGGCTCTGTAGAATACAAAAACAACCCAGCTACAGTTAAAACAGAAGCAGAAAAATTTAAAACACTGATAATGAGCCAATCACTGATTTAAACAAGTACTTTACCAAAGTACTATTATAACATTCAGTTTCCATGTTAATAGTAGGGAAGGCTCTCTTCTCGTTAAATGTAAAAATCTGTGGAGATAGATTATTTCAAAATGTATCTATCTAAGTTGATAAGTATTAGATTTCATCTTACCTAGCACTGAACCTTGCATCCCCATTTTCACCCTCTTGGTGTTCAATTTCCCCCACTCCCACTGGTATCTCTTACTTAAAAACCACATAGGACAGTGGTATTGCTGCTGCCTTCCACAACATTTGTGAAGTGCTCTCTATTCACAGGTCCTAACCTACCAGTCAAAGATTGATGATGTAGGAAGTAGCGCTGCAGGCTTGCCCTAGACCTAGAGCTTTTACTGGCTAATGTCTGTGACATCACAGACAACGAATAGCATGCTTCCACCTTACACTGCAAATCTATGCACTTTAGATAACTGTCTACATAGCAGGCCAGGCATTTCTTAATGCAGATCCAAGTGTAGAAGCACTAATCATGCTTGTACTACTGTAATAGCAGTGCCTTGTTCTTGGACAAGGAAGCAAGACAAATGCCTGCCTGCTAAATTCTCCTTTTCAAGAGGCTGCATTGAGCAAGCTACTGTATTTCCATTCTGTGTCTGGGCAACTCCTGCGACATTGCTGGAACCAGTTATATTGGCTCTTGCCTTTCCATTGGACCATTTCAGCCATGTGGAGAGGGGGGATCTGCTGCTTGGGTAACAGCCTATCCTCCATACTACCTTACCCGGGCTTCGTGCTCTGGAGAGGACACTCCTCGACTCAGAGCATGTCACCATAGTCTCTCAAGACTGAAGGATGCCTATGCTATGCTGGGCACCAGGTGGCAGCAGGGAAACAGAAAAGACATGCTGTGGAGAGAATGTAGTGCAATTCAACAAGAAAGAGGTGGAGTAGGTTCAGTGGACAAGAAGGAAGCATCAAGAGATTAATTTTTTTGTCTCATGCCTTGGCATTGCAGAGTCATGCAAAGGCATGACCTCTAGAAACACTACATGCCAGATATAACAAATCATACTTATGAGGTTTTAGATTGTTTTTGAATAGCTGAGGTTTTGAAAGTGGTGTGGATGGTGGGAATCTGATCCAGCTCCAAAACATCTATAGATAGATACCAATAAATATATGTGTAACAAATTGTAATAAATTTGCACACACACACATACAATCACATTAAGAGATGGGCATGAACTGATGGTTCAGTGGTTCATGCATTGTCAAAAAAGTGTTTGCCACTTTCCTGTCCTGCCCCCTCTGGGCACTGCCTCTGAGTAGGCGCCCAACAGAGGAGGCAGGGATGGGAAGTGCCAAACACCTGTTCAGATTATGTATGAACTGGTATGAAAAATGCAGTCCGTGCCGATCTCTAATCACATTTAATGGGGTAGGAAAACAACAGAACACAGGATGAAAGCTTTCTACACTCATATGATAGTATTTTTGCATCCTTTTAAATAAAGCTTGCAGTTGTATGCCTCTATCCAGGAAACTTTGTAATGCTTAAGGCTCAGTGGTTAGATGTCAGCAAACAGAACATTTTGATATCAGCTGCAGAATTCCACTTATGTTTGCTTTATTACAACCTTAATGTCTCTGTGTTACGTTTCAGAAGATTAAGAGTCAGAAGGATTGAACAGAACTTCCAGAAACACCCTTCAGTTTCTTCTTGTCCCTTTTCTTGCTCCTCTGAAACACATGGACTCTTCTTATTTCATTCATCCTTGTTATATTATTGGTAATTTCTTAATGAATGTGTGTATGCTTATATATTGGAGAATATACACTGTCCAGTCTGTTATGAGCAGGAACATGGGAATGAGTTGGAAGTGTCCTCACCCTGTTCAATATAAGTATGCCTTTTCTCCCCTATCATCATGTACAATCTAAAAAGCTTCAGCAGTGTTTAGGTTGTAGCAGGTGTATGTCAGCTAATACCTGCATGATCACTAGCATACCTCTCCAAATCAAGTTTTAGTAACTTCTCAAATATTTGATATTCCCTACATATTTAAAAGCAGTATATCTATACACATTTTAATTACTTTTTCTAATAGAGTTAGATAGTCCTTTTGAAGCCTGGTAAAATTAATAGGGGAGCCTGTGCTTGATAGGGCTGATATTTCTATATATAGTTGCGAAGGTAGGATCACACCATTGGTAAGAGGCTTACTATGATGACTCTTAAATCTGCCTTCACCAAATAGCTATAATTTCAAGAGGCAAAAAATGTTACAGGGGCTAAAACGGAACCTGTGGCAAAATTCCTAGTGCTCTCCCCAAGAGTTCAATCAAGAGTAGATCCCAAGGAGTGTGCATACCACTCCTTGGCCCCAAGTCTTCCTGTCCTCTATCAAGGCACAGTATCAGTTGCTATAATGTTTTCTTGTCCCTTTTCATTACAAGAGAATGCCAACTTATGGCTAGGTTTTCCTGAGTGTCCAAGGTCAGTAGTCAACAGCTACACCTTGCCAATCAACTATCATCAAGTTAGCATTTAATCATTTTATATGCCATGACAAGGGCTGCTGTTTCAAATTCCAGTATAGTTTGGTTGTCTAAATTTCTAAGAAGAGGGGCTCAACAAAGTTTAACAGCTCAGGTCCTGGATAGATTCAAGATTAAGTTGCAAGTAGGTAACTCATTCTGAGAACATCTGTAGTTATAAGGTAAAGGTAAAGATTCCCCTTGATATTTAGTCCAGTTGTGTCCAACTCTAGGGCGTGGTGCTTATCCCCGTTTCCAAGGTGTAGAGCCAGTGTTTGTCTGAAGACAGTTTCCGTGGTCACGTGGCCAGCGCAACTAGACATGGAATGCCGTTACCTTCCCACCGAGGTGGTACCTATTTATCTACTCACATTTTTACGTGCTTTCAAACTGCTAGGTTGGCAGGAGCTGGGACAAGTGACGGGAGCTCACCCCATCGCATGGATTCGATCTTACAACGGCTGGTCTTCTGACCTTGCAGCACAGAGGCTTCTGCGGTTCAACCCACAGCACCACCACGTCCGTAACAACCCTCTAAGTCATCTTAAAGCCCCGCCCACCCAGGAGGAGGGCCCTGGGTCGATTCTTGACCCTTTGTCCCGCCTTGCAGGGGTGGCACACCTGTCAAAAGTGATTTTGATGAATGCTAGGTAGTATCACTACTGAAGAAATATAAAGATTGGCTGAAATCTTGTTGTGCAGTTATGCAAACAGCATGACCTTTGGAAGCAAACTGCCATAAGTTAAGAAATCTCGGTAGCCACTATTTGCTGCATACTGAGTCACACAACTTCGTATGCAAAATAAGGTCTAACGTATGGCATTTCACATCTAGAAGTTACACCATTTGAGTAACTGTGCAACAAGATTTCAACTATTTTATACGCATCACATCGTAACTACAGTTACTAACACAATTCAACTAGTCATCCATTTTGGAAGAGCAATTGTTTGTGTTTTGAGCCCGGCTATCCAGTCCCTAAGCCCCTTAATGGTTTATAACAAATGTCCTTTATCAGCATGTAGACACAGGGATGCTTCTCAGTTTTGAAATTGGGCACCACAGGGCTTCACAAATAGTCTGGGCAAGGGTGGGAAGCCTCCGTGGATTTCCATGGCATTTGTTATAGTAAGTAACTATAGTACTTATAGTAAGTAGCAAGTCTTTCCACATGCAGACACTATGATATCTACAGTACTTGTATTAAACAGAACCACCACCACCCCAAAAACAAAAGGAGGAGAAGTAGTGAGGGCAAGATTCATACTGAATTCAAAGAGAGTGTTCACTTCCATACATTTAAGACTGTTTCTTTTTCAAAACATTTTATTTTCAAAAAGAGAGTTATGTATTCAGACACTAAAAAGACAAGGAAAGAGAAAGATGATCAGATTCTCTGCATAGTTATCTGAAAAATACACAAAATCTTTTGGGGGAATTTATGTGCACGAGTGTTTTAAAACGGTAACAGGAGAAGACACCCATATACAGATTTGTTTAAATATCATTCAAGCAATGCTGGGGCTTCAGTCTAACAAATTCCTCTATTGTGGGCTCTTAAAAAAAGAAGTGACTATAAAGAAGGAGAATGAACACAGGAAGCTTTTTTAATGCACCCTTCAGTTCACAAAATCATTGCAAAAATCAACAAAGCTACAATCAGTCTAAGAACTGATTGAAGAAACATCTTCTCCTCCTCTGTGCCAGTTTCATGCATGAAAAGAAGAAAGGTGGGGAATCTTGATCCAATTTTTCTTTAAAAAATGTCTCCTTGACAAAGAATAGCAAGTCTGAAGTACATTGTTCATTTAAGTTAGTATTTGTTATTATTGCTATACCAAACGAGAAGAGAAATCTATGATTTTAAACCAGCCTATTTGCTTTGATTTTTTAAAAATGTACATACTTGGGGGGGGGGAGGAATTTTTATACATTAATATCTATCTATCTACATGTACACACTCCCAGAATGTAGCTTTTCTCCCAACCTTGTATACGTTCCCATTTTCTATTTGTCAGGAAGTTGCTTCTTCTTAGTGGCAGACATTTAAAAATAAAGCACACGTGTTACACAAGAGTCATTGGCACAAAACAGCAATACTTTCTTTTCCCTTCAGCAAAAAGGGCTTGCCCCCACATTTAACTAAACAGCAGTAGTCACAAAAGTGGCATCTCCCTGCAGAGAAGGATTCTAACCCTCCCACCTTGAAAACACCTTGTACAAAAGAACCCTGAAGAAATATGACAATACAGTTGCAAGTCCTGCTTACAAATGAAAAGTGTTGTGTGTGTTTTTTTTTAAAAAAGGCAGCAATGTCACACAGTCAGGAAATGGCTCAATTACAGATTTAATATGAAAACTACAACACGTTTTGTGTCACCTTAAAGACTAAGAAGCTTTATTTGCCTTATGCTTTCATGGAAGAGTTGAGCTACAGTTCACAAAAGCTTAAGCCAAATAAAACTTAACTAGGCTTTAAGGTGCCACAAAACGTCTTGTTGCTTTTGCTATGGCAGCCTGACACAGCTACTCTTTTGGGAGATTTAAGAGAGTAGCCTCTTGAGCCAAATACTTCTGGCAGAGGTGGTAAACCTGCATCTGAAGTCTATGCAGTAGGTACTCAAATGAGTGAAATGCTCCTCCATCTGCCCTCTGTGACAATTTATAATAGTTACTTTTTTGGACTTTAACTCATGGAATTATGATCCGGGAAGGGAACACCTCAAGGCTATGCACTCTGCACATTAAGGGCTTAAGATGCCAGAAAGAATGGTTTCAACAGTTTCAGCCTCCCTGCCTTTGCCAGTCCTTTTTTGTCACAGGAGTGAGGAGCCTCTGACTGTGAGTCCTCGCCTGAATGCAGAAGTGTTGTCACTCAGCCTTACTCACAGGTTTACCCACCTTACTTATCATTTGGTAAGTTGAAAAAACAAGCATTCATTGAACAAGACTCTAGGGAGGCTTTTGAAATATAAAACAATGTCCTTTGCCCGCAAGGGCTAATTATCAGTCCACACTGGTTTTCAAGTAACCTTGCTTTAATATAGGAAGGTACTAAAAGATTGATGCTGGCACATTGAAATAGTGAAAAACAGTAGAAGAAAATCATTCTCATCCCAGCAGTGGAAGAAGAGATACAACAAGGGGACAGTTCAGCTTGGAGAAGAGGAGAAACAAAACTGAAGGTTCAGAGGTTTGGGAAGGCACAGACTCCTTCATCCCCAGATTAGCTCCTTTCCCAGTTGATGTGATTTGTAGCCCAAGAGGGCCATAGGGGACAACCCTGGATTTCAAAGGGGCTCCGAATTTGAATTCAAGACACCAGAAGAAAAGCAGATTTTTAAAAGCCAACATTTAGTCTCATGGTTATGCGGGCGGGAGAAATATATAAGGCATATTATAATGAGTAATGCAGAAGAGATACAGAAAGGCAAGGAAGAGCTGCTGACCACTGATGCTGCTCCCACAATGCACCATACCATGGCTGCATTGGAGAAAGGAGGCCAGACCCTGTTCCCAATATAATAAAAGTTAGAGGTTCTGCAGGAAGAGAGGATTTTGGCATGTACAAGAAGCAGCTGTGAACTATATTAGTCACGGGGCTCTTTCCTAGCCCATTGTTCTGTCTATGACAACCCATGGTTAAAATGGGAAGCTATTGCTGCAATTGAGCATTTGATGGTTACAGGCATAAGAAGTTGCTTTGTATTGAATGAGACCATTGGCCCATCTAGCCCAGTACTCTCAACTCTGACCAGCAGCAGCAACAGGTCTCTAGGGTTCAGGCCATAGGTAGACAGAAGCCATACCTGAACATTTCTGCCGTTCTCCCATCCAAATAGTAACTGGGACCAACCTTGGTCAGCTTCTAAAATCAGACAGAAATTGGTGTATGCAGAGATGGTATGGTGACTCTGAGGTACTTGTAAGGTAGGCATTTGGCTCAGTAACCTTAAGAAGCACATTTCATTCTCAATATCAGAAAAAATGTAAATCTAAACTACTTGGGGAAGGAACTTGTGCAAACTATGAGAACGCCACCCTGTTTCAGGTCTTCCCTCGTGTAAACAGGCATGGTTCTAGGACCTAGTAGGAGGGAAGCATATAAAATCTTCTAAAATTCAGACCATTTTTGGTGCCTTCTCAGCTGAGCTGCTGCTTCTCTGGTGGAAACCATCTCTTTGTGAAGTCAGATAGTGTTTGAGGCTGTAACTGGAGCACTGATGGAGGTTCTGTGTTCCAACTACTTCAATCCAGGAATCACATACATCTTCCTCTCTCACCTCTCCACGTTGTGACCTTTCTGAGAAGGCTGCCGCATACCTCTTCATTCTAACGTTGAGCTAACAGCACAAAGCACTTACGACTTGTATGTAAGAGATGATGATGGGAAAAGGATGAAGTGACATAGTCAGTAAGCTCTTGGAAATAAGAGCTGAGCTCTGAGAGAGTCCCAGTCCTGACTTAAGTTGGTCCTGATCAGATCGATGTAAAACATTTCTGCCCTTGGAAGTTTTTTTTTTCCTTTCTGTTTGGCACATCAGGGAATGTTGAAAATTTAGACATGAAAAATACAATGACGAAGAGATGACAAGCCAACAACAATGAATTCCATCTAAATACATTTGCAACAAACATTCTTATCACTGTAAAAATCACATGCACATAAGTCAACATCAAAAGCCATCGAGCAACAATAACTCAGATGACTTAAGGGCTATGTACAAAAAACCCCACCGGTCTATTTTACAACTGGTAAGAAATTTGTCAAATAAAAAGAAGCTGGTGCACTGCAGAAGGGTTTTCTGTACTGCCCTGGTAGTTACCATTGCAACAAATGGCGGATCTGTTTACATATGGCTTGTGTTGCTATTCCTGCTTGGACTGAAAAAAGAGAAATTCATACATGTCCTTTGTAAGAGGTGGTAGACCACATCAGAAAAGATTACTAGACTGACTTCCTTAACATTTTTCAGGAAATGTACATACGTTTAATTTTGCAAGGCCAGTAAGGCTGCTTCCAAACTCTGCCCCAAAGCCACCTTCAGCTCCCATACTCTATAGGAAAATGGGTGTTTCTAGGATTGTAGCCCTGGGTCTCCAGCAATGATTCCTCTATTTTTTTGGCATTGCTGGGCAGGAACCTCACCCTGTAAGCGTGTGCAGGGCTCCATCCAAAACCAAAACAAAAAGAGCAAAAACAGTGGCTGCCGGTGCACAGTTCCCAAAGGAGCTCTGTGTGCACGCAGCTTACAAGGAACGTTGGTCTCTCAAGTCTTATTAAATTATCCTAAGTCCCACAGACAGCTATGGATGAAGTCATAACTAACAAGTATTGTGCATTTTAACAGGATTTGGAAAAGACCACTAGCTTTGTGTGGACTAGGGACCAGTGTTATCTAGGCCAGTGGTCCTCAACCTTGGGCCTCCAGATGTTCTTGGGCTTCAACTCCCAGAAATCCTGGCCAGCAGAGGTGGTGGTGAAGGCTTCTGGGGGTTGTAGTCCAAGAACATCTGGAGGCCCAAGGTTGGGGACCACTGATCTAGGCAACACTTTCACCCATCTGCTTGAGTCAGATCAAGCCAAGTGTGAATAACTTGAGTTCAGACCTAGTCAGATGTTGATCTGCACATTTGGGGGTACACAGTGCCATGCACTTGCCTTTGAAAAATATTTTGACAGCAATCCAGGAATATCAAAATATGGCATCAGAGCTTCAAAAAGTATGTCCTTGGGCTATAAAAAGGAGGATTCCGAGACTTACAGCCCACAAAACTAACTCTTAGACGTTTTGCACTGCAGTAGTGAGAACCTTCCAGATTAAGATGTTGCAGTGACCTAGTCTACTGAAAAATAATTCTTTACCAGCGGCACTTCTGAGAAGCAGCCTTTTCCATTCCTTTGAGGCATGTGCTGAGGCTACAAATCTGGGATGCATAGCTCTGTCTTGTAAAGTTGCCCTAGTTAATTCAGTTCTTATGCCAGCTTCTGGAATGTATCTCAGGTCCCTCCTAGTATGCTGCATACCATCGCACCATCTGCCTATCCACCCTCAGGGTGAAAACTCTTTGGCTTCCCAACTCCAATATAACAGGTATGCTGTCAGCCAAGGGAACTGCTATTTTCAGCATTTTCACTCCCTGGGTAAAGGTTGCTGAGTAAGGTTGCTATAACACCAACTGCTGATGGGACTGCAAGCTGGTGGCTATGTCTCCAGGTTGTTCATTTTTTTCCCCTTTCCCAAAACGGAGACAGTTTGGCATGCAGCAAAAAAGCAATGCCTCTAAGAGTCTTGATTCTAGGGGCATTCTTCCCACAGTGCATATATGGCCAACTTAATGTCTGCTATACTGTATATGCAGAAGCTCAATTAAAAGCTACAGTCAGCTGCTGTCAAAACAGCTTCTAATGCACAGCAAAATGGCTTTGAGCCTGGATATCTGTTCCAGAATTTCTGGAAAGTAGCAAGTGATTGAAAAAGGTATTGCACAGACCTGATCCAACAGAAGCCTGTGCACCCACAAGGAAGGACTTTAAAGCACAAACTATACATGGCATGTAGTTGTGTGAATCTCTAATAATTTCTTTGTTTAATCTGAAATCTGCCTCCCATGCTGTTAGTATTAAATAGAGAAACACCACATGGTGTATGTTTATGTGCTTGATCCTTTTTCTTCCAGCTGTTTTCTCACTCAAATCCTGCATCTGCTAAAAAAAATTTATTCCGTGGCTAAAAGTCAGTTTTTTGGCATGAGTAATTTTGAGTGAAAGAATGGCAAGAGATAAAAGGTGAAGCAATCTTTCCTCATTTCTCAACCCTCATATCACTAAATATATATGGCCGCAGGTAATATTACAGCTTTGCCTTCAATGTTTTGCTGGTGTCAGCTACTGTCTTTTCTAGTTTCCCACTGCTTTGGCCAGTGGGACTTTAAAATGAAGGGTAGTCAGGGGGTTAGAGTGAGGGAAGACCAAAAGCAAGGATCTTTAGCAGGATTTTCATTCTAGGGATAATTGTATTCAAAAGATAATTCAAGGGACTCTTTTCAGGTCATGACACCAAGCACAAATGTGAGTTGTGAGTTTTAAAGAAACTCTGTGCAAAGCGCTTGCACACAGTTTGCAGGATACTCCATGTGCTTTCTAGAACAGGAGACTGGATGAACCCTTGGCATAAAATTCTTTGCAGCTTGCCCATTTCAGGAATCATACAGCATTGGAAAAGTAGGTTGAGTGCTCCAGAAAAGATAGATTTTGCTCTTTGTTGGACCTATCCCCATGGTACCAAAGGGTGCTGCCATGATATGAAGAGGACGGGGTGTGTGTGTTGCTTTCTAGCCTCCAAATGAGCCGATTTGGGTCCCTTGTTGGGAGAAATGCGGCCTATAAATAAAACTACTACTACTAATAATAATAATAAATGAGGATCAAGCCAAGACTGTATACTTTACAGCAAAGACATCAGGATGCTTCAAATTTGCCCAGTAACAGTGATATGTTTCTGAAGCACTGAAGGGCCCAAAATGGAATACGTTATAGCAACTGGAAAGGAAAAGAACAGTGGGCTTAAGTAGCTCTTAGGAGTGCCCAGTGGAAGACTGGTATTATCTTGGAAGGAAGTTGGCGGTTAATATGTTATGTACAGGGAAAGAAGAGCTAAAAACCCTGCCAGACTATTCCTTTCTTGTTGGTCTAAACCTTTCATAAGCATAGGTTATCTTTTTAGGGGACTCAAAGGCTAGACTGGAAGACAAGCCTGCAGTCCAAGAGTTCATATCGTCCTGAAAAATGGATATGACATCACTGGCAACACAAGCAACAGAAGGCAAAACCCTGTACATTTCCTGTAAACCAGGGAGTCTTTCTAGTTCTTCATTCACCCCACCCTTAGGGCAGGGATGACGATCAAGCACAACATATCTTCCTGGAAAGCCCTGCACCTCCCCATCAGCTTATATGGCTAAGATCTGCAAGTGCACCTCACACAAACAGGACAAGACTGGGTGGACAGTGACACAGTGGCACAAGAGAAAGGAGTGGCATATTAAAAGGGGGGGGGGAAGAGAAAGGATCAGAGGTTGATGGAAACATGAAATGTCCAGAATTCAAGTGAGCTACTTTTCTTTTCTTGGAGTGAAGCAGTCAAATCCAACTCCAGGCAGTGGGATTTGGATACAAGGGAGAAAGGGGAAATTTGTGCTGGTTGAAGAAGAACAGAAGCCATCTGAATCCAAAAGGCATCATTCTACAGTATCACCAGTTAGAGATGACCCAAGTGCTATGAAGTCACACAGGCTACAGAGGAGCTTGTAGCATTACTATCTGAGGCAGGGACAAGGATGTTCTTTCTGGTTGCAGTCAAGGGCAGTTTCAAGGCAGGACCGTTTCCAGAAGACAGGTGTTCCTCATGAACAAGATCCCTAGTTTTCACTCAGCCCCTTTCCTTCTGGAAAGATTTGGCTTTTCTTAAACCCTGTCTTCTGCATCACAGCCGACTTCATCTTCAAAAGTAGAACCATGATGCTTTGCTAATTCATGACCCATCAAGGCCTTCGTTGTCCCAGAACAGCCAAGGAGGCCACCACATTTGCTTTACAAGGGGCCCACCCAGTATTATCCTTCAAAGGAAGAGCAAATCACCAGGAAGTAACCCTGGCAGCTGTGTCAGAGGTGTTCCATGTATGATCCAAAGTTTATCTCTTGAACACCTATGCAGTAAGATCAGCACTGAGTCTTCAGCCACAGGTTCTGTCTGCAGATCTATAGGTTCTCGCCTGGCTGATACTGAGGCTCGGTTGAGGTGAAGTAGTCTTCCAAGAAAGCTTGAAGGTACTCAAAAGTAGGTCTTTCCTCGGGATCCTTCCTCCAACACTGGCACATCAGATCATGTAAAGATTCTGGGCATTCTGGTGGGCAGGGCATCCGGTAGCCTCGTTCCACCTGATCAAGCACTTCCCGGTTCACCATACCTATTGGTATATGAAAGAGAAACAGGGTGTTTATTGGTACTATTAGCAACAGTAGCAGCACTAGCATAGAAGCGAATATACAAGCAGAATTCTTTTGGGTATCAAACTTTATCACATCTCTTAAAATGGCATCTACTGTATAACACGGCCTTCCAATAGTATTATAAGAACAAAATATAGAGGCATTAATGACTTAAAGTAAAGGTAAAAGTTCCTCTTGACATTTAGTCCAGTCGTGTCCAACTCTAGGGCACAGTGCTCATCCCCATCTCCAAGCCGCAGAGCCAGCGTTTGTCAGTAGACAGTTTCCGTGGTCACGTGGCCAGCGCGATTAGACACAGAACGCTGTTACCTTCCCACTGTAGTGGTATCTATTTATCTACTTGCATTTACATGCTTTCGAACTGCTAGGTTGGCAGAAGCTGGGACAAGTGACAGGAGCTCACTCCGTTCGTGGATTCGATCTTACGACTGCTGGTCTTCTGACTTTGCAGCACAGAGGCTTCTGCAGTTTAACCCGCAGCACCACCACGTCCCACAATGACAGCCTCCTGTTAAGTATAGTTTCATTTAAACTACAAGGAGCAATTTAAGTAGCTCTTTTAATTTGTGGCATAAAGCCTGTTTCTCCCCCCTCCCCATGTTCTCCAGATTATTATTTTTTAATTTAACAAATATAGAGCTATAAACTTGCTGAAGATGAGGGCAAGAAATCCTTGGCTAGCTCAGTTCCACAACATGTTTGTAAGGTATGGATGTCTTGACTATGTGGGTGGTTGAGACTCCACTTCAGCTTCCTCCTGCAAGTCCATCATGATTTCAATTCCATCATGACTTATTTATTTATTTATTTTATATCCCGCCTATCTGGTCAGTTAGGATCACTCTAGGCGGCTAACAGCATAAAATAGAACAGTAAATAAATATAAAACAATTTTACAAAGAAATAGACATAATAGAATAGACAAATAGAAGGGAGAAAGAGGGTAGCAGGGATTCACTGGAGGGAAGGCCTGCCGAAACATCCATGTTTTAAGTTGATTTTTAAAGATACCCAGCGAGGGAGCCACACGGATCTCAGGAGGTAGGTTGTTCCAGAGGCGAGGAGCCACCGCCGAGAAGGCCTGATTTCTTGTCTTTTCCTTCCGGGCCTCCCTCGGCATTAGGCTCCTCAGCCTCACCTCCTGGCTCACACGAGTGACACAGGTAGATCTTGGTGGGAGTAGGCATTCTGCCAGGTATTGAGGCCCTAAACCGTTTAAGGCTTTGTACGTAAGCATCAACATGTGTGATCAGGATATCGATAATGTGATTGACGTGAAAGGAAGGAGGTTGTTGCAGAGGCAACAATGCTGCAACTCTAATGTATGAACAAGAATTTCAGGAACATGGAGATCTGTAGTTGCAGGTGGACTGGGAAAACTCCATTTTCTATGACATGCCTGTGCCTGCCATTGTAGAAGGCCTCATTCTTTCTGTAAATCGCAATTAAAGAGCAAAAGTAAACTAAACCAAATCTCTTTCGGAAGTTATCTGCACACTATGGTGTACAGCTTCCTTTCCTTGTGAGCAATCGCCATGGTGAACAATATCCTAAACCTGCCAAACTTCTTCTTTCTTTTCCTTTGATCAATATGTAGAGGAACGACATTGTGACTTCAGTGGTGAGTGAAACAACACCCTTAAAATAAGTCCCAAATTTCTGTGCATTTCGGGTGTGTCAAAACTAGCATTTTGTTCAAGCACTTAAACACCGACCTACAGGGCTTTACACTCATTTCACACACTAGTAAGGTTATGCTCAAAATCCTACAAGGTAGGCTTCAGCAGTATGTGGACAGAGAACTCCCAGAAGTACAAGCTGGATTTTGAAGGGGCAGAGGAACTAGAGACCAAATTGTTAACATGCACTGGATTACGGAGAAAGCCAGAGAGTTCCAGAAAAACTTCTACTTCTGCTTCATAGACTAAGCAAAAGCCTTTGATTGTGTGGACCACAACAAACTGTCGCAAGTTCTTAAAGAAATGGAAGTGCCTGACCACCTTATCTATCTCCTGAGAAATCTATATGTGGGACAGGAAGCAACAGTTAGAACTGGATATGGAACAACTGATTGGTTCAAAATTGGAAAAGGAGTACAACAAGGCTGCATATTGTCTTCCACCTTATTTAACTTATATGCAGACTACATCATGCAAAACTACTCTGATGGCAGAAAGTGAGGAGGAATTAAAGAACCTCGTAATGAGGGTGAAAGAGGAGAGCGCCAAAAATGGTCTGAAGCTCAACATCAAAAAAACTAAGATCATGGCCGCTGGTCCCATCACTTCATGGCAAATAGATGGGGAAGATATGGAGGCAGTGACAGATTTTACTTTCTTGGGCTCCATGATCACTGCAGATGGTGACAGCAGCCATGAAATTAAAAGACGCCTGCTTCCTGGGAGGAAAGTGATGACAAACCTAGGCAACATCTTAAAAAGCAGAGACATCACCTTGCCAACAAGGTCAAAGCTATGGTATTTTCAGTAGCAATGTATGGAAGTGAGAGATGGACCATAAAGAAGCCTGCCGGCGAAGAATTGACGCTTTTGAATTGTGGTGCTGGAGGAGACTCTTAATTGTCCCCTGGACTGCAAAGAGAACAAACCTGTCCATTTTGATGGAAATCAACACTACGTGTTCACTGGAAGGACAGATCCTGAAGCTAAGGCTCCAGTACTTTGGCCATCTCATGAGAAGAGAAGACTCCTTGGAAAAGACCCTGATGTTGGGAAAAGTGTGAGGGCAAGAGGAGAAGGGGACGACAGAGGACGAGATGGCTGGACAGTGTCATCGAAGCGACTAACATGAAGGAGGAGGCAGTGGAAGACAGGAGGGCCTGGCGTGCTCTGGTCCATGGGGTCACGAAGAGTTGGACACGACTAAACGACTAAACAACAACAACAGGACTTTAATAAAACTGCAAACAAATGATAAACAAGGCTTTGCTTCTGGCTCCGTGTGGCCACATAAATTAAACAGACCCAAATTCCTCAGTGCAACTTCCCTGTGAGTGAATGTGAGTGAATTTGTATCTCCCTGGCTGTGTAGCCACACCCTAAATTTGAAAAGAGAATATTACAGACCTTGGAAACCTCATGTCAAAATGCTTCTAAAATGCTTTAAATTAACTTTACAATAACTTGAAAAGTAACCAGAAAACCCAAAGTGCTTCACCAAAGTAAATGTGTACTAGTTGTTAGATTACTTTTGAAATGTAACTTGGTTATGCCCTTGTTACTCAGAAAGTAACTTGTTCCAATAACCATATTGTAGGTGACTATATTACTTGAAAGCACATTCGGAGATTTTTTTTGGCCCTGCAGCTTAGGAACAGCTGTGGTTCTTGAAGCCTTGAAAAATAACTAAAACCAGTGTTTGCACAGCTTCTTATAGGATTTAAAACTCAGATGAAAAATAAAACTGGATGAAATTGTGAAGGAACAAAGCTATACAGAAATATAGGAGTTCTTCAACCACAATAACATTGAAACCTTTTGTTATTTTTTTAAAAAGACTTTCTTCATTTAAACAGCCAGTGTGTCATATCCCTCATAAACAGCAGCAGCCACAGAAGAGAAAGCTTTTCTCCAGCTAAAGCAAGCAATTTTCTATGTCTGTCATCAGATGTCTGTGGCCGTACAGTATGAACCCATGTTGCCATTGCAGCATCATATTAATTTTTGCAGCAGCCATGAGATGTTTTTCTTTTATTCATGATCTCTCTTGAAAATCGTCTTTCTACTGCAGCATCATCACTCAGAAGAGAGATACAGTACTACCATGGATACTCCTAAGCCTCCAGAAACTACATTAATCACAGATGGAGAGATATGGCCACTGCTAATGTTCACTAGGAGACCACAGAGGAAACTGGGAACTCTAGCATGACATACTTGGTAGAAAAAAATAAGGGACCATAGGAAGTTTCCCCATACTTGGACTGTTTCCTGACAAGGCTTTCATTATGCAATTACAGTGTCTTATTCACAGAGTTTTACTGATTTTTGTAAACCTCCCATTGTTTTCCCATCCTTTTTTCCATCTTGCACCTAACCCCAGAACATCTGTTAAGGAGAAAGAGGAGAAATGGGTGCACAAGGTCTTTTGACACGTCACATCTGGAAGCATCCTGAGTCAGACCATTTGCCTATCTCACCCAGTACCATTCACTCAGCTCTGACTGGCAGCTAATCTCCAGGATCTTTTTACCTGTTATCTGATCACAGAGCTCCCAGGAATTGGGCCTATCGGATTCTACACACAAAGCATGTGCTCTTTCAGTGACAACCTCCCCCCCTTCGTAAGCAAATGAGGAGTTCCCTACCACTGGTCTTGTGGGGCCCACGCGGCACTTCTAGCAACTGAACCGCCACTCACCTGGATAGGGCACACGGCCCTTTGTGGCCAGTTCGGTCAGCAATATTCCGAAGGACCATACATCTGACTTAATGGTGAACCGACCATAGAGGGCAGCTTCTGGAGCAGTCCACTTGATAGGAAATTTAGCACCTGAACACAGCAGATGGAGAAATGAAAAAAAGAAAAGAGAAGGGTCAAAAATTATCATTCCTACATCTTTGAAGTGATTATGCTCCCCAGGGAGGTGTGTCAGAGTTTCAGGAAAAGATTGCATACTTTGAAAAATATATCCAGTATCATATTTTTTTTCATCTGAAAAACAAGGAAAAATGTTAAAAAACGAAGTCATTTTCCCCTTCTAAATTTACAAATGTTTGGATTTGTTTTTATTTACAGTATTTCAAATTAAATTATTCAGGCAGGTTTGAAATGGGGGAGGATGATTTTTAAAAAAATATTTACAAAAGCAAGCCCAATTTAAGAAGATTAAGATATACCTTTTTGGAGAATATACAAAAAGGGAGGAAATTGGGAGTGATGACTTGAGCCTACCACTGTTTCTGTATCTATCACCAGGAACAGCAAAAACACTGCACAGTAGGAACCACCCCATCCGTGGGATCAGTATCCGTGGACTCATCTGCTCTCTGAAAATATTAAATAAAAACCCAGAAATATATATTTCTAAGTATTCCCATGATGTAATTACCAGAACTGCCCACTAGAAGTTGCCAGAGGCCGTGCCATATATAGGATTCACTATAATCCATGGCTTTTGGCATCATGTGGGATGGAGGAGGGCATGGAACCAATTTCTCCTGGATACCAAAGATGTATGGTAATGTGAAATATCCTGAACATTAGATTCTGTGGATCAATAAAGATGCCCTTGGACACTATCTTGATAGCACTTTCTGTATCTGACTCTGCATCATCCACAGATGTTTCCCCCTCTGAAACATTAACCAGTTTGCAGCTGGGAATTTCCTCCCATCAAGTAATATAGGTAGATGCAGTCCTTACCTTGCCTTGCTGTGTATTCATTGTCCTCAATCAGCCTTGCCAATCCAAAGTCTGCTACCTTGCACACCAGGTTTTCTCCCACAAGGATGTTGGCAGCTCGGAGATCTCGGTGAACATAGTTCATCCTCTCCACGTACGCCATGCCAGATGCAATCTGCAACCATCCATGATGCAAAAGACATTCTGAGTTGGCCTGAATTATCATTACATTCAATCAGTTAACAGCTGTAAGACCCCAGTTCAATGACAAAGTTTTATGCAGCCCATAGTCAGGGTAGATTTGGACATCCATTTCATATGCATCCTGTTGTAGTGAAGCCCCTGGGCATCATGGCTGTCTTTCAATGCTTCATCAGATGGTTCCAAGGGGAGAAATGTGCTTGGAGTCAAGTGGCTTTTGGTTCCTTTGAGATGACAACCCATAGAATCATTGGGCACAAATGGGCCAAAAATATCCTTCAGCCAGCATCAAGAGGGAATACTTACAACACATAACTGTCAATGTTGCACACACTTGAGAGGAAAGTTGGTCAACACTCTATACTGCACAGTACACACAGAAAAAAAAAAGAGCAGAAAGAGGATGGATGGCCGAAAAAGAAGGATGACATGGCAAGGAGATCCTACATTGGTTTAAGTTAACAAAATACTAAAATAACCTACAGAACAATGTTCCCAACCTTGTCAGCTTAACATGTGCTTTGGGGCCATATGTTTCTCAGTGTTCTAGGACTACAACTCCCGGAAATCCTGGCCAGCACAGCTAGCGGTGAAGCCTTCTGGGGGTTTTAGTCCAAGAACATCTGCGGACCTAAGATTGGGAACCACTTGTGTACAGAGCCAAGTTATGCCGGACAGCATGTTTCCATCTAGACACTACTGATACTTCCAAATCCAACCCCTAGTCTTCTTGAATGAGAAGGAGAAAAGGAGGGCAAGAGGAGGAGCCTTTTGGCTGAAGAACCTCAGAGACCGGTTTGGATGCAATACCACATCCTTCATCTAGAGCTGCTACGCCCAACATCACTACAGTCATGATGCCACCCTGGCTTCAGGAGAATGGGAAGAAGAAGATGGAAGGAAGAAGGAAAAAGAGAATTCCTACTATGTATAAAGTGGAAGTACACTAGCAACTGACATTTTACACTACTAGGAGCATAGTGCTTTTTTGTAAGTACACACTCTACAAGATGGGAATGAGGATCTTTTTTTAATGACAGGAAGGTGGGATTGAATGCTTTCCTTTCTCCTCTCTCAGTGCCATGCATCTTTATGTAGTCTGGTGCTTTGTAAACTTTTCCAAATCAGGTTCAGATGATGGAGAGGCAGGTGGATTTTCTCCTCTTTTCTTCAAGCCTTCTCAGATCCCCACAAAGCACAGAAGCTTGTGAAGGAGCAGCCCATCCTTCTCACTCTTTCCTGAGCTCTGCAGTTCGGCACATGCTATGAGAAACACACTTCCCAGACAGCGCCTTCGAGGAGGTGAACATTTCCATCCTGTCCTTTCATGCAACTTCAGCTTTCCCCCCTAGCAGCAATCTTCCTGCATCTCGCGGGGCCACTGTGAGATACAGGAAGCTGGACTAGATGGGCTCTTGGCCTGATCCAGCAGGGCTGTTCTTATGTTCTTAGGTTTATCTTAAATAATACAAGGTTGGAACCAACAGCACCATGCAGCTGGGTTGTTAAACGAGATGGGTTCCCCGGGTGTGCTCCACTCACCTGCGCTGCCATGTCCACCAGCTGGGGCAGCCTCAAGTACTTGCCCATCTCCCCTTTCAAGAAATCCAAGAGGCTTCCTAGGATGGAACGTACAGTTGTCAGTAATTAAAGCAGAAGTTAAACTTCCAACTGTGGCAGATGTTTTCCCCACAGACTGGCAGCTGTTTTAATCTTAGAAAATGACAAAGAAAATACAGTGGTGCCTCACTTAGCGACTGCCTCGCTTAACAAGGAAATCGCTGTACGATTAGGTTTTTTTCGATCGCTTTTTCGATCGCAAAACGATGGTTTAAATGGGTTTTTTTTCATTTCACGATGATCGGTTCCCTGCTTCAGGAACCGATTTTCTCTTTACAACGATCAGCAAACAGCTGATCGTCGGGTTTCAAAATGGCCGCCAGCTGAAGAAAATGCCCCCCCCCCGCTGTTTTCTAGGATGGATTCCTCACCTTACAGGCACCGAAAATGGCTGCTGTATGGAGGATCTTCGCTGGACGAGCAGGTATTCAGCCCACTGGAACACATTGAAAGGTTTTCAATGCGTTTCAATGGTTTTTTAAATTTCGTTTGATGATGGTTTTGCTCTACAGCGATTTCGCTGGAACGAATTAACATAGTCAAGCGAGGCACCACTGTACTTCAGTCACCTGTAGTAGCATGGCAAACAAATGCTGCACTGCCCATTGGCTGTATGCCAAACAGCCACATAATCTCCTCAGCCCTTACCAAACTGTTGCACAAATCCATCAGTCCCCATTTAAAGCATGCTGGTTTGGTTGTGTAAACTGAGCTTTATGTAATAGCCTGCTGATGAGATCATGTGCCACATGCTTTCTCTCCTAATTTCTATAGCTAGTGGGAAATATGTAGATGTGAGTTGAAGGCTTTCCCCTTAGAGCACTGAATTTTTAGCTTCCCAAATGTACATTTGGCAAAGTTTCATAAGAAAACATTCGCACCAGGGAGCTAAATATGATTTCACCCTTACAGGTGAGAATGAACATTTTAAAATTCTACCCCTTGCCAAGTGAAATTTAAAAAAAGTTTTATTCATTTTTCACCTTTTGGCATTTATTTTGTGAAAAATTTATGGAAGAGTTCTTTATGCAAAAGCTTTGTATTTTGTTGAAAATACAAGGTTTTTAGGCACTATACTTTTTTTGCTACAAAATGTTTCTCCCCCAAACATAAGGATTTCCTTTCTAAAACACAAGTTTTCCCTTCATATACACAAAATATATTTTTTGGCTAATGCTACTGCTGCTGATAACAGGTAAAAAGCCCTCTTTTTGCCCTCAGGCAGAAATGAAACATTTTGCAACAACTGACAATTTTTTCAACAATCTTTTTCATCAAGGAGAAGAAAATGGGTGTGTACGAGTTGGTTATGTCCCTAATCCACACAAAATCGAATTACATTGGCATGGACAGTACATTGCACACCTTTGCACATATATTCTGTCACAATGTAAATAGGTTCCTCAGAAACCACTGCATACAGTTGCACCAGCTTCTCATGGCGCAGTTTTTTCATGACTTGGGCTTCCTGCAGAAATGCTTCTGGAGACATTGTCCCAGGTTTCAGAGTCTTTATTGCCACTCTTGTGGTGCCATTCCAAGTCCCTAGATTAGAAACAGGAATAGATTAACAGGGCAGCCATTTCACTGAGAAACATATGGTCCCAAAGCCCACTTTACCATGGCAAGAAAACTGTTTAAACAGCAGATCGAGGAAATGATTAAATCTCGACTATCCTACACGGTAACCAACTGGCATCCTTAAGATGTTTTGGACTTTAGTTTCTGTGATCCCTCACTTGGCCATGTTAGCTGAAGTAGCTGTAAGTACTAGGGAAATCAGACATACAGTTTGTATACACACATTACAGGCAAGATATCAGCGGGAGACACAGTCATTGGCAAGTGCTGACCAACTGGAACATTTATGAAACTGGAGTGTATTTGTTCTCCTTCCCAAATTAGCAGGCACATTCTATTGCCCTCTTGGGTAAAGATTATCAGTTAGCAGGAACTTGAATCACCATGGGTGTCGTTTAAAACATTTTTTTTCTCCCTCACTCCATCAAGAGATGAAGTGTAATGAAGTGTTCAGAAGCAACCTCCTATCCAGTCCAGACTCAAACCAGATCCACCGACATGATATTCTCCCTTGGACAGTTGCAGGAGAAATGCAGGGAACAACAACAGCCACTCTTTGTGGCCTTCATAAATCTCACAAAGGCCTTGGATTTGGTTAGCAAGGACGGCCTTTTTAAAATCCTTCCCAAGATTAGATGTCCACCTCAACTCCTTAACTTCATCAGGTCCTTTCATGAGGAAATGAAGGGCACTGTAGTTTTTGATGGCTCAACATCAGATCCCTTTGACATCCGAAGCAGAGTGAAACAGAGCTGTGTCCTTGCGTCGACCATGTTTGTGAGCTTTTTTGCCATCATGCTGAAGCACGCCTTTAAAACTGCAACAGAAGGTGTCTATCTATGGACTAGATGAGATGGAAAGCTCTTTAATCTCTCTAGATTGACAGCAAAGACCAAAGTCCAGCTGAAATGCATGCGGGACTTCTTCTTTGTCGATGATGCAGCTGTTGTTGCCCACTCTGTTGAAGACCTCCAACAACTCATGAATCCTTTTAGCAAGGCCTGCCAAGACTTTGGATTAACAATCAGCCTGAAGAAAACACAAGTCGTGGCCCCGGGTGTGGACTCAGCTCCCTCTATTACCATCTCCACACAAGAATTGGAGGTTGTTCATGATTTCGTGTACCTTGGCTCACCAATCTCTGACACCCTCTCCCTAGATGTTGAGCTGGATAAATGCATGGGCAAAGCAGCTACCATGTTCTCTAGGCTCACAAAGGGAGTATGGCTAAATAAGAAGGTGACAGCATATAGCAAGATCCAAGTCTATAGAGCCTGTGTCCTGAGCACACTCCTGTACTGCAGTGAGTCCTGGACATGTGCAAGGCAAGAGAGGAAACTGAACACATTCTATATGCATTGTCTCTGACGCATTTTTTGTATCACCTGGCAGGACAAAGTTCTAAATAGAGTAGTCCTAGAATGAGCTGGAAATTTTAGCATATATACATTACTGAAACAGCGATGTCTACGTTGGATTCCAAAAGATCTCCTGTATGGATAATTAGTGCAGGGAAATCACCCCAGAGAGAGACCACAGCTGAGATACAAAGATATCTGCAAGCAGGATCTGAAGGCTTTAGGAATGGACCTCACCAGGTGGGAAACCTTGACATCTAAGCGTTCAGCCTGGAGGCAGGCAGTTCATCATGGCCTCTCCCATTTCAAAGAGGCACTTGTCCAGCAGGCCGAGACAAAGAGGCCAGAAACCAGCAAAACGAGGGAGCTGGACAGGGGACAGATTATATTTGCCTTCAATGTGGAAGGGATTATCACTCTCGAATTGGGCTTCTCAGCCACACTAGACACTGTTCCAAGTCCTCCATACAGAGCATGATACCATACCACACCAACCGAACAATTGGCACATTATATGCTGGCATGACTAATCAATAGGATCCTGGCTGTTCATTTTAATGGTTCTGCTTCAAGAGACTAAATCTAGAACCAGTTCATAATCTTTTACACTGGGCAGACATTGGAAAACTCTTGTTTATTGCCTGCAGAAGTCTGTGGCCAGTCTGGAATGAAACTGAATGGTACCTGAACAAGAATAGTCTTGTTCTGTGTAGCTATGTGATGGCAACACAAACTGAACCCCTAGTCCAATAAACATGGAAAGAATGGTTTTGCTTATTATTATTGTCTGGGCTTCCTTCTTTCCTTTTACTCGCACAACCAACTCAAGCAAACTTTTCACAATGAAGCTGTACCAGTGATTGTAACACTGCCTTCAGTTGTTGCCTCAATATGACATCTGTCATGCTTTTGGTGTAAGGTCGTGGGTGGCGTCACATGCAACCCTATTTCCTTCTGTTTTGAATAAGACTGGGCTGTGGATTATTCTGATTTAAACAAGGTGAACTCAACAGTCAACAGCCAAAAATAAATGGCAATTAGTAATCTTTCCCCACATCGAATCTGTCTCCTGAAGTTCAGTTTCCTCCCCAGAACCTCAATGGCTATCAGACCACAATGCATGCTTCTACCTGCTAGAATCCTTACCCATCCACACTTCTCCGAAACAGCCTTGTCCAAGTTTCACCTCTAAGCGCAGTGACTCACGGGGAATTTCCCAAGCATCCTTTGCAAGGCCTTGTGTCTGAGGCTTGCTGGTGGGGCAGACAGTGGTGAGGCGGTGGCACAAGCCATCTGCATGCTCTGGAAAAGGAAAACATAGAATAAGGAGCAAGAAAGGACTCTTCACATGGACCACCTCTGAGAACATCCTTCTTTGAATACAGTTTGAATCCACTAGAGATGCCATTTCAATATATTCTATGGCTGTCAGGTGCATGTGTGTATGCCTGATATTTATATGCCTTTTTTCCCTCCTAAACTTGGGATTCAAGATGGTTTACAAAACAGTTAAAACACAATTAGAAAATTAAAATACAAGAGAATTAGAAACATCAAAATAAGATTAAGGTGCAAAGTCAGACACTTGGGAGCGAAGGATTTTAAAATGTTTATAGCCATAAAAGGCATAAGTTGGTGTCACTAGGCAAAGACTCAGGTTCTACTTTGCAGTGAAGAAGATAGATACATCTGGATTTTATCATGTTGTTTAATTTCATTAGGGTAATTCCATTACATTTGGTTCAAACGACACACTCTTCTGATTTCCTAACGGATACTTTATTTCTTGAAGGTCTCCTCCATTTGAATTATGTGTGTGCATTAAGACACAGAAAGCCGACACAGGAAACAATGCTGTTTTGTGGTAAGAGAATGGTGATGATCTTTAGTTTGTCTGATCCTAGTCCTGATCCTCCATTTCCTCTTAAAATACTCTCCAGACTTCTTTACTTTAGTTCCAAGTATTTTGAATGGGACATCCATATTCTGCAAACAATCCTGCATTAAAAGAAGTTGAACCAAAAAGGACACTTACTGGAGTAATAAGCTACCAGTTGCTGAAGGCTGCTGAACTGTGTGCGGGAAGTGATGTAGAAGCCACCGTTGTCCAACTTGCGAATCTTGTAATGCTTTACGTTGAGGCCCTTGGCATTGTCAAAATCCGAGACAGAGAGACAATAGGCACCTACCAAGAAACAATGAGCACAGCTCAGAGGTTCTGACTAAGAGATAATAGTGTATATTAAGGCTGACTATCTTCAACATTGTTATCCATTTCTTTGAAGGTTAAGAGGAAATAGCCTCAAAACCTTTCTGCACATACTCCCAGCACACTCTCAGAAATCACACTACCAGATTTAGGTGGCATATCATACTATTAAAATTGGCTGGCAACTGGAAAATCCCCTCCCCCCTTAGGAAGTATTTCGCTTTAAACCGCTTGTAGTAGCTTCTTCCAAATTTTGGGCAAAAAACTGACCTACAGCTGGTCCATCTTGTAGAATATAAGAACAAAGTACAGAGAAACCAATACATTAAATCCCACTTTTGTATAGCAATTTAGAATGGGGGAAATGTTGGACCGAACTGGATTTGCAAACAAATGCTGTGATGATCTCTCATGCTAGCATCTGTTGATGACATTTTCATCAAAAAGCAAAAAAAAGCTTGAGATGCTGTAGTCAGCAGGATCGTAACTTCACAGCAGGATTAAGATTGGAGGAAATGCAGAGTGGATACCTTTGAAGAACAAAAAGCAGGCAGCAAGGCCAGGACAGTCTAATTATGGCTTCCAGCTGGATCAGCCTTCACTCTGATCCTATCAAAGCTCACTAGCTAATTTGTGCAGGGTTAACACAGAGCTCAGAGACAGAAGACCTTTGCTGCAACACCTCATGGGAGAAAAATAGATGCTGGCAGGAAATCTACAGGGAAAAGTGCTTTCCTCCTTCACTGTTAATGTGATGCTCCAATTATAACAGGAAAGTACTGTTGTGGTAACTTGTATGAAATGTCAGCATTTGAATATTACATGGAAGGCAAGATTTATTGGGCAAGTATTTCTAAAACAAGGAACAGTTTCATTTTTGAGCCATGCTCAGGTCCCAGTTGTTTCCGTTATCCAGAAAAGTCTGGCTGGGGCTAACAACACTGACTGCAATGGAGAACGTGATCTTATTATTTAGTGCCTAAAAGAGATGCAGACCTTTAAAGGGTCAGAGGTCATTAGCAAAACATATTTAGATCCCCTTTGGCTTATGTGATTGAGCATAGTTCACTCAGAGGCTGATTGCATGAACGTTTAGCCCACTGTTCTTGCAGAGACAGGCTGGTTCATTCTTAAAGACGGTGATCAGATGACTCCTTGTATTCTCGAAGGCTTTCACGACCAGGATCTGATGGTTGTTGTGGGTTTTTCGGGCTCTTTGGCCGTGTTCTCAGCATGGACAGAGTTCCTACTCCAGTCCTCTGAAGATGCCAGCCACAGAGACTGGCGAAACGCCAGGAAGAACAACCTTCAGAACATGGCCAAAGAGCCTGAAAAACCCACAACAGCCATCAGATGACTCTTTGTTGGCCCCACAGTGATCTTACTCCTACCTTTGTGGTCAGGGGCTTCTGCTTTTTGATGTAAATAAGACTGCTCTGTTTTGGTTTGTTTCTGGCATGTGCAATTGCTGGAAATGAACCAAAAGCAAGCATACCTGTCAATTGTCGATATGGTGAAGGAATACAGTGGTGCCTCGCTTAGCGATGTTAATTTGTGCCAAAAAAATCGCTGCTAAGCGATAACATTACTAGGCAAAATAAAAAAAAACCCATAGAAACGCATTAAAATGCTATTAATGCATTCCTATGGGCTTAAAACTCACCGCTGAGCAAAGCTCCTCCATAGCGCCGCCATTTTCGGTGCCTCTAAAGTGAGGAACCCGTGCCTGAAAACAGCGGGGCGGCCATTTTGTTTACCCAGCAGCCATTTTCGCCGATCAGCTGTGCGAAAATGGGGGCTTTGTGATGATTGCAGGGAAGCGATCATCGCAAAGCGAAAATACCCCATAGGGACCATCGCAAAGCAATTGCTTTTGCGATCGCAAAAAATGTGTCGCAAAGCGATTTCATCGCTATACGGAGTGATCGCTATGCGAGGCACCACTGTACACCGAATGGCATACTGAACTTCCTAGTGACTTTATTTAGCCCAATCCAAAACAGGCATGTAGAGAAGCCCTCTTTCTCAAGCCTGGCTTCGTATCTATGTGGATCAGAACCTCAATTTTCAAATAAAGCATGCACATCTTAACAGCTCAAATTTCCAGCGGCCTGAGCGTACAGGGAATCATGGATTACACATTTTTACAATTAGGGAAGAGTAAAGACAGATGGAGTCAAATCCTGAGTCTGCTACAGATATCATAAATATGCCATTTCTTTTGACACATCATAAGTTGAGAGCATACAATTTTTAGTACATTACATTAAACAATATTTTAGGAAGGAATGTTTCATTCTGCAAAAAGTATGTAAAAAGAAAAGCTTGAATATACTGTAAATTAACATGCTAATTAGAGCTGGTAATATCACCACCACCACCACTAAGAACAACAACAAACAATAAGTGCAGTAGCAGTAATAGCAGCAGCACTACATTTTAAGGCATTAAAGCAAAAGCAACAATTTTAACATTAAGTCAATCGATGCATCTAAGGACTAATGTGTTTTATAAGTAGCATTTAAAATATTTTAATATGAATTCAAAATATTATTTTCAGAATATCAGATGAAATTCTACTGTTTAATGCAAACAGATTAAATTTAAATGTGTTATTTCCAAGCTCTGTGCTAGATAGTCTGTCACTTATGTAATGGCCAAACATTCCTGGCTATTTCCCATATCTTTTTAAAAAATAAATATGTGACTTGTTCATGTCAGGTCATGTGCCTAACTTCTGTGAGCTTATGCAAAACTTGTATTAATCCCTTATACATAATTGGAAGTAGGACACAGGCCAACAGACATCTTCAGCTAAATTCTGCACTCAGGTGACTTTGATTGCTGGTAGGCATGTGTCGTAGATACACACTGCATTACCTCTGACTATCATCAACAACTATTCACACACAAACCCAAGTTCAATGAAACTATCCCTGTAAACACAACAAACAGTCCCTAGCAGCAAAGAAAGGAGGGAACAGTCAAGCTCCCTGTTGCTATTGGTTACCCAACTATTCCCAGCTTAGTGACCCAGTTTCAGCATCATTCTCCTGCAAAGAGCACAAGCTCAGGATCAGTGTCTCTGTTTACATTTAAATCCCACCCAGTTCTCCACCAATCAGATCAGAAGAGTGACGGAAACAGAGAGCGTACTGCCTTTTTGAGAGCATCAACTCTAGACACAATATATAAACAGGGGATACTGTGGAGATACTGTGGCCATAACAAAAACATACTGCCTTGTGCTAAGCTGCCTGTTTTTAAGGATTTGAGCATTAAAAGGAGGCCCTTGACATGGTCCAAAGCTCCAGATCTGAAAGCAGCACTGTCTTAATTGAAGCGACTACCACCCTCAGGCAAGCTTCCTAAGATAACAACCTAAATGAAATGTCAGCCCATGACAGTTCTTTTCATGGAGCTGCAGACTAGCAGTATGAATGTAGAGAAAGTCTCTCTAGAGTAGCAGTTCCCAAATAGTAGGCCATGCTATACATTAGTGGTCCATGACAAAAAAAAAAAAAGACATTCAAGAGTTCTGTGAGGTATTATCAACTCATCGAGGAGGGTTCCTGCTACATTTTGGAAAGATGCCTTGGTCTGGCTTTACTTGCTTTTAAACAACCTCCACTAAGATGGGCAATTTTTGTATGGATTTCTGTAGGTACAATTGGCATTTTAATCACACAGTTGCAGTAGAAATACACGAAAGGTTGCCTGTTGCATCTCTAGAAAAAGTTCAAGAAGTACACATAGAATGGGCTTTGCTGGGAAACATAGGTTATGAGATCCCTTGTGGACTGGTAATTTTTACCTCTCATATCTTCTATAACAGAGTCCGGCAATACACGACTCTCCAGATGTTGCTGGACTGCAAATTCCATTATCTCTCAACACTGACTGTGCTGCTTAGAGCTGACAAAGATTTGCATTCCAGCAACATCTGGAGAGATGCATGATTTCAAGAATGATTTATCTCTAGTTTATGTGACGTGCTTTCAACTGGAATTCACACTAAAAAAGTGTGCTTCAAATATCAGACATTTTGGCATTCAGTTTTAGAAGCTGAGAGAATATGCTGTCCCAGCAATAGTTGAAGTGTGTTCTTCTCTTAGACACAATGTAGAAATACTTGTTTTCTTCACCAATGGCCATTACCTTTTGTGGTTTCACTCTCTCTTGCTAGGAATGTTCCACGGGGATTTTCAGGGTTGAGAAGTAACCGTTCCGACTCTCGGCGGGTTATTTTGCCGAAATACCACCTGCAACAGTGAATCAGATATAAGCTTGGAAATATTTCATTCTCCCAAGTTCCTGCAGCCACTGCTAAATGCCTTTAGAATCAGAAAGATCCACAGCTTCTCCTATAAGTACATAACTTCCTGGTGTGGCCGCCTGGGTCTAAGAACTTTGTGTCAAAAGAAAGGAACACTACGTGTTTCTCAACAGCTTCAATATACAAAAGAAAAAGTTGATGCAAAGAGCAAAAAATTAGATTGGCAGCACACACTTTTAAGGTTTTATTCATGGTAAAGGGAGAGAAAAAGAACTGATTTTAAATACTCTGGAAAAGCATACAACATAGCAGGGGTAGCAAGCATGTGGTCTCCTGACCAGAGGTGTTTATAGGCTCCTGCCCTACCAACTACTCTCCTGGCTAAGATTATTATATTTTTGGGGCATAACATGGAGAGTCACTGCATGGCAATGAACACTTAAACAAAGTGGAGGAAATCATTTTTTCAATCCTCACAGTGTTGAAAATAGTTTAAATTATATTTATGTACACATCATATGATCCAGTGACATGCTAAGGCCAAAGGCCTGATTGACCGGGTATGAATATAATTTGATTATCATACTTTTGACTATCATGATTGACTTGGAGTTGAATATATGCACTAACTCTATCTAACCTAAAAGTATTATGCCAAAGAGGAGGCATTGTTACTGTAGCAGTGATGGCTGATTTGTAAATCACCACTTGACATTGCAGGTAATCAAGGGTGAAGTAAGTATGTGTGAACCAGCTCGAAGTCACAAATTATCAGTGAGAGTAATTTGAAGACTTCCATGCCACCCACCCAGTCATTATCATCAAAGAGCAGAAGCATTGCAATTTTTTAAAAAACTGTCTAAAAGATTTCAATTACTCTTCAGCCTGGATGGAGTCTGAGGGTGCGACATAGTTACTGGGGATGTAGCCTTTCTGACCAGTGGTGAGAGAGTGGGCCAGCCACCAATCTCCTTCCCTGGAAAATACAAAAACAACAAGAAAAAACACAAAGGTATGTATGTATCAGTGGAAGTAAACACAGGATATAACATCTTTCCAATTGATTGGTTTTCCCAGTATCTCACAATCATTCTGGGCTAGTTCCTCCTATCTCGACGATTACGGCCACATTGTATTTTTTGACGCTTACTGAAAAATTTGTATTTTTTTCTCTTCTCCAGCCCACACACATAATATTGGGCTTTGTAATGATGAAGTTCGACAGCAGACAGTAGTGGACAGCAGTGGACATAATGTTAGTATGGAATGAAGTCACCAGCATGAGTGGGTTAAATATGAACAGGCTTTGCAAAAGACCTTTTCTATTCCCCAACGCTTAGCTCCGTACTAGTTTTCTGCATCTACAAAATGGGCAAAGAAAAGCAGTGCATCTATACAGTGGTGCCTCGCTTAACAGTGATAATCCGTTCCAGGAAAATCGTCGTTAAGCGAAAACATGGTAAAGAAAAAAAAACATTGAAACGCATTGAAACCCCTTCAATGCGTTCCAATGGGGTCAAAACTCACCGTCCAGCGAAGATCCTCCATAGGGCAGCTGTTTTCGCTGCCTGTCTTGCGAGGAATCCATCTCAGAAAACAGCGGGGAGCCATTTTGTTTACCCGGTGGCCATTTTGAAACCGCCGATCAGCTGTTTTAAAATCATTGTTTTGCAAAGAATCAGTTCCTGAAGCAGGGAACTGATCATCGCAAAGCGAAATTCCCCCATTTAGACCATCGTTTTGCGATCGCAATTGCAAAAGATCATAAAAGATCATCGTAATGCAGTTTCATCATAATGCGGGGCAATCGTAATGCGAGGCACCACTGTATAGAGAGAGGAACTGCATTATTTTGTAAGCCCTCTTTTATTAAAAATAGGTAGATCTTCTCAGAGCCAGATCTAGTATGCAGGAAGGATGTCAGAAAAATTAGAGCTATGAACATTCCTATGCAAACCAACCTGATTTACATCTCTTGGAACAATGTATGAATGGATAAAGAGCTATCCACTTTAAAAATGTGAAATTAAAATGTTATGAAGCCATCTTAGCCAATGGAATGCATCAAAATATACTTTCAAATGCATATTTTGAGGTGATATGAGTATTTAAATATGTAGTAAAGCACATATTTAGATAACATTTTGAGAAGACTTTGTTTAATGCTGATTAATACAAAAACTGAGCATAATGGAATTAAGGGTAGAAACAATGCCAAAGCAAAAGGGACTGGAAAAGGCAGTATCGCCATTTCCAGCTTGCAAGCCACCAGGTGACCATCCTAGCTTAGACAAAGAGAAAACTGTCAATTAAATACAAATATACCCTCCTAACAAGCACAGTTTGGAGACAGATTAGGTAAATGAATGCATGATTTATGTAATATATTCCAACAAAAGAACACAGGATTCCTTTGTGGTGAGTTCTTCAGCCCATGACTGTGGGGTATGCTGGTAATTAGAGTAACTCAAGCAAATAAGGTGGTCCCCATGGCAACTGAACACTGTCATTATCAGAGATTCTACAGCTGGCACCTTATTAGTTTGGTTAAGCGACACATAACACAGTGTCCTTTTAGGTAAGCAGCTACCTTACTTAAAAAGGCATGTCAAGTACCAATTGAAAATACCTTTGAAGCCCTTTGAATCTGAACCAGATCTGGTTGCTGAATGAAGCATTGGAAATCCAAGAAAGCAGAGGTGGGAATGGGGAGGAAACAGGCATACACACAAACAAACAAACAAAGAAAGAAAAATAGTGATAATAAAAAAGGGGAATACACAGCCCCAAAGCAAAGTTTTAAATACAAAACGGTATAAGGCTAGGAACAAAATATTAAAGCACAGACATACAGCCTGGGTGTTGGAATAAGTGATGAAGGCAAATTATATCCCAATAAAGGACACAAACATGCTTTATCAGAAGCCAGTAAAAGAAGGCCATTGAATTGAATAAGCTCAGCCACATAAAAACAGAAAAGGCAATGCATTTCAACCGAAGCAGCTTCTGTTGACAGGAGAATTATGTACTCTTCTGGGCTGCAAGGGACTCTTCATTGAGTAGAATGTAACAGAAGAGAAATTGCAAATATGTAATGAACAAAGCTTTATTTAATCACTTTGGACTTGGCAGGTGCAGGCATAATAGACCACTTAGTCAGCAATCAACACATGATTTATTTATTTATTTATTTATTTTATTTATATCCCGCCTATCTAGTCGGTTGACCACTCTAGGCGGCTCACAACAGAGGGGACAACGATAATAAAAACCATTTTACAAAGAGAGAACTTTCAACAATTGGATAAAACACGAGGGGAGAAAAGGAAAGAGGAGTCAGGAATGATGAAAAACTTGCAGGATCATACACTCCCTTTGCTGCTGCCCCTTCTCAGAGCATGCCACGCTGCATGCTTGAAAAACTTGCCTTTTAAAAAATAGAGGTGCCAGTATCAACTAAGACTAGGGGATTCTGGGGCTTGTATCCCAAACAACAACATTTCAAACCTCTGGCCCCATTCCTTCCTGGCAAAAACATCAGCACCAACACTGATTGTCAGTAAAGCAACTTCCTTTGGCCACAGTGAAGGAAACATTGGATTGGTTGTTGTAGGTTTTTCGGGCTGTTTGGCCGTGTTCTGGAGGTTTTTCTTCCTAACGTTTTGCCAGTCTCCATGGCTGGCATCTTCAGAGGACAGGAGTTACAACTCGGTGTTCACAGACAGATCCTGGCTGTGAAAGCCTTCGAGAAAACATTGGATTTTGTGTGTGTGTGTGTGTGTGTGTGTGTGTGTGTGTGTGTGTGTGTGTGTGTGTGTGTGTGTGTGTGTGTGTGTGTGTGTGTGTGTGTGTGTGAGAGAGAGAGAGAGAGAGAGAGAGAGAGAGAGAGAGAGAGAGAGAGAGAGAGAGAGAGAGACAGTTCCATAGTAAATTTCTAAATCCAAACCCACCAGGCCAGAGGGCCTTTTCTTGACTTGACTATTGAAGTCGCAGGAGTTTATGAGAAGGTCAATCAGTCAGTCAAATTTTATTGAAGAAGTCTACGGACCATTTCATCAAGCATTCACCGTATACAATGAGAAGGTCAAATAAGAGATCTGAGTTGAGCTAATCCCTTCTGAAGAAATGCTACCTCACCTATTTTGACTTCTTTTTACACCCCAGGATTAGTCAGGCAGCACATGATTGTATACCAAACTGATTTCAGTAGCAGCAAGATCAGATTCTTAAAAGACACTTCAGTGAATTGGCTAAGAGGGGCTTCAAGCCACCAGCTCCATCTCTCAAGTCAATCACTCAGCTGGAGATGACATCAAATCACATGAAGTTGCTGTCTCTCCTAGAAGATGCTGTGCAAAGCACCTTATACTTCATTAGTGTAAAAGAGAGGGCAGGTGCTTCCAGGATAGGCTTTTATTGTGCAATTCCCCTGCCCAATTCACAGAATTTTCTTGAGTTTCTAGACTATACTGCCTCCCATCTGTAATGTTTCTGTGTTTCCCCACTGCAAAAATACAACACACCAACAACACTGTAATTCCAGTAAAAGCAATACATTTCTCAGCTTTTCCAGGCAAACTCCTATTGTATATCATAGGTGTGGTACTATGAGTATGAGTGCAACACATCCAAAGGCTAAATAGGTCATAGGTGAGGAATGCAATCAGGACTCCCCCAAGCTTGCTTTCTTCTCTCCTCTCTGGGTGACCAAACCCTAGAAGCATTCCAGGAATTACCAGGTGGCTTGGAATGCCTTTATCTTGTGCAACTCAGAAAAGCTACCCTTTGGAAAGTGGCTGCGGGTGGCAGAACTTTACCCTATCTCTGAACAGAAAAATGCCTGAGAAAATTACAACATGGTCATCCCAAATCAAGTGTTGATCTCATGCTCTCCAACAGCTTGGGAAGTTTTACTGACTATGCTGGTGCAGAGTTAAAGTTCTGAAAAGCCAGCCTTTCCAAAACCTGAATCAATCCTGTGTAATTGCCAAAGAAAGAAAGAAAGAAAGAAAGAAAGAAAGAAAGAAAGAAAGAAAGAAAGAAAGAAAGAAAGAAAGAAAGAAAGAAAGAAAGAAAGAAAGAAAGAAAGAAAGAAAGAAAGAAAGAAAGAAAGAAAGAAAGAAAGAAAGAAAGAAAGAAAGAAACTTCTACAATATATTGATTCAATTCACATCAACAGTTAAAACTTCAGACTCTTATGTTCTTTCCATCACCAGTTAAAATGTAATCTACTGTGAAAAGATTGGCTTATTAATCATGCCAATACTTCAGTTAATAGAGTACAAGGAAACTAGATCCACTCCTATGGGAGTGATGAACTTTCTGGAGAATGACAAGCAAAATAAGATGGTGTGCCTAGAGAGACTAGCCTATTAAGGCTTCTCAGATACACCAGTGTGAACACATGTGCGCATGCGCATATGTATACACACACAGGATGCTGCCTAAGGGAATTCTTGTAATTGGGGCAAGCGTAGGGAAAAATGCCAGAGAATGATGGAAAAGTGATTTCCTAAGGAGGCTGCAAAAATATTCTGGATATCGGAAAGCAGTAATACTTCATTCTCTCTTTCTGTGATATTTCAGCCTCTCTCTGTCTAATTTACTGTGACCGCAGGGGAAAAGTAAGCTTAAAAAAAAAGCCCACCTGAATTTTCTTCCAAGGCTTTCTCAAGAGGGTTAATCAAAAGATTATAAACTTTTCAGAACAACTCTTTCATGAGAAAAAGTAACTTAGCGGAAGCTGAAATCATGAACGGCAAATCTGTCAGAAGCGAAAAGAACAGGGTTCAAAACTCTGCTCAGCAACTGGGAAACTCTGAACCCGTTGTGTTCTCTCTCATTTCAAACTATCTGACAGAATTGCTGTAAGAATTAAAGAATCTTCTTGGAGAAATATGGGCTACAAACATGGATAGATTTATGCAGATACATTAAAAAATCTCACTGGTTCCCTAATCTCGGTCTATAGGAACATTTTTGAGGGATTATTTGGTATTCATACCTAGCAAAGTACAGTGGCCCTGTGCTGAGGTTATGGCTACTGAAAACAGTTAGTCATTCCCAAGTCTAATAAGACATAAAGGAAATGTTCTCTTTATTATCTAAAATAAACTTGTTTTATATATTTAAAATATTTTTGCTCCGCCTTTCTCCTTAAAAAGGACCCAAGGTGGCCTAAATCATTAACAGAAAATATTTAAAGACTAAAAACAGTAAGTATACAACTATTTTAAAAATAAAACGAATACCACACTAAAAATGGTAAACAAAACCAACACCAAAAACCGATTCAAAGCAACAAGGCATAATATTCCATAAAACTCTCAAACACACAATCACTATTTAGAGATAACTCCATATAGGGATCATGCTGGAAGCAAAATACTTGCTGAACTTGATGACCTAAAGTTTGCATCCATGCCTATAAGTGGAAAAATGAAAACAATGGAGGAATGAATGGAGGAATGAAAAGAAACAGGATATAGCCACAGAGAAAGGAGGAAAGAAGAGAGTCTGAAATGAGCAGTCTAAATATCTAGAAAGATTTAGAAAAGGCAAGAATTCATGGCTACCTACCTGTCTATTCTCTCCACTTCCTATTCAGATCACTTACTATGTATGATGGTTCTCTATTCCAACAACAACAACAACAAAAACCCTTAAAATAACAAGACATTATTCACGCCAGCAAAGGCCTAAGACTGTGGTGGGAAAATGTGCCCAGCTTCAATAAGATGTTGCTGAACAGCTCCTTTCATCCTTCACCAATGACTCTGCTGGCTAGGACTGATGGGAGCTGTAGTCCAACATATGGAGGGCCCAACATTCTCCATCCTTATCTTAAAGCACTGATAAAACAAAGGACGAGGATTTCTGGGGGATTATTGTGGTGTTTTCATTTCACTAGCAAACCTATTTCCCAAACAATAATTCTACTTACAAGAGAACAGTGTGGCCCTCAAATAAAATTATTAGCAAAAGCTGCCCAAATAGAAATCCAATGGTATTTGGAGAAATGCTGTCCACAGAATGACCTCTGTTACCCTCATTTCACTCAGAGGTGTATGTGTGTGTGTGGGAGGGAGAAGAGTTCTTGGCTATTTCAGAGAGAAGGACCAGGTCTAATGGGTTTTAGTTATACAAAGGGATGTCAGACTCCCATTTTTAAGGGAAGCTCTAGCTCTGAATTCAGGGTTTGTGCGTGGACTAGATGGCCTTAAAAAAACAACCTCTAACTTCTGTGACTTTAGATTGCATTCTTCTTGCAGTAGAGACATCTTATTCTATGTTATCTCTTTGTATAGAGCCAAATGCATTGATGGTACTAAATAAAGAAATATGTAAGCAAAAATAAAAAATCAAAAATCAGATTCCTGAAGGTTTCTTCTCGCAGAAATTGACCTTGGAAGCATTTTTAGCACAGTTGCTGTTAGAGCAAACTATGTGAATGTGGTTTCTGTCCCATTTATTCTTTTAAGTGGCCTGGTTAAACACACGAACTGTAGACCTGTGGCCATAAGGAAACTCTTACAAACTGAGTCCAGACAGCCATGCAGCTTAATCATGTCCACAGTGGATTTTAGATGTATTGACTAAACACTATACTGACATCCCACAGTCAGACACTACTGGCAGAGAAAGCAATACATACATATAAAGCACAAAGCAGAAGTTAGCTGTTAAAAGGCAGTTCTGCTATTTTAATGCCACAGATTAAGAACAAAAGTCACAGGAAGGCTGCTTAGCTAGAAAACCGTTGCCAGTAATAGGTCATTGTTTTCATGTTAAAGTTCACATCTCAAAGTTATCAAAATGGGAACTACCCAGTGCTACTGTATCATGACGTATCAGTTCCTACATATAAAATATCAGGTGCTTCTCAAAGTCAAGCCATGTAACAAGAAAAGAGGAGAGGAAATTGAGAAATAAACACAAAAGAGACAGTAGGAAAGGAAACATTCAAGCAGAAGGAAACCCACAAGACTTCCACCTTGGCTAATGTGATAGGAAAATACTGACTGGTGAGCAGGTGGCAGGGAAATCCAGGAGATAAACGAGGAAGCAGAAGGATATTGTTTTTGCTTTTTGGTGTGTTTAAAAACTGTTATCTGCTCTTGGGTTTGCAACCACTCAAATGTACAGCATTCCTTCCATCTAGAGGTGCTTTCTCTTCTATTTCAATGGAAAGCCTTAATCGGTTGGGACAAAGGACTATAAATATTTTCATATAGAATGAATGGGGGACCTCACATATATGTCAAGCTACATATTTGGGCATCCCCAATTCTTCACTTGGCCCCTCGCTTGCTTCTGTTATGGTCAGTTTCATCTAACATGCTGCAAAAGAGCTCCTTAGAAAATCACAGCACATTTCAGAGGGAAGGATATTAACAGTATATGCGATAAACTTTGTCAAGCCCCAGCAGCTAGGTCGGGACACAGTAAGAGATAAGATAATTGTGAAAGAGTATAAGTAATGAGTATAACACTTCTGTGTTAAATGGATAGCCTAATAAACATTGCCTTTATGATCTGGCTTTGCAAAGTTGGAAGATTATCTGAATGAAAGCAAGTATTGAAGCATTCTTTCAGCAGAAGTCGTGAACTGTATAGTAGCTGGGGTGATGGGTAAAATAAACAAAAATATTTTAAAAATCAAACAAATACCACACTAAAAATGTGGTGTAGTGAAAAGTAGAAAGAGTAGAAATATCTAGATTTTCAGATGCTGGCAGACAAAAGAGGATGAGACCTATTGTAATTACTTAACATGATTTCTAATACAGCTTCTTAGCTTAAGTTAAACATTAGCTATCATTTATCTTTGGAAATACTTGCTGAAATGAGTAGCTAGATCAGTAATAAGGTGAGAGGAATGGTCATCAAAGGATCTCCTGAGTTCTAGTCTCTTTACCCACTGCACCACACCGGCTCGGTTTACTAATACAGATTGCTCCAATCAGTGTTCTGAAGCCACTTCTATGAAGCATGTGCAATCACATTCTTGTCCTCTAGATACCTCCCTATCTTATTTTGCCCCACTGATATCATAATATTTGACTTAATACAAAACATGTGCACACACATGCGCAGAAAATGCACAGATGGGTTGTACCAACATGTGATCATTAAGGTGACATACTACTGCCCAGTTCCAAGTTCTTCTTTTAAAAAAAAACCCTTAGCTCGATTCCATATATGTGACTTCAGGCAACTCAAGGAAGGAAGCACAATTCTTAGCTTTTCTCTATTGGTTAAATAAAGCAACCGTCTCTATTAAATACAGCAATAAGTGGCAGCCAGAAATGGCATTTATGTATCCCTGATCCAGAGCCTGAGGGTTAACTTTCAAGCATTGCTGCAGAATTCTTCTGCTGTATCAGCGTAACGTGCCAAGAGGTTATGTCATTTGTTTCAGAAACTTCTCCCCATCATGTTGCTAAGCAGAAGTCCAAGCATTTCAGCCATCCAAAAACCTGCAGTTTGCCTTGACCATAATATCCTTGTGAGAAAGTATCTCTTATCCTTAGCTCCAACTGCGAAGTGATATTGGATACTGGGGAATGCACAGCTTCAAACTCATTTCATTCCTCCCTGCTTCTCTACAATAGCTTTCGCTGGGCAGGGCTGGTACTCTCATCTTCCCAGGACAGTCATTTCGTTCTCAGTGCCCAAGAGACAAGCATGAAATTACTAATATTTGCAATATTTTATTAGGTTTAATGTAAGTGAAAACGTACACAGTTGCTTCCATGGAACATGGACACTGTTGCTTCCATGGAACATGGACACAGTTGCTTCCATGGAACATGGGGTTTGTTTCTGGTTTCATTACTTTAAAAGAGAGGAAGAGAATAGTTTAGGCTAGGAATACTAGCTTGGCTGCAACATTTAAGTTTGGACATAATTTCTATTCCAGGCATGAGAAGGCTGAGAAAGCAAACCAGAATTAAGGTACTTTGTAAAAGCCTGTTGGGTCAGAACAAAGTCTTGTGTAGAGCAGCATTGTATTCACATTCTGGTCAACCAGCTCTCAGTGGGATGGTCAACAGGGACGGTCAAGCAGGACAGAAGTGCAACTTTACTCTTCTATACCAGCAAGTTTGTAAGTGACTGACACCTTGGTATGGTTTGTTTAAGTGACATTTGTTCAATTGTTATACAGTGGGACCACCATGTATGCACTGGGGATTGGAAACCGGCCACTAGAGAGCACCAGAGTCCATGCTGTGTATTATTCAGTAACAAGTATTCATAGCACAGTCTCTGGCTCCGTCTAGAGGCCAGTTCTGGTAACAAATGTGAAATTGTGTTTTTTCCTTTTTTTTTTTTTTTACTTTTAATATTTTTTATATTTTCAGACCGTGGATAAGTGAATCAGTGGATACTGATCCTGTGGATAAGGGAGTCCTACTGTATCTGGTCAGGAAAATTCAAATTGACACAGCCAGAACTATAGCATCAGGCAGAGTGAAGAACCTGCTTCAGGCAGCAGATTTTGATGGGTGGAGAGAAAATATAAAGTGTTCAGACTGTGTGTACCCCATTTGTTTTGCTTTCTCTTCTGGGAAACTGTAACCTTGTGGGAGAGCTGTGTGTCTTCTACTTTGTCAATCTTAATAATACAAAATATCTGCCACTGCACTTTGCCACATGGGAGTCAATTCTTGCAATATGAATCAGGCTAATGGTCCATATCCCACGTATTCAACTGGTGTGTGTCTCTTTTTTCTGTGTTATGATTTTGCCAAAACAGCAATAGTAGCTTTAATGACCTGCAGTTAGGATTTCGCTCTTTCACAAACTACACATCTTAAATATGGAGCAGTAATGAAAATCTTAATTGTGGAGCAGTAATGAAAACTGCACACAGCCAGCATCACAGCATGACACTCTTCACATGCTCTTCTCATTCCTATAGACATTCCATGCTTATGTCCCTAGCACTGAAAGCAGGTTCTTTTAGGTCTTAGACTCAGACTGCTAAGTCTGTGGTCTGCACCAGGCGGCTTTAGAAAATAAGAAACATGCAAACTGGATTTCCTCTACAATGTCAGTGCACCTACACTGAAGAGTACGATTTTTTTTTTAAAAAAAGGATTATTACTGCAAAACATTAATATTGAAACAGCACCTCCAGTTCTGAACATTTCCTGACCTCAGCAATGTATGCCTTTAAAAAAAAGTCACAAAAAGTGCTTGTCATTGTTAAGAAACACAGTAGGTGAAAAACAAGGAGACAATTAGAACTGTCTGACTTTCGTAATGTACATACTTTCACTGGGCTAAGCAGCAAATTCTCGGAAAAACCCATTTAGCTTAGTTTCCATGCATTAGGACTCCAAGAGGCACAGTTTTCACAATCACCTCTGTTTTATGTAGGCATCCTTCAGGCTCAAGAGACTATGGTAACATGCTCTGAATATAGGTCTTGGAACAGTGTCTATTGTGGCAGAGAAGGCCAATTCGAGAGTGACAATCCCTTCCACACTGAAGACAAGGACATTCTGTCCCCTGTCCAGCTCCCTCATTTTGCTTCTTTTGGGACTGCCTCTTTACCTCGGCCTGCTGGACAAAGGTCTCTTCAAATTGGGAGAGGCCATGTTGCACCACCTGCCTCCAGGTTGAACGCTCAGATGTCAAAGTTTCCCATCTGTTGAGGTCCATTCCTAAGGCCTCAGATCCCCCTTGCAGATATCCTTGTATCACAGCTGTGGTCTCCCTCTGGGGCGATTTCCCTGCACTAATTCTCCATACAGGAGATCTTTTGGAATCCAACCATTAGCCATTCTCATGACATGCTCAAGCCAATGCAGACGTCGCTGTTTCAGTAATGTATACATGCTAAAAATTCCAGCTCATTCTAGGACTTCTCTATTTAGAACTTTGTCCTGCCAGGTGATACCAAAAATGAGTCTGAGACAACGCATATGGAACATGTTCAGCTTCCTCTCCTGCCGTGCACAAAGGGTCCAATACTCACTGCAGTACAGGAGTGTGCTCAAGACACCTCTGCATGTGTGCACATATGAAAAAGCATTTGCTTTGCCCAATATGAAATCTTTGCTGCTGTGGCATTTTCTTACCCTCTTGAACGGAAACGCAAACAAACAGAGAGTGAAAGCTAGGAGTTGGGTCAGCAGAAAGAACAGCAACTGGGGAGAACAGACTGGGTGTTACCTGGGAAAAATTAAAGGAAGAGCAGCAGACCTTTCACTGCCCTATGACAGAAATGCGTAATTTTCAGGTTTCACTGCTTATATCCCACCATCCTTGATTTAAGCAGCTAACTAGGTATTTACAAGATTATGGTATGAGGTGAGTTATTAATAAACAGGGGAGAAACAAATGAAATTACGGAGGACTCAGTGTATAGCTACATTAAACCTGCTTTCACACACTCATGACTTTTACTATCAGAATGCAGGCAGCGCAGATAACAATAAGTCAAGTGGATCTGGCCACAAAGCATAGAAAATTAACTTTTTGGAACTGTAATAACCAGAATTCCATGCTGGCTGGGGGATTCTGGATACATCAGCAATATTTCCTAGCCCTGAATCTTTATCCTTTCCCAAGGAAGGGGGTAGAAGGTTTGCTCAGAGCAAAAGAAGGTAATCATACAACTCTGCTTAAAGCTAGAGTTAAAACAGTTGAGTCTGCATAAATGTGAACAAGTATAATAACGACTTCAAATTTCATCTGTAACATTACTCTTCTGCCCAGCTATAATTATGCACCTCCTCAACACGCCCCCACCTCCAACCAATCCTTATTCAACAGATAAGGCATCAGTATTTAGGCTAGCTTTCCTTGTTTAAGCCAAAAACAATCAATTATAAGATACACACCTGACATCCACCTTTCTCCTAAATGAAAGCATGAAGAGCAGGATATAAGAGGGAGAGAGAAAGAGACAGCACTTAGATTAAAAGCAAGTACAGTTTTGAGGTGCTATTGAAAAATGGAAAAGATACAAAAGGACCAACAGTCCACAATAAATGACTTGGAAACTATTCTTCAGAGCCCTGCTTGTTCCCCAAAAGCTTATCAGCAATGATTCAGTGAGAACATGAGAGCAGAATACTAGTCACTATTCTGTGTGAACTACCTGTGCGTCCTTAATCAGGATGTGCCCAACACGTCTGCAGTGTGCACAAGTTTACACGGAAAGAGTTTCTTGTAGGTAGAACAACTGAAAATACAATCCACAGGCAGAGGATCGGAAACATCTGGTCTGTAGGACAGAGCTCCTGATTTAGCCCAGAAGATGTTCCAAGAAAGGACACCCCTTCCATGCCCCACGCCCCATTATCTTTGGTTTTGCCCTTGCTCAACAGCATTCATGAATGCTGTGCTGCTCAATCAGACACTTTGCTTCCCCTCATCCTCTCACCAATTCCAGTCAGAGAAGGGGAAGTGATGTTCTCTTAATGTGAGGCATGTGGTCTTAAGGAATGCTCTTCATAGCCACAGGACTCTGTGCTCCACCTGCCCTGTGTTCTCCCCAATGGTGGAAGAAGCAGGGCAGACAAAATGGGCCTTGACTGAATGGACATGGTTAGAGGCATGCAGTTTAGCTGGCACTTCCCCTGCCCTATGGCTCCCCATTGTGCCAATGTCTTAGCAGAAGAAGCACAATCTAGCCTTCACAGGTTGCTCCCCCAATTGATCAGAGAACAGGGAATCAACTCTTCTAATTTCAGGAATCTTTTTTTTCCTGGTTTCTTATTTAAAGGGAGAATATTTACATACTTATAGTTTTAGATGAACTTGTTTTAGATGAACTCTTTTCTTCATACAAAGTATTAATCAGACTTTAAAGTTACTTGTTAGGATTACAATTTTCAGAATTTCACAGCCACAGCATAGCTAGGCAGTGGATTCTAGAAATAACCATGCAAAAAATACTTTTTTGCCCCAAGCTCTGGTATTAATTCTCTAGTATTAATCTCCATATGTGATCTGCCATACCAGCCAAACCCAAAAAGCCCATCTATTCTATTTTCCTAAACAGGTGTGTCTGGGAAACTCATAATCAGGACATGATGGGGAGAACTGTCTCTCCCATAGATCACTGTCTCTCAGCATCTTACAATAAGTGTACATTGTCTGCTATCTGAAGGTAGACAAGTTATGTACACTTGCCTTTAAAGGCGGGGGGGGGCAATGGTGGAATCGATGTTTGCTAACCCACAGTTTTTAATAATGATCTCTCACTGTTGTGGGTGACTTTAAGCCAGGAGACAGAAGATTACAGAAGGCCACAGAGAAGCCCAGATAGCCCATAGAGCAGATGCTGTGATTAGACAGCAGAACAGTAAGTGGAAAACATACTTGCTGAAAGGAGGCAGGGGGAAGGGCACAACATCTGCCATGAAGAGTCCACTTCCATCTGCTCAGTCATATGGTAATAATATCATTAATTGTTTACAATGTGCTTTTAATGCGATAAGTGTTCTACAGTCTTTTATCCTGCTTGCCTTCACAATGATTCTATGATGTGGAACAACATTGGCTCTTAACATCTAAAACCAGACTACCGCTACTGTTCATTTATTTCTGAGGGCTAAAGGTTGCCTCCTGTGATGAAAACATATCAGTGGCAGAGGTGGCCACATCTGTTTGCTGAGCATCCCCCGAGTTTAAGCTTGGTAGGTGAACAGTGGAAAATTTGCATACAAATGCATAAACAATATATCCAAATAAGATCTATGCATATATGAGGGGGTTGCCCCAGAAAACTATCACATATAAGGTTTTCTTTTCAATCTATACATCTGTAGGAATGTTCCAATTTAGCATGATGGTATCATACAGAAGACATGGATAAAATAAGGGGGAAATTGTATGCTTGAAACCACTAAGTTGACAACTCAACTGAGAAGTCTAAGCCCACAACTCTAACAACCTAGAGGATGTTATAGAAAAAAACCTTCTAAATTCTGGTTGCAACCCCAAGCATGATTTGCATGATTTACTGCTTCTCACTGAAAGTACCAAATTCTCAGTTCCATCTTGGTGCTCCAGGGATGGTTCTAGAATTAGTTCAAAGTGCTTAGAGAACTGACAAATGCATGAGGCTTGACCTTTTTTTGAGGTACATGGCAAGTATCTTGATGTAGAAAACCTTGTTAAGTCTCTTACCTGGTTTGAAATCTGGCTTGATGTTGATTAGATAGACTAAGGCATATAAATTGTGGTGGAAACATGGCTGTTATCATCTCTCTTCCTACCGCTATCTCTCACATAGAGACACTGAATATAATGCAGTCCACATTGCACATCTTTTTTTTAAATATCAAATGCTAGTAGGGAGAAACTTGAATGGAAAACTATTTTATTTATACCCTGCCTATCTGGACCGATGGACCACTCTAGGCGGCTAAACTATGTAATGCTCTTTAATATATACTTGTTTCTAAATCTAGGAAGTATTACAATATGGAGAATACAACTTTGAGACAGAACTTATTGTTTACACCAGCGTAAGTGTAACAATATAAACCATAGCAACAAACTGTTGCTAGATAGGAAGTAACTGGTTATATTCCTTGTTGTGTGTCAGCCATGTAACTTGGCACACAACAAAGAATGTAACAGCAACTGATTAATTAACAGCTACTCTCTAATGTAATGTATGCAATTGCATTTATATGGCATATGTAAGCATTAGGATTTTGGCCAATATATATTGTGCTACCTCAATCTCCAGGGAATGATAAACTTCAAATTATAATTCTTAATTTATTTTGGCATCCTGTTCTGTCACCCAAATAAGCTTCCTTTTCATTTCCAAGTTGCAGGGAAGGATTTAGTCATACAATTATTGTACCCCTCAGTTTGCAATCATTTCCTTCCTCTCTCCCCTGATTTCAAAAGTTCCCATGAAGATTTTGGGGATTCTAGCTATTGTTTTCCAAGTTCTTTCCCCTATAATCTATGACTAAATTTTTTTAAATAACCTATCAGCTCAGCACCTAATAAGGAACTACAACTTAACTGAAATCAGAGCCAGAACACAAAGCACAAATAGAACAACATATTATTTTTCTAGCATAGACATAGATAGTTCTAGGGTACAATGGAAGAATGGGATAACTAAATGTATCATTCAGTCAAACAATTAGGCAAAATATGCTTACGTATTGTTGAGAATTTGGAGACGTTCCCCTTTCTTGAAAGAAAGATCTGATTCTGTCCGTGATTCATAATCATAGAGGGCCACGAACGTAGTGACACCACCTGCAACACGACAAGTTCAGACAACAACCAAATGCTACTCCCAACTGAATTTGGTGAGGTTTATTAGGCAGCATACTTTGAGGAGACTAATGCTCTGAAGTCCTGTGCAGACATATTGGCCATGACTACATGGGCCGTATGTGGGAAGGGCAGCCCAAAGCCAAGAGGATTCATTTCTTGACAAATATATGTTCATGGCATAGTAAGTTCCTACACCGTCCCTACCTTCCTGCACTTAGAGCTTTATGTATGAAAGCGTCTCCTCTTCATGTTAGGAAACTTTGCTTTTCTAGACAGTAAAATGCATAGATCTACATCAGGAAAGAGAGCCTTCCACTCCTCCACCTCCTCTACTAGCCCATGAAAAAGATCTGGAAAGGTCTGGAGTGACCAATGCTACACATATGGTATTATTATTGGAGAGCATGCATGGACATCTTCTAAAAATCTGCAAGTTTTCAATAATAATTTCTCTTTGAGGACTTACACACCTCCTCTATAGGTTTAGAATAGAGATGGGGAAAGTTACTTTTTTGAACTAGAATTCACAGAATATTAAGGCTGGCGTGGCTACTAGCCATGTTATTTGGAGCATTCTGCAAGTTGAAGTGCAAACTAGCAATGCCTTTGGTCTTTGTTGAGACAAAGGATGTTCGACATATGTTGTGAGAACGCCTAATCAATGTGGCAAAGCCAGCAGAGTCAACAGTGACATATGATGCAAATTACAGTCTAATGAAGTCTAAAAGGCCCCTTGCAGTCCACTCAGGGTTTAAGAAGTACATGGAAATGCAATTTCAGAAACATGGTAGAAGTCAGGATTAAAAATTCTTCCCGCAGCAAGAATTATACTGACCAGCCAGAGCCCCGCATCGCTGAGGAGAAGTGACCATGTCAGATGTATTGGAGCCCCCGAAAAGCTTTGGTTCTGGAGTTGTGCTTCCAAATAAATGGCTAGGAGTCCGATGGGCATCTGGGACTGTGGTCTTATTGGGGGTCTGGGATGCAGAACAGCCGCCGTGGATATTTTCTGTGGACTCCAGACTGCGTCTCCGTTGACTTGGGTCTTTGGGTTTACTCTTACTACTCCCCATGGTCCAAGCAAGCTGCAGGAGAGGTCAAGAGCAAAAAATTAGCAACAATAAATATCCCTGACACAAGAAAGTTTTTTTTTTTTGGCTAAGGATGCTACGTCTAGAACAGAACAGGGTACGATGCAGTTGCATGTCACCCCAGGGACCCAAATGAGACCCCCAGCATCCCCCTCCCCCTATTGTTGTTTAATCGTTAAGGCGTGCCTGACTCTTCGTGACCCCATGGACCAGAGCACGCCAGGCCCTCCTGTCTTCCACTGCCTCCCGGAGTTGGGTCAAATTCATGTTGATCGCTTCAATGACACTGTCCAACCATCTCGTCCTCTGTCATCCCCTTCTCCTCTTGCCCTCACACTTTCCCAACATCAGGGTCTTTTCCAGGGAGTCTTCTCATGAGAAGGCCAAAGTATTGGAGCCTCAGCTTCAGCTTATTTTTTGAGAGGGAAAAGTTCAAAAATTCCTTTATTCCTTTTAGGGGCTGGTCGAATAGCTCGATGAATTAGGGTTCTGGCTGCAGAGTCAGAGGTTGGAAGTTTGATTTCCAACTGTGCCTCCCAGAAGAAGAGCCAGCCTGTGTGGCCTTGATTGCGCAAGCTAAGCAATCCCAGACAGCCCTCAGAGGAAGGAAATAATAAACCATTTTGGAGTACTCTGTACTTAGAAAAGTCTTTAAAGGTGTCAACATAAGTCAACATTGACTTGATGGCATGCAGCCCTGTAAAGCAACTAAGGAAAATACTGGCGTTTTTGTGGCCCTTCAGCACCTTGGAAGCTCTTATGGAAGCTCCCCTTTAAAAATCAAACCACGAGGGGGCGAAAGTGGGCTTTTTTGAGATAAAAAATATTTTAGGGGTCATTGGACTGGCCGTCAAAATTTCTGGGACAGGTTTAAGTGGTTCCCTGATCTCTGAAGGTTGTTCACCCTGCTCCAGACCTACTATTGATACTTGAAATACCTTACATTATTTTTAGTATCTGATTTGGACAGAACTACAAACAACATGGTGTAACTAACAGAAATCCTAAAATTGCTAAGGACCAGTCATGTTATGTTAGTCAGTTGTAGCAAACACACACACACACACACACACACACCAGTATTGAATGGCATCTTAAAATATTAATGTTATTTAGAATTACTTTTTTAGTACAAAAGCTGGCTGGACAGCTCAGTGAATTGAGTACCTGGCTGTAGAGCCAGAGGCTGGAGTGCGGTCCACCACTATGCCTCCTTTGGGAAGCTGCAGTCCCAGAGCGGCCCAAGAGAAAGGGACTGGTAAGCCACGTCTGAATATGGAAAACCCCGACAAGGACTGCCATAAGTCAGAATTGACCTGACCATTTGTAATTACTATTTTTAGTACCAGAGGTTACTTTAAAAAGATTATCAGATGTTGTCATCTAGTTTTATATGCATCCTGGGTCAGAACAATTTTTTGTTTAAAAAAACTTCCTTCAGAGGGGGGTTCAGTGTGGTGTAATGGTCAGAATAGCCATCTGAGATAGGAGAGCCACATTTAAATCCCAGGAAGCCATGAAAGCTTACTGGATAACTGTGGAATAGTTTTGATCTCAGTCTAGTCACTATATAAAAGGACTGTTGTGAGGATTTAAAACAGGGAAGAAGAAAAGACCCAATATACTACCTTGAGCGCCATAGATTGTCTCATAGATTCAGAGCAAAGTCTCTTCCAAAGAACTAAAAGACCAGTGCCTAAATCCTGCTGCTAGCCTTAGTTTGAAGTAGACCCATTGTATCAGTGAGATCAATACAGGTGCTGATGTACTATTCAGCAGCTGCTGTAAGCCTACTCTAGGTGAGACTAGCAAAGAGGTTTATACCACTGTGCTCTTTCATCTAAGCCTGTTATTTATACATATTGTAAACCTACCAGAGTGGCCTTTAGCCATATGGGCAGTATAAAAATTATATGGGCAGTATAAAAACTATGTCCTTCTGTCCGTCCTTCCATCCCTCTATCTCTCTATCTAAGACCCAGTCCACTTACTGCCTCCAGTATCAAACATTTTAGGTGCTATATATGAACCCAAACCAATCTAAACTCCATTCTTGATCCTTTTATGACTTCACATGGCATTGCTGATCTTCTTAATTTTTAAAGTCCTTCTTGTTCTTTTAAAAAAATATTATATGAATGGAAATTGTTGTGGGTTGGGTTGAGACAGAGTAAGAGAGACAGTGAGAGAGAGGATCTAACTATCATAATAGATCTAGTATTTTTGACCTTGACTGGTGAATTCTTCTTATCCAAAGAACTCTAAGATCAGTGAGAGAAAGAACAATGAACTCGGCCAAACAAAAGAAGATGGTTCTGTCTGGAGGATTTCAGGTGACAAGGAACAGAATATGATGCTCTAATGCACCACTGCTCAGGCCCACTGGGATTTCATGTACTGAATGGCATGACTACAAGTCAACTGCCCTGCAGAAATAAAAAAAAGGAAATATTGTCACAGCAAGCTTCAAAAGGATTAGACAACATCTCTCTGTATGAAGCCATCATCTAGAATTGGCAACAGCTATTTTCACACTCCGAGAAACAAAGACTATTGCTTTCATCAGTAGCCTTCTGTTGTAAGGTTCTAGAAATTCATCCTGAGATGAACTGTCTGTTTCCATGAAGTATTCCTCAAGCAAATCTAAAAACTTCAGAGCACTTCGCACATTCATGCACACATGCACAATGCAACAAACTCACATTCATGTGATAAATCATGGGAGAAAGAGCTCATGCAGCAGAGAGGCTAAGGGTACAATATTCTAAGCATATTTACTTGAGAGTAAGCTCTGCCAGCTATCCTTAGAGGGGATAATGCTCAGAGAACAGGCAGCTCAGGAGCAAGAATCCATCCTAAAATTTGGGGAGCCAAATTTCCTCAGATCTTAAAAATTTGGCAGGTATGACTATACTTTATGATCCATTTAGCTCTATAGTCTGTAATTCTGAAACATCTGCTGATTTGAATAAAGAGCCATAGCGGGTTCAAGTTTTATGCCTGGCTGAGTATCTTATACACAGCCCTCTTCTAAGTGGGTTATTGCTGAGCCACTGTTGAACATGCCTGCTCTGACAAAGCTGAGCCTGGCCTTTTCCTTGTGCATGTTTTCCTAGGGCTTTGGGTGCAAAAATTAGAACATGTGAACTGCAAAGGAAGTGCTGTAGGGCAGAGTATCAGTACAGACGCAGGCCTTACAGTTCATTGCCGAACAAAACAAGAAGAGTGATGCTGAGAGAAAAGGGGAGCCGGGAGACAACGGAGGCACATTGCTAGTGAGGAAAGAAGCTAATAAGTCAAAAGCCTGAGAACCTGCAAACACTGAGAAGACCAAGACCTTGCTAATTTCTGATTTTTCAAATTATCAGATCAACCCCACTCACTCACTTCTAGGAACAGAAAAGAGTCTAGACAATAAATCAGAAGTCTTATGTTCTGAGGCTGCAATTGCAGATTCAATGGCATATAAACCAGCTCCAATTTGGGAGATCCGGAGAGAGCAGCACAACTAGAACTAGGGCGAAAAATGAGTAAGAATAGATTCCTACATAGGAAAGCATCGCTTGTTTAGCTTCTTAAAACCATGAAAGATCCAACCAACCCTTTGCTGCAAGATATTTTGCCAGCTGCTCCTGTTAAGTAAGTCAAGAAGCAGCTTGCTGTGCGCAGCAACTCATCAGACTCCTTTGGAATAATGCAGTCTTACTGCTGAAAAAGGGAGGAATTAAGACAGTCGGCTCTAGAGGAGACTGAACATATTGTTGCAAGTTCTCCATCCCAATGCATGACCTTGAATGCTATTTATGAGCCTCTAAATTTGTGGTTCCCAACATTTTTCAAGTCCCGACCTCCTTTTATAATAGCCAAGTAACCTGATAACCCCCCCCGTTGTCCTTTAGTCATTTAGTCGTGTCCGACTCTTCTTGACCCCATGGACCAGCGCACGCCTGGCCCTCCTATCTTCCACTGCTTCCTGTAGTTGTGTCAATTTCATGTTGGTTGCTTCGCAGACACTGTCCAGCCATCTCATCCTCTGTCGTCCCCTTCTCCTCTTGCACTCACACTTTCCCAACATTAAGGTCTTTTCCAAGGAGTCTTCTCTTCTCATGAGATGGCCAAAGTACTGGAGCCTCAGCTTCAGGATCTGTCCTTCCAGTGAGCACTCAGGGTTGATTTCCTTTAGAATTGATAGGTTTGTTCTCCTTGAAGTCCAGGGGACTCTCAAGAGCGTCCTCCAGCACCACAATTCAAAGGCATCCATTCTTCGGCGGTCTGCTTTCTTTATGGTCCAGCTCTCACTACCATACATCACAACAGGAAAAACCATAGCTTTGACTATTCGGACTTTTGTTGGCAAGGTGATGTCTCTGCTTTTTAAGGTGCTGTCTGGGTTTGTCATCACTTTCCTCCCAAGAAGCAGGTGTCTTTTAATTTGCAGCTGCTGTCACCATCTGCAGTGACCATGGAGCCCAAGAAAGTAAAATCTGTCACTGCCTCCATATCTTTCCCTTCTATTTGACAGGAGGTGATGGGACCAGTGGCCATGATCGTAATTTTTTTGATGTTGAGTTTCAGGCCGTTTTTTGCACTCTCCTCTTTCACCCTCATTACAAGGTTCTTTAATTCCTCCTCACTTTCTGCCATCAGAGTGGTATTATCTGCATATCGGAGGTTGTTGATATTTCTTCCGGCAATCTTAATTCCGGCTTGGGATTCCTCCAGTCCAGCCTTCCGCATGATGTATTCTGCGATAACCCCCCACCCCCACCATATTTGCATAAAAAGGAATTTTAATAGAGTAAAATCATCACTTCTCAGAAAACAGAGGCTTCTTTCACCCCCAAAGGCCCTGTTTATTATACATACTAATACACATTTAATATCCCATTCTGAAGGTAAAGGAAGAAATTATCTAACAACTACTACAACCCACATAAATGACCACACAGAAAACACTTTGGGACCCCCCTTAGGGGTCACAGTCCCCAGGCTTGGAAACACTGATCTAAATCAAGGTGGGAAACATATGGCTCTCTAGATGTTATTACACTGCCACTCCTTAGCAATTTTGGCCAATGGTGAAGGATGATGGGAGTGACAATCTAAAAATATAAAGAAGACCACTAGTTACTCAGGTTTCTCTCCTGAGAAATCTGTATGTGGGACAGGACGCAACAGTTAGAACTAGATATGGAACAACTGATTGGTTCATAATTGAGAAAAGAGTACGACAAGGCTGTAGATTGCTTCCCTGCTTATTTAACCTATATGCAGAATACATCATGCAAAAGGTAGGACTGGATGAATCCCAAGCAGGAATTAAGATTGCTGGAAGAAATATCAACAACTTCAGATATGCAGATGATACCACTCTGATGGCAGAAAGTGAGGAGGAATTAATGAGAGTGAAAGAGGAGAGTGCAAAAAATGGTCTGAAGCTCAACATCAAAAAAAAAAAGCTAAGATCATGGCCACTGGTCTTATCACCTCCAGGCAAATAGAAGGGGAAGATATGGAGGTAGTGGCAGATTTTACTTTCTTGGGCTCCATGATCACTGCAGATGGTGACAGCAGCCATGAAATTAAAAGACGCCTGCTTCCTGGGAGGAAAGTGATGACAAACCTAGACAGCACCTTAAAAAGCAAAGACATCAGCTTGCCCACAAAGGTCTGCATAGTCAAACCTATTGTTTTCCCTGTAGTGTTGTATGGAAGTGAGAGCTAGACCATAAAGAAAGCTGACTGCTTAAGAATTGATGCTTTTAAATTGTGGTGCTGGAGGAGACTCTTGAGGGTCCCCTGGACTGCAAGGAGAACAAACCTATCCATTCTGAAGGAAATCAACCCTGAGTGCTCACTGGAAGGACAAATCCTGAAGCTGAGGCTCCAATGCTTTGGCCATCTCATGGAAAAGATCCTGATGTTAGGAAAGTGTGAAGGCAAGAGGAGAAGGGGACGACAGAGGACAGGATGGTTGGACAGTGTCATCGAAGCGACCAACATGAATTTGACCAAACTCTGGGAGGCAGTGGAAGACAGGAGGGCCTGGCATGCTCTGGTCCATGGGGTCACGAAGAGTCAGACACGACTTAAGGACTAAACAGCAACAACAAAGTTACCCAAACCTCCTCTGAAAGAAGAACTTAGCCATCCTAGAAGATGTGAAACCTGCCGAACTTCTCCCCTGGAGGAATAAGAGCTCTCATGGTGGAGACAGGATAAGGGAGAAACTGCACCAGGAGTCTGAGTGCTGTTGGTACCAATGGGATCCATTACCAGTATGTGGAACTAGGGACTCAGAACATTCTGTGAGCCACACAAAAAATGGCTAGGGTCAAACTACAAAGATTAGCCAGACAAAGGTAGACAAAAGTAAGAATTAAAGAGGGTGTACAAGAGCCGGAAGAATGCAAGACAAGCAGGGGAGAGTTCCATATTGTTCAAAAATGTGGTTTGATATGAACTGGGAGCAGATATTTCTTGTTCCCACTCAGCTGAGGTCCTCAATCTTGAGGCTTTCAGATGTTTCCCTCCGCCTGTTAAAAAGCTTTGAATGTGGCAAAGGTTTTCCTAAACCGGTAGTGTATGAAAGGACAAAAAGCCAATGAAAGTGAGAAGATCTAGTTCAGCCTGTTTGAGGATGATAGGATTTGTAGTCCAAAAAGTGCAAGGTTGTGGGAGGCTTGACTAGTCTATATGGCTAATTTTACCAAATCGATGACAGCTGCAGTTTTTGTAGATGTGCTACAGTAAATAGAGACCTAGATTCAAGTCTCATTTTCAGCCAGGCGATCTGTTATTTCGCTGCAGGAAAGTCACACTTCCTTGGCTCCACAGACAGTTATTTATCTTACACAGTTGTGAGGTGAAAGATGGAGCTGCATTGTGAAGTAGGAATGCTACTGAACCTTCCCAGTTTTGGGGGTGGGGTGGGGAGGAAGGCAGGAGAACCTTGAAATCTAGAACTCTAAGGCTCCAGACTATTTCAAAGAGGCACGCCCCAGCAACACACACACACACACACACACACACACACACACACCCCTTCATGTGAATGTGCCAAAATATTTCAAATCCATCTAAGTGATCACACTGATAATCCCCAGGCCAGCATCAGTGCTACCCTGAAATGTATACCACACACTTTCTGCCCGCTCTCACTTTTCACACTGTTTTTCTCTAGATATATCCTCAGGTAGGCTTTCTAAAAGTAATTTTCAAAAGCCATCTTGAGTTTGTTTAGTGCGCCTGCAATTGATTTCACACCTGGTTTGCCAGCACTACAGATCAAGCATGAATATTTGACAGGATAGGGTTTTTTTCTGCCCCTCCTCCACCTGCCCTGTCTTCATGCCAAGGTGAACTGGAGTGCAAATGGAAGGAGCCAGCATTCTCCCGGGATGGTTTGTGACTGATTAGACATGGCGTAATAAGGGAGGTTTCCCTGCAGCTGGATTAGTAATGTAGGCAAGTCTGAACTAGCAAAGGCTCAAGGGTGAAGATTTGCAAAGAGACAGGATACTTTTGAGGCTCTTCCTGCAATGGCTTTATGTCCTCTGTGTTGTGCCTTCTTGTAGTCACAGATATGGCCATTTACTACACATGAGCAGGCTTCCTCTTGTAGACTTCCAGGATCAAATCTGTTTTCTTACTAGAAGCCCCAAATCCATCAACTGGAGCCAAATGCAAAATGTTGGCATACAGCTAAGGAACAAGAGTATCTCTGAGCCTAGGGCTATAACCAAGAATTTGAATCTAGACACAACTGCACTTGTAGTTCTTTCATACAAATGCCCAGTACTGGTTCCTCTACTCCAGTGGTGTCGAACTGTGGCCCTCCAGATGTTCTTGGACTTCAACTCCCAGAAGCCTTCACCACCACCTCTGCTGGCCAGGATTTCTGGGAGTTGAAGGGCAAGAACATCTGGAGGGCCACAGTTCGACACCACTGCTCTACTCCAACATTCTTCAATTCCACAACATATTTAAAATTATCAAAAGGATAATGAGAAGACCATATATTGGTTACCATTTGGGCATCTGAAACATTTGCAGAGCTGTTATAAATCATACACACTAGTAGCAGATCCTCACCAAGTATAGTCTTTTCCCCTTACGGCAGGAATAATTATCCATACCCTATAAACTAATATTGTTGAGAACACTATATGCCATAAACTGATGGAGTTTTTACAGTCTTGCATGCTGCCTGCAGTGTGGCTAGGTTCACCCCACCCTGGGTTGGGGTGACTGTTAATCTACTTAGCACTAATCAATTGTTCCTTCCCTGCCTTTGAATTCAAAGACAGATCCACCTCTCTACCCAGTGCTTTCCCCCCTCTTTTGAGTCTGTGGCTGAAATCAGTCATATTTGTATGTCAGTTTGCTGTTTGATCTGTTCACAATTGTAAGTAAATTAAATCTTTTATTCTTTCTCCTACTAATATCCTAGTTGTTGAGACCATAAGTGCCAGCTGAAAAGGAAAAAGAGTGGACTAATCTGGGGAATTTGAAGCTACAGTATTCTGCTTTGTGAATCCCCGCACTTCTGCTGTGCAGCTAGGGGAGTTTCACCAGAAATTCAAACTCTGCAACACAAACAGAGTTTAAATATAATGTGGAAAGGTCCCTGTGCTGGTGAGAATTCTCTTCTTCTAACAGGAGGGGAAAACAAATAATTTCCTGGTTCCCAAGAATAAAGGATCAGCCAAGCTATGAGTATGGAATAAACACACTTCCACTGGATTTTTATAAAGGACAACATGGGCCCTACTCACATCCCATCTCCCCTCCACAGAGCCCCATCTCTTTCCAACTTTGTGGCAAGCATTTAATTATGGAAATAAAACTCATAATACTGTATTATTATTATTATTATTATTATTATTATTATTATTATTATTATTATTATTATTAGTAGTAGTAGTAGTAGTAGTAGTAGTATTAGTATTAGTATTAGTATTAGTATTATTATTAGTATTATTATTAGTATTATTATTATTAGTATTATTAGTATTATTATTAGTATTATTAGTATTAGTATTAGTAGTAGTAGTAGTAGTAGTAGTAGTAGTAGTAGTAGTAGTTCCTTACTCTACAGAGTTTGGCCTAGCATTTAGACAAGTTACTCTCCTTTTTTGCCCCAAACAAACATTCTCTAAGTTCTAGCTTGGGCACCCTTTGCCCGGAAACAAGTGTGTGTTCATGTGGACAGTCACTGGCCAGAAGGAAGCAGTCAAATCAACTGTGCATCCCCTGGATATCTGGGTGTGTATTTGTGTTTTTGCAATTTGCATTCTTCTGTTGACCTTCCTAGGGTTTTCTATGACTGTACAGCTTGTTCAAGGTCATGCAGGTGGCACAGCATGTGACTGAATCAGCACCACACATTCCAGGTGATTTCAGCTGGCCCTGCCCCAGGAGGCAGAGTGGGGATATGAACTTCCAGCCTTTGGCTTTGCAGCCAGACAATCCAACCTGCTGAGCTATAGAGACCTGCCCCAAAAGGAAATGCACCTATTATTCTGCAATTAGGGCATTGCCACCTTCACATGAGTACTTTTTTGCCTGGTGTCCATGATGGACACGTAAGCGTCCATATCTGGGCAATATCTGAAGCATGGCAGGCCTCAAGCTTCTTGCATTAATTGCAATATTTATGGTAGGTTCTTGGCCCATAAACCACAAACAACTTCTAAATTGTTAAAGGAATGTTTCACATATATCACTTTTAGCATGCTCTCACAGTTATATTGCAAAATCATATATAGTGTTTACTGTATTTTTCCATGTATAAGACGCCCCCATGTATAAGACGCCCCCAGTTTTCTAATTCAAAATTAAGAAATCTAAGTGGGGATTAGCAAGTGTAGGGGAAAGGGATCAAAGCACTGCAGGATCACTTTGATCCCTACTTTCCCCTCCACAGCTTACTTCCGTGTATAAGATGACTCTCAATTTTTAGTCTAAAGATTTTAGACAAAAGTATAGTCTCATACACAGAAAAATACAGTAAATACAAATGTTATTTAATGTGCAGAAACATGCTGATTGCTTTTAAAAAGTGAACCACTTTTTAAGGAATTTAGAGAGAGAGAAGAAACTCACGTAGCTCTGCTGGATGACAGCCTTTATGTAGATGATGAAACCCAGGAGAACAATCCAGAGCAGCTCTTCTGGTATCTGCAGAAGAAAAATACATAAAAATGCACTTAGAAGCCTAACAATCAACCTATGATTGTTATCAACTACAGCACCTTCCTAAGCAATATACACCTGGATTTACAATCAGTGGGGCTTCCTTCTGAGTAACTGCTCCTAGAATTAAAGCCACCTGATGGATTTTGTGTCCTACTATGGGCCACATGTCTTAGTGAATGCATTTACACTTGCATCCTTGGAGAAAAAGTTCACATTGTACACTAGTGGTGTGTTTACATTGGGTGCTTAGAAATGAGCACACCTTTTCTTCCATATGCAGAGGTTGGGGGAAGAACACAGTTTATGCATGCGGCATAAGACAGGAGAGATGGCGGGATGAGCGGATCTTCTTTCCTTTGAAGCTCTTACACCAACCATTCTCTCTCCTCTGAAGCTCTTTTTTTTGCCTCTAACAATACCTGGGGGAGTGGAGGAAACTCTTGGCAGGAAAATAGTAGTAGAAGACTACGTATTAACATTCTCTCACCTCAGCCTTCTGCCATACCATAGAAACAGAGACAGCACAGAGATCTTGGCAAGAGGGATGGGTGGATTCTCTGTGGGCTGCATGTGGGTTGGTCTGAGGCTTGTGAACCACCCACCTTTGGTCCCATCTGCCCTTCCTCTGACCATCTGATTGTCACCACAAATTTGACCAATAATAATAATAACAACCCCCCGAGCCTGCCTCACCTTCCCTCACTCCTCCATCCTCTTGAAAACTTTCCCCACTGCTACCTCCTCTTCTGTTCTTTGCCTGCCTCTCCTGTTTTCTGGTGAGCATCACAAAGCTTCTTCCAGGGTTACCGTGTCCTTCATTAAAAGAATAGGGACTTGAAACTGGAAAAAAGGGCCTGAGTCACAAGTCAAGTTTGAATCATTGGAAGAAAAAAAAAAAACAGGTTGAGTCGCCAGGGCATCTTAAGTCTGACTTGACAGCAAGTCATGGGACTGGAGTCCCCATCTCTGGACAGAACCAAGACTCTAACAATTATTTGTCTGCTTCTTCTTCCTTTGCTAAAAAAAGAGTCCTGACTAATCTTGGGCAAGCTATTTAAACACATGACTATTGTAATGCACAACATTTGATGGTGCTGTACCGGTTGGACTGCGCTTCCCATCAGTCTTCACCAGCATAGCCGATGGAATGATGAGAGCTGCAGACCAACAACATCTGGGGGTCCCCACATGTTTCTCATTCTAGGGATTCAGCATTCATGGTGACGCTTTCACTGCTAAATTTCATGTGTACGTCAATGAACTCGAAGCTGCTGTTTGGAACAGATAAGAGATATAAACATTTTCACCAGTGATTATCCTAAATATAAATATGCAAGATAACAAATGGATGGATAGAAGGGCTGTGCTTTTTGCCATGAAAATGTAATGTCTTCACAAAAACAAAAACGTAAGAAAACTGCACTTATTGTTTTCAGGAAGACACCGCTCACTCCCCATTCCCTGCCAGTCCAATACCTGCAAGTTCCTCATTTTCCAGTTTAACAGGGATGCTTGGCATATATTCCATCTGAAATGGGGCATATTATGATAGCTTTAGAGCAAGAAGACATCATGGACTCCTTGCACACTCTGGAGATTATTGACAGCCGGTAGAGGAGCAGACTGCCTCCCTGATCCATCATGCATGAAGAAGGGACAATTCTCTGCTCCACTTCACCAAGTCAATGGGGCAAGGAAAAGAGGTGGTGGGTGCCGACTGCCCAAGGCTATCAGCCAAGCTTATGCAGCAAAGCATTTGATGAGGAAAGCATCCAGTTTGTCTAAAGCTCCGAGGGGCACCCACCCAGACAGAAGACAAAGTCGTTAAATACAGAGAGAATCTAGCCAAGGCATATTTATTCTTTATGTGCTTTTGTTGGAGTTACCTAGTTCCTCTTTAACCACCACTTGAGAATTAAGAGAGTTTAGAGGTGAGTATTCAGACTCTCCCTTCAAGAGGCAGGATCCTGTTATTAACCAGCCAGATGGGAAAAGACAGTGTGAAAATCTGTCGCCTCCAAGTCCTTCCGATGGCTGGTGACCAGTGGAAACAGGATGTTGGACAAAAATAGGCCTTTGATTATTTTATTTATTCATTTACTTTGGGGAAAAAACAAACACATTCCAGCATTTGTTTAGGGTGGCCATTTTCACATGGTCAAACATGGAGAAATTAATCACCAAGGAACGAGGACAAAAGAGATCAATAATTGCCATTAAACTTGTACATATTAACTGACACTAGAAACTTACACTGAGAAAGAATGCATTCACTTTCCGCAGAGTATCACACTCCTTAATATAATGGGAAAAACTGTGACTGGTCTACCCGCTGAGTATGCTGTCCAGATGCTTAACCATCGGCAGGCAACTTTGCCCTCTGCTTTCCCTTCAAACAGTGGGGTTAATGTTTTAAAACTAGATTAGATAGCTCTGCAATACAAGCCTGTCTTCTGTGAAGTACATATTCATTCACCTATTAGTACTGTAACAGCTGCATTCACCGCAGTTGCTAAATTGAATCAGTTAACAAAACTGTGCCTTTTTAGTAAGCGCAAGCCAGCAGCTTCGTGTAGTCATATTTTAAACCTAGTGGTGCACTTCTGAAGCTTTGTTTTTTTCACCCTGCTGTGTTTAAGAAACTCTGATGGTAATTAATATTCATCTGACTTCTAGAAAGTTAGCACTTAGTGACAATCATCTTAAGGAGCAGCACCAACTTAAGACTGCATTTTCTGTTCTACAGTAGATTCTCCCTTCTGTTTCATAAGGTATGACAATCTGATGTTAAAATGGTATTGTCCCTTGAATCTCTAGCATAGTAGTAAAACAACAACAACAACAACAACAACAACAACAACAACAACAACAACAACAACAACAACAACAACAACAACAACACATATCAAATTAGGAAGACCCTGTTTTGAGGCTCTTCTCTCCAGGAACAGACCAAGAGATGTTGCTGCCTAAGGCAGGTAACAAAAGTACTCAGAAGCCAATGCCAGACAAGTTATTTCCGTATATGAGGAAGAAAAGCCTGCAAGCACTTCGTGGAACACCCAAAAAGCAAATAAGCAATCTTTTGGCACCCTCATAGAGGACATCCAATTTTTCCTGCCTCAAGCCAGCTACCTAATACCAGCATTAAACTCAGGTCATAAATTAACCAAAGTCTTCGCTGCAGTACTGTGGCTTAACTGTTGTGCCACAAGTCTCCATTAACGTTCTGATTCCCTTCCCACCTCACCCCGTTCTCTTTTATCAGGGGAAGCTCTTATGGGTTCTGAGATGGGCAGGGGGAGAGTCTGTAATATCCAAAATTTGCTGCCGCTGGTAATATTATCCCAGCTGCCTGCCCTGAGCATAACTGAGCATAACTGCTCAGTTATGGATGCTACAACAGCCCTTTGTTAACTGTAACAAAAATATCAGCATATTGTTATGTCAATTCTTCTTCAAAGTGACTTTCTTTGGACACAGGGAGCAACTAGGTGTTGTACTTATCAGGTCTGTTTGGAGTGACCGTATGGAGAATAACATTCTCCATACCACTATGGAGCAGCAACCACTATGTTAAACTGTACAGGGAAGCTATTGGAATCCATAGACATCAATAGAATTTAAACAAAAAGGAAGAAGGCCTAAAACTAAACTCGGCCTGGCTCCCGATATTGAAAAATACAGCCTGTAATATGTCAATGAACTCTACCCAGCCACAAGGGCCAGGGATCATTGCACACAAAAAAAGACCAGCTACTGATACCCATCAATCACAGTAACAGATAATCTCCCCTTCCTTATCACAACAAAAAACAGTCTGACCACCCTATCTCCTGAAAAAAGACAAAAGCTGTTCCCACAGCTATAAATACTCAACTATCCAACAAACAGCAACAGAGCATGGACAGAGTTCCTACTCCAGTCCTCTGAAGATGCCGGCCACAGAGACTGGCGAAACATCAGGAAGAACAACCTTTAGAACATGGCCAAAAAACCCCTGAAAAACTAACAACCATTCTCAGCTTTATTTTTCAAAGTTGGAACCATGTACCCTTTTCCTTTGAACTGCCCAGGTCTGAACATGGTTTGGTTATACACAGATGTTTTCCCAATAAACAAACAACATTTTCAATAAATGCTGTGTCCCTGGCCCCCCAGAACCCGATGAGTTCAACACGAACGTGTCTTACATAGTCCATACACAGCCTCTTTAATTCATCTTCTAGAACAGGAGGAGGTCATATGGATATTCAAGGATCATTACACACAGTACTATATGGAAAGGATTTCCAATTTTATGGAAAAGAACCCCCCCCCTCTTTTCCCATGTTAATCAACTGTTCATGCTTTGTACTTGTGGTTTGGGGGACATAAAAGTTATACACAGATTTAAAACTACACAGGGAGTCTAGCGCCCATAACTCCAGCATTGTGGAAAGGAGAAGTGTATATCATTTATACGCTGCACTATGACAGAGCCGTCATTTTATGTTATAATGCCAATTCTCTCTGCCAGTGATCTCCCTTGTCCACATTTTAAAGTGTGCTTGATTAGGAAAATAAGAAGGATTTGACTGACAGCACTTTAAAAGAAGATGAGTTATAATTTATACTTGACTAATACATCCCTAGAAATAATTATACTGCATGTAGGCAGGAATCTGAATGAAGTGTTTTAACTAAACACTGAAGTACATATAAATGAGGCCTTCTCTGTCCCCTCCCACCTTCTGTGATTTTTGCACAAAGCACATCTCTAAAACACAGAAGGCTGGCTGTTCGGCTTTGATTTAAAAAACTAATAAAAATTTAAAAAATTAATATAAGTGGAAGCTGCTCTTGTTCACCTCTAAGGGGAAAAGTGTGTCTTCTTTTATCTGTGTGGGGAAAATCGCCTAAGAAAGAGGCAAAGGGAAAAATAATATTATGAAAAAGTGAAGATTAGTTTCATAACAACATGCCATCTTCTGCTGGCCCTGAACTGACAAGCGAGTAGTACCACCCAATGATGCCAGGGGCAGTGTAGAGGTTCAGAGAGAATGCATCTGTTCCTGGAGAGGTCTGGCACGTGCCTTAGTTACACCCTGGCCGGATTACTGTAATGCATTCTACATAGAGCTGCTTACGGAGAAAGTGTCCAGAAACTTCAACAGGTCCAAAACGCAACAGCCAAATTGCTGAATGGGGTTGGTTACAGGGATCACATAACCCTCTCTCCCCCACCCTGCCCCCTTGTTATAACAGCTCTATTGGTTGCTGATCCATTTCCAGGCAGAACTCAAAGTAATTGTTCTAATCTATAAAGCTCCAAACAGCTGAGCCTAAGCTATCTCAAGGACTGCACCTCCCTTTGTGAAGTGCATTTGGTGGGGACACAGGAGAGACCTTCTCTGTTGCTGGTCTCCGACTTTGGAACTCCCTCCCACAAGAGGCCAGGTTGGCCCTATTTTTCTTGTCCTTCCACAAGCAGGCAAACACCTTTCTCTCCAAGCAAGTGTTTTAAAGTCAAAAACAAATTGACAAATTGATTCACTGATTCATCAAAAAACCCCATAAATTCATAATTTGTGATTCACCTTGATGAATCACGAATCAAAATGAATCACCATTTTTCTGTTTTGTGCCCATCTCTACCGATATGCAGTGAATTCTCTCTCTCTCTTTCTCAGGCATGCCTCTTTGCATCCCCCACCCACCAGCTAGATTTTAGTGTCACAGTACAGTATGTGAAATTATGTTGCTTAAATGAGTGAGTCACAAATAGAGCAGGCTCGTTTGAATCAGTGGAACCTATGGAGGAGTTGACTCACCAAATCCTCACTGATTCAATGAGCCTACTCTAGCTGCAACTTACTAGGCTAAGGAAGAGTGTTTCAGCTAATAAGAGAAACAGAGAAGTTTTCTTTCCCTCTCCCCCTTCCCTCTAATCATTTGACAGACAATACAGGAATATGTTGAACAGTCAAGGACTTCTTATTAATGACCCAAAAGACCTTTTCTTTGAATTTTGGGAGGCAGGGCATACATCTTCAAGGGAGAGTTTGTGTTTTGAAAACAGACAACAGTTCTTCTTCCCTGTGGCCATGATTAAATAGTGAGAGACACTCTGGATAAGCTGAGACGTGCAATTTTGTTCCTCTCTCCAGAGACAAAACAACAAGGAGGATCATAGCAATTGTCTGTTGCTTACTCTCCACCCCACCCCACTTCCTTCCACTGAAACAATTAAAAACAAGACTGTCAGCTGCAAAATTACAACCCCCTCACCCTGCAATATCCCAGATCGATCTATGGTATGTCTTTGAAAATGCCAGTGCTCTTGATTTAGGTAAACCAATAAGTAAACAGAGCATCAGCATGCAAAGGAAAAAAAACCTGTACAAGGACACAAAGTTTCTTGAAAGGGGTCTAACAGAAGTCCTTCACAGTACCCCACAAACTCTAAAGTTTGTTCACATGATGATGATGTATGGCTGTGAGAGGCAACCAGCACACATTGACCTAATTTAAAAAGGCCTCTTGCTAGTTTTCAGTGACCTGGGAAGAGTGATCTATTCTTCCTTTTGCAAACCACGGGGCAGGAGAAAGAAAGAGAAAGCAAGGTGTCAGAGGCTAAGAGAGGCAAAGGGATAGCCCTACCCATTTTTTTTTTCTGGGCATGTTGACCCAGAAGAAAGGAAGAAGGGCCCTCCACTCTTACTGCATGGCTCAGACATGCAAGTTTTGGCCTTCCAGTTGATGTACAGCAACAATTCCCTTGTAAATTCTTGGGGTGTCAGTGAGTCAGCTATCCGGCTGTGGCGCTAGAGACTGGGAGTTCGGTTCCCCACTGTGCCTTCAAAGAGAAGAGCCAGCCTATGTAGCCTTGGACAAACTGCCCAGTCCCAGAGTGCCCCAGAATAAGGGAATAGTAAATCACTTCTGAGTATTCTCTACCTGGAAAATTGTGGAAAGGGTCACCATAAATCAGAGTCAACTTGACAGAACACTATTATTATTAGCCCAGAAACATAGCTTTTCCAAGTTTTGCCGTAGGACTAGCTTGGTGGAGTATCACCTCTGTGAGAAAGTTCATCTGTTCCTTTTCAACCTCAAAGCACCATTTGGTTCAAGATGCCTTAGAGATTATCTGCAGTGCACAGCAGGGCTTTTCCTCTCCAAGTGCATTAAAAAAAGAACAGATGAGGTGATAAAACTGTTTCTGGGCTATACCAATTCATACTCCAGGGCCTTGTGATCGGATGCCTTCTTGACAAAGAACAAGGGGAAAATACATAGCTCTCTTTCAGCATGAAAACACCAAGACTAAAGGAAACTTTTCCCCTAAGGTTGCCAGTTCTCAGGTTTTAGCCCTGTTTGGTGGTCTGTTCTTTATTTAGGTCTCAGGCTTTGAACTTGGAATTTCAGGAACTGCAATTCTGCCAATACAGATTTCCAGGTTTATTCTCATGGCTCCAGGATGTGCCATTTAGACATGCTCAGAAGCACCCTTTTATTTTTTGTTATCAGGCATGCTTTAGAGCCGTTGCAGGAGCTATGTTAGCTTTTAAACAAATCTCTATATGGTCTATCTGTCGGACCTGCAACATTTTGCAATTGTTATTAAAGGGTTTGACTCTATGACATCACAATGTTCAGACCCACTTGGTTTAGGCCCTAAAATCTCCCTGCAATATCTATTTTGCTAAGCATATCGGTTATTTTTGGCATGGGGGAACACTCTGTGCCTATATTTCAGTACTACCAATCTGTTCTAGTCTTTGTGACAATTAAGCTTATTTATCCTCATACATCACTGTGAAATGCTTTACCCAAGAAAATCCACTGACTTTATTCTTACAAATTTAGCAATGAGAGGAAAAAACATGAAAATTACATCTGCAGACAGCTAAAGAAATCTGAGATTTGATTTTTAATTGGTGCCAAATATCTTGCAACTTTGTCTCATGAAAAAAGAAATCCTGAAATGCATCAGCTACTTGGCAATAGTTGTTAAAAATTAACTTATCCGATACCAGACCTTCTGTTCCTATTTCTCTGTTGGCAAATGTAGATGATATTGCAAGTCTTCCCCACTTCTACTTCCTTAAGGATTGTGTACAGATAGGCATGAAATGAACCACAAAGTAAACAAACAAACAACAAATCATTAATTGGTCCATGTTGTGGTTTGTTTCATGGCGCTTCAGAGAAATGCACCTGCCAAGAATGAAACAAAATGCCGAACTATTATCAACATTGGTAATTGGTATTTGGACTATAACTCAGACATCCAAAATCCAATCTTCACCAAACTTCAACTGACTATTGGGTTGACTCTCCTCCCCACTCTCTCCATGTTTGGCAAAAAATTGCTTTGGAACATCTGAGTTACAGCCCCCCAAAGCAGGTCCCCCCAATAAAGTGCTCCTTGACTAGCTGCTAAAGAGCACTTTCCTGGGGAACTCCTTTGAGAGGCTATAACTCAGACGTCCCAAATCCATTGTTCACTAAACTTGGAGGGGGTGGGGAGGAGAGTCAGCTGAAAGATCACTGAGAGGTTAGCATCTCTAACCCATGCAGAGGCTGTTCTACCACTCCTGGAAGTCCCAAATTGAACAAACCAAGAAACGGCTCATTCTGTCAAAAAGTTTGTAAAAGTTCATGGCATGTAGCTCATAAACAGTGACAAATCATGAACCACCATTTCCTGGCTTGTGCCCATCTCTGCTGGTGTGCCTTTCTCATCTTGGAGACCCAGATGTGATTTGCACCTTCCATCATGCAGAGACAACATGAGCTATGGTCAGAAAAGATGGGGCGATATCTAACAATGGCATATGTGGGGATAAGCTTGGGAAATGCTATTAGAGAAGAGGCTGTTGCTGGTTTTTCCCACTTAACCTCAAAGGCAAAACCAACAAGATGGCTTGTTGTTTTTCTTCATTGTTATCTCTCTGAATTTGCTTGCTTCTCATCTTCTTCTCTCTTACAACTGTCAGCTAAAGGAGCTGCCAAAAAGAACAAGGAAGGAAGACAATCAAAAGTGGTGATTTTGTACGTTTGTAGTTTCTTCTGGCGACCATAAAAGCATCGTAAGAGTTAAATGTACTTTTGTATTTTAAGAATTCACTGAAACAATATAGCAGAGCCTCTGTGGGTGGAATATTTTTGAAGGGAGGAACACACAAAGCTCCAATGAGGGAAAAGATTCTGATGCAGGTAGCACCTTCCTTCCTTCTTCACAGGAAATACAGGTTGAATGCTTTGTGGCTGAGCATCTTCGTTGGTTTCTACTGGATTGTAGCAGTAACTGCTTACCACTTTTGCTGAGCCAGTCCAAGAAATTTTGTTCCCCAAGGCCGCAAATGACATCAAAGTGTGCAATTTATATTAATACAACAGGAGACACAGTCAATCAGACCAAAAGCCTACCTAGTCTAACATTCTGTTCACACAGAGGCCAATCAGTTCCTATAAGAAGCCTGCCAGCAGGAAATGAATGCAGCTGCATCCTCCATCTTACCTTCTCTAGTCCCAGGAATACTGTTTCCAACACTGGAGAGGATCTATAGCTATCCTGACTAGTAGCTGCTGAAGGCTAAGATCCAAAGCCACCCAAGTTATTCTGCAGGTAAGGCAGAAAATCCCAGAAGCAATCTCCAGTGCCACCATTTGCATCAGTAAAATTACAATGCCAATGCAGTAACAACAACAAAGTAAATAACTAGCAATTTCCAAACTGCTGCTGGAAGTGGCTGCCTTGTTCTGCCTAAAAAGGGAGACATGACATTTTTGATTTATTGTCGTTGTTTAGTTGTTAAGTCGTGTCTGACTCTTCGTGACCCCATGGACCAGAGCATGCCAGGCCCTCCTGTCTTCCACTGCCTCCCGGAGTTTGGTCAAATTCATGTCGGTAGCTTCGGTGACAATGTCCAGCCATCTTGTCCTCTGTCATCCCCTTCTCTTCTTGACTTCACACTTTCCCAACATCAGGGTCTTTTCCAGGGAGTCTTCTCTTCTCATGAGATGGCCAAAGTATTGGAGCCTCAGCGTCAGGATCTGTCCTTTCAGTGAGCACTCAGGGTTGATTTCCTTCAACATTTTTGATACATGATCCCAACTGGATTTGGGAATAATTGCTGCTTTCCTGCCAGTCACAGTTCCCATAACTCTTGCGCTTTCCCTCTTCTAACATCAGGTTTGGATTAGTAAGGTATACCTGGAATCTGGAGCTCTACAAAGAAGCAAGCTGCAAGCACACAGGGATTGCTCAGTCTAGTGCTTGAATTATTGGAAGAAAATTGAGGGGAATTTAATGAAATTTAGACCCAATGGTGTAGTACAGTGGTTCCCAACTTGAGTAACCCAGATGTTTTTGGACTGCAATTCCCAGAAGCCTTCACCACCAACTGGGGTTTCTGGGAGTTGCAGTCCAAGAACACCTGAGTTACCTAAAGTTGGGAACCACCAGTATAGTAGAGAGATGAACTAGGACGCAGGCTGCTGCAGCCTGAGAAATTGCTGAGGGCCTCATCATAATAACACTAGAAGGAAGGCCAGTACAAGATCAAACATTTTGATAAATGCCAGACTATATTGCCATAAAGTGCTTTGAGAAGAAATCTTGTTGCATAATTGTTAGGGCCACCATAAAATATTCTATTGGCTGAGGCAGAAGGACAAAATGGCACCTTTTTTTCCTGGTACAGAAGCTGACTGGACTAGTAGTTAAATATTACTTTGGCACAGGAAATGGGACAGTGTCCTGTGCTCCACCTGAGGGAAGCATATTAGTTTGCAGGGATGAAGGGCAGATAGCATGTCATCCTGTTCTCCACACTTTGATGTCCCTACAGCACCTGCCACCTGACATGACCACTTCATGCTGTCTAGTGGTACAGTTTGCCCTAACAATTCCCATGTATCACTTCCATAATTTTATGCCAAGCCGAGATGCTGCTGTCTTCCATTTGGAACCCTCCTGTTTCTCTACCTCTTTTTCAGTCCATTTCTGCTACTCAGAAAATCCGTTATGGAGGTGCAGGCAGAACAGCTGCATACCTTTTCAAGGGTGGTACCACTAACAAACTCTCTGTGCTTTATAGGGCACCTAGCCAAAACTTAGAAAAGTTGATATTTTGAACATAATTCATAGAATTCCACAGGGATCTGGGAATCTGGAGTCCTAAGAGTACTTTTCCAAATCTGCATTTAGTTAAGTGAGTGTCAATTATCATCAGAGTCATCCCGCACAGCAAGCTGAGCTACTGTCTTGCCTCACAGTGCCCAGCAGTTTAACCATGTTACCCCAACTTCCTACCCTGGCCTTCCCATGGGATGCAACCTAAGGTTTGACAATAAAAGAGGCAAAAAGCCAACCCAGCGACCTAGTGCTAACCCTGCTGCAAACAGGGCACAATGTTCTGTCTGCCAGACACTTTTGATTGACTGCCTGCTGCCATTCCGGCATAAATGAATCCTTGTTGCACTCAGATATCTCAAGGCCAGAGTGATATGAATGTAGTTTTGACAGTTTCAAAGAACAACAACAGCCCCCAACCCAAACACACACACACAAACACGAGAGGGAGGGAGTGAAATAAAACTAACTCTTTATCTGTGCTTTGCAATGTTAGATGGCAATGGAAAGAGGAATATATAGTAAAGTAAGATACATTAGTATGTTCTTACAGTAGACCCATTGAATCAACAAGAGTTTTGACTCACTACTCAACAATTGAATCAATGGGTCTACTCTAACTAGGAATAACTGTTAGTTTAAAGCCAAAGTTATTAGCATAAATAATCAGTTGCATAAGATCCAAGAAATCAAAGAGAAATTTAAACCAAGGTGAGGGAGGCTGAAATATGAACAGGGGAATATATTGTCTGATCAGGAAAAAATAAAGAGACAGCGGGAAAAGATTATAGAATGACTATACAGAAGAAAAACAAGGATGAGAGATTCCTTTGAAGAAAAATCCTAAGATGAAGTACATGCAATTTTTGAAAGCAAAGTGAAAGCAGATTTTGAAACACTTGAAAAAAATAAATCACCAGGAGTAGATGGGATTCCAACAGAACTATTTCAAGCTGTAGAGACTGAAACTGTCAAAAGAAGACTATGCCAAAAAATATGAAAGACTATGGCCCATAACTGGAAACATTTAATATACATTCCATTCCTAAAGAGAAGAAACTCCAAAAACTGACAATGCTCCTATAGCAACTATAGGAGCATTACATTAACTCCCCATGCAAGCAAAGTGATCAAGATTCTACAGTGAAGGCTGTTATCATATATGGCAAAAGGAAATGCCAGATGTTCAAGTGGGTTTCAAAAAGAGAAGAGGCATTAGAGATCATATTACAAGTATACAGTGATTATTGGAATGTACCATAGAATGTCAGAAGAAAATATCTGCTGTATCAGATAAAGCAACCCCATTGACTGCGCAGATCATAAAAAACTATGAATCATTCTAACGGTTAAGGGAGTGCCATGCTATTTGCTTATCCTGATGAGCAGCATATATTTTGGACAGACTATGGAGAAACAAATTGGTTTTCCATTGGCAAAGACAAATGTGTATTGTATCTCCTTATCCAGAATCCATTCAGTCTGTATGCAAAACATACCATATGGAAAGCTGGATTAGAAAATTGGTAGAGAAAACATGAACCATTTAAGATATGCAGATAATAGTATAATACTGGCAAAAAAATACAAGCACTTGAAATGACTACTAATTAAGGTGAAAGAAGAAAATGCAGAAGCTGGATTACATCTGAATGCTGAAAAGACAAAACATCATGACTTTTTAATGTTGAGGAATTACATAATTTTAATGTTGATACTCAAGAAAACAAAATTCTCAAAGAATAATGTATCTTCAATCATCAATCCAAATGGAGACTGCAACCAAGAAATCAAAAGAAAACTGAGACTTGGAATGGCAGTTATGAAGGAACAAGAAAAGATCCTTCAGTAGAAGGACCGAACAAGGCCAAGATTATTCACACTGCAGTATTTACAGATGTGTGAGCTATACTATGAAGAAAACTGCCAGTAAAACAATAGATTCATTTGAAAAGTGGTGTTGGAGGACAGCTTTACAGATGCCGTGGTCCGGCAAAATGATTAATAAATGGTTTTTAGACAAAATCAAGTCTGAACTCTCAATAGAATCTAGAATGCTAAACTGACGCTATTGTACTTTGAAACAGTCTTAAAATCTGCTCTAGGGCATTGAAGGGGAGAGGTTCAAGATGGACAAAAGTGCAGAATATTCTGCCTGCATATCATTGCCTTTTCCCTATTAATAGCCAGAATTAGAGATGGGGTGCTTCGTCTTGGTTCATGGGCACAAATTGCTCCCCAACGAACTGACAAACAACAAATAAATTCATCATTTGTCGGGTCATTTCCTCCCCCCCTTTCCCTCCTCTTGCTATGCCTCATGTGGCATAGCAAGAGGAGGGAAAGCAGGGATCAAAGCGATCACACACAGCACTTTGATCCCTTTCCCCTCCTCTTGCCAAGCCCTGTGGGGCATAGGAAGGAGAGGGCAAGCAGGGATCAAAGCGATCCCGCAGCAGCTGGGAGATCCCTTCCCTCCTCTTCTTATGTTGCACTGGCATAGGAACAGAAGGAAAGGGGGAACCAAGCCATCCCCCAGCTCCTGGGGGAAGCTGCCGAAGGGAAAACCCCTCTCTGCTTATGCAGAGGTTATATAAAAAATATTAACATTATATATATATCTGGACCCCAAAAATACAAAGCAACGGATATCTGATGAATCAGGGATATTTAATGAATATCCTGATTCATTTTTATACTCGTCCCCATGTCTAGCCAAAATCCTATTGGTGATTTACACTTGGATTAGGGCTATAGCATAAATCATGGTGGCAGTCTATTGCTCTTTAATGAGGTACTGGATACACTTTTGCATTTCCACTGACTAGAACAGGGAAGGGTAACATGGCTCCATGGAGGAACTAAAACCATTTTTGTGACTACCAGAGTTGCTGATGAATTTCAGTGTAATGGCAGCACAGCAGGGAAAAGACAAAATGAAATAATTTTTACAGTTTTAGCAGGAAGCTACACTCCCAGAAGCTTCTGAAAAGCACAAAGTTTTCCTAAAACAAGGCAGATCCTCCTTTTACACCTTGTTCTAGCTTAGAAATGCACTCTTTCTCCCAAGTGAAAAAAACCACCACTTTTGATTATTGCTGCATCACTAGATTTGAGCAATATATAGTTGCTAAAAGCATACATGGAGAGGCCAGGGGTCTGTGTGAAATTGGTCTTGGCAGCTTCTGAAGTTGCCCTTTGTGGATCAGACACAAGGAATGCACTGAAAGTATAAGTCAGACTTTACACAGAGATCACAGTTGCAGTTCATGCTGACATATGTATATGTTCAGCATGATATCAACAAGCAGGAACAAGTGGGAGCAAGCTCCAGATTTATCTTGCCAGCTTGAATTTGGGAGCTTTCTCTTTGCCTTAACAGTGATTTAAGCTGTAAACTGTGATCAGAATTAACTGTAATTAAATTAAAAACAAGCCAGCTTCAAAGCATGGTTTTGGTTTTTAAAAACAGATGATATCTATGGTGAGCCTCGATGCTAGCTCTGGACGACATGGCAAAGTGTGGTTAACCAAAAGCTTCCAAAGTCATCTCTGGAAGGTGCACCTTGGGTTGGAGGGGCAGGTAACAGCCTAAGACCTGTTGCACTTTAGTCATGACATACATGTCACACTAGATGATGGTTTATTTATTTATTTATTTATTTTTATTTATTTATTGGACTTATATACCGCCCCATAGCGCTACAAGCACTCTCCGGGCGGTTTACAATTTTAATTATAAAGGCTACACATTGCCCCCCCAGCAAGCTGGGTACTCATTTTACCGACCTCGGAAGGATGGAAGGCTGAGTCAACCTTGAGCCGGCTACCTGGGATTTGAACCCCAGGTCGTGAGCACAGTTTTAGCTGCAGTACAGCGTTTTAACCACTGCGCCACGAGGCTCGTTTATCATGATGCAGTAAAATGGCCATCCAGTCTCAAATGTCTCTGCAACCAACATAGAGTCTGGTAACTGAGCTAGCAATGAGCAATAACTATGAGCAATTTTTTAAAATATCATAGTCAGCAAATGAGTCAATTTCACCAACCTAGAAAAGCAAGTTAAAGGATATGTAAAGATATAGCATAGTTAGGAAATCTTAAGACTGTGAAAGTTATATTTTCTTCCAAAGAAGAACACATGCTCATGTACCTATCTGTTGCTGACTTCAATAACATTTTTTTAAAGAAAACTTAATTAGAAATGAGACCCCACAGGTCAAAATTTATGGAAAGGAAGAAGAGAAAATTTAATTAAATGCTGGAGTAAATATTCACTCCTTCTCCAAGAGGAAAGGCTAAAAACAAACATTCCTGGCTTTCAGTGAAAAAAAAAACCCAACAGTCTTCTAAAAGAGCAATCAACTCAGTCTGGCCAAGAAAGCCTTGAGCAAACAAACAGCATGAAGCCTTATCTTGCCACAATGAGACGTCAAACACGAGTTTGGGTCATGACTGTACAGACCACATGAGCTTTCCTGTGGGATTAGAGAGACCATCCTGTTGTCACCCTCAATTGCATCTTCGCTTGGCGAGCAAGCCTGATATGAACTGCTTGCTAAGACAAGCAACATTCCACACATAAGCGATCTGCAAACATCCAGGAGAAGATTGCTGTCAGAAGACCCAGTGGAAGAAATAGCCAGGGGATATGAAGGTTTAGGTCAGGCCAAGCTTGCAAAAACAGTGAAGTTAGGGAAAGGTTACATTTTTGAACTACAATACCAAAATCTCCTGACCAGCACACTGGCTAGGGGATTCTAGATTGTGTTGCCAGAAAAGTAACGTACTGGTACATCCCAAGATTTGGAAGTAAGAAGGGAAGTAGAGCAGTAAGGATTTTACCCCTCAAGTTCTCATTTTCAGTTGCTGATGTTACACATTCTATGGTCAGCACCAACAGCTGACATCACATTAAAGAAAATTTTGAAGAGCAGCGGTGTTTGTTTGTTTCAGTAAATTTAAACAAACAAAATGCAAAGCATATTAACAAAAAAAAAACACAGTTGCAATAGATTTCTTTCAGGGTGAACTTCCATGGATTACTTCCTTAAACACATGGAGTGAAACCTTTTAGCCACAGGTTCATACAGATACACATGGTGGAGATGTACGGCGATGGGATCCCAGTCAAGAGGGATACAAGTGCAGAAAATGAAATTTCAAAATGGCTAACTCAAGTAATGAAGTCTGAGAGTGTTGACTACATAAACATTCTGGCCATAGCCAGAGTAGTCTAGCACAGTGGTTCTTAACCTTTGTTACTCGGATGTTTTTGAACTGCAACTCCCAGAAACCCCAGCCAGCACAGTTGGTGGTGAAGGCTTCTGGAAGTTGCAGTCCAAAACTCCTGAGTAACCCAAGGTTAAGAACCAGTGGTCTAGCAGGTTGGCATATGGTTGCCTTTGAGGTAGAAAGATATTAATTTAGGAACTGGCTTGCTGTGTTGTTGTTTTTTCCTGAATCAGTTCCTGATTCTCAGGCAATAGGAAATAACTTTTGTCTATGCATAACATCATAAAGAAAACTGGTTATTAATCTACACAGTAAACCACAAAGCCCTTATTTAAGCCTTTAGACACATTATGGAATTTGGGGATTTAGCCAACGTCAGCTATCTCCCTCTCAACCTTCTCTTTGTAATTCCATTTTTCTGCAACAGCCACTTTCAGATCAGTATCAAAATGTCCCACAGACTGAAGTGTTCCTAAAGTGGCTTCTCTGTGTTGCCATTTTCTAATGTCAGAATTTTGTCTGTCATTCTCCTACACAGAACCCCCCTTGGTTCTCCGACGTGTGGTGCATTGCTTGTGAAGGATGGTATAGATCTTATTAACAGATGGACAAGTCAACTTGTTCCTGATGAAGTAGGTGAAATTGTTGGGATCCTCAATGTTACTGCTAGACTAGATGCAAGAAGTACAGATTGTCCAGACCTCTAATGAAATGATGCAAGGTTTAACTGTTTATTCTAGCATCTGCCCCAAACTCAGAGTCTTCCATTTCTGTTCCTCCCACAAAGCCTGCTAGCACTGAGGCCTTCTAAACTTGCCTCTTGAAGAGGTCGTACGGAACCGTTCCAATCAGGCTGTGTGGGCTGCATGGTGAAAAGGATTAAGGATAATCATCAGTATCAGAAGTGTTGAGTGATGAAATTGAACCATGGCAGAATCATTGGTAGGCAATTAATTGAGGGAGTCTGCAAGGGGAGTTTAGCTTGGTGGGAACTAGGCTAGAAAGACGCATACCCAAGGAAGCACATACTTGGGGCATTAGGAAGGTGATGAGCTTCCCCTGTTTAAATCCATGTACTGTATTTACAAGCATAATGCCCCTGAACACCTTAAATCCATCCAGTGATCATGAGTATTAGTGTTCACATTAAAAAAAACCTGTTTCGTGGCTCCTTCAAGACCAATCAATTCATTGCAGCATGACCTGTAGTCCATGAAATCCCACGCCATAATAAACATGTTTTGGTGCCCAGTGTGGTGTAGTGGGTAGAGTAATGGACTAGGACTTAGGAGATCTGGATTCAATTCCTCAGCTCTGCCATGGAAACTAGCTGGAGAAGTGGAACTGGGAAAACCTCTCCTTCAATATCTCGTTTATCTTGAAAATCCTATTAGGGTTGCTAGGAAATGGCTTGATGGCGCAGAATGACAACAATAAACATTTCATTTTTAAGATGCGCCACAGAGCTCTTGGTTGCTCTGCTGCCACAGACTAACATGGATACCCATTCTGAAAGTGTTAATAAACCTATGGTTCTACCAGAACTAGCATTTGTTTTCCTTCAAAGTACTGATCTTAAAAGAAAGCCCCTTGACATTCAGGGGAAACAAGGCATTCTGTTTCTAAACATCGAGGTTCCATTTAGATCTGTCTCCATAGAAAAAGCTACTTAAGAATGGAACTGATGGCCTTGAAAGAAGGAAGATTATTAATGGATGGGTGAGCAAGTGTTTGGAGACACCATCTGCTTTTCAAAATGGCTGCTCTCCACTTTAACCCATGAGTTACGTCCTTGCTGATGACTTAATCTTGCATGCCCAAAATACCTGATCATTATCTCAGACATCCAACTCACCTGCTTTCTGTCCCTGATCTGTCTAGACATGTGCATGGCTTCCATGATGTCATCAACAGCTGAGGTTCAGGGAGGGGGTGAGGGAGTTGAAATTTTCCAGAGTTTCATTAAGGACTTTACCATTAAAAGCCACCTCTTAGCAATTAACTTGAACACCCCACTGACCCATGACTGACCTAGCTTATGGTTCTAGGAAGAACCAATTACATTAGAAATAAGTAACCTACCACTGACAGGGAATGTCAGCTCCATATCCATCTCCCATTGTATAGGGCACAATATCCCCCCATCACTCCCACCCATTCTCTGGCTGTAGAAGCTACAGGCATAGTATTTGATAGCCTTGGGTCACTTCAGTCTGTTCAGATGTAAAATGAGAGGAACTGAGCAAGCAGGGAAGCAAAAAGATAAGAGTACAGAGAACTAGTCCTTCCTTCCAAATACAGAATACTAATGGGTAACAACAGCCTGTACCTCTAGGAGTTTGGAACAGGTTCTGTTTTTGGACTACAACTCCCAGAACCCCCCTGCTAGCTAGAGGATTCTGGGACTGGCAGTGCAAAATGCAGTTTCTCCAAGCTGTGGCTTATGAAAGCCTTTCAGAGTCCTTGTACGGGGCTATCAGATCAAACCAGGTCAAACAGCTTTGTCCATTCAGCCCAGAATGGTTTGTTTGGACTGGTTGCAACTTTCCATGAGAAATCTTTTCTTTGCTATCAGATCGTAGTGGGAGATGCCAGGTGTTGAACTGGAATCCTCACCATGCCAAGCAAGTACTCCACCACTGGGATACCATCTGTCCCCTAAGAGTTGTTGTTGCTGAGTCATTTAGTCATATCCGATTCTTCGTGACCCCATGGACCAGAGCATGCCAGGCCCTCCTGTCTTCCCATCGACTTCCCCCTAAGAGAGCATCTGATAAAAAGGGAGTATACATTTTAAGAAACAACATATAGGCCTATGGTTCTCACCCTTGGATCTCCAAATCTTGCTAGACTACAAACCTCATGATTTCCAAGACCATTTATTTTGCTGGCTGAAGATGATGCAAGTAGAGCAATTCAAGGTTAAGTTGTACTGCTCTAAAGAGAAGCAGCCATCAAAAACATCAAAGCACTCTCACTGTAAAGGGAGTTGTGAGAAACTGGCACAAATTAGTGTATCGTTGTTACAACAAGAAGCACTAGAAAAACTATACTATTAGGACAAGAAGCACTGGGAAGATGGAAGATTTCCAAAAACAAACAAAATCTGTGCAGTGTCACTTGGAAAATACATCCATTCATGCTTCAGATGGGACTGTGTGCAAGGAACAGACATGGCCAAGAAAGCACAACCTGCAAAAAGCACAAATTTGTGCTTAAAGCAGCACAACAGAAAACAAGTGAATGTTTCATGTTTACAGAGAGGTCTTGCCCCCAACATGGCTCCTGTGCAGGTGTACATTTCAACACATGCACCAGAATATATGTGAGCAAAAGAATTTGAGTCTCCCGGTAGAAAATCCTAGGCTGTTCATGATGAGGTCACATAACAGGGTGATATGATAATAATGTCACAAGCCCAGTTTCATTCTGTGGGTAGCAGGGAATTCTGAGGTATCGAGGGAATAAGGAAATGCGATGTGCATTAGTCCAATTTTAAAAATAACATTGGAGAACTTGACTATGAATATCCCCAACCACACAGAAGGCACTTGGGCAGGAACAATGCTCCAGAACACCTGCATTGGGGGGGGAGGGGGCACCACCAATTAAACTCATTTTGCATCTATCCATCTGTTGTACTAGATTCCAGAGAGAAGAAAACCACCATCTCCTTCCTCTGTACACACAGCACATGGGCTCAGTTTAACACTACCTAGACATCTGGCCATGGAGCCAGAGGTTGGGAGTTCAATTCCTCACTGTGTGTCCCAGAAGAGCCAGCTTGTGTGGCCTTGGCCAGCCAGCACAATCCCAGGGGGCTCCCAGAAGAAAGGAATGGTAAACCACTTCAGAGTATTCACTACCTAGAAAATCCTGGAAAGGGTCACCACAAGTCAGAACTGATTCTGTTGTTGTTGTTGTTGTTGTTGTTGTTGTTGTTGTTGTTGTTGTTGTTGTTGTTGTTGTTGTTGTTGTTGTTGTTGTTGTTGTTGTTGTTAACTAGAAGCAGGAATGACTGCTTTTTGTACAATGTTATTGCATTGGATGGTGCAGTCTTTTACTAAATAAATAAATAAATAAAATTAGACATTAATTCTATATACCAAGTCTAAGACTGTCTGCCTATCAATAAGACTATGTTTTCTACCTGGTGGTATGTGACATTTTTATACTTGGAACAACCCTATGAATTAAGTTAGGTGGAGAGAGAGTGGCTGATCTACAGTGATTCATGACCAGCTGGTGATTTGAACCACATCGTGTTCAGGTGCCATCAATAATCTAACTCAAACACCATGCTTGCTCAACTTTATTGAAGCAGTGGGCCCAAAATTATGCCTTCTTTGCTCCCACGTTATTATAGCTGATCAGAGATTTCAGATCTAACAGTTCCATAAACAGCTGCTGCATTCACAAATGACAATAAATTATATTATTATTAAAAAAAACTAGCTAAGAGGACACTGGAAGCTTTTGTGTTATATTAAATTAAGTACAGCTTAGCATGCCTTCTGAGTCTTAAACTGTATTTAAGCTTCACTATACAGTAGTTTGTTGATCCTTGGTATGCACCAATTCTACAAACCATGGTTTGAAATTAGATTGTTTCAAGAAGGCACAGTTAGGATTAACCACAGTTGATTTCGGTCCAGCTGTAACAGCCAGATGCTGTCAATCTGAAAGGAAAGCAGATTCTTCCAAAGTCCTCCTTGCAGCTGTGCCTGAGGGAGGGCAACCCCCCCCCCAGGCAAACACTACCATTACAATATCCTACGAGGGAACAAAAATGCTTTGCTTTTGGACAGAAAGTAAAACAGAAGCAGTCGTTACATTATACAGTAGTACTAAATGAAGATTATACATGCACACAAAGAATTAGTTATTATTATAAGATCACAAAGGAATAAGCACATAAAGCACACAACAGATTCCTCACTTAGAATCAATGGTTTGGATCTGAAGCAGAACTTAACAAAGTTACTGGAGGGGGGGGAGCTCCCAGAATCTTCCAGCCAACATACCTAGTGGTTTGTCTGAGTTCTGATCTGAAAGGCAGGTCTAGAAATACCCTCTAGCCTTTTACATTTGAGAGAAGGAAACTCCCATGAACTTGTACCCCAGTTGTTCTCATATCAGGCATCGCTCTTTGAGTCCATTCCCTATTAATACTTTGCTTAAGGCTCTTCTCCACCTTCTGTGCTCATTTATTCTGCAATACCCCGTCTGCACTGATTTAAAAGCTGAGAGAACATTCGTTAGATTGAAGACATAACAGACAAGGATGCCACATCCATTCCAAGACATTTTGCTACCTGAGGCAAATAATAAGATACCTTCTGCACATTTCGTGTGCAAATACTGACTGGACTTGAAGTTGTATCAGCACTGGGGATGAAACAGTGCCTTTCACCACAAGGAAGACAGCAGGATTGTCGATTTATCACAGGAAACTCCGTATTGCAGTGAACAAAACTTAAAGTGTGCTGCTTATATATTATATATTGTTTTATATATATATTAAGTTTTTATAAACTTAAAAGCATTAGTATGTGATATACAAAAGTATCAACATTAACAACCATATCAAACTGTCAAACAATATATATCAACCATGTTCTGTCTAATACTAAGCAAGTAAATTATATAATAAAGTTCTCCAATGCAAATATGTGCAGTCCAGTGTCTCTACCCATAGAAAATCAAAGTCTAGAGTCTGGAAGTGTTAAGTAAAAAGTCCATTCACATATGTGGTCAAGGTCTTGGATCCTAGGGGTGGTTGACGAGCTCAGGGCATAAATAATTGTCCACTAAGCTCATTTCATTGGTTTTTTTTTTTAATTCTTCAGAAGACATCCCTTGGATCTCCAAGGTACTGGAAACAGGAACGTTCATTAACAATCTACAGTGGTAGATTATGAACATCCCAACATACGACCATTTTGAGTTACAACCAGCTCTGGCCGCACAATTTTGCTTCGACTTGCAGCTAGAGCTTCCAGTTAGAAACAGAAAAAGGCAGGGGGAAAAGGCAGGAAATTCAAATTGTTAACCGTTGGTGGCGAAGAGGCTGCTGCTTTGTAGCTCTTTCCCCCCAGCAGTTAGAGAGTATGTGATCAGAGGAGGCTTCAGACTGCCTGGTAAGGTGCTGCTTTCTACTTTTAAAAAACTGTTTGGGGTGGGTTTTGCAGCATGGTTTTGGGCTGGGATTATGTTTCTATGCTACGATAGGTCTTGTGGGGTTTGTTTGCTTTTTGGGTTGTTTTTTTCCCCCCATTTCCGATGGGTCCTGCAGGATTTGTTTGCTTTTTGCTTTTTTTCCCTTTGGCCAGAATGGATAAATCGTGTTTCCGATGGGTCTTGCAGTGTTTTTATGTTTTTTTTGGGTGATTTTTTTTCTTCGGCCGGAGCGGATTAATTGCATTTCAATGCATTCCTATGGGAAATGGTGCTTCGACTTACGACCATTTCGAGTTACGACCGGAGTTCCGGAACCAATTAAGTTCGTAAGTCGAGGCACCACTGTACATAATTCAATTCCACATGCTAGTGTCCTCTTATCTGCATGTTAGCTCTCTGTTGTCATACAGATAAAAGGACGCTAGCATGTGGAATTGAATTATATTGATTTTCTATGAGTACGGAGTTTCCTATGTTGTTTGTTTATCTTCTATTCCATACTCCCTAGATTTTGATAAATATGGTTGATTTATCACCCCTGACTGTGTGACATAAAGTGCTTTATTCTCTGAGAGAGAGCGCAACAATTAGGAAGTTCAGGAAACTACCTTTGCTACACCCCAGTACACTTTACCTGATGTCCGACTGTGACTCAAGCCCTAAAAATATAACTGCCCCTAAGATTTACACAGGAGGTCACTTTATACAGAGTCACACAGTTGGTCCATCTTAACTTGGTACTGGGAACTCTTACTGGCGGCAATAGCCATTTAGGTTTCATGCATAATTCTTTCCTAGCTCAACCTGGAGATTACTGGTCATCTCTCCTCCAAGTTCTAACCAGACCTGATCCTGCTTAGCTTCCAAACTCAGCGGAGATTGGTGCACTCAGGGCGATATTGTGGATATATGGTAGAAACCTGGTAGGATGATACTATGTGTAATAGTTCTTCCAGATAAACATTACCAGTGTTCATAAACATGGGGATAGATTTGGGTAGAAGGGGAGGGGTCATTTCTAAATTTCAAATGTTAATATCCCCACCTTTCCTTACATACATGAAGGGATTTACAAGAAGAGTAGAACAATAGAATAAGAATATGCAAGAAAAGTAAAGGGCCGTGATAAACAAAACCAAGTACAACTGACACATTGCATATAATTATGTTAAGTAAGCAATCACATCTATTCTCTAGAGGCCAAAAACTTTCTTCAAGAAGGAGAATTGCTGCCAAGGAGAAAGCAAGACAAATGTCCTGAGGCAGGTAAGTTTTGGCAGATTTTTGTTGAAATCTCCCAAAGGACAGCCACGCTGAACCCCCTTTTGGGACTCTTCTATCTTTCTGCCATCCTCTGGAGCAGAGATTAGAATTCATTTTTGGGACTACAAATGCCAGAATCCCTTAGGGAAGCTGCAGTTCAGAAAGGTAATTTTTCTCAAACTCTGCATGCGAGATATGAAATCCCTCCCCACTTGCTTTGATATTTGAATTCTGGAGAAGATCTGTTTGGGGTGGGATGGGTGGGGAGGAAATCTAGCAAGCCGCTTTAATGAGCATTGTTTTATAGGTAAATTGAAAGCCTCTTGAAAGGGACAGTGCAGGACAAGATAGGTAAAAGAATCCCCTACCTGCATGGCTAGTGTAACAGGGTATCCACGTCTAAGAGGGAATACAGAAAATAGACTGGAATGAACAAAACCATCTTTTTATTGCCTTCACTGAGAGAACGGGAGCACAAAAAGGTGGTTCAAGCACATTAAGGAGGTAACTGATCTGTGCCAAGCTTTCTAATGCATGAACCCTGGAAGACAATCAAGTCACCTGCCAGTACACTAGCCTTATTCTAATTCTTTGATGCTGGCCAGATTCATAGCCCTTGATACAGGGTGCCTCCCATTCAGGGATTTTAAAAACCCTTTTATTATCCTCCAAGACCCTTTTCATTTTAGCGTGAAACAAAGCTTTGTTAGGAAAATGTGCTCTGGACCAAGGCAGGGGGAAGAAAAAAACCCTCTGTAGCTGCATTTGGAGGCCCTCATTCATTCCAAGCCAAGAATTCCTGCTGGGAGCAATCAAACCAGCTCCTGCAGCTGAAGGACGGAATAATGCGGCTTTCTGGTCCGTGGCTGGCTGCCCGAATGGAAGAGAAGAGGCCTGCACAGTGTGCCGCTCATCTTCCTTTACTGTCAGGAGAGCCATTGTGGCCTGTGGGCTGAGGATGATGGGAGCTATAATGCCCACATCTGGAGGATGGCAGATTGGGGATGACCGTTGGGCAAACATTAACACGCAAATTGAGTTTGCTTCTTCTACATTGTGTACTCATAATATCCATGTTAACAATGAATATTATTGTTGTGACTGTCAGCTCCTGCCCTCCTGCACAAATTGCCCATTTGTTGTTATGCGCTGCCAACTCACTTATCTGAATTATGAGCCTTCAGAGGATCCTCCGCCTTCAAAGGCCTTGCTTAACTCTCTTTTTTTAACTGAAATTTCTTTTTTTAAAATTTATTGACTATCCTCTCACATAACTTATCAGCATAACAAATACAGTACAAGTATTGTATTTCATAGCAACCATGACATAACAAAGCAACTTAAATTATAATACAATATACAGTGGTGCCTCGCATAGCGAACGCTTCGCTATGCGATGAAACCGCATAACGAAGGGTCCCAGGGCCATTGCTGGAGCATTCGCTCAGCGATGGCCCCATGGGCTTTTTTCGCTATGCGATGATCGCGCGGACGCGATCAAAGCATAGCGAACAGCTGATCGGCGGTTCCAAAATGGCCGCCGCTAAAACAAAATGGCGACCGCTGTTTTGCCTCGCTAACGAGGCATCCAAAATGGCCGCCGCAATGGAGGAAACTCGCACAACGGTGAGTTTTAAGTCCATAGGAACGTATTAAATCAGTTTTAATACGTTCCTATGGGCTTTTTTGTTTCACTTAGCGATGGATTCGCTGAGCAAGGGTTAATCCGGAACGGATTAACCTCGCTAAGCGAGGCACCACTGTATATTATTATAATACAATCGTTCGTTTAGTCGTTTAGTCGTGTCCGACTCTTCGTGACCCCATGGACCAGAGCACGCCAGGCCCTCCTATCTTCCACTGCCTCCCGGAGTTGTGTCAAATTCATGTTGGTTGCTTCGCAGATGCTGTCCAACCATCTCATCCTCGGTCGTCCCCTTCTCCTCTTGTCGTCGCACTTTCCTAACAATACTTGTACAAATTCTGCCAGTTTGGTTAAAGACCATGTCTTTCTTTATTCATCTCATGTTTGGTCTTCCTCTTTTCCTACTGCTTTTTAGCACTATTGGGTTTTTTTCCACTGAGCCTTGCCTTCTCATGTTTGCCGCTTACAGTATTAAAAAAACCCAATACAGTAAAAATAGCAGCAACAGAAAATACAAAATGGAAATGCAAGAGTAACACACTCCAAACAAAGTTACAGTGATTTGAGAGAAAAAATGTTTTGAACAGCAAAATAAAATATATCCTAAAACTGTGGTACCACTACTAAGAAGGCCCCATTTCTCATGCTCACATATCTAACAATTCAGTATGTTTTTGCATAGAGGAAGAATGTTGATAGCGATGGTAAAATTTTCAGCTACTGCAGTCATGCAAGATTCTAATGTTAGTATCTATATCTATGGCTATAATATCTACGTATTGTCACAACCACCTCATTCATGTATTTGATAGGGAAAATATGTACTAGGAGGACACCGGGACTACCAGCAGAGTCTTAATTTTTTTAAAAAACTGAAACAATTAGCTTCCCAGCTGCAGGCTCTCTCTTCCTGTTGATTTTCACAAACTAGTCACTAATCTGTAAATGCAACCCAGATTCTCTGCCTGATCAAGACTTAAGCCAAAGCTTCCATTCCAAAAGCTTACTGAGATCAAATTGTGATTGACTGTTCATATCTTGAAAGGGACCATTCTTTTCCTGAAGATTTTTATTTAATAATAATGAATGACCATGTACAGTCAAGTCAATACTGACTTATGGTGGTCCTTTCCCAGGGTTTTCTGCACAGAAACCACTCAGAAGGGGTTTACCATTCCCTTCTTCTGGGGGCACCCTGGAACAGTGCAGCTTGCCCAAAGCTACACAGATGGGCTCTTCTCCTGAGATGCACAGTGAGGAATCAAACTCCCAACCTCTGGCTCTGCAACCAGATACCTGAACTCAATAAATCTTTCAGTTCCATTTGCTGATGCTGCCTAGACAAAAAAAATCGTATGCTCAAATGCAAGACTGAATCCACATACACAAAGCAGGAGAAGCAGAACCTTGGTAATGAGAAGCAGATTGCTCTCTCATCCCTGCACTGCACTGAGTGCATATTTATTCTAAACACCTTCCTACCACCCACCGACTCATAGGCGGACAGGGAATGATTTACTTTTTAAGGCATGAAAACAAAACTCTAACATCACTGATTGCTGGTTATTGCCAAGGGAGGAGAGAAGTAAATAGACCATAGATTTTGAGATAAAGGCTCAACTTTCTTTTTAAGGTGCACAAAAATGTATATACTAGGAAGCATAACTAGCAGGAAGATTGGTGGCACCTTAGCGGCCAACAAATTTTATATGGCCTAAACATTCATGGACTGTAGTCCACCTCTTCATATCCATCTGCCACAAGCCTCTTTTTTTTGCTTTTGCTTCAACATGCAACAGCATGGCTGGAGGTGATGGGAGTTGTAGTCCAATACATCGAAAGAACAATAGGGTGCAAAAGGTCAATGTACAGAATAAGAACCCAGAAATTTCTTTATATGTTAATGAAGCCTAGCAAATTTTGAGAGAGCAGTCTTACTAAACTTGGAGAAGTTTGAGAACAAAGGCGCTCTGAGAGCAGAACTGAAAAGTGACAGGGCATTAAAGGAATGAGGAAAGAACAAGAATGAAAGTTTGTAAAGCAAAAAAGAAACAGAAATTCAGGATTACACATGCCTCAGGTTTGCAGCTCTTCTTTAAATCTGTTTTTCTTAGTGATGCATTTCCTCTTCTCCGGTAATGAGTAAGTGGCCGCAAGATTGTCAAACACAAGTGTGAGAATCAGCACTATCCCTGGAAAGAATTAGATGAGCATTTTCTTCCAATCTGAAGCATACAATTGATGGGGATCAAAATGAAACTACTTCTCTAAAAAGATATCAAGCAGGCTCAAGTTTCAGCACATGGCAGAAGAAGAACCCTGCCATGACTACTGTGAGGCACACAAATATTCCTGTAGGGTGTGACAGTGGAATTCTACACTCCCAAGGGGACAGAAAAATAGAGAATCTGACTCAAATGTTGGATTGGAATAGGAGACCAATCAAAACAAGACCCTTTTGAAAAGCACATTCTACCACCTTGTGGAGGGAGTGGGCAGATTAGGATTGTGGCCACTATGTCCTTCCCTCTATTGCCCTCTCCTCTGGATCAGACCCTTCTGTTACCAAAGAGCAATGGACAGAAGCTGTCAGCAAAGGCTGAGGTGTTACCACAACAATACACCCAGAACAAAAACACACTGATCACCATAATCACCCATCTCCTGAAAAGGACAAAGCTGATCCAACAGCTATAAATACTCAACTCCTAAACAAACTGCACCAGAGCACAGAGTGCTACTCCTGTCCTCTGAAGATGCCGGCCACAGAGACTGACGAAACGTTAGGAAGAACAACCTTCATAACACAGCTAAAGAGCCCGAAAAACCCACAACTGCTGAGGTGTTGTCTTGGAGCAAAACAAACCCCTAAATCCAAACTAGGGGGTAGTACCTTTATGAACCCCAAAGATTGTACATCCTGCATTTGTGAGAGGCACAGATCGCACTCATGGAGAATGTGTATGCTTGCATGATCACTACATGCAAATGAGAGCAGCAGTGATTCTGTGCACCTGATTCCCCTTCCCAGGGCCAGTACCTGGGTTTTACATCGTATTGAGAAACCTGCCCTGCAGGGAGCCCAAATCTTCTACAAAAATGTATCTGTTAATCTTAAAAGTGCCACAAAACTGTTCATTATTGATTAACACAGCTCCCTCTTTGAAATGTTTTTCCTTTACAAGAATGGTAGTGCATGCTTATTAGCCCAATGTGAAAACAGGTTTCGGCTTCCAGGTGTGCACTGAACTTTGGTAAGTCTTCATCATATCAATAAACGTTTGTGCTCAAATAAGACTTGAACATACTGGGATTTACCCTACAGCATGTGTAAGCAACAGAATGCCCAGCACCCACCCTGTCTCAAAGCTCTTAGCCTTCCTGCTCTTCCTCTTTGCTGTTACTGCCAGCTCATCTGCCCTCTCCATGCAGTGACAAGAAAAGAAAGGCAGAAGTCGCTCAAACCATTTTTCTGCCTGAGATGAAAAGCAAGACACCATTCTCACACACTCTACCTACAGAAGTCAATCAAACAAGGACCTGGATCTGAGTTCATCAATGGTGATAGGGCAGCTCTCATCACTTAAGGACTGTTGGCTAGCTGGAAGGAGGCTAGAGGCATGCAGGGCAGTGTGCCTGGAAGAGCCTTTAATAGAGGAGGCATAGCCAACTGACACATCCAGCATGTGGCCACCTCAGGCAACCATCTCCTGCCTCCTAATGAGAGTTGCTAACTCTCAAGGTGCCAGATGGTCTTGGAATTGCTGTGCTTCCCTGAATCTCCAAGCAGAGAAGATGTTCTCAAGGTGAGCAGCACTAGAGGGGGAATACGTTTGATGTCTAGGATGGCTTCAAAACCTGGGTGTCCATCTCCACCCTTTGTCAGCTGTTGGCAGAAGACACCTGCTCAGTGTGAAGGCATCCAGGTGCATGCTGCTTGCACAATGGGTCTAAAATAGTGCATCCTTCAGCGTTCACTCTCAATCTTCTATTGTCATTTTTTGATCCAGTGCTGGGCCCTCTGTATCATATCCAGGAATTACTGTGACTCATGAATAGTCTTGTTGCACAAGCCTTTGTGGTAGTAGCACAAACTTTTTTTGGAGGGGGTTAACACCCCAACCATTGGCTATTCTGATATCTCAAAGGCCCACTACTGGTCCTCAGATTCTGACCCTGGAATTTCAAGGTGTGAGATGTGTCTTAGTAGCCGTATGCTTAACAGTGCAGCTGGTCCTGCACAGAGCCATCTTCACCACTACACTTGCCCCTGGGTGCTTGTGCAAGTTGGGCCCAAAAGATTAGGGCAATTGAATGGGCAGTGGAAAGGAGGAGGAAGAATTCTGATGGAGTAGATTACCAAGGACATCATGCACATGGGCCCAGCAAACACTTAATTGAGACTGTCTGCTCCATGCATTTAACAGAGATTTTAAACAGAGTTTGGAAAAGTTACTTTTTGGACTACAGATCCCAGAATTCCCCAGCAGCCACCATCAAAAAGAGATATTATTCAAAAAAAAAAAAAGCTCTGGTTCCAAAGAAAGGAATTACTGCATAAACATTCTCTTTGCATCCAGCTAGTGCCATTGAAGGCATCCCTGAATATGGTCAGAACAGCTGACATTACCTCTAGGCAGAAAACCACTGTGGTGTTGTATTGGCTAGCATATTGGTCTAGAACTCAGCACACCCAAGTTCAAATCTCCACCCATCAATAAAAATGGCTGGGCGATGTGAGTCCAGTCATTCTTTTTTAGCCTGAACTCCCTTCACTGGGTCGTTTTGATGACAAAGTGGGGAGGTTACAGGATAACTGTAACACCATCTTGAGTTCACTGGAGAATAGGCAGGATATGTCTCCCTCTCTCTCTCTCTCTCTCTCTCACACACACACACACACACACACACACACACACACACAGAGAGAGAGAGAGAGAGAGAGAGAGAGAGAGAGAGAGAGAGAGAGGCCACAAAACTGAACAACAGCAGGAAAATGGTTATGGTTATCCAAATGGAAGCAGCCACTGCTGTAAAGTCAAGGAGTGCAGAATAATCATGGACTCCTCTTTTTCATATCCAACCTGGTTAATATAGAGACATCATATTTCACAAATGAGGAGTTCCATATACCTGTTTCCTTGACGAAGGCTCAGATGCTGATCCCAGTCCTACGGACAGCACAACCTGAAGGCTAAGAGAACCTTCTCTTGTCCACCACACTTTCGGTCTAAGCCTCAACCACAAGACAGCCCTTAGTCTACAGAAGCAAGGCGAAAGGCGCCTAATGCTGTGGCAAACGTAGGACTTCCACAGACAAAGGCTGTTTACTGACCTTGTCTGAGATAATGTTTTTGAAATTACAAAACAAGGACAGAGGGCAAATGATTAACCCTTGTGAGTAAAATCCTATCATATGCAAAGATTATCTCCCTGATGGGAATAATATCACGGAGGGGCTGATATCTTCCGAAGATTTCCTGTTAGCTGGTTTAGCCCCCTTTTGACAAAAGCTTTACTGATTTAATCCTTAGAACAATCTGGCAGGTTAGGATTTTTTCCCCCTATCCCTCCCATTAGAAGGGGAAATGAGGGCTAATCCATTGCAGAGCACAGTACCGCCTGTAAAGAGACTGGAAACAGAAGAACATCTCTCTCTCTCTCTCTCTCTGTGGGGGAGGGAGGGAGGAGAGAGAGAGAGAGAGAGAGCATGGTAGATCAGCTCAGGAGCTCAGACACATGCAGACAGGGCACACCACACATTCAGATAGCAACAATGAGACGAACTCCAGAGGCAGCAGCCAAATACAGTACCACTGCAGGTGAACAGACAGAACACTCCCAAGAGAAATGAATTTGTAGCTATTGCAGTCTTCACAATAGCTTTGCGATGGCAAAAGGCGCGTGTACGAAAATCCTTCCGGCAGACCTGTCTCCCATAACTCTTGAATTCTTAGGAATGCCCTCCTCTGCCTGAGCATCCATCAACACACGTTAGTCATTCCATCAGACAGGACTACAGGAGGTTGTGTGTTTCAGACAACATCAGAAAAATGCCAGGCCCCATTTTCACACATGCCTGAATGTTTTGCCTACAGCAACTGCTTGACAGTCCTAGACAACCCCACACCTCGACCTGAACTCTAGAGTTGTCTCACCAGTCAGGAATGTAACAGAGCAGGAAGAGAATCTTACTTTCTTTTAATATAGCGCCTTCTCAAGCACTAGAGAGAATTATTTTCCAGTGGTGCAAGCAGGATGTGCCCATGTCCTCTTTGAAGAGTGACACCTGTCCGTTTGACAGTCTGCCAGAGAACAGTACTCTTTCGAAGGTGTCCTCCATTTGATGGGCTGTCCAGCCCAAATCTGATTTAAAAACAGAGGAAAAAGGGGAAGATCTGGGACACAGAAGTTGCCTCTCCACAGGGAGCACCTGTATAGCCTATTCAGCAGGCATGGTGATCACCTGGCTACAGTCTTCTGCTCTTGAGTAAGATGCACCGCGATTCTGTTCAGTGCATAAAAATAATTTTTAATTTTGTATCTGGTACATATAAAACAGTGTATGTAATCTTATGCATATCCGTTTCTCTTGTGCCTTCCTTTTTGGTGCCGTGTTAGGTGTTGATTCTATATGTCCCCTACAAATGTCAAGAGTCAGCAGCGTTGGGCAACCCAGTTATGACCTTATCTGCTCTTATTCCCCACCTCACTGTGACTCTCTATCCAAATGATTTTCACTTTTTGAGAGCAATGATGAGAGCCAGAAGGAGCAGCAAACAGTTTCTTCCTTTTCTGGACAGTGTTGTGGACTGAGCCAAGAAGGAAAGAACTACAAATGCACGTAGTGATAATACCCACCAAGGGCAAGTAACATCACAGCAGGCCCACTGAATCAATGGCAGTTTCATGAGTCAACTCTTCCATACATTGCATTGATTCCAATAGGTCTACTTCAATGTGGTTTACAAAGTGAAAAACAGGATTGGGGGCACTGTCTTAGGCTGGTTGCCAAGACCTGCAAAAGGCTTACACTAGTCCTTTGTGGAACCCTGCCCCCCAACTTAGCTTCATCAGCCCAAATCCAGAGGAGTATCAGCTACCAACAAACCCAAACGCAATGCATCTCCAAAGATTTGTGGAAAGGGTGTAGACCATTCACACACATGTGTACCAGATGCTCCATCTCCACATGGCATCTATGGATTAAGATGACGCCACACATATAACATTAAGACCAGTGCCAGCCGAGCACATTTGGCTGACTGAGGTGAGGAACCAGATGGCACTTCACCCTGGCTTTTGCCAATCTGCACTGTAATCTGAGGCGGCTGCCTCACTTTGACTAGGGGTGAGGCTGGCTCTGCTTGTGGAAGTCCAATTTACCTCAGGCCTATTTTTTCAGCTTATCCACAGTGCTGCTTTGTTGCATCAAACAAGGCCAAAACTCTTGGTTTTGAGATTCATTCATTGATTCATTCATTCAAACTGTCAGAGTTTCTGCTATCTTCAGAAACAACAGGAAAAAAAAAAAGAAAGTTATTTTAGGGGCTACAAAATGAGGCAGAGATGGGGAAAGTCACGTTTGTGGACTACAAGTCCCAGATTACACCACCCACCATGATCCATGACCATGCTGGCTGGGGTATTATTTTTGTAGCTGCACTCCCCAAAAAAGTACTTTCTCCCCATTTTTATAGATGAATACGTAGATTTTCTTTACCCACACTCAGGAACTGCAAGAACAAGCAGTTCCCAGCATTATTGTATTTTCAAGAGAATCCTGTCTGTGCCCAAAGTAGCAATTGCCTGTTTAAAATTATCATACAATCTGAAATATACCTATCTCAAGTCAGCCTAGTTAGCTTTTAGATGGGAGACCAGCAGAGAACACCAGGGACCTCCAGGTACAACTAGGAAAGCATCCTCTCTGATCTCTTGGGGGAGATGATGCCAGTCAGAACTGTCTATACTGGGCTAACTAGAACAATGATCTATTTGTTGCAGTATAAAGTCCCCAAATATGAGGTGGATTGATTCCCTAAAGGAAGCTACAGCTGGAAAACTTGCCAATTACAGTATAAATAATGTTTGCTTAAATCTATAATTTAATTGATCTGACCTGATTTCATTGCTGTTTTCCTCTTCTTTTGCCATCTTCTATGGGGGAGAGAAATCTATTGTCTATTTTGTCATTTACAGACTGGCTAGGAAACCTGGCAGTAAGGGAACTGGCTTATTACCATTTCAAAAGACACTGGACTTAGTTTAGCCTGACATTCAGGAAAGCAGGAATCTCCACTGTGGGTGGGTATCTGAGGAGGTCAAATCCCTCTTTAGAAGCAGAACACCTCAGTCACCTACTGTGAGAACTGTGTGTTCTCTGAAACTTAAAGATCCCCTTTCGGAAGACACATGGCAGAGGTAGTAGCTGAGTTTACAGGGGGTCTGCTTTTAAGCTTTAGTTTGTACATTAAGGCTAGCTCACTGTTTTTAAATAAACATTTATTTCTTAAAGCTAACTGTGTTTTGCCTTGATATTCAAAATCTTCAGCGCCTGCCTTTAGTCTGCCATGTTGCCTCCTGGCTTACAGTTTAAACAAGGACTCAGCCTCAGCCTAGCAATTTGGATATCCAAAAAGCCTTGGGAAAGCTGCATAGCCCCAGGGTGTCCCCCAGAAGAAGGGAGTGGTAAACTACTTCTGAGTATTGTCTACCTGGAAAAACCCTGAAAAGAGTCACCGTAACTCAAATTCCCTTCCTCTGGGGGTGTTCTGGGACTGTACAACTTGTCCAAGGCCACACAGGCTGACTTTACTTGCAGGAGGCACAATGGAGAATTGAACTCCCAACCTCTGGGTCGGCAGCTATGTACCTAAACCACTGAGCTATCCAGCGAGCAGTTTCATGCTATACTTTCTTTAATTGTATTTTAGCACTGTACGTTTTCGATCTGTTTTTATATCTACTTGCTTCATCTGTTTATAACTCTACCTGTCTGGATATTATTGAAATCCCCCTTGAAAACCAATCCCAGGAGAAATGTGGGATATGTTAACTAACTAACCAAACAACCAACCAACTAACCAACTAACCAACTAACCAACTCACTCACTCACTCACTCACTCACTCACTCACTCACTCACTCACTCACTCAATCAATGCATTTATATCTTGGATTTCCTCCAGGGAAGCAACATGGCTCTTCCCTTCCTCACTTCATCTTCACAATAGCCCTGTGATGTAGATCAAGGCTGAGACAGCACGAAAAGTCCTGGTCGAGTCACCATTGCTGAGGGAGGAGATAATAGAGTGTGGATCTCCCAAGTCTCAAAACAACGCTTATCATTCTGTGACACTGCCTCTATAGCTAGCACGGCACAGTTGAAAAAAGATGAAGAAACAGGATTGTTGATGGCAACAAGATCTTCAGCAATACCACTTATGCATTCTGCTGGTTTGGGCAAAAGGACCAATTCTTCAGTTAAATAAGGGTGAGTTTTAAGTAGAAGACACCACATCCAATAGTCTATTATTTTACCAATGATGGACATGCTAGGCATTGATAGCACCATGCTGTGTTACTTATCCCCCTTCCTCTTGTATGTGCCAATACGGAGATTCATGCTTCTAAACACATGGTGAGCCAAACAGTTCAGAACAGGGGTGGGGAATGATGAACCTCCAAATGTTTTTGGCCTACAAGTCCAATCAAGCAGGAAATATAATCACTGAGAAAGGATGACAGGAGTGCTAGTTAAAAACAATTGGGACCTCCCATTTGCCTACCCCATGCCGTACAACTCAACCCATAAGAGAGCAATGAGAGATCTTTCCCTAGCAATACATTACAAGAGGCGATTAGGTCTGCTACAAAGATGGGACAGATGGCTGCTGTACAGAGCAGCCCCAAATCAGCTGGGATGAGTTTCTGCTGTATGACAGCTGCCCCACATGTGCTCATCTTTCTCACTTACCACCCACAAACATCTATCAAAATAGAACAGCCTCAATCATCAGCTCATTCTTGCACGCACTGACTTCCTACTCAGTGTGCTTTAAAACTCAATTGTCCATTATATTAGTCCATAAGAATAATCCTTTAAAAAAAAAAACAGTAATGACTACTTCCTAACTAAAGTCACGCTGGCTGCAATCTTTACACATGCTTATCTGCAAGTAAGCCTCACTGAACACAGCAGGATTTACTTCTAAGAAAACAGTCACTGGATCACTAACAGTCTTCAGCACAGCTGCTGAGAGGCTTCCTCATAAAGCCATTGTCCCAGTTTGGCTCAGCAATGCCTACAGCAGGAATGGAAAATCCCAGGACTTTGGGGCTGAATGTGACCTTCTGGAGTTCCCCAGATGGCTACTATCTCTTCCCCATGATGGTATTGTTTGGTGGTTTCCAATTTTTGTACCTTTTCACTTCATTCTAAAAGGTGGAAATATTTCTCCAAAGGCTCAATTACCTGCAGTAAAAACTTTACATTCGTGATGCTTTTGACTCCACCCTTCTGTTTTCATCCCTGCCCACCAGTAGAATGTGGCTCCTGAGAACTTCTCTTAAATTAAATTCAGCCCTGAGGTGAAAAGAGCTTCCCAGTTCCTGAGCTAATGAATGGTCCTAGGTTCTTAGGGAGAACCTAAATAGAGATCTAGGGGACTGAATTTTTTTTTTATTTTCCATGTAGAGGATAGCTCAGTGAGTTAAGTGTCTGGCTGCACAGCCACAGGTTGAGAGCTCAGTTCCCCACTGTGCATCCTAGAAAAGCCAGTTTGTGTGGCCTTGGGCAAGCTGCACAATCTTAGAGCACCCCCAAAAGAAGGGACTGGTGAGCCGCTTCTGAGCACTCTCTACCTGGAAAACCATGAAAAGGGGCGCCGCAAGTCAGAACTGACAGCACATGATGATGATAATGATGTAGAGCAGTGGTCCCCAACCTTGGCCCTCCAGATGTTATTGAACTACAACTTCCAGAAGCCTTCACCATCACCTGTGCTGGCCAAGATTTCTGGGAGTTGAAGTCCAAGAACATCTGGAGGCCCAAGGTTGGGGACCACTGATGTAGAGGATGTGTGCTCCAGTGCTGACCCATGTTCCTGCTTAGCATGGTTCCCTTTGAGGTGGACAATTCTGCCCCCTCCTTGCATCATTCCTCCTCCTCTGCACACACAGAGCAAGTGTTTTCAAGCCATTTGATTCTGGTTGCAATGGAACCTGGGGGGGGGGGAACGGAGTCACACGTGCAAGGGCCAGAGCCCCACCCAGTAGGGCTGAAAATTAGAGGGAACATTGCTTAGTTAACTGCTCACCATTATGGAGCTTATTTCTTGCAGTTACGAATAGCAAGGCTTTGATTAACAGGTACCTGTACTGAACAATGTAATGGATCCCCTGAGGTCTCTACTCCCATGTCTCGATACAGTCATCTGGAAAAAGACCCATCTATCCTATGCACAGAAAGCAGGTAGAGACATGAGATGGTGTCATTTCACCTGAAGAACATAGTCCATGAAATCTTACAATAGAATACAGCACATCTTGGTCTTTAAGGTAGTTTCCAGACTTTTCATTATTTCCACTGAAGTTGATTTTCCCCAATTAGATTTGGCTGTTTTTCCCACTTAGGTTTATGAAAGGGCCACTTCATGAATACGCAATAAATAACTGCTGGTGTGATGCAGAAGAAAATAGAAATTGCTGTACAACATTACATATGCTTGTGAAAATTCATTTGCTCACTGCCAAGTGCAGTTATAATAAGCTGCCATTGCCATCCTCAATATATGCATACCAATTCAAGAGTACCATAAACAGATGTCCACAGTAAGCATAAATGTTATAATCTAGCATTATAAATCTGGCATATCATTTTGCCTGTGCAAATACAGAAGCCATCTATATTGTAGATGGCTTTCAAAGCTCTGTTCATTACAGAGATTAGGATCACTATTAAATGACTCAAGGAAATCTATATATGCACAGCCGTATTTAGTGCTTCTTTGCAATTAGAAAGGAGATGGTTGCTATAGCACATCCTATCCGCATGAATACGTATGCACCTAGCTGCATCTTTAAGGACAGCTCTGCTGGATCAGATTGAAAGTCGATCAAATCCAGCACCTTGTTTCCCAAAGTAGCCAACTAGGTTCCTCTGGAAAGCACACAGGTATGCATGAAGGCAACTGGTCTCTCCAATTGTTGGGTTTTGCATTCTAGAATGTACAGACATGACTTTTTTCTACTCAGATCCAATCTTAAACACTTAGAACACCTTTAAGTAAGTGGGTGGCTAAGGACCATCGCTGAGTAGAAGAATGCTTTGTACAGAAAAAGTCCAGGTTTAGTTCACCCTGGCATGAAATTCTTGTCCCAAACCTAAAAATTGTCATTAAGGCTGAGCTAGATGGGTCACCAGTGTTTCATAGCCCAAGGCAGCCTTCAATGGCCAAATATAAAGCAAGTTACAATCTTTTATAATCATCTTGTAAGATATTTTTCCATTTATTAGCCAAAATCCTACTGAGTATGTAAAGGTAAAAGTTCCCCTTGACATTTAGTCCAGTCGTGTCCGACTCTAGGGCGCGGTGCTCATCCCCATCTCCAAGCCGTAGAGCCAGAGTTTGTCCGTAGACAGTTTCTGTGGTCATGTGGCAGTGCAACTAGACATGGAACACCATCACCTTCCAACCATGGTGGTCCCTATTTACCTATTCACATTTGCATGCTTTCGAACTGCTAGGTTGGCAGGAGCTGGGACAAGTGACGGGAGCTCACTCTGTCGCGTGGATTTAATCTTATGACAGCTGATTTTCTGGCCTTGCAGCACAGAGGCTTCTGCGGTTTAACCCACAGCGCCACCACGTCCCATACTAAGTATGTAGATGCATACAAAAGAAATAATATAACTTGCTGCAGCTAATTCATAAGATGCTAAGTATGAGCCAAATGCATGCTAGGTGCTCAGTTGGGCACATAACCAAACATCTCATCAATTAATTATGGGCACCTCCATGTTGCTCTTGCATGTGCATAAATATGCAATAGGATTCTGGCCATTATTGTATTAATCATTTATGACTTATTGCACTTTTTCTCCAGTGAGCTCAAGGTGGCATATGTGGCCCTCCTTTCCACAGCTTGATCCTCACAACAAATCTATGAGATAAGTAAGGCTTAGAGTTTGTGACTGCTCCGACCTCATCCAGTGAATTTCATGGCCAGGTAAGGATTTGAGCCCAAGTCTCTTAAGTCACAGCCAGCACTGAAACCATACTGGCTCTCAATCTAATAATAATTAATTATAATAATTAATTATAATAATTAATAAAATTGTAATTAATAAAATAAATCAAAAAATTATAAATTTATAAAAATTGATACTTATTATAATCATAAAAGGGCTGCTGGAATACAATCCCCCATTTAATCATCATCATCATCCTCTTAACATTTAGCTTTTATAAACACAATGGCATTGGGAATTTGCTGTAGAACCGGCAATAATAATAAAATCTAATTTCACTGAGTGTTATTTTAGGCTTTGATGGCCATCATAAGCTACAACAACAATACTGATTCACTGTTATGCCATTCTTTCAACACGCAGCCATATGCTGTTGATGGGGCTCCAGCCTTTCAGTTTGAAAGCCAACTCCCTCTCCAACATGTGATAATTAGCTGTATATCAGACTTATCCACCATATGTTGCAACTAATGAAGCAAAATTACTGATCGCTCAAAAAGGACAAGAAGGAAAGCTCCAGGGCTGTCATAATAAGCAGTCTTCCTAATGTAGATTTCCAGTATGAGCTGCTTCGTCTTACAGAATTACCAGCAGTGAATAAAAACTGCTGCTTGTATAGCTCTTTGTGGAAAATGCTGTAATCAGAAAATGTCCTGTGGAGAAAAGCCTAAGAACAAAATGACTGTCTCTTTTTAAAAAATCCAAAACGCATGACACAGCAGCCTAGCTTCTCTCCACTTTTTCTTTTTTCAAGTGCCATCAAGTCAATTCTGACTTATGGTGACCCTATTCAGGATTTTCCTGTAGGAGATACCCAGAAGTGGTTTGTCCTTCCCTTCTTCCAGGTGCCCTGGGACCCCCCTGCACCTTGCCTGAGGCCACGCAGGCTGGCTCTTCTCACAGGAAGCGCAGTGGGGGAATCAAACTCCCAACTTTTGGCTTTGCAGCCAGATACCTAAACCACTGATGTTAAGTCAGCCTAACATACTTATCCCTCTTGAAAATCCTCTATACATACAGGTTGTTCTTCCTGCTGCCCCCTTGGAATAGCATGGCCAGTTTACATATCACTAAAGGTAAACCCACTTCTGAGTACTCTCTACCTAGAAAACCCATGAAAAGGATCAGCGTACATCAGAACTCACTTGACAGCACACGATTACAGTATATAAAAACAGAAGACACACATCACCAAGAAAAAGGATAAAGAAGATGCCTATTTAAACACACACGTGTTTAAAGTTCATGTGCAAGGTGCAAAGTTAGAAATCATTTCTATAAGTATTTAAAGAAGAACTACAGCACACTTGAGTGGGGATGACATTGACTGGGTGATCTGTCTGCCTGCTGAGCCTCCTGTTTATGTGCTGCTAACACTGGGTTGCAAAATCCCTGATCTCCTTTTATACTGTACTTCTTTTCTCTTTAAATGAGATATGGACTGGACACTTCTTCTAATGGAAGACATGTTCAAATGGGAGCCTGTCCTCTAACAGTCTTTCTAAATGGAGGAGTGTTACCTTTAAAAGAGATCATACGGCCACCCTATTTTGACGCATCAGTCCTGCTAGGATTGACAGGAGAGACACACCTTTGCCCTGATTTTATGGAGGTGGGTTTTGTTGTTGTTGTTCTCATTGTTGTTGTTTTTCTTTACGAAAATGGATATTTGTTATGAAAATCTAACACGTACTGAACACTTGGGGTTACTTCTCTTAAAACATCTAAGACCCCTATTAAGATTGTTCAGTTAAAACCACTCAAGACATGTGTCCTGGAAGCTTTCACTTGCTAGATGTTTTGACTTAACATCACAAGTTAGCCCTACTCAGCATGCCACTGGGGAGTTATAGTCTAAAACATCCAGAAAGACAAAGTTTCCCCACCTCTACCAGAGAAGGAAGCTTTCTGTCATTGCCTTGCATGCTATGTGCCCGTTTCCCTCTTTATTCTTTGTATCTTCATCCTTAATCTCAGTAAAGTTTACTCTGGAATGTGGGATTGTACAACTAACAACTCGATCTTCCCGTGTGTGCCAGACCACATATGGAAATTGCAAGCTTTGAACAAGGGACAATAGAGAAAAAACAGGCTGAACCTGCTCACTGGGGAGTTAGAATTCGCTGGGAATTACTGTTCTCCATGAAAAACTAAGTTGCAACTTCTGGACTTCCTTTCACCATGTTTTAGAGAGAATTAAGAAAAGGTTAAAAATGCAAGTTAAAGTCTTGTTGACCAATCATGATCCAAATCTACAGGACAGCTTCCATATTTGTCTTTCAAAATAATCCACTTAATTCTCTCTCTCAATTTAAAAGGAAAATCACTGCAGAATGTTAATCCAATACTAAACCCACCAAAAGTTCTCTCTGTAAATAAACTCCTCTTAAGAAAGCATGGGAAAAAATTTAGACTACAGCTCCCAGAATGTCCCACCAGCAGAGCTGGAGGCTATGCTGATGGGAGGAGGTTCTGGGAGTTACAGTCCACATACACACACCTCCATTTCTCCAAGCCCTGTTTTTTATACAATATGAAATTATTGACTCATAAGAACCTCTTACTAAATAGTTGGCTATACAAGTCAAAAATGGAGGACATTAGTAACTTCTGACCCAAAGCTACAAAGAAGATTAATAGACAAAACAATTGTGTAATAGCAGCTCAAGAGGATAAGTATTAATAGGCTGCAACGCCTGATCAGCCTCATTCCCATTGCTTCTCATGCTCAGTGACTTAGATGTTTTTAGAAGACAACAGGGGAACAGTCTAGCCAAAATGGAAGGGAGTGCATCAGGGTCTTGCATATTTTATCACTGGTGCACTCAGAACAAAATACTAGAGTCCCACACTGATATGAGCAGATAAACAGGTTTGATTTACTTAGAGATGTAAAATTTCTGGAAATTTCCAATTTTTTCCATAAACAAATGCTCCCCTTTTTTTGAAAAAAAATTGAAATTTTTGGAAATTTTACATCTCTAGATTTACCACAGTTTAAATACCCAAGACTCTTTGAACACTTAAACTGACCCTATAAGGTCTCTAAATCCAGAGTCTAAAGTGACTTTGGAGCATTGCTGGGTTTCATTAAGTACTCTTCATCAAGAGTTGTAGGACATGACCGTCTCTAGCAGCAAAAGAAACAAACCATCTTCCAGTGTTTTACAGGATCTTAAGGAGAACAGTTCTGTTGTGCTAAAAGATGTTATTGAATTGATGGTAGCGAATGCATGTCGTGTGTAACTGGTGTAATTGTACACATGTACATTTATTCATTTATTTAATACTTTATTTAATATAAATGGTCTGAAAATATTAAATGAAGAGGTTTGTGTGTGTTTTTACAATTACACCAATGTACATGCAATCAGTCTGGTCAGGTTACAGGCAAAGGAGAAACGTACAATGCAAAATCATAATAAAATAATGAAATGAAAGCATAAAAACATTGCAACATGTAACAAAGTCAAAATAAATACAGCAATTGGGATAAAACTTTGGCAACATCTCAAAGCATCACAACAACTCTTAAAATATGTGGTACCTCTCTGCCTTTCCTCCAATGAACTCAAGGCAATATGAAAGGCCACCCTCGTCTTTACTTTACGGTACAACAGCCCTGTGAGGTAGATCAGGCTAAGTGAAGTTCATGGCAGAATGGAAGATTGAACCCAGCTCTCATGCCTTCCTGGCCAGCACTATAACCATTATACCACACTATTTTTAAAACAATATGGTGAAGAAAAAAGTGTACATCTAGTGTAAAAAATACCATATTGTATTAGGGAAATCTGCCTCGGAAAGACATGGTTGGCTACACCACCACTTAATATAATGAGGGCTCTAAACAGTGGTGTCGTACGCCAGTGAACTGTCATGGTTATTATGCTTCTTTTCTACAAACATAAGCTTTATTTCCGTTGTCCTAAATGCTCTGCCTTGCATTTCACTGCAATTTGAGCCACATGCTTATAGAATTCTGCCCCTCCCCCACTGAGTGTGTGTGCACTTGTGTTTGTTAACCCAGGATAACACACAACGAATCTGACGAAGTGGATTAGAGTCCCCAGCAGTCATCATCAAGTTGCATTTTAGTCTTTAAGGTACCACATTGCTGTGTTGCATTTTCAAAAATTAATGTGAGGGTCCCCCCCCTTGTGAATAGGATTGATAGAATTATCTGGGCTGCAGCTTAGCAGGGTTTAGCCCCATAACCTATCTTCTACACTAGAGATCATGTGCCCTCCAATACTGTAGTTTACAAATTAAAACTGGAACACATGTGTTGGTAATACCTGTTTTTAAATCAATGACTGTTATTTAAAGCTCTCCCTGTACTGACATTGTTGGACGCTGTACACGATACTCACTTACTCTACTATAGCCTGTGTTCCACTTGCATCTTAAGCAGAGCTAGCTAATAAACTGACCACAACAGTTTTACTTGTGAAAAAGCAAACTGAAGAGTTTTAATCACACAGCCATCTACATTATAGGTATCACCATATGCCTTCAGTTCATATCATAGTATAAGATGATAATAGGGAGAGTACTGGATTTCTACTGGAGTTCAAAAGTCCCATTTGCTACAATTCTCATTGGCTGGCCTTAGGTCATTTGCTGTTTATTGTACAACCTAACTTACTGCACAGGTTGTTGATGCTGGGGGGGGGTCACATACCCCGATTTCACAACCAGTTACACAAAGGAAAGAGAGCCTGCTTGTGTAGCTGCTCTTATGTAATCAATAAAGGAATAATATTCTGGACACAATAAATCTGTATATGTAACACTCTCTGGTGCTGTGCGGCTGTATATTTTAAATCAGTACTGCAACACAAATTTTACAACCACCCAAAAATGTTTGTTTTAAATAACGAACAACACCAGGGATATAAACACAGCCTAAAACCAAATGCTATTGTTTGTATACCCCTGAGTTATTTTCACCAACACCAAAGTAGGAGTTGCTTGAAGAAACAATGAAGACTGCAAATGTCTCTTTGAAATGAAATAGAAACAAATTCCAGATATATTTATCCACCCAGATAGGAGATCCACAACACAAGGGAAATGTCTCCAATTATAGTCTTTAAAACCCTTAAATATAATGAAAACCCATAAGATCACTACATGTATTCATTCTTCCAGTGCCCCTCCTACACAAACATAATATTACTACCTAAACCAAGGTGGTAAGGTCTTTATCCTTCTCCAGGGGAACAGCAGGTCCTGCTCTCCAGCAATCCTGTTCTCAAGTGAAATCTTGACAGCCCCTTCCTAGGATTTCCCCACTGATTGTGCTGACCGAAATACACCATAGCGGTCATGTTAAACACTCTGTATAATTTGTTAATAATATTACACACTGGCAAGGCCCCTGTGACACAGAAAGTTTGACCTCTTCTAAGTGGAGATGGGCAACAATCCTTTCCTTGCAGCAAATAACATCCAGGGTCTAATAGCGCATCTTGAAAAAAGACAGAAGAAGAATCTGGGCCTTTTAAAAAAAAAAAAACACCAGGAAAGGAAGAACTGCTATTTTAATTTGTGTGGTGAGCTGCCTTGGGCCTTTACTGAGAGAAAAGTGGGATATCAATTTGATCGATAAATGCGTAAATAATAGTCCTATTGTAAACAAAAGAGAAGTGCTTCTCTCAGACTTAAAGATACAATCAATGGATAAACACAGCTAGAATTATTTACAGTTATTTGTATTTTGAGAGGGCGTCAGGCACAAATGCTCGTTTCCTCTTTAATGTGCCTGTCTGTCTATCTGGTTCCCTCTTCGCTGCTCTTCTGGGGGCCTCCCCAGAGCTCCATGGAGTGCCTTTGACTTAGAGCCTGTGTGATGTGTCACTAATGGATCAGCTGAGGCCCCTAGAATTCCTTGACAGGCGTCCCCCCCTCCTCTCCCCCATCTCTCGTCCTCCCTGCTGTGCTGAGGCCGCCTCAGAGAAGGAAAAGAGCATCTTTTCAGCTTAGTTCTTGTCGGGGCGGATGGGTAGGGAGGGGGAGAGAAGGGGGGATGGAGATGAACAAAAGCAACCCTTGTCAGGAAGAGACAGGAATACGTATGTCTGTAAGGGATCCCTATGCTTCATTTGAATTGTGGAAGAAAAGGTTGGATGGGAGGATCCATATCCTTCAGCTGCTTTTCTGCAAGGCTAGCACTAATATCAGGTAGAAGGAAGGAGCTGCCTTTATAATATATATAAGGCAGCATGACATACAATATAGTAACATGATATAACAATCATATAATATATGTCATGTTGCCGTATATATGTTATATAGAATAAAATAGTTGGTATGTTGGTTAAAAATCCTATTGGGATTTTACCCCAGCATCACACATACAGCATAGTGTTTGCATATATGTTTCCTTAAATTAAGAAATGACTGTAGACATTAACTGATGCACACTGACTCACATGATTAAGTACACAGCAGATAATGTCTACAATGATTTCTTGAGGCAATTTGCTTCCAAACATTACACTGTATGCATTATGCTTGGAGTGTAACGAACAGGATGTTAGCCAATATGTAGTACATAGGTAAGGCAGCAAAATATATAATGTGCATTATAAAACAGCATGAGGTGGCTGCCTTAGGCAGCAGATTTTGTATATCAAGAAAGGGCAGCAGACATTTATACAATGCATTGGAAACAAGTCTCTGGGAAGTTCTACCAGACGCCAAAATAACTTTGACTAATATTGACTAAAGTCCATCTTTACATTTCTGACTTAAGCTCGGTCTGTGAAGTTTAGATGAAACCCTATTTCTCAAAAAACCTCATAACTTTCAGTCCATTCCTAACTGGCAAATTAAAAAATCTCAACATTCTAAATCTTTATTTGCCAGTTAGGAATGAATTTAAATTACAAATTTTCTTATGCTAAGCCATAATCTTGCCTTGCCAGCAGTCTGCAGTCAAGACAATACATCTTACTTTGTGGTGGCTGCCATTTGCTTCCCTTCCTGTTCCCAAATTTATACCATCTTTGTTTTATGCAGAGTTAAGAACTCAACATTTGTCTTGCTTGTAACTTTCTAGTGATTTGATAAATCTATCAATTAACCCGGAACTTTATATGGATGGATCACATGGCTACTTTTTCTGCTTGATTGCTTTTTTGATAATACAGTGGTGACTCGCTAGACAGTTACCCCGCATGACAGTTTTTCGCTAGACATTGACTTTTTGCAATCGCTATAGCGATTCGCAAAACAGTGATTCCTATGGGGGAATTTCGCTGGACAATGTTTGGTCCCTGCTTCGCAAACCAATTTTCGCTAGACACCAATTTTGACAGCTCCGTCTGTGCTCACAAAACAGGTGTTTTCAGGACCTAAGCTTCGCAAGACAGGTATTTAAACAGCTGATCGGCGGTTTGCAAAGCGGCTTTCCTATGACTGATCTTCACTAGACAAAGATATTCTTCCCCATTGGAACACATTAAACAGGTTTCAATGCATTCCAATGGGGAAATGCCTTTCGCTAGAAGATGATTTCGCTAAACAGCGATTTCAGTGGAACGGATTATCATCGTCCAGCCAGGCACCACTGTGTACGTATATAGGTTGAATTCTGAAGTGGCAGAGTTTTGGGCAAACCCTTCTACACTGAGATTTAAGGTCACTGTACCTGAGCTGTGCAAGAACCTCTTTATCATTATCCAGATGTGATTACTGGGAAATTAACAAAAGCAAATAGTGATAACAATATTAAGTTTCTTTTAGATACAAATTTGCTTAGCTGCCTTTGAATTCTTTATTGAGTTACAGGAACTATGCGAATATCAGTCCAGTTAAGTAGTCACGAGACAATGAAAGCAAGACAATGAAAGCAAAAAGGAAACCATCTTACTTTCTTAATGCAACACCCCAATGCACCCCAAAATGCAAACTGGGAGCATCTCATGATGATGGAAGATATAGTCCATCACATCTGTAAGACCCCAGATTGGAGAAAGTTGTGATACAGGAACAAATGTCAATATATTGTATCATATAACATTCACAGGTTTCAAGTAATCAATACCGTAATGTTAACATAGTAGACCTTCATTCTTTGATATATGTATTTTAAGATATATATATATTTTAAGTCTCATCTTTTATCCTTGGTCTTTGTATGGTGTTTTTGAAGTCCAGTAATAACCAGACTGTTTTTCAGAATAACAATAGGAAAATTAACTGCTGCTTTTCACTCTGTGAATCGCCTTGCCACTTACTGCTGGCTTCTTATCAATGAAATATAGCCAGGGAGACAAAATATGTTGCTATCACTCTCTCACACACAGTACTAGTCTAACCCCTGCTGCAACCCCTACTGAGATCTGATTGGTGTCACTATCCTCAAACCACTAAGAGCTAACCATGGTAATTTAAAGATCTGTGAATGTGGCAGAAGCTGTCATTTCGAAATCAAAGCTAGAAGTCTCTCTTTTAAAACACTAGTTCTGGAATGGACACACTCTGGTCAGGATGGTGACAGTTCTATGGCAGCACGAGAACACCACTCTGTTGTCCAATAAATTATGCTTCTGCATATTACATGTTCTTAGTAGCAGCTATGGTAGATGAACGGTGATTATTCTCCTTAGAAAAGCAGACTGTGAAAAATGTTACTCAATTTACCGCCAAGATCCAGGACATTTCAGCAAACCCAAAATTTGATTCCACAGGGCAGTTATCCTATACAGTGGTGCCTCACTAGACGATGATAATCCGTTCCACTGAAATCGCTGTTTAGCTAAATCATTGTCTAGCGAAAAGCATTTCCCCATTGGAATGCATTGAAACCTGTTTAATGCGTTCCAATGGGGAAGAATCGTCGTTGTCTAGCGAAGATCGGCCATAGGAAAGCCGCTTTGCGAACCGCCAATCAGCTGTTCAAATACCTGTCTTGCGAAGCTTGGGTCCCGAAAACACCCGTTTTGTGAGCACAGAGGGAGCTGTCAAAATCGTCGTCTAGCGGAAATTGGTTTGCGAAGCAGGGACCAAACATTGTCCAGCGAAATTCCCCCATAGGAATCACTGTTAAAGTCAATGTCTAGCGAAAAAACTGTCATGCGGGGTAACTGTCTAGCGAGGCACCACTGTACATACCTAACAGCAACAACAGTATGCCTTCAAGTCAATTCAGACTTACGGTGACTCTTTTCAAGATTTTCTAGGTAGACAGTACTTAGAAGTAGTTCACTCTTCTGTTCTTCTGGGGGCATCCTGAGACCGTGCAGCTTGCCCAAAGCCATACAGGCTGGCTCTTCTGGGATGCACAGTGGAAATTAAATTCTCACCTTCTGGCTCTGCAGCCAGAAACCTAACTCACCGATACATACCCACTTGGAACCAAATGGGGATAGGAATGCATTGAAGAACTTCTATACTAACATCGCCATCATCATCAACTCTTCTACTTCTGCTGGGTTTTTTAAAATATTCCTAAGTAACTCTTTGAAGAAGAAAAATGTTCCCTTAGGGAGGCCAAAAATGTGAGCAATTGTCACTTGATCTGGTAAGCAGTGATTGTTCTTGCCTATTTATAATGTAATGCAGTGATATTTTCCCTAACTCTTACATCAAAGCAAAACTCCACCTTATTCATGTCCCTTACAAATTAGGATATTAAGCTTTAGTAGTGAAGGATAAATAGTTCAGGTCTGAAATCATAATCAGACCAACTTCACTCCACCCTAGTTGTAACTAGGATGTGGTGACTGGGTATTACTGTAGGGTAGCAAAATTTACATAGCACCAAAATAAAGAGGGGAATCTTTTGGTGAGTGTTAGGAAAATAAACAACAACACTTCCAGTCCTAGTCAGTCTCCCTTTTGTTGTTGAAACTTTACAGTTTCCCTTTCTTGGGGACCACAGCACATTCTCCACCTCCTTTTTCATGGGTGGGGTGAGCGGGCTTGTGCTGTTGCCTCAAGGCAATGTGAGTGAAAAATGGGTACCAAAACAACCTGGGTACCAATATGTCTAATTACCTCTTTGCACCAGCCGTGCAACAGTCAATCCTGACCTCTATTATAGTCTCTTTTCAGCACCCTCTGTTTATACCTGGACAGAACTGTTAAAAATACAGAAATATTCAGACGGCAAAACAACGTTCCAAAAATCAGTACTTGAACTTTTTCCAATGGTGGCAAGTAAAATGCCAGTCTTTTACTCTACTTAGCATATATCATAGGAACTTTTTGAAATGTCAGATTGGGAGGCTGATGTTTTGTGTACCTGCCTGATGCCCACCCAATGAATGAACAAATGCCCAGTTGGCAGCAATTAAGAGTTCAAGTAATCAATAAGCAAACGCAGCATGGAAAATTCAGAATGCAGAGATCAAGTAAGGGAGTTTTTTGTATTAGAAACTGGTTAATGCATAAATATACCACATATTGAAAAGACACACATTGTACAGAACATCAATCTGCATAAAACTGCTAATGCTAATTTATATGCATTCGTTAGAAATCCACAATTGTTAAAACAATTTAAACAGAATTACAGTACATCTCAGCTGAAGGGGTGAAGACTGCAACTAGATGATCCGAGTACCTGCTCATTTCACTCCCCATATACTCACTATGGATGGTGAATTCCAAGGTCTTTGTATCATCCTTTTACAATCATGTACAGACTAGATGGGCCTTCAAATAGATGACATGTTCCAAAAGAGGGTTGTTCTCTAGAACAAGTGGTCACCTAATGAAATCTAGTCCACGACATCAACCCTTTTCAGAGTCTCAAGCATCTTAACTTGAAAGTTCTCTGCTTATGATTTTGTAGAACTGTTGTTGTTCAGGGAAATTGTGATGGATGGACCATTAGTCTTGACTAAGTATTAAGTCGATATTATGCACCTATATTACCAAAGGCAGCTATTGATTCTTCCCAGTTGGTAGGAACATAGCCCGTTCAGAACAGGAAAAAGTCAGACAAGTAAAACAGGACTAAGGAACATTTTGTCTTGCAGATGCTTTGAACTACCCCTAGTTCATTATAGTTAGCCTTGCTGGCTGTAAATAAGGGGGCTGAAATCCAAAACATCTGGACAGCCATAGGTTCCTCATCCTACAGTAATGAATACACAGCAGAACTTTCCTTTCTTTTTTTCCTAAATATTTGTTGTGGAGTGGAAGACAAATGAAGTTATTGTCACAAGCACAGTGAAGTTATTGTCACAAGTAGAAGGCCACTGCAGGCTAGATGTGAACAGGAAGACTGGGAAATGCAGAATTTAAGACTAAAGGATTTCTTACATGTTGGGGGGAAAGAGAGAATAAATGTCATAAACCTGAAATCCATATTTATGCACCACCTGCAAAATCTGGACAAAAGTCACTCAGCAAAGCAAAGAGGTCAAAATCATTTGCAGCACAATAAATACCCCCCTTTCTCACCACTTTGATAAGAAAATGTCCCAGAGCAAGTTTCAAACAAGTTTCTGCATTTCGTTTTTGTTCCAGTCCATAATATTGTGAGGCACTTCCTGGTGATTCAAGCAGCTTCATCAGGAAGCAGCAGTAATCATTCACTTAGCATTTATATAGCTCTTCAAATGTTCAAATTACTCCTCACACCTGATTTTGTGGAAAATCCTTATGAAAAAGAACCATGGATGGTACTTTAATGTTATTATCTCCCTTCTCCAGATGGTGGGTTGAAGCTGAAAGTGGCTTGCTTAGAATCAGCGCTCAAAATACTGGGGCAGAGTGGGGAATAGAAGGGCCCTTAATGAAATTCTCAAGCACAACCTCCGATTTGTCCCAATTTAAGCCAAATCTCTCTCCCTCTCACACATATACTGCCTTCAAGACACAGTAACGAAGAGCTTAAAGAGAAGAGCCCAGCCCTACTCTGGTTTTCTTGAAATTCAAGCACCCAAGATCGTGAACCTAGAATGCTAAAGCTAAGGGTCAGTTTCCCAGTTACTTATTCATATTTTTATGTTGTTGTTTTTTTAACATTGTGCCTTCAGTAAATGCAACAAAGAACTAGAGTTTTTCAAAATCAGATTTTGGTGTACCCTATAAATTGTATCTGAATGAAGGGTTCCCCCCTTTTTTGTGAATGATAGCTCCCCAAAGCCACCACCCATGGTGGGGAAATTTTCATGCTCTGATCATACCACAATAAATGAGTGACTGTCCTATTTAAGCTTTACATTTCCTTTGCACAATACTCTTTCAGGTGAGATGACCTCAGGTGAGACTTACAAATAGGGATCAGCATGTAAACTTTGACCAAATCTTTTAGCCATGGCCAGATCATATAGCCAGATATTGGGGGTTATTAGACCATACAAAGAGGTTTTATTAGCATATTTATTTTTTAATTAAACCCATTTTTCATTTAATAATAGACGATTATAGCAGCCATTATAGCATATAGCTATAGGCCAAATTTTGTTCTCAGATGTTTGTAGCCGTTATTATGTGCCATCAAGTCAGAGCTCACTTCTGGCAACCCTAATAGGGCTTTCAAGGTAAGTGAGATATTTAAGGAGCGGTTTTATCAGTTTCACACAGCCTGTGAGTTTCCATGGGTGAGCAGTGATTCAAACCCTGGCCTCCTAAGACGTAGACTGTCACTCTGTCCACTACACAAAACTGGATATCACACCACGCTGGGTATGAGATGTAGGTGCATACAAAAGCAAAGTGTGCTGCTTATATATCACAAATATTATTTAGCTCTTTATTAAGTTTACTGACTGAGCTCTGTGTAGAACTGCTGCTCAGAGGAAAAAAAATGGGTCTACGAGCATTATGTTGGACCTGGAGGAAGATAAACGGAGTAGACAAAACAATGCTGACTTACAGGGCATTTTTTCCAGCTGACCAGATTACATTTTTTTCAGCTGACTAGAGAAAGACCTGGTGTGTATTTTCCAGGTAACGGTGGGGGAATGGTAGACATTGAATAGCTCTTGTAACATAGCACTAACAAAGGTCGTCCGTATTTGAAGCAGAGGCAAGATTCGGGGCACTTTGCGATTTCTCGTTCAATCTGATACCTATTACGTTACACTAGGAACAAGTGCATTTCAATCAAGTACCATGAGCATCCCAGATACTCCTGTGCTATTGCTCCTTGACAAGCCAACAACAGTGCGGGGCAGGAGGGTGGGAACACCTCAGTGCTAAAGAAATCCCATTTTTTCAACTCATCTCTTTCCTGCTGGAATCGAGAACCAGCACATGTCGCTGGTGATGTGAAGCCATGGGGTGGAACAATGGGCAGAGAAACAGCCCAGCTGCATTTTCCCATCTTCTCTTCTCTTTCTTTTCTTTCTCCAAACCTTTATTGGCATAAATACAGCTGGGATTACAACAATAAGCACAACAGGTTATAACTTGGAAGTTAATTTGAGAATCTCAAGCAGAAAAATAGCAACAGCTTCAGTGATACGGGAGGAAGAATCATTCAGAAAAATCTCAGGGGTGTTCGACAGGGAAGATAACCAGGGTTCTAGTAGTGCCTTACGAATGGAGAAATGAACTGGGCAGGAAAACAGTATATGATCAAGTGTATCCGGAACCAAATGGCAGAACAGGCATAATCGGTCCTCTTTAGGAATATTTGCAAATCGACCGGCATGGTTCGCTGAGGGAAAAATGTTAAATCGGGCTAACATAAATGCTCTTCTTGACCTGGGGTTGATAAGTGAGGAAAAATAATTTGGATGTTTGTAGCCGTTATTATGTGCCATCAAGTCAGAGCTCACTTCTGGCAACCCTAATAGGGCTTTCAAGGTAAGTGAGATATTTAAGGAGCGGTTTTATCAGTTTCACACAGCCTGTGAGTTTCCATGGGTGAGCAGTGATTCAAACCCTGGCCTCCTAAGACGTAGACTGTCACTCTGTCCACTACACAAAACTGGATATCACACCATGCTGGGTATGAGATGTAGGTGCATACAAAAGCAAAGCGTGCTGCTTATATATCACAAACATTATTTAGCTCTTTATTAAGTTTACTGACTGAGCTCTGTGTAGAACCGCTGCTCAGAGAAAAAAAATGGGTCTACGAGCATTATGCTGGATCTGGAGGAAGATAAACGGAGTAGACAAAACAATGCTGACTTACAGGGCATTTTTTCCAGCTGACCAGATTACATTTTTTTCAGCTGACCAGAGAAAGACCTGGTGTGTATTTTCCAGGTAATGGTGGGGGAGTGGTAGACAGTGAATAGCTCTTGTAACGTAGCACTAACAAAGGTCGTCCGTATTTGAAGCAGAGGCAAGATTCGGGGCACTTTGCGATTTCTCGTTCAATCTGATACCTATTACGTTACACTAGGAACAAGTGCATTTCAATCAAGTACCATGAGCATCCCAGATACTCCTGTGCTATTGCTCCTTGACAAGCCAACAACAGTGCGGGGCAGGAGGGTGGGAACACCTCAGTGCTAAAGAAATCTCATTTTTTCAACTCATCTCTTTCCTGCTGGAATCGAGAACCAGCACATGTCGCTGGTGATGTGAAGCCATGGGGTGGAACAATGGGCAGAGAAACAGCCCAGCTGCATTTTCCCATCTTCTCTTCTCCAGATCTACATGTAGATTGGTAAGTTTCCATCTCCCTTCTCAGACTGACTGACCAGTGAGTTTCAGAGCTCAGACCCAGGGTCTTAAATTTGGATCGCCCAAGTCCCAGTCAACACTACAATTGCTACAGCACCGAAACTCTCAACAGTATCTCCTTCCTACAGGGAGCAAGATAAATACCTATTCCCAAATCTGAAATTAGTCCTACTAATGGTTATACATTTGTGCTCTCCAAACACAATTTTTCTATACATTTTTGCAAACACAAATTCACCTTATCATATTATACAGTACTCTTCATATGATCAAAGGGGGAAGGGATGATAGGGAATTATGTAACAAATGGCCTGAGAGAAGTAGGCCTCAGAGACAGAATTAGAATTCAGCAGTTCCCAGTTCTTTGACCTGTATTTTGATCAAACACACACTTCAAACCACCTTTGTTTTCAGATCATACTTTGATCAGTTTACAGTTTCCCCTGAGCTTGTAACTTCATCTGGCAATGAAATGCAAGCACACCACTGATGCGATTTTCAGAGGTGGTAATCTCTGAACTTTAGAGTTGTCAAATGGGAAGATTAAATTTGAAGGACATTATGGTATTGGGTGGCTTGTTGTATTATGGCTCCAAGATACTCTGAAATGGAAGGTGTTAATTCTGCTTAGAAGGGTCCAGTATTTTGGAATATTCGTTTGCAACATTTCTCTTTCAAAACAAAGAGCATCCCTAAAAGCAATAGACCTGGCTGGATGTTTTTAAGAGCAAACTAAAGACCTGGCTCTTTAGGAAGGTTTTCCCTCCTGACATCACCTAATGACTTTCCCATTTTGAATTATATTGTTACTGCTGTTAATTATATTGGTTTTGCTTTTATGTCTTATTGTTAGCTGCCCAGAGTAGACTTTAGTCTAGATGGGCAGGGCATGTAAAATAAATAAACAAACAAACAAGGCCCCTCAAGTCTCCCTGTCTTCTCTCATCATAGCTGCAAACTGTACAATAGCTGTGGGGGTTTGATTAAAAACTCACTTCTAGTGTTATACATCTCTGTTGTACAGTGGTGCCTCGCAAGACGAATTTAATTCGTTCCGTGGTTAATGTTCTCTTGCAAAAAATTCGTCTTGCGAAATGCATTTTCCCATAGGAATGCACTGAAATCTAATTAATGCGTTCCTATGGGCAAAAAAAGTCAGAACATAGTCAAATTTGGTTTACAGATGGTTTATTAAGTACTCTTTAAAGCCGTATATATTGTGCAGATGATTTTTTAAAATTCAATCAAAAACTGTAACTTTTTAAACATCATAGAAAAACATTTAAAAATCAGCAAACAGGAGACAGGAACAAAAAACTGAAAACATTCATCTTGCGAAGCACGGCCATAGGAACATTTGTCTTGTGAGTCATCAACCCCATTGCCAAAGCCATTTGTCTTGCGAGTTTTTGGTCCTGCGAGGCATTTGTCTTGCGAGGCACCACTGCAATCCAAAATATTTGGAAAAAAACTCATCTTGAATCAAGGCTCACTAGATTTATAAAAGACTTGCTCCTGATAGAAATGAAAACGACTAGAACTAGCTACCACAATGCCACTGAACAGCACATTTTGTACTGGCCTGAAAGAAGTGTATAGATCTGGGCTCTTAGATCACATCCTGCAAGACGTAACCACCTCTGCAACCAGACAAAACACAAGCAAAGCACAAAATGCATCCCAAAGTCTTTTGTGACATCAGGAGTTTGAGGATGGACAGGAAAAAGTCTCAAAGCAAGCCTAGCAGAATAAATCAGCAAAACAAATAAACCAAATCAAAAGATTTGGCATAGATACCTAAGAGAAAGAGGAAAATATTTACACAGTACGAATATAGTACTGTAAAAAATACTGAAGATTCCTTCTTTTAAAATATGCTTTTATCTTGGAATAGGTATAGAAAAATATTTTCCCCATCAATTTCTCTACTGTATCTGGTAGCTGAATTGGAGAAATTCCCAGCAAATTTGAAAAGAAGGATTGAGAATTTCTTAAGAAAAAACCAAGTTATTAGGATTAAAAAAATTGGTTAGATAAAATGGAAAATGGAGAGCAAATAAAAGAAGAGGTAGGAATAGTTAGAATATCATGTTTTAATTTTATACAACTAGAGCAGTGGAGAAAGGATTGAATAAAAAGTAATAGGGTCTCCATAGAAGGGGGAAGAAATGGCTGTACAGTAACTCCCAAACTGTCCAGGTGATAGGGAGCACCAAGAGCAGTCAGAAGGAAAAGGGTGGCCTCTGAGGAAATTTGTGAGGATTTTCAACACAAAACGAAGTGAAAGGTTATGAGAAGGCTTCTCAGCTAGGTCATGTGAAAGGCAGGGAACACTGACAAAGTGAAGTTGTCTGGAATCTTGATTCAACAGATAAAACCACCAGGTAGAAGAAAGTCAATTGCACATTAGAGAATACAGGACACAACACATTTTTTCAAATTTCCTCATACGTGTGTTTGTGTTTTGTGTGTGTGTGTGTGTGTCTGTGTGTTTGTGTTTGTGTGTGTGAGAGAGAAAATTAAAAAGTGGGTCAAAGGAAAAAAGATTTCTGGAGCATACGATGTGCACTCCCTTTAAAAGACTCTCCCTCTATCTTTGGTGCAAGAGAGGATTCATCACTTGGGCCAATGTCCTAATGAGCTTCCACTGAGTGCAAAGTCTCACTGGGATTGTATCATGTTGCCTGTGCAAGCATGGCTGTTGTACAAGTAATGATCTTGAAGAAAAGCTGCCTTTGTGCATGTGGCATGATCCTGCTATATTAACCTGCTGCAACTGTCTGCTCATGGAAGCCCAACAAAGTAATGACTCGGAACCTTCTAGCCAGGCTACACTTTGTGCTCCAATCTTTGCACAAAGCACTGGGATGATTTTCAACAGCAAGACTCACTGAAAGGAATGGGAGCTGTGCACCAGCATCTAGTATTACAGACAGGAGGATCATGTTGTCAGAAACCACCATCCGTCTCCTTGAATGAGAAACAGGTTAATACTAACTACAGTTTTAGATGTTCCAATGGATGTATGTCTTTCATGAACACATCTACCAGTAATATGGAATGAACACAAAGCCAAGTAATTAAGAAACAAAAGAGCAAATCTGCAGGCTGTCTTCTGGTACAACATTTAGATTGAGTCTATTTAAGATTAAAAAACTATGTAGCACTGTCAACACAACCAGATCCTCTAGTGCAGTGGTCACCAACCTTGGGCCTCCAGATGTTCTTGGACTTCAACTCCCAGAAATTCTGGCCAGCAGAGGTAGTGGTGAAGGCTTCTGGGAGTTGTAGTCCAAGAGCATCTGGAGGCCCAAGGTTGGTGACCACTGCTCTAGTGCACTGGTTCACAACTTTGGGTAACCCAGGTGCTCTTGGCATGCAACTCCCAGAAGCCTTCACCATTAGCTGTACTGGCAGGCTTTCTGGGAACTGCAGCCCTGGGTTAACCAAGGTTGGGAACCACTGCTCTAATTGGCTTCCAACAATGGCAGTACTATCAAACTAAAAACAAAGGAAGAAGCCCTTCCAAGAAGGAAATACTTATTTGAATGGCAGCTTGGAATTACTTTTGCTGTTCTCCCAAAAGACTTGCTGCACCACCTACTCCTACATCAACTGTATTAATCCATATTGGTCCAAATCAATTGGTTCAGGTGTTATTAGGTGAATTTATACAGAGACTGTGAGCATCTGGTTGCACGCAAGATCAGACAGAAATACTGCCGCCGCCACCAGAAATTGCTGGCCGCTACAAATTTCAGCTACCAATTCTGCCACACTAGACACAAATCTGGGCCTCAACAAGACTTAAAGAAATTCATTCTGGCTACTGTTTTCAGGAACTTTCTGCAATTTTTAATTTATTTATTTGTTTGTTTGTTTTGGCAATTATTCTTTTGGGCCGTCAAACAACCCAAAATTATAGCTGAAACCCAGCCAGTCATATTTATATATTTATGTTGTAGGGGGTTTCTGTATTTCCTTTCCATTTAATAAAAATGATGATGAACAGTCAGAATTCAGACATGTGATTTACTATTTGACATGGGCACCTCTAGGCAACTGCAAAATCATCCAGTGATGGAGGGGAATTCCAGACTTCAGCTATGAGCAAGCCACAAGTGACTTTCCAATGATTTGCTCAATTCCAGTTGTTTCCATGTCAGAACAGCATTATACTGAATTTGTAATTTTGGTACAGTTGAACAAGTGCCACTGTAAGCCTTACAATAGCTTATAGATTAACAAAGCTACCACAATTAGTTTATGTAAGATGCCACTTTTTTGTTTTTGCTGCAATATGTCAACTTTATCGGATTCAGGAGCCAATTTTATGCCCTCAAGAGTCTCAGAGAGGACACAAGGAAGGAAGGAAGGAAGGAAGGAAGGAAGGAAGGAAGGAAGGAAGGAAGGAAGGAAGGAAGGAAGGAAGGAAGGAAGGAAGGAAGGAAGGAAGGACATATGTAGCTGAACTTCTACTTCTAATTTTGAAAAAATGAGTGGGGAAAGTTATTTAATTGTTCAGGTTTTTGTTTTTTGCAGGACAACCTGATTAAAAGGTAAATTGCTACTCCTGGAGGCTTTTGTCTTTTAATGAAGAAAACTTTTATTGCTTATTTATTTTTCATTGTTTGGACAGACAACCACAAAAACAGGCTTAGGGGTGCCTCCCAAGGTTGCACTTTGCCCAGCCACAATAAACCAAAACAGCTACCCGTCTTGAAAACTGAACAAACAGTCTGTAACATGCTATGGAACGGGTATGTAGAACTTTCCAACCAAGACCTGTTTTTGTGTGGTCCAATCAACCCGGGATCGGGGGAGGGGGGGAACAACCAATTTATATTTCTTGTTTCCTAAGCTGCTTCTTCAAAGGATGAGGTTTAGCGGACATTCATATTTCTTTAATCAGTGAGATGTGTGCAGTCCTGCTCAGCCATTAACTTGACTGCAGGATTTTGAGCATTGTCATATACGAAGGAACCATGCCATGCTCTGCTTCTGCTGTGTAGTTTGCTCATTTCGGTGTAGGCATGGAGGCTTCCCTTTGGATGTGATGGGGAAGCGTGAAACAGGGCCCCAAGAATGGTGCTTGTTTCCTGCTGCCAATTCCTAGTCCTCAAACTAGCTCACAGTTTACATGACAGATTTTAATAGCCAAGATGGACAGGTGAGATTTACACTTCCAAGGAACAATCGATGCTCTATTCACAGAATTGTTCAGGGCTGAAAATGTGAATCATACTCCGGCTAGTCAGTTTGATGTCATAGGTACCCGACATGCCCTAACTTCTCCCATCAGAATGAGGAAGAGCCGATCTCATGGACAATAGCATAGGGTGAGGGGAAACTGTAGTTTGAACATCTAGAGGGCCAAATATTCTTGATCCCTATTCTAGGTGGGGAAAAACCTAGGTGACATGTTGTAATTATAGCAGTGATTAGATTTCCAAACCAAGTGCTAACCCAACATTCACCCCAGATTAAGTATGGAGCACAGATATTCCATTCAGTTCAATGGCTTTACTTTTGCTGCAGTTACCACTGGATTTAGCTTCAAGTAGTTCTGAAGTTCAGCAGATATGAATTACTTTTGTGAGCACTGGCCACTCCCTAAACGTCTTACAACTGAAAGAGATGCTTCAGTGTATCACTTTCACTTGCATTTCAACCATCCTGAAAAGACAATGGAAAATGTAATCTGCCACAGGATCTCCTCCCATAATGCAGTCCTCTATATGCTGCTGGACTGCAGTTCCAGTCATCCCTCCCTATTGGTCATGTCAACTAAGGCTTATAGGTGTAGCAATCCACAACACCTAGCCTCTATACCAGTGGTTCCCAATCTTGTGTAACCCAGGTGTTCTTGGATTGCAGTTCCCAGAAACTCGAGCCAGCATAGCTAGTGGTGAAGGCTTCTGGGAATTGCAGTCCAAGAAAAACTGGGTTACCCAAGAATGAGAACCACTGTTCTAGGTGAACACCATCCTGCTCAGGTGCGACAGTGTTTCTGCTTCAAGAGACTATCATCCAATATCAACTCATGGATTTAGGAGGTTTTTGGGCATGGCACCCCTTTTGCTTCTCCTTATCCCTTTATTCTCCGTGACTGTGCTTGATTTTCTTGGCTAACAGTAAACAAAGGCCAGGCAAATGGGGAATTTATTTAATTCTATTTTGTCTCTCCTTTCTCCTCCTAAAGAACCAAGGCAGCCCCTTTTTTGAAATGGTGACACTATTAGAACATCTGTCAAACTTTGGACCTTTGTAAACGCTCTGCCTTACCAACCTCTGGAGGCCACTCTGCAATCTCCCCAGAGATAATACTTAGAAATAAAGCCAATTCACACTTAGATCTCTGAATCAGCTGATCGAGTCATTGACTGGGAGGTATAATTGAATCAGCCCTTGGTGTTAGGAATCCATTTTTACTTTGGAAAGAGAACAATGGTAGCAGACTGCAACGAGCCCTATGCAATGGACAGAATAAAAATGAGAGGTATTCAAGAGAATGCTGCCATACATGTATTGATCTTTAAGGTGCTATAAGACCCATTGTACTCATTCAAAAGGGTCATATTTAAAACATACACATTCCCAGTTTCTCATATGGTGGATAGGTCAGTTGACTACAGACGAGAAGCAAACTGTTAGTTCAGAACAGGCAAAGGAAAGTTATCAGTGCTCATGTAAGGAAAAGTGCAGGAATATCGGTGACAAACTGCTGCTCATTAACAAGGGGTTGGTTTTGTTCCTGAGTACATACAGTACCTGGTTGGGACATTGGGTGTGTGCCCAGGAACACAACCCACATACTGTTAATGCACAACAATTTGCAACTAAGATTTACACAGCTTCTCTCGGATAAACCCAAACCAGCAATAAGATTCTAGCGAATTAACGGGACAGTTCTGTACGATCTTTCATTGGAGACCTGGTTGTGGGGAAAGGGAAGACAACAGAAAAATAAAACAGTTAAATTAAAGTTTCAAGATGGAGACGGAAAGGTTAAAAAGAAAAGAAAAAAACCAAGAGACTGTTATTCCCCAACCTAATGCTATCTAAATGTGTTGGGCTAGAACTCCTATAATTTCCAGCCAGCCATTGACATCATGTTCAAGAAGGAGAAATTAGGCGAACTCATGAATAACAGATATACCAGCAGCTATTTAACCATATGATAGCTAAGAGAAACATCCATGTTCAGAGGCAGTATACCAGTGAACACCAGATGCTCCAGCTAGGGATAGGCAGCAGGAGAGGGCTGTTGTCATCAAACCAAGCTTGTCAGGAGCTGCGAAGTAGTCAATGTGAAAAACGCAATGCTAAACTAGCTGGATTAAGCCAAAGGCACATCAACACATCACACATTCACATTCACTGCATGGATGGGCACATACATTTCAGAGAAGGCACATTTATTAGGATCCAGGTTTACCTGAAACAAGGACTGTCACAAGATGCCTCCACCCAATTTTGGCCAGTTTCCTCCTTCCTGTATACCCCTCCCCATCACTGGATCCCCTTCTAGAGTGTCTGTAACCTTTGGTGTTTGTTTTATGAGCTGTGACTCTGCACCCAAATCACTGTTAACATTCTTAGCATTCAGCTAAGCATGTTGCAAATCCTCAGACTGCTTTATGGACACCAGCGGCTTCTAGAGCAGAGGCTTTTATCATGCAACTGCCCAGCCTCATTCACAAAAAATTCATGGGGAAGCCAGACAATTGTCCACTTGTAACTCTCTCTGATACTTCTTTCCTCTTTTTAAAAAAAGGGATGGGGAGGAAAAAATACTTCATAAAGGAAAAGAAAGAAGCGCTACCCAGTGCCATTTTACAGATAGTGCCAGGAGCTGTCTGTTGGGAAGCACCCATACTTCCTGTAAACATTTGAAGCAACTTCCCAAGGTAAAATGAGAAGTGCCTTGCCCAAGGTCATATGGTGAGCTTGTGGCAGAGGTGAGATTGAGCCGGGAGCCTCATCGTCTCTGCAGTAGGCATGCCATTTCAACTCTTTGCAGAGAAATCAAGCTTGCATTTGAGAAAGCAGGAAACACACTTCTGTGCCACAAACTGGACGCCCCAACACCACACATGATAGAAAAAAGATCAGACTCCTTCTTTCCTCTTCACCTCCCACCCCCGCGATCCGGTTCTCTAGGCAACAGTGTCTTAAGCCTTGACGATGGTGACACGATCCACCAGCACAGGGAGCGCTGGGAGAGTGAACTGTACCGGTTTGCTCTTTTCTTCGATAGGCCACTGAAGACTTCATTACGCTCCCAACCTCGGATTCTTGCAATTTTTCAGAATGGCGCGCGCGCACGCACAGAACACCGGCTTTTTGCCCTCCCTCCCTCCCTCCTTGCTCACGTCTTGCCGGGAGGGACTGCCCAACCTCCGCGGCTGGAAGAATGACACAGAAAAAAAAATCTCTCTCCGTGACAAAGAAGTGGATTATATATTACGTGACCTCCGCGGGCTTCAAAACACAAAGCACCAGAAGTTCCAAGGCAAAGACAGCCCCATTTTCTCCTTAATTAAAGAGCTTCCCCATTTTCCAGGAGATTAAATCCTACTCCCAGTATTTAAGGCGTGACCAGGTTAAGAGAGAGAGAGAGACAGGGAGAGGAAGAGGGCACGGGGGAGTAGGCGTGATCCTAGATGATACGACAGCGTAAAGACACACACACGCACACACACCGTAAAGTTCTCTTGCAAATGAACATTTCCCCCGCCAGTTAAAGAAACAAAAACAAAAGACGACAGATTGGAAAAACCATCGGGGCGAGTGCGATTAATATTTCATATTTTGGCCCAGATACAGCAGATTGCCCTGCTTCGCCTCCAGTCCCCTCCCTTCTGCCCTGGTTTCTTTTCCCCAGCGATTTGATCCTACATGTAACCCCCCAGGAGGGAGCGGGCCGGGGATGGAAGGGGCCGGTGGGCGGGAGTCTTGAATTATGCAGAGAGTCCCGCATCAGGACCTATGAACCAGGCGCCGGATCATAACAAAAGAAAGTGAATCAGAACCGAGTCGCGCGCATCGGTGCTCGCAGACCTTTTTCTCGCCTTCCTAGCGGACGGCTCCAACCTTTCACACGCAGACACACGTACCGAGCACGAGCAACAACATCCCTACTAAACACGGCAACCGCAATAAACACATCTTGTTTGGGGCAATACCTTTCTTTGCCTCCTTTTGGTGAGGGAGGAGGGGGGATAAAAAGCCCCCGGAGATGCACCTAATCTGTGCTATTCACAGGGGATCGCTGTCATTTAAAAGAAAGAAGTGGGGGTGGGGAGAAGCAGCAATAACACTTGGCACCTCTGCCGCTTGGAGTTTCAAACCCGATTACCCTCTTCTCCTCCTTCAAGGAACAGGATGTTAACAAAGCTCGCTTAGTCAATTGCAAGCAAGGGTTAGTCAATTTCACGTTGAGGCGGGCGCAGGCAGGCAGACACCCGACCCGATACATTAACAAATCTACAGTCCAGCATCTCTCTCCCACCGACCCCCACCCCAATGCATATACAGCACCCATCCGGCAGCGATTGATTGCCTACCTTTATTATTTCCTCCCGTCTCCAAGTCTCCCGGAAAGAAGAGACGCGATCCTCGCACGGAGACGTCTCCCTTCCTTTTGCTCCTCTCCCCGTCCCCGGAACAGCCGGCGAGTCGCCAAAGCAGCGCCGAAATCAGCGGCCGGCTCAGCTGCAAGAACCCCCGGTCCTGAATCCGGGAGGCAAAGACGGACGCCGGAGCCCAGGAGGCGAGACGCTGGCCAGCTGATTCATTCAGAAGCCCGGCTTGCCCCTGGCGTGGAAAGCGGGGGAAGGACCGGAGAAGGGCCGGAGCGAGCGGGCGAGAGAGCGCGCCGAGCCAGGGCGCCCGCTTTGTGTGTGTGGAGCGGAGCAGGATGCGCGGAGGTGCCTCTCGCTCCCCCCGCCCCTCCGACGGGGTGAGGGAGGGTGTCCTTAACCCCGGCGCCGCTTGATTACACCCTCCCGAGCCCTTTTCCCAGCACGAAGGCGAGAGCGAGATCAGCGATGAGCCGGAGAGACGACGGATGGTCACTTGGAGCGATTTCGAGAAGTGAGCTCAGCTGCCCAGACGCCGCCTCCTCTCGCTCCTCAAGAGTCAGTCAGCCCTGGGATGCAAGCAGCCGGGCGCGAGAAGCCCTCCGACGGCAGAGCCCCCGGAACTCTCCTCCCCTGGAGGGCCGCTCGCCGGGGCATCCAGCGCTTCGCCTTCCCCTTCTAGGGCCGCGCTCCTCGCCGCCGATGCCTCCTATTATTTCATTTACAACTGTTTTCCCTTCTCCTCTCCCCTCCCCCTTCCAAAAAAGGAATATGGCAGGAGGACCGGAAGAAAGGAGGGGAAGAAATCCCACTTCCTCCACCACCTCCACCCCTGATTTAATTTTTCTTTTTTTTTTCCGCCCTCCTTTTTTGGACGCGGGGGTCAGCGCGCGAAGACCAGGGACAATGAAGGCGCCACGCGCGCCCGGCGTGGACTCGGAGCGAGGGCGTGACGTCCTTGTGAGCACAGCCGTGACGTCCGCCAGCGGCGAAGTGACGTCTCGAGTGCGCTCTGCTCGGCTCCCAGCTGGCTGAGGGAGGAGGCGTCTGGAGGGAAACGATGGCCTTGTTCCGATCCTATCCAGGACGTCTTGCTCGGGGTAGCGCGGCGCTTAAAGAGTAACGCACGCGATCCTTTTCGCCTTAAAGACGGTGCGCGGCTTTCTTGCCTAATCCCACCTTCCCTTCGATTCTCAGCGCGCAAAGTTTCCGCGCGATTTGCACCCGTATAAACGAAGTGCCCGTAGCCGGCTGCAGCTTTTTCAAGCCGACTCCACCTCGCCTGCGTTTAGTTGGATGTAAATTTCCGTAATAACAGGGTTTTTACTCTTTGCCCAGGTCAAACTCCCAAGGAGTTGCAGACCAGGATCGTATGCACCTTGGTTCAGAAATATTTAAATCCCGCCGAGTCGAATGGAGTTTGCCTTTGGAGAGCAGGTGTGGTATTGGTTAGTGAATAGGGTGCTAGGCTAAGATTTAAGAATCTTGGATTCCAATCCTAGCTTGGCTATGGGAACTCACTGATGTGTACAGTAGGACCCCCTTATCTCTGGGATCAGTATCCGCTGATTCACTTATCCACAGTTTGAAAATACAGTATTAAAAGAAAACTCCCCAAAATGTTTCTAATATGGAGTTACCAGAACTAGCCACTAGAGAGAGCAAGAGACCATAGTGGCTAGAGAAATATATTTCTACGATGTCGTTACTAGAATTGGACACTAGACAGAGCCAGAGACCATGGTTCTAATATTTTCAGCTGTATGTTTTATATTGTTTTGTAAGCCACCCAGAGTAGTGGCATGCTCACTAAATTGGTGGAGTATAAATTTAAACAGACAAACAAAAAATGCTCTATATGATGCTTGTTATTATAGTAGTGTTTGCATAATCTGCTTTTTTCAGCATCTGCAGGGGAGGGGCTTGGAACTGATTGCCTGCAGATATGGGGGCCGGGTGTGTGTGTGTCCTACTATATGTGTGTGCCAGCCACAAACCAGTCTTTGGCCACCTCACATACCTTGAAAACCCTGCTATAGTCACCATCTGTGGCAAGCAACTTGACTGCAGATAGCAGTGATGATGTACGATAATAATGTGTTTATTTATAAGCAGTGCTCTTTCTTAACAGATCAGTGATCTTCTGTGTGACTTCAAAATGAACAAGAGGAATTGCTTATTTCTAAGCAGCTTTATTTTTTAACAAAACCTTGCATTTGGAAAGTTGACACCTTAGGGAGAGGATGTAAGCTTTCCATGGACATGTACAGATTTGCAGTCTGGAAACTTGTAAGCAAGCAAAGCTGTGTTTGAATTTTACAGAAGTTTCCTGTGTGGGAATGTTACACCAAGTATCGAGAAACAGCAGAGTTAACCAAAAAAGATGGCCCCTTGAGGCAAATGAAACTTGCCCTCATTGGCTCCAAGAGGCATGACTCAGCTCTCCGGATTGTACTTGTTGCAGCAGGAGCAACAGCTATAGCACCCCCAGGACTTGAACACGATCTGTTTGCTCCAGGGGCTAAGAGGCAGTGGGCAGCTTTTGGTGACTCTTCCAAGAATGTTGCCTGTGATTTTTCCAGTATAGCTTTTGGTGCAATAGTGGGGGATGGGGAGACATCCCAGCATGTGCTAAGTTGGTATTTCAGTACCTTTGCTGTTTATTTATTTATTTATTTATTTTATATCCCACCTATCTGGTCGGTTAAGACCACTCTAGGCGGCTAACAGCATAAAATAGAACAGTAAATAAATATAAAACAATTTTACAAAGAAATAGACATAATAGAATAGACAAATAGAAGGGAGAAAGAGGGTATCAGGGATTGACTGGAGGGAAGGCCTGCCGAGACATCCATGTTTTAAGTTGATTTTTAAAGATACCCAGCGAGGGAGCCACAAGGATCTCAGGAGGTAGGTTGTTCCAGAAGCAAGGAGCAGCTGGAGAGACACTCCATGATCAATATACGAGCTTGGTTTTCTTTCTTTCCTTCCTCCTTTCCTTCCTTCCTTTCCTTCCTTTTTACCTTACCTTACCTTTTCTTTCTTATCCTTTTCTATCTTTTCATTTCTTCTCTCTTTTCTTTCTTAACCTTGCTGTGTTCTCCCCATGCCCTAATTTTTGTGCTATCACACCTGACAAAGAATTCAGGCCACCCTTGCATCACTTTTGCAACATTCCAGTGGTTCTAATAAACAGGATTACTCAATTATGGAAGAAGAAACATGAGTAACAGGGACTGACCCAAGTAAGTTTGTGGCCTGAGGCAAAGGACAAGATCCCATACACATTCCTGTTCAACGTACAGAAGTTGTCTGGGAATTTAATTCTACTTCAGTACTAGAAACAGTACTCTAGACCCCACCCTGTACCTGAGGAGAGTGGGCTAGGTGATGTGGCATAGCAAATAACTTTTGCTACACATAGGTCAGTAATGGCAAGGCCCTTTCCCTACTCCTCCTTTGCTTCCTTTGGTGGCTGCCTCACTCTGCCTGGCAACAAAATGTCTTGGGTTGGCTTGAGTGGGCCATTCCTACCAAGCTCCACTCCCTTGTTAAAAGCACAGAGATTCTTACAAGGTTAGGAGATGGGAAATTGTTTTCTACTTGGTATCCTCTTGCCTGTGTTGTTGTGCAGGAAACATCAGGCTCCTCAGATTCAAGGGAAGGAACTCAAGAGGATTCAGCTTTGCTTTTATAGGCTGTGGTTTGGTTGGATCAGCATCAAGGACCGATCCAAGTCTTCAGATGGTAGCTCAGTCAGATCAACGTCCTCCAAGCTCATCCTGTTTTTAGGTCCCACTGGTAGTCTTTGAGAAGTTGTCTACCAGTAAAGCCACTTACAGCTAGTATGAAAGACCAAACAAAGCAAATCCAAAGGCAGAATTCAAAAGCAGGGTCAAGGTTGAAAGAAGAAGGTAAGCCAAGAGGAGGGATTCCTCCTCTTGTTCAATCCAGTTCAAACAGCAGGAGGGCAGGAATATTCCAAGAGTGAATTTAAACACAGTCCAAGATCAAGCAGCAGCTGATCAGTCAGAACTCAGGTTGCAAGATTCACGGACTCCAGGAATGATGGGCACCTTTGAAAGCCCAAGAAATATATTTTTCTTAGCAACTGGATTGAGTCTATACAGCTTTTGTGGTCAGGTGCAAACCCTCTGCCTTATGTTACTTTGGGAGGAGGCCCCTTCATTTGAGGAGACCGCTTTCTCCCAAGGAACCTCCTATACTTGAAAAGACCTTTGCATTGGAACCAAACAATTTTCCTGGTAGCCTCTAGCAATCCCACATCCTTGCTAGATACCTAAGACTCAAGCCACAGCAATATTCTGACATATTGATCAATACCTTCGTTTCTCACATGGAACACTGAGATTATTAGAATAAAAAGTAAAGATAAAAATGAAAGAGGATGAATGTTGGGTCTGGGAAAACATTGTTTGACAACAAGGATATGACAAATCCCTTTGTTTGAAGAATTGGGTGAAAAACTCCAGCCAAATGTTACTAGGGGCGAAGCTTGAAACCACACACACACCCAAAGGCCATTTGTTGTGAGTGTTTGAACTTCCCACTGAGAAACAGACCTGGCACAACCACCTGTCTTGAATTTTTTCGGACTCTGTTACAATTTTTCTGCACTATCCACAAAATATCAGTGCGAGGCTTGAGGAAGTAGACTTGGCCCATGAAAGCTTGATTACCTAATAAAGGTATAGCCTGTCCTTGCATTTGTGCAATTTTTTTCTGAACTATGATAAAACCATTATATTAGTTGCAATAATACATTTGCGGTGATATAGCAGCTGTGCCATGGTACCTCTCAGGACTTCATCAGCTTCCAAAGGAGGTGGCACTCCCACTGAGATTTTGGGGGTAGGTTTTGTTCCACATCCCATCATTATGTGAGATTAGATCAGGAGCTGCACAGGAGAGGCCATTTTCAATAAGAGTACATATTCCTTTGAACTTTCTTCCATGAGAAAACACACTGTTTTGGTACTTGCCCCATTCAGAATGAATGGTTAAGTCTATGGCTGAAATCCAGAAGTATGTTGCAACTAGCATAGGGCCATTGACTTAATGGGGATCTGGTGCATCAACTCCTCTGTAGGTTCCATTGAGGAGGTCTCCTCTAGTTGTGACTTTCTGCCCATGTCTATTCCTTACCACATTAAAATCCTGAATTCTTCTTTCTTAATAGTCTCCATTTTTATTGTGGGGTATCTGTTTTGTTGTTGCTATTTCTTCTTCCTTGTAATCTAAAAACGATGCTTTCATTATATCTTTTATGTTATCTCTGTACGCTTCTGAGCATCTATCAGCTGGAAATCAAACATTCAAACGTTAGCATGGCAAAATAAACTTGAATTGCAAAAATACTTCCATTGTGTCCTCCCCATAACAGACCTGTGAAGTAGGTCTATCTGATCTTCCCTGTGCAACAGGTACAGTTGGAAAAGTCAAGGGTACCTGGTGAGTTTATGGATCTGCTGAAGTTTGAACCAGGGAGCTCAGAGTTCACACTTGGTAGTCCACCATGCTTTGGCATATCTATTAATAACTGCATCAAAGTAAGGCTTCTGTAGTTTTGTCTCAAAATAGCAGGTTTTTAGGATGCTCCCCGAGAAAAGTTTCTATTTGCTTCTTTGTTTTAGTTTCAGGCACTGAGCCAGCCACAAGCCATGCAGGAAATGAGCCAATACTTGTAGCGATCCTTGGTACATCAAAGCAGTAAGTTGGGTAGCATTAAGTGCAGCTCTGCATAAAACTTGCAGTAATTAGTAACTGACTGACTTTTCTGTTGAAAAGTTCTGTTTATACACAGCAGGGAGATGCATTCTACTGAAATAGTGGGGATCGTAAAGAAGACAAGTTATTCATACTGTAAAAGTTTATTTGTATCTGTATAGGGAGAGATGCCTATTTTGTAACAAGATATGCCCATATGGTTTGCATTAGCCCCCCATCTTAGAAGAGATACTCTTTGCTGTCTGAGAAAAAGGGAGAATGTTTTTTCTCACGTGTCTATAATCCAGTTTTGGTTGGTATATGTATTAAAAAGGAAATATATTGATTGAGTTCAAAAGTTTACTGCTCTAATAATCATTTTCTACCCATTTAAAAACCGATTTAACCAATCAGCCAATTGAGTGTTGCAGCTTTGTTAGAGAAATACTTTCTCATTCATGCACAATTTTCACACTCATTTTTCCAGCAGTGTCCTTGTTTCACCCTCCCTCTTTCACTCAAGCCTACAAAGCATTATGGACAAAATGATTCAGTGAGGGAGGAGCCATCTCCGGCATGCCCTTTTCCTTTCTGTTCTAGTTTTCCCAGATGACCAGGTTGGCAAGAGGACAAGAAAGCAAGAAAGGCAGGGTATTTAAATTGGTCTGTGGCCAGCCAAAAGCTGTTGGAAAGAACCACTCTCTGGGCACATGTCATGGAAGGGCATGTGTTGAAAGGCAAAAAAGAGTGGATTGCAAATGATGGATAGCATTTGGGAGCAAATCGAAGCAAAGATTTGACTTCTTTGGCCCAGGTTTAGCCAGATATAGAACATTATCTTTGCCTTTCTCTCAATGAGAATGTACGTCAGGGATATGCAGTTCATCACACCCAGTTGAATGAACAAGATCTACCGCTAAGGGAACACTGACATAATTACTGAAATAGTGGTGATGACCTACTGAAAATAACTTTGTATATATGCCCTTTTCTGCCCTCTGCTTGCAACCTGTAGTGTAATCTTTGGTAGTTGAATGTCTGAAAGTTCCTGTGAGTCAATGAACAGGATGATGTATATGAATTTAGGAGGTTCAGATGTCACCTGAGCACCATATACATTCAATGAAATGAAGACACCATTGCTTCTCATCAGAAAACTTCACTCTGTTATAGTGGCTGTGGATCTTGGTGACTTGTCAGCAACGTACCATCCTCAATTCTTTGGGGGAAAGCTGTGACAGTTAAGTGGGGTAAGACCTCAGAGGCTATTGTGTAGATGCATCTATAATGTTGATGTGAACAAGCTATATTCTTGCACTCTTTATGGCAACTGTAATATCTTCGTATTGGAGAAGAGACAGCACCTTCCTGATTGGATGGGATTACAGGTGTGACTCCCCGTATTGTGGCTTGTTTTGCCTTTGGTAAAGTCACCTGCATGATGTGTTCCCTGAATGGCTGGGAATGCTCAAGAAAGGAGAATAGTGTACAGTACTGTAGATGTATCAAGCTAAAATCTTACAAGCTAAAATCTTACACACTCTCTGACAACTGCAATACAGTATCTCCGTATTGGAGAAGAGGCAGCACCTTCCTGATTGGTTGGGATTACAGGTGTGACTCCCCATATTGTGGCTTGTTTTGCCTTTGGTAAAGTCACCTGCATGATGTGTTGCCTGAATGGCTGGGAATGCTCAAGGAAGGAGAATATAATAGGGGGGAAAATGACACCAGTGCAACAGCAGTCCAGGGAAACAATAGCTGCAAACACTGCCATTGTGTGTGTGTCTGGGGGGGACATTTTGTTCCTCACAAAAGCATAGCGTTCACAGATGAACATTTAGTGCTATTCTAATTTAAAATACAAAGTTGTTTTGTATTATTTTTCTGAATGCATCCTCTCTGCATACAGCTCACACATGACCACAATGGGTTTTTTCCTCTGGTTTCTCTGTTCTTTGACATCCAGGTGGGACTTTAAAGAAGTAAATGTTCTCTTGTGGGAGTTCGGTAATCCTGGTTCAGACGCAAGAAGTACAGAAGGTGCGGGTTGCTCGTGCAACAAGGGAACATTTATTGTATCGGTCACAAACAAACTGGTGTCTTTAACTAAATCTGTGTCTCTTTCTCCATCTGCCAACAGGGCAATCAGGGGCTTCCACTCTTCAGTAACAAAAGGATTATTATAACTGGTATTCCAAGGTCCTGGTAGGTCCATAAGGAGCCATTAAGGTAGTGGTCGTTGGGTCCGGTATAGAGTGAATGGTCCCTCTTCATAGAACATCATCATCCTACTGGGGACTCCCTGGCCTATCCAATACTGACCATCCCTTCTCTTCTCCTCTGTCTTCGTCTGCAGAACTCTCCATGCGTTCCTCCTCCGTTTTTCCTCCTCTGCATTCTCCCTCTCCTCTCTTAACTTTCTCCTCCACTCTTTAGCCTCTACTTCTCCCCAGTAGGAAGGACTAACAGGAACGGCAGATCTTACTCGGTAATCGGCCTCTACCCTGGGAACCTTGATTCTCATCTATCGTTCCAAGGTTCCTTCATCCAGATCCATTCCCATCCAGGGGGTAAGGGCTCGTCCCTCTTTATAATCTCCCCTGGCCTGGCCTCTCTGATTCTCCCATCCTCCTTCCCTTTTCCCGCCCTTTCTTCTTCTTTCTCCTTTATCCCCATCTCCCTCATACATGACAGTAAAGGTTCTTGTTCTTTCTCTTCTGCCTGTATACCTTGATCCCCTTTTTGGTCTATTTTGGAATTGTCTCTTCCTTCTGTTTTATCTCTTGGGTCGAGGATGGACGGTGCTCCAGCGTGAGGGGCTCCTGCCTCGCCGCCTTTCTCACACCTCTGCTTGCCGATACAAATTGAAGATATTTGTGTAAGCTGCTTACAGCTTTGGGGGAATATCATGGGATATAAATCAAAGATATTAATGAATGAAACAACCACCTATCTCATTCTCCCACACTGCAGTCCAAATAAGTAAGTTTCCCAAGCTCTGGTTCAATTTCTACATTCTTGCTTTATTAGGAATAAGACAACCTGCTAAGAAACAGCCATAAATCACCTGCTTCCAGTAGCTGGAGGGAAAAAAATTGGAATGGCGGCACTTGCCTCCTTCCAAACTTGGCCACAGGTTTCTGCTTCATTTTCTTCTATGCACAAATCCCTTTCTGGGTGCGCCTGAGGCTGATAAAAAGTGAGTGCAATGAGAAGGAAGCGAGTAAGATCCGAGTAAGATTAATATGGATTTTAATGAACTGTGCCCACCACGATTTTTATTTTTTTGGTCATGAGCTACTTATTACTGGGCCTCAGGGGAATTTTGTGCCACCACAATAGCAGTTGCATAAAGACGCATTGTTAACATAATCACTTTCAGTCAAAGGGACAACAAATGCGAGCAGGTCATAAGGGAGGGAGCTAATTTGTAGTGATGCATTGCAAAAATGGGGGGGGGTGGAGGCCACGTATAACACAGCACACCGTTCTAGCTGCTTGTTGCTGAAAGCGAGAAAACTGACTTGAGCAGAAGATTCATTGCAGAAATCTGGGGCATTGTCCTTTGGGAGCGTTTGAAGTAGGGCCCACCAAAAGAGACTAGGAAATAACACAGGTGCACAACTGTTCTCTCAAGGAGCACTTTAATTATGGCTTCCTCCTCTCCGAACCAAATTCATTCCATGAGAAGCAAAGTTAATTTCATCTTGCTGTTATTTAGTTCCCTTCTCAGCAATCGTTGGAGTATGAGATGAGGCACACAGGCAAGTGGTGCCAAGAGAAAATTGACATTTCTAAAGGCTTATGACAAGGCGCATTCCCCCCCTCCCGAGTCTGTGCCCTCTGACTATAACTCCCATCCTCTTTGCAGGAATGGTGGGGCAGAAGAGAGTTGCAGGCCATGCACCTGAGAATGGGAAAGGCTGCAACAGATGAGCTCCAAAGATGGTGGCAAATGCTTAGCAGTTTCCAGGCCATTAAAAGCAAAATATGAGTTATTCAAACTACACTGCAGAAACACTTTGGGGTAATACCGGATGTGTAACATTTGATTTGCTGCTTTGAGGATTTTTGCTAAAGCCCAAAAGTAAAGTAGAAATATTTTCAAATACTGTACAATGAAATGTGAATTGTCCAAGCCCCAGAAGCTGCACAGTCACAGTGAAAGCATGAATGTCTCTAACAATATTCAGAGTGCCTTTTGTTTGTCCTTGACTAGCTCCTGCCAGACCTGCAGAGTTTTGATTAGGAGGGTTTAAGAAGTTTGTGATGCATGACTTCTAAGCAGACATGATTGGTGGGACCTCTATGTTTAGAGAAGGTCTAATAGAAAGAAAGAAAGAAAGAAAGAAAGAAAGAAAGAAAGAAAGCCTGTCCATCTAATTTCTCCTACTCTGCTCTGCTTCTTATATACATATTATTTTATTCAAAATCTTTGACAAGCAACTGTTCATAAAAATGTATCATATGGTAAATTATGAATAAAGTTCAGGCAAATTAAGTATAAATCACGAGATTTGAAGATCACAGGTTCTGGGCACAAGCATGTTCATGACCAAGAATACTGTATAACTTTTCTCTTCCTCCATTGCCCCAGTCATATAGCAGCAATGGCATTACAACAGTGGGAATGCAAATGGTGGCTCAGTCCTCTGCAGCCAGGTCTGGTAAACAACTGCATTCTCATTTTGCTTGTGAGTGAACATTTGGGAGAATGATGGCTGGACAGGAAAGACATGCACAGAATTCCCTCTACTCACCCACCCGAGTCTACTGCCTTACTGTGTTTATACACTGGATGTAAACAGGCATCATAATTTGTGGATTATTTCACATATCTAAAATTTGTTGACCTTCAGAAAATGTTCAAGATTTGTATTTTTTGGGATACAACTCTCAGACGTATCCAGCCAGCTCTACTGTGAATTGTAGTCCCAGAAAATCTGAACATTTCCAAATTTTAACACACTGGATATTACTTGCTGACACATTCCACCATTTTTCTGTTGGGAGTTTGCCCTGAACCTGAAAATCTTATACATTATATTTTCAGATGTCCCATTTATAATAATTTCCAGGAGTGTATTTCTCCTAATTTAAGAACTTCTCTTATCAAAGTATGTTTGATACAATTTTTATTTTTATATTTGCTAATTTATTTGGCCAATCATGTGACCAGGTGTATATATTTCTTTGCTATTTCCACCTCCACCCCTGAAAAGGAAATATTTATCAGAGTTGGCTGCTAATTCTGAAATAAATCTTCAAGATGCCACAATACTTGTCTTTTTGTGCTTGTTGTTGAAACACATTAATACAGCTACCGCTCTCAATATCAATTCCTTTTTAAAAAGCAGTGTAAATGCCAAATTTTAAAAACTATTTAAATGTTTTTATTGTTACTGTACATATCTGCAAATATCGTCAGCTAAAAACCACAAATATGATTGTGGGTTCTGATTGATCCAACCTGTGGGAATCATCATCCTCACCATCTTAGACTGGCAAAGCTGGAATGGACCCCTATGGATCATCACGTCGAGCCCCTATCAAGAGTGGGGAACTGAACCCTTAACTGCTGGCTCCACAGCCAGATAACTAAACCATGAACTATCCAGCTGTTCTTCCGTATCTAGACAGAATTCCTGATGATGTTATGCTAATTCTCCAAAGTTTCAAAATATTTTCACGGAGGGACTAAAATTAGATGTCCATAGTGAACTGTGTCACTCTGGACAGATAAGCTACCTAACAGCCCTATTGTTTTTTTAGTCTTTACATCATAAGAGTTCCTTATTACCAGAGACAGAATCTCCAAAAATATCTGACAGTTCTTCCAAGCCATGTAAGCAGAGGGTTCTACAGATATAATGTGTGATACAACTTCATTTAATGATGAAGGAGGGTGAAACCTGCCTCCAGGAACAGCAACAATGAGTGTCATTCAGCTGAGCCTGCTGGATGGGAATACTAAGCATACCAGAAGGCTACTGACCCAGTATAGGCAAAAGGGTTTTAGAATGTGCAATAAGGAACCAATGGTACTAATTTTTACCAAAGAAACAGATATTTTCAGTTCAGTTGGAACCAAATTCAGATCATCATGTGTTACAACCGGTCTTTACAATGCTGTGTAGAAGGTTTAAAGGCACAATTAACAAACTCTAAGCTAGAGAAAGTTGGACAGGTTGTCATGACTACATAATAAGAGGGCAAGGGGAGAATACTATGGCAGAAATCCTGTTTTAGTAACTACTTAGGTAGATTCTCAATTACTTTCTGGAGTGGTATAAGAATGAGGTTACCAGCTCTCTTCCATTAATTTGAAAAGTTCAGAATTACTATTTTGGAAACATAATTGGCAAAAGAACCAAAATGAGGTAAAAACTGAAATGTGGCACATGTGAGTTTCATGCTAGCTCCGCCCATCCCGATGTCCTTGAGGACTCCTGAGTGAAACTGACAAATATAATATCTTTCCAATTTGGGTACATTTGTCATGGGATTTCAGAAATTTGGTCTATGAAGTTGGTTATAAATATACTAAATAATATGGAGACAGAAGGTAATACATGCAGAAAATAGGATAATAAAGCAGCCCACTTTGTATATAATCATACACAGCATAAGCCAACAAAACCAAAGCCATGCTTTATTGTTTATATTAAAACTCACGGACGTTGCAACAAAATGTTATACTACTTGTTCTAGTTCAGGATTCCAGATAGCCAACTTAGTCCTTGTTCAGTCGTTTTGGTTTTCCGCCACTTTTAGGTCTCCCCACCACAACTTTTGTATACCACTGGTTCGCTATTCCATGCATATTTCCTTTTAAAGACTTACTGTCTGAATATCAGGGCAGTTAACTCACCAAAGAGAAGGGGGGTGGAGTGATGAATTGGCAGAGAAGCAAAAAGAAGTTTTCAGTTCAGCCTTGTTTCCAGCTTCATAAGGTAGTTCTGCTCAGGCCATTCAAATTTCCATGAGGGAGTTAGAGCAGAACTACCTTAAATCTTCCTCCTCTCACTCTGCCAATTCCTCACTTCTTTTCTTCCCCTTTTGATTAGCCAGCTACCCAATGGCTACATCAGCAAAGCTTTAAGAGAGAAAGAAGGAGGGAGGAAGGGAGAGTAAAGCAGAGCCATGCACCCAAGTGTGGAGAGCAGAGGATTGAAATGATAGCAAATTTCCCCGCTATCCGGTCTCTTTAACTGCTTCTGTAGCCAGCTGGAATGCTTTTAAATACAACAGCTACAAGCCCCTCCATGCTGGCTCAAATGATAGCATTACCTGAATTGATCCAAATGCATTTGATTTAAAAAAAAAGAGAAGATGAAGCCCCAGCAAGGAAGGAAAAAACTATGGATAATGGGGGAAACCTTTGTCTGATTAACACTGACTTTAAGTCATTTAGTCAATGGAAAATAATGCAAATCAGATCATCCAATCCCGGAACATTTCCTGCATTATTTGTCAATGTAGTCACATTGTCAATTATGGAAGTGAACAATGCAAGGCTGTATAACAGAGTGGAATATGTATTAGAATAAGATCTAGAACTATCTCAGTGTTGTCCTTTCTATGAGTTTCTACTGGTGTTTCTGTTTCACTGAGTAGGAATCAGAGTTCCTATTCATTTAGTCCTCCTGAAGCTTAAAAAAGAAAAGAATGCTAAATATGTTTCAAAACAGAAAAGACAGCAATGACTTACTTATGTAATCAGGCACAAAGCTCTGATGGAGGCAACTAAAACTGGTAGAGCATATTATGACCCAAGGAAAATTAAATTCAGTGAGAGAATTACAGCAAGTTTTAAAAAACAACAATGAATACTGGTACGTCATAGGTTATAAAATCAGGTATATCAGGTATATTAAACATATTAATGATATATAAAATAAAGAAATGCAATAGATGAGTCTTTCATCTTTAACCAACACAGAAAGGGACACAAGAATGGTAAGCCTGTGGTTCAGTTTCTTTTCATGGGACCTGCACTTCATACCTCAATGACAGAAGACGGCCTTAGCAATTTGAGAAACCTTACATGTATCCACAACAGATCAGGTCAAACAATCCTCAAGTCACTTTAGGATGTCCTTCCACCCCACCCAAAACAGGACTAAGCACAGCTTTACTGAAAGGCTTAAACTTTGACCAATGTCATCCAAGCAAGCTTGATGGTTGCCATAACCCTGTCTTGAAAATTGCATCATGAAGCTGCTTATCGTTTCTTCTTGGTTTCCTTCTTCGGCTTTTTACTTAATGATGCAGTGGCTGCTTTGGGCTTCTTTATCACTTCTGAACTTTTCATCTCAAAGCTTTCAACATCCTATTAAAATTTTGTGGAGGAAAAAAATAAAGTCAAAACTGGTTTTCTGTGTATGTTCACAAGGTAATGACACGTATGAATCAATCTTAAAATGAACCCATTCTAAACCTGAAAAAAAAAAAATCTAATGATGAGAATTCTTTTTCCTCCACCAATCAAATGTTTACTGCAGTCCATGAGAGATGACTGGAGAAAATATTTCTGTTATGGGAAATCAGTGTCTCAGCATTTTGTTGAAAGGAAGGGAAAAAAAGGAATCCCACACATGCATGGGAAGAGAGCCAGGTTCCTGGAAGAAGTCACATATATGCACAGATTGCTTCCGCTCATTAAGCAAGCTTTGGTATAAATATTGTTTTAGGCTTCTGGATAGCTTTGAAGTCCATGTGTGCCAACTGGAAAAGGCAACACCATACTGGCAGAGAAACAAGCTTCTAAGAACACAGTGCAGATAACACTGCATTAGGGAGGACAGCTGACAGTATCTTTATCGTCATGGGGCTCAGCTCAGACCTCTTTCAAGTAACCAGGCTCTTGCCATTGATGCTCATGCAGCCTTCCGCGAAAGGAGATCTGGCTTGCTTCCCAAAGGATATGATTCACTCCCAGGAAGCTGGCCAGAAGAGCTCCAATCCTCCAGAGAAATGGAGTTAAGTGCCATTTATTATTCAGGGTCTAAAAGTTCACAGCCATTGCAAAAAGATCACTGTTGTCTTCTAATGTCTGATTTGAGGCAAGCCTCCAAAGGCAGATTCCTCTGCAAATGTAAGGTGCTCGGGATGTGGAGGAAACTGGAGCAAGCTGAGCCCCTACCATGATTAAGGAGCATCCTGGCTTGTGTATTAGGTTTCAACTCAGAAGTGATTTTAGAAAGAAAAACACATGGCAGAGTCTCACAATGGCTCCTTCCCCCAGGATATGCACTGCTGTCCAGCTCCCAATCAAGTCATTCAACTTGTCCATTTCCCAGCCATATCAGGGAAGTAGAATGTATTGCTTAAAACAATTCAACAGGCAACCACATTTGTGCAATTCAGTAAGACAGTTAGTAAAAGTAGCTGGATGATTCAGGCACTAGTGGCCTGCAGTTCAAAAAGGAGAGAGGAGTGGGGGGGGGCAGGGGGAGCCTACCACTACAGAATGAGCATACACACACACATACATAGACTCCTCCCTGCTTGGGACATGGGTCACCCCCGATTAGAAGCTCAGAACTATGTTTCTTTTTGGAAAGGATTGGGGAAGCCCACGCTGCAGTTCTACTGTATAAAAAATTGCAAGCAGATCTTGTGGGGGGGGCAGCTTACTAACTTTGTACAGTGGTGCCTCGCATAACGTTTGCTTCGTTTAACGTTTTTTTCGCTTAACGTTTATTTTTTCAGAGTCAGATTGTGCTTCGTATAACGTTTTTCCCTATGGGCGATTTTCACATAGCGATTTTGGGACCATGCTTCGCTTAACGTTTTTTGTTTTAGGTCCCCTGCTTCACTTAACGATGTTCATTTTTCCAATTACAAAAGTGTCTTAACATGTTGAAAAACGGTTTTAAATGCTTGGTGCACCTTCTAAAATGTGTGCATACTTAATTTGGGGTTGATCTGACTTTTCGTTAATTTTTTGTGAATTTTTTTCTCCCCCATAGGAAACAATGGAGCTGTCAGATTTTGACAGCTGTCAAAAGTTGGGGGGGGGAAATTCAGCATAAATTAACGAAAAGTCAGATCAAAGCCAAATTAACCTTTGCATCCGTTTCAGAGAGTGCAGAAGCTAATCCAAGCATTTAAAGCCATTTTTGACCCTTTTATGACACACTTAAATTTGCAAAAATTGACTTCGCAAAGCCATTGAAATGTATTGAGTCGGTTTCAATACATTCCAATGGAGGAAACATTGTATCGTTTAACAATGTTTCCTATGGGTTTTTTCGCTTAAGGACGCCAATCCGTGCCTATTGGAATGGATTAACCGGTTTCCAATGCATTCCTATGGGAAATGGTGTTTCGCATAAAGTTTTTTTCGCATAAGGTTTTTTTTTTTGGAACCAATTAAAAACGTTATGTGAGGCACCACTGTATAGTTAAAACCCTGGTATATTACAAAGGCTGAAAATATTAAGAGTTCAGTAGGCCTGACTGCCAAGTCAACATATCTAGAAGTATGCTGTAAAAGCCTTTCCACAAGAAAGACATGGCAAACTCTTGACAAGAAACCACAGCCAATCCTGCTCCATCCTGTGTGTTCAGGTTGTAAGTACTTACATAGAACAACTTACTCATAGTGAACCCCCTCTTCCAACAACGGAAGTTTAACTAAATTACATTACAATTGTAATGTCACAAAGAAATGTAATTCCTTTAATAGTATAATGATACCATCTCAGTTACTTTTCCAGTTATAGGAATGCCCCCCCCAAACTGTGGAGGAGAAACATTGCATGGTTCATTCAAATGTTGATCTGTGTTGTGTTTTATGTTGCTGTCTTGTGCTTTCTTGTGGATGTTGAAGTGATGATAAGGTGCATAGGAGTGAATGAGGTTTTTTTGTTTTTTTTAAAAAAAGCCAGACCCCTGTAGCATTCAAATGTTTCTTTAAAAGTAATTACAATTATATATGTCAAGTTACTTTGAGGCTTGAGAAAGCAAAGTGTTATTTTTAAGGCATTTAACTATAATAGTAATTATCTGCTTTGGGAGCTTTGGAATGATAACAAGCTAATTACTTTTAAATGCAAATGCCCACACCTTGAATATAATGTGACTGCAAAAACAAATGTATTATCCTTTCCTACTCTCCCTTTTAATTTTTTATGAGAATGCTTTAATAGTTTAAGCATATAACTAAAAATTACATTGGCGTGCAATCATTACACAGCATTGACACCTAAATAATATAAGTGGCTTTCATTTTTAGTGTTAATATACTAGAGCTTTAGGCAACAAAGATAACCACTGGTAGCATTCTTGCCACTGTCAGGTATGACAATACTGGCTTAGGCAGACAACAGGTCTAATCTAGCGAAGATTTATCTGTTGATCCTCAAGGCTTATTTGTTCAGCCCACCAGCGATTAAAATCTCAGTAATTTTATATTTCAGGCACTGTTGGGCTACAGCAGTGGTTCCAACCTTGGGTCCCCAGATGTCCTTGGACTAAAATCCCCCAAAGCCTTCATCACTTGCTGTGTGGCCAGGATTTCTGGGAGCTGGAGTCCAAGAATATCTGGGGACCCAAGGTTGGGAACCATTGGACTACAGTTTCTATCAGCCTTAGCCAACACAGGCAATCATGAAGAACAGGATCTGCTGTCGAACAACACCTGGAAGGCCATGGTTCCCATCACTGTTCCAATCCAATCTTGCAATTTCTGCATTCCTAGTATTTTTTACTGCTCATGTATCTTTTCAAATCAACCCACAGGCTTTATTTCTCCCCTGTTTAAACATGTTAATGCATCTATGACTCAAAGAAGCATCTTGGTTTGCTGATGTAACTGGTTAACTGGCCTAGTCATCAGATACAGCTAACTAAACTACTAGATTCTTAACAAAGGTAGCCTTTGGGTGGATGTGGGGCAATACTGGATAAGGAACATAGAAAGGGAATATTTCCAGCGTAAAAGTCACGGGACACATCTTTCAGCCCTGTAAGGATAGATGTGCCACAATTTTATTTATTTATTTATTTATTTATTTTTTTATTTATTTATTTATTTATTTATTTATTTATTTAATTTATATGCCGCCCACTCTACCCAAAGGTCTCTGGGCGGCTTACAACAATTAAAATTCAATGCAATAAAATAAAATGATTAAAATACAATTAAAATACAATTAAAATACAATTAAAATTGCCATCATTAAGACCCACAGTTAATGTTATTTCAATTAAAAGCCTTCTGGAACAGGAAGGTTTTGACCTGGCGCCGAAATATCATCAGTGTCGGCGCCAGGCGAATTTCAGTTGGGAGGGCGTTCCATAGTCTGGGGGCAGCTGCCAAGAAGCTGCTGTGATACTTTGTTGTAAGCAAAGATCTGTGCTGGGACAAATGAATCCTGAGGCTTCATTACCTTCAAGGTCATTTTTGCAGCCTGTGGGCCATTCCTGGAAAACTATTATTTTGATAAAATAAACAAAATAAATGTTTAAGGAAGATTTCCCATCAAACTGGGACTTCCAGCCACTTCCTATCTTTTTTTTCCACCATCACCCTGTGTTTTCAGAGCTCAGTGTGGCCTCCAGTGGGACGCAGATCCTAAATATTCTTCATCAAGGCCTAAAATAGAGGACTAATATAGGCCAATATATTAGGTTCTGATTTTAGTATATCTTCAGGAAATGAAACAGCTTCTGTTCAAAAGAAAAAGATTTTTGAATGTTCTCGCAACCACATTTTATAGCTAATTTATTGACACGTTATCTAAACTCTGGCCAGTATCTTTACTGTACGCTCATGAAATACCAGGTGTCTGAAAGAAAAGATTAATCATGCAAAGATACTGAAACCAGGAATAAGGCTAACCATTAAACGACTAGGGGTGGGGGTGGAAGAGACCTTGCCAACGGTTAAAAGATGCAGCTGGAGATATGTCATCATACTCACAAAATAAATTTGGCTAGTTACAATAACTTCAAAGCTTTAATCTTCCCCTCCGCCTTTTTTTTGAGGGGGGGGGGGTTTACTTAAAAATATATACCAGACAATGGTCTTTACAACTTAGGCAGGAATGGATATTCTATTCAAAATACTATCACTACCAGCTGTACACTAAACAAAGAACAACCCCGACCAGGATTTTCTAAATTAAAACTCACACAGTTTTTGGCCGGATTCAAGATTATTATTTTAGAGCTAAATTAGTTGATCAATAACCGTAACTTCTTGTTGTATTTATAACAAACTATTTCATGTTTGGGCTTACTGTATCTGAAAATCTATAAACATTCAAAATATTTGGTTGCAGAGCCACAGACAACTAGAATTCCCCCAAAAGTGTACATGATAAAAACAGAGGATTCTGGAACAAATTGTATGCTAAGAAATGGGGGCAGAGGAATGCTTTGAAGCTAAACAGGAAACATAATGATGGCCCAGATGCTCCTTTTGGGCAGGCAAGATGCTATTCTACTTCTAGCTTCAATCAGGCTAGGAGTACATTGCTCAGAGTTTATAAACGTTACTTGGGGAACTGCTGTTCCCAGAATCCTGTCCTCCACGCTTTGGTTCTGGGAGATAGGAAAAGGTAAAGGTTCCCCTTGACAATTTGGCCAGTTGTGTCCGACTCTAGGGGGCGGTGCTCATCCCAGTTTCCAAGCCATGGAGCCAGCGTTTGTCCGTAGACAGGTTCCGTGGTCACGTGACCAGCACGACTAGATACGGAATGCTGTTACCTTCCCACCATGATGGTACCTATTTATCTACTCACATTGACACACTTTTGAACTGCTAGGTTGGCAGGAGCTGGGACAAGCAATGGGAGCTCACTACGTCACATGGATTCGAACAGCTGATCTTTCAACCTTGCAGCCCAGAGGCTTTTGGGGTTTAACCTGTAGCACCACCACGTCCCTAGATACAGACCCCCAAAAGTAACTTTTACAAGCTTTGTAAATCAATGAAGATATAACTTCAAATAATCATTTGCTACCTGACCCTTTTTCCTGCATGGTTTTTTTGGAAGTTGTAGTAACAACAAAAGCAACAAAAGGTAACTTTCTTTCTACAAACATCCATATGGTAATTGAGCCCAATACATGGTCCTCTATTGCACAATAACCTGACAAGGAGGTGAAGCTTCCCTAGAAGGGTGCTGCACGTATTAAAATTGTGTTCTGACCAGCAGAAGCTGATTGAATCGGAGAAAGCTATGTAAAGCTGAAAGACTCACCCAAGCTGTGAGCTGCTAACCCCTGTTTTAGGGAAAATGTCCTGGCAGGAAGTGAAAATTATAATCCATGATGTTTATGATGTCTACCTACATCCTAATTTAAAGAGAAAAAAGTGGACCAATACGAGAAAATCAGATAATAATATTGCTCAATGGTCACTCAATTACAAGACCCAAACATGTTTTTTGTTAGAAGCTTCACTCTCCACATATAAGAACAGCTTACCATTTTGTGAGTCTTTGGAATGGGAAGGATTATAGCCAGTACACAGATGAGCTGGAAAATGGCACCAAAGAAAAGGCCATAGTGGAGGACGTTCTCCATGAATGTAGGTTCAGGAATTTCAGGGGGTGAGAAGTCCTGTTCAGCAGCCATGTCAACACTATTTCCAATAATTTCAGAGCTCTTGTTTCTGCAACAAAAACAGGCATTTTGATGGTGGGACATATTTGTCATGGTAGCCATTTATAAATGTCAGCGACAAAAACGGTGGAAGCAAATAAAATGCTTAAATTACTCAAGAGTAGGATACCCACTTACCAAAATGTCCCCACCATCCAAGGTGTTGGCTAGTATTACCTTTTTCCAAATCCTAGCCCCTTTTTGCTATGGGAAATTTATTTCTTCTTCTGTTTACTGAAATTTGCACCTGTAACAAAGCTCTCCCACAAGGTTTTTTTAAATCTTTTCTTAGCCTGAAACCACTGTTTGTAGGTTCTCTAATGTTCTATGTCTTACATGCTTATGATTTCTTGAAATTATTTTAGAGCTAATTAATATTTATGCTTTCTTGAAATTATTTTACAGTTAATTGTTCAGTTTTATTGTTTATTTAAACTGTCTTGATTTCTTTGAAACTGGAAAGATGTGTGAGAGGTTTCATATTATTCAGCAAGTATAATGCTTATTCTCAAGTTTGTAAGCTGAGCAACAAATACATATCTTGCTGTCCAAAGAACCTTGAAATACATTAATTTGAACTAAATTAAATGTTTCTGGTGTCAGATCTGATTTACACAGCAGTGTTACACCAACAGGATTTTGCCCCTTAAATTCTTACTCTGGAAACAAGTTTAAAAGGAAAAACCTCACTTCTTTCTTTTTAAGCCCTTGCATGTTGAAAGGGAGAATGTAAAAGTGAAAGAAGGTAGGATGAGGAAATTTAGACCTCCCCAGACTATGTTGTTGTTTAGTCGTTTAGCCGACTCTTCGTGACCCCATGGACCAGAGCACGCCAGGCCCTCCTATCTTCCACTGCCGCCCGGAGTTGTGTCAAATTCATGTTGGTTGCTTCTATGACACTGTCCAACCATCTCATCGTCTGTCGTCCCCTTCTCCTCTTGCCCTCACACTTTCCTAACATGAGGATCTTTTCCAAGAAGTCTTCTCCTCTCATGAGATGGCCAAAGTATTGGAGCCTCAGCTTCAGGATCTGTCCTTCCAGTGAGCACTCAGGGTTGATTTCCTTCAAAATGGATAGGTTTGATCTCCTTGCAGTCCAGGGGACTCTCAAGAGTCTCCTCCAGCACCACAGTTCAAAAGCATCAATTCTTCAGTGGTCAGCTTTCTTTATGGTCCAGCTCTTACTTCCATACATCACTACAGGGAAAACCATAGCTTTGACTATGCGGACTTTTGTTGGCAAGGTGATGTCTCTGCTTTTTAAGATGCTGTCTGACTATGTAGCATGATCTAAATCTGTAACTGGATGAAACCTGAACACATTAATGTGGAAGTAAAAAAAGAGAGAGAAGAAATGGTGTGCCTAATTTACTGCTGATCCACTGCCTAATCCAACAAAAACAACAAATTCAACGCACCTATTTGTTAACATAAATAGCTGGATGTTTTCCAGGGTGGGATGATTTCAATCAAGCAATTTAAAATCACCTCTACTGCTCTAAATTACTTGCCTATTTGTTTATTATCCAGATTTATTATCTGCCCAACATTAGCTTACAGTATCAAGAATACAGAAGCAATTAAAATACATAAAACACATATTAATAACTATGACATTAAAAGCATCATAAAATCATGCAATGGAGATACAATTATCTGAAATAAATTTAAAGGCAAGGGAAAAATAAAAAGGCCTTCGTCTGACACTGAATGGCATTAAGTTAAATGTCAGTAGAGCCTTTCTAGGAAAGTACTTCAAAGATGAGGGTAGCACCACTGAAAGAGTTTCCCCAGCAATCATCTACATGCCTAACCAGGTAGTAGGGGGCTCCCAGATGAAAGTCTTGGATGAAGATCTTAAAAACCTTAGCAAAACACAGGGAGACAGGCAATCCATTCCATCAGGGATGAGCAAAATGTGGCCCCCAGATGTTGTAAAGACTTCCATTCTTGCAGCTCTAGTTAGCAAAGTGCTGGGAGATGCAATTCAATGACATCTCGAGGGCCAAACTTTGCCTATCTTTGACTTAAATGAAAAGAACAAGACATCCCGTTAGAACTTTAACATGCCACATAAAAATACATGGTGGCCTAATTTAAGAATATACAGGAAGATCACAAATGGGACCCCAGCACTCTCCACTGTGCTGTCCATCAACTGGACAAATGAAATATTCATCCTACCTGATTTCTAAATAGAATCATAGAGTTGGAAGAGACCACTGAGGCAATCCAGTCCAACTCCCTGCCATGCGGGAACATCCATCAAAGTACTCCCAACAGATGGCCATCCAGTCTCTGCTTAAAAACCTCCAAAGGACACCCCACCAACCTTTGAGGCAGCCTATTCCACTGCTGGGCAGCTCTGACCGTCAGGAAGTTCTTCCTAATGTTTAGATGGAATCTCATTTCCTGTACCTTGATATTGGGTTTCTATTTGTACAATAGTTTTGCTTGTAAAGAGGTGCAATCTGTGAATTAATGGTGGCTACAGGAGGCAGGACCATAAAGAAGGCTGACCACCAAAGAATGTATTCTTTTGACTTGTGGTGCTGGAGGAGACTCTTGAGAATCCCCTGAACTGCAAGGAGAACAAACCTATCCATTCTGAAGGAAATCAACCCTGAGTGCTCACTGGAAGGCCAGAACCTGAAGCTGAGGCTCCAATACTTTGGCCATCTCATGAGAAGAGAAGACTCCCTGGAAAAGACCCTGATGTTGGGAAAGTGTGAAAGCAAGAGGAGAAGGGGATGACAGAAGACTACCAAGATGAATTTGACTCAACTCCGGGAGGGAGTGGAAGACAGGAGGGCCTGGCGTGCTCTGGTCCATGGGGTCACGAAGAGTTAACAACAGGAGGTAGGTGGATTAATACTTAGAATACCTGGGGGGAAAACACAACCATACAAATTCTAGGTATTAATCCTCAAAAAGAAGGAAGTGGCAATCAGAAATGGGGTGGTTTACTGCCCACTTCAAGCACTGAGTTTCAATAACTATCAGAATTCAAGCCTGAAACACCTTCTTCCAAAATGCTGTTCTTGATCCTACAAACTATTCAGGAAGGTTTTCTGTGTTAACGCCTTAGGTGTCACTCTTTGTGAAGTAGTCCTCTTGCTCCCACTTTCCCGATACCTTCCCCCATTTCCAGAGGCTGCTTTTACCCCCATTAAATGACTAACGGATCAAATAAGATCCTCTGACCTACTTTCCTTCTCTCCCACCCCGGGGGAAAAGACTAGACTAATTACTAGGTATTTGGGGAGTAACAAAAGCTGATTTTTCAAGCAGCTAGGAGAGGAAACAAAAAAAGGGGGGGAGAGGGAGAGAGAAGCAGGAGCTTGTGCAATAAAAAAGAGACCTAAACGCAACGTCTTGGCATGTTCAGGACAAACATACAGGATTCTGCTGCAATTTTTTCCATAGCGACGAATGCAGAGGCTGGTCCCCAGAAGACAAAAGACGAGGAAGAACCTTCTTTTTCATATAAAACAGAACAGAATAAGAGCCTGCAACCTATTTTTGCACACATATTTAAAGCACATCAAAGGGGCAGCATTATAAGCCGATCTCCTGTCCCCCACCCCCGCTTCTGCCCCAGAACCCCACATACCTCTTACCTCCACCCCCAAAAGATATTCTCTCTCTCTCTCTCTCTCTCTCTCTCTCTCTCTCTCTCTCTCTCTCTCTCTCTCTCTCTCTTTCCCGGAAGCGATTCTGTTTTGCCCGGAAGTACTATCCCCCTCCCCTAGCAACCACCAAGAGCCAAACGTTGTTAAGGAGGGCCCCACGCCACCGAATTTATTCTGCCTTGCAAAGATTCCGGCTCGTTGAGGCAGGATCTTCGGGGTCACCTTTTTCCCGACTATGGAAATATTTAGAGAGCAAAGCTCTGGCGTTTGGGCGATCTCAGATGTGGTTGCTTTGGGAACCAGCGGAATCCCCTTTCGAGTACGCAGCTGTGGGCAGAATGCCTTTCCCCCTTCCGCTTGTTTCAATCATGTGCCTTTCCTGCTACAAACACAACAACTTTAAGCCTGGGGTCAGTGACACAGCCGGTTATAAATCAGGAGGGGTGGAGAGCGTCAAACAGTACACATAAACATGTGTTTGAATATTTGGAGTTTTAGAAGAGGTATCCCTGCTAGTCTGTGCAATATAGGGTTTTCCAGCTCTGCAGTTCTAAGGTGAGGATGATTTATAAGACTGTACATTTGGCATTACCAAATGTAGCACTTCTGCTGTTAATCCACTGCCACTGTTATTTTCTTCACAACTACCGAGCCCATCTCTCATCACAAGATTCTGAGGTAAAAACTGTCTCTGTTCCCTACATTAACACACCTGGTTCTTCTACTAACTTCTTTCTTTCCCTTCTTGAGATTTAATTGCGTCTTCACTTATCCCCCAACCCAACCACCCCTTCTCTCTCTTCCGCCCGTCTCATCTCTGCTCAGACCTGGTCCCTGTTTTCTGTCTTCTTGAAGAATTTTTACAACATAGGCCTAATTACTCCCATGTATCCAATGAACATCGAGAATGTGAAACTGATATTTTATCTACATTTCATTCTGTTTCTTTAGGTCTGGCAAAGTGGATGTGTCCACGAAAGTTGACATTAAAATACAGTATAATAGTCTTTAAGGTGCCACATGTTTTTGTTTTTTTGTTCAGTTTGTTTCTTGGATTTTGCCTGATATTTATTTGAATATGTATTATCTGTTGGTGCAATATTTCGAGATTGGACTCCCTTTGACCCTCCACCTATTGTTGAACTCTTGATATCATGACACATCATGGATCAGGCTGGCTGGGTCAGGTAGGAAAGAGAACCCACTATTATCTGAAAAAGCTATTATAATTCAGTGGGCCAGTTCCTACCTGGGGTTAAAATTATGTTGTTTTATGTTTTGGGATCGCTTGTGTATTGATCAGAGTGGCGATTGGTCAGATGAGCAGTATATCAATCAATCAATCAATCAATCAATCAATCAAATAAAATATCAAATGGGCCTCCTGGGAGAGGGGCCAGCTACCTGGAGCATGTGGGAGTGATAGAGTTCGCCGTACTTTATGCTTAGAAAACCCTAGGAGGGTCACTGTAAATCAATTCTACTTGGTGCACACATCATTATTAGCGTCTGAAAGCAAGGGTAACCTTGTTGGCACAGAACAATTTACCACATATGTAATGAGAAAATACCTTCATTATGCCTGTTAAAAAGTTGCCCCCCTCCAAAGTCTGCAAGCTTCCCAAATTACTGTCTTATCAGGCAAGATTGGGGCGGAGGGCTGGAACAACAGTCCTTAATGTTTATGTGGGGTGAGATGCAGACAAATAAAACGGTCTTTTTTTTTAAAATTAATTTTTATTTTATACAAAAAAAAATACACAAAAGAACACATACATAACAAAAATACAAAAAAATACAAGTAATAATGCTTATTATAAACTAAATTCTAATGTGCACCCCATACCCATGGGACTCTATTTACTATAATAATTTTTTTCTTACAGATTACCTCTCCAAAATTGTATTGAGTATTCTTTAGAGGCTTTCCCCCTTCCTTTCACTAACACAAATTCCACAAATTTACCCCAAATATCATAGAAATTGTTACATCTTATTTCCCCTCTTTTTATTTTAAGTTCCATAGTCAATTTATCATTTAATGCAATGTCCCATACTTCACAATACCAGTCTTCAATTTTAATATCCTTCTTGTCTTTCCAAAATCTAGCTATTAATATTCTAGCACCTGTCATAAAATTAGTGATTAATTCTTTCGAGTGATGGTCCAGATCTGTATTATCAAAAATTGACAATAAATTTTGACATTAAAATCAATATCTTTACCAAATATATCACACATTTCCTTAAAAATCAATTCCTAAAATTTCTTAACCACTTTACATTCCCACCACATATGAAAATACGTACCAATTTCCTCATCACATTTCCAACATGCTTTGGAGTATGTTTGATTTATTATATTCAATTTTACAGGAGTCGAATACCACCTTAGACAGATTTTAAAAAAATGTTCCTTTATTCTTGTTGACATTAATCTTAACACTCTCATCCTCCACATTTTTGTCCAATCCTCTATTTTAATATCTGTTTTTAAATCGTTTTCCCAAATTAATTTTAAACCTTCTATTCCCCATTCTTTTTCCTCTTGTTCCAAAATTATATTATATATTTTACTTACTATTCCTTTGAAAACTAATGGTAAATGTAGAGAACTTACTAAGTACGAACAATTTTTGTCATCACATGAAGATATGCAAGATACAATTTTGAAACAAATAAAACGGTCTTATCAAGTGGTGTTAAGATTTCACTGATGGCAGCCCATAAACATACAGAAAGTTAGACAATTAGAAATGTTTGATCTTTGGGTCAATGCAAGCCCCCATAGTGAATTCAAAAATGTGTCCATCCATGCTTCCCAATCATTCTATATATATCATTTACACCAGCCTGACTCAGACTGGTTTGATGAAGAAACAATGTGCAGGAATATATACTATGCAGTATACATACTGCTACTTTTATGTTTGTTTTTCTGCTTGATTTTATTATTTTTTTCTTGCATTGATATGATAAATGTAATAAATGTTTTAAATACATGAATGAATGTTTTGAATAAGTGTAAAAATATTGATTTTTGAAGCCTAGAATAGAACACTGTTTTTCATATATCTTGAAACTAGAATTTATGTTTGCCATGGGATGTTGCAAAGCTGGATATGATTAGGGTAATCTTGAAATATGCCAAGTCAATCCTTTTTGCATTTATCCATCTTGTGATTATCACTGGTATTTCCAGTATTTACATAGCCAGAAGTCATAGAGGTCCAAGATTTCTCCCTAAGATATCTGTGTGTTTTTATGCATGCACGTGCACACAAAATGTCATGAAGGTCTTGGACTCGGACCACAGAGTGCTTTGATGGGACTTGTGGAAATCACTGTTTCATTTTATCTAGTTTTAAACTGGTCTAGTTGGTAATTCATCTTAACAGGAACTGATCAAATTGATAGGACATCTTAACAGCCCATATACTGGCCATTTTTATTGTAAATTTGCAATATATGAAAGATGATGGCTGGCAGTGTGCCATGGCAATTCTAGGAATTGTTTAGATTTGGAAGAAAGTGGGATTGGGGAATACTGTTCTGAACTCCTTCTCAAGCTAGATGAGGACTTCATATAGAAACAGGATACTGTACAAATGATCTGCAAGTTACTATGATAGAAAAAATAATTAAAAATCACATAACTACCAAACTAGACAGGAGAAGAAGATAGCTGAGATAAGATGCATACATATATTCTAGAGCAGTGATGGTGAACCTTTTTGAGCCTGTGTGCCCAAACTACAACACAAAATCAACTTATTTAATTCAGAGTGCCAATACTGCAATTAAACCCCAAATGCTGAGTTTTGGTTTAGAAAAAACAACTACTCCTGCACTGCAAGCGTTAAATGTTTGTTTTTTTCCCCCCATGGGCAGTATTAACAAATAAATACTTACTGGTCCTCCAATCCCGCATTGGGCTAGAACGGTAATGGTCGCCATTGCACCCATCCGCTGGACCACTGCACCAACAGAGGAGAGTGCTGAAATCCGGGATTGGTGGATGGGTATGCATTTCTCTATGGCAACTCATGGCTCGTGTGCCCATGGAGAGGGCTCTGTGTGCCAGTTGTGGCATGCGTGCCATAGGTTCACCATCACTGGCCTTGTGGTTCAGGTGTCTATGAATGCAAGCCTTGATTTCTCTCAGTTTGAGAGAGAGCCGTAGTTGTGTTCTTTCATTTTCGTTGGGGCCTAAGGCACTGAATTTGCTGCAGACTTCCTAGACATGTAGAGAAGCTTCCTGTATTCTTGCTTTGATGGGCAAAAGCCTGACCTGTGCTAAGATTTGCATGTGATATTATCTTTCACAAGACCTCTTTCTAGTGTACCATTCATAACTGTTATACTGAGAATACATCTTTCCATGACTGTTGTTTGCAGTAGTACTAAAGGCCTGATCCAGAACACACTCTGGGGGCAGCAGAGGGAGGCAGTCCTGTGCCTGCTTACCCAGCAGTATGTTCCATTCAGCTCCGCTGGACTCTGAGGAGACATGTTTAGGTTTGCAAATTTCTAGCTACAAAGCAAGTTCTTCCAGCAAATGGGTCAATGTGAATTTACCTAAAATACAGGGCCCCAGGAACAAAACAGTTGGGCCACCTGCCTGCAACATCGGCTATAATGAACATACAGGCATGCAAAGCACAGTCACTGGTACTAATTTATTGTCCAGACTCTTATTAATAATTGATAGGTTTTTCCTTACTTTCTAAACTTAATCATGATCTACTACAAGTCATAAAGAGTAGTGTTATGTAGGGATTTAGCTTGTCCACTAGAAGGCTAAAATTGAGGGGAGAACAGGAGCACCCCTGCAACGTTTCCAATGGCTTCATGCCTCCTCCCCCACACCTTCGTCATCCTTAAAATATTTAGAATTAAGTGTGCTTTCCTCCTTTATCAGCTATTTTCCTCCAGGAATCTGTCCAATCCCCTTTTAAAGGCATCTAGGCCAAATGCCCTCACTACATCCTGTGGCAAGGGGTTCTACAGACTAACAACACACCGGGTCAGGAAATACTTTCTTTTGTCTGTTTTCACTCTCCCAGCATTCAATCTGAATGGATTTTCCTTGGTTTTGGTATTGCGTGGAAGGGAAAAGAGCTTCCCTCTATCCACTTTATTCCTCTTCTGCATACTTTTATAGTGTATTCCTCTTCTTGTGTCAGCAGGTGTGTGAGTTCAGCTGGCTGTGACTTGATTTCAGCAGTTTTGTAAGGAAGCAATTGTGATCTCACAGAGCCCCACCTCTCTGCTGACAGATAAAAGGGGCTTGTTGGCCAGGGCAGGAGACCAGAAGGGAGGCCAGTGGCCAGAGGGCACTCCAGCAGAGAGAGCGGCAGCGGCTGCAGGGGACCCAGCCCTTGTGCCCAAGGCAAGTTCTCTCCCGAAAGTAGCTGAACTTGCTAAGTGGGCTTGTGAGTTAACAGCTCGAGGCTGGCGGAGATCCATGGCTTGAAGCTGGCTGATGTCGGCGATGGACCGGGGGGAAGTTGGTGGACGTTGGCAGACGGAAGCTGGTGGAATATCCCTGCGGAAGCTGGCTGAGGCTGCAAGGCGGAGGCCAGCAGAGGTTGGTGAATGAAGCCGGGGGACGTTAGCCTCCTGAAACCAGTTAGCAGGAGCTTGGTGGATATCAGAGGGAAGCCCAGGCGTGTGTGTGAATGGCTGGTGGAGTGAAGGTGCGTGTGTGTCAGTGGAGTTGCTGGTGTGTGTGTGTGTGTGTGTGTGTGTGTGTGTGTGTGTGTGTGTTAGAGAGAGAGAGAGAATGTGCGTGTGAATGGGCTGGCTGGCATTCCGTGGGGATATCGCTGGGGCGTGTGTGTGACCCAAGCATTCGGGAGCTGGCGGAGGCTGGCTTCAGAAGCAGAGTGGAAGAGATAAATGGGTGGATATTCCTGGTGGAAACCAGTGGATGTTGGCAGGTGGAACTTCGGGATGAAGTTGACAGAACATTGGTCGGTGGATACGCCTGGGTTGAAGCTGGTTGACGGCAATGGATGAGCTTGCCCTTAGTTGTTTTTTTCTCCCTCTTTCTCTTGCAGGGCCCGAAGTGTCCTCTTCTCCAGAGGGATGCGAGGGACGAGAAAGCAGGCGTCCTGCTGGTGCTGAACCAGGCTGTTGTCTCCACTGAGGATACCCGCTTAGCCTCTTTTCCAAAACCAATAAAAGAATTATCTGGAATGGTTCTGAAGTGTTGTTTGTCAGGGGCTGTCACAGGATTATCTTCCCCATCCCCTCTTTATATCTGGGGCCCAATGCCTGGGGTGGGTCTTTGTGAATTCATGGTGTGGGGCCTTGTGATATCACAGGAATTGGGAACATAATATTTCTCCATGCATGTGTGAGGGAGTGAGCTAGGCATCGTGGGTTCCCTGTCTGATCTCCTAAGCAAGTATACAGTATTATGTGTCGTGTTGGACAGACACAGGAAACAGTGAGCCCTGGTGCCATTCGGAGAGGGTTGGAGTTGGGTATCCAAACACTATGGCCATCCCGTAACAATAAATGAGACTCGCTCCTTCCCTTGCACCACTGCTCCTCAAATTTGTTTGCCTGGCCTGGAGATTCAGGGGAGCCCAGCCATTTCCTGGCACAGCAGCTCATTCTCTGAGACCAGCAAGCCTCATCATCATCAACACCATGAGCACTCCATGGACAGCTCCTTGCAGAGTACAAGTGGGGAGAAAATATGCCACTTCAAAGAAGCTTCCAGTCCAACCTCTCATGCCAGTGCCACAACCAAGGAAATACAGATGGGCAACGATTTGGAGATGACTGTACATTAAAATTCATGTGGATCCATGCCGTGGATAGATGGCAAAAATACACTGGTACTGCAAAATCTGCTGCTTGGGAGCAGTGGCTGCCTCTGAGCACCTATCTAGAGCATATCAAAAGGGTTAGAAATTGACTAGGGAATCCTACTGACTAGCTTAGAATCCCTTAAAACTTGTGTATAAGCAGAGTTGAGGCTCCTACTATATTGCCTCACAGGAAGTGTGGGATTATCCAAGGAAACCAGGATACGTATGCAAATCAACATTCATAATGTTAACCACTTGTGTCAATGGTGCCATTTCCCCCTTGCTAACCCATTTCCTGTGTCTACCCTGTATTTATCCTGATTTTACTTTATTCTAATATGTCTAAAGGAGAGGATAAATCCACAGAAAACTCACATAGTGTTTAAAGCACCACAATGCTTTTGTTTTTCAATTTGATTTTTTTCATTGTTATTGCGGTTTGGGCCTGCAGCTAAGATTGCAGCTAATGCAGATTCCTGGAGAAGTTGTGATTTCACATGACCACATACATATTGCTGCTGTGGTGAGAAACTGTTGCTGTTTTTACACTGCTGCATCCATAAGCTTTCATCATGGGATATGCTGACTAGGGCTGATGGACAACTGTAGGCCAAAAACATTTGAATGTTCATAGTTTGCCATCCTTTTTTAAAACGAAATGTTAAAACAAATTGCTCAGTGTGGAGCATTAAGGGAGCTCCACGGGGTGTAGGTACATTGATTCTTAACTTGAAAGAGGCTATTTGTGGATCTTTTTTCCCTTTCCCCTCAATGGACAGGAAGACGTGAACAAATAATGGAGAAACAAAGTAAGGTTGCAAAGTGAGAGCATCCTCTTCCATGTACAAGGTAAGGTTTTAGGAATACAGCAGGGCAATGGAATAATAAAAACTTTAATTGTAAGTATTCAGCCTCTTCAATGTAAAGGAAGATGTGGCAGAAATGGAGGAGCTAAAATATTGTTGAACAGTGACATCTGCTGTTAACAATGTTGGCCTTTTTTTCTTTATAATGAATGTTTCACATTATTCTTGTAGATCTTTCTCCCCATCTGAAGAAGAGGGCTTTAGCCCATTAATATTTGTAGTACAATTGGTTCATTATTGTTTACGGTGCCATTGTTCAGCCTGCTTCTAAGAAAAATACCAATTCATAATTTGAAAATAAAAATAAACACAAAAAATTAATAGAATATTATATTAAATTAAAACTAAGCAAAGCTAGTTTTTCCTGGCACAAATAAATTAATCATGTAGTCCTTGTGTGAAATCCAAAAACAAGGATGTAGGATACATTTATTGGACCTCTAAAATCTTACTAACAGGCTAGCCTGGTAGTCCTGCAGTACTCTTTATCAGCCTGGATGTTGCAAATCTTTGCAGAGGTAGAAACAGAAACGTCACAAAAATGTTGGCCAGATGTTGAGGCGAGGGTCTCTTAGAGTTAATTTCAGCATGTCATCTGCAGCCTTTTAGAATAAGCTTGAGGTAGCAAGTTTCACCTCAGAGAATGCAAAAGTCCTTGTCTTTCTCAATCTTTACAGATAAATAACACAGCATCTTTCCCATTGTCTTATGTTGAAACACATAGCTTGCATTTCCTGTGGGACAGAGACACAAAGAAACATGGAAACCTTATATCAGAAAAGTTGGGAATTGAATTTACACACTAGACAAAGACAGAGTCAATCAGAGAAAATGCGTAGAATTCAGTGGCTGGAGGAAAATATAGTCCTCAGTTTGGTGAAAACTTTCTTAGGTGATTTTAAATCTTGTCTGTTTGTTGATTTTGGAGTTTTTCTTGAGAAATGCAACATTCTAAATTTGTGTAAGGTGATTAAAAATTCTTTATAAAAATCTGGGAATCACACTCCTTGGAATTCTTCATATATCCTTGGGGGGGGCACATCTCCCAGTTTGGGTACCAGTGGTCTATCAAAACAACCATGTAGTAATATCTATGAAGGAATCAAGTGTAATTTGTAAGAGACTTGAACATGACCGCCTGGGTCAAATTACTCCAGGTAACTCGTACTGTGGCCATTTTCTTCTAAATTGGAAATTCATTCATATATTTTGGAGAATCTATGCCAATACTGATTTGAATCACAACTCCAGAATTTCCCCAGCCATAAATAATGTTATTGGGTAGATAGGAGATTCTGGTAGTTCTAATCTAAAGGCAATATTTCCAGGCTGTGATCTAGACAATATCACTGACAACTCATGACATTTCAATATGTATGTGTTATCCCACATTTCTTTCTTCTTAAATCCTGCTGCTTTTTTTCTGACTTGGGGTAGAAGTGTAGCAACAGCTTGCCTGTCCATGATGGACTGGCAGAATGCCATTTACATAATTGGTGGGGAGATTATTAGATAGTTAGTCCTGCATTTCCTTTTCCCTAATAAACGTTTAAATCAACTTGCAGAAAGCCCCTCTTTAATACTACTGCTAGTAGGAATTTGCTTTAAGACTAGAAGTTTGTTTCGTAAATCCCATGAAAATGGCAGTCCAAATACAGTACTGGGATTTTTTTAAAAAAAATAAGATATTTTAAAACAAAATGTCTTACCTCTTTAATGCTGCTTCACATCACTGTCCCCAAGGAAAGACAGATTAGGAATGATGAGCTTTTAATTTGCATTTCATACACACACTTTTATCAGTCCTCTGATAAAGTCATTAAAAAAGGCAAACAGTGGAATTTCTGTAGCTATAGATGGGAGAAAGGAGAACATGATTAAAAGGACCAAATCAGTTCAGAAAGTATTTGGTTAATTAAAGGGACCATTTTAATAGTGCCAGGGGCCAGGAGAAGCAGCTGAGAACAGTTTTAAAGAGGTCCTGTTTGAAAGCTGCAATTCTAATTGTAATTTCTAGGGAATAAACTCCATTGTCTGAAAAGGGACTTATTACTATTAGCAAATGTGTTGCTTCTTTTGTCTTGGTCTAAGGATATAAATTTGTAGATTGTTGTAATGGGAAATACAGCACTCCTTGAAGCATGGCTGCATGGAGCCATAATATTAATTTTCCCTCCAGCTGATTGTGAAAAAGCATCCAGTGATGTGGATTCAGATCTCCAGAAATGTAAGATGAAGTGGAGAAGCAAGGTTTGTTGCTGTCAGAGAAAGCTTTGTTTGAGCTATGGGTAGCTGGCACATTTCAAGGATGAACTCCTCTGGCTCATGAGCTAAATTGCCCCATAGGCCACCATCAAAGTGCTTCCTTCCTACCTGTCATAGAACGTGTTTGGCATAATATGGAAGTGTTTGTTACAGTAGTAGTGACAACTAGTGCCCATTCTTTTTGGTAGTGTGGAAGGTCCTGCTGTCTATGGGGGGGGCAGGTAAGATAAATGAGTCAGGGACATTAGGTATTTTCTCTGTCTCTAGGCGTGTGTCTACATGGGATCTTCTGGAGTGGGCTAGTGCAGACTAAATAGGGTTGCCTGGGGTCATTTAGAGGTCTGGTAGGCCATTTGGTGCAATCATCACATCCAAATGGCATATTGGACTTCAAGTGACCCTGTTTGGTCTGATTCCTTCTGCTGTGAATTTCCCTTATTGTGAAGTGGTTTATGAAGAGTCACTTTAGAAAATTGGCAAATTAAACACTTCGTTTGCGGAAGGAGCCCAATATTTATTTATTTATTGGACTTATATACCGCCCCATAGCGCTACAAGCACTCTCCGGGCGGTTTACAATTTAATTATACAGGCTACACATTGCCCCCCCCCCCAGCAAGCTGGGTACTCATTTTACCGACCTCGGAAGGATAGAAGGCTGAGTCAACCTTGAGCCGGCTACCTGGGATTTGAACCCCAGGTCGTGAGCACAGTTTTAGCTGCAGTACAGCGTTTTAACCACTGCGCCATGAGGCTCTTGGAAGCTCACTTTCCTTCATTTCTAGTAAATACATGTTATACAAAGAAGCTAATATGGAGCAATCCTCCATGCACCAAAAAGTAGAAGGTCTTGACAGGTGTCCAGAATGGTGTGAGTAGTAATGCTTTGGGGATGGTTCACTCCAGCGATTATGTCGTGTGATTGCTGCAAGTATTGTATCTTAAAATTCATAAACTACAGTCGTGTAAACTTTGATCATTAGAATTTTCAGGCTGTGTTCTGTGAGATCACCAATGAAAACAGACAGTGGCCATATACACCTGCACATCCTGAGAAATAAACATCGTAGCAAATGATGAAAGATTTTTCTAACTTCACACCACTGAGATTGGCAGCCTCTAGTAGGCAGGGGGAATAAAATGTGAATGTTGTAAGTTGTAGCTAGATGTTGATTAAATAAACCTTTTGAGAATAGTAAGCAATGCACTGGTTTGGATCAGTGTTAGTGATTAGTATAGATCACTGTTGGACTGCAGTTTTCCATCAGCCTTAGCTAGCATAGCCAGGGATGAAGCAGAAGTGCTGAATAGCTGTGGTTTAGGTATTTGGCTGCAGAGCCAGGGATTGGTACTGATACTGGAGCAGAATCAAACTAGATTTTAGTATAACCCTTAGCAGAGAAACATTCACAGATAGTATAGGATTTTCCTTCAGTTACTCTTCCCTGCACCCCTTCACCTTTGATCTAGCAGACGGCCAGCTAAGGAATGTGGCCAAGGAGGAACCAGGCGATAATAATCAGAACATCGGCAGCAGGGGAGCCGGAGAGTGAAGGCCATATATCAGGGCCCAGGAAAGCCTACACATAGACATACCAAAAGATAAGATTCTTTCCCCAGACATTTAGACGCTTCCTGAGCATAAGCAAAGAACACATGAGCACACGATCTGCATATCTATAGGGAACCAATAGATCAGTGTAATTGGCATCACTACCCAGTGAGGGACTGGATCCAAAGTTGGGGGTACAAATGACTAATAGAATTGTAGTACTTTTATGACTCTTTGTCTGTATAATTATAAAACATATGTACACTGTATTTTCGGGATCTTCTGTGCTTTTAAGAGAAGTCCCAGCTGACCTTTTCTTTGCTGCTATTGAAATAAAATTGGGCCTTTGGTTCAGCTGTTTGCGTCTATGCCTGATTCCTTGCCAGAGAATTTTAGAACCCAGATTTGGCCGGTAACATCAGTTTGATTCCCCACTTTGTCTCTTTGATAGGGGCTGTATTTGATGATCCATAGAGTCCCTTCCAGTTCTGCAGTTCTGAGATGATGATGATGGGAGTTGGAAGTCCAGATATCTGGAGGATCAACATGTGCTCCTTTCTGGTATATACATACCAATGTTTCTAATTCAGAAATGTAATCAAGATATTAGTATGAACAATCTCATGTACTCCTATCACTTAGCACAAATTAGCTTTTGAGTTGCATAACAACTTGTTAAAACACTTGGTTTGGGCTGCCTGAAATTAGGTGGCTAGCTGTTCAGGTTAAAAGCAAATGCAGTGGTGCCTCGCTTAACAAGGATAATCCGTTCCAGCGAAATCGCTGTAGAGTGAAATCCTCGTTAAGCGAAATAAAAAAATCCCATTGAAACGCATTGAAAACCCGTTCAATGCGTTCCAATGGGCTGAAAACTCAGGGTCCAGCAAAGATCCTCCATAGGGGTGGCTATTTTCGGTGCCTGTAAAGCGAGGAATCCGTCCAAAAACACAGCAGGGAGCCATTTTACACAGCGGGCGGCCATTTTGAAACCGCCAATCAGCTGTTTTAAAAACATCGTCTAGCGAAAAATCGGTTCCTGAAGCAGGGAACCGATTGTCGGGAAGAAAATTTTGCCTATTAAAACATCATTTTGCAATCGCAAAAGCGATCACAAAACAGTCATCGTATAGCGGTTTTGTCGTTTAATGAGGCAATCGTTAAGCGAGGCACTACTGTATAATAAATGACAGAAATCTAAAAAACTAAAAAAAGATGCACACTTTCTTTGACTCTTACTGTTTTATGTGGGAAATTTATTGTTCCAGAGGTCATTGTGTACAGCAAAAATCTCACTATGACCAACTTAGCACACAGTTTGTCACTAGGCATGCCCATGGTGAGATGATGTCAAAACCGGGGTGGGATGATGAGAAGCATGCTTGTAATGCACTATTAGCCTGCTTCATTGCTCAGTTAACATGACGTTGGGCGAGTCACTCTTACCCTGATCTACCTTACAAGGGTGTTGTTATGATAAAATGGGGAGGGAAGACCTATAACATGGCCTGAGCTTGTAGGATGAAAGGCCAGATTGAAATGAAACAAGGGAAGAATCCCAGACTGATAGCTGGAAAGAACAGAATATACTTCAAAGATAAACCTTTTCACAGAAGAGGCAGGAGGTAATGAATGATATTAATTAAAGAACTGGAAGGAACCTTATGGATCATCAAGTCCATAGGAGGCACAGTAGGGGATCAAACTCCCATCCTCTGGCTCTTACCTAAACCACTGAGCTGTCCAGCAGTCATATATGCACTGTCATGTTAAATGCAAAGGAATGCATAAAGAAATGCAAGGTTTATCTATCAAAACAAATTTGGTCTTTGTTCTCCCCAATGATTAGGGCAATGATGGACATGTCAAAGAATCAAAATCAGCAGTCTCCCTCTCTCTCCCCCTACCCCCTTATTTGCAAAGCTGAGGATGCTTTTTGAATAACTGGAAAGTAATTGATCCTCTGACGTTCAGAAGCTTGCAGGTTTGATGAGGGAGCGAAGGTATAAAAGAGGAGGTGTCAATACCAACAACCACAGGAGACCAGCCACTCTGGTTAGAAAAAGCTGGGTAGAGTTCTCTCCAATTCCTAAGACACGGCAAAAGGCAGAACTGAAAGAAGGTAAAGAAAGAGTTTGCAGACTTCAGAGGATATTGTTCCTGAAGGTAAGTGTCAAGGATGAGGCATGAATTTTTATTTTTGTTTCTACTGCAAAGCTGCTTGATGGTGGAAAAGTGAAACAATCAGCTTGTTTTCTACATCTGCAAAAAACTTTTGTATATTTATTACAATGGCAATATATATACTTTTAGGAATAAGTCAGACAGAATTCAGTAGAATATATTTTAAAGGAACCACACATAGGATTGGGCTGTAAATTAAGAATTCTTATTTAGATTTGACTGTGTGTACCCAACATATAATTTAAGATAATATTTTAGTGGATGTGTAAAAATAATCAGGACCATTCCAGCCCAGATACCTAATGTGAACTTCAGGCGTTCTCCACCCCCTTTTAAAGTGAAGCAATAATAATAATTATGTTGTTCACATTTCATTTATAGTTTGTCATCCCCTGAAAGTGAGTGGGTATTTAAACTACTATGTTAGTTAAAAATTTTGCTTATGGCCAAAAACAAATGAAATTGCATAGCTGTCTGGTTGATTAAAGAGATAAAAGCACAAAGTGAAATATGAGCTTGTTTTTAATTCTTGTCAGGCTGCAAATGTTTGTGAAATGTAGATAAAGCCAGACAAGTTCTGTGCCATCTGCTTTTTGTTTAGTTTTACTAACATAGCTATTCTTGTGGAATTTATTATCCTATCTTAGGCAGCTGTTTTGGGTATGGAGCATTGTGGCATTGCCATTATAACAACCAAATTGTAGCCCAGATAGACTCAGAAGCAAGCACTATGGTTGCTTTCAAGTAGACTGACTTTCCAATAAATATGCTTTGATTACAGTCTTCATCTGTAGTCTTCTGCGCACCCAGTTGGAAGTGCCATTGAATCTGGGGAGCAGTCGTTTTGAGTATACATGTCTAGGGCAGCACAACCCTATAAATATTTCAGAAATGACACAGCTATAGGATCTGTTGTTAATCCTAACCCCATTGTGCTGTTCTCCAGACAGATTTAACCAAATCTATAAAATATTAATAAAAATGTACCCACTTGTTTGTCTCCAGCTGTTTATCTGATCATTATCTCTGCAATTGTATTACACCAGTGCTTATACTATTTCCTGAAGGGCTCTCGACCCAAAGAAATGAAATAGCCTTTGGGGATTAAATCTCTTTCAAAAGAGAATTTCCCCCTTTTAAAGTCCTCTCTGCGAGCCCACAACCACGGTCCCAAAGCCAGGAGGAACAGAAGAGCAATGTCTTCAGTTTCTGATTTGCAGTTAACACCCTGCTTGGCTGTCAGCCCAGTTCACCCTACAGGAAGAAAATGCAATACTGTGTATCCCTCCACCCCTTTTGAAATACAGTATTCTGCTATATCAGGCTGCTTGGATCAGTTAGGAAACTGAGGCTGCTTGGATCAGTTAAGAAAGTGAGATTATTATTATCTTGTTACAGCTATCTTGCTCTTTAGAAAGCTCAGTTGGAACCATTTTCAAGGGGTTTGATCCCGAACCATCTTACCTGCACCAGTGCAAAACAAGTAGGTGCTCTATAGGTACTCACAGGATGTTTCACCTGATCATAGTCCTTAAACAAAGAGTCATAAGGCTGGAAAGAGACAGTGGTGCATTAAGACTTCAGCCATGCAATCCTGAAAATCCAGGTGTTAATGTCCCTGGATATTTTTGGAACAATTTTATCAAATGAGATCCCAGAATGGTATTATTTAATAAGGTCACATTCTGAGAACCACTTAATCAGAAGCATTAGAACTCCTCGAGGGTCTTGGGATTGTAGATTTAAGGCAAAGTGAAATGGAATCTTCAGCCCTTTCTTGTCCTTGCTTTTATCAATAGCTAGTTAAGTTTAAATGATGGCAGATCAAAAACAGCAGGCACGGATCTTACCTGAGGAGAGAGTTGCCTGCAGCTTTTGAGCCACATTTAGGAACAAGTCAAGAGATGTGTGCTCATTTTTATGGAAGCTTTTCTTTCTCTTCCTGGTGTTTAGGCTGTGAGTATTGTTTCTTATGTGGCCAAAATTGCACCACCTGCACATAAGAAGGAAGTTCAGCAGACTTGAGAGAATGCAAGCATTACAGAAATACACTTTAAAAAAATCATTAGGAAACCCCTCTGAGGTATGAGTGCGAGAGAGCCCTCAAATCAGCCTAAACAAGCTCTCAGCATGCTCAATGACCATAAAGAAACCGTGGGTAAGAGAGGGGGAAAGGAGTGCAGTGGGTACCCCAAATTTTGAACTGCAGCACTCCACACTGCAAGAGTTTGTTGCTGATCTCTCTCATATTTATTTATTAATGAAACAAGCCTCCACTGGGAAGTCTTACCCAAGTCTTGGGTATAATGGATACCATAACAGGATTACGATTGTTTTCTTTTTATTATCCCCATGTTAGTTTGGAAAGCAAAACAGGACCCAGCAACGTTCCTATCGGCCCCATCAAGAGAGTGGTGATGATGATGACGATGATTGATTACAGCTTTTGCAAATCTCCAGTCAACATGGAATTCTAGGAGCTGTAGTCAAAAACTTAAATTTTCTAACCTCCTGTCTGAATTGTTGTGTACAGGCAGGGCTCACATATCAGCAGAGCTTTGGGAACAATGAAACCACCATTTTGATGGTAGTTGAGTCTCTAGTGCTGTACGCATGGTTGTCTTTGAAACTGTAATGAGTCCCAGTTCCCTCCCCGTTTTTTTTGCAGAGTGAAGAATGTTGGACAGAGCCATTCTCCTTCTCCTGCTCCATTTTGTCATGTGTTCCCTATCTTCTCCTCTCTACCCAACACTGAGGTGAGTGGTCTTCACCTTTGTCTTTCTGCTTACATAACACAGTGAGTTAGATAAAAAAAATGTCCCTCCTTCCAATGGAAGGTGAAGTTCCCCAAACTGTGGGACTTCTGGTGGGGGGGGGAACCTGAGCCCTTCATTTTTGTTGTTGTTTAGTTGTTAAGGTTTGTCTCACTCTTCATGACCCCATGGACCAGAGCACGCCAGGCCCTCCTGTCTTCCACTGCCTCCCAGAGTTGGGTCCAATTCATGTTGGTAGCTTCGATGACACTGTGCAACCATCTCATCCTCTGTCGTCCCCTTCTCCTCCTGCCTTCACACTTTCCCAACATCAGTGTCTTTTCCAGGGAGTCCTCTCTTCTGATGAGATGGCCAAAGTATTGGAGCCTTAGCTTCAGGAACTATCCTTCCAGTGAGCACTCAGGGTTGATTTCCGTCAGAATGGATAGGTTTGATATCCTTGCAGTTCAGGGGACTCTTAAAAGTCCCCTCCAGCACCACAATTCAAAAGCATCAATTCTTTGGCAGTCTGCCTTCTTTATGGTCCAGCTCTCACTTCCATACATCACTACTGGAAAGACCATAGCTTTAACTATGCGGATCTTTGTTGGCAAGGTGAGGTCTCTGCTTTTTAAGATGCTGTCTAGGTTTGTCATCGCTTTCCTCCCAAGAGGCAGGTGTCTTTTAATTTTGTGGTTGCTGTCACCATCTGCAGTGATCATGGAGCCCAGGAAAGTAAAATTTGTCACTACCTCCATATCTTCCCCACCTATTTGCCATGAGGTGATGGGACCAGTGGCCATGATCTTAGATTTTTTGATGTTGAGCTTCAGACCATTTTTTGCGCTTACATTAAGAGGTTCTTTAATTCCTCCTCACTTTCTGCCATCAGAATGGTATCATCTGCATATCGGAGGTTGTTGATATTTCTTCTGGCAATCTTAATTCCAGTTTGGGATTTGTCCAATCCAGCCTTTCGCATGATGTATTTTGCATATAAGTTAAATAAGCAGGGAGACAATATACAGCCTTGTTGTACTCCTTTCCCAATTTTGAACCAATCAGTTGTTCCATATCCAGTTCTAACTGTTGCTTTCTTCATACCATGAGACAAAAGACTCTCCACACTCCAAAACTATTTCTAGTCCTTTCCCAGGAAAACTAAAATGATGCCTTTTAGCTTTGATGCTAATTAGCTTTCAAGTTTAGTGACCAAGTCATATCAAAGGGGAAAAAATGGAAAACAGCATAGTGTTCTGATACTATTATTATAATTTTAAAAGCATCCTCTTTTTTGTTGTTGTTGATTCCACAACATCAGGGTTGGTGGTCATCACTGCATTTTAAGGAAAAACAATGTTTTCTCACACACTTTTTTGGAATAATTAAATGATTTTTCCAGGACAAGGGCTAGGCATCTACATCTACTTGAACAAAATTTTTTTTGGGGGGGGTACAGAGCAGTACCTTATACCAGATCAACCTAATTGTCCTTTTGGCCCCAATATTGTTTGCTATCCCCAGCAGCAACCCACAGATCATTTTTTTAAAAACCGAATATTTTATTAATTTACATTATTAAAAGACAATGTTAAAGCTAACCACAGTGAGTATAAATATGCTAAAAAAAGATCAAACAAATACCATACTAAAAACATAAACAACACAAAAACTCCTTCAAAACAGTAAGGTATAGCAATCCATTTAGAACCCCCACTCACGCAGCCAGTCACTGAAGGAAAACTTGCCTGAAGAGAAAGGTATAGCGCCTGCTTGTGGAAGGACAGCAAAGACGGGGCCAGCCTGTGGGAGGGAGTTCCAAAGTGTAGGAGCAGCAACAGAGAAGGCTCTCTCTCATGTTCCTACCAAACATGTCTGTGAAGGTGGTGAGAATGAGAGAAAAGCCTCTCCTGAAGATCTTAATACCCAGGAAGTTTGCCAGACCTAAGCAGGGTGGGGTCTTCTGGAGGTCACTCATTCTTGGAGTTACTTTCTAATTCTTGGAGTTACTTTCTAATTGCTAGTGTGAGAAACTGTCTATCTGGAAAATTCATTGCGTGGTTGCTTTTGCAGAAGTGGAAGTTTTATCTAAGCTCACTTTGAACCCCATGTCTTACTTTATTTCTCTGTGTCCCAATTTCTGGATAGCTCAGTGATTTAGGTCTCTGTCTGAGGAGCTGGAGGTTGTGAGTTTGATTCCCCACTATGCCTCTCTGACTGGGGTCAAACTCATTGATTCATAGGGTCCCTTCTAGCTCTACAGTTCTAAGATTATTGTATATAATTAAATACATGCCATACAGCAGACCTGGGCAAAGTGTGGCCCGAGGGCCACATATGGCCCGTGAGCCGCTTCTGTCCGGCCTGCCGGTTGTCGCTCCAGTCCGGTGTTCAAGCACTTGTTCAAGCCCAAGACAGACTGGATTTCTCTCACGGAAGAAGCTGAACATCAAAACCATTTATAGCTTTTTGTCTAAAGTTGATCAGTTGCTTATCTTTAACATACCACAAAAAACCTCTTTAGTATTTGTGAAGATTAACAAGTTTAAAATAAAAACAATCATAATATAACTGTTTCATTTTATTTTTAAGTAAAGTTGGTTCGGCCCCCGAACACAGTTCAGATTTTTCATGCGCCCCCCTATAGAAATTAATTGCTCACCCCTGTCATACAGGGATGGGAGGGAGGATGAAATCTAACTTATCTAAACTGGAATTATATACACACTCCCCCAAATTTTCCACTAGAAAGACTCAACTAAGGATTTCCACTCACACATAGGATCTGATACCTCTTGTGTGAGTTTTAGGGGGAAAAAAACCCTATGCCCAAAGAAAGAGACCTGGATCTGGTAAGTAAGCGATCAAGCAAGAGTTCCCAGAAAGGAAGATGTGTAACAAATAGTCTTTTCGCAGGTAAAATTGGCTTCTGGATTGTCTACCCATTAGAAGAAGGAATCAAACACTTGAATTGCATTGTTCTGGATATTTCCAGTGACGTTTTGACTTGCTGTTTTAGGTATAGTCCAGTACCTATTTCTGGGAAGGCAGTGAGTTTTCAGCTACAAGAAAGTGGCCCAGTTCAGAGCCACAACCTTTCAGTGGAAGAACAGGAAGAGAAGTTTCTCACTAGTCCTGCTGAGAAAAGGTGAGTATATTGGTGCCCTAAACCCATTAATCAAAAGGGGCAATTATGAATACACATCCTCTGCCAGGTAAGGCCATACATTATGCCATTTCTCTCCATGGCCAACCAGTTGTTGTTGGGAATCATACCATAATTATATGATGAAAGTCGGAGCTGCTCTGGCATGTTGCTTTCCAGGAAATGATAGTTGCTAGAATCTTGCCTTTGAAACAGGGGCCAACTCTATTATTTGGGAAAGTAATTATTCTGGGTGCCAGAAAATGGCAGCAACTTGTTGCTTTTTAAAAAACCATTTTATTTTTACTGCCAGGGATGGGCAGAGGGGCTAATGGGACTTGCTGCCACCTGTGCCCATATAACTTGGCTGGCTTTTGGAAACACACACCTTAGCTTGGGTGGGTGAAAGGTATGATTTGTTCTGCTTCAGACACAAAAAGGTATTGGACCAGCCTTCCTCTAAACATGGAAGGTCCATCTAATAATCTCTGATAGATCTATCACCCATGAATTTGTCTAATTAAAGCCTTCTCTTCTTAACTATATTAGGAACAGTTTTTTATAAAATATATTTCTCTGCAGAAGGGCACTCAAAGGCAAAGTAACTGAAATTGGTACTTATTGTCATATGCTGTCAAGTTAATTCTGACTTATGACAGCCTCTCCCCCCCTCCCAGGTGTTCTAGGTAGAGAGTACTCAGAAGTGGTTTATCATTCCCTTCTTCTGGGAGTGCCCTGGGACTGCGCAGCTGGCCCAAGGCTACACAGGCTGGTTCTACTCACAGGAAGCACAGTAGGGAATGGAACCCCTGAATTTTGGCTCTACAAACATACCTAACTTGCTGAGAAATTGACAATACAGTAAAAAGAAATTGCTACAGAAAAGAAGCTTAAAAGTGGTAACAGTATTTTAAAACAAGTTAGAGTGATATTGAAGTCCAACAGAACATTAGCAAAACAATGCAGCTTTGAATGGCTCTCTCCCGCATTACAGGTGATGGAACCCATTTGACTTCTCTCAGGAGTTCCCTGGTTGTGGCGTTGCTGTGGAAAAAGCCAACCTAACCTGTCATACAACAAAGTCTCTTGGTAGGACCACGAGGCTCCAAAACTGCTGCTGGTGATCACATGTACAAGAAGGAAGCACTTAACAGACTGAAATCCACTAGTAAGTCACAGCTAGAGTAGATCCATTGAATTAGTGGGAATTTTGGTGAGTCAGTGCCTCTATAAATTCCATGGATTCAATGGGACCACTCTACTTGTGAGTTACTACCAGATTTCAGCCATGGTGTTCTAGGAAAGCTTGCATACATTTTTAAAAATTAAAATATACTGTAGAAATCATTCTAGAAATCAATCATCACTGTCTACTTGAGAGTAGCTATGGTTTCATACCCATGCCAGACAGGCTTGTAACAAGGTAACATTCTAATATCCTCTTACCAACAGTTTCTTCTTTAGAAAATGGGGTTTCTTTGATGCTGACTCATGTTTCCTCAGTTTGAATGTCCTTGGATTCAGATGTTTTTAACACTTGTGTTTCTTGTTCAAATATTTCAGAAAGGTACTTCCTCTACCCAATCTGTTAATAAGATGCACAGACAAGTGCTCCACCTGTAGCAGGCTTTCCTATGAACTTTCATGCAATCATGATCTTTAGGTTTAGGATAGGATGTACATGGGACTGTTCCCTCCATCAAAGTGAAGGGACAATGAGTTTTCATATAATGTTATGCCTGTACCAGGAGTCTCTGACATAGGATGATTCTGGGCTTATGTTTGTTTCATTAGAATGCAACGCCATGCAGATGCCATATTCACGGATAGTTACCGGAAAGTCCGGGGCAAGTTGTCAGCCCAGAAGTTATTACAGAGTATTGTTGGAAAAAGACTTGGGTAAGTATAACTTCATTTCTAATTATTACTATTACTTTGGTAACAGCCTCAATGTAACGATCCAGGGAAGGCTGTCATCATGTCCCAACAAATTAATTCCACCTTATGTTGACCCTATAAATTAGTGCCCCCCAAGAGGTCATATCATTACAGCCCATATCCACAAGTAGCTCAGATTATGTATAACAGGCAATTCCATTTTGTCCATATAAGATTCTTCTGAAAACCTTTAGAATACGTATAAAGTTTATAGCTAAGCAAAGCCTTAAACCACCAAGATCTTCTAGTTTAATTCCATTTGCTGCGGACATGTTGGCTGCTTTTCAGAGAAGGCAGTCTTGGGGATGAGGAACATGAATTCTTGACCAGGCGCCACTCTGACAGCATCCTTATGGACAGTCGTTACCACCAACAAATGGTCCTGAGGAATTTCTTGGGAGCTATGCTGCAGAATCAAAGGTCAGTAGGCTACTCACTGAAGTATACAAAATAGTAGGATTCTGCCCTATTAATTTTTAGAGGTACACCTAGACTAAAATCCTGTTGCTTTGCATAGTAATTTAAAGTAAGCCCACTGAATCAGTGAGAAGGAGTTTACTCATCAACTCTTTACAAGTTAATTTGATTCAAATAAGCCTCTCTAGTTCTGAGTTACTATGCTAAATTAAGGCACAACTGAAGTGGGCCATTTGAATTAATGGAACTTAGAGGAGTTGACTCACCAAATCCCTACTAATTCAGTGGGCCCACTCTAATGCAACTTACTACACTAAGCAACAGGATTTCAGCCATTAAATTACATATGTGCACTCTTAAAAATCCTTGCAATTCCAGAGCCAAATAAAGTTTTCTCTTTAACCTCCCCCCATCATATATAGTACCATTCTCTCTAACCTCTCCCCACCATATATAGTAGAATCATACTTCATCAGTATGATTCTACTCTACAGCAATGTGGGCTTTTACACGCTTTGACAGAAAATCTGGAATTTTTTTAAAAGCAGAAATATTTGTTGGGAAACTACAAATAACATTCTGGCCAGTTCTGGTTTCACTTGGAGTGGCTGATGCAGCCCTAGGGAGGTCCTAGGACACAGGAAAGGGCTCTGAGAGCTTGCCCACCCTTGCATACTAGAGTCCTAACAGCTAACTTACTCATGATGCAACAGCATGTAGAATGTCTTGTGGAAAAGCTTATGCAAAAACTAGCAATCTGGAGAAAGATTTCTCAAAAGTTCTTATCCAACAATTTGGGCATCCAATTGCATAAATGGAATCAAGTTTACCATGTATATGAAGATTAGTGAGCATCTCAAGTTTTGCACTAGCCAAAGTATACATTGGTTAAGAAGGTGTTCTTCCATAGCATGGTCATTCTGAAGTTCTCAAACCTTAAAGGTACCAGTCAACTCAACTCTAAGTGTGACAGAAATTCCAGCTGTTTTTTAGGGAGGGATCAGGTTCAGCAGTAGCATAAATGTTTTGCATGCATATGGTACCATTTTCCGTCCCTGGCAACTCTAGATAAAACTCCACCTGGAGTGGCTGCACCTGGAGTGGCTGATGCAGCCCTATGGAGGTCAAGTCATGGGAAGGACCCTTCCTAATGGGGGATCTGTCTATGATGGTATCATAGACAGTGCCACCATGTCAATGGACAATTTTCAAAATAGACAATACTGGTCAACAGAAGTTAATCAGTAGTCTACTTTGACATAGGAAATTGTCCCTATGTCTTTTTCAGTCTTATCACCTGAAGTCTGAACTTGAGGTCATTCACTATCCTGTCTATTCAGATATTCTCAGCTTTGTGTCCTGTTTTCAAAAATCATTACTCTCTCTTGAAGCAGAAATATTGTTGTCACACTAAATCCTTTTGTTTGTTCTTGTTGTTTCCAGGCCTCAAGATATCAAAGGTGACCATCTAGAGGATTTTGTCAGTGTTCTAACCAAGCTAATGGAACTGTAAATACCATATTTTTCCATGTATACAACCCTCCAATGTGTAAAACGACCCCCTAATTTTGACCCTTGATAGAGGCGGAGGAGCAATTAATGGGCAACTGCTCCTCCACCTCCGTCTCTTGATGCTATCTCTGCTGCCTGCCCAATCACCTCCTCTAGTGCGACTGCTGGGGCTCACCTGCAGCTCACCTCACTGCCTTGTCCCCTGCTCTAAGGAGATGATCACTGGAGGTGATCTGGCGGCAGCAGCAGGAAGAAGCACCTCAGCATGCGCGAGTGCTTGTTTGTCTCCGCCTCTGCCTCCACCACTGGAGGGGACAAGGCAGTGATGTGAGCTGGGCCCATCAGTCCCATTGGAGGTGGTGATCGGGCGGGAGAGGCAACAGCAAGAAGCACCCAAGCACGCATGCGACTGCTTCCTTCTGTGTATAAAACGACACTCAATTTTTCCTCGAATTATTTAGGAAAAAGTGTCATTTTATACACGGAAAAATATATTAAGGATAATCCCATCCCATTCTGGTCAATGCTATCCTCCAAGTGTCTTTGCAAGGATTTTTCCTGCTCCTGAAGTAACTGGGAGAAAGAAATAACACCTTACAACAGTGGTCCCCAACCTTGGGCCTCCAGATGTTCTTGGACTTCAACTCCCAGAAATCCTGGCCAGCAGAGGTGGTAGTGAAGGCTTCTGGGAGTTGTAGTGCAAGAACATCTGGAGGTCCAAGGTTGGGGACCACTGCCTTACAACATCCACTGATACTCTCTGGAACACAGTGTGCTACTATGGATGAATGCCAGAAAGAGAAAATATACAGAAACACAAGTTTTGTTCTCTGTACTGCCAATAGCTAGATCACACAAACTGCTGAACGTGTTGCCTCATCTAAGTTTCTAAATAAATAACTATGATATACAGCAAATTGTATGTATCCAAACTCTTTCTCCCCATGCTGATCCCCAGTGAGAGCTACTGCACAGAACACATGAGACGTGTAATCAACTGGAAAATGAGCGAAAAGCTATCACTGCTGAAACTGCCTGAGTGGGGGCTTCTCCTGGTGAATTAACTGGGAGGTGACCTTGGGATTTAATAGGAAGAATTTTACTGACATCTCATTTCAGGACCATGGACGGTTATTGCTTGGCAATATGCGCCACGGGTGGAAATAAAGGGAATATCCATCAATGAAAACCTGGAAAACTTAGCAGAATGCCTGGCAGGAAGGAGGGGAGGATTAAGCTCCTTTTATGAATGATCCTGTACCTTCTCCTCACATATTGCTTGAGTATTTGTAGGTCTTTTTCTTCTGTGAACATACGTGCACACACTGACCAAGATATTGCCCTTGGGAGCTAAAAGATTGCGAACCTCTGACTCAAACCAAGGAACTGCTAGAAATTCACATGAAGGCAATCCATTGGGGGGGGGGAAATCTCATATTACTATTAATGCGACTGCCTAGAAAACCTAATAAGCAGGCTTTTATTTCCTCAAAGTGCACTGTAAATTACTTCTGAAAACTTACTTGTGTCCCTCCCTACAGAAATTATCCTGAGTGGCTTATCAAATAAGAATATGACCTTATGGAAACCCATGAGTCAGAAGCTAAGCTGTGCATGCTTACCCTGAAAAAAAAATACACAATGATTGTTCCTTTTGTCTCATCTTTATTTCATAAAGAGGACAGTAAAAAAAAAGTCAAAACAGTTTTGGAGCCCATCCACTTCTGAAATCCTTGGTGCTAGACAATGTGTTTATGCTATAACTCAAAGCTGATCTGAACACAAAAGGTGGGGAAATGCTTTCTTAAAAACAAGAACACAGCCATCTTTCCACGATTACAGATAATTATTTTTCATATTTCAGTTTCTGGCCCTTAAATTCCTCTTTGGCTCCTTTTTTGAGTTGCTCAGATTCTTCTCCATTTCTTCCTTTCTTCTCGCATTAGTGTGTTCTGGAAGGACACAAAGAAATACCCTTAAAATTTAAATTTCAGATGTCAAACAACAACTCTGTGTATGTTAATACTAGATGTCCCTTTTTGGTTATGCTGAAATCATAACATTACATCTGATTTAGGATAAAACAAAACTTTGAAGAAAGTTAAGAATCTGCACTTAACATGGTATTCCTAGTGAAAACTCTAGGTATTTGCATTCATTCAAAGTAAAACGTAATGGCTAGAATATTATGTGCAAATACAATAAATAGTAACCATAGAGTGTATCTAGTCTGCAGACAAATTCTCAGCAACAGCGCCAACAATCTCTGGCTTGCAGTTATACACATGGGAGTTAATCCTCTTAAAAACAACAGAGCCTATACTAGTGGTGGCGAACCTTTTTGGGTTTGCGTGCCCAATCTGGGGGGGGGGGGGGACAACGGCAGTGGAACCGGAAGTGGTGGCGGAAGGTGCCACGAGACCCCACTCCGGATCCGCTGCCAGCACCAGCTGCTCCGGATCCTGACCCGCTGCCTGTCTGGCACCAGAACTGCGGTTGCAGCCGCCTGCTCAGTTTTTTTTTAGGGGGGGAGGGAGTAGCGATCTGGTGACTTATGGCTTGCGTGTTGACAGAAAGGGCTCTGCGTGCCAGCTGTGGCATGCGTACCATAGGTTCTCCATCGCTGGCCTATACATACAAATAGGGGGAGCAGATACCCCTTTGTGAAACTGGAACAAAAAGGCAACTGTGTATGAAATGAGTTCTTACACAGGCAGGAAAAAACCCAGAGATCCAGCTGAACAAGCACTGGACTGTGGCTTAAAAGTTGTAATCAAAACTTACTAAGAATTTATTCAGCTCACCAGCTAGATATAAAGAGACAGACAGAGGCAAAACTTAAAATGCACTCCCACTCCACCATGAACTAAACATGATCAAAGTGTCGACAGCAACAGTGTGAACATAGTAAGGACATCTAGGGGGGATGGTGATTTTGTGAAGAGGAGAGCCTTACCCATCTGTGGAGACGTTTCATACGATTTTCAGTCCTCAGTCTCCACAGCTGTTAATTCACATAACCCTTCACAGACAGGAAGTGCTCCTCTTTAGAAAGCTCCCCTCCATGTGTAGTGGATAATGGAAACACTAATGGAGTGGGTGTGGCTTCCCTTACTAAATCCACATTATGCACACAGAGTAAGGTAAAGGTAAAGGTTCCCTTTGACAATTGTCCAGTCGTGTCCGACCCTAGGGGGTGGTGCTCATCCCCGTTTCCAAGCTATGGAGCCAGTATTTATCCGTAGACAGTTTCTGTGGTCATGTGGCCACTGCGACTAGACACGGAACTCCGTTACCTCCCTACCATAGTGGTACCTATTTATCTACTCGTATTTTTACATGCTTTTGAGCTGCTAGGTTGACAGGAGCTGGAACAAGCAATGGGAGCTCATTCTGTTGCATGGATTCGAACTGCTGATCTTTCGACCTTGCAGCCCAGAGGCTTTGTGGTTTACCATGCAGCGCCACCATGTCCTGTAGAGTAGGGTGTATTTAATGTCCTTTATGACTTCTATTTATGCTGGACATTACACAACTTGGGGGAAGGGGGAGACCAAATATTACTCCAGTCTGATGTTATAGCCACTGGATATCAAGTAAGACTGAAATCTCAAGATAAAAGTTATAGGTTTCAAGAATCAGCTTGAAGATGCAGAATCATCTGCATTCCTCCATCTTTATAGAGAAAGGGATAACCCATACTGGGTAGATTTATCTATTCCCATGGCAAAGGAAGGATATTGCTTCATTATATTCAATAGAACAACTCCACACTCAACAATTCTAAAGCAGTTAAGAGCTCAAAGTGATTCACATACATACAAGGCTCTTTCAATGGCTATTATAAGTCACAGAACAGTATTTGCCCCCTCCCCCGTTGCATCAACCAGGGGAAGGGAATCCCTGCCAGACCTGCCCCAAGGAAGGTTTTGTATGTAACAGGAACTCTAGTTTACAGACTGGAACAGAAATACCAGTTTGTAGACTGGAAAGGTTATGCATGAATCAAGAGCTCAGATTTACAGACTAAACAGGGTTTGCATGGAATGGGGAATGCAGCCACAGAAGTACAATGGCACCCCACTTGACGCTGAAATTGCTTTACGTTTTTGTGATCGCTACTGCAATCGCAAAGCATTGTTTCAAAGGGCAATTTTCGTTTTATGACGATCGGTTCCCTGCTTTGGGAACAGATTCTTTACATTATGACGATCTAAAAACAGCTGATCGTTGGGTTTCAAAATGGCCACCTGCTGTGCAAAATGGTTCTCCGCTGTTTTTAGGACTGATTTTTCGCTATACAGGCACCGGAAAATGGCCACCCTATGGAGGATCTTCGCTGGACGATGAGGTATTTCACCCATTGGAACACATTAACTGGTTTTAATACTTTTCAATGTTTTTTTTTCCCCTACTTGATGACGATTTCGCTCTACAGCAATTTCGCTGGAACGGATTGTCGTCGTCAAACGGGGCACCACTGTAGTTGCACTGGGCTTACACATGAGAAGACATAAGAGAACAGAGCTGTGCTTTGCATATTCAAAAACTGTTGCACTTGGATAAATTTGTAAGATTTCATAATGTGTTTGTAGTTATTTATGACTGATTATGTGGCTAGCCACTGACTATGCCACTAACAAATCAGGTCAGTTAGCAGCTATTTGCGAATGAAATAGATATGCATTTTTGAAGTCTTCAAGTCAGAACCTTTTGAAACACACACTCTTCGAGCACCTTTATCCCCTCTGTGTACACTTTTGGAGAGTATGAGGAAAAGTCAAGAATTTCCACAACTTAGACTGCACCAATGTTAATATGTACAGGACAGTATAATATTCCATATATCTATGGCATAATAACACAAGCAAAACATCTGAATATGCAATATTGAGTTTGGCATTCTTCAAAGGCAGTCCTACCACTGTGAAGAGGAAGGTAATCAGCTCAGGTGGAAGATACGAGCCATGGGGAGAATGGCTGATCCAGCAAATCTACGGAAACGTATGACAGGCTTTTCTGTGGTCAAGCTTTCATCGACTAGGTGTATAATGTTTTCTGCCTCTTCAACCGTTAGAATTTTTTTATTGCCTTACAATTTCTCCCTCATCCACTTCCTTCCAAAACTGTATATTCTTTCCATTTAATTTAGTTAAAGAGACTCTTGATTTGCTAAGTGAGAAGTCTGAATATTTCAGAACCTAGCTGTCAAGGGACATATACAGAATAATGGCTAAATATGTTTATCTGGTTCTTTCAGCTTTTTTTCTTGAATCAAAAAAAGCCACTGGATAAAATGTGAGAAATGAGAATGATAACAAACCCGGCAGGCAGTCCACTTCATAGAACAGACCAGAACAGAGATGGACAATTCTGAGTTTGCAACAGCATGAATGTGGTTAATCTAGAAACAATCTCACTGGAAGGTCAACATCTTAGGCCTCCTTGGAAAACAATTTAGAGAAAGGGGGGATGTAATCCAATTAACCAAATTATCAAAACTACAGGTTTTGAATGCTAAATAAGCATTATGTTGACTGTTCTGCACAAATTAAGAAAAGAAGAGGTGGAAAACAACACAGGATATTGGACAGGGGCTGTAGAAGAATCCTTTCTGAATTGTTTTGGGTCTGCAAACATCAGGATTTCACCTTTCCTCTTATTTAGAAGTGGTGCTGTTTTGGCAGTATACAGACAGGCACCTGAAAATAGCTATAGATAAATCAGTAATCAGAATCAATAGCACAGGAGTTCACCTCAAGGGAAGCCTGAACTACTAGTATAGCTGTTTTTGTTCCGCAGACTTCATCTAAATTGCACTCCTGGGCTACTGATTTAAACACTTAGCTTTGAACCAAGGTCAGACCAACAAGTAAACAAGCTTGCTAATCTTTGCTGGGTCCCCACTTCATCAGACCACTTGAGCTGCTCCACTGCTTTTCCTGAGATTCTTAAGCACTGAAATAGCAAGACCTGATACATCAAGACTGAAGAGTCAAGAGACCAACAGCAAGCCTCTCCACTGATACACAAAATATGTGCCTCTCTTTCACTCTAATGTCAAAGCATTATACAAGTACCGGGTGTGCTGGATCTTACTCCCATTTTGCTTTACTTTCTACTCTACTGCTCTAGTCCCTTTTCTTTTCAGTTCTACTTTCAAAACTGAATAGAGATAAGTGGCTAGAGCAGTGGTTCCCAACCTGAGGTCCCAGATGTTCTTGGACTAAAACTCTCCGAAGCCTTCATCACTAGCAGTACTGGTCATGATTTCTAGGTGTTGTAGTTCAAGAACATCCTGGGACCCAAGGGTGGGAACCAGTAGGCTAGAGCAACAGACTAAGAAGGTAAACGTGTGTCCCTACGTGCACCTGTAGTATGGCTCCTGGAATGCTCACTTCAGTGTTAGACAGATAGTCTACTTTTATATCCTTTGGATTGCTTTATATGTGAATAGGACAAGAATATGAAAAAAAATCATTCTATGTAGTTTGATTCTGAATTCCAGTCTCTTTTTATTACAGCGTAAGCTTCCTTTGGAGTTCATGTCATGCCTTGAAAACACAGGATGCAATAATAACTTTGCTGAAGCTCAGCAGGTCTGGAGAATGAGCAAGCCCACTAATGGCAAAAATGTGGGTTCATGATGACAATCATTTAAAAAAATTCTTAGTTGGTTAATATCTTTAATAAGCAAGGATGTCTGGTATTTCTTAAAACAGTTCAGAGGCTGGGAACATAATGAAGGCATTCTGAATTGTAAGATGACAATAGGCAAATGCCTGTTCTTGCAGGTGTAACATAAAATAAAATAAAGTTAATATAAAAATAAATATAAATTGATATTATAAATATAAATATAAAAATTAATAGAAAAATAAATAAAGTTATGCTGGTGTAAATGTGCCACGTGTTACACTTGCAACAAGGAACTGCACTATGCAATTGTGCAATAGGTTGTATGTCCCCCACATGACCAACTCTGCAATACAATGGCAGAAGTTTTTTTGGGATTCCACTCCTGCCTCAGCACTAATGAAATTACCACAGGCACAACCTTCAGTTGCATGCACATAAGTGCCCAACAGTCCCTAACTAGTTGTAGTTCAAAGAATGCCAGAATCAAAGGTGGGCGAGGCAAGGTTGGAAGTGGCTTCAGCTAAGAATCCACTTGGTCCAGACAGAGATGAACATTAAAGCATGAAATGAAGCAGCCAGCAAACTTAGGAAAGGCAACATCCAAAAACCCTTACTTCTAGGAAGAGCTGGTCACTAGTAAAACCCCTTTTACCGCAGTGTTCTATACTTTGCCAACCTACTGCTCTGTTCTGCAGCGATCCTGCCAAAAGGAGAGAGGGATAAAGGTTCAGAGAGGACAGTAAGGCAGAAAGCAATATTGCTCCAGGAACCATTGATACACAGAGAAAGAAACATGAAAGCAGCAAAACCAGGCCTTCCAGAAACTCTGCTGAAATATGGGAGAGTATTGATTCTCCCACTCTTTCACAATTTCTTCAGAGAAAATTCATGCCACCATACAATGCTGGATTTAAAACCCATCAGCTCAAGTGGCACTGACATGTGCAAAGTTATTTTAGCAGCTCTTCTATTTACATAATACTTCAAAACAGAAATCTTGGCTGCTGCTAATTGAGCTATTCTAAGGATTGGCTTCTAAAATTTGATTTCAATGGACTGCTAATGTTAGCAAGAAGAATTTGATTACTAGAAGCCCTGGTAGCGCTGAATGAAAATTTAGGCTTTCATCTTATCTTACTGGCACCCCCAGCACTATGACTGGAAAGCCCACCTCTGCAATGCTTTTTGTTTAGTTTCTTCTGTCTCAGATGACTGTACTGATTGGCTTCTACTGCATGATGTCTTCATACCATCTACAATAACATTTAAGGGCTACGTGGCAAGGTGGATGGAATATGACAGCCTTTTGGGTGCTTCTAGCTAACTCCACATTACATATTGACATAGGAAGATGCCTTCATTCATTTCCTGTGTCTCCTTAATAAGAAATAAGGAGTGCTTACAAAGAAAAGACAGCAATTATAAGCTCACTTCTGCCATCTTTGCAAAAGCAGTAGCCCTCACACATGGGCATTAGCAGATCCTAATGCAAGAATGGGGAACATTCAGCCCTCCATCTGTTCTAATTACACTTCCCAAAATCTCTTAGCAGTGGTCTGCCAGCCTCAGGAAATCCGGGTCCAAAGCTTCTGCAGGATCCAAAGCTCTCTCATGGCATGAGCAGCACACAAGTACTGCTTTTCATGTCACATGTTCTAAGCAGGGGTGCTCTTACAAATTACTCTTTGAAAACAAAGCTGTCATTTCAGACCTCTATACCAAAAGGCTGTTTCTTCCTCAGCGGCCTCCTAGGTGGTGAGGGAAATAGAAAATGAGAGAAAGGGAGAGGAAGAAGCACATAGTAGGGACAGGAGGAGAGAGAGAATGAGAGAAGCATCACTGGCTTTTGGCTCTGGTCCCACCTACAATCAGCACTGAATCTCCGAGTCATCTGTCCCTATTGGAATGCGGCCTTTGACAGAAAAAATGCTGCCCATCCCTGCAATAAAAATGTGAAAGGGATATTGGGACATCAAGGCTTTGCCACAAGCCTCACCTTACTGAGAGATCTGACAGACACACAGTCAGTGTGACATCTGCAAAAGGTTAAAAAGGTTACGTACAACAGTCCATAAGAAGGCATATCCCACAACTGGGACCTGCTACTGAACAATAATCCAATGCATATCAAGCAGCTGCATCCAGAGAAGCCATATGGACTCCTCTGCAGACGCTACACTGAACATGTATCCATTAATGAAGCAGGGTATGTCACGAGGTCCTGTTTTCCCATTTTCTGCAAGACTTCTGTAAATACTTGCATGACTGAAAGATCATCACACAAGAAATGACCAGGGGTGGGACTGAATCCCAAACTTGAGGGGGAGGCTTAGACAGATGAAGACTTCCTGACCTGATGGGATATTCAGTGACAACATCCATGGTAAGACTGAGCCAATACTTTTTACAAGCTTAAAAGAAAAAGGTCTGGCTTTGCCAACAGAAGCAGGGGACATTCCTTGGCATGTGATAGCTGATGGCAGCCTTCTTCAGCCTGTTGCTCTCTAGATGTGTTGGATTGCAGGTCCTGGATTCCCTTAACCAGCAGAGAAGGCAGCTCCCTGATCTATGGACTGTGCACAGGGCTGGCTTAGCAACCCTAGTCTCCAATCTGAAGACTGCACTTTTTAGAGCTGTGTGAAACCAGAGGAATAATTCTACACAAAATCTATACCCTAAGCTCTAAAATTAAGATCAACCATAATTTTTTACTGTTGAAGAGAAGTGGCTTGAGTCTTAGGAGATATAGTAAGATTTATCATCTGGCAAGAGAAACAGTTTGGCTTTTCGGGGGCGGGGGTGAGTGAAAATAAGTCATTTCTTGTCTGTCACCTCAGACATATCAACAACTACCCCTGCCTTTACCAACACTGGCACCTCCAAATGTGCTGAACTGCAACTCTCATGAGTCCTACCCAGCAGACTAAAATTTCTGCCAGGGCACCAAGTTCAGTGAAGGCTACTTTAACATTGGCATGAACATGCCAAACATCCGCAAATAAGATTTTATTGGCAAGACTTTGAAGACCAACCCACACTGTTTAGAGGTGAAAAACAACCAAACCAAACCAAACGGTAAGATTCTAGACACTTCAGGTGACACTGATTTAAGCTTCTGAGTTCTCAGAGTTTGAGGCTACAGGTTTAGAAGACCGTGATGCTTTAGAAAAGCAGTTGGGTGCTTGTTCTTGAATTTCCCATGTTTCAAAGCAAGACAATATTGGTGGCTTTGTGAGCAATGAATATGATTGCTTCCACGCCAGCTGCTTTTTAAAAGGCTGTCCTAGAATCAGCTGCTGCCTTTTCATAGTGCTGGGAATCCCTGTTCAGACAGCATTTAGGAAAGGAATTCTCTGAAGCCAGTTTTATCACTTGGTCTTCCCAATACCTGGAACCATTCCATTAAAATCATATCACATGGTAGCAATAGGAGATTGTAATTTCCACTTTTTATCTTCTCACCTTTTCACTGCTTTGTGTGCCAACATTCTGTTGCCTGCTAGGAAGGTGATACTGCCAAGGATAGCCAGGTACTTCATGGTTTGAAACATGTTGAGTTGAGTCCAGTAGACATACATGAGCCCCAACATTGCTATTTAAAAAAAGAGAGAGATACCCAGTTATACCTGGCTAGCATGAGTACAAAAAGGAAGATCATATAAGCAATCATAGTGATGGGTAGGGTAGAATCAATGCACAGTCATTCATTCCAGTATACAGGGCAGTGGAAACAGAGACAACAGTAAACCTATAAACCTATAAACTGAGGAAAGATTGCAAAACTACTCTAAATGTATAATCATTTACAGTGAAAAGAAACCATAGGAGTATAAGCACATGTTGGATCCACAAAGACAGTAGAAACAGTGTCTTTCTTGTGAACTAGACCTTCAAATGAAAGATCAGAGTAATTTCTTTTATGTCTGTGCAGTACTGTTGACCAGCTAGCCACTTAGAAAAATAACAGGAGATAAAAGAAAACACTACTGTATTGGCAATTATAAGTGAATAAACATCATTCACACTTCACAGATACTAGTGAAAAATCCCTACAATTCTCAGGTTATATATATCCCTACATGCAAAACTCAGACTGCCAAACTTTGAAGAGAACATACTCCAATTTATGGTTAGTCACATTTATTATTTCTTAAGTCAACAGAATAAGAAGATTAAATTTTCACATCAATTTGAATGGAACCAAAGTGCAACTAAGTATATTAATACACTGTAGATGAATGAACTCTGTATTTGTTCTGAAGTTTGCCTGGCTTATGAAAGGTTCATGCAACTTTTAACCAACTGAATTAGCAAGGTAAAGGGCCTTAAAAACAAACAAAGGTGATTCACTTTCTTAACAAACAGTATACTGCTCTTCCATTTCCCCAGGAAAATATGAGGCTCTCAAGAAGATTAAAGGTAACAGAATTTCAAGAAGTACAAAGAAAAAACTGATTTTTTTCAGGACAGTATGGTTTTGTGTGCGCTGAAAAACAATTTAGCAGTGTAAAGGAAAAACAACACAAGAAAGACTAAGGAAGTGTGAAGAGGCAATAGCTGTGTTTAACCAAATTCACAACAACACAAATTGGCGGCAGAGACATCTAGGTACTGAACAAGCCACATTAAAAGGATTTCATGTAATGTCTCTAAGTGCATTAAATAAAGGGATACAAGAACAGGATCCCACAGGCTCCTCTTTCATTAGATGTGCAGTATGTACTAAAGGATAAACCACAGAAATGGAAACACTGAACATTCTGTCCTATCAAATGTAGCTAAATGGAAGCAAGAGAAAACCAGTCTAATGACAGCTGTTACAACTGATGGAGTATGTGTGTCTATCAGCGTAAGAATAATTCTGAAAAATGGAAAGGGGGGGACAAAAGGGAGGAATGTGGTGCTATTATACCTATTATAGTTAATAGGTTGTGAGCTTGTCTGTCATCAGGCTCTTGCCTATGTGAAATATGGATAAATGAGGAGGAATCTCTCTGGCACTTACCTGCATGACCGAGATGGAAGATAATAGTACTGGGAGCAAAGCTGAAGTTAGAAATATTGGCCCCGATCTTCATCCACTGAAAATTTAGGAAACATATACTAAGCAAAAAAGCTACAGCACAATGAAACCAAGATCAAAAAGCAACATTTCAAATTACAGATAAGTGTTAATTAAAATGCTTCAGACATTGTGCATGCATGCATTTATGTAGATCAGAAGCATTATCAGGACATTACAAATTAATTCCATTCAAAATAATTGCTTAATATGTGTAAATCAGCTTTGGAAAATCTAATTTGCCATCATCTAAAATGGAGGATTTTTACATAGATGCAGAAATTCAGGAGGAACGAGAGAGGGAATTAGATAAGAACTAGGTCTATAGTGATTTTATTGTGCAGTGATACTGCTTCTTGGAAATCTGACTATGAAGTACATGTGTGGGTCAGTCTATACTAGTAATTAACACCTGTTCAGCTCTTAACATTACAATATCTCAATATTAGCACTCAAACAATGTTATGTATTGGTTCAGATATGAGACACTTACCAAAATAAAGAGCAAAACCAGTGGTGAGAGTACCAAGCCTGTGAATGCATTTGATACTACCGTGGGAGGTCTCTTCTCAGGTTCCCTGAATAGGTGCTATAAAAAAAGATGTTCAGGGAGAAATGAATCAGAAAAGCAACTCATTTCAACAGTCTGGGTGTATTGCAAGGTATTTTTGTAAGTACCATTTTCTTTTATCTGTTTCTATAACAGGAGTGGGGAACCAATGGACATGGGCTGGACAAGGCTTGCCCTCACAGCTCTCTAAGGGGCCAATGACCCCAATGGCTGTAACTGTTGACATCATGGGGGCCCTGGTCAAAGTGCTGGGTGGACCTTTTCTCTGTAGGGAAAAGGAAGGAGGAGGAGCAAAGCACCCTCAGGTAGCTCTGGCATTATTCCGATCTGGGAGACAAATGGCATTCCAACTTTGTTCCTCCTCCTGTGTTCCAAAATATATGTTAGCATAATTTAACATTGCTGAACTAATAAGTAACTACAGTCTGCCAACACATGTAAGGTTTTTTAAAACAGATATTGGTATCACTAGGGAACGCTTCCAAAAGAAGAATCACAACAAAAAGATCCACTAGGGAAAGACAGCCAACTTATTTCAACGGTACCTTTATCTCTGGCTTGGGAATGAAAAGGCTTTTTGACTGTACTGTGGATGGAGCATCCTCTTCTGGGAATTTGATGACAACATCTGCCTGAAAAGCATATTAAAAGTAAGTGGACCTGCTCTATATAGATTACTCACACCTAGTTCAGTACAGATTATAAAATGCTGAAATAGTCCTATTAGAAGACACATTCTTCTAAACTCTAAATTGATTTCAGAACTTTTTTATAAATAATGGAGGAAGGATCACCTATCTGTTTACTGAACTTAGTTAATTAGCAAACAATACTACTTAAAGCAACATAAATGAGGTGTTTCCTTGCTGCTAAAAGGCAGTATGTACAACTGATAAATAACTCCAAGATGAGATGCCTGCATCAAGGGCAGATGGAGAATTCAAAAGGATACAGATTTATGACTAGTTCTTTTTCTTCCAAGCTGAAAAGTCATTCTGCCCGCATGAAATATATAACGTTCTACCATGTTATAGCCTCTCAACAGAATTCAGCTTGTCTACTGGAACTTGGTAGACTTAATTTCATCATGAGGATTTTTACTGGACTATACATTTCTTTACAGTTCAGAATGCTGCAGCACCACTGTTATCCAAAAGATATCATACAGATAACAAAAGTGGCTGTAAGGTTGTCAAGGTTTGAATTTTGTACATATACAGTGGAAAAATAATTAAGCTGGGGTATTTAAAAAACAAACAAACCCTGAAAATAGTAGTGCCTTTAAGGTGAGGCTTGAATAGCAGCTTACTAAAGTTGTTCCAAAACAACTAGCTAGCTTTCCTGCCCAGCAAGGTCACAGAGCAAAAACAGTTCCTGACAGCTGAACTGTTCATGTTACAATACCTAAATACAAAGTGGTATCTGTAAGTCCTATAGCGCACTCTTTCAGTGATTAGAGTATTTTGTGTTGACAATGGTCTAGTGTTCCAGGATTTTGGAATGACAATATTCTAGTGATCTAGAAGCTTGGTATTATAAGCTCTTGGTGTTACAATGGTTTTATGCTACAGAGTATTATTCCTCTAAGGTCTGCAAAATGTTAGTCAAAACCATTACATAGTGGCAGTCTGTTAGACTTCAGGTTACAGATTTCTGGAGTTACAAGGGTCACAGGACCAATAAAATTTCCTATTGAAAAAATTATTCTTGCTGCTCACAAACACTAACTCCCCAGGCCCTGGGATAAACAAATTGTTTACAAAGTGAGGAGAGATGTGAAACACTGAAACAATTATAAATATAGGGAGATAAGACACACACAGGAATTCATCACATCACTGCAACTCCATACCACTTCGGACACCAGACATCAAAGAGCAACTACTGTGCAGCAGCACAGCAACTTCATTTCCAAAAGCTAGCAACACAACCATCATGGATTTTCCTTCATAGCTACAAATTGGCACAAGGCTAGCTTGGCTGGGTGAGCACTTACGTAAATAGTAATTTTTCTATGTATTTTTTAATATGCTTAAAGGCTAAGAATTTTTTTCCTTTATAAACTTTTATTTTTTAACAATTTTGATCTTTTATTAGATGTATTCTTTAGATTTTGTTTTTCAATGTGTATTCTTAGGCTATAAGCTCTCACGTTTTTGGAATGTAATGGAAACATTCTCATTTTTCTTTTTTATCCTTAAAATGTATATTTTACTGGACTGAATTCTGACTTAAGTATTTGCTTGCCTTAAGTTTAGTTTTCACATATTCTTAAGCATTTGTGCTTAGTTTTCTTCATACATAACTGTAAGACCTCTCTATTTTTCCAACAACTTTGAAGTATTTTGTGCTTAGAACATAATAAGAGTGCTACTGGATCAGGCCAAGGGCCCATCTAGTCCAGTTTCCTGTATCTCACAGTGGCCTCACCAGATGCCTCTGAGAGCATATGAGACAACTAGATACCTATCTCATGATATCTCTCCCCTGCATCTCGTATTTGGAGGTACCTTCTTTTTAAGCCTGGAGATTATACATCCCCATCATGGCTTGTAAGCTGCAATGGACTTTTCCTCCAGAAATCTGTCCAACCCTCTTTTAAAGGTATCTAGGCCAGATGCTATTACCACATCCTGTGGGAAGGAATTCCAGACTAACAACACGCTGGATAAAGAAATGTTTTCTTTTGTCTGTTCTCACTCTTCCAACATTCAATGTCAGTGGATGTCCTTTGGTTCTGGTATTGTGTGAGAGGGAAGAGAGCTTCCCTCTATCCACTTTATCCATCCCCTGCATAATTTTATACGTCTCAATCATATTCCCCCCTCAGGTGCTTTTTCTCTAAACTAAAGAGCCGCAAATGCTGTAGCCTTTTCTCATAAGAGAGGTGCCCAGCCCAGTCATCATTTTAGTCACTCTCTTCTGTGCCTTTTCCAGTTCCACTATGTCTTTTTTGAGGTGCGGTGACCAGAACTGTACACAATACTCCAGATGCAGCCTTACCAGTGTTTTGTACAATGGCATTATAATGTTCTATGTTTTATTTTCAAGCTCCTTTTTAATGATATCTAGCACTGAATTCGCCTTCTTCACTGTTACTACAAACTGGGCTGACACTTTCATCGAGCTGTCCACCAGCACACGGAGATCTCTTTCCTGATCCATCACGGATAGCGCAGAACCCGTTAGCTGATAACTAAAGTTTTGATTTTTTTTGTCCCAATGTGCATTATTTTACATTTTCTTATATTGAAATGCATTTGCCATCTTGCTGCCTATTCTCCCAGTTTGGAGAAATTCTTCTGGAGCTCTTCACAATCCCTTCTGGTCTTCGCCACCCGGAAGTTTCGTGCTTATAGAATATAGAAGCAATATAAAGAAATAAAGCTAGTAGAATTAGAAAAGCTGATTTTGCCTAGAATCATTGCAACAGTGAAAAGTATCAAGGACCTTGGTATCAGATACTCAGATGAATTTTGATTTCACTGACAATTTTTTTGGTTTCATTCTCGAGTCAGCAGTTTTTTAGGGGGAGACAATGCTAGCTGTGATGAACATAAATTTTTGATTTTTCCCTGGAGGTACATAGAGTTTGTAGGACTCATGGGGAAAGGGGTTTAAGGCATCAGTTTATCTAATCTGACAAGATATTTATTAAAAATACCTAAACGTAAGCACAGTTACCCCTTAAAATCCCTTTTACATCAAAACGAATTCAAGCACATTTTTGTTTTAAAGAGCAGATTCTTTGCACACAAGCACCTGGAAGTTTAGACCACAACAACTGTAACTTCCTGTAACAACTGTGAGCATAGACTCATTATTTACTTCAGGGGACATACAGAGACCTGATAGCAAAGAGACCTAATGTTACATTGTTATACTTTTTGTGGGGCACTAAGGTCACACATTCTAGTAAAGAGGTTCTAAAATCATCCTTTTGCAACCTGGTGATGCCCATGCTTGCTGGGTTGATGGAAGCTGTAATCAATATATGCGGGGAATGCTATGTTGGAAAAGGTTGACCTCTGAAGCCTTTTCCTTGGGTAAGATAAGAAAAATGCATGTCAATCCATTTTACTTGAATTGGAGGCAAATCATATTTGAAGTTTCAAGACTGGAGTAGTCAAGTAAGTCCCCAATCACAGTCAATATTTCACTCTAAATAACACCAACACAAGTGGCAGGATATTGTGTAAACAGAAGAGCGTACCACATTCCAGAGGATTGGGTTTTCCAGGGTAGCGTCTCCAATTATCAGGTAAAGAGTGTAAGTCCCAGAGGCTGAATCAAACTCTGTCTTTCTTTCAGAAGTGTCCAGTTCAAACTTGTAGATATTTTTGCTATCTGGTTCTGCAACAAACACCACCTCCTGTCCAGTCTTCTGATTGTGAAGCCGTACAAAAGTCTGAAGGAAGAGACGATCAAACCTATCTTAGCATCTGCACTCACATCATTGCAAGACTTTTAGTACTATTGTTATTTCAGAAGAAATAAAGGAAACAATGGCTGTAATTCTTTTGCTTTGCATAGCAAGTTGTACTAGAACAGGCCCACTGAATCAGTGGGGATTTGGTGAGTCAATTCCTCCATAGCTTCCACTGACTCAAAAGGTACCTACTCAAATTGCAACTAGAGCAGGTCAGTATGCCACTGCCAGTGGTGACTGGTGGTAGTAGTGTTTCAAGGCCCAACTTTACCAAACGCCGGAATGAATTGACTTGTTAAAAATGATCTTTGGAGTGGATTTACTTGTTATAAAGCATCTTTGTCAGGATGAATAAAAATGAGGGTTTTTAAAATTGTTTTTTAAAATCTAAATCATTATACAGTGGTGCCTCGCATAACGTTTTTAATTGGTTGCAAAAAACACACCACCTTATGCGAAAAAAACTTTATGCGAAACACCATTTCCCATAGGAATGCATTGTAAACCGGTTAATCCGTTCCAATAGGCACGGATTGGCGTCCTTAAGCGAAAAAACCCATAGGAAACATTGTTAAACGATACAATGTTTCCTCCATTGGAATGTATTGAAGCCGACTCAATACATTTCAATGGCTTTGCGAAGTCAATTTTTGCAAATTTAAGTGTGTCATAAAAGGGTCAAAAATGGTTTTAAATGCTTGGATTAGCTTCTGCACCCTCTGAAACGGATGCAAAAGTTAATTTTGCTTTGATCTGACTTTTCGTTAATTTATGCTGAATTTCCCCCCCCCCAACTTTTGACAGCTGTCAAAATCTGACAGCTCCATTGTTTCCTATGGGGGAGAAAAAAATTCACAAAAAATTAATGAAAAGTCAGATCAACCCCAAATTAAGTATGCACATATTTTAGAAGGTGCACTAACGATTCCAAGCATTTAAAACCGTTTTTCAACATGTTAAGACACGTTTGTAATTGAAAAAATGAACATCGTTAAGTGAAGCAGGGGACCCAAAATCAAAAACGTTAAGCGAAGCATGGTCCCAAAATCGCTATGTGAAAGTTGCCCATAGGGAAAAACGTTATACGAAGCACAATCTGACTCTGAAAAAATAAACGTTAAGCGAAAAAAACGTTAAACGAAGCAAACGTTATGCGAGGCACCACTGTATAGTCAATTTTATCATTCATGATTCTGTTCGAGTTGTGTCAAGTTTTTAAAAGTTAGATCTAACAAGTCAAGAGAGAACTGCTTCCCCTACTTCAAAATAATCTGGGTAAGTGGCCTATTTGTTTCCAATACTGCTACCATCATTCAATATAGGACAAAAGATTCTAAGTAGTTTTTAAAGGTTCAGAAATACTTGTTCTAACCAGTTCCTTTACCAAAGATGCATCTAGGGAAAGCAACCAAATGACAAGACAATGTTGCAAACTGCCCAACCTGGTGAGGAATGAGTTCTGCTCCAGTGTTCATGTCAATCAGCTGGAAGGACAATGCAAAGTTTTGATGACTGTCAGCAGTGAATGATCCTTTGGCTTTGGCAGGGTAAGTGACCCTGAAGGGAAAGAAAAGAGTGAACAGCTGTTTAGAACTATTCTATTTCTGTCAGACATCAGGCTAGTTTTCTCCAGTCACACACATTGCTCGCTTTTTTGCAAAACCTGGAAAAGTTACTGGCCATGCTGGCTAGGGGCTAGAGAGGGGCATGAATTAAAAACAAATCACCAAATTCATTAAAAAACTACACATTCATATTCATACAAATCAATGCCCCCAATGAATATGAATCAATGAATTTTTAGCAATTTCTGTCAATTCAATGGGCTATAAAATGTCCCCCGGCAGCTGAAGACACCAAAAATACAGAGAAGCTTCCCCTAACTCTCCTGTGCAATCCCTCCAAGTTTGGTGAAGATTGGGTTTCCACCTACAGTACATTTGTTATTCATTGAACTTGATGATCATGAATCAAAATTAGTCACCTTTTTCTGATTTGGGCCCATCTCTACTGGAGGCTTTTGGAATTTGCAGTCCTAAACAGTAATGTTTCCAAGTTCTACTTCTTACTGCCAGCATAATGAGAACTGAACAATCCTGTAAAGTCTCAGACCAAAGTACTATCCGCTTCACAGAGAGACAGAACCTAGAGAAAAGCTGTGTGCTTTGGGTAGTTTTCCTTCCCTTCTGAAACCAGCTGTGAAGAAACTGATTATAAGGCAGGGAGGGATGGAGAGATATCTGAATACACCAATGAAATATCATCTTTTGCCAGAATAATCTGGTTTATCTGTTGGCTACACAAAACCAATATTTCATGGCCAAGGAAGCTAGACAGGGTTTAATTTGAAGGAGAGTTTATCAGAACTCAGCCTTATTTAAAAAGCTGCAATGCGTGTAAAGTACAGGTGGGGGAACCATTTGTGTGGAGGCACTGGGCTACTTTGTGTACTTAGGATATGCAGCAACCAAAAAAGGAAGGATGGTGGAAGCAAACGTGAAGGGCAGAATTTGTGTCCCTTCAGCAGACCTGAAAATGTTTCTTGCCAATTTGGCTTGGACACCGGTAACAACCTAGTGCTGAGCTCATTGCTTTAATATTATTATCTTCTAACCAGGCACATCTACCATAAATGTAGATCACAACTCATGTAGATAGCTAAAAAGTCTGCTGGTACTCTTTCTTCCTTCTGTAAGAGTTTGGAATAATGGTATTGTTACTTATCATTGTGTGAGGACCACTGATATCTTACCTGGTAGTTTTGGGTGCAATGCTCTGATCTTTATCCACAGTAAAGAGATCTACATTTGTAATGCCAACTTCTGTGGAGACTTTTACTTTCATCTGCAAACAAAAACAAATCAATAGACTAAGTGATCTGCAAGTGGCTGGGTGCTGGATTCTAACATTTTTGTCCATCCCATCAAATATGTCGTGGTAATGTTTCCATCACTTCCCATACCCCTTTATATTTACACCAACATTATGCAAAATAGGTTAGGTTTCGACCTATGGGTTTAGGTTACAGTAAACCCATACAGTCAAAATTACCTAGTAAGATCTATTAAGATTTTGGACTTGAATTTGCCTGGTCTAAACCTATCTCTCCTATGAGGTAGTTGTACTTGTAATGTGATCAAGGTTATATAAAAGAAGATTTTTAATTAAGATTGTTGGCAGGAATTACCAACTCATCATTACTTCCCTGCATAGTTACGAGATCTAGAAACATTTTCACTTTCTTAAAAGAAAAATAAAATACACTTGATCATCAAATGCAAATATAGCATTCTAAAACCTTAGTCAAAACAAAGATAATCTACACTAGTAAAGGGACAGAAGAAAAGTGTATGGTCAATTCAAATTATAGCACATTCACATCAAAGACTATGAGTTCAAATATTTGGTAGCCATTATTTTATGACTTCTTCAAACACCACTATAAGACTTTTGCACTGTTGCTGTTTTTTAGTCTTATGAGTCTAGCTAAATTTCAAGTTTTGCAACCCAAAATGTTTCCTTTATACTTTAGTATGGGAATTAGGTACAGCCCCTTTTGTCTTCGTAAACATAAACATAAAAACCAACAAATTTTATGAATTAACAGAGAGTTATGTCTGATGTGCTAAGCTTGCCAATTCAGTTTTGTAGACTTGCCTTTCTTTTTTAGTGACTGCATTATTAGTAAAATCTTTCAGAATTAATAACATGGAAGGATAGTAGGAGATACAGTTAGTGGATTGTACTCAGAGATCCTATGTTTGTTTTGATGCCATGCATTTCCATACTTGACTGAAAATGTACAACTTGTATGAGGGTGAAGTTTTTGAACCACGTAAGTTGAAATCTTCCTTTGTCCTGTTGAGGCCGAAATACAGCCCTTTCATTACAGTTCAATTCTGGCAATACTCACTGTTAATCTGTACTGTCCATTCTCTCTCACACAGTTCATTCATACACACTGATCTCAGACAATGCAGTCTTTTCCCTCAGCATGCTAACTTCAAGGTTGGATTGTAAATGTCAACAATTCTGATGCACTAAGCAGAATTAACTCTAATGACAGCCTCTTAAAAGCAGTTCCCCTGACAGCTTTCCCCAGTTATAGTGTGGCTAATTATTAGGCACAATCATACAAAGCCATCAACATTAATGCAGGGCCACTAGCACTCGCTTATGCTTCCAGAGTGTTTAAGCAGTACCATCAATCCCTTCCTGACGCTTCAAGGGAGACAAATTACTCCAATTACCACATTGATTTTGATATGTATGGCAGAGGTTGGCACTTGTAAACAAGTGCCTCATTCTAGCTGCTCCACACTGAGTGAGCACTAAGACTTAAATGCTAATTTTTCAATTAAGTAGGTATAAGTGAGGACAAAAAAGGAAACCTGCAGAGTAAACAATGCTTGAAAATGCACATACCCCAACTGCTTCATCAACAGTTGCCATAACCATGTTGATTTTTAAAAAGGAAAAATGGAGAAAGTGAAAAGTAACAGGAATTATGTCTTATCTATAAGAATTCACATTTAGGCAATAATTTTATTGGGCCCTACTAAAATGTCACAAAACAGGGATGAAGCTACAGGCTGCAACTTCTGCTTCTTACTGGCTCTACTCAGAGGAGCTATTTTAATGGCCAACATCTTATTTCATACTTATGCTGGCATAAGGAAAAATGACAATCTGATGCAGCTAATTACTGCACATTAACAAACCCTCAATTGAGTTCCTGGTCATACCCCAAACCACCCAACTGATGTCAATGAGGAAGCCAAGTGGGGATTAATTAATTAAGAACAAATAACCACTGCGAGAGTTCAGCCACTTTTTTTCTACCAGCATAACTACAGACCAGGATTTAATATTTAAATTTTGGGGAAGTTTGGAGGGGCTGGATGAGACCCTCAAGGGTAGCATGCTGCCCTCAGACTACATGTGCCTATCTCTGTTTTAAGGTAAGCTAGCAACTAACAACAAACTTATGGATGCACTACTTGCAGGTTGACATAGGAAGTGAGTATCTTATGTAATAGTAATTAATAAAATAATAAACAGAAAGGTATTCAAAACATTACATGAACAATACACTACTAGATGCTGTAAACTGCTACATGAAATTGTATATAGACACATTTTAATCAATAGACTCGCACCAATGTTCAAGAAATCTATAAAGCAGTATCAGGGAAAACTTTGTTAACATAAATTATTTAAATAGAGATTTTCTCTTGATAATCTACATCATTATTGATAATCTACATCATTATTGAAATATTATTTTGTTGATTGAATAATTGCCCTTCTCCTATGTGGCAGGACTCAAGACACCTCACATATCATTAAAACAAACAAAAATGTAGATCTGTCCACGCTGCTTATGACCTATTTTAATGTCCCTTTGGCAATAAACAAAGGCCTATTGGTTGTTCGGGCTTCTAAACCAAGACAGAAATACTTTACGTTTATTGTAACAGTGCAGAATTCAATCACTGTCTTATGTGTGTATACATCACGGTGGAAAATTACTGCTAAGTAATGAGGTGTTAGTTGCATTCCTAGGTATGTGACCGATTGCACAAGCACCCATGAATGCAACCAGGATTTTGTTAATTAGTACCTATTTACTACCATGACTTAGCACCATTTCAGATACAGAAATACAAACTGATGACTGGATGGTAGCCAGCATTTAACATTTCAAATTTGTGTACTATCGTGAAAACATTTTCACAAGGAAGGAAAGAGCTTAACGGGTACATACAAACATTTTTTCCAGAAATCACAAACCAAAGTAACTTCAATCAACAACTACAGCAGAGATGCAAAATGCCTGCAAACACACCTACCTCAACTTTGTTTGCGATAAATCGGCTATCTCCATCAATGCTGATCACAAAATCATAATAACCACTGGCAGGCTTGACATTCATGAAATTCAGCTCAAAGACATCTCTGTTAACAGAAGCATGGTTGTAATAGCTGTAAAATTGTATGAATTTAAATGCCCATGTTCCCAAATAATTATATATATTTAAAAAATCAGTATATATAAATTCTGGCCAATTTCCCCCAAGCAGCAAGGCAATACAAAGTGTGGTACCAGTTACACAGGGAAAATAAGTGCAGGAATTAAAAAACCATGGGGGGAAAAAGCCAGATGTAACAATTAATTAAAAAGTTTGGCAAGGGTTCATATATTTTCAATTAATCCTTGTCCTTTCAAATGCTTGCCAAAGTCTCCCAAATTCTAGGTTCAGAATGAAGTCTCTCCTTTAAATATTCCCAAACAAATATACAAAACAACAACAACAACAAAAACATTAACAATGATATTTTCCTTACCCTGAGAGAGCAAAGGCGGACTGCTGAAGGACTGTGGCTTTAGTAGCCACAGATTTAGCATGATCCAAATTCACACTTGCCTGAGCCAGAGGTTGTGACATAACATTTGTAACCTGGAGCTAAGGAATGAGAAAGATTGAGGTATTGGTAGCACCAGCAGGAGGGAGTTAAAAACTAGATTGTAAACTCTAGAAAAAGGCAATGGTGACAAATCCCACAGGTGGAAAGTATTTTAATATTGTTAAGGAATTACAAAATCCAAAATATATTTTCCGTATGCTTTTAATCTGTTCACTGAAGGAATGAGATTCATCTTCTCACATGGCTTTACACCACTCTATTGTCTCAACTTTTCCCTGTCACTATCCCGCATAGCTCAGCTCCTTATCATTTAGCTTTTCTTCCTCTCTCATAAAACTAACCTCCTGCAACAGAATTTACTTTTGAGCATTCACTAGAACAAGCAATACCTTTCAAGAAGCCACTACTAACTCCTGTTAAAAATCACGGGATGAAAGACCTTGTTTTTTATATACTGGGCAGGCTTGGTAGTGGTGAGATACAGGTATGAGATTATACACAGCTTCAACTCCCAACATAGAAAATATGAGAAGGACCAGTGTAAATGTCCAGCATGGTGAGCCATTTACTAAGAGTCATGGGTTCAGTAGGGCACAGAAGGGCTGATGGATTAGCTGCTCCTCTCAGGCTATGGAGACTAACCCCTCTGCAGGATTGTTATAAATGCCAGGTCCCACCATCAGCTCCCAAGGAGGCAGTGATCACTAGAAACAATGGGAGCTGTAGTCCAACATATCCAGGCAGCACTACAGCAACATATTCTAACATCTAGAGAGCACCAGAGATGGGAAGACTGCTTCTAATCAAGCTTGGTTTAAACAGTGGTGCCTCGCATTACGTTAATTCGTTCCAGCAAAATCGCTGTACAATGAAAACGTTTAATGCGTTCCAATGGGCTAAAAACTCACCTTCCAGCGAAGATCCTCCATAGGGCAGCCATTTTCGGTGCTGTCTTGCGAGGAATCCGTCCCAGAAAACAGTGGGGAGCCATTTTATTTACCCGGCGGCCATTTTGAAACCGCCAATCAGCTGTAGGAAAATTGTCGTTTTGCGAAGAATCGGTTCCTGAAGCAGGGAACCGATCATCGCAAAGTGAAAAGCCTATTGAGACCATTGTTTTGCGATCGCAAAAACGATCGCAAAAATGTCGTCATAATGTGGTTTCGTCATAATGCGGGGCAATCATAAAGCGAGGCACCACTGTATCTATTTTAATCAGCCTTTGGGGAACTAAGCATCACAGCAGCAAAACAGATCCCAAAGGTAGGAACTCACCCTGAGAACAGGCTGGTGATGAGAGACAGCAGCAGGCCCCTCAGAGACTGCAATAACTGGCAAATGGTAATTATTCTGAGAAAGGGCAGCTGCCGCACATGCCACACTGAATGCTTCAGAAAGAATCTCAAAGTTTTTTTTGCTGAAAATTGCATTCACCAGCTGGATGATCTGATCCTAGAAGGAAAGAAAAAAAGTGAAAGAACAAAACTCCAGCAAGTCAGTTCGGAGCAGAAGGACACCTCTTTTATCCATAAAGGCAAAGAGAGAGGTTAGCCTCTACATTCAGGAGGAAAAGCTGTTATCGCACACCAGAGCAACAGAAAAATTTAAAGTATGGGCCCTACTACTTGGAAGCTGAAAGACACAAGGCCTTGCAGGGTAAAGAAAGCAGTGATGCTGTACTGAATTATGAAGTACAAGCACTTGTTATGACATTATCAAAACTAAGGAGAACTGAAAAATCCTGATGACTATACTGATCCATGTCATAGCAATTCTAGCAGAGTTAATCTCTTGTGTAAAGCTAAGGGACCCCACTGCCACATATGTTACCCTAAAATATTCTACAAAACAGATTAGCCAACACTAGATTGTTGCTAGGAAAATTCATTTCCCTCTCATCTGTTGTGAGGATCGCATCTAAGTCTGGAGAGGACAGGGAAGCAGGAGAGGACAAGGGTGACAGATGATATTATCACTGCCAATGAAAACATCTCAGTAGTTCAAGACTCTGATCCTAGCTCCATTATACTATGATGGGGCAGGGAAAGGCAGGAAAGAATAGATATTAAGGAAGTATAGGTTTCAAGAATGGAGTAAGGCTTTAATGGTTCATTAAAAAAAAACTGTAGCTAAGCATCCCTTAGAACTGTAGAGCTGGAAGGGACCCTATGGATTATCAAGTCCAGCTCCTGCCAAGGAGGTACAATGGGGAATCAAAATCCCAATATCTGGCTTTGCAGCTAAAGATCTAAACCAGTGGTTCTTAACCTTTGTTACTCGGATGCTTTTGAACTGCAACTCCCAGAAACCCCAGTCAGGACAGCTGGTGGTGAAGGCTTCTGGGAGTTGCAGTCCAAAACTCCTGAGTAACCCAAGGTTAAGAACCAGTGATCTAAACCACTGAGCTATCCTTTTTTTGGAACCATTGAGATACCTTTTATTTGGCCCAGAAAGAAAGAAAACTCATCACTATCATCTGTTTCACAAATAAAGTGAAAGTTCTGCACTCAACAAAGAGGTCGGATCCTACCTCAGTCTCCAAAGCTGGTTTGAGATACAATCACTTGTTCTTTGTATAGTGCCCTCTCTATTTGTGTAGTGTTACACAAATAAATAAAAATAACTAGAAATGTAAAATTTATTTAGAAGAGATAGTGTCAGTTACTTAAAAAGTGACTAAAATAATCACAATTCCTCATTTTAACATAGGAAAGGAAGTAATATGTATGTATTCCCATACACTATTAATATTCCACACTGAACAATTATCTTCAATTGGATCAATTCTGGAGTTGTTTTTCCTCTATTAGGTGATGCCTGACAATCCGTGGTATGTTACTTTATATCCACTCTGAACAGCAATGGCATAAGAAGCATTCCTGCACCACATGTGTTCTTCAACAATACTCTTTAAAGGGTGCATGTGTCAGTTATCTCCTTCATAACCCAGGGTCTTTCCAGTCCATTAACATTTCAACTGCTAATTAGGGACATTAGGCATTAATTATATTTTCAGTTCCAAGAAATACAATTAGTAATTATGTTTTTAACCTACAGGGGGGAAATTAAGCAAGTTCTGATGGATGACACATACAAGTTCTATAAATAATGCCAGTCTATTTTCATTTTACCAGGTCACCAAATGTTTCATCCCCATTTAAATCTAAATTTTACCTAAAACTCATTATTATCTTTCATTTTGAAGTCATTACCTTACAGGTTATTATGACTTACCCATTCATATATGACATTTTTAACAACCTCAGCCAGTTTGAATTTGTGCACTTAGAATAACTCTGAGTGGTTTTTAGACCTTCCTCCCTTTCTGGCTGTCCTTCCTGTTAACCCATTATCACTGGGATGGTTAAAATCACTGATCATTGGGATCATTAACTGCTATACTCTCCTCATACACATGTACGCATGCACTTTTAGGCTTCTCACATGCACCAAAAAAAGCTTACAGCACATGCACAGAAGACTACTCCCTATTCCCTTTGGAAAGATCTGTTATTTCTGCATGTAGTTTCTTCTTCTTGTCTGTCTACATGCACAGGGGTGAGAAATTGCCATAAAACAGGGATTGTTGCGATCACCTGAACCTGTCAGCTTTAGAAGTTCAGCATTTAGACCCAAGTGTAATGGGTGCACAATCTACATGAGCATGCATCAGCCTTGCACCGAGAATTCCATAGGGAACCCTCTATTTTCCTTCCTCCAACTGTGTCCATGAATGGAGCATAAGTACTTTGGATTCAGCAAAGAAAGTGTGGGAAATGGAAAAGTGCATATGTTTTGTGCATATGAATGGGCAAAAGGAGGCTGCAGGGTGGAGAAAGAGAAGGCAAACATTTTTCAGCTGGGTGTTCCATATCTGGCAGCTGCATCCATGATGCAGGTGGACTCTGCTTACAGGAAATAAATATTAATAAGGGCTCTTCATTGAATTCATTGGAGGATGCAACAATTACTTGCTATTAATTGTTATGGACATATACACTCACTAATATTAGAGGCAGCGTGCCGCTCTGTATTAGTTTCTGGGAAAGACGAGACATAGTACGCCTTTGTGCTCATGTCATGCTGATAGGCTTTCCATAAGAAACTGGTTAAGAGTGTGAACAGAAAAGTAGACTATATAGGCTTCTGGTATGATCAAGCAGGACTGTTATGTTACGTATGTTCCTTTTTCCTGTATTCCAATGAGCTTTTCATTAGCAGTACAGAAGACTGACAATCTTCATTCTTTCTAGACACTTATAGTAGAAGCCTGATTTGGTGTGTTTATATATAAAAAACATGTGTGTGTATTGCACATGCATTGTTAACCCTTTTTAGAATCAAGATGAGATGCGACAGAGCTTTTAACCTTTTTAAAATTCTAACATAGCTTGGAACAGGATGACACTGACATTTTACTGATACAGCTAAAACAGGCTGTTCCAATGGTTAACTAACATAGTACCTAAATAATAGTGGTCATTATAGGTTTATGGAACCAATTCACTCTTTCTGATAGGCTAAAATCTTATTTATTCCTGCTATCAACCATTATGAAAATGAATGTTATTCCTTTTTTCCTGGCTTGCCCATAACCACTACAGTAATTATAGACTACAGGAATACTTACCTCTTTCATTGCTGGCTCTGTCCCTACGTGGTTGGAAAGGCTGTAAGTAGCAGCCACAAACAATGCAGTCGCTTCAAGTCCTTCTTCAAACTGCAGATACACTCCTCCAAGGTCATCCAGACGAGCAACAAGATCCTATGGCAAGATTATTATGAAAGGAGCTTTGTAGAAATCCATTTCATAGCATGGGGTCATGAAAAATCAGAATTCAAAGTCAATTGCATAGCATTTTTTAGTTCAGCTGCAGATATGTTATTTATTTGAAGAGTTTGAGATGGGCTGGAAGCTTTTAATAATATTTTCAAAGTAACACTTAAATAATATTTTTAAACCTTTTCTTAGGCATAGTTGAGTTTTTCAAAATTATTTGTTATTTGCACATACCTCCACATGTGCTCAATACACACACACTAGCAGAGAAAGAGAATACATTAGCTGTTTTCATCCAGAGTCTCACACCATGCATCCAGAAATGTAACAAACACCTTGTTACCAAGTTTTCCCTTCTACAAGTGCAAATAAACAATGGGATTCCAGCCTTCATACAGTGGTGCCTCGCTTAACGAAGATAATCTGTTCCAGGAAAATTGCCGTTAAGCAAAAACATCGTAAAGCGAAATTAAAAACCCCATTGAAACCCGTTCAATGCGTTCCAATGGGGTAAAACCTCACCGTCCAGCGAAGATCCTCCATGTGGCGGCTATTTTTGTTGCCTGTATAGTGAGCAATCCGTCCCTAAGCACAGCGGGGAGCCATTTTAAGCACCTGGTGGCCATTTTGAAAACCTGATGATCAGCTGTTTTTGATTGTCGTAAAGCGAAAATCGGTTCCCGAAGCAGGGAACCGATCATTGCTAAGCAAAATTCTCCCATTTGGACCATTGTTTTGCGATCGCAAAAAGATCGTCGTAAAGTGGATTTGTCATAAGGCGGGGCAATCGTTAAGCAAGGCACCACTGTATTGTTGTCCACTTTGGGATATTTCAAGCTGAACTGGAAGTTACAAAAATAGAATAAATGAAATGAATACCTCTATCTCCTCCACGATGCCTCTTAAATCAGCTTGCTGGGATAAGTATGATGCTGTCTGCAAAGCCTGTATTGTTCTGAGACAAAGGAAACCACAGTATGGAGATGTGGTAAGTATACAATATGTGATGTTTCCAGTTTAGAGAAGGCTGCTAGTCTTCAAAAGGATTCATTTAGAACAACAATATATAACAGAAGGCTACAACAGCAATTGGTCTATGACAAAAGGAGCGGAAGAGGGGTGCACAAAACAAAATGCCAAAATCCACAATACCAGGTTAGAAGAAAGTCAACACTGTTTCCGCAGAACACAAAATGAAGGCAAAAATACTCAGATTTCATTATTTCAAGTACACCCTCTAAAACCAGAGTTATTCTACTATCAGAGAAGAGAGAATTAAAAAAGCCTCAATGTATTATTATCTAATTGTATCCAGTACCCTAAATCAATGTGTATTAACTATGCTCTCTAACTACAATCAGAAGACATTATGCAAATATCAGTGGCAACATTAAAATGTCTGTTGTTAGCTTACACAATTCATCCTAATGGTAATTTAATGCAATATGGAGCTTAATATGATGAAGTACGTAGAGAACTCTTGTAATATTGGTCTATAGTCAAATGGGTAGGACTGTAAGAATAAGGAGATCTGCAAATTGTAGAAGCAGCTTCTTGGACCAACAGGAACCCTCAAATATCAACTACTTTTGTATACTTTCTCTTTAAAACAAAGGCTGAGATTCTCGGGATAATACAGTTCAATGTAGGGAGCCTAGTTCATGGTGTGTAACTGTAGAAGATCACGCAGAAAATTATACAGATTGATTCAATGAAGGAAGCTATTTGCAAGACCTGAGTAGAGGTATTAAAGATAGGGCTTTTTGGATCTCATTAATTGCCAGAAATGACACTGACAACTCACAGCAACAAATAGGCAGTTTCAGAAAAATAACACATTTGTTGATTGAACATTCTTGTTTAATTCTTCTCAGAAGAAACAACTATTTGCCACTCCTTCAGTGTTAACTGCTACATAGACTGTCCAACATTTTAGCAACTGAGGCAGAGAGCTTACAGAGAGAATGTCTTATGTAGGATGCTTAAAATGTTTTTAAGACTATAAATGTGTATACCCAACTGCACATAAAGCCCTAAACGGCTTAGGACAGAGGTGGGCAATTAATTTCCATAGGGGGCCACATGAAAAATCTGAACTGTGTTCAGGGGCCGAACAAACTTTACTTAAAAATAAAAGATAAGCAACTGATCAACTTCAGACAAAAAGCTATAAATGGTTTTGATGTTCAACTTGTTCAGTGAGAGAAATCCAGTCTGTCTTGGGCTTGAACAAATTCTTGAATACCGGACTGGAGTGATGACCGACGGGGCGGACAGGAGCGGCTTGTGGGCCGTATGTGGCCCTCAGGCCGCACTATGCCCAGGTCTGGCTTAGGACCTGGTTACCTAAAGGACCACCTTCTTCCATATGAGCCTGCCCATCCTCTAAGATCAGGCCAGGAGGCCCTTCTGAAGGTGCCATCCCTGAAAGAGTTGAGGGGGATGGCATGTCAAAAAAGGGCCTTCTCGGCTGTTGTGCCCCAACTTTGGAATGCCCTCCCTATAGAGATCTGCCTGGCTCTAACACTTTTGGGCTTTTCGGCACCAGGCAAATGTTTAGCCAGCATTTTAATTAAATAGTATCCTTTAGCTGGCTGTATGAGCAGCAGGATTTATTAATATTAATGATAAACTGACTGTTTTAATATAGGGTATTATTATAATATTGCCTATTTTTAATGATTTTAATGTTTTCTAAAGTTTTAACATTGTTGTACACTGCTCAGAGACCACTGGTAATGGTGTGGCTAAAAAAATCTTATAAATAAAAGTGTTGGAAATATTTACTGCATTAAGCTACGGTTCTATTAAGAAATGGTTCATACTTAAATTTGCATAAATTGTATATATGAAGGTTGGGAAGTTCTATTCCCAAAGTCCTGAAAAAAGCTACCCAATCACAGAAAAGGCAATCCACTGCCTCACCTCATCCATAAAATATGTATAGTTTCCCCCCAATAGAATTACCGTATTTTTCGCTCCAAAAGACGCACCTTTCCATAAGACGCACCAGTTTTTTAGGAGAAGAAAGCAGGAAAATATTATCTGTTTTCTTCTCTCCATAAGACGCACAGACTTTCCACCGCCCTGTTTTGTGGGAAAAAAGTGCGTCTTATGGTGCGAAAAATATGGTATAAATAAAACAGTGATGGTAAGCCACTATAATGACAAATGGAACCCAATTCTATGCTTATTTATCTAGGAATAAGTCTTACAGAGATCAGAGGGGTCTGTAGACAGGGCTAAGGCTACATGGTTAATCATTTTATTTTTGATAAAACTTACGCCAAGACATTCTCTTCTTTGCTCAGACGAGAGGTGAGAGCTGTCAGGGCTTCTTGGGAAGCAAGGGGCAGTGCGAATCCACTCAAGGCTCCAACAGCATGATAGATCTGGGTTACTGAGGAGTCTTCACTGACAGCGGCAAGCAACAATTCTCGGGTCTCATTTGAAATGGGTATCTGAGAAAGAAAATGTTAAAAATATATTATAGCCCCTTTTTAAAAAAACCTCATTTTTGCAGTTTTCAGAAACTATGGTGAGAAGTGCTTAGCATTTCACCCTTGAATTGCTATCTGATCAAGGTGAACTTCAGACATTTCTCAGGTGTGGAAAGAGAAAATTGCCTTATATCTGCTAGACCAAGGGTCCCCAACCCCTGGTCTGCGAGCTTCCCAGAACTGGGACGCAGAGACGGATCTCCGCCCCCCCCGCAAGCACGACATGCCCCCTGTGCACGGAGCCCGCCCCCAACTGGTCCGCGGTTCCAACTGTCCATTCTGACTGGCAGCGGCTCTTCAAGGTCTGAGGCAGAAATCTTTTCCATTACCTACTACCTGGCCCCTACGAGTGAAGGCAAGACAGATTGAAGATGAAATCTGCTGCACAAACTGTGATTCCTACTCACTTATTACAAGCACAACAGAATGACAATTTGAGAGCCACGCAACAAACCTCAAATCTAGTTCATGTGACATAAATGCCACATACTAGAAACCAAATTATACCCCTTAATGGTAATTTGTGGGAGGACAAAGATGCTTATTATATATGAATTCAGAAGAGTTTTCTCTCATTCAAGAGCTTCTAACTTTCAAGATAAACCACCACTGACTAATATTAGTTTGATATCATAGCAGAAAAAGGGGCATGTCAAATGGGAGTCCTCTATGCTTCCCAGCATAGAGGGTTCCTGTTCAGTCATCCCATGTTCCAGGACACTATATCACATTCTCTGGTCCTGTGTGCGTCCCCCAATCAGACAGCACTCTCACGAATAACTACCATGCTGAATCCTCATTTGGAGAGAGTATTCTTTCTGCCCCATTTCTTTTCTTAATTGTTGACACCTCCCTCTTGTGAATGGATACTGCATTTTGATTACATAAGGACCAGTGCTTGGGATAATGAAGACCACTATCTTCTTGTAAGATAATGGGAAATACAGTAGAATGCAAGTCACATTTGAAGTGGCACAGTTTGCAGCTCCCTCTACCAGGTACCCTACAGATATCTTGGCTACAACTCCCATCACTTCTAGATAGAATGGCCATATGTCTTGAAGGACAGCAGGCGAGGAATGTTGCTAGAGACAGTGAGTCTCCCTAAGATTAGCAAAACACCCAAAACTCTCCAAATCATGGTTCGAGAAGGGAGATTAAGGGGAGACTCTGGGAACCATTACCTTCATTCACATGAAAATACCAGTGTTTCTGGGAAAATGGAAAACCTACAGGCCCCCAAAATGGTCTGAAGGCCCTACTGCCAAAACTAAAGAGCTCTGGATTCACGAGTCACCTGAACAGGAGATTAACAGGAAGCATTCAAAAACAAACAAACAAACAAAAAAACAGCTTGAAGCTCTTTAAGACAAGAACAGCAAAAATAAATACTTGAGAATTTAACAGAAATGCAGCCGAATTTTATGTTGAAGCCTTGTCTACTTCACATGCTATATCACATCTTTGATTAGGGTTGGGAAACTTGTCATACCATTGCTGCCTTTGATGCAACTTCTATACTCTTATTCCAACCTCTGGATAAACGACTTCAAGATATTACTGCACACCATGACAGCCAGAAGAAAAACTGGGCAATATTACAGATTTTGGAGAGTTCTGTGAGTTGATTACCTGGCTATGGAGCCAGAGGTTGGAAGTTTAATTCCCCTGTGCTTCCCAGGAAAAGATCTTGACTGGGTAGCCATGAGCAGTCTCAGACCACTTCCAGAAGAATGATAACGATACTTCTGAGCATTTCTAGAAAACCCTAGAAAGAGTCACCATGAGATGGAATAAGTTTGATAACACGTTATTATTTTTAATAGACTTCCTCTGTGGAAAAGAACTCACCTCACATCCAGACAATGCCTGGCTGGCCTGTGCAGCATAGAAGAGAGAATCAACGCTATTGGGGTCTACTTTAGATTTTATGAAGCTGCATGCAGCCTGGATGGAAAAACAAATACAATAGTTAAGGATAGGATGACGAAGAAAATAAAGAAGAGTTTCACAAGCCAGCCTTATACAACAAGAATGGATTCTTCCAACCCAGTTTCTTTGACAGATCTCAGAAGTTAAGGCAAAAGTCATCCATTGAAATAAAAACAAACCACGACATGTTTGGGAGCCTTGGAACAGGAGAGGAGGGAGTTAAAAACAGTTAAAAACCAGTGTCTGATCAACAATGGCAGGGTTGGGATGGCCAGCAGGATTTTCTACTGTTGAGGGCTCCCCTACAAGTCCAAAGGCTCATGAAGTCTTCCCCAGCACAAAGTAAAGACCTAGAACCTGAAAGGGAGTAGGGGAGATAGGAAGGTTTTAATGAAATATTAGAAGTGCTGATGACATCATCCAGTTTGTGCCACATAACTGCACAAAAAAGTTTTTGACCAATGTGTATTACGTTCAACAGTTCATGTTCAACAATCTTGCAATGTAAATGAGGTTGAGTATGACTGAAGTCACCCTTGGGAACTCCACAATGATGGCTTGGCAGGCAAAACAAAAACAAAAATAAAAGACAAAAACATTGTGGCACCTTAAAGACTAACTGCTATATTTTAATGTGAGATTTTGTGGGCAAGTCTACTTCTTCAGACACAAAAGCTCACATTAAAATATAGCAGCTAGTCTTTAAGGTGCCACAATGTTTTTGTCTTTATTTTTATTTTGGTTTTGCTTGATATGCCAGCACAGAGTAACATGGCTACCTCTTCTAAAACTACAGTGGTTATAACCTATAAAGCCCTATAAGGTTTGAGTCCTGTATATCCGAAATATTGTATGTCCCCATATGAGCCCTCCCAGTCCTTAAGATCTTCAGAGGAGTCCCTTTTCTCTGTCCCACTGTCACTGTAGGTGTCTTTGTGGGGAATAGAAGAGAGGGCCTTCTCTGTAGCTGCTTCCAAATTGTGGAATGCTTTTCCTCAGGAGGGTTGGTTGGCCCCCTCCCTTTTATCCTTCCAACAACTGTCGGTAGACCCTCCTCTTCAGGCATGCTTTTATTAACTAAGATTGAGCTACTGTTTTTTTCCCGTCTCAGTTTGTTTTTAAAGTTTTAAATGGTTTTAATTAATGAATGGATTCTTAATTAGCATTGTAGTTTAACTGCTTTTAATTTGTATTTTATTGTATATTTAGTATTAGTTGCTTTAGCGTTGCAAGTTGACTTGGGTCTCCTCACAAATTCTTACTTATGCAAATACCATTATTTTCTGATTAGATCAAGACAGTGATATACAGATATTTGGAAATCACTTTTCAATATCTGATAACACTCTGATCTTCATAATGAAATATCCTCACCTTTTCATCCGCCACTTGTCCTCCTAATTTCTTGAGTCCTACAATGGAGTAATAACTTCCTTCCAAATCAGTGAACGGTCGCTCCAAAGAAGCTCGTAACCTTTGAACATCATGTTTGGTGAGATAATGGCTAGGAGTCAGAGCCCGTACACTGGCCACAAATATTAAGACAAAGATGAAAAGCTTGAGACACCCTAAAAATAAGAGGAAGAAGTTTAATAAATGCTCTATGAATGTCTCCATGGATAGTATGCTTAGGATAATGCTACTTATATGATGAAAAGTATTCAAAAGAATACCTAGAACCAATTACACAGCTCAGATTTAAAGGCTTACTGTAGAATTATCAAACTATACAATTAATGAAACAAATGTGATGCTCATATTGTAACACAGCCATCTTTCTCTTTGTATTCATCATTGTATTCATCATTAATAAAGTATTAATATTTAAAGTGAACCTCAGCACAGCTGAAGTATGGGGAGTGTGGATTTAACGCTAGCTGTACTCATTTAATGACAGATTTACTCTAAAGTTACCTTCAAGCTTTTGCTTTTCAAAATCTATATGAAATACAGGATATAATTTTTAAAAAGAATGCTTAGTAATCAGCATAGCAATGCAGTATATTGGCCTGTTTGTAAGCTAATAAAACAGGCTTTTTACAAACTGCACTATCAATGGAGGGGTCATGTTTCTCTAATAATACCAATAAAAATAACAAAAACTGTGCAAAAACTGTGTGCCATCAAGTCCATTTCAACCCTTTTCAGAGTTTTCTAGGTACAGAATACACAGAAATAGTTTTAACACTCTCTTCTTCTGGGCCTGCGCAGCTTGCTCATAACTATGCAGGCTGCGCCTTCTCCAGGAGGCACAGTAGGGAATCAAACTCCCAATCTCCAGCTCTGCAACCAGATATCTAAACCACTATTTGGTTGCCTTTTCTGCCTCATCAGAAATCAAGTGAACTGGTAGAAAAGGCCTGGGGATCAGTCTCTTCAACCACATGCTTGTTCACCTGAACAGAATTCCTTGGTATCTTTGGCTTTCAGGCATGTTACAAGGCAGTTGTTTATTACATGGAGAATAGACACTGCCATTAAATGATTTGTCATAGAAATCTAAAATACCCCTTTTGATCTATAGAAATCTGATGTGGTTTTTTTACTTAGTACAAACACAAAATCACAGCTTTGCGTTCCATCTTAAAAACTATCACTATCTATCTTCTTTTCCTTTCATATTCACAACCTCAGTTTAATGGATAGTTTCCCAACAAATACACACTGAAATATATTTAGTGTCTTCCTTTAACCAGGCTGACATTGCTAGTATGCATACCTGGGTGGTTTAAGGCATATTCTGCAATAGCCAACAATTCATTTAATTTTTGTGGTAACTTACAAATCTGTGTATGACCAAGATACCAAGTGAAACCAGACAGTCCTATTGACAATTACCTGATAAGTACCACTGAACATAGAAATTCAATAAACAGTCATGGTCTCATGGGACTGGGTGACATGCGACCTTGTACAAACAGCCTTTACAATAAACTGCATAGTCTTATAATCAGAACAGAGAAGATGGAAAAACTGGGGTGGATGGTACTGTAGTTTTACATGACCACTAAAATACCATAAATAATCAAAATGACAAGTTAAAAACATTAAAAACCCCTTTAAAATCATATTTAAGGAAGCAGATTCCATCTTGTCACTTTGGCTTAAAACAGAGATCCTGAAGCTTCAACATTTAGCCAGGATGAGTTCTGGATTTCTCACCCCTCGTTCCCAAGTTCTGTAACATCGAACCCTATGGGGAATCCTGCAAAACGCCAAGGCTCATATGTTCTTGATATTTTAGCGGCTCAATGAAAGTAATACTCCCCAGCCCCAATTTTTCTTTCGAAATGGCCAAAGAAAAAAAAAGCTTTCCTTTAAACCCTTTCTCGATGTCTTTAAGTATCTAGTAGGCTCCAGTCGCTTATAAGCTTCAGGTGGTACATAATAGGTAGGGGCCGAGCGGCTTCGACCGGTTGCTTCATGCTAGACGACGATTCTGGAGGCAGCAAAAAGGTGGGTAGAGAACAAACGCCTGGCTATGTCTGACAAAAGCAGGGGCTGGCAAGCCATTTTGCCCCTGCCAAACGCCCTTCCTCGCTTTCTCTGAGGGAGGACCCCGCACTTCTGCCTCCATGAGCGAAGGGCCCCTGGTCTATCCACCTCTGAAGTGACTTGGAGGGCGACAGAACCCTTCTGACACGAGGCAGACACTTCCCGCTGCCTCGCCACCTCACTCCACTCCTTACCCGGGCCCGCCATGATGCCCCTTCGCCTCCGCATCCAGGGAAGAAGAGCCGACTTCCGCCCGGAGCTACGGAACGTACCATGCTGTAAAATAGGGAGTAGCTCAAGAAAGGGGCGGCGAGGAGAGCACTTGGGTCTTTCCGCCTTAAAAATATGGTATCTCAGTGTGCTCTGACCCTCGGATATAAACGAAGACCTGAGAAAAGGGCTTCGTTTGGACGCTCTCCCCTGATGCACTAATGGTACGCTCCATTCCGCGGGTTCATACTGTGAAGGGCGGAGCACGAGGAAGGATGTGGAGGCCGATGATTGGGTTGAAATGGAGTCATTCAAACTGAAGGAGGCAGATTCAAAGAGGAAGGACGGAGGGTGGAGGAAGTTGTGATTTAGAAGGGAGGGTTTTTGGTGTAAATCCTGGCGGTATTTGTACAGTTGGAGTCTGACGAATGCGATAGAGATTTACACTGTAAGGAATTACTGTATGCAGATTTATGGCTTTAGACTACAGTTCCCAGAATTCCACGGGCAGCATAGTTAGAGCGCAAAAAAACATAAGTCTGCATAGGTCTGATAAAGGCTTCCGTCGCTCAGCTGGACTGTGGAATGGGGTGGGAACTGCTGGATAATTCCGTGGTTTAGGTGTGGTTGGGAGTTCGATTCCCCACTGGGCCTCCTTCACAGGGGCTGTACTTGATGATCCATATGGTCCCTTCCAGCTTTGCAATTCAAGGGTTGTTATAAGGCAGCATCTGAATAAATCTCTCTCTCTTTCTTAATGCTTGCCTGTCCGGCTTTTCGGTGTGTGCCTTTGCAACCACCTCATGTGCATTGTTACTGCTATCTGTCATCAAGTTGCTTTGGACTTAACAGTGACCCCAGGAGGGATCCTGAAAGTATGTAAGATGTTCTAGGAGTGTTTTCCAGTGCCAACCTGCCCCCTATTTTGAGTTTCCATGTCCCAACACGGATCTAAATCCTGGACTTTTGTGTCCTTGGACAACACTCTGTCCACTTGGCCACATACCACATGTATGATAAGGCTTGGAAATCTTTGAGACCTTTCTCTTGTCCCCTCCATAGATTTTTCCATAAGTTCTGAATCTAGGACACGTGGTTTTTCTATAATTTTCAGCTAGCTTTTGTTGTTTTCTATGTTTACTATCAAACGTATCCAACTTTGCTTGGGTGCCTCGCCTTCTTCAGAGGCTCAGCCGGTCCGCGGTCCCAAAAAGGTTTGGGACCGCTGAGCTAAGCTGTACGAAACTTCCTGTTTCTAATTCTTTAACTCTGGAAAACTTTCAGGACAAATGAACAGACAGATTAATTATAAATATTTCTACAGGTTTATTTAAGATAGTAGTGTTTCTTTGTTGTTTCTTTTTAAATTGTTTAGGACTATTTTAGAAAAGTAACTTATACATCTTTTAAATAAACTCATGATGAAAGAGACATTGTTCCAGTTCCTGATTTTGCTTGGGATGGATGGCTGTCTTTCAGCACAGGTCAACCCGTGATTCAGTCTACGAACCTATAGATAGAACTATAGCTAGGAAGCTCTATCATTTTGAAACAAGTTGAAATCTTGTGGCTTAGTATAGTAAGTTGCACTACAGTAGGCCTACTGAATCTGTGGCGATTTCGCCTCCTCTAGTTGCACCTTACTAGGTTAAGCATATCCATCCCCATATCCATGGGAAATCCAGTCCATGATCTACCGTGAATACCTGAAATCACAACTGGGGGTGAGTGAAAAATCCTACTTCTGCAGTCCTTGGTACATCTTGGTCATCAAATGAGTGTTCTTAGTCCTTCAAATGAAGGAACACTGCTGATTGTGGTCTTGAGCCGTTGCCCCTCCTGTGCTGGGCCATTCTCTTGTTTAGTGGGTGTTTGGTTTCTCTAATGTAGAGCCCCCAACACTCCTCTTTGCATTGGACCACATACAGTGGTGCCTCGACTTATGAACATCCCAACTTACGACCATTTTGAGTTACGACCGGCTCTGGCAGCAAAATTCTGTTTCGACTTGTGACTGGAGCTTCGACTTAAAACAGAAAAAAGGAGGGAAGGAGGGGAAAACGGGAAATTTGAACTGCTTTCAGTTAACCGTTGATCAGCGGTTAGAGAGTGTGGGTTCAGAGAGAGACTTCAGACTGCCTGGTACTGCCTGGTATTGTGCTGTACTGTATTGTGGGTGGAAAAGGACTGCAGAAGCGGGATTTTCACTCACCCCCAGTCCTTTTTCCTTCTAATGAACCTATTCAGACCAGGGGGAAGTGAAACCAAAGTGGAGGATACTGTATATCAGGGATCTCCTACCAACTCTCCTGAAGGCTGAAGAAGCTACAGTGGTGCCTCGCTTGACAAGGATAATTCGTTCCGATGAAATCGCCGTTAAGTGAAATCCTCGTCAAGCGAAACGAAAAAGCCCATTGAAATGCATTGAAACCAGTTCAATGCATTCCAGTGGGCTAAATACCTCAGCGTCCAGCGAAGATCCTCCATAGGGCGGCCATTTTCGGTGCCTGTAAAGCGAGGAATCCGTCCTGAAAACACAGCGGGGAGCCATTTTGCATAGTGGGTGGCCATTTTAAAGCTGCCGATCAGCTGTTTCAAAATAGTCATTTAGCGAAAAATTGGTTCCCGAAGCAGGGAACCGATCATCGTTAAGCGATTTTTTTACCATTAAAACATTGTTTTGCGATTGCAAAAGTGATCACAAAAACTTCGTCAAGCAGTTTCGTCGTTTAACAAGGTAATTGTTAAGCGAGGCACCACTGTACTCGGATGAGTAGTGAAAGGTTTCTGCCTAATAAGCCCAGTGGCCATGACTCAACTTCCAGATCGTGGTCTTCCTGGTGTGTGTGGTCCTGATCTTTCTGGGGATGGATGAAAGGGCAGCATGACAGATTGTATCTAAGGCCTCCACCCCTTTTGAGTGAGGGATTTTCTATATGCACATGTATGGCCTCTCTGACCCCTCTCTCAAATCACCTATCTTCTTGGTCCAAAAAGGAGTACATCTTGGTCATCAAATGTGTGTCCTTTGCCCTTCAAATGAAGGAACTCTGCAGATTGCGGTCCTGAGCCATTGTCCTTCCTGTGTTGGGCCATTAGTCCCAGAAAAGAAAATGGTCATGTAAACAAGCCCCATGAGTTGACTTGCAAGGTTAATTGTTTACCATCCGCATAAGATTAGATCAGTACTTGTGGTTGTTTGCAAGCTATTAAGTTCCTACACTCCTCTGATTTTTTAAAACACTATTGGGTAATGGGAATGAATGGACCAAAGACCTTGGTCTTAGCTTGTTTCTAGAAGGTTCTCAACCTGTATAGAACTAGGAACTCAACACTGAAATTCTGGACTGAACAATTGGTTGCTTTCATTTGTTCAGATGTAACTTCTTGGCTTTGGTTTCACTCTGCACCACGGGAGCTGTTTGAAGCTGTAACATCATGTTAGCTCATCAGCTTGAACTCTGAAATTCCTGGGGGTTACTGCATTTGTCAGCCAGAGCACTGTAGCTGTATGGAGTTAGACTGTTGACCCAATTCTTTCTTTTAAAAATGCAAAGCAATAATATTGTTTATGGCCAGTATAACGAATTTACATATGCTTGGGCTGGAAAAATACTACACAGGAAGTTAGCCTTATGGGAGTCCTGTAAAATCAACAAATGTGAAAAAATTTCAGGATGCCTGTTATTAATACCCTGCCTTCAGAAAAATGCATGGAGAGCAAGATTTCTTGGTCCATTCATAGAGTAATATTTCTCAGGACACCAGTATAATCTGCCTTCCAAGGTTTATTACACAGAAGATGGAAAAGGCAGGATGTTTTCTCCATTCCAAAATATGGAAGTAACAACACTGGATGATCTACAGAAGTAAATGCTATTTGTTTAACAACTTGGAAGTTGTTATTAAATGTACATCAAAACAACCTACCAACGGGTGAAATCCTGTTGCTGTAACCTTTGTTCCAGGAGATGGATAACATCAGCAGTAGTGGCAATTTTTCAGAAATCAAACATTTCTGGCTTCTCTCCTGAAGGTTCTAAGGCTCCCATATAATCCCTTTCATCATCAGAAAGCCATGGAGGCCATGGAATGGGATAAGAAATGGGGGCAACAATTTTCAGTAACATCTTCCCCTCCTGTCCTGCTGCACCCATGGTTTCCCAACAATGAAAGGGATCACATGAGAGCACTGGGGACCTTTGAGAGATAGTCCAGAAATGTTTAATTTCCAAAATATTGCTGCTGCTGTTGACATCATCAGCCTTACACAGCATAAATTATGGCATCCGGAGTTCACCAGTAAGCTACCCCCATACCTTTCCTGAAAAGTATTTTTATACCATTTATGTACTTTAGTCTTGTGCTCCCAGAAGCTCTAGCCAGTACAGCTAATGAGGTTCTGGGAATTGTAGGCCAAGAACATTTGAGCTTCCTAGCTTGGGAATTACTACATATTAGCACAAGTGTTTCCAGAATACTATCATAAAAAGTAGGTTACAAATTTAATAAGATGATCTTAATCATCATCATATGCCATCAAGTCAAGTTCTGAGTTATGGTGAACCTTTGCAGGATTTCCCAGGTAGAGAATACTCGGAAGTGCTTTATCGTTTCCGTGTTCTAGGGGCATCCTGGAGCTGTGCAATTTGCCCAAGGCCACATAGGCTGGCTCTTCTCCTAAAAGACACAGTGGGGAATCAAACTCCCAGACTCTGGCTCCATAGCCAGATACTGTACCTAAACCACTGAACTATTCAGCCAGCTAAGGTTATCATAGCAGATAAATTCATTTTGAAATTTGAATGTGCCTGTTATAGTTTTTAAATACCCAATGAACAAACTAAACACACTCACATAAAGGGAGGATATCAGGCCAAATCCAAAGAAGCAAAGCAAAACGAGACAAAAACATGTGGCACCTTGAAGACTAACTATTCTATTTATAATGGATGCTTTTGTGAGCACATCTATTTTGTCAGATATCTGGAAACAGAATGAAATGTTGAATGAAATATCAGTTTCACAAGCAGAACGTATTAAATATTCATTGGCTCTTAGCCGTATGGTACATCTGCAAGCAGTAATTTATGGCCTATGTTGTTTTACAGTACTGTTGTAAACTTTCCTCCAGGAGACAGAAAACGTACACCCAAGAGCCAATGACTATTCAGAATGCTCTGCTTGTGAACCTGATATTTCATTCATCATTTCATTCTGTTTTCATATGTCTGACAAAGTGGATGTGTCCACAAAGCTTCCATTCAAATATAATACGTAGTCTATTTTATTAATTAAAGTAAAACAATAATAAGAATACTAACATAAAATGTGTGTACATACATACCGTACAATGGTATAATCCCCCCCCCCTTCGGTGCCACCTCGGGACTAGATAACCAAATATATCCTTTTAATCTCTTTTCAGCCCATTCCACTCTAAAAATACATTGATTCTTCTGCTAGCTTATGATCTCTCCCTTTTAAAAAACATAGTTCAAATATGGATTCCATACCTCTTTGAAACCATTACATTTTGTCACTCCCTTTCTTACTTTTATTTCACATCTTAGCTTATAATTTATCGCTAAACACATTTCTTTATACCAATCTTCAAGGTTGACTTGTTCATCATTTTTACAATTTGTTTGCAAATATTAATCTTGCTGCTGTGACCATTAGAACAATTAGCTCTTTCTGTTCTTTTTTAAGATGGTCATTCTTGATTATATTTAAAAGGGCAATAGTTGGGAAAAGCACACCAAATATAATAACCGGGTCGGTGGCACTCGTTAGCCTTGGAAGGCAGACCACCTAGTAGAAGGAAAACTCCCGATTTCAAACCTCCACTGCCTTGTGGCTATATCCATGGATGGAAAAGGTTCAGGAGTAAACCTTGAGGCAAAATCCGGAGCTGGAGTCCCAGAGGCAGTTTGTGTCATTCTGGCAACTCCTGGGGCGTCGCTGGAACCAGTTGTATTGGCTCTTGCCTTTCCATTGGACTATTTCAGCGACTTGGAGAGGGGGGATTTGCTGCTTGGGTAATAGCCTATCCTCCATATTACTTTACCCAGACTTCATGCTCTGGAGAGAACACTCATACAGAGCACGTTACCATAGTCTTTCGAGACTGAAGGATGCCTAAGAAGAGTTGTTGATACAGTATTTGAATAGTATTTCCAATAATTTCTCTAATTTCTTTAAAAACCAGTGCCCATTCTTTCTTATTTCACAAGTCCACCACATATGTAAATAACTTCCTATAATTCTTAAGTCTTTGAGATGCCTCATATTTCTGTCTTGTCTTGTTTTTTACACTTGCACAGACTAACACGGCTACCTCCTCCAAAACTATTACAATGAAGGGTGGGTGTAATTCCTAAATTGGCCTTTAGAGGGTGATAGAGCCATCTATTCTTTGTTTCTCCTGGAATAGTTCAAACTGAAAAGGAAAATATTCTCTCCCTTAGTATATGTTGGAAGAGATTATATTTGCAGACTGATGTATAGTCAGCTTGCCATTTTCCAACTTGAGGTACTGAATGGATTTACAAGAGCATTTTCATTAATAAATAGTTTTATTATAACTCCCCTTTTAAAACATAAATCTTGATAATTGAATGCTGAGGTCTTTTTCCCTTGGATTTATTTTGCTTGCAAATTGTCGGTCTGACAACCAGACCAACATTGCTAGTAATTGGAAAACATGGCCTGTTACATGTCTCTTTTTGTATGCATATCTGTTAAAAATAGAGCGCAGTAGGGGAAACTATGGTGATTTCATTTTGAATTTATTCCGTTCTAAACATCATAAGGAATTAGGAAAAAGCGAGAGAACAATGGCCACTTTTCATATTCTTATGCTTGCATTTTGTTTTTGAAATTAACCTTGTCACACATACTGTAATTGATCCTCATGCACCCAGTTTATGTTACAGTTGTAATTCTACCCTCTCTGTGCACCTAACCCTTCAATTGCCTTTACACCCCACATCTCAATTCTCCATTCTCTCTGCTCCCAGCCCTTATTAACAACTGTTCCCATCTCTGTAGCACAGTGATTCCTAACCTTGGATAGCCTGAGTGCATTTAGACTACAGTTCCCAGAAGCCTTCACCACCAGCTGTGCTGACTGAAGTTTCTGGGAACGCCAGTCCAAGAACACCTGGGTTACCCAAGGTTGGAAACCACTGCTTTAGCAGCCACTCTGCTCTTTAACCCGTTCCCACAGCATTCTGAAGACTGTGATAGGCTTAGCCCAGGAGAGGAAGGATGTCAGTGTTGTCTCACGTGTCTCTCCCTTTGCAATACTTGGTCCAACTGAGACCTCAACACAGGTCTTATTCTTGAGCAATGAGATGCTCATCTAAATCCTATTTACTTTTACTTTACTTTTATTGAACTTATACCCTGCCCCTCTAGACAAAGTCTAGAGGGGGCCCTTTTGAAAGAGCCGTCCCTTAAGGAAGTAAGAGGGATGGCTTGTAGACAAAGGGCCTTTTTGGCAGCTGCCCCCAGACTATGGAATGCCCTCCCGACTGAGATTCGTCTGGCGCCGACGCTGATGACATTTCAGCGCCAGGTCAAAACCTTCCTGTTCCAGAAGGCTTTTAATTGAAATAACATCAACTGTGGGACCGATGGCAATTTTATATATATATTTTAATTGTATTTTAATTGTTTTGAATTTTTATTGTATTTTAAAGGTTGTAAGCTGCCCAGAGACCTTTGGGTAGTGTGGGCGGCATAGAAATAAATAAATAAATAAATAAATAAATAGATAGATAGATAGATAGATAGATAGATAGATAGATAGATAGATAGATAGATAGATAGATAGATAGATAGATAGATAGATAGATAGATAGATAGATAGATAGATAGATAGATAGATAGATAGATAGATAGATAGATAGATAGATAGATAGATTCCCCCCTGCTTTGTGTCACCAGCAAATTTGATGAGTGCTCCTTCAATCCCTTTATCCAGGTCATTTATGAAGATGTTGAAGAGCACTGGGCCCAAGACAGAACCTTGAGGGACCCCACTGCAAGCAAGCAAGCAAGCAAGCATGCATGCAGGCAGGCAGGCAGGCAGGCAAGCAAGGAGTTTTCTCATTCCTACTTCTCGAATATCTGCCCTTGTTTCTAAAGTAGGACCCATGAATAAGGCAGCCTCGTTTCTCAGACTTGTATAGTACACCACATATCCATGGTTTGCCTGCTTTTTAAATGTCTTTTTCACTTCACCCAGAATTTATTATGGCTAGTGCAGGGTGACTAGGGCTTTGACTCAGAGTACCAAAATGTAGACGGAGTAAAAAATTATTATTAGAACAGTATGATACCATACTGCCTCCAGGCACCCCTCCCTGGTGATAAGAAAAGTAAACTGAACTGTATTTGAGGGCTTCATCACACATGAGAAAAGAACATCAGTTATACCAGTTCTTTTCATCCCTTTGTTGTACTGAGCCTTTTTCCCCAGCAGTCACATGGTATATACAGTTCAAAGAAGGAAATGTCCCTTTATCTGCTCAAGCCCTCTTTCACATGCAAGAAGGGGAGGCTGTCTCCTTCTAAGCAATGTATTGACCTGGTGCTGAAATGTCATCAGCATCGGCACCTGACGATTCTCAGTCGGGAGGGCATTCCATAGTCTGGGGGCAGCTGCCGAAAAGGCCCTTTGTCTACAAGCCATCCCTCTTACTTCCTTAAGGGACGGCTCTTTCAAAAGGGCCCCCTCTAGACTTTGTAGGATTCACAGTGGCATAAGAAGAGCTCAAGTCAGGTTGGAGAGCACCTAGCCTTTCTGATTACTTGGACTACAGCTCCCAGAATCCTTTACCACTGGCCATGTTGATTGTGACTGCTGAGACTTGTACTCTGAAGAGCACAAGTTTCCATGAATCTGGGCTAGGATTTGTATTTGGCCATTCTGTGCATTGACTCTATTGCACTGAGCATGGGTGATGTTACTCCCACCAGCCTTCACCAACCTAGCATGATGATGGAAAGTAAAACATTTCAGTTCAACATCTAGAAGACCACAAGTCTGCCCTGTCTTCCTTGGAAAAATTAGAAGGCTTAACTTCCTTTTACCTTGCAGTTCTATGGACTACTTGCTTTTGAAGAGATCTAAGACCTGACCCAGTTTCTCTAGCGTTTCCATCCTTCCACTAAGTAACCTTCTTCTGATGACCACAGTGGAAAAATATTCATTGTTGTTACTGTTCAAAGTGGGAGCCACAGCTAGACAACCATGTGTGTCATTAAGTGACCTGCAAGTAGAATTTTAATTTCTTTGATATTCTATAAATATCATTATAGCTTATAAAATTAGTGCCAGATGACTGTTAAAATCTTATTTACTTTAATAACTATACGTGCTTGCTCTGGGTCCTGTTACTGAGATGCTTAAAAAACTATATGAAACTGCAGGAGAATGCTGGGTAAAGATCATGATTTCTCATTGGTCGCTGGTGATGTCATAGTCCTGTCAGTATTATTCAGCAAATTGTGAAATTTATTGCTGGATTTTTTTTTCTCCTAAGAATTTAAATTTCACCTCATAATAACACCAAGTATTCTCCATGTAATAGGCATGGTGTGTATTATTTGGGAGAGAGGGAGTGGTAAAAGGTGTTTTTCCTTCTGCCTCATTCTCTCTCTTTAATAGTCTTATGTTTGTAGCCAAGACGAGGGGTGGTCTAGCAGTCTGGAATTGAACTGAATTAATACCAATTGCACAGAGACCTTATAACAGAAGCACTATAAGATCTGCTTTCCATATGTAAATCTGACCTTGCATGGAGTGCTTATGCAATCAGTGAGTCCAGACTATTTAATTTGCTGTTAATAAGCTGTGTAACCATGGTATTACAAGTCTGGTTGATCTGATTACCATCATCAGAGTACTAATCAGTGAATTTGGGAATTTAATGAATGAATAGGAATGTTTCTCGATGGTAAGAAATCTCTTTTCACTGCCTTTGGAATATGACAGACTTCAGCTAATAAAGTAAGGTGGTGGCAGGTAGAGGAATGACCAGAGAAATTAAGTCTGCAGCACTGCCTCTTGTATTTTTACTGCTTGGAAAAGTGGGGCAAACCTAACAATACAGTGAAAGAAGAAAGAAAAATTTTAATGGATGTAAATAGAATGAGGTGGGGGAATGAAGTAACCATTTCAATCTGGAAGATCAGTTAATGGTCATTGACCAGTACAAAAGTTACAGCTGGCCTAAGCTATTTTCCTGAGGCAACAAAGAAGATGGAGCCCTTCTATCTTTTCTGTGCACGAAAGTCAAATGTACTAGAAAATGAAACTTCTTTGAGACAGCATAAATTCAGCACTTCAGAGTGTGGTTACATTACGAAAAACAAAACAAAACAAACACACACACTATATTTGAATCTGGTTTAGTATGTTTAAAATCAAATTTAAACTTTTAAATGTAAAAGTTGATTATGTGACACGCATGGAAGCCTGGAAGCATTTTTTTTAAGAAAATAAAATCATAAAGTGAAGCATTTTTACTGGGTAGCAAGAGGGTCATTTAACTCACTTGTAAAATCAATTTAGTTTGAATCATTTTAGCATATGGGAATGTCACTGTCAGTGTAAATTGTGTCTGTGGGGTTCACCATGCCCACCAATCACCATAATTTAGTGAAGTGTGAGGGAGGCAAATGGGAAAGCTTGAGGTGCGGGGTTGGAGGGGAAAAAGGCAGGTGAGATGTGCAGCCTAGGTAAGGAGCAAAACGGCCAGGATCCTCATGGATCCATACTGTTTATGTGGGACCTGCCCAAAAGCACTGTCAAATCATAGGTCCATTTTGTACCCATACGCTACACCACAGAAATCATGGATCCATCAATACATGGCTTTGCTGTGGTGCAAAAACACCAGTCCAAGGAATAGATCCTCATGGACCCACACAATTTTATGTAGGATTATTCCTGAAACCACTGTCCAATGGTACGCCCCATTTCCATCCATGGATTCCACAATTTTTCAGGCAAATAAATCTGCAGCCAAGACATCACTGCTGAAAATTCATCTATTGCCTTGCAAATATGCCCAGAATATTTGGGACAGCAACGATATAAGAAGCCTGGCCTGGCTTGAGAATCTGAGCATACAAGACAGTATTCTTTTGTCCCCTTCCATGCGCATAAAGCAAAAAGCAAAGTGTGCTGGTTAAAACACTCTCTGGGGAGTTTGCTATTCAATTATGCAATTATGCAGGCTACACATTGCTCTCATGGAACAGGCAGCATGTTTTCAGTGAGTCCACAGAGTATTGGCCATAGATAGGTCTGTATCGGACCAAGATGGTCCTTCAGATATCATGAACCCAAATCGTTTAGAACTTTAACTGCCTGAAATAGAACTTCAGAAACAAACTCATTCCCCAAAACTCTTAAAATTAAACTTAAAGAAGTATTAGTAGAGAAAGGGTTAAATACAATAAGGAGTTGGATGAAGAAGATGAAAGATAAATACTACAGTAGAAAGGAAATTTTGGGGAAAGAAGAGGGAATATCGTGGCTAAATATACTCCAAATGGCAAGTTAGACAAGAGAGTGGAGTAGAAAAGTAGGACAGATTAGAAAATTGACAAAAATTTGAGGAGATCATCGAGGAAAGACAAGTTCAAGAAGAAGGAAACCAAAGAAAGGGTACAGTAAGCATAATTCATAAGATTTTAATACATTCCAGATTTGAAGATGCGATGATGAAAAACCAGTGGCAGGAGGACTTTGAGGAAGAGATTAAAGGTGAGGGTTGGAATGAGATATAGTTGCAAAGAATAATGAAGAATAGGTCTATAAGAGTAAAAGAAAATGGTTATAAGGTAGCATGGAGATGATACTTTACCCCAGTACGATTGAATATAATAAATAAAAAAAATCCATCTCAATGCTGTAGATGTAAAAAGGAAAAAGGGACCTATAGGTATATGTGGTGGATTTATGAAATAAGAAAGAAAGAATGGGCACTGGTTTTTTTAAAGAAATTAGAGGAAATTATTGGATATAATATTCAAATATCACAAATCATCACCCTCCTAAATATAATTAAGAATGACCATCTTTAAAAAGAATAGAAAGAGTTACTTGTTATAATCGTCACAGTAGCAAGACTAATATTTGCAAAGAACTGGAAAAGTGACAAATTCATCTTGAAGACGGGTATAAAGAAATGTGGAGCAATCGATGATAAGTTAACATGAGAAATGAAAATAAGGGGAATGACAAAGTCTAATGATTTCAAAGAGGTATGGAATTTATATTTGGAGTATTTCTTTTTGAAAGGGAAAGGTTATAGGCCAGTGTATTTTTGAAGTGGAATGAGGTAAAAAGTTCTAAAATGAAACCTTTGGTTACCTAGTCCTGAGGGTAAGGTGGCACAGGTGATTTTTATTGTGTATGAACATGTACCTTATGTTAGTTTTGTTATCTGTTATTTTCCTTTAATATTTTTTTAAAAAGAAACAAACTCAAAAAGTGGTGCAATAGTTGTGTTACATGATGTTAAACCTGGGTCAAACCTCTTAAACATGCTTTGCCTCTTACTTGGGTTGCCCATTCATTCATTAGGGAGAGTGACATGGCTACCTCAAGCTACAGGGTTTGGGTTACCAATGCCACAGAGCAGGGAGTCTCCAAACTTTTGAGTGTGAGGGCCACATTGTATATTTCCAACATTTTTGAGTGCTGAAGGAATGTGTATGTGTGGCCACATGCACACATGCACCCCCTCCACCCGGACTCTACCCCCCTGCCCCCCTGTGCACACACAGGCTGAAGGAAACGGGCTGGATAAAACGGCAAGGCAGGCCAAATGTGGCCCACGGCTGTAGTTTGGAGACCCTTGCCATAGAGAGAGGAATTGCTAATTGTTAGTCATGGTTATTCTTGCAGTTTTGCCAGGAGAGATGTTTCTGAGATTCTATTCAAAATGTGCCATAAATAACTTGCCACAGTTTTGGTAGTAGGCACTTTGACTACAGATAAAGTTATCCGCACATAGTTTAAGAGTATTTAACAGTATCAGTCCATTTTTAATCAGCAGCCCAGCATTCCCTAGCACTGAACCCTCTACAGGTATCAGATCTTGGCAAAGTAACTTTCCAGACTGCAATTTTACAGTCTCAGAAAAGTATGTTTCTGAAGTTCTAATTGGACTACATTAGCCTAGAGCAGTACAGGCAGTGTGCACATAGAGCCAGCAGCTCTTGATACAAGGAGAAAGAAGAGGATCAGTGAATACTTGAAATGGAGTTGCAGATACCTAGTTACAGTTAGGGATGAAGATTAAGTGATTAAACCATAGACTTCCTGGTGCGCTTTAAGATGGAACGAAGGGAAGTGGCTGTATCCATTGCTGAATAAGTGACACGGCACTTGTATATAGGTACTCCCATTGATCCAATGGTCAACCACCTCCTTCTTCATAGATCGTTGTGGCTGCCACAGGATTTATACAGTGGACGTTGTAAGGCATATTGCTGCCTCAGGCAGAGCAGCAAATGGCACCTTGCAAATTACAGAACTGAGTTGAGTATATTAACCATTCAAGTTACTGGGTGGTCTGATAGAATTATTTCCATTTTTTCTCCTCTGCCCTGCCTCAGCTTTACTCATGCTTTGTCTCATCCTACCAATCCCCCCTCCCCAGATATCTCTGTTTTCCTACATGCATATTATAGCACCACTGGAATACCTAGCCTTACCTCCCCACTTCCCTTGGCCTTTGAGAAGAGAATTGCAGGATTTACTATCTGAGGGACATTCTGCATCTGGTTGGACTTTATGCCTCCCACTCCCCACTTTTCTTCCCTCTGTGGTGGGTCGCGAAGCTTTCCTTCTTTGGTAAAAAAATTGCTAGCAATGCCCTTTTTAGGATCAGTATGGCTTGTTCTACGAGGAATGTCAGTTTACTTCCCCCTCCTCACTTGACACCCTTCCAAGCATTAATGGGATTATGAAAAACACAGCACAGAGATTGCATCTCTCCTGTCTCCTGACAGGGTTGCTTGCAACAACAGCTAAAGGCGTTTCACAAGGAACTTCTCTCGAAACAGCTGAAGTACATTCTCAGCCTCTTTGCAAATGGATTTTCAAGACTGTTCCCCCGCTCCCCTTTTCTTGTCCAGGATGGTGGTGGAATTTGTAGTAACAGTTCTTCATCAGCCTTCCTCAGTGCATTTCAGTCTCCTAAGCAGCTGCCCGGAAAGAAGGGGAAAATGCGTTGAGGAGGGGGAAAAGAGAAGGAAACACATAGAAAATGGTTCTGCCTGTAATGTAAGAGAAGTTATGAAAGACACCTTTTGTTCCAACAAGGCTAAAGTAGTTGGTGGCTAATCCCACCTGCTCAAATAGGACAGTGTACCTTTTCTACTGGCAGCAGAAATGTTTTTTTTTTTTACTTTACTGGCTCTAATTTGCTTTCCTTATTATATTCAGAATGATGGATCACAGCTGGAAGATGTGTGTGTGTGTGTGTGTGTGTGTGTGTGTGTGTGTGTGTGTGTGAAACAGTTTGCATGCAGAGAGAGAGAAGGAAATTGGTCTCAAAACTTAGAAATAGTTACTTTTAATCTGTTAGCATTTTCCTTAATGGGGCTATTGCTAATAATTTAATCTCTGAAGCAAATTTAATGATCACAATATAATGCTAACCCTGGTTTTCCACTATAATATTTAATCATTAGCTATTCCCTCAGCATAAGAAGCCACAGCTGGACAGTTTCCTTTTCATTGTTAAAGTCCCCCCCCCTCACATACCAATTCCTCTGTTTTCTAATTGAAAGCTGCATGGGAGGCTCATTCCAATCCAGAATTCAAAAAAGCTAATCAGCAGTTAGAATATTCTGTGGTGGAAGGAGATTGAAGGGTTGGGTTTAAACTCTGCTTAGCTGTCTTTTTGACTTCCCATGTCCCATTACACAAAACTTACATGCATGCTGCAGCCAAAATCCTCTTGCCTAGTTTATGCTGGCATAGGGGAAATGACATCACCACCAATGGCAGACTGCTATTAATTAAAGATCCTGTGTTATGGTTCCTCATTGCTTTGACTTGATGTCATTGTGCGTGAGCTGCATGTGACCCAGAATCAAAGCAGGGAGTGTTTTGTTGTTGTGTGCCATCAAGTCAGAACCAACGTATAGTGACCCTAATAGGGCTTTCAAATTAAGTGAGATACAGTGGGGTCTCTACTTAAGAACGTCTCTATTTAAGAACAATCCAACTTAAGAACAGCTCCATTTGCTAAATTTTGCTTCTACTTGAGAACAGAAATCCAAGATAAGAACAGGAAAAAAAAACCTTTCCTGCTCTTTTTTTAACCTTAGGTCATCTTAGGTTAAAAAAAAAATTCTCCCCCTAGTGGTAGAGTATGTATTAACCAGCTTTGCATTAGTTCCTATGGGAACTAATGCTTCAATGTACGAACACACCTCTACATAACAACAACAACAAAAAACAGCCAGAACAGATTAATTGGTTTTCAGTCCATTCCTATGGGAAATTTTGCTTCAACTTAAGAACGTTTCAACTTAAGAACACCATTCCAAAATGGATTAAGTTCTTAAGTAGAGGTTCCACTGTAGTTTCTATGGACGGAAAAGAGCAGATATGGATTAAATGGTTTTTAATGCATTCCTATGGGAAATGCAGATTCAACATAAGAACTTTTCAACTTGAGAACCACCTTCCAATACGGATTAAGTTCTTAAGTAGAGACCCCACTGTATTTAAGGAGCGGTTTTTTTCCAGTTCTACTTCCCCAGTGAGTTTCTATGGCTAAGTAGGGATTTGAACCCTGTTTTCCAAAGTCCTAGTCCATCACTATATCCACTTTGCCACACTTACTTAGAAACAATTTCTCATTTGCGGTGAAATTATTTATCCTGTGCCAGCATAAGTTCCACGTGAGGATTTTGGCCTATTCACTCCACCTCTTGCTAACCCTTCTTCTTTTCTTTGACACTCATTGCCACATTTAGAAACCTTTGTTGTTGTTGTTTTTAATCTGAACACTCCCAATGTATGGCTTTTTGATGTTGGCCAGAATTGTATTGACTTACACAGCCATGTAAGGATAATTGCACAGTTTTTGGACTGTGACCTGCTATGTGACCCCTGCCCCCAAGTTGTGCAATTAATTGCATTCATCCCAGAAACTCCAAAAATTGTGTGTGCAATGGGCCTTCAATGCAAAGCTTTTCACAATAGAATTTTGGAGAGAGAGAGATGGAATAAAATGCTGTCTCTTAAACCTTTCAAATACAATGTATAGTATACTGTATATGCTTTTCAAGAAAAAGAAACAAGTTGAGCCCTGTTGCTGCCAATTTCTTCCCTTTAGAAAAAATCACTCTGGCAAAGTGCTGCTAATACACATATCCCCTAACAAATCAGTCATGCTCAGTTCAATGGGTCTTAGTTCTAAGAAAGTAGATTTGGATTGCAATCTTCATTTCCAGTGAGCAATTTCTTCCAAATGACCCAAGAGAGATTTTACATGAAAAAAAAATCTAAATTCAGGCATTCATAACATATTTTATGCAGAGTCAGGGAAATATGCAGACTGCTATCTACTTTCTGTTTCTTTATAGGGATAAGATGTAGGATGTCCTGTTTTAACTCTGAAGACTGAACCTGATTTAGTAGCCAGAAAGAATATTATTCTACACTCACTATACGTGCATGAAGATGCACACACACATCCAAACAGAGTGATGTTCTTTGGTCATAATTTCTCCATCTACCTGTGGCAGGGATGGCCCTTCCTACCTTCCATGAAGTATCTATAGTTGGAGTTGGCGGACTCGGCATGCCTAGGCTTGAGTTCTCTCGCCTTAGCACTGCCATGGGGTCAGGGAGTCAAAGACACATTGAAAACGGATGGATTAATTGTGTTCCTTTGAGAGAGCTGGTGAGAAGAGTGAGTGGCTCACTTCCAGAATCATAGAATTGTACAAGAGGAAGGGATCTGTAGGGTCATCTAGTCCTGTTATGCCAGTACTGGAAATCTACTCCACAGATTCTACTCTAGAATCGTAGAGTGGAAAGGACCTCAAGGGTCTTCTAGTTGAAATCTCTGCCAAATACAAGAATCTCATCTTATCAGCCGAATTACATTGCTTATCCTGATGTAGGGAGAATGAGCAATTCCTCACCAGCACTGGTAACATTCATCTTGATGCAGAATCAATACATATATCCAATTAGGGGTGGGGTGAACTTCCATGCTCTGCGTTATGTGCCAAGACATTCAAAATACTTCTGGTGAAGTATTCTCCATGTTTTACCACCATGCTAACGGTAGGATGGTCTCCTCTAATTGAAATGAACACATTTTTCCTGATTAAACTTTAACTGTTGAGGTGAGTGAGAAATGCTGATGAGATTAGAAAGGAGAGAAGGGTGATGCAGTTCAGTGGCAGAATTTATGCCAGGGTCATACCAGTGATATGTTTTCCAGTTCTTCTTTTGATATTGGTTTGTCTCTGTGTGTGTGTGTGTGTGTGTGTGTGTGTGTGTGTGTGTGTGTGTGTGTGTGTGTGTGTGTGTGTGTGTGTGTGTGTGTGTGTGTGTGGTGTCAGACAATGCATGACAATTCTGTGCTGTCTCTGTATCAAATCCCACCCACTGGGAGGTTTCTACTTTTTTTGTTGTGGGATTCATTGCACAACAATTGCAGTGGTGTCCTGTGTGCACGCCTGTACTGATGCATTTTTTGTTAAGCCACCTTGTGTTTCTTCCACCAGTGATGTTGTTTGCCTTTATGTTCCTTTAATTTTTTTAATTAGTGAGTGGAATGCTGGTGCACTGGAAAACGTATGTCATCAGCCTCGGCACTTCACTTATTTGCAGATCCTTCCACCAGGCGGTGCTCCTTCCCCTGAACCCTTTCATGTTTTCCTCTTGGGGAACCTCGTGGTAGGCTGCAATGAAAACAAAGCCCAACTATGAGTTTCTCTGCTGCAAGAGGTAGCAGAGAAACTTGTACCCATGAAGGAAATGTTGCTGAAACATCAATGTAATAAAATTTATTTTTTTAAAAAGGAAAAAGGAACCTCAGAGACATAAATAGCCAAGAGGGAAATATTCTGGTACTGAAGTTTAGCTGGTCATTATCACATCAAATTTACAGAAATGTTTCAGTAATTCAAAAACATATCAGAACATATACCCTGGAATATATGCCACATGACTGAAATCCATTATTGCTCAGGGAGTAAAAGATGCAAGAAAAAAGGGGGATATTTTGCCGGTGTGACCATGGCCTTAGAACAGGCTGTAAGATGAGATCCTATGCTTTAGGACAGCCTTCCCCATCATAAACATTTCCAGACATGTTGGACTCTACCATCCGTATGGTTTTTATTATTATTACAAATAAGGGGGGGGGGAATAAAAACTTTAAAATGACAAAAGAGAACACTTTTTAAGGAGTTGTTTCTCTGCTGCACAAGTCACTGAGAGTCTGGTGAAAACCGACATGCCATTATCTGCCCAGGATAAAATAATGATTGTTAACATCTTTGTTAACGTAGAATGCAACATGCAAGATGCTTCATCTCGAAAAGGTGAGGGTGACATTTGCTATCTTTCCTTGGAAGTGAAAAGACTCTTATCTCAGCACAAAACAAGTGTCCTTTAAGAAGAAAAGCAAAGACTCTCTCTTATTCATGCAATTTTGTTTAATTTGAGCTAAAAAAAATTTGTAGTCTTCTGTTGTTGACAATACCACAAAATTCCTCATCCTTTTGTGGAACAAAGATTAAAATGTTGTGGTCCCCCAACCTCATTTGTGAGGATGAGAAAAACAAGAACTATTTACTATCCTCTCAGTTTTTAAACTAATAATTTAACTAATGGATTGTTTTATGCAATTTGGTGAATTAAACCACATTGTTCGTTCAGCAGCATTAAAAACAATAAATTAATCTTCTTATTTACAGCAGACAACATTAATAAATCTATTTTACAACTAACATCCCATGCTCTAGTTGGTGTTTCTCTTCTCATGGGAAGGAGAACACTAAGTCAATGAGCAGAACAGACTTTGCAATAGAACTGTCCTTTTCCTTCAAGGTTAAACCCTGCTACGTATTGGACAGTTGTCTTGGGCACCTAATATTGGGTGTCAGAAAAGGACAACCAAATATTATTTATTTAATTTGTTGCTAACACTATTTTTATAGCCAAGGGAGGTGTTTGTCGGGCATTCTGCTATTCTAACTTGAGGAACTTTGGGCAAAAATAATCATTTTGTGCTCTTCCTTAGTTTCCCCTGGGGTGGGACCAGATGGGATGTCAATGCAAGGTTTTCTGTACCACACCTTGTCATTTTTCTCCAGCTGAAATTATAGTCCTCATTCACAAAGCAATGTTTGGTTACCTCTACTGACCCTCATTAAAGACTTCCAAGATGGTCCCAGACTGGACTTGTTCAGCACCAGGAATCCTGCATCCTCAGTCACAGGAATTGTGGCCAGTACTGAAATGACTGTTGTGGTGATCCCCTTTGTTGCCCCTTTATTTCCTTTGGGCTCCACAAAGGTAAACACGCCTTTTTCCTTCTTTTCGCTGCCACCAGGTATTTCTCCTAATATCACTACAATTCCGCCACACAGGAGCTGCTCATATAACTTAGGAATCAGGGGTTTGATCAAATATTCTTTTATTAACAAACAAAATCATAAGGAGAATCAAATATATAACTGTGTCAGGCATGCATATATTAGATCATGTATTCAATCACTGGTATTTCTCATGTTATGCTTATGTGTTCATTCCTGCTTGTTCAATATATTTTACTCTTTCAATTTCCTTTCTTAACCCCTTTTTAGCTATTCCTAAACCCTAGCACTCTCTCCCCATCTTCTTGTCCCTAATTCTCCCTATCCTGATCTCATTCCAACTGTCTCTCACTGTCCCTTCCAACTCTCTGTCCTTTTTGCTCCGCTCTTCCTGCTCTATCCTCTGATTGACAGGCAAGAATGATGTCATCTTTTGGATTCCGCTACAACTGTTTCCAGGGTACTAGAACAGGAAAGTCATTCCTCTGGGGTGCAGGAGGGACGGCAGTGACAAGGAATTGTTGTTGAAAGCACGTGGCTAAATAATGAGTTCCCTTACCAGCAACCTAGAGAGGATGGGAGTTATAGGTGAGAGGCACCAAGGCTGCTTATTCTGCCAGAGGTGGGGGGCAAGGGGGGCCCTAACACTGACATATCATCTCCTTCCCACCTCTAGTCCTTGCACCTTGTTTCCAGAGGTGAGAGGAAAGCAGCAGTGGAATGCACCCTAAAGCAAACACATTCATGTTTAATGGAAAGCATGAGAAGACAGTTGACAACATGACCCTGACAAAACTGCAGTAGGGAAGAGTCTATGCCCCCCCCCCGGGAACTGCACCAAAGAAGCAGCCTCTATTTTCAGTGCAACAACTGCAGCAGCAACAGCTTCAGCCCTCTGAATCTGGTGCTTTGGGAGAAAAATATTTTTCTTTTTTTGCCAAGGACAATAGCCTCACCAGTGACTGTTGTCACAGCATCAGTGGCTGAAAGGCTAGACATAGCCAATACAATAAGGAAAAAATATCACCTCCCCCATGAGGTTCCCTCCCCCTCGCACTCATCAGAATTGCACTACTTTCTCCTTTCTTTTGTGTTTTCAAAACCTGCTGCTAGTGCTGGCTGTTAGCATTTTTATTGGTCCTGGAAGCTTCCTGGGTTGAGACTAAGCATGCGTGCAAGGCAGGCATGTTCAGCTCCTCCCTAAGTGATTAGAGAAGGAGAGAAGAAACGGAAGATGCTGTTGCTCATAAAAAACCCAATTAGACATGGTTTGTCTTTGCGTTTACTGTTCTGAATCGGGCTCTAGGTGATCACTGTATCTCTTACCCAATATAGTGCCAAGACAGTGCTTTTTTTAAAAAAGGGGGAACTTTATTTTAAGAGATGTTGACCCCAGGGGTATGAGCTTGAAGGATGTAATACTGACCCATCCCATCCCATCCCATCCCGCTGAACATGTCACCCTCAAGGTGATCAGGGCATGCCCCACCACCACCCCAGAGGACTGATACAGGCAATTAACACAGGTTGGAAAGTGAGGCAAAGGAGTGAGAGTGGAAATGCTACCCAAAGGTGACAGTGCCTTTCCCTCCGTCCATCCAAATTAACAGTGAGAACTGAAGTACAAATATGAGAATCTTAGAACTGCAGAGCTGGAAGGGACCCTATGGATCGGGTCCAGAGCCTGTCAAGGAGGCACTGAGGGGAAATGAAAAGATACAAATACGTATCCGTCTGGTGGCACTCCTAGTGCTTCTCCTGGGTGAAAGGGGTTTCATTTGAGGATATTTTCAAGGCATTCATATCCAACTGGCTACAAAAGATAATGATATTAGAAAAGCTTGAAGGCAGCAGGAAAAGAGGATGACCAAACTTAAGACGGATTGACTCAGTAATGGAAGACGTGGCCTTGAGTTTGCAAGAGCAGAGCAGGGCTGTCAATGGCATGGCATTTTGTAGGCCACTTATTTTGTAGGGTTGTCATTCAAGGAACAACGTGAGAGTACATGACAGCAACAGACAGCCAAATACAAAAGAGGTGGGAGGAAGACAGTTTGGGATGTATGGAGAGATCTCTGGGTGGTATGTATTAGATCAGCAAGGGTTTTTGACTCCCAATTGTTCAGCAATAGCAACAAATAATTTCTCTCTTTTCCTTGAATTTGGGTGATGGAGAAAATTTGGGATAACCTGTGGTGGATTTTTATGTGAATTGACTGAGAGTTCAATTCCCTGCTGATACTGAAATAAATTCCTGAACTTTTCCTGTTAATCAGAGCCATAATTCTAACTGCATGTTTTTCACAATTGATTCTGGCTGATGATAATAATAAACACATTTAAGAATCTGACAAATTTAAAAATCAGATTATAACAGCCCTATAATCTGGACTGTAGAGCCCCTGGGTATGTCCAATTATATAGCCCTGTTTCTTAATGAAATAAAAATTATGTGCCATCATGTCAATTCTGATTTGAGGTGACCCTTCCCATGGTTTTCTAGGCACATAGTACTACTAAGTGTTTTACTGTTGTTCTAGGATCATGGAGCTTACTCAAAGCCACACAGGTGGCAAGGCACTTAACCCACTTGCACATGCTTCAAGTAATCTCTGCTAACCATTTTTCCTGTGGAGATTCGAACTCTTGGTTCTGCAGCCAGGTGTACCCACCCACTGAGTACACCAGATTTCTTAGTAAAATACATAGATGTATTCTAGGATATTTGTGGTATTTCTTTGTATTTTGCCTGGCCAAACACTGACTTCAGTACATAGGCTATTTATATATACTGTAGGCTATTATAAAGGCTACAGTATATAGGCTACCATAGGGACGTGGTGGTGCTGCGGGCTAAACCGCAGAAGCCTGTGCTGCAGGGTCAGTGAACTTGTCCCATCGCTTGTCCCATCTCTCGCCAACCTAGCGGTTTGAAAGCATGCAAATGCAAGTAAATAGGGACCACCACAGTGGGAAGGTAACAGCGTTCCGTGTCTAAGTCGCACTGGCCATGTGACCACGGAAGATTGTCTTTGGACAAAATGCTGACTCTATGGCTTGGAAACAGGGATGAGCACTGCCCCCTAGAGTCGAGCACGACTGGACAAAAATTGTCAGGGGGAACCTTTGCCTTTACCTATATAGGCTACTAGTACAGCAGGGATAAGCAGACTAGTGCCTGGGCCCCATCCCCAGATCTTTTCTTATTCAAATTCATAGAAATGACCAGTGCCACTCAAATACTTGCATACAATTGTTGGCTTCACCTTGACCCACTGAACCATTTGCTGGACACTGTCAACAATTAGTTGGCTGGAAAGCTCTCTTAGTTAGGTTAGGCCTCTGATTCCTTACTGTACCTCCCAAGAAAGGATCCAGCCTGTGTTGGCATGGGCAAACTGCACTGTTACTGGGAGCTCCCAGAAGAGGGGAATGACAAATCACCACTGAGTACTCTCTACCTAGAAAACCCGGGAAAGGTTGCCATAATTTGGAATCAACTGGAAAAGCATGGAATTATTATGAAGTCAATATTTACATAAATTCTGTTGATTCAGTGAGCCTACCCTAATTGGGACTAACAACCGGCTTTAGGCCAAGCTCTCCAGAAATATTTTGTAATATTGTTTGTCACATATTTACATATTTGGAATATGTAATACAGGATAAACACATGTTTAATTGGAACTTGCACAGATGTTTCCAGCAGATTTTTCTCTAAAAAAGAAGTTGAGCACATCAAATAATACACTTCTTTGTGAAAGGATTTTCAGATGAGCTTCCTGTAAAAGGTGAGAGGAAGTGATTTATAAACCTTCTTCTCTGTAGCCAAGCATCCATTTATAGGCATGCATAGAAATGCCACTTAGAGCAACGTAGCTACATGGCTTTCTGAACAAAGTTGACATTAGCTTTGCAGGTGGACATAGCCAGGAAAAGAGATTAACACCTAATCAATACTCAGGAAGTCAGAAAGAGAAGTCCATTTATATGTTCCACATGACAGGCCAAGAAGGTTTCAGTTTTAAATAAACTCACCATCTTGGCTCTATTATTAATCCACTGGCTTTTGTAGTGAAAAAAATTTCCACCATTTAGGTTAGGATGAATCTATGTAAACCTACATTATATTTAATGGATGTTAAAAAGGTAGTAAAGAGGGTGATGGCCGACCAGCTTCAGGCCCTACTGGATGAAACCAACGCTCTAGATCCATTTCAGTCGGGCTTCAGGCCGCATCACAGCATGGAAATGCCATTGGTCACCCTGCTAAATGACCTATTGAGGGAGCCTGATAGTGGCAAAACCTCCTTGTTGGTCCTCCTTGACATCTCATCTGCCTTTGATACCATCGACCACAGTATCCTCATGGGGAGGCTCTCCGGTTGGAGATAGGTGGTCTCACTTTTGCTTGGTTCTGGCCCTTCTTGAAGGTTTGTCCCCAGAGAGTACAGCTTAGGGAGAATGTATTGGTCCTGTGGTTCCTCAGTTGCGCAGTTCTGCAGGGTTCAATCATCTCCCCAATGGTGTTTAATATCTATATGAGGCCGCTGGGCGGGGTCATTTGGGGGTGTGGAGCATCGTGTCACCAGTATGCTGATGACACTCAGCTCTACATCTCCTTTTTTCCATCTGCAGTGGATGCTGTCACATCTCTTGAGAGCTGCCTAGGATGCAGTTGAATGGACTGAGGTTGAACCCAGACAAAATGGAGGTCTTGAGGGTGAGTGCTCCTGGCATCAGTAGTTTGGGAAACTCCTCCTCTTCGGGGGGGGCAACCCTCACCACAAAGAGTGTGGTTCGCAGTCTGGTGGTTTATCTTGATCTGGCACTTACCATGGAGACCCAGGTAGTGTTTGTGGTCCACTCTGCCCATTTACATCTTTGGCGGATTCCTGTCTTGATGTTGTGTCGCTCACCACCCTTGTCCATGCACTTGTAGTCTTGAGATTAGACCTCTGTAATGCTCTCTGTGTGGGGCTTCCTTTGAGATTGACACGGAAGCTTCAAATGGTCCAGAATACGCAGCCAGGTTACTAACTGGGGTGAAAAGATTCCATCATATTTCCCCCACTCTGGCTGCCTTACACTGGCTACCTATCCACTTCCACATTGACTTCAAAATTCTTACAATGACATATAAAGCCCCCTTAGCGTAATCACCACCACAGTCTCCATCTGGCCTCCGTCGCCACTGTGTGCTTCATGGGGGCAACCTTGTGCTTCATGAGTCATCAACTTTTGACAACTCATGAAGTGCTGCGACTCACCATAATGGTGAGTCGTCCCCATCTCTAATCAACAGGCCTAAATTTTCAAGGGAAACTGAGACTCGTTAACCTCTCTTCTGCCAGCCTCTTGACACGCTATTATAAGGATTCTTCCTTATGCCTCATCTTGATGTATGGGGATTTGGAGGGCCATGTTAAGGTGAAAGATCTCAGATTCTCAAACACAATCCAACAATTTTCTATCCTTCTTGTAACACACTGCCTAGCTCAGAATTATTTCAGGCAGAAAGCTCTCCCAATACAAACTGAAAATGCCCAGCTTCGAACCCCTGTTTAAATATAGCTCAGCTCTCTGATGGTACATTTCCTTCTTTATAAATTGTAGGGGTAGCACAACAAGCTGCCTCAACCACCTCTAATCATCATTATTCTTCAAAGTGCCACAGATGCTGGGAGTGGTGGTAAGGCCTTGAAAGGACTTGTGGCTGAAGGCTACCTTTTGCCCATCCTTGGTCTACAACAACAAGGGTACATTACAGCCCCGGGTGATGAAAATGCCTACTCATAAGCAGGAGGTGCTCTTGGAAGTCTTTAACATGCAGGTAGAGAAAATATGGAATCTTGTTATCCATGGGTAGAGATTAATTATCTGTCCTGCATGAGTTTACTTTTCTGATCCTACACATTTTATTTGTATAAACTATTTTCATGAGCCATTACTTGCAGAAATTAGCCAGCTATAGTCATATGTGTACTGGCTGACTTAGAATGAGAATGCCCTTCACTGAGTTTGGGTGAACTTTATATTTCTGGCCAAACTCTTTGCTTTGAAGGCAAAGTTTAAAGAGATAAATAGTGTGCAACAGCAAGAAGCCAACTCCATTTTTTTCCACATAAAATTTCTCCTCATCCATGTTCATCTTCAAAGGATTTCATTCCTAATAACCATCATCCAGTTTATTGTGCATCACCACTGCCTGCCTGATAACATGGGCACATCTGCTTCACATCTGTATCACTGACTGATGAAATGTGGCAGAGAGGAAAGTAGGAAAAGTGAGAGATTCATTAGTCCATTACAGTAATACAGCACACAAGTCTGGTAAAATTTTTTTCTTTAACGGTAGCTACTCCCTGTGGCCAAAGGTGCTTAGCATCCTCTGATTGGTGTCAGAGATGAAAGAAACCCTGCAAAAAAGTAGAATGTGCTCAGCCAGGTTGGCTTTGTGAAGAACTTTGCATTTTTATCTTCTGTGGCAAGTTGGAGGTGGCTTGGCAGCTTTTTCACTACAGGCTGCATGGAAGAATGTGAAGAAAGGGTAGGATGATTTGGAAATATAAATAACTTTAAGATGTTTGAGGTGATTAAAGTGAAAGTAAATAACACATCTGTGGTGGGATTCTAGATATGGCCAAAGCTTTCAGAGGATGATTGTGTGTTGTACCCTAAGCCAAATGGTGTGATTGTTTATTTTGCAGAAATGATTCACTTTGAGGCTGCACTACTTTACCAGATAGTAACACACATTGAAATCTATGTTGTCTTACTTCTGAATAGAGATATACAAAATTTTATTTTTAAATATGCAAAGTGTTTGATTATTTTAATCTTATCAAAATTCTCTAATGCTGTCTAATTACTTTTTTTCTGATTATTTTTTAAAAGCAGCATCAGGCAAAATGCATTAAATTAATTCAGTCTGAGTTTGACTTATGTTATTCTGTCCAGGTGTGACCTCCACATGAACATGCAACAATTGTACACCAAGTCTCAGTAGGCCAAAAGGACTCCTAGCTGCAGCTGTTACCTGGTAATCCAGATATATAGCAGCAGCAGTCCCAGACTGCAAATCTGATTCTTTAGAGAATCAACAGCACTTGGACACCAGACTGAGGTGGCACCAGGTCATAGTCTTCTACACTACAATGAGATGAATTTTACATCTTTCTTCAAGTTACAGTATGTATTTCTAAATGAATATCTATGAAAGTCAAAAAAAATAGCTCATTTACAGGGATGTAAAATTACTTTTACTTTTGCTGCTCACTGGAAGGACAGATCCTGAAGCTGAGGCTCCAATACTCTGGCCATCTCATGAGAAGAGAAGACTCCCTGGAAAATACCCTGATGTTGGGAAAGTGTGAGGGCAAGAGGAGAAGGGGACGACAGAGGATGAGATGGTTGGACAGTGTCTTCGAAGCAACCAACATGAATTTGACCCAACTCCAGGAGGCAGTGGAAGACAGGAGGGCCTGGTGTGCTCTGGTCCATGGGGTCATGAAGAGTTGGACACGACTTAACGACTAAACAACAACAACAACAAAATTACTTTGCTCATGTAAGTTTAACGCAATCTGTAATCTCTTTCAATTTTTTAACAAATCTTTTTTGGCAGTGCATAATGAGCACTGCACCCTAGAGTTGGACACGACTGGACTAAATGTCAAGGGGAACCTTTACTAAGCAACCACCCTACCTACATTTAGACGGTGGTTTGAGGCAGAGGATGGGAAGCGGGTATAAAGACAGGTATGTGGCAACACACAAAAATTAACCATGTCAAATATTTTTCCCTTTTTTAATATGACTGAAGACCTTGATAAACTGTTAAATTAAGAAATGACAGGTGTTGCTGATGGATTTCTGCCATATTGTTTTCACTACTTTGTCAAGAAAGAAAACTTTCTGAAAGCTTCCTGAGCTTAAGAGAGAAGAATCCCATGCTTGCTGGAGGTCAGACATTCAGAATAATTTTATTATTTCAGAAGTTCCTTCAGCTTGGTTTCCATGAACCCAATGACTTTTCAAGGTTGTTGTAGTTTTTAAATTGCAGTACAAGAATTGGAGACCTGCAGCCATCCAAGTGTTTTGGACTGCGTCTTCTATTTTCTTTTACTATTAGTAATGCTGGCAGTGGATCATGGGAGTTGGAGTCCAGCAACTTCTGGAGGACCAGACCTTTTCACCTTTGTAATATACTTGGTTTTGATATCTCTCTGCATATTGGAACCAGATATAGTAGTAATATTCTTTATTTGCATTAGTCAAATACCTTTGTAGGAACAAGATATATGAGATCTGTACACTGAAGGTGGCAAAAATTATGTAGAATGAAAGGCTATTACCATGAGCCTGGGCAAGGCTTTCAAAAATTCCTTCTCCATCCCTCAGATTTAAATTGTTGTTGGCATCCTGCTTAGCCAACCTTGATTCCTCTGCTCTTCAGCCAAGCACAGAATGGCATGTGTCTCATCTGTCCAACCACCTGAGAAGAGAACTCATTTGTTAAACAGATACAGTTTGTCTGGATTGTGCTTTGAGATTCAGGATTTATTCTCATGAGCAATCTTTTAGCTGGGCAATTCATCAAATGCCAAGTAAGTCAGAAGAAGTTACCAAAATATCCATTTAGTATAAAATGTGCAGCCATTCTGTGCAGAGCCAAATGCAGATAAAACGAGAGAGAAATTTTGAGTTCAAAAGGGTTACTTGAAGATCATCAAGTGCATCCCACTGCTCAACTCAGGATCTGCAAGACTGTATTGCAACTGCATTGCCCAACAGATGGTTGCCCAGCCACAGCTTAAACTCCTCTAGAAGAGGAGAGCTCATCACCTCCTGAGTCAGTCTGTTCCACAGTTTAGTGGCTTTTGCAGCATTTTAAAAAGTCTCTCTGAGCATTTAGCTGAAATCTGTTTCTTTACCATTTCTACGTCTGAAGCTCAACATCAAAAAAACTAAGATCATGGCCACTGATCCCATCACCTCCTGGCAAATAGAAGGGGAAGATATGGAGGCAGTGACAGATTTTACTTTCTTGGGCTCCATGATCATTGCAGATGGTGACAGCAGCCATGAAATTAAAAGCAGCCTGCTTCTTGGGATGACAAGCTTTGACAGCATCTTAAAATGCAGAGACATCACCTTGCCAACAAAAGTCCGCATATTCAAAGCTATGGTTTTTCCTGTAGTGATATATGGAAGTGAGAGCTGGACCATAAAGAAGGCCGACCGCTGAAGAATTGATGCTTTTGAATTGTGGTGCTGGAGGAGACTCTTGAGAGTCCCCTGGACTGCAAGGAAATCAACCCTGAGTGCTCACTGGAAGGACAGATCCTGAAGCTGAGGCTCCAATACTTTGGCCATCTCATGAGAAGAGAAGACTCCTTGGAAAAGATTCTGATTTACAGGCTTCCTATAAGGTCTGATTATGACCTGAGAATAATTCTTATTGTACATGACTTTCAAAAACCTATGAGGACACAGGCATCCCCATGATGAAGATGACTCTTGGTCCTTAAGAAATGTGTATCTATCAGGAACCAGATAACCGCTGCCAAGACAAAGCATCGGAGCAGTGAGGTAGGAGCTAGCTTTTGTAGCATTTCAATAATGCTAAATGGTTGGCTGGATAGCTCAGTGGCTGTGGAGCTAGAGTCTGGGAGTTTGATTTCTCACTTTGCCTTCAGGGAACAGAGCCAGCCTGTGGGCCTTGGGCAAACCGTACAGTCGCAGAATGCCCTCAGAAGAAGGGACTGCTAAACCACTTCTGAGCACTCTCCACCTTGAAAACCCTGAAAAGGTTTGTGATAAGCCAGAACTGACTGAACAGCACATGATTATAATTATTAATTTAAATGACTTGGTTTGGTATGCATCTTGACTTGAAGGTGGGTCTTTGCTAACCTGCCTTAGACAGCAAAATATTTTGTCCTGGTCCTGAAATATACACTTAAAATATCTGAGGTGTATAGGTACCTAACCTTGCCCACCGACTCATCCCCAGGTAATATGAGGATCAGGTTCATGAGATCCAAACAAGAAGAACCAGAAAGCTATACCTTATAGGGGCTATTAATAAAATAGTTGTCCATTAGGAGAGCCTTCAGCATTCCTCAGCAAAGCAGCTCTCTCTTTAGCCAATAGGGAATCTGCTATGAATTACTGGTTAGCTTTCCTACTCAGAGTATCCCTAGGGTTGTTTCCTAGGTCTTGGCAGGCTCAGTGATACTCAGAATTAGTGTGTTATAATGGGAACCAATCTGTTGAAGGCCTTCCTCTTCCTCTAGTTTCAAGAAATTTGGAAAATAGCCGCAGCATAGGCTAGATGTATGCAAAATTACACCCAGTAGCGGTTAGCTTGGACAACTGACAAGAAGTATGCATTGCCCAATGTCACACTTCCAGCCATTTCACCCACCCACACGTCAGCATCTCCTCAGTTTACTCAGTTATGAATGGAAAAGAATTTTGTATGTGGAAAGATGCTCAACAAAACTGTCCACTTTATATCTCCATAAGACTTTTGAGAAAAATAGTGCACTGTGCTTCAAAAAACAAACAGACAAAAAACTCAAAAAACCCCAAAACAAAACAAAACAACATCAGAAATTCGTAAAGTTTATGGTCCATTTTGAAAAAACAAAAGACATACTGTATGTTATCTTTATATATGTTAAAAATGCAAATAACTAAGAACGTACAATTCAAAAACATTGATTCTTTCTTTTCATTCTTTCTTCATTTACTCTTTATTCTAATTTTGTTTTGTAAATTGTCATTGGAAGATGTATGTAATATTTTTGTGTTATTTTTATTAGTTGTCTACGTTATTTGGAAGCCGCCTAGAGTGGTCGTATAGACCAGATGGGCGGGATACAAATCAAATCAAATCAAATCAAATCAAATCAAATCAAATCAAATCAATCAATCAATCAATCAATCAATCAATCAATCAATCAATCAATATTTTAGTCAATGGGAGGAATTATACAATCATGTATAGTTTAGGAGAAATGTACATGAATTTCCATGTGGAAACATTTTTTAAAAATCTTGCAACATATGAACAAAAGATGGAATCAGAATGGATATGGGATTCTGAGAAATGGAACAACCCAATCTTATGCTATTTCAAACTAAACAGGATGGAATCTCATTAGTAGTTGATTGAAAGACTACCAAGGAATACTAGAGATCTCCTGATAAGGGTAGGGAAGAAGTCCTGGAATTCTGAAGAACCACTGCCAGTTAAAGTTGACAGTATTGGACTAGTTGGTTGATTAGTCTGGCTTTGCTTCTTATGTTCCTATGGAATGCAGACTGAACACTATTTGCATCCCTTCCCCCAAGCAAAATCAGAAAAGAGAGAAAGGCCAAGCTTGAAGCAGATCTGGAATAGTGCAAAGCTAAGCTGTGGGTAAGACAAGCTTAATAACAGAGTACACCGTCTGACCATGATTCAGAATAATGGAGCTGGAAGGGACTATAGGACACTGAGTCCAAAGCTCTTCTCAGCTCAGGAATCCGATTTAGGATATATCTGTCTACCTTTGTCTTGAATGCCTCCAGCACTGGAGGGTTTACCACCTCTTTAAGCGACTGGTTCCATTGTTATAATGCAGTTAGAAAGTTTCTTCTGATATTCAGCTGAAATCTGGCTTCCTGTAACTTGAGCCCATTATTACACATCCCACACTCTGGAATAATTAAGCTCAATCAAACTCTAACCATGTGTAACACAATAGATCTAAATGATGAGTAAATCCTGACAACCAGGAGACCATGACAGAAATGGAAAAGATGATATCACCATGCCATTCCTGCAGTGAGTAATTTAATCTGCATAATCAGTCAGAATTCTTCCCTATGGAGATAGCAGTGACCCAGTGCTTTCTGCATGCTCTGAAGAACTCTGGGATAAAGTGAAAAGGTCTAATACTTGGACTGCATGAGGTCATTAAAATTCTAGGCACTCATTCTGCAGGACGCTGCAGAAGACCAGTGGAATGTGGAATCTCTATCCATTATAATATGAATGGAAGAAAGTGAACTGGGATCAGTTTTTCATCATTAATAAATACAGTCTTTCCCACCACTTCTTGAATTACTGCCCAATTTAAGAGGATCCAAGCTGAAGTCTTTCCATTTTCAAACCCTTCAGAGGATAGCATGAGTTCACAAGCCTCTCTGTGTGCGTTCAACAAAAGGCCAGAGAGCACAAGAATTTCAGGGAGTAATGAAGAATGGTCAAGAGATGATGGGAATTCACAGCATTCCATTGAAGATTCAGCAACTGACAGCTGTAGAGCCCCCCAAACTTCTCATAATTCACTAGATACAGGACATTGCTACAGCTGTGCTGTACTGCTTGCAGTAGGCACTCTGGACCAATCCAAAATAATTCTACCTCTCTGATTTAGAGATGGGCACAAACCAGTTTGTCCCAGTTTGTAAAGGTGGCAGCACAGATTCTGCTGCTCCGTTCCTCTGCCTCTTCTGGCTCAATCATCCACTCACCAGGATCAACATGCTGGATGAGTTAGCTTCCTGCATCTCCTCAACTGATCTTCCAGTCCTTGTAACAGCTCAGGCTTCTCTGCCCCACCCTCTTGGTGATTTCCCAGTCATACAAAAGGGTGGGATAGAGAAGTCTGTGCTCTTACTCGTGACTGGGAGATTAGCCAAGGAGGTGGAAAAAGCAAGCAAGCTGGGCCTGGTGAATGGTTGATCAGCTGAGGGGGGGGGGAAGTGGAGCAGCAGCCCCTCTGCTGCCGTCTTTATGACCTGGTACGAACTGGCTTGTGCCCATCTCTTTTCTGATTTTAAAACAACCTTCTGTTTTACTAAGATGCTATGTAAAACAAATGTGGAAAACAGAGTGGGAAATCTCAAGCAGGCTTATGGTTTGGATTGCTCTTGGTACAGTTTGGTTTGAACCACATGTTGTCATCCACATGTGTTTCTACTTAGATCGATCCTTCCTGCCCCCTTTAAGAGCTGTCCTGCTCCTTTTTAGCACTGTGCTAGGGGCTTTTGAATTTTTTGGAACAATTCAATTCACTCCTAATTATCCTGTTGCATAGGCCATGTGGATGGCAAGTTTGCACCCAAATAGTTCTGTGGGTGGTATTATCTGAGGTGACAACTCTGTGATTTATTAGATTGTGACATTAAAAGGGAGGATGAAGAAAAAACCCTCCTCTATTTTTATTTTCTGTTTATAAACATTTCCCTACCTGATGCAGCACGATTCTAATACCATGCTAGGTTGAAGCATTTTTGTTTGAGCCTTGAGGCATAGCAATTAAACTGCAATACTGCAGCTGAAACTCCATTCACAACCTGGGTTCAGTCATAGATAGCTGGCTCAAGGTTCATTCAGTCTTCCATCCACCTGAGGTTGGTAAACTGAATATCCACCTTGTGGGGGAAGGGACAATTGTAGTCTGCATAATTAAATTGTAAACCATCCAAAAAGTGTTTTAAGTGCTATGGGGCAGTATATAAACAGCACATTTGTTGCTTTTTCTTTTTCTTTTAATATGTCACTCACTCAATTTAAAAACAACAAAAAAAGGGAAATCACTGCAGCCAGCTGAATGACGGCTGCATGAAAAGGCAGGAAGGGGCTACGTCAACTCCATGGGCTCCACCATCACAGCAGTGCAGCCCTAGTAGAGCCCTGGATGAAGAGCAAGGTGGGGAAAAGCGGGTGTAAGTGCCAAACATTTGGTTTTCACAGCAGGAGTTTTTCCAATATGCTGTAGTTTGCAAATTTCTTTGCTTTGTTCTCTGGTCATTAGCAGTTGAGAACAGGATTTGTTTGCAAACGCAGTAGCACTGTCATGAAGGGTTGCTAGAATCATGTATCTGGAACACTAATGATTTTTCAGCTTCTTACAATAAGCTATTTTTATGCATAATATGGTCCTTGCTTGTCATGTCACCTATGGCTACTTCTAAAGGAGATAAAATTAGACTACATTGCCTTTAACAAATTGCCCTTGATACTGAAGGAGAACCAAAAGTCTCAGGATGTAAGAAAATACATCTCCCTTTATGTCAATTTAAAATTGCCCAACGTGTTTCAACCAGAATTTTTTGGCCTTCTTCAAAGGCTGTACAAAGTGAAAATAGAGGAGGGGAACAGTTCCCTTTATAACTTTGATAAACTGCCACCATAACCTACTAGAACAGTAAGATGCATATGCGCACACACACAAAATGACAAAATAAAATATTTGGACATTGAAAAATAGAATCTTGCAAAAGCCGTATGTGCAGCACAATGTTCGTGCAGCAAAATGCCATGTATAACAGAGGCAATCCAGTTCTGGGGTCCAGATAGCCATTCCTTTCAAGCAGGGCCTTTCATTCAACCCCCACCTTGTCCTGATTCTGTTTTCCTTTTCGATTGTCCCTGCCTTTTGTGGCTATCAAACCTGGCTAGTACTTGCTGGCCAACATACTGAGGATAACTTTTTTTAAAAAATATATATTTTAATGCATCTTGGGACTCTCCTGTTGTTATATGCCATCAAGTCGGAACTGATTTATAGCAACTCTAATAGGGCTTTCAAGGTAAGTGAGATCTTTAAGGATGGGCTTTACCAGTACTACCTCCAACCCATTAAGTTTTCATGGCTGGGCAGAGATTTAAACCCAGGTCTCTTGAGTACTAGTTTATCACTCTACCCACTTTGCCACACTGGGTATTCAGGATTGTCAGAGTACACTGATCATCTCCCAGTTGCTACTTTTAGACTACAGTTTTACTCAGACTTCAGAAACGTTGGAGACCATAAAAATAAGTTTCTCAACCTTTGATTTCAGTGATTCTAACCATTCAATTTGTTACTAGAAGTGGTGATTCCATATTGAGCACAGTGGTTTCCAGTGGAGTTAGGTAAAGGCAAAGGTTCTCCTTGACAATTTTTGTCCAGTCGTGTTCGACTCTAGGGGGCAGCGCTCATCCCCGTTTCCAAGCCATAGAGCCAGCATTTTTGTCTGAAGACAATCTTCCGTGGTCATATGGCCAGTGCGACTTAGACCTGGAACGCTGTTACCTTCCCACCGAGGTGGTACCTATTTATCTACTTGCATTTACATGCTTTCGAACCGCTAGGTTGGCGGGAGCTGGGACAAGCGACGGGAGCTCACTCTGTCGCATGGATTTGATCTTACGACTGCTGGTCTTCTGACCCTGCAGCACACAAAGGCTTCTGCAGTTTAGCAAGTTAGTTTGCAGCTAACTCCACTGATCAGGTGCCCACCACTCAAAATACGGTAGTCAAGGACAGAGAAATTAAATCGTACACATGCTTCTCTGAAGGCGGCCAAGAGCACAGCAAGTAATCGTAAATTAAACAATTTTTATGCATCATACCTCACAGTTTTGCTTATGCTTTGCAGCCGCTAGCAGTTTTGCTTAAAGTAATATTCTGCTTTAGTTTTGCCCACACCACTGCTGCTGGGTAGTTTGGTAACGAAACCGACATTTACCAGGAGACAATGTAATGCAGACCGATGTGTATTGTGATCATTTTCTGCAGCTCTTTCAAGTCTGGGCCCTGAAGATGTGACATCTTTTGTGGCTACGGATTTGCCTCCTTGGCTGAACATATCCTGACCTCTCCCTCTCAGAAGGATTCTGTTGCCTGGAGGCTCCCTCAAAAGGAGCAAGGATTATTGCTCCTTGGAAGAAGAGTCAGGCATAGCACCACTGCACCACAGGGGACACAGACTTGTTAATGTGTGAAAGTTTGTTTAGAAGTTCGCCAAAGAGAGAAGGGAAAAGTTCATCAAAGTCACTTGCTTGGTGAAGGAGGCATCTGTGCCAATAAATCCAGCCCCTTGCTGTAAAAGCCTAAATCACATCAAATCATCTTTAAATGTTTATTGTTTCTGGTTATGCTCCAGGCCCACTGCTTTCCAAATGAGATAGAAACCAGACTCCAGTCCAGACCCACTCAGTCAAGGGCTTTGTTCACACTTAGCAACAGTTAACCATAAGAAAGAAAAACAGCCCCATATCATGGTGACAGCTTGGGATTATCACCAACACATGTCCCACCAGCTCCTCACCCTGCCTGGCCATTCAGAGAGCATTTCTGAGTGGGAGAGATTGCATCGTATGATAAAAGAGTACCAACAGTGACCATCTGTTGTGGTCTTGGTGAGTTTCATTCTTGAATTTGTAAAAAAAGCAGGCCTGGGGTGAAGTGTTTCCCAGCATGTAATTAGGAGCTTTTTTACATCAGATAAGATGAGACTTTTCCTCCTGCCTCATGTTTTACTGGCCTTTATGAAAGTCTAGCTATGACGATCTTCAGTTTGGAATTTTAAAAATCTTCTTCTTCCTCCCCAAAATCTGGCCATACATGCTGGGGGATTCTGGAAAGCTGCATCCTCAGCCAAACTTTCATGGCACCTTGAAACAAATTTTCTTTGGCAATATTTCTCATGGGGTCCATGCATTCGTTTTTATGATGCCACAAGACTCTTGTTGCATATCAAGCCATCCTCTTGAAAGAATAATAGTAATATAAGAGAGAAGACTGCTCTTATTTGATGCTGTATAGTTTGTGAGATGATGCGGGAGTGTCACAGTAGGTAGCTGTTACCCCAAGAACGCCTGAACCTAAGAACTCCCTCTTTTGAGTAGAGTGTATGTTTATGGAGGTTGTGGCCTCATCCCCCATAAATGTAGCAATAGTGATAACAGTATTGCTAGTGGGAGGAAGAGGAGCTGCTGCTGCTGCTAATTATATGGCTTTTGCTATGATAGCTTGGACGGGTGCATTTCTCCACCATGCCTATAGCTACAGTAGGGCCTCAGTATCTGCGGGATCAGTATCCATGGTTTCTCTCATCCAAAATCTGGAAATATTAAAAATATTTATTTTATTTATTTTTTTTTTATTTATTTATTTAATTTATATGCCGCCCACTCTACCCAAAGGTCTCTGGGCGGCTTACAACAATTAAAATTCAATGGAATAAAATAAAATGATTAAAATACAATTAAAATACAATTAAAATACAATTAAAATTGCCATCATTAAGACCCACAGTTAATGTTATTTCAATTAAAAGCCTTCTGGAACAGGAAGGTTTTGACCTGGCGCCGAAATATCATCAGTGTCGGCGCCAGGCGAATTTCAGTTGGGAGGGCGTTCCATAGTCTGGGGGCAGCTGCCGAGAAGGCCCTTTGTCTACAAGCCATCCCTCTTACCTCCTTGAGGGATGGCTCTTTCAAAAGGGCCCCCTGGCTAGATCTTAACAGCCGGGTAGGCTCATATGGAAGGAGGCGGTCCTTCAAGTATCCAGGGCCCAAGCCGTTTAGGGCTTTATATGTCAAAACAAGCACTTTGAATTGGGCCCGGACAGCAACTGGTAACCAGTGTAAATTATACAGAATCGGCTTGATGTGCTCTCTGGCGGCCCCACCACTCACCAGCCGCGCAGCTCGATTCTGAACCAGTTGCAGTCGCCGGACCGTCTTCAAAGGCAGCCCCACGTAGAGCGCATTGCAATAATCAATACGAGATGTTACCAGTGCATGTGTAACTGTCATGAGACTCCACTCGTCCAGGTAGGGCCGTAGCTGGTATAATTTCCGCAGCTGAAGGAAGGCACCCCTGGCCACCGAGTCCACCTGAGCTTCCAAAGTTAGACTGGGGTCCAGGAGCACCCCCAGGCTGCGGACCCTGTCCCTTAGGGGGAGTGTAACCCCATTCAGGACAGGGAAGTGGCCCTCCAACCTGTCCGGCGAAGCACCCACTAACAGCACTTCCGTCTTGTCTGGATTGAGTTTCAATTTATTAACCCTCATCCAGTCCATTATCAGGTCCAGACACGAGTTCAGCACAGAAACCGCCTCACCTGGATTGGTGGAAAACGAGAGGTAGAGCTGAGTGTCGTCAGCATATTGCTGACTCCTCAGCCCAAACCTCCTGATGACCTCTCCCAGCGGTTTCATGTAGATGTTAAACAGCATGGGGGACAGTATTGAGCCCTGAGGAACCCCATGACATAAATGCCATGGGGCAGAGCAACTGTCCCCCAGCACCACCCTCTGGATACGGTCAGCTAGGAAGGAGCGGAACCACCGTAAAACAGTGCCCCCAACTCCTAACCCAGCCAGCCTATCCAGAAGGACACCATGGTCGATGGTGTCGAAAGCCGCTGAGAGGTCCAGGAGTATCAACAGGGTCACACTCCCCCTGTCTCTCTCCCGGCAAAGGTCATCATACAGGGCGACCAAGGCTGTCTCTGTACCAAAACCCGGCCTGAAACCCGACTGAAATGGATCCAGAAAATCCGTTTCATCCAGCAGCGCCTGGAGTTGCCCGGCCACAACCCGCTCCAACACCTTGCCCAAATAAGGGAGGTTCGCCACTGGTCGGTAGTTGACCACCAGCCTTGGGTCCAGGTTAGGCTTTTTAAGGAGTGGTCGAATTACCGCCTCTTTCAAGGCGGTAGGGACCACTCCCTCTCTCAGAGAGGCGTTCACGGCCTCCTGGACCCAAGTGCGAACCCCCCTGGCAGATCTTCCAATTAGCCAAGATGGGCAAGGGTCGAGCGGCGTGGTGGTAGAACGGACAGATCCAAGCACCCTGTCCACATCCTCGGGTCTCAACAATTGAAACTCATCCATTAAAGTTTGACCTAAGCACGGCACACTGGACACATCTTCCGATTTTGCAGTAACAGTGGAGTCCAGCCCACTGCGAATCTGAGCGATTTTTTCCTCAAAATGAATAGCAAACTCATCACAGTGAGCTGATGAGCAGTCCGGGACCTCCACCGGGTTTCCCGGTTGAAGAAGATCCCGGACCACCCGAAACAGCTCTGCTGGACGACATTCTGAGGAAGCAATGCGGCTGGAGAAATATTGCCGTTTCGCCAGCCGTATTGCCACGAAATAGGCCCGATAATGGGCTCTAAGTCGTGTTCGATCAGATTCCCAGCGGGACTTCCTCCACCTGCGCTCTAGCCGTCTCCCCTCTCGCTTCATCGCCCGCAGTTCAGAAGTATACCAGGGAGCTGTCTGGGCTCGGCGAGCAGGGAGAGGGCGCTTAGGCGCAATCGTGTCAACCGCCCGGGTCATCTCCCTATTCCATAGGGTGACCTGAGCTTCGACAGGAGCGCCAACCATATCAGACGGATACTCCCCCAGAGCATTCAGGAATCCATCTGGATCCATAAGTCTCCGAGGGCGGATCATCTTAATAGATCCCCCACCCTTGCAGAGGGAAGAAGAAGCTAATAGACTAAACTTGACCAGGAAGTGGTCTGACCATGACAATGGGGTCACAACCAGCCCCTCCACATCCAAACCACCATCTTCCAGTCCCGTTGTGAAAACAAGGTCCAAGGTGTGGCCCTTCTCATGTGTCGGGCCGATGACACATTGAGACAGTCCCATGGTTGTCATGGCGGCCATGAAGTCCTGAGCCGCCCCGGTCAAGGCAGCCTCAGCATGGATGTTGAGGTCCCCCAGCACCAGCAGCCTGGGAGTCCTCAACACCAGGTCCGAGACTGCCTCCGTCAGCTCAGGTAGGGAGACTGTTGGTACGCAGCAGGGTGGGCGGTACACCAACAGAATCCCTAATCTGTCTCGTGAGCCCAACATACAATACAGGCCCTCAAGACCTCCTCTCAAAGGGACAGGAAGCCTGGTCAAGGAGATAGAACTCCTATAGACTATAGCAACTCCCCCTCCCCGACCCTCCGAGCGACACTGGTGCTGGACTGAGTACCCAGGAGGACACAGCTGGGAGAGGGGGACACCACCTTCCTCTCCCACCCAGGTCTCAGTAATGCACGCCAGGTCAGCACCCTCATCCAGAATTACATCATGGATGAGGGCAGTTTTATTTTGTACTGACCTGGCGTTCATCAACAGCACCGTGTGGCTCGAGGGTTTGCTGATATGGTCGCCTGATACCATTTGGTTGGAGGTAGGACTAGAAGAGGGGATAGATGTAAGATATCTAACCTCTCTTCTCCTACGCGGGCATGTTCTACCCCCACCGCCATTCCTTCCCCTACCCAGCACCACCTCAATGGCTGCCCCCTCCAACGCCCTCCCCCCTTCCTGTTCCATCAGGTCCACTGTGGGTCTCTATGCAACCTGATGGCAATTAGTAATACTAACAGTTAAAACAAACAAACAAGAACAAACCCACACACCCTTCTAATGCCCCTTCTCCCCTCCCAGCCAGGTGGGATCCAGAAAAAAATATTTTCACATGTATTACTAGAACCAGCCACTAGAAGGAACAAGAGACCATGCTATGAATATTTGTTAGTAAAATAAATGCATTGGATAGTCACTAGTGTCCTCTAGAGTCTAGTGGCTAATTCTGGTAATACATGTGAAAAAATTCTGTTCCCCCCCCCCCTTTTACCATGCTTTGTCTCTCTCCCTCTCTAGTGTTTGCTATTATCTGTGGTTTTCAGTATCCATAGGGGCTTGGAACCAATCCCCAGTGGATATAGGGATCCTACTGTACTTCCAAATGAAAATCTTGTGAATATAAGTTCTGCATTTGGTATATATATTGCAAAATTATATTTAAGAGTTCTGTCTAGTTCTGCATTTAGTACCAACATGAACTACTAGCTATGATCCCAGTAAGCACAAGAAGATGATTATTTGTCTTTGATATTTCCTTTAACCAGAGTGGTACTGCTTCTGAACAGACAGACTCAGTTTAGCAATCCTCTTTTCTAACTGTAAACCGACCTATCTTGTCCATTTTCTTCCTCTCCTTAGTATTCTGGATAAGTCTTTAAGATTTATAAAATGCTGGCAGCTTTAAAATTAGGTTAACCCACTTGCAGGGAAAGAGCTCCAGGTGCTTCAGAGAAACATAAAAGAGAATTTCCTTGTAGGTTACTGAAGAGAAGCAGCAATGAAAAAGTATCAGACTTTCCTTCTTATAGCAGTCCTTTAAAAATAAAACTGTGTTACACACACACAAACACACACAGAGCATTCTGAATTTAGAGAGAACCAAAATTCATTGGGAAGGCCAACAGTGGTTTCTGGATTCCATCAGATATACTCTGATCTACAGCCAATGAAATAATGGGAGGCAGATCTGGAGTTCCAGCTTGCAAAAATGTGTAGGAATGTTTAGTATGATACTTTGATCTGAGCAGAACATGGCTTTATTGCGTATGGCCTAAGATCCTTTACATCTTCTTTATCCATATGTTACATTAAAAAAACCTCTAACATTGTAAATATTGTTTACAACATTCATAAAAGTGATCATGGTTAAAGTCATGATTAAATATTATAATGACAAAATCTGTCTGTCTGTCTGTCTGTCTGTCTGTCTGTCTGTCATCTATAAAGGTAAAGGTTCCCCTTGACAATTTTTGTCCAGTCGTGTTCGACTCTAGGGGGCGGTGCTCATCCCCGTTTCCAAGCCATAGAGCCAGCGTTTGTCTGAAGACAATCTTCCGTGGTCACATGGCCAGTGCGACTTAGACACGGAACGCTGTTACCTTCCCACCGAAGTGGTCCCTATTTATCTACTTGCATTTGCATGCTTTCGAACCGCTAGGTTGGCGGGAGCTGGGACAAGCGACGGGAGCTCACTCCGTTGCATGGATTTGATCTTATGACTGCTTGGTCTTCTGACCCTGCAGTACAGGCTTCTGCGGTTTAGCCCGCAGCGCCACCACGTCCCTATATCATCTATCATCTATATGTGTGAATTAATACAGTTTAATCAACAAATGAATGGATAACTATGCCTGTGCAATACTGAATGACCTCACTAGCAGAGGGAGATTTTTGGAAATAAAAGAATTCCTTCTTATTTCTCATTGCTTTTTTAATTTGTGAGTGACCCCTTTAATCATAGGGAAGCTGTGTGAGCCATGGGACAGGAGGAGGAAATATTGAAACATTTATTGATGAAAACCTCCCCTACTGATAATATCATAATTTTCCCCAGATGTAGATGCATCAACGGAATTTCAACTGTTGTGTTAAAAAGTTTATCCCATGTAGCTACCATGTTATTAATATAATGCTGCTTATTCGGGAATAATTCAGTCACAAAAGCATGCAGTATTGTAACTAAATACAGAGACATGATATATAGCCATTGGCTGTTTTCTTGTCGGGTTCATATATAATGGTTAAAATAATAAATAATAAAATTATATCGTATCCATACCCAAATTTTCAATCTTGGAAAAGAAGCTAAATTTTGTAAACTTCATATGTAACTGGAAGAAAGTCTGTGATTGTAGGGAGCGTACTCTAACATCTTTCTTAGGCTTACCTCAATATAGACTTTATTAATAGCTATAACAATTTTGGGACATACTAACTAGAACTCATTCCCTCAGGATGCAGCAATGGCCTTCTGCCAAAAATCTTTCAAGTGTTAAGTGATGGAAATACCTAATATTAGCAACAGGCACTGGCTTTGCCTGGGTTGAGAATACATTAATTCAATACATATAATACTTTCAAAAAACAATTCAGCTCTTTTTTCGGGGGGGGGGGAAGTATTATACATGTACTGTACACTGCTTTCTTTCTTTCTAAGATGACAGTGTTACAAGGTGCTAGAAGAAAAAAAATCATACTGACACAAGGTGCTGCGAGAATGAGGTGATGGGGAGCCCCCCCCTCTCTCAGTACCCATTCACCTTATCTGAGGAATCTTGCCAGCTAGTACAACTTCTCCTTAATGATCATTTTGGAAATCCCCCTAGTCATACAGTTATGGTGTAATTCGAAACATGTGTTTTTATCCCCATTCAGTTCACTGAACGTTTTAAAGTGAGGTACCACAGGATTTTGTGTGTGTGGGGGGAAGTAATTGAGGTGCCCTTAGGATCCCCAAACAAATTTCCATTCAGACCACATACCCTCTGTTTTAGTTAGATCACTCCAAAGATACTGTCCAAGTTTGATGAAAATCCAACCACATTTTAACAACAAAATAACTGAGGTGCCCTCAAGGGCACACAAAATGGTTTTCATGTATGTCATATGGCCTTTTTTAAAAGGCCGGACTACCCAAAAACTGCTTTCCATGATGTGGCAACAAAAAGTAACAGGCAGAAACTTACTTTTTTATATATATACAGTATATAGATTTTAAACAGGGACGCACACTGGCTGAAATCCTGTTGCTTAGTGAAGTAAATCACGCTAAAATGTCACACCAAATGCCCATTGATTCAATGGGTGTTTGGTGAGACAACTCCTCCAGAAGTTCCACTGATTCAAATAGTCCTACTCTAGTTGCAAGTTACTTTAGCACAGTTTTCCTTCTGCGTACGATATTGAAAGCCTTTGTCAGGCCATTTCCTAGCATTTTGAATAATGGATACTGAAGCAACATCACACATTCATAAACTGGTGTGTTATATTTTTTTAAAAGGATTGAATGTTGATTAGTTCCATTTATATCCTCCTGCTTCATCTACTGAGCTCAAGATGGTAATCCCGGCTGCCTTCCTCACTATTTTAGCGTCATAACAATCTGTCAGGGAGGACAATCTAAAGGAAAATAATAGTCACACAAGAAGTTTCCCACCTCAATGGGGACTAGAACCTGGATTTCCCAGTCTGGCACTGTAGCCATTGCACCATACTGGTTTTTATGGTTTGTTTGCTTATTTATTTATTTATTTATTTTGCCCTGCCTTTCTCCAAAAAAAAGGATCCAAGGTGGCTTACAAAATTAAAAAACCCCTATAAAACCTAAAACAGTAAATTATTATAATTTGAAAAATGAATTAAACATCTTTCATATTAAAAACTCATAAATAAAAGCAGTATTTAAAAACCTTTAAAAAAACAATAGATGTTGGGATTCTACCGTGTTGCTGGGAGACATTCACCAACATTTTAAAAAATCCTATAATTTGCCAGTTTATTTTGTTATCACTGTACTCCAGTGAAGATTTCATGTGTCTGGAGGGAATTTATCTACCCTATTACCCTCTCTGATGCTGTTTTTTTGTTTGTTTGTTTTTTGAAAAAGAGATTGGAATGGTTGTCAGGAAAACCTTCTCCTTTTTGCACATGGTGCAGAGACTGTCTTTTATTTTTATTTATTTATTGATTGATTGATTGATTGATTGATTGATTGATTGATTGATTGATTGATTTGATTTGATTTGATTTGATTTGATTTGATTTGATTTGATTTTTACCCCGCCCCTCTAGACCATGTCTACTCAGGGCGGCTTACAAAATAAAACAGAATAGTATAAAAATATATAAAATCATAAAATTACAACTACAATTTCAATTTAAAACAATTAATTTAAAGACAGGATTACCAAGATGGAATAGCAAAGAAAAGAAAAAAGGAGGAAAAAAACTATTCTTTAGTATAGGTTGCCCGTCGTTATACAGAGTTGTGCTTGTCACACTTTACTACTGTAATATTCTGTGTACGGAGCTACCCTTGAAGATAACAGAGGATGTGATCACATGGGGAAAGAGATTGCAATTTGGACTGCTTGTGAAGTGATCCAAAGTCATCTCTTTCCTGGCAATCACATCATGTACAGGGAAATGTGCTCCAGCCTGACTCTACTTCCTGGCCAAGCTGGACCATTTTAGTCAAGCTGTTGGATTACTACTTTTTGGAGCTGGGCTGAAGTGATTCCCCAACAGACAGAGGGGTCGCTTCAAGAGAGATCACTCATTAAAGCAGTGCTTCCCAATCTTGGGTCCTCAGATGTTCTTGGACTACAACTCTCAGAAATCCTGGCCACCACAGCTAGTGGTGAAGGCTTCTGCGAGTTTTAATCCAAAACCATCTGGGGACCCAAGGTTGGGAACCATTGCAAAGTGATCCTTTCTCGTGTTGGGAAACATTCCTAGTGTGATTCCATCTGGTTGTAGGGTGCAGAAAGATGGGAATCAATGTGTGTGGGGACCTCCCATCCCTCAGTTGCCATCTAAAATCAGCCATTTATTCCACCAGGCTCTAGCTGAATGAAAGATAGAAAAATGGGGGCCCCATTCCATTGTCTCCACTGAAAGTTCAACTCTATTGGATTTCTCTGCTGCTGGACTGTTTCCATTCAAGCTAGACCATTACCTCTTTTGGAACAAATTGATGAGGATGCTTGTTTTCTTCTGTACTTTTCACCTGTTTATCCATTTGTGTTAAGGTCGTACATCTGAGAGTAAGGACTGTCATACTTATTACTACTTATCTAAAAAGTGGATGAGGTTTATGTACATATACATATGTACACACACACACACACACAGAGAGAGAGAGAGAGAGAGAGAGAGAATTATGTGACGTGAAACGGTTTCCCTCAAACTTTTCTATAGACATTCAACAAATAGTTAGATATGGGACATGATCAGCAGCAACCAACCACCAGATGTCAGTGCAGACAAAGTACTGTCCAAGTATTGAAATTGCTAAGTGCTCTGCATCTTTTCTGTTTTCACCCATTAATGTTTTAAAGTGCTCTTTCCAGACATTTTAAAATACTTTCCTTACTTGCTACTGCTTTTTCAATAAACCTGACTAAATATAGTTTTGCTTGTTCTTTTTGGAAACTTTTTTTTCTTGCTCTCACACAAAATTTGATCGCGGAAAAATAATATTATGATTGCTAGCAATTTCTCCTGCCAGTGTGTGTGTCCTTTGTTAATAGTTTTCTTCTTCCTTCTTCGGGATCCAACTTAAAGTACAAGATCTTCATATGTGAAATCAGCTTTTGTGGGACCAGCCATGATTCCCCTGCTGGCAAGACTGGGCACTCCACCTCCCCAAGAGTCAGGGCAAGATTCTTGACCTGCTGCCTACTTGTGGACTAGGATGTTGGTGGCACAGATGTGGATGGTGCCTTGGAGGCCACATGTGTAGCCATGGCAGGGTGGGGGTTTGAGGAGGAGAGTGAGATGAACGAGGAGGACTGTTTGGTGGACACTGTAGATGGGGAGGTGTTTGAGACCCAGGAGGTGTTTGCATTGCTGGGGTCCTCAACAGCTGGCTGAGAAACTATTCATTGCTGAGATGCCAACACAGGGTGTTAGGAAGAGTTCCTGGTGACCCCTGAGGGAGCAGCCTGAGTATGCTGAGATGAGGCTAGGCAACATGAGGTGAGAAGGCTGGAGAAGCAGTGATGGATGCACCACCAGCAGATGAAGCGACAAGGGCAAACAGCCCAGCAGCGAGGACCTCCTGGTCAGCGTACCTGATGCCAGTTGGCTGGCTCTCCTCCTCCAGTCCCACCTCCCTCTACACCTCACTATTCCAGTGAGCCCAGACATGTCTGAACTCCCTAGAACCCTAGAAGTTCACAAGCTTATTCTTGAGCCACAATGGCTCATTAAGAAGTTGTGTTGCTCCAGTAAAAGAGCTTGTACTCATTGTGTCATACTGGAGGGAGTTGTGGAGGCTGTTCAAAGCTTTGGAAAAGAAACAGGCTATTGGCAAAAAAAGAGAGATTATGGTTGCCAATGGTTGCCAACGTTGTTTTGTTTACAGTCGCCTGCATAATTTCTCACTTTTAAAATATTGTAAACATTTAAACAGTGTACTTTTATAATTAAAAAGAAAATAATTACAAAAGAATAAAATAAAGAAACAGAGTTGTTAAAATGTCCTAAAATATATAAAACACAGAGGGCGATCTCCTGACAATACTATTAAAATGTCAAATGCAAACATCAAAATAGCTAAGAAAAGCAATTTTGGTTCCCCCCACCTGTGACTTCCTCCCTTCAGATCATCCACCATTATAAGAAAAAACTTCTCTCAATGCCAAAATTAGAAATGAAACTAGACTGAAAAGTTTCTAAAGGAGGGAGGGGGTTTAGCCCTTTTCAGTCATGGTTTTCATCACCATGCAAGGAGGACACAATGACAGCCCTGAGGAAAACCTTGAGACCTTTTTTTAAAAATCTGTGCTAGATTTGTGTGGTTGTTTATTAGTGGATTAATTCTAACAATGAAAGCTTCTGACTGATAGTAAGCTCTTGTTGTCCAAACTCTATCCCGGTACAAGGTTACATTAACTCATCTACCAACTAATCTGTCAATTCACCCACCCACCAAACTCCTGGTGGTGGTTTTAAAAAGCTTGAAAAGTCAGGGGCTTTGTCTCTTTTTGTTACTGCTCGTACTATGGCTTGCATTGACTGGATGATGGGAGAGATACCAATATAATCAGTGCATAATCAGGTCCTTACAGTAGAACAAGTGTTCCATCTGGATGAGCTGTTAGAGGAAACACAGACGTAATGAGTCAAAAGGCCCAGTTGTAGTTACTTAAGCTTGTCACTCTCCAGTCAGAACTAAGCACAGTTTACAAACTGCAGTTCTTACCTATTTTATGCATGTTTAACATGTAATAAATAAACGTATTATGGAAATGTCATAAGTTATTTATTTATTTATTTATTTATTTATTGCATTTATATGCCGCCCATCTAGACATAGTCTACTCTGGGCGGCTCACAATTTAGAAGATAAAAACAATTTAAAATATACAGTTTTACATTAAAAACAAAATGATATAAAATGTAATATAAATTTACGATTTTAACAGTTAATTTAAAGCAAAGAGTCCCAAGATGGCAAGAATAAAAGAAGAAAAATAAGAATGACTTAATTGACTGAAGGGAAGGCCTGCTTGAATAGCCAAGTTTTCAGCTGGCGTTTGAAAATGCCCAGCGAGGGTGCCAGCCGAATTTCAGTGGGGAGGGTGTTCCACAGCCGAGGGGCCACCGCCGAGAAGGCCCGATTTCTTGTTTTTTCCTTCCGGGCCTCCCTCAGCGTCAGACCCCTCAGCCGTCCCTGCTGGCTGTGTCGGGTGATTTGGGTAGTTCTGGGTGGGAGAAGACGATCTGCCAGATATTGAGGTCCCAAACCATTTAGGGCTTTATATGTAATCATTAACACTTTGAAGTCAACGCGGAAACGGACGGGCAGCCAGTGCAAAGCAGCCAGTTTCTCTCCCATGAAACTAGTATTTACTGTAAATTATTTGTGAACTTCCAGTTGAGGCAGTAGGAGAGCATGAAACAATGGCTTGTGGTGTGATTAACAAAGCCCATTCATTCCAAATTTGACTGTATCAACATTTTTGTTTTTAGTACATTTAACAGTTTATCACAAATATAATAAAACACAGATAAAACTCACCAGGGAGGTATTCACGTTAGTCAGTAGCAGCAAAAACATACAATCTTGTGGTAAGTTTAAAACCCCAAAGTTCTAATGGCATTGCTTTAGTTTTAAAAACCTGTGGATAACATTATATAAATTAGAAGGCAAAAAAGAATAGTAAAAACATCTGATGTTAAAGTCATTGTTATCCCTTCAGCTCTTTGATGTTGTTTGCTTATTTATTTAAAATTTTACCTTGGTTTTCTCCTTTAAAAAGGACCCAAGATGCTTACATAATTTAAAAGACAGCATTGACAAGGTAAAAACAGAAAGTACACAAATATTTTTTAAAATTAAAGAGATATCATATTGAAAATGCTAAATAAGATCAATACTAAAAACACATTTAGAAGTAGCGAAGCTCAACAGTGCATTAAAAAAACCCTCTTAGACAGCCAGACACAAATGGAAAACTTGCCTGAAGAGAAAGGTCCTTGCCTACTTGCTGAAGGAAAGCAAAACTGGAGCCAGCCTGGCCTTCCAAAATCTGGGAGCCACGACAGAGAAGGCCCTCTCCCACATCCCCACCAAACACACCTGTAAGGGTGGTGGGACCAAGAGAGGCGGCCTCTGATGATATTACCACACGGGCAGGTCATAAAGGGAGATGTGGTCCTTGAAATAGCTTGGATCCAAGGCATATAAGCTTTATGGGTTGAAACCAGAACTATTCATCCACTGGAGCTAAAGAGGGTAATTTTGTTAGGCCAATAGCCAGTTTTGACGGTACAATGGCAATTGGAACTGGATTCCCCCCCCCCCCAATTTCGGGTTTAGAAAAAAAGTTGGAGGAGGAGAACTAGGAAGCACTGAAAACCTGCTCAGTCAATAAACAAATTCGCACAAACCACTGAATGATGCCCATCTCTATCCAAGAGCCCAGGATCCACTGCAGGTCACACCATTATTGAAACAAAACCAAAAATGGCCAGAAGTCTATGTTAAGTTTCATGATTATTCCTCTTTTCAGTGAAAACAAGGCATTGGAGGCTCTGCTTTGTTTTAAAGGAGAATTGTCACTCTTGGGGGGCTTCTGGGACATAGTTCTAATTTTGTAAGGACTTTTTTTTGGTAGTGCTCCTGGTAGAGTTTGAAGGTGTCTAGGAGAATCCAGGAGGCACATAAGCAAGCAATGAGATGCTACATGCAGCCATGGGGAAGAACTGTATAGGAGAACCATGTGACATGCAGTCTACAAGCAGTCCCCTGCTGCCTATCTTTGTTTTAGAAAATAATTAATCACATGTGGTTTTGCTCTTGGGTCACTGCACTCCTGCAATTGGACTGCACAGGCTCTTGGGAATGTCTCTTGGTCCATGCCTTACCCACCCCTACTTCAGGATGTGCAGTTTACTGTTCAACACTCATCCAGCTTTCCTTTCTGTCTGTTTGGTTCCTTAGCAAGGTCATTCATTTCTCTATATGCAAAAATACATTGGAGCAATGTTCTATAAAGTTTTTATTTACAAATTAAGCATTCTTTTGAGGATGTCTGCTTTCCTTCTGGGAGAATGCATGCAGTTGGCTAGTTTTGATTGATTGATTGATTTAAAACAAACACTTTAGTATAGCTGTCTTGCTGCAAGAGAACCATCCAGCAATGATTTTCTCTAGCAAGCTTGTTTGTCTGCTTGTTTAAAATAGCTTCACCTGACTCCACAGTACTGTATGTCAATTTAACACAGCCTGACCAAAAGTACACATGCAATATCATACATTTGAAAACTGCAGGAAAAAGCACTGTGTGCTTTTCTAAAATGTTTGCATATATGCTTCAGTTAACTGTCCACTTGAAAAAGGCTTTTCCTTTGTTCTTACAGAGTGAACAAACAACTGCAGAGAACCAGGACAGAATGTGGAAATGGGAAAAGGAAGAACAGACATGGCAAACCTGACTATCCCTAGAAAGAGCTCATGTGGTTAGAATGTCATGTATTATTATGAAAGCTGGCAGATTGTATAATATGTTTTTAGTGGGCTTACGAAGGTATCACCTATTTAGCACTGTATTCAGTATGGACTCAGCAATTCTTTTTAATTTTAATTGTAACTTTTTAATATTATGCCAAAGCTATTTAAAATGGATTCCACAAGAATACAGTATCATCACAACCCTGCTGATAAAATGTAGTTGTGGCATACTTGGAATCTGGAAAGTGCTTCGGACTGTAAATCATTTTGGTGTAAGGGATCATCTCTGTAGCTATGTCCAGTGCTAGATTCAGAGTCAGTGCTTTGTAAGGAAGTGAACTGGTAACTAACATTAAGAACAACTCTTCATGTAGGGGGCACATAAGGGAAGAGGACAGCCGAGGAACGTCGATCTTACGGGCAACAGAATGTCAGTGGACGAAAGGCACCAGCAGCCCTTCTTCTCTCTCAGGTCACCCAACAGAGCCAGGCAGGGCCCCCTTGATCAAATAAACAGGAAATGGAGAAGGATGCTCTCTCTGATGTGTTGTCTTTGAGAATATTTTACAACAGGGGCCAGACAAAATAAAAGAGAATGCAAACCGTAAACAAGCTAATCCAAGTGTCTCCCTAGGGTCTTGTCAGTTGGCGCTAGTTACAGTCAACACTTCACATATCACCCAAAGAGCTGCCAGATCATCCTGCCTTGTGGAGGAAGGGGGAAGGGCATGCTGGAGAGAGAGAGAGAAAGAGACAAAGAGCACTAATAGCTTTCAGGATCTTCAGAAAGGCAGTCTGGAGGTAGCTTTGTTAGAACTTCCCCTCCTGGATTCCCAAAACACCTCAATTGTTGCAACCTATTTTTCTTTCTTGTCTTTAGGCAGCATCTTGAATACTCTCCTGGAAAGCAAGCAGGTGATCAGACAAAGCATGATAAGGGGAAGCCAAGAGGATAGACGCTTGCTTTAACTAGCTGTAGTAGTCTTTATTTTGTTCTGGAGGTCTAGACTCAGAGTATATTTCACTGCAATTTTAGTTGAGAGCAAGCTGCTCAGGATATAGTCAAAGCTTGCAGAGGAGATGCTTCAGAACCCAGTGAATGCCACCTTGGTTCTACATTAGAAAAACAACAGAAAATAAATGATATGAATTACCAGTGGCAGGGTTGGCCTAACGCAGCACATTGAATTGGATTGGATTTTGGTGCTATTGTTATGACTCTGCTCTTCAGTCTTCCTTGTCCCCCATTTCCTTCTCCCGTATCACACCCTCCTTTCCCATCTTAACAATCATTTTCACCTGCCTTCTACCCCTTGCTCTAGTAATCCACTATCTTTACTGGCTACTTGTGGATTTATTTCAAGGATGAGCAACGTTCAAGGGTCTGGGGCTCAATTTTCTGCTTTTGGACTTTGGAGGGTCACACACCACCTCCAACATCCCCACTGATAAAAATACCCTAACGATTTGAGGAAAGGAGAAAAAAGAATCTGAGGGACTTTGGAGGATGCCAATTTAATATACAAAAATAATTTCACCCCCTATGGGGCCTTTTAAAAGTCCTTACAATTCGTTTTCAAAGAAATAGGACTAAATTACATGCCATTCCCCCCATCTTGCTTAAGCAGTTGATTTCAGGGCCATAACTAGAGTGGAGCAACTGGGCCTCTGCCCAAGGGCACCAAAATCTAGAGGTGTCGAAATATAGAGTGGAATCTACTGGTGAATATTAGGAAAATAAACAGCCTTGACCTCACTTTCCTTTCTTTAAAAGCATGAGCATCTTTTCCCTTTTGGAGGAATTCTACATTCTCTTCCTTTTTCATGGGAGGCTCATGTCCAGGTGACTCTCATGATGTTAAACAGGAAGAATACAATGGTAGTGATCCTGATGGGTTCTAACAGTTATAAAATAAATGTTAGTTTTCAGAGAGGTAGCTTGTGTTATCTGTTTTGAGCAGCAAAAGCTACCCATGAACCACGAACTATCACCAACCCACCAACAGCAAAGTGCTGTTGATAATAATGTAAACACTAGAGAGGATGTACAGTGGGGTCTCTACTTAAGAACGTCCCTACTTAAGAACAATTCCACTTAAGAACAGCTCCGTTTGCTAAATTTTGCTTCTACTTGAGAACAAAAATCCAAGATAAGAACAGGAAAAAAACCTTTCTTGCTCTTTTTTTAACCTTAGGTCATCTTGGGTTAAAAAAAAATTCTCCCCCTAGTGGTAGAGTACATATTAACCAGCTTTGCATTAGTTCCTATGGGAACTAATGCTTCAATGTACAAACGCACCTCTACATAACAAAAAAACAGCCAGAACGGATTAATTGGTTTTCAGTCCATTGCTTCAAAATTAGCTTTGTCAAAAGTGCTTTTAACACTGTTCCCTGACCTCTCTCTCATAGGCATCCTTCAGTCTCAAGAGACTATGGTAACATGCTCTGAATCGAGGAGTGTCCTCTCCAGAGCATGAAGCCCGGGTAAGGTAATATGGAGGATAGGCTGTTACCCAAGCAGCAGATCCCCCCTCTCCACATTGCTGAAATGATCCAATGGAAAGGCAAGAGCCAATACAACTGGTTCCAGCAATGTCGCAGGGGTTGGCAGAACGACACATGCTGCCTTTGGGACTCCAGCTCCGGATTTTGCCTCGAGGTTAACTCCTGAAGCCGTAGGTGGGGCTCGTCAGCCATGGAAGGCAGCCCATCTAGGAGAAGGAAAACTCCGATTTCAAACCTCCACTGCCTTGTGGCTATATCCCTGACCTAAGGGGGGGGGGGAGAAAAAAACTTCCCCCTCTAGTGGTAGAAGGTGGAATAGCAGCTTCCCAGTAGTTTCTATGGATGGAAAAGAGCAGATACGGATTTAATGGTTTTCAATGCATTCCTATGGGAAATGCAGATTCTACATAAGAACTTTTCCACTTGAGAACCACCTTCCAATACGGATTAAGTTCTTAAGTAGAGACCCCACTGTAGAGAATGGAGTGAGAAGTGAGTGAATATGGAAAAACGCTATAAGTGCATACCACAATGATATGTCATAAGCATATCCTTCACTATATCAATGCAATTTGTTTGGCTTCCCTGAAGAAAAAGGACTTTGTTGTATAAGTTGGTTTGTACATTTGTGTGAACATGCAGTGGAATCTAAACTTTGGTTCAAAATAAAGGAGTGAAAAGAAGCCAAAAGGAAATAAATAAATAAATTGGGATTATTACTGGATTTTCAGATGGATTTTCTGCCAAGATTTTATTACTCTTCTTTCCAGTGCCTGGTTTTTGGTTTTTTTTTGGGGGGGGGGGTTAGGATGAAGCCACCATCACCACTTGTATCTAAATGTAAAATGTTTTTGCTTTATCTTTCAGTGGAAAAACATCAATGGGAGAAGACTCTACAGAATATACCTCAAAGTTAAGAAAGAGCTGCTCCAGGGGTTACAAAATTGAACTACATAATGGAAAGGAAAAAGAGTTTTCTTTTTTTAATCCCAGAGCTAATGTCCCTCACGGAGACGTGGTGGTGCTGTGGGCTAAACCGCAGAAGCCTGTGCTGCAGGGTCAGAAGACCAAGCAGTCGTAAGATCGAATCCATGTGACGGAGTGAGCGCCCGTCACTTGTCCCAGCTCCCGCCAACCTAGCGATTCGAAAGCATGCAAATGCGAGTAGATTAATAGGGACCACCTCGGTGGGAAGGTAACAGCGTTCCGTGTCTAAGTCTCACTGGCCATGTGACCACGAAAGATTGTCTTTGGACAAAACGCTGGCTCTGTGGCTTGGAAACGGGGATGAGTACCGCCCCCTAGAGTCGAACACGACTGGACAAAAATTGTCAAGGAGAACCTTTACCTTTTTAATGTCCCTCACAAAGCACGCCAGTAAGTAAAAGCAATGCTTTTGCTACACTGATTGAACTTAGCTGATGAGAGACTGATGTCCTCAGATGGGCAATCTGGGAGCAAAGCAAGACGTTAGACCAGGAATAGAAACAAATGACCCAAAAGGATTCAGAGAAGAGAAATCATATTGGGTGTATGTGCTCGGTGGGAAACAGATCAATCTTGTCTTGGACTATTGTTAAGGGTGTCTGCTGGTAAGGTCAGAAATAATTTTATTGGCTTCATTGGTCTTGATGAAAATAGCATTTTTGCACCTCCCAAGAATGATTGCAAGGAAAAAGTTCATTCACTGCACATTTCTTCTGAACAATTTACAAAGTTGTGAGGATTATAAGGTCTGCCTATTGATTTCTGGGCACAATTTAAAGTGCTGGTTTTAACCTATAAAGCCCTAAATGATTTGGGACCAAGCCCTAAATGATTTGGGACCAAGCCGCCCAGAGACCTTTGGGTAGTGTGGGCGGCATATAAATTAAAAAAATAAATAAAATAAATATAAAAGACTATATCTCCCTTTAGAAGTAAAACTGACTGTTAAGATCATCTGGAGAGGCATTTCCCTCAGCCCTACTACCCCACAGGTGTGTTTGCTGGGGACACAGGAGAGGGCCTTCTCTACTGCTGCTCCCAGATTCTGAAACTCCCTCCCATGGGAGACCAGGCTGGCCCCATCCTTGCTGTCCTTCCACAGGCAAAGATCTTTCTCTTCAGGCTGGCTTTCCTTTAAATGACTGGTAGACCAAGGGGAATTTTTTAAAGGGAACATTTTATTCTATGTTTTATTTGTACTTTTAACATTGTTCTTATCATGAGTTTTAACATATTTATTTAATACTTTTAAAATATTGCACCAATTTATTATTTGGTTGTTAATTTTGTTGTTTTAGTACTGTATTTATTTATTTATTTATTTATTTATTTATTTGATTTATACCCCGCTCATCTGGTCAAATCGACCACTCTGAGCGGCTGTAAGCTGTTTGGGATCCCTCAGGAAAAAGGTGGCATATAAGCAAGCAAGCAAGCAACCAACCAACCTAACTGATACACAAAATGGACAAGAAGAAAATGTAGGTGGAATTCAGAGAAATGCAATGAAATCAATACAGAGGAATGTTCACATCCTTAGCTACCGGACAATGAGAGGGGGAAAAAAGAGCCATGTTAATTTGGAATGATATCTAGCTGATTGTGGCATAAACTAGATTATTGTGAGTCCTACCACAAAACATGGTTGTGATTGGGTTCATCCTTGACCAGGGCATGGGGACCCAACTCCAGACTAACAACTCTTCTTGCTTAAACAAATGGTCTTTACTGTACCAACCAGTATCTTGTCAATAACTACTTTGAATTTCTAGATTAAGAATTTGTTTGGTTTCTGACAGTCCTGCATAACTGCCAACAGTCAACAACTTTTTCTTCTCCCTCTTGTCAACACCCAAGATGGCTGCTTCACCCCCACAGTCTCCCTTCATCATTTACATCTTGAGGTGGCCAAGGGAGCCGTGGCACCAACTCCCACAGTAGGGATAGAGGGCCCATTTCCCATCTTGCTTCTGGCAGAGTCTTGAACCACCCTGGGAGACCTCAACCAACTCTTGTTGCTGCTTCTCCCCCTTCCCTTTGCCTTCTCCTTCTGTCCCTTCTTCCCCTCTCCCCTTCTTTCCCTCCCTTTTATATCCTCCAATTCATTCAGCCCCTCTCCTCCTCAGTCCTATTTTCCCATGCAGCTGGCATGCATTGTCTCCTTTGCTTGGGATTTTCAAGTGTAAGTGAAGCTCCTCCTCCAGCATGACTGCCACAGCCTCATAACCCTTCAGACATTATAGGCAGGGACAGCACACCCATGGGGAGATTAACCCCCCTGTCTCCTTCACCATTGTTAAATACCCTCACTTTGTTTCGTTAATTGTTCCGGAGCTGATTCCCTACCAGCAACTTTTAACTGGAGGTGAAATGTGAACATTGTTAATATGCTGAAGTACTATGCTTTCCTTCCCTATGCATTTTCTTGCTTCATCTGAGCATGAATTCTGCTTTAAATTTGGTCTTCCTCTGCCTCCTCCACTCTTGATCCTTCTTGTTTTCTGCTCCTGACTTTTGCATGACCTTGGCCTTAGCTTATGATCCCGCTTGCCTTGGGTAACCCGAAACCAAGCAACCAAAGGAAGGAGACAAAAAGGCCACTGATGGACAGGAAAGGTATGAAGTAACCACTGGCAGATGCTTTCAATTAGTTGAACAGCCAACATCCAACCAAACTTCAAATTAGCCACCATGAAAATAACAATAGGTCACTTGTTCTATCAAACAGCTGAGCTAATAATGAAAAATGTGTAGTAAGTGAATAATCAGCCAAAGCAAGGGAGGAGGAAGAGAGATACTCTATCAGACAATTAGCAAAACATCTGTGAAATGACCATATTGTTAGAGAAGAGGCAGTGCATCATAAAGAGGTGTTCTGTTTTGCTTTCAGATATTAAACTATCATCGCCATATGCCTGTCCTTATGGTCCACCAACAGACCATTGCTCTCTCGTATTAATTTCCAGTCTTTGCAAAGCAATGCTCCTTCTCCTGAAATATTCATGTGGAAGTACAAGTGTTACTTCACTACTGTCATATGCATTTTTGAATACAAGGAAGGCACATCTGGAATGTAACATCTGATGACAGTGTGTAGATTTCTAACTTTTAATGCTAGAATAAATTATTTTCCAGGTAGGTGCAGGTTAGAGCATAGTGACGATTGACAATGAGCATATGCCGTCAAATCAATTCAAACTTTTGCTGACCCTCCCCAAGATTTTCTAGATATAGAAGGTACGCTACCATTTACTTCCTCTAGGGGTGCCCTGAGACTATGGAGCTGGCCCAAGACCATACAGGCTGGTTTTAATCCTATAAGGCAACTCCCAGAAGCCTTCACCACTGCCTCTGCTGCCCAGGATTTCTGGAAGTCCAAGGACATCTGGAGGCCCAAGGTTGGGGACCAATGCTATAAGTTACAGTGAGGAACTGAGCGCTCCATCCCTGACTCTCCAGTCAGGAGCTCTCAGTTACTGAGGAAACAAGAGATTTAATTCTCCTAACCACCACCCTCAAAGTCCTGATCACTTCAGGGATATGTAGGTGTTAGCTACTTTAAAATACATTCTAAATAATTGATTCTCAGCAACTGCCTTCCAAAACATTGATAAGAGATGTTCTAAAGTGTACAGCAATGTTACCAAGGCAAGCTGGGTCAAGCACACTTCAGAATAGAGGCAAGAACTTTTCAAAGCCTGTGTGACCTCCAGAGATTTACAGCCATGCTGCCTGAGAATTCTGGGGGTTGTAGTCCTGAAACACCTTTAGTGCCTACATGAAATAAAACACATTGGTCATAGATATTCTGTCTATTTTTAACATCAGCAGTTCAGTTCTGGTGAGCACAGAGATATTTTTGAGCAGAGCCAGGTGAACACTTGTTTCATGATGCTGAAACGAAGGAGAGAGGTCTTGTTGAAGAGTTGGTGGGAAGTGACATAGGACGGAGTGACATGAAGCAGAGAGGGTAAAAAGGAGGTGTAATGAAACTATGCTGGGGAAAGGAATTCAAATTAAGAGTCATCACAGAGTTCACCCTGAATCCTTTGAATAGCATCAGATAAAAGTAGCTCTCACTGAAATTCATCAATGGGCATTTTTAAAACTCCAGGCATGCTTTCTCAAATGAATTATGATTGCCTTTCAATGCTGGGTGCACTTTGTTGGCAACAGATCTATTAGGAACTTTGTGCATACTCTCTAAAGCAGGGTTCCCAACATCTTGGGTCCACCAGATGTTCTTGGATTAAAATTTCTAGAAGCCTTCACTACTAGTTGTGCTCACAAAGATTTCTGGGAGTTGTAGTCCAAGAACATCTGGGGACCCAAGGTTGGGAACTAATGGTGGAGAGGAGTACTATCTCCTGCCCCTTCTGCCCCTTTTATTTCTGATTTTGTCTCCCTTCTCCAAATACAGAGGAACTAGTCTGAAGATAGAGAGTGTTGCTATGTGTGGATGCTCTCCATGTGAGTCAGCACGTGGAAAATCACAGATAATGGAGGGTCTTTGTAGTTGGAATGAGCCACCGATGCAATTCCCCACAATGTTCCTGAGGTAGTGTTGCTCTGGGGGACAATGAGGAATTGAAATGACAGCTAGAACGGCCTTTTCAGCACTGCTTGGAAAGGTGGGGCTGAGGAAAAAGAGGATAAAGATTATGTAAATAGTAGGTAAATAGAGTGCTGGGGCCCTGGTAGGTATCTATGTATGGCAGGTGTTCATGTACTACATGAAGTGCAGAGATGGTACTGCCCACCTCTCTCTCCCTGACCCTGAATAAAAGTTGTCAGAGTTCATATTTTAGATAAAATATTAATTAATGGAAGCAGGTTTGAAGAGAGTTTGAGATGTTTACAAAGAAAGAGAGAGAGAGAGAGATTGATCAATCCAGATGTGGAATGTTGCTGCCCTCTGCTAAAATATGGAAAATATGGTCAGCAGTATTTTTACTGGATTTGCTCATGTGTGCCCTGCATAGCCAACAAACAGAAATTTAGCAGCAGAAGGTTTTCCTGGCATGGAACACTCTACACCCACCCACATTTTCTACATTTCAGGCTGTATGGCAAAACAGGGACCACAACTAGGAGATGGATTTAAGTTACTTTATTTGCATAGAGGGGACTGATATGTATTTCTTAGTAATGAAAGCCCCTGAATGAGGCTGTGATCTTTCTGAATCCATGCTCAGAAATTAGGAAACCTAGGAAAATTTTAAGACTTCAGAAGTACAAGGTGTATTAGTAAACTCAGGAAAACTAACAAATGAGCTTGTGTGCAAATTGCTTTATTTGAAAAGCTAAACAACATGGAAATATGCAGGCACACTATTAAATATAAAATAAAACTCACCTACACTTGGGTTGTCTTGTAAATTTTGGCCTAACACAGATGTTATTTGTAAGGCAAGTTTCTTTAGATTGACATTGCAGAGTTAAGAGAGAGTTACATTTTCTAAGTGAACAGAAAATTTACAGCGTTACAAAAGCAGCTGCCTTTTACCTGAAATTGCAAGAGTAAGAGTGCAACCGCACTGGCCCTTTGACTGCAGGATGATTTGGTCTAAATAGGGTTGCTTGAGATCAAGTATGTGTGGAGGAATATGCCATTTGCTACAATCCTCATGTCCAAATGAAATTCTGACCTCAAGAAACCCTAATTCCTATTGTGAAGTGGCTTAATAAACACCTTCTTTTTTGCATCTGCTAGATCATTGCTGATGTGCTGAACCACTTAGATTAATTTTTTTTAAAAATACATTTTCTTTCCCTTGTGTGAAGTGCTGACGGTGCTGATGGAAAAAAGAGCAGACCAATCTGCCCCTGCAGTGAGTCAAACATTGGGACAACTATTTGTCTGGACATCCCCATAGTATGGTTACAAAATCAATTCTCTCTCTTAAAGACTATAAAAGACTCATCAAAGGTAAAAGTAGAATATTCTGTGGGACTTTATCAGTACTGTCTGGTAGCATAAAGAGCCAAAGCAAACAAGATACAGGAGACTTATAATCAGATTGTCTCTCAGTTTTAGATTACCGTATTTTTTGCTCCATAAGATGCACTTTTTCCTCCCCAAAAAGTGTGGGGGGGAAGTCTGTGCATCTTATGGAGCGAAGCTGGCGATTTTCCCCCCACTAGCCCTGTGGGGGGAGCCTTGCAAGGGTCCGAGTGAGCCTTCCAGGACCCTTGTGAGGCTCCCCCCCCACGGGACCAGCGGGGGTGAAATTGCCAGCTTCTGGGACTCAAGCCTCTTCTGAGGCTTGGGAAGCTTCAGAAGAGTCCCTGAAGGTGGCGATTTCACCCCTCTGGCCCCCAGGGGGGCAGGATGAGCCTCCAAAGGGTCCTAGGGTGTGTTCCATAAGACGGACCTCTCCATAAGGCTCACCAAATTTTTAGGAGAAGAAAACAGATTATTATTTTCCTGTTTTCTTCTCCTAAAAATTTGGTGCATCTTATGGAGAGGTGCATCTTATGGAGCAAAAAATATGGTACTTTAAAAGCTACCACAGCATCATCCCTACCAACTGGATCAGAACAGTGGAACTGAAGAATAGAGGTTTAACTCATTTTCACAGCATTATTTTAACCCAGTGGATGCTGTTCTTATGTTCTTATGTTAACTAAGGCCTTTAAAATCTGTTGTACATTTAATCATCATTATTATCATTATCTCAGACCTGCAGAGCTAGAAGGAACTCTATGGATCATCGCATCCAGCCCCTTTCAAGGAGGCACAGTGGGGAATCGTACTCTCAACTTCTGGCTCTGCAGCCAGATACCTAAACAACTATTAAATTGTATTTAATTTTTAAAATCTTTGTTATACTGCTTTGAGTATTTATTATTCATTGTGATAAAGGAGTATAAATCTAAATAAATAAATAAAACAAATTTCTTCCTTAAAACTGGTGCTCTATTGAAGCTTGCCTTATCTGGTCAGGAATAATAATGTAGACAGACAGTTCAATTTCATACACATTTTTCCATAGGCAAAAATTGCATGATGAACAAGGGCTAAGCCCTTGCCTTACTTTGTACTCCCAATTTAAAGCCCTTCCTTTTCACTTGTCTTTTAAAAAGGCAAGGGTTCCATGGAGAGCTCTCTAGCTTTTTGGCCCAAGGTTCAACATGTTAGTATGAAAAAGGTTAAGGACTGGCAGAAGAATGACCACTTCCTGCCACCTGTGACACACTCCAGGAAACACCAAGAACATGTTTCTGATCTCCCTGGCAAAGATTCTTCATTTCCTATCATTAAGGATCAAACAAGAGATTAAAGTGAATGTGCATTTCCTGCAAATAGTCCACTGTGGAAGCAGTTTCTTCAAAGGTACATACATGCCTCAGCAGCTAAGCTGTCAATTTAAACCAATGTTAAGTTTCCAGTGATGCTCACAAAATGAAGCATACAAAAATAAACTGAGGGAAAGCATGGCTGATTATTTGCACTGACAATCTTCCATCACTTAAGCAAATATTGTACCTAAATACCTGCAAAGTGTATTGCCTGGTTTGACCCTAATTTGTACAAGGGAGAAAAAACCCCCACAAGAAACGTTATGAGGTGAACCAAAAAGCGTACTTAAAGGAGTGCTTAGAGCACAATTATCCATTTAGCATTTGGAGAATATATGAAGCACTGAAAGTCTGTTTCAAAATAACCATTTGTTAATTTGGTTGAGTTTTAAAAAGTTGCAAGCATTAAAAACAGATCAGAAGCCTGACCTATCTTTAACATTTATGCTTTATTTAACGTAAAGCATGAAGATATTTCCATGACTTGTGTATGTTTGGTCCAAGCTGTCTACCAGAGTGTAAATTAGAATAGACAGAAGATAAGATCATGGCACAAAAAGAAAGCCTTTTTGTTCATTCTCTGCTATCCGTCTAGGTCATCATATTTTTCATCTTTCTTAATGTGAGTGATTGCAGAACTGTTAATCCTCTGTGCTAACATCCTGAAGGGTGCAATCTGGAATCATTTGGTAATATCTAATTGCTTCTGGATGTTGTAGGATTTATGAACATCTAAGATGTTTGAGGAAAGAAAGCAGGACATTAATTATTTTTAAAATAGTTTTTCCTTTTCTTCTCCAAAGCTGCTGCCAGACAAAGGAGAATGAATGCATCAATCTGTCATCTCTAATGGATCAGGAAATCCTACCTCCAGTCCTCTGCCACGTTGCCAGCCAAGTATTATTGGGAAGGATAGAGAGTCCAGTTTGTAATGGTAGCTATGATACTGTTTTCTTCCCTTAAATGCGCATCTAGGAAAAAGTTTGACCATGTTAATATTATCGATAATAACTACAGTAACAGCCATTGTAATAACTATAGTAATAGCTACTATTAATAGCAATTAATAGTAATAGCAATAGTAATAATTACAGCGTATCACCATCATCACTGTATCAATAAAAATGGCTTTTTCAACAGTGAAGACCCTAATAGGATTTTCTTAATACGTTGATGTTCAAGGAATGATTTATAACTGCCACCTTCTGAGTTACTATGGCTGGGCAGGAATTTGAACTCGAGTCTTCTGGATCCCAGTCTGACACTCTGTCAACAGTATTCTTGCTCCTAGTAATGGAAAAAAAAAAGATGGTATGATATTATTACTTGTGAGAGCATTCTGAAGTAGCGTACATATAGCACATATGTATAGTGCATGTTATACATTGTTTAAATTATGTGGATTTGCACTTATACATACTGTATACTGTTCATTAATAATAAAAAGCTGCATGCAGTCAAGTCAATTCTGCCTTATGCCAACCCTTTCTGGGTAGCGAACACGCAGAAGTGGCTTCCCATTCTGGGAGTGTCCTAGGACTGTGCAGCTTGTTCAAGGCCATGCAGGCTGGCATTTCTGGGACTTACAGTGAAGAACTAAACTCCCAACCACTGGCTCTGCAGCCAGATACCTAAACCACTGAGCTATCCAGCCAGTTACATATACATTAGCAAATTAAAATTTGCATCCTTTTTCATCTTTTTTTGGGGGGGTGATAAATAAGTAGCCACCCAACTTGAAGATATGGGGATGGTGGCAGCACACACACACACACACACATGCTGCCACACTCCTCATAACTCCAAGTTGGGTGGCCACTTATTTATCACAAAAAGAGCATGAAAGAGAATGTAAATTATATATACTGTATATATATCTATCTATCATATATTTATACATAATCATTTGAAGTGTCCCTTCAGCAAACAAGGAATATTATAAACAAATCACAGTAAGATGCCTTTTCCAACACATAATTTAATAGATACATCATAACACACAAAGTGGTATGTAGTATACAGAAACGGAGAGGTAAATTCAAGGAAGTCTTTAAACACATAAAAAAAACACCCACAACCAAACTTACTCCAAATGTTTAGTTAATCCAAAGATCCAAAGGAATATGAGTTGCCGTAAGTAACAGGGCCTCCAAATTTGGATTATTGTATGTTCCACTGATGAATGAGTAGGATACAATATCAGGCTGCAGTTGTTCTTTATAGTGCAATACTTGTCGTGGTAAATAACACTATGCTAAAGCTACGTGTCTCCTTTGAGTATTTAGCAAGCAAGCTGTTTTATTGGTTTTTATTTTTTAAATGAACCTCAGGGAAGAGTAAAATATCTCCATCCTAATTTCTTATAGAAGCATTTCACTGTGTTTAAAATAGCTGTATAATATTAATGTGCCTTTACACATTTCAAGAATTGGCAGATGCAATTGATCCTAAGTGCTTCTTCAGCCAAGGTAAGTTGAAATTGAGTTCTTGCCCACCTTTCAAGCGTGGATTGGTTAGATAGAGAACTTAGGCCAATGCTCACATAAAGATGTGGTTTGGAGCTGTTTGATTGTAGTTCTTGGTTGGGTCAAAGACTACAATGCTAAACTAATCATTGGACATTTTCAGCATTCAGCGTTTGTACAACTATTTTATTTAGTTTTCAATCAGTACTGCTTCCCATGCCACCCTATATATGCTTTTGGCATTGAGTTTCAGGTTTAACCCTCTGGGCCCTCTCAATCTCAAAGTTAAAGTCTTTTAACTAAAGCTGACACGTTCCGCATCGCAATGAGCCAAAGCCACGAACCGCATTATTCCAATGCAAAATTGTAAATCAGAGCGAGGCTAGCTTGAAACTAGGCCAAGATTTGACTGAAAGGTTCATGAACCTGAGAGTATCTTTTGATGAGGCTGATCTGAAAGCCTGCGTTGAAATGAAACCCCAAACCAATTGAGTTTTATGTCATTGTAGATTTGGCTGCAAATATTTCATGTGGCTCTAGGGACTCAGCTATTTTGGCAGAAACCCAGAATGATTCCTTTATGTCAGTGGAACTATTCAGGATTTATGTTGATGCAATGTGGATCTTCTCTAGACCAGCAAAGAAGTTTGTTTATGTGCTTTGGCTTCTGTCTTGGTAGACACAAGAAAGGGACATTACTTTTATCTCACCCACATTCCCCAGCTTTTTTCCACATGACTCACATACTCACTTTTTAGTCCATGTCACCCAATTCAAAGTACATGTGAATATTGTTCGGGCTGGATAAAACGCAGCAAAATTGGAATCCAAACCTTTTTTTTACTGACCGAAGCCTATATATATGAAAATATCCTTTATTAGGCTTTTTCTGTCATTTGCAAAGTGTGCCTTTCAGCCCCACAGAACAGAATGACTGCAGGAACCCAACTCACTAGGGGGCACTGTGTGTTCACCGTGTCTCAATTTATAGAAGAACTAATGTCCCCACAGGATTCTACAAAGAATCTAGGAGACTTCATACCAAAGTGTGGCAAGTTCCATTTAAAAAGTAGCTCGTATGTAATTCATTTCAAAGCTGCAAAATATAATGCATCCTGTTTACTTTACAACTTTGAATAATAAAACGCATTATGTTGATCATTGCTATTTTGCTGCTTTATTAGTTCTTAAAAAATTAAAAATGTATAAGAAATAGCTTTTGGGGGGGGGAACCACCTTCAAAACACCCCAATAGAGTTTTTAAACTGTTGAGAAGTAATGGAAAAGCAAAAAGTAAATGTTATTTGTTACTTGGGCAAAATGTAATGACATTACAGGGCATGACTTAAATGGAACATTGTTAGCCCTTATAGTCTTTCAAAGCAACATTTTTTGCAGATACTATTATTTATTGTAATGCACTGCTTCAAAGTTCTCTGTCACAGATTAATTTGGCTTGCACACCACGACCAACAATGGCCAAAAGACGGAATGATGCAGAACCCAGTTTGAGCAGTAAGAAAAACCCTTAACAGAATAGTAAACCTCTTAGGATAATAAGGAATATGTTGTATTCTCTGTCTCAGAGGTCCAAGGCACATGTTCAGAGAACTCTGGGAAATAGTTTTGGGATTGCTCCTTGGGTGATTCTCTTCCTAGTCAGATAGTGGGTGAAAAGAGAGTAGCTTGACTCATGATTATGATAACGGTTAGTCAAGGACTAGCCAATCAGCCTATGGTATAGAAGACATCTGCTTGAAACAGGAGGGACCATCTGCCTTTCGGCCAAAAGCATTTTGAAAGTTTGTGCATGTTTCCTAAAAGGGCGATGCAGCAGACTTACCTTTCAGGTTACATCTTGGACTTTGAATTCAAATTGTGTTCTTAGCAGAGATGGTAGAATATGAACAGAATTCTCATGAAATACTCCACTCGTTGCAAAGGTGACTCTGTTACAGATGTTTGAAAGACAGGCATGTTCTCTCTTCAGGAACAAAAAAAAGGGCAAATGAGTTGAAGGTAATATTTATGCTGCTCTCAATAGAAGATAAGAGTCTTTGGCTCTTCCCATGATTTCATAAATGTTATGGCAACCATGCTTGAGCAGAATTTCGTGTGCAGGACCAGCCAGGCAACTGAATCTGAGAGTGGACTTTGGCTCAAGACCAGCTCATTTGCAAACAGCCACATGGCTAGTTTTTGACCAGTTCGTTTTAAAGGTACTGTTCATTTTTAACAGTCTAGTTCTTATTCTTTGTTTGAAATATGCGCACCTTGCCCATTTAGTCTGACTTAGAAAATGAGAGGCTTTAGAAGTTTGTTTATTTTGGAGAGAGCTTTGTGGCTGTAAAGAAGCTAGGCATTAGCAGGCAGTTGTCAACATTACTGCACCAATATTGACATTACTGCATGGTGCTCTTTTTAAAGTAGTCTGATCAGCAATGCCGAAAGGTAATGATAGATCCCAGTTTTAATTGGGGGAAGAGGATTTTAGAGAGCCATGTGTTCTTTCCTGGTCTACCACTTGCCATTCTGTGTCTTATAGCTATCTCTATATTCTTGATGCATGACAGCATACAAACAAAAACTGTTTGCTGACTCTGATTTTTTAAAAAATAACAGTCATCATCATCATCTTAGAACTGCAGAGCTGCAAGGGACTCTATGAGTCATCGGGTCCAGCCCCTGTCAAGGAGCCGTAGTGGGAATCAAACTCCCAACCTCTAGCTCCACAATCAGAGACTTAAACCTGTTGAGTTATGAGCAATTTTTCATTTTAAACTCAGAGGGCAAAATCCTGTTGCATAACATTGCTCCTGGCAAACTTGGATCAGGCATTGGAAACATAAAATTTACACTGATAGAAAGCTTCCTATTCCCCTGTTTTAGCTGTCGAAAGCTTCCTCGGGCTCTTTTTTGCCCTGGGGAAACCTTTTGAAGCCTTGGGGCAAAGGTAAGAGAAGGCAGATTTTAAAAGTCAAAATTGACTGCAGGATCAGCAGTGGTGGTCCCAGTCCTGGCAGTGGCCATGCAGTGCTGATTTCTGACTTTAAAGACCCTCTATCTCAAAGTTTCTAAATGTTTCCCTGGGGCAAAAATAGCTCGAGGGATCCTTGGATGCTAAAACGGGGGATATGAAGCTTTTAATTAGCATAAGTTACATGTTTCCAACACGCAATCCAAGTTGCGCTGGGCACTTACACAACAGGATTTTGCCCATTTAAATCATAGTAGCATCATGGACTAAAAAAATAAAATAAAATGGAAGTTGCTTTCTGCTGACCTAACATTGAATATATGTTTATAGGAATAAGCACCCCTTTTTCATAGAAAGGGAGAAGGTATTGAAGTAATAAATAAGGTAAGCTTATGTAACCATGTGTGCAGCTGGTTGGCTGCCCTCTGACTCTAAAATGTTTGAAGAAGAATGATGATGATGGTGATGATGATGAAGGGTGGTGGAGCCACAGACTAGCATAAGCACCAGTGACTCCTGCTAATCCTATGTAGTTCTAGTTGTCAATGTCCGCCTCTTTGACACCACCTCCATCGTTTAGAGTGGTTCTCCCTGAGCTGTAGATCCCTGGACATAGGTCTCAACCCTAACTGCACCAGTGACTAACCACCAGGCAGTTAGCATGGTAATTATCCAAAATTCCCTGCAGCAATGCCATTTCATTGCAAGAAATAATGGGTAATTTTAAACATGGCCTCCCAACATTCATTGGAGTAAGTGAAGCACTGACATGGCATCATCATCTTGCATCTGAGCAGATAGAAATAGGAGAAGGAGAAACTGTACATCAACATATAGGAACACAAGTAGATACAGAATAATGAGATGTGTCTGTCTATTAATCTACATGGTTCTTTTACCACTGCTCCCATAATAGGAAGTACAGTTTGGGATAAGAAGAAGTAACACATTACTAGTAATGAAATTACTCATAAATGTGTAATTTTTCTGATGGACTGAGGGCCAATGATTTTAGTTAAAAATGATGTAATGCCTACTGATATGATTTGGGGTTTTCTCCTCCCTGTAACAGGTAATATTTAATCATTGTTTTGAAAAATTGTAAGGGGGATCATTTGGCAGATTTTTGCCCGTTTTTTGAATTTCAATTTTCAATTTTTAAAGAATGTAGTCATTAAGTAATATGTTATTAATAACTACTCAGAAGTGACATGTGATGGGCAATATTTTAAAAAAGTAAAGTTAATGCTGAGAATAAATCATTAGTAGACATGAGGATGAATTTTTTAAAAAATCACGATATTCGTAGAAATTTGCTGATATGTTGAATATTCATCTCTTCATATCCATCCATTCCAGAGACACCGATGAATATGAAGGGGCAAATATTTAACTGCTTTTTATTTGTCTGCATAGGTAGAGAGGGAAGGCGAGGCTGCTGGAACAAATATGGCTGCTCTCTAGTTTTGCTGCTTCACTGTTGTAGGGAGGAACACTGGAACACCACCGTTCAGGTGAGAACTAGCTTGGAATTCAGAAAAGAATTAGCCAGCAGTCTCTGGCCTTTTGTGTATGGTTGATGGAACTGTGTTTATCTGTGATGGAACTCTAGCCAATTTTGCCTTGTAACAGGAGAAATAAGATGATAGGCTGGGGGGAATGTAGGAGGTGAGCCTATCCAGGAGAGCCTGAAGGAGGAGGAGCCAGAAGTGCGGGAGAGAAGGAAGAGAAATCAATTTGTATCAAATTAATTTGTATTTTGGCATTTGGGTTGAAACTTAAGAAAAGCTTATGTTGAACTGTGTTTTCTCAACTGGTTGTTACTCTGTAATAAAGAACATATCATTTTTTTCATTCTTTAACTGCTTGGTCTCAGTATGTTAATGGCTGAAGGCAAGCCCTTTAAAGGCAAGTTATTTTAAAAGGTCACATGATCATTCAACAGGACAGAGACACTGGAAGCAAAGTAACAGTAGGGGAGTTGAGCCTCCAAAGGAAATGGGTCTGGTAATAGGATCACAGGTCATGCTACCTGCTGTCCCCTAGAAGACAGGAATGTATAGCCAGATGTTTGTGTGACAGATGCTACTTTTGCTGTGTACTTTATCTAAACACAGAGGGGATGCAGACAAGTTGAACCACATAAAAGGAAATAAGTATAGCAGTCAGGGGGGAGATATATCTGTGCATACACCTAGGCCCCAAACTCAGCAAAACAGTTACGACTTATCGTAATCAGATGGAGGTAGAAGATTCCTACTTTTAAGACATTTACCTACTGCAAACAATATTGCTCCTATTAAAACACTTGGTGCCAGTTGCTAATATTTAGGATCCGTGGACCAAATTCTAGACAGCAGCTCTCATGGTGTTTTGATGCAAGTTGGCGTTGTTTCCTGGCATTGACATGGAATATTTTCTTGATGCTGATAAGACTATTTCAGACTGTGGGTGGATCAAATGAGTGCTGAAACTGTCTCTAACAGTAGTTTTTGAAGAAATAATTTCAGGAGGATGATCCCTGTGATGGGAGGCCTTTTATAGGTTTTGTGATGACAATAATATATATCCAGCAGAAATGGCATCTGTGGCTATTGACCTGTGTCCTGTTATTACTCAGCTTTCTCTGACATGTTCAACTGACAGCATATACGGTGGAGCATTTTGGCCAACTGGCTGGTTCATGTTTTCTAGAAACTGGAAGATATTTCCAGTAAGGAATTTCCCTGTTTAGGATACACCTGCAAACATTCTGTCAGTAAGCCTATGCCTTGATAGATTATAGCAGGGTCAAGCTGCCATCCAATATTTTTATTTATGTAGCTGGATGACTAGAAGCACTGCACTGAAATGATGAGTTATCTCCTTTTATCTGACCCAATCATCTGGTATTCAGAGGATGTAAAGTGTTACCAGGTCTCAGGGTACTGGTTGAAGTCTCAGGGGACTGTCTCTAGTCTCTGGGCAAAGACACAAATCTCAGAGCAAGTAGTGTTACAGAAGGAGAAAGTTTGGTCCTGGTGTGTGAGGCGGTTCTCTCTACCAATTCCCTGTTGGAATTGGAGCAAACTGCTCCATAATTATTCATAATTATAATCTTAGAAGGTCAATGTGAAGATGCTTGAATGATATGGTAGGTCCAAATGATTACATTCACCACCTCTCTCTCCAGGCTCCCTCCTCACATTACTCCTGATGTCTTGGCACTCTGATATCAGGTTCATTGTGCCCCCTGGAGCAAGACAGGGAGTAGAGCACCACCATCACAACTCATGAGTCTTCTTGTTCCTCAAACCCTGGCAGCAGTGGTACAAAGCCTTTCCAATCCTTGCCTGTGTCACCTCTGATATCAGTTAGGCCTGTGACAACACATGGGTCTATCTTCATGTATCAGGTTTTAAATTTCAGGGAATGGGATGCTGCTGATCTGGTATCGTCAGACAAGTGAAATGGCCACCGATGCATCATTAAAAAACAGAAGAAAACTGGGCACAGATATTTGCAAAATGTACACATCTACAGACATACACATGAAAAAAAGCACATACAAACATTCAAAAAGAATTGCCATAATCTAAATATAGATACAATTGCTCTCAAAATTGTAGGGAATGAGCAAAGAACTCTTCAAACAGTTGTTGTTTTCAAAATCATGCAAAATGGGGATGAATGTGTAAAATAAATTAGGAAATAAATAAAATTAAAAGAAAGAGAGCTTATTTTGAGAAACTGAAAATAGGAACACAGAGATTATGATTTTGTTAAGACTTTAAAAAATACTTATAAAATAGAAGAAGTTGTGAAATGTCTCAGCATGATACTGTATTAGTAGTGCTAAGGGCCTTTGTGTATTTCCTTCTGTACTGCAAATTCTGGACTGCCCATCATTCTAACAAATTCTCAGGTGATGTGTGGACTGCCCATCATTCTAACAAATTCTCAGGTGATGTGTGGTAATAAAAATATAGCATAATAAAAGCAGTATATCACCATCCTTCCTGTCACAAAAAATTGGAAGGCTGCAACAATGTAAAACCATGCAAATATAAACAGAGGTAATTAATTCAGCCAAATTAAAATGGTTGAGTAAGGTGGACCAACATGAATTTGGCCCAGCTCCGGGAGGCAGTGGAAGACAGGAGGGCCTGGCGTGCTCTAGTCCATGGGGTCACGAAGAGTCGGACACGACTAAACAACTAAACAAAACAAACAAAGGTAGCATTGTTCATCTGACACTAAAAAGATAGCAATGTTGGCACCAGTGAAGCTTATTTAAAGATCATGTTCCATAGTCATGGCACCACCACAGAAAATACCCTATTGTTTGTAAAGTATTTATTTCCCCCTCTCTTGAACTTGGGGTCTCTTCCAGATCTACAACTCTATAATTCAATGATTTTTCCATCATGGTACCTGAAGAAAGGGATCATTTAAAAGTACTCATTCATGAGATGGATGGTATGGAGATGATCCTTCAGGTCTTTAGGTCTCAAGCCCTGCATGTCCTTTAAAGGATGGTATGTGTCTGTATTTTAAATTAAATGTGTAAATAAACAGGAACCAATTTAATTTTTATAGAATTGGTGTCTCAATTCTGGTTCACTGCTTTAGAAGATAAGAAGTCATGTAGTCATTACTGCCCAAGCTGTACAGCACCTCCTCCATGTGATGTTGTTTATCATACATGTAAACATTATTCAGCATGAACATGCTTGGTGCATGAGAGACTGGGACTGGAGCCCCATCATTGGTTACTGAAGAGGGAATGCAACATCTTTAACTAGTTCAGACACTGAAAATCCCTTACTCGCCTCTCCTCCATTCTCAAGCCCTAATTACCTCAGGGCCTCAGGGACTAGGTTGGCACTGTTGGACGCAGGGGTCAGACTGAGTGCTGAGGGGCAGCAGAATTCCACATACATCCTTGATGTGTTTTGACAGGTCTTAAGGACACCTGCTACTTTCGGAGACTTTTCTCTTTCACCGACAAGCTTTAGGACAAGTGTATGTGTTGACAAGGGATGGGGGGAGCTATCACTTGAGGGTGTTGAGGTGGGATAAGTGGGAGCAAGAGGGAAATCTCCAGAGAACATGTCAGAAAGATTTTTCTTGGCTTCTTTCCTTCATAATAAGTGATGAACAACTTAACTAAGACTGCTAAGTCTGGCTGTGTTTGATGCCAAGTCTTGTGACTCTGAGGTTTAAATTCTTATTTCACTTCATTCTTTTAAAAAATATATATATTCTAATACCAATTTCACTTGTGAAGCTCAAACCTACCCAAGCTTTTTACAATTGTCAGCTAGCATTTCAGGCAGGTAGAAAAAAAATCTCACTGCAGCCAAAAATACAACAAATTAAAGAGCGAATACTTGTCTACATTGTGTACATTAGTTAAGGTGGGCTGCTTCACCTAAAACATAAAAAAGCAAGAACAGTCCTGCTGGAATAGACAAGAGGCCTGCGTAGTCCAGCATTCTGTTCACATAGTGGCTAGCCCAATGATTCTTAGGAGTATTCAAAGTAGGATCAGACCTATGAAAAATGGAGCACAATCCTCCAAATCACATAGCTGTCATGGTGGCTGGTGGAAGGAATCTGACTGGGAGCTTTCATCTAAATAGTTCTGATTACCTTGGCCGCATGCCACACAATAGTAAACTCATAGTTCTCAAATACATGCTGCTATGCTATAGCACACAGAGTTCAGCCATTAAGGTAAGTGGACCTAGACAATGGCTAATTTGAAATTGAATCAGGATCTTCCAAGTCCCAGTTCAGCACTATATCATGTTAACACCTTTGATTTTCGTAAAAATTCAAGAAGCGAATATCAGATTGCAGCCATAGCACCCTGTACTTCGGCATGTGCTTGTGGCTTGCATGTTTTCCTCTAGTGGGGTCATAATGCACATGGCAAACAGGTTTGTAGTTGATCCAGCTCTTCAGTGATGGATGTGTGTAGCTCAGGATTGGCCTTGAAATACTAGTAATATGATTTTGGTTCAGCTGACAGCCTCAAGTAATAGACAACTCCCTTAGGGCTCAGAAACGTGCCTTGGTCTAGGAGCTGTTATATATGATGTTTATGCTACAGAATGGTAGTATGTAATTTATTTGGAAGAATAGCTGGATGAGGAAAAGGAAGGACGATGAAGCCCCTCAAGGCCTCCATTGCTAACTGTCATTCATTCATATACAGTCTAACTTCTCAGAAAAAGTTGCCTTGGAAGCTGTGTTTTGATTTTATTTAAAAAAAGCATTTTAAAATGACTTCAGTATTTCACAGGTTCATTTTGCAGGGCCCTGGATTTAACACAGACATGTTGAATTCTTCCTGTTATATTTACATAGAATGCATCTGGCATTTCCCATATGGGAGTCCAATATCATTGTTTCCTTTCAACCTACCCACCACATACTCACTCGCTTGTACCATTACACTTCTACTCTGCTTGAGAAGGTCAAGGCATTTGATAATCTAAATCCATTATTTGCCATGCAAGCAATTCCTATATGCCTCAGTTTTCACAAGTTCCATCAATAACTCAGTTTTCTTGATTCCTCTGATTGCTTTTTCTTAGTTTACTCTCAGGGCTAAACTGCATACGGTATAAAACCTGTAACTTTGAAAGCAACAGTTTGTAACTCATTGCCCATAAAATAATGAGACTAAGTAACACTAACAAAAAGTTTTTAAGAAGTGGCAATAAACACAAACACATTCATTTTATAGTAACATTCCAAGCTGTTGTGACAAAGAAGGACATGTGGCTCTAATCAGGAACAGACAAGTGTACATGGGTCTTCCTAAGATAGATTTAGTATTGTTTTGTGGGAACAGCAGAAAATAATTTGATATACTCCTATTCTCAGCTAAGAAGTATTTATTCCTAGCAAAACTATTTGGAATATCATAGAATCATAGAATCACAGACTTCGAAGAGACTACATGGGCCATCAAGTCCAACCCCCTGCCATGCAGGAACTCCATCAAAGCACTCCCAACAGATGGCCATCCATTCTTTGCTTTAAAACCTGCAAAGAAGGACACTCCAGAAAACTCCGAGGCAGCATATTCCACTGCCGACCAGCTCTGATTGTCAGGAAGTTCTTCCTGAGATTCAGGTGGAATCTCTTTTCCAAAACTACACTCCAAAATAGACTAGAGTAATAAAAATAAAGGGACGTGGTGGCGTTGCGAGTTAAACTGCAGAAGCCTCTGCACTGCAAGGTGGGAAGACCATAAGATTGAATCCATGAGACGGAGTGAGCTCCTGTTGCTTGTCCCAGCTCCTGCCAACCTAGCAGTTTGAAAGCATGCAAAATGCGAGTAGATAAATAGGTACCACCTCGGTGGGAAGGTAATTGTGTTCGTGTCAAGTCACGCTGGCCACGTGACCACGGAAACTGTCTTCGGACAAACGTTGGCTCTACGGCTTGGAAATAGGGATGAGCACCGCCCACTAGAGTCGGACATGACCGGACTAAATGTCAAGGGGAACCTTTAGCTTTACCCTAATAAAAATAATAAAAAAAACATAGGTCCAAACCCTATATGGTATAACGGGACCTCTACATTAAAATTTGTGTGTACATGTGTACGTTTGTGAGAGAGCGAGAGATTTTGTGATCACAACACAAGAGAGAGTGAGAATCCCCTTTGTCCCTATACTCATTCCCCAGCTTAAACTGCTTGGTGAAGCTACTGTTATGTATGCCACTACTCTTTGTTTTCATTTTTCTTGTCCCTCTAAAAGGTTTGAGACAGATCTGGGAAACAGACTGACTTCATCTTTTGAATGACAGATCTGCTGTTGGGTCCTTATCCCAGCTTCCTAGCTGTTTATTGGATCTCCATAGTGCCTAGCAATGATTTATTCCGTCAGTTTGCAAATTTTGATAGTGTGATTCTAGTCTGTACAACACAGTGATAGTGGCTTGATAGCATGTTAACTGCAAAGGCTTCATCTTGCAGAATCATTGATGAGGTTTTTAAAAGACTTAGCTAGAGAGCTCTAGTTGACTCCCCTGAACTACTCCAACAGAGTTCTTTAGGAAAGAATTTTAAATACCTACCAAACCACAGATCCCACATTTTTGATTGCAATACAAGAGGGTGGGAATCTCCTTTGTCCCTATAGTCATTCCCCAGCTTAAACTGGTGAATCTACTGTTAATTACCGTAGGAGAGAGCAATGGCTGAAAGTTAAATTGCTATAATTAACTGCTAACTAACAACTAAAACCAGTATCCATCTTCACTTATCTATATCTGCTCAGATGTAGTGATGTTTTATCCAGCTGCAATTTATTAGTGTAAACAACTAAAAATGTACAAAAATTACCTGCTTTACTCAATGGATGCTTGGATTTCTTACTCTGGCTTGCTGTTGTCCAATCCATTGGGTACACCTGTTCATTGTAAGCTACCCAGTAAACTTGCCTCCTTGTAAGTAAACCTGGAGTTTGTCTGTTGTTTCCTGGGAATCATCTCATATCCTGCTCCCACAGCCAGAAAGTGCTACACAGTGCAGTAGTAGAGCAGGGGCCTACAGGGTCAAAGTGCTGGGGCATTTTTATTGGCAAGGTTGATGATGTTGTTAGAAAAAAAATTTTATTTACCATATTAATCGATATGTATTAATAACAGGCACATGGAACATAAGAGTTTGAACTAGCTTGCAAAGTTCGAGCTTCTGAGTGAGAAGCTATTGAGAAACTGTTGCAGCAATGTGGAAACTAATCACAGAAATTAATTGCGACAACAAATGTTAAAAAGAGGAACTTATCCAAAAGTCAGCCCCATCTAAAATGTATTGCAACTTAGATTGGAAGGTCCTGCATGGTAACTTAACTTAGTAGGTTGCACATGAAATGATGTCTGTGATTGACACATGTTTTGGCCATGTTATTAAAAATGTGTGAGATTGATTGATTGATGATAGAAAGATGCCTTTCCTCAGATTGGACTTGAGAGCATTGGGCCATTTGTTCACATGTTAAATAAACAAGCCGGCTCAGGAGAACAGGTTAAGGATTGGAGGTTGATTATTAATTATTATTTGATTTTATTAATTTTTTGTTTTACTTTTGTTGCGTTTGTGTGTATGGTGGGGGCAACTATATTGTTAGGAGTTATCTCTTTTGTAATGTAAAGCATCCTGAGAGTGTCTTTGATGGGAAAAGTAAGACAATTTAGCTTTATTAAAGATCTACAAAAGGTAGATATAAAATGCACAGAGAAATATGGATCAACACTGTATCTGTTTTCAGATATTTCTTGAGAAAATCATTATGGGGGCTGTCATGATGCATGCCTGAACTTCAAAATTTACCTCTGCACCACTGGTGGTGATGCTGTACCAGCGGAATGCATTTCCCAAACATGTTGCCTACATTTTCCATTGTCAGGTAAAGACTTTTTAAATTTCCCAGCCTGTTTAGTATTTCAGTTTTTAGAGCTATGTATTCACTTTCGCATTTTTCTGTTCAGGAATATATATTTCTTTTGAAAATACTGGCATTGGATTTTGGTATCCATGAAAAGCAACATCAAAAGTGCAATAGAATATTCATGACTGAGATGTGAATTTATTACTTAATTTTTTAAAACAGAACTCTCATTTAACTAGATACCCTATTTGCCGGCGTGCAAGGCGACTGGCCGTATAAGACGACCCCCCAACATTTCCAGTCAAAATATAGAGTGGACGGCTTTGCTGTGGCGCCGGCGGCAGCTGCCCGGGACTCTGCCCGGGCCCGCCCTGGAAGTTCATGGCCGTGGGGAGGAGGGCAAGGAGGAGGGGAAGAGGCTGGGCGAGTGATGGCAGGAGGAGGAGGAGGAAGAGGGGAAGCGGGCGGGTGGCAGGCAAGCGACCGTGCAGCTGGCTCAGCAGCGAGAGGGTGAGGAAGAGGGGAAGAGGCTGGGTGGGCGGTGGCAGGAGGAGGAGGAGGAGGAAGAGGGGAAGTGTGCAGCTGGCTCAGTGGCACGGGGTGGCGAGCAGCCCGGTGGCAGGCTCTGGCCGCTCAGGCATGGCCGGCTCTGCTTCCCTCCCTCCATCTGGACTGCCTGCCTGCCTGCCTGCCTGCCTTCCTCCCCGGCCAGCGTGGCCCCACGTCACTCACTCAATGGCAGCGGCAGTGGCAGCTCCTTCCTGGCCCAAATGAAGTGCACCCGGCGTACAAGATGACCCCCTCACTTGGAGGCATGTTTTTGGGGCCAAAAAAATCATTTTGTACGCTGGCAAATATGGTATTTGGAATGTTTCCTGACTCATTAGGACTGGAGAGGTTGTAACAATATATACTTCCACACCTTAATTTTGAAGACTCTGGTTCAATAATGTTAATACATTTTAATGCATTTTGACAAATTCAATTTTCTTCAAAATTACATTATGATGTTGTGAATTGAAGTTGAACCAACTATGATACTTTCAGTGCTACTGACAGTCAACCAAGGAAAATTAAAGACATTCAATTCTGTAAAATTCATAAATAGCAGATGTCATATTTGCGGAAGACATCTCTTCTATCATCATACAAATAGTACATGAAACTATACACTCAATAGTTTTTTTCTTTCTCTCTCTCTCTCTCTCTCTCTCTCTCTCTCACACACACACACACACACACACACACACACACACACACAAGGTCCGAATATAGTTTCAGAGAAGAAGTCAAAGGCCACATTCCAGCAGCAGAAGAACCCAAAGAGTGGCACTGTATTTTAGCTTAAAGATCTTATTGTTGGTAATTAAGACTTAAAAGAGACATTTCAGTCTTTTAGAATGAAGGGAAAGAAATATGCTCAAAAGGTATGCAACCACTAGCTGATGGTCTTGTGGGTGTTATATGCGAGTTGTCAGTCATTCCTCCTGAGCCCTCTGTCCATTTCTCTCTACTGGAGGGCAGAGCTATTTGCTCCATGTATCCTCCTCACAGCCCCTTACCTGCCTTGCTCCTCTCAGAAATAGATGGGTGACTGGGCAGGCAGGTTGTGATATCCAGTTGCCAGACTGGCTGATGGCTGTATATAGGATGGAGAGGGGCTTGGCACTTTGTCTGTTACCTCATGCAGCAAAATATCATGGGCTAACCCTGTGGACTGAAAGCACTGTCCCATGACACAACAACTCAAAAAAAGAGGCTAACTTTGAGAAGTCTAACCAACTACAGAGCCAACAATTTGTTCCTATAAGATTACTCTGTTATATCAAAATAAAAATAAGAATTCCTAGTCTATAAAGCCCCTAGGAGTATATAAAGTGGATTAGGAGGTGATAACAAAATCAGACTAGTCCTGTACTCCAAGACCCATATCAAAAGCCTCGTATAAATTTGTTTTCATCTGTCAGCTCTGCTTGCTGCAGCAGTAGAAGCATTCAAGAGATGATATCTGAATTCCTAGATATTCCAGGGACAAGTCTGCAGGGTTGGCAGTTGCGGTGGAGGCCCAGTGTTTCTCCTCACAGACGTGGCAGTCGCTCCATACTCATTAGTCTCAGCTCCTGGCAAGCACAGCTTAGGCTGTTTTTATGTTTCCTGCTTCTGCACAGAGACAGCTCTGAGCTGAGCAAATACCAGACTTCAGTGACATGTGACCCAAGGCATGTCTCAGCCTCACTCTTCAGCCAGCAGAGGTCAGAAGCAGTGCCCAGACCATGGTATTTCTGAGCCAGTGGAGTCACTGTACATTTTCCTTAACAGGAACAGGACATCTGTAGCCCACTCGCAGCCTACTGGAGACTCTGGTTTGGGCTAATGGGAAGGTGCATGGGCAGGGCAAGTGAGAGGCAAAAGTGATGTGGTTGGCCAGCCCAGAATGACATATTGCCCATCAGGTGGCCTTGCTGCCCAGTCAAGATGCCTTCTTGACTTGTGGGGGTAAGGATTGGGAGATGAACTTAGCGAGGAAGTCATCCTTCTCATTCACCGTGGCTTTAGGGGATTTTGTTGAAGGGTTATTCTATCGTCCCAGCATGTTCTTTTCAAGTTTCTGTCTTATATGTTGCATGTTCCCATTGTTGTCAATGTTGTTAGCCAGTGGCTGATAAAATGGAGAAGGAATTTTACTCAGTCAATTGACCCACAGACTGGAAGTACTGGTGATTTCCTCCTGGCCTCTGTTCTATTTGCTTCTCTTATATGCCACAATTTGTCAACTAGGGAGAAGAGGCATCAGGCTGGATCCTCCCAGAGTAAGCAGGATATTGGAACGCTTTTCAAGTAGGATCCTCTTAGTGGATCTTGATACACAGCCTTTATTTCATTATTTCATTCAATTGTAGCTTCAACTCTCCAAATAATCTTAAACCACTTAAAACTGGGTAACATAACCACTGTGATACTAGCATAAGAAGTAGCAAATTATGTAATGGATGGAAAGAAAAATATGTGGATTCTGTAGCATGTAATTTATACTACTGATGTTTCAGCATGAGCTTTATGAGATTTTCCCACTAGAAAATTAAAAAGAAAAAGAAAATATGAGAAGCATTAAAAGTAAATGGGCTAGAACTTTTGAATGCTTTTGCATTGTAGTGGAATAATTTCTCAACTTCCTTGTTGTGCTATATTTATTGTTTATTAGTTACATTTAGGTTGAAATGATTTTTGTTTGTTGTGATTTGAGTTGCAAATCACAGCCAGTGCTTACACAGGGGCTATGAACTGATTCACCATTCATACTTGATGTGATGCAAGGTGCATTCCAGCTTTCAGCCTGCCTTCCTGCCTTCCTCTGATCCCACCTTTGCTGATCCTTCCTTCTCTGCTCTGGTCTCAGTTGATCATAATGCAGGAAATAATTATAAGTAGGAACTAGTGATAAGGTGATTGCACGATGGTTGTCTCCCTGGCCCTGCATAATGTGCTCCAATTGCTTACATTATCAAAACACCACCTGTAGACATAACCCTCTTTATAAGAACATACAACAAAAAGTTGCACAAGAAAAAACCATTTGAATCATTCCAGCTTGAAAAAGTAGAAGTTCCCCAGCGGCTTAGGGGAAAAAAAAACTGTTTGGGGAGCAAAAAAGGGTTTGACTGATTCAAATCAGCTTTTGTATCATACCCTTATTAAAAATATTTTGAATTCACCTGTTTCATCAGTGGGGCAACGCCCATGGTGTCTGACCATGTAGTCACCCACTCACTTTTCCAATAAGCTTAAAAGAGTATATGTGATTCTTCTCTTCTCCATTATAGTAGAACTACAGGATTACTCTCTCAGTTTGTAGCAATCTGCTTTAGACTGTATAGAGCATACAAGCATGCTACTCTAGTTTGCTTCCAAGGCACTCCAGATGTTGAAGAAGAAGCAGTTAGCCAAGAGCCATAAAATGAAAATAAATAACCATTTGTTTTCATTTGAGATGATTTCCTTCTTTGCTCTCAGTTTCACTTAATACCCCAGACAGATTGGACTTAATGAACACAGAAATTTGTATTCCCGTATCCCTGAAGCCATTTGAGATGGCGATAAGGTGGCCATTTAGACTCTGCCGAAGAATAGGAAATATATTAACTCCCCCACCAACCCTAAAAAAAAATAGCACAAAATAGACCAAAGATGTGCTTAAAGTTTATACTTTCCACTTTATGTTTCTGTAGAAGCAAACTGAGAAAGAAACATTATAATTTGGATAGAAATACATCGCACCATGATGGGTAAGGCTGGCTAGGTGGTCTGGGTACCTGGTCAGTTTGCTGTCCAGGTGCTTATTGTAAATGAACAGCCTTGAGGTCCTCCATTTTAGAGTGTTTATCTTGGGCTGGACAACTCTTCAATGAAAGACATCTCCAAACAGAGGACAGTCCTGTATATAGAAAGATGCAGAGAGCAGCTACCCAGACAGTGATGGGAAAAACTCTAAGTTGCTTTATTTCTGCATGTCAGGTTGCCCAGGAGTGGGGCCCACAGAGCAGCTGTGGGCTTTCTTCGAAGTTACCCCCTCCTTTCTGTGAGATCATATAAGTTCTCTGAGTGTCCTGATAGAATGCTGTGATTTATAATGCCTTACCAGCTCCATGATGCTTCTGACTGTAGTTAACTCACACAGAAGAATTCCTGGCACACGGCAACTTAGTTAAGTAGCATTATGAAATGCAGCATGCCCATTTCCAAGAGCATTGCCAAAGGACAGCATGTGTCATGATCTACTTGAAGCAACAGATTAGCAATGCCCCAATCTCTTGGAAGGAGGACATCTGTTTGACCAAAGCATGTTGCATGCAATTTAGATATTTATTTATTTATTTATTTATTTGATTTATACCCCGCCTATCTGGTCCAAACGGACCATAGATATGTCACTATGACATATGTGGCAGGCATAGATACTAGTGGTCAATTGGTACATTTATGGCAAACAGTTCTCTTCAAGATGATCTGTCTCACTGCACCCATTTCATGAAGAATGTATCACTAATTTTTTTTTTAATTTTTTGGAACAGAGGGCTCTTATTATCAGAGAAAGGAATATAAAAGTAGCTACAGAACACCAAGTCCTCCTGTTTTCCAGGCAGGGAAGGTCATTGTACAGAGTGGTTCAGGCATTACAATTTAGAACTAGATGAACAAAATTACAATGAAATTGGAAGCAACAGAGAGATGAACCCCCTGGTGTTGTCAGCCTTGCCTCTTCTACCACCACATTGCCCACAGGAGTGATGATTAGTCTTCAGAACAGGGGTTTACGCTCACATACGTATGAGCAAAAATCAAGGTTTCCCAGATTTTTTTTTGCTCAAATATGAAGCCTACACATGAGCATAAACCTCTCCTCTTCAGGTGTGCCACCACTTGTACAAAGAACACAAAAAGGGGTATACTCAGGTGTGTTGCTTGTGCTGGATTCTGTAATGACTGAATAGGGCTATTCAGGTTATAACAAAAAAAAATTGTGGAGTATGAGGTGGGTCAGTGTACTGGGCACCAGGATGCTTATACACTGCCTTGGCCTGTTTCAAGCCTCACATACAAGCAAGAATGGCCATAGATATTTAGTTCCTTTTCATCTTCCACCCATTTTTGCCAATATTATTAGTGAGCCTTTATTATAACTCTCCCTGTACACCTCGACAACTCTTGAATTTATTGTTCTTTATCTTTTCATGTGATGCTAGTGCTATTTCAATACCAAAGTGTGTTTCTTCATTTCTTATAATTTCTCCCTTCATGCAGAATTTGAAGACTGTAGCCAGCTCTTAATTCCTTGTGAGAAAAGAATTAAAACCTCAACTTGGAAACTGAAAAATTAGATCGTGCCGTCTTATTAAGACGTGTTTCTCCCTTTCTTATATGGTGGAGTTTCTTCTTTTTTCCATTTGAATAGTTTCAGCACTGAGTCTGACCTCCCTATCATCCTACTGTAAAAGAACAGGACCTTCCCTCTGTTTCCATGCCCATTCATCCCTACCCCTACCCTGTTTCCCCAAAAATAAGCCCTACCACCAAAATAAGCCCTAGTTAAGTGAAACCAATGTAGATTGTTGTACATGAAAAAAATAAAACATCCCCTGAAAATAAGCCCTACTGCGTTTTTTGGAGCAAACATTAATATAAGACCCTGTCTTACTTTCAGGGAAACATGGTATGTATTTAGTAGATCAGAACCATTCTTCCTTTCTCTATCTAATTCTCTCCATTATTTCCTTTATAATCAGTAGTTAAGCAAAGAAATCCAGAATTCCATTAAGCTAAACACATTTTCTACTCACTCCATTCATTCTGAGCTGGAGAAGTAAAGCAAAGTTGATGAATGAAAAATGTATGGCCCGTCATTGGCTATTCAGATGGTAACAACTTATTCAACTTTGTGGACATCCTGGTAAAAATACGCCTGGTTAATGAAGGAACAATTCAGACCAGAGGGTCTCTAGTTCCCTACATCTGAACCAAATGAAAAGGAGGACAATGGAGATTGCCATTACCTTGTTTTCCATAGTGAAAGGCAGGCATCCCCACCCGCACCTCCGTTTCTATCTGCCAGGCACTTTGGTGGGCTTAACATGCTTGGACTGATTCCAATTTTTAGTTTCAGCAAGACAAGAGCCAGAAAAATAATGGTATTTTTACAGTAATATTTCCATAAGGTGGAATTGTGAGAAAACACAAAAAATTTTAGGAAAAAAAAATTCCAGGAAAGCAACAAACTGTTAATAGGGAATTCAATTTAATCCTAAATTGTCCCTCGTATTATTATCTACAGGACCAAATTAACATTTATGGAGTACAGGAATGTTTGCCTTATGAGAAAGAGAAGACAAATTATAGCATGAAAACTGGGGAACAAATGGAGACTTCTCTTTGAAATTCTAGTGCAAATACATTCTAAATATAACCCTATCACAGAAACAAACTATGTTGATTGGAGCTCAGTGAAGGGAGCCCCTTGAACTTACATAAGTGTTGAATCACCAAATCCCCACTGATTCAATGGGTCTACTCTAGTTGTGGCATACTACTGAATTTCAACAGCCCATAAAGATACAGGGAAATCCCCTTTGGGTGGCCAGTTCAGATACAGCTCCTTAGAAATATCCATAAAAATACAGAAGACAAAACTAAGGAATACTTTTTGGTCACTTAGGACTGATAAGAAAATGGCATAAGACCTAGAAAATTCCTATCTTAACCTTCCTTAAAATGTCCTTTAAAAGTAAATTTTACAAGTACAGTGGGGTCTTGACTTAAGAACGGCCTGAGTTAAGAACATTTTGACTTAAGAACCGCTCTCATAGGAAAATATTGACTTGACTTACATACTTAGATTTGAGTTAAGAACTGAAAAAAACCACGTGGAAGGCAGGGAAAGTGCAAAATTTGAACTTTCAGTTAACTGTTGGCCAGTGAAAAGGGTGCCTGTCTGCTTCCTCACTCCTCCCAGCGTTTAGAGAGTGGATTGGGAGACAGTCTTCGGACTGCCTGGTCCTGTACTGCCTGGACTGTATTTTCCCTGCCTTCCCTGAACCTTTCTTGACCTAAGAAAAAAAGAAACAAAATATCCCCCTCTAGTGGTCGAAGGCAGAATAGCAGCTTCCCATTAGTTTCTATGGACGGAAAAGAGCAGATACGGATCAAATGGTTTTCAATGCATTCCTATGGGAAATGCAGATTTGACCTGAGAACTTTTTGACTTGAGAACCGCCTTCCAATACGGATTAAGTTCTCAAGTCAAGACCCCACTGTAACTACTTGTTACACCTAAGTTAAGATAGGTATAACTTGTACCTAAAAGTAACGTTGTAACTACTGATTATGTAGCTTGTTTCCCAGGAAATAAATAGTTGCAGATAATTGTTTTAATTGTAACTCACTAGTCCCAAGCTCTGATAAAGAGATACTGGTTGAAATCCAATAGTATGTTGCAACTAGAGTAGAGTCACTGAATCAGTGGGAATTTTCTGAGTCAATACCAGTGTAAATTCCATTAACTCAGTGAACCTACTCTTATATTGATTTACTACTGGATTTCAATCACTCTCAATCTCAAATAAATGACAAACGTATAATCCAAAAATGATAACAAAACTTTTTTCTTTACAATTGCTGATGCCTAAAATATACAAAAAGGATAAATAATATAGTTACAAATGAACCACTATTTGCATAAACTTTATAAATGTTCTTTTTATGTATTTCCTACATTGAAAGAAACCTAATTTTTTAAAAAACAAAACCACTTACTGTATGTCAGTCTCACTGATTCAATGGATCTACTTTACTTGACAATAAGAAATGGATTTCAGCACCTGTCCCTCCATAATCCACCTCCTATTTTGGTTGTACTTTTTTTCCTAGGAGGTGAAGGAAGCACACCAAGGTTAAGGAAATTATAGTCATAAGAGAATCCATATGAGGTTGTTGTGACAGTGTTAGACTTGGATAGAGATACTGGCAAGTCTTTTGGTCTGAGTCCTAAATCTGAGTCCTTTGTACCAAGTCCCAAATCCAAGTCCCAAGCCTGAGTCCCTATTAAAAACAAACTCCCCCTCCAAAAAGGGAAGTGTTGGGTGGGTGGCTTCTGAGACACAAGTTGAGTCCAAGTCATTGAATTCCCCCTCCTCAAGTCGAGTTTGAGCGAAGTCACTGACATGACTTAAGTCCAACTTGGCAACAAGTCCAGTGACTCGAATTCCCATCCCTGGACTGTGGTTTGGAAGGTCCATGTTTTAATCTCTGCTGAGTCATGACTGAGTGTTTATCCGGTCACCCTGCCTTAACTTACCTCTCTGTTGTGAGGAGATTTTACAGTTAACAAATATATTGCTGTTATGTGCTGTCAAGTTCTTCCTTATTTATGACTAAGCAATCTCCAAAATGTCCTGTCCTCAATTTCTCACCTCCCTTCCTTTCAGGAATTAATCCATCTTGTATTTGGCTTTCCTCTTTTCCTTCTACCTTCAACCTTTCCCAGCAATATTGTCTTTTCCAGGCAATTCTGTCTTCTCATGATGTGCCCAAAGTAGGTCAGCCTCAGTTTTAACATTTTTGCCTCTTGACAAAGTTCAGGCTTGATTTGATTCATAAATATATCAAATGATATTTGCTAAGTAATGGGCAACATCACAAACATTTTGGGCAGCTAGCATCAAATCCCACAGTACATTCTGAGGGACACAGAGTATACTGACATAGGTGTGACACTGCCTGTTGTCCAGACTCTCAATCAAACGGTTCCTCCAGCTTTAGTCATTGAGAATTATAAAATGAGGAGGAAGACAGCCACAGTATTAAGCTTATTGGAAGCATATAAACACAGTTAAACATAATCATTCTGAGGACCAATCGTTACCAGGAAAAATAAAATTACAATATAACTGTTCTTTATCTTCTTGCTCTTTACTGAAGTCATGCAGTCTTTATCTGCAAAGAGCTGTAAGCCATTTGGAACAATGTAAATGTTGCTTTAAAACAAAGGTCTCCATCAATATTTGCTTCTGAATAAAATCAGCTGGGGCAGAGCCTTCAAGTCTGGATTTGGGGCCTAGTGTTGACACATACTTGATTCATGTAATCTCCAGGCATTGGAAAGAAAGCGCAGTAAAAACCCATAAGGGTTATATGGGATTTTATTTAAGGATGGGATTATTCTATTCTTTTCCCAAGGGTGGTGTGAAGGGAAAAGGAAAAGGGAAGGAAGTTACTTAAAGAAGGATTACCACATTCCCTTTTTAATCCCCCACATCTAAAGAGAGGCTTTGAAGCTGCAGTAGGCCTATTTTACTGAGTTTATCTCTATGTAAGGATCATGCATTTTCTCCTAATTTGTGAAGGGCTATTTACGATTTAATCTATTGGATTCCACTTCTTAGGAAAAGCTTTTTTGTCTGAAGGCCAAATTTAACATGACACAGGAGCTTTGCCAGTGGATCTCCTTCCACTCTTTACTTGTAAACAGTCCACATTGTTTGTTTGCATTCACCTGGCCAAATCTAGAACTACCTTCATAACGCTATTAGCTCCAGGGAGAGAAAACCAAGAATCTCTGTTGGGCCAATCTTGTTTTTCTTCAGGTGCAAATAGCAATATTTAGAAAGAGTTGCTTAAGTTTGGGAATCTGGGATATGGCGCAGATGGGGAGGTTAATCATCTCCTTCCAGCACACCAAACTCTCCCAGCACTTAGAGAAGTTAATTTCTGGACTATATCTCACAGAAGACAAGGAATGGCATGGATGGGAAGAGCTGATTTCAGTCTTTACAACTTTTTCTGTATAACCCTTAAATTTTCCTCTTTTGTCATAAAATCTCAGATCAAAAACATTTTATTAGAGCATGTCTTAACCCCTACTTGTTCCTCAGATCAAAACATTTTATTAGAGCATGTCTTAACCCCTACTTGTTCCTGTCCTGCTTCTTTCTTGGTAGATTTTTCTTTCCCTTTGGGAAGTTAATTTAAATTATGGGATAGGTTTTACATCTTGAAAGAGAAATAAAGGTCAAATAGCATCCCTTCATTATGCCACCTGAGAAATATCTACCTCATGGCAGGACTGAGTCTACAACTCAGAATACAGTGGTGCCTCGCATAGCGACTATAATTGGTGCAGCAAAAATCGCTGCAAAGCGATTTCGTCGCTATGCAATATTAAAAAGCCCATAGGAATGCGTTGAAATCCCTTCAATGCGTTCCTATGGGCTTCAGACTCACCTTTAAGTGAAAATCCTCCATACAGTGGCCATTTTCACTGCCCGGTAAGCAAGGAATCTATCTCAGAAAACAGCGGGCAGCCATTTTTTACCCGGCGGCCATTTTGGAAACGCCGATCAGCAGGGGGAAAATCATCACTTTGCGATGATCGGTAAGCGAAACAGGGTACCGATCATCACAAAGCGATTTTTCCCCGTTTAAAACATCGAAATGTGATCGCAAAAGCGATCGCAAAAAGTTTGTTGGTATGTGATTTCATCATTAAACGGGGCGCCCATTAAGCGAGGCACCATTGTATTTGGGATTATGGTATCCATGATGGCCACAAACCTTGCAATCTTGTAGTTTGAAAAGTAGCTTCCCTTCCCTTTGTCAATTCTATGCTAAAGAGCACATCTCCATAGATACACCATTCAGGGTCACTTAACATGGATTAGTTGCCTCATGAGAAGTTTCAAGCATGAGACTTTATTTTTAAGAATAGGTGCCATAATTTCCTCTGCCTGAAAAGAACTTCTTCCTCATGTGTGACAGAATTTTATTTTATAAATGTTCAGAAGTATCTGTGATGGATGTTTTATGATTATTAGATTACTACTACTATGATCACAATTATAGTTATTAATCAATTCACATAACATAGCACAGTTAATTCCTGATACTACCCGTATTTTTCGCTCCATAAGACGCACCTTTCCATAAGACGCACCAATTTTTTAGGAGAAGAAAACAGGAAAATATAATTTGTTTTCTTCGCTCCATAAGACGCACAGACTTTCCACCCCCCTGTTTTGTGGGGAAAAAAGTGGGTCTTATGGTGTGAAAAATACGGTATCTGTTCATACCCTTACATCCTGTATCAGATGGTCAGTATGACTTCCTCTTGCCTTGCTAAGTATTATGAACAGCTAACAATCAATGACTAATAAGCTGTCGAAAGAGAAAAAAATGTAGTGGTTAGCCCGTTGGATGGACAGATGTTATCTAATACTGCAATACTCTATATTGCGACAGAGCTACTAAAAATATGTTTTTGCTAGGGAGATCCATTCCCACCCCCCTTTCCTCAGCTACTGTCAGGAGGGAAACTAATCTGGAAGAAGGAGCTTGAGGAGAGTAACAGATCACATCATCATCCCTGCTAGCCAAAAAATCCCGACATTTCCTCCCTGTGATCTTGGCTCTGCTGCAGCATTGACTGCCAACTCTTAATCACCCTTTCACCCATTCCCCTCCTCCATGGAAATATATCCTTCTTGCAAAGGATCCTTCCTTCAAGTCCATGTTTCTCATACTCCAAATCAGATGATGCAACATGAACTAAGGAAGGTGCAGAACACACATACCACTCAAACGTCCTCTGACAAGTAGCTACAGCTGGGGGACATATAACCTTAGAAGGGAAGGAGTGTCGTGTGATTATCATGAAGGTACCCTGCACTTCTCAATGTGCTACTACATTAGTGAAGTTCTGAGAGTTGCCAATATATTTCTCCTCTCTCCACTAATCCTAAACGGGGGCAGTCCTTTTTCTTAGGAAGATTTGAGCTGTTTTTGAAACTAAGAACATTTGAATGGTCAGATCAAGGCATGAGAACAGGCTGAGTATTCTTAGCAAAATTCCAACAACCAGCAGACAGTAGGTGGCCCACAAAAAATTCTCAGCCCAATTAAATGGAAAAAAAGGCTTTGATGGAAAATGACACAGGGAAAAATGATAAAACTTGTAAATGGACTTCGAAAATACCCTGTGCCAGGAAAAAGAAAACATCAAACATATTTTCCACCATGTTTGGGATATATAATTGGAAGCGTGACAGTTGTGGAATAAAACAGATTATATAATATCCTAGAAAGTACACAAATGACGTAGTCAAAAACGAGGGGGGAAATGTTCTTCATATAATGCTTCACTCTGGGAATCATTAAAATTAAGAAATTTTGTGTGCATGGTGTGTGGGGAGGTGAGAGTAAAACAAAGGCAGAGAAAGAAAGAGAAGGAGGGAGAGAGAGGGTTTTCTACCAGTAGCTGGGGAGGCAGAAAGCAATGCAAGTTCTCCCCTACACACACACACACACACACACACACACACACACACACACACACACACACACACACACACACACACACACACACACACACACACACACACACAGAGAGAGAGAGAGAGAGAGAGAGAGAGAGAGAGAGAGAGAGAGAGAGAGAGAGAGAGAGAGAGAGAGAGAGACTTTCTTTTAAGAGCAGTCTTTCCTAAGTGACATTTTTAATCCTTTCGTTAGCTGGATTTACAAGTTTCTGAATAGAAAGCTGAATTTAAAAAGGGTGGGCTATTGAAATTCTGTTGCAGTGAAACAGTGGTGTTGATTCAAAGGTATACGAAACAGAGGGCCTTTGAACAAATGTATCACACAGATATAAGTATATTCAGCCTAAAGACTGCTGAATTGGTGTCTCATAAAGCAGCGGTCCCCAACCTTTTTGGGACTGTGGACTGTATGGGGGGAGCGGGCTCTGTGCGCGGACCAGTTGGGGGCGGGGGCACCCCGTGCTCACGGGTGGACCTGTCATGCTCATGGAGGGGCATGTCACACTTGTGGAGGGGTGTGTCATGTTCATGGGTGGGTGTGTCACGCTTGTGGAGGGCCGTGTCACTCTTGCATGTGCATGAGTGCAACACACCCACCCACAATTGCGACACGCCCACCCACTCTCAAAATCTGCCTGGCTTCTCATTTCAGCCCAACTGGGAGCAGGAACAGCAGCGGCGGCACCTACTTGGCGAACACAGGGCTTCCTCATCAGGGGCTCCCAGAAGTGCCCTGCTTCAGAGTTGTCTCCCTGGTCCTGAGAGGCACAGGAACAACTCCATTGCTGACCCTCCCTGCCTCGTAGGGGCTGGGTCCCACCTGTGCCCCTGAAGCTCCCGTGTGTCCAGAAGGGGAGCCCTCTCCCTGCCCGGCAGTCTTCTCCCTCTGATGTGGCAGAGCTCACGGGGTCAGGGGTTTGGCGCCATAGGGGCTTCTGATTTTAGGTCTCTCTCTCTCTCTCCCCACCCCCGCCGCTCTTTGCGGGTCACCTAGAGAGGTGCTCTGAAGTGCTCCAGCAATTTGCCAGAGAGGGAAGGAAGGAGGGGGTGACATGGAGCTCTTACCTTGAACGCCTTGTTGGGCCACCTCTCTGGGTGCTGCCGCCGCTGCCGCTGCTGTCGCCTCATCCTCTCTGCAGCTGAGGTGAAAGAGGGGCCCCGCTTGCAACCTGGCCAAGCACTTCTCCTTCCTCCTGCCTGGTGCTCCTCCGCTCCCTGCCCAGACATGCCATGGGAGGGAGTGATGCCAAGACAACAGCCTTCTCACACACGCTCCCCTCCCCCCGGTTTCTATTCGCAGCCTGCGCAGAGAGCTCGCGCATGTCCATCTGTCGGTCTTGATGGTCTGTCACTCATTTCATCCCTCTCTCTTCCTTTCCTCCTGCTGCAGGGCCAAAGAGCCATGGCCAACAAGGAACATCTAAATTTTTCAGTATTTTTGGTATCTAGTAGAACAGAACAAAGCCTACTTTATATTTGTTTCTTCCATGTCAGCAGAACACAATGTATTTCAAAATATATTGTTATTGTCACCCAGTAGTTGAAAGAACTCGTGTAGCACCAAAGACTGAAAGGGAGCAGTTTTGCTTCCGTGTGAGCAGAATTTTGTCTTCAGGCCCTGATGTAGTTTAGTTGTATGTAGGACCTGCCATGTACTACAAAGAGCTCTGCCATCCAATACTCCACTATTCCTTTCCATTCCCCAGTATATGACTTCTGAATCACCCACCCCCTTCTGCCTAATGACAGGACCAAATGCAGACTGAAAGAGGAAAAAAGGGAATTCAATTTTTAAGCAAGGAACATCTTACTCCAACACGTCCAACTGAAGAGACAGTGGTCTTCTCATCCCTTTCCTATTAGAGACTGGATGTCATTGTGGCCATTCTGACCCTGCGTGCAACAACTCTAGACAATTATATTGTGTTGTATCCAGACCAATAATTGATTATTCTTCCTGCACTGCTTCTTCCATTCATTTTACTTTTACCTATATGATCAGCGGTAACAATCTGTCACAGATTGCTACAAATACCATCTCCATCTGCAGCCCTTGGACACTTCTGTTTAAAATCTATCCTTCAAGATCAGGAGAAAGAGGAGAGCTTTTTTCCTTATGTCCGAATGGGAATACCACTAGTTTGATGTTTTCTTGATAAATCAGCAATGCTGATCATGTGAGCCCTGTCTTGATCATTCACCTCTTGTGTGATAAGAGGCAGAATCAGTAGGAAATCAGTATAGCGTCAGGCCTGTGATTATTCTTGTGGGTATCCTACATTTGGAGGGGTGGGTGATGTAACTTTGCTAGTGGCAGTCAACACTACTTTGGGGATGATCTGTGAAGCTGTTGAAAAAGAATGCAAAAGAGAAAATGTAGAGGAGACATGTAAACTGTCTGGAAAGCATTTGAGAATTTTTGTAGTTAAAATGTTCCGCTGTGGTCCCTTGTTGACTATTGACACATTGGAATATACAGTAATACTATGAATCTCCAAAACACTGTAGATTTATTCACATGATATTTTAAAGTTAATGAAATTGATATTCAATGTTTTCCTCCACCACTGTTATTTAATCTCTGCCCACCCACTCCTGAAATAAAGAGACGGACACAGGTGTTGGAGTTAACTAAGGCCACACTTTATTGTTTTTAACCTCCAATCACTCTCATCCTGCAGAGGGGCCTGGACATCATGCGGTTCCCTGGGGCAGGCTCTGGGGGTATCTCTTACCCCCTCGCCAATCCTAAGTGGGTGAGTCCCATGCCCCTGGTCAGAGCTGTCCCCTGAACAGCTCGTACTCAGCTGGCCACAGACTGGGAAGAAAAACCTCCCTGTCTGCCATCCATCTAATTGTCTAGAACTAAGACATGCAATGGATGGGACTATACTTTATTCACCCCTCATCCCAGCAAGTGAAATGCTAGATCCTGGTTGTCGTGATGCTGGATGCAGTAGGACCCCATGTGCTTTTTGGGAGCTCACTGAAACTCACCTTCTCTTCTGCACTACCTGACAGTTTGACCTATTTAAATGTGACTCAAACCAGGCACATGATAGGTTCGAGAAAAGGATTATCTCCATGGGAACTCACACTGGAACCTGTTCCTTAGTTCCAGTATGGAACTTAGGTGTTGCAGTGCTTTCCCTCTTCTTTTGTTACTACAGAGTCAGTGGTATTTGCATAAGCAGTCATTTAACATCCAGTGGTTAATTCAGTGGAGCTGCTCTAGTAGGAACTAATTATTGGATCCAGTCCCTTTTTTCTTTTCTTTTACTACAGTGCCTAGATCCTCCTATTGACATGGATACTGGTCAAGATGGATGGAAGATTCTGGGAATGGTAGTCCAAAAATCACTTTTCTGAGCTCTATATGTCATGACTACAGAAAGTGGCACTGTTGGTGTCCATTTATTTTCACAACTTGTTTAGGTTTAGCTCTCTCTTCCCCCATTGACTGGCATCCTAGGTTCAATTAAGCGTTGGCCAAGGATCTTGGCTGGTTGGAGAAGTCTTGAAAGCATCTTGGAGTAGAAAATAGTGAAAGTGCTTTTCATTCCCTTTCTTCCTGCTCAAGACCTTTTATTTATATCTCTTTTTAAAAATATTTATTTTAAATTGGAAGGCCCAGCTGGAAAGCAGACAGCAGATGGCCTCTTGCCTGATATATTTTGGATGTGGAGGCTCGGATATATGGAACTGTCTTTCTTAGCTTCAACCATCCATGTAAGGGGAGGGCTCTGCATCCCTCCCATTCTATTTGGACAATTTATTTCACATCTGCCATGCAGCTCTGCCTTGCACCATATCAGTGCTGGTAGTTATGATTATTGCCAGTGATGGAATGCATTTCTAAGAAGGATCGGAGACTATTGTTATGTGGATAGTGTGGTTTGCCTTTAGAGGATAATACTGTCTGACTTCTTTGTGGTGTGTTTCTAGGCATTATAATTAACTTTTCCCATCATTGATCCAGGCAGCCAAGATCCATGTCGTAAGAATACAGGACAACATAGCTCTGATTGGTGGCTAGTATATCTTTTAGTGAGTATGTTGTTGGATATTAGCAGCTCCATGGTAGAAAACCTAGATCAGCAGACGCCAGGATGAACCCATGGTTAATGTAATGCACAAACCACCTCATCAGTTGCTTGTTGAAATCTGTGTCTTGGCAAGTGTCACATACAGCACTGATGGTACCTGTCTGTCATGGGTTTGGAGGGAAAGTTCCATCCTATGGGGAGTGGAAGGCGGGACATCAGGGGGGAGGAGCTGTACTGTATATATATTTGGAGCTGGTGTGGAGAAAGAGTTGGAGTCTGTGTGTCAGACTGGGTACAACTGTTCGTCAGATAGTACATACCTGATAGGTTCAGGTTTCTATCTAGGTAGCCAGAACTGATAGGTTCAGGGTCTGTGCGTTACCTTAAAGTGTTCCGTGGGAACCAACCTGTTGTATGGGTATGATTGGGACTATACCAAGTTCCAGTTTCCTATTTACCTGATCCTTTTATTTACCCTGTTTGTTGTTTCAATAAACCTTGTTCTTTTGTTTATTAAAATCCATTCCTGGTCTGGGTGACTTGCGAGAGCGAATGGTTGGTGGCAGCATAATTACAGGGTGGGATACTCCAGTAGGTCTGGGGTTGCCACAGCAAGGAATATAGAACATCTGATCTCTTTCATCAGAATATGTCTCACTGTCTTGCAATTTGACTAATGGGTGCATGTGTGTCCAAATCAGTCTCCCTTCCTTGTAATGGCACAAAGATATTAGTTAAAATTAGAGATGGGCATAAACCTTAGTTTGGAGGTTCATGCTGATTCATATGTATGGCACCACAGGTGTTGCATGTTCAATTCATCCACTTCCCCAGCCAATGAGTCATTCACCAGTTGGAGTGCACTCCTTTCCAGCTGTTCAACCAGTCCCTAGCAGGAGCATATCTTGCCTCCTTGTCTGAGTGGGTGATCAGCCAAGGAGGCAGGGCAGGGCAGGGCAGCCTGTATTTCTGCTGGTTGAACAGCTGAAGAGGAAGAAAAGAGAAGCCACACTGGCTGGTGAGTGGGAGATCCAGCCAGAACAGGGGGAGGCAATGGGCGTTACCTGTGCTGGCATGCATATGAGCCAGTACGAACCTCTGAACCAAGGTTCATGCCCATCTGTAGTTGAAATATTTCTAGTTCCTCAGGCTTCCATAAACACGTGCAGCCTGGCATCCAAAACCACAGCCTTTGCCATAGCTCTTAAATTCTGAGTGACGGAATGCCAGGGTGCAATAGAGTAGAATCACCAACTGTGAGATCTTCTGAGACTTTATCATTTTATTACAATGAGTTTTTAAATATATATATATAAACCTACATTTTATCTCACTTTTTCATTTAAAAAAAGAATTCAAAGAAGATAACAAACATTGCTGCAAATATATTAAATAATAAAACTATTAAAATCGCCACAATAATGAGCAACCAGACAGCAAACCATTCCTTTTATCACAACCAACTTCAGCCTTCCACTCCTTGTTCTACAGCTAAACATTTGCTCTCTTGAATTTATAGCAAAGTGGCATGCTTTATTATTTGCTGCTCACATTGTGCTGTCAATGAGAAATCAAAGATGGCTTTTGTCAAGGTTTCAAATTGTCCATGTAGAGAGTGCTAAATTAATTAAGGGGAGTCTACATTGTGCTTAAAAATCAGGTTTGAACAGCAGGATGCTAGAAGCCACTGCAAAAGAATCAGCTAGCTCTTCATCCAAACAATCACAAGGAAAAGCAAGGTCAATGAGAAATATCATTGTCTCACAAAGGCTCTTTCTTAGCAAGCTAAGAATTGAGCATGGTCATGTAAACACCGATAAGAAAATCCTAGAGCATGAAACTGTACTAAAATGCAGTTAGGAGTGGTACCTCATCAGATTTGTTCATGAATATTCTGCATGCCTAGCACTGTCATGCCCAAGCAGATTGCTATGGAAGCAGTCCACAGTGCCAGTGGTTTGCTGGGATAGCAAAAGCAATGTAGATTTCCATAAAAAATTTAAGGGATGTGTCTAGTAGGTTAGTGGTTTGCTGTACCAGCAGACTTCAATTGTTAACAGTTGAAGAAAAAAGTAAATAAATGAGGGAAGTATAAATATATGGAAGCAAGAGACAGATATATTACACATGTTGGATACCAGCACTACAGATATTAGGCACTGGGCACCAGATATCAAATATCAGGATACACAGTAGCACAGAGGCAACACACAGACAGCATGGATTTCCCTCCATAGATGCAAACAGGCATACGGCTGGCTTGGCTGGGTGACAACATTGTTTAAATTTTTTTTTGTCAGAATATGTTTAAAGGCTAAGAAATATATTTTCTTTTCATATATTTTTACTTTTAAGGACTGTGCTTCATTTAAAATAATAGACTGATGGAAATTCATGGCAGGCTACAGTGGCCATGGAGGTTCCAGGTGCAGAAATGGCTGGAACAAGTTCCCCAATGAACAGAAACAGCTACAATGCTTGTTGCATCCAACAGCATCTGAGCATGTACAAAGACGATGCTGTGTGTCTGCTTCATCATGCTAGCATACAAGCATTTGTGCTGACAAAAAGAGAAATCAGCTCATAATGATCTCAAGTGATCTCAGCCTACATTGTAAATACATTAAAGGTAGCATTGCATTGAAATCAGGGCTCTTTGAATATGCAGAAACTATGAAAATACTAGATTTCACCTATGAACCAATTACCAGTAACTAAAATTCCAGTGATATTATGATGAGTTAAAAGCATGGGAAGCCTGTAGGTAACGCTGGACATATGCCTATGATGCTATCTTTCTTTCCTGTTGGGTACTACTCTTTGTGATACAGTCCTGAGGTTTGGACTCTGATACATTCCCTTTTAAGTGAACAATCTGATTTATTCTGATTTTGCTTAATAGAGAAAACCTTACTGTTAGAAAGAAGCCAAGCTTCCAATTGTCAAGTATCCAGGCCAGCATTTGAAGATCCACCAGAAATGGAAAGAGAAACAAAGCAAGAGAAGAAGAGAAAGGGACACAGAATCTGAATATATTCTTCACCCCCTTGCCCCACCATAGTTTTTCTGTTTTAAGATAACTCAGTGGTTTAGGCACCTGGCTACAGAGCCAGAGGTTGGGAGTTCAATTCCCCGCTGTGCCTTCCTCACAAGGGCTGGATTCAATGATCCATTGGGTCCTTTCCAGCTATGTAGTTCAACACTATCAGTTATATTTGGAGGAGTCAAGAAGATGCTGATGGATCTTAATGGCCTCTCTGCAGAATGTCTGTTCTCAAAATCTTTAAATGCATGAATGTTTATTTGCATGAATGAAAGCCTTGCTGAAATATGTTTTATGAAATAAGTGGACACAGGATTCAAGGGGATCTAAGTGTAGAATAATAAAAAATGAGAGCAGGATTGTATTTTAGATAGGAGGCTTCCATTTCTTTGAAATATTCTTTTCAGAATCACTGCTATGTAGGGAGAAGCCCCATGATGTAGTGGTTAAACTGCAATACGGCAGTCAAGGCTCTGCTCATGACTTGAACCTGATGGGTTCAGACAGCAAGCTCCAGGCTGACTCAACCGTCCATCATAGATCAGTAAAATGTGTATCAGTCAGTAAGCCTCCCCACTTATCTCTTACAAGAAGGGAAGAGGCAGGCATCGTGGGAAGGGTGTGAGGAGAGAAAGTGAGAGAGGGGTTTTTATAAGCTGCTGCTCCAAGGCTCCGTTCCTCCTGCTGCCACTACCACACCTGGTAATGAAAAGGCCTCCGGTTCTGGGCATCCTTCTGCTGCTGCATGAGGAAAGAATCTATAGGAACGTGCACACATGCTATGCCGATAGGGAATGCATCAAAATGGCATTGCTATACTCACAACCACACACTCTCAGTGAGGGGAAAATAGACTTCTGGCTGCTAATTTGAACTGACCTCGGCTGTGCATCATGTGCTTGCAAATTGATGGAACGACTTGAAAACCAGCCATATTGATATAACTGAGGCCAGGTTTGATCAGGCCCTCTGTTACTGCATTAGTGCCTTCCTAAACATACCTGTTTTCTCTCAGCCATTGTTTAGGCTAAGATGGAAGCAGCCATTATTCCTATCCTTGCTTAGGGAGATACCTGTCATTATAAGAAAGGAAATGCCTTGTCAAACGAGAGGACAAAAGAGGATGTAGATTGCATGGAATTGGATTGAGCTAATGCATAAGCATAGGTGCACATTTGGGAATACTTTCTATAATTTAAATAAAAATACAGTATATCTCAGCAATGTAGGGAAGGCTACAATCTATCTGCCTGCTCAGAGTTATGGCCCTTGTTTTCTCTCCTTACAGTTCTTTGTCTTTAAATAGACTTGGAGTGGACAGCCCTTGAAACAGAGCACACCTGCAAGTAGAGAACTGATCTCTGTAAAACGGGACACATGGTTACCCTGACATCACTTAACATGCTTAGCACTGTCTTAGATATCAATAGGTGACCAACATTGTCTAAAGAGCTTTTAAAGTTTTAATTGGAACATGGGTTTGTAGGTCAATGAAAGAAATCTTAAAAAAAAATGCTGTGTGTGCGGAATAAAAAAACTACTTCTGGTAGCTCAAATTAATGCTTCAGAAGAGGGCCTTTTCCCCTCCCCCCCAGTATGAGCACAGTTTTCTGTGAGCTGCTTCATAAAGCTCAGTCACTTAGGAATACCAAACATTTTTGACTATCCAAACATCAATGTTTCTATTTACAGGCGACAGCCTTGTACATAAATACACAGTTGTAGAAATGCCAGTACTCTGTGTCCACATTCGGTATAATGAATGATTTTTCAACCCAACCAACAAAGTCTTATCAAACTTTCAATATTATGTATTATACCTTTTTGTGGACCTCTGCCCACCATATCAGATAATGTGTGTGTGTGTATGTGCGTGCGTGTGTGTGTGTATGTGCATGCATGCGTGTGTGCATGTGCATGCACACACACATGTGCCTGCATATGCATCATCAATTTAAGTTTAAAGAAAATGGCCTGGCTGCCTATCTCTGCCAATGCAGGACAGGATTAATATTGTCCACATACAGTCTATTTAGACATACTCTAAAGTACGTAGAGCCTACATGTGTTGAAAGAATGCTAGCCTCCCTCTTCTTTATTATCTCTTAAATCACAAAAATGTAATTTTCTGAAGAATGTTGTACACAAGTGGCCATTCCACATTCTACCTGTGTACACCACCAGAATCCCAATAACAACTTGATTTTAAAAAAAACAACACACCCTATGTCTTTGTTTCAAAAATATCTTGATAGGCTCGAGCCCTGTTTCCTAATTACTTTTGCTGAAAACTGCTTCCTGTCTTTGCTCCCTGTTATGTGCAGTGGTAAACTAGATAGATACGGATGGCATTGATGTGCGGTGGGGGACCTTCTTCATGTCTAGGCCTGTATAATTAATCTTGGAGAAGGGGGTGTGCTAGCTGAAGCCGGAAATGAGTATGCCGCTACAGTTTTGATTTCATTATAAAGCAAAACAAAGTCTGCTGTTTATATATAACCCCATAGCGCTTACAGCACTCTCTGGGTGGTTTACAAGTTAATTATGCAGGCTACACATTGGCCCCCAGAGAGCTAGGTACTCATTTTACCAATCTTGGAAGGATAGAAGGCTGAGTCAACCTTGAGTCAGCTACCTGGGATTGAACCCCAGTGCTGTGAGCACTGTTTTGGCTGCAGTACAGCATTTGTAACCACTGCGCCACAAGGCTTCTGCATTTTGTGATGTACAAACCCCCCTTCATTCGTAAGGGTCACATATCCCAGAGGAGGGAAATAGTCAAAAGACACAGCTTTCCCCATCATTCAGCCTTTCAGGAAATGAAACATACTCTGACCAACTGGGGGGAGAAATCTATTTCCTTTTTGCTGGTAACTGATCACGGGCTTGTGTTGGGTGGGGGTGGGTTGAATTTGCTTTGGAATTTGCAACTACTAACATGACTGGGTCAACAGGTGGCTAAAACATCCTTTGCGTGGGGCAAAGATGAAAAATGGTAATATATCTGCTCTGATCTTGGATTAGTATTAACTTTACTTTCCTGGCTTACATATGAGGTTTGCACATGTTCACAGCACAAGCACCCCTGAAAATCAAGGAGGGAATTTGAGGATATATGCTTGATCATTTTAAAAAAGTAAATTTCCTCTTCTAATCCTTTCCTTCTTCCTCATCAAGCTCTGGTATCCATATGGGAAAGAAATATTGTAATAACATTAAATGCTGGTCCAGATGCAGAGGTGTGGCAGGCATTGGTTAAAATGTGTACATATGTTGCAAATACAGAAGTGAAAAAGAATTAAAATGTATTAAGGAAAATATACATTTTTGTGCCATGATCTACAGTTGCTATGTGTCCAGATAGTGCTGGGGATCCTGGATATATTATTATGGTGCAAATTTCAAGTTGTATCTTCTCAGGTAGTTCCACAAGAGGCCATGAGACTGAATTAGAACTGGTGGGCCATGTGTCCATGTGAACACATAGACCTGGGAAAGTTGGGCTTTCCTTATGCATTCCAGTATTTGGGAATAGTCTGCATGTGGAATGTACAACAATTAATAAAAACTAAGGCACATGGATCTTTTGCAAGGAGATCAAAAATATGCATGAAGACTGAACCCCCCTTGGTTCCATTTACAACAGGAGTCCGTAAATGAAGCTTTTCTCCCCCAAGGTGGGAGAAGACTATGAAGCTTTTGAGCATAAATTGAAATTCAGAAACCTTGCTATGTTCCCTTATTGTGGTGCCCTCAACAGGGCCTCCGTACCTCTACATTCATTTAGTGTTGAATCTCTAAGATCGGCCCTTTCCTTCACTTGAACCATGTCTGGAAGAAACAGCAGTAGCAATGGTTGTATGAGCTCTTGTTCTGAGGCGTACAGTTCTCCCTGGTCCTTGGAATACTGAAATGGCAGGATCAGAGCTGTGGAGAACCATAAGAAGGCTATATTCTGAAGCACCGTACCAACCTGTAGGAATGGTAGATGTCCTGGAATATATGCAATGTAATTCATCTTGTACCTGAGACACTGTAATAAGCATGCTCAGCAGCATCTCAGGTACAACGAGACATACTGGACAAATAAACACATCTGAAAATGGACACATCACAGCAGATTAAGAGGCTTGTGCATTGATACTGTGCAGCACCCCTTTTCCTCTTTGATCTAGAGTTACTATATAGTGAAAACAGAGCCTGATGTAGCTGTGGAGGAGGAAACCCCCTGGAAGAGTGTCTATTTTAATCTATGGTTATGGATGATATGTGAAACAACAGGAGAGATGGTGAAATGAGGAAAGATCAAAAAGGACATGTAGATCTGGTCATTGTTTCCAGGATACCTGATATTCTGGTTGCAGCCTTCCCTAGCATAGTAGCCTCCAGATGTGCAGATTACAATTCCTATCAGCACTGGGAAGGATAAGAATTATAATTCTGACATCCTCTAGGTGTATTAAGTCTTACACTGGGGATGACAGGAATTGTAATCTAGTACACCTAGGGTGCTAAGATAGGCAAACCTGTCCTACAGAATACTCCAGCTCTCTGGAAAACTGTGCTCAGATTGGCCTAGAGGATGGGTGAACATTTAGAAGTCAAACAAAATTTCTGGGACATCAGTAATCAGCTTGTATTACAACTAAATGCTGTAAACTGGAGAATCTAATATACTTAAGTATATCATTACTCAAGTAGGCTCATTTTAATCATTAGAACATATGGAGGAATTTTTTTTACCAACCAAACACCCCCCCCCCTTGATTCAATGGGCTTACTCCAGTGTGGCTTACTATGCTAAGCAACACAATTTCAGAAAGTGTGCTGCAGATTGGTGGATCTTTCAGTTTAGGCTTCCATTTCCTAGCGTCCAGTTTTCTGCTAAGTTGTTTTTGCCCAGCAGCCAATAACTAGTGCTTTATGAATAGAATTGGCAGTGAGTATTTTTCGGGATCTCTTGGCCAAGAAACCCACCCCAAAGGTTTTCTGTAACTATGCAAATCTTCTGATACTATTTTGGTTCAGAACCATCTGTACTCACAATTAAAGAACGAGAAAATGGTGGTTTATGGTGATTTGATGTTACTCCAGAACTATGGACTTTCATATAAAATGAACCATTTTGTGGTTCATGTGATTCGGGACTTCCAGTAGTGGTAGAACAGCCGCCACATGATTTAGAGATACCAAACTCACAGCAAATCTTCAGATGACTTTTCTCTCCATCCCTCTAAATTTGGCAAAGATTGGATTTGGGACGTCAGACTCCCAGCTGTTAAAGGGCACTGTCCCCTCTGATATGGGGGCCTATAACTTGAACACCTGAAATCCAACCTTCTCCAAACCAAGAGGGGGTGGAGACGGGACTCAGCTGAAAATTCACTGTGAGTTTGGCATCTCTAACTCGTGGGCAGCATTTTACCACTCCTGGAAGTCCCAAATTGCATGAACCACAAAGAGTACAAATCACCAATCCTGATAATAGTTTGGCATTTCATTTTGTCCAGGTCAGAAGCATTTCCCCAAAGTGCCCAGAAATGAACCATGAGATGGGCTGATTCACAGGTGTTCCTCCCCGGTTCATTTTGATCTCATCTCTACTCACAACTTGAACTTTGGGCGTAGTTAGGATAATGATATCAGATGGAACTGCCACCAAAGCAACAGACCTGTACTTCCTCCTTGCCTGGTCTTGCCAAAACTATGCTCATGGTCAGGAGCAGACTAAATGAATGGTGGACCACTTCAGGTTTCACTTTTTCCAAGTATTTTTGGACAGTTTGTGGGACTCTTTGAAGACTCTGGGAACAGAAGATTGAACATCAAACCTACCCCCTACGCCTTCTTTAAAGTCACATGTTGCTTTGGGCAAGCTAAGTTTAAAGACCTTAAACTATGAAGTCTTTTGTCTTTGCTGGAGCGAAGGTGGAGTACCACAGGACATGAAGGATGCAAACATCGTCACATTGTATAAGAACAAAGGAGACAGGGGCGACTGCAATAGCTACCGTGGCATCTCTCTTCTCAGCATTGTAGGGAAGCTGTTTGCCCGTGTTGTACTGAAGAGTCTCTAGGTCCTTGCAGACAGAGTCTATCCAGAATCACAGTGTGGATTTTGAGCTAATAGTTCCACCACTGACATGGTATTCTCCCTCAGACTGTTGCAGGAGAAATGTAGGGAACAACAACAGCCACTCTTTGTGGCCTTCATAGATCTCACAAAGGCCTTTGATTTGGTTAGCAGAGATGGCCTTTTTAAAATACTTCCCAAGATTGGATGTCCACCTTGACTCCTTAACATCATCAGTTCCTTTGATGAGCGAATGAAAGGCACTGTAGTTTTTGATGGCTCAACATCAGATCCCTTTGACATCCAAAGCAGAGTGAAACAGGGCTGTGTCCTCGCACCAACCCTATTTGTGAGCTTTTTTGCTGTCATGCTGAAGCACGCCTTTGGAACCACAACAGGTGTCTATCTTTGGACTAGATCAAATGGAGACCATCCAGCTGAAATGCATGCAGGATTTCCTCTTTGCCAATGATGCAGCTGTTGTTGCCCATTCTGCCAAAGACCTCCAACAATATGTGAATTGTTTTAGCAAGGCCTGCCAAGATTTTAGATTAACAATCAGCCTGAAGGGAAGACAAGTCATGGGCCAGGGCGTGGACTCACCTCCCTCTACTACTATCTCTACACAAGAATTGGAGGTTGTCCATGACTTTGTGTACCTTGGCTCAATGATCTCTGACACTCTCTCCCTAGATGTTGAGCTGGATAAATGCATTGGCAAAGCAGCTCCCATGTTCTCAAGACTCACAAAGAGAGTATGGCTCAATAAGAAGTTGACAGCATATACCAAGATCCAGGTCTATAGAGCCTGTGTCCTGAGCACACTCCTGTACTGCAGTGAGTCCACGATCCTTTGTGCATGGCAGGAGAGGAAGCTGAACATGTTCCATATGTGTTGTCTCTGACGCATTTTTGATATCACCTGGCAGGACAACATTCCAAATAGAGTAGTCCTAGAATGAGCTGGAATTTTTAGCATGTATACATTACTGAAACAGCAACCTCTACAATGGCCTGGCATGTTGTGAGAATGGCTGGTGGTCGGATTCCAAAAGATCTCCTGTATGGAGAATTAGTGCAGGGAAATCACCCCAGGGGGAGACCACAGCTGTGATACAAGGACATCTGCAAGCGGGATCTGAAGGCCTTAGGAATGGACCTCAACAGATAGGAAACCTTGACATCTAAGCGTTCAGCCTGGAGGCAGGCGGTTCATCATGGCCCCTCCCATTTCGAAGATACACTTGTCCAGCAGGCTGAGGCAAAGAGGCAGGGAGCTGGACAGGGGACAGACTGTATTTGCCTTCAGTGTGGAAGGGATTGTCACTCTCGAGTTGGCCTTCTCAGCCACACTAGACGCTGTTCCAAGTTCTCCATACAGAGCACGTTACCATAGTCTCTCGAGACTGAAGGATGCCTAATCAACAGCTATATGTCCAGCCATTAGGATTTATTCTATCCAGGCACTCTGCTTCCTGATATATCAGATATATCACAGTTTTGTGGGCATAAGACAGCATCTTTCAATTGTGCCTTCAGCATTCTTTTAGCTGTGTTTTTGGAGGGTTTATATTTTTGTGTTTTAAAATGATACATTTATATGAATTTAATGTAAAAACATCACATGAACCACTATGGGAAGGCAAGTGGCCCTGAGATCTGGTATAGAAATGCTTTAAATAATGTTTTAAAATGAATGTTATTAGCGGTGAAAATGTTGTAGACGTAATATATCTTTTGACAAAGTGCCCCATGATATTCTGATTAGCAAGATAACTAGGTGTGGGCTAGAGAGAACAACTAGCTGGTGGATACACAGTTGGTTACGAATTATACTCAGAGAGTGCTTATTAGTGGCTCCTTCTAAAACTGGGAGGTGGTGAAAAGTGGGGTACCACAAAATCCTAGGGCCAGTGATTTTAAACATTTTTATTTATGCTTTGGATGAGGGATGTAGATAATGTTTATCAGATTTGGAGATTATACAAGATTGGGTGGAATGGCTAATACTCTTGAAGATAGAAAGAAAATTAAAAAAATATCTTGATAGGCTTGAGCACTAGGCTGAAAATAGCAGAATGAAATGTAACAGAGGTATGTGCAAAGTTTTACACGTAGGGAAAAGAAACCAAATGCACAGTTACAGGATGGGACATATTTGGCTCAGTAATATTATATGTGAGAAATATGTTGGAATTGTTGTAATCAGACTGAAAGACTGAAAGGAACCAGGCATAGTTAACTTTGAGAAAAGAAGACTGCTAGGAAATATGATAACACTTTTCAACTATTTGAGAGATTGTCATACAGAGGAGGGGCAGGATTCGTTCTTGATCATCCCAGAATTCAGGACACATAATAATCGACTCAAGTTATAGGAATCTAGATTTCAGTTGAATATCAGGGGGAAAAAATTCTGAACTGTTAGTACAACAGTGGACCCAATTACCTCAGGAGGTGGTGAGCATTTCAGCCCTGGTAGCATTCAAAGGAGCATTGGGCAACCATTTGTCAGAGCTGCTTTGATTTGGATTCCTGCCTTGAGCAGGGGGTTGGATTTGATGGACTCACCGACTCCTTCCAGTTCCATAATTCTACGATTCTATGAATTGTTGGGCATAAAGAAATTTACTGCTCAGTGTCACCATACCATACATTTTAATTAACATAATTGGAGTATGAGGGTGAGGAGAAAAAAGGGCTGCTGTTTTGTATGACAGCTACATGATCCCTCTTGCACAGTCTAGTTCCAGTCCCAGAGCAGCAGTGCTTGGTGGATTCCATCCCTTTCTCAGCACAATTGATACCTTGTGTAAATATTATGGCTCACAACTAAAATAATCTCATATCAAAGAATAACTTAAAGATAAAAGGACCTCACAAGAAACCAGAACTCGTGGCACTCCTGGGATTTTTAATCACAAAAATAAACACAGCTCACAGTACTTTTAGCTTGACATATTAATCTGGATGTAATCCATCTAGTCTTTAGTTTCACAATCTGATCCACAACACCATTAAGCCAAAGTATTTGGATTTAGGCCAGGTTTGTCTCCCTGAATTTCATTCTTGTCTCATTAAAAATAAATCCAAACCCAAATCCACTAACCTCCAAATATTCTCAGATGCTTTGTTCCCCCCACCACCAACACCATAAAAAACTTTCCAGATTTCAAAACTCTTGGCATCCAACACACAGTCAAGGATGTCTTCTTTGCTGCTGCCCCCATCTCCTCTTGCAGCATGAGCTGGGAGGTCTTGGCACCATTTTTTCTTGTACTGCTAAAGCATTTTTGTTCATAATCCAAACCACATAAAGTGCTTCCATATTGTAGGGCAATGGGCACTGTCTACGGATTTGTAACGTTAACAAAATGACTTGTGAGGTACCTCTGCATGCCTGCGGCTGAAATCCAGGGTTGGTCCCAACAAAGGTGTGTCAATTCAAATCAAAGGAACCTATGCTATCTATGAATAGCACAAATCCTATTGCTTTCAATGGGTCTACTCTAGTTGGGACTATCAGTCACCATAGGACATATTCACAACTACGCCTTTGCACCAAGATGTTTGTTTGTTTGTTTGTCTTCCATACCACCCGTCTGGCTACAAGGCCACTCAGGGCTGTTTACATGTTAAACAAATAAAACATACACTATTCCAAGAATGAACATAATAATACTGTATAAAATAAAAACAACCAGCAATTTAAATAATATAATATAATATAATATAATATAATATAATATAATATAATATAATATAATATAATATAATATAATATAATATAATATTGAGCAAGACAGCAGAATTGATAGTATAAATTTTGACATCACTCACTGTAATTAGGTGTTGTAATTAAGATGTTGTAAGGTCCAGTAAAGCCTGCCGGATAAGCCACGTTTTTAACAGTGGAGAGAGTAGCCCCCCCCAAAGGAGAGGAGGACATCTAATCCACAAACACTAGGGGCACCCACCTGCGGGATCTCCATCTTGCCCAGGTTCAGCCTCAGTCTATTATCCCTCATCCACTGCAGCATAGCATCCAGGCAACACTTAAGGGACAGAACAGCATCCTCTGCAGAAGGGTGAAAGGAAAGATAGAGATCCAAAGCTTCTGATGACCCCCCCCCCCAGGCCTCATATAGATATTAAACAGCATTGGGGAGATGATTGACTCCTGAGGGATTCCACAGTCAAGGGTTCAAGGGGTGGACATCATGTCGCCAAGCTATATTCTCCAAGGACAGTCTTTGAGAGCCAGGTCAAGGCCAGACCACCAATCCCCAACTCAGAGACCCAACCCAGGAGGATACCATGGTCGATGGTATTGAAGGCCGCTGATAGGTTGAGGAGGACCAGCAAGGACATTTTGCCCATCAGTCTCCCTCAAAAGGTCATCTTGCAAGGCAACCAAAGCCATCTCCGTGCCATGGTGCAGCCTGAAGCTGGACTGACATGGGTCAAAGACATCAGTCTCCTCCAGGAGTGCCTGAAGCTGATCAGGCACCACTCTTTCCACCAGCTTGCTGAGGAAGGGAAGATTGATGATGGGTCGATGGTTGTTTGTATCGTCCGCCAGCAAGTTAGGCTTTTTACAGATAGGCTTGATAAGTGTCTCCTTGAGGACTTGGGGAATCCTGCCCTCAAGGAGAGATCCATTAATAATAGCCATGGTCCATTCTGTTGTTACTGTCCTGGCCGCTAGGTAGATAGGTGATCATACATGCAATCATCTATCTATGATCCAGAAAATGAAAGAAAGCAATGCCATCTGAATTGGTAACAAATAAACTATCCCTTGCAGGCTGAACAAGAAGAAACAATTGCTCATGGAAAAAGAATTGATTCCCTTTCACTTATTTTATGTTGTGTACTTGCTGGTAAATAATTTAATTTTAACAGGGCCAACTCCGACCCAAGTCAAATTTACAAGGTGCTTACAGAGTAACTGGCAATGTAGCTATGTCTTAAACTAGTAAAACTTCGTGCATTAGACATACTGACATATGAGAAGACACAAGGCTAAAGGGCAATTGTAGAGACAAAGGGATGCTCAAATGATGCCAAATATTCTGCTCTAGGGAAGGGAACTGTGGTTCTCAAAACCAGTAGTGATAACTGGTTGCACATGTGCATTGCTCTATTCCAAGAACTGTTAGCAGTAGAAATCAGCACATGTTGTCAGCTTTAAACCACCCTGATCAGAATTAGACAGAAATTTACAAAGATCTTCGGTCACTTGTTTCTTTCCTTCATTTGGAAACTTTAAGGGAAGGAGGCACTTATGCTCTAAGCATATGCATCAGAACCTCTGTATTCACAGTGTTCAAAGTTCAACTGCCCAAAGGATTTTTTTAAATTTGACAAAGGATTTGCTCTTTGTAATCCATAGTATGCTGAAGAATGTGTGTGTATGTGTGTGTGTATTGTGTTTATAGAGAAGGTGGACAGAATTGATAACAAACAATTATGAAGCACACCCTACTTTCCCTTGCACATTTTTTGAAACAAAACAGAGGCATCTTTGTGTCACAGAGCAGAGATTGTTGGTGCTATTGATTGATTGATTGACTGACTGATTTGATTTGATTTCTATCCCACCCATCTAGATCAAGATGAGCAATTGGATATTCACCTGAACGTGGACTGAGATGTGTGGCTGGTTGGATATCAAAGTGTGTATTTAAATATGTGGCAGAATTTCCAGTTGTTCAGGACACTGTATATAAGGGCATCATATTTATTCTTTTAGTGATTAGGCTGAAAGAGAATGATTTGTCAAAGACTTGGGCTGCTGTTCTTCTTCTTCTTCTTCTTCTTCTTCTTCTTCTTCTTCTTCTTCTTCTTCTTCTTCTTCTTCTTCTTCTTCTTCTTCTTCTTCTTCTTCTTCTTCTTCTTCTTCTTCTTCTTCTTCTTCTTCTTCTTCTTCAGCTGAGCAAGAAGTTCCAAATGGATGGAATCTAACCCCCCCATGACACTGCCCCCTGTTCATTTGTTGTCTCCTCACACATCTTGCATTTTTCTAAATCTATTGTCAGCATGCCCTCTTCTGAATTTTTGTCCCTCTTCTTTGGATGAGAAGGCTAGAACTGCTTCGGTCCCATGGATGAATAAGCTCTATGGAAGAGAGGAATGAATCTTTGTGAGCATTGTGTACAGCACTTGATCTCTGAGCACCTTGTAAAATTGGCTGTTCCCTCCTGTCACTCAAACAACTCCTGAGATCCCATTAGAATTACTCATAGGCTACATGGGAAATGGCAGGGAAGGAAAATCCTGCAAACTGCAGAAATGCTTTTCCATTGTTTACGCTGGCAATCGAAGGCCCCAGAAAGGTCTCCCATAGACCTCTGAGATGGAGTTAATTATAAGGTAACAGTCACTCTATTGCAATTCAACATGCAGTGACATGGCTGTACAGAGGGAGGTGGTGGGAGGAGAGATCGGTGGGGAAGTTTGCAAGATGGGGGGAATAGACTCAAACCAAAACAAGAGAGAATGAAAGACTAAGGGAGTCTGATTGAAACTTTTGTTTTTCTTCATGCCCATGCCATTTATTGTTGGGGTTTCTGGCTATAATAAGTAGAAAATTGGTGGTGACATTAGGTCAGTTTCTCAAATGTGCAGAGAAAGCAAAACTATGGATGCCAAGCATGGGGTCAAGAGATGGGAACCTTTCTAGAATCAGCCAAAGAAAGTCATTTTTAAAAAAGGATCTGCTCCATGGCAGATGATGCCTTGGTTTCCTTCTTCAAAATGCTGGCTTCGCTGGGCACATATTCATTGAATGGTCCTTTTTTCCCCAGGGGTTCTTTAAAACAGATACTAACTTTTAAAATTATCCTTTGTTTGGAAGGCCGGAAGCAGCTGGAAGACTTCTTGCTGGACAATGACTCTAGTGGCTTGATTGAAGATAAGCAGCAGTTTAAAACAAAACATTCAACAACTCTGTCAGTCTTATCCATCCATTCTTTATTCTGCTTTCTCCCATGCTTGGTTTTTTATTGTTTTCTGTCAGGGAATAATGGTAATATAAGAAGCATTTGGAAATTTAAGGTTCAGGGGAAAAAAAAGAAAACATTTAGCTTTTGTAAAGTTTGGGTATGACGCCTAAAATACGGAGAGGTATTGCGCTTCGCATCACCCATGCTTGCTGTGTTTTTGTTTGTTTTATTATTTGTAGGTCTTCTGGAGTTCTTTGTCACCTCACACTGGTTGCTATGGAGAAAAAGCCTAACTGGGAAGACCTATCCGTGTTTCACAATCAGAACGGCTTGCTTTGCTTAAGTTAAATACTTTGATATCACTTTTCCTGAAGTGGTCTAATTTAGCAACAATTATCCATGCCTCATTTACATGATCTCATACAGACTGTCCTAGAGAACATATAGATACAGAGTTATCCCCCTTTGCAGTGGCAAAACATTTTTTAGCTTGAATCCTAGAGAGAAATAATAGGACTACATCTTCATCACCTTGAGTCATAATCTTAGCTTGAAAATTATGACCCTAGGCTGATAAGAACAGATTAAGACCACAAAAATCAGTTTACTTTGTTATGTCTGGGGTCACAGCTTCCCCCAGCCAGCACAAGTTGTGAGAGGTATCGTTTTAAAAAAAAGTTTTTCAAAGATCTGGGAGAAGTTAAACTGCTGGTAGAAATAGCAGCAACCATCATTGCTCCATACATGGGATGATGCCTGTAATATAATGCATATGTTGGTAAAGACTTAGAAATCCCAGGTCAACAGGGCAGCCTGCTTGCATTCAATGTTCTTGATCTAGTTAGAATTTGCTGGCCATGAACCAACCATCTTTCATCTGTGTATACTGTACAGACAATGCATTGGAGGTTTCTTCATTTAGGACAACTGCTGAAACCATTCTGGTTTTCCTGAGCCAAATGCTTATAGCTAAACAATGTGCTGCTATTTTGGGTTTCATTATCATGCAAGTTAAACATAAGCAGACACCATTCTCATTGTGAACAACAGAAGATGGCCTGTAACATTTTACCACCTCTGGAGGACTAGCCTGAACTGCAGTCTACTCCTGCCTAACTCATGGTTTCGGGTGCGAAATTCGTGTGAGGGCCTGCCTTCCTACAGAATTTTCCAGGCCCCCTCCCCTAGTGTTCGTCAAAACAAACCATATTGCAAACCAACAAACAAAATGTTCTGACCTATTCTTGTAGAACTAAAAGAGAATATACAGGCAAAACTGGGCAAAACAAATAAATAACTTTAAACGTATTAACTACAGGATGAAGAGTATGAGTACTCTGTACACACCTCCAACTAGGTAATGAGTTGTTTGTATTTCTTGTCAGCATGTGAATGGTGCACAGTAAGGAATATAAGCAGTAGAGATGGGCATGAACCATGAACCAAACCAAAACAAAACAAAACAAAAACAACAAAAAAACCCTCAACATACTGAACTGGTACATGGTATGTTTCGCAATTCAGTTCAGGAATCTCATTTCACCAAAGCAAAACAAAACGCTGAACTTTTTTCCCTTTGGTGTTTTGTTTGCTTCAGCAAAAGGAGATGCCTGCTGGCCCCCTTCAAAGTGCCCCATTGCCTCCGCTTACCTGCTCCTGCCACCACCTCTACACCACCACCGCAGTGGTCTGTCTTCCCTGCCAGGAGCCTGTTGCTACCTCTGAGCATTTGCCTACATTGGCATAGGCCCCTTCCCAGGCACAAAACAGAAAAACAAACTGCAACTCATTTTGTTGTTCCAGGGTATGTTGTGATTCATGATTTGTGGTTAGCCATGAGCCATGAGCCATCACTGGTTTTCCAGTTTGTGCCCATCTCTAATAAGCAATGAGTTGTCAGGGGCAATACATTGTAACTGACAATGTTGTACCGATGCCAGTATGAAAAACCAATGGGATTCAAGCCATTACATCACATAATATCACACATGGAACTGCTCTCTATTTAGTCCTTCAGGACTGATTCACTTAGACCACATTTGCTCAGTGGATGTTCAAGCAATTTTGTATGACAGATGGTGGAATAAACCATACTTTCCCCTTTGGGGAAAATCTGCCACATCTCTGCTTCTACCATCATGTTTCCTGCGGAAACTTTTTTCAAGCTTACATTTCATCATGCTGAGTTTAATGAATAGAAATATATGCCCCCCCACCGAAAAAAGAGTGTGTTTCTCATTATATGAAAAACAACTTCTCTTCCACACACCCCAATCCAGGAATATATTTTCCCACCTACATTTACTCCCCGTCTTGCATTATAATCCTGTACATATCTTTGTGACCAGGGAGAACTGAACTCAGCCGATGCGATACTGATGTCTTCAGGTATGGGTTTAATTCCTCTTCTGCTTCATATGTACACACAGAACATGAACTGAAGCAAGCAGAACTTGGAATCTTCTGGCCTTGGTTCATTTGGTGCACCTGTCTCCACTCCGAAAGCCTCCTTGAGGGTTTTCTGGATCATATATCTCTTTCTTCTCTCCATCTGCCTGTCATTTTAACATTGTATGGGAACAGTCACAGAGGAACACCATGCATACATACAGATGCAGTGTAACAGATAGAAGGTTAAAGAAGATGGAGAATACTCAATGAAGGGGGGGGGGAGAAAAATATTCACAAAGATTCAGGGAGCACTTTGGCTTCAGAGGCAGCCATTGCCATATTCTTTGGAGAGATCATATTGAATATTTCTCCCCCTCTTTTTTTTTAAAGCTAAAGCTATACTGGTAACAGAATCCAGATGTCAATTGTTATGTAATAGAGTTTGCTTTAATACAGCCAGCTTCCAGATGTGGAAGCTGAAGTCAAGGATTCCGCCTTTCTCCATGGGCCAGTTGGGACATCTAGTCCAATAAAGCTGATCCCTGTGCTTAAGAGAAAGAGGAACAACTGGCTTTATAAAGGACCAAATCCTTCCTCTGATCTATCTTTTTTCTGTACTGTATAACATTACTCATTGTGGTCAGCAATTTCAAAGCATTAGGCTAGTTTTTAGAACAGTTCCCCATAATGAAACATGGACCTAATCTTGGGTTAAGTGTCTATCTTAATGAATGGATTAACTGCAGCCTGGCCTGGAATGTAGACCTAAGCAAAGGTATCTCTTTAGAATGCATTCCTGAAGTGTAGCGTAATGCACTCTAGAATTTAACCAAGAGTCGTAGAGGCTCAAGCAATTTGGTGCAAAGGCTTATTTCAATTGTGTGTGTTTTGCATTTTATATTAAATTGACCTTCTTCGTCTGCAGTACACCGCAGTGACCATGATTAGCCCCTGGCTCCATTTGGATGTAAGAATAAACCACAATTGTTGAAAATACTGGCGTTTTGATCAGTGTGGTCATGAACAGGGCTTGAAAACATTAAAAATTAAATGATATGCAATTAAATGGATTCTGATTAACGGCAACCCTTTCCAGGGTTTTCTAGGTATAGAGTACTCAGAAGTGGTTTGCCATTCCTCTCTTCTGGGGTTACTGTAGAATTAGGTAGCTTGCTTAGGACCACACAGCTTGACTCTTCTTTTACAAGGCACCGTGGGGAATCACATTCCCATTTCCTGACTCTGCACCCAGAAGCTCCATCTCTCCAAGCTAATAATAATAATTGTGTGCCATAAAGTCAATTCCGAATTTGGATTATTTTTCTAGGAATAGGGTACTCAGATGTAGTTCTCCATTCCCTTCTCCTGGAGATGCTCTGGGACTGTGCACATTACTCAAAACTACACACTCTGGCTCTTCTCCTGGGAGGCCCAGTGGGGAATCAAACTCCCAGTCTCTGGCTCTGCATCAGGTAGTCAGCCCACTAAGCTATCCAGGTAGATCTCACTGAGCTAGAAGTAACATAATACATTAATGTTATATTGTTAAGGAATCTAGTTTGCTGCTCTTAAAACACCCTCCTCCATGAATATCAGTCAGAAGGGCAATCTCGTTTGTGTTCCCCTCCCAATGCCAGCAGGCTGTCTGTCATGTGCCTGCTTTGTGACTGATCCTGCCACCCATGCTAGACTGTGCATGCAATGGGGAACTTATCAGAAAGAGGGAGGGGTCCAAAGAGAATCAGAAAGCAGGGTGAGGGACTGCCCTTCACCGTCATGTTCCCTGAATAGACTATTGGCCCAAGTAATTTAATTCGTTGGTTAATTGAATAATTAATTAGTTAACTGCTTTACTCCTTAAGTTTTAAAGAATCGCTTAGAGTGGTCAAAACTGTCCATAATGAGTTAGCTAGCATGATTTTAAAAAAATAGAATTTTAATGATTACGTAACAGCATCATTTTTTAAAAAAAATGTAGCTGAAAATTTTAGTGCATTTAGTTAATTAATTTAACAAGTTATATCCAACTTCTGTTCAGGCATCCTGCTTTACTGCCCAGCTTAACTCATCCCTGTAGCAGGAGTTGCTAAAATAGCCTGCAACTAATAAGGCACCTTATTTATTAAAACCTGCTCCTAACTCAAAGTGTGACTCCTTGCTCTACTCAATGGTCGCTCTGGAATTGCACAAGTACTTGGAGTCTTTGAAGTTTGGAGACAAAGATTTCAGGGAAAACGTTAAGAGCTTGCTTAGGAGATAGAGAAGGAAAGAACAACACTGATCCACAAAAACATCCATGAGGACATGAGTCAGGAAAGGGTAGTTAATTATGCCCTCCAAGGAAGGTTTTAGAAAGAGAACTTCTAAGTACCTGAGCCATCATGGGACTGGAGAGCAAAAAGGAGTTGATTTCAGTCCTTATGACAGAATAGCTTCCTTGTTTGTTAGTGTGCTGTTATTTTGCTGGGGTTCATTGCCTGAAATGTTTTACTACAGATTTAAATTTGTTTTCCCATTTGCATAATTTTATTCATTTTTCCAGAAGCTTGTTCTTTTATTTTATTTTTTTACCCCATCCCATAACTATGCACTCATTCAACCTCTGGCTTTGCCAGGTATAATTTCCATTTTACCTTTTAAATTTCTTTTAATAAACTTTTGAAAGACCTTCTTGTTTCGAGAATACCCTTTTTAGAGAAATTCAGGTTAGCTAAATCCTGTAGCATTGCCAAAGTTTGACAATGACTATATGGTGTCCCTCTGAGGCATGTTAAGAGCTCTTTTGTGTTTTGATTTACCTGGGGGATGGTAATAACTTCTACTGAAGTAAGTGGCAACTCCTTTTCCGGAGCTTCAGTAGGTTTAAGTTCAAAGTCCAGAACACTTTTCATGGATTCCCATATCTTAAAGGAAACCACTGGTATCTGGAAATTCCACTGGAAAATGCTGAAGGGAATGTGTCCCATAACTTCTTCCTTCCTTCCTTCCTTCCTTCCTTCCTTCCTTCCTTCCTTCCTTCCTTCCTTCCTTCCTTCCTTCCTTCCTTCCTTCCTTCCTTCCTTCCTTCCTTCCTTCCGTTTGCCATTCCAACATTAGGCCAGCAAGGTGACCAAAGAGAGGGGAAAAAACACAATGAGGAATTGACAGAAAGACTTTTCACTTGAGCCTTGTTTCCAACTTTTTAAGGTAGCTCAGCTCTGCTCTGCCTGTCCCAATTTGCAGGAGGTACAGTTACAGTAGAACTACCTTAAAATGTCCTTCTTTAAAACAAACAAACAAAAAACTGGTTCCTCAGCTGCACCAGAATTTGATTAGCAAGACTTTAAAAGAAAGGAAAGGAAAATAAAACAAGAAAAGAAAAAGAAGGGGAAGAGAATATGACAGTAGACCCAGGTGCTAGGTGTGGGGAGATAAGGATAGCTGATTTCTCTGCTGCCCTGCCTCTCTTACCACTACTGGAGCCATCTGGAATGGTTTGGAATACATTGGCTATAAACCCCTCCACATTGGTTGAAGTGATCACACTGTCTTGGCCATTGCAAAGGCATTTCATTTCAAAAAAGTAGGAACCCCAGCACTGGAGGAAAAAGAACCATAGATTTTTCAGTAGGGGGAACTCCAGTCTAAATCTCATGGATTTGTATGTCATGTAGTCAACAAAAAAAGTAATGTGAATCAGACTGTCCCAACCACAGAACATTTCTCATATTATTTGTCAATGTAATTGTACCCTAAAGCCAGTGTAAACTGGATCTGGGTGTTAGAAATAAGTAATTTTAATTAATTAATGGGGCACCTGTAGGAAGCACCCCCCCTTCAAGTTCTGTGGCTCCCCAGGACTCTCTTTTGCCCTGGGGAAGCTTCTGGGAGCTTTGGGACAGGGAGTGAAATCTTTAATAATACAAAAAATGCTGCTGGATTGCTGCCACGGGGATTGGGACCACTGCCAGACAAGTGATAGTCATCCCAATTCCAGTAGCAGCAAGGCTCTCCTCCATCCTGGCAACAAAAGAATGGATTCAGTGAGCACTTAGGCACATTGTGTTCTCTGAAGAGATCTCCAAAAGATACCAGACCCATAATATTTGAAGGTATACTTTGGTTTTGTTTCTTGGCAGGAGCACATACCAGAGAGCAGCATCTCAAGAGACCTTTAAATCGTGTTGTGACCCCATTTTAACACCATATGACACCATGCATCAGTGAAGATGCAAGAAAATGATCAGCCTATCTGTCTTACAGAGATATCAGAGCATTGGAGTGAAACACAACGTATTAGGGTAACCTGAGCCTGAACGTCCAGGCAATTAAGGTGCTAGGTTGAATACTCCTTCGGCCCTTCAAATCAAAAAGCTTTCAGCTCAACTCAAACTTTATCAGTTGCTATGAATGGTGCCAAAAGGTAGCACTAGTCCATACGAACACGTGGAAAGGTTAAGGGAGCAGGAAAGGGGATGGAATTCAACTTGATATAGCTGGGACTTAAGGTTACAGTGGTGCCTCGCTAGACGATGATAATCCATTCCACTGAAATAGCTGTTTAGCGAAATCATTGTCTAGCAAAAAGCATTTCCCCATTGGAATGCATGAAACCTGTTTAATGCTTTCCAATGGGGAAGAATCGTTGTTGTCTAACGAAGATTGGCCATAGGAAAGCTGCTTTGCAAACCACCGATCAGCTGTTTAAATAGCTGTCTTGCGAAGCTTAGGTCACGAAAACACCCGTTTTGCAAGCATGGAGGGAGCTGTCAAAATCGTTGTCTAGCGAAAATCGGTTTGCGAAGCAGGGACCAAACACTGTCCAGCGAAATTCCCCCATAGGAATCACTGTTTTGCGAATCGCTATAGCGATCACAAAAAGTCAATGTCTAGCGAAAAAACTGTCATGCGGGGTAACTGTCTAGCGAGGCACCACTGTACTATGTTACATGTTCCTCAGTGACATCAAAACTGATTCTTGCAACTCAAGCAGCTGCATGTGTTTGGGAGGAGAGGATGAACAGCAGAGCCCAAAGGGCTGCATTTTTCAATTAAATGCGCACACATCGCCAGTTGCTCCTTGCAAGGGGAAATGGACTGTACCTCAGCACAGGAAACAGCTGGAGACAGTTCTGGCCAGTAATATGCTACTTGGCATATTGCTGTTCTGTCAGTGTGAAAGCAAAAGCATAATTACCACAGAGCATAGGGAGAGATCGAGGAAAGAGTAATAACTGAGGCATTGGCAGCCTTGCAGGATAATTCTAACCCTATTTGTAACCCTGTAGAAGGAACCAGTATGGTGCCGTGGTTAAAAAAAAAAAGTCAGAGTAAGAATCTTCACATCCTCAATCAGCAGAAAGATGGCTGTGAACCAAATTGCAACAGAGCCAAATCATTCCAATTCAGCTCTCCAATGTAGGTGCACCCTCAGTTTAAATTATTTTGCTGCATTGTTGTAAGGATAAAATTGGGGGCAGTGGTACGATGTATATGTATAATGACTTGTGGAGAGGTCTTGTGCAATCCTTTCCCCAGAGATCACACACTGCACAGCACAATGCACTCCTTCCTGAACTCAAGCCATCTCTGAGCTTACTGGTCAAACTATGGAGCTTTAGCTTCTGGAGACTGGGGTCAAATGATTCGCTTGCAGATGGAAGAGCAGCTCTAACAGAGATGGCTCCCATGAAAGTGATCCTTTCTGGTGTGATCAGACATGCAGCTTTACAGCCATCTAATCACACCCAAAGTTCATTTATAATTTGTATTCAGTTTTGATACTCCTACATATGACAATAAGCTGTAGTGAATGGATGCAGTTTTTTACACAGGGAAAGGGAAGGCGTCTGGCTCATACAGTGGTACCTTGCTAGATGACGACCTCGCAAAACGACGAATCTGCATAACAATGAGGTTTTGCGATCGCTATAGCGATTAGCAAAACAGTGATTCCAATGGGTGATTTTCGCTGGACAATGTTTGGGTCCATGTTTCGCAAACCATTTCTTGCAAGACGACGATTTTAACACTGATTGGTACTTCGCAAAATGTGTGTTTTCAGGACCGATGCTTTGTAGCTGATCGGTGCTTCACAAAATGGCTTCCCTATGAGCGATCTTCTCAGAACGACGACAACATTTTTTCCCCATTGGAATGCATTAAACGGGTTTCAATGCATTCCAGTGGGGAAATGGTTTTCGCAAGACGATGTTTTCGCTAAACAGTGGTTTCTATGGAACGGATTATCAACATCATGCAGGGCACCACTGTACTCTGGGTGAAGGCAAAGTGTAGCCATCCATATGTTTTTGGACTGTAACTCCCAGCATGCACCACCACTAGCTCTGCTGGCTAGGGCTGGTGGGAGCTGCAGTCCAAGAACATCTGGAGGGTTGCACTTGGCCCATCATTACATGCATCCTTGAGTCTACACCATTCAGAGATGTGAAATATGCCTTAATTGAAAACTATTGTGTGAGAGAGAATATCAAAGTGTTAGCTTACAACGTCTCAGTGAGATTGTTTATTAATTAACTTATTTTCATATTGGATGTTTGTAATATCACAGGATCTCAGGGCAGGCTACAGAGCTATATAACGTCTTCCATATGGGATCCCAGTGTTACAAAAGTATATTAAAAGTATTATAAAAGTGTAACACAGTGTTATAAAAGGACTAATTCAGTAAAATAACAATGAAATTATAAAAACAGAGGCATAAAAACAATTCAGCCCACCAACAATTTTTTAAACAACAGCCATTAGTTCAGATGCTTGTACTGAAGAAAGAACACATTTAGAATCAATTGTATTCCGCCCCCCAGGACATTCCAAAGTCTGGGAATCCAAAACTCAGCAGGAAAAGCCCTTTTCTTTTGAAAATATATAATGTATTTCTCCCATCAAAAGAAAGAAGAATGGGAAATGTTACATTTTGGACTGAATGGTATACCAAAGGATTAAGATAGTAGAGCCAAGTTGGTTAGTTACGTGTCATCAAGTTGAAACTGACTTACAGAGATCCTAATAGGGCTTTCAAGGTAAATGCGGTATTTAAGGAGTGTCTTTATCAGTTGTACTCCCCCAGTGAGTTTCCACAGGTAAACTGGGATTTTAAGCCCGATCTCCGGAGTCCTAAGTTCCTATGCTATCCACCACACCATAGGACCTTGCTAATTCTGGTCTGGATTCTAGGACCCATGATTCAAAAGAGGAACGTTTTTCAAGCTCTGCTCATTAATAGTCTTTAGAGGTCTCCTCTGAAGATCCTAATAGATGTTCAGAATGAGATGGAAGGAGGCAACCCTTCAGGTAGTTAGTAGTTGAGTATAAGGCAAATCATATGAGCTGGGTTTGGTAGTGAACAAACAAGTCACTCCTTGATGTCACATCATCAAGCAATTCTCACATAAGGGAAGCAATGCAGGCCTTTATGGAGAAATTGAATGCGCAAAAGGGTGGGGATGATGAAAGTACTAGCAAGAGCAATAACAATTATAATGGTAATTGTTGATTTCAGATCAGTTACTGGCTGAATGCATTGTCTGTCAATAACATACTGCCAGCCTTCTCAAAATTACAGAAACGAATGGCTGTCTAAGATGAACCTCTACCCACAATATAAACTGGCTGAAGTGTATGTGTAGAAATAATAATCCTAAAGCCACAATTGGGACAAATGGAAAAACACAGGAGGAAGTTGTGCATTGTTTGGCTTCTGTTTTCAAAGGCCATGAAAGCAAATGAGCAGAAAAACTATAGAGTGAATAGAAATATATGGCTTTAACAGAGCACATCCTCAAACAGCCCAGCTAATTAGATTTAAAACAACTTCTGGCACACAGAAAACTCATTCTGTTTCTTGTTTCTTATTCATAAGACCTCTTTTGGAAGTGTATCTGTATTAATCCCTTCATAGCCAAAGGACAGCATGGGAATCCCAGAGGGTTCAATAAAATGCTGTTGCAATATTCCTATTCCCCTTGGTACAAACAATCCAGAACCCTAAATGTCTTCCAAAGAGGGACATGCTGTATGCAGCCAAATGTCACAATGGCCACATTTTACCAACACTCCCACATACACTGAAAGAGGTGGATAGGCAAGGCAAAAGTACAGAGTCTGGGCTCTTTTCCGTGGCTACAAGATATTAGGGGTGCACTCTGGAAGGCCAACAGAGGAACTGTGCCTATTCAGAAATGTTCTTAATGAGAAATCACCAGATTATTAATTCCAGCTGATATGAAAGACAAACCATTAAAAAAAGGGAACAACAATTACTCTATATTGCTTTGCAGCTTCCCGCTGCCCCCAGCAGTAAAGCCTGCTTTATGAAAGTATTTCAGCAGCACTATCCTACAAGCTACTCCGCAGAGATACTTTTGTATCCCAATGCTATACAAAAGGAAAATATATTTCATTCTCCTGACAGTGGGCCTTCAGCCCCAGCACAGGTACAACAGCTGTCAGCTGCATTAGCATTTTCCCCCTTTCTACCTCAGCTGTGCTGTATAAAAGGCTAAACGTAGGGCAACATTGTTGGACAGGAAGCAATTAAGTGCTTCTGTTTCCTTGTAATTAATCATGTTTTGGAAACAGGGACAAAACAGGATGTCCTATACCCTGTCACTTGCTGTGATAATCATAAATAAAGTAGGTCCATTGAATCAGTGAGGATTTAATGAGGTAACTCCTCTGTATGTTCCATTGATTTAAATGAGTCCTGTTTTGTTGTGCCTTAGGCTGTGGTCACATAAGAGATATGCCCCCTTCTTTCTTGTGTCTTCTGCTTCCTGTATAGTCGCAGATTGTGGTCACATGGCATATATACTATGATAGTAGTTCATACATTTTTTTAACCATTCTACTTTTTGGGGGTGAATTAGATGTGGCACATTCATCTACACTCCTTGAGCAGGACATACCACCTTCCTTTTCTTGTGCCTTTCTCTGCCCCCATTCATCTCCTTTTAAAAAAAATGTGTTGGTATATTGCTGTGTCAGCAAAGCACCCTGGCTGACCACATACCGATCTGTGCCATTTCTTCCTATTTTCATGCTTCATTACCCTCTATGGAGGAGAACCCACACACTTCAGTGGCAGGCAAAAGGCAGCAGGGGGGCTGATGCTCTGTATTTTACAGAAGGATACCAATACACCGAAAATCCTATTTGAAAATTAATTTTTTAAAACATTTAGAGTCAAATAACATCAGGTGAGGAAGGTGGGACCACACCAGATGTGTAGGAAATGAATCACTCAATGGGATGTCAGTTGTACTGTGTGGTCAAACACTGAACAAATAATAGCCCCCCAGTGGGTTGGATTTGATGCAAAGATAGCACAGAGGGGGAACACAGAGGGGGAATGGGCCACTGCAATAATTAATGGGTCTCTCCAGGAGGGCAAGGTTCCCCTTGCCCTCAAGGAGACACTCATTAGGCCCATTAGGAAGAGCCTCAATTGCGGGGTTCCACAGGGGTCGATCATCTCTCCAATGCTGTTTAACATCTACATGAGGCCGCTGGGGGGGGGGTCATCAGGGGGTGTGGAGCCTTGTGTCACCAGTACGCTGATGACACACAGCTCTACATCTCCTTTTCATCTACCTCAGTGGATGCCGTTCTGTCCCTTCAGCGCTGCCTGGAGACTGTACAGGAATGGATGCAGTCGAATGGGTTGAGGCTGAACCCGGACAAGACGGAGGTCTTGAGGGGGGGTGGTCCTTCCGTCACTGGTATAGGTAACTCCCTTTCTTTCGGGGGGGGCGACCCTTGCCGCAAAGCATGAGGTTCACAGCTTGGGGGTATATCTGGACCCGGCGCTTACTATGGAAACCCAGGTGGCGTCTGTGGTCCACTCCACCTATTTTCATCTATGGCGGATTGCCCAGCTGCATCCATATCTTGATCGGGGACCCCTCACTACTCTATTACATTCGTTCCAAATCTTGAGATTAGACCATTGTAACATACTCTACGTGGGGCTGCCTTTGAGGCTGACGCGGAAATTTCAGATGGTCCAGAATGCGGCAGCCAGGCTACTTAGTGGGGTGAGAAAACACCAACACATCTCCCCCACTCTGGCTGCTTTGCACTGGTTGCCCATCCATTTCCGCGTCGACTTCAAAGTGCTAATGATCACTTATAAAGCCCTAAACGGTTTGGGACCTCAATATTTGGCAGATCGTCTTCTCCCACCCAGATCTACCCGGATCACCCGTCATAGCCAGCAGGGAAGGCTGAGGGGTCTGATGCCGAGAGAGGCTTGGAAGGAAAAAACTAGAAACCGGGCCTTTTCGGCGGTGGCCCCTTGGCTGTGGAACACCCTCCCAACAGAAATTTGGCTGGCACCCTCGCTGGGTGCCTTTAAAAGGCAGTTAAAAACTTGGCTATTTAGGCAGGCCTTCCCTCCAGTCAGCTAAGTCTTTTTTAATTTCTTCTTTCCTTATCCTACCCCATCTTGGTAATCCTTTCTTAAATTAATTGTTTTTAACTAATATAGTAATTGTATTTTTTATGATTATATATATTTTATATTGATATATTTTATGTTGTAAGCCGCACCGAGTAGACATGGTCTAGAGGGGCGGGGTATAAATTTAATAAATAAATAAATTAAATAAATAAACAAAAGAACTGATAAGGGCCTTGCATCATCTGAAACCCCCCCCCCCCCACAAAAAGGGGTGAAAATTCATGAGGAGTAACTCAGAAGCATTTTGCCGGTGTGGCTGCAGCCTTACTACTGTATACTAAGTGAAAGGATTTCAGCTGCTGTTAAATGTCAGATTGCTACTTCTTTTTTTCCAGAGGCTTCTCCTTTTTAACAACAGTACCGAAAGCCAGTATACCATGCCCCTCTTTATGATGGGAACTGTACTGCCTATTGAAACTTAGCTTTAAAAAAGTGAACTTCTGAATATTTGTCAACCAATACTTTTCAAGATAAGCAAGACTGGTCTTCAACTTCTGTGATCCTGTTTAAATCTAGGATTGTTTGGGGTCACCTATTTCTGAATAGGAGGGCAGTTTCACTTTTTTTTTTAAAAAAAAATCATAACTTGAAAAAAATCCACACTTCCCCAAATATATCTTTACTAGATAACTGAACTATCAACTAGTAAGCTTTTGGGACGAGATGTTGAAGCATCAAGGATCTGTAAATCCAAAATGGAGACTACAGATTTTTAGAACTAGTTCAAAGTGTTTGGTTTCAAATCAAGGGATGTGGAATCAACTAGCAGAAAAAAAGTCTGCCAGTTGCTCAGCACCTTCCTCCTTGCCTTGCATAGAAGCATACTGCTCCTGTTCTGCTGGAGTAAGAGCACAAAGAAATATGGCAATCTCCATATCAGAAAAGTCTGCTATTAGATTTAGTTGAGACACTAAGCAAAAAACAGTCAACTGGAACCAATGTTAGGGTGCAATCAGACAGTGATTTATCTTGTGTTTTGGACCACCTTTGGCATGGTAAAGTTCAATCTATTTCCAGCAATTACATAACATACAGGTAAATACAATCTATCCTTACCCTTTTTCATGGCTACCCAAATCTATTTAGCCCAATCCAGGTGAAGATAACTTGATTGTTTCATTGCACCTTAAGAGCATTACCTAGTTTCTTGAGCGATGTTAGATCTTCTTGTTCTGCCCTGTGCAGCTGTCAAAGTATTTTTCATAGATTAGGCATCCTTCAGTCTCGAGAGACTATGGTATCATGCTCTGTATGGAGGACTTGGAACAGTGTCTAGTGTAGCTGAGAAGGCCAATTCGAGAGTGACAATCCCTTCCACACTGAAGACAAATACAATCTGTCCCCTGTCTAGAAGATGTCTGGCATGGCAGCAGATGGTGGCACACCTCTTCCTCGAGACAGAAACTCTGTGCCATTTATTTCCATACATTTGGAAGGGGACATAAGAATTGCATGCTAATAGTACCTCACAGAAACAGAAATCTGGTGAGACACTTGAGAAGGATTGTTTATTCATATGGAGGATGCAAAGAAGTGGGCTTAAAATGTTTTGCAGCAATTGTCTTTCTATAGGGGAAGTGATTTGTACCTGCTTGCTCATAAACAGTTGGCATTAAGACAATGTGTGTGGAGACAAAACAGTGAAAATATATGGGACAAAATATTGGGCCTAGCTGCCCCTTGGGATTTCTGCCATCAGACAACCCCTCAGGTCCAATTCTACAATAAAACCATCTACTGTATCATTTTGAGGAAACTGGAATTCCATTCATCAATTTGTTGGGGCATAAAACAGCCTCACAGGCAACTAGAGACACTAAAATAGCAGAGAAGCTTCCCCTGTCTCTCTTATACAATCCCTCCAAGTTTGGTGAAGATTGGGTTTTCCCAAGCCAGCTGCACTTTCCTGGAGGGACCCACTTTTTGAGTGAATAATTTGGATGTCTTAAATTCAATCTTCACCAAACTTGGAAGGCTTGTAGAGAAGAGTCCTGGGACATTTTTCTGTTATTTTGGTGTCTAATGGTTCCTGGGAGGAACTTTCCTGGTGAGGGCTCTTTGTGCGTATAGAACTCAGACATTCAAAACTCAAACTTCACCAAATTTGCAGGGCTCATAGATCAGAGACAGTGAAAGCTTCTTTGCAATTTTGGTATCTCTAGGTGCTTGGAGGGGCATTTTATATTGTTTTAAAGACAAAAATGAATTGACAATTCAATTCATCAGGAAAAAATGTAATTTTGTGACTGCAAAATTGTAAATTTGGCAATTAAACCAAATTGCCGTTTTTCCGATTTGTGTCCTCCTGACTCTTTATCTAGAAATAGAGCTGTTTTGACAGGAATAGACATAGTTTAGCATGACCTTAACTCAATATGCCTTTGGCAAATTCAATTGATTTTATTTAGTAACAGATCATTTGGAAGGTAGTATATCTTTGTTTGTGTTTCCCATGTCTCAGGCAGGTTACACGAAAAAAAACTTTATGTTGTCTGGAGGGATAATTTTGTAAAAAGAGGAAGTACACATTTGCTTCAACATGTGATCTGACCATGACCTTCCTTGTTGTTCCTTTGTTGTTGTTACGTGTCTTCTGAAGTGTCATCTGAATTATGGTGACCCATTTCTTGAGGTCTAAGAGAGCCAAGGAGTCATCTAACTTTGCCACCTATCCCTTGTGAATTTTCAGGGCCAAAAGAGGATTTGAAACCAGGTCCCCTGAGTCCCAGATTGACATCCTGTCTGCTATGCTATGCTGGCACTTGTTTATAGCTGTTGCTGTGCTTTGACCTGATTGCTAGCTAGGCATAGGATGGTGACTATTATGCTGACACACTTGTTGTGAAAGCTGCCAGTAATGAAACCAGAGGCCACGCATTACCCAAAACACCATATAAGAAATACTGAGATTTATATAACCTTGAATATGCTAATATACAGTATATGTACAGGTGTTGATTTAGAAATTACTGTAATCTAAATCACTAAAGTGGCCAAAACACTGACCAGCTGAACTTGTATGTCTGCTCATTCCTTCATCTCTGTGTTAGGCTATGTCCAAGGCTGATACCAACTTTTCTTATATGTCTTTATCATTGAACAGGACTTGGACTGGACAGCTGTTCTAACAGAAGACAATCCTCTGTCATATCAGTAAAAGACCACCATAGCAATTGCTACATTATCAGAATCATAAAATTACCCTTCTTGTGTTACTTCAGTAGAAGAATCTGGATCCTCCAGTTATTGGATGCCTTTGCAAGAGGTGGAGTTGGAAAGAGTGGACTTCGCACACGAACAGTTGAGACCATTTCTGTATAAAACCATACAGATGGTTAAACAGTGGATAACAAAATCATGGCAATAACACATGGGCAACTGGTCACACACAACCATCTGAGGAATCCTATGTGAAATGATCTTCATGTTGCATCCAGGATTAGTAAAAGATGTTTCTTATGCCATCCCAGTGCTGTTGTCTTTGAAGTAAGGAAGGTTATTTAAAGTGCACCATACCACGGAGAGCGGAGCAGATGGGCCGGTTTTATGGGTCACCTTGACAGCAATATGCATAGATATGTATTAGCTATCAAACTCTTAAGTGATATAATTTCTTCCTAGAAAGGTGGTGATGCTTTAGCTATTGCTGGATCTTTGGCAGCGTTAAGTCATCTTGGAAATACGCTAAATTTGGGGCTGGGGAAGTGCCAAGGAATGCAATTATAGTCTTTGGACACAGGCCAGCTTTCCAATTATTAAACTGTTATGTTTATGAAATAGCTGTGGCAACCTATTCAGTATGCTGCTAATTCTCTTCTGTTCAGACATGTGACTCCTTTACATTTAGCTAATCGTTAAGACCCTAGAGCAGGAAGATGCTAATGCTACAATCCAATGGCAGAAATTCTGTTGCTTAGCATAGTAAGTTATACTAGAATAGACTCACTGAATCAATGGAGATTTGGTGTTCCAGCTTCTCCATAAGTTCAATTGATTTAAATGGGCTTACTCTAGTGTGACTTATATACTAAGCAACAAGATTTCAGCCAGTGTATATTTCCTTAGGAATAAGTCTTCTTGAACTCAGTGAGATTTATTTCTGAGTAAAGAGGCTTTCAATTCAGTTACAGCTACATGTAAAAGCAACCTGCAATGAGTCCAACTGCACTGGAATTATGATCTGCAACTGCTAACACTAAGGCACTGTCTTTAAGTGCCATCGAGTCAGTTCTGACATACTATACCAACCATTTCCACTATTTCCAGGGTTTACTAGGTATATGTAGGCATCCTTCAGTCTCAATAGACTATGATAACATGCTCTGAATGGTCTTGGAACTGCATCAAGTGTGGCTGAGAAGGCCAATTCAAGAGTGACAATCCCTTCCACACTGAAGACAAATGCAATCTGCCCCCTGTCTAGCTCCCTGATTTTGCTAGTTTTGGGACTGCCTCTTGGCCTTGGCCTGCTGAACAAGTGTCTCTTCAAATTGGGAGAGGCTGTGATGCACCACCTGCCTCCAGGCTGAATGCTTAGATGTCAGGGTTTCCCATCTATTGAGGTCCATTCCTAAGGCCTTCAGATCCTGCTTGCAGATATCCTTGTATCACATCTGCGGTCTCCCTCTGGGGCGATTTCTCTGCACTAATTCTCCATACAGGAGATCTTTTGGAATCTGACCATCAGTCATTTTCGCAACATGCCCAAGCCAACATAGACATCACTGTTTCAGTAATGTATACATGCTAAAATTCCAGTTTGTTCTAGGACTACTCTATTTGGAACTTTGTCCTGCCAGGTGATACCAAAACTGTGTCGGAGACAGGACACATGGAACATTTTCAACTTCCTTTCCTGCTGTGCACAAAGGGTCCAGGACACACTGAAGTACAGCACTGTACAAGGACTCAGGACAAAGGCTCTATAGACCTGGATCTTGGTATATGCCGTCAGCTTCTTATTAAGCCATACTCTCTTTGTGAGTCTAGAGAACATGGTACCTGCTTTGCCAATGCGTTTATCCAACTCAACATCTAGAGAGAGTTTCAGAGATTGTTGAGCCAAGGTACATGAAACCATGAACAACCTCCAGTTCTTGTGTACAGATGGTAATAGAGGGAGGTGAGTCCACGCCCTGGCCCATGACTTGTGTTTTCTTTAGGCTAATTGTTAATCCAAAATCTTGGCAGGCCTTACTAAAACTGTTCATAAGTTGTTGGAGCTCTTCAGCAGAATGGGCAACAACAGCTGCATTATCAGCAAACAGGAAGTCCTGCGTGCATTTCAGCCGAACTTTGGTCTTTACTCTGAATCTAGAGAGATTAAAGAGCTTTCCATCTGATCTAGTCTCTAGATAGACACTTTCTGTTGCAGTTCCAAAAGCGTGTTTCAGTATGACAGCAAAAAAGATCCCAAACAGGGCCGGTGCGAGGACACAGCCTCTAGGTATAGGGTGTTATCATTCTCTTCTTCTGTGGTGTCCTGGGACTATATAGCTTGCCCAAGCTACACAGGCCAGTTCTTTTACTGGGAGGCACAGTGGGGGGATTGAACTCTCAACCTCTGGCTCCAGGAAGGTTGGGAGTGCAGTTCCACACTGTGCCTCCCAGGAAATACAACTCACTGAGTTATTTATCTTTCAGCCATATCACTGCTAACATCACTGTAAATAAGTAGATGTTCTTATTCGTACATGAATGGGCTAGATCTTATAAAACACAGAGGATTGCAGCCTGGTTGAAAGTCTTCACAATATACTCTATTTATTCATTCACTAAATCATTTTCTGCTCAGCTTCTTTTTTTTACCTTCCATATTTTCAAACTTCCACTTTGAATATATGCTCAGGTTGGCCATTGTTGAGTTTGATGCACAAATCCTAAAGAGGTTATGTGAGCTCAAAAATTGTCCTGTTACAATATGCACTTTACCTGATGGCGTTGTTAACATGAAAAATTATTGCTGTGCCATAGAATTACTCCCCATCTTAATATGAAACACGTTGTGATCTGCTTTGGTTATTGCCACCTATGTTCCACACACGTACCTGAATGTGTATTTCACCTAACTTTTAAAAAAGAACTATTAATCATTCAAAAATAAATAAATAAATAAATAGAAATAACCATCAGAAATCAATTTATTTAAGATGCCATGTTGAGGAGAGCTTTACTAGATTCAATGGGCTTCAGGAAAAATGAGTAAATAGAAATGAGTTCTAGGCCAAATCTAGTTTGACCTCTCACGAGAAGCTAAAATCCCCTTCATGGATTGCTGCCTTGTCGTGGCAAAGGGGCTTGAGTAATTCAGAGAAGCAATGGGATATGCCATGCAGGGCCATTCAAGACGGACAGGTCATAGTGGAGAATTCCGACTAAACACGATTCACCTGGAGCAGGAACTGGCAAACCACTCCAAAATCTTTACCAAGAAAACTCCATGGACAGAAACAAAAGGCTAAAATGTATGATGCTGGAAGATGAGCCCCTCAGGTCGGAAGATATCCAACATGCTACTGAGGAAGAGTAGACTGAACAACAACAACAATAAGCTAAAATGGTTAAACTGAGGTTTTTGTTCTTCAGTCTTATCACCAGAATACATGACTCAACAGGAAAGACAATAATTATGAGGAAAACTGAAAAGAAGTTGGCCTAGCATAGGTTTAATTGGCTCAATAAAGAATACTGTGACTTTTAGTTTGCAGGAGATGTGCAGAACTGTTAATGATAGGACCATTTGGGGTCATTAATTCATAGAGTGCAATAAATTGCCAGCTATTCAATGGCACACAACAGCAACAGATAACTATCAACATTCAAGGACAGTGTTAGTTACTATAGGAGAGGGTATTTCATGCTCTCTAGGCAATGTACAAGAGTCAAAAACATGCACATAAAAGCAACAAGCAATAACTATTTTAGAAGTATATTAAGTATTTTTAGAGAAATGGACCAGTCCAACTGTATTACTATTTTGCCCCCCCCCCCCCCGGTGTGTGTGTGTCTGAAAAACTTGATGGGATGTTTTATGCCAGCCATATTCCAAATAACTTCAGTGAAAGTGAATTATCATAAATCAAGCAAACACTGCACAGTCTTGGATAGAACATAGATCATAAGATAATAATAGAACCAAGCACAGAACTCCACACTGCTGGGAAGAGAAATAGTTCTATTAATTACACAATGGTTTCCTTATGGATCTTAATAATTTCATATGCTAAGAAACCTTCACGCCAACACATATTCTAGGCTTAGGCAAGACAATGTTATTCAACTGGAGTTCCTGAATTTGATTTTTTTTTTCTTTAAGTGGCATGTTTTGGAGGCTTTTCTGCAGACTAGCTTTGCCAGGATGCAGTGGAAAATAATGAAGCAATTACAATTAATCAGATACAAATGCCTTTCTTCTCTAAGCTGCTTAATATGACCACAACCATTTTTGTCACCACATTGTACAGCTAGCTCATCAGAGTTTCTGAGATTATATTTCTCTAGCACTGTTATTATTTTTAAGTGCTTTATTTATTTATTTGCATTCTGTATGGGATGTGGCCCAATTTATTCACCCTAAGGCAATTTTTGAATAGCTTTGGTTCATGAATAAATGGGCATGTTGGGCCTGTCTGACTTTGATTAGTCATGGAGGAGACTGGAGCCCTTGGGTGAGGGGAACCAAAGTACTCACGTCTCTCCTTGGGATGGCAACATGGCACCCACACACAAACGTCACGGTACTAGCAACTGCCCTGTCAGAAAAGAGGGAAACTGCTGGGGCATCACCCCCCTCTCCTAAAAGGAGGAATTAGAAGTGGCTGCAGCAAAAGAACACCCTGCAGAAAGGGAGGACATGATGGTGGTGTTGGTGGTTCTGCCACCAGGGCATAAAGAAGGAGATTAGTATGGCAGTAGCAGTGGCAGGGGGGTGAAGGCAACAGTGTCCGTGATGAAGTGGTAGAGGAGGTGACTGTAACAGGTACAGAACCGTATCTTTCTACATTGGTTTAAGTGTGGGATTTTGAAGGATCCTCAAGGTGTGTGTGTGTGTGTGTGTGTGTGTGTGTGTGTGTGTGTGTGTGTGTGTTGACTTGGAAAACAGCAGTTGGTGCTAGTGCCACTGCTGCTTCATTTTTCCTCAGGGGAAGGGAAGCTGTGTCTTGTGAAGCCAAGATCTGGTTCTGGAGACCTGCAAAGAGCAGCAGCAGCGTAGAGGCATTCATCCTGCCACCTAGCACCTTTCCATCTATGAACAGTTTTCTTTTTTTCTTTTATTTTTAATACCTTGGTTTTTGAAGCCCTGGCTGTGGTACTAGAGATGGCCATAGTGATGGCTGGTGTATATGTGTGTGTTATCTCAGAAAATGTATGATTCCATTTTATTTTTTTTTTAAAACCCTATGTTTTATGATTGTGGGATAATGTGCTTCCTATATCCATAATTCAAAATGACAGGGAATGGCCTGATATTATATGCACAATATAATGCCTGCGTTGCCAGCAGGAAAAAGGATGTCAAGCTTTATATAGCAAAGGAGACTGAATTTTGACAACACCAATGGCAGCAATCAGAATGGTCTACATAATATCCTTTTGTGCTCACTGACATTCACCCTTGTAGAATAACTGCCCTGACAATTGCTTTGTGTTTGGGTTAGAAGTGGTTAACTGATGAAAAAGGAGTAATCTTCTGGGCTTTTCCCTTGCTTGGTGTCTCTTTGTGAATAGTACTCATCACTGATACAGAAGCACAATGTCCCACATTCATAAAAGATAGGGTTTTTTTAAAAAAAATTAAGAATTGAATCATACATTTTCTGAATATGTTGTACATTTCAATAAATATAAATATTTTAACATAAAGAAAGGTTAGTTGTATCCCTGCTATTAGCACAAGGCAGTAAAAAATAGTAAGCTTACTTTAATTCATAGACCACTGTGTTTGTGTGTACTGTAGTTGATGTACCAGAGTTCAAAGCCCATACAGCCATGAAACTTACAGTGTGACCACGGGCAAGATAAAACTGTTTTTAGCCTGACCTACCTCACAGAATGCCTGTGATGACAAAGAGAGAAGGAAGAAAGACAGGGTGTAAATATAATCTGGTACTTGGTGAGGTACAGTGGATAGAGTATTGGACTAGGACTCTGTAGAGCAGTGTTTGAATCCCCATTCATTTCCGCATCCACTTCAAAGTGTTAATGATGACTTATAAAGCCCTAAATGGTTTAGGACCTTGATACATGGCGGAACACCTTCTCCCACCTAGATCTACCCGTCTCACCCGTTTTAGCCAGGAAAGAGAGCTGAGGGGCCTAACGCTGATAGAGGCATGGAAAGAAAGAACAAGAAACCGGGCCTTCTCAGCAGTGGCCCCTCGACTATGGAACACCTTGCCATCGGAAATCACCCTGGCACCCTTGCTGAGTGTTTTTAAGAGTCATTTAAAGACTTTTTAGGCAGGCCTTCCCTCCAGTCAACACTTGATTCTTTTTTCTCTTTAGTTTTCCTTTTCCTCCATCTTGAACTTCTAAATTTGTTGATTTAATCATGTGATTGTTTTATGACATATTTTGATAGTAATAATCGCTTTTATACGGTTATACTTTGTGATGTTTTATAACTGCTTGTAAGCCACCCCGAGTAGACTCTGTCTAGAGGGGTGGGGTAGAAATCAAATAACAAACAAACAAACAAACAAATAAATATAGGGGTCACAGCATACTCACTGTCACTATATTCTGCTTTCGATAATCACAGAAGAATGAAATACCAGAAATATGAAATAAGAACAGATTAGGGACTGCCCTATATCTGACCGGGCTGGTTCCTAGGACAAAGGATAGGAATCCAGGAGGCACATAGGGATTTGGTGATACAACCTTCCAAGAGTTCGGAAATGCTGTTGAGGCTAGAGCTGGGATGAGATGCAATTTCACCAAACTTTCCTATCCACTCGCCATGCTGGCTGCAGAGTTCTGTAAGTTGTGGTTCAGTGAAGAAACTTCCCCAAGCTTTAAGTTGTTGCATAGGAATCTCACACACCACAGGAAGTCCAGACTCAGACATGTAAGTATATGGTATGATCAATATTCTCTCAGCCAGAATAATCCAAAGAGTTTTCAGATACCCAATTGGTTAGGGAATTCATGAGCCACGTTGAAGCTTACATGTGACAGTTTGTGATTAAAACAAACAAAAAATATGTCTCCATTGTGCTAAATCTGTGTTCCCAATTGTGTTTCCAATTACAGAGCTCTTTAAGTCAGCTCTTAGAGGTGTTAAAAAAATTTGCAATGACAAGCAATCTACACACCCCCACTCACTAGTGGAGACTCTTGAATCCATGATATTCCTTTCTTTATTTTATCTAGTTCTAAAGCTTCTCCTTCCGGCTTTCTAACAGAAAGACTTTATCATTACCTAATGCTTCCTAACAGAACAGTGTAGAGAGCCCCTTTCACCACATAGGAACCCATATGGCGTCTCAGTTTAAATGAGTGATGGTTTCATGCCAATTTTAGTTTCTGTTTTCTGTGGCCAAACTGTTTCCAGGTCCAGGGCTCAGAAGAGCCCACACTCAGCTGCGAACAACATGAAATAAAGAGAAATAGCTTGCTCTCTGTTGGCCTCTCTAGTTGTTCAGCAGGTAGCTGAGGCTATCCATCATAACTAGAAAAGAAAGCCCTGTATCTCGAAAGTTTTTGAGAGGAATGGACCACTTATTAACTAAGTAATACATGTGTTGAAAGTTACTTACACACAACAAACAGATGGGAGCTGGACTTACTATCTACTGAGGAAGCATAATGAGTTTGTGGTTTCATAAAAGACCACAGGTGGGAGTTCATCTCAAACATGAAATAATATAATGTTTCTTGATACAGAACAATAAAAGAAATGCTGCCACTGGGGCAAATTTGTTCTCTGTTGCACAGAATCTGGATCAACAGGTTCAAATTCAGAACAAAGAATGTTGGTTTGCTACACCTAATCGATTTAGTTAAACATTTTAAAAAAGTTATTTCTTTGCATTTTGCTATGTTAACTGTTGCTCTTAAAATTAATCCTAGGCAAACTGTACAACAGAGGTCTTATTCTATGCAAAACCTAGTCTATCTGTAAACCAGACCTCGTCTTCCATGCAAAGCCTTCCAGGGCTGCAATCAGATTCTTATTTCACTACAAAATCTCTCTGAGATTTAAATATCTGCTTATCCTGGACATCTGATTACTTATCAGAGATAAAGGAAGGTGAATAACAAAGCAACAAATCAAAGGAGTTACTTGTTATGCAAACAAACCATCAAGAAAAGGAAGTTTAGCTTGAGGAAGTGGACTTGTCTTAGAAGGCTCACATTAAAATGTGACAATTAATTATTTTGGTGCCACAACCTTTTGTCTTCCTTATTTTTCTTCTGTTTTTGCCTGATATGCTAGCACAGACTAACACAGCTACCTCTTCTAAAAATGAAGTGGTTTCCTGCCTACGCATGTAGAATTAACGTACGGTGCAGAACCATCATTATTTCTAGACTGAACAAAATAGTTGCCTCCCTGCTAGAGTAGCAAATTTGCTGCATCCCACCACCCCACAACAGGGCCCCACAAGCTGTTGAAGGACTGTTGCTGGTGTAGCTTTCCTATCTAGAACTGGAGTCTTTCTGAATGCCTCATTCTGAGGGTCCTCTGAATCTGAGGACCAGAATATAATTAATAAATACTGCAATTAAAAAACAACAACTATTGGCTGAATTAATGGCAGGAGCAAGTAAGCAAGCTTTCCAAAACCCAGCCATGGAACTTTCCTAAAGGCTCCCCACCACCCACCACTTTCTGAATTGCCTGCAGTATAACAAGACTAAGGTGTCTGAGGAAACACCATATTACACTGGTTTGAGAAGGAGAAGGCCTTTCCCACCTGAGCGCTCCTCAGACTCTCCTTTAAACCTCAGACTTATTGTTTCAAAATCAAGGTGCTGTGTTAGTTTGCCTTGCCTTGCCTCATTCCCCACCCCCCTGTGTTTCAGAAAGGCCCAAATGCCTCAGGTTTGGCTGGATTCACTTGGCTGACAAACTTAACAAGGAGCCAATAACTCTCTCTCTCTCTCTCTCTCATATGCATCTGAGTCTGTGTAATATTCATCTACACATGTGGAAGCTAACCAATGTATAAACATTCTTTACTGTTTGGTTTGCAGCCCAGCACTCTTTGAGCATTTTTGCGATGGCTCCTGAGTACAGAAGTAGGAAACAAAGGGATGGAAAAACTGTGGGGGTGGGAGTGTGGAGAGAAAGACTGAGAGAGGAAAAGAAGAGACATAAGTAAAAAAAAAGTATGAAAGAATAAAAGAAGAAGGGCTTTAATTAGTCTCTCAAAATGAGAAAGAACTGGCGAGCTCAAGCAAAAAGTTGATGATTTATTGCAGAAGCCCTACATAGCACGAAAGCTACTGTATGACATTTGCTATATAGCACTGGTGAGTTGAGTAAGTTGGAGGACAGGACGAGAAGTACAGCTTGAGAAAGAAAGAAAAAAAATGTCCATTCAAGGTCGAAATAACAAGGATTCCATTGCAAATCTCATTAGAAAGGCTTAGATTTATATATTGGAATTACAGGGAGTGGGGCAATTCTTGGAAGCATTTCTTTGTCAGCCAATTAAAATGATGGTTTCTGCACAGTTAATGAGACCCATCTGGATCTCAGCTATGGTCAGGAGTGTTAAATCAGAAACTATTCCATCAATAGCCAGCTTGGCCCAATATGAAACATTTACAGTGAACTGATGGCCAGTACTCGGGAAGGGGAAGCCAATTTCCTCAAGTTCTTTTCCAGAGCTTCCAGAATATGTTCGTCATTTGTGCCTTAAAGGGACAGCTTGTCTTTTTCCAGGAATTACATGGTACAAGTCAAGAGCCTATATATATTCCGATCTTAACAGACTGGGGTTTATGACAGTGATGAAAGGCATGTTCTAATCCAATCAAGTGTTTTTAATCCACTGGTTATTGTCACTACAAACCATCCTAAACAAGGGCTGTTGAAAACTCATGATTTATTGGTAGAACCAGGCAAATAATTGAGCACAGTTTCCACGAGGAGTACTCACTGTCTTTGGACCCATGCATGAAAATGGACAGAATCAGGGGTGTTCATGCACATTTGGGGCAAGCATTGATCCAGGCAAGTAGCATATGCTTTGCCACAGATCAAAGTAACACTCTCATGGATTCTTCTTGTTTAATCTGCCATTTGTTGGATTTATTTTAAAAAAAACAACCACCCAACCACACTCAGTGATTTGAACTGAGGAAGGGAAATAGAAAATATTCCTATTTCTGAACCGCTAGCATTGGAAGAAGAGGTGAGTGATAGCTGAACCCAAAAAGACCTCTCCTGGACATGCCAACAGTTGTGTTAGAGTTGAAAAATTTTAGGGGGGGAGAGAGAAAGGTGTTGCCCTAAAATGGAAAAGTTCTTTTAAAAAATGCCTCGGAGAGGTGCCTTAAAAGTGAAACTACAGCCGGTGAATTTTTTCTACTTTACAACCAGTTTGTTTTTGGAACTCAGAGTAACTGATAAGACAGTGATGGTGAACCTTTTTGAGCCTGAGTGCCCAAACTGCAAAACAAAATCAACTTATTTATTTCAAAGTGCCAATACTGCAATTAAAACCTGAATGTTGAGGTTTTAGTTTTTAAAAAAAACTGTTCCTGCACTGCAAGGGTTAAATGCTTGTTTTTCTCCCCCCCCCCCCATGGGGGTAGGAATAAATAAACACTTACTGGTCCTCCAATCCCGCATTGGGCTAGACCGGTAATGTTTGCCATTGTACCCCTCCGCTGGACCACTGCACCAGCTGAGGGGAGTGCTGAAATCCAGGATCGGAGGATGGGTAAGTATTTCTCTATGGCGATTTATGGCTCGTGTGCCCACAGAGAGGGCTCTGTGTGCCAGCTGTGGCACGCATGCCATAGGTTCGCCATCACTGGCCTAGTGGTTCAGGTGTCTATGAATGCAAGCCTTGATTTCTCTCAGTTTGAGAGAGAGCCAGAGTTGTGTTCTTTCGTTTTCATTGGGGCCTAAGGCACTGAATTTGTTGCAGACTTACTAGACACATAGAGAAGCTTCCTGTATTCTTGCTTTGATGGGCAAAAGCCTGACCTGTGCTAAGATTTGCATGTGGTGTTATCTTTCACAAGACCTCTTTCTAGTGTACCATTCATAACTGTTATACTGAGAATACATCTTTCCATGACTGCTGTTTGCAGTGGTACTAAAGGCCTGATCCAGAAGCACACTCTGGGGGCGGCGGGGGGAGGCAGTCCTGTGCCTGCTTACCCAGCAGTATGTTCCATTCAGCTCAGTTGAATTCTGAGGAGACATGTTTAGGTTTGCAAACATCTAGCTACAAAGCAAGTTCTTCCAGCAAATGGGTCAATGTGAATTTACCTAAAATATAGGGCCCCAGGAACAAGACAGTTGGGCCACCTGCCTGCAACATCAGCTATAATGAAAATACAGGCATGCAAAGCATAGCCACTGGTATTAATTTATTGTCCAGACTCTTATTAATAATTGGTAGGTTTTTCCTTACTTTTTAAACTTAATCATGATCTACTACGAGTAATAAAGAGTAGAGTTATGTAGGGATTTAGCTTGTCCACTAGAAGGCTAAAATTGAGGGGAGAACAGGAGCACCCCTGCAACGCTTCCAATGGCTCAATGCCTCCCCCCCCCCAGACTTTTGTCATCTTTAAAATATTTAGAATTAAGTGTGCTTTCCTCCTTTATCAGTTATTTTCTATTCTGCTCTCTTTTGCTGTTGTTATTGTTGCCTGCATATTTCATTTTAATTCAAAACTAGCACCAGTGGTCCTCCTTGCATGATTTAGGAGCCCTCAAATCTCTTGTGCTTCCCGCTGCTACTTCCTTCTCATCTACCAAGTCATACCTGTTTTTGGCTCGTCTTCCCATGGACCCATCCAGTGACCCATTCTTCCTTTCCACTCAGCTATCAGGATTCTTTTTACCTCCTCCCAAATTCCCAGCAATTACCCTTTCTCTTCCTCTCTTCTCTTTCTTTTCTCTCCCACCTCACTTTTTCCCCTTGCAGGTCTATCCTGGGGCTAATTCAGATTTTCACTCTGCTCACTTGTCTCCCACCAGGCCATAAGGTGTTTTCACTTTTTCAACATTTGGAAGAGTTCTGTTGTAGTCATGTCCAGGATGATGGTTTCTACTCACCTGAGGATGATCAGGGGACTGGAAACCAAGCCCTATGAGGAAATGCTGGAAGAGCTGAAAATGTTTAGCCTTGAAAAAAGGGACTGAGGGCAGATATGATAGCACTTTTCAAATACTTGAAAGGCAATTGTATTGAGGAGAGGCAAGATCTGTTCTCACTCATCCCAGACTGCAGGACACATGATAAAAGGCCCAAATTACAGGAAGCTGGGTTTAGGCTGAATATAGAGAAAAACTTCTTAACTGTTAGAGCTGTATGACATTGGAACCACCTTGGCAGGTGGTGAGTGCACCCATGTTGGAGACATTCAAGAGAAAACTGGTCAACCTTGTGTCAGATCTGCTTTGACTTGGATTACAGCACTGAGCAGGGGGTTGGACCCCATGGCCTTGTACACTCCTTCCAACTCAATTATTTTATGATACTTTGATTCTATGAATTCTACAATCACATGTATCACATTTTGCGATGACAGGAAGTACAGCATTATTGATGTTTTAGTCTAGAGGTGTTAACACTGAATATGCTTATATTATTAATATTATATTGGGAAGCTTTGGGAATTTCAGCTCCTTAAGAACATAAGAACGTATAAGAAGAGCCCTGCTGGATCAGGCCAAGGGCCCATCTAGTCCCGCTCCCTGTATCTCATAGTGGCCCCACCAGATGCCTCTGGGAGGATATGAGACTAGATAGATGTCTCCTGATACCGTCCCCTGCAGTTGGTATTTGGAGGTACCTTCCTTTTAAGACTGGAGATAATACATCCCATTATGGCTTGTAACCTGCAATGGACTTTTCCTCCAGGAATCTGTCCAAACCCCTTTTAAAGACATCTAGGCCAGATGCCATCACTACATCCTGTGGTAAGGGGTTCTACAGTCTAACAACACACTGGGTCAAGAAATACTTTCTTTGTTTTCACTCTCCCAACATTCAATTTGAATGGATGTTCCTTGGTTCTGGTATTGTGTGAAAGGGAAAAAAGCTTCCCTCTATCCACTTTATTCCTCTTCTGCATACTTTTATAGTGTATTCCCCTTCTTGTGTCAGCAGGTGCATGAGTTCAGCTGGCTGTGACTTGATTTCAGCAGTTTGCTAAGGAAGCAATTGTGACCTCACAGAGCCCCACCTCTCTGCTGGCAGATAAAAGGGGCTTGCTGGGCAGGGCAGGAGACCAGAAGGGAGGCCAGTGTCCAGAGGGCAGTCCGGTAGAGAGAGCGGCAGCAGCTGCAGGGGACCCAGCCCTTCTGCCCAAGGCGAGTTCTCTAGCAAAAGCAGATGAGCTTGCTAAGTGGGCTTGCGTGTTAACAGCTTGAGGCTGGCGGAGATCCATGGCTTGAAGCTGGCTGATGTCGGCGATGGACTGGGGGAAAGTCTGGTGAATGTTGGCAGACAAAAGCTGGTGGAATCTCCCTGCAGAAGCTGGTTGAGGCTGCAAGGCGGAGGCCAGCAGAGGTTGGCGTATGTAGCCGGGGGACGTTAGCCTCCTGAAACCAGCTGGCGGAAGCTTGGTGGATATTGGTGGATGGAAGCCTGGGCATGTGTGTGAATGACTGGTGGAGTGAAGGTGTGTGTGTGTCGGGGGTGGCAGCTGGTGTGTGTGTGTGTGTGTGAATGGGCTGGCTGACGTTCCGTGGAGATGTCGCCGGGGCATGAGTGTGACCCAAGCCAGCGGAGGCTAGTTTCAGAAGCAGAGTGGAAGAGATGAACTGGTGGAAATCCATGGTGGAAGCCAGTGGATGTTGGCAGGCGGAACTGGTTGAAGCTGATTGATGGCAGTGGACGAGCTTGCCCTTTAGTTTTTTCTCTCTCTCTTCCTCTTGCAGAGCCCAAAGCATCCTCTTCTCCAAGGGGATGCGAGGGACGAGAAGGCAGGCATCCTTCTGGAGCGGAACCAGGCCGTTGTCTCTGCTGAGGATACCCATTGATTTTCCAAAACCAATAAAAGAATTCTCTGGAATGGTTTTGAAGTGTTGTCTTGTTTGTCATGGCTGTCACAGGATTATCTTCCCCATCCCCTCATTATATCTGGGGCCCAATGCCTGGGGTGGGTCTTTGTGAAGTCATGGTGTGGGACCTTGTGATGTCACAGGAATTGGGAACATAATATTTCTCCATGCATGTCTGAGGGAGTGAGCTAGGCATCGTGGGTTCCCTGTCTGAGCTCCTAAGCAAGTATATTATGTGTTGTGTTGGACAGACACAGGAAGCCAGTGAGCCTTGGTGCCATTCGGAGAGGGTTGGAGTTGAGTACCCAAACACTATGGCCACCCCATAACAATAAACGAGACTCACTCCTTCCCTTGCACCACTGCTCCTCACATTTGTTTGCCTGGCCTGGGGATTCAGGGGAGCCCAGCCATTTCATGGCACAGCAGCTCATTCTCTGAGACCTGGCAAGCCTCATCTTCATCATCAACACCATGAACACTCCATGGACAGCTCCTTGCAGAGTACAAGTGGGGAGAAAATATGCCACTTGAAAGAAGCTTCCAGTCCAGCCTCTCACGCCAGTGCTACAACCGAGGAAATGCAGATGGGCAATGATTTGAAGATGAGTGTACATTGAAATTCATGTGGATCCATGCCATGGATAGATGGCAAAAATACACTGGTACTGTAAAATCTGCTGCTTGGGGGCAGTGGCTGCCTCTGAGCACCTATAAGATAACATGGCAAAAGTAGTTCATTCAGTTCCATGCCAATTTTCGTGATAAACAATGGAATGCTTATGTTATGTGAACAAAGGCAAAAAAAAAAAAAAAAAAAAAAAAAAAGAATGGAAGTGCATTTTATTTTGCCACTTGTGTTGTGTTTACCTATAGTGTAAATTAACAAAGAAATGCCACAAAATGGATGTGGAAACCTGTGTTAAACAAATGAGAATAACAATATTTTGGAAAATAGAAATGTTTACAAAATTGTGTTAAAGGAGAAAAAGATGAAAATTATATTAAGTAGTTTGTTTCTTAATAAGCCAAAAGAGAAGAAAAACAAAGGTGTCATTCATTTTATAAGGCTTTGGCCTCATAATTAATAATTCCCCAATTTACTGTGGTAATAATAGAGAGTATCATTCATATAATATTCTGTAGTATTTATGAATGGATAGGCATTTGTATTGTATTGTACTGTCCCCAATATATTGTATTGTCAGTGAATTACTAAACGCAATCCACCTGGAGTAGGAAATGGCAATGCCACTCCAGTATCTTTGCCAAGAAAGTCCAATGCTGCAAAAAAAAATACTGCACAGGAACCTGGAATGAAAGATCTATGAACCTCAGGAAGCTGGAGGTGGTCAAAGAGGAGATGGCAAGAATAAACATCGACATCCTGGGCATCAGTGAACTAAAATGGACAGGAATGGGCGAATTCAGCTCAGATGATTATCTACTATTGTGGGCAAGAATCCTGTAGAAGGAATGGAGTAGCCTTCATAGTCAACAAAAGAATGGGGAAAGCTGTAATGGGATACAATCTCAAAAATGATAGAATGATATCAATATGAATCCAAGGCAGACCTTTCAACATCACAATAATCCAAGTTTATGCACCAACCACCATTGCTGAGGAGACTGAAATTGAACAATTTTATGAAGATTTACAACACCTTCTAGAACTGACACCAAAGAAAGGTGTACTTCTCATTCTAAGGGACTGGAATGCTAAAGTAGGGAGCCAAGAGATAAAAGGAACAACAGGAGGCAGCAACAAAAACCATCCCAAAGAAAAGGAAATGCAAGAAAGCAAAGTGGCTGTCCAACGAGGCCTTAGAAATAGCAGAAAGGAGAAGGGAAACAAAATGCAAGGGAGATAGGGAAAGCTACAGAAAATTGAATGCAGCCTTCCAAAGAATAGCAAGGAGAGACAAGAGGGCCTTCTTAAATGAATAATGCACAGAAATAGAGGAAAATAACAGAAAAGGAAAAACCAGAGATCTGTTCAGGAAAATTGGAGATATTAGAGGAACATTTGGGGCAAAGATGAACATGATAAAGGACAAAAATGGGAGAGACTTCACAGAAGCAGAAGGCATCGAGAAGAGGTGGCAAGAATACACAGAGGAATTATATCAGAAAGATTTGGATATCCCGGACAACCCAGACAATGTAGTTGCTGACCTAGAGCCAGACATACTGGAGAGTGAAGTAAGTGGGCCTTAGAAAGCCTGGCTAACAACAAGGCCAGTGGAGGTGATGGCATTCCAGTTGAACTATTTAAAATCTTAAAAGATTATGCTGTTAAGGTGCTCCATTCAATATGCCAGCAAGTTTGGAAAACTCAATAGTGTCCAGAGAATTGGAAAAGATCAGTCTACATCCCAATCCCAAAGAAGGGCAGTGCCAAAGAATGCTCCAACTACCATACAATTGCACTCATTTCATACGCTAGCAAGGTTATGCTCAAAATCCTACAAGGTAGGCTTCAGCAGTATGTGGACCGAGAACTCCCAGAAGTACAAGCTGGATTCCGAAGAGGCAGAGGAACTAGAGACCAAATTGCAAACCTGCGCTGGATTATAGAGAAAGCCAGAGAGTTCCAGAAAAACATCTACTTCTGCTTCATTGACTATGCAAAAGCCTTTGACTGTGTGGACCACAGCAAACTATGGCAAGTCCTTAAAGAAATGGGAGCGCCTGACCACCTTGTCTATTTCCTGAGAAACCTATATGTGGGACAGGAAGCAACAGTTAGAACTGGATATGGAACAACTGATTGGTTCAAAATTGGGAAAGGAGTACGACAAGGCTGTATATTGTTCCCTGGCTTATTTAATTTATATGCAGAATACATCATGCAGAAGGCTGGACTGGAGGAATCCCGAACCGGAATTAAGATTGCCAGAAGAAATATCAACAACCTCCGATATGCCGATGGTACCACTCTGATGGCAGAAAGTGAGGAGGAATTAAGGAACCTCTTAATGAGGGTGAAAGAGGAGAGTGCAAAAAATGGTCTGAAGCTCAACAGCCAAAAAACTAAGATCATGGCCACTGGTCCCATCACCTCCTGGGAAATTGAAGGGGAAGATATGGAGGCAGTGACAGATTTTACTTTCTTGGGCTCCATGATCACTGCAGATGGAGACAGCAGCCACAAAATTAAAAGACGCCTGCTTCTTGGGAGGAAAGTGATGACAAATCTTGACAGCATCTTAAAAAAGCAGAGACATCACCTTGCCAACAAAAGTCCGAATAGTCAAAGCTATGGTTTTTCCTGTTGTGATGTATGGAAGTGAGAGCTGGACCATAAAGAAAGCAGACCACCGAAGAATTGATGCCTTTGAATTGTGGTGCTGGAGGAGACTCTTGAGAGTCCCCTGGACTGCAAGGAGAACAAACCTATCAATTCTAAAGGAAATCAACCCTGAGTGCTCACTGGAAGGACAGATCCTGAAGCTGAGGCTTCAATACTTTGGCCATCTCATGAGAAGAGAAGAGTCCTTGGAAAAGACCTTGATGTTAGGAAAGTGTGACGGCAAGAGGAGAAGGGGACGACAGAGGATGAGATGGCTGGACAGTGTCTGCGAAGCAACCAACATGAAATTGACACAACTCCGGGAGGCAGTGGAAGATAGGAGGGCCTGGCGTGCTCTGGTCCATGGGGTCACAAAGAGTCGGACACGACTAAATGACTAAACGACGACGATGCTACTTTAAGCTTTTAATTTTCCATAATTGTATGATTTTTGGATTTAAGTATATGTGTCTATAGTTTTTACTTCACAACTGTGAGCTTGTTTTTGATATTTTTGGGGTTTGCTAATTTTAAAGCATGCAACCTAGAATGATGTAAATAACTAGAAGTTGTACAGAATTAACAAGTTTTAGAATGATTGCAACAATGAAGAGACTTAAAAAGAGATACTCAGATGAGAAGAGTCTGCAATAGCTTTTTCTTGCTTCCTAATTTCATTCTGTGATTACCCTTTACTGGGATAATGTCAGCTGTGATCAATCATAGCATCTGGGAGGTCTATAAATCTCGTGAGACAGATGGGAGAATCAGTTATCTTAACCAGTTTCTGACAATTAGGGCACCAAGGAGGGCTCAGATTGATGTCATTGCACACTGTATACCCCACTGCAGAAGTGCCATCTGCTTGACTAGCCAATTCACATAATCTGAAGAGGTGAACTTGAAACTTCACCTTTTGCCATCTCCAACCACTATTAATCTGGCCTTAATTGTATTATTAATCTACTATCTAACCTACATTTGATCTCTTTGCTGACACAAGGACTGTGGCATTGCTTTGTGTTTTCTTGCTCTTAGCCAACACAAGAGGCTTGTATGCATCAGCTGAGGCAGTGGATAAATGTTGTGCAGAGGCACCATCTGACATTTTTTGTTGTCTACAGAGAAGGAAAGTGTTATAAAATGATACCTTGAAAACTTAATTGTTCAATGAATCTGCACTGCAATCTTCATCTGGCAAATAATCTAGTTTCAAGAACAATGGACATTACCAAAAATCCTTTTGAACTTCTCAGACATACCTGCCATGTAAGAAGGATTGACCAGGGTCTTCTTGTGATTATCCAAAATGCACGTGTAGATATCCAAAATGGGCTTTAACAAGGCAATGTCCTGACCCAGGAGGACAATGGACCAGTCTGAGACCCAGAGCTGACAGAAGAACCCGGTCATTCCTTACATGGCAGGTGTATCTGAAAAGCTCAAAAGGATTTTTGGTAAACACCACATACCCGTGCACTTCAAACCCACAAACACAGTAAGGCAGAAACTCATCCACCCAAAAGACCGGACACCGAAACACAACAGGAACAATATGGTATATGCAGTCCAATGCAAAGAGGAGTTTTCAGAACTTTACATTGGAGAATATGTCATCCAGGAGGATATATCAGGAATCTCCTACCAACTCCCCTCAGACTGAAGAAGATACAGTACTTGGATAAGTAGCAAAAAGTTTCAACCTAATAAGGAAGAATTAGGTCTCAACTTCTAGAGATGCTCAGGATATTATCTGTTAGCAATAGTTGTTGACATCTGGCCTGTACATTACACTAGTGGTCCTCAATCTTGGATCCCCAGATATTCTTGGACCACAACTTCCAGAAATATTGGCCAGCACAGTTGGTGGTGAAGGCATCTGGGAGTTTTAGTCCAAGAACACCTGGGAACCCAAGACTGGGAACCATTGCATTACAACTAAATGAACAATGCCTAAAATAGCTTTTGTGCATTGGCTTCTCAGTGTTATAGTGACCTCATGTTTATTATCTAGATCTCCAGCATCATGTGGAGAACTATCATACTGCTGCCACTGGCAGCTGGAATATCAATTGCAATGATGCTTGGAGTCTCCATGGGGTTAAAGCATTCTACATGGGATGGTTCATGGTTCAAAGGTAGGCAGGGCTTACCCTGAAATCCCTACCTTTCTTGGACCATGGGCTACCTATGTCCCATATGATGAGTCACATCCTACTCAGAATACCTCTAGTACAGAGAATGTGTCACATGGAAATATATGGCGACACTTTATGTAACATAGTGTCAAACGCTACAAAGACAACCATCCTATATTTGGATTGGCACATATTTATGTTAAACGTACAGTGTGATGGAGTCAGAACTGGTACCTTGTACTCTGAGGTAGTAAAGACATCGGTTGCAATTGTGACTGCCAAGTTAGATGCCCGATACAGCACCTTGTATGGACACTCCAGAGTCTTGGAGTGAACCCTAAAGGTATTAATAGTAGTAGCAGCAACAGTCATGATGACACATCACCAGTGAGCAAACTGAGGTCTGAAGACCACACATGCCCATTGCTGGAATTTGGAGGGCTACCCCTGTTCCATACCCCCTTCTATTTTTTCTTATACAATGTTTCATAACATTTTTCACATACTCTAATATTCTTCTTCTTCTTCTTTTAACTTGAGTTATGTGGTGCTTCTGGGACCTCAAAACATGGCAGAGTTGTCCCCCACAGTTGCTAAGGCCACAAGGAAGATTTTTTTTTTTGGTGACAACGATGACAACAAGAAGAACAACTTTTTAGTGAGTGCGGTGATGTTGGTGGGAAGCTCAGGTGTGCTATAGGCTTCAGTTGGGTCCCTAGCAGGCTGTGTATATGCTGCTCAGTCATATGCATACTCCAATGGAGTAGAATACAAAAAAAGTAGATTATCTACCAGTCTCTTGTTGGTTTAAAGCAGGAATGGGGAACCCTGGCTCTTAAATTAATGAACTACAGCTCCTGTCATCCCTGATGGGAGCTGATGGGAGCTGAAGAATCAAATGATATCGGGGAGACCACAGGCTTCTCATCCTTCTTTTAAAGGAAAGGGTTACACAACCCCATTAAGACTTTTTACCTTCCCTAAGTTGCAAATACTCACATGGGCTTATTAAGTCAGCCTCTTCTTCCATTTAACCCTGGATTATCTGCACTGACTGGCAGCAACAGTGTACCTGGGACTTTCTGCATGCAAATCCTGTGTTCTAACAATGACTTATAGCTGTATCCCTACATTAAAAAGATTAACAGAAGTTGGCCACTAGTGTTCATTGGGGATAGTGCTCCAATGACTTGGATGTATGAAATAGCTTTCAGACCAACTCACATCACCTTAAATGTAACATATGTGGACTAAATTTACTAATAATTTTTATATAACTTTAACATAAAATAAGAATGTCAGGCTATGCCCACACATATCCTAAGAAGCCAAATTCTTCTATAAAGATTGAAGGCACCATTCTATTTAAAGTGCTCTATGAATATTAACTAAATCACTTGCACTGGAATCAAACTGAAATGTAGCTTGGCCAAAACTTCTAGGTCTGTCCGTTCAATAAATTAATGATGGAGCCAGTCACAAGCCCATGAAGCTCTTGGTCCAGATCCACTAGGCCTTGTTGCCTTATTTGTGGCTAACAACAGAGAATCACCCAGGACTCTGCTTCTCCATTGGCCTGCTTATTTTTCTTGGTTTCCCCTACTATTTTTCCACTGAAAGGTCCAGCATGGAAAGTTCTACTTAAATAATTTTCCCCTTTGTTTTGTTGGATGGAGGCTCTGAAAGCCGTAAAACACAGAAGTCGGCATCCACATCTAGTTTTCCTCGGAGGAAATGAGACTTAACAAAAGTTTTATTGACTTCATCATGGAACGAGGAACAGACAGGAGTAGTGAATGAGTGATTTGGGGTTTGGTTTGAAAGAAGAGGAATATTTTGCTGCCAGATCGTCTTTTCAAGCATTGAGAAGGATGCATACAGTTAAAAGATCCAAACTTTGTTAATTCTAAGAGTAGAACTGCTGTAATAATGCTCTTGGAAGCACAGAAAGAGGACCAGTTACATATTGAACAAGCTTTTATTTCTTCAGGAAAATAATGTGACATGGGAAGAACTCCACTTCATCACACGAAAAATCCACTGATAGGGAACCTTTGGTTATCCTTATGTTGTTGGACTACAAGTCCACTTATGCTTGTTTTGTGGGCATGCTGGCAGGGGATGAAAGATGTTGGAGTACAACACTACCTAGACTTCCAAGGGTTCCCCATGCCTATATTAGTGGATCCTGTTTTGGATGGAAAACCCAAATTGGGATAATACAAATTAATTCCTAAACCTAATTCTCTGGCTCATATAATTCATTCAAATTATACTCCAGCTTGTTGCTTTGTTAAAGTTTTGAATTTAGCTAGAATTTCATTTCCTTCCTCTGCCCACAAGATAAAGATATTGTGTTATTTCTGCTGCCATAGATTTTCAGAGCTCTTCTTTCTTCAGCCAACAGAATTTCTGAATTGAATTCCAAAATCAGAACTTGCTCAGTTTTCAGTTTATTAAGTCCATTAGTATCTTTTCCTTCCTCTATGAGCCTCTCCACACTGAGATTTCCTTGAGCCTATGATATTAATACTGCACCCTGGTGTCCACACAACACAGGGCTAAATCTACCATCAATGGAGTCAAAGCAGGATAAACACCCTTGCTTTTGGTTGTTGTTGTTTTAAACATAATTCCTAGGCAGTAGCATATTTTTGTTCTGGTTTGCTGATGTGTGGACCAGCAGTGCAGGGACAACCAATGCATTCCAGTATATACAGTAAGAGCTAGATACAGCACCACAGTGTGGACAATCCCTAAGTTATGGACCTAACTTCAAAATTTTGTTTGTTTGTTCTAACTATAACTCACAGGAATTGGCTCAATAGGTTAGTGAAATGTACCACCATGCTGCAGAGCCAGGGGTCAAGAGCCTGACTGGAGGATTCTGGAGTTGTTTCTCAAAATGTTTAGTATTTCCAGGTTTTGCATATAGATGTGTGTATATATGATGAAACCTAGTAGGCATCCTTCAGTCTTCAGAGACTATCGTAACGTTCTCTGAATAGAGGTCTTGAAACAGTGTCTAGTGTGGCTGAGAAGGCCAATTCAAGAGTGACAATCCCTTCCACACTGAAAACAAATACAATCTGTCCCCTATCCAGCGCCCTGATTTTGCTGGTTAAGGGACTGTCTCTTTGCCTCAGCCTGTTGAACAAGTGTCTCTTCAAAATGGGAGAGGCCATGCTGCATTGCCTGCCTCCAGGCTGAACGCTCAGATGTCAAGGTTTTCCATCTGTTGAGGTCTATTCCTAAGGCCTTCAGATCCCGCTTGCAGATATCATTGTATTGCAGCTGTTGTTGCCCTCTGGGATGCTTTCCCTGCACTAATTCTTCATACAGGAGATCTTTTGGAATCTGGCCATCAGCCATTCTCATGACATGCCCAGGCCAATGTAGATGTTGCTGTTTCAGTAATATATACATGCTAAAAATTCCAGCTCATTCTAGGACTACTCTATTTGGAACTTTGTCCTGCCAGGTGATACCAAAAATGCATCGGAGACAACTCATAAGGAATGTGTTCAACTTCCTCTCCTGCCATGCACAAAGGATCCAGGACTCACTGCAGTACAGGAGTGTACTCAGGACACAGGCTGTACTGTATATGCTGTCAGCCTCTTATTAAGCTGTACTCTCTTTGTGAGTTTAGAGAACTTGGTAGCTGCTTTGCCAATGTATTTATCCAGCTCGACATCTAGAGAGAGAATGTCAGAGATTGTTGAGCCAAGGTATACAAAGTCATGAACAACTTCCAATTCTTGTGCAAAGATCAAAATATATGACAGAGTATTGTCTCATTTTCTCTTTAATGCCTGTAACACTGGCATGCACACCACCTCTTGATGTAATTAGTTCCATTGTCATGCTACTCTAACAAGTAGGAAGATTTTCTGCTATTTAACTGAAATCTGACTTCCTGTAACTTGAGCCCATGATTCTAGTCCTCTGATCATCCTAGTTTTCCTCCTCTGAACTTGTTCCAGTTTGTTGGCATCCTTCTTAAAGTGTGGTGTCACTCCATTCCTTATTGTTTCAGCACAAGTGAACATTGCTATCAATTTATTTCCTTTGTAAAGGGGATGGTTTTTGGAGCACTGTGGCCACTCATAGCCACTGCACTTGTACCCTTTAAAAATAATTTTTAAGGGATATTAATAAATCGCTAGTATCAGCAGCTACTGCTGCCATAAGAACAACATAAATACATTGCTTAGAAGGAGACAGCCTCCCCTTCTTGCATGTGAAAGAGGGCTTGAGCAGATAAATGGACATTTCCTTCTTTGAACTGTATATACCATGTGACTGCTGGGGAAAAAGGGTCAGTACAACAAAGGGATGAAAAGAACTGGTATAACTGACGTTCTTTTCTCATGTGTGATGGAGCCCTCAAATACAGTTCAGTTTACTTTTCTTATCACCAGGGAGGGTGCCTGGAGGCAGTATGGTATACTGTTCTAACAATAATTTTTTACTCTGTCTACATTTTGGTACTCTGAGTTAAAGCCCTAGTCACCCTGCTCTAGCCATAATAAATTCTGGGTGAAGTGAAAAAGACATTTAAAAAGCAGGCAAACCGTGGATGTGTGATGTACTATACAAGTCTGAGAAACGAGGCTGCCTTATTCATGGGTCCTACTTTAGAAACAAGGGCAGATATTCGAGAAGTAGGAATGAGAAAACTCCTTGCTTGCTTTGCCTGCTTGCCTGCCTGCCTGCATGCTTGCTTGCTTGCAGTGGGGTCCCTCAAGGTTCTGTCTTGGGCCCAGTGCTCTTCAACATCTTCATAAATGACCTGGATAAAGGGATTGAAGGAGCACTCATCAAATTTGCTGGTGACACAAAGCAGGGGGGAATTTATTTATTTATTTATTTATTTATTTATTTATTTATTTATTTATTTATTTATTTATTTATCTATCTATCTATCTATCTATCTATCTATCTATCTATCTATCTATCTATCTATCTATCTATCTATCTATCTATCTATTTATTTATTTATTTATTTATTTATTTATTTATTTATTTATTTATTTATTTATTTATTTATTTATTTTAATTTATACCCCACTTATCTGGACTACTTGACCACTCTAGGCGAATCTAATACTTTGGAAGATCGATTCAATATTGAGAAGGATTTAGACAGACTTGAGCATTGGGCCCTATCCCATAAGATGCAGTTCAGTGGCGGGAAAAGTCAGATCCTGCACTTCGGCAACAGAAACCAGATGCACAGGTACATGGTAGGTGGTAGCTGGCTTGACAGTAGTACCTGTGAGAGGGATTTAGGTGTCCTGGTGGACCACCACCTAATGATGAGTCAGCAGTGTGCTGCAGCTGCCAAGAAAGCCAACACAGTCCTAGGCTGCATCAACAGAAAGATAGCATCAAGATCACGGGAATAGATAGTACCACTCTATACCATGCTGGTGAGGTTGCACTTGGAGTGCTGTGTCCAGTTCTGGTCACCACAATACAAAAAAGATGCTGAGGCTCTGGAGGGGATGTAGAGAAGAGCAACAATGATGATAAGGGGACTGGAGGCTAAATCCTATGAAGAACGACTAAAAGAACTAGGTATGTGTAGCTTAACGAAGAGAAGACTGAGGGGAGACATGATAGCAGTCTTACAATATCTGAAGGATTGCCACAGGGACGAAGGCATCAATTTATTCTCCATTGAGCCTGATGGTAGGACAAGAACCAAACTGGAAACTCATCAGAGGGAGGTCCAACTTGGAAATACGGAGAAATTTCCCGATGGTGAGAACCATTAAGCAGTGGAACAGCTTGCCTCATGATGTTGTGGGTGCCCATTGCTGGAAGTTGTCAAGAAAAGATTGGACAGCCGGGATGGTATGAGGTCGCGGATAGTATGAGGTCTCCTGCCTTGGGCAGGGGGTTGGACTATAAGACCTCTAAGGTCCCTCCAACCCTATGATGATTCTATGATTCCTTCCTTCTTTCTGTGTTTGGCTGAAGAGTTCCTCTGTCTCTTCATGGTAAGCCACCTCTCCCAAAACAATCCCCCACCCATCCAGGAGCAATGCATGCCTTCTCTAATTCTATTTGATTCAGTCCTATGTTGAGCAGGAATGTTAATGAGCCCCCCCCCCCGAAACAAGAAATCTCTGGGCACACCAGGTGGGGGGAAGTTGTAAAAAAAATTATCCCAAGCATAATTATTTTTATTTTCATATTCTTCCTGCTGGCTGAGTCCAAAGAACTCACGTTAGAGGTCAGCACCTTGTGGAGCAACACCAGGAAGTCACTGGGGTCCTTTGGCTCAGGGCGGCCAACTGGCATGCCTGTCTGTCGGGGTCTTTGGTAAGCCTGTTATGAAGTACATGGAGATATGGTGGGGAAGGAGCTAAGAGCTGACATAGGCAAATTAGAGCTGACAAATGCTAAAGAATTCCTCCATTCTTCCAGCCTCTTTGGCATTCCAAGTTTAATGCATGATGAAAGAGCCAGCGATAACAAGCAGTGGCTTTATTGGTTGTCCCAGTGTGTCTCATCTATTCCAACAGTGTTCGTCCCAAGAGCAGCGCAAATGTAGGTGAAAAATTAGGAACATGTTTGTCTAAGTACAGTAACTGGAAATTCCCCAAAGCTCACAAAAAGTTGGTTTGTTGTTGGCTACACCACAGAGAAGTAGATTCTCTGCTGGAGAAAAAGAGTATTTATGAAAGCCAAGGTAACTAATCGGTGGCTGTAGCTGGATTTCATATCACGAAGGAGCCAGTAACCCACTTCTTTTTGGTCTTGGAAGAGGCTCTCTATAATAGTATTTACAAGGTAAATGAATGGATCCTTCAGCCTGGATGCATCAGCAGCTGGCTTTGAAATAGACTTCTCAAGATTATTAACGGGGTTACTGTGTTTAATGTATCTGGCCTTATCAATTGATGGAGAAACTACTCCCTTCTAGAATCAAATGAAAACGAGTATTCTTCAAAAGTGGGGAGAAAAGAAACCTAGCATTGGCTCTTTGGAGGTGGTATCCCTTCCCCCCCCCCCAATCAGGCCAAAATTTGATCCTTAAAACAGCTACTTTGGTAGCAAACACTGTGGGCACATCAAAGTGAGGGCAACAGTGAAGGATGCAATTCTGCTGTGGGAGCTCTACATTGGAGGAACCAGACAGCCACTGGACAGGAGAATGGCCCAGCGCAGAAGGGGCAAGGGCTCAGGTCCATGAACATCAGTGGTTCTTCATCTGAAGGACAAAGGATACTCAGTTGATGAGGAAGATGTACTCATTCTGGACCAAGAAGATAGGTGGTTTGATAGAGAAGTCAGTGAGGCCATACTTGTGCATACAGAAAATCCCTCACTCAACAGGAGTGGAGGCCTTACATACATTCCCTCTCCTATTAACCATGCTGCCCTTTCATCTGTCCCCAGGAAGATTAGGAACACATAGGCCAGAAAGACCACTGTTAACAACCATTAATGACCCATGACAATGGGTGGAGGTGGACTGCAGAAGTAGGATTATCCCTCACCCCCAGTCCTTTGTCCTTCTAACAAGCCTATTCAGACCAAGGGAAACCTGGAGGATATTATCAGGAATGTCCTACCGGCTTTCCTAAGCCTGAAGAAGCTACTGTACTTGGATGAGTAGCAAAATGTTTCAGCCTAATAAGGAAGAAGTCCAGTTGTCATGATTCATCCTCCAGATACACATGTATTAGATACAGTTTATCAGATCTCTGTGACTTCATGTTAGGTATACAAGTGATGCAAAACTATCCACTGACATTAATATTATGGATTGTGATCCCTATTAAAATGGAAAGACAGAGGGAATCTGGTTGTATTTCAAAACAGATCATAAGTATGATATTCAAACATCTAGCTGGGTGGTTGTCTCTGCTGATGGAAGGTTTTTCAAATGAGCAAGATGTAATGGAATCCCAAGAATCATAGTGATGATAAAATAGAATAGGCTTCTAGTCTTAAAGTAAAAAATAACACTATAATTGGAGCGAATGATATTTAATTTACGTATATTAAAAGTGTTTTCTTTTAAAGTCAGTTGTTTCAAAAATCATTCCAAAAAGTGACATTATTTTTTTAAAAAATTCTATGCATCTTCTAAAGCTAGTCTGATATAGGGAAATGTTCAGCATACAAGTATAAGACATCACAGGCATCCTTCAGTCTCGAGAGACTATGGTAACATGCTCTGTATCGAGAAGTGTCCTCTCCAGAGCATGAAGCCTGGGTAAAGTACTATGGAGGATAGTCTGTTACCCAAGCAGCAAATCCCCCCTCTCCACGTTGCTGAAATGATCCAATGGAAAGGCAAGTGCCAATACAACTGGTTCCAGCAACGTCGCAGGAGCTGGCAGAACAATACGAACTGTCTTTGGGACTCCAGCTCTGGATTTTGCCTCAAGGTTGACTCCTGAAGCCTTTTCCATGAGTGGATATAGCCACAAGGCAGTGGAGGTTTGAAATGTATAAGACAACACATAATTTATATTTTTGTGTTCTGCTTCTGTGTCTGTTCATTAAAATTCCTGCAAATCCAGTCTCAAATTTGCTTATGGATTTTTCAAACTATGGATATAATTTCTATGCTTCACTGTTGGAATTTGCATAAAGAGTAAAGGAGCTTCCATTCCAAGCGTCCACTGGATCCTTGCCCAAAATAGTGGAGCAGCAGCTGGTAACCATCTGTCCTATAACAATGCTGTTCCATAAGTCAAAGGCGTAAATGATCCAGTAGAGCTTTCAGTTTGCCTGTATCCCAATTTTACTTAGCAACCAACATGATACAGTTGCTAATATCATGTTCCTTTTTGTGTCTTTTACTCATCTTCTCCAGTCTATTCCCTGACCTATTTTTCCATTGTGTTTTCTTCTCAGTGGGATACAAAATGGAAGATTCGTTCAGTTTTGCTTTTCTGGTTTAGGTATCTAGCTGAAGAGCCAGAGGTTGGGAGTTCAATTCATCACTGTGTTTCCTACAAGTTGAGCCAGCCTCTGTGGCCTTGGGCAAGTCGTCTAGTTCCAGGGAATGGTAAACTACTTCTGAATATTCTCTACTTACAAAATCCTAGAAAAGGTCACCATAAGTTGAAATCTACTTGATGACATGCAACTATTATCATTATTTCTCCCTATGTACCTTTTTTGGGATTATAACTCTAACTCAAAAAATCCCTATGCCATCACGTCATCTGGCAGTACTACCTGACGATTTCTGGGAGTTGTAGTCCCAAGAAGTGACAGTATCCATGCTCTGCAGTGCCTCTGTGGATCCAGCTTCAAAGCAATCTGTAAACTTTTCTTCAGTTTTTCACTTGTCACCTGCCATTTCCTAGTGTGCTTGCTGGCTGTGAGACAAAATACTTTTATGTATTTCTGGAGGGTTGAGGTAGAGAAGATGAGTTTCAAACATTATCTTAGAAAGGGAACATGTCAACACCAGAGAATGAGAAGTCTTTTGCTCTGTACGCAAACCAGCTTGTCACGGCTTCTTAGCCTGACCTCCTGTCACGTTCGCTCCTTGTGCCCGTGCCTGACCCTCCAAACACAGAGCACATGAAAGCAAACTACTACTCCTTTTCACCCTGCTGCCACCAGTTGATCACTAAATCAACATTAATTATGGAAGGATGAAGATGCAGGTCCAAACTTCACTGTCTTTTAAATAAAACATTTTTTATTTATTACAGATATCTGAATATTAATCATAGGTAACTTCTATTATCATCAATCTCAACCTTCTAGTTGTCATTACAGTTCTTATTCACTTTTCAATCTAATCACAACTTAGATCTTCCAATTACCTCACTCTATCTCCTTCTCAGCTCTCTCACTCTCCCTGATTCTGATTGTCCCCTCTCTGTCTCCGCCTCTTTATTACAGATCTCTTGGCTCTACTTCTCAGCAACATTAGCCTGCAACACGAATATTCATGACTACTTAACCTAATAAAGGTGAATGCTACACCTCCCTTTCAGGATAATGAATGCTGAAGTGGAGAACCATGTAGGCCACCATGAGCTCATGAGTATAAGTAACTATGGCCAGAATTCTATGACTTCTGCATGCCATTGTTAAATCAAACAGCACAAACTTCAATGATGAATTGCTGCTAACCTAAAAGTTTACACTATTTTCACAGCCTGCCAAGTCACACAATGGGTGTGAAACAAAGAACCCAAACATTGACTTCTGATCTAGCAGCTGGTATTTGTGCCATTTGACTTATAGTAGCATCCATAAGTAACTGGATTCCGTCAAAAAATAAATAATAATGAAGAACTGTGTATCTGACCATCTTTTTATTTGCATAGATTTCCCTGTCATGCACTTTCATTCTCTTCTAGTTGGTTGCAAAGGGATGTTCAGGAAAACATGAATAATAAAGCTGATCGGTACTGGCTTTCCCTCAGTAAACTGAGCTTGGACACACAGATGGGACTGACATGTTCCTGCATCAGCATCTCTCTCTCTCTCTCTCTCTCTCTCTCTCTCTCTCTGTTTGTTTGTGTGACAACAGCTTGATCAGATTTTACATAGAAGAGACTTAAACAGTACTCATTGGCAGAATACAGGTGCCTTAGTGACAGATGTGAATTTGCTACTGCCATAATTTTGGTCATATTCATTTGTTAAGGAAGCCAGCGGAACCCACACATCTTCTGTTGTTGCTTCATCAAGGAAACAAAATGGTCTGAAAAGGGGGAGATTGCTCTACCCTATACCTTTACCACATAAGCCAGAACTCTGATTTTTGTTTTTTCAGAGGGGGGGATTTTCTCACATGAAGGAGCTACAAGGTACACCAACCACCCCTTCTTCAGGCAGTCACATTTCTGTGTTTAATGCGATGATGGAGGTGGGGTTAGCACATTCCCCACAGTGCATGTGAGCTCTAGGTGCTTCCTTAAGCATTGAATAGGGCTTTTGTCTCCAACATAGAGGGCACTGAGAGAATTAGGGAGCAAGCATCCCTGCCCAAACAAACAGTTCTCACACTCTTGATTGCAGGAGGAGAGGACGTTAACTTAGTAACATAGCATATGCTTTGAAGTGTTTCGATTGAAAACACTCCTATATGAAGCCCTAGAAAAGCAGTTTTCAATGAAGTAGTGAATAGATAAACCCACATTCTCATTTTTATGTAAGGCTATTTCCTACGTTGTTGTATTAATGGCCTGCTGTGATGATTTAAAGGAAGGCCTCTTTTTTGAGATATAAATACATTTATGGAACTTGCTTTTAAACCACAGACAGTGGCAGAAGGAAAGAGAGACACACAGAGAGATCTTTAGGACTAGGCATCCTTCAGTCTCGAGAGACTATGGTAACGTGCTCTGTATGGAGGATTTGGAACAGCGCCTAGTGTGGCTGAGAAGGCCAATTTGAGAGTGACAATCCCTTCCACACTGAAGACAAATACAATCTGTCCCCTGTCCAGCTCCCTGATTTTGCTGGTTTCGGGACTGCCTCTTGGCCTCGGCCTGCTGGACAAGGGTCTCTTCAAATTGGGAGAGGCTGTGATGTACCGCCTGCCTCCAGGCAGAACGCTCAGATGTCAAGGTTTCTCATCTGTTGAGGTCCATTCCTAAGGCTTTCAGATCCCGCTTGCAGATGTCCTTGTATCGCAGTTGTGGTCTCCCTCTGGGGCGATTACCCTGCACTAATTCTCAGTACAGGAGATCTTTTGGAATCTGACCATCAGTCATTCTCATGATATGCCAAAGCCAATGTAGATGTTGCTGTTTCAGTAATGTATACATGCTAAAAATTCTAGCTCATTCTAGGACTACTCTATTTGGCACTTTGTCTTGCCAGGTGATGTCAAAAATGCATTAGAGACAACACATATGGAATGTATTCAGCTTTCTCCCCTGCTGTGCACGGACTCACTGCAGTAAAGGAGTGTACTCAGGACACAGGCTCTATAGACCTGGATCTTGGTACGAGTATATGCCGTCAGCTACTTATGAAGCCATACTCTCTTTGTGAGACTAGAGAACATGGTAGTTGCTTTGCCAATGCATTTATCCAGCTCGACATCTAGGGAGAGGGTGTCAGATATCGTTGAGCCAAGGTACATAAAGTCATGAACAACCTCCAACTCTTGTGTGTGTGTGTTTAGTCGCTTGAGTAACTCAGAGAAACTCTTGTGCAGAGATGGTAATAGAGGGAGGTGAGTCCACGCCCTGGCCCATGGCTTCTGTTTTCTTCAGGCTGATTGTTAATCCAAAATCTTGGCAGGCCTTGCTAAAACGATTCATGAGTTATTGGAGGTCTTCAGCAGAATGGTCAACAACAGCTGCATCATCAGCAAAGAGGAAGTCCCACATGCAGTTCAGCTCAACTTTGGTCTTCACGCTCAATCTAGAGAGATTAAAGAGCTTTCCCTCTGATCTAGTCTGGAGATAGACACCTTCTGTTGTAGTTCCAGAGGCTTGCTTCAGCATGACAACAAAAAAGATCCCAAAAAGTGTTGGTGTGAAGACACAGCCCTGTTTCACTCTGCTTCGGATGTCCTTCATTTCCTCATGAAAGGACCTGATGATGTTAAGGAGTAGAGGTGGGAAGGTAACAGTGTTTCATGTCTAGTTGTGTTGGCCACAAGACCACTGAAACTGTCTTTGGAAAAACGCTGGCTCTATGGCTTGGAAACGGGGATGAGCACCACACTCTAGAGTTGGACACGACTAAATGTCAACGGGAACCTTTACCTTTTACCTCGGTTACTATATTCTCTCTGGAATATAGCTCAGAGTAGTGCTGTGCCAATCATTACAGGAGTGTGTAAATTTTCAGGTTCAATAGAACACTTCATCAGGCTAGATGTGGTTGAAGTACAGAAAGTCAAAAGAAATTGATTAGCTTTTCAAACCACGGAGTAAGTATTTATTTATTTATTTATTTATTTATTTATTTATTTATTTATTTATTTATTTATTTATTTATTTATTTATTTATTTATTTATTTATTTATTTATTTATACCCCGCCTATCTGGACCAGTGGACCACTCTAAGCGGCTTCCAATATAAAATTAAACAATATAACGCAACAAATACATAGATAGTACAAACAGCTCATTTCACACGCTAGCAAGGTTATGCTCAAAATCCTACAAGGTAGGCTTCAGCAGTATGTGGACCGAGAACTCCCAGAAGTACAAGCTGGATTCCGAAGAGGCAGAGGAACTCGAGACCAAATTGCTAACTTGCGCTGGATTATGGAGAAAGCCAGAGAGTTCCAGAAAAATATCTACTTCTGCTTCATTGACTATGCGAAAGCCTTTGACTGTGTGGACCACAGCAAACTATGGCAAGTTCTTAAAGAAATGGGAGTGCCTGACCACCTTATCCATCTCCTGAGAAACCTATATGTGGGACAGGAAGCAACAGTTAGAACTGGTCATGGAACAACTGAGTGGTTCAAAATTGGGAAAGGAGTACGGCAAGGCTGTATATTGTCCCCCAGCTTATTTAACTTATATGCAGAATACATCATGCGGAAGGCTGGACTGGAAGAAACCCAAGCCGGAATTAAGATTGCCGGAGGAAATATCAACAGCCTCCGATATGCAGATGATACCACTCTGATGGCAGAAAGTGAGGAGGAATTAAAGAACCTTGTAATGAGAGTGAAAGAGGAGAGTGCAAAAAACGGTCTGAAACTCAACATCAAAAAAACTAAGATCATGGCCACTGGTCCCATCACCTCCTGGGAAATAGAAGGGGAAGATATGGAGGCAGTGTCAAATTTTATCTTCCTGGGCTCCATGATCACTGCAGATGGAGACAGCAGCCCTGAAATTAAAAGGCGCCTTCTTCTTGGGAGGAAAGCGATGACAAATCTTGACAGCATCTTGAAAAGCAGAGACATCACCTTGCCAACAAAAGTCCGAATAGTCAAAGCTATGGTTTTTCCTGTCATGATGTATGGAAGTGAGAGCTGGACCATAAAGAAAGCAGACCGCCGAAGAATTGATGCCTTTGAATTGTGGTGCTGGAGGAGGCTCTTGAGAATCCCCTGGACTGCAAGGAGAACAAACCTATCAGTTCTAAAGGAAATCAACCCTGAATGCTCACTTGAAGGACAGATCCTGAAGCTGAGGCTCCAGTACTTTGGCCATCTCATGAGAAGAAAAGAGTCCTTGGAAAAAACCTTGATGTTAGGAAGGTGTGATGGCAAGAGGAGAAGGGGACGACCGAGGATGAGATGGCTGGACAGTGTCTGCGAAGCAACCAACATGAACCTGACACAACTCCGGGAGGCAGTAGAAGACAGGAGGGCCTGGCGTGCTCTGGTCCATGGGGTCACGAAGAGTCGGACACGACTAAACGACTAAACACACACACACACAAACAGCTACAATAAAATAAAATAAAATAGTTAAACTATGTCTCATGATAGAGAATGGCTGTATCATTGATAGCTCTACTGGTATCATATTACCCTTAGGCGGGCCATCTGAAACATGGTTTGTCTCTAGCTCTGGAAGTGCAGGTATGTTAGCAAAAAGAGGGGAGGAGGAGAGAAAAGGTGTGGACGTTCAAACATTTTCTGATCCTTCTGAACTTCCATTTAGAATTTTAGACAACCATTTATGCATCACCAAAAAACAGAAACACCATACTGAATACAATGTATGTGTGCGTGCATGTGTGCACATGCATGTGTAAATTTAGACACTGCTATAATTTAAATAGAAAGAAAGTACATCTTAACATACTGCGAAAGACCAGGTAAGCTCTCCTCTTCAAGTGCTGTTAATGGATAGCAATTGTATGGCCTTTGTTCTTCTTTTCTCATGGCTCTTCTTCTTTAAACTGGACTGAACAAATCTTCAAATAGAGGTTTACTCTTCAAATACAGTGGTGCCTCGCTTAACTATTGCCTCGTTAAACAAAACCGCTAGATGATGAAGTTTTTGCGATTGCTTTTGCGATTGCAAAATGATGTTCCTATAGGGAAAATTCACGTAACGATAATCGGTTCCCTGCTTCAGGAACTGATTTTTCGCTAAACGATGATTTAGAAACAGCTGATTGAGGTTCTAAAATGGCTGCCCGCTGTGCAAAATGGCTCCCCGCTGTGTTTTCAGGACAGATTCCCCGCTTTACAGGCAATGAAAATGGGCGCCCCATGGAGGATTTTCGCTGGATGGTGAGTTTTCAGCCCATTGGAATGCATTGAACTGGTTTCAATGCATTTCAATGGGCTTTTTCATTTCACAAGACGATGTTTTCGTAAGACAGCGATTTTCGCGGAACAAATTAACATTGTCTTGCGAGACACCACTGTACTCTTCTTGGACAGCCTTTCAAGTAGAAGACTATTCTGAACACAGCAGAACACACAATCTTCTTACCTCCTAAGCAGACATGTAACCATTCCAATAGCTGCTTTTTCAAGAACAGTACCATTATAATTTAGATTTAAAGTCTTGAAGGAGCTTTACCAGGCCTGTTTCACCACATAGCTTGAAGCAGAACATATAAGGCTGAATCATGAATCGTTTCCAAATATAGGCTGTTAATACCTCAGTGTGAATAAATAACAGAATGGTTAGGTCAGGGCCTTGTTAGTTCAAAGCTGTCCAGACTGATTCTAGACCACTTCATTCCATATTTGCTAATGAGCACCAACATCTTTATAGCAGAGATGAAGGAGCTAGGCCTTTGGAAATTGACTCAGCCTTCTATCCTTCCGAGGTCGGTAAAATGAGTACCCAGCTTGCTGGGGGGGCAATGTGTAGCCTGTATAATTAAATTGTAAACCGCCCAGAGAGTGCTTGTAGCGCTATGGGGCGGTATATAAGTCCAAAATAAATTTTTTTTAAAAGTCTGATTTCTCAATTCAGTTATGTTTTAGCTATTAATAATCATTATAAACATAGTTTTCACAGAATTTGTCTCATGGACCAGTACTTCTCAGTTTCCTATTGCACCTTGTTAATTTCCCTGTGGTAAGAAATGAGAAACTAGATAGCACGGAAAATGTCTGGGACTTGCAAAATCCTGCTTTAAGAAAAGGTTGCATTAAGTTTTTGTTGAGATAATAACAATATTGCATGCTTTTAACACTGGGTACCAGTGGAAGGATTTTAGGACCTAAAGGACTTGTGTCTGCATGTGTGAATCAACTGTTTATGCTTTGACAGAGCAACTAAGCTTTGCCGCACCTCCATGGAAGGCGCAAGACCTTCAGGGTCTCATGAGACTTGTTCAGAGAGCGGGAGAACGCGTTCTCCTCACTAATCATCCTCTTCTTTTTCTGGCACCCATCCGCCCACCCTATACTAGTGTGAGTTTTCCTGGTCACCTCTTAGGGGCCGGATAGGAATTTTTGACCTTCATCCTGATTGGCACATGGATGGGAGTGTTTTTTTGCCTATCCCACACTGGTAAGGGTTGTTGGCATTTTATGGTGGAAATCTGGTCACACTGGCAGGTAGTGCAGAAAAACAGGTATTTCTCAGTGAGTCCCACTTTAAGATCAGGTAAGCTAATAGCGCATCAGACTTCCCAGGGCTGCGAATCGTGCGATTCAGCACCTGGGCAGGAAAGATGCGCTGGGCCACTTCCAGACCAACAGTCATCAAGTAAAGATGGCTCAAGGTCTGGGGGTGTTTATTAGCGGCCAGCCAGGTTCCTGCTGTCCTTAAGACCACGAGAACCTGGGGCCGGGGACTCGCCCATATGATTACGGATTTATCTGTTTCCGCACTACAGCAGGCCCCCCCTTTGCCAATTGATTGGCAAAAAATTCTCTGAATGATTATCAATGAAGTGTGGCCTGTGTTTTAATCCATAATACTTGTCTCAAGTCTTTATTCCGGGGTTGGGGGGCAATAATTCCTGAAAAGCAACGCTTTCCAGTGTGAATGAATGTGTACCTTTCCTGCTATCTGATTGCACCCTAAGTAACTAATTGTTTATATGCATAGTACCACACTCAATACAGTAGGTGTTCTCTTTGTTAAAGAGATGTAAGACATGGGGTATACTCCTTAATGGATATCAGAACTGCCCCAGGATAGAAGCCATCATTTGCAGCTTCTAAAACTATACCTTTCTCCTGTACTCTGAATGGATTTTCTGACACAATAAATATAAGTCCTCTATTTACAAGTCTCCAGACAGAGTATCTCCTCCTGTTCAAGAGGACCATAAGTTCAACATTAACCTGCTGCTCTCTACTAGTATACTTTCCAATGCTTACAGAATTCATAATGACATTTTACATTTCTTTTCACAAACATTATAATGTCCACCCTGAGGAAATGTAGATTAATTTTTTGCCTATATTTTTGTTTTAGTTTGTGCTGATTTGAAAGGGGGGGAAAAAGAACAGAAAAGAAAAGATCAGGAAAGAACAAGAAAGAAAAAGAACAGAAAGCCCTCATTTGTTCACTTTTTCATTCTTCTTTACACTGATGCAACCCTGCTGAGGCCAGAGGGCTTTGGTACAACCGAAAACAGAAGTCTAGTTCAAAAACATCCAGTGGCGCTTGATCTTTCTTGAACATGATTAATCCTTGGAAAAGACTAACTGACACAGGCATCAATAACTACAGTAACTTGTTATGGCTGCCTCATTCCAGGAGGATTACATGCCTGAGCACTTCTTAAAACATCTAATGAATGTCATTTTGTTTTTATTTTCAGTGTTCATGCGAGTGAAGGGCTAATTGAGGTGTCTAGAATCATGGTGCAATCAGGCAGGCATGGTACAAAGCTTCCCACAGGAAACCTCGCCGACATGCCTCAGACATGACCCGAAATACCCTCCTGCTCAAGACCAGTGTTCCTCTCACAGGTCTCCCATAGAATTCCTGTCTTAGTCTGGAAAATCCCCAGTGCAGGTATTGGGCTTAGTCAGAAGCTCCCAAATATTTTCTTGAGTTAATTCTTGACGATAGGGAAAAAAGTAACTTTTCTAAGCTATTGGTAACAGGTATTTTTTAGTTTGCATGACATTCTGTTAGCCAGTTGATCTCAGCCGTCTTCCAGACACATACCTATCATTCCAAACCCCTTCTCTTTCTCCTCTAGAGTCAAGCATTTTGGTGAATTTTATTCCCTTTACTAGACTAGTGAGATTTTAAAAAAATGTTTCTGTAGTTAACCTTCAAATAATAATAATAACAATAGGATGTGAAAAAGAAGAAGGCAGAGGTGGTGGAGAAACTGAAGCCATTAACACAATACAGTACATATTCTGTTGACTTGACACTCTGCTTTGCAGACTGAAAGATATATAAATCTACAGTTCCAATGGGCTTCCCATTAGAGATGGCAAACCTGCTTATTTTTCTCAGGGCAGTGACCCATACTGATCTTGCATGTAGTTTCAAAAAATGCTTTCCAAATCCAAATGAGAGTAACAACCTTTGACATTTAAAGGCTCCCCTAGAGCTAAATGTAAAAGCTGAGTCCTGAGGTCACACAGAGGCAGCTGTTTCTGGGCAAAATCCTACAGATGTTGAAATCCAGTGTTCACATCTTACCTTCTCATTCTGCCTTTCCTCTCAACATGCTCCTGCCTACAGGTCGTGCTTGAAACAGTTGGATTTTTATGAGCACCATGGCCACTGTGGTGCAGGCAGATTATTTTAAACCTCAGACTTAATGGTCTTTGCATTTAATATTCTTACACCTACTCTTTACATAGCAATATGCATTACTTCACTTCCTTCAAAGTGTAAGGCAGCCCTGACACAGCGGGGGCCCTTTCTGTTCATTCTGACATAGGAGGCCCTCGATGTCTGCCCAGGAAGTCCTACCTTGAATGCCTTAAGGCCCTATGGAACTGTTAGATAGCTCAGTCATTTAGAGGCTGGGAGTTCAATTCCCTACTGTGCCTCCCTGCCAGGCTGGACTTGATGATCCATAGAGTCCCTTCCAGCTCTGCAGTTCTAGGATGATAAGGATGGTGATGATTATCTTACAACAGGGAGGAAGAATCTTTTTTTCTTATACCATTCCCTTAGGGGGGAAATTTCAGCAGTGGGTGGAGACAAAGTCAAAAGAGGGAGGGGTGAGAGTCAAAAGGAAAGGAATAGAATAAAAAAAAACAGAGTTTATGGTTTCTCACAATTCTGCTTTATTGTTTGCGAAACTACAACATCCATCAAAAGACAAGGAAAATGAGAAGAGGAACATGGATGAATCCGAAAAAGTATTTGCTTCATTGTGCTTCGCAGAGAAGAACATGATTCCTTCTGGTCAGTTTTGACACAATCCAGCAGCTCATAATATGCCAAAATATCTCTCAGTCCTTGTTCATACAATTTATTTTAATAACACAAGCCTAAAACCAACATATTCCATTCAGTGAATCTGTTATTATTGCCCCTGGTGCCACTCTCCATTTGCTAAGTAGCTCTGCCAAGATTATTCCTAGACAGTTACAGAGATGCGTTGCTAGTACCTGTTTGGAAACAGCTGATGATAATGATGATAGCAAAGACCATGCTTATTTCAATTTATTAGATGCATTTTTCTTAAAAAGAGCTTTCCTGTAGAACAGCTCAAGCTTCTTACAATATTAAAATTGTAACATTTTAAAGTAAGCATAAAACAGCGTATCTATATTACAGACTCCATAATGATTCTATGTATTATAAATTAAAAACATGTAAAAGTACTTGTCTCTGCAAGCATAAAAATATGTTGGTCAGCTCCATAAGCTACCTTTGTCTTTTGCAGACAGTAAAGAGTTGTTGGAAGCTGGGCAGCAAAGCTTCTAAGAAGTAACCTGAACCAGTGATAGAAATAAAAGATAGCCAGGTAGATTAGCAATAGTACTATTATAAATATCCAATATTCTGTCAAAATGTGGAATGCTATTCCTAGGCTCAAATTCCTTCCTGCATTTTCTCCAAGAGGTTGTGGTATTTCTTTGTCCCAGGAAAAGCCAGACCTTATGTCTCGTTCACAGTTTTTGCAAGTACACACATGCACTTGTTGAAACTAGAGATGGAGATGAATCTCCATTTAGGCAATTTGTCCTTCTTCGTGATCTGTGAAATTTGATGAATCATGAATCACAAAGCTCCTTCCATGAACCGACGAAGCACGAATTTATTTGTTGGTTTGTTGGGGGGGGGGGTAGATAGCCTGAGACTGTCTAAAAAAAGAAGCTGACCCTCCCATCCCTTCAATCTGCCCCCCTGCCCCTGTAGCCTCCCTACCTTGGCGGTGGTGGCTGCTGCCATACCACTGCCCCCACACCACCACAACACACCTCATTGCTGCCACCTTGCCACCGCCCCCCACCACTGTCCTGCTGCCCCCTATGGCTGCTGCACTGCTGTCCCCACTGCCGCCATACTGACGCAGCAGTCTCCTGCTGGCCTCTGCCGCTATGGCCTGCAGTAAGGGACACTGGCTGCCCTTTGCAAAGATGGTGGCTGTGGCTTCAATTAGAGCAGGGAAGCTGCAGCCTCCATCTTTGCAAAGGGCAGCCTGGATTCCCTTAAGGCAGGCTAAGGGAATCCAGACTGCCCTTTGCAAAGATGACAGCTGCATTTCCCCTACCCTAAATGAAGCTGTAGTTTCCATCTTTGCAAAGGGCAGCCAGTAGTCCCTTACTGCAGGTTGTGGCACCAGATAGTGGCAGCGGCTAAGATAGGAAGTGGAAGAGGGTGGGGAATAGGCTGTGGGGGTGGGTGGCTGTGGGGCTGGCTGGCTGTCCATCGGTCCACTAATCAGTTGATTGGCGGGCCCATAGGCAGAATGGGAAGGCCATAGGAAAAGAGGGAGGGCTAGCCTTTCTGGGAAGAGAGGGAGGGCTAGCCTTCCCTCTCTTCCTATGGGGGACAAATAAAAATGGGACAATATTCATCCCTTTGTATTAAGGGGACGTGGTGGCGCTGTGGGCTAAACCGCAGAAGCCTGTGCTGCAGGGTCAGAAGACCAAGCAGTCGTAAGATCGAATCCACGCGACGGAGTGAGCGCCCGTCGCCTGTCCCAGCTCCCGCCAACCTAGCGGTTCGAAAGCATGCAAATGCGAGTAGATAAATAGGGACCACTTCGGTGGGAAGGTAAACAGCGTTCCGTGTCTAAATCACACTGGCCATGTGACCATGGAAGATTGTCTTCGGACAAACGCTGGCTCTATGGCTTGAAGAGCGGGATGAGCGCCGCCCCCTAAAGTCGGACACGACTGGACAAAAAATTGTCAAGGGGAACCTTTACCTTTACCTTTACCTGTATTTGTCGGGGTCTCTGGAACTGATGAATATAAAGGGATGAATATTTAATGAATCAGCAATTTTTAATGAATATCTCAGTTCATTTTTTTTATTTGTCCCCATGTCTAGTTGAAATCTATCTCATGGGCTAACTCTACTGAGTTTTGTAATCTAAGGTAGAATTTCTCTTTTGGTCTATCTCTAAATGGCTTCCCAAAAATTATTAAATGCAAGCTTCTTGTTCTAATTAGCAGATTAATTCATTTTCTTTGAAGAAACACAGCATACAAAAGTGTGAGTATTAATGCCCAATATTGTCCTGTCTCAAAACTGCTATTTGACTAAATTTGCAGTGCTCTAGAACAGTGATTCCCAACCCTAGATTACAATTCCCAGAAATCCTAGCCAGTAAAGCTAGAAGGCTTCTGAGAGTTTTAGTTCAAGAACATCTGATGATCCAAAGTTGGGAACCACTGCTCTAGAGAAAACAGCATTCCCTCCACACCTAAAGATGCAGTCCAGACAATACTGTTAGCATCAAGAAATCATCAAGAAATTTCTAATTGCTGATAGAAGTCTTGTCAGAGCACACAGTTCTATCTTGCAACCTAGTTTGATTTGTTTTTGATTGATCGTCCATGGGTGTGTGTTTGTTTTGCAAGCCTGATTGCTCAGGAACAAAGGTCGGGGGGGGGGTCTCACCACACAAACATTTAAGTGCTATCAGTTTGAAAAGTAATGTACTATCAGCCCATCAGTTGATTGGCTTGTCTCTTTTCACATTGTCAGTGCCAGAACAAGGTATTTTGCTTCCTGAGTCAAATATAACATCTCCTGCCTCCATACAGAAACATATTAGACTGGCAGTGTAATCTTACTTCAGCACTAGCAGTATAGTTTTGTTCAGCTATGAGCTGTTTTAGGAAGTGAAGGACGAAGCGTTACAGCTTTGTCACTCTTCAGAGGGGAAGAACCAAGAAACTCAGGATGAATAAGGGGGTGACACTCCTTCAGGATTTTCAGTGTTGTTGCAGATTATCAACAAGCATCGTTCACTCTAGGCATTGCTGTAATGAGACAAAAGTCTATGTAATTCAGCATGAATAGTTTGAAAAGAAAAACATTCCCATTTAGTTACTTTAGAATAAGGTATTCAGTTAAAATCAAGACTGCTTGTTGAATGAAAATCAAACTGAATCTTGTAGATATTATATAGTCTGAAATCTTGTTGTCTAGTGCCATGAGTCACACCATTGAATCAGTTGGAATCTGGTGAGTCAACTCCTCTGTAAGTTCCATCCATTCAAATGGGTTCACTGTAGCTGGACTGTAGTAAGGCGCAACTAGCATAGTACCATTTGAATCAATGAAACTTACAGAGATGTTGATTCATTGAATCCTCACTGATTCAATGGGCCGACTCTGCACTGACAGGACTTCAGAGATCTAGATCTAGATATCTGAGCTGTAACTAGGGCAGGCTAACTGCAGTGGACCCTCGACTTACAGACGGCTCGACTTACAGACTTTTCGAGTTACAGACTTCTCTGACTGCAAAATTTAGGTTTGACTTACGGCCGGAGAATCGACCTACAGACCAGAAAAAAACCCAAAATGGAACAAAAACGGCCGGATTAATCGGTTTTCAATGCATTGTAGGTCAATGGAGCCTTGACCTACAGACTTTTCAACCTGCAGCCACCATTCCAATACAGATTCATTCTGTAAGTAGAGGGTCCACTGTAGGACTTTGCTTCAGGGCACCAACATTTATAGGGCACTGAAAACTAGAGGTGGATCTTTTGACGAATGTTAGGGAAATAAATGGCAATGCTTCCTACTTGATTCACTTTCCTTTTTCAGAAAGTAGAAATTTTATTTTTCCCTTTGGGGGCACCACATACTGCTGTTTGTTGTTCTTGGGATGTGGCTCTCATGTCAATATTTCAGGGCCTAGTTAGTGGCAGACAGTGCAGTTTGCTTTGGGTGGCAACATTTCTAGTTACGACTTTGAAAGATACAGAAGATACGAGGTTCCTAGGTTCTCTCTCCATCTCAGTTACTGTTTTTCAGCTTAAGATATATTCAAATTTGCATTTGTACCTTGAATCACAGAATCATTGAGTTGGAAGGGGCCTATAAGGGTCATTGAATCCAAGTCCTTTCTCCTTTCTTCTGATTAGTATAGACCAATTAGTATAAATAATAACTTTGAACATGTGTGCTCAAAAGTAGCATCAAGTATACCTGTGTTTAGGAAATATAGTCCATCATAGGACTATACCAGCCCTGTGTTTTCCTTGGCAGCTGACTGTTTGAAAGTACCTTTATGTGAAAGTAGCACTCCATATCCAAAATCAACAGTTCAGAGACAATATTTGAAGAGACAATGTTTGAAAAGCAGGCATCTCTTTGGGGTGTTAAATGTTGCTCCAAAGTGAAATTTTTCTGTGACAGCATCCAGTTTCCCTGTATGGACATGGTGTAGACCTGCAAGAAGGCTCTACCATGTCAAGGCAGTAAACATTTGAACTGACTTATGTGGCTATCAGGGCAATGGGAGACTGGCCAGATGCAAAAGATAGAAGGCTTCCTCCCTCTTTAATAGTTGTGCCGAAGAGAGAATTTAAGAAGATATCAGTGGAATTCCATCTATCTACGACAAATCAATTAAAAGTGCAAAGACTCCTATCACCTTCTGCATTGCTCCTCCTAAATATATGCTTTGTGACACTGGCATTCATTGATGGGAAAATGCATAGATGCATGCATGTCTGTTCAGTCATACACCTTGTCACAAGAAATATTCATCTAGCCTGGTTTTCTCAATGAAATTCTCAGCTCATCTCTGTCCAACACTTGCCATCTTTATTCTTTCAGGACTGCTAGCTCAATGGCTTGATTGCCAATATTTATCATAACACAGAAAAGATAGTTCTTTGTCTGCATGTAGTCCAACATCATGCTCTCAGAGCTGTAGTCCAAAAAGGGAACTTTTCCAGAGTCTGGCATTTACTGCTCATTGTGATGTAGTTCACTACAACAAAGACTAAAGAAACGTATTTCTCAACATCTCACAAGGCATTCCTTCTGCTGTGAGAGCTTAAAGGCTAGTGACATTGGAAAGGTGCCACCCAAGCCCTATTCTGAACATCTCCATCCTTTCCCACACAGGCCTAATTATAGGCTATGATTGGTTCATGCTGGAAAGATTGCTAGTCAACTCAGCCCAGAAAAGGCCCCTCCCAGTCATTCATTCAAACTACAGGCAGCATGAGAGGTTGTAACAATTCTAACATAGTGCCTCTGTAGCTTTGTCACTGATTGATTCCTTTTTCCTTCGGGCTTCAGAGCTCAGGAAAAGCATCATCATTAGATTGCAAACCCATAATCCAATGTGGGATCCTTAGGAATTGTAATCAAAACAGTAACTTTCTTCAGGTCATTTACGGTACCTATTTTCCAATTCAGAACTCCAGAACAGAGGGATGCTCTAGCTGTGATGTTGTGAAATGAATAAACACTGCACTCAGTGGCTCTGATGTTCTGTGTTCTCTGAAAGGGGACATTTTCATACAATAAGCAAATATTTCTGTATTTGCAACTGCAAATCCATATCTGCTGTGGGGAAGAGACTTTCAACTCCCTGCTGTTCCATTGTTCAATTGTTCCATTGGACTTTTTAGCAGTGATAACAACTTTGAGGCCAGCAGTACAGTCCTCATGAAATTTATTTGGCCTCTAAGACTGTAACATGAGCCTCACATGATGCATAGTAAATAAATACCATTGAGAACTTGGGATTTGCAATCTTTTTTGGTATCATAGTTTTGCTGCTGTGTGTTGATGCAAGATGGTTTGCAGCATACCACATGATCTAAAACTTTGAGAAGACTAATCTTACAGGAAGCAGATTTATGTGGAGTCCAATCCTGAACACGTTTATTTAGAAGCCGAAAGAAAATCCTTTATTGTTTTAATGGGACTGCTTGCTTGGATGGTTTAATAATCTTTATGGCTCGCCACAGAGTTGAAGTTGCAAAGAAGACAAATTGCCTCCAACTCATGGTGACTCTATGAATTAGCAAAACGTTTTGTCCTCAATGTACTGCTCATCTCTTGTAAACCCAAAACTGTTACTTCCTTTAGGGAGTCAGTAGATCTTGTACTTGGTCTTCCTCTTTTCTTGCTCCCTTCTACCTTTCCCAGCATTGTCTTTTCCAAGGAATCTTGCCTTCTCATGATGTGCCCAAAGGAGGACAGACTGAATTTCAGTTTTTGCCTCCAGAGATAGTTCAGGCTTCATTTGATCTAGGGCTCACTTGTTCACCTTTCTGGCAGCCCAGGGTATATGCAAAGCTCTCCTTGAGCAACACATTCCAAACAAAACAATTTCCTAACTGACCAGCTTTGACACCCATACATGGTGACTGGGAATACAGCGGGGTCTTGACTTGAGAACTTAATCCGTATTGGAAGGCGGTTCTCAAGTCAAAAAGTCTGTAAGTCAAGTTTCCATTGACCTACAGTGCATTGAAAACTGATTAATCCCGTAACAGGCCGTTTTTGTTCCATTTTGGTTTTTTTTCTGGTCTGTAAGTCAAATCTCAGTCTGCAAGTCAAACCTAAATTTTGCGGCCAGAGAAGTCTGTAACTCAAAAAGTCTGTAAGTGAAGCTGTCTGTAAGTCAAGGGTCCACTGTACAAGAGTGTGGATAATCTTGGCCTTGGTCTCAAGTGACACATCTTTACACTTGGTTATCTTACCTAATTTCTTCATTGCTGCCTTTCTGTGTCTCAGTCGTCTTCTGATTTTTTGGCTGTGGTCTCCCTTTTGGATTGATGATTAAACTGAGGTATACAAAAACTCTAACCTCCTCTATAGAGGTTTTTAACTCCCATCCCTCCCATCAGCCCTAGCCAAGTTAACCAAAAGTGAAACATGATCGGAGATGTTGTACAAGAACGTCGGGAGAGGCACAAATGTGATTTGCGCTACTATATTCTAGCTAAAGTGTTTTGTGATGTCATTATTTTTGCTGGGGCTTCATATCATTGGCTATTGGCCTACCTACTCTTGTCAGGGTGTGTGTGTGAGGAACAAATAAATAAATGTAGAACACTTTGAGTTAAGCTCTATGACAGCCACCTGGATCTATTAAGTCTTTCACTCCCACCAATCCCTGCTCTGCATAAAAGGTATGGTCTGCTGGGAAGGTAGTCCAAACAATCCAGGGACCACATACTGGGGGAGGCTTCTCTGAGGGAAGACATTTTCTGGTAGAGGTTGCTAGGGAGGGGCATCATTATGATGGCCTCTCCCTAGTTACTTGACCTGTGTGGTTAAGTCTAGGACTGTCTGCAGAGGTTCAACCCAAACTATGCCCCACAGGGGAACTTCTTTCTGACCCTCATTTATTACATAGCCCTGGAGTAGCTCCAGCTTTTCTTATTAATCTGAAATTTCTTTGTTGCTGCTTATACTGAGCCTCATATTTCAAATTCCTCCTGAGTGTATCTGGTTTTCATTTAAATATATTGCAGGGTTCTCTGAAAAGGAAGAGAGAGGGAGGAAAGCCAGAGAGAGAAATAATAACAGGAATGGATTTTTAAGCTAATAAAACCAAACATGTAAGTCCAGTTCTTCAGCCTCATCCAGTGCATTTTAGTTAAGTCCGGCCACTTGTTTATATTGGCTAGATGAACATAAAGTATCACTGGATACGGTAATCATTCTTGCACAATATGTATATAATATACACACACACACTGTCAGGAACTGCAGAGATTCCATGAGTTATGAAGTCTTCCTTGTTCAAGAATAAACATGGTGGGCAGTAATCCTGGAAGCAATCAAAATGCCTCCAGCTCAGTGATTGTAAAAAACAAGAGAGTCTAAATTCATTGGAGCAGAAAGTCAGTCCAAAACCTTGAAGATTAGAGCATGATAAAAACTTGGAGATAATAGTTGATCTCACTATGAAGCCATGATCTGAGTTCAGCAGGTGAACAAAAGGATAGAGAAATAACGATTCATGGCATTTTCAATGATGTTATGAGAGTTATTCATAAATGGTCCTTGGTTTCTGTGTGGAAATGAAACATCAAAATGTTGGTGCTGCTTTATTTTCTCAATAGGAACAGAAATCATTATGGTATCTGCACTTCAGATATCTGTCCATCAACCCATGTAGAATAGGGCTGAAATGTGTTGGAGTTTTTACAACCTTGTATGCTGCTCCTGGTAGGTGTAGTTCAGAGGGACCTTTCGAGGCTGGGGCAACTGTCATTCTATCCAATAGTAACCAATCATTCCATCCCATGTCTGAATTCTAAAAGTGCCCTGCCTCTCTGCTTTTGAAGGTTTTCCCCTTTGTATTGAAGTCTGGTGCTGAGAGCAGTCATGTTTTATTAGGTTGCTGTTTGAGCTGTTCACATTGTAGGTAAAGAAAATGAGTTTTATTCCTTCTACTATTGAAATCTGAGAATGAATTATTGAGACTGTACGTGCCATTTAATGAGAAAAGGGGTGGATTACTCTGGGGAACCTGAAGCTATTCTGCTATGTGAATCACTGTACTTCTGCTGTGCGACTAAAAGGAATTTGACCAAAAATTCAAAACTCTACAACAATATGGATGTAACCTGGCTTGTTGACATGAGAAAGTGATCCTACACTGCTCTTAATATTGGGAATTCTGAGTGTGCCTCAGAGAATATGGTCCACAACACTTTTGTGTGAATTTTGATTTTGATATCAATTTATAGAAGCATAGGGGAAAGTGGGACCAGTCCTGAAATCTTTTATGGTTGTTCTCTGTTGTACACAGGAGGTTATGATTTGTTGAAAACTTGTGGGAGGGATGGGACTCATGAGTTTCATAAAATCCTCCTTTTCCTATTAATCTGGGATTAATTGATTGACCATCAGCCCAAAGGGACACTGGCTATAGTACATCTGCCTGTGTTGGTCCACTTAAATCCATGCACATTTAACTGAACCAATTTTTATGCACTGAAGCTGAGATAAACTACAAGAACAATATTTTATTCAGATATTATTTACATATTTGAGCATTTATTAAATTTTTATTCTGCCTTTCTCTAATGAGGTGTACATGCTGTTCTCACCACTTCATCTTCCCACGAACCCTGTGATGTAGACCTTCCTGAGAGTGCAGTAACTGATCCAGGTTCACCCCATGTCTTCCATGATCCAGTGGTGATTTAAACCCAGGTCATTAGAGTCCGAATTTAACGCTCTAACCACTTGCGTATAAGACCCCTCTTTCTAATGGTTTATAATGGTGGGTAAGAGTCCATATGGAGTTGAACAGGGCACATTCCTCACCTGGTAGCTCTCTGCAGGCCGGATGGCATCTGGAGATGTGATCAGGGCTCATCTGGTGCTTTCAAAGATAGCTCAGAGCACCCACCTTTGGTTCTCTTCCCCCTTCTACACACAGAGAATGGTGGGAGGACTGACAGCAGGTGGGCTCAGGTGGTCATGGAAGCAGAGGGAAATTTGGGAAGCAACTGCATTCAAGAGGATTTTCTGGTTATCTCCATTCACACAGTAATGAGAGATAACTAGGAGATTTGCCGCATGAGGGAACAGAGAGCTGGTCAGATAGAGAGGATTTGGACCCTATGAACTTTTGTTGTTTAGTTGTTAAGTTGTGTCCGACTCTTCATGACCCCATGGACCAGAGCACGCCAAGCCCTCCTGTCTTTCACTGCCTCCTGGAGTTTGGTCAAATTCTTTTTGGTAGCTTCAGTGACACTGTCCAACCATCTCATCCTCTGTCATCCCCTTCTCCTTTTGCCTTCACTCTTTCCCAACATCAGGGTCTAGAGCTCCCCATTTAAAATGATCAAATGGCACACCTTTCTGGAATTGGTTGTTGTCATTTTTTCAGGCTCTTTGGCCGTATTCTGAAGGTTGTCCTTCCTAACATTTCGCCAGTCTCTGTGGCTGGCATCTTCAGAGGGCAGGAGTCAGAACTCTGTGCTCTGGTGCAGTTTCTTTGGACCGTTGACTATTTATAGCTGTGGGATCAGCTTTTGTCCTTTTCAGAAGATGGGTGAATGTTTTTTGTTGTGGGTGTATTGTTGTGATAAGAGGGAGAGATTATCTGTCACTGTGACTGATGGGTGTTGTTAGCTGGTCTTTTGTGTGCAGTGATCACTAGTCCTTGTAGCTGGGTAGGGTTTGTTGACCTTTTGGAGGCTGTATTTTTCAGTGCTGGGAGTCAGGCTTTGTTGAGTTTTAAACTTTCTCCTTTTTTGTTGAAGCTCTGCTGGTGTTTCCTGATTTCATTGGCTTCCCTGTGCAGTCTAACATAATGATTGCTGGTGCTGTCCGGTACATCAGTATTTTGAGATAGAATTTCATGTCCAGCTTGTTCTAGGGCATGTTCAGCTACTGCCAATTTTTTTCGGTTGTTTTAGTCTGCAATGTCTCTCATGTTCTTTGATTCTGGTGTGGATGCTTCATTTTGTGGTTCCAATATATACCTGGCCACAACTGTTAGTTGTCCAGTATACTCCTGCAGTAGTGAGGGGGCCCCTTTTGTCCTTTGCTGACTGGAACATTTGTTGCATTTTTGTGGTGGGCTTGAATATTGTTTGTAGGTTGTGTTTTTTTTCCAAAAGTTTCCCCATGCAGTCCATGACCCCTTTGATGTATGGCAGAAATACTTTATTTTGCAAAATACCTAGCCACCCTTCTACAGACCCACGTTGGACAAACCTCATCCATTCATCGAAATGTTAGGAAGAACAACCTTCAGAACACAGCCAAAGAGCCTGAAAAACCCACAAAAACCATCAGATCCTGGCCATGAAAGCTTTCTGGAATTGTTTTTGCATCCTTTTAATCTGGTTCAGTTTTCACCTAAGAAGTGGAGGCTTGCTGCTTTGTCCTGGCCTCCCTCCCTTTCTCATCCTCCTATGATTGGGATAAAAACACCAAAGAGGCAAGAAAAATCTGTGGGCTGTGAAAGGCAGAGAGTATCGGAGCAAAGAAGTTTGTGCTTTAAGTGGCTTCCTGGACAGTATATTTCATGTTTTCAGACTTCAGGGCAGTGATTAAATAAATCACATCTCACTAATGGGGAAGACAAACATTTTAAACACTCCACCCTCCCACCCACCACCATATTTCAACCTAAGAAAAGCTCTCAGCCAATCAACCACTCACAAAGGAAAGGCAAATAATTTCTTAGCTTCCAAACACTTCACATGCTTTTGAAGAACTAAATCTAAAGAAGAAATGGCATGTGTGTCTCTGTGTATAGAAAGTTCCAAATTACAGTACAAATGTTCCGCAGGGTCCTTGAGTAAGAGATGTATGATTTATGCATAAGAAGAGTCTCAAAACTACATGTAAAACCATTGCCAAGACAAGGGAAATAAGTCTAGCAATGAAGCACATTCCATTATTTATTGATCATTGGGCCATTGACGAGACCAGGTGTTTTGGTCCATGGACAAGAGAACTCTTTTGTTGTATATCTTCTGGAAAAAAATCCTTTTTATTTCATGTTCTCACCTCCAGTGGAAAATACAGGAGGTTGTCCCATTAAAAAGCTCATTGGTGCAGGCTGGACATTCATCAAGAATTTGTTGGAAATATATCAGCTGTTTCTCACTGAACTCACTAACACAACTTCCTTGAAAAACAATCTTTTTATTTTCCCCTCTAATACGCAGCCATGGACTACAGAAGTCACAGTAGCCACATGTCCACTTTTACAGAGAGCAGACCTTCATCTGAAATGTCACCAGTGGGACAGTTCAATTTTTTAAGTTGTCCTCTGCTAGAAAGGCCATCAGACACACACACACACCCTGCAGCATGTTTTTCTGAGCTATGGTGATTGTTTATCTGTCTAGCACCAACCAATCATTCCTTCACCTCTCTACTGAATGTTCTATTCCTCTTTTTTGTCAGTTGCTATCAATAGCGGTTGTCGCTATTGATCTGTTTGGTTGGTTGCTAGTATGTGTGCAGTAAAGAAAGCAGTATACACAAGTCTGCAATTTCAAGCAATTGTAAGTAAATAAATGCTTTTTCATTCTTTCTCCTACAAATGTCTTAAGAGTGAGTTATTGAGAGTTTAAGCACCAGTTAAATAGAAAGAGGAGGACTTTGGAGAACATGTAGCTATTTTCTTCTGTGCATCTCTTTACTTCTACTGTGTAGCAAAAAGAGAATTTTACTAGGAATTCAAAACTCTGCAACAGTAGTCAAGGAAAGTGAGGTATTTAAGGAGTAGTTTTACCAGTTTCACACACACACACACACACACACCAGTGAGTTTCCTTGGAAGAACCTGAGAATCAAACCCAGTTCTCCTGAGTCCTAGTCCATTACTCTGTTCACTATACACACTTGATACTCCTTCTCTTTTTGGTGATAGGTAAATGACCATCCTAAGCACAATGGAGGTGATATTATAAAAGAGTTTCTTCTCCTCAAGCCTTTCTTATTTAAAACTGGCAGCTTAATATCAAACAAATGTAATAAAAGGTTTTTTTTAAATTAAACAGGTGTCCATATGTTTTCCCATAATTAACTACATGTTGGGACATTGGAATAATCTCCATAACTAATTACTTTGAAAAGGTAACTTTCTAAGTATCATCCCACATTAAGCTGTAAAGCAGAGTGAGTATAGACAAATGGGGTGTCCTTTAAATGACCCCCAACGTCTTCTACCAATATTTATGGCTGTTTACATTGCTACAGGATGACTACGCCTCGCTTACATTTTCAATAAAAGCTGAAACTCTTGTAATTTTCTTACAAGCTTTTGTTTCAAGTTTTTGTAAGAAGTTCCAAACTGCAAAACTTGCTAGGGAAGTTTTCATTTTAGAAAATTTTACATCAGAGTTTATTATATGTATGCAAAGCATCAAACATGTACATTCAGTCTTCCAACAATCTTTTAGAGATATTTTCATTTGGAATATTTAGCTAGAACAGCATTCACTATAGTTCTTCCTTTAGTATTCTTGAAGCTCTTCATTCATTTGAGTAAACTATTCTCCCAGTTTCTGAAAACCCAGATTTATTTGTGAAGCCCAGTCCTAGTCACATCTATTCAGAAGTTCCACTGAGATATAGTGTCAGATGAGCGTATACATTACTACTATCTTACTAAAATTAAAGCATCCTGTTTTATTGTTAAGTTGAAATCCATTGAAGACTTGATGCATTTCAAAATGTAGAGCATGAGAGTTGGTCATATATCTAAGAATTTAAAATCTTGGCTTGCTGAGTTTATGCTACATTTGAATTAATAATGGATGTGATCAGTTGTTTGTTTGTCTTGCTATTCCGTCTGCTGCACTTCTTTTTCCAGTGATCATGTGACATAAATTGCTGGAGCATAGCAGCCCATCCCCAGAGCATTTTGACCTGCACCTTTTTAAATCCTCATCAGTGATTCCTCTTTTTTTGGTACAGGTAGGATTGCTCTGTTTGGGTTTACTTCCAGCATGTATGGTCACTGGAAACAAACCAAAGTGATTTGTTACGCTTCTGGCGCAGAGTAAATGAAGACACTTTACCAGCTCTTCTTTGACGGTTATATTTACATATATGTACACTTATATGCAGGCAGGTCTCTACAGCACATCTAGAAGTCTTCACACAGTCCGACAGCATGCGTGGCAGAAAATCACATCAGAAGAAGAGAACATTCTACAGACACAGTCCATATTTATACATAATCTTGTCTCTGTCCAGTCCAATCGGGTTCCAGGTGACCTCATCTCTGCACCTGGGCTCTTTCTGGTTTCACCTCATTGCATCAGCTTAGGATGATTCAGCTTTTCTCTCATCTGCACATAATGGCAGCTCGTTAATGAAACATATATGGGTTCAGGCCTATAAAATTCTATACCCTGACACCCCTCCTAATTTTTTATGCCTGAACACAGCATAATCCCAACACATTTACACATTATTTTTTAACTTTTAATTTTAACACACACTTGTTACCTGTAACCTCTGTGTATTCTGTATGCACCTTTGCATCTGTGAACACCTTACATTTCTTCATGTACTCCATTTTCTCATCCATGGTCCCTAACCATTTTCTTTTTTCAAAAGCAGGAAGTTTTAAAACTTCTTTGTAATTTTTTGGTTCTATATAAACATGACACACTCTCACACCACCCATTCCAAACCTCTTGGGTGGTATACCCTTGTTTGTCCTTTGGGACCTTCTGGGACCTTGTGTTTCTGTCTGTGCCTCTGTCTCACTAACCTCGTTAGCGTGTGTTTCTTCGTGTTCTTCGTGTTCTTCAATATCTTCTCCATCTTCATCTTCTCCATCTTCATCAGCAGAGGACCTTGTGTCTTGCTCATGTGTTTCTTTCTGTCTAAACTGACCTCTTCTTCTTTCACTCAGTGGAATGTATAATTGTGAATTTGCGTGTACCTTGTCCCAGTTCTCCCCCTCATTGAAACTGGCAGACCTAGAAATTACAACGCTTCTATCACCATCTAGAAATCTATACGCCTTTGAGCTAGGCTCATAACCCAGGAACCTCATTTTCTTTGTTTTCGCTTGACCTTTTCTCCTGAGTTGCTTTGGCACATGTACCCAAGCGGTACATCCAAACACTCTTAAATACTTCAAACAAGGTTTCTTACCAAACAGTAAATAATATGGGGTTTGTTCTATCAAGGATGACCAAATTCTGTTAATTAAAAAATTCACAGTTTTCAAAGCTTCTGCCCAAAGCGCATGATGCAACCCTGCGTCAGCCAGCAGTGCATCTTTCATGTTCTGGAGCACCCCATTCCTTCGCTCCGCCACTCCATTCTGAAATGGACTATATGGGCTTGTTTTTCTATGTCTGATTCCTGTGGATTCTAACCACCTCTGGAATTGTGTATTTGTAAACTCTGTACCTCGGTCAGTCTGCAGTTGCGCCACCTGGTGGCCAAAGCGCCGCTCAACTGATCTAAGCCAATTCTTAAATGTTTGAAAAACTTCTATTTTAGATTTCAGTGTGAAACAAAATGAAAATCGTGTATAATCATCCACAATTACCAGTGTAAATTTTGCCTTTCCTAATGAAGGTGGAAATGGCCCTATTAGATCAGCATGTACCAATTCAAATGGCCTGCTTGTCTCTCTGGTACTCTGTCTCCCTTTTGGGGCAACATGTGTTTTGCTTTGCTTACAAATTTGACAGACCAGGTAATTCTTACAGTCTCTTATGTTCACATCTCTAGCCATATTTTCCATCCTCTTGCTTCGCTCTGGCCACTACTTTGTTATTTTTCTTAATTATACATTCTCCTTTTTCAAACATTACACAAACCCCCTGTTTATCAAGTGCTGACACACTTAGAATATTATAATCAATTGTGGGTGTAAGTAACACGTTACTTATCTCCAACTTCAGACTGGGAACATACACTCTCCCTTCTCCTGTTACGTCTGCTTTTTGTCCATTTGCCAGGGTCACGTTCTTCAGCTCTGTCTTTCCTAGAAAACAAAACATCTCTACATTGTTAGTCAAATGATTTACGGCCCCCGAGTCAATTAGCCATTCAGCTGCGTGGGTGTCCTTGAAGTTATCTCTTGTTTTTCTGCTGACAAGAGAGACCGATCTCTTGCTGCTGCTCTCTGCAGAGCGTTTGTAAACTGCTGCTTCGGAATCCGTTCTATTTGGAAACGTCTCTCCTCTTAAACAATCCTTTTGCAAATGATTTCTGGACCCACACTGGTAACAGGCTTTATTTATTTATTTATTTATTTATTTATTTATTTATTTATTTATTTATTTATTTATTTATTTATTTATTTATTTATTTATTTATTTATTTATTGGACTTATATACCGCCCCATAGCGCTACAAGCACTCTCCGGGCGGTTTACAATTTTAATTATACAGGCTACACATTGCCCCCCCAGCAAGCTGGGTACTCATTTTACCGACTTCGGAAGGATGGAAGGCTCTGTTTGTCTCTGGCTTTCGTCTTCGGGACACGCTGCCGTCTGGACTCCGTCTCTTTCTCTCCCGGTCAGCTCCCACGTGGCTTTCTTCTGCAGCTTGGAATCTCTCTTTCCAGTATTCCTCCTCCTGCAAGATTCTGCTTGTTACATATTCAAGAGTTAGTTGTGTATCGGAAAGGCTTTCCAAGCTTGTAATAAGCATGTTAAATTCTGAACTTAAACTGCTCAAAATCAGGTAAACCTTTTGCTCCTCAGGGAAAACAACGTTCATTAACTGCAGTTCATTGAACAGTCCCTTCATGGTTTGTAAGTGCTTAGAGACACTTTCCCCAGACCTCATTTGGCATTTATAAAGCCTCCTGGTTAGGGAAATCTTTGTGCCTGCTGTTTCTCTCAGATAGATGCCTCTCAGTCTGTCCCAGACTGCCTTGGCTGTGTTCAGTCCTTGTATATGCACTAATTCTTCATCTTCTAGGGACAAAATAATAGTACTCAGAGCTCTCTCATGCTCTTCCTCTTGCTCTTCTGTTAACTGGGCTGGAGGACGGCTCACATAAGACCACAGGCTCTCTCTTCGTAATAACATTTCTGCTTTGACTGCCCATGTCCTGTAATTTTTACCATTCAGTCTATTTATGGCCAAGCCTCCTACGCCTCCCGTGCTGTATGCCATCCTGCCTTCTCTCGCAGTTCTCTGTTTCCTTTCCCCTCCTGGGCTAACAGACGAACTGTCTTCTCCCAAATCTTCTACTTCACTGCCACTGTCACTTTTGCTCTCTTCCTTCATTTATTTACTTCACCCACATTTACTCACCACCGTCTGTCTTGCGCAGCGCACGTTTCTGGGCCCATAACCTCTGTTACGCTTCTGGTGCAGAGTAAATGAAGACACTTTACCAGCTCTTCTTTGACGGTTATATTTACATATATGTACACTTATATACAGGCAGGTCTCTACAGCACATCTAGAAGTCTTCACACAGTCCGACAGCATGCATGGCAGAAAATCACATCAGAAGAAGAGAACATATCACAGACACAGTCCATATTTATACATAATCTTGTCTCTGTCCAGTCCAATTGGGTTCCAGGTGACCTCATCTCTGCACCTGGGCTCTTTGTGGTCTCACCTCATTGCATCAGCTTAGGATGATTCAGCTTTTCTCTCATCTGCACATAATGGCAGCTCATTAATGAAACATATATGGGTTCAGGCCTATAAAATTCTATACCCTGACATGATTGTTGTTGGTTTTTCTGGCTGTTTGGCCGTGTTCTGCAGGTTTTCCTTCCTAATGTTTCACCAGTCTCTGTGGCCGGCATCTTCAGAGGACAGGAGTTAGAACTCTGTCAGAGACTGGTGAAACATTAGGAAGGAAAGCCTCCAGAACACGGCTAAACAGCCGGAAAAACCTACAACAGCCGTCGGATCCTAGCCATGAAAGCCTTTGAGAATACAAACCAAAGAAAGTCAATTAAAAAAAATTCTGTACTAAGACAGCATTGCAGTGCATCATTTTGGGGGGAAAAATGAAAACTTCCTCCAGATGCCTTGTAGAACATGTAGCCATTGCATAGAAATCACAGAATAACTGAATTGGAAGGAGCTTATAAAACCATTGAGTCCAACCCTCTGCTCAGTGCAAGACAAAACATTAGCATGAGCCTTTTCTTTAAAAAGTGCGCATGGAGCAATATCTGTCTTCTTTTATATTTGATTGCCTTTCCAAAGGGTATTTTTCTGAAATGCTTTAGTAAGGACTGCTTCCCCACATGGTTTTCATATCACATTGGTGAATGGCCAATAAATCTCAGAAAAGTGATGAGCATGTAAATCATGCTTCTGCTTTAGTGCATTCCAATGGAGTCATTATATATAAGGGTGAATCTGGATTCAAATTCCCACTCATAGTCTTTCAGTCTCACAGGGCTATGAAGATAGAAAGCTGGAGACCTATGTGCACCACCTTGAACTCAGGATAGAAATGTAACAAGCAAATACCTCTTTTAGTTTGCTTTAGAATAAAAGAGTAAAATAAAAGTTTTCATTTGTTTTTAGCTGACGGTATCAGTGTAGCTTTTGTTTGCTTCACTTACTATCAAGATTTTCTCGTTCCACATTTAAGGATGGCTTAGGGCCCTTCCCTTCTATAAGACAGGAATTAACCACACATTCTTCTGGCTTGAAACATACCTGAAGATGAACGGCAGCTACTCTCAATCTTAGCAAAGTGTTATTGGGTTGTCCCATTTATTAAGCCGTATGGTTTTCATTTCACAGCAAATAACTGGAGGATGGTATCTCCTCAGCTGTGGACTTGCTGAGTTGGGGGTGACTTGGTTACCCATTTTAATAACTGCAATAGTTTCTCAGTTATAGCTTCCTTCATTCTTACAAAGTGGAAAAGAAGAAGAAGGCATCCTACCAAATTAAATGAGGGCAGGAACTACCTCCCTGATCCTTCCCCCGGAGGGCTCTCACACAAACGGCAGTCCCTATAAGTCAGCCCATCTGGAAAGGAGGATGTCAGGCCTCTGTGAAGGGATAGGCGGATATAACAGCGATTTATACACTTTTATTTGCAGACCTTTTTTAAAATAGCCTTCAAAAATGAAGTGGGGGGGGAATAGGAAAAGCAATATAGATGCCAGAGCATTTAATCCTCCTCCTCCTCCTCCTCTCACAGTCCTCAAGAGGACCCTGGGAATTCTTTCCACTCTCTCACTCACAAAGCTGATTTCTAGATGCGGAGAAAGAATGGAGAAATACTTGGGAGCAGCTGGCATATTTTTTTAAAACAGGCTGAGCAAAGACAGTAGCTCTGTGTACATTGAACTGTTCATGCTTTGGGCCAAAATTTCATATGTGGAATACTTGCCCCCTGTGATTAGCCCATTTTCCCTCTCACAATGGGATTTCCTCTGAGATATGTTCCTGGGCAATCAGACTTGATAATTAAGCCCATGTTTACCTTTCAGCGACCAACTAAAACTCAGTTCACATAACAAAGGACACAAAATGCAAGACTGTGAGATAAATAAAGGCACATCCTGTTATAAGCAGATATTTCTAATTACAGGCCATTATATTATCTGCTTTGATGCTCAGTCTTGCTCTTTGTCTAGTACTGTCAGTCCACATGGAGGGATATTGAAAAAGTTGGATTTCCTCCCTCAAGAAAATTACAGATTTCAATCTAAGTTCCTATATAAAGTGATACTGTGGAAAGTGAGGAACGAGATATGCCATAACAAGAACAGCAATAAGCATTTATAATTACGGATATAAATCTTGCTCCTCTCAAGAACAAGAATCTGCAAAAAATATATTCTTACCTGTGGGATGGGGATATATTTTTATTGGTCTCAGTGGATGCTTTCAGATTGAAAGAACAATTTTTTGTGCAAACTAGGCAAAACTCTAATAACTTCTGCCTATCAGCCTTTTAAAAATAAAAACACATGATTGGCTGTTCGTGCTTTCTTGATCTCTCATCCACTGGTTTTGCTCAGTGTACATGCAGGACTTCGCTGCACCATGGGAAAAGCCAATAGTTTTGCAAAAGCCTTTTGTACAAACTGCAGAAACCTCCACAAAAAAAGGGCTCATTGTTCTGTTTTCACACAGACAAGGAGAAATCTCATTGGATTAATGGCCTCTCAGCAGGTTGTCTCTTTCAGGATGAGAACATTATCAAGATTCCTTCACAACGTTATCAAGATTCCTTCACATCGCTGATTTGTATTGCTCTTGAAAGCACTGAGAAAGGCTAGCACGTTGTCTAGCTATGATTTTTAATGTACTATAGGTAAAGGTAAAGGTTCCACTTGACAATTTTTGTCCAGTCGTGTTCGACTCTAGGGGGCGGTGCTCATCCCTGTTTCCAAGCCATAGAGCCAGCGTTTTGTCCGAAGACAATCTTCCGTGGTCACATGGCCAGTGCGACTTAGACACGGAACGCTGTTACCTTCCCACCGAGGTGGTCCCTATTTATCTACTTGCATTTGCATGCTTTCGAACCGCTAGGTTGGCGGGAGCTGGGACAAGTGACGGGCGTGGATTCGATCTTATGACTGCTTGGTCTTCTGACCCTGCAGCACAGGCTTCTGCGGTTTAGCCCACAGCGCCACCACGTCCACCACTACAGTATAGTACTATATTGTACTATACAGTACAATAATCATGAGAATGTTAAGGTAGTATTTTATTCTCTATATTGCATCTTTGTCATAAAGGTCTACTTTTTATGTGAAGGTGGCCCTGAGCTTTCTGGAGGCTGAGCCAGCAAAATGGAAGCTCTGGTAGATTCTACAAAGCTGGTGAAGCTTTGAGCAGGGATCTGCTGGTATACAACATAATAGCCATGCAAGCACCAGCCTAGGAAAGTACAGACATCACTGAAAGAATGGCCAACACATGACAAACTGGTTCCAATGCAGATCAGAACTATTTCACACGGTCACAGTGTTCTTCATTGCTGTGACATGGCAAGGCCACACACTCTCCCAAGATGTGAAGATGCTCATAAATACCTGTGATGATTGCCCCACATCACTCCTGTCACTCATATTCCAGATCTCATTTGCATGAGCCTATGAGAAGAGTGGAGGGGCGGAGTCAGCGGATATAAGGAGGTTTGGCAGAAGAGATGTGGAGAGAGATATAGAACTTGCAGAGCGAGAGACAGAGATAGTCAGGGAAATAGTGAGAACAGATACTAATGGAAATAAGCTGGTCAAGATAGATAGAGCAGATTGTGATTAGTTATGTGGCAAGATATATGACGTTTTAATGATTTGATTGTATGCATTGAATAAAGAACATCTGTGATTCTGATTAAATTTAACACCTTTCAATAAATAAATTCTGTTGGCAGTAACCAGACAAGTGTCTGACTAAAGTTCTTTATGTATTGTGGATAAAAGAAGTCCACTGGTGGCAGTGAGGAAAAGGGAGAATGTCACAATTGGTGTCTCCTGGTGGGACGGCATAGCGTGAGCCCTTTGTTTGGAGAAACAAGCAAGGGCCACGTGGTAAACATCACAATACTTTTAAAAAATAGGAGATGGGAGCAGGGCATGATGTTCCCACTATGTCACATTGCATCCAGAACCAGACACATCCACTGGGACACACTGGATTAAAACAAAGAAAAAAGAGCTTGGGTCTGTGTTACAAGCAGGATTGTCTCTGTTTGCCATTAACCTGCAACAAATGCACTTTCTCTGGTGTATTGCAAGGCTGTTGTTTCAGCCTTAATCTCAGCTTTTCCTGGTGTGGTGAGGTGGTCTACATTTCACGTTAAATCAGAGTAAAGGTAATTTTATTTATTTATTTATTTATTTATTTATTTATTTATTTATTTATTTATTTATTTATTTATTTATTTATTTATTTATTTATTTATTTATTTATTTATTTATTTATTTAATATCCCGCCTGTCTAGTCAATAGACCACTCTAGGCGGTTCCCCTTGACCATTTTTGTCCAGTCGTGTTCGACTCTAGGGGGCGGTGCTCATCCCCGTTTCCAAGCCATAGAGCGAGCGTTTTTTGTCCGAAGACAATCTTCTGTGGTCACATGGCCAGTGCGACTTAGACACAGAACGCTGTTACCTTCCCACCGAAGTGGTCCCTATTTATCTACTTGCATTTGCATGCTTTCGAACCGCTAGGTTGGCGGGAGCTGGGAGAAGCGACGGGAGCTCACTCCGTTGTGTGGATTCGATCTTATGACTGCTTGGTCTTCTGACCCTGCAGCACAGGCTTCTGCGGTTTAGCCCACAGCGCCACCACGTCCCCCATTTATAAATCAGAGTAATCATTTATAAATGAACAGTTTGACATATACACAAGTATACAGAAAATAGAAAACAGTATTCATATTCTCCCTTCTTTCTTTAGTGGTGTATTTCCTAACACTCATTTTTGTTCAAAAGTGCTTATTGTTTAATGGTTGTTGTGGGTTTTTCGGGCTCTTTGGTCGTGTTCTGAAGTTTGTTCTTCCTAATGTTTAGCCAGTCTCTGTGGCCGGCATCTTCAGAGGACAGCACTCTGTGCGCTGCTTATTTTTTACAAGAAATTTCTGAGCCCCTCAGGAAAAAAGAATGGTGACAAAATCTAATTTCGCATGAGTATGATCCAATGCACAGGGATTCAAATTCAGGCTCTTAGGAGCTGAACAGTCCGAGCCCTTATCCTTGGGTTCCTCATACTTTCACTATTTTTCCCATCCCAATTTTGAATGAATTTAGCAGAAATGAACTGAAACAAAAATCGAATCTATCTCTTGGTTTAGTCCTCCTTCACTGGCAGAATACAAGGAGGGAGGACAAGGAAAGAGCTAAGGAAAATTATCAACAACTAGGGAAAGTCCTTGGCCAAATAAAAAACAGCAATACCGACTTTAGTTCCTTCTGTTCAGAAGAATCAACTCTGATACTAATAAAAACAGCTCTCATGATTTATAGAGCTATTTGCAAATAATGGAAAATATATTTCCTGTGATAAAATAAAAGCACTGTTTAAGAAACAGAGCTAAATTATTTATGTAGCTGATGGTGAAAGGATGGCAAACAAGGGAAAATATAAATAATGTCCATGGCAATAAATCACTATACCCAACAAAACTAAACCCATGTTTCTGTTCATAATGTGTGTGTGGGTTTTTTGTGCACCACAACATTTTGTTTTTGATTCTGAAGCTGTAGTCCTATACACATTCACCTGGGAGTAAGGCCAGCAGAATTCAAAGCAAAGTGGGCTGCTGATATACTGCCCATAGGGCTTAAAGCTCTCTCTCGATGGTTCGCAATTTAAGTATGCAGGCTACGCATTGCCCATCACCCCAGCAACCTGGGTACTCAATTTACCAACCTCAGAAGCAGGGAAGGTTGAGTCAACCTCGAGCCAGCTACCTCAGCCCAGGCTGTAAGCAGAGTCTTGACTGCTGTACTGCAGTTTAACCAATGTGCCATGAGATTGTACTGTTAAGTCTTTATTCAGCAAACAGATGTGCTGTAATCAAGAATCCCAGATTTTTAAAAATGAAATCCAATAAAAACAAAATTAGCCTCATACATAGGGAACCTTTCTCCAAGGACACATGATAGGCTCTGAGAGAGACACTCGCTAAGGTTGGCAATTTGCTCTACTTTTGCTATATGTGTGTACATTGGGAGGAAGGCATATCTGAGTGATTAGTTCTCTAGTAGGACACCACACAAGTAAAGGCTGTTGATGACGAAGTCTGCACACCTATTCCAGAAGTCTGATAAACTCAAAACTGACACGTGCAGCTGTTGGCTTGGTTGTACAATAAGATGATGCAGCCTGTGTAAAACAAGTATTTATACTCTCTGACTCAGTATCATGGAAATCTTGCTCTGATGCGCTGCCAGGAACCTCTAAAATAGCCCATCCAAACAGATAGAGTAGGCCCTTGATAATTCTGTTTATCTAACCCTCACACATCTTAAACCCTCTTGTCCCTGAACTCAGTCATATCCTCAGAGGCATTCCAGGAAATGTGGTCTGGAGAAACAGTTAGCTGGATTTTTCTTAGCTAACTGGCTCATCAGCTGGAAGGCATCTACAAGGTGGAACTATTGGGTGCACTGTGCAGGGTGAACAGATATAAAAGCCCTCTTGAAACTGTAATAGTTTTAAAATGGGGCCTGCAACAAACTGTTGGTTGCTTAGGTTTTCACCCATTCCACCCTGAGGAAAGCTCTCCAAAGGTGTCATCCTGTTGCATGACAATACCTCATCACACAATGCAGGTGAAACAATGGCAAAACTGACATCCTTAGGTTTTGAAGTGATGCCCCCTCAACCCTATTCTCCTGACCTGGCTCCTTTTGACTATTATCTGTTCCCCAAACTCAAAAAACACCTAAAGGGACAGCGATTTGGGAGTGTTCTGGAGGCAACTGTCAGCTTTCTTAACTGACAGTTAGGAAAGCTGACACGAAAAGAAGTGATTTGTTGAAAAATGATATGGGAGGAGAGCTTTGCAGATACCCTGAGCTGTCAGAAAGGTGAACAAGTGATTCCTAGGTCAAATGAAGCTTGAACTATCTCTGGAGGTAAAACTGTTGAAACACAGGCTGCTGTACTTTGGGCACATCATGAGAAGGCAGGAATCTTTGGAAAAGGCAATAATGCTGGGAAAGATTGAAGGCGGCAAGAAAAAGAGGAAGAGCATATATGAGATGTACTAACTCTCTAAATGAAGCCACAGGCTTGGGCTGAGCAGGATAGGACATTCTGGAGATGGCTCGTTCATAGGGTTGCCATGAGCTGAAGGTGATTTGAGGGCACATAACAACAATGAAACTGAAGATTTCAAACAATAGTTCCCCCCCCAACAGTTATGACACTGCCATTCAACTTATAGTAACTGTTATTTTACTGTTATTACATGGGATCAAATGCATAAAATAAACAGTAATTTAAGTACCTACCTTCTTTCTCCTCAAGGGACATGATGCTGGTGCGGCTATACTCACTTGAATTAACATACCTTCCATAATGCTGGTTCCTAGAAATGACCAGCTTCTTTTTCAACATGAATATACATCATATCATTATCTGAGCCTTCCTTTCCTCCACCTCTTAGGCTTCTTTCCAGAATTGTTACCCATCTGACTGCACTTCAAGGAGCTTATGTCTGTGACCATATGTCTCATCCAGGGGTAACAAGGAAGGGAACTGTGGAGGGCAGGAGATGGGCCCCTTCGTTTAAATTTCTCTCCCACACTCTGATCAAGAGTAAACATTATTCTTTCACAAAGGAAGATATTGTTTGAGAGGGGAAACCATGACAGAGGAAAGAGTCATACGAGCTGACGGAAAACGGGATGTGAATATAAATTCTGTAAATATTTTCTTTAAGTCGCCACGAGTAATCCCAGGAAATAGATCTAGTTTTGAAATAGGGAAAGGACAACTCTCTTTTCAACTACCACAGGTTTCTTCTTGGCTGTTTATATATTTTATCTCTTGGGGATGCCTTTGACATTATTTTTCCTTGTTAGGATCTGAAAGCGGACGTTTACAATATTCATATCCAAAGCACCATAATACATTTAATGGAATGCCATATAAAGTTAGGCAATTATATAAACAGATGCAGAACACACACTGATTTACAAAAAATAAAACTGTAAAACTTAGGTAAGTTTATTACAGATTTTCAGTGCTTCCCAGCTCACCGCCCACTCAGAGGCTGCACCTGGAGGAGGTGGGGCAGGAAACCTGGGGCACTGCGTCTGAAGGGGCGCCTGCCAGAGAATGTATAACCCTTTTTAGGCCTTTAGTGATTGCATGTACTTCACACACAATGAAAAGAGCACAGTGGCCAAACTTCCTTTGCTGTTACTTTCTTTCAGGCAGAGAGAGTGATTATTAAGGAGGTGGGGTTAGTGTGCTCCTTTCATCACATGTACATGACACATACTTTATTAACATCTGTAGAAGGCTTAACAAAGAATTCTGGTTTGAATGAGAACTGGACATAGTAAGGAGCTAGTAGACTTCACTCAGCTCCCCTACGGACTATTGGGACTCCTTTCCCCCCACATTAATAAAGTCCAATTTGAGCATTAACAAGAGTCTTCTCTTTATGAAGCTCATGGGGTGAGGAGAACCTCCCTGCCACCTCCATTTTGGGCTAGCATGGTAGTGACCACCCCCTCATGGCTGTCATCAGTACTTTTTCTTTTCTTTTCAGACCTATATTCTAGTTAATAGAGCTCTTGACTCTCATCCAGATTGTCCCATATTCTGCTGACTTTGATGATTAAGTTTCCATAAGACGTGAGAGATAAAAGACTGTCCTAGGCCTACTTGAGATAGTTTGCTGCCTGAGGTGGAACAGCAAATTTATCTTCCCCATCAAGGTGCATAGCACACAAGGCCAGATATATTAGCATACCAACAGAGTCAAAAAGAAACTATTGTTAAAAGTATTCATGAAAAAATATTGTTACTTCACCTAACTAAACAACCCTTTAGATGAGAATAGGCTTGTGAATTATGACCCCTTCACACCCGTTTTGTCCCTAGATAGGAGGAATGAAAATGGAGTAAATGGAGTAATGTGAGGTCTTCCCAAATTTGTTTAGGGAAACGTATCTGTGAAATATATTGGGAAAGAAGAGCTCCTGTCTGTTCCTTCCATTCCCTCTGAGCCTTAGAACCACTTCATAAATAACTCTTAAAAATCCCAAGTCTCCAAAATATATGATACACAAGTCTGCTGCTTACAAACCAGATGTTACCAATACTTTGAGAGAGCTTTTGAGCTGCTCATTTCAAAACACCGATGAGAGAGAGACAGGGACAATTTAATTTCTCATCTTCAAGTTTCTCTAAGCCCGAGGAAGCTCAACTGTATTCGACCACAATGTTTCCTGAGGCCTGCTCTTCCATCTGACAGAAGCCATGAGGCAGAGCTGTGGCACTGTATGTGGTACACCACATAGTTAAGACCAGCCTTTTCTTGCTAAATTGAAGAAATGAAAAGGTTTCTGCCATGCACTTCAGGTTGCAAGCTCTGGTGTCTGCCACATTCACCAGATGATTTCCATTACGAGATCCGAAGCTGTGCCAAGACATGAGAAGAGCATGTTTGAAGAGGCCATGTAACAAATTGTGATAGAGATAAAAATCATTATAAAATTCAGGACTAGACACTCTCCTTTCATAGCTCTTTAGTCATATGACTCGTGTTCATAAATAAGGACCGGGTATAAGGTGGACTTATGCTTACTCTATGGACAGTCTTTTAGGTGCCTCTGATCAATACAAATTACAATTGCAGGAAGACAAGTGCTGCTTTGAGAGTTTTTGGACACCCTCTTTTTCCAAACTGCTCAGACACAAATGCTGGGCGAGGATGTCATGGCTGATGTGCATTTGTTTTCTTCTTTTAATTATGTGTTAACTATAATGTGTAATTTGATCTTAGAAAACTCAAGCCAGCTCCTTGTTTTGGTACAGGTACCCTGTAGCCAGAGAGATCCTGTCTTCCCATGTTTCATGCTGCAAACTACATTTTCCACTGAGTAAGTCACATCAAATGTCATACTATCAGTCTGGTAGCATGAGGCATGCCCCTGCTTGGACTACAAAGTACCTCTGCTGATAATTAATTAATTAATTATACTTATAACTTGCCTTTCCTCCAATGAGCACAATATCACATTTATAGCTCTTTTCCTTTCCAGTGTACCTTCAGGACAACCTTGTGAGGTAGGAATGCCCGACAGAGCATAAATGACTCGAGGTCTGCCAGTGAGTTTCACCTGCAGAGCACAACTGCATGAGAGTGGCTGTGCTGGTATGTTAACTATTGAACAAAGCCGAGAAAGTGGCACAAAAGTATTTTTCACATGTATTTCGATGACACAGAAATGCTTCTTTGTTTAAACTGACCATAGATTGTTGAATAGGAGACGTTCCTTGGACATCTTAGAATGGAAAGCAAAAATAAAAATCATTGTCACAATAAAAGTCCAGTAAGATAACAACAAACAACCCAGCCATAGATAAGAATTCCTGTTTTTGAAGAGGTTGCCTTATTAGTCTGTTTTAGGAAATACAAAAACAAACACACACACAAAAACAAAAGTGTTGTAGTGCCTGTAAAACCCACTCTTTCTTTCAGTTTGAGTTTATGACCCACTTCTACACATACATGTCTTAATCCACTTCTTTTCCTTCTCTTAAAGGCAGCAGACTCTGCCGCAGACATTTCTTGATTGGCCTTTTAAGACAAGAGAAGGATTTTCTTTTTTAAAATGTAAATGCATTTTCACTACCCTAATGGAGACTATAAATTGTTTTCACTTCCTCTGCTCCTTAGTTAGCCAGTATTTTGAAGTAGCTCTCTTATTAAGCCATCTCATGATACTGGCAAATGAAAACAGGATGGCTTTTGGCTCATTGTCACCAGTCACAAGCACTAGGAATGAACCAAAAGAGAGCAATACTGCCTGCACCAAAAAGTAGAAACTATTTCAAGCAAGATGTAAAGGAAAGAATGGTGGAACGGAGCATGTCAAAATGTAATATTAATTACTGAAGTAAGTATGCATTAGAAAACAGCTGCATGAAACAAAAACATAGTAACTTGCCACAAAAGCATGGAACCGTTTAAAAAAGGCCTCCTACCACATTTTATGGCTTTGCTTGCATTTTATAGTTTAATTGAAATGCATTTCCCTCATTGTTTATAAGCTGTTTATAAACATGTTTTAATATTATAACAAGTTATGTTTTCATATTGTAACTTAGGGTATAATCAGATGGAGATATAGCTCACATTTTGGACCACTTGTTGCATGGTCCAGAGTGAGCTATTTTCTGGGGAACAGATAACATACAGGAGATTGCGGGCCAGCCCAACCCTGTCCTGTGCGGGGTAGGATTGCTGTGCTGGGGGGTGGCTGGGTCACTCCAGCAAAGACACTGACTGATCACAGGCAATAGGAATAAAGCAGCCCATTCCTGAAGCAGACCAAACAGCTGGCTAAATGCAAATACCCCTCAGACTCTGTCATTATCATCACTTCTGACCAATGCTTGGAGGCTACAACAAGCTGTGAGGCTTCTAATCCTTGCTGCATGATTGCGATTATTATATCAGAAGTATGATATGGCACAGACATGGCTCTGTAGCCTGTACCATCTCTTGAATGTCATCCTCCCATCCATAAGTTGGAAAGAGCACAGGGTGTAGAAAGACCTCAGATGATCCCGAACATCTGTCTGAATGGGATGTCTGACACCATGAACATTGCAGACAGCATCAAATTAATTTTCACGTCTGCTAAACTTATCCTTTTTTGTTTTTTCAGATTAATTTAGAATGAGATGTAAATTGTCCACTTATTACTCATTAGCAGAGGGTACATAGAAAATATGAGGATTTGTTTCCTGGGTGGTTTGGTTTGAAGACGAGTACTAATATTTCATCCTTCCATGTTTAAGCATGCCAGATCAAATCTTGTTTAATTAAAATCTGACTTTCTATACTTTTACTTTGATTCTACAGCCATTTTGCACTAGTACAGATAATTGCACAAGGAATGTACTAGGCTTTCCATGAAAACTTCTAAAGGTATGCTTCAGGAATTGAAATTCTTTAGACCTCTAGGTGTGTAGTTTTTCTAAGTGTGTGGCTGTTGCATGTCCGCAGATTCATAATTTTGTAATGAGAGCTTCCCCCATTGCCCTCTGGTGCTTACAGAGAGGGGTTTGCGCAATATGTTTATAAATGCTGGGGTTATTTACATGTGTGCTACATATGTCCTGGTAATGGGACTGAAATTCTGTTCCAATTTTCATCAAAGTCTCTGAAAATTAAATGAAGTCAAAATTTCCGAAACAAATTCAGATTGGATAGATCAGTTAAATTATACTGAATGAGGAATGGTTATGAGTTATGAATGGGAGAAACTATCTAGATTTTATGAACAGAACCTTGGTAGTGTACATGTCATGGAAACCAACAGTACCATTCATTCTGACTGAGGGTAACTCTGTCACGGGGTTGCTGTTGGGAGTTTGGAATTTGAGTTAATCTACTCAAGCCGTGTGGCAGAAGTTCAGGGATTTAGAGCTGAATTAGCTTCAAGTTCCCAAATTAATCCCTCCCTTTTTTTTCCCTCATCAATTGGACCTCACAGTCTCAATAACTCAGTCTCAGACATTATTAGGAGCAAGAATAAAAGGTTTCAGTTACTTACAGTTGAACTGATCTACAGCAATCAGAACAAACATGGCTACTGACTTTCAGCAGTCCTCACCAGACTTACTGCTTCCAACAAAGTGACCAGAGAGTAAGAGATACACTGAGAAGAGAGGTGGGACTGTCTTTGAATCAAGCAGGGAAGGAACTATTGGTTAGTGCTAGAGATGAGGGTATTCATATTTGTATATGAACATGTGGCAATAACGAGGGTCCAGCCCAATGGGGCCGGATGGTCCACTCACAATTCTGCCACTGCTGCAACCTCCAATATCCTTCCTATCACTCCAGAGCTCACGACTGGCTTGCCACTCCTGGGATGAGGCATGACGACAAGCCTCTCTGCCAGGTCGAAGAGTGGCTCACAGATCACAAGCTCCGGAGTGATAGGAAGGATCCCATAGCTCACAGAAGCAGCAGAATTGTGAGTGGACCATCTGGCCCCAGGGGGTGGACCCCCATTATTGTCACCTGTGCAGGGGTATTCATATATGAATACCAATACCTCCATCTTTATTTACTGCTATTAGTGATTGACAGTCACCCTAGCCCAGAAAGGTACCTTCCAGCCACAGCATGCCGGATTGGAAAAGCTCTAATAAATATTTGAATAGGAGCACAAGCAAACTTCCCGCCAACGTAGCAGTTTGAAAGCATGCAAATGCAAGTAGATCAATAGGGACCACCTCGGTGGGAAGGTAACAGCGTTCCGTGTCTAAGTCGCACTGGCCATGTGACCACGGAAGATTGTCTTCGGACAAAACGCTGGCTCTATGGCTTAGAAACAGGGATGAGCACCGCCCCCTAGAGTCGAACACGACTGGACAAAAATTGTCAAGGGGAACCTTTACCTTTACCTTTACAAGCAAACTGCAATTATTCCATTTTGGTCCAGTGGTAGGTCCACTCCTTTTTGGACCTATGGTGGAGCTATCTATATACAGAAGAGTTGTTTTAAATGAGATTGCTCTGAGCAAAGCAACATTTTCCAGCATGATCAGATGCAATCCATCTGATCTCACTCTTTGTGGCTAAAATCCTATAAAGTCATGTGTGGAAGAAAAATCACATAACAGGTTTCCTGTTTTGTCTTGCTGTTCATCACAAGAGTGAATGTGCAATCATTGTACTGTCCTCTGTGTGTGTGTGTGTGTGTGTGTGTGTGTGTGTGTGTGTGTGTGTGTGTGTGTGTGTGTGTGTGTGTGTGTGTGTGTGTGAGAGAGAGAGAGAGAGAGAGAGAGAGAGAGAGAGAGAGAGAGAGAGAGAGAGAGAGAGAGAGAGAGAGAGAGAGAGAGAGAGAGAGAGACATTCTGGGAGATTGTTCCAGTTATGAATGGCAGCCAAGAAGATGTAGAATCATTTCAGGAAGCAAAAGAGCTGAGAGTGGTAGAACTGGGAAAGTAAGGGTCATGGGAATGAATTTACTGAGCAGTGAGATAAGGTGGGGACACAACCTAAGGAGGACCACTGTTACATGTGTTTGTGTATTCATTGACACAATCGTGTAGTTGCAATGCACTGTGTATGCTTTTTTTACTCCTTCACAAATGTCATATCAGCATAGGAAAATCAGGCATGAAGTAGTAGCCTTGAGAGGCTTAAAGAATTCAGATAATCATGTTTGCTATTTTTGGAGCAGGCTAATAAAACTAGATTTTCTGGAGAATATATTAGGGGAAAAACAGGTTCTGTAAAACATCACGAAAATCATTAGACATTCTTTAAAGCAGAGACGTAGGAACATTGTTCTTTTGGCAGAAAATATTGAACCCCTTCCCCATTTATATCACTAGTTAACTACCTAAGCCAACTATTTCTTTCTAAAGAATACTTTCCTTGATGGAATGAAGCACAGATAATTCTGGATTATAGTTTAATGATGCTATATCTGCATAAGACCCTCACTCAAAGTTTCCAGCAGAAAGCAAGGCTTTACTGAGTTTGGATAGCTTTCCATTGGCAGTTCGAACAGTGAAAAACATATTTTGATGGGACTATAGCAGAGAAGCCAAGACATACATGTGCCATTTGTTGCCACCGTTGTTTTCCTCAGTGCCTCCTAAATCATAAACTCCTCTACTAATGTGCACTACAGATTGTGAGGTAATAGCCCATTTAATGGAGCAAAGCGGAAAGGAACGTTTAATGGAAAAGACTGGACCTTTTAGTCTTTGCTGTTCCTTGTGTGAATTGATATATATGGTTCCTTGGGTTACCTGCCAGGAGATCAGTCTCAGGAGAAGCTGCACTGGAGGAAGAGGGAGTTTGTTTTGTGTGTGTGGCAGTATTAGTTCCTGGACACCTACCTTCACCAATTCCCATTGGCTCAGCAGAAAGTTGCTTTTAGGTGTGTTGTGCTTGAACATTGTTCAAGTAAAACACAACGAAAATCCATGAGTTTGGGAATAATTTGTGCTATTACTTGGTAGCATCTTTGTAAATCTGGCATCTACTTTTCAGATCTTCTCGGCTAGATGATTAGACTACTCTTTGGCAGGTGAACAATATGTCTGTTTTGGAGTAAAGGTTGGACTTTCTTTTTCTATCTTACGTTTCTGAGGATGATATTATCTGAAGCAGTTCTTGTTCAACTGATGTTTGTTGAGTAATAAATCTTGGCGAAATCCTGTACATACACATTTGAATCAAATGTAAGCAGTTGCTCTCTGTTCTATAAGTCTCTTGCCTTGCAGGATAAAACTGGAGTACAAGAGAGTCATATATCTGGTGGCAGTTCTATTTCATCACAAGGTGGACTTCCAGATGGATCTGTGTGTGTTAATGGCTCAATACAAATTTTGGTCACAGGCCAGCACGAATTCAGCAGATGTGATTTCTGAGGTTTGCTGAACTTGTAATGACCTGAGGTTGGAATATATATTGAAAATTTTACAAGGCCAAGTTACATGTGGGGTTCCATTTGGAGGGATGACTATGAAATGTCACCTGACCATGGGAATGAAAATAACCAAGTCAAATGCATCAAATAACATCTAGTTTAGGGACTATGTGGAAATGAACAATACATTTTGTGATATCTTAACAATTAATGGATATTGTTTGACATCGTCTTTATGAACCTCAGCCTAGTTCATCAGATGCATGCAGTGTTGCTTCATTTGACGTACATATATTTGGCTAATTGAGGATCTATAACCTGTGAGATCAGAGGGCACCAAACTACAGAAAGTACAGACAATAATTCTTACTATGGTAATTAACAGAGTTGCTAGATGGTAGCACTGATTTCCTTGTTTTGATAAGCTATATAAAATATGCAGTGTAATAAAAAAAACTTTATCCTATTCAAGTCACAGACCTAAACCTTGTGTAAACATGATTAAACAAAGCAGTATATGTGGATCAGTACACTACCAAATCACTACATCTGTACAGTGTAAGTTCACAATTAGCCTGTTTTTTCCCTAGTTGTTTTAAAGGTACCTCCAAGGTCAACTCAATCCAACCAGCTTCAACAAGACAAGGATGACTAAAAAGTCTCCAAACTAGATTGTTATTCTTAATAAGTTATTAATAGATTCAGTTAAGAAGTACTTCTGTAAGCTACACTGGACTACTTCTTTTCGAAAAGCCATTTCATTTTGAGCTACTTTGCATCAGCTGAAGCCAAGCATATTTTTAATATCTAATACTACTACTAATAATCTTAGAACTGCAGTGTGGAAGTGCAGCAGCAATGGTTATTCGTAATCAAATGTTTGGGTAGGTGATTTTAGATGGATATGTTTTTAATATAACACTGGCAGAGGTTTTACTTATATTAAGGATTTATGATGTTATTAACTGGAAAGAAGAGGTTGTTTTATCACATTTTAATGGAATTTCATTACCCTGACTGACTTTACGAAACTATAATTATATGTATCTATTTTATATTGATTTGGTTTTACAGGTCTTTGACTGTAATAAAGTATTCATTCATTCATTCATTCATTCATTCATTCATTCATTCATTCATTCATTCATTCATTCATTCTTAGAACTGCAGATTTGGAAGGGACCCTATGGGCCATCAAATCCAGCCCTTGTCAAAGAGACATAGTAAGGCAGGAGTCCCCAACCCCTGGTCCACAGCCCTGTGCCAGTCTGTGGGCTTGCTGGAACTGGGCTGTGGAGAAAGATCTCCACCCCCTCTGCCTGCATGCATGGGGGCATGTTGCACTCACATGGGGGCGTGCTGTGCTCATGCAAGGGGTGTGTCATGTTCACGGGAGTGCCCCTGCCCCCCGTGCACAGAGCCTGCCCACCCAACTGGTCCATGGTCTCAAAAAGGTTGAGGGCCACTGTAGTAGGGAATCAAACTTCCACCCCAAACCACTGAGCTATCCAGCAGTTTGGATGCTATATGAATCTAGTATCCACCTTTTCCCTATGAATGCAATGAAACCTGTATGAATGAACTCAATTAAAGAAATGAATGTTATGAATGAATGTTGTCTAGGTGGGGTGAGTGCCTTCAGGTCAGGCCGGGCACTTCCAGCGACGCACCCGGCCAAAAGCTGTGTCTTGTGAGTTTCTGTCCCAATATTCTGACATAATTTTAGCATGGCAACAATGTTAGTCTCTGGTTTATTGTAAATAGTCTGAAGGGCTGTTCTACAATCCATATTAGCATTTTCAAACACCAGCTGTTTCATCAAAATATCAGCAGCCTCAGTATTCTCCACCTACCATTCAATTGCTCTTTGCAATTTGTTAATGAAAGACATATAGTCCTCTGTAGGATCCTGACACAGATTGGCAAAAGACCCTAAAGGGGTGCCTTTGTCTGGGATTATTAACCAGGCTGCTTTAAAAATGTCACCCACTTGTGCCAATCCCCTGTTAGGGCTGGTAATCTGCTGTGCTATGGTGACAAACAGTCCATCTCCATTTAGCATATCTGCAGACACAGCAATATTGTTTTGTAAATTATCCATGCCCAGAATCACAGCGGTATCTATCCATTCCTCCATAAATAATACTTTTTGCGCAGGAGCGAACATAGCTTTAACCAAGGCTTTCCAGTTAGCTGGAATAAGATTTCCATTTCTTCATAGCCCATCAATCAGCCCAAGAGTAAAACTGCTATGGAGACCGTTTTCAACTACATTTTTTAACTTTTTAAATGTGACAAGGGGAAGACTTTCATGAACACGGTGTCCCTGATTGTTATGAACCACAGGACGAACAGACATAAAGGGGAAAGTGGCAGCAACATGCTCTGGGCTTCCTTGTGTCATAACATCTGCTGCACTGCTGAACGAGGAGAGGGAGAAGAGGGAGGAGGGAGAAGAAAGGGGAGAAGGAGCCGTTGGAAGAGTGGCAGGTGCTGCGTAGGAAGGAAGATTGTTTCTATTTTCATGGAGATCTGGTGGCTTAGAGGGTGGCAAATTCTGAAGGGCTGTTGGAAGGTTAGCTAAAGACTGGGCTAACAAAGGGTTCACGATCTTTGAAATCACGTCCCGGCAAAGATGCCATGTATGCAGGACTTTAACTAGAGCAACGGGGTCTTTGTGCAGTTTATTCCCAATTTTATCCCAATCTGAAAGCTTAAAGCTGCCCTCTTCAGGATACCAAGGACAATAAGTACCTGTTTGTGTCATTAAATCCTCTACTGAGGCAGATACACCATGGTGGCCTTCTTTATGGAGCAAGTAAATCAAGTCTTTCTTATGTTGATTTTGAAGCGCTATGAAGGTGTTTCCCATCTTGAACTAATAATATTCACTTGGACACAAAAGAGGATGCGAGGATGCATCTGGAGCCCAAGCCGGCTGTGGTGAGCTGCTTTGATTGCCTCAGGTGATGTCCCTGTTCGGGCACCAGTTGTGGGTGATCACAGAACAAAGAAGTCTAATTGCCTTAGAGAGGGAACAAAGGAGTCGACAGCGGATGTCCGAGCCAACGGAGCCTACAGGCAACACCCTGAGAGCTCTTTTATTTATTTAGCATGATTATATACAGTAGTATGTTATGAGAGACACAGGATACTAGTTACCTAATCGTAACTAGGATTGGCTAAAATAACCCTTTGATCTTATGCTCTACCTCTAAGCAAAAGGGCAGAATAAGGGGTTACCCCGCCTGCTGGCAGCTGCCGCTTCCTGCCAGGAGTGTATGCATGTCACTGGAACAGAATGCAGCTACAACCTTTAAGCAGAAGTTTCCCATACCATTTGGTTCCTCCTACTTGCATGAACAACTAAACAAACCAGAGATGTTCTGCTCAGTATATCTGATCACAGCTTTAAGTTAGAATTGTGCATTACAAGCTGAAACTGTAAACCAGGATTTATTCTTGGTTTACAAATCCATGACATCAATATGTCATGGCCTCCGTTCAGAGAAACTGCTTAATTTAAAAAAAAAAAACACATTTATTTAGCCACTTGCACTAATGGGAGGAGCCTAATAAATGGACATTGTGATCTATCAGGCAGTTCACTCTCTGTAAGCCAGGATTTTTTGCTGCCCTGTCCCGCTGTTTCATTCAAATGAAGCCAAGTTTCAACTCACAGAAATATTGTTGTGTTAGAGACAGAGCACAGGAACTTTGCCTTCTCACAAGGTAGAGTTAATTTTTTTTTAAATGCAAATATTCAGAATGTTTATTTAAGAGTGAATAAGTATTTCCTTGGCTTCACATTTCCTTTTGAAAGGATTGCTTCTGCACCTCGTGAGACTGGCAGCAGGATGAAGCGCCTTGTACCTTAACCATCTGTACATTTCAAAGACTTGCAACGCTTTTCCACAAAGAAAAAGTGCACATAAAACCAAGTGTACATATTGAAGAATGAACATGACCAGCACTGCATACATTTGAAAAAATGTGTGCAAATGCACTTTAGTCAATGAAAAAAAATGCACACAAAAATGCATATAAAATGCACACAAGAAAGTATACATATGTTGTATTTTTGTGGTTGAGTATTACATATATAGCATGGAGAGTTGGGATGGTAAGAGCTGAACAATTAGGTACCAGAAGAGTTATGTTAAAAAAAAAAGTCTCCTAGAAGTTGAAGCAGATGAGGGTCAAGGCTGCCAGAATTTATTTTGTTTTGGGTTTTTTTGTGGGAAGGGGGACGGAGAGCATTTTGAACTTGTAGAGCATGTTTGTGGGGGCTGTGTTTTGAAGCAGATTTGGAAAGGAGTGGATAGCGAAAGAAGACAGCTTCCTGATCTGTTAGCTGATAATATGGGGATCAGAATGTAACTGGAGTTTGCTTGTCTGGTCTATCTTCTGTGTCAGTTTCTGGTGTGTTGGGTTAGTGTCTTAACTTTCAGGATGGAAAGTGTGCTATACTAATGAACCATCACCCTTTAAACACTGGACATTATCATGGTGGGTGAAAATCCAACAGGTTAAGCTCTGTCCATCATGGAGCTGTGACAATAGGAGGGATTTCATCTGCTGAAACCTCTGCCAATTACAAGAATGTAGCTGATAAATGCACAAGAGCACTGAAACGAACTATATGCAGTCCTTGTAATTTGGTCATAGAAAACCCAACATATATTGTCAGACCCTGTTATCTTGAACAGTGGTTCCCAACCTTGGGTCCCTAGATGTTCTTGGTCTACAGCTCCCAGAAATCCCGGGCAGCACAGCTAGTAGTGAAGGCTTCTGGGAGTATTAGTCCATTACCATCTAGGGATCCCAGATTGGGAACCATTGCTCTTGACCATTGGTTCTCAAACTAGGTTCACAATTGGCTCACAAAATTGGTTCACAAACCCAGGGCCTGCCCCCCGGGTTTGTGAAGAAATTACAAGGGGGTGGGGTGGGGTGTGAGACAGAGATTTTCATAAGGGAAAGATACCAGCAATTACAGTCAGAACTAGACATTATAATTTCTAATGAAAAACATTTTGTTTTTATCTTTTAATTTATAACACTTTTTAACATCCTTTCTTTTATTTGTTCTTTCATTTTATTTATATTTTCCCTTTCCTTCTGATAAAGAACTCAAGGTAAATACATGTTGGCCTTTATTTTCAATTAAACTTTTATGTTTTGTTAAGGGGGTGGGATGATGGTAAAAGGGAGCTGAAGAGACACAAGAGCATCTCAAAAATTTAAAAAAGGAATGGATGATGTCAAAAAGTTTAGCATCTGATGCTGTAGAGATTGGGTACAATGTGTTGCTATACAGGTAATCTTTTCATAGTGCTTGGAAGTAACAAAGTACAAGAAATGTAGTTACTCGTAAAAAGTAACTACTGCCTTTTGTAATGAAAACAGAAGAAAATACATTAGAAGGTTAATTTAAAGAGTTGGAATTAAGCCACTCCATTGCTACAACAAGGAATGTTTTAAGTCCTTTTTGAACAAGTGGGCTCTGAAGCTATTTTAAAGGGCTTTTTTTAAAAAAAAGCATGAAATCAGGTATTTTTCAAGTTTTATGCCATTACAGTGGTGCCTCGCATGATGACGTTAATTCGTTCCGCAAAAATAGCTGTCGAACGAAAACGTCATCATGCGATTTTAAAAAGCCCATAGAAACGCATTAAAACCCATTAATGCGTTCCTATGGGCTTAAAACTCACTGTCCAGCGAAGATTCTCCATAGCGCGTCCATTTTCGCTGCCCGTGCAGCGAGGAATCCATGCCAGAAGACAGCAGGCGGCCATGTTTTTCACCCGGTGGCCATTTTGAAACCGCCGATCAGCTGACCGAAAATCTTCGCTTTGCGATGATCGGTTCCTGAAGCAGGGAACCGATCATCGCAAAGCAAAATTCCCCCATAGGGAACATCGTTAGCGATCGCAAAATCTTCAACATAATGCGATTTCGTCATCAAACGGAGCGCTCCTAAAGTGAGGCACCACTTTATTTTATTACTCCTAATGTCCAACATTACTATTAGCATGTTGAAAAGTCAAGTGGATAATCTGTTACAGGTTAGGTCAACAGGTGGGGGCACATCACACTTTTGCAGGAGAAGAAAGGGACGAATGGGTTATAGAGTGATGGTAATTGCTTTGAAAATCTTGAGTCCTGCTTAGTCTTCTTCTTTATCCCATTATTAGTACTGGTACCCCTGGTCGAGAACCATGAATACACAGAACCCTTTAAAAACATTGTACTCAGGGCAAATACATAGAAGGGGCATTTCCTCTTCGTGTCTACAGGCAATTTAAGAGCAGGCCAGGGAAACAACAAGGACATTTATGTGCCTTTCCAGCTTTAGATAAATGAATCTGCTTCTCTGCATGAATGCTGAAAGAGCAGAATGTGTTCCCCCCCCCCTCTGTTTTTGCAATGTACTGTTTTTGCGATGTACCAGAATGCCATTCAACACAGAACTTCCCACATTGAATGCTTTCTGGCAGAAGGCCACAGTGGCCTTTCATTCTAGTTGTTCCGCTCATCCTCAAAACAGCATTTCCTAATGTTGGACTTAATGTTTCCTGTGCAACCCAAAGGACCAACGAGGTATGGGTGGCAGGGTGGGGGGGAGCACGGGGTGCAAATCAGAAGTGATGCGGCTTGGCACTTGGCAGCACTCTCTGGGACAGTTTGTACAGTGCCTTCTCCTCGTACAATGGTTGTGTCTAGCCATTGCGGTCCATCTCCCATTTTTCATGAGCGACCAATTCAACCGAAAAATAAACAGGAAAAATGTGACATCTCACATCTTATAAATATCTAACATGTTGCAATGTTAAGTTCTCTACTGCTAGGAAATCAGAATAGAAAACTGCATTAATGTTTTTTTTAAAAATCTTGGATTTTTGAAAAATAATGTGCAAATAGTAAACAGTCACTTTATATTACAAGGGATAACTTGTACGTTTATGGGCTCATCCAGAAAAGGGCCAGTTGTTCTTCATTTTGTGCACCTATGATTATGCCACCTTAACAAAGGCTGGACTTGATGAGCCATAGGGTCCCTTCCAGCTCTGCAGTTGTTGTTGTTGATGATGATGGTGGTGGTGGTGGTAGTAGTGATGGTGATGATGATGATGATGATACCAGCAATTTTCCTTCTGGGCAGATGATACAAAGCTTAAATTGATATCAACTAGGACATAGTGTGAGAAAAACCATAATTCTTCCATGCTTTGTTAAACTTACTCCTTTAAGTGTTTTGTTTGCGTGCATGTGTGTGTGTGTTTAACTTTGCATCCATAGCATTCAGGCAGCAAGAGCTTCTTTGTTTGGAAGATTTCAGTTTAGCACTATTCCGCCATTAAACAGACAAGCACCTTCGGCCAAGAAGATCATTATGATAGAGTTTCTGCCATATTTTTTTAAAAAGGGCTGATTGTAAAGAAGACTGATTTCAAAGTGGATAAGCAGTGGCTATTTGCTGTGTTGGAAGCTTTTGATTTAGTGCTATTCATCTTTGTTTCTATAAATAAAACATGAAAATCCAACAAGGAAGGTCATTTCTATGGTTTCCTCCAGTTGTTTTTGAGCACAACTTATTTCCAAGGTGGATTAGCAGCAGATTCTACTGCTTTTGGAAGCTTTCAATATAGTGCTAATCTGCTCAAGCAAAGAAAGCAAAGACTCGGAGGATTGTTTTAAAAGGGTTTGGAAGATTTTGGATCAATTTTTAAAGAGATCCTGATTTCTCAGAAGAAAAAAGAACTGGGGTGTTAAGAATAAGAAGGGGCAGAAATCCAGATGAGCCCAGTGAGTAAGAGTGGGTATAACAAATGAGTGACTGAGATCCATTTCAAGATGAAGTATTTTCATCACCTTTGTACTGAAGGAGATAGCAGGAGATTTACATCCTAATGATATTTATTATTTCTCTACTGCAAGTTTCTTCACTACAGAATCGCAGGGTTGCAACGTCTAGTTCCATCCCCTGCCAGTGCCAGAAGTTCACTACTACTTCATTTCTAACATACGCATACAGCTTCAACTAGAAAAACTGTAATACTGTACAAGAGTCCAGCACCTTTCAAGGCAGTCTGGTCCACTGTTGCAATAACTCATACCATCAGAAAGTTTTTCCTGGTGTTGAAATTACCTCTCTAATTTGGACCTGTTGATTTTAGTCCTTTTCTTGTATGCAATGGAGAAGTGGTTTGCTCCATCAGTGACAGACCTTCATATATTTAAAGATGTACCATATTCATAACACCTCTTGATTACCTCTTGTTTTGACTGACTATATGCTGCTCCTTCAATCTTTCTTCCTGGGATGTTTTATACAGTACTGTCCTTTTTGCCTTTCTCTGGGTGTATTTCAAGTTCTCAGTACCCTGCTAATGCTGCAATATCCTGCTAATTCTTCCAAGCTCTTATCTGGACAGAGCCTGTAGGGATTCAAACAATGCTGATGACCAGGAACCAAACCAATATCAATAATCTGCTAATGCTAGAACAGGGCACAGTACTCTAAGTGAGATTCAACTTGCTTCTCACAACTGATTCACTCATCCAGCATGAGCAAACATACAACTAAATATGTTAAAGACCCATGGATTTCAACTAATAGGTAACTTGGTGCCAGATGACAGTCCTTCAATGATGACAAATGAAACACATCAATGCAGTTGATTTCTCTGTTGCATGGTGAGAACATTGGGTATTCACTTAATGAATCATTTTGCATTTTGACAATCCAGTCCTTAGTCTATATTCAATAATTTTGTGGATGTTGAGTAGACCAACATCAGAGTACAGTAGGAGCCTCTTATCCATGGGATCAATATCCACGGATTCACTTATCCATGGTCTGAAAATATTAAAAGAAAAAAACACAGAAAAAAACTGTTTTCACATGTATTACCAGAACCAGCCACTAGAGAGAGCCAGATACCTTGCTATGAATACTTGTTAGTGAAGAATTCATAGCATGCTTTCTGGTGGCATCTAGTGGCCAGTTCTAGTAATGCATGTAAAAAAATTTCTGCCCCCCTTTTTACAATGCCCTCTCTCTCTCTAGCCGTCATTATTATCCATTGTTTCCAGTATCCACAGGGGGCTTGAACCAATCCCCAGCAGATATGGGGGCCCTACTGTATTTATTGAATTAATCCTACAACCATATCACTGTACCATGTGGCACCAAAAATAAAACAGAAAAAACTCAACCCCCAAAGTCTATTCATGCAACACAACCCATGTTTCATTGCCTAAAAATATTCATGCTACAGTATACAGTTCTCACTGAAAACATATTGGGAAGAAAAAAAGAGCGCAGAGAAATGGGCATACCAGACAGCTCCAAATAAAGATCTTCACTTGAGAGCAAAAGGGCAGATCCAAGCCCTGAGTATTATTTTAAGTGACAGCTGACCGACTTGGCATTTTGAAGCTGAGTCTTAATTGCAGAACTTCCTCCATGGCAGCGCTTTTTGGGGACATTTTCAGCTCTTTATAAATAAGGCTTCTCTAATATCCTTCCAGATTAGTAGCCTGGAATTGAGCAAGAGTTGCAGAAAACAGTAAGGATATTGTTTGCTCCTCAGCTTCAAGAGCCTTGGCTTCATCAGCTGAAAAATTACCTAGAGGATAACTAAACAAACCAGAGACAAACGCTCCTTTAAAGCAGCCACACATGTTTCGGCTCTCTCTCACTTTCTCTGCCTCTTTTCCTCTTCCATCCCTTCTCAGTTTCTCAAAGATTTAACAAGATTTCTGGGGTGCCCAAGAAAGAATGAGAGGGGGCAATCTTGCAAACTTGCCATGAATACAGATAAACAGTTTGTGTGTGTGTGTGTGTGTGTGTGTGTGTGTGTGTGTGAGAGAGAGAGAGAGAGAGAGAGAGAGAGAGAGAGAGAGAGAGAGAGAGAGAGAGAGAAAGCATTGTAGTATATGGAAAATTGTATTAATATTGATTTTGTTGTTATGTGTCATCTAGTTGGAATGACTTAAAGTGAACCTAATAGGACTTCCATGAGAAGTGAGATATTTAAGGTGTAAGCCGTTCCACAATTCACGTGAGTTTCCATGGATAGCCACAGTTTCAACCATTTTTTTCTCCAGAAATAATTCAGGCTTGATTTGATATAGGACGCACTTGCTCATCTTTCTCATGTTCCCGAGTATCCACAAAGCTCTTCTCTAGCACCATCTTTCAAACAAATCATTTTTTCCCTGACTATTTTCTTCATTGTCCAGCTTTCACACCCATACATGGTAATCAGGAAAGCAAAAGTGTGGGTGGCTTTGTTCTCCAATGGACATCCTTACATTTGAATTGATGATTGAAACAAGGTATACAGAGGTATTTCAATTTCTTAACTGTCAACATCAAAGTTGTGTAGTTCTTTTGTAGTCATGACTTCATCTTCTTACTATTCAACAGCAGTCCTGTGCTTTCTTGTTTCATTTTCACTAAAAGTCATTTCAAGTCATTGGTGTCATTTGCATTTCTTAAATTATTGATGTTTTCCCACCAATGTTCACTCTTCCTTCATCTGTATCTACTCTGACTTTTCATATGATACATTCTGCATACAGATTAAACAGATAAGGTAACGAAATACACCTGTATCTGACACCTTTGCTTATGGGAAACCATTCTGTCTCTCCATATTCTGTCCCCGTGTTAGCTTCTTGTCCACAGTAAGGGTTACTCATCAGGACAATAAAGTGCTGAGGCACACCCATTTCTTTCAGAACGACCATAGTTTCTCATGATTCATTCAGTCAAAGGCTCTGCCGTAGTCTATAAAGTACAGACTGATCTTTAAAAAAAACCGTGTGGTTCAGTAGCTAGGAGATATTTGCAATATGATCTCAAGTGCATACCGTGTTTCCTCAAAAACAAGACAGGGTCTTATATTAATTTTTGCTCCAAAAAACACATTATAGCTTATTTTCAGGGGATGTTTTATTTTACAGTCATGTCATCTTCTTCTGGTTGCGGCACAATGCTGGACAATGGTGGAGGGCAGGGTTTCACTTAACCCGGGCTTATTTTTGGGGTAGGGCTTATATTACGAGCATCCTGAAAAATCATACTAGGGCTTATTCTCAGGTTAGGGCTTATTTTAAGGGAAACAGGGTATTCATTTTCGGAAACCAGCCTCAACATCAGGCATTTCTTAATCTATATAGGGTGAAAGTCTTTATTGCAACTCCTTAAGCATCACTTTGCTAGCATAGGAAGTTAGAGCAGTGGTCCTATATTTACTGCACTCCATTCACATTTGTTGAAAAATAGCCCTGACCATTGCTTTGTTGTTTGGGTAAGAAGTGGTTAACTGATTAAAAAAGCAGTCAGCTTCTGGGATTTTTCCTTGTGTGGCATCACTTTGTGAATGGTAGTGAGCAAAGAGGGTACCCTGTAGACCATATTGACTGCTGCTACTAGTGTTGTCAACAATCAGGCTGCCGTTTGCTATATAAAGCTTAGCATCCTTTCTCCTGCTGGCAATGGGGGCACAATATTGTGCAGCAACATAGGGCCATTTCCTGCTTTTCTGAACTGTGAGTACAGAAGTACAATATCCCACATTCATAAATCGGAGGTGTGGTTTTTTTTTTTTTTGAGAATTGAATATGTTCCATTTCTTCCTTTGTGGTTTCCAGTTCATCTTGATTCATTCTTCTCACATTCCATATTCCAATTGTATGCGTTGTACAGCATCAGACTTTTCTTTCATCCATTTCATCCAAAAGTCAGATTGAATGTCACTGCCATTGTCTCCTTTGCCAGTGTCCTTTAGCTACCAGTAATTGCCACCTCCATCACCACCAGATTGTCTCATCTTAGGGTTTTCAAGTAAGGAAAGTCCAGTGGTAGTTTATCGCTGCCACCTTCTGCACAGTACTAACAAAAGTTAGATTGAGTGCCACTGCTGTTGCCTCCTCCAGTGTCACCTTCAGCTATTGCTGCTGCCCAGTTGCTGACACCCCTATTGCCGTTGGAATTCTCCATTCTCTTCTGGTGAAGCCCATTCACGAAGGGGTGCTAGATGTCCACGTATAAGGTGGGGAATTTCAAAATATCATTTCCAGCACATCTGTAATGCAAACCATTTCATTTTGTTTTTAATATCAAGCATTTTGGGATGGAATGCCCAGCTCCTCCATTCCTCTTGACACTGTATACCTACTACTGACTTAATAATTGCTAGAGGTGGGGAAAACTGCTTTTTTAAAAAACTACAGATCCCAGAATCCTGGACCCAGCATGGCAGTGGTTCTGGGAACTAAGCAACATTTCCCATCTCTTGACAACTGCACTAGCAATTGTAGAGGTTAGCATGGAGATTTCATAGGTTTCTGGAGCATGAGATATAAATCGGCTAATTGTGTAGTGCTGTATTGCAGATGTCAAGTGGGCAATCAGTTTACCAGTAACCCCACAACTGGGCTTTAAAAAGCCTATCTAAGAAATATTGTTACTGTTGAGTACAGAGGGTTATTCTCTATCCAAACATTTTTGCCTCTTGACCAGGATTTGTGCTGTTGCAAAGGTATTTATGGTCAATATGAGGCATAGCCTAAATCTGGCAGAGTCTTTAGACCAGGAAATTCCATGAGAATTGGCAACTTCTCCAAAGCTCAGCCCAAGTTATTGTGTTGAGGGAAATATCAAATTCTTATTTTCTTCCTTACTTTTTTCAGTGTGTTGGTAGGTCAATTACACTACAGAGAATGTGTATGTCTAAGCAGGAGCAGAGAAAGACCAAACACAGATGTGCTAGCTAAGGGGACATCTTGGCCATTGGGGAGGGGAGTTTAATTCTACATCATGAAGAAGATTGAGGCTATTCTGTTCACAAAATATTTCTGGACCCCAGTGTTGTAAGGGAGGAGTGAAAAAGCCAGATGTCTATGAGACAGTGCTTCTTAGGAACTTACCTTAGTTGTTTTATCTGCCTGACAAATCCAACAAGAAAACAAATCTCTTATCAGCCCAGAAATATTAGTCAGACACCATACAGTTCTTCATGTCAAAAAACGTTTGGTTAGACTTTGGTGAAATGTCAGAGAGATCTCAGAGGGTCCAGTAGGATTTCTCTTTCAAACCCACACTCCACACTGTTAAAAATTGATAGGTGATTATTTCAGTCTTACTACTGAACCTTCATTTCCTGCTTGAGTGACACAATCTGTAAACAGAACTTTTGGTCCCAGAGAAATGAAAAATCATGTTTGAACTGCAAGGTGCTGAGATGGGATTGAGGTATTTAAATGGTGTGGAAACGAACAAATGATTTTTATAATGCATTACATCATATTTTCCTGCTGGAAGGCAGCCACCTCTTGATTCTAACATCTTACAGGAAAGCCTTGGCTGGAGACACAGAACAGAGAGTAGGTTTGTGTTTGGGATATATATATTTTTTAATGGAAAAAAAAATATTCATGTTGCACCTGGTTCGCGAAGACTGATGTTTGCTTTAATCAGGTAATTGCAGGTATGGAGAATAGTCTTTTATGATTTGTATCCATAGAGCTCCAGTTTAATTTCCTGCATATTCAGGAGCTCTGTTCCATAACTGCTTGAACACCCATGTCTGCTTGTGCAAATCTGTGCACGCACGCACGCACGCACGCACGCACGCACGCGCACACACACACACACACACTCCACTACCAGTTTTATAAATGTTCATATCTTGCTTCAGAGCAAACTTAACTGGAATGCTCAGACTGGTCTCAGATACACTAGCTGTGTTGTGTAGAGACCCTTCCTAACTGGTTCATATTGACACAACCAAACTGGTTGGCTGAGAAAGTGGCTGGAAGGATCCATGCAGTACAAGCCATTTTAATCCATGAAGATCAGCATTTAAATTTGGTACCTAGTAGGATTCTGATGTGCCATGCCAAATCAGTGTAGCCATTGCAGAGGAAAGAGTAAAACAAGAACTTCATCCATTTTCTAGAAAAGTAAACATAACATCAAAGTTCAGATTATATGAACAACCCCACAAAAGTTAATAAACAAAATACAACTTTTGAAAAGCAATTCCCATGATTCAAAAACCAAAGATCACTTAATATTTGGACAGTAAATTTTCTCTGAAGAAATACAAGTTGTTTTGTGTCTCTGGAACAACTCAGTAACTCATTTCAGTGGATAGTGGACACTCGGCCTATGTCAATTTTTCTTTATAACAAGTCTTAATATACCATACTGTAAGGCCTCGATGATGCTTCCCATCTGTACATTCTTGAAATAGTGCAATGTCCTGGCTAGCATATTTTAATTCTAGTAGCATAATAGATAACTTTACATCAACTTAACTGATACTCTGCAATATTATGAAGAATTATTACAATGTCATAAAAACATAAGGGAGAGTTTTTCTTTGTAGTTTTAATACGTTCTTACATGAGTTCAAAAATTAATTTATCTTGAACTGCTTCAACACTATAACTATTCCAAAGTTAGAAAAGAGAACAAAGCACTGGTAGATCAGTGGGGCATCCTAAGAAATTGTGAGCCTGCCAGACCTGGCTTGTTCGGTGGGGCATCCTTCCTCTGTTCTTTGATGCATGAATTCAAGGCAGGAAAGTTAAGAATGTACATAAGAAGAACCCTGCTGGATCAGGCCATGGGCTCATCTAGTCCAACTCCCTGTATCTCACAGTGGCCCCACTGGGAGCACGCAAGACAACTAGATAACTGTTTCCTGATACCCCTTCCCTGCATCTGGCGTTCAAACACAAAAGGGTTCATTGGAACTGGAAAAGGGGTTACATTCAACTGACCTGCAATAACTGTAAGGTCCTCTGGCCTAGTTAGGTTCACTAGTCAACAGTCTCTTGCCTCTTGGTTCCCTTCAGTGAGATGTCTGCATTCTTGTTAGCAACCCAGGTTCTCATCACTGGGAAGGCTGGTTGCCTGTCATTCTTTAATCCAGCTCTGGGACTCTGTCCACAGGATACCGAAGAGCAAGGGATAGTATGTTTGCAAGGAGGGACAAGTTCTCTCCCCAGAGGTCCTTGGTTTTTCCAAGCCCAACAACCCAGTCTTCTCCCTCTCATTCCAACACTGGCGTTCTCACTGGCTTTTTCTCTGCCAGTATCAGATCTGAGTGGCCATCAGCTTCCTGGATTTAAGACTCTGCTCACAACCTGAGTTTGATCCTGGTGAGCTTAGGTAGTTGACTCAGCATTCCATCTTTATAAGATCAGTAAAATGAGTACCCAGCTTGCGGGGAGGGAGCCAATGTGTACCCTACATAATTAAATTGTACAACTCACCCAGATAATGATTTATACACAATGGGGCAGTATATAATCAGCATGTTTTGCTTTACTTTCGCTTTCTCCAGTCCTTCCTTGAGAACCTACTATCTGTATATGAGGTCTTTGCGTAAGAAGCATGCACTTTACTTCCCAGCTACAGACCTGCTCTTCAGTCTAAATGATAAAGTTTGGATATGCCATATTTGCTCATGAGATCAGAGAGAACCTTACATAAGGCACAACTGAGAATCTGTTCCTTTCCATTTTGCCCTGCCCTTCATCTCACCCTTGGGTTGGCACTAATCCAGTGGGGAAGATAACAGAGTTCTGCCAGGACCGTTCAAATAATGAAAATTCTTGTGGGCTGTAGAAGCTCTGCAGTTTCACGTTCCTTCCAGCGCATGCAAGACTTGAGCATTTCATAGATTTGCCTCTCCAAGAATCCATCACTGAAGCTTCATAAGCATTGCTTGTCTGCCCACATTCTTGCCACAAGCTAATATGCCAGAATGTCTTCATCCAGAATGTGTCTGGGTGAAACTGTGATATTGCCTGTTCTTCATTGCATTCAGAGACCCTTTTTTATTATTTCTTCCATGCAGGTCTATTATATGCCTCTTCTTTCTCCCGCTCTTCTCTTCACGACATTCTGCATATGCTCATGCTGTTCTTGTGTCCCTCTATCTCTTTCACACACAGAGTAGCAACAGTGATTTCATTCCTTTATAGTCTCTGAAAAGTCTCTAATCAGCTTTGCAATCAGAAACTTTTCCACCAACTTTGTATGTTGCATCCACAATATACGCAGTGTGGTGTAACTGATAGAGCGATAGACTAGCATTTAGAAGACCTAGGTTTGAATTCCAATTCAGCCCTGGAAATTCACTGGGATGGGGTGGAACTAGTAAAACTGTCCCTTAAATATCATGCTTACCTTGCAATCACTATTAGAGCCACTGTAAGTCAGTTCTAACTTGACAGCACATAATATCCACATTTTGTTTGTTTGTTTGTTTAAAATAATTTTTCTCCACCTTTCTCCTTCAAAAAAGACCCAAGTTGGCTTAAACTAGTAGAAGACAAGGTTTAAAAACTATAAATGGTAAATATACAAATATTACAAAAGATTCAAACAAATACCACAGTAAAACAATAAAGAGAATCAACACCAAAACATGTACAAAGCAGCAAGGCACAACAATTCACGTATCAACCCCTCTCAAACAGCTAGTCACGAAGGGAAATCCTGCCTGAAGAAAGAGGTATTTGTCTGCATATGGAAAGACAGCAAAGATGGGGCCAGCCTGGCATCCAGTGGGAGGGAATTCCAGAGCCTGTATGTCCGCTGTCCATCTACTATTATTTTTTGCCTTAAAATATTGGAAGTTCCTGATTAATATGTTTGGTAAACTGACATGATGACTTTGATCCTCCTTGGTGGGGTCCCAGTACTAGATCAGTGGAAGTGTTTCTATTGACAATGGGCACTCAAAAGATCATTGTGGTTGTGGGATCTGACACCACCCCAAAAATGCTCATAGCTGTTTACAGTCAACAAAGAGGAGATTTGTCAGCAATCAGAAGTACCGATCAGGACAGTGATCTGCATAAAATTGCATATACTAATATACATACACATACAAAATTAGATTTTTTTAAAAAAAATTATGCAAACAGAAATATGGTGCATCTCACTATAGTGGAGAAGACAATGATCTGGTGACCTGGGTGCCTGAAGAGTCTACTGTCCAAGTGCTGCTAACCATGAATGGGTCAGTTCAAGGTCCCTGATCTTCCTCCTTAAATGTCTTTATCTTTAAATCTGACTCGGCCTGGACAAGCCTTCAAATGGAGAATTGTGACTCCTAAAAGAGGGCATGGGACCATCTTAGAGTTGCAGCCATTAACCACTCAGCTTCTATAGATGACCATGGAAAGGGAAGGGATGACACACTGGCAATTCACAGAAATAAACCATTCCTAAGGAATAGTGATTTACTAAGGAAAAGACACAGAAAAAAATATTACCTTGAACTATATTTATGCCTGCTGATTTGATCACTTCCAACTTACTGCCTAGGTTTCTGTTTTGCATTTTTCCTTCCTTTGTCCTCCTTCCCTTTCTCCTTCTCTGTATCCACTTCATGAAATGTGCTACAGCTTGCTATTTCCTCAGCAGTTTTCTGAATGACCATGAGAACAGTAGATAGATGATAATGTGGATTTGGAAAGATTCCATCCTTGCTGGGGCATGCCGCTAATCTTGACAAATGATCACAGGACCAGAGTTGGCTAAATCAAAGATAAGGCTGTGTGACCATTTTGTGCAAGCATATTTTTCCCATGAAGAAAGGGAGGGGGGCTGTCCTCTTTCCCAGGGAGCTGCGATTACTCTGTGCTGGGGTTCCTAGACAGACTCACATGCCATCTGTATGAAGGGAAAGAGTGTGGGGGCCCAGAAGTTGCAAATGACTCTGGGTGGGGACACTTGTTGAACCTGGCTGTTGTGCTTTTGTCTAGATGGCTGTGCATTCGAATTTCTGAAAAGCAGCACTGGATGTTTATACAGGGAGGAACCACTGATTCTCTTACCACCACTGCTTGAATATTTTTGTTATGTGGAACTTCAAGATGTGTTCTCGAAGCCTTCAAGCCAGAGGAACATCTTGGCGTAGAAGCAATTTCTCCTCTTGCTCCCACTTATAAGCATATGCATTGAATACCTATGGAAACAAAACAAGGTATAAGATGAATAAACGTGTGTTCTGTATTTGTCATCCAACACGTCATCACACAAATATCCTGGGTATCAGTAACATTATCAGCCAACATTATTTTGTGCCATGTTCTTTGCCTGCGCTGCTGAATGCCCCAGCTATCCATGAACGACTTGTTATGAGCAAAATTATCTCTGCCAGCTGATATCTTTCACTAGAACATGGAGTTAATACAAGGCTACTGCTGGGGACTAAGGGACTTGATATGTCTCATCCAAGTTTATAAAAGCTCCACCTCCAGTGTATGGGAAAGCAAGTCTCAATAGTTCTGGTAATAAAAGGTATCAATATAGTGCTCAAATTGATATTTATGAGGAATAATCTATAAAAGATCTGTTTTAGCTCATTGGTCAGAGCACCTAGAACCAGGGACCAGGAGTTTGATTCCCAAATATGCCTTCCAGGAGAGAGGCCAAGCAAGATCATTCTAACTGTGCATGGCTAATGGGGGTTATGCGCCCTGCCACATGTGCAGCCTTGAGCATGTGGGATGGTCCCAGAGCAACAAGCAGCAGGGACTGGTAAATCATGTCTGAGTATGCTATGCCTAGAAAATCTTGGGAAGGTGGCTATAAGTCAAAATCAACTTAACACTACATAATGATCATGATAATTTACAGAAAGTTTAAAGAGTGTTGAAGTGCCTTAAATATTTGACATGTTTTGTTTGGCATAAGCCTTGGTGAATTGTAGCTCAATTAATTGAAGGCATTGGAAGAAGTAGGTCACAGTCCATGAAAACTGAATCTTTAAGTTGCCACAAGACTTCTGAGGTGGCCTGCAACAGACCAACAGGGCTGCCTCTACCCCTTAACATTTCTAGAAGAAGGTGGAATTGATAGTTGTTGTTATTTAGTCGTTTAGTCGTATCCGACTCTTCGTGACCCCATGAACCAGAGCACGCCAGGCCCTCCTGTCTTCCACTGCTTCCCGGAGTTGGGTCAAATTCATGTTGGTCGCTTTGATGACACTGTCCAACCATCTGATCCTCTGTTGTCCCCTTTTCCTCTTGCCTTCACACTTTCCCAACATCAGGGTCTTTTCCAGGGAGTCTTCTCTTCTCATCAGATGGCCAAAGTATTGGAGCCTCAGCTTCAGGATCTGTCCTTCCAGTGAACACTCAGGGTTGATTTCCTTCAACATGGATAGGTTTGTTCTCCTTGCACTCCAGCACCACAATTCAAAAGCATCGATTCTTTGGCGGTCAGCTTTCTTTATGGTCCAGCTCTCACTTCCATACATCGCTACTGGAAAAACCATAGCTTTGACTATGTGGACCTTTGTCGGCAAGGTGATGTCTCAGCTTTTTAAGATGCTATCTACGTTTGATAGACCATTATGTTAATCAAACTCTGTATTTCATTGCAATGTGCCTAATCCAAATCACACTTTGAATCTGTAGTCAGTGTAGGACAGAATTATATAAACAAGAATTTGCTCCATCATGTGAGACACAGTGCCAGTAAGACAAATAATATGTGGCGGTATGGAGAGGTGTCATCTGCACTGCAGAATAGGTAAAAAAGACCATGTCATACTTTCTGAGTCTTATCCTGCCCATGTAATTTCTATATTATTTTTCAAAACTAGGCGTGTCTTGTTTGACTCTCATAAGCTTCCATGCTCTCTTAAGATTAGTCGGGTGCAAAATCCACTGGAAGGATTTTCTCATTAATTTGATTTTCCCAGTCCCAAGAAAAGGATTTGCCTGAGAAATCCATTCACTGAATGAAACTTTGCCTCTCGGCGCACACATGATCACTTTCTCAGTTTTCACTATAAACCAGACTAAGACGTTTATGTTATGTACTATTATTCTACTCTGGTCTCTCTTTAGATCTTACTTACAAGATGCTGGAATGCTAGCGATGCTTCATATTAGCATAGAAATGCTTAGGTTTATCATTGCCTCCGAATCAAGCAAATAAGGAAACTCAAAAATCGTGAACAAAAATGTATGCATCACAAAATTTGTACACAAAATAAGTAGATCAGGAATGATGCAGACAAAATGTGTGCATTAAAGAAATGTGTTTGCAGGGAAGTGCAAACATGTTTGCATGAAAAACTGCAAAATTCTGTGGACATTTTTTTTAAAATTGCGGAATAGTATGGAAATTAGCATGGAAGTAACATGAATAAATACAAACAAAATTGATATAGAAATGTATGTAAACAGGTTCATACATCCCTATGGGCAAGTAAGAACAAGGAATTGCCCTATTCTGCCACATGTGCAGGACAAACAAATAAATTGCATCAAGATCCAGCACACATATGTGAGTAAATCTTTTATCCAGGTGGGAATCAGGGGTCAGGGTTTGCTAATTTGCTGACCCATGAAAAGAGGCAATTATTCAGGTGATTAGTCTGTACAGGTGCTAATTAAAAAGCAGGCAAAGGAGAGGAGGTCACTGTTTGGTGTCAGCTGCTTGTGAAATTAGCCTCTAGGTGGGTTATGATGTGCCTCCTTTCTAGGAAAGCAACAGCTTGTTGTTAAACTTTGCAACTGCATTCACCACCAGCTGCAACTAATAGCTATTTAAAATCAGAGCTAGACTTGTTCTTGTGCTATTATGTGATACTTAAACCTACCAATTTCAGTAGTTTCAGCATGCAAATTTTCTATAGGATCTGGCTGGCAGCGCTTCAGCATGGGCAGTCTGCCTGGGGTAATCCTATACAGAATGCCGGGTGTTCACAGAATCATAGAACAATGGAGCTGGGGTCTTGTTTCACATTGGAACAGACCATTCACCCATCTTGGAGCTTAGAAAAGTTACTTTTGGACTACAAAACCAGAACATCCCAAAATGTGTCCTTTAAGAAAAATATCTGAGACAATTTGAGGGGGGAAATGAAGTCAAAAGTGTATTTTTAAGAGGAAAAATATTTTAAAAGGAACATCTTTAAATGGGAATTGTTGTCTTGAATTTTTAACAAATCTGCCAGTCAGCAAGTTAATGTGGAAATGAGGCAGACTGAAAAATGGACACAGGTGAAAATGACAAAGGCTGTCAGTGGAGTGACACATCTCTTACTAGTGTAATCTACTCTGACTTTCAGTGGCTTTTCCAAGTTAAAGATTAAAGTATTTCCTTTCACCTTCTCTCTAGTCCTGGAGGTACCAGAGATTAGAACTGGACCTTCGGAATGTACACCCTGTCATGTGCCACTGAACTGTGATTCCTGGCTCGTATCGCTTAGGTGGTTGGATGATTCTTTAGACCAGGAACCTTTTCCAGCTTCATACTTATAAAAGTATGTATTTGTATTCCATGAAATGAAATAGAAATTCTACTTAAGGTGTCATACTGGAGCACAGAAGATGGGTAGAAATGTTGTCCAAATTTACAACTCCTCCCTCCCTTTAATCATAACTCCGGTGGTTCCAGCAATTCTGGATGTTCCTTATAGGCCCCCTTCAACTCGGTTATTTCATGAGTCTACCTATGTCTATGGGTTCTTCCAGGTGGGACAAACATTCCACCTCCTTCCCTCCCCTGCCCTGCCCCCCATTGCTAATGTACACTTATTTATTTATTTATTTATTTATTTATTTATTTATTTATTTATTTATTTATTTATTTATTTATTTATTTATTTATTTATACCCCGCCCCTCTAGACCATGTCTACTTTTGCTGACTCATTATTTTACTGCCATTTGCTGCCAAACGTGCTTGTAAAAAGGCACTTCTCTGTAAACCATTTCACTTTAGGAAATCTTAGAAATCTCCTTTAAAATATTTAAGAAACCCCATTCCCTGCTGGATCTTCTTTTCTGGAACCATTTTTGTCATTGAAACCCTAATTGAAAGGTCACAACTAGAAGGCTGTGGACCTAACTTCATCAGGAAGTTCCAAACTGCTAAACTCTGCCGTTAATTCATTTAATACATTTTAAATAAACCGAAAGAAGACTTTTGAAGTGCAACTCCCAGTCCACCAAGGATAAATATTGTTGAATGTTGAAGCCACAATGCAACTGTGAAAAAAACAGTAGTCCAATTCATAATTCTGGTGAAACTCAGCAGCTCGACTTCATGGTCAGCCAGTCATTTGATCTGTTTCAGTCCCATATACAGCGAAAGCCTTAATGCAAATCAAAGCCATAGAAATCAGTGAGACTTGTATTCTTCAAACACTGATGGAAATCCTACAATGTTTTTGAAACTGCCATCTGACCAGTATTTCTTTATTCTTCTCCCCATACTTTTGTAGCTACTGTATTTCAGTTCTATTTGCATGCAACTATAACATCACAAACCCTCTCCCACAGGTCAGTCTCATTTCCCGCACCACTGATTCATGTTATTACATAGTATGAAATTCTTTCAGAAACAGCCAAAGGCTGGAAGTGCTACATTTTCTACCCCTGTCTCTCAGAATCTCCCGATAGCCATGCTGGCTAGTCTCTGCACACAAGGGCACCCAGAAAATCCTTTCTTGAAAGGTGATCTCAGCAGGCTGGTTGAGCATGCAGCCCTTTGGAGGGTGGGAATATGGCTGGTTGCAGCGCATTGGTTTATAATGCTACTGATGGACATAGTGAAAATCCATTAAGTATTCTAAGGTTATAACTGTTTAAATACCAGTTTTGTTCTTATTCCAGTGAGGAAATGTTTTCTGTGTATGGCTTTTTTTTTTTTTAATAACAAGAAATATCTTGTAACGGATACTCTCTCTGGTCCTGTATTGCCATGCTGTTTCTCATCCTTTCTTTTGCTTTTTGGCAAGACTTGACAGTACTTCAGTCAGATGCCTCCTAGCCATCCGCCTCTCTAGTACTGCAATTAAAGAGTGTCCTGGTTATATGCAGTACTCCTTTTTGTGTTGTTGTTTTTTTTCCTTTTTTTTTTAATGCTCACCTCTCTGGTGATATGGAGAGACCTCTGCTGGACAAAGGAGGTGATGATGCCCAGATACAATTCGTCCTGCAACTACTTATCAAAATATCACCCAAATAGCCCCAGAGTGGGAGACCTGCAACTGTCTACAGAACATTTCATGAAGACAGCAGCGGTGGGGACTAGAACAGCTGTGGAGGATTCATTAAACTTTTGTGGCTTAAACACGACTGTCTTCTAAACACCACAAATCAACTTTAGGTGCAAGCTCAGAGCAGCTAAACAGTATAATAGAGCTGTAATCCTCATGTGAAAGTAAGCCCTTCTAAATTTAACATGACTTACTTCTGAGTAAATATGAATAAATGTGGTTATATGACATAGAAGATTAATATTGAAAATCAATGAAACACGTAAAACAGGATTCAGTGTGAAATATAATACTAATGAGAGTAGTTACACTGAACGTTATGGGATGTGTTAGTTATTCCTAACTTCAGTGCCACTGATTTCAGTGTTTCTACTTCAGTAAGTCTCATTCCAGCTCATTTATTCTTAAGACTTTTCTGTGGGCAGTTGGCAGGCAGTAGTATAAATAGGAGCATATGAGTTAACCTCTTCCGTGCTTGGAGCAGCAAACTGGCAAATCTCATGGTAGGACAGAAAGCAAAAATTAGTTGCCCTTTTTAAAAAAATTGCCTTTCAATTAGAAGTATCTGGGAGTCACCTGAGCACCGTATATCCTTTAGAAGACATTGCTAGCTGTTGCTTTCCCAGGTCCATGACATTATTGTCATTCCTACATGCTGACAAGTCACCTCTGACTTATGGCAACCATATTAATGAGCAATCTCCAAAATGTCCTTCTTCAAACTCAGTTTGAGGGCTTCCTAGTTTCTTACTGATTGGAACACCCAGGGTTGATCTTAGTTGGGAGGTGCAGAAGTCAGCGGTCACTCACTTTCTCCTCTGACACCATCTCAGGTTACTATAATACCCCTTTCCTCAATTCAAACTGATGAGCATCTTTTCAACCCTACAAATGTCTGATAGGATAAGGATTCATTGTGCTTTTTCACCACCCTGGGGTGGAGAGCAGCCCTTTGTTCCACCCTGTAGTCACCCCAGAATTGCACAAGTACCCTGATTTAATTCACTTTTGCACATTGTAGACAGCACAGAGGCCTGCTCTAAATGCTAAATTTATTTTCTTTATTAGATTTATATACCACCCCATAAGCGTAAGCAACTACTCTGCACGGTTTACAGGTTAAAACCTAGAGCACCACAATACCCCGCATAACAACATACCTTCAAAGTCCATGATGATACACAACTGTAAAGTCAAAATTCATACAAAAGGAAAAATGAAAAGAGAAAAAAAGAACACCAGCATTCTGAAGATTCCGTTATTCAAGGCAGCTTTGAATAATTCCATTTTTGCCAATTTCCTGAACATATGGACGGAAACAGCATGGTGTATCTCAGTTGTTAACCTGTTCCAGAGACTGGGGGCCACCACTGAAAAGGCCTAATTCTTTGTCATCTTTTTTTTCCCTCCCTCGGTGTGGCCACTTCTCCCAACATGGATTGGGAGGAGTGGGTGGAATGAGTACCTGATTTCTGGTAAAGCTGTTCTGATAAGTACTGAGGTTCTAAACTGTTAAGGGCTTTATAGGTCCTAACGAGCAACCTGAATTGAGCATAGAAACTGACAAGGAACCAACGAAGGTGTGTCAAGACTGGGAATATATGATCAAATTTACTACTCCCAGTAATCAGTCTGGCCACTGCATTTTGGGCCCACTTGTCGTAGTGCAATCCAGGATGGTCCTGATCTGCACCAGAACCAGATGGAGCCTGTTTGCCTCAGTTCAGGGTATTTCTGGGTCAACATGAATAGTCCCTATTTGACACAGCCTTACCATCAACAGAAAATAGGAAGAGTGGGTATATAGATAGATCAGGTTCTTCCCCGGGAAGAAAAGAACATGACTAAACAAATGTTGAGAAGATGGGTTAATTTTAAAAAGCCATGAAACTAATATTGTCAATGGTTTTCAAGGGCTTCAGATTTCAATTCCATTTTCCTTCCCTGGAGAAACAGGGATGGAACCTACATACCAAGCATGTGCCCAGCTACTAAACTCCTCTACTCTGTAACTAGCTGCACAGAATAATGTAAGGTTTACCAGATACCCTGTTTAGCTTGAGCCTGGTTTCAGATATTCCCTTTATTGGGAAAGACACTGGCTGCATTCCTATCTCTTGGCCTCCCCATCATATCCATAAAATATGGTTTAAATTGGTCTACAGACAGAATCATGGTTTTAGTCTGAAGCTCTAAGCTGGATCCCAACAGAATTTGGGAAGAGGGGTGTGTGTGTGTGTGTGTGTGTGTGTGTGTGTGTGTGTGTGTGTGTGTGTGTGTGTGTGTGTGTGTGTGTGTGTGTGTGTGTGTGTGTGTGTGTGTGTGTGTGTGTGTGTGTGCGCGCGCGCGCGCAACTGGACAGAAACTACAAGAACGAGACTTGTAACACTAGGTGACAGTGCCAGTATTTCAGTGTTTTGTAGTTTCCTAACACAGATTTACACAGCTTATTCTCCCAACACAGGGGAATGTGAGGAATAAGAGAGGTCTAGAGATGTCTGAATCCAGAATGCTCAACATTCTCAATCACAGTTCCACCTGGGTTCTGCCAATCCATCTTCCAGTGGAGAGCTTAAGACTTTGTGATGTTTTGCATGCAACAGATCACTGGTCTATGCCTTGGCATTGCTGTGGGTGAGTCATGACAGGCATCTCCAGTCACAGGGATTGTGAAACAGGTGATATGACATACTGCTGACGGATACCTCAGAAGGCTACTGTCAGTCAGTGTAACAAAAGAAGTGTGGGCTAGGAAAACAAATACTTATCTAGTGCACTAAGCATCTGCTTATTGCTTTTCTGCACATTGGCTCTCCCCGAGTGTAATGCAGGAGATCAAAGTGATTGAAAACATCTGAAAAAGATTAAAAATAAATTGGCACCATTAAAAAAACAGTTTTAAACCTTTTTAAAAGCAAACTGAAAGCACTTAAAAACAGATCCAAATCTCCAAAAACTGATTTCCAAAAACCAATCCTAGAATCATTCAACATCATCAACAACAACATCATCTTAGAACTGCAGGACTGGATAGGACCCTATGGCTTGAATCCAGCCCCTATCAAGGTGGCACACCGGGGAATCAAATTCTAAACCTCTGGCTCTGCAGCCAGATACCTAAAGCCTTCAAACCCATTTGAGCTGCCAGCTGGAAATTAACAGAGAGGGAGCCAGACTATCTTCCCTTGGAAGAGACTTCCACAGTCAGGGTGCTGTTACTGAGAAAGTCCTGCCTCACCAATCTAACCTTTGGGGGTGGGGGTGGGGGGTAGAAGATGTAACGGGTCTTTGTTGATGATCTCAAGCTCTGGGCAAGTACGTATGGGAGAAAATGGTGTTTCAGATGCCTTCACCCCAGGCAGTTTAAGGCTTTATAGATCAAATCCTTCATTTTGAATTGAGCTGGAAAGCAAATGGGGAGCCAGTGCTCAAGATTTGTGCGATGTGGTCTTGAAAGCAACAGTCTGGCCAGCATATTTTATATTAGATGTGGCCTTTGAAGACTCAGTTGCTCTCTTCCTTCCTTATTGAGCCAGATGAACAAATAGACAGATATAAGGCAATTTTCCATATTCCTCTCCCTGAAATCTTATAGAGGATTCATGATGGCTGTAGTCTCTCAATTGCAACAGAATATTAGTCTTGAATATATGTATGTACCTCTCATCTCATCAATGTAGGGTGTAAAAGGCAGATGTCCATCAAATAACCAACGAATGCTGCCATGTCTTAAAGCAGTGGTTTCCAACCTATGGTCCCCAGATATTCTTGGAGTACAGCTCCCAGAAATCCTGGGCAGCACAGATAGTGGTGAAGGTTTCCAGGAGTTTTAGTCCAAGAACTGCTGGGGACCCAAGATTGGGAACCACTGCCTTATAGACTACCACATTTTATTTGGTACTGTAGATCAGAAGCATAGAGTATAGCCACAGTAGACTGCAACCTCTGATAGATGTGTGCAGCTGTCATAGACAACATCCAGTAGATAGTTATATCCCATGCATCTGAAGAAGTGGGCTATAGTCCATGAAAGCTGATTCCAAATAAATCGTGTGCCAGTCTTTGAAGTACTGCAAGTCTGTTGCTTTTCCTACAGCGAACTGAGGGTGCAATCAAATGGCAAACAAATCTCACATCTGATCATGCTGGGAATGGTTGCTTCTGTCTCTACAGGAATCACTGCAACCCAGGTCTCCCCCACTGCATAAAAGTAGCCCTACCACTGGATCAAAAAGGTACAACTTAGCCATGGAGTGGGGTCAGGCTAGTTTGTTGTCTCCTGTACATTGTGTGATTGCTGGAAAATAGCTCAGACTAGTCTGTGCCACAAGTAGCTCAACATGTGAGCTGTTTCTCTGTCCGATCACACCCTAATGCAACTATCCAGCTGAAAGTGGAATGAAGTCTGTTTAGATAGGGAGTGTATCAATCACTGGGTAAAAGGAACAGTGGTTGCTTGGGAACCTCTGGCAGTATGTTGTAATAAAGAGAGTGCTAGGCAATGGATCCTTGGGGTAATCTTGCAAAGCTAATTTAAAATTTTATACCTTTCCTAGCAGACTAAATGACCCACCCACACCATCATCTCTTTGGGCTAGTATGGGTGTAACACACTGTGTGGCCAAACACATTCCGTTTTTTTTTAGGGGGGGTGTACTGCTTTGCACACCTCCGCAGTTGGCACACAGAAATCTTGTACAAGCATGGCTGAGAAAGACTGCAGAATGCCAAACATGTTAGAGCTATTTGGCAGTAATTCTGGCACAAAACTTGGAAAAGGTTGGGGTTTGTGTGTGTATGTGTGTGTGTGGAAGACGAACATCCAGAACAACTTTCAGAATCCAGTAGTCATGCTGATTGGGAAATGCCCAGGACTGTACTAATAATTTTTGAAAACCCTTGCCTAAGCCCTGTTCTATCAATATTAGTTTTGTTGGGAAATGGCCTTGGATTCTGGGTTTTGTTTAGAAGTGTGTGGACATTCCAGCATGGGTCCAGATTATGAAGATTTTTACACTAAGCATTTCTGAGTCATTGCAATTTTTTAACTCATTTTTTCCATAGAAAGGTGAAGGAAAACCATTTTTAACTTGAATGTGCTTTTGCAATGACAGTGACAGTATGCCATTTCTGCAAAACCTTGCTGAAGCAGGGAACATATGCTGTCTTGTTCCAACACTTAAAAAAAGTTTTAGAATGTGGAAAAATGCAGTTTTTGGCAGGTAGAACATTCAATAATATTTTAATAGCCCTTTAAATGGCAAAATCCTTTACTTATCTATACGGCAATCCTTCCTTAAGGACATTACGTTTATCTACTTCATGAGATGGAGAGCTGAGTTTGAGAATTGACCGAGAAGCCACTGAGATTTACAAGAGCAGAACTATACCTGAATATTGATTCTAACACAGGAAGCAAGAAGCTCTTCTGATGACTGAGGAAGTACTTTCAGAGGAACTAAAACCATTGATCTCACTCAATGTAAGGTGGTTTCATCCAGGAGACCACACTAGTGGGGGAAGAAAATCAAAAGGATGAGGAGTTTCAGAGGCTCAACATTCAAATGACTGTATTCTTCCTATCATTTCAGAAAGTTGTCAAGAGGATAGTTAAGAGGCCAGAATAAATGTGAGAAACGTAAAAGTAGTAGACTTTGTCTAGACGGGCGGGGTACAAGTTCAATAAAAGTAAAAGTAAAGTAAAAGTGCAATGAGAGTTGTCATTGTCTAGTTAGGTACTGTCAAGTTGGAACTTGACAGTAGGGCTTTCAAATAGGGCTTCCAAGGTAAGTGAGATATTTAAGGAGTGGTTTTACCAGTTCTACTCCTCAAGTATGTTTCCATGACCAAATGGGAATTCAAACCTTGATCTCCAGAATCCTCGTCCATCACTCTATCCACTCCACCAGATTGGATATCTATAGAGGAACTAGTATTTACATATTTACTATGGGGAACGAAAGCTACAGGGGTTCCAGTCCACATAAATATTATCCATAGAAGCAATTCTGAATAACTGAAAAAGTGCAGGCATGGGTTGTGTTTACTTGATCTCAAGAGGAATTTTGGATGTTCTGGATGCACATTGTTCTTCACTGTTTCTTCTTGAGTGCCTGGCCTGTGACATGGCATATGGAAAGAATTCCCATGGAAAATCCTTGTATCTCTAACCTGGTAACTAGGAGCCAAGGTGTGTGTGTGTGTGTGTGTGTGTGTGTGTGTGTGTGTGTGTGTGTGTGTGTGTGTGTGTGTGTGTGTGTGTGTGTGTGTGTGTGTGTGTGTGTGTGTGTGTTCCATTCAGCTCAGTGATGGGCAACTTCAGAAGGCTTGAGGACTAGTTCTTTATACTTGGGATTCACTGGAGATGGTAGCAGCCATGAACATCAGCAAAATTTACAAAATAAAATAAAAATCAGATATTTCAAGAAGTTCTCTTGTAGACCCGTCATACTATTTTATTGCAAAACAATGGCACATACCTTCTGTAAATTTATTTGTTTGTTGCTGATGGGGAGGCATCTGGTGCTTGTAAAAATGGCTTTGGAGGGCTATGTGTGATCCCTGGGTCGCACATTGTCTGTGCCCCATCTGGCTCATGCTGGCTTACTTTGCTGACTGGTGATGAAGCCTAATCTCTGTTGATTACAAATTACAATCCATGAAACAGGGGGTGAACCAAGGATGTTCTGCTTGCAAACATACATGCTGAGCCCACAGCTCTTTTTCCTACTTGTTACATTTATATCCTGCCTTCCCTCCACTGATCTCCAGGCAGTGTACCTGATTCCGCTCCATCCATGTTATCCTCATAACAGCCCTGCAAAGGAGGCCAGCAGGAAGAAGTAGAAAAGGCTCATGGTGACCCAATAAATTACCTGTCTAAGTGGAGGGTTAGCCACCAGAGAGCAGTCCTTGTCCATGATCTGCTGCTGACCACAACAAAAAAAAACACAGAAAGGTGCAGGAAGATTCCTCTTTTAAAGCAGACCATTGTGTCAGGTAGGTTCATGTCTATCTTTCTCCTAAGTCGACAGCGACACCCATGCTTCCCTTTGTCTGAGAGCTCCTGGGGAATTGGTGGCCACCACACATGGATGGCACCTGGTTTATGAGGATCGGATATGCCAAATCAGGATATCAGAGAGACCTAAGAAACACACACACCCCTGCCAACATTCCTGGAAGCTGGCATTCTGAAAGCAGGCATAGGAGCTGGTCTTTCTCCCTCTGATTCCCTGCTCACTCCTCTTTTCCTCTGCCTCTTTCTCTCTCTCTCACCCCTGCTATTGTTTCCTCTTTTTTTCCTGTCTTCCTTTTTTTAAAAAAAAATCATTTGTCTTATGCTACACTGCGGGGGTTTGTTCCCTGATTGGTAGGGGTGAGTATTTCAAAGACCAGGCGGCAGGAGGAGGGGATGGATGGAATATTATGCTAATCCAAGAGGAGCGGGACCCGCCTCTCTCCCTGGCTCCTCTACTAGGGGAGCCGGTGCTGCCCGAAGCCGAGCGAAGAGCAAGGAAAGGTACAAAAGAGGCTTGCGCTGGAGGATCCCCGCTCCACCAAGAGCCCCGAGAGCACCGCTTTTCAGCCGGCTTCGAGAGTGTCCGGTCGTCCCTCGGCCGTCTCCGTTCCTTGGGAGGATTCGCCCGCGTCTTGGCAAGAAGGTGGCATCGGAGGTTGGAGGGAGGGGAGCTTCGAGGCACCTTCTTCCTTTCACCCCCCCACCCCCACCCCACCCCACTCCGTTTGGCACACCAGCTCCAGCCACGATCCCTTCTCCGGCGGACCTTGTGGTGGGGAGCGATTGGGAGAGCCTTCTAGTCGTGGTGGATCTGGCTCACTCTCCACGGAGAACATGACCAAGGCGAGAAGATTCTCCGGGAAAACCTTCTCTTGCGCGTCGCTCTCTCTGCTCTGCGTCGGGACGCTCGTTTGCCTGGCCGATGCCAAAGGGACCTATTACCGCCCCCCGGTGCCGATATCTTATGGCAAGAGATACAACCTTTATACCTCGGGATCCAGCCCTCAGCTCACGCCGGGGAAGCCCATGGGAAAGCACAAGTAAGCGGTTCCGTGCCTTGTACTGTACGTTCCCCCCCCCCAGCAAATGCTCTTTCTTTTCTCTTGATTCTTTTCCCCGCTCAAAAAGGCGGGCGCGCGTGGGGGGGGGTTGGTGAGAGGAAAGATCCGTGGTGTGGTGGGAAAGTTCCTTCGCCTGGCATGTCTAGTCAATTTCACCTTCCTGTCTAGTCAATTTCACTCATAGCTCAACTTCAGGGCTGGAGATGGTGTTGATTGTTTTTAAAATCCTGGAATTTTGGAATAAGGTTGGGAAAGAGGAAGAGCATCTAAAAGGGAAACTGGCTTTGAAAACTAAAAGGATTGTATTCGAGCCCTGGGTGTATATGTGTATCCTTGCCTTTTCTCGCCCCTCCCCAGCCCGCCAATTCTTCTTTCCCCGAAAACAGATCTGCAGAATCCATATGGATGTTAACATTCCGGAATTCTGGAAAGGATAGGAATGTCTTGGAAGAAGAGGGGAGCCGATGGCTTTGTTTTTTTTTTTTAATTTGCTTTTCGGCTGCTTCTGTTCCGACCCTCTAAATCGATCGGTTGCAAATCCACATAAAAGAAAGCATGCAGGGCTGAAGGAGAAGCTGGGCTCTACCTCTCCTGTCCCCGCCTCAGCTTTCCACACTCCGTTGCACGCGCGCGCGCGCACGGGAGCGGGAGCGCGCGCACACACGCACACACTTTTTCCATCTACTAAAACCTGGGAGCGGAGCGTCTTGGCGTCGAGCTGCACATTGGCGCAAATCTGCAAGCCACAGGTGGGGAGAAAGAGGACGGGCTGTTTCTGGTTGCTTGACGGCGAACTAGGAATATTTACGCTCTAGGAACAGCGGGATCTGAATCTGCCTCTTGGCTAGGTGAAGGCGAGCGAAGTTGGCGGGCAATTTGCACTTGAAGGGTCGGTGTGTGCCTGTTGCCGGGAGAAGGGTGGGTGGGACAGTGGTGGTGGTGGGTCATCTGCTTCCCTGCAGTTCCTCAGGTGAACACGTCGAGGCCGGCAGCTGCTTCAAATGGGTGATTTCTGTTGATAGATGTTAATTTGAAGGGAATAACCAAGGAGAAAATTGAGTTCTCAGTCTCTCGTCTTTCTCTTTCTGAGAGCTTAATTGATCCTGAATGGGATTGCAAGAGAATCTTAAGCAGCCCTGGAGTTGTGCAGAACTTGGGAAAGCTGACACTGCAGCCACCAGAATCTCCACAACCAGCATGACTGGGAGGCTTCTGAGAGTTATAGTCCCACAAAATAGCATTTCCATCTTTGCAGGTATGACTCCAAAGCAGGTACCTCACTCCTTCAACTCCTTTCATTGCCAGTTTTCAGGAAGCTTGGTTCCACACAGCTGGAGGGACCTTGCTGTGTGCATTTATACTTATCCAGGTGCTGAAGTGACCTCCTAGATCACTACAAGCCCCAGAAGTTCTAATCCAGTGGTGTCCAACCTTGGCCCTCCAGATGTTCTTGGACTTCAACTCCCAGAAATCCTGGCCAGCAGAGGTGGTGGTGGAGGCTTCTGGGAGATGTAGTCTAAGAACATCTGGAGGGCCAAGGTTGGACAAGCCTGTTCTAATCGTTGACCAGGTTGACTAGAATATCTTGGATTTCATTTGAGGACCCAGACTTGGCAACCCCTGCCCTAGAGAGGTCGTCCTTTCCATCCAGTTTGTGGAGTTTTGTCATATGTGGGAACTTTCAGACTGCAAGTCTTGAAGTTCCCAAAATGTGTGTGTGTGTGTGTGTGTGTGTGTGTGTGTTTGTGTCCGTTTGGGAGAGCTGTATTCCATCTCCCTCACTGCTGGACTCCAGTGGCCATCATCTCCTGCAAGCACAGTCAAGGATGATAGGGTCTGTAGGTCAAAAATATCTGAATGGCTAGAGCTTTCTCATTCCTGAGAGTTTCGCTTACCCAGCAGTAAGCCCCATTGATCTTAGCTGAACTTACTTTGGGGTAGGCAGGGTTGCACTATGGAAAATGCTGCAAAACTTTATTAGGCTCCTCCTTGCAACAACTGATGTGAAGTAGGTGGCTATTATTCCCATTTAGAACTGAGATCATCTCTGTTTCAGATTTCTGTCTGCAGGCAGGGAATGAGAGATTTCACAAGGTGAACAGTGAAGTGCAGAGAGATTCCTGACAGAGTTCAAAGCCCTGCTGCCAAACATATTGAAGATTAAATTGCAAACAGCAGTTTATTTCAGGACCATTTGCTCTGATTACTTTTAATAATACCACAAAATAGGTTGGATCCAAATTTAGATGAGTGCAACTGAGCTGGCAGAAGAGGACGTCTCTACCCCATCCTTCCCACAACAGCTTTTCCAGGCCCTTATAAATGAGGCTGGCTGGATAGCTCAGTGGTTTAAGTATCTGGCTGCAGAGCCATACATTTGAGAGTTCAATTCCCCACTGTGCCGCCTGTGAGTAAAGCCAGCCTGCATAGCTTTGGGCAAGCTGCACATTCCCAGGGCTTCCCCAGAAGAAGGAAATGATAAGCCACTTCTGAGTATTCTCTACATGGGAAACCCTCAAAAAATATTGCAATTAGTCAGAATTAGTAGTAGCGGTAGTAGTAGTGGTGGTGGTGGTGGTACAAATGCTTCAGAAAGTGTTGCACAGAAGACTGCAGACTGTGGTGCAGGGTTAAGACAAAGAGGAAATGGAGGATGCCAAACAACTGGATGGAAGCATGAGCATGAGATATTCGTCTGGGAGATTTCAGGGGAGAAATCCCTTTCTCTCCGAACAGAGTGAGCATCACCATTCAGCATCTGGCTGTGGAGCCCAAGGTTGAGTGGCTGATTCCCCACTGTATCTCCTTGACAGGGACTGGATTCAGAGATCCGTGGGGTCCCTTCCAATTCTGTAGTGCTACAGTTATTCTTATTAGATAGTGAGGAAGCCGCCTCAGGCAGTCATTTCTGTGTATTACGGAAGGGCGAGATACTATTAGTTACTTGCTTTGTTACTCTCCTGCCAAGGATGGTCAGAGATGCTTGTGTAAGTGATCTGCCACAATGACTTGATTGGTGCTGGCATGCTAGTGCTGTGCAGTTTGACTTCGATGGTTGGGGGATGGGGCAGCACCATTCACTGTTCCACCTCAAATGGTAGAATATTTTTGAGCCTGCCCTGCAGCTTCACTGTAGCCTGTTCCATTTGGCCGGATCCCTTGATTTTCTATGTAGCTCATGGAGGAGGCCTGGCAGGACTACTGTGAGGAAGAAGTCGTGTGTGGCCGTCTGACTCAATTAGTTCAGTTGCATGTACCTCGATCGGGATCCAGACTAATAAGAATTGATGAGAAAGCAGTCTTTCTCTCACACCACAAGGTGGTAAACTTCTTTCTGCAGATGTCATCTCCTAGATTCCACATCATCATCATCATCTTAGAACTGCAGAGCTGGAAGGGACCCCATGGACCATCAGTTCCAGACTCTGTCAAGGAAGTGCAGTGGGGAATCGAACTCCCAACCTTTGGCTCCACAGTCAGACAACTAAACAACTGAGCTATCCAGCAGTTCCATATATGCAAACACCACCAACAACAATAACAACAAAAGGAACTTTGCTGAATTCTATCTTGAATCCATTTAAACACCGCACCCACGCATATATGTACAAAGCACTATGCAGATTTTGCCTACGTTTGGTCTGTGTTACCAATTTAATTCTCATGTGTCAGTGTGCAAAGTAACTGAACTGTGCAGAACTGCATTTTTGGACTACTATGCCCAGGTTGCCCCAGCTTGTTAGGTACACATAATTAAGAATCCCATGTGGCCTGAAATGGAGGTGCAGAGGCAGAACTCACCTCCTCCCAAATTTCCTGAACTGATATCTCTGAGATTGCAACATAGAGATAGAGACTTGCCTAAGATGCCATACAATAAATTCACTGAAGTAAAGAAGTAAAAATAATGTGAAGCAAGTGGATAGAGGAGATTTTCCTTCTGTTCCTCCCTTCTTCCCTTCCTCCATCTCCCATAATATTAGAACATGTGGTTACTCAGAGAGGGAGTGGATTCCAGAACAGACAAACGGAAGTATGTCACCCACAACACATAATTAATTTATGGAAATTGCTGCCAGGAGATGAGTAGCCACGTAGCTAGATTTAAAAGAGGATTATCTGGTCCATTCATGGAAGATGGGTCTATGTAGGGATATCTGTATTCAGAGGCAGTATGTCAACAAATGCCAGTTACTGGGAGACAGTAGTGGGGTATGGAGAGAGGAGGGACGTTTCCTTGATGGTCTGGTTGTCAGTTTCCCAGGGACATCTCGTTAGGCCCTGTGGAAAACAGGATACTGTATACTGACCCAGGTTTAAACAACAATAATGCCACCAACTAGGTCTGGTCCACCAGATTTTGTAAAATCTTGAGATTCTAATCTGACCAAAACAGAGAGATATTCCCCTACCCCTTTTTGTACTATTCTTCCCATGATCTTTTTATGCTGACTGAGAGGTTTCTGGGAGCTGTTGTCCAAAAAAAAAAAATCATATTTCCCAGCTCTGTTGAGATCATGCTTCCCCAACCCAAACCCAAACCCCATCCTGGCAGTATGTGCAGGCTAATGTTAACCAACTAAGCCAGGGTCCAGTATATGAATGGAGGTGATTTGAATGAAGTGCTAGTGTATAATTGGAAAAAGAACCTGTCTGGGACTCTTCACTCATCTGTTATCAAAATATTTTTACTGATTGATTTATACACTGCACAGGTAATCCACATTGCCTCCTGTGAGTTAAAAGTGCCATGTGTGGCTCTCCTGTAGCCCTGTAGCCTCCCAATAACCCTGTGACATAGATCAGGCTGAAAATGGGAAGGAATGGTAAGCTCATTGAATTCAATTGGTTAGATCTTGTCTAGGTCAAACTGAGTACAGTGGACCCTTGACTTACAGACGGCTTGACTTGCAGACTTTTTGAGTTACAGACTTCTCTGGCCGCAAAATTTAGGTTTGACTTGCAGACTGAGATTTGACTTACAGACCAGAAAAAAACCAAAATGGAACAAAAACGGCCTGTTACGGGATTAATCGGTTTTCAATGCACTGTAGGTCAATGGAGACTTGACTTACAGACTTTTTGACTTGAGAACCGCCTTCCAATACGGATTAAGTTCTCAAGTCAAGACCCCACTGTATGGTTACTGATATTGGTGGGGCATAAATGATGACTGGTAGATCGTAGGAATGCTAAAGATGTAATACACCTTGACTTCAGCAAAGCTTTTGCCAAAGTGCCCCATCTGATTAGCAAACTAACTTGGTGTGGGGTGGATAGAACAGCGATCAGGTGGATACACAGCTGGTGACAGAACTGTACAGAGAGAGTCTTTATCAATGGCTCCTTCTCGAACTAAAAGGAGGTATCTGCAAGACTCAGTCCTGGGCTCAGTGCGTTTAAACATTTTTAATAATGACTTGAATGAGGAGGTGCAGGGAATGTTTTACAAATTTGTGGAAGATATAAAATTGAGTGGACTAATACCCTGGAAGACAGAAGCAAACATCCAAAAGATCTTGATAAGCTCAAGCACTGGACTGAAAAGAATAGGATGTAATTTAACAGGGATAAGTGCGAAAGTCTACACCGGCGGGGGGGGGGGGGGGATAAACACACTGTTACAAGATGAGGGATATTTGGCTCAGTAATACTACAATCAAGAAGGATATTGGAATTGCTGTAGATCAAAAACTGAATATGAGCCAACAGTGTGAGGCGGATGCAAAAAAGGCCAATGTTATTTTAGGCTACATTAACAGAAGCATAGTCTCAAAATCCTGTGAAGTGTTAGTTCCCCTCCATTCAGCAGTGCTTAGTCCTCATCTGGAGCATTATGTCTAGTTCTGGACATACACTTTAAGAAGGATGAGGACAAATTGGAACAAGTTCAGAGGAAACAAGGACGACTAGGTAAACGGAAACCAAGCCCAGTGAGGAAAGAAAGAAAGAACTGGGCATGCTTAGCCTTGAGAAAAGAAGACTGAGAGAAGATAGGATAGCACACTTCAAGTATTTGAAAGGTAATCGTACAGAGGAGGGGCAGGATCTGTTCTCAATCATCCCAGAGTGCAGGACACATAATAATGGGCTGAAGCTATAGGAAACCAGATTTCCGAATTTCAGGAAAAACCTCCTAACTGTGAAAACAGTACAACAGTGAAACTAATTACCTTGGGAGGTGGGGAGTGCTCCACCTTTGGAGGCATTCAAGGGAAAATTGGACAACCATCTGTCTGATATAATTTGATTTGGATTCGTACATTGAACAGGGGATTCAGCTTGTTGGCCTTCTAGGCTCCTTCTAACTCCATTATTTCAATATTATTTGATTCTGAGATAGTCAAAGGTAAGCAAAACTTGAATTGAAGGCAAGAACAAGCATGCAACTAGATAGCCAATTTAGGTTAACTGGACCACTTTGTGGTGTGTTGTGCCATTTGGAGCAATGCCTGCATCCACACAGAAGGACTGGGCTGGTTCACAATTAGCAGAACATCAGCTGGAAAAGGAAGTGAACTAGCCTATTCCCAAGCTTCCAAACCAAGTGATAAAGTGCCATCTGACCAAACTCTGAATTAAATTAGCACAGCTCATCTCCAAGTTCAAATGCTCCTAGACTCCATGGCATGTATCTCCATAATATAGCCAAGTCAGTTCTGCTTAAAAAAATTCAAATGACCTTAATGCACACACAGTGTTGGCCCTTGAAACATTCCATAGCCAAATGAGTGATTATCCCATTTTTCAGTGTAGTTTCTTTGAGGGGTGGAGATGGGGAGGATGACATCTTAATCTCAAATTTGAAGATTGGTGCCTAGACCATGAACAAGTGCCCTCTATAAAGTAGCGTGCTGAAAGGCCAAAGTCTACATGTTTTTGTGGTAGTTTCTCCGCATGCAGGCACAGCAGGAGTGGAAAGATTCTTTCTGCTCCTTGTCAGTTTCACATCTGTTCATGCAAAAATCCATTCCATACTATTTCCACATTAATCTTCCTTTTCAAAAACAGCAAGACAATCCATCTTATTTTTTAAATTGTTTAAAATAAAATATAAAATTAGTATGTTATTCTAGCACCAAATACTTGCTTTTCTAACAAATTATATGTATTTTAATATTTTCTTAAAATGTGCATGTTTGTACTCTAGTACTTTTTTTGTTTAACTGCAAACTTTGGGCAGGTGAAAACCATAATTATTAGTTAATCGAGTCAGTTTGCTTCAAAATGTGGACAGTATGAAATCCCCAATCATCCCTAAAACATAGGATTTAGACTAGGAGTCACAGCAGCCAAGACATCCTAAAGCTTTCCCCTTTATCTATGAGGAAATATAGCTGAACCATCATGAGTCTTATCACTGCTAAGTATTCAAATTATAAATTCTGTTATACAGTTTGATACTTAAGCTGTGAAGAAAAAAAACTTCTGTAGTTCTACTTTGGTTTTGACGTCCTGAATGGGAAGCAAAAATAGATGCACAAACTTACCCAATATGGTGCCTTGCAGATGGTTTCTGCCCTAGTCCTCAATGCCAGTGATCAAGGGTTGTGGGAACTGCTACCCCAGATTCCTGGAGGGCACCAAGGTGCCAGACCTTGGGAGCATGAGCTTATAATAATGGAACAACTGTTGAATGCAATTCAGTTGTAGCTTGTAATCGTAAATTGGCACGGGACTTTCAGATTTTCTTTCACTACAGCCCGTAGAAATCACTAGGAGTCCCCCAAGTCAGAATTCTGGTAGCTGACACCAAGAAATCCAAGCCCTGGAAGAATTTCGGTACGCAGATCAGTTCTCTCAAGACATGCATAGGATTCCTTAGGATTATAAATATTTCTGTATGTGTGTAAATGGATCTGTGTAACTCTGCAATGTAGCTGAAGTAGAGAACGATTTCTACTCTAGACTAGCTGGTTTATATGAAGCAGAAATTAAACCTTGAGCACATGGGTAATGGAATGATCAGTGGTGTAGTGGAACCAGGGCTTTAACAGTCGAAGTGCAGGGACTTTCTGAAACTCAGGGACTGGAACATCACCAACCACCTCTCAACTTCCTTTTTTTTCCACCTTAGCTTAGCTGCAATCCTCACTGCAGCTGGGAGAGAAACGATCTGCCTAGGAGCAGTATATTGTTGAGCTATCCCTATTGTAATGAAAAGTATCTGAGAGTGCTTTGGTCTTGAGTGAGTAGTTAATTCCCATTAACTTCATAAAAGATCTGCTTCTTAGTTTGTGATATGTATCAATCCTGCCGCCTCCATTTTTTGACTTTCCTAAAGGAGAGGGGTGGCTGTGGAGATGGTTGTGATGAGCATCCACACTTCCAAATTTATTCCTACACCACTGGAGATCATCTTCTCTGTCAGAAGTTTGCAGCCATGTGGCCCAGCCCCTGCAAAAGTAAAGACAGCATCAAACCTGCTGAGTTTCCTGCAGTCATATGCTTAAATGTTTGGTCTCTCACTATGAGCTTGGACATTTTTCTTTTCCATTCTCTCCACTGGATTTTTTTAATTTTTTTTTTCAAGTTTTACTCTCAGCTGAGTTTCCTTGTAGGTCCCAGATAGTTGCTGTTTATCAAGCTGGTCTCAGAAGTCATTGTTTTCTGAATGCCTGAAAATGGTAGCATTTATCCTTTCTACATCTTCAGAGTTTCTTCCCTGTCATGGTGTCCTCCTAGTCGCCAGGCGTGTTGAACTCCCAACTTCCATCATCCCTGGCCAACACACTATGCTGCCTGGCTGTGGTGAGAATTGCAATCCAACATATCTAGGTGGTTTCATATAATCATGTTCAGTGGGGCAATATACCAAAGGAGAATTAGGGACACAGGGCTGTAACAGATGGCATAATGGAGAGAGAAAGACTGTGCAGATGAAGTAAAAAAGACAGAGAAAAGTAGGTGGGTAGACGTGAAGGGCAGGATGTTGAGAGTAGAGAGGTTACAGTATTTCAAAGCTTACAAAGCCATCAGGATATTTCTACCTCCGCTATGTGGTAGTGTTGTTTCCAATAAATAAATAAATAAATATGAATAGCCAGCATAAGATGAACCAACAGAGCTCCAAGATGGCCTACATCAGGGGTCTCAAGCATGTGGCCTGGGGGCCATTTGAGGCCCGCTGGATAATAGTTTGTGGCCCCCACCTTGCCTGCCCCTCCCCTGAAGCACCCACACATCCTCTGCTATCAAGAGTCAAAAAAAGCCTTGACTCGCTCACTGGCTCTCTCAAGACAGTGCCTCTTGCACCCTCCATCCAGAACTGCAGCCTGCCAGGCTGCAGGCTGCAGTTCCAGATGGAGGGTGCAAGAGGCGCTGTCTTGGGGGAGAGCCGGCGAGTGAGGCGCGCTGCCGGCCCTTTTCCCCGAGCCGCCGCCAAGCGATGCCTGACAGCGGAGCTTGCTCCCGGCCCGTCCTCAAAGAGCACCTTCAACAGCGCCTCCAACAGTAGCTACTGCTGCCGCCGCCCCTTCCAGGGAAGTGGCTCTCTGGCTCTCTTTCTTTTGGAGCACCCCCAGCACCAGCCCAGCCAGCGGCTGCCTCAGCACCCAGTGGTGTTTCCTCCTCCTCTTTGTCCTGCTTCAGCCACCTTGGCTCTGGAGGCTGCCTGGGCTCGCCTCGCAAAGTTTGCTCCTCTGTCGTGGTGGGGGTAGCTGCTGCTGCTGCTGAGTGTGCCTTTTTTTTGATGGGGGTCCCTCAGAAGAAGGTTGCCGGACATCCGTGTGTGTGTGTGTGTGTGTGTGTGTGTGTGCGTGCGCGCGCGCACGCGCGTGTGCATCTGTGGGGCCCCCACCCCGCTCTGTTTCATTTCACAGGTACCGATGGGGGCTTATCTCCTTTGGCAAGGCGATTCTGTGAGGTTTTTTTAAAAAAATCTGATGCAGCCCAGCCTCACCCAGACTCTGCCTTGAGCGGCCCCCAGGTAAATTGAGTCTGAGACCCCTGGCCTACATGCACTGGGAAATGCTAGCACAATTGTCATCAGACATGCTATGCAAAGCATTGTCTGGAATTTAAGTATCCAAAAGAGAGATGACCTGAATCTGGAGGATTTAACCTCCTCCTCCTCATCATCATCATAGAAGAAGAAAGACAAGGGGGAGGAAGAAGAGTGCTTCTCAAATTCATTACATTGCTAGTTAGGAAACCTGGAACAACCACTGGAATGCCATGTGTTTGCAATTTGATAATAATGAAACACGGTTTTTTGTTTGTTTGTTTTTTTAAAGAAGACAATTTGAGTACATAGCAAAGCACACCAAAAATCCTGAACATTTCCTCAGGAACCTTCCTTATGTTAAGTTAGATCATCTAACTCAGAATCCCCTGCCCCAGTCTGCCTCCTTGAAATGTGCTTCTCTGGAGATCGGCTTCCTTAGGATTAGAGACGGGATGTTTGTATTCATCTCTCAGGGAGAGGAATATGAACATCACCCATACAGGTGGCCAGGCCCTTTGGAACCCACCCCCAGCCCCAGAATTGGCTAGTCCACTTACCACTTGCGGTCTGGTGTGCGGATCCTTCGTTGTTCATGCCGTGCAAATTGTGGAAGTCGTCCAACCAGTGCTTCCCTGCACTGCTGATCGCTTCAGCAGCTGAGTGGGGACACTCGTCTTCCTGCCTCCTCACTGGAGTAATCAGCAGTGCAGGGAGGCAGGGAAGTGCCAGTCAGTTTACTTCCGCAATTGGCGTGGCACAAACAAGGGCCTCATGCACCATGGTGTGAGCAGTAAGTGGGCCGGCTGCTTCAGGGGAGTAGGTTCAAAGTACTCAGCAACCTGTGGAGGCAACATTCATATTTGTGTCCCTCAGGAGACAAATATGAATATCCCATCTCTATTTAGGATTATAAATGTTTTTGTATCTGTGTAAATGGGTCTCCGTAGCTGAATGTAACTGAAGAAGAGAAAGATTTTTCCTCTAGGAAGGTGTTAGTCTGACATAGTGTAGAGAAGGCTGGCCTGTACTGGCCTTCACAAGGTCTGCCTACACATCTCCAAAAATTTCAGATGAGAGTATTTTGGTAAATGTCAGGAATGGAATCTCTTTCTCAGATTTTTTTTTTAAAAAAATTAATTCCATTAAGAATTGTGTTAAAGTTGTTCAATACATGGAAGGACTTCTTCTGCCCCACTAACCTGTTATTTGGTGTTAAGGTTAGTCTCTAGAGGCAGCCCAAACTGTTCTAGATTGGGCTGCTTCTTGGAGAGTTATTGATGCTGTGATGTAGAGGTTTGAGAAAATGTTGGACAAGAGTGTTGGGGATACCAGCCAACTGATTTTAGCATTCTGGATTAAGAGCTGTGCTGCTGGATTGGATAAAAAACCCACTGTGGAGGTGTGACCTTGGGTCTACAGGAAGGGTTTACCTCCATGTTTAATTGGCCCTCCATGGATCCTTGCCAAGTATACCTAGATACCTAGTGGGCACCAAGTAATTCCTTTCTCCAAGATATTACCCTGATGCATCCTCTTCCCTTGAATCAAGAGGCATGATGGATTATGAGGCACAAGAAAAAAGAGGAAAGCATGAAAAAAAAACATGCCGAAGTGGATTCTTGCTAAAAAGGGAATATAAATGAGATGGTTGTCCCAGGCAAGAGGAGGAAGGACCCAAGACCTGTTGAGGAAAAGAGCAAGACCAAAGAGCGGACTAACGCTCCAGAGTGGAGTTGTGAGGAAACAAAGAATTTACCATGTTCACTAGTTCCACCTTCCCAGAAGGGAGCTCTCCTTTATATTACATCTTCCTGTACTGTATTTGTTACTGAAAGTGCTTAGTATAGCTTTGGAGGTTGCATCTAACATCTCTCATTACTTCCAGCTAGGATTCAAGTTCTAGAATTTTTTTTCCCATTCCTATCTAGTTTACTCTTCTAAATAGTTTACTGAGTGACTGTGGATGAATGTTTGCATTCCTCTTGTGTGCACTTTGATTGCCTAGGTCAGGATGAGTATGCTGGAATACATTATTCCTCCGTCCTCTGTCTTTTTTCTTTTCTTTGCATTGGTGCAAATCCTACCACCTGCTGACCTTTGTGCACTTGCTAGGAGAGTGTCTGGGGGTGGAAGTAAAATCATTTGATCTTCTTCAAGCCTGCACACATCCTACACATTTGCATTTGCATTTTCCCCAGCCACGGGAAGGTTTTTTTCATGGAAGACCTGAAATGCACAAATACCATCATGGACCTTGACAAGGATCAGGTGGCAGTGCCACAGTAAGGGCACAGGGTGGGTTGAGTGTCTATACGTGTGCACTTATTCAGGCATTAGCCAGGTTGGGAAGCTTCCACACATCCTTTGAAATAAATACGTAAGGATAGAATCATGAAGGGGTCACCTCCCTTTATTTAGCTGGGTTTTGGTGCTGGATAGAGATGGGAATGAACTGCGTTCATTTTGGTTTGTGTTTTGTCAAGGTTGACAAACCACGAAACCTGAATTTTCACTGAGTTTTTCAACAAACCATGAAACAGTTAATTGGTTCATCAGTTTTTTTTTTTTTTAGACCATCCATGGCTGTCTACAAAAAAAGCTGAGCCTCCAGCTCCAGAGTCTGTCCCCACCACCTTCCCACTGCCCCATCAACTCCCTACATTATCCATCTCTGCCTGTGCCACCTACCCTCCATGCCACTGCAGCCTCCACTTCTGCCACAGCCTCTGCTGGTGGCCTCCACCACCACCACCATATTTGCAAGTACTGTGGCTGCAGCTTCCCTTTGGGCAGCAGAGCTTGCGCTGTCTGCCTATAGCCTGCCAATCAGCTGATTTGTGGGCCATAAGCAGACAGGACAGGCTCTGCAGTCCCAGGAGAAACAAGGCCATCCTTTGCAAAGATGGCAGTGGCAGCCTCTTTTAGGGCAGACTTGCCTGCCCTAAGGGAGACCGGGTCATTTTTTGCAAACACGGTGGCTGCGGCTTCCCTTAGTGCAGCTGAGCCTACCCTGTCTGCCAATCAGCTGTTCAGTGGGTGCACAGGCAGAAAGAGAAGGTTCAGCTGCATTAAGGGAAGCCACCATTCTGGCAGCCTAGTCTTAACTCGCTGCCTATGGGCACTAATAAAAAACAAGTAAATATCTGTTCCTTTGTATTTGTCGGGGTCTCCGAAATTGACAAAAACAAAGGGATGAATATTGACAAATCAGTGATTTCTTATGAATATTGCAATAATTTTTTTATTTGTCTCCATGTCTAGTGCTAGGGAAGTGGGGTGGATTTTCACGAGGATGCATAATGGCACTATCCACACATGGCATACTCCATACTACTCTGTAACATAAAAAAGACAAAGAAAAAAATGATACACACACTATTGCAAAAGATAAGATGACGTACTAATGTACTAATGCATGGTTATTCTGCATATTTTCCAAATTTAAAAAATATATTGTAAAATTGAACATGTTTTTGGAAACTACAGCTCTCCTGAAATCCTAATGAATCTCCCTGGAAATGGGGGATTCCCACCTGGGTAAGAATCACCAAAATAATTCCAGCTCCCATGGTTAAGTGAGGTCAGTAGGGTAGCAGATCTTAACATGTAAAAGCCAGAGAGAAAGTACACTGCAGAAAGGTGTTTTCAGATCAATAACATTTCAGTTCTGTGCATTACTAAATTGGCTGAGGCCCCAGAATGAAAGGAGAAAGGCAGTGGAGCCTGGGAAACTTGATTTCATGGGGATGGTGAATTCACTGTAGGCTTTAGTCTGAGATTTTCAGAATCTGTCCAAGGTGTTGAATTTGACAACTATAATAGGTTCAGCACATGGGACAGCTACTTTAAAGTTCAGGTTAAACCTCCGTGATGTGGTAATGGCCAACAACCAAGAAGACTTTAAAGGTGGTGTGGCAACTACATTGTTGAACTGCAGCTCCTATCACGTGAGCTAAGAAAGATAGTGGTGAGTGGTGATGGATGATGCAGTCTTACAACATCTGTTGCGCTTTACTGGCTTCTGGTCACAGATTCCCTTTGGGGTGATCAACCTGGATTTGTGGACAATGACATGCAGTTTGTTATAGACATTATCCAAAAGAAAGGCAGTGTTGAAGAATGAACTGCATATTAAGTTGTCCTTAGAAACCCCTGAGCCTTTTATGGTGCAGAATGAAGCTGGAAAAATAGAACTTGGAAATGGAGGACAAGTACGTTGTGCCTCTTCTGAGACCCTGATCAACCACAAGAAAGCAAAAACTACTTCATTGTGCTCCTAACACCTCAAGCCCATACTGTTTCTTCCTTTCGTTGTTGATACAGACGCATGATGAACTATTAATTTATCAGTTTCTGAGTTTTACTTGTGAATAATCCTGTATAGTTTTCCTTCCACATACATTCTAAAGGAAAAGGCATGTGTGTAGTTTAGGTTTGTTAAAGAAAACATTCAAAAACAGGAATATTTCTCCTTAACAACTGCAGAACCAAATTCTTGTTTGGTCACTCTGGAAACTCTTAACATTTATTGTGATCCTTTCCTAGATATACTGGTATCTACCCTGGTCATGGGGTGCCTTTATCTTTTTCTTCTTCTTCCCCTGGAGATTTTTCCAGGTCAATAGTGTTGCCTTGCTGATTATTCCAAATGAATGAACAGTCTAAGGGAACACTTGAGATGTTTTGCCCTACTGGCAACTATTGGGCAATTACAGACAAAAATCTGGTCTGGAGTTTTTGGAAGGAACTGGGGCAGGAGAACTGGCCAGCAGATATTTGATGTAATCTTGCTTTGTTTCCAATTCAGGAGCTATTGTGCCTATGTGGTCCAGAGGAATGTGACATGCACCCTACAGGATGGAGCAGAGAGCTATGTGAAAGCTGAATATCACAAGTGCAGCTGGGGACTCAAGTGTCCTGGGAAAGTCCTGTAAGTACATGCTGAGGTGCAGAAGCAGCATGATGGGGACTGCAGAGGGACATCAGCATCTTTTGACTTAGCTGGAAGAAATAGTGACTTGCCTAGCAACTTCTGTGCAACCCTCAGAATAAGTAGTAGTAGCAATGGTAATGGCAAGTAGAAATTATCACAATAATTAGTAGAAATAGTCTTGTTAGTCTGATGACCTCTTCCTTCTTGTTTTATTTCACTGTTAAACGTATTCCCTAAATTTCTGCCTTAATTTTCTTGGTATAATCAACTTCTTTGCTATCAAAGGGACCCTAGGCTTTCTAACTGCCATTGGCTTAGTTGCTCTGATGTCATAAAACAGCATGGCAAGTTAGAGTTTGGTGAACTAAACACCTAGATGGCATTTGGGAGGCCTTAAGAAACTTATAAGCTCCATCGGGAAATTTTCTTACATGAAACTGCTTAAGTATTGCCATGAACAAGTTACAAGATTGATGGTTTCCAATTTCCAGTATTAACACAGTATCTTTATTGGCCATCTCAAATGTCATAAATACCCACAAGCTTTCAAAATCTCCAGGTCTCTAAGCATCTGAGGGAGGGAAAGAAAAGAGGTAAACAAGCTGTCTTGATGTTGCAGTCATCAAAAGAGATGGACAGAAACCACAAAAATTGTGGTTCGTGGCTAACCACAAATCGTACAATTTAAAAAAAGAAACATGAACAGGTACTTTTTTTTAAGTTCATGCCTGGAGGGAGGTGAAGCTAAGCCTGCCACCCCCACAGCCTCCACTTGCTCCCCATTGTCCCCATCATCTCCCTACCTAGTCCTGCTGTCGTCTCTTCATCCTCAGCTGATTGGCAGGTGTATATGGAGAAACAGTAGCTTGGCTCTGGGAAGGGAAGCTAGGCTGGTGTCTCTCAAGATGGTGACAGCAGCAGAGGACAAAGAGGAGGTGGCAACAACACCAGGAAGGGAGGTGACAGGGCTGGGGTGGGGCAAATGAACAAAGAAAGCTGTGAAATCATTTAAAAAGTTTGTGGTTTGGGTCATTTTGGGTTTGTCACTTTTGACAAACCCAAACCAATGAACCAGTGATTTGCCATCAACTTCTTGGATTGTGTTTCAGTTCATGCCCATCTGTAGTCATGAAATTCTTAGTTAGAGCCTTAAGATGAAATGTAGGAGGATGGGGTTGCAGACATGCAGATAAGCCTTGTAATAGTTTCAGGTTGCACCTGGAACGGTTCCTATGACTGCTGAGATGAAAAAATGAACAGAAAACGGTTGACATACTCAACCATTGATGATACCCATATTCTAAATTGTCTCTGGTCCTTGGTGAGCCACACATGTTCCTTGACTAGTAGAAAACAAAGTAGAAAGAAAGTAGCCAGTTTTTATGCTTACAAAACTACAGATAAATCTAGACTGTTAAATATGATTTTAAAAAACTAGCATAACATTTTTCTAAGTTCTTTGGAGTCAAGGAACCTAAGTGTGATGAAACCTCTGTAGACCCGCCACCACTGAACAGATAAATTCATCATTCTTTTAAGTCCTTTTTTTAAAAGCCATGTCAGCCATTTAAAAATTTGAGAATCCATGTTAGGGCAATCCTCTTATTAGGACAACTTAAAGATTACCAAAACATGTGCTGACTTGCAAGATCTCACGGTCTGTTCATCAAGAAAGACATTACAAAAAGTGAATGCCATTGAGCCGAGATGGACAGATGACATGTGCTGCCTAAGGTATGCGATGCTTATTTTAGGGCAATCCAGGCAGCATGTTCCCATGCCCCCATTGGGAGCTTTGCTTTCCCACATCGTATATTTAAGTGACAGAAGTGCTCTTGTACATTACAAGTTTAGAAACTGGAAAGGATCTTGGGCCTGCCTACTTCTAGCAAAGTTCCATGCTAGCCAAGACTCCAAAAGCAGCTCAGCATGACTACGTATTTCTTGGAAGCTGCCCCAAATATAGCATAAATCCTTCTCATGCTATGGACTGGATCCAAAGAATCATGAGTGGAAGGAAAATAGTTGTCAGCCTCACCATTCTGTAATACTTGCACCAGAGAGTTCATGCAGTGCTATCTGAGATGGCCTCAGGCATAGTCATTCTTCTGCTTTTGCGTGTGTAAGAGGAGGGCACATCTTCAGAGGTAGTTTCGGTTTTCCTATGCACCAAGTAGAAGATACCAGTCTGCTGCTTCTAAGATGCTTTCTGTATGCGAAAGATGCCTCAGGAGCCAAACCTACAACGTTAGATATAGGAATGATACAAAGATACATATAATGATATGCTTGTTCATGGCAGTTGGAAAAGAAGTGAGATGAGTCTCAGAGCCAAGAGAGTTTAGAAATAGGTCCAAGGGAAATAACAGAAGGATTAGGTAGAAATAACAGTCAAGTAAACAGGAGAAAGATACATGATTATTTATTTCAGATCTTTAATTCATACATAAAAGCCAAGGTAACTGTTGGCTATAAGGAAAATTCCAAAATCTGTATTGTGGTAATGCTTTTATTGAGTCTTTATGCCTTTTCGGTTGGGCTAAAGGAGTTACCACATACTTTAAGCTTAGTTACAGTAGACGAGCTTTTCCTATTATGGTACCCTGCAGAAGAGTCGGGCAATAACCCCCATTATCCCCAGCCAGCAGAGTGAGTGACCGCAGTGGTTGTTGGTGCTGGCCTTTGTAACCCAAGAAGTCTGAATGGCTCCAGGTTGGGGAGAGATGCAGCAGAGTATGAGCAGAAGCTAGGAGGTTGTGCAGAAGCTTCATGAAAAAGTTGTGCATTGGGAAACAAAAGCTATTTAATTTTAGAAAAGCTGTTTTTCACAGACACAGATTAGGCAAAGCTAAGGGGGTGGATTCCTTTGTGCAAGTGTATGTGTTTATACCTCTCTTGCTGAAATCAGTAGGAGTGTGAGTGATTTATACTGATGAAGGTTTTATCCAGATGTCAGCTCCCTATGTTTCTGTCCTGCCACTGTGAGTAGGCTGGAAAGCAACCTGTGCCAAAATAGATAATTTTTTTCCCCTAGCAGCATCCTTGTGGTCAGCCCAGGAAGAGATAATCTGTAGTGCTCCAGATATTCCTGAACTGCATTGCCTATCATATCTAACCATAGATCATGCTGTTTGGGGATGATGGAGACTGGAGCCCAGCAACATCTTCAGCCAGAATAACACCAACATGAATATGCACATCTCTCAAGCTCGATTAATTTTGTTGAATTTCTCATTTTTTCCCAGTGCCAGATCTGTTCGAACTCAAGGCTAGATTCCCACTACAAAATCAGGAAAGAAGAGCAATAATGGAATCAGTACGAAAAATTCTAACAGTTCTATTAACTGTTGTTTAAAAAACTGCATTATGAAACCAGTTTATAAAAATACACAAGTTTCTACTATATTTGTAACATGAAGCTTCCTGCCCATTCACAACTTGAATTTAAATGTATGCAAAAACAGCAAACATACTCAACATTAGAAAACAATTGATGTGTAATTATTTAATGTTAAAAAGTAAGCAATAATATTGCAAATGTGAACCATAATCAGTACAGTACTATTATTATTAGATTATATTTATGTCCCACATTTCCACTACCAGGTAGCGCTTGAGGCAGCTTATAATTATAAGATCTGATAAAAACAATTAAAAAGATACAGAAATAAAATAATGATAAACAGTGATCCACAATAACATAAAGAGAATCTGGCAATATCCCTTTTCAAATCAAATCTTGTCCAGGTGCACAATTTTAGAAATGCACTCCTCTTGGCTCCAGTCATTGGTTCCTAAAACCACACATGTTTTCTCTCTCATTTTCTAAAAAATTGCTTCAGGCTAAATTATCTGGAAGCCAGCAGTACGGATCTCTGATTGGCTTCAGGTCAGAAACTAGTACTGCATAATTGTTTCGCAGTTGTCAGTATGTTTTATATTCTCTTCTGTTGTATGTTTTTAGTAAATTCAACTTTGTATGGAATGAACATTTTATGTTTATTAATTAAGTCTATGTTTTTGTATAAATTTGTTCCATACTCCCAAATTTTGAAGGATGCAAAGTGCTGTTAACATTTTAATATTAGATTCCAAAGATCCCACCTCACTGAAGTTCATGTGTACTTCTGTAATTCTCAGAACTGACAATTTTATACACTTTTTCAACTCAACATATTTTATTGCACTGACTAATACATATTCGTGAGTGGTTTGCACAAATACACATTTGTCCATATGCCATTTTCAAATGCACACATTTTGTTAATACATTTAAATAAATTTATTGCATGCACAATGCATTTGGGTGTGTATATAGGAGGAGCACTGGGCAATTTCCTATTAAAATAAAAACCCAATGAATTGTTTATCGATTCTTAATCATGACTTTGAGCAAGCTGCACAGTCCTGCACTTCCAGAAGAAGGGAATGGTAAACCAGTTCTGAATATTCTCTACCTAGAAAACTCTGAAAAGGGTTCCCATCAGTCAGAATTGGCTTGGTGGCACACAGTTATTATTATTATTATTAATAGACCATGCCCTCAGGTATTCTTAGTCATCTAGATGGCGAGACTTCAAAACAAACAGAAGCACCTGTACCACTCGTAAACACTGGAGCTCAAGCTAAATGTTTCTGGATATTTTAAAAATCCATTGATATTTGATGCTTTAAAATTTAAATTTTGACTTCCAAATTAAACCTCAGTGTTTTAAACATAGATGAGGTCTGATTGTTTTGCATATGTTGGGTAGTTATTTAGTTATATGGGAATTAGCAGCAGGATAGGGGAAACTTTCTTATTGCTTATCATAGGTCACCTAGCCCAGTGGTCCCCAACCTTGGGCCTCCAGATGTTCTTGGACTTCAAATCCCAGAAATCCTGACCAATAAAGGTGGTGGTGTAGGCTTCTGGGAGTTGAAGTCCAAGAACATCTGGAGGCCCAAGGTTGGGGACCACTGTCCTAGCCTATATGCCCCATAGCTGTTTTGGTTTTTTTTTTCCCTCAAAAGTGCTCATGTACCCTCCCCCCCCAAGGAATCTGTAAGCATTCCTTCTCAGTGAGAAATCTTAAATAGCGGCAAAACAGTTTGGAGAGTAAACCTGATTCTCCTTTCTCTCATTACAACAATACAAATCACTCACTCACTCACTCACTCACTCACTCACTCACTCACTCACTCACTCACTCACTCACCTCACTCACTCACTCACCTCACTCTGTCTGTCTATATCTATCTATCTATCTATCTATCTATCTATCTATCTATCTATCTATCTATCTATCTATCTATCTATCTATCTATCTATCTATCTATCTATCTATCTATCTATCTATCTATCTATCTATCTATCTATCTATCTATCTATCTATCTATCATATTGTATATGAATTGCCATTCTGGCCACTGAATACAATGTACAAAATTCAGATAAACCAAATGGGTCAGCTCAGTTTGAAAGAAGTAACAGTGTGCAAACCCTGCCAAAAGTGGTTTTAAATCTCTTTGAGAGAGAGTGGGGAGGGAAAGAGAGACCTTCAGTCTAGGGCAAAAGGCATGGATAATACCTTGTTTGTTCTGGCTTTTAAGTGTGTTGTTGATGTTGTTGTTTCAACGTATATACCATCCCACAGTGCTAGAACACTTCCTGGGCAGTTCATAATGCAATTATGCCAACAACACTTTGCCCCACAGTGAACTGGGTACAATTTAACCACTGCGGCACACGCGCCTTGAGAAGTTGGGATGAAGTTGAGAGCAAGAGTCTTGGGGGGCAGGTTGAAAAAATGGAGCCGCATCAACACTGGGCTCTTAGAATCAGGGTTGTTGACACCATGCTTACTTAACAAATGAAGAAACTGTAATCATGTGCATTGTTACGAGAACTCTAATGATGGGAATGGGCAATTGCTACTTCATTGTACATTTTTGTATTCAGTAGGGCAACTTTCAGTGGATTCAGGATTGGCCAATGTACCCCCTGCTAACTCGTGCATTATAAATATCCAAGATATCTGTGAATTAGTTCTGCTGGCTCAGTAGCAAGGAGAAAACAAGTCCCCACTGCTTAAAATACCCCACCACTCTCTATTTTATCATTCCTCATATTGTGCCAGGATTGTCAAGCATTTAAGACTGATCTCTCCAGAAACCATCTGGTTGGTTATGATAGTCTAAGTGCAGTGGTGCAAATTGCAAAGTGACAAGATGCACAAAAAGGACAGGAAAGGAGATCCAAATCAATATGTCTAATGCACATTCTAAAACAATTATTGACATTTCAATTCAGGGTGGGAAAAGTTCATTTGTTCCAGATGTTCTTGAACTGAAACTCCCAGCATCCCTACTGTTGGTTTTGCTCGCTTGAGGCGATACAAAAATGCAGTCCATAAATTGAAGGTGAAAATTTGCCCATTCTAGATTTCTTCAGAAATCTACAGCCAGGTAACCTTGGTACCTGCATATTCTGTCATCCAGGTGCTGTATGTTGATAGGCAACTTCAAGACCTCTCCTAGCTTCCTTCTTTTATCTTTGAACTGGACCTGGATACCTTCTTGTACATGACTAAGAGCCTGTCAAGTGGAAGACCAGCCCATGCAAAGCAGAACACACCGCCACCTGAAGTGTGGCTTTTTTTCTTAGATTCATGCAAATTCTTTGGTTGTCTGCCTCTAACAATAGGGAAAAAATTTGTCCTTGTACACTAAATACTAAGTTCACTTACCAATTCTGGAAAAAGGAAGGCACAGTCTTGCCTGCTTAACCTTTCATCAAAAGCACAGGGTTGTTGTTGGTTTTTAAATAAGAGATGTATTTTTAACAGAACCAGTCTTGCCAGATGAACTTTTCAACATGGCTTGGAAAACTGAGAAAAAGATGTAGCTTTTTCCAGCCACTGGGACCACTGGTAACTGTTTATCCAGCTGCAATAAATACTTCCTGTTACTGACATGTGGCATGGACTTTTTTGCACTTAGAGAGCGATTTCCCCCCCCCCGTCAAAAGAAATTGTCTTTCATACTTTTTTTAAAAAAACTGGAAGCAGGGAAGGATGGCGCAGTAGAAATACCATGATGCCAATTCCCTCCCCACTTCATACCACAAAAATATCCTGCTCTCTCTCTCTCTCTCTCTCTCTCTCTCTCTCTCTCTCTCTCTCTCTCCCTCCCTCCCTCCCTCTCTCCCTCCAAGACTGACCTTCGGCCAAGAGCAAGAGAGAGGTGGGCAGTGGCCCAGATGTCTGCGGAGAGCTAAAGCAATCAGTTCATGCACCAATGTTGTTGTTGACAGTGGCTCAGCTGGGGAGCTTTCTTGGGGTTTAGGAATATTTCCACTCTGGTTTATTCACACCAAGGTTGTTTTCCTTTTAAAAATTACTGCAGTAACTGAGAGGCTTCCACATGGAGCAATAACCTGTAAAGGCTGGCCTTTTTTGCCTGTAGTTGCATAAAGCTGGTGAAAAAAGAAGACAAACAGTAGTACAACATGTAGTTCTAGGGCAATGTCCCAAATGGAGGGTGCCAGGAGAGGAGCCTGTTTCCAGGATCCAGTGGTTTGCTGGAAAAAATAATGAAAAGGGCATCCAGCTCTCTGCTGGAAACAGTTACTCAACAGAGGTGCAAGGGAATATCTTATGTTTAACATGACTGGGTTCACCCTTTAGATGTGATGCTTTATGTAATGTATGTGTGAGGGCGTTCATAATAAAAAAGAAGAGGGCTCCTGTGCCTTTCATAGTTATGCAAATTAGGGGATTTTGGCAGGTGTTCTTTGTCATACATGCTATATCTCTTGAAATTCTGTCTTGTACAAATATACAAAAGGTGCAGGAGCTTGACATCTTTTACATGTGACTACTCTCGCCCTTCAGAATGGGGGGGACGTGGTGGCGCTGCGCTAAACCGCAGAAGCCTTTGTGTGCTTCAGGGTCAGAAGACCGGCAGTCGTAAGATCGTAAGATCAAATCCACGTGACGGAGTGAGCTCCCATCGCTTTGTCCCAGCTCTTCGCCAACCTAGCAGTTCGAAAGCATGCAAATGCGAGTAGATAACTAGGTACCACCTCAGTGGGAAGGTAAACAGTGTTCTGTGTATAGCCATGCTGGCCACGTGACAATGGAAACTGTCTTCGGACAAACACTGGCTCTACGGCTTGGAAATGGGGATGAGCACTGCCCCTAGAGTCGAACACGACTGACTAAATGTCAAGGGGAACCTTTACCTTTACCTTACTCTCGCCCTATGGAAGCCTTCCACAAGCTGGTGCTCATGCTGTCTAGTGACAATGGGAATGGAAGTCCACCAGCCGAAGGAAGGCTATCTTATAGAATGATCCTCATTGAGAGAAGCAAAGCTTAGAAAATTGTTTTTAAAAACAACAGTAAAAAACTATTTCCGCCAGCTAGCTTGATTGTGTTAGCTGGAGCTGTTGGATTTTGGACTTAATCCAAAAGGGTAACTTTTTCAAGATGTAGACAAAGCTTTTTGCCGGTGAATAGTGCATCAAGACAAACCACAATATCTTCTCAGCATATGGTGAAGTGTCTGGGTAATCACCTACGTTATCTTACCAAAATGAAGGAAATACCATGCATCAAACCAAGATTATATCCTACCTAATCCATAGCATTGTCTAAAGGATTATCATTACCCTTGCCAGTGTGTTTAAAATGAGCTTAATAGCATGAAATGTGTGTATGTGACAACAAGAAACACAGTGTAATCTAGCTGTGCTTAAAAAAAAATAAATAACTAGGCGTCTTATTATTTAACAACTATGTAATCAACTAATGTATCATGACAAAACCTGTACTGCTTAACTCACATGTTTATGTGCTGTAGTTGGGCACAATGCATATAATCACAACCATGTTGAGTTGTGAGAGTAATTAAATATATTTGGGACACGTGTACCTAGTGTTAAGTGCTGCGTGTTAGTATATGTGCATCTTGAAAGGATGGTTTTCACCTGGATTATAATCATGATTTATTCGTAATTTTTACAGCCTATCTTTCCTCTACGAGCTCTCCACTTTATTTTCACAACAATATGAAGTAGGTCATGCTGAGAATGAATGACTGGCCAAAGGTCATTCAGTGACTTTCATGCCTCATCTGACACTACACCATATGCATTATAAATAATAAATGCAGCAAGTCATAAAAGCAGCAGTCCTAAATGTATGTATTAGCAAGGTAACACAGCAGGGCTTCTAAATAAATATGTCATGGCCTGCTGCTCCATCAGTGACTCAATGCTATGTGATGATGGATCACTCAAGGACTGACAGCTGAATGTGTGAGCTGCCTTTCCAGGGTAATATGACGTGATCTGAAGTCATGCCAGGTGATATGAATGCCTTTGAAAGCTTATGAAAGATTTGATTGGTGAGGATTGCTTTACAGAGGTGGTTCATCAGTTGATGTTTAGAAAAGTTATCTTTTTGGATTTCATCCTCCCATAACCCCTACCCCCAATCAGCATGATACTGAGGTTTCTGGGAACTGTAGTCCAAAAAAGTAACTTTCTCAAGCCCTGCTTGTCAAGGGATCGAGAGAGAGCAACACATAGCAAAGACTAGACCCTGAAACATTGTGTTCGCTATTGCCAATGCTGCATATTTTGGAATCACAAGATCAGAACTGACTCCCTATCCCAGCCTGGGATACATGTACCCCCCAACGGTATGAACCAGAAGAAAGCCACAGCTACAGCTGAATTCCCAAGAGCTGAGCAGGGCTTTTAGGGGAGACAGGACTTTTCGAAGGTTGGTCATTCATAGGGTCACTATAAATTGAAGGCAATGCGACCGCATGTGAGAACAAGAGACCACAATTGGAATTAGCAAATGTTGTGCTTGAGGCAAGAATATAAAAATGTGTCCCCATCAGTCCATAAAAATGGCACAGAAAATGTGGTTGGAGGAAGTATGGGGCCATGAACCAGTGTGCTGCACAAAGCTTGAACGTCCCAAGACTTGGGCCATTTTGCATTTATAAGTCTTGTTCAATCATTCCTTATCTGGAGAAACTCATCAGTGGCTAGCTCCTCGCTTCTCTGTTGTTGCTTTCTACATGGGGAAATTGACAAATCTGCAAGACAGTCATTTATGCTTGAATGTAAAGTCTACACGTAAATAAGAAAGTGCTAAGTCCGTGAATGAGCAGGAAAATCTTCCCTGCAGACTTGTTGTTCGTTCATGTAGAAAGCAACAATGGAGAGGGGAAGGATTAGCATAGTGAGCTTATTTGGGTAGGAACAATGCACCCTGTTCCCAACAGCATGGCATGCTTGGAATAGCAGATTAATTTTTCTGGGACCCTCAGCTTTGCACATCTGAGGGCATAATCCCATGGATCATAAGAATCAAAGTTATACACATTCTGCTGCTATTTAAATCATTTTATAAATTTCAGTTCACATGACGCATGGGTAAAATTGATTCATTTGGCCAACTGATCGATTTTCTTTTCAACATTGCTGGCATGGGCTTTTTAAAATGGTGTGATCCTGGAATCACTTCTGTCCACATTAGTTTAGCATGTGTGAATGTTGCTGTCAATTCACCTTGTACCCACATGTGTTTTTAGATCACCACACTTGTTCCCCTTTTTAAAATGCAAAGTGATGTATCGGTATTTTATCCCCCAAGAGTTTACTACTGCATCACTTTCATGTAACATTCATCCCTGCTCATCTATTCCCTTATCAATGTGGAGAAACACCCCATCTAGTGTCCTTTGAGAAATAAAGAACCCTAAAAAATAAAGACCTGTCAAGGGAAACCTTGCATTATGAAACATCCTCTAATACTGTCTTCTAAAGTTTTTCACACAAATTTAAATGCTGCTTTAGCGATATATCATTAATGTATTTTTAACAACAACAAAAATGTGATTTTAGAGCAGCATGCTCCTGAAACAGAATGGAAAATGAGTCAATTTCACTGGGATAGTATGCAGAGTTAGCAAAATCTGTTCAAAGTTCAAGAAATGTATGGAAAACAAAGAGCCATGTGAATGCACATATAGCTTTATATACTATCTGACTAAACATAAATATATATATTGGTGTAAATGCACTAGGAAATTGAAACAATTCAAATGGTCTATGTGAATGGGCCTTCACTTGCCATGTCATTGCTATTGCTCTGCACTAAACCCATTGAAAGGTAATCTTTTTCTCAGTGGTGGGAAAATTGGACTTGTCATAAATTGTACTTTATTTTTTATTGGAACCCCTAGATCTGCCAGTCATAGCCAATTGCAAAATCATAGGCCAGCAACATTAGCTATGTACCACATCCTGTAAATCATATTCTTCAAATATGAACATATGTCCAAGATCCTGTAAATCACAGACTCTGATGCAGAGTATCAGACTGACATTTTTCAGATGATGGACCTGGAGGCTTGGAGTGATTAACATAAGGTCAGCCATGGCAGAGATGCTTTACTCACCATTGTTAAAATACTGAGTCACAAACCCTTGCTGACCTGCTGCAAAATCCTTGAAATTTACCAGGATCAGTGCACTAAATATAGCATTTGCATAATATCTTGAAGACCAAAATGACTCTGGAATGTTGATAGATGTTTTCTGATGCCTTTGCTCACCAGAGCTTTAGGAGTGCACTACCATATCTTTATGTTGTTAATCACTTTACTTGTTTAAAGCAAGATTTTTTGAGCACAAAACCTACTTCCTTGGATCCTTGAAAGCTTATGCCATAGATGAATGTGTTAGTCTTAAAGGTGCCACATATCTCTATGCTGTCTTACTGCAACAAACATGGTTCTCCCTAGGAAATCATTCAAACCAATGTGAAGAAGTTTCTTCTGAAATGTTGTTGTTGCTGTTTAGTCGTTAAGTCATGTCTGACTCTTCGTGACCCCAAGGACCAGAGCATGCCAGGCCCTCCTGTCTTCCACCGCCTCCCAGAATTGGGTCAAATTCATGTTGGTCGCTTCGATGACACTGTCCAACCATCTTGTCCTCTGTTGTCCCCTTCTCCTCTTGCCTTCATACTTTCCTAACATCAAGGTCTTTTCCAAGGATTCTTCTCATGAGATGGCCAAAGTATTGGAGCCTCAGTTTCAGGATCTGATCTTCCAGTGAGCACTCGGGGTTGATTTCCTTTAGAATGGATAGGTTTGTTCTCCTTGCAGTCCAAGGGACTCTCAAGAGCCTCCTCCAGCAGCACAACTCAAAAGCATCAATTCGTCGGCAGTCAGCTTTCTTTATGGTCCAGCTCTCACTGCGCTTCTAGGCAACCTCAGCATGGTGACACATGAATGGGGAAGGTTGCCCTTAACATGTTTTCTAAATGAGTAGCCATGTTGCAGCAAAACTAACAAAAGAACCCGGTGGCATCTTCATGACTGATGTGTTTATTATAGCACAAACGTCTGTGGACTTTAGCCCACTTAGATGTAAACGTTACCTTCTTTCTTTTGGTTGGAAATTGCATGCTGCTCTTTAAAATGCTCCTCTTTAGTCTCTGGGATATAGAGCATAGATGGATTAAGGAGTTCTGCTGAGATTCTCTGTTATAAATGTGAAAGAAGATCATTGCTATGTCAATGAAACACAGGATCAGAAGAAAAAAGCAAAACAAAAAACAAATGTGGTACCTTAAAGACAATCTCTCTCTCTCTCTCTCTCTCTCTCTGGTGGGGTTCTTACAGCTTTTGAAAGCTACTCTTTTGAAATGGATCAGAATGGTGATAGGCAATGTTTGAAAGACATGAGACTATTGCATAGCCAGTGTCGGGCACTTGCTGCCCTCTAGTGCTAAAGACAGTGTCTTTACATACTAAAAGGAAGTGATAGCTTATCATAGAGTAGGAATGTAACTCATGGCTTCATAATAATTCATGAAAACAAGAAAATATTTTTCTGCTCTCCTGGAGATAGATCGTTATTTTCTGTTGGTCTCAACAGGGGTGGGGGAAGGATTTGTGAGAATGACTTTTGTGCAAATCATGTTACTAGGCTTCAGTAATGGCTGCCCTGCGGCACCAACTTTTAAAAATTGGAAGCACCAGATGGGTTGTATCTTTTTAATCCAGCAGCTAGCCCTTCTGGGTTTGCTGTTTGTGTATGCTTGGCTCTTCAGAAGGCAAGCACACAGGTTTTGTGCAGATACATTTTGCACAAAATACTGAAACATTGACAAACAAAAACGACCTTCTCTCTTGCTCTTACCTCCAAGTAAGAACTCTCATAAGGACTAGAGAATCTTTGGCTGTATGTCTCTGCAAGTTGAGATGGCTTGACACATCAAGAATGAGTAATTTAGTGACCATTTTGTGCATCCTTAGGCCAGAAACAGGTGTCTTTCGAAAGAGACATGATTGTCTGTTCCATATTTATCCTTTTCACATTTTTGCAGAGGTTACGTTGCTCTGTATCAAAATTTGGAGGTACCTAGCTACAAATAACAAGTTATGGGTGCTGGGACTCATATGTTGAACTCTTTAATCTTGTGTTACCTTCCATCCCTTATTGGCAATCAGGTATCGCACCTTCTTCAGACCCAGATACAAGATTGGCTACAAGACCGTGACAGAGATAGCATGGAGATGCTGCCCAGGTCTCATTGGAGAAGTGTGTCATGATAGTCCTACTGACCAGCCAGGGCTTCTGCCACAGCATCCCAGCCCCAAAATACTCCCTACACAGAAGATGTTCCCAGGTCCTAGAGTTCCCCCTCATCCCAAAATCCATGCAGAACCATATCCAGGACCAAAGAAGAACCACTATGGTGAGTGGCAAAACCTTTATTTGTGATCATTGGTATGTTCTGTTCAAATAATCCATGTTTGATTCCCTTTACAATGATGTCATCGGCATGAAACATAACGTGGCTGGTCTTTTGACCATAATAAAGTTTTATCTATCTATCTAATGACTAAGGATCAAAATATATGAGACTCAGAGCTTGGAAATTTAGATTTAATGTGCCAACAATAAAGTCACTATTTTTGGATTAAGAAATAAAAATATGATCTACTTTTAAGAAAAACTTCAAAAATACCATTAAAATATCAAAAGTCTTACTTTAAAATTTTTATGCTTTAGATACATCTGTTGATTCATCCTCCTATCTAATGCAAAATTAACGACTGTAATGTTAAGACATTGCAAGAACATGTTATTTCCAAGCTCTGATGATATGTGGCAGAAACCTATGTGTTGAAAGCCATTTTCTTATAGTACGTTCTTCCATTAATCATGCATTTCAGCAAGCTGACTTTATTTTGTGAAGTTAATTAAAGATAAACATTCACTTGAAGATAAAAATTCCCCCCTCCCCTTTTGATTGTTCAGCCATGTATATCCTCAAAAACCATGCAATGTAGTGAGAGAACAGCCTACTGCCAGATAAGACACATTTCTCCAAATGCTTAGGTTGGGAAACAGCTGACATTTGTACCAATGAAGAAAATTCTTGAAAGGAAGGGTCGGGTTCATAAGCCAAACTTAGTAGTTTTAGAAGAAGTAGCTGTGTTAGTCTGTGCTAGCATATTGGACAAAATAAAATAAAAATAAAGAAGACAAAAATGTGACACCTTAAAGACTAACTGCTATATTTGAAAGGTCTTGTCCAACAAAGATCACATAAAATTGGTCTTCAATTTGGTCTTTAAGTTGCCACAATATTTTTGTCTTCTTTATTATTTTATTTTATTTTGCTTTTGTTTTTGCCTGATAAGTCAAACTTAGTTGAAGATACCCAAGTCCTATTGTTCCTTAACATAAAAATAGATTAAATGCATTTTTAAAATTATTTACTATTGCAGTAAGCAAGAATTTCTCATTTGAGAGAGAAATTGATCAGTCAGTTAGCCTGTAACTCAAGGAAGATATGTAGATCTACCATTAGCTCTTTTCTATGAGCAGAAGCTGTTTTTTTACACCACTCTTCATAGATGCTTCTGTTTATGATGATGGCCTAGTTCTAGGTCATATATTATGCACAAATAAATTCACCACAGGCATAGTTGTTGTGGGTTTTTCGGGCTCTTCGGCCGTGTTCTGAAGGTTGTTCTTCCTAACGTTTCACCAGTCTCTGTGGCTGGCATCTTCTGAGTATTTTGTTGGCAAGCTGCTTGATTCGTTATGAAAAGGAGAGATGATGAAGCTGCCATGCTACAAAACAGAATCAAGAGTGATATTGATTATGGCTCCTCTTGACCTCTTCTTGTTCATAGGTCGAAAAATGCCTGGTTTGTTTGGAGATAGACTGGACCGGCTAGAGGAAGAAGTCAGGCGTCTCTCACAATCCTATGACAGTCTACACACCATGGTAAGCAGCCTAGGAGACCACTTGCGACTTGCCATCCAGGAGGACACCAGTAAGATGATAGGATCTTTGATGAACAGCCCAAGTGTGCCTGATTCAACAATGGGATTTGGAGTAATTCCTGATGGGATTGTGGATGCAGCAGACAAAGCTGACCTTTCCCCTTATCCACCTGTGGGAGAGATCTTAAGCAAAGTCACTGCGGTGAGTGATACATTGAAAATCAAAACTGACCTACTAGAGGAGGTGCATGGCATGGTCTTGGACCACGATGGGCAGATTAAACACTTACTGGAATCAGCCCGACCTTCTCCCCTCACTTCCATTGATATGCTAGAAGAATATGTGGACAGCAGGCTTAGCAACCTGCGGGTGGAGCTCCTGGATGGTTTTGAAAAGAAACTGGTGAACATCCAAAGCACATGTGATTTCCGGATCAAGGAAGTGCAACAGCAGTGTGAGGAAGAGAAAGCTGCCAACCTCCGTCTTCAGCAGACCTTGGACGGCAAGGAACTGGAGATAAAGAAGGAGATCTCTCAGCTGGAAACACAGATTCAAGGCCTGACAGTTGTGGAAAGTTGCTGTAGCAACTTGAACTACCTCACGAAACGAATGGATATTTTAGAGAAGGGTCTTCACAGTATTTCTGAATCTCAAAAGAATCTACACTCCAGAATGGACAGTGAACTTTCCACTGTTGCCTTGGGAAGTGTCTTTGAAGGACGCTTTGAGGACCTTGAAGCCAGGCTGAATATCACAGAAAGAGAAACAGGAAGTTGTTGCTCCACAGTGGAGGACAACATGAGAGGTCTTCTGGGATCAGAACTGGATGGCACAAGGACCTTGTTTGATGATAAAATGAGAACCCTGGAGGAAAGATTCATGACCATTGTAGGAGATGTGAGTAATGTTAGCTCTACGGTGGGAATAGATGGAGCTGTAATGCCCTTCTTAGAGGGAGAGCTTGCTAACATAAGGAAGGAAGCAGATGAGAAAATGGAAGTAATACAGAGCCAGATGGTCACCCTGGAAAATACATGCTTGCTGGGATGTGCATCCACTTCCAAAGATGTTGAGATATTTCGTACAGAAATTGAAGACTGCCAAAGCAAGAACCAAGATTTACTACTGAGGATGGACAGCAACTCTGACCTATTGAGAAAACTCAACGCTACCATCCTGGAGATTCAGAGACGGATCGAGGAAGAAGCAGCTGGGTCCTTGCAAGGGGAGATCACACTGCTGAAGATCAACCTGAATACCGTGAGTAAATCTCTAACTGGTCTAAAGGATTCTGTTTCCCAGTATTCTGACACAGTGCTGCATGTCAACTCATCTGTGGATCAACGTGAACGCAAGATAGAAGATGAAGTCCATTCCATCCAAGAAAAAATCAGTGACCAAGGCTCTCAGCTTCTGTTCAGTAACAAGCGTGTCCTAAACCTAAAAGGAGACCTTGAAAGGCTTAAGTCCAGAATCACCAATGACTTGAGCAACTGTAGGAATGCAGCTCTCAGCCTGCAGAAAGAAGTGCTCCAGTTTGATGGCCGTGTGGCCCAAGTGGAGGACATGTGTGGCAGACTGGGCACGATGACGGGAACCCTGGATCACATCAGAAGTGAGATGGAGAATAATGCAGGAAGTCTGTGGGGCTACATGGACCACATGAACGAAACGTTAGCGGCCCACTCTCAGGAATTAACTGTGCTCAAGGATAACTTGCTGGATTGCCAGGCAAAAGTCACAGAATTAGCTGAAGACATCAGCCTCTTAGAAAGCAAGCTTCAAGGCACTCAGCATTAGCTATAGGGAGCCCAAAGAACAACTAACTTATACCATGTGGACTCCAGTGTGACGGTGCCAGGATTTTATTTGTGTTTTGGAGGGGTGAGGGAAGGTTACTAAATGTTAAAAGCTGCTATAATCCTTTCTTTTTCCTATGAATGACACTTTTCACTACAGCTTAAGCTGTACATTTGCCATTACTGTACTCTCTGTGGATACTGAGCAGCTGTACTAATGTAGCAAAGTGCCTTCCCATAGATGGGGCCATGTTTGGATTACATTTCCAATATGTGGTTCAGTTCAGGAAGAAACTGGAGACAGATGTGTCGGATGGACTCTTTGCTTTGGGAATAATTTAAACCCTGCTATTTAAGAGCTGGGAAAGGAGAAAATCAACTCCTGACGAATATATTAATCCACAGGAAGTTAAGGTCTGGTTCAGGGACCATTCAAAACAAGACCATCCGCTACAAGGAAACGGATTTCAGCTGAGACATATTTTTCCCTTCCACGTTGAACAAAATCTAGACTGGAATTCTTCACAGCAATATTGACTGGGGCAAAGATGTGGGACATATAGGCAGAAATCAACAGGGATTGTATGAGTGCATTCAGTAATACCGCTCAGCGCACAATCAGCTCTCCCATGCCACTCCCGTCTTGGTTACATAATTCATACCCATTTCTCCTGTTGGTGTCCTCAAGCACTGTGTGCAGTCTGCTGTTTGCATGGACAAAGGCATGATGGGGGAGTGCAGGATCCATCGACTTCGTAAACAGCTTCTTGCAACTCTGGGGAGCAGAGGCAGAGAGCACATGCAGCTATAATAGTGCTAGCTGTAGTCACATTGTGCTCTTACACAAGGGGTGGTAAGAAAGTAGGGGTAGGGAAAGTTTTTAAAAATTGGATTGTTCTTCCCAGAATCCATCAAACAAAGTCCTGTGGTGTCTGGGGGATTCTGGAAGCTGTAGTTCAGAAAAACAACATCCACATTTGCTCCCTGACCATGTAGGAAAAAGGAAGAAAGGAAACTTCCTGGTGTAAAAAATAACTATGGTTTGGTTTGGTTTGTTTAATTCAGAGCATATTTGAAAATGAAATCTTTCTCAGGGGCACCTCTTGAGCAACCAGTTATAGTCCTGTTTATATTGTACTTATTTATCTGGAAGATATATACCCTACTTTTCAACAAAATGGTTCTCAAGACAGCTTCCCAGTAGAAGCTTATAAGAATGCAACATGCACATCTAAACCCACATAGGTTCTCTGGCCAATGGAGCACAACATGCATCCCTCCAGATTTGCAGTATGAGGGCAACTGGCAAGCAAAGCAGCATGTTCTTTCAAGAGCCTAGGCATTTTAATCCAAAAAAACTTAACCTTTCCAAGTTGCCTCTCTTTTGGACAGGCAAATGTGTCCTTGGCATAATATTCTTGTTGTGAAGGTGCAGCCGCTCGTAAGCCCTTGGTCTCCATGTCAACGGCTGGAACCTGAGTGAGTAGCAAAAAGGAATGACTAGAATGTCCATTTTGTATTTTGATAAAAACATACTAAACTCCCTCTTCCTGAATCAATATACACACTATAATTAAGATGCCTTTCAGCATTCACACTTGTCACAATTGTGTGATGCAGCTATCTGGCCTAGCCAGTGTAAACAAAGGGTTGAAAATGCACATAAAACCATGTAAAATTTTAAAATCAAAAAAGGGGAAGGAAAAAATAGGAAATTTCCTTACACTTCTTTAAAAAGCTGCAAACTGATATATCAGTGGAATAAAATTAAAGTAAGGATCAGGAAATTGTGAAATTGAGAGAACCAGAATGTACGGATTCATCCATTCCTGGTTGTAAAATACTATCTAAGGAATGTAGGATTAAAACTGCATGTTCAAGAGTGCTCCAGGGCAAGAACTCATCTCAAAACACATTCAGTTCAGTAATAAAAAAAATTCCCCATGTACTTTTAAAGGTTTTCTTCTTTCCTTTTTCCTATGATTGCTGCCTTCTTTCTCTCTTTGTTGTTCCCTATAGATTACAACCGCCATGTAAAAGTTTACATTAAATTACTAGGTACGGCAGCTGTTGTTACATAGCTTAGAGAATCATAGCCCATAAACACCTTGTCATTTAATGAGCTTTACCTGGAACAAGGTGGATTGGCTTCATGAAATATCTTCAAAAACAGGATGGGAAGAATTTGAGCTTTTAGTAAATTGGGAGAAAGCAAAACTAACAAATTAGTCCATTTCTAGCTGACAGTTATATCCCATCTTTCTCCCAATAAAGGGATTCAAGATGGCTTGCAGAATATTTTTGAAAACAAACACAGTCAGTTACCTGAAGCCTCCAGGACTAGAAATATTCTTTTCTGCTTACAGAAGGACTAGGAGGAGGAGGCCACTTTGGCCTCCCTCAGGAGATATTTCCACAAAAGGCCCTGTCTTGTATCCTCACCAGGCATTCCTGTGAAGGTGATGGGACTGAGAGGCCTCCAGGAAAACCTTAAAACCTTGGGGGCTGATCAGAGCCTCAAAGGGGCTATGGTTGATTGGGTTGTGAACATTATTAATTCATCACTGAGGGAGGGAATGCTTCTTTCCCACTTAAAAGAAACTATTGTCCGACCCATCATCAAACACCCCCAGTTAGCGTTGGACAACCTTAATGATTTCTGTCCGATCGCTAACATACCATTCTTGGGCAAGGTGATCGATAGAGTGGTGGCGAATCAGCTGCAGTCATACCTGGAGAAGCAGGATTGCCTTGACCCATTCCAGTATGGATTTGGGTTGTGACAGAGTACTAAGACGATACTTGTTGTGCTGCAGGATAACCTTTCAAGGGAGGCTGACAGGGGCAGATGCATCCTGTCGGTACTCCTAGATCTCTCAGCAGCTTTTGATACTGTTGACCATGGTATCCTCCAGGACGGGGTCTCTGAGGTTGGGAATTGGGGGCTTAACATTGAGCTGGCTCTGATCCTTCCTCAAAGACCATGTCCAGAGAGTTCAGCTAGGGCAGGAGGTGTCGGCACCTTGTACCCTTTGGTACGGGGGTTGCTCAGGGATCAGCACTCTCCCCAATGCTGTTTAATATCTATGTTAAGCCATTGGGGGAGGTCATCAGGAGATTTGCGGTAGGGTATCATGATGACATGTAGCTCTTATCTGTGCATTACCACAGTTTGGGCCCAGGTTACTTGTCAGAGCATCTCTCCTTAATGTTATCTGTCCAACCCACAAGATCATCCCAGTCGAGTCTTTCCCAGGTGGCCACTCCAAGGGAGGCCCACAAAGGTAAGGTCTTCTTTGTGGTGGCTCTAACTCTGTGAAACCAGCTTCCGGAGGAGCTCTGCCTAGGGCCTTCCATGTGGACTTTTAGGAAGCAATTAAAGACATTGTTTTTCAGGGAGGCTTTCCACACCGACCCCAGCTGACTACCTCCCCCCTCCATTTTTTTCTTTTTCTTTCCCCTCCTCTTATTCCCTTTCCTCTGTCCACTCTGGGAATAGTCAGTGCCACCTAGCTTTTTTAGGGTTATTGCTGTTTGTTTTAATATCTCTATTTTTAGTAAATTTTGACTACAACTTTCACAATTCACTAAGCAGCTCCACTGGTGATTTCAAAGAGCTGCAGTCTTATCAGTTTTCCCTCCTCTAGATGTAACAAGGAAGTTATTCTCTGTATGGAACCATTTCCAACCAGGAAACTACTGCAGCATCTTTGACTATCTGTACTTTTCCGAACTTCTGAAAGACAAATAGAATACATTAGATTAGTGCTCTCTGGAGGTAACTATGTCTGACTGGATCCGATACCTCCAGGGACGGGCATAGCTGGTACACTGGTTTTAACTGTGTAGGTCCACGTCTCATTATTGCCAAGACATAGACATCCACATTGAAGGATCAATCCGAGAATTCACCCAAGCTATGAAGCTGACAGACGTGTCCATCTCTTTCTGGCAGTTTCTCCCCTGTCCTGATGAAGAGTTCTCCTCCATATAGGTGTTAAGGACCAGTTTCCACAGAAACAGCCAAAGCTCGTACCTACTTTCAGATATATTCATGATGATGTGCAGAAAAGCAGACCTTGGAAGAGTGACTGTTTTGGACCACATCCTCTAGAATACTCCAGTCACTATGGCCAAGTTCCTAAACAGAGAGAGACAAAGAGAGGGAGGGAAGGAGGGAAGACAACATTGATAGATTTTTACAAGCTTCCAATGAATGACTGAAGCATTGTGAAGAACACCCAGAAGTGAATGATCCCAGGGAACATAAACCAGACATCCATGCAAGCTCACAAAACACTTGCAAGCAGCTGTAGGTGAAGGAAATGCTGCAGGCTGTGCACAGGTCACTTCACCAGTATGTTCCTTCTTGTGATTGTGAAAATAAGCAGTGAGTGCTCATGTGAGGAAACAAACAACAGTACGAACCAGCCCAGGGACGGCACTGGTGTCCGATTTGATATTTGGGGTCAGGTCACATATCTGCTGGATAGATATCTGGCACACAACAGGGACCCGTGGTCTCATCCCCATTCTTCTCCATCTTGTATAACACAATGGGCCAGAATTGGAGGAAGTTACTTTTTTTTAATAGAACGGCCCAAATCTCACACAGCCAGCATAGTGAATGACTATGGTCGCCAGTGTCCATGTACGCTGAGACTTGTACTCTGAAAAGTAACTTTTCCAAACTCTGTGCTGGGTATAGAAGCTTCTTTGCTGCCATAGTCATATATTCAACTCCCCTTGTGTGTGATAGGGAAGGATTGCAGGATTGCAACGGGTCCTACCACTTTGCTCTCCATGGCTCTTTTAAGGAGGACTAAGGTAATGCACATGCAGTACTTTGGACTGAAGTCAACAACATCATTTCTAGAAGTGATGCTATTAAAATAGTGATGCGCTCTGACCACACTTCTGCAGGCTGTTTATGCAGAAGCCTGCTTGGGGTCCTGTAGGACTCAATCCCCAGCTTCACACCTTGCAGGAGTGTTAAGACTCCAGTTCCTATAAATCCCTCGCCAGCTCTGCTGTTGTAGGATCAAGGGGCAAGGCCATGCAATGGGCCAAGCAGATGGTGCTTTGCAGTTAGAAATAGTGGGAGAAATCATTTATTTCACATTTTAACAATGTGACAGTACCTGTGCTTCATGAGCAAAAATACAAAAGGATGTACAGGTACATCCCCAAGTGCAGGACATAAAGTTGTGTGCTGAAGCTATAGGAAGCCAGATTTAGGCCACATATTAGGAAAAAAATACCTGTTAGAGCAGTACAACAATGGAACCAATTACCTCAGGAGGTGGTGAGCACTCCAATGCTGGATTCCTGCACTGAGCAGGGAATTGGATTTGGTGGCCTTATAGGTCCCCTTTCGACTCCATGACTCTATGATTCTATGAGTTTGCCTTTAATTTTCTCCTACCTTTGATCATTCTGATGCATTCAGTGTCAAAACTGTGCACAAAATACATATATTAAGGGGAATCACTTCCAACTATTGTGCATGTTAAGACTCATGTGTGCACCAGTGTATGCACATTTCCATACACATGAAGATGAATTTCCACGTGGAGCTAGACAATCTTTGCAAGTGCAACCTCATGAATCTGTGTCTGAAAAAGAATCATCATTGTGGAGAGTGGAAAAAAGTCAGACTTGTCCATTCCTAATTACAATCTTGTCCCTTAGGCCAGTGGCTCCCAGTTTTGGAACCCCAGATGATCTGTTGGAGTCCAAGGTGTAGAGGCAAGAGCTTCAGGGAGCTGTAGTCCAACATCATCTTGGATCCCAGTTTGGGGAACTATTGTCCTAAACAAACCACTATTTTTTTTCATTTTCAGAGTGAATGGAGAAAGTAAAACCCGTTATTGGGTTCCATCTCTCAGATGCTGTGGAACAAGGGTAGAGAACTCTGAGGCCCACTTTTGTGATTTTTGTTAAGTCAGGATAATTTAGTCTCTACATCATCACAAAAAAAGAGAATGTAGTTGGAACTCTGTAATGTTTATCAGCAACCCTCTTCTTTCATTCTGAAGCCAGAACACATTCTCTTCTTTTCTTTCTGCATCATATCTGTATTACATTTCTCAGTTGTCCGTTTTTTCCTTTCAGGCTTTTGGTATTTTGCCCCGGGGGGGGGCTCTGCTTCTATCCCCCATCTTTCCCTCCACAAATTCCTATTTCTCTGCCTTCAGGGTCAAATGACACATTAAAGCATATGTGCATTTCTTCCTCTCACAATGTTGTTCCCTCCAGGGAGATAGATCTTTCAGAGCTATGCATTGAAGATATCAGACATGCAAATAAAGCCATGCTCTCTCCCCATTGAACAATTCTGGGAAATGGAATCCAAAACACAAAACTGCACATCTCTAAAATGTAACATGCTATGCCCTGGGTGCTTGGACAGGTGACTCACCAGTGATTCTACTATATATAAGTCAGACATCATCTTGAAATACATAAAAGTATGCCTTAAAAAGCAATCTCCTTTTTTAGAATTCTGTGACAGCAAATGGAAACTGTATTGTTGTATGGCTAATTAGTGTACCTGTAAACCAGGAGAGGGAGGGAATACCAGTCTGTGTTTATCTCTCAACAATGGTGCTAATGTTTGCGTTTAGTTTGTAACCAGGAACTTGAAGATCTTGACAATTTTTATAGTTATCTGTTTTTGGATGGCAGCATTTAAAAGGCTTAATTACTTTGTTATTGTTGTCAAGAAACAGGGCATTGTGTGTCATTTTTGAAGAAGAAAGTCAACTTTGGGGGGGAGGGGGAGGGGTTTGCTGTTCCTGTTCGGCTTTTGCCGGTGCTGGTAATAGATCATTTTTAGCCCAGTGTGTGTGTTATTTTTTTTTTAAAAAAAAATATACTGTACATTTGTTCAGATTGTTAAAACTGAAAGACAGCTTGTATGGGAGGAGGGGGGAACTTTCACCATGCTTTTCAGAATTCCATGGCTGTATTCTTCTAAACATAAAGAAATCAAAATGTGCACAAGAAATACAGAGCACACGACTTAATGAGAAAGTGAAAAATGACTGACCTGTGAAGAGTCTATGGACAGAGTGAAGAGTTAGGGAACAGTTCCGGAGGATGGTGAGAGTTCAGGGTGTTTGTAGGAGGAGTAAATTTGTTACTGTTTGTGAAGGGACTACAAAAACTTCTGTTTAGACAGGCCACTTATGAACCACTTAAAAAGGAGGAAATTGAACATCTAAAATGGGGCAGAAAGTGACAAGTATTTGCATACAGGATGATGATAAGCGTAAGGTAAAGGTAAAGGTTCCCCTTGACATTTTTAGTCCAGTCGTGTCCGACTCTAGGGGGCGGTGCCCATCCCGTTTTTCAAGCCGTAGAGCCAGCGCTTGTCCGAAGACAGTTTCCATTGTCATGTGCCCAGTGTGACTAGGGAATGCCGTTTTACCTTCCCACCGAGGTGGTACCCATTTATCAACTCTCATTTGCATGCTTTCAAACTGCTAGGTTGGCAGGAGCTGGGACAAGCAACGGGAGCTCACTCCGTCGCGTGGAGTCGATCTTACAACTGACGGTCTTTTGACCCTGCAGCACAGGCTTCTGCATTTTAGCGGTTTAAAAAAAAATACTGGGAACATACCACTTCCCTCACAACACAGTATTTTGTGTTTTGAACTGTAGCTTTGGTAGCTTGGTTTCATTCCCTTCTTCTGGATTCAAAAAAAATATGCATGAAATTACACTAGCATATAATTTTATCTTTGGGATGAAGATGAAGACATGTCAGTCCAGTGGTTTTCTTAAAATCCTTAGAATCCCCTGAGCCAATGTGGTTCTTTAAGTGTGGGCACATAATCACTGCTTATTATTAATTAAGCATTCGGGCTTTTAAAGCCAAGCATTGTGGAAAATAAACCAACACACTATTTCCATGTTTCACTAGCAGTAACTTAATATTCCGCTAAGGGCAAGAATGAGAACATTGATGGTCTTCACCTCCTGCCACCTCTATTAATAAGCTTTATAAAGTACTGCTTGGTTTCTGGTGGCCAAAAGGGTAAGGAAACAATCAGTGGACTGTTCAAAATCGGTGCTGGTTCTCATCGGCCCTTTCGCAGGCTAATGGCTCCTGCTTTTTACCAGCAAGAGAAGTTAAACCTGTAAGCACAAATGTCTTGTTAAACAGAGTACAGGGGCAAAGCTAGTCCAGCCATGCTGAAACCAGGAATCTCCCAAGAGATCCTTTTACCCAAGACTGCTTCAAAAGAGAGCTTTGAGCGCACACAGTTTGGATACCGGGGTTTGTTTCCAGTTCTGCAGTGCCATGAATGCCAAAGTTAAATGAAGAGATATAATCCATTTTAAGACATGTAGGAACATCCCCTTGAAAGCAAACTGGTTGTGTGGACAATTAAGAAATTTTGCCTCCTGCGTAAGCATAGAACAGCAGGAGAAAACTCAGAGGTTACGATATAGCTCTGTTCCTCAAAAGATCAAGGAGTAACATGGGGCAATACACTTGTTACACTCTACAAATGCAGGTAAGGAATATCTATGTTCAGCAGTTCCCATCTCCGGAAACCTTAGTACAGTATTTATTCACATGGGTATTTGTATAGTTCCTGTCATTTCAAAAATAAAGATTGCTTAGATAGTCTCGGCCTGTCATAATCTATGCATATAAAACAAAATTTCTTAGAGAACCCACTGCCATCCCATTTGAAATCGCAACAGAAGGAAAGTATGTGTGAGGTAGAATATAAATTGATGTCCTAAGTTAAAAGTAGCTCTCTCATCTTCATCAAGTTTACAGCACCATAAATGATGTCTCAAGGAGGTAGGGAACTTCCCTGATGTCAGGAAAATAAGTGGAGACTCTCGGGAATTTTCCAGAATACTTTGCCACTATCTTCTTTAATTGTAGTCATTTACTTCTCTTTCCTATTTTCAGCCCCAATGCCAATCAAAGAAATAAAAGAAACTTGCATGCAGTTATCAAAGGGAAAATGAGTTGTTGGAGATCTTTGGTGTTGTCACATGCAATGCATGGCCAGGTACAAGCAGAACACATTATAGTAGGCCAGGACTACAGTTTTTCCAACAAGGGTGCATCTCTCAGGTTGCCAGAACGAACCCACCAAATATTTGTTCTGAGGGGTGCCACAGTGGTTAGGTTCTGAAAACCGAACATTGTTTTTCTCATTCACTGGCACTGCCATTGATTAAATGCGCCATTTGATAACACAGGAAGGACTGCCAAATGCTGCTACATTGAAGACAAAGAGGGGGAAAACTCAAGATCCAGGAAAAGCTCAGCAGCACCAAGGGTTTCTTTCAAATTCAGAATTAAAAAATGGAAAGCCATAAATAACTGTTTCAAAAAGGAGACAGTTTATCACAATGAAAAGCTCCTTTGAAAGCAGATGTTACTGGAATCAGACAGGCAAGAGACACAATTGTTTATGTAGAGCTGAAAGTAGTAGGACAAAGGTATCCAAGTCTTCTGGCCTGAGCTCATCACTGGTCAAATGTCACACATATGGCCCTGGAGAATTCATCTTGCTTGAAGTATTACAGAACCTCATAAGAGATTTTAGCAAGACACATATGTTCAACACTGCTTCTGTCACAATCACCTTCAGCAGTATGAGGAAGGAGAAATACACACACATTATCTGTCTCTGCAATTATGGCAGTTTAGTCCTACAAAACCCTGGGAATTGTATGTTAGTGTTATACTTTGGATCCTATGCTTTAATTCAAGGGTGTGTGTTCTGAATTCTCTAGCAGAGACCGCGACCGTACCACCATACCACAAATTTCAAAGTTCTGTAGGATGAATTGGATGAAGCCATAGCAATAAATGACTTATTAAGCACAATCAGACTTGGAGAGGCAATCAGTAAGCATTCATGTATACTAAACCCTTAGCATCCAAAAACATAGTATGTCACTGGTGAATATCAGTCATTATCTAATAACAGTCATCCAGTGCAACCAGAGACATAATATGAAGCAAATAATTCATCTCACCCATAACATATCACACCACTAAAATAACCACCTCTAAGAGGTTCTCCCCACTTTTCCCTTCAAATCACATGGCTCTTATTTAAGCAATCAGCAAATGAGAGTGTGGGGGACCTGAATAATTTTTTAAGGTTGTGGTTGTGGAAGGACTAACAACTTTTATTAACATTCTATCAAATAGAGGAGACAATTCAACTACTGAAGGACCTCATAAAGGCATCCATTTTGCAGAACAGGGGATGCATTCAGTCATACAGCATAAACAAGTTTGCTAAATCTTGGATTACGAGATCTCCTTTCCATTGAAAATGAAAGAAAATTACAGATGTAGATGCTCTTTCCCAGAGAAGCCTGCAGCCTTTCTGAAAGCTCAAGTATTTCATATAGTGGGGAAGTGTTGAAAAGTATGTTTGCTTCCAGTCCATCCTGCTAGACTCAAGGACCAACTTTTAAAGAGCCTTTGTGAAGAAGGCTGGTTCTGCATCATCAAGCAAAATCTTCAAAGTCAACTGTGGGAAGTGGAGATCTCCAGTAAGAGAACTGGCTGAACTCTGGGCAAGCCAAAGAAGCACTTGTATCTTCACCAATAGATGGAAAGAGGAGCTCTACCACCTCACCCAGCCGGCCATATCTAGAGGAAATGGGATACAAAAGGTTAAAGAAAGCAAGGTTTACATCCTTAGAGTCAGCTCTAGCCTCAGGCAGAGTGAGGCAATGGCTTCAAGCAGCAGATGCTGTGGGAAGTAGAGGTAGCCCTCATAAACCTTCTTCCAAGCTTCCCTGAAGATTCTATGATTCTATGTACCTATGACAGAGGAAAGAAATGTGCCACACAGCCTGTTCTTTATCCCCTAAACTAGCCTGCCAGCACTGAAGTAATATTTCACTGCCAGTCCAGTTTCTCTTCCAGGTGGCATGGAGGGGAGAGTTGCCATTCTGTCCTCTGCCTAAAGCAGCAAGATATTGTAGGTTGACCCCACCTGCCCTCATCCCTGACCCTGGAGAATAGATCTTGGTTGAATTTTACTAAAGCAAGAAATGTCTCTCACACACACAGAGCACTATATCTCTGTCTCTATTTCTAGCTTGATGTCTTCTCTTTATGAGACAGAACAGCTATGCTAATAACTATGGATATGAACTAGCACAAAGGTCAAAGTTGCTGGCTGGACAGCTCAGTGGTTTGGGTATCCGGCTGCAGAGCCAGAGGTTGGGAGTTTGATTCTCCACTGTGCTTCCTGGGAGTAGATCCAGCCTGTGCAAACTTGAGCAAGCTGCACTGTCCCAAGATGCCCCCGAAGAAGTGAACAGCAAACCACTTTTGAGTACTCTCTGTACAGAAAAACCTGAAAAGGGTTGCCACAAGTCAGAACTGACTTGACAGCGCATTATTATTATTATTATTATTATTATTATTATTATTATTATTATTATTATTATTATTATTATTATTATTATTATTATTATTATTATTATTATTATTATTATTAGTAGTAGTAGTAGTAGTAGTAGTAGTAGTAGTAGTAGTAGTAGTAGTAGTAGTAGTAGTAGTAGTAGTATCATCATCATCATCATTAGTATTATTATTATTATTATTATTATTATTATTAGTAGTAGTAGTAGTAGTAGTAGTAGTAGTATCATCATCATCATCATCATCATCATCATCATCATCATCATCATCATTATTATTATTATTATTATTATTATTATTATTATTATTATTATTATTATTATTATTATTATTAAAGAGTGGGGAAAGATGTATACCCCCACCAGGACCTGCCTCTGAAGGTGGCACCCTCATAATGTTCTCTTGTCATTCCTGTCACTTTTAAAACATTTGATAGAGCAACACCATGTTTCAGGATTCCACAGTTACACAACTAATCATTCACCAGTACTAGAAGAGGACAGAAAACCTCTACAATGGAGTTGTATTGCATAACAAGTAAATGTTTTTTGGAGAGAGAAATATCTCCTCTTGTTGCAGATTCTGAACTGCCTGCTTTATCAGATATTTTTTGATTGTTTTCTTAAAGTGCTAAACATACACTACCCTGGGGGAAAAATTCTGCACAAGGAAATGTAGGCAAATTTGCAGACGTACGTGGATTTGTGGAGTTTGGTGAGTTCATGAGTCAGTTCTCCCTTCGGATTCACGCTGAATATGCGAGATTCTGGCAGACCCACTTTCTTGTATGCATAGACATCCTGTTCAAAGGATAACAGAGCAAGACAAAGGTAAAGCAGGAAATCTCTTCAAAGAAGCACATACGCTGCCCCGCCCCCCCGCCCCCACTAGGTGCTCCACACTCACATTTGTTCTGTTTCCAAAAGCGGCATGGAAGGGTTGCCTGCCAGAGCCAAATAGATTCTGGATGTCTGTTAAGCAGGCAATTTTGAACACCTCTGGCTTCTTCTCTATGACTTCTCTGTAGCATGGCAGATGGAAACGTGTCATTATTGTTACAGCAGTGGTGATGGTGCTCCCCAGCCCACCACACTTTCTTAGACAAATAAGTAACTATTTGAAAAGCATTCTGCTCCTTCTCATATCCAGTTCAAGATTTCACCACTCTCCCAACATTTGGAACCAAATTATACATTACAGAAGGTCATTTGCTAGCTACTGAAATCCAGTGCTTCAGAAACATGATTTGGGAAGATCTTTATGACTGAGCAACTATACTTGCAAAGGGAGCCTTTTCTTACCCACCCCCTCCTGCAACCAATCACAAACAAAGCAAGCTAATTTGCCTGCTAGGGGAGTTGTGAAAAGCTTCTGCTGTGACAATCAGAGGTTGTCAGCATTTAAGGAATTCTCTCTTCTAACACAGTAACCAGCCCTGGCCAAAGTGAGCAGAGCTGCGACTACCACTAGACATGGAATGCCTTTACCTTCCCACCGAGGTGGCACCTATTTATCTACTTGCACTTGCATGCTTTCGAACTGTAGGTTGGCAGGAGCTGGGACAAGCGACAGGAGCTCACTCCGGTCATGTAGACTGCTAGTCCTCTGACCTTGCAGCACAGAGGCTTCTGCGGTTTAACCCACAGTGCCACCACGTCCCTCTCGAGTATTTGTAGCAGGGCCAAATTATGAGCTATTTTAGAGCAGGGGTGGGGAACTTTAGTGGTTTGTCCTTGTAGCAGGCACGCTGGAGCCTATAATAGCTCAGGCTTCCAGTATGTGCTCACTCCTCTTCTCAGATAGCTGCCACCAGGTATTGCTGCTCCAATACCAAATATTCACTGACACTTGTATTTACCTTAAAACTTAAACTTGTTTATTTGATTACATAAAAGAAATAGGTAAATCACAATTAGATAATCAATTTCTTTTAATCACTGAACTCTCTAATACACAGACTCTGCTTTCACTGACTCATTAACACACTGCCTTCTCACTCAGATCTCTACACTCTCCCTCATCTCTCTCACTCCCCATCTCGAACACATACCTCATACACCCTTATTTATATCCCAGCTACTCCCCCTTTTGCTCCACCTTCCGTCCCCTCATTGGCTGCTGTTCCACTGCTCAGCTGTGATGGACAGGTGAAGGCAGGGCTGAACACTACAGTCCTCTTTCCAAAACTTATGCCAGCCTACATGCCCCCCAAAAGCTACTGGATTTTGTCACCAAATGTAGTATAAAAGAGAGGTGGACTCAACAGGAAAACTGGGCTTGCTGGATTTGTGTGCCATCATTGAAGCTAAGTTTTTAAAATGCCATTTTAATCACTGCAATGTATTTTGGTGGCACAGTACCAAGCTGAGCAACAGAAGGGCATGCCTCAGGGGGGCACAAGTTCTAAACATGGGTGGGAGGTGCACGTCATCCTGGTCCTCATATTGCAACAATATACTTTTAACAGTTCATAATTCAATTGGTGAAAAAGTTATATATTTCTTACTTCTGTAATTGTTCACACTTGAAAGCTGATGTCTTCTTTTGCATATATAATGTTAAAACAGAATGTGCGAAATACAGACTCTAGCCTACAATGCTTCCCAGAGGGGAATCCTGCACTGTAATGAGCTTCACTTACTTTGAAAGTTCCATTAAGGTTGCTATGTTGATTCTGACTTGGCAGCACACAACACACACCAACTTTGCTATGCAAGAGAAGCCAAAGCAAATAAAAACTTCTGGAAACACTAAAAACACTAGCAAGTGACTGCATAGAGACAAGCTGCACAGCCGAGCTGCACAGTTACATGGAAGAAGCTTACCTATGAAAGGCAGAGAAGAGGCTGCTGGGGGCCAGCAGGATGGGACCTTTGGGAAGCACCCATCCCTGGTCATTGACACATTCTAGGTAGCCTTTGGTGATGTGTGCCATTCCAATCGCTCTGGCCGAGCAGTACAGAAACTTGTATCCGTTCCTAGAATGGAGGAAGTAAAACAGTGAAACTCTGGCTTCACCTCCATCTCACCCAAGGCTCCACTCCCTCCAGCTGTACATGCTCAGATCCAATTATTACTATCAGAGTTCTTTACTGGCAAGACCCTTTGCCTTTTCACAGCTACTGCTCCCTTGCTCTACTGTGTCAGTGCCTATTCTCCTCAACATAGGGCTGTGAAGTAGTCGTCAATGCAGGTCAATATTTTCTGAAGAACTGAACAATTTTGTTGCTCAAAAGGAGCAAGTTTTGGCCCTTCTTCTCATCCCTGATCATCTTCTGTACCTCTTGATCTTCTGTCAAGCATCGTACTATGGACCTCCTGGGAGCAAGGGACCTTTCCCCTCTCTACTTGACTCTGTGAGGTGCAATATTTACCAACAGAACCATGTTATTAAATGCCACATCTTTTTAAAACTCCTCTGAGTTTCCCTCTTGAGAGACAGAGAGAGACTCTGCCTCTAAGTAAGGAGGTATGTGGGGTGGATGACTGTTGCCTGGGCCTGAGGTGTGGCAGCACTCCACGACCCCTAATCAACAACATGCCATTGCTTTGAACAGGATACTTCCCATCACCAACTGTTCATCTGCCATCTTAGTATCAAGAACCCAAGTCCACCAGTACAGTAGTTTGTTTTGGGACAGGAGTTCTCCAGAACTCGGGAGAATGCAATTGTGCTTATGCTCTGTTTGTGGGCTTTTATGGACAACTGGGCAATTGCTTTGTGAATAATGGTTGTTGTGGGTTTTTCGGGCTTTTTGGCCGTGTTCCGAAGGTTGTTCTTCCTAACGTTTCACTAGTCTCTGTGGCCGGCATCTTCAGAGGTCAGGAGTCAGAACTCTGTCTGTGTTCTAACACCTGTCCTCTGAAGATGCCAGCCACAGAGACTGGTGAAACGTTAGGAAGAACAACCTTCAGAACACAGCCAAAGAGCCCGAAAAACCCACAACAACCATTAGATCCCGGCCGTGAAAGCCTTTGTGAATACATTGCTTTATGAATACTGGAACAGAAAGAACTTATATCTGATCCAGCATGGCTCTTCTTAGGCATGTGGCCTTTTGGATGTTGTCTGGTTTTGGCTGCCATCATTGGCTATGCTAGCTATGGAGAGCTAACAGAAGATGCAATCCAATATTTGGTGGGCAGTAATTTGGCCACTCCTGTGAGAGGTTCACCATAAGCCAATATAGACCCCAATAGAAGATGGACTTTTGTAAAGTGCTAGAAACTAGAATCCATACAATGCTGATCATCATAAAGGGAGAAGGATTGAGGAAGGAGGGAAAGATCATCAACTGAATGCAAGCAATCATTTCAGAAACGAAGAGCTAGAAAAGTTGTCAGGTGCTAGACATTAGTTAAATTTAAACAGGTGATTTTGCTCCATGGGGGGACATGAAAATTAATTTTGTCATCAGGAATAAAAAAAAGAACAAACAAAAATATTTTCCTTCTTGATGACAGAAAGAATTTGAGATGCTCTGCAGTTTTAGCACACATCTAAATAAAAAGGCACACACTGCCCTCCTGTGATTACTTCAGTATTTCTGCTAGTATTAGTCCATTTAGGTCTATTAGTCTCAAAACAGCAAATGGGTGGTGCTGTCTTCTAAGGCAGTGGCTTCCAATGCTCAATCTCCAGATGTTCTTGGACTACAACTCTCAGAAATTCTGGCCAGCACAGCTAGTAGTGAAGGCTTCTGGGAGTTGCAGTCCAAAAACATCTGGGTTAGCCAAGGATGGGAACCACTTCCCTAAACGGTTGTACATGGAACACCCCACCCCACCCCCAGCTAGTGAACAAATCCAGTACTTACAGATGGATTTTGTGGAACAGCTGAACAATGCCTTCATGGGTCCAGTCTTTTCCCAGATGTGGTAAGATGTGACCTAGAGCATCGGACCTGACAAGAAGAGAGAAAATTAGAAACGCAAACAGATAAAAGCCAAGCCAACAACAAACTCATTAGATTACTGCATAGTTCTAGCTGCAAGCTGTACCATGCTGGGAATGGTTTGTGACTACGTATTTTATATTTAAAAAGGGAGCTGCAGCAAAATGTTGCAGCATTAACATGAATTATTCTCTCCAGGGTTACAACCAGGCACCCATGTTCTCATCTAGGGGGATATTATGAGGTGTAAAATAGGGTGCAGCCTTCCAAATAATTGTTGGACTGCAACTCCCAGCACACCTCACCACCAGCTAAGTTGAAAATGACTGATGCAAACTGCAGCCCAAGAACATCTGGACAGCCACACTTTCCCCATTCTAGGTGTGGAGCAGTTTTGCTGAATTCACACTCCATGTCTCCATCATTTCTGGTTTTACATCTTTCTTTTCCATTAACACTAATGTCAGGGGAAATGACCATTAATGGCTGCTAATGGCCATTCCGTAGCTATTGGTTAAGGCTGCTCTGAGTACAGACATTCTTCATTGGGCTGTTAGGGATATGAGCTTCTCCCTTCAGTGCTTTTTCTTTCCTTCTTTACATTGTGCAAGGTCACAACAACCTCCAGAACAAGAAATATCCCTCTCTGGTCTCCAATTTGCCTTGTCCTGATCCCAGTTTTGTTGGCATGATGGCACTGAGTTCACAATTAGCAAAATTGGCATCAAAGAGGCTTTTTACCTGGTGATGGTTCCATCGATGTCAGAGATCACCACCTTGTCATGCCAGTTCCATAGGTAGATGGTGGCTTCACAGCGACATGTGCCCTGATACTGAGTGGTCACGCTGAACACTGCCTCGTTGGGCCCATCTCTCAGGTTCAGACTTTTCTATAGTCGATGGTCAATTTAAACAAAGCCATTTCAATCAGTATCTTACCTTTGTGGGTAGTATTGCTCAAGAGTAAAGCAGCTGGATCCTCTGCTTATTCATAAATAATTTCCACAAAGTCACATACTAGAATTTATTGGAAAATAACCAAGCTTACTCATCGATTAGTTGCTTTTATAGACCGCCTTCCCTGCAATGAGCTAAAGGGGATACACATGGCTTCCTCCTATCCACTCCATCCTCAGAACATCCCTGTCATGTGGGCCAGAGTAAGAGAAAAAATGAATGGCTGAAGGTCAGCTAATGAAGTTTAGCCTCAGTGGGAATCAGAACCTGAATCTCTCAAACCCTATTCCCTCATCCTGACCATTATACTAAACTGCCTTTTAGTCTAAATAACACAATAATCCAAAAATGAATTAATAATTCCTCCCCCCACACCAGCATTTTACCTGCTCCTGGTGACAAGGCATAAAGATGCCAGTCTATTTCTCCATCTAGATTCTAATTCTCTCAGATCTCAGACATATCCTTCATGCAATTAGGAAAGACAAAACTATGGGTACTTCTCCTTTCATGCTCAAAAATCCATCAATGTGCTGCAGAGATACAGTCCATGTTAATTTAAACCTTTTAAGTTGAACTGGTTTCAGTGTGTTAAAAACATTCTGAAACCTGTCACTGAAATCACTGGTATTTAAACATGCTTCTATCTGGTTGGCTTGTTTTGTAGCCCTCATAATAGTGATACAGAGCAAAGACTGCATAAAAGGTCACTGTCCATTTTTTTGTAATATATTTCTATCAACACATATATTTTCTCTTTCCCACCCTTAGAGCTTTAAACTGGAAAAACAGCAGTGATGCTGTTGCAACTACATAGTGCCATCTCTTTTGATCTGACTTTTTTAAAAAGTGCATCCATTTATACTTTGAAAACCTTCGCATCATAAAAGGAAACTGATTAGTGAAAGAGATAGTCTAGAAACACTTGGTTTCCAAAATATCACTTCCTCCTAATCTCTTAAAAACAAATTTTCTGCCCAAGCACCCAGTCACCAAAGAACCTTCTTTGCTTCTGAAACAGGACTGCCTAACTAGTTTCAACTTTTTGTGCCTTATTTAGTTACAAACATGGAAGAAGGCAAGTAGGGGAGCTGGAAACCACATACAATTTGATCTGAAGAGAGCCGTAGGGATTTCTTGTAGGTTGGGAGGAATTTCTGTGTGATTGCATCTGGTACAGTTTGGTCCCCATGGTCTGAGGATATGGACTCGTCATCACTGGTTGAGGTCTCTTCTCTCCTATAGTACATGAGAGCAGAATGAGAGGCCAGACTTGAAAATAACAAACAAACAAACAAACAAACAAACAAACACAAACACACACACACACACACACACACACACACACACACACACACACACACACACACACACACACACACACACACACACACATACATACATACATACATACATACATACATACATACATACATACATACATACATACATACATACATACATACATACATACATTAAATTAAATTAAATTAAATTAAATTAAATTAAATTAAGAATAAATGGCCAAATCCCCCCAACCAACAAAATACTATCAAGTATTTTCCTTTTGGGGGAAAGTAGAGTTCAGCCAACAAGATAACTGGGAATCTGGAAGGAGACAACTAAGCTTGGGTTGGGTCATTTGTGACCCTTCTGATGCTGGATTGCAATTACCATCAGCCCTAACCATCATCACCAAGGGCGAAAAATGACAGAAGCTACAGTTGAACCTAGGCTGTCACCATGAGCATAGATGTGCACAGATGTTATACAGTAGGCCTTTGCTTGTGCAGAACCCCAGTGTCTCAAAGGTCTAGATGCAAAACCCAATATGACCTTGGATCTAGCAAGCACAGCAATGTTCTTAAAGCGGGGAAGAAAATGGAAAAGAACATAAGCATTTTATTAGATCTTTGCCAGACTAATTTCCAAACAGATGGACACATAATTTGCTATTGCACACACTGAAGCAATATAAAATCATATTGCTTCAGTGCCTGGTACTGCCATTACCTCTTATATTCCCCTGATGCCCATGTGTTTGTTAGTGCAAGAGAAGTACTGATGCACATGTGTAGAATTCTCCCTCACATGAAGGAATTCTACAAACATACACCAGCATTGATACTGAGGACTCTGGGCTCATCATATTCTCAGTAGACAACCCAACCTTAGCAGAGACAAGAACTATCACACAAGATCAGAACTTGAGAAAGCTACTGTTTAAATGACAACTTGCAGAAGCACCTAGCTAGTGGGGTCAGTGGTCATTCCAGCTAGGGAATTCTGGTAATGGTTTTTCAAAGAGTAACTTTCCAAAGGGCTGCACTTGATCCTGCATTTCTGAGAAGTCCCTTAAAGTTCATTGCCAGAAGGAAATAAAGGACCCATCTATCTTTTGGCAAAGGAAAAACATATTTATTTATTTATTTATTTATTTATTTGATTTATATCCCGCCCATCTGGTATAATTATACCACTCTGAGTGGCTAACAACAGAACAAATACAATTAAAACAAAATTAATCCATAAATATCCATTATTAACAGACATACTAAAAATAATAAATGATAGATAAGAAAAAGAAAAATTAAATTAAATTAAATTAATTAAACTTGGTTAAATGCTGGCAGGAGGGAAGGCCTGGACATAAAGCCATGTTTTTAGTTGGATTTTGAATGTACCCAGCGTAGGGGCCGCACGAATCTCAGGAGGAAGATTGTTCCAGAGGCGAGGAGCCACCGCAGAGAAGGCCCGGTTTCGAGTCTTTTCCCTCCGGGCCTCCCTTGGCGTGAGGCTCCTCAGCCTTACATCCTGGCTCGCGCGGGTGATCCGGGTAGATCTTGGTGGGAGAAGGCGTTCCGCCAGGTATCGAGGTCCCAAACCGTTTAGGGCCTTATAAGTGAGCATTAAAACTTTGAATTCGATACGGAAACGAATGGGCAGCCAATGCAATCTGGCCAGTATAGGAGTAATATGATGGTATTTCCTCCCTCCCGTAAGGAGTCTGGCCGCTGCGTTCTGCACCATCTGAAGTTTCCGTATCAACCTCAAAGGCAGCCCCACGTAGAGCGCATTGCAGTGGTCTAATCTTGAGATTACGAGCGCGTGCACCAAGGTAGTGAGAGCCCCCGTGTCAAGGTAGGGCCGCAGCCGGGCAATCCGCCAAAGATGGAAAAAGGCGGAGCGGACAACCGACGCCACCTGTGTTTCCATGGTGAGCGCCGGGTCCAGATGTATGCCCAGGCTGCGGACCCCACTCGCCGGAGCCAGGGCCACTCCCCCAAATGAGAGAGAGCCACCCAAGCCACCATCCACGGCCCCCCCCCTCAGAACTTCCGTCTTGTCCGGGTTCAGCCTCAGACCGTTCTCCTGCATCCATTCCGGTACAGTCCCCAGGCAGCGCTGAAGGGACAGGACGGCATCACCTGCAGTTGGAAAAAAGGAGATGTAGAGCTGAGTGTCATCAGCATACTGGTGACACATCGCTCCACACCCCCTGATGACCCCAGCTAGCGGCCTCATGTAGATGTTAAATAGCATTGGGGAGATAATCGACCCCTGTGGAACCCCACAATTGGAGCTCCACGGGGCCGAGACACTCTCCCCAAGCTGGACTCTCTGGGGACGATCCTCCAAGAAGGAGCGGAGCCAGGCTAACGCCAAGCCACCGATTCCCAGCTCGGAGAGCCTCCCCAGGAGGATACCGTGGTCGACGGTATCAAAGGCCGCCGAAATATCGAGGAGGACCAACAGAGACATTTTGCCCCTGTCAGCCTCCCTCAGCAGGTCATCGTACAGGGCGACCAATGCTGTCTCTGTACCATGACGCGGCCTGAAGCCCGACTGGAATGGATCCAGGGCATCTGTTTCATCCAGAAGTGCCTGAAGCTGATCTGCCACCACCCTCTCCACCACTTTGCTCATGAAAGAAACATTGGCGACGGGCCTATAATTGCCAATTTCGTCCGCCGCCAAATTAGGTTTCTTTCTTATGGGCCTAATGAGTGTCTCCTTGAGGGCAGGTGGAAACCTGCCCTCAAGGAAAGACCCATTTATTATTGCTGTGGCCCATTCCGTTGTTATCAGCCTGGCTGCTTTGATTAGCCAGGCCGGGCAAGGGTCCAAGGAGGAGGTGGAGGCCCGACAGCGGTCAAGCACCCTGGCTACAGAATCGGACGTTACCGGCTGAAAGGAGTCGAAAATGACCGGGCAAGACGGAGCGCTGGACATCTCAGCTCGACTCGCTGCGTTCAAAAAAGGAGAGAGCTCCCGGCGGATGGCCTCCACTTTAGATTTAAAAAATGCTGCAAATTGGTCCGGTGAAAGACTAGGGGGAGGCCCATCTCCCGGACCAACTCCGGATAGGTCGCGCACTATGCGGAAAAGCTCCGCCTGCTGGTTGGATGCTTCGCTTATCCGGTTAGCGAAGAATGATCTACATGCAGCCTTCACCTTGTTCAGGTAAAGGTTAGTTGCGACCCTAACAGCTATCCAGTTATAATCCGTCGGATTCTTCCTCCATCTGCGCTCTAGCCTTCTCCTTATTCGCTTCATCGCTCGAAGCTCCTGGTTGAACCAGGGGGCCGGGCGGGTTCTGCGCCGGAGAGGGCGTTTGGGCGCGATCATGTCTATGGCCCTGGTGGCAGCAGTGGACCAGCTGTCAACCAGGGCATCGACAGGAGCGCCAGCCAGGTCAGCTGTAATCCCTCTCATGGCATCCTGGAATCCATCCGGATCCAGTAGCCTTCGAGGGCGGACCATAGAAATAGGTCCCTGCTCCCTGCGAGGGGGGAGAGCCATTGAGAGGTTACATTTTACCAGATGGTGATCTGTCCATGACAGGGGGACTGACACAAGGTCAGTCACCCCCAGACCACACTCGCTCCAATTGGTCAAGAAAACTTATCTTTCCTTTTCCTGGTGCTACCAGAAGCTAAAAAGCAGGGCATTCCTGGGCATAGAATTCAGTCCTTCTCCATCTGCATTGTAGATTGATGATTACCCACCCCGCCCCCAAAGTAAGCAACTCCTTTGAAAGTTAGCAGTATCACAGATACTGATGAATGTCCTAATTAAATCTGCCACCCAAGATGGTTCAATTCTGTAAGACTCATAGGTCTCCTCAATACCATATCCCTTTGAAAAACAACTCTGAACTCCAGTCTACATCAGTACACAATGACAGATTACCTCTGAAGGGAGTTCTCCTCCTGATGCTTGCCTGCAGCATTGTCTTTCTGGAAGAAATTGGCAGTAACTAAGCTATTTTAAATGCAATTTCAACCAGTAGCAGCAGCAGCAGCAGTAGCAGCAGCAGCAGCAGAAGAAGAAGAAGCAGAAGCAGAAGCAGAAGAAGCAGAAGAAGAAGAAGACACATATAGGCACATATTGGAACAGAAGCAATTGTATACTCATGGCAGGAGGGAAGAAAGGAAGTAGGCAAGAAGTGGCATAAGCATGGGAAGTACACACTAGGTCTTAAGATCTAAGACCTGGACTTAGATTTGTGGTGGCTTCTACTGCCTCTACAGTGGTGATTCCCAGCCTTGAATAACCTAGGTGCTCTTGGATACAACTCCCAGAAACCCTGAGCAGCACAGTTGGTGGTGAAGGTTTCCAGGAATTGCAGCCCAAGAACATCTGGATTATCCAAGGTTGGGAACCACTGCTCTATAGCATTGAACAGACAACCTGAAGCAGACCAAGCCAGAAAAGCAGCTTAGGTAGGGCTACATGGGGCCAAGAACATGTGTTCCATATCCTGATCTGAACAAACCATTCAATCATTTGATTGCAAACTTTTGCCATGAGTGCTATTGCTATGGTCAAAAGAGACACACAAATAAATTGTATAGAAAGCATATATTTTAGAATACATTGAGTTGCTTGTTCCACATCCATCACAAGGAAGAATAGTTGTTTCAATGTCTATCAGGAAGTAAGATTCTTGTTGTGCTTTCATTGCTTTTGCCTCCTTTCATCAATTATGAGTACATGTAATGCCTTTCAATGTCTCTTAGCAATCTGGGAAAAGCTACTGCATGTCTCCTTTCAATGCCTTTTTAGTAGGAACGTATTTCCAAAGTCATGTTAGGAGAACTAGGAATACACCTGTCTATCATATAATTATCTTGTCCATGATCAAGAGCCATCCTGGCATAGAAATACAATACATTGCTTGTTCCTTCCAATGATCCTGGGCTTTTGACATTCTGGTTGCCACAGAAACAAATATTTAAATGTATTCCAGCTTTCTCTTATCTGCTTTCTCATCTCCATCAACTACTCAAAGTTGAAGCCCAGCTCATTTTGTTTTAGGCTTTTGAATGTAAGGCCATAACTTCGGAGAGTCTTAACATATATACCTCCTCATTCAAGAGTTCTCTTCGTCGCCAAGAAAACCACCACCTGCCACCTTTCTTGGGCATCTTCTCCTTCATTAGTCTGTCAATAGTACTCTGAAAAACATCAGCAGGACAGAAAGAGACCCAATGTTGAATTATGTTCAGTTCACCCAGGTCCCATAACAAGATGCTCTTACCGCCTTATTCAACAACAGCAATACATGAGTCATACAAATGGATCATATGCCCTGCACCCACACCCATCCCATGAATGGCCAGTATCAAAAGCTTGATCGGAAAGCATTCCATCCACTCCGTAATGTTCAACATTGCAACAATGAATAGTCACACAAGATAGGACTTCTGCTGAGACTAAAGCTACTGTGGAAAAAGAGCAGAACAAAAATGGCTAGTTGGTAGAAGTCTTATAGATGAACTCTTGAGTCCCCTAGAAAGAGCAGGAGGACTCCTACTGAATGACCACCTGGCTGGCACGGGGCTTTTTATCCTTACTCTCAAATAAATAATTAGACCCTATATAAGAACAAAAGAAGAGCACTGCTGGGTCAGGCCAAGGGCTCATCTAGTCCAGCTTCCTGTTATCTCACAGTGGCCCCACCAGATGCCTCTGGGAGCACACGAGACAACTAGATACCTGTCTTCTGATACCCCTCCCCTGCAGCTGGCATTTGGAGGTACCTTCCTTTTAAGCCTGGAGATTAGACATCCCCATTGTGGCTTGTAACCCGCACTGGACTTTTCCTCCAGAAATCTGTCCAATCCTCTTTTAAAAGCATCTAGGCCAGATGCCATCACCACATCCTGTGGCAAGGAGTTCCGCAGACTAACAACACGCTGGGCAAGGAAATATTTTCTTCTGTCTGTTCTCACTCTCCCAACACTCAATTGGAGTGGATGTTCCCTGGTTCTGGTATTGTGTCAAAGGGAAAAGCACTTCCCTCTATCCACTTTACCCACCCCCTGCATAAAATGCCTTTTTTTTTTAAATCTCAGGGCCTTCTTGGAATGGACAACAGTCAATGTTTAAAGCATACAGCTGATAAGGTGAACTATGAAAACAGGCTAGGGGCATAACAAAGAAGGCTCTTTCTGCTTCTACCTGCAGGACCACGAGTAAGGACTACAGGTAAGGACCAACCATACGTTATGCTCTGGAGTATGGCAAACAGCTAATCAATGATCTTGGAGGATGGTACCAGGTGGTGCCACTTATAATGTAAGCAGGGAAGTGCTTTCCCCTTTTTGAGGGGTTTCTGTTGCATGATCAGTCACATAAGTTGTGCAACAATCTGCCAAAGGGGGTTGTGCACAGTTCCTGTGTTTTTTCCCCAACAAGATTCTGGCTTAAGAGATCAAATAAGAAATGACATGGAGCTAGAAACTCAGTATTGTTTTAAACATACCTTTGGAAGGTTTTTATGGAAAGCCTGTAGGGAGAGGAGCATAGGTGCTGCAACTGCCCAGTTATAATACCTGCAAGTAAAAAACGGTGGACAAACTTCATATCATGTCTAGCTACATTCACCTGGTGACAAAGCACTGGATAGAAGAACCACTGAAGCCACAGAACAGATGGCCATCTAGCATTCTGGGTATGATATCATATAACAGGCACAAGAATATCGATTCTTATTTTATTAGGATGCTTCCACAGGCTGTAAGCTGAATCTTCATATCCACATAAAAAAAATCTATTTCCCTAGTTTCTTATCATATGACTAGGGTGAGGTGGAGGTTGCCTAAAAATAATGGCATTTTGGTAAATCTCTCTCTTGAAAGTGCAATATCTACATCAACAACCAGCACTGTAACAAAAAGCAAGTTGATCCAAGTTGCTATTGTTGCTAAACTGAACATAAAACGAAAGGCTCTCGACATCTACATACACTTTAGCTACAGTTAAGTTATGCCTTTTGCATTTTGATTTATAGTTTTACAATAATGTTGTTCAATTTTTGTGCATTATAGTTTTAAATTATAATTGGTATGTTTTCTATTAATTGTAGATTGTAAATATTTTTGTATGCTGCCTTAGGTCTCTACTAGGAGAGAAAGGTGGGATTAAAATCAAATCAGATCATAAAAGAGGAACATAATACATGAGCATAAACTGCAGAAAATGAGAGGAATATGAGTTCTAACCTCACACAGTAACCTTTAATACGGGTAAGGGAAGGCATATTTTAAGTAACATCTACAAATTTTATGATGTCTTGAAGGTCATAAAATGCAAGCTGAATGTACTAAAACATACTTACACCTAAAGCTTCCTTGAGGGTTTACATATACCACATAATATCTTTCTACTCACTTCTTATGCATCTGTATCACCAGATTTGGATCATCGAGAATTGCTGGATTCTCTGCAAACTCTTGGTAAGAGACTACATGTTTCATAAACTTCTCTGCTGGAAATTGAAAGGAAATGAAAATATATGCCAGTTCACGAGAAACACCCCCCCCAAAAAAAATGTATGTGAAAGCAGTGGCAGAGGCTAACCAGAGGATCACAGCAAACAGATTACCCACATACAAGTCCATCATAGTCCTGCATCATAAGATATAAATTACTAAGTATGCGTATCTTTGATTATTTTCTTCTTGCAGGTGAAACATCCAAAAATATTTCTCCCTGCTCAGATTGATTATGAGAGCTTCTGTGCATTTTTCACATTGTGGGAATTTTCCTTTTAAAAAACACTTCATAATTGGTTTTGCACAAAAAAAAATCCTGTGTATTATGCAAAAGCCTTCATTTTTGTGCAAAATACAGAGGTACTATTCCATTTTATGACAAAGAATTAAATAAGTTGTAGAGAAAATTCAATCTATATAAAATCACTGACTTGTTCTTCTCCTTTGCTTTTCTAATAAGTTGCAGCTTTTAGATACCAGTTAAGCAAAATCAAGAAGGAAAAGGCTTTCAGTCACATATAAACTTGCATAATTTATTTCCTCACCCAGGAACCGCAATGTCTGGATGAGGTTACCAGCCTATCAAAAGAGTCTTGGCTTCTTACTGCTGTGATCTGCTCTATATCTGCTAAGAAGCTATTCTACATAGCTGCCTCATCCACCTCTTCTAGCCATCATTATAAAGGTAGCTCTAAACTTAGCATGGCTAATAAGGCAGTAGAAGACCCATGAGCACACACTCTTCCTCCCAAACTGAATCTCTGGGGCAAACTATCCAGATAGTTTATATGTGTTGCTCTGTATAACAAAAGCAATTCTGGATAGAGTAATCTGGAAGAATCACCACCACGAATAGAAAAGCAACAGGAAAGGATTAACTCTCCTCCACTAAGAACCACATCCTCAGTATGCGTTGAGGCAACCTGTACTGCATTTATCATTTTAAAAACCATGATACACTGCAGCATGAATCTCTTGCTGAATCATTTAGTTACATCATAACAGTCTCTGCCTAAACTCAATTGCTGGTCCCAAATACAGATCAGAAATCAGAGTTATATGTATGTTGACTTAGAATCCAACAATTCATTCAGTTGCTCTACTCTAGATGGTAGTAGCAACTGAATTCCAACTTTTGCTATTGCATTCTCTTTCTCCCCACTAATAGCACTCAACACCTTTTCTACTCTAACTTTATCTGATGTTGGCAAAGAACGCCAACACGAGTGTACATCCTCCAATAGGTGCACATGTGCGCATGGGGGGGGGTGTACACACACACACACACACACACACACACACACACACACACACACACACACACACACACACACACACACACACACACACACACACACACACACACACACACACACACACACCCTATACCTCTTTTCTGGAATATTCAAAAGTCCTAACACATAGTTTCTTGTCTATACTTTGGACATACCATGAGATAACTCCCCATCATCCCCAAGACCTCCACAGACAGATAGGAGAACGGGGGGCACCTGGCCGCATGCCCTAGGCTCCAAAATATTGTCTGAACTGTTATCAACAGTAGCACTGGCCAGTACATGGTTCTGAGAGAAGCTGCCAGGATCACTTTGTGTTTGTCTGCTCAGCTCAGCATCGCTAACAATGGAAGAAGAAAAGGAACAAAATGTCAGTACAAGTTAATTATGTAGTTTCTGATGTACTTTAAGTCTTGGGGAAAGGTAAGGAAGAGGAAGAAAGCAGATTATTTTGGAAAGCTCTCCCAAACTCTAATTTCTGAGTGGTTGATGAACAAGAATTCTAAAATTCATATTAGAGTTACAATAGATACCCAAATTTCTAAAAAGCTGACAAGGCACAATTCAATACATCTTCTCTAACCTCTATATCAGGAGTGAAGAACATACAGCCTTCCACATGTTGTAGGACCATAACTCCCATCAACCCCAGCCAGCATAGTCAATAGTTACAGATGATGAGAGCTGCATTCTATGTATACTAGCCCCCACCTTGTTTAATTTTTATATCAGCGCCTTAGTTGGAAATTTAAGTAACCCCAATTTTCATCAACCTAAACTTGCATCTCACCCAATTTCAATTCTACTTTATGCTGATGAGGCTGTTTTCTTGTCAACAACGTGCATAGGATTTAGAAGACTTTTGAGATCCTTCTCTTCCTACTGCAATAAAAAACAACTAATAATTAACTATGCTAAAACCAAGGTTATGGTTGTTAGTAGAAGGAGAATAAAGCATAAATGGTCTCTGTAGCACTAACAAAAAAATTTTATACTCATGGGGGTAAACATGTTCCATCGGCGATACATGTTTTTAAGGCCAGGATTATTTCACAAATGCTTTTTGGCTCTCAAATATTTGCCTTGCTAATTTACGACATCTGGAGATTGTTCACACCAAATTTGGGAGAGCTATTCTTGAAGTTCCACCTTGTACTTCCAATGTGGCTCTTTGCTTAGAGGTTGGGTTAATATCCATTAAAGCATTAGCCAGAGTCCTTATGGTAAAACACTGGCTTAAGCTGATTTTTTCATTAGAAGGCTTGGCCCCACTGATCCTACCAGATTCTTTTCAGTCACAGTGGAAGAAGCGTATAACTGAAGAGATATTGAAAATTGGCTTTTCTCCCAGTATACTTATAGCAATGGGTCTCACGGATGCCATCAAAGGGGTGAAATTAAGGGTATGGAATATTGAACTACAGGAGCATGTTGGCCAGTTAGGGAAGTCTAACTTTCTTAAGAAATCTGCTTTTATCACCTCCTCGTATTTAGTTAGCACTATGTCATCTAAAGTCATAAAGGCTTTTACACTAGCTAGGCTCAATGTATTTCCTTCTAAGCTTCTGGATAGAAGATTTCGAGGTTTGCCTACATCAGATTATCTCTGCTCTTGTAACAGTGATAAAGTTGAATCAGTTAGTCATCTTCTCCTTTTCTGTACTTGCTATCAGGATCTATGTATGGAGCTTTTACTACCTGTTATCTGTAAATCTCCCAGGAGATCAGAGGAGGATTATATACAGATGCTGCTCTCTGACAATACCCCTTATATTACGAGACAAGTGGCCAAATTTTGTGCTTCAGCAATGGTTATTTGTGTTCAGATGTTTAGGTAGGCGATTTTAGATGGATAACATAATGCTTTTAATATAACACTGGCTGAGGTTTTATTTATACTAAGGATATACAGTGATGCCTCACTTAACGATTGCCTCACTTAATGAGGAAATCACTTGACGATTAGGTTTTTGCGATCGCAAAAGTGATTGCAAAACGATGGTCTAAATGGGAAAAATCTGCTTCACGATGATCGGTTCCCTGCCTCGGGAACTGATTTTCGCATTACGAGGATCTAAAAACAGCTGATCGTCAGGTTTCAAAACGGCCGCCGGGTGTACAAATTGGCTCCCTGCTGTTTTTAGGAACCATTTTTCACTGTACAGGCATCTGAAAATGGCCGCCCCTGTGGAGGATCTTCGCTGGATGGTGAGTTTTCAGCTCACTGGAATGCATTGAACGGGTTTCAATACATTTCAATGTGCTTTTTTATTTCGCTTAACAATGTTTTCGCTCTACAGTGATTTCACTGGAACGAATGAACATAATCAAGTGAGGCACCACTGTACATTGTTATTAACTGGAAAGTAGGGGTTGTTTTATTATGTTCCAACTGAAAATATTATAACTCTGCCTGATTTTATGAAACTACAATTATATATATGTATTTTAAATTGATTTGATTTTACTGGTCTTTTACCGTAATAAAGTATTCATTCATTCATTCATAAGGATGATGAGAGCTGCATTCCAACAACATTTGGAGGCCCACATGTTGCCCAACAGTACTAAATACAGTCATGTGGAAAAAAAGCAGACCCTCTTTGAATTCTATGGTTTTAAATATCAGGACATAATAAAAATAATCTGGTCCTTAGCAGGTCTGATAATTAGGTAAATACAATCTCAGATGAACAACAGCACATGACATATTATACTGTGTCACGATTTATTTTACAAAAACAAAGCAAAAATGAACAAATCATATGTGAAAAACTAAGTACACGTTGTGATTCAATAGCTTGCAGAAGCACCTTTAGCAGCTATAACTTGAAGTAATCATTTTCTGTATGATTTTTCAGTCTCTCACATCATTTTGGAGGAATTTTGGCCCATTCTTTTTTACAATGTTGCTTCTGTTCATAGAAGTTTGTGGGCATTTGTTTGTGCACAATTCTCTTAAGGTCCTGCCACAGCACTTCAATCCAGTTGGGGGCTGGACTTTGACTGGGCCATTGCAACAGCTTGATTCGTCTCTTTTTCAGCCATTGTATTGTAGATTTGCTGATGTGCTTGGCATCATTGTCCTGTTCCTTGACCCAATTTTGGCCAAGCTTTAGCTGTTGGACAGATGGCCTCACATTTGACTCTATACTTTGGTATACAGGGGATTTCAGGGTCAGCTCAATGACTGCAAGGTGCCTAGATCCTGTGGCAGCAAAACAAGCCCAAATAATCACCCCTCCACCACTGTGCTTGACAATTGGGATTTGTGCTGATATGCTGTATTTAGTTTTCATCAAACATGGTGCTGAGCATTTTGGTCAGATGTCTCAACTGTGGTCTCATTTGCCCAAAAAACATCATTCCATAAGTCTTGTGGTTTGTCCAGATCCAACTTAGCTAAGCTAAGGCACACTGCCATGTTCTTTTTAGAGAGAAGAGCTTTCTCCTGGCAACCCTTCCAAACAAACCATACTTGTTCATTCTTTTTCTAATTGTACTGTCATGAAGTTTAACATTTAGCATGCTAATAGAGGTCTGTAAAATCTGAGATGTAACATGTGTGTGTGTGGGGGTTGTTTGTTTGTTTTTTTGTGGGGTTTTTTTGCATTTTCTCTGAGCACTGCACAGTGTGACCTTAGGACAAATTTGCTTGAACATCTACTTCTGGGAAGATTGACAACTGTCTTGAATGTTTTCCACTTGTGAATAATCTTCCTCACTGTAGAATGACAGACTTTAAATTGTTTGGAAATAACCTTATAACCCTTCTGAGATTGAGAAGCAGCAACAATTGCTTCTCTGTGATCATTACAGATGTGTTTCCTCCTTGGCATTGTGCTAACACATACCTGAATGCTTCAGACTAGCAAACTGCTAAAACTTCAGCTTTTATAGAGGTGGTCACATTTGATGATGATCACTCAGGGGCATTTGGTTAATAGCACCTGACTGCTACTTAACCTTTTAATTTTTATGGGCGCAGTAAGGGTGTACTTAGTTTTTTACACATGGCTTCTTCATTCTGGCTTTATTTTTGCAAAATAAATCATGGCACGGTGTAATATGTCATGTGTTGTTGTTCATCTGAGGTTGCATTTACCCAATTTTCAGACCTGCTAAGGATCAGATGATTTTTATTACATCCTCCTGATATGTAAAACCACAGAATTCAAAACTTTCTTTTTCATATGACTGCATGTATAAACGCATTGTTATAACCCAGGTGCTGCATTATTTGAAGCTGCTTCTGTTCACTTAGCAGTTAATGATCAGAACATGATCATGTTAATACTACAGTCAGTAGTAACTTGCACACAACAGTGAACCCCAAAGTTTTGTAATTTTGCACACAAGAAACGTGAGTGTTGCATTCCACTTTCAAAAAAGATTTTTTCCCCAGTTTTGATCCCCTCCTCCTCTGTAGTTATGATGAAGTAAGAAGCCTTTCTGGTTTTGGCTAACTGCAATTTATCACGATGTCCAAACTATGGACGTCATTTGAAGAACAGCATTGACAAGGTGAATGTGTGCAGAGAATGGTGATTAGAAGAGTTGTGTCATCTAGAAATCATGTCCTAAGAGCAGAGAGTTGGATTAAAGATTGCTAAAATCTCCTCGGTCTGTAAAATGTTATAGTCAAACCAGCATCATTAACCATACCTTTTGGGAAAATAAAGTGCTAATTGTTCTGCATCCAAATTCGAGAGATCTTCTAAATAAATATCAGTAGGTCCCAGATGAGGGCTTCTCTTCAAAGAACCTCAAAGAGATCCAAAAGTTGTAATTAACAGCTGCTTTCAATAAGAAATTCCTGCATATGTCTACAATTGCTTGCTCTAATAATGGAGCCATCAAAAAACAAATTATTAGATTCTCATACTTGGGGAACCCCCTGAGTATGTACAGTACAAGTATGTAGGTCTTCAAGACAAAATGACCATAAACAGTAATATGAGCTTCCACAATCAAAAGCATTTTCAGGGCATAGAAATAATAATATCAAGTCACAATCTCATTGTTAGCAGAAAGAAACTCTGGGTTTACACTAAGAGTGATCAAGAAAGAAACTATTTTTGTGTTTGTATGTGTAGGCATGTATGGTACACAAGTGCATGTACACATGTACAAGATGCCCACTGTTGCTCAATAGTGAAAATCCTAGACTTCTTCATGTTTTCCTACAGTCTGCTCCCAGCAGCTTGCTGAAAAAGAGTGTAAGAGTGAAATGGCATGGAAGAACAGATGAAAAGTCCATGCTGTGGGTTTAAAGCAACAACTACAAAAAGAACTATCCCCCCCTAAGATATTTTCCTAGTCATGACCTAAATTAAGGAAGGGGGTTTTTGGCTCATGGCTTGAATTCCTATTTAGGAAGAGTCTCTTGAGAGGTGCATGTGATCTATTCCTGCAATTGGTAGAACTAAGAGTATGGAGTAGAGCCAAGGCAAAACGGATGAGAACTGATGTAGTTTTTGCTAGAATGTCTTATGCAATACTAGGGACTTAGCCTCACAGGGCTAGGGACTCAGGATGTAAAGCTTTGCTAATTTTGTTCAGCCAGGAGAAGGTGAAAAAAGTAAAAACAAAAATAAAAAAACACCCCACAACTGGGAAAGATTATAAGAATTTTCCATATTTTGCACATTTCAAAAATAATGTCACAGCGGTTGGCCGTTTTTCAGTAGGATGGACTGATGTGGTGAAACTTCCTTCATCATGGACAAGAACATTTATGAATGCTTGTTCCATCTTTACTGAGGACACATTACAACATTAGATTGTGGGATCCCATTTGTAAAGTGGGCTAAATAGCTCAACGAGTTAGTTGGCTAAGAGTTTGATTCCCCACTATGGCTCCTGCAAGTATAGTCAGTAGAGATGGGGGTATTTGTATTCATATATATTCATATATTCCCACACAGCTGGAGTTAACAAGGGTCCAGCCCTTGGGGCTGGACCATCCACTCACACATTCGCCGGTGGCCCCTCTCTTCCTTCCAATCGCTTCGGAGTGCCGCTCGGCTAGCCACTCAGCAGCCTTGCACGAAGACTCATCCTCCCTCCCTCTGCCTGGAGTGGCTAGACGACTAAGAAAAGAACAGCACTCAGAAGTGACCCCCAGGGTCTGGACCCTCATTAACTTCAGCTGTGCAGGGATATTCATATATGAATACCCCATCTCTAACAGCCAACCCGTGTGTCTTTTGCAAACTGCACAGTCCCAGGCTATCCCCAGAAGAAAGGAATGGGAAACCTCTTCCGACTGCTCTCTACCTAGAAACCACTGAAAAAGATCACCGTAAGTGCGAATTGACTTGTTAGCAGACAGTTATTATTAGTATTGCCATTTCTATAAGAAGTTGTAATAGTTTTCAATCTCCACTTACTCTTCCTTTTCTCTTGTCTGACCTCTGGGCTGCTACAAGGCTCTATGTCCGCCCAGCTAGTTTCCTCCAAAGACCCAGTCTTTCCAGTTGTCTCCTCAATGAACGTCATTCCTTCATTCTCTGCAGATCCTGCTCCACCTCGACCATCTTCTGGAAGGCTAGTAGTAATCTCTAGATTACAGTCAAGCACCTGAATGGAGGGACATGCCTCTTGCTCTGCAAAACCATTTCCAGCAGAGAAAACAGGGGTTGGCCTAATAATAGGAACAACTGGAGAGTATGATGTTTTATCAGAGTCCACTAAGCACACATCATTTTCTGAGCCTCCAGCAATGGCCACAAAATGGGTTGTCTCACGTACTGGAACAGTGGTGGTTGTTTGGGTGATGGTTGCTGTTGTGGAGACACTCACAGAGAGTTTGGTTGAATCTACTCGTTCTGATCTGCTCACCTTAAAGAAGGGAAAGATTCTTGAGTTACAGACCAGTGAAACAACATGAGATGTAACAAATTAAAGTGCTCTTCAGAGATCAGATATGCAATTATAGTAGACACTTATAATTAGTATGGCCAATTATTTCTACGTTGCTTGCAACCACTCCTGCAAATATACAAATGCTGGAGGTTGCAGTTTGCTGATTAGTTCATTATTAGTGTTGCAAGCACAAGCGCATAACCCATTTGTCACATTCCAGAACTGACAATTCAAGCAGAATAGACATTTAAACTGAACAAAATTCTGCAGATAAGAGAATGTCAGAACAGAGGGGAATGAAGGGAATTCTTTTATTTAAATAATAACCACTAGAGATGGGCATAAAGCACTTCATTGTGCTTCAGCCTGATTCACTGGCAAAGCATCACAGGTCCTGCATATTCCCTCCCCCTCCCCCCCCACCAGCTTCCCCACTCATAATTCAACATTCAACGTGTGCCAGCTATCTCCATCTTATTCACTGGTGCTCCAGTCCAGGCAAGAGCTTCGGCTTCCCTTCCCCGCCTCCTCCAGAAGCCGACCAATCAATGGCTGAATCAAAAGGATCATCATCTGAGTTGCTGGCTGACAGAGAAAGCAAGGAATGGAAGGCTGGGCTTCTGTCTGAATTGGAGAAGGAGGAGGACCCAGCCAGCATGCACTGAATTTTGAGTGGGGAAGCCAGCCAGGGTGGACAGAAGAGGGAATGCCACACCGACAAATCAGGCCAAAGCACAACAAAACATTTCACACCCATCTCTAATAACCACAGATAAAGGATTTGAGAAATGATCTCATATGACTTGAAACATATACAAAACTTCTCTGTCTAAATCACTTTGCAACACAATCACTTGCATTGCAAATACCTACCTACCTACCCGAACCCACCTACCCTCCCTCCCTCCCTCCCTCATTCAAGGTGGCATACATGGTTTTTTCCCCTATTTTATCCTGTCAATAAATGAGGGTCCAAGCATAATATTACAGGTAGCACATCAGAAGCTGAATCTTGCCCATATTCCAAAGATGTAACACGCAGATCTTTTCCTGATGGCCAGTCTTAAAATAAATCCATTCTGTATAACACAAGAGATATTCCATTCCTCCTATACTCACCTCTGGCAATCTTCCCCATGACCAGTGCAGATGTGATTCGGAGCCATGCAGCAGATCAGGATTTCGAAGTTCCAATTCAGAATCACTTTTTGGAGCTGATGAGCAGTTTGGAGAAAGGCTGAGAACAGAAGATAAAGGAAGACGACTTATCTGGCAGCCAATGTCATGATAAAACCCGTCCTAACCAAGAAGTCATTATAAGGGACAAATGTAATGAAACAGCAGCCTGAATAAAGATGGAGTGTGTCTACACTACAAAGCTATAGAAATGGGATACCATTTGCACTGCTGTTCTTCCATTCCACAGAATCCTGCATTTGTAGTCTGGCAAGGTACTTCTGTTTTTGTGCTGTAATTTGGGAAATGGCACTAGAATTCCTCAGCAGAGATCTCCAATATCTGATGAAACAACAAATCCCAGGATTCCACCACGCAGAATTATGACAATTACAGTAGTATCATGTTGTTATAAATTCTGTAGTGTAGATACGCTTTCATAGATATTGGAAACAAGGTCAGCAGACATGCTTTCTACATCCCATTCATGTGTTCATTTAAAAAGCCAGTGTGGTTCACATTAGATTGTCCCACTGCATCATCTACTGTTATTGTTTACCTCTGCAGAGGAGGCAGTTCTCCATCAGAATAGGGATAGGCTTCCTGAGGTTGCAAAGTCCCAGCTTCTTCATTCTGAACATCAGTGAATGAATAATACATTGTATTGCTGGTAAGAAAAATGAAAGGAAAAGTAGATAAAATGGGATCATACATCATATGGGGGCCATATTTAAAAAGAAGCTTCCATAATTAGGGCACATTGGCTCTTCAAACAACTGTGGTCATGAGAATAGAAACAGTTCAAGTTCCAGATTTCAAGGATACTTTTTTGCATGTGATACCCTCTACAAGCAGCCTTTCCCAGCCAAGTCTCCCCGGATGTCCTGCTGTGCTCATCATCCCCAGAAAGCCTGTTCACTGACCTGGATGATGAGGACTGTACTTCACCATTTGGGGACCCTATGCTTAGAAAGTCTGCTACAGGTTAAACAATCAGGTTATGTAATTAATGGGGGCAAACCATTTGTTTTGTGGGTTTTTTGGAAGGGGCTTGGACTCCAGCTTCCAGAATTCTCCACAAATCCCCGAGGCAGCCAACAGACATACACCTACATTTCACACACCTAGAACAAGTCCTATCTTGGAGGCTTCTGAGTCCTTTGTTTCCTGTTGCTGGTGCTTTCAATCCAGCTCTTTATCTCTCCCCTACCAATTCACCCTCTAATTCCAACCCAAGGTGCCAATTATCTTTCACTGTGTACAGTATCACCCAAAATTATCACATGCTTCCTACTAGGTACAAAAAAGTATGGTTTCATCAAAATGATTCTGACCTCCCAAAGATGTTCCAAGCTATTTCCCACCATTGGTAGGCCAATAAATCATTATTTCCATAAGCAGATGGACCACAACTCCCAGACCCTCTAGGCAGCATGAGTAGAGACTATAATGGCAAAGGAATTCTAAGAATTATCACCTCTGCATATGTTCTAACAGACCAATTTCTGTTCTCTCCTATCCAGCCGTGAACCAACAATAACATTTACCAAAGCTGGCACTTGCAACAATTTCACACATTTTGGTAGTTCAAAATGTGCTAACTCATCTGGAAGTCAATAGCATTAGCCAACTCACCTGAAAGTCAACAGTTTCCTCTTCTCCTCCAGAAGTTGCTCACTTTCGGTCCCCTCTTCTTCTGAAGTTGAATCTGCAGATGATGCCCTCTTCCTTGGCTTCTTCTTTCTCCGTCTCTTCTTACGGAAAGCTGTGTCTGAGCCCAAACCTTCAGGGTTGCTATACAAGCTGGAAGATCTGGTGACAGCATCCGAACTTTTCTCAGAGGGGATGGGAGATGTACACAAAGACGTGGGAAGAGTCTCCTGAAACCATACATAAAGGAAAAACAATACCACTGAAGCTTAGAGGCAACATAAGGATGGATCAAAATTGTAAAACCTTGAAGTCTGACACCAAGGGAAACCAGATTCTATGGATCCAATTCAAACTGAACCTCCATGACTGTAGAGCAAAAAAGAAGCACATACTAGGATTCTGCCAACTGTTGGAGAACTAGGGCTTGTTGTGAAGTTGCAGCCTCTGCTTCCCAAGAAAACCATAGCAATGGGAAGAAGTGTAAATCTTGCTTAGTGGGCTACATGCTGCTGGTTCGTAATGCATTTTTGCAATATAGCACAGCCAGCCTACTGTACATTGCCTCAGAAGTAAGCATCATGCAGTTTCTGGGCCACATGTGACCCTTCAAAGGCTATTTCTGTGGTCCAAGATGCCTCCGTCAATCTTCCTATTGGAAAGATCTGCCCAAAGAAATTAAACAAACAACAATTCTCTCTCTCTTTCTCTCTCATACGCATATCTACGCATACATATGTACCCACCTTATTTTGACCGAACTAAGGGTTTTCAGTGCATACGGACTATTGCAATACACTATATTGTAAACCACTGATTGTGCATTCCCACTGGATGATCACTAGGCACTTATGGCTGAATACCAGTAGTGTAATTTTGATCAGTTTTGGATTTACTGGAACAGACTGGTATGGTTCACAAGGGTTTGTGGGACAGGAAACAGCTCAGTTGCTTGCCTATGGCCAGTCAGCAACTGGGATTAATAAGCTACAGTATATGAACAACCTGAATACAATAATGTTGTGCATGTAAGGCATCAACCTGCCTAATCTTTGCAGTAGGCACTAAAAAAGTAGTTGAAGAAAATGTTCACAACTCCTTCTTGTCTCATATCAGTGTTTGAGCTGAACAAGGCACACAATCAACATTTATTCCTTCTTTGTTATTGCAGATTTTGGCATGATGGATCAAAGAGCTTCTGCAAGTGCCTTCCTCCCCCACTCCTCTTACAGGGAATAGCACAACTATTTAGTCTTTGACTCCGATAATTCTAACCACTGATGGTCTATTGCATCCAGCCAATAAATGCTTCTCTTATTTATTTTACTACGAATGATCAACCATAACAATCTATGTAGTCTGTATGTTATTATTACATGACTGAAGTTTTGTACCTTTCTGTATTTTATGAGTATTCATTCATTCATTCATTCATAGAAAATATTTTACCCCACCTTTCTCCTTAAAGGGCCCATGGCGGCTTACAACAATTAAAAGGAAGTGTTCACTCACTTTAAACTTCTCCATTGGTCACCTTCCTGACCCAAGAAATTCTTAGCATCCTGGACATCAATCAACATCTCAAATGCTTCCATCTTTTAAAAACCCCATTCCATGCAAGTAACACCATATGATGTGCATGCTACATTCCTCGATTTTAAGAAGTTGCTCTGAGCCATCCATATTCTGAGTTTTCTTGTTGGTTCTGATCCCACTGTTCATTCAATCAACTTCCTGAGTACTTATATTTGCCAATATGCCTCACCATTCTATTTTAAATCTTTAACTGCATTTCTATTGGCCATTTGATTTTTACTAATTACCATGAACGTTATTTGCTTAATATTTATTTTGAGACTCCTTTTTTATTTACTTGTTTTACTTCACTGTGTAACTTTGCCTCTCACAGTCCTGATGGATCAGAAACTGCAAAAGTATCTATGCCAGCTCTAATGCTCTCTAGTCAGCCTACCTTTTGTTCCTCTGATTCTTGGACAAAAAATGCTTCTCCATTGTCACCCAATTTCATCTGCAGATTGACTGGTTCCCCATTGATTTCTATGTCAACCTACAAAGAAGATGAGAGGGGGTATGTGCATAAAATTGCAAAGAAAATATCCCAGGGAAGGTTCAACTGTACACAGACAGCACCCTAAACATGTTCGACACCAGAATCTGGAGATGCTTCAGGAATCTGAAGAGGTGTTCTATTTTTTTTTTAATGACATGTATCACTTCTGAATTTGCTTCTCCCTTTATGAATTAATTTATGAAGATTTTTTTTTTGTAAATGGCCAATCTTTCATCTTTTTGTTGGTGATATACATTTTCATTTTTGGAAAAAAGCATCAACGTCCACCCTATGGCTTGGTTGATTTAAGTTGCGTCATTTTACATCAGGAGATTAAAACAAAACACAGCCGATATTAATGGACATATGAATTAACTGAAAATACTGCAAACTTAGAATGGTACATGCTGGGCACTGAGGTGGGAGATAAACACAAGCAGCTATCAGTGGAATAGCCACCTCTCTTTCAAAGAATGGGTTCCACACACCCCTTCAGGCCTCCATTTTGTTTTTGTTTTTACATTCATGTTACTGCCCTCATATGCAAGACAGAACATGTCCTGCATTGTAATTCCTGCCATAAATTGCATCCCTCTCTTGAGTTCACCACCACCAGCAGCTTCACAAGTGAGATCTGAAGATTTTGAGGAAAAAGGAAACAGTTAGAAAGGTTAAAGTACATATTGTACCTTATTTGAAAAGCTCAGGAACAATGTAAAATGACATGAGCTCCCCCACCAAACAAAAAACCAGGAGCATGTCCCCATAGAACAGTCACACCTTTCTGCAGCATAAATTCTCTTGGCAGAATTGCACAGTACTTTATTTTTAAACCTAGAAATTAGCAGTATACAGACTGCACAAGGTATATGTGTGATGATATGCTTCACTGTGAAACTGTTTATTGCTTTTGAGTCTGTAACCACAAGCACAAAGAACAACGTCAGCCCCAACACACAGCACATTAACTGTTTGTGCTTCTATATATATTATTATGGGATTGGGGTTGTTCTGCCATAGCTCTTAAGTCACAGGAGATAATTGATAACAAATTTGGGCTCAAAGGCATGTTGGATTTTTGACTGGAGGAACATGGAAATGCACAGACAAAGGAAGCAAATTGCTAATGACTTTTTCATATTTGGTGACAGTTTCAGAGACCAGCTAAAGAAGATTAAATCAATAACTGATCTATAATGCAACCAAAACTCAAATCCCAGAGGCCCAAAATATTCAACACCTACATAAGTTTGGTTGTCTCCATATCAACAGAGATATGGAAAGAATTGGCATAACTGGGGATCTTTTGGCAGGTGTGATTAGACTCCAACATTTTGGTTTCAGGGTTTATAATATGCATCTGGTGACTTTATGCTCATTCATATAAGCCTGGAGGAGAGAAACTATATGTTCTTGATATTCACAAAAATCTCAAACACATCATGCCATATTAAAAAGATTGTTTGAGTATTCGATACATATTCCACAGGCCAAATTTTGCAACATTCAGGCTGCGATCCTAAACACACCTTTAATTAAGCATTGATTTCAGTAGAAAATACTATATGGATATGCCTTATCTGAGGATGGATGATAATTTTCAGTTCAGTTCAGTTTTTCAAGAAGTTCCAACCCAGGGGAAAACAAAAATGAGAGATTTGTCTACCCAATGAATCAATGCTCAACTTTTTAAACATCTAGTTTTGAATCTCTGTGTATCTGGTCATGTTACTGCTGAGTTAGAGTTACCACCTTTTTTCTCCTTGAAGACACTTCATCTTTGGGGTGGGGGCACAGCACAATCCTCTTTATGTTAGGAAAAGATGTACCTATCTAATCTGGACAGTGAAGACACAAGAGAGTTTCAATTCAATATTGAACAATTTCACCAGAATTTGCAAATTTCTTAATATTTGAGATGGAAAGATCTTAAGATTTAAGTACATTTGAAAATAGAACAAAATGAAACTGAAAGATTCTCCCTCCACCGATACTGTCCCCATATAGCTGAAGTCACTTACCACTTTTTCACTGGATCGCAAAACACGTAGCTTCCCAAAGCGCACATGGAAAGGTGAACAGTGTAAGGAGCCATCTGGCTGCCTTACCACAACGACATCAATGCAGCCAGTCAGGGTGGCAGGGTTGAGACCCTTATACAGCTTCTTTACAGTGCCAAATACGGTTTCAGCAATCTGACCCACATAGTTCATTGTCTGTAGCTACAAGCACAAAGAACAAGGATAGGTGAGCTGTTTAGAAACCTGTGCTGTGTACTGGTGAAGTTATATAGCACTTCCAGAAAGTAACAGTGCTGAAGAATAGAGATGGGCATGAACCCATTCATCCCAATTTGTCCCAGTTCATCAAGGTGGCAGCACAGTTACTGCTGCTCCCCTCCTCCACCCCCTCGGCCAATCAGCCACGCATCAGACACAGCTTGCTTGTTTTTTCCACCTCCTCGGCTAATCTCCCAGTCATGATCAAGAGCCCAGACTCCTCTGCCCTGCCCTGTTGTCTGAGTGGGAGATCAGCCAAGATGCCAGGGCAGAGAAGCCTGAGCTGTTGCCTTTATGAACTGGAATGAACTGGTTCACTCCCATCTCTAGTGCTTTATCTCCCAAGGCATGGATGGTTGAGACATGATATAAAGCCAGAAATCCTTCTTCAGAATGCTTGCTTGGTTCCCTACATCTTGTTTTTCAGGGGGACATGAGGGAGAGGGAACACCCTCAGGCTACAGGGCTAAACCTGGCCATTTCGAAGAATCAAATACATTTTCCAGGCTTCCCCATATGTCTACATTGTCTTTTTCATGACAGATTTGCTTGGTAGTTTCCAAGTTCTTATGTGTTTGTGTTAGGAACTCTGTTACTCTTAGGTCTTTTATACTTTATTGTAATAGTACTGCGGTTTTTCTTTCTAATTTCATACCACAAATTAATTTAAAATATTTTTAAATAATAATTTAAAATGCTAAAATAAACTAGGTGTTTGTGCTTGTTTTAAATTTTAAATTATGATTTTTTTAAAAAAGTAAAAGGTGAAGAAAAAGCAAAAACATGAGGTGTTATCAAAAAAATTAAAAAAAGGTATGATGCACTAAGTTTGGGAACCATTAGCCTCTAAATCTGAACAATATGCTTGTTCCTAAAGGCCAAGAAACACCAAGCAAAATCTGAGAAACATTTATCTTTCAAATGTCATGATTAAAAATGGGTGTGAATCTCTGGTTCGGCAGTTTGTGCCAGTTTGCTTGGCACTTCAGAGCTCCGCCTCCTCCAGCACGAACTCACTTGGAGGCAGTGGCCTGGCTTCCCTGCCCTGCCTTCTCTGGGTACCACCTCTGAGTGGACACCCACTGGAAAAGGCAGGGCTTTGCAGCATCAAAAGAACTATCCTGGGATTATGCATGTTATCTTCCACTGGTGACCTTTTGATATCTTGGTTGCTTCTGTCAGGGGTTATCTGTTGTTCTTTTGTGCTCAGTAGTATTATAATTTTCAGCTAATAAGGAATTGTTGTTTTTTGTATTCTCAAAGGTTTTCATGGCCGGGATCAGATGGTTGTTGTGGGTTTTTTGGGCTCTTTGGCTGTGTTCTGAAGGTTGTTCTTCCTGATGTTTCGCCAGTCTCTGTGACCGACATCTTTAGAGGACTGGAGTAGGAACTCTGTTTTTTCGGACAGAGTTCCTACTCCTGTTCCTCTGAAGATGCCGGCCACAGAGACTGGCGAAACGTCAAGAAGAACAACCTTCAGAACACGGCCAAAGAGCCCGAAAAACCCACAACAAACAATTGTTTAAGTTTGTTTGTGCTTACTCACAATATTACCATATTTGTTATGCTCTTGCAATTTACAATAAAATGATAAATACAGTAATATAGAAATGTATTTATTTCTATATTTCTAAATTTCTATATTTTACAGAAATATAGAAATGCTCTTCTTGGGTGAAAGTCGTTGTAGCGAGCACGCTGAAGCCTCTACCAACTCAGGCCTCCAGGAGTGCTCACTCTTCTTCTTCAGTTGCTGCCACCAATGTTATCCAATATTTAAAAAGACAATGTTGTTTCAAAACAAAAACTTGTTTATTGGTTTAACAAAATAAAGTAAGTAAATCACAAGATGTTAATCAAGGTCTCTCACTCACTGACACACACAGATTCTTCCCTCACTGACTGTTTGGCTCACAGGCCCATAGACACACTCATCACTCACTCTCACAAAATCTCTCTCTAATCTCCTTTCTCCCTCATCATACACCCCTTTATATATTCCAGCTCCTCCCCCTTCTGCACCACCTTCCGTCCCCTCATTGGCTGATGTTCCACTGCCCAGCTGTGATGGACAGGTGAGGGCAGGGCTGAATGCTACAGTTGTGTTTTGATATTGGTCTCTGTCATACAAGTTAGTTGTTTGACAGAGTAGTTAATAAGATATTGAAGGCTGAGGACTACAGCTATAGATAATTCAGAATAATCACTACTATTTAAATATACCGGTAAATACATTTTCCTAAAATGGAGAAGACTGGACCCCATTGGTCAGTGTGCAAACTCAGTCTACTGTCCAGCTTTGAGGTGTTGGTGGACACCTGATATCATTACCTTAGAACTCCAGAGTTGGAAGTATCCCTATTGATAATCAGGTCCAGCCCCTGTGAAGGAGGCACAGTGAGGAATTAAATTCCCAACCTCTGGTTCCACAGCCAGATACCTAATCCATATGTGGAACACTTCAGTACAAGCAAACTATTGTTAATAAGCCAAGGTACCATCAGTCTTGCTCCATGCATCTCCACTTGGTTGACAGGAAGACGTATATTTTGCTTGACACAGGAAAACATTAGCATAAATGTAATTCTAATTTTCTTTTTTGGGAATACATGAGAGTAAGGCATTTGCAAGTTTCTATAGTCTTCAGGTGTCAGTGATGAAGGGAGATGGTAGCAGAACAGTAAATGATGCAGGGAAAGTTGCTTGAAAGCAGGCCTAAGAAAGATTATTTCAGGTACTCCTAAATAATAAAAAGGTAAACAACCGTTCCCACTTCATAAATAATATAATATATAACTAAAATAGTACTATTATATTGAAATAAGGCATTATGAAGAAAAGCAGTTGTCAAAACTATGATGAGTTGCAGTCTAAAAAATAACATTTCCTTCTCTGTAGAAAATAACTGATTGTGTTTGCCTGAGGCTAATTTTCAAAGACAGCAATTACAGTGGTTCTTCCATTAGCCATTAATGCACATTAATGCTATTCCCATTTCTCATTGATATGAGCCCATTTGAATGGAAACCCTAAAGTTTAGGGCCTAAACCATGTTTGGCACCTCTATAACTCCTACCTGCCTAACAAAAGGGCACAAATGAGGAAGCAACATCACAGAGACTTGATTGATATACAGTAGTATCCTTGATTTGCATAGAACAGGACATATCCGTATTTTGTAACTTCCTGTGTGTTGCACCAATTTATCTTGCAATGTACAGCCACACATTAATTAAGAAAAATATATAGTTGATTTTAAAGGTACAGTAACTATATTCTAGGACAATTGTGGTTATCTCCAGTAGACTATGCAAAGGCCGGTCAGGTGTTTCAACCATATATAAACCATATTAAATTCATGTGTGATGAGTATGAAATAAATTCTGTTTATGCCTATTAGTCTCACTAAGCCATTCATGCCCCAACTGTGACCTTTGCAGAGGAGCCTAGACTTGTAAAACCATCTTCATGTACATCCTTATTACATGAAATGTGGCATGGAAAAACACACGGTGCCCTAATATTTACATACATGTCTGTGTTCAAAGAAAAATAAAATGCAGATTTCTACCTAATTCAACACAATTTTCATGAGAACAGGGATACATAGAACTGCAGCCCTAACTCCCAAAGACCTAGATGGTGAAAGGCCTAGATGTACAAACTGATGATTTAACAATTCACAAAGCATTTAAGATCTCCACAAAAACCAAGCAAGGAACAAAATAAATGCAGTTAATTAGTATGGGGAAGTGACAGAAATATGAGGTCTGAGCCTGGTGTAAAAGCAGGGCCAACGCTACCTAAGGCATTGTACAGTGGCTAGTTCAGGTGCTAGGCTCTGGAGCGAAGCACCAATGTGTTGAAGGATACAGCACTGTGTATTGTGTCTGTCCTCAATACCATAAATTGGTCAACTGCCAGCACATGCCATGGATGACACTGTCCCATCACCAGTGTTGAAGAAAACACAACTAGCACTCCAGCTGGCTTTTCTATATGCACCAAGGAAAGATCCCACATTCCCTGTTGCCCGAAGGAGCAAATTGTCTTGGACTGATTCTGGATTTCGAGAGTCACTGAAATGTTTAACATGACCAAATGGAGGTCATAGGCAAAGATACATGCTAACCTGGACATTGCCTGGTCCATATCTTCCCTCAGAGTTGAACTTCCATAAAGACCAGGTACAATCACCACAACAGCATGTAATTAATAAGAACCAAGCAATCAAGTGGCTAAGATGAAAGCATGTGCCACATACTGGTCATGTCCCTTTTATCTGACTAAACATTGTAATTGAGTACTATTGGCAATGGCTGTAGCATGACAATTCTGAAAGAATTGGTGAGACTCTCTTGGGAGCTAGCCTAGAATTTTATAAGTCCTCATTGTAATAATCTATAATTAAGCATGACACTCACACAACCGCAATATTTGTGGCACTCTGAAGCACAGTAGTTGGAAGAGGGAAGAAAGCAAGAAAATACTGCCCCTTATGTCCTGGGAAGCTACCATCTCCCTTCAGCACCCATCATATCTAAGGAAGAAATCTTTGAATGCCTCACAAGAACAACAATCAAGAGATTTTTTTGTACGTGAACACACACAAAACTCATGCTCCTCTGCCAAATGTAGAACATAAGAGATACATACTTTTATTTTTACAGACACAGACACATGTACACACAGGCACAACCAGAGAAAGCAGCTTCTTACCCAGCAAGATGGGGACAGTTTGACCTTGCCTCCCTGCCTAGAAAAAAACCCACCTCTACTGAGCAATTCAAGAGAACTGATTGTTTTCCCCAGCATTTCATAGGTCCTGTTGGATCCTACAGGGAGTCCCAGGAGGACTATGGTTTCCCTCCCAGAGCACAGAGGAGAGGAGAGCTCCACATGGTTAACTTCTCTATCCTACCAAAGTCAGTGACCAAATGAGTCCTAGAGGGATGTGCAGGCTCTAGAAGCTTCAGTGCCTCTGTCAGCTCCATGCTGCGCAAAACCAGGAGAAGGTCATGAGACAGGCCTCTTGCCACCATAACCTGCTGAGCCGAGTGTTCTGCAGCAGCATTTAATTGGCAGCTGTGCAGGCAAATTCAAAATCCAGTGCACAGTTGTTAGAGTCAGAGCTCCTCTTTCTGTTTTTTTCCACTTTCATGTTTCACAAAGGTGTTTTACTATAGCTTTAGAAAGAACCCCTGAAAATGCTGCTCTTATGTACAATTGTATGCATACAACGGAGCTGGCTGGAAAATTTGTGGGAATTGTAGGTCAAATTAACATTTCCAAGGTTTACTATACACACAGCTGCAGCACAGTTACAGATATCTGAGTCACAGGCAATTGCAGAGCAGGCAAAAGTCCACAGGATTCCTCCACAAAGCTTGCAGTTTATTCATTTAGTGGTCCAAGAAAAGTTATCACTTACTCTTATATTTGTGTGATTTTTGGGGACCATACAGCTTTTTTCCTTTTTTTCCCCCCTCAGGACACATCTTTGTTATCCAGCTGTGACAGGGGACCAAAGTGTGTGTCCGGAGAGTAGAGATGGGTATGAATTGCTGGTTCAGCAGTTCATGCTGGTTTGTTTTTTTGTTCAAACAGGTGTTTGGCACTTCCCAGCCCTGCCTCCTCTGGCAGGCACCCACTCAGAGGCAGCATCCAGAGGAGGCAGGGCCAGAAAGCCATGGTGCTGCCTCTGAGTGGGCGCCCAAAGTGCCAAGCACCTGTTGAGATGAACAATAAATCAGCCAAATCAATGAATCACTGGTTGGTGCCCATCTCTACCAGAGAGAAAAAGGGAAATATAACTGTGTGCTATCTCAGAATCGTATTGCATGTCGGGAGGCTGGGGAACCTCCAGGTCCAGGGATATAGCAGTGGGTGAGTGATTCTCCATCCAGTTTGCAAGACTTTGTTACCTGTTACTTCAAATCAAGGATCAGAGATAAGAGGTTAGTTAATCCAGAAAGAAAGAACAAAGGAAATGCATTTAAGGAGCCATGGAAACTTATTAAACAAAGCATTATCCAGCTGATGGAGGAGAGGGATGTCAACTGCTTCAGCCTCCTTCTCAGAGTCTGGAAAAGTTACTTTCTACACTACTGTTCCCCAAACCCCTCATCTCCTATGGCCGCCACCACAGAGTCACAATAGACAGCTGAAAAGCCATCATCCTAAGCCACCAGTGAAGTTTAAATGATGCATAGACTGTCATAACAGGGTTTGGAAATTGTCAAGTTCTCCAGATGCTGTTTTCACTGCAGTTTTAACATCACCTTCCAGCATACTGAGAGCTGGTGGATCATAGGAATTATAGTGCAACGAATGAGAAGAGGATATAGGATCCAGTACCAAAGAGCTAAAAATACTGTAGTAGAAATTATCCAAATAGATACATTTGAAGGGAATACACTAAAATTTGGGATTGATTCATACGGGCAGCAGGAGGCTGTGCCCTCTGTTACAAAACAAGAGGCAGCAGGAGGCTGAAAAGCAGGTCACTATGCTCACTGTTGTCATTTGTTGAGAAAGTCACCTCAACCTGCTTAAAGCCTGACTCATCATGCAGGCAGCTGATGGTGCTGTGATGATGAGCTTATAAGTAACTACAGTTCCCTATCAATCTCTAAGTGAAAAAAAAAATGAGGGGAATGCTTCTAGTGAGCCAGAGCTCTGAGGTCACTGCACCACATTAATACATTACTAGCTTCAGAGTCACAGTGTCTCGTGGAAGTAGGACTTTAGAATTCTTCCCAGACTTCAGCACTCACCTGTAAAATATAAAAACACCAATCCCTTTATCTTGTAGGCAGGTGTCCTATCCATTAATAGGAAACGTAGTAGGAAAGATTTTTTTTTCAGGACGTATAGCCCTGTTAGTCTGTAGGATCAAAATAACACAACTTCTATCACTTGAATGGCTAATAAGTGACAACAGCACACTCAGAGTGCCTTATTTCATAATACAACAGAAGTGACACTTTTGAAAGCAATACTGTGGTGTCGAAATAAGAACATCCCTGGCATAAAAGAAGGTACTGTTTTATCACCACCGGGTTATTCTCAGTGTTTGTGATCTTTCACTGTCTAGCTGCAGATCGCCTGGACTGGATATTGCCACAGCAATGACACACGCAGTTTGTTGTAGACACTTATGAAAAGTATACTTTTTTGCTTTACCATATCAGTGTGAAGATACCAGATTTCATCTGATTTTCAAACCTAAGCAGGATTGGACCAGGTTAATATCTGGATGGGAGACCATGAAGTAAGGCACGTGATTGTACTCAGGAAGGGTCATGGCTCAGTAGCAGGGCCTAGTCCCTGGAGCTTCCTAGCCTTGTTCAGGTGTTCCCTGTTAGGTAAACTCATCATAAACATGGTTTCGTTGACCTTCCACACATGGAAGTAATGAATCTACAAAGGAAGTATGCACGGTCCCAACTCACACAGAGAGATCCTAAAACTGGAGATGCTCCCCCTCTTCACGTTCATTGTCTTCTCTGTGTAGAAAGGTGGCAAAAAGACAAAAGTAGGAGACGGGGATAGAATGTTCCCCTCTGTCTGAGGTGAGTTCACCCGAATAAATACTATCTGGTGGCTTCAATGTTCTTACTCCTGTAGAGCAGTGGTCCCCAACCTTGGGCCTCCAGATGTTCTTGGACTTCAACTCCCAGAAATCCTGGCCAGCAAATATGGTGGTGGAGGCTTCTGGGAGTTGTAGTCCAAGAACATCTGGAGGCCCAAGGTTGGGGACCACTGCTGTAGAGTATTGCTGCCAACATTAAAAGCATGGCCAGTGCTTTTCTACCAACATCCTAAGTGCTGTGTGACAGCCAATCATCAGAAAAATCTCACTTACTGCTGCATCTCTGCTCCGTGGAGCTGGGGGCTAGTAAACACCCAACTGGGTTTCTACCTGTCGTGTGTAATTAAAAGCATGCGCACAAGCCCTGTGAGAAAACAAAATAAACTCTAAACATTGAATTTTTAGAGTCTTTTCCACCCTGGCTAGAAAGAGCTAGCCCATTTTTCTTCCATCTAGTGAATGCATACCATCCTGAGAAAATCAAGTGGATGGGGCATAAATTCTGAGTCCATTAGACTCCCATATCCCTCCATTACTGTGTTGGCTGATGTTGATGACAAAGCATCTGGAGGGCACCAGGTTGCTTGATCAAATTTACTCTGCACCAATCCTTCTTTATATGACATATGTGCTTAAAGATTTCCATACATGCTGGTTGGACCAATTTCTTTACACTGCTCAAATAACATCTGTGATAACTTCACATGCTCCTAAAGACTGTCATAGATAAGTTGTGACAACATAACAATTAGAGACATGGATCTGCATTCCATTAACATCTTCTACATGATTAATGTATTACAATTGCCTCGTGCAACATAGGATACACTAAAGCTGAAAACAGCCCACTGGGGTTCAACCAATTGCCTAGTCCCACTGCTTCCTAAGCAGAACAAAAGCATGAGAGCTTCCAGGTCATTGGCAGGTGAAAATCCACAACTGGTAGACTACATTTCGTTTTGATGAGTCATCTGCTCTATAGGCCTAGGTCAAGGAATATCATAAGGCTTATCAGAAATATCCCCACAAGGGGCAAATTTACCTTCAACAAATTAAACTTCTAGACAGATGAGACAGGTTTTGAAATAAGAAGGGCACATTGCAATTTGTATCCTGTAACAATACTGAGGGGCTCACCTTAATGTAATAATCTCAAAGAAGAAAGTGGTGTTAGTTTGATCCTTTGAAAGTTTATGATCAGTTTAGTAATATAATGATTGTTTTCTACAACATGTATCATTCTGTCCCATCCCCTGTAAACAGAACCAGTATGCATATAAACCTATGGCTTAAACATTGTGTTCTGAGCATCTGAAAAAGTGGACTATGTCCACGAAAGCTCATTCCAAACAACCCAAGTTAGCCTTATAGGTGCTACAAGACTGTCTATCATTTTTACTTCAGTACTGTCTTCAGTGAAATTCTCTGAAAACATCATTCAAGGTTTGGTTGTCAAATGTCATAGCAGAAGTGTCTTTTTCAGGACATTTCTGAAGGGAGACGGTAAGCATGTATGGCTGAAGTTGGCATTAATATTTCACAAGGGAACCAAAGACACAGTGAGACAAAATAGAAAGGTTGTAATTTTTCCCCAAGGAAAGGGTTCAGGAGAAAGGTTCAGATGTCATGCAGCTATTTAAGTCTTCCCATAGAACTGTGCAGTAGAGTGTGAAAGAATGATTAAACAGAAAGATTCAGGTGTTTAGGAGTCATACATGGAAAGAAAAAAGAAAAATTTGGAAGAAAATTACAGGATTCAATGGATGAATAAAACAAATATTTTTAGAGGTAAGTGCCCTAGTAGCTTCCAGACATTCAGATGATAACTTCAGCCCCAGACATCACAGGAATGCATTACTGCCTTTATTTCCTACCCTTCCTCCAAGAAACTCAGAAACGGAATATATAGTCCTTACATCCCCATTTTATCCCTGCACAACCCACCCTAGGTTGACAACCAGTGACTTGGCCAAGGTCTGAGATTCTACTAGGTAACACTGGGCTAGCCACTTTGTCTCACAGTCTAACCTAAATTACAAACTGAGGGTGTAGATAAAATGTGCATTGAAAATATAAGGCACTCTGAGTGGTTTGCAAATGAGCTATAATAGATCTATAACAAACATATCTATTTGACCATTATTACTAAATTATTACACAGCATTCTCCCTGCCAAATTACAGTTCAGAACAAACAACACCAATCTTTAGCCTCACTCACTTAAAAACTTCCCCTAATTTCCTGAGAAATGGCAATTTAAAGCTTAGGAGGGTGGCACCAAGACGGCCATACCATATACAGGAAGAACGCCACACACAGAACTGTTTCCCCATTACTGTATATTGCATAACACTGTGAAAGGTTTTCTATAGACACTAATGTTCATATTTTAGTTTTAAGTGCTGCATTACAGACGCTCCACAAACAATTTTTAAAGCAGACCACTCAAAAAGCTCTCATTAACAGCCCATTGCCGGTGGTTATAGAGAGCTGAATGCTCAGACAACACTCCCCCAGCAACATTCTTCCCCTCTTGTCATACTTTCTGTTTCGCTTAAATTACCTGAAGTTGTTTTAACCTCACTCCAGAAATTCGCAGACTTTGAAGCAGGCACTGCTTTAGGATCTAATTACTTACATGCTGCTGCTGCCTACCGACACATCTTTCCTCAGCTCCACCCACTTACCTGATGTTTCCTGTTTTCTTCATACCTGAGCAAGGGGGAGGAGTCTGTACAACAAGCACCACCAGGTCGCTGCCTGTGAGAATGCCGGTCTTTCTTTTGTCAAAGAACTGTTAGCAGCTAGGAGTGGCTGAGCTGTGTCTTTTTGACATTTCACCCAAATTCATGCTCCTTTTGACTCACATATGGATATTCGCCAGATTGATGTTGCTGCATTGCACATAACAGTCTCTTTCTAAAACTGATAGTTTGTTTTGCAGGCCAACGACTGTGAAATACAATGTTTTCCAAAGCAGCACGTAAGTAAGTAATAGATGTTGCAGAAGAAGTGGGTTTTCTGGCTTTTTGGGCAAGCATGATTGCTTCTAGTGGTAAATGTGTTTAGGTCTAATTTCTATTATAGTACAAAAATAAGTATGTCTCCTCAGAGGAAAGTCCCATCAAGTTCAGTAAGACTTACTTCTGGGAAAGTGGCCTTTGTTGCCTTCAGGGCTGTAAGCAGAGCAGGGCTCGTTCCATCAGCATCTCCCCTTTCATTGCATAGAAAAGAGTAAGAATTGACATGTAATTGTCTCAATACAGTAATGCATAGAGGTTTAGCCAAGAGCAGTTTGTTTCATCTACTTAGCACCATCTGGAAAAACGGTCTATCTGCTTCTGCAGAAAAGGCAAATTTTAAAGGCACAACAGCTGGAATAACTTTTTTGTTTGTTTTGAGACAAAAACATTGTAGGTTTCTGTTGGACTCATTGTCACCTTTTCCCTGTCCTAACAGGAAGCAGAATAAAAAGCATAGTATGTTTGATATATTTACTATATTTCCTTTAGCACGTGCACTGTCATTGGACAAATGTGGTCCAAAATGGTCCAAATCAGGGGTATTTTTTCAACTTTCAGATGACTACAAGGTGTATTAAAGAGCAGCTATTTACCCCCAAGATGGAACAATACCTCAACAGCCTTCTTATTCTGTTTGGCATCGCTAGACTTAAAAAGACAGTGAGTGACTTGAATTTAGGAAAAGGGAAATAGAAACTAGTACTGTCTATTGTATCAGTATACTCCTTCCTGGTGACAAAGGAGAAGGTAAATGAAAGCTGAACTATCCAATGTTTCTCTGAAAACTCCTACCAGAGATGTTGGAAAGAGCTCAGGTAACATCACTGTGCACTACGTGTTCTTTTGCAGCTGCTGAACAAGCCACTTCACAGAGCTTCAGGGTGATGTGAAGATTTACCGTGTTTCCCAAAAAATAAGACAGGGTCTTATATAGTATTAATTTTTGCTCCAAAAACCGCATTAGGGCTTATTTTCAGGGAATTTTTTTTCATGTACAATAATCTACATTTATTCAAATACAGTCATGTCATCTTCTGGTTGCTGCACAAGGGTGGAGGGTGGGGTTTCACTTAACTAGGGCTTATTTTGGGGGTAGGGCTTATATTACGAGCATCCTGAAAAATCATACTAGGGCTTATTTTCAGGTTAGGTCTTATTTTGGGGAAACAGGGTAAATGATTTTTCTTATGTCAACATACATTCTCAATGGATTTTGGCCATAGTTATTTTGGCTTACCTACCTTCCACCGGGCATACCCATCTGTATTCTCCCCTTTGCATTATTGGTTTGTTTTTTTAATGGAGAATTGGAAAGGAACAAGGGATGTCATGAAGTCTGAATGGAGTGGATCAGAATGTCTCATAAACACTCAGGTCTGGATGTTCCTGCTCTGTATGCCCAATATTTGGTTGTAATGCTGGTTGGGGTCTTCTGCACATGTTTATCTTCTATTTTATACCATTCCTATTAATGTACTGATCTCATGTTGTATGTGACATCTAACTGCCCCACAAGAATAGCATACTTCAAAGCCTGGTCAAATCCCATGAGAGAGAAACACAATAACAATGAACTCTTTCTCTGGATGTGGATTCTTCAGCAGCCCAAATGGCACCATGTATGCACAAGTAGGAGATATCAGTAGGTTGGAGAAACCTTCAGCCTTTTAGAACTGTGTGTATTTTTTTTGGGGGGGGAAGAGATCTTATATTGGAGTACCATGAACAGGACTGCTTCCCAACACAAGGCTCTTGAGGATATAACATGGCCCTTTTTATAACTCTTGCTGCTGCCACCCAACTACAAAGTGGGTGCTTCTAAGTATATATTTAATACTTTGTTTCCAGAGTGTAGTTGTTGCTTTTTTAAATAATTGCAGCAGAGGGCAAATAGATTATTCACCTCTGAATTTGTAAGCCCAGGTTTATTTTTATAACTGCTATCACAATCCTGTTTGGAGACTGCTTGACCACCTGTGTGATTTTTCTGGTCAGTTTCAAACTTCTGCCACTGAAAAGGACAACCACAGTGGGCAGAGGATCAGGAACAACTTACCCTAGAAGGAAAGGTTGTCATATATTGGTCCATTCCACTTAGGAAAAAGAAGAGTGAGGAGAAGCAAAGAAAAGCACACATCGTGTTGTGACGAGAACTGCTCTCTCTTCCATAGTACCGAATCTGAGGGTGATCCACTGAAGCAGAACAGTGGGAGTATCATGATAGATAGAAGTACTTCTTCATACAATGCACAATTAGATTGTGGAATTCACTGTCACAGGATGTGGTGATGGCTTTAAAGATGGGTCAGATAAATCCACCAAAGGCTATCAGTGGCTACTAGTCCAGATAGCTGTGTACATAACCTCCAATACCAGAGGCTGCTTCCCTCTGTATATTGGTTGCTGTGTAACATGAGATGGGGAGGGCTTATAACAGTCCCATTGAGAGACCTCCCATAAGCCTCTGGTTATCAATAAAGAGTTCAGGATATTGGATTATGTAGTCCTACAGTCTGATCCCACATAGGTGGTCTTACACTGTTATGTTTCACTGCCAAGCTCCAAACCAGCATTTTTTTACAAAATGCTGTTAGATTTTCAATAACCCTTGTTATTCCACTGGAAAGACTCCTTGATTCCTTTCATTGGGCTGCATCCAGACTCGGAGTAGCCCCACTGGAATAAATTAAATGCAAGTCTCCTTGATTCCAATTAATCTCTCCTAAGCGGGATTCAACTATACCTGGATCCAATCAGTTACTTCCAAAAGCAGCACCTTCAAACAGAGTAAAAAAAAGCAGTTAAAATGTCAATGTGATGGAATATTGCCTTCCTGCCTTCTTTAATTACGTTTCAAATAGTACTTTTGAAGTACCTCCATTTCAGTACACTTCCAAATTTAAAAATAATAATTTAAAACACTGATCACATTCCGGTAGGAAGTTAGCAGCCTGGATCCTACTCATGTTTAAAATAAATAATTATGTACCATCAAGTCAGTTCTGACTTATGACATCCCTTTTCAGTGTTTTCCGAGTAGAAAATACTCAGCATGGTACGCCATTCCCTTCTTCTGGGGGTTCCCTGGGAATGTTTAGCTTCCCTAAGGCCACACGGGCTGGCTCTTCTCCCGGAAGGCACAGTGGGGAATCCCTACTCCCAATTTCTGCCTCTGCAGCAAGATACCTAAACCGCTGAACTAGCCAGCTGGCTACATGTGTTTACTTAGAGGTAATCAGTGTGATCACTCCCTTTCTTGTTAATTCAAGGATATTGGGGGAGAGTGAAGGTATTTGCTTTTTAGGACACAAAATGGCCTTGCAAATCAGAAAAGAATGGTAAGCAAGAAAAGAAAGACCTCCAGCTGTCTTTCTAAGGAAGAACTCATTCCACTTTTCTGCATCTTCCTGTCCACATCTGTTGAAGAAATGTTCATGGTTTCCTTCCACACAGGATTTTTTTGTTATTAAAGGCAAGCTGATTTCAAAAGGATAATAATGGCATCTGGGACCCTTCTGTGAGGAGACAGACTGAGTACATCATCAAAGCCTCCTCTGGAGATGTCCAGAATCCTTTCCTCAGGGCAACATTTTCTTGCAAGTGCCATTGTTAAAGAGGAATTTTAGCACTGGGGGGAAAAACAGAATTTTATTTCTCCACAAGATGGCAATATCCTCTCTTCCCTTCTCTGTTCTTCTCCTAGCAGAGTTTAGATGTTTTGACTTTGAAGTCTGCAGCTCGAAACAATGAAGTTGTGTTGCATCCAAACTCATGTTCCAGATCTTTTTCCAGCGTATTTTATTTTCAAGTATAAGCTGTTACAATCTGTACTTTTTGGTTCACATTACAGAACCAGCATGTTCTAGCTTTCTACGTGTTGAGTTTTTTTTTTTAATATTTCCTTGGTCGTTATTCATTTGCTTTAATGGTTCTTTGATGTTCACTCCCTCAAGCCACTTCTGTTTCATTCACTTTCTGATTTTTTTTTAAAGAGCAAGAGGATAGTTTCTGCTTGCAGCAGGGGCACCTCTTTATTATTTTATTATTTATATTTTTATTTATTGGACTTATATACCGCCCCATAGCGCTACAAGCACTCTCCGGGCGGTTTACAATTTTTAATTATACAGGCTACACATTGCCCCCCCAGCAAGCTGGGTACTCGGAAGGATGGAAAGCTGAGTCAACCTTGAGCCGGCTAACTGGGATTTGAACCCCAGGTCGTGAGCACAGTTTTAGCTGCAGTACAGCGTTTTAACCACTGCGCCACCTGTTATATGGGGAGTACGTAACAATACTATTGATATTTTGCCAGTATAACTTTTATATGGAAAATAAACACAGTGCTGTAATTCTTTACACAGCTACTAAATCTGAGCCCTACTCTGTCCACTGGAACTTACTCCCAGGTGAAGGGCTTTTGGATTTAAGAGCGGAACACCTGCATGTACCCCCCCCAATGAAGTTCTAGCAGCAAAAAGACTTGCAGAATGTTGAAGATTAAACATTATTTTTTGTAGAAGCTGTTGTAGGCAAGGGACAGATATACAGCAGGTTGCCTTGTTTGACAGAGGGATATAAACAAACCTAACTAGCCACAGATGACCAAGGACTAGTTGAACCCACACTGAATACAACCCCCTTCCAACCTAGAGATGCTGGAAATTACTTAAGGATACCCTCACCTTAGCCTAACTCTGGGTAGGTGTGGTAGCTGTGTCCTTGGGAAGAGGCTGGGATCTGGCAGATGGTTTCTCCCTTGCCCCATCCCTTCCCTGCCCCATTTTGCCTCTTCTGTGGACCGACTTTAGCCAGCTGACAAATCTGTCTATGATCAGGATGAAGAAAAGAGTTGCTTTTGCTGGCATAAAGGGATCTCTGTCAACCTAAAAAAAAAACACCTGGTAAGTATGAGTATTGTTTCAGCAGAGTCAACAAACCTTAATGGATTTTCCTAGGGTTGCCTGATTTTAGGGTGCTGGCTAAGGTCTCATGAAATTGCTATGCTTCTGTGACTCCAGCGAACAATCCTAGGTGAGCGAAACTTTCATTTTCATGAATATCTGAGATGATTTTAGAGAGAGACGGTGTGGTGTACAGTAGCGGCTAGTGTGTCAAACCTGGTCTCAGGAGACCTGGATTCAAATCTCTGCAGAGCCATGGAAACTCACTGAGGGACAACAACGATCAATCACTCCTTGAAAATCTGATAGACCTTGGAAACCCTACTAGAGAAGCCAAAGTGCAGAGGCAACTTGGCAGCACGTAACAACAACAGAGGTAGATTTAATATCATCTCCACCCACTCCCAGCTGGCAACAGAGCAAAGTAGCTCTGCAGAAATGGGTTTGCATATGTTTCACTTTGCTTCCCTCCCAATTTCTGTGACTTCATACAAACCTACTCCCTCATCTCAGATTTTGGTCTGGAAGTATCAGAGGACAAGATGATGCTGACTTGGCAACCATATTCCTTCTTGCTTTTTTTCTTTCTTCATTTCTTCTCAAGTGGGGGAGCAAGATTTAATTCACCCCGGCAATATCCTGTTACATGTTACACTGCTGAACCAGTTCCATTTGCAAACTCCTGTACATCTTTGATCAACTCATGCACAAACAGCAGAGCTTGAAAAAATTGTTTTTCTGCACCAAAACTCCTGTAATCCCCTGGGGGATTCTTTGAATTGTACACCAGAAATCTAGTATTCCTCAGATAGATGGCTCGTGACTGCCATCAAGAAGCACACACACCCTGGAAATTTGAGAGTGATCCTCTCTTCTCACCCTCAGCTTGGTCCATGGGCTTACCCCTGACCAAGTGTCTTCCACTGAAAATAGCTGGGAAGACTACATACAATTCATGGTATCCACCTATTACAAATATATAAAGATGGCTGATTCCAGGTTCCACTATTTTTGCAGAACACAAAAGAAGTTATTTGCTTATGCCAAAGGTTTGGAAACAAGGAACAAAATTTCTTGGTTGGTTGGATTGCAGTACAATTATTTGCATGTTTTGTCAACAAATCCCATTGTCTCTTTAAAGCATGGTGAAAATCTTGGGCCATGAAGACATTGTGGCCTATTGGTAAGGAATTGTGCTTTGGTCTCTCTCAGTTTTTCTTAACCATTTTGTAAACTGCTTTGGATCCCACTAGTGGGGAAAAGGTGGGATCTTTTTAATAAATAAACAAGCAAACGAATGAATGCATGACTCATGGAAGTTGAAGGCTGGTACATTTGGGCTAAAGTCCCTCATCCTGGATTTAAAATATAGATGGCAGAGTCCAGCCCGCAGGGATTCTGAATACTTCATCCAGTGTCAGCATAGCTGTGTTGAGGCCAGTCTCTGGCAGGTGGTGAATCAGAAGAAGTATCAGGCAGTGTACAAATTGAATAAAATAAATAATGTGAGTATCATCTGCACATATTTAAAATAAAACCACCACCCACTTCTTCATTCCAGGAAGTTGAACTAGAATCATCATTTCACCCTGCCCTTAGGGACAAATGTGGCTTTCAGAAAGTGTACTCTTTGGCCTGCCAGAAAAATAAACTGTCTCTCTATTTAGTTAAGAAACATTATTTCTAGTCTGCCTATTAAAGGTAAAGCTCTGTCATGGTAGTATACAGGATTTTAAAAAAACAATGCAAAACTAGTAAAGAGAAGAACAAAATGATTTTTGGACTACAGTCCTCAGAAACTTCCATGCAGTGTAGTCCTGGAGGATCCTGGGAATTGTCCAAAAAGGAATGTCCAAAGCTTGTCTGCCTCAAAAGAGTTAACCATTTATTTTTATTTTTATTTTTTGCAAGTCCTGTCTCCATTAAAGGAGGTTGAAAATGAATGAATGCAACAGATAAAAAACAGGCGTTAGCAATAAATCCCAAGAACCACACAAAATCCAGCAAAAGCAGCTGTTTTCTTAGCTTTTGGAAGACTTATAAAGAGCCATGAGAAGACCTGCAAAACTGGGCCATAACAAACTCTGTAGGGAAATGATCTGAGAGGTCAGGAAGGAAAAGGTCCACTCCTTTATACCTTAAAGGTGTAATCCAGAAAAGTGATATTTTTGCATTCTAAAGTACATTGCTCAGTTGGAAAATCCCCAATTGACACATTTGCTGTCTATCTGTAAATGCGCAATATTGTCACATTGACAGACTGCTTTTAATCCAAGGAATTCAAGTGGGCATACATGCCGCTGCTTGTCATTTTCTCATCATGACAACCCTGTGAGTTCCATTGGGCTGAGAGAGAGAATGACTGGCTCAGGAGGCCCCATGGCTGAGTGGGACTTGAATCTGCTCTCTTCCCAGTAGACACCACATTGGCTAACCCAGCTCTTTAGGTTCATCATGTCCCACACACCATGTGACTAACTTGTGAAACAGTCCATTCCATAACTCCTGGTTAGGTTTCAATACAAACACAAGTCCTTGACTGGAAATGACCTATAAATTACAGCAAGGAAGTGATTTGATGAGTGTGGATCAACTTCTTCTGGCTGCCTGTTTGTTTTGTAAAAAAAAAGAGACTAAAACAAACAACAGGAGGTTGTTTATATTTAACCATTTCATTTTTGTACCCACCCCACCCCTGAACCATGAAGGACAGTGATACAAGTGATGAACTCATCCTGTCTCCCTTTCCCTTTGCAAAGCCATCAACATCTTTAGAAGAAAGCTTGCATTTTCAGGAGGGGAAAAGGCAGGATGGGAAAAGGAAAGATATCTTTTCCCAGATAACCACTCTTCCAAACTTCTGTCTGGTGAAGAGCTGCTAATAAATTATATTTTCAAAAGCCTGGGATGAGTGAGATCCAGTTCATGAACTAACTAGAACATACCGAGTTCGGCACATAGACTGAAGTCAACCAGCAGTAATTATATTAATGCGACATTCCTTGAATATAAAAAGAGCAAGATAAATATTTTTATGTTATGATCCTTTATAGTTCTATTGTCCCTCTAAGCTGTGTAGGTGTGCAGTTGTGCAGTGCTATATTGGTGCCACGCACTGGCAGTTAGTGGTGCTGTTCATTTGCTTCTAGTCGCAGCCAGAATTTTGCCTGCGTGAGACGGGGTTTCCACTCAGTGTTGGTGGAAAATTAGAGGGAATGTTAATTTTCACCCTTTTGAGACTGCGACTACACTGGCAAAATGAATCGCTCTGATTTGGGTTTGATTTGCTTTGATTCGCAGCTGGTATTATGGCTGAATTTGCTGTCAGTGATCACATAGGGACTGCAAGATTGATTTGGGAGTTCTGTGTTCATACTCAATGTGAGATGACTCACATTTCAGCTCACAGCTTCCCCTTTGTTCCTTCCTTCCTCTTGTCCCACCTCTACCAATCTATTGATGGTTCCCTATTAAGCTGCTTGATTTTGAAAGTGTTGTACAGTGTTCTGGAAAAGGTGGCAGCATTCCACAGTTCTTAATGTGTTCAGAAACATCACATACCTCAGGAACATCTTTTGTTTTCTATAGGTAGTTTTTGTTTTGTTCATTTTTTAAAAAAAATTCATCCAGAGATGATCTAACTCTAAACTAGTATATTAATTCTAGTGATAAAGCAAGCTTGTTCTAATCTCATATATATATATTTAATTAAATTTGGGGGACAATTAAGGTTAAAGAATGTGCTGAGTGTTCCCATGATCCTGAACATCATGTTTCAACTGCCTACAACACAGAAATATCACCCACATGCCTCTCCCCAACTTTACAGAAAGGAATCCACTGATCACACAAGAAGTCTATTCAAATAGTTTAGGCTTGGGGAAAAAAATAGAAGCCCCAGCAGTAGTGGGGACGAAAGCCATGCTAGGAGCAAAAAGGGCCGGACCAATTTTAATAAGCCTTTGTGTTGTGTGATTAATATATATATTAATTATATATACTTTGAAACTACTCGTACTATAACTGCAGCAAATCCCTCACTATTTGACCTTATAATCACACCCTGAGTCTCAGACTTTGGATTTCTCAGCTTGAGTCTCCATTTGGTCTGATGACTGAACTATGGTATATAAAATCTTTGACTATTTCAGTTTCTTAATTGTTAACATTAAAGTTGTGCAGTTCTTCTATACTTATGATTTTGTCTTCTTAATGTTCACCTGCAGTCCTGCTTTTGTACTTTCTTATTTCACCTTCATCAGGAGTCATTTCAAGTTATTGCAGCTTTCTGCCAGTAATATGGTGTCATCACCTTAAATTATTCATGTTTTCTCCATCAATTATTACTCCTCCTTCATCTGAATCTAATCCAAATTTCTGTATGAAATGTTCTGAGTACAGACTGAACAGACACTGAGATAAAATATACTCACCTAAAACCTATGGGAAATCATTCTGTTTCTCCATATTCTGTCCTAGCAGTAGCTTCTTCTCCACAATATAGGTTACACATTAGGCAATCAAGTGCTGAGGCACACCCATTTCTTTCACAACAATTTACAGTTTCACCTTGATCCAAACTATCAAAGGTTTTGCTGTAGTCTATAAAACATAGACTGGTTTTCTTCAGAAATTCATTGGTACACTCCAGTAACCAAGATATGTTTGTGATGTGAGCTGGTATCCCATCTACTATTGGTGATTTATTTCTTCTGAGTCTTTTGAAAGCAGCTTTCATTTCACTTTCTAAAACTGCAGTTCATCATAGGATTCCTCTTCTAAGAATCTATCATCTTTCTACATCTTTTGTATAGTTTTTCAGTATATTGTTTCTACCTTCTCTTTATTTATTTCTTATCAGATAGCATGTTCCCCTGTTGGTCTTTCAGCAACCCTAACTGAAGTTTAAAATCCCCTTTGATTTCTTGGATCTTTTGGAATAGATTTCTTGTTTTTCTCTCTTCTGTTTTCTTTTGCTGTTGTTAACTTATCATATTAATATCACCCATGCATTCTATGTGCTTGGGATGTTTTGCAAAACTGGATCCATTGCTCTTTGCCAGAGCAGGATATGATGCAATACCACATATGTGTCTGTTTTGCTGGTACACAGTGCTCATGGTAGCTATAGCTTGGAATTTTCTATCACATAGAACTTAACTACCTCACAGTTAATGGTTTGGTGGAAGTAAATGTCACAATGTCTTGTAATTGACAAATCATTTCAACATGCATAGGATTGAAGTTCCCCATAGAGGTCTATGGGACCCTGTATGGCTTGGTGAGAGTCACAATAAATTATAGCATTGCATGTTACAGTACAGTACTTTGTTTTGGTGCAGGACACTGTGCGGTATACTCCCCCCCCCCTTATCATTAACTGACAAGTGTGTGTAGCTATGGAGCAGGAACTGCAGGTGTGTTCCCCTGCTGCAGATGTTGGACATACCAAATCATACATCTACTACTCCAAGACACAGATCTCTAAGAGATGCTCTAATATCACATCTAATGCAATTTTGGAGAAATACACTGTCAAATCTAATGCCCACATGAGCTTCACATCTCAAACTTGCAAGGAGCTGACAGAAACAGATCTTGGAAATATTAATTTTTGGACTATAGTGTGCATAATATCCCAGAACATAGAAGAAACATTTCTGAGCTCTGGATAGAATTATGGGTAGCATTTGCAGGCAGTATGAAATGTGACTGTGATAAGAAGAAGCAGGAGAAGGCTGCAGGAATGCTGCCTGCACCCACTGTTCCTATTGAGAGGAGTGGGAGAGGGAGAGAAAAAGACAGGCTACAACTGCTATGATGAGACCTCAAACGAAATCTGTCACCTAACAGGCAGCAATACCGTGTGTTTGTGTTTCTGCCAAGGAGGTGGCAGTGAAGCTTCTGGTTCAAAGTGGGACTGGTATGAGTGAACCTCAGACATGCTTTAATCACTATGCCCATTATAGACATTTCCTAATACCTAGGCACCACTGGCTGTTGGTGTGCATGATTTTGTTTGGCATAATCACAGACAAGCTGTTAGAGGACTTCGGGAAATCTCTTTAAAATGTTTTGCCTATTTTTCAAAAACACAAATGTAATGGAGTTCCAGATATCTGGAAAATCTGAATTTTTAAAATTCCAAATTTTAAAATGAGCGTCTCAACCAGGTGGAAGATCTGATGAAAGAGAAACCATCAGATGTTAAACAACAGTTAGAGGAAACTGTACTAACTCCAGAACTTTCTTTATAGAGTGTGATGCCAGGTAACACAGATGAGATTAAGAGTTACCCTGTGAGCTATTTAGCTACAATAGTCAGAAAAGGTGATGTTAAAAATCAGATTACTGTCCTGGATTCAACCCTATATCCCCAAAACTGGAAGAAAACAGAGTCACGGAAACAAGAGAAGTGTACTGAGAAAATATGGGAAGTGATAGAAATGGATACTTTTTCAGTCATGTTGAACGTATGTCCAAGACAGAAGGAAATTGAAAGATGTATTTTACAATTGGTCTGTTTCCTGATAGTGTTGGAGTAATTTATTGATTGATTGATTTGATTTGATTTGATTTATACCCCACCCATCTGGCCTATAAGACCACTCTAGGCAGCTAGGTAACTTAGATTTAAACTAAAACATAAATCTAAGCTGATAGTTAAAGGGTAATCAAACAGTTAAAAAAAGAGTAGAAAGTTGTTTTTTTATTATTGAAAAATGAATAGATTGGTTGCTTGTATACTTAATATGAATAGATTGGATTATTATATTTTTTGTGCTCTCCTATCCTTAAAACCTTTTTCCCATCCCTTCCACTTCGTTTTACCCTTTGTATTCCCTACCCTTTTCCTAGTAGTTTAAAAATAAAATATAGAAAACATAAAAAATAAAGAACAAAACAATGAGTATACAAAGGTGGTGTACAGTATTAAAAGGCAGTATTTAAAGCTAAAAACACCAAGTATAGAAATATTAAAAAGGAACAAACAAAATACCCCTCTTAGAAATGGGAAACACAAACAATACTAAAAATGCCATCAAAGCAGCAATGTATAACAATTCATCTAAAAAGATTATGTTCAGGCAGCCAGTCATTGAGGGAAAGCTTGCCTGAAGAGAAATGTATTCAATTGCTGGTGGAAGGACAATAAAGATAGGGCCAGCCTAGCCTCCTGTGGGAGGGAGTTCCAAAGTCTTGAAGCAGTGGCAGAGAAGGCCCTCTCTCTTCCCTAATTCCAGGGAAGTCGTCTTGACTCTAAACCAGTGCTTGGCATCAATAACGGGCTGGATGAGGGCAAACAAACTGAAACTTAATTCAGACGAGACAGAGGTGCTCCTGGTTAATTGGAAGGCAGATGAGGGAATAGGGATAGTACCTGTGCTGGATGGGGTTACACTCCCTCTGAAAACTCAGGTCCGCAGCTTGGATGTACTCCTGGATTCATCCCTAAGCTTGGATGCCCAGTTTTTGGCAGTGACCAGGAGTGCATTTTAACAGCTGAAGCTGGTGTGCCAGCTGCGCCCATCCCTTGAGATGTCGGATTTGACTACAGTGACACATGCCTTAGTTACATCCTGTTTGGATTACTGTAACATCCTCTATGTGGATATGCCTTTGAAGATGGTTCGGAAAATTCAGCTGATGCAAAACTCTGCAGCCAGACTACTGACTTGGGCCAGCTACAGGGAGCATATAACACACCTGTTATAAGAACTGCACTGGCTACCAGTCCATTTCCAGGCCCAATTCAAAGTTACCTATAAAGCTCTATACAGCTTGGGTCCAGGCTACCTGAAGGACCGTATCTCCCTATATGCATCTTCCCAGTGATTAAGATCAGCAGAGGAGGCCCTCCTCTCCGTCCCATTGCCAGCACAAGCACAGCTGATGGGGACACGGGAGAGGGCCTTCTCTGTGGCAGCTCCCAGGCTATGAAACACTCTCCTTCAGGAGATCAGGATGACCCTTTCCCTTTTTATCCTTCCCAAGAAAGCTAAAGACCCATCTCTCCAGGCAGGCTTTTAACCGTTACAACTGGATCCCTCAACCGCATTTTAGCAGATAATTTTAATTTTTTTCATGTTTCTATGTTTTAATCTTTTAATTTCATTTTAGTTCATATATTGTTTGTCTTCTAATATTTAACTTGTGTTTTAATTGTGTGAATTTTAATGCTGTGAGGCGCCTTGGGTCCCTTTGTTGGGAGAAATGTGGCATACAAATAAAACTAATAATAGTGTCCCCATCAAACAAACCTGTGAAGGTGATGGGATTGAGAGAAAGGCCTCCCCTGATGCTCTTAGTACTTGAGCAGGTTCATAATGGGAGACACGGTCTTTGAGGCTTAGGACTTCACAGGTTGAAAACAACACTTCGAATTGTGCCCAGACACGGATTGGCAGCCAGTGGAGGTGTTGTAAGAAGGGGATTATATGATCCCTGTAACCTGCTCCAGGCAGCAGTCTGCCGGCTGCGGTTTGGATCCACTGAAATTCCCTGATACTTTCAACAGGTAGCCCACATAGAGCACATTATAGTAACCCAGCTGGGATGTAATTAAGGTATGTGTCACCATGGCCAGATCAGACCTCTCAGGAAACAGTTGCAACTGGCACACTAGTTTTAATTATGCAAATGCATTCCCGGCCACCACCACAACCTGGACATCTAGGCTCAGAGGTGAATCCAGGAGCACCCCAAGATGTGCACCTCTCTCTCTCTCTCTCTCTCTCTCTGTGTGTGTGTGTGTGTTGTGTAGGAAGGAATGCAGCTTTTCTGTTTTCAGAGGGAGTGTAACCCCATTATACAGGTTGCGTCCCTATTCCTTTTGATTGACCAGGAGTACCTCTTTAGAGGGGCTTTTAAGGAGCCATTGTGAATTCCATTCAGCTTTGGTACTGAAAATAAATGGAGGGACTCAACATGTTTAAATTCTAATGGAACTAAATAAATAAATAAATGTAGCCATTTAACCCATCAGTGAAATCCAAAAGCTGAATTGGGTAATGTCCCCATTGAGCATTATGAAAGTTGGGAAATTGCAAAAACGATCAGCATTAATCCTGGACAAATATTATAACCATGAAATCTGTAGGTTGTTCCTTTGCTCCTCCTGTTTTTGTAGTGCCCACCCAGCCTTTGAAGAGTTGTGAAGGACTCAGACACTTCCTCTTTTGCTGGCCCCGTAAAGATATTACCCAGCTCTGCTCTTTAATTCCTAGGATCTGTCTTATGCTAGACCGCACAAGCCTACATTGAAACAAAGAGAGAGGTAAAAGCATGTAAAAATGTCTTGAACAGTCTTGAGCAGTGAAGCCTGAAATTCTGTTTTCCCAATGCATAGTATGCAAAGAATACAGTTGAGTGGGGAGTGGGGAGACACTGAATGTCAGTCTGTATGGCTGAACAAATTACAGTGGACCCTTGACTTACAGACGGCTTGACTTACAGACTTTTTAAGTTACAGACTTCTCTGGCCGCAAAATTTAGGTTTGACTTGCAGACTGAGATTTGACTTACAGACCAGAAAAAAACCAAAATGGAACAAAAACGGCCTCTTACGGGATTAATCGGTTTTCAATGCACTGTAGGTCAATGGAGACTTGACTTACAGACTTTTTGACTTGAGAACCACCTTCCAATACGGATTAAGTTCTCAAGTCAAGACCCCACCGTACTGTACTGTCTTGGCTACTTCCCCTTGAAGTGAGACCATAAGGTGGGCTGGCTGTCCCTCAGCAATTGCCTCTGTGACATCACCATCATCATCATCATCATCATCATCATCATCATCATCATCATCATCATCATCATCATCATCATCATCATCATCATCATCATCATCATCATCTCCTCTCTCTCTCTCTCTCTCCCCCTCTCTCTTTCTCTCCACTTTAGCCCCTCCCTCCAGGTCAGAGGGAATCCCCACTAAGAGGAGGAGTGGACTTTTAAAAGGAGTCCCTAGCCTGTCTGCTGTTTTTCTCAGGAGGAGTAAGAAAAGGACCTTTAAAAGCCACAGAGAGTGTGACTGGTGATGGAGTGGGGGAGGGGAGAAGAGGCAGGAGAAGGAGAGCTGTCAAAGGACACTGGTTCCTGACCCTTTCTCAGATGACTTTTGTTTTTAATAGGGGCTCTGATTTTCTTTATTAAATCAGCAAAGGGGGATGATTCAACAACATAAAGTAACATAAGGGAAAGTGAAGGGGGGGGGGAATCTGAGTCAGTTTCCCGAAGCATGTACATTCCAGACAGTGAAAGACTCTAAACCAAGCTGGGTAGATTCCCACCGCCCACCATCGGCTGACTAATTTCAAAAGACCAACGTCATTGATCATATGCTCTGGATCAGAGAAGCACCAGTTGTTTGTCAACAATCTTGTTTATCCTCCTGTCAAAATGAGTTTGAATTGAACTGAAGCATTTGAGAATGCCAGCTAATACAAAAAAAGCTGCATTCCTTCCTACAACCCCCCCCCCACGAACACACAACATGCAAACAGCCCCTACACTTGTTTGTGTTTTTATTTGTCCCTGTTTTATATTATTCCTGTGAGCTCCTTCAGGCCCCCTTTTTTGGACAGGAATGCAGAATACAGATCAAATACATTATTTGGATTAAATGACAATGGACTAGGTATAGCTTCCTTCTGAGTCTGTCTTGGAAGGCACTGTAAATTAGATGGTCGATTTCTAGCAAAATGTATTGTACTCTTATGTTCAATTGGTTACTGTAGCGAACAGCCCTGATCTCACCTGCCCGTCACCTCAGAACATTGAAGCAGGAGCCAATGAGTGGATGGAAGGAGGAGCCAAAGGGGGAGGGAGTTGGATATAAAGACTGGTGTATGGAGTCTGAGGGAGGAGAGAGACTGTATGTAACTTAAAAGTGATCCAAGAGTGATTTAGAGATCTGTAAGAGCATAGATTGAAGCAGAGTGTTATAAGAGTTGTGAAATTATATCCTATCTGATTCATATATAAGTGATTGGCAGCCTGTGATTTAACTTATATTTATTGATTACCTTCCCTGATTAAATAAAAGATTTAACCTTTATCAGTACATTATTATTATTATTATTATTATTATTATTATTATTATTATTATTATTATTATTATTATTATTATTATTATTATTATTATTATTATTATTATTATTATTATTATTATTATTATTATTATTATTATTATTATTTATTTATTTATTTATTTAATTTATATCCCGCCTATCTGGACTATAAGTCCACATGCATCTCCATAATTGATATTACAGCAGTAATATCTGGTGGCAGTGAAGAAGAAAGAAGAGTGAGATCCTCGTGAAGGCCTGGGGGGATAGGGACTTCAGAGGAAATCGCAACAGTTACATTAACTGATTAAAAACATCTGATGGAAAATGTGTCCTGGTTAAACAATGTTATTCTTAATAGTATACATATTCTTTTAAAAGTTACAGATCACAAGAATAAGTGTGTGCTCAAAAGACAAAATACCATTCATGATTAAGAGACACTGTTTTTTATGCATCTGCTAGTCTGAGCAAATCTAATTGATTAATAGCCTTCAAACATATAATTGATCAAATAAAAATTCTTTAATGAGACTGCAGCCCTCCCTTGTAATTTCATGCATCACAAAATCTACCAAGCCTAGTTAATAATACTAATTGAATGTCAACAAGTCAGTTCCAACATATGGCAACCATTCTTTTGGCTTTCTAGGTACTCGGAAGAGGTTTACAATTCCCTCCATCTGTGGATGCTCTGGGACTGGGCAGCTTGTCCAACACTATGCAGGCTGGTTCTTCTCCAAGAAGACACAGTGGGGAGTCAAACACCCAGTCCCTGGCTTCAAATCAGTGACCTCTCTAGCCTCAAATCTCCTTAAATAAGCCACAATAATATATGATGGATTTATATCAACAAGACATAGAATTGAACAGACAGATCCCCAAAGTTATGGGACTTTGATTCTGAAGGAGGTAATGCAATATGCCATAAATTGCAACTCTGGGTCATCAGATGTTGTTGGACTACAGATTCCATCATTTTTGGCCAATGGGAAGCCCACAATCACCTGGAGACCCAAAGTTGATAGATACTAGAAAGGATGTCCTACCCATGTGCAATGTGAAAATATCTCAGGAGGTTCTGTGGTTTTTACAGTTATCTAAGCTTTTATTGGTGGTAGGCAGGACAGCAGTCTTCTCTGTGTTGGCACCACATTGGGAATTCGTGTTCCAAGAATGCTCAGTTTATGACCTCATTGTTTCAAAGAATGATGGAAATCACCTTATTCAGGAAAGGGTTTCTGTCTTCCTGCCCTGAGTTTTCTGACCTGGTATTTAAAGAATTATATAGCAGTTGATAGAAAATACATCAGAAAACTCCTATAGGTCAAATTAAAGCCATGCTGGGAAAGATGGACAAATAATCTGATGCAAGGCAGCTTCTTATGCTACTTTATTCCAGAGATGGAAAACTTGTGTCTGTCCAAATATTATTGGACACCAAGCCCAATCAGCCCCCACCGACATGGCCATGAGTAAGGAATGATGGGTTTTGTTTTGTTCTTCTCTAACCCACAGCAACAGTAGCACTTGAACACCAGTAATTGGTCTCTGGCATGACTGAATATCGTAGTTAAGAGCCCACACACTGTGCTAATATTAGTCAGAAAAAGGTACAGCCAAATCTGGTTCTTCCATGACTTTTCTTAGCAGCTAAAAGATCATTAGGATCCAAGAAACACTGTCACAACCTTTCATTGGATTGTAATATTAGTAAGTACTGAAAGATAAAATAGATCCCAAACTTGAAGGCTGAAGGAAAAGGACCTGTTTGTCAGGAGCAGGCTGTCCCTTAAGGTGTGTCAGTATATGGCACTATTTTGCATGTAATGTAAAGCTGATCTTCAGGATGGGGCAGTTAAAAAGCCCTGTCCCAAATAAAATCAGTGCAAGCCATTCCAATGACTCAGACACAAGGGAAAGACTATAAGCGGGTGTGCACAAATACATCATTAACTAAACAGGTCATGCTGGGAAATCATCCTGAAATGAAAATAGCAGCGACTCAGGAAGCATACTGGCACATAACTTTATTTATTAAGTTACACCCACATCATTCAACAAGTTCGTGTTCTTTCAGTCTGAACTCTGAAAGGGCAGCAGGGCTACGTTTCTGATAAAATGTATCTTTTCAAATATAATGAATACATTGTTTATAACAAGTGTGGCAATGTGGGTTATTCTTGGAAACTGTTCACTTCTCTCAAAGTTTTCTAAAGAAAGGCAGTATCTGGCTTGTTTTGGGTTTTGTACTTGTCTTTCTGGTGTTTCAGAAAGCTCTCCTCTAGCTCTCCTCCAGCACCATATTTCAAATGCATCCTCTTTTTCCCTGTCAGCTTTCTGCCCAGTTCAGCTTTTACATCCATACATAGTACTGTAATTGGGAATACAGTGGTGTGGACGATCTTCTTGACTTTGATCTCCAATGACACACATCCATGCACTTGAAGATCTGTTCCTTCATAGCTACCCTTCTGAGCCTCAGTCTTCTGATTTCTTGACTCCACTTGGACCGATATTTGAACCAAGGTATACAAAAATAAGTTACTGTATACATTTTTGATGGCGTGTGCGCAAGACTACAAGCTCCAATTTCTTATCACCCTACTATGTCATATGGCTGAAATAAATACAAAGAGAGAGAACAAAACAAGCCAGATGCTATTTTAGTGTATCCAAGAACAAATCAAGCCTGAACACTCTCTAGAAGCAAACATGATGAAACTGAAGCTGTCATACTCATGAGAAGATAAGACCAGGTGGAAAAGATAATGGTGCTAGAAAAAGTTAAAAAGAGAGGAAAAGGAAGAATACCAAATATGAGATGAATTGACAAGGGAAACCATGGCCTTAGGTTTGTAACAGTAGAGCATGGCTGCAAATAATAAAACATTCTGGAGGGCACTCATTTGTAGGATCACCACAAGTTTGAGGTGATTTGACAGCACTTAACAATAACAAAATGTTTTGAGTAAATGCACCATCCATCTTTTTTAGCTTCTTTCCATGCTGGGGACATCACAGAGAGAATAAAAACATGAAGTTGTTCCTAGGATTCTGACCAAATTACTAAGCCTTCCACACATTTAATATTGCCACATTGCACCATCTTATTACAGCAAACTAAAGAATATTAGTGGTACCCTTTGATCAGTTATATTAGAAAGGCTAAGTTGATGGGTGGGTTACTGTATCACACTGCAAGCCATAGAGTGATGGGAAGTCCTACCTGGGAACAGGTAAGTCATTCTAATTCTTCAACAGAATAGGTATATCCTATTCTATAGATCTAACCCACTCAGTTCAGGGCATGGGAGAGTTTTGGCTGTCCAAATGTTTTGGAGGGTAACATCCAGGCGCTCCAGCCAGCACCGCCAACGATAAGGATTAGAGAAGCTGCACTCCCAAATATTGTATCTCAAGGGCAACCGCGTCTCCACTCTTGATTTAGCTACTATCATCTTCCTTGCATGTCGTTTTGTGACCAAGAAGTACTCGGGATGAGTCTACACATGACACAGAGGAAGGAAAACTTATGAGTGTGGGGATGTCAGAAATAACGTGGAATGCCTTTGGAAACGTCTTTGGAAAGACGTTCCACGTTAATTACGATGCAATTAAGTCACATCAGACCCTGGGCTTCAGGATCTTTCACACTCCTTCCCTTTTATTCCAAAATGTGATGGGAAAGTTCCGCTGCGTTGAGATGGAGCGGCCACTTCTGCTATACAGATCCGAAGACTTCGGCCCCCAAAGCCCTGCCACAGTTCGCCGTATTTGTGCTTGGGACTTTTTGGTATCCCAGCATCTTGTCTCTTCTCCCCCAACACAAGACACACACACACCCAGCCCGTTACACCTGTGCGGATGCGCCCATTTAATATTGCTCCTCTGTTAAGCGAAGGGTGGTTTTTCTCCTTTCTATTCAGAACAGCAGAGGACCGGAGTAGTCGGCGAGATAAAGGACCGGGAAATTTAAAAAAAAAACAAAACAAAAAAAACCGGAATCATAGACGGGTTGGTCGCAGAGAACGGGGAGAGGGGGGAAAAAAACACGTCCGAAGAAAACCGTGTCAGGAACAAGTAACTCCTCCGGCTCAACAGAACGCCGCTGTCCTACTCGCGCCACCAGGGCGCATGCGCACAGCCTTCCGCTCGCCGCCGGTTACGTCACCCCCCTCCTCTCCAGGGCCCGGCTTCCCCCCCCTCCCCAGCTTTGTCACTCGAGATTACGCTGTTGCAGATTGGTGCTGATCATTCTGTTTCGTGCGCCCGCCCGCGCCGTCCCCTTCCCTTGTCTTCTCCCCCCCCCCGCCCGCCCGGCGTCTGAGCTCTACGGATTTGAATCCACCCCCAGCCTTACGTTGGTTTCGTGGCGTCGGTTCGGTAGCGGCCCCCTCGCCCCCGCCCCCCCCCGCCTCCCCACAGGACTGAGCCACACCGCTGCGGCCTCGGCAGCTCCACCAGGGTGACGCGCCTCTTTTCTCTCGGACAGACGGGGAGGCAACGGCTGGCGGAGGTGAGTCCTGGGGACTCTGGGGCTGAGGGGAACTCTACTTCCCATGCCTGGGTGGACTTCCCCGGGACCCCCGTTCCGGCGCCCGGCGCTTAGCCTTTGCCCTCTTCCGCGACCCCCGACCCGGGGGGGCGGTTCAGGCGCCCCTCCAACTCTTGACAATCCCCCTCCCTCACCGGCTCGGGGTGTCCCTTCCCGCCAGCCGCCCCCTTCCCGTTCCCACGCCCCCTTGTTTGTAGCCCCTCTCTTCCCTTTCCCGTCTGCCTCTTTCCCTCGCCGTCCATGGCCGTCCCTCAGAGACGTGGTCACCGTCTGGTCCGCAGTGTTTCCTCCTCGCCTCCGGTCAGGAGCTGACCCCCCCCCCCAATTTCCCCGCTCCCTCGTCCCTTTGACGACCCTGGTGTCCCCATGGGTGCCTCGTCGGGCTCCCCTGGCTGTCATGCCTTCTCCCACCACCCCCTTCCGGGCACTCCCACCCCCTGCTATTCCGGGTCGTCCCCCCAACTCTGGCTTCCATCTCCCATTGTCTTTACCACCCCACTTCCATCTCCTCACTTACCACGACAGCAACCCCTTTCTTTACCTCAGTCAGTGCTACCTCTCTTCCCACCATCACCCCCCACACACACACCGTGGGTCGCACACGCACTCCCCACTTAACGCTTTTTCTCCTATTGTGTCCTGTGGCTCTCTTTATCTCTTTGCTGTGTTAATTTGGGGATCCCAGCCTTACTCTGTCAGTCACTTCTGGATTTGCTTGCCTCCCTCATCCAGGATCTTTCATTAACTTCTGCTCTTCTGTCTTACACCCACCCCCTCAGGGATTTCCCACTTCTTCCATCCTATAGAAAAGCCGTCTTTAAACTCAGTTCCCAAGAAGTCTTTTATGTATTCGTCCCTTGTCTTAAACAAGGCTGGGCTGGCAAGTATAAGACATCACTATCCACAATCTTGGCTCAACTTTCCTGATCCTTATGCTTGTTTGGATAGCTTATTACGCCTCTCCTCCTTCTAGATCAGGGGTGGGCAATTAATTTCTATGGGGGGGGCACATGAAAAATCTGAACTCTGTTCGGGGACCGAACCAACTTTACTTAAAAATAAAATGAAACAGTGATGTTATGATTGTTTTTATTTTAAACTTGTTAATCTTCACAAATACTGAAGAGGTTTTTTGCTGTATGTTAAAGCTAAGCAACTGATAAACTTTAGACAAAAAAGCTATAAATGGTTTTGATGTTCAAAACTGTCCGCGGGCCGGATAGGAAAGACTCGCGGGCCGTATGTGGCCCTCGGGCTGCACTTTGCCCAAGTCTATTCTAGATATACCATAAAGTTATAACAGCAGTAACAGTGACACCAGTTACATGGAGAGACACAATGGCCAACATGCAAGGCCAAATGTTTTGTGTCTTCCTGTGTTGCCTAATGTTTGTGGTCTCTTGCCTGACATAGTATACTGGGGAACTTGAATCCTTCTTGCATCACCTTCATGTCACTTTTCTAACATTTTACTCATCCTAATGCAAGATATCACCACACTGTGCATTTTGTTTTCACGTATAAACCACATGGCTATGTTCTTGTCGTTGTTTAGTTTTATTTCAGTCATCATCATCATTGCTGTTGCCATTTCTTTTCCGTTCACTTCCAGGGTTGCATATGGTATTCTCTCCCATACTCGGACCTTACTTGTACTATAATCTTTGCTGAGAAGCTCCTTTTTCCATTTTTGTTACACCACTGCCATGGGATTAATAATAATGACTTGCTCACTTTTAAGGATTACATCTAGGTAAGGTATGTTCAATGCCTGAAACACTTGAAAAAGGTATACAGATGTTCATTTCTAAGAATTAATCATCGAGTTCTATTTTGAAAAGGAGAGTTTTTCAAAGTAATTTATGTATAATATATCTAATACCAGAGGTTCATCACAATTTTCTTCTGTTATTATTATCCCTATCATTACATCTTGACACAAACACTTTTTATGTTCTGTGGCTGATGTCCCATTTCCTTTACAGATATTGTTATCTCATTTTTAAAACTTCCAATTGACTTTTCAGATGGACTTGTAGTTCTAGTAAGATTTTATAGTATTTTGTTAGGTAAAAGAAAGAAAGACCTTGAGAACAGCAGGTTTATCTGGTCCCTGAACATACTGTACATGTGAGAGTGTGCAGACTTCCAGAGATGTTGATGTGTTGACAAGAAATCTCACAAAACCTTAATGACTAATTTAGTTTGACAATAACATGTGTAGATTAGTGCCCATGTTACCAGATGCATAAGTGTTGTTAGTTGATTTTCCATGTGTAGGTATATAATTATAAAGGAAAACAATGTAAACGCTGAGACCAGGTGATCATAATACTGTATAAAGTTTGTGACTATTTTACTTTAAATCTGTGTGCAATGTCCCAGTGAGAGTAATACGTCTTTGATCTGCTGAAATGGACTTTGATCCGTGAATGCTTATGCTGTAATAAATCTATCAGTCTTAAAAGTGTCCCAGGACTCTCTTAGTTGTTTATACTGAGAAACAAGACTCTAGATATACAGTATCTTGAAGTTTTTTTTTTTTTTTTTTTAAAGCTGTTAGTTTGGACAGTGTGGCAAATATACAGGCACTTGAAGAAAAATGTCTTGGGAGAATTTGCAGATCAATGTTAATGGCCGAGTTGTATTTGCTCTCTAAAAGAGAATTCATGTTATGTTCAGAGGCTACCCGCATTGTGTTCTTAGAACATATTACGTAAATTACCTGTCATCATTTTATTTCCAAGATTCAGAATTTCATAGATTGTGGTTCCTTCTCTCTTCCCTTCTGCTGCTTTCTGCTAGTGTCTAAATATTTTTTCTCAACCAGAAAGACTAGAAACTTTTAAACATGGAAGATGAGGTAGTGCAGAATGCAGAAACACGGAGGTGACATACAGAACTAAAGTGTGCAGTATGAATAGTCAGAAAATGCATGCATTACGAATTGCTCTGAAATATGTAAGCTATGTACAATCTTAGATTAAAGTTGACTTTGAAGAGGAAGGTCTTTCAGCCCTGCCTGAATGCTTGTGCAGAAGGAGCATGGTGGAAGTCAATAGGAAAGATGTTTCACAGTTCTGGAGCCACCGCCAAGAAGGCACTATCTCTTGTGTGCATATCACACTGCTCTTAAAGACAGCTACTTGTGAAGGACTAGCAGGGAAGAATTATATGTGCTAAGGTGATCCTCTGAGGAACTTGGGTACCTTAAACTAGGGCTGCAAAACCACACCTGTCTTGTCCTTGCAGGTCAAGATTAGGCATTAAACATTCTTCTCTTTCCTTGCAAGGGTTAGCATTCTCAACAGCAATTTCTCATTGGGTAAAATAATGTTTTGCACAGATTGCTGCTTTCTGTGCAAATTGGCTGTTTTGCAAAGAAAGAACGAATAAAAGAAAGAAAAGACAACTGCAAAGTTGTATGCATTTCCCAAAACTAGTGCAACGATTGTTAGATTAGAAATTCAGAGCACTAAATTTTTCCAAGAAACAGCTGTGTTAGTTTGTTTTGGCATGTTTCAGTTTTTGGCATTTTAAAAAACAATCAGTGAATCCCTTTGTGCTTGCTTTGTGTTTGTGAACATGTGTGTTTCACCTTTCAAAGAGAAAGAACACTGACTAGATATATTTTACACAAGTTACTGAGCTCTAAAAGGAGAATGAGCTCCTTTGTCCTGCTTTTGGCTAGAAGTGAGGAATCTCACAACCTTTTTAAAATTCCTTACTGAGGTATTGCCTCATGCTGAGACAGGGAGAACAAAAAAGTTAGGAAGTACTCTTTCTATCTTACTTTAAAGTTATGTTGGATTTTTAAAAAGGCACTTCACCAGATCATCCCATACTACAGTACATGTTAGTTTAGCCATCATGTTGCTTACATGCCAGTTTGCTTTTGTAGTGTCTTGTTCATAATTCCAGCTCTTGCTCACAAGCAGCTAACCACACAATCCGTTTTTCAGGATGCTGTGAGTTTCAGTCATAGCATAGCAACAGTGACTGGTATATTAAAATAAACACTGGCATTTTCTCTCAAGTCTTACTCCTTTAAAAAAAAGAAAATAAGTGAAGTACTTTGTTTAACATTTGTACTTAAAAAATAACAGGCTTGTTTTCTTCCACTTGGCAATGGCTGACCAGTTGCTAGCAGTTGCCTGTAAAAATTCCTGCCGCAACACTTTTTGTCCCTGTTGCTTAGAAATTCCACCAATAGGTTGTTTTCATGCTGTGATCAGAATTTGCTGAGGACTGGACTGACATGGCTGCTAGTCATTCTGATTACAGTATGATTTTAGTAAATTAAGAATTAACATACTTTTTTCTTAGTATTGATTTGTACAAAAATCCAGCTGTCTGTAGTAAGCTAGTATTCAAATCTCTGTTCACCCCGGCAGTGTTTCGACGTTCATTCCAGGGTCACATCATGCAGGACATACAGCCATGTGTGACTCTTTCCCTTGTATTGTTGGATTTCACATTAAAAACAACAGCAGGAGGCTGTTCTGTTAAGTGGAGGATCAGCAGCGACACACTTAACTCTTTCCACTTGGGCTGCTTTTCCTCTAAAGGTTTGATCCAGCACCCTTTTTTTTCCAAAAGTGGAGTAAGGTATGAACGCTTGCATGTTTTATCCTATAACAATAACAGCAGCTGAAAGTACTACTGAATGAAGCAAATGGTTGAGAACCAAGGGGTAAAGCTTCCCAGCTGCTTTTCCTCTGCTCCCAGTTAAGGCTGCCCCTAATTTAAAATCAGATATCGGAGGAGATTTATGGACAACTTTATATAAGATATCCATTTGGATTTTTCATCAGCACCGTAAGAGTCATAGTTTACTTGCATTATAAACTAGTTTCGGTAACAGCCAATGGTAGTGATATAATTTTAAAATGTTTATTTTATACTTTTTATAATTTTAAGGAAATTTCCAGTGTTGTATTGTTTTGCAGAGGGCTTTGGATAAATGCAACAAATCTGACACCCTGAAACTTAGTTGCCTGATAGCAGTTTTCCCTGCCTTGGCTCTTTCAACATGCACTATATCAAGCCCTCATGAACAAGTTGCAGTCTTGCATGTCTTGATGGGAGAGATTCAAAAAGGCTGCCATATGGGATTAGACAGATTTTTTAAAAAGAGATCAAGACCCATTTACAAGTCAGTCCTTTTCAATGGATTCCCTTCTCTGAAGTCCACTGGGATTTACTCTCTAATATGTGGAATTGGGATTGCAGTCCACTGGTGCTGAACAATATAGTGGAAAGCAATATTAAGAATAATTGGCTTAAGTTACAGGTGCTAAACTGGATTTGCTGTAAGTAACAGGAACAACACATAGACATTTTCATCCTAACCTACAGCCTTGGGATTTTGCTTCTGTTAATGCTGACAGCCAAAGTGAATATGTCAGGTTTAAGGGATGTGTTGCAATCAGTCCTCCTGCAAGACTTGCATTGAAGGTCTGTATAGGCAAGACCTTACCAGATGCAGAGAGTCCTTATTTGTACATAGTCAATTGTGTTCCAATTCTTGGGAACTGGAAATGTTTGAATAGGATGCCGATTCCAGATGGAAAGAACACACACTAGTGTCTTGCGTCACTTTCATTTGGATGGATATCATTTCTCGGAAATGACTGGTTTTGGATTATGACAATGTTTCTTTTTTTTTTTTTAAATCTCTCTTGAAGATTTTAGAAAGGGAAGGAATCTTTTCTGAAAATAAAACCTTAACGTTTTTCCCAAACACTTCCACCTATTTTCTCTTGTCTTTTTTTTCCCCTTCCCAAAACAGTTTCTGGTCACAGATGTTGGGCACAAATAATGTAATTATTTGTGTATTATAGACTTGTTCTTTTTTCCATCTGCAATTTTAATTTAGGTTTACTCTGTGTTCTTTCCATTGGACCACTTGTATTTTGTTAATCCAAACCAAGGATCACTGTGTCCTTAGCAAGTTTGATGGCTAGTTCTCTATGGATATGGGACAGCCAACATTTCCTTTTGATCTTATGGTGAGAGAATTCAACTGATGGAAGGACACACAGAGAGTCAGCATTGCTATACACGAACTTTTAAAAAGTAAAGAGAAAGATCAAAGAGCAACATAATCAGTTAAAGCAGAGAACTGTTGAGGAGTGAAAGGAAATGTAAAAGAGGTTTAATTTAATTGGAGCTATCAGGCACTTGGTGGCACTGCGGTTTAAACCGCAGGAGCCTGTGTGCTGCAAAGTCAGAAGACCAGCAGTCGTAAGATCGAATCCACACAATGGAGTGAGCTCCTGTCGCTTGTCCCAGCTCCTGCCAACCTAGCAGTTCGAAAGCATGCAAATGCGAGTAGATAAATAGGTACCAATACGGTGGGAAGGTAACAGTGTTCCATGTCTAGTCGCGCTGGCCCTGTGACCACGGAAACTCTCTTCAGACAAATGCTGGCTCTACGGCTTGGAAACGGGGATGAGCACCGCTTCCTAGAGTCGGACACAACTGGACATTTGTCAAGGGGAACCTTTACCTTTATTTTTTTATTGATTAAGTTGGCTGAATATTGTATTGTTTTGTTAAAATACTGTCTTTAATATGATGGTAATCAGTTGAAAACTATTTTTCACCTTCCACCGTAATCAAAACCAGTACTCAGTGCAGTCTTCTTTAAATGTGCCAAGAAAAAAAATCTCAGTCTAGCTAATGCAGCATATTTCCAAGTATCTTTAAGAGAGATAGCTCTCTGGGTTGTTTCAACATATAAACAAAAATTAAAAAAAATCTTGTGGCAGTTTTAATATTAACAAGTTTATGTTTAGTTTGAGCATTTGTGGGTTACAATCCATTTGTGCATAAATTGCAATCCAAAATTTACAAATTGCTATTAGACTTGGGATATTTGTATTCATATCCTTGGGGATATGAATATTGGCACCACACGTGCCTCGAGAAACCAGGCCGTCCCCACCAAACTGGCAGATTCATTTATTGCTTCTGGTCTGGTGTGCATGATTGGCAGTGTTCTTGTTGTGCTAATCCAGGAAGCAGTGCAGCCAGTGCTTCCCTGCCTCCCTGCAGAGCTAAGCGGGGAGATTCATCATCTTGCCTTCTCATTGGGAGTGGTCAGCTGTGTGGGGAGGTGGAGAAGTGCTGGCTGGGCTGCTTTTTATGTTGGACTGAAGAGAACTACGCTGGCTGCACATAGCAAGTGATAAGTGGGCCTGCCGGTTTGAGGAGGCGAGGATCTGATTTTGCCAGGCACCTGTGGTGCTGATATTCATATTCACATCTCCTGAGATATGAATACAAATATCCCATGTGTAATTACTATATAAAAAATATCTGTACTTGTGTATGTTATTAGTGGATACTTATCTATATGTCTGGGGGACTGAGAAATATATTGTCTTCTATTTGTCTGGTAGGCCTTCAGGGCACAACAAACATTTTAATATACCGTATTTTTCGCTCCATAAGACGCACCTTTCCATAAGACGCACCGATTTTTTAGGAGAAGAAAACAGGAAAATATAATCTGTTTTCTTCGCTCCATAAGATGCACAGACTTTCCATCCCCCTGTTTTGTGGGAAAAAAGTGAGTCTTATGGTGCAAAAAATACAGTATATAGAGCTACCTTGTTCTGCATCTAGCCAGTTACTTAACTAGCCAACATTGTCCATTTGGACTCTCCAGACCTAAGAGCTTTTGGTTGAACCTAAGACAGTGAACCTGAGACTTTCTGCATGCAGTACATAAGATCATAGTGTCATATACTGTGTCCTAGAATGGGAGAACCTGGGGAATAGACCTACATCCTTTGCCATACAAAATGTGGCCTACCAATGAACTAACATGTGAACTAGCATGTGAACTCTATTGATGGTAGGTGGTATCAGCCTCAGTTGGGTAAGCCATTAAGTGGTCATGCCATCTTACTGATGATGGGTTATCAGTTCTAAGGAATACTCTGAGTCTGAAAGCTGTATAAGGAGGTAGTGCAATGGGATTGACTCTCTGGACTCATAACTTGCCAGAATATAAAATATTCTTGGTATTGGTGGTAATGCCATGGTTCTAATTGTCAGCAGTTCACTCTCCCAGCTACAGGATTTAGTGATACTGAAAATGCATTTGATGCCTGATCTAATTCTTATAGTCTCGCCAAGGGAGGAAATTATTCTCAACATTTCCACATGGTAATGGTAAAGTAGGTTTCATGAACAAGACCCCAGCTTCAGTCTTTGCCATTTTTGTTTCAGAGAATAAGTAGCAGGTGTGTGAACGCTTGCCTGAAACCTGATGTTGATAAGAGTCAGTAACAAGTTAGGCTGGGTAGACAGAGATTTAATGTGGCAGCTTCCTATATACAGTATGCGTTTGTTTGGTGAAAGTCCGTGGAGCTCAGTAGTTTGTGTACAGAAGGTCTCACATTGAATCCCTGGCATCTCCAGGTGGGATTTGGCAAGACTCATGACTAAACCTCTGAACACCTAGTGCTGTGCAGAGACAACAGTAATTGAGCTAGATAGACCACTGGTCATCTACTCTATGAGGCAGCATCTTAGGTTTCTGCAGGCTTCAACTCAAGCAGTATATATAATTGCATGATGTTAGAATTCCTCTTCTGGTTTTGTCAACAAGAAGCTAATCTGATTCCCGGAGTCCCCACATAGGACACTATGAAATAATATCATAGAATTATAGAATAATTGAGTTGGAAGGGGCTTATAAGGCCATTGGGTCCAACCCACTGCTCAAAGCAAGAATCCAAATCAAAGGAGAGCTGACAGATGTTTGTCCAGTTTTCTCTTGAATGCCTCTAGCACTGGAGCACTCACCATCTCCCAAAGTAATTGGTTCCATTGTCATACTGCTCTTACAATTAAGACTTTTTCCTGATATTCCGCCTAAATCTGGCTTCCTGTAGCTGGAGCCCTTTATTATGTGTCCTGTACTATGGGATGATTGAGAACAGATCCTGTCCCTCCTCTGTATGATAATCTTTCAAATATTTGAAAAGTGATATCATATCTTCCCACAGTCTTATTTTCTCAAGGCTAAACATGCCCAGTTCTTTTTGTCTTTTCTCATAGGGCTTGGTTTCCAGTCCCCTGATCATCGTTGTTGCCCTTGTCTAAACTTGCTCCAGCTTGTTGGCATTCTTCTCAAAGTGTGGTCTCCAGAACTGGACATGGTACACAAAATGAGGCCTAAGCAGTACAGAACAGAGGGGAACTAGTACCTCACAGGATTTGGAGACTATACTTCTGTTAATGCATCCTAAATTAGCATTAGCCTTTTTTTGTAACGACATTGTACTGGTGGCTTACATTGAATTTTTGATCTACAACAACTTTAAGATCCTTCTCACTCATAGTACTACTGAGCCAAGTATCCCCCATCTTGTAAATGTGTGTTTAGCCTACCCATGTAGAAATTTGCATGTATCCTTGTTAAATTTCATTTTGTTGTTTTCAACCCAGTGTTCCAGCCTATCAAGATCTTTTTTAATTTTGTTTGTCTTCCTAGGTATTAGCTGTTCCACCCAATTTTGTGTCATCTGCAAATATGATTAGTATTTCCTGCACTCCCTCATCCAAGTCATTAATAAAAATGTTGAAGAACACTGGGCCCAGGACTGAATCTTGTGGTACCCCACTTGCTACCCTCTCCCAGTTTGAGAAGAAGCGTTTGATAAGCACTCTCTGAGTATGATTCTATAACCAATTGTGTATCCACCTGACACTTGTTCTATCCAACCCACACCAAGTTAGTTTGCTAATAAGAATATCATGGGATACTTTGTCAGAGGTTTTGCTGAAGTTAAGATATATTACATCTACAGTATTCCTACCGTCCACCAGGGAGGTTACCCAGTCATAAAATAAGATTAGTCTGGTAGGATTTGTTCTTGGCAAATCCATGCTGGCTTCTCGTTATTAATGCATTAAATGAAATTGTTCACAGCTTCTCCCTGTGGGGTGACAACATTTTAAAGTTGGTTGTCACAGAGATCAGTAGAACAGTAGCAACAGTTTATGCAATCAATAGCTTACAGGAGTCTTAGACACTAACATACATGTTGTGATCAAGGTGACATAGGTAGCTATTATATTCTAGTTCTTTCACAAGAAGAAAGAACATGGAAGGTAACTTCCAATGCATTGAAGGTAACTTCCTGTAGGATTATTTCTTTACATTAGATATGGAGCAGGAAATTATCACTACTCTCTTTCTGCTATTAATAACAGACATAAGTCCTTTAAAGTTTCCGTGTAATTCATTCTCCCAATAACTACTGTGTCATGGGTTCCTTTATGTTTCTGTTATGCTTGTTCCGGAAATAAGGTTGTGCCAGGATTTGAAACATAGTCTTGTGGATCTGCTTCTGTCATTCTGGCTTCTAATCATATTCTACCTCACTTATCACTAAGTCAGGAATTGGCAGAATAAATCTGATAATGCTGCATAACAAGCAAATTATTTGTGTTTAGCATTTTATAGAATTTCAACATGTTTTTTCAGTTTGTTGTAATTTTTATTGAACAGTATGATGAATCTCCAGTTTTGCAGATGGGGACTTAAGAAGACAACAGATCTTGATGGATTTGTTGTCAAAACCCAGATTCAAAGACAGTTTCCCTGTTGGATAATTTTGACTGCCCAGCATTCAGTTTTCTGATAATTGAATTGGTAAATTTTCTTTGTCTTGTTCCTGAATATGACTTGAAGCCCAGAAGTGCTGTTTGAACTTTAGATTTTCCTGTACATGAAATGGAAACTTAGTCCATGTTTTTATGAGGAAATCTAATCCATATTATTATGAGGTGAAGGATGGGTAACATTTTTGCTTTACCTCAGTTAACCTCCGGAAAGCTCCATGAAGTAAGTCACTATTAGTTTCCATGTGTAGTTGTGCAGCTGAAGCTGAGAGGATGTGTCTTAAATATACCCAAGCAAGTTGAACTGTAATCTAAGGTGTGTACTCGGTCCATTACACCACCATTGTATGCAAAGGTTCTCTGATCCAGTTTTATGAAATGTAAACAGCTTTGAGAAGAAAGAACAGTTACACAAGCCAGTGCTAGCTGTCAAAAGAAGATCTTCCTGATATTTCCATCCCAGTGGATTTTTCCACAGTGAAATCTGGTTGTATTGGGTTTTTGTCACCATCTGAAAGGTGACTGCATTCTTCACTTGAAAATATAATAATCTGCATATTATGGGACCATAATATGAAGAGAGTTTTACTCTCTCACACCTTAGGTGTTAAGGGTGGTTTGGCTGTGATTCACGAACCAAAGGGGAATCTCAAATGCCAAAGCAGTAAGTTAGTTTTTATAATGTTTGTTCAGAATAAAGGTACAAGATGAGACTAAATTATTTATTTATTTTATTTTATTTTATTTTATTTTATTTTATTTTATTTATATGCTGTCCACACTACCCAAAGGTCTCTGGACAGCTTACAACAATTAAAATACAATAAAAAAGATAAAACAATTAAAATACAATTAAAATATATACTCTAAAAATTCCCATCAGGACCCATAGTTGATATTATTTCAATTAAAAGCCTTCTGGAACAGGAAGGCTTTGACCGGGCACTGAAATGTCATCAGTGTCGGCACCAGACGAATCTCAATTGGGAGAGTGTTCCATAGTCTGGGGGCAGCTGCCGAAAAGGCCCTTTGTCTACAAGCCATCCCTCCTTACCTCCTTGAGGGGCGGCTCTTTCAAAAGGGCCCCTTGGTTAGATCTTAACTGCCGGGTAGGTTCATGTGGAAGGAGACGGTCCTTCAGGTATCGAGAGCCCAATTATCCATCTCACGTCAAGACATTTTAAGCACTCATAGGCATGGCTAGTAAAAGCTCCTTGCCATGGGTCCTTTAAAATAATGATGTTAACAAAAACACAAAGATGAGAGTTAGAATTTGCAAAGAGCACATATATTACTTCTTGCATATTGATTTCCAGTGATACTCAACTTCACCATCATAGTGACCACAATGTTATATATGGCAAAATCTAAATCATTATGATGGCTTGTTACCAATTATTGGTTCACTTAAGAAAAGCCCAAGGGGTATCCTGCCCCCCTCTCAAATAGTAGTAACAAGTCTAATTTGTAGTGCGCTGTTTATGCTGAAAACGAGCTAACTTCATTTTAGCCAATTATAAATGTATTGTTATGCATCAAATTTGATCTAACTATGGCTGAAGTTTATTGGATGCAGGTGTCATAACATTTGCTAATTTATATATAGCTGAATTATCACGAACCCAATTGATTAGGTAAAGAACAGTTGTGATGAAAGCAAAGCAGGTGGCAAAAATTAAACAGAAAACTTCAGGAAACAGTGGGATAGGAATAGGGACATTGTGGTTCCCAATAACACTTGACTCCAACTTCCATTTTCTTTCTCCATTCTTTTAAACCTAAAATGTACAGATTACTTTTGACATATTAAAAGCTTCAGCTAGCAGAGCATGAAAGTTGATTCTGATGAACAGTGGCATGGTTATCGGTTAAAATCTGAAATGCAACAAGTTATTTATTTATTTATTTATTTATTTATTTATTTATTTATTTATTTATTTATTTATTTATTTATTTATTTTTGGAAAAAAATCCCTCATCTCTACAGTGTTCTTGGAGGCATTCCTGGAAGTGTAGTCCAGAACAGATTTTTTTTCCTGAGGTCTCTGGTTAAAATGCAGTTGCATATGGGCAGTAGAGTTTTCTTGGATTTGGGGACAGGAGGCTGTGTGTGTGTTCTATTTTGCTGTTTTTCCCCTGTGTCTGTGTGTGTGACAAGGGAATGCTTTCCTTGCTTGCTTATGTGTGTGTGGTTACTTAACTATGAATTTATTTTGTTAAAAGTGTGTATTTTGGTGGACTTTAAGGACTGTTGTTTGGTGATGGTAGTTGGTTGGTTGTACTACTGCCTAATTTATAGAGCAGATTGATTCTCTGTTGCCTTGCCTCTGTGTTTTGTAGGTACTTCTATGGGTCCTTTAGGTCATTTTTTAGACTGGCACCAATGCCAATGGAGGGAAATGAAATGAAAACATTGGAAAGATGTGGTCCCTTTTGTGAGAAACAGTGATGGAGGTGTATCTCCAAATGCCAGATGCAAGGGAGTGGTATCAGGAGACAGGTATCCTCCCAGAGGCATCTGGTGGGGCCACTGTGAGATACAGGAGGCTGGACTAGATCAGTGGTTCTTAACCTTGGGTTACTCAGGTGTTTTTGGACTGCAACTCCCAGAAGCCTTCACCACCAGCTGTGCTGGCTGGGGTTTCTGGGAGTTGCAGTTCAAAAACACCTGAGTAACCCAAGGTTAAGAACCATTGGACTAGATGGTCCCTTGGCCTGATCCAGCAGGGCTCTTCTTATGTTCTTATGACCAATGCACAAAAATGTGAAAATTAAAGAGATACCTTCCTAAAGAACTTAAAACAAAAATGAAAGTTTTTGTTGTGTACATCTCTCATGGGCAGCTACTTCTGGAAAGCCTTATTTAAAAAAATAATATGACTTTTTCTCTTTTCCTTTCCACCTTTTCTCTATAAAATTGCAAGGAGCATCATCATCAGTGATGGTTAAGTCATGATCGCATGAAGGCAGTTCTTATGGAAAGCTTTTCCATAAAGCATATTTTTTGTACTTCTGTACCTTACAATCCCTGTAAGTTTGAACTGGATCTGTGTCTCTTTCTACTGGTTGCTTGTGTAATTTCTTGTTAACAGAGCATCTTCCCAGAATTAGCATCTTGTTTGGACAGATAGAAGCTCATTTGCTCTTAATGGGGAAATTTGTGTTAAAGATGTGTGTTTGGCAAGATGGGAGAAAAACAGACACATGTAAGAGGTTCCTAAGAATCAGAAATACTCTTTCCTGGCTCACCTAAAGGGCTGCTATCTCAGACTGTGCTCTTGTCACTTAATATTTGATGCTTGTTTCTGAGAAATACAGAAGCAATGTTTTGTTCAACCTTAATGTGTTGACATTTATTGTTAGTCTGTGGCCACTTAATCAGATTTTATCCTCAAGAAATTTAAGTTCTCTCTCTGTTTGTATAGGTGTAGTCCAAGAAGGTGGTGTCAAAAGAAACCCCTAGAAGTATACTCAATAATACTATCGTGTTCTTGATATAGCACAGTTTTATACATAGCACCTTTTCCTGAATTCTGACGTACACATGTATCTGTTGATGCTTAGCAAAATAACAAAGATGTTGCTGGAAGACTACCTTTTGATGGGCCATTTGCTCAGTAGAAGAGTGTATGCTTTGCTTACAGGAAGTCCCACATTCCACTCTATAGCATCTTATATAGTGCTGGGGAAAATATTCTGTCTGAAACCTGTTCCCATTCAGAGTAGATAGTACTGCTGTGCATAGCTCAATAGTCCACCACATTATAATGCAGCTGTTCCTCAATGGTTAATATTCTTATCTGTTCAGTGGCTTTAAAATATTCTTTTGAGTGCAGTTTAAAGGGCATGTATTTCAATAATTATTTTACAGCAGGCCTATTTTTTGACTCCTTTTCTTATTTATTGAAGATGTAATTGTGTTTGAATAGCATTCAGCCTCCTCAATTTTGTTGTTGTTGTTAAAACAAGAACCAATGCCATTAATCATGAGATCCAGGCTTTGTGATAAGTTGAAATAGACACATATTTCTAGATAGGAGAATACTATATCTTTCATGTGATGTTAATCTTCCTGTAAATGCTAATTTGATCTGCTTATACAAACCACCCTTTCAGTTTTTTCAGCGATACTTGCTACTTCTTCCTGGCCACTGTTTTTGAAAAATGTGGTGGTGTCTGCAGCTTGTATTCTAGGTTCAGGAGGGGTTGTCAATGTTTGGGTTGAAGAAAATTCTTAAGAAGACCAAATCACCTTGGAGAAACATAGAGACTTTATGGAGAGACTTGTTTTCTTCTGAGTCAATAATGACTCAGATGTTCTAGCACTGTTACAGCCTTGATGTGTTAATACTGAGCCATCTGGCTCTTAATAAGCTTCAAAACTACAATATTAACCATTCTCACATTTGTCAGTTCTCTTTTGAGTACACGTATAAGGTTGCTTCATTACCCCATGAGTTTTAATCTTGAGAACCTTATGTAAAGGTCTTCGTACTTTGTGTGAACTTGATCTTGTATGCTGTCTTTGTTGCAGAGTTTTGAATTTCTGGTGAAATTCCTTTTTGCTGTACAATAGACATGTAGCGAGGAGAATAGTTACAAGTTCCCCAGAGTCCACTACTTTCTCAATAACTGGCACTTCAAGTCTCAATAACAGACTCTGAGACATTTGTAGAAGAATTCTCAGTGTCTATGTCTTCTTTGACGGCTTGACATAGAACTGTAATGTATGAGGCCGCTGCTAAGTTACAGAGAATGTATTATGCATAGAAAAAGTACCAGTTTCGGGTTCCACCATCTCTATTTAGAGATTAGAAATATTCCAGCCTGAAATGTTGAGAGCCAATCAGTGCCAGATAGTGTTGTTACATGCTGTCAGGTCAGAACTGACTTCTAATGACCCTAACAGGGTTTTCAAGGTAAGTGAAATATTTAAGGAGTGGCTTTACCAGCTGCACTCCCCTAGTCAGTTACCATGGCCAAGAAGGGATTAGAATCCTGTTCGCCAGAGTCTTAATCCATTATTCTGTCCACTACACCATACTGGGAACTTTCCAGACAGTATATAGGACCAGATTTAATGCAGATATAGTCTAACTTGGTACCTCACTGTGTTATTTTATTGTTTGCCATTACTATGATTCTATGGTGATGGCAAAAGTAGTGATATTTTTCTTGAGGTTTACTTCCAAAGGCAAGAAGTAAAACCAAATGTAAAGTTATATCTAGCTGGACTGTAGTGTGTCTGTTTTGAACAGCATAAAAACGTGATTATTTTTATTTTTATATCCATTCACTAGAAAAGTTTGCACAAAGGATACATGGTTTGTTCACAGAGAACTGAATTGAAATTAGGGTCAGTTGCATATGCACAAATGTTTACCTCAGGTCAATAGCCCCTGTTGTACTTCAACTATTACAGTGGACCCTTGACTTACAGACTGCTTGACTTACAGACTTTTTGAGTTACAGACTTCTCTGGCCGCAAAATTTAGGTTTGACTTGCAGACTGAGATTTGACTTACAGACCAGAAAAAAACCAAAATGGAACAGAAACGGCCTGTTACGGGATTAATCGGTTTTCAATGCACTGTAGGTCAATGGAGACTTGACTTACAGACTTTTTGACTTGAGAACCGCCTTCCAATACGGATTAAATTCTCATGTCAAGACCCCACTGTACTTTCCAAAAGAAAAGAAAGACAGGAGAGTCAGAGATGAAAAGTGAATCAAAGCTCATAGGTGCATCCCATGTGCTTACACAGTTACATAATAGTAGTGGTACAGTATTTACAAGCCTACACTTCTGGTTGTGTGTTGGGGGTGGTGACGTCTAGTTTAAATCAGTGGATTTAGTGGATTTATAAGTCAAATGCCAAGAGAAGAAAAACCAAAAACATGTCTATTCTACTAGGGATCAAGAAAAACAAAGTGGGGAAATAAATGAACTGGTTATTTCTTATTAACAAAATAGAAGGTTGCCATTTTGAGATCATGTTATGAATAATCTACAAAGTATCCTTTGCTTTCTGTAGCCACTCCTGCATGCATCTCAAGCACATTAGGTAACAAACCTATAATTATCTATAGCTGCTTAGGTTTCTAAATCGAATAAAGCATGCCTGTATTCATAGCCAGAAAATATATAGTGCTGATTTGGATGGAGGAGGTAGTCAAAGAAAATAGTCTATAGCTAGGCAGTTAATGTGAATATTTTAGCATAAAGGACATTAACCAGAGGAGAAGTCGTGCATAGTCTGGGTAACAAATACAGATATACCATGTTTCCCTGAAAATAAGACAGGGTCTTATATTAATTTTTGCTCCAAAAAACACATTCGGGGTTATTTTCAGGTGATGTTTTATTTTTTTTCATGTACAACAATCTACATTTATTCAAATACAGTCATGTCATCTTCTGCATGCTGCACAATGGTAGAGGGCAGGCTTTCACTTAAGTAGGGCTAATTTTTGGGGTAGGGCTTATATTACGAGCATCCTGAAAAATCATACTAGGGCGTATTTTCAGGTTAGGTCTTATTTTCAGGAAAACAGGGTAACACTTGTTATTAAAAGCTAGAAAGATTTCCAGATGACATATTTATTGAACTGAATTTGCTGTTTAATATATCTCATCCCTTGACAGGTCCCATTGTAATGACATAATAAATGCTATTCTCTTCACCTGTCAGTGGTTTTAATGTTGTCAGTGTAATTTAAGCATTGTCTTCTAATGGTCAGTTCTAGGAACTATTAATCTGGAAGCACTGTTTGAGCAGCAGATCTTTGGCCAGAGTTGAGGGCTTCCCTCTTACTCTGGAACACTTTTGAAGCTGTTTTATTATTTATGCCCTGCCTTTCAATGTAATTACTAATATTTATTTATTTATTTATTTATTTATTTATTTATTTATTTATTTATTTATTTACTTACTTACTTACTTACTTACTTACTTACTTACTTACTTACTTACTTACTTACTTACTTACTTACTTACTTACTTACTTACTTACTTACTTACTTACTTACTTACTTACTTACTTAATATCCCGCCCATCTGGTATATCATACCACTCTGGGTGGCTAACAGCAAGGATATACAATTAAAATAACTAGATTTGCAAAAGAAAGAAATTAAATGGCAGTCACTAAAGTATTATATAACATGCATACCACTGAAGCAGAACCATCGAATGAGAATTGATGATATATTGATAGGAAACTAGCAAGTAAGTCATTGCTGAATCAGTAAGAGCAGGCTGAGATACAAGATAGGAAGGGGGCTGTTGGTCTGTTTTCTGTCCAATGAACCCTGCTACTTGTTGCAAGCAACTACTCTAACTTTGAATGTTACTTTTTGGAACAAAGTCCCTTAAATTAATCAATGTTCATTGTCATTGGAGGCTCATATGACAGAGAGTACTTGGAGAATCATAACTCGGAAGGGATATATTGTTAGCGAGATTTCAAGAAGTCCATTTGTTTTTTTAATGTGTGCATACTGTTATGAACTATGATTTTGACATGTAAGGATGACCATACATGGCCCATTACTCGATTGCATTACTTGCAAAAGTGATTTGGTGTTAAGTTACCCTAGAGTGAACATTAACAGGGTATGGGGGTGGGGGTTGAAGCTTATTGAACTCTTTTTCCTGAAAGAAGATTCCTCGTAACACACACACACATTCATACAAATATGTAATGCATTATGCTACTTTGAACAGAAATGCCAGTCATTTCAAGTGAATTTCAAGGGTTCAAGTCAACACATACTTGCTGTGTAACAGCCAGTCTCTTCTAACCGTATCAGGCAAAAACAAAAGTAAAAAAATAAATAAAGACGAGAAACCTTGCAGCCCCTTAAAGACGAACTGCTATTTTTAAAGCGAGCTTTCATTGACAGATCCACTTCCTCAGCCATTCTACCCAGTTTTCTTAAGTTTTTAATGGTACAGTATTAGTTGTTGAAAAAAAAATTGACAGTGAAAATTATGAAGTTCTTATCTAATTACAATATTGGATGCAAACTCTCTGCATAAATCTCCAGGAATTGATAGACTTATGGAATGAACATCAACTGTTTTGCCTTCTTTTTTAAACACAGAATATCTATATTATTTTTCTCCTCTCCCTCTTTTAAAACAACAGATTTGTGAAAATGTAAAATATGGATTTCAAAAGAAAAATGATCTCCCTCAAGATAAAATATTTGAAATAGGGTTCCTCTTACATTTACCACAAATCTTCAGCTTTTTTATTTGCATATTGCTATAATAAATTGGAAAATTATATCATTTTCTTGATGCCTTTTTTTTCTTAAGCAGGCATTTGTGTCTCTGAAGAAGGAGAAAATTTCCACTACTTTGCCAGACAAAATAGTTTCAGTCTGAAGTTTGAAGATTAAATGCAGGTCAAGTTTTTGGCTACATTAGGAGGAATAAAGGTTAAGAGAAAAACAAAGTGATTGAATTTCCCACTGATGAGAACAAAGGATATGCAAATTTGAAGACAGAAAGAATGTGGTACACTTTGTAGATTTATATGTGGATTGATTGTTCTTCCCCTAACTATTCAGATGGCCTCCTTTTAAGCTAAGAAACAAGGTGTTCATAAGCTATACTGTATAGTATTCAAAAATGGAACTGTGCATGATCTCTGCAAGTGTGTGTTTCTGAATCAGTGCTTGCTAAGATTGCAAATGCAGGGCACTTAGAAGGGTAAGTGTGTAAGTTGAACAGAATGTGTTTTACCTTGTGTATTTTACTGCAAACATACCTCAAATCTGTTGATCAAGCAATCAGCTAAGAATATAGCTGGGCATTGGGATGCATTTCCACCCATGTTTCTCTTGTGTCACAGTAGCATTGTCTTTAAAATACTGTACAGCTTTTAAATATGCTCCAATTTCATATAAAAATGTATCTTTTAATATTTTGATATAGGTCTGCTCTAAAAGCTGATCAGAAAAATAAGTTGGAGTTGTAACTGTTATCATTCGTGTATCCTTAATAAAATTGCCTGTTTGAGCAAGACAGCCTAATAAGATTTTGCAGAATATTCGGTCATTCAGTAACACGGGAACAATTGCTCAGTCTAAATGTTAAATGATCAGTTATGCACAAACTGAAGTGATGTTTAAAGAATAAGGCTCAGCAAGGTAGATGAGCTCCCTTCAGTCCACAAGTCATCTCAATATAGCTCACAGAAAATAGTTCCAAAGGAGGTATTCCCTTGCTGTTCTAAGATTATCAGTGCTAAAGATACCAAACACTGAAATGTTAAAAATACTGATTTTTCTATGTATCTCTGCCCAGAAACTGTGTGGTATGTGCTTGAGAACCCTATTCTAATATAACAACCCCCTTCCATATCCCTTTGGGAACAAGTCTGGTTGCCTCTTCCTTCAACAAGTTTCTCGATTTGAGAACCTAAAAAAGGGCAAAGGTGTTTTAGTGAGGTCACTGTGTGGTGAATATCTTTAGTCTTTTTATTGACTCTGTATCAGTTTGGTTTTTATTTTATGTGGTTTAAATTATTATTTTAAACTGATTTTGGTTGGGTTTTATTCATCAAAGGTAAATGTGTGAATGCTCAGAGAAAGAAGGGGATATGCCCATCCCTCATTTTATTTTTCACTCTTATTATCCATTAAGGTCAATGAGTAAGAGCAAAGAGCAAAGCCAGTCCCCCCCCCCTTTTTTGCATATCTTCTCTGTTTCTTTATTATTCTGCTTGTAATTTGAAGGAAACAACAATAGTGTAAGATAACCAAATCATATTATTAGCTTTGCAAAATAATGCTTTTGAAAAATATGGCAGTTAAAACCCTGTTCTGTGTAGAAGGTGAGCTACATTCAAGGGTCACTTGAATAGTAATTTAAATTCATCTGTTCTGGTTGTAATTTTTAGAGAATCATTCCTCCTTCATTCAGTGTCACAAAGTGTTGAAAAAGGCTGAATAAAAATATCCTGGTCTCCTGTTTTGTGGAGCATAGATCTGCTAAGCTTTGAAGTTATGTAATTCATTTTCTAAGACGGGGCCAATAGCATGTTTGCTACCTTATTTATTAGCCCCTTGGAACAGCATTGCATAACTTTATCTCTCTCTTTTCTAGCAGTAACTCGTGCTGACCGAAGTGATGTCATATTAGTTGTGTGATGTTAAACAGGCCACGGGTGTCAGTGAGTCATTACATGATGCTTCCATGACATAGCACGAGGAATAGGTTAATAAAGAATGAACACCACACTCTCTATTAAGCTTCGGATGACAGCAAGGGGCACAACACAACAGACTCTATGTCACCCAAGCAAGAAGTTGAGTTTAGTTGTCCTGCTAGGGTAGAAAGTACTGTACACTAAAAATCAAACAGGTCAGTATACCTAGTGGTTGGATGAGACTGGATCTTTTCATAGTCTGTGTTAGTAGTTACTACTTGTGTCTATGATATTATACCACCATCTAGAGTGGTCGTATAGACCAGATGGGTGGGATACAAATCAAATAAATAAATAAAATAAAAATTGGCTAAACCACTTTGATGTCTGAAACCAGCAGGAAGGTCTAAGGAAAAAAAGTAAATGGAGCATGAGCTTAAGGAGGCAGCAACTGGAGTCTTGAAAGGCAGTCGGTTGAAAGCAGTGATGTAGATGTGTGGATTAGAAAGCAAAGGTTGAGATTTCAGGGAAGCACCTGAGAGGAATAACATGCACAGAAGACTTGAGGGGGGAGTCACACAGGGAAAGGAGAGAGAGTGGGTAGAGGGAAGAACTGTGAAATTACATCTTGTTGACATAATCTATTAGGTTTTTGACTGTATGCCTGCAATCTACTCTGATTGCCACTGTTGTATAAGAAGAATTAACAATAATTAGTCTGGAATTATTTCAAGTCCTGCTTATAACTGCTGTTTGCAGAACCTTTATGAAGACATTTCAAACTACAACCCATTCACTCAGCATTTTTCGTGGCTTTCTCTCATTATACATTACATCCCCCCACCCTGGCAAATTCTTAGAACCATCATAGGTCAAAGTCTTGGCTGATCACTGCAAGGTTCTTTCCAAAGTATGTTGAAATCATAGCCATTTAGTAACAGCATCAATGTATCCCATTGGAATTTGTGTGTACGTGTGGGGTGGGTGGGTGTGCCTGCCTGCCTGCCTGCCTGTTAAGTCGGTCTGTTTAAACCTGCAAACATTTGATGCATGTTTAAAGTAGTTTCTTCAGCCCTGTCATGAAGCTGGACTTTCTGTTCTATCCCATCTTTGTCTGTGAGCTAATGTAAAAAAAGATGATCTCACATGCCTTCAGCATAGTTAAGCCATTGAAGTACAGCTATCTTGCCTTTGAAGAGCTTGCTGTGACATCACAAACCACATTCTGTTGTAATAGTAGCCAAATGGTATTGGAATCCTGCATATGAATATTGTGAGGTTAAATATTATGAGAAAAACGCAGCAAGAGTATCGTTTCTGTAGAAGTCCAGACAGCACTTTATGTTTTTGAGGGTAGAAGTTAAAAGGCCGAAAAAGTGAAACAGGTTGGGTTGTTATGTAATCTGTTGAAACTCACTTCTGAAGAAATGGTAAGATCCATTCCCCCCCCCCGTACCCAATTGGCTGTCATCCAGCTTCTAAAAATATATAGTCCTTTTATGCTGATTGGGCAATGTTGGGTGGCTCGAAGGAGCTAGCTGGTTTAGAGTATTGCCCAGACACCTCCTACTGGTAAATGAATGACACGATACTTGTATCCTCTGATCATTTGGTGAAGCCCTGTGTTGCTGTATATTAATCTTGCCAAATTTTCCAGCAACTATGCAGGACTGGTACTACTGGGTTTAAATACAAGAGAGTACAGTGTCTTCAAAAAAGATGCTTCTGTTGTGGCATTCAGTCACGTGCAATCAAAGCACCTCTTTGTCTTGAATGGTTTTTACAAGATCTTGTAGGGATCCTTAAGTCTCAAGAGACTATGGTAACATGCTCTGAATAGAGGACTTGGAACATTATCCAGTGTGGCTGAGAAGGTCAATATGAGAGTGAGAATCCCACACTGAAGACAAATGCAACCTGTCCCCTGTCCAGCTCCCTGATTTTGCTGGTTTCAGGATTGCCTCTTTGCCTCCGCCTGCTGGACAAGTGTCTCTTCAAATTGGTAGAGGCCATGCTGCACTGCCTGCCTTTCTGTGATATTTCTAGAAAGCTAGAAGTCAAGCAGAATATTTAAATTTAAGCTTATTCTTATGTTCTGTTCCCCATTTACATATGAACCACTGATTCCACACTGAATTCCAAAAATAATGGAATAAGGACATACAGACACAAACTCTATCCATTTTTTTAACCTGAAAACTTGAATGCTAGGATTCTGTCAATGATATAATTGTTTGTTTCTCCTTTTGATTGGAATAGATCTGTCTGTTTGCTAAGCATTGTCTCTTTGCTAAACTGCAAGTAAATCAACGTTGAAAGTTAATAATCCGCTAAACAGTTTACGTTTTGCTGTGGAACTGTGGCTGGAAAGATTTTCCTTTACAGAGGAAGCAGGGAAACTGCTTCTACAGATGGTTTTGACTACAACCCTCATCAGCCCCAGACAGTATGGCCAGGAATAAGAGTTTATGAGAGGTGTGATTCAAAATATTTGGAGTGCCAAAGCTTGCCCACCTCTGCTGTACAAGAATCAGGTGATAGAGAGGTTTGAAACAAGATCTGAGACTATCTGCTCTTGAACTGGCTATTATTCCCCCTCTAATTCTCAATCTCATGCAGGTAATACTTGTAGTAGTTAGATGTATTTAAAAAATCAAAGTATTTATCTCACCCTATGCTTCTTTTTCATTTTTCACTTGTACCCCATAATCTAGGAATGGATAAATGTGGTCCTCCCTTGGTGTTTTAAGGGAACAATTTCCATAATCATCCTTAGCTACACTACCTAGGGCTGGTTAGGATTGTATGTCTCAGACATCTGGAGGACTAAATGTTGCAATTAAATTTTTTTTCTTAAGTCATGGGTTTTGGAAACACTGGCTGTTCTTTTATGTATGAATGCTGAATTGAAGTTTATTATACTTGACAGCTCTCCAGCACTAATGAAAAATCGTAATAAAGAAGTTGAGTTGGCCTCCACCCTCTTGTCCTTCTGTCGGCAGGCAAAAACCTTGCTGTTCAAGCAGGCTTTTAATTGATAAATGCGGATTTTCGGAATGCTTCATTTATTAAATTTAAGGATTTTTTCAAAAATTTAATGTGTTTTAAATTGTTATCATCAAAGTTGTCTTTCCTAGTTAGACTGGCATAACAAAAATCTTAGAGAAGAGTTGTCCCAACTTAAGAACTTGCTATATCAAGTTGCATACCAAGTTGTGCAACTTAGTGCTCAAGGGTTAGGGCAACACACATAATCAGATTATCTTTGGGTAGATTGACTATATGGAGGGATGATGATGTCACCAGCAGGAGGAGGGGTTGGTTGGTTGGTTGGTTTTGATAATTTTCAGTCACTTAGATTGCCCAGGTTGTGAATAATCCATTGCGTAGTACCCATGAGACAGAGGGAGGAAGTATATTCACGAAGGCTTTCACGGCCGGGATCTAATGATTGTTCTGGGTTTTTCGGGCTCTTTGGCTGTGTTCTGAAGGTTGTTCCTCCTGACGTTTCACCAGTCTCTGTGGCCGGCATCTTCAGAGGACAGCAGCCTGTACTCTGGTGTAGTTGGCTTGGGAGTGCAGTATTTATGGCTGTGAGATAGGCTTTTGTCTTTTCCTGTAGATGGGTGATTAGTGTGTATTGTTATGGGTGTATTGTTGTGCTAAGGGGAAGAGATTATCTGTTCCTGTGGTTGATGGGTGTCATTAGCTGGTCTTTTGTGTGTAGTGATCCCCTGTCCTTGTTGGGTGGGTAGAGTTCGTTGACCTTTTGCACGTAGTATGTTTGATAGCTGGGAGCCAAGTTTTGTTGAGCTTCATACTTTCCTCTTTTTTGTTGAAACTGTGCTTGTGCTTGTGGATTTCAATGGCTTCCCTGTGCAGTCTGACGTAATGATTGCTCGTGTTGTCCAGTATTTCAGTATTTTGAAATAGAATTTCATGTCCAGTTTGTTTTGTTTCAGGGCATGTTCAGCTACTGCTGATTTTTCTGTCCCTTGCTGGTTTGATGGCTCTTGTGATTTCATTTTTGGAGTAGCCATTTGCCTGTAGGGCCCAGTTCAGATGATTCAACTCAATCAAACCTAGCAAACAACACTGAACTGAAGAAGAAAAACAGCCACCCACAAATAAAGTATTTCTGCCATACATCAAAGGGGTCATGGACCGCATGGGGAAACTTTTGAAAAAACACAACCTACAAACAGTATTCAAGCCCACCACAAAAAATACAACAAATGTTATGGTAAGCAAAGGACAGAATGGACCCCCTCACCACCGCAGGAGTATACCGGATACCTTGCAGTTGTGGCTAGGTATATATTGGAACCACAAAACGAATCATCCAGACCAGAATCAAAGAACATGAGAGACACTGCAGACTAAACAACCAGAAAAATCTGCAGTAGCTGAACATGCCCTGACAGATGATCACTAATGAAGGATCCTCCCTCCCCCCAATTCTGGGTTGTGGGCAACTCATGCAGAATGAGACAAATGCATGGACAACTCAGAACTGATGCAAGAATTCTTATTGTTGGCAATGAGCTGCTGCCAGTGACATCACTTTCACTACACTGATGGAGTGATGAAATATGATCCTGATAATGGTTTTAGTGTATAAGTAAAGTACTCAGTAAGACATGATTTTTACAGTTGTAAATGGTGCAATGCTTAGTGCTTGTGACCAATTTTTTCTCCTATGGCCTTATTATATTTGATCTTAAAATAGCCCAGTTGATACTAATGGGGTTGCCATACACAAATTATGGTTCTCCCCATAAAGCACAGGAGATCTCTCTGTGTCTGTTTTTAACAATCTGGGATAAGGGAATAGGCTGTCTGTCTTGGGTCACTTGACCAGCTGGATTATACTGATGACAATTGTTCTTCATCATGGTCTCTATGTTTCACACAATTGGGTTCTGCACCTGCACATACGGTCCCAGAGAAACTTCCAGAGCTTCATCCTTGTGTCTTCCTTCTCTTAGCCCCCAACTTGCATGCTTCACCTGCTTTCCATAGCCCTTTTGTGTTTGGAAAACTGCCTTGAAATGTAATTTTTTGTTAATATAATAATCTCACTTTTACATGTTTGACTGTTGAAAACCATGTCATGTCCTCATCTTATTAGTCCTTGTATTATTTCCCTGCATTCCATGTTGTACCAAATGATTTCAGAACAAAATTAGTCTGTGCTTATAGACCTCAAAAGAGTTTTTGATAGTGTGGGTTATGGGAAACTATAAAATATTCTAAAAGAATTGAGCATGTCACAAAATTTGATGGCCCTGATATGTAACCTATACTTTAGCTAAGACACCTCTTTTGGACACTATATGGAGAAACAGAAAGATTTCTTTTTGGCAAATGTGTAGACAAGGTGTATTTTATTTTCCTGTCTGTTCAGTATATATGCAGAATTAAGAGAAAACTTTAGTTCACAGCTTATACAAATAACGGAGGTGCACAGAAAGGTCTGCGGTAGCAAAACAGGATGCCCACTCTGGTTTAAAGAAACAGGAGAATGTTCTCTGTCTCTTTCATATGAGTCGATTCTGAAGTAATCCAATGAAATTGATTGGCAAAAGTTTCAAGGCAGTCACAGAGAGTGCAATATCATATAATTAATCTGTTAAATTTACTGCCACATGATGGGAATAGTGGCCAGTAGCTTAGATAGATCTATAGAAGCCTAAGACAAATTCACAAAGGCTAAGGCTGTCAATGACTACTAGTAGCCACAGTTGTGACATATTATCTCCAGGATCAAGAAGTATCATTCCATTGATTGCAAGAGAGCAATCAAGAGGAATTGTTTTTGGGTTTATGTTATACTTATGAGCTTCCCAAGTCTGGTAAGGTTATTCTTATATCTCCATTGCTTAATCAGTGCTCCCTATTCTCAATTCAGTTGCATTTATTCAACTTTATTCAGTTTATTTATTTTTTCATTTGCAAACTCAAGACCTGGCTATTCGGGCGGGCTTTCCCTCCTGATGCATCTTAAATTCACATGTTACCATCTTGGATTTATAGTGCATGTTTATTGGTTTAACTGTTTTTAAATTTGTAATGTCACCCAGAGTAGACCTTTGGTCTAGATGGGCAGAGTAGAAATCAGATCAAATAAATAAAATAAAATAAAATAAATAAAATAAATACATTTATTTGACTAATCAGATGAAAATCCATGTGGAACTCTCCATTGAGTTGTTTGCCAACTCAACTACTCACAAGTCACGATTGGTGGTAGACAAAGGAAAAAGTCTTTCCCCAGAGCTTTAATGGACAGCAGACAATGTACAAGCAGGGTTTATCCATTCCAGTTGTCTGGGATTAGACCTATCACTTCTAGTCCTCTTCCCTTCTGCTTTCCCAGAGTATTTAATAATTAGAGGAAAAATGGCTGAGAACAGACAGAATTCAAAGCAGATTTCTTTTTCTCTTTTGCACACTCCAAATAACAAATTTTCCTGTTTTGTGATCTCGTTTTTGTCCCAAGTGTAAGAAATTGTTTTAATGGCAGACTGTCAGATTATTTGTCAAATTGCTAGTGTTTTCTGTAGAGTCTCTAGTGTCTCAGGCTGAGGTTTTTCACATCATCAGCCTATTCCAGTTGTTTCAGCTGGAGGTACAAGGAACAGAGCTGCAAACTTTCTATATGCAAAGCTGCTAAGTGTGGTGTCTTCTTATTTGTTTTTGTCATCCCTCTTTTGGATTATTATTTTGCTTTTGGTGTTTTAGATTCCAGATATACAGTTTTTTCTTGATGTGACAGCTGGGAATTGAACATTAACTCCCCACAAGCTGCTCTGAATGAATGCATATCATTAAATGAGTTGCAGCAAGAAACACTATGATTTTAATGGTGTGGAAGTTTGCTCTCTGTGTTTTGTATTTCAGTTAGGTGAGTTTTATATTTGTACACCTATTTTTTAAAGTGTAGCTTCAAGCTATTAAAAGAACCTAGTTTATCATTTCTATTGATAAACTGGTTTAATACTTTATCATTTCTGAGGAGACACAATTAAGCTGCCACTTTGAAAGAGACAATGAGGCATGTAGTGGAGAATAACGCTGTACATTTATACAGTATATAGCTGTGGGTTATAATGTATCATTTCAGTGGTTGACCAATAGCTTCTCTAAACAGTTTCCTAGCTAGCTGGTTCTTAACAATTTCCTGGCTGAATCTTTGCAAGAAAGAACTTAGGCTGCTGCTTAGTATTTGTGTAATTAATTGCTACTTATTCAGCTAACTTTTCTCTGTGTTTTCTCTCTCTCAAATGCTCCCAAATGAATGTAAAAACATTTATAGTCATGAAATAAAGCTCTAGCAGTTAGTGGCAGGCTGTCTGACTACCAGACACTGCAGACAAGAAAAGAGAACAGCTAGTACCGTCGCATCCTGATTATAAAACTCCATGTATAACGGGTGAAGGAAGTGAACCTGGCATCTTCTTGGCTGAACTTCTGACAGGCAGCTAACATTTTACTGTTCTAAAGGGTATTTGCTCTCTAGGATTTTTTTTTTTTTTTTGGAGAAGATGTAAATTCTGTTTTAAAATGTGTTAAATCTGACTTGGGATATTTTTTTTAATTTGTTAGGGTTAGTTAATCCTTTTTTTTCCTTTTTAAATCAATTTATTTTAAATCACCCTAGGAACTCTGATGGGCAGAAAGTCAATGAACATACAATTTAATAGTAGCAGCATCAGTAATATGCCAGGTTTCAAATACAGCATTTTGTTTGTTTTGATGCTTGATTTCCATTGTAAATGAAAATTAAGATGCTGGTGCTTTCTTTTGACTGCCTTGCAGCGAACCTCTAGAAAATAATGTGATTTCTTAATAATTCCAGGGTTGATGCTGGCCGGCAGGCTGTCAGGACAAGAGAGATCATATGCCTAAAAGAAAAGAGAAGAAATGGGAAGTGATATATTGAAGTAAACACTGAAGTTTTAGAGGTATGGGTTTTTCAGATATATATAATATCACACATTCTGTTAAAATCATCATATATGCTACATTTTAATATTACAGTGACTGAAATACTTTTGCACTGCTTCACAAAAGGTGTAACTTTTGGAAGAGAACAGCCTCAAGTTAAGAAATCTCCATAGATGTTTTCTGTTGAATGCTAGATTAAGCGACAGTGTCAGTGAATTTTTTTTAACTTGAGGCAGTTTGCTAAACTGAAAAAAAAGTTACACCTTTAGCACAGCAGTGTAACAGAATTTCAACCAATGTGTCAAAATTTATGATGCGCAGGGAGTGTTTGTTACATGTATTTTGCAACAGCTTTATTTCAAAATGCAAGAAAATTGAGGTTCCTAACTATTTCCCTCTCTGTTTTAAGCTAAAACTTCCTTTGATTTCAAACGTTTGGCTGCTGCCTCTGCCGTTATCAGTCTGATCGTTGTCAACAACACCTAAAGAAGTATGAGGAATCACCAAAGGCACTAACTTGTCCTCCCCTACAGACTAGAAATAGAGGACTTCTGACTGAAGTCCATCCTGTCTAGTTCAACCTTATTCAATAATAATAATAATAGCAACAAGATGAAATAGGGTGCTTAAAATTTGTTGCCAATTGTTAGCATAAGCGGTGAGTAAGTGTACCAATCATCTTCTGATGGCTGTCTCTACAGTGCTATTGTTTATTTCTATTTAAATTAAACTCCCCTGTTTATTTCTAAATTGCATTAACAGATATAAAATAGCATATGATTTGTCTTTTAGACAATTCTGTGTTTTCTCTCGTTCTCTTTCTGGGCGACAGCTCCTTTTACTTTGGGAGTGGAATATAATTGGTGATTCTAGATTCCAACTGTTTCCCCTTTCCGCTTTGCATAAAACTAACTCGTCTGCACTTCTTTTTCTTTGTTGGCTAGACTGGCATGAGGGCAGATCAGAAGAGCCTCTCTAGTGGTGGAATTACTTTCCTTATGAGGTTTGACAGTCTTTTTTTTTAAATCACCACTCCCCATTTTTGTAAGGAAAGTCCTATTTGTATTTCAGACGGTGTTTATAATTGAGCTTGCATTCTGGTACACAGTTACATGACAGCTAGCAGCATTATGAGGGGAACTTATTTCTGAGTCAGCATGCCTTGGATTGCAGTTTATTGTCTGCTCCGTTTCACTTAGAGGATTATTATTATTATTATTATTATTATTATTATTATTATTATTATTATTATTATTATTATTATTATTATTATTATTATTATTACTAGTAGTAGCAGTAGCAGTAGCAGTAGCAGTAGCAGTAGTATTGCTTTGTTTTTGTGAGAGTGATATGGAATAATGGTATAAGCTTTCACAATGTTTTGATGTGAATTGCTTTCTTTTGTGTTTTTTGTGGAAGCTGCTTTAGAAATTTGAAAAATGTAGTGTAGTGCTTGGAAAATTGCACTCAGGAGACCAGGACTCCAGTCCCCACTTGACCATGAAATTCATTGAGTGAGCTTGGGCTGATCACACTCACTAACCTAACTCACAGTATTGTTTTGAGGTTAAAGTAGGGAACAGTCATGTAAGCAACTTTGAGCTCAAAAGAGGATGGGTAAGGTGTAGATATAATAAACAAATACAGCACATTAATTAATATTTAAATAAATGAACTTACTTCTTTGCTTGTGCTTAGTGTGCTATGATTGCTATATAGTTCAAGATAACAAAAATGGTAAGTTTGCTCTGCACGGAGTCAACTAGCATTTCTACTGAGAGATGGATTGTGTCCTTACTGTAAGCCATTAGATGCCAGCTCCATGCGTTAGAACCAGTTTTTTTCAAGTGTTTTCTCATTTATTTGTCACTATCTACTTTTTGAAGTTGTTCACTGCTAATTTATTGTTAATTTATATAATTTAGCTGTGGCACTCTTGCTGAGAATATATTTCCTGTGTTGCTGAACACACTGCTTCTTCCCTCATTATCCTGATTAAAGAATGTCCCATCAAACATTCCAGTACTCTGAAACAAGGTGCTGCTGTCCAGACACAGTGATGCAGCCATGGTGGATATATCTAGGCAAGACTCAACTCTCGATCTAAACAGCCATTTAATACTGTATAACACTTTTTCAATGCTAATCTCAAAATGTAGATAAAATGAGGTTTGTTTTTGTTCAACAGCTTGGCTTTATAATGTATTTCAAAGTTTACTCTTGGATCCACAAAGCACTCTGCCCCATCCTACCCATTCACAAGTCACGAATCAATGTACTTTTTGTCTAAAATGCTAAATATTTCAGAACGTTTTGGAAAACCTTGTGTGATGTACAGCTCTTAAATAAATAGGATTTTGTATTGGTTTGGTTTTGATTCCTTAAAGTAAGCTTGGCAGGTAAACTCAGAATGCTTGGTCACAATAAGCTAAGAAATTCACATCACTTTTAAAAGGATCAAAGCCTTATAGAGATGACCTACAACATCTGGCAGCTAAGAAAAGAGAGTTCACATATCATTGTTTTATTCTGTATTGTATTGTTCCCTTGATTCTTCTCTGGTATTGTAAACACATGTTCAGATATCTGTCCTGGCCTCCACATGACTACTGTAGACTCGGTACCATTTACTAAACTTCGACTTACACTGGTGCACTACTGTTTTCATTTTCATTTGAAGAAGTGTGCTTAGACCCATGAAAGCTTAAAAAATAAAAACTATTAGTCCTAAAGGTGCTGCAAACCCCTTGGAGAAATATTCACAAAATTAATACGTGAAGTTAGCAGATTGCTGCTTCTTGGAGAAAAGAGCCATTCTTCCCCCAACCCAAATCATTAGGTCCTTTTACTTTACCCCACACACATCCCAACCCCAGACAGGAGCCAATAAAGGTGATACAACGGGCAGATTGCCTACAGCTTGCTGAACTTCTGCAAATTTGCAAGTGCTTTAAAGTTCACCAGTGGTATTTGACTTCTTTTGCCTTGATAACTGATCTGAAAACTATTGAGGTCTTTCTCCTTCGCTTCCCATGACAGCACAGTGGAAGATATACCCATTGCTTGACTTGACCTTTGTATCTTGGCACTAGAGACATCGAGTCTCTGGCAGAATGCAGTCAGAAATGGAAGGGGCAATCTTTTGTTTAAAACACTGCCAACTCCTGCATGGAACAGTTTGTTCTGATGAAAGAATGACCTAGTTCGATAAGCAGGAGAACACAGAGCTGCAAACCAGCACATTCAGAACATGGCAAGAACATATCATAGCATAGTTAATTACATTACAGCCTCATCTCCCAGACGTAGTGTTGCAGAATTTTAAATTTCTTGTAAAATATTACATTTTTGCTATGCAGTAGCAGTACAGAGGTCCATAGAGGAGAATAATACGTTCTCCAAAATAATTTCCCATTAACTGGCACTTGAAGTCTCAATAACTCACTCTGAGAAATTTGTAGGAGAAAGAATTAAAAAACCTCTTTACTTACAGTTGCTTGAAATTACAGACTTGTGTATGCTGCTTTCTTTACTGCACACATAAAACCGAACAATAAAATCAATAGCAAACAAACAACTGCCACCAATCCAGGAAAGAGAGGAAAAGAACATTAAGCAAAGAGATGGAGCTCTCTGAATTCAAAGACTGGAAGGAACAATTTCTTAGTGCTAGATAATCACCCCAGCCCAGAAAAATCCCTCCTAGTCAAACTACAGGCAGCATTTGAGGTTGCAAACAAAACTCTAACACACAGCCCCCTGTGAACCCCAAAATTAGATATAAAGAACTGGAAATCCCTTCAGAGCGAGTTTTTGAGCAGCAAGACTTCTGAAGGGGAGGAGGAAGTAGAAAATGCTGTTTTAGCATCTAGTTACAAGTTTGATTTAGTCATGTATTTTCTAATTGGTTGTTTGGCATGGTGGATACTGCAAATTAATTGTATACCTATTCCAAATAAGAAGGGATCCTGTTAACCTGTTTTGCACATCCCTGCATCATAATATTCTGCAGATGGTATTCTAAGCTTTTTAACTTGAAATGCACCAGACCGCTTGGCTTATGCTTCTGTGATTCATTATATACAAAGTTTGCAATTCACAAATGCCCTATAAATAATTCCCTGTAGCAAATTTGCACTTAAAATGTCATTAATTTCCGTGGATGTGCTAGATGTTAGGATTTAGCAATGACTATACCCTGCTTGTCTATCAGGAATTTGCTGACATGGAGAATCAAGGCTTTAAAAGTGGCTATGCAGTTTTAGCTCACCCTTTATTTACAATTTGCTAAGATACTTACCTATAATATTTGCTTGCTAAGGGGTTGACTTGCTGCAGAAAGAAGCTTGTTCTAATACTATTTGCTATCAAAGTTTTTCTCTCATTTACCTGGTGCATAAATCCAGTGAGTATGCAGTGAGTCACCTGGAATTTTGTTATTGCTTGAGTTTTCTACATTTCGAATCTGCTAATGTGAGCACTAAAAAGCACTACCAGCTCTCTTTTTCATGAAGGAGAGAAAAACAGAACAAAAGAGATGAAGGACACAGCTTCAGAAGATGTTTGTTAATTCAAGCTTTGCAACTCTGTGTCTGGATATAGCTGGAGAGGATAGTTTTTGAATCCAAGAGCAATAGCAAATGGGCTAGAGTGCTATCAAAGAGGTAGGCAGTAGTGTTGGGAGGAAGGAGAGAGAGTTTCACCTGCTACTTAGTTCATCAAGTTTGCTCCTTAAAGCCTTCTTCCACTCTAAAGTAGAAGATGCCCCAATCTAAACCAGAAGGACAGTGTCCTGGTTTAAATCTGTAGGCAAAGTGCAGCCATCTGGTGTTGTTAGATTCAAGCTTTCACCATTACTTATCCTTGGCTATGCTTCTAGGTATGGTGGAAATTGCAGCGCAACAAGATCTGAAGGACAGGACTTTGCTCATCCTTACCTTGCATACACAAAAGTCTTATCATCACAGAAAGGGTACTGTCTGTTTAAACATGCTGCTATAAGCTTGAAACTTTGTTTTAGAGTAACTTTAGGAATGTGAGCTTCGCTCTTAATTTTTTTATGTTAATGATGTTACACGTATATGAGCACCATGGTCAGCCATTCTGAAGCAGAGGAAGTTTTCTCTTTTTTTATTAAATTTATTTTATACATAGAAATTGTACATTTAAAAAGAAAACCCACCCCAGACTACAGTACCGTGTTTTCATGAAAATAAGACAGTGTCTTAAATTAAATTTTGCTCAAAAAAAAGCATTAGGGATCATTTTCAGGGGATGATTTATTTTTTCATGTACAACCATCTACATTTATTCAAATACAGTCATGTCATCTTCTGGTTGCTACACAATGGTGGAGGGCGGGGTTTCACTTAACTAGGGTTTATCTTTGGGATAGGGCTTATATTATGAGCATCCTGAAAAATCATACTAGGCCTTATTTTCAGGTTAGGTCTTATTTTCAGGGAAACAGGGTGTGTATAATAAAACTAGTGCTCCACATCAGCATCAGTATATTAACTTGTCAATTACCAGGGTGTTTTTTCTTTTCTTTACTCTGCTTTTCTTTGTAATCAACATACCCAAATTTTCTCTGAAAAAATTAATGAGTCTCGGACTGAGTTCATCCTTTCTCTTTGACAGAAAATATTCTTAAAATAATTACCCTTTAATATTCATTTTTTAAAATTTTCATTTCACATGTTAATTTATCATTAACTGATAAAGTCAAATTTTCTTTATACCATTCTTCCATATGAAGATTATAAATAATCTTCCTTTTTTGCAATAATTAATCTTGTAGCCATTACCATAATACTAATTAACTATATTTCCCCGCCCCTTCACGGATGGCTGCCTTGTCGTGGCGAAGGGGCTTGAGTAATTCAGAGAAGCTGTGGGCTAGGCCGTGCAGGGACATCCAAGATGGACAGGTCATAGTGGAGAATTCTGACTAAACACAATGCACCTGGATTAGGATGTGGCAAGCTACTCTAGTATCTTCGCCAAGAAAACTCCATGGACAAATGGAAGGGCATATCCTGAAGCTGAGGCTCCATCTCATGAGAAGAGAAGACTCCCTAGAAAAGACCCTGATGTTGGGGAAATGTGAAGACGAGGAGAAGGGGATGACAGAGGACAAGATGGTTGGACAGTGACATTGAAGCTACCAACATGAATTTGACCCAACTCTGGGAGGCAGTGGAAGACAGGAGGGCCTAGCATTCTCTGGTCCATGGGGTCACGAAGAGTCGGACACAACTTAACAACTAAACAACAAAAATCTTTCCCCTTCCCAGTCCAGTTGCAGGTTACCAAAAATATTTAGCAAAGCATTCATTGGAGATTTTTCCAAATTTATTTCTATAAATTCCTTAATCTCTTTGAATATCTTTTCCCAAACTTCCTGAATCGTCTCACATTTCCACCACATGTGGAAATATATACCTGTCTACATTTCAAAAATAGAAATGAAACTTTGGAATTCATTAAATTTAATTTGATAAATTGAAGCAACAAATTAAAGATCAGTTAAAGAAATTTAAAATGTTAAATTTTTCCTGGTATGGAAGGATAGTGTTCTGTAAAATGAAGATTATACCTAGAATTAATTTTTAATTCTGGATTCTTCCAATAAAGATGGCAGATACAGAATTAAAAGAATGGCAGAGGATGATTGTTAGAACAAAAGATCAAGGATAAATAAAAATGTATGGTATTTACCGCAGAAGGAGAGATAACTAGGTATACCTATTATTAAATATTATGTAGCAAACCAGTTGAGAAATAGTAAATAGTAAATAATTAATCTTAATCTGGAGGTATATTGGAGTTTTTAGAAGCTGAATAATATACAGAAAATGTTTTTAAGGAAGATAAGAATATTATAACAAATATAGATAATCTCTAAAAATATGATGTAAAGTTTCAAACATTATAGGAAGATTCTAAGGCGATCTCCCCATTAACTCAAGTTCTGGAATTAGACATGTTTCCAGAGGAAGCTTTCTAAGAAGTAAACATGATGAGTTTGTTACTGTAGCTGATCAAATAGTTCAGGAAAATGAGACAAATAACCACTTACTTTGAAAATTGGGAGGGATATTCTGTTCATACTATAACATAAATAGCCATTACTTAGTTGCAAAGATTAATTGGGAAGTACAGTACAGAAGTGAGAACAAAGCCATTTCCCATCTCAGTTTATTATGGCTCACCTTTGGAAAACAGAATTCTCTCCAGATGCAAATAATGGAAAGAAAACAAAGTATGCTGCCTAGCATAATTGCCATTTCCTGCAAGGGCTGGAGGGGCTGGAAGGACTATGGATGCTGCAGATGCACAGCCTTTCTTTCCCTGTACAGTGGCACCCCCTCAACATGGTTCCTTCACCCTTTCCTGAAGTCAGAGTACAGACCATGGAAACCAAACATCTTTGGAGGTTTCCATGTTTTCTGGGAGTGTGATCTCTTCCTTTAGGGAAAACTTCTTTTATTATTACAGTGGACCCTCGACTTACAAAAGTCCCTACTTATGAAAATTTTGAGGTACGAAAAGCTCTGGCTGCAAATTTTTGGTTCGACTTGCGGCCAGAGCTTCGACCTATGAAAGGCAGGGGGAAAGGGCGGGAAATTCAAAGCCGCCCCTGCTGCCCTCTGTCCACCATCAGAGGCAGAGGGCATCGGGGACAGGAGGCAGAGGGCAGCAGGTGCAGCTTTGGAAGCCTGGGAAGCCGAAAGCTGCTCCACACCCACTGCTGGCTTTCGGCTTCCCGGGCTTCAGACCCCCCCCCCTGCTGCCCTCTGTCTCCCTGTGTGGACAGGAGTCAGAGGGCTATGGAGATGAGAGACAGAGGGCAGTGGAGGGGGCTTTGAAGAACGGGAAGCTGAAAGCCAGCAGCAGGTGCGGAGCGGCTTTCGGCTTCCCAGGCTTTCAAAGCTGCACCCCCTGTCCTCTGACTCCTGTTCCTGGTGCCCTCTGCCTCCTGTCCCTGCTGTAGAGGGTAGTGGGGACAGAAGGCAGAGGACAGCGGGTGCAGCTTTGGAAGCCCAGGATTTTTTTTCTTTGGCTGGAACGGATTAAATAGTTTTCAGTTTATTCCTATGGGAAATGGACCCTCGACCTATGAACTTTTCAACCTTTGGCCACTGTTCCAATACAGATTAATTCTGTAAGTCGAGGGTCCACTGTATTATTATTTTAACGAGGAAATCCACGATGGCCTATGAGAGACCGTCCTGAGACCATAGCATTGGCTCCCATCAGAGTCATTGATGGAACCGATGAATCTTGGTTCTGAGATCTTATTTAAGTGGAATTTATACCAGCTGAAATACATTGTCAGTCTGCCTATTTTCCTATTTTACCTATTTTTATACTCCTAATCTTCCTCTTTTACCTATGTTTATACTCCTAATTGTATTCTCTTGTCACTGAATTTTCCACTTGTGTAGTTGCTTATTCATTTAGAAACTGAGACAGAACAATATTACTGTATTAAACATATTTATTACAATGATCTGTGGCATGCTTTTCAGAACACAAATCCTTCCAGAGTGATTTCCATATAGGATCTAAATATCTGAATAAAGTCACAGATGTAAACATTGGTGTAGATCTCACCCAAGTGGAGCTACTGCTAGTTGGCTCTGCAGAGATTAAGGAGAAAGTAGCCCCATTGAAACAGGTTCTAAGATAGTCTCTGCCTCCCTCCATTTTATTGTTCTTATCATCAATGCTAAAATGCAAGGGCTAGTCTACAGAAATGGAAGGAAGCTGTGAAGCATATGCAGAATTTTATTACTCTGAAGTAGTATTTCTTTCTTTTTTAAAAGCTTCAGTTTAGCCTTGATTTCAAAACAAATTATTGCAAGAATAAACATGGGTGAGCCACTCCTGGATATTTGCACTGGCTGGTCCAGTGTACTTGAGTTTTTTTAGACTAAGGGAGAAACTATATCTGAATAGTTCTGTGAAATTGATCTGGACAAAAATGACTCTGTTCTGCTCTGGTTTGGAAAATGAATGTGATTATTCACTCAGATGGCCTTCTGTGCCTATAAACCATCCAAGCATTTTGAAAGCTGAATGACATCTACAAAGCACAATTGAATGATGAGCATAAGAGAGTAATTGTTGATAGCAACACAAACTGTATGGTTCTGTTTTACAGCTTGATATTGCAACAGTTCCAGTGTTTTTATAATGCTAAACAAGATGTAAACACTTATTTTTCTCACCTTCTTTCAGTGGTTAGTTGGTTTGTTTTGCACGGACCCTTGAGCTTAATTTGAATTGCATAGCACTTCCCTTATTTGCATAGAGTGATTTTCATTTATTACTTCATTAATCCTTAAAATCAGAACCCTCCTCACTATGTGAAAGAGGCATGTTGTACAGATTAAGTAATTGTTGTTGAGCTGCCTTCCTTTGACGGTCAAGGAGGACTTGAATTGAGTATGGTTTGATCTAAACCTGGGTGGTCTCCCCCAGTTTTTTGCAATGTGGTACATCGGGCAGGTTTAGCTATTACAATGATTCCCAACCTTGGGCAACACAGGTGTTCTTGGGCTGCAATTCCCAGAAGCCTTCACCACCAGCTGGGGCGGCTGGAGTTACCCAAAGTTGGGAACTCCTGAGCTACAGTATTAGATGAGTAAAATCGAAGCACAAAGTAAATCTTGATTTTTCTCAACAAAGGCGAGATGGAAATTTGGCTTTTGAAACCAACCTCTCCCATGCATTCTGTAGAATGTAGCATTTATTTGTTAGTATAATTCAGTCCAGTTTCACATCATGAATTTACTCTTAAGTACAGCTCTTTCCTGGCTGTCCTTGCAAGTAATGTGTAAGTCATGGATCCTGAATCCAGCTCACTCACTGTTGAAGTTTGTCTAGCACTGGGAATCTCAGCCATGTTCAGGCTTTTCTGTATTTGGAATCCTTGCTTTTGCCATGTGAAGGAAGAAGGACAAACATCTCCTGTGCAGGAAGATGTTCCTTTATTCTTTTGACAAAAGAGAAGAAATGAAATACTGTAAAACCAGACAAAGCAAAATAAGAGTAGTTCTTTCAAACAAAGATAAAACCCAACACTTGCCATTTTTAAAAAGTTATGTTGTCTGCACAGTAGACATGGTCTAGAGGGGCGGGGTAAAAATAAAATAAAATAAAATAAAATAAAATAAATAAATAAAAATTAATAAGAAGCTGATGGCATATACCAAGATCCAGGTCTATAAGGCCTGTGTCCTGAGCACACTCCTGTACTGCAGTGAGTCCTGGAGCCTTTGTGCATGGCAGGAGAGGAAGCTGAACACCTTCCATATGCGTTGTCTCTGGCACATTTTTCGTATACCTGGCAAGACAAAGTTCCCAATAGAGTAGTCCTAGAATAAGCTGAAATTTTTAGCATCTATACATCTGAAACAGTGATGTCTACATTGGCTTGTGCATGTCACGAGAATGGCTGATGGTTGGATTCCAAAAAATCTCCTGTATGGAGAATTAGTGGAGGCAAATCCCCCTAGAGGGAGACCACAGCTGTGATACAATGATATCTACTAGCAGGATCTGAAGGCCTTAGGAATGGACCTCAACAGATGGGAAACCTTGACATCTGAGCGTTCAACCTCGAGGCAGCCAGTGCATCATGGCCTCTCACATTTTGAAGAGACACTTGTCCAGCAGGCCAAGGCAAAGAGGCAGTCCAAAAACCAGCAAAATCAAGGAGCTGGAGAGGAGACAGATTGGATTTGTGTTCAGTGTGGAAGGGATTGTCACTCTCGAATTGGCCTTCTCAGCCACACTAGATGTTGTTCCAAGTCCTCTATTCAGAGCACGTTACCATAGTCTCTCGAGACTGAAGGATGCCTAATCTAAGCCCATAGTGTTTTCCCCTAGCATTCATTCACTTTTGGTCTGGAACTACATTAAGGCTTCAGTCCTTCATCGCCTGATCATCAAGGCGACATGCTCATTTCATAGACCAAATGATAATTAAGTTGGCTGGTGGAATTGCCATGGAAGGGCTTAGCAAGCAGTTACTGTCATTGCAAAGTGAACTGTTAATGAGCTGTTTGCAAGAGGAAGAATTTGGAATGCCTCTAGCTTTTTGGATGTGAGCACAGCTCTGACTTAACTGAGCATGCTGGCTGGGAGCTTGTTGGAGTGATAGTCCAAAAAAGTAACTTTTCGAAGCTCTTGGCAGTGTTTGAGACATTGGTGTATTTGTGCATGTTATTACATGGATGTAACATTTATGTATCCTTTGAAGGTTATCAAAGAGGTACTAGAGTGTGATTCGATGGTTATATAGCTCACATTTTGGACTGCTTCTAGCACAGTCTGGTTCGACCTGTTTTTCGATGACTACACAATGCACATGAAATTATGAACCAGCCCATATGCTCTTTGTTTGTTTGAAGCTGAGCTGGAGCAATTGGGACCAGATTACATTTGCATGAAAAGGATTTTAAACCCAGATAGGTTTTATCTCTTTGCAGTTCAGGGGACTCTCAAGAGCTTCCTCCAGCACCACAATTCAAAAGCGTCAATTCTTCAGTGGTCAGCCTTCTTTATGGTCCAGCTCTCACTTCCATACATTGCTACTGGAAAAACCATAGCTTTGACTATGCGGACTTTTGTTGGCAAGGTGATGTCTCTGCTTTTTAAGATGCTGTCTAGGTTTGTCATCACAATATACACCCTTGTTGTACTCCTTTCCCAAGTTTGAAACAATCAGTTGTTCCATATCCAGTTCTAACTGTTGCTTACTGTCCCACATATAGATTTCTCAGGAGATAGATAAGGTGGTCAGGCACCTGCATGGCATAGCCCATAGCTTCTCTGAATTACTCAAGCCCCTTCACCACAACAAGACAGCAACCCATGCAGCTAATGCCAACTGGAAAATATGTGTTCCTCTCATCCCTTAATTGGATGTTATTTGCATCTTGTACTTCATAACAGGTTGTTAAAAAATTTAAGTTTAAGAGGAATTACTCACACAGGACATCTGCCCTATTTTGTTTATTTGTTCCAGCAACGTAATTACAGCTCCAAATGAATCAATATGGATGATATGGCTTCCTTGTTGCCATAAAAGGGACACAGAAGTTATTCATGGGCTACAACTCCCAAAATCCCTGGCTACCATGCTGGCTGGTAGATCAATCATCATCACTGTCTACCAGCCATAAGAACTACAGAACTGGAAGGGATCCTGTGGATTATTGAGTCCAACCCCTGTTATGGAGGCACAGTGGGGAATTGAACTCCCAAGTTCTGGCTTCACAGCCAGATGCCTAAATCACTGAGGTACTGGATCTAGCAGTTCTGAGAGCTTTACTCTAAGCAAATACCTTCTCTGATCTCTGTCAGTTTGGATCTATGCCCATGTAGCCTATCTTAAAGGAGACCTTCCAGTGGTCTGAAAAGATGCTGATCCATGAACAGGACCTCAACAGGAGTTGGTCCTCCTGAAGACTGGACCTATTCTTGCTCCAACCAGGTGTGATCAGATGGGGAAAGAGCTCACATTTTGGACCACTTGGGACACCATGAGATATGAGCTATTTCCTGGTGATCACAGGAGATTGTGAACCAGCTGAACCCTCATCTATGACAAAGATGTTCCAACGGAAAGAACAAAACTACTCTCCTACTCTTTTGGTGGGCAGGGCTGGAAGGATTCTTGCATGGATGGAGGGCTGCTTTAACGGAGGTTGCATCCAGCACTCTTTCCACTACAATCAAACACAATCCTTTCTTGCTATCTGATTGCACCCTAAGTCTCAGTGTCAATATGATTTATTAATTATTCATATTAGCTAATTACCTGATATCGTTTTATCATGCAGTTTAGAATGATCATGTAGCATCTGAGTGGCCTTCAAGGTTTAAATGTGGACCATGGTAATATTGCACATCCACACCCTCAGGAGTTATTGAACAAACATGGAAAATATTTATTCACAGTTCCAGGGACTGGTTCACTGTGAAGGAAGAAACCCCAACTTTAACTTTGCTTTAGCTTTTGCGATCACAAATGTTTCATCAAACTGGTACAGAAAGCAAGCTAAGGGGAAACTGCTGTTTAGTGATTTTAAGAATACTCACTGGATGAGTTCAGCTTTAATTGCTAAGCAAGGCTTATGAGAAGGTCATACTGTACTTATAATCTTCTAATTGGGGACACTGGTGTTGGCCAACACCAGTGTTTTGCGTTACTAGCAGCACTGCCTCATTAATTCCATGAAAACAAACCTCTTGCATCCAGTACAGCTGAAAAGGACTAAGCTTTCTTTCTCAGTAGTACGTTTGAAATGTACCTATTGTTTGTTCATGTTGAAAGCAGAAGTACCTATTACAATCTATATATTCAATTTATATTTACTCCAGAGATCACTTTAGGTCATTCTCATATCTAATTAATACAAGACTTTTAAGATGATGCCTTGGATCTAATTACTTCTAGCTACACTGGCAGTACAATGTCCCTGCAGTAAATGGTTCCAAATACTCCCAGTGTTACAGCACCTGAATTCAGCCAATTGAATAGGCTAAAATAATTTTGCCCTTTCTTCTCCATCTTGTCAAATAAGAGGATAATTTTTATGCTCCAACTTCCTGTCTTTAAACATGTCCCATTATGGTATACCAAGCTAGCCCCATATTGCTGCATAATTACTACCATAGAGCTTGTTTCAATGTTTTGTTTGGTCTGTTAATGGACTATTTAAATATTTTGCCATCGCTGTAGGAACAGTAACTATACCCATGAGCAGAAACAGCCAGTTTGGGATAGGAGGTGGTGGTGGTGACAGTACTTTCCTTATACTGTATATTGAAAAATTCTGGACTGGGGTAGAATACCAAACCTGCCTGTCTCTTGTAATATACTGATCTAGTTCATACGCAGATGTTCCTCATCATACAGGGAAAAATAGTAATGTGACAGTTAATATCTGGGTAATACATGCTAATTGTATTTATTTTCTCTGAATGAAGATTAATAATTGTTTAGAGAGATATAAATTGCACGTTTTTACTGGGCTTAGTAGCCAGTAATACCTGTGATATCTGTCCTGTGCTGCCTACCCCACCCTGTACTCCCTCCTTCCTTTCCCCATGTTGTTGGCACATGATAAGAATTGCAGGGAGGGCAGTGTTGGCTTATTTCACTTGAAGTCAGGTTTGGGGATGCTCATACACAGCACAAACATCTCTTGCTGTTTTCTGACCTTCCCCAAAGCTTGTGTACAGGCAGGAAAAGAGCCTCTTGATCCCCCATCTCTGCATGCCTCAATGACTCGGGACAAGGAGGGTAGTAAGGTCAGTTTCTTCCCTTTATACTGGGTTTCTGAGAAAATGAAGACTCTCTTTCTGGCTTGCTACAAAGTCTGGTCCAAAGGGAGAGGCAGGATCCCATTCATGTTCTATTGTCATTACCAGAATACAATGAATGACTGTTGTTCTCAAGTTTTCTACAGGACACAAAGAATAAAAGGTATTTCATTTAAGCATTTTTGTGGGGTGACAGCAGAGGAATTTTGCCTAGATTCCATGTAAAGGTCCCATTGTAACTTGGTGATGAATTTACAGACCTTTGTACCTTCTGAAAGAAGTGCCTGAAATGGTTTAAAGATAATTATTGGCATCCTTTGCACTGGGTTGTCTGTCCTACATTTCAGGAGAAATCTGAAGTTTCCCCCATCTAGAATATAAATGAAAACAGAAATACCAAAGAAAAATGCCAGACAGTTAATACCATCCACATTTAACTATTCAACCAATACGAACTGAGTTCTTGTTTTGCCAAATAAGAGGGGATTTTAGGATAAATCACACCGTGAGGAATAGGAGTGGTGTGGGAAGATGGTGATATTTTACTAGGTGACTACAGTAGCTTTTTAGTAAAACATTCAAATAGCAAAACAACGTATTTTAAAAAGGGTGAATTTGTTTCAAATGTAACTCAGCAGTCTTGAATCTCTTCCTGGATAATGTAGAAGTGCATGAAGTACGAAGTTGTGGAATGGGGAGGGGAGCAATTTTCAGTGTTTCTACCCTTTGTGAAGTCATTGATTATTAGAATACATGTATGCCAAGTTCCTCAAGTTTAACCCCTGGCATATCTGGGAATTGCAGGATGGAAGGTAAGGTGGGGGGGGGGAATGCCCTCTTCTGAGACCTTGGAAAACTTCTTTTGCTCAGAGCAGACAAAGCCATGCTACTTGGCTTGATGCAGTGTATTCCAGCTTCATAATTCAGATGGAACAAGGTTACATTTAAAAAATGTCCGAGCCTGTTCTGCTTCAAGATTCGTGCTGCTGCTTTCACTTTTGGTCCCTAACTGTGCGAGTATACGAGCTCTCTCTGCCCAGTAATCAAAAACATCCTGTTAAGATGTGGCTGATCAGAGTACACAACTCAAGTTGCAAATGAAAGTCTGTGCCAGGCTTCTGCATGGGCTTATGTAACTGTTCTAAAGGGGAAAGAAATGTACAAACAGTCCCTTCAATTGCATTTTGTCTGATGTATTGTTACTGTGCTTAAATTCAAGCTAACTCTATGTGAGAGAGCAAAGCAAACATTTTTTTTCTCTCCCTGGGATTGAGGTCAGGCTATTTTAATTTTTTTAATTGATTTAACTGTATCAAAACTGAACTTTGTTTGTACATTCGATAAAGAACACAAGCATCATTATTTCTAACTGGAAGGATGCAGCTTAAGAAATGGCCAATCAAACCATGACCTATCTTTTGAGTTAGCAAATGCATGTTGAAGTCCTTTGTTTTCTTTCAGCTCCTGTTCTTATTCACACTGAAGGATCGCTTTAAATGCTGCTCTCTCCATGTGGGAACATGTTTTCCAGCATCCTGATAAGGAGGAGGTGTGTCTGTAAACAGGGGACATGAGAGCTCATAACCAGTCCTTGACTTGTTCACATGAGTGATTAATTAGGATTCTAGGTTCATGTTCTGTTAAAAATATGTCAAGGAGAAAGAGCAAAGAGGGGACAGTTCTTGAAAGCTTAAAGAACTGCTCTCTGTCAGAGTAGGCTAAGCACCTCTAATCTTTTGCTCCCCAGATGCATGGGACTACAGTCACCTTAATCCCCACCAGGATGATAGTCAAACATTAAGGGGGTTGCAATCTAACAGTACCTGGAAGCATTGACATTCCGTTCCCGGTGTTGGTTATCATTCATATACGTCTTGTAATGCTGAGTAGCACAATAAAGCAATCAGAAACTCAATCCCGTCTTTTTTTTTAGTACATTACCTTAGAACTGCAGAGCTGGAAGGGATCCTGTGGATCATCAAGTCAAGGAGGCACAATGGGGAATTGAACTCCCAACCTCAGGCTTTACAGCCAGAGACCTAAACCACTGAGCTCTCCAGCAGTTCAGTAGACTGTGTTTTTCCATGCTTGGTGTGCTATTCTTATGCCACCAGTTTCTGTAGTTCTCTTTGGCTATGAGATTGGTAGGCTCAACCATAATATTATACTTGTTGGCAAAATGGAGTTTGTTTGCTTGTTTCCATTTCTATACCCCATTAATGTTGCCACTCCCTGGGTGGTTTACAATGTGCATAAAAACAAAACAGCATAATATAATTAATACAACAATACAGTAAAATTAGAGATAAACCCTGTCACTAGCTGAAGCTTCAAACTGCTCATGGCACAGTGGTTAAACTGCAGTACTACAGTGGAGAGTTTGCTCATTACTTGAGTTTGATCTTGGGCTCAGGTAGCTGGCTTGAGCTTGACTCAGCCTTCCATCTTTCCAAGGTTGGTAAATTGAGTACCCCATTTGGTGGTGGTGGGGAATGTGTAGTCTGCATAATTAAATTGTAAACCACCCAGGGAGATTTTTAAGCACTATGAGGTGGTATATAAACAGAACACTTTATAAGCAGCACTGCTTTGCAAATAATATGTTGTGGTTTGCATTGTCTTTTTGATGATGAGTTGTTTATTATTATTATTTCACTTGAAAACTTACTATGTACTTCATATGATTCATTATTTTTTCATTGTTTTATATCATAAACCTGATGAGTCTGGGTTGATTGAAACAGGAAACAAGAACTGCTGGACCTCTGTATGTACGTCTTACAAAGAAAAGATATAGTGGCAGAGCTCTGCAATGGAGATGGAAAAATGATAACAAAAGGACAAAGAAAAGGCAGAAGTGCTCAATTCCTATTTTAGTTCAGTCTTTTCCTGTAAGACAGACTATTGGAACTTCCAAACAATTGGAAGTGCGGGGGGGGGGGGAGAAGGATTGCAGCTGGAGATAAATAAACAAATAGTCAAGGAATACCTTACTACCTTGAACGAGTTCAAATCTCCAAGGCTGGATGAACTGCATCCGAGAGTACTGAAGGAACTGGCTAAAGAACTCTCAGAACCGTTATCCATTATTTTCTTGAAATAATGGGAAATGGGTGAGGTGCCAAAGGACTGGAGGAGGGCCAGTGTTGTCCCTATCTTCAAAAAGGGCAAAAAGGAGGAATCTGGAAACTACAGGCCAGTCAGCCTGACATCACTCAAAGGCAAAATTCTGGAACAGTTCGTAAAGCGGTCATTGTGCAAGCATCTAGAAAACAAGGCAGTAATAACTAGAAGCCAACACGGATTTGTCAAGAACAGATCCTGCCAAACTAATTTGATCTCATTTTTTTATCAGGTCACAGACGTAGTATATCTTGACTTCAGCAAAACTTTTGACAAAGTGTCCTATGATACCCTGATGAGCAAGCTAACTAGGTGTGGGCTGGATAGATCAAGTGTCAGAAAATATCAGGAAAAACTTCCAAACTGTTAGAGCAGTACAACAGTGGAACCAGTTACCTCGGAGTGGATGAGTGCTCCAACACTGGAGGCATTCAAGAAAAACTTAGATAATCACCTGGCAGATATGTTTTGATTGTATTCCTGCATTGAGCAAGGGGATGGACCTGGTGGCCTTGTAGGCCCCTTCCAACTTGGATGATTCTAGGCAATAGCTGTCATGGTTTGGCAGGCAGAGAAGAATCAGAATTCTAATATGCTTGTGGCAAAATTAAAATGTAAACTTTAAATCTTTAAACTTCAAATGATTTAAATGTTGAACTTTCAAACCACTTTAAAGATATCCCATACTGTCTGTTGGACCCTTACCCAGGTATGAACTGTATTATGAAATGTTGCTCACTTATTAGTCACTCCTTAGTTCCATTGAGTAGTGTTAATGAAAAGTGCAAGGAAAACTGGTGTCAATTTCCAGCTGAGTTCTAAAATAAACCTGCTTCTTATGTCAGTACTATCACAAGATATGTTTGCAATATGCCAAGAGAAGGATGAAAAAAAATTGCCAGATGACTTGCAATATATCAACAGGGGTTTCTGACTGCAGATTGTCAGAAACTCTTGGAACCCCTAATAATTGCAGCAAAGATAGTCCCAATCGCACTTAAACAAGGCTATCAGAACCCTCTTTCTATAGTAATATGGATGCAGATTTGTGCATGTTTATGTAAGGCATCCCATTCATAGTATACAGTATGGCTCATCAGTTATGATTGTTATTGGGGCTCTTCCATTAGTCACTTTTTTCCTCCCTTCCCTTCCCTACTGTTTTCTTCCCACTTTTGAACTGATTCTTCACTCCCCCTCTTTTGAACTTATTTCCATGTTCTAGTAAAAATACCAAGGCAGCAATTATTTATACATTTACTAGTTACACCTAAATCCCACCCATTTAGAGATCATCCTCTTTATTTTATCTTTCTAAAACTGTGAGACTGAAAGAGTGTGACTGGCTCAAACTCACCTTTTGAGTTTCATGACTTAGAGGGGACTTGAACCTGAACTTCCCAGGTCCTGGCCTGGCACACTGACCATTACACTGGTTATCACAACGAAGGCCACCTATACTTTTAATACATAGCTGAGCAATAGAAGGCATGCTGCTCTGTTCCTGATGTATTTGTAATTTTTGCTGACATGCTGTTTTTTGTTTCTTCAGATTCAATGGCAGACCAGAGTAAATGCCCCATCTCCTGACACACACCTTGTGAATATCATGGATTTCCAGAAATTTGGCTTGCAAAGCATTCTTAAAAAGTAAGATTTGTCTCCCAAGCCTGGATTGTCTTCATTGGTTGCCATAATGGCTAGCAAGAGGAAATCCACTACACCTTGCATGATACCATCAAAAACACTGGCATTGCAGGAGTCCCAGCTAACCTCTGTTGCAGCTGACAATGAAGGAGCCCAGCGGCCTGTTATTCCTGCTATTTTGCCTGTTAGTGATGCTGTGAATAGTAATCACAATGGTGGGACATTGTCCAATGGACATAATGGTATTATAGATGGTGATACCTACAAATGTACGTATTGCAATTTTGGCTCTCAGGATGTTAATCAGTTCCTTGCTCACCTTGATTCTGAGCACATTGACTTTAGCAAAGGCCCTTCCTTTGTGTGTGTGAAATGCAGCTTCCTGGTAAAGAGCTACAAAGAGCTTACTTGTCACAATGCAGAAACCCATGCTGGGGAAACTAGCTTCACCTGGAATGTGGTGAAGCAAAGCAATCAGACAATTGTGAAACAAACCATTGGCACTAACAGTGGCAATGAAGACATTTTGGGGGACCTTCCTGAGGAAGGTCAGGATAATCAGGCTGAAATCATCATTACCAAAACACCAATTATGAAGATAATGAAAACAAAACCAGAAGTTAAAAAAATCCACATGCTGAAAGAACATGTGCCTAGTAAACCAGTCAACAATTTGGAAACAAAAGGTGGGGAAGTACCATTTGCCAATGGATCTGGGCCTGTGAGCCAGTCAGCAACAGGCACAGTCAGATCAACACATGTTGTCAATGGTTCAGTTGTCGGAAGTATGCCTATTTTGCAGACAGGCATCCCTCAGCTTGTGCAAGTGCAGCAGCAACCAGAAGTCCACCAGCAGCTTCCCACGTCAAAATCCCTTCCGAAGGTTATGATTCCTTTGAGTAGTATCCCAACGTACAATGCAGCAATGGACTCCAACAGTTTCCTGAAAAACTCTTTCAATAAGTTCCCGTATCCCACAAAAGCAGAACTTTGCTATTTGACTGTTGTGACCAAGTTCCCAGAAGAACAGCTGAAGATTTGGTTTACAGCCCAGAGATTGAAACAGGGTATCAGCTGGTCACCTGAGGAGATAGAAGATGCCCGGAAGAAAATGTTTAACACTGTGATTCAATCTGTGCCCCAGCCCACCATTACAGTATTGAATACACCTCTGGTTACAAGTCCTGGTAGTGTTCATCATCTCATTCAAGCCAGTTTGCCAGGCCATTCAGTTGGAAACCCTGAAGGAGCAAGTGGTGTGCTAGTCACCCAACCAGTAATAACAAATGGAAATCAAGGGGCAGCCTCATCTCTTGCAGTAGCAGTAACGTCCACTCCAAAAACTCAGATGGCTAAGCCACCAACCACTGTATCAGTTTCTAGTATGGCATCAACTGTGAAAGTGGTCAGTGCTGCTCAGACACAACTTACTGCTTGCCCAAACATAACTTCACAGGCATTCTTAGATCCCAACATATACAAGAATAAGAAGTCTTACGAACAGTTGTCTGCACTAAAAAATAGTTTCTGTAGGAATCAGTTCCCTGGCCATGCTGAAGTTGAACGGCTGACAAAAATCACAGGTCTTACTACAAGGGATGTGCGGAAATGGTTTAGCGATAAACGATACCATTGTAGAAATGTAAGAAGTGGCAGGGCTATGCATGCTGCAGAAAGTGCAATAATCATTGATTCTGTGCCTGAAATTACCTTCACCTCTTCTCCCAAAATAACAACAGAGTTAACGTCCACATCAGCAACAACACCAGTTGTTCATACCCCAACCCGGCGGCAATCCTGGCATCAAACCCCGGATTTCTCAGCCACGAAATATAAGGAGAGGGCTCCTGAACAGCTCAGAGCTTTGGAAGGCAGCTTTGCACAAAATCCCTTTCCTCTTGAAGAAGAAGTGGATCGTTTGAGGAGTGAAACCAAAATGACAAGGAGAGAGATTGATGGATGGTTTTCAGAGCGAAGGAAAAGGCAAGCAGCAAAAGAAGCAGAACAGGTAGTAGATGATGATGGTGAAGATGACTCGGTGGAAGAGGAAGACTCCTCGGATGACTTGAGGGTTTCAAATGAAAATGGTTCCTTGGATGCAGCCAACAGCTCTCAAGTGCCAGGTGAACGCAAAGTGACTCCTATAAAAATCAACCTTAAAAACTTTAAGGTGACTGAGTCGAATGGTAAAAGTGAGTTGCAGGGCTTGAGTGCAGATGTTCAAAGAAACAGTTCTCGTAACAGGGCATCTGTGCCTCCTAAACCCAAGCTAAGCTTTAAAAAGACTGCTCAGCAGAAACATTTGCTAAAACAACTCTTTGTGCAAACCCAGCGGCCTACGAATGAAGAGTATGATCGAATATGTTCTCAGACAGGCCTTCCCAGGGCTGAGGTGATTCGCTGGTTTGGGGATAGTCGTTATGGCTTGAAAAATGGAAGTTTGAGATGGTATGAGAACTACAAGCGTGGTGTTTTTCCTAAAGGCCTAGTGACCTCTACTGAAGTCAGCAATGACATCCTTCTGGACTATTTCCAAAAGAATAAAGTGCTTTTTGAAGACGATCTCCCAGGTTTGTGTGAGAGAACTCAAATGACTATTGCACAGATCAGGCTGTGGTTTACTGAAAGGTTAGATGAAGAAAATAGAGCAATATCTGACACAGGTAGCGAAGATCAGTCCTCAGGTGTTGGTGAGCCAGCCAGCAATCAAAAAGGAACATTTGACACTTTTTCTGAGGTTTCTGAGAACAGTGAATCCTGGGAGCCTGGAGGTCAAGATGGCAGCTCAGAGCTGGGAGATACAGATAGTCATCCACCTGCAGTTCATTTTGGTAAGCAATTCCTTAGACTTCCACTCTTTATTAAGTCAAGGAAAGTTATTTGAATGATAACAGCAACATGCTCTTGAAAACTGTTGAATAAATGGAAAATTCTCCTTTTTTCTTTTTCTTTTTATGGATGGGTCAAATGAAGAAATATTGCTAATGTGTCCTTAGGTTTCCTTCCCTTCCTCAATCCAGTGATTTTTTCTAATTATTTTTAGTTCAAATATAAATTCCCTTCTTTCCCCATGGTGCCCATGGCCACATGTTCTCCATTGGGAGGATCTGAAATCAGCATTTTTGGTAGGCCATTAATCTGTGTGAAAATGTAGAGAGCCATTCCTGCTTTGACTTCCTTATTCATCCACAACTATAGCCCTAGTCTGGTGTTTTCTTCATGCTGTTAAAAGTCACATGGAGGATGAGATAGGAGACGTGGATTCTACCTATTGCTTCCTTCTCCACAGCCCTACTGTTTATTTGGGAGGGGGAATGTCTATAGTGGGGAGGTTGCTTTATGTGCATAGACATCTCACAGTTGTGATGTGAAAGCTTGTGCTTCCCACATTATTACGGGGCAGACCACAAACATAAAATAGCTCTTTAGAAATTTCCTTTCCGTGCATAGATGGGGGTGTGGGAGAGAATGTGATAGCAATGGTGGGATTCAGGTATATAGCTTCATTCTCCCTCCCCCACCCCACATGCAAGCATTAAAATGTGGGGAGAGTGACTGAATAGTATGGCGAAACTGGCAATGTTCTTTAGCTAAAACATACTGATGAAGAATGGAATTCAGAAAAGATTTTAGGATATGAAATTCCTGTAGGCTGGTATATTTTTGATAGTTTGCATTTTATTTAGGGGAGCCCAAGACTAGTACTCTTATGTTTGTGCCATATATTTGCTGCTGATAAGATACTGTATCTAAAACACTGGAGATCTTAAAACCAACCCATTTTGAAAGACTGGTGTGATAAAAAGTGCTATCTAGCAGAGATGGGTTGATTAATTCATTAATTCATTGTATGAAGACAAAATAAAATGGGTAGAGATGGTTTTCCTTTAAAAGAAATTAGAATATTTTTTATCAATTACTGGGAATTTACTATAGACCAATGTGAACCACAATTTTTCTTCAGATTCTTTTTGAAGGTTTATATTAGCCTTCCTCAAAGTGCCACATTCTCAGTTTTCGAGATTTAATTTCCATAAGCTTCAACCTACATAGCCAGTGGTCTGGAATTCTGGTAGGTGTAGTACAGAAAGGGAATCTGGAATATTCAGAAAAGGCCAATTCATTCATAAATTCATTCATTCATATAAGGTGGACTTGACCCAAACCTCAGCCTGCAGCTGACTTGATAGAAGCAAGTTCTCCCATTTCCCTCCTTCCTATAGTAGTCCCTCCAGGCCCCTGGAAATGTTATGCAGAAGGTAAGGAGATTTTACTGAATGCAGTGAGCAGTGCTTTGGAGAAAAGGGAAAGATCCAAATCTCCAAATGGACCAATTCAATAGCAGAAGGCAGATTCTGAATGAAACCCCGTCTATATTTTGCAGTGCCCCTTCTTCATTTTCCACTGATGCTTACTTATAAAGAAAATGACTATATAACAGATTTAGCTTTAATTAACAACAAAAATAAGGGATAGATATTAAACATAGCACATGCAAAATCTGTGGTCATAATCCTACTGGTGTCTATGTCAGGTTTGGATAATTTGGTGCAACTAATTGCGGCTAACTGATGAAGTGCCAAGGCATGTGTTGGTTATGCGCCAGATTGTATTATTGTTGCATTTAACCACAGCAAGATATGCAGACCTTACACAACCACCATTAGGATTGCAGCCTTCACGTTTTATTCAATGGCTTTAGATCTTTGGTGACCACCATGTAGATGATTATGAGTTTAATTTAATTTCTCATTTAGTTTCATAGTTTCTTCCAAATATAGGTCCCAAGATGGCTCCCAAATTATTAAAAGACTAACATGATAAATTACTACATGTAAAAAACTATTAAACATAGATTACTATTAAAATAATTAGTTTAAATGGTTACAAGCACCACAAAACAGATATAAACATACATAAAATAATGTGCAACACCACAAATGAAAACATTTCAACTAAAAAAGGAAACAGTAGTAAGAAAAGAAGAGGCAAGAATGAATATCAGCAGATGCACTTGCATATACTTAGGTTTCTAGGGTCTTGAGGCGGTGAGCTGCACAATTCATAACATTTCTTTCTTTCTCTCCCGCTCCCCTTCCAGAGTAGCTGAGGTCATGGTGACCTTTTGTGCATGCATGTGTTTTGAATTCACTTTTGGACTTTCTGCTGGCTGATTCTTCCATATGATGAAAAACAGATTGTGACACACATGTATGTTGCTTTCAGAAACGGACTGAACCAGCACTGCCTCCCTTGAAGGATCTGTTCTTAACTTTGTGAAGACTCGGTAGCCATGGAGCTTGGCCTGAATCTCTGTGGAAGGTCCCGAGGAAACACTGCCATAAACTTCTATGAGCTTCTTTTTATAAAGCACATTGGGACATATTGGGGGGAAGGGCAGAGAACAGGCAAGATGGATTTGGGGGGGCAGTCAAGTTCTCTGCTTCATCAATATAATGGAGTGAACAGAGCGTGGCCTGAAATTGACCAAGTTTCTTTTCTCCACTAGACTGCAATTTGTAATTTTGTTTTCCACTGGGACATTTCTTCCAAATTTCATATTCCTATAGACTCAACCTGCTAAAATATTACCAACCGGCTTTGTGGCAAGATCATGAATTTGGGCATTATGTTAAAAAATCTTGTTTCATAGAAATGAACTATCATTGGCATAATGCATTTTAAAATCTTTTCAGTGTTTGTTCTCAGAAGGATTGATTGCTGTACATATGCTCACTCACATTTGTGTCTAGTTTTTCCTTTGTATCCACTTGTCTGAGAGTTAAGTTCCATCATACTCTGTGTGACTTGCTTCTGAGGAAATGTAGGTTTACTGTGTAGTTTACTGGACAGTGTGAGTTAGAGTGTAAGCAATAGTTCTGAATAACAAATCACAGGATCATGCACAAGCTTTAAAAAAAAACTAGCTGTTCTCTCTTTGGCATCAACTTTGATGAGCAAAATTGCACACACTCCAATAACTAATAGGACAGAAATCTGGGAAGAATGTCATTCTTAATTCATTGCATTTAATTGCAATGGCACTGGAAGAAACTCCTACTACATAAATTATTATTCTCCTAGTCTACAAATCAATGCATTGATCAGTCCCAATTCAGAATGTTTTTTTAAAATTGTTTATAAGAAAGAAACATTTTATTTTTACTAAAAAAAAGTGTAACAGGAAAACATAGTCTATCAGGTTGTGATGGTTAGGAAAGGATATGTTTGGCAGATACCACATCCTGCACTCACCCCAAAATATAGGCAGGTTTTATGTTAGATTGTGTACCTTGTTTCATGGTAATATTTGCCCTTTTCCTCAGTTTTTCTTGCCTTTTATGTGCTAGAGAGAGTATTGCTACATTACTGCTGCACACTTGCAGTAGTGAGCATCTCCTATATGCTAGAGTCTTGGTTTCCTACAAGACCGTTTTTGAAGTCCTGGTCTTAGAAAATGGATGTAGTTTATTTTATTTTTATTTTTTTAAGTGTGTAGAAAGTTTGATGTAATATGCCAGAATTGATTTCTGGCAGAAAGAAGCATTCATTTAAAAGGGTCAGTTGTTAGTACTTAGCAACTGTTTTACTGGCTGGACTAAAGGAAAACTATTTTCCCTTAGAACCTGGAATTGGCTCCCAGCTTTCAGCTGAAAGTTGACCCTCCAGTCTTTGGTGCAGAAAGCTCAGTTTCTCAATGTAAAACTGAACTAATCTCTCACACTCTACCCACATCCTGCTAACTCTTGTTCTGTGGGGGTAGGGGTTCTCAAGAAATAATATTTTGCTTCAAGCCATCTGTTTCAGGACTGGGTGTTTTCCATAAGCCTTCAGAAGCACAGGGTCTGAATGTGTATTGCCCAGAGTCCTGTTGGTGTTCTCACGGTCTGTACAACTTGCATGGCTAATTCACAAGGTGCTGGGGTACATTGTGGTTAAATGGCTAGCCTGCCTAATTGCACAAACAAAATATGCCCTGGTGCCTTCTCAGTTACCCGCAATGAGCTGTGTAAGTTATGCAAACCATACAAGAACACCTGTAGGATTCCGGCCATTATGTCTCATTCTGCCTCAATCTGCCACGGATCTTGTACATTGAAGAAAAAGATAAGAATCTTAGGGTTCTTTCTGTCTCTTTCTGTATGCATTCTTAATTTCTTCATTTTGCACTGTTCCCTTATATTAAATCCTTCTTTCCACCTGCTTCTATCTTACCATGAGATGTTCGCAAATGTAGCAACAGGGTTTTAAACACAGGACACACAGATTTTATCAAGCACCAATCCATATGCTGAAAGGAAAAACACATTTGATGCTTGCATCTAATATTTCCACTTTAATTGCAAAGTGAAGCTTGTTCATCTCTCCTCTAATGTCATACTCAGGAGCCATCTCTGGCTAAGGCAAGGGAGGCCACCAATGAATGCTGCTTCTCCTTAGAGGAGGAAAACTTTTTTTATAACTAAAACATGTAAAATCCAACTCTACCGGGAGATATTGTCCAAAAAAATAGACATTTCCAATCTCTACTTATGTTCAAGTGTTTACACTTGAGTGGGAAAGAAAGGTAAGGGGACCTGCACAGCTTTAAATACCTGCATCTCCTCTTTAGAGTGAGATAAAAATTAAAGGAAAAAAACCAACCAAACAACAACAAAAAACCCTGTCACACTGGAGAAGCCTAAAACCAAATTATCACCTCAATGAGTTTTTCACAAATGGTTGCCCTGAAAGGTTTCTCTCAGCATTGCTGCTTAGAAACAGAGAACCAGGTAGTCTGGATCCAGGCTAGTTTACATTCTGTTAGAAAGGTTAGGCCCAGGGATGGCTCATGTTCAGAGGTTTGACTCCAACACTGAGGCTCAAATTTACAGTAATGCTTTCAGAGAACAAATGCAGGTTAGTGACTTGAGGTACAGTCTTACCAGGAATTTGTGGAACATTTCCTTTAGAAGATATGGAAGCTAAGGTAGAGTTCCCACACAGGTGAGCAAGCTGTCATTTCAGTGGGGCCTGGCACAATTAGTGGGTAGACTATACCTCTGACTGTGTCTCTACACATGTGGATTTGTTTTACATGTATACATCTGCAGGGTGTATACATAATTATTTTATTCATACTGCCCGTATTAAAAACTACATTCATAGGAAAATTCATTTAGTTTTTCAAGAAGGATGTCTGTCTGTCTCTTTGTTTTGGGACACCGAAAAGTACTGACTGCAATTTTGAGGTAGCTATCATGATGCTTACTCAAGAATAGCAGCATTACTGAATGAAATATTAAAGTTGTACTTTTTAGCATCTTTACTGAGAAAGTAAGACCCACTTACAATACAGTAGCATATAATTCATGTGTTAGGATCGGTAGCAGATTTGTTGGATTGGAATCTTGGAGTTCAAATGGTTTATGGTGGGTCAGATTAAGCCTTACTTGACTGACAGCCTAGATTTGTGGCATGGAGAGATACAGCTTAAACAGACGATGATTTCACTTAAGTTAAAAGTAGGTGTTTATTTTTTCTTAGGCAGCATCAGTGTCCGAACAGCTTTGTTGTATTTAACAAGCAAACATCAGCACCAGTTCTGCTATTGAAACAGTGTGAATAGAGCCTGGAAGGTTTGGTTTTCTGGACTACAACTTCCAGAATCTCCCAGATTAGTTAAGGAAGACTCTAGCAGTCCTAGTCTAATCCTTAACCCATCCTAACTTTCCCAGACTCTGGCACATACCATGAATTTGAGTGATACAGCTTGCAGTGTAGTTGGGTACTTGTTAGCACTTTTGCTCCTTATCCATCTATTTTGGGGAATGTGGATCTCTTTGGGAAACATATGCTGTGATACAGCTTCCTGCTCCACTTCTATGGAAGGGAACGTCTGCATGTTTTGCATACCCATAGAATTACACTTATAAATGGAGGTGATTGGGAGCTCACATGTCCAGAAAATCTTTTTTACATTGCAACGTGATGTATTTGGAGGCTTGGTGTTCTACCAACTTTCTGGTTTGCACCAGTGCATACACTGTTTTATGTTATATGCCCTATTTAAATGTGCGTGTGTGTGCGTGTGCGTCCATGTGTGTATGTGTTTACATTAATGAGGCTTGAAATGATGAAGAGACTGATGTTTTGTTTTATTTCATTGTTTTTAAGGAACAACTCCTAGCAATGGTAAATGTACCATCTTGTTTTTCTCTTTAACAAAATGCACAGCTCCTGAAACAAAACTTCAGAGCAATATGTAGCTGCTGACCAGATAATGATCTCTTCTCACTAGTTGCTCAGCAGCATTTTTTATCACAGGAAGCATTACCACAATTTTGCACCAGCCTACTAATAATAACATCTGGTTTTGGACTCTGTATTGCATGAGGGGTAGCTGTAATATAGTAGTGCAGCACGTGGCTTGGACATGAAGATGGTCCCAGATTCAAATCATACCATCTCTTAGTTGGGTTGGAAATTCCTACCCAAGATCCAAATCATCATACAAAGCTAAATTGTCCAATTTCCTGGCATCAATGCAAAGCCAATTTCTAGTGCCACAATATTTTACTTAGGCCTAATCTGGAAGATAAATTGTACTCACCTCAAGTGAAAGTTAACTACTGAGGTTGCAATTAGAGGGCTAATTGTTCAGGGTGGGATCATGCTAGATCATATTAAGTAGTATCGCTTTGAGGTGTGGTATGCCATTTGGGGCAATCCTTGCTGCTTCTTCGTGATCTCTGTGAATGCACACTAATGGGTTTAATCTGCACCTGTGCAGAAGTCTCCAGAATATTCTAGAGCTGAAACTTGCATTCGCTAGGACCACCATCCCAGTACACGTGGTCCACCCATCAAGGTGATTATCTCAGTTCCTTTTTGCTGCCGCTGAGGTCTCATCTCTCCTGAGCTCTCCATTCGTGCAGATTGGTTCTTTTTCCTGAGAAAGCATAATTCATTGTTCTTATCTAAATACTGTTCTGTAATACTTTTTTTGTTCCTCCCTTTGGATTTCCTGTTGTTTTATTTCCTTCCCTCTCCCTTTTTTTTAACCCTTCATTCCCGCCTTTTATGGTCCAGACAGGGCCGTTTAAGAGGTGCACTTTGTTCACTAATAAGTTGCCTGTTTCTGATGGCCATGATTCTTGTATTTTCTGTTTGGGAGAATCACATCAGCCAGCTTCTTGCTCCTATTGCAAAAACTTTACTAAGCAAGCCATCAGATGCCATCAACAGCATCTTACATCTTTCCTGTGGGAGCAATCTCTTCTCCACCATCAAAGATGGATGACACTCAGACCTCACAACCCCTACCAGTTTCTTCGGTCACTAATTCACCATTACAGTCTCCTAACTCTAAGCCCAAAGTCTTCTGGATCAATGTCTCAATTAATCCCGATGCTGAAAACTACTGCAAAACTGATTGGTACCAAACCAAAGAAGGTTAAAAAGTCTTCTGTAGACCCTCAACCGCTGGTACAGTATCCTTCTGTACAAAGTCAACCACCTATTGATCTCGACACCGACCGAAAATGCATTCCACCTCCATCTGGCCAACCGCCCTCTCCTTTGCTGGCTCAATTTTCATCTTGGGCAGATACCTCTGCTGAGGTGACTGTACTGCCTTATTTGGCCTGTTTGAGCCTCAAATTTCTGGGTCGCTCTGTGTCTGGATCGATATCTGTTCCTGCTGATTCAGTTCCATTGAGGAAGAAAAAAGCTAAACTCTACCACATTGAGGACATCGGCCATTCCGATAACGTTCTCTCACAGCCTCTGAATCATTCGGGACTGCTGGTATTGCCAAGCTCTTGTGCTCGACATCATCATCCCAAACAAGTAACAATTTATGAGCCTCCTGGCTACTCTGAACCACCACCTAAGCGGTATCGACATCGTCCGCGCTGGTATTGGTAGCATGATACCGAACGTTACGTCAAACCCAAGCATTTTCGGTACGCATACTATTGTCCTTCAGACTCTTTGGAATCCCTCTCACCTCCTTGATACCATTCAGGCTACTACTATGGCCAGTCGTCGGACGATGGGAGCATTTCTCCTGCTTCGGTACCAAAGCCCCATAAGAAAACTCACAAACAGCACTCCTCAGCTGCCCCGGTTCCATCGACTTCGATACCGAAAAAGCCAAAATTATCGGCCAACCCTTCTATTGTTGTTGTTGTTTAGTCATTTAGTCGTGTCCGAGTCTTCGTGACCCCATGGACCAGAGCACGTCAGGCCCTCCTATCTTCCACTGCCTCCCGGAGTTGTGTCAAATTCATGTTGGTTACTTCGATGACACTGTCCAACCATCTCATCCTCTGTCGTTCCCTTCTCCTCTTGCCTTCACATTTTCCTAACATTAAGGTCTTTTTTAAGGAGTCTTCTCTTCTCATGAGATGGCCAAAGTATTGGAGCCTCAGCTTCAGGATCTGTCCTTCCAGTTAGCACTCAGGGTTGATCTCCTTTAGAGTGGATAGGTTTGTTCTCCTTGCAGTCCAGGGGACTCTCAAGAGCCTCCTCCAGCACCACAATTCAAAAGCATCAGTTCTTTGGCGGTCAGCTTTCTTTATGGTCCAGCTCTCACTTCCATACATCACTACAGGAAAAACCACCACTTTGACTATGCGGACTTTTGTTGGCAAGGTGATGTCTCTGCTTTTTCAAGATGCTGTCAAGGTTTGTCGTCGCTTTCCTCCTGAGAAGCAGGTGTCTTTTAATTTTGTGGCTGCTGTCACCATCTGCAGTGATCATGGAGCCCAAGAAGGTAAAATCTGTCACTGCCTCCATTTCTTCCCCTTCTATTTGCCAGGAGGCGATGGGACCAGTGGCCATGATCTTGGTTTTTTTGATGTTGAGCTTCAGACCGTTTTTTGCACTCTCCTCTTTCACCCTCATTAAAAAGTTCTTTAATTCCTCCTCACTTTCTGCCATCAGAGTGGTATCATTTGCATATTGGAGGTTGTTGATATTTCTTCCGGCTTGGGATTCCTCCAGTCCAGCCTTTCGCATGATGTATTCTGCATATAAGTTAAATAAGCAGGGAGACAATATACAGCCTTGTTGTACTCCTTTCCCAATTTTGAACCAATCAGTTGTTCCATATTCAGTTCTAACTGTTGCTTCCTGTCCCACGTATAGGTTTCTCAGGATATAGATAAGGTGGTCAGGCACGCCCATTTCTTTAAGGACTTGCCATAGTTTGCTGTGGTCCATGCAGTCGAAGGCTTTTGCATAATCAATGAAACAGAAGTATATGTTTTTCTGGAACTTTCTGGCTTTCTCCATGATAAAAGCCTTCTATACCACCGGCTAATATGGCTGCCCTTTCTCGGGACTGTTCATCCTTACAAGTCACCACGGCTTACACTGGACCACCACCCGGTGCCATGGACTCAAAAAACCCTCAAAAACGGAAGCCAGACATCTCTGCCCAATGGATACCAGGTAAGTGTGGTACCGGGGCTCTTAAGTGCCACTGGCCGGACGCCTCTCCTGATGCATCTACCTCTTCATATCAGCAAGATTCATTGCCTTCACCAGCGCATTCTTCGGACTCAGAGTCCTCTGTTTCCATAGTGTTACAAGAATCACCCCCCCCATCTTCCGACTCCTGATTCCGATGTAGCTGGTGCTAACCCTCCATCATCATTGGAGGATTTCTCCTCCTATTCTCAGTTAATTCTCCGTATTGCCATGGCCATGAACCTTGATGTCCAGCAACCAACCCAATCTGAATCTGACAAAGTATATGAGGATGTCTATGAGGATCAGACACCCCCACTTCATATGAGGTTAATCCCGTCACTACTCAAGCTTATTAAGCAGTCTTGGGCTAAACCATCTTCAGTGCCTCAGATCTCTCACAGAGTGAATTTACACTTCCCGCCTGTCCTTCCCTATGTCCATCATGTCTGTCTCATTCTTCAGGCAGCGGCGGGCTTTTGGGGAACTGAGGTAATCACCTCGACGGACAGACCACATCTACTGGGGGGGTGGTCCTAGCAAATGCATGTTTGAGCTCTAGAATATTCCAGAGACTTCTGTGCAGGTGCAGATTAAACCCATTAGTGTGAATTCACAGATGACCACTCAAAGAACCAGAGTTACAGGTAAGTAACCTCTGAATTTACATGCAAGGATTAGTTGATTTTGGGTCAGTAAACCATACTGCACCTCAAGTGTGAAGTAGCTTTCAACTTTTTAATATTATTTCTAAGTGGTATAACACTTTATTGGCAATTCATCACTGTCTTACAGAGGCTTTTAAAAACCCCTTTGCATCCTCTCTCCCTCTTCAGGGAGCTGAAGGAAGCTTTCAGTTTTCCAATATTGTGAAAGAGCTTAAGCAAAATGATAGCTTAAGCCATCTACTTTGGTTTGATCCCAGCGATTGCACATGCTGGAACAGAACCAAAACAGATCGATCTTACCTGCACCCCCCCCCCCAAAAAAAGTTACCTCTGACAGCGATCCAGTTATAACCTCATATTATATTTGTGTCTTTCTTCCTCTCAAACTTTAAGGAGAATGTATATTTGTCTGCCTCCCTTTCTGTTTCCTCACATCATAGCCACACTGCAAGGCTTTGCACCTAGCTTGAAATCTCCATCAATTGAGTAGGAATTAGAATTCTGTAAACCATTGTATCAGGTTTGCCTCATATGTAGCCCTCCACATGCTTTGCACTATAGCTCCCAAAATGCCTGGACATTAGCTATACTGACTAGAGATGGGAGTTGTAGCCTGCACATCTGTAAGAGATCACATATCATGTTAGCTCTGAATAAACAGCACTTCCTTGAATCAGCATAAAATGTCAAAATGGTATGCATTAAACTACATTAACGGCAGTTGGAAACTTATAGGAGTAATACTCCTAGTGCAGCTTTTTGCATGCACAAGACTTGGATACTAGTCTAGCTAGCATTTCTCAAGCTGTGAGATCAGGCAGTGCTCAGCAGAGTCTTTGGCAGAAGCAGTGACACTCCATATGGCTGTCTGATCAAATAAATCTTCACATGGTGGCACAGCTTTATAGCAAGTGTTATCATGGGCTGTTCCTGAATTTGGAGCTGGTGCCATACAGATCATACATATGCAGTGCTCAAGATACCATTTGAAATGTGTGTGTGTGTTTTGAAAGGGGATGACCCCTCTCCTTTCTGCCACCAGGTCTATTTCTATTTTCTAAATAAATAGGCTGACGGTGTGTGAAATGTAGTTATGGGGAATTCTGAACCAGAAGTGCAAACTGTTTTTCAGATCAAGGGCATAGATTGGAATACGTTCAGCAACAAGCACACGGTGTTTCTTCGTGTGGTATTTATTAGTCATACTTGAAATCTTAATTTCATCTGTTCCTATTTCCTAATGATTTTTTCTTTTTATTTTGTCTGTTTTAAAACTAAAAGGTCAGTTGAACCACCCTTTGGAATGGAGAGTGCACCTTTAAAATGCGTAATAATAGGCTGGGGTGCCCAGGGCTCACTGACTGAAAAATTTCTTCTTGTAAAGGCAGCGTTTAATTCCCTTTGCAAAGATTCCAGCTCTCCCAAGCTGCCGGCAGTTTTTCCTCTGCGGTTTCCATTGGACTGAATAAGATGTGTTGTCTAAGGGAGGGCCATAGTTCCAGGGTAGGAACACATGTTGAGCATACAGAAGGTCCTAGGTTCCATCCTTAGCATCTCCATTTAAAAGCCCAAGTAATGTAAAACCTTGGAGAATCATTCTCAATGAAAATAGAAATACTGGGTCAACTGGGCAAATAATTTTACCTGAATAAGAGAGCTCCCTATGTGCAATTCAGATATAAATATTATTCCTCAGTTTGTATATGAATGAATGTCTGTTTTGTTAACCATCACTATCAAACCAGTTCGTCAAAAGATCCAGATGCTTAGAGCAATCAAAAATGGATCCTACAATGTGTATAAAAGAGAGAAGCAGGGGAGAACCTTACTAGTTTAATCCTGGGAGCTGTCATCCAAACTTTGCCAGATTCCGATAAATGTTGCTATCATAGTTTGGAAATACAATGATTGAAGTAGTACACACCATAGGGAAACAACCATGTTTGCAACCTGTCTCCCTGGTTCACAACTTCATGGCTGGAAGGAAACATTGGAAAGATAAGCTGTAAATGAGAAGAAAAGGTTAACAGGCTTCTTTGGTATTATTGTGGGGAAAGCGAGGAAAACGTTCACGAGTTTAAGGATCTCATTTCTACTTGACATCAGGTTCTTATGCTTGGCTCTTAATAAAGACAGAAGAATAAATGGGAAAGGCTTGTACTGTTCAGATGGCTAGCAAATGGCTATGCACATAATGGGTGTGCTCTTCTTGTGGGTGAGCTCTGAGAGAGAACAAAATTTTGTTGCACTTAATTTGTTGCAAGTTGGAATTGTTTCTTCCAACCTAGGAACTTTTATGTGGCCCTCCAGGCTTCATGTTTGAATCTTTAACTTCTCACATAGGCAGTACCCAATGGATGACTTGGATGTCTGAGAAAAGTGAGGAGTAAGTTTACTTTTGGATTTCTTTGATGCTATCTTCAGGCTACTTTAACTATCGACAACTTTGTCTGCTTTTACTTTACTCTATATAAAATTGTCTCACCAAACTGATTGCTCCACTGATTTTCTCTAAGCTGATGGTAAGCATCTTTCAGGGTACCATAGCATTTTGATTTAACAACCAGCTCACAGTAATGTAGCTGCAAACGCACCTTCTCTGTAAGGGTAGCTTTGGGCTAGTACATCAAGCCTGATAGACAGCATTCTGTTTTTGTATCTTTTTCTTTTCTTGTCTCAGTAGGAATAACTAACAAAATATGAAGAAAATCAAAATCGTTTTGTACTTTTGGTAAAACTTTTAGAAGAGGAAAAGGCTGAAGCTATCAGTGCAGGTAAATGCCAGTTGCTTCCTTCAGCTGGAAAGAACTGGAGCCTGGTATTGATGGTGCTTGTTTTTTTCCAGGAACAATGCCACTTCTGCGAAGTGAACTGCAAGTTTCCCTTCATTTTGTATATGTGGCTATGAGGGTGGGAAGAGCTTGCTTGTACAGTTGGCGAAATAAGACCTTTTTGGTTTGTTCTTAAATAAAACCGATGAAGGAAAAAGCACAATATTTTGCACAGCTTATTTATCTTTGGTGAGATAAAGGGAGGAGGGAGAGCATGGAAATAATATGGGCTGAATTGTGCTGCTCTCCTGCATTGAAGGACAGCTAGCTGACGTCCTCAACATTGGCACTGAGTAACAAGTGAATTTGAAGAATGTATTACGGATTTCACAACAATGAAAGTCAACATTCCAGATTTCTAATGCTGGGCCCACAGGGAAATCTAAGGCTGAGCAAGGAAGTTTGGGGTCTGTGAGTAGGCAAAGGTTTCTGATTCCCATTTATTCAAAAGTAGCACCAACAAAATAATTACCTCTTAATCCCAAACTATGTTGAAATAAATAAAGGTTGGGGGGGGTAGACTTTTGTGTAGCAGGATGGACAGCTGCATTTCATTTTGATACTCCCAATCCCTGGGTTCAGAGCTCTTCTAAATGTAGGTCTTTTGCACCAGATGCTACTTGTTGGTTCTCAAGGAATCTAGTAAAAAAGAAAAGAAAAAAACTGCAAGCCCATTACTCCTGGGGGGGCAGTGGAACAAATTAGTCTGCAGGCTAGGGAGACCTTTAGGAAGCCTAATCATTATAGTGTTCCATGTTTTTAATAATACTGTAATAGAATTAGGGGGAGAAAGTGACTAATACGCTACCTAAATATGCAGGGAAAAGGTCACTTCAACCACTAGGGACCTCCACCATCTTTTATTTTTTGAGAAACACAATCTAAGAAATTTCAAGGACTTTTTAAGTTCCATTGCTTTTAACCACATGCCATCTGACAAATATAGATTTCTAAAACCCTTTGGTGCCCAAGTGGCCGCTTGAATGCTCTTTTTTAAATAAATAAATAAATAAATAAATAAATAAATAAATAAATAAATAAATAAATAAATAAATAAATAAATAAATAAATATTATTATTATTATTATTATTATTATTATTATTATTATTATTATTACTATTTTCAGGTGAGTATTGGCTTTCTGTCCATGATTTTATATGTCTTAACAGGTAGGATAAGGTGTGCCATGCATCCAGACAAGTTTAAAAGCCTAGTTGGTACAGCCTGAAATCTACAGGTGCTGTAGGAAAAGACTGTAACATAGTGAGCAGGATGTGGACAAGAGGAAAGTAATGGTTCTTGAGTATGTGGCAGTTGGATCCACCCAGAAAACAGAACAGCTTGACTATATGGACACAGAGTAACCCCTGTGCACACATTTCAAACTTTGGAACAAGCAAGGTAGTTTCCACCCCTATTGTTTCTCAGCAAAATGTAATCTTTTAATTAACTCCAGAGAAATAAAAATATAATTAGGTCCAGGATAAGGTGAAAATGGAACACATTTCTGATAATCAACAGCTGATTCCATTGGCCCAAAGGAAATTAAGGTAGTATCGGGATGAGTTATTTTGTAACCCGCTAATCCAAAACCAACTACCCCAGTCACTTTTCAGCAATTTGGCTTCACACACGTACTGATGCCACCTCGTTATTCTGCCTACTTTCCTGCCTCTTCGTCACTTCTGAAGCAATACAGAGTCCAAAGAAAAATATTGCAAGACACAGGGCTTGGACAGTTAGTTTTCTCCCCTATCCCCTGCTACTTCTCCATTCCACCCACCCACATACCCACAAAAAGAGTCAACCCCCAAAAGTTACTTAAGGACTTTTATTGTGCAGTCTGTTCCATCCCAGTTGACTGAAGACAATCCATACACAATTGGTGGTTAGGCACGACTAAGCCCCTCCTATATACAGGAAATATTGCCATATATGTTGGAGCTTGTCTTTGAAGTTTGGAGCATATTTGACAGACGTACACACCCTGATCTAGCAACCTAAGTAAGTTCAGTCCTACTGCTGGGCTGATGTCACATGTCTAACAGGAAAAGGACAGCAGCAAATTTTACTTTCATTGTGGCGCGTGGGCATGTTATAACCTTTTTATGTTCACAGTCTATCCATGACATATTGGGGGCCATCTCTTCTGGGGGCTTGACCCCACGAATGCTGTCAGAGGCTTCCTTAGAAAAAGGGAGGTTATTTGGTCTCATGTAAGAAGTCTTCTCTAAAATCAGAAGTGCACCGGCGAGATGAACGCCACAGGAATCCTGTGGTCAACAACCTTGTTCAATATTTATGCGCATGCAAAGCTCCAACTGCAGACACCACTGTGGTGAGCTGACAAGCACAGACCTCGGGCACATGACTGGAACTTCATTAGATGGTTGGCAGGTTCTGCAGTTGGATCACATATGTGTAAATACTGAGGAGGATACTGGCCTGTTGCTTTTATAGCTTGGGAAACTGACAGGTGATGGAGAACCTCTTTGTGAATGCTGGCCGTGAAAATTCGTTGCTCTTGCTGTCCTGTACCTGTCCTTAAAATTATTGTTTTGCCCCCTTATTGTTGGCTGAAAGTCCTTGTGAAGGGAACAAGAATTAAAATACTGATTTCTCTGGCAAGAGTTCTATCTATTGCAGAGGTTGCTTTGGCTCAGGCATACTGATTATCCCTTTTCACCCCACCCATCCATCCCCCAGAGCTGCACCTTTATATTTCAGTTATCACTTCTATACGGCAAAATCTTCATGTTAATTCTGCCTCAGACTTGTCAAGACAGGGTTTTTGCCCAAAGGAAGGAGGTGGTTTCGACAGTTTTTAGTTTATGGTCTTCTGCACCTAAACCACAGATAAAGCAAGGTGGGCTCCATCAAGAGCAAAAGAGCCAGGAGCTCTCCAGCTCTCTTTAATACTGATATTTTGTTTTGAAAAGACAGACCAGAGGGCCTTGTGTAGCTCGAGATGGCCACAGAGGCCACCTCTGTCAACTCCCTGTTGGGCTTGTGCTCTAATACCAAAAGAAACAAATGCACTTCTTTCTGCCATTGAAATCTCCCTCACAGAAACCTCTCTTTCTGTGCCCAAGCTATGATTAAGGGTTTTAATAATAATAGCAACAATAATACAATAATAATAATAACAATAAAAATTCAGGTCTGGTTAGCTGAGTGGAGGAAAGCTGCATTGACTGCAGCTCTGAGGTATTATTCTTTCAGTAACTACAGTCATGGGGACAAAGAGCTGATAATTGGCATTTCTATCCAGCCTCAGAAACTGGTAAGACATCGATACACACATTCAACATATTTAGTTTCTGATTTGGTGCTGAGAAACCTCTTTGTTGTTGTTGTTGTTTTTTTGGAATGTCTGTTGCAGGTTGTGGTCAAAACAGTAAAACCATTGATTCGTGGTTTGGTTCTTTTAAAAATTTCTCCACTTGAACACCCTTTCAGAAGAGAAACTGGAAAAGCTGCCTGAAAGTAGGCCATAGCAGTGACGTTTCCATAGAAACCAGTTCACAGCAATCCGTGAGAATCACAAGCACTGGAGGGTGCTTTACAGCAGGCAATGCTGGGCTAGAGGCGGTTATCCCCATTCACCCGAGTCTTTCGCAGTACCCTGCAGGGGAAAAAAGAGGAAATCAACTGTCTCACAGATGGCACAGACACACATTACAATTGGACTTGTGGTAGGAACAGGTTTAGTACAGCACAGAACTGGAATACCGTGAATCAGGCAAACTAAGCACTTAAAAGCTGACACAACAAAACAACTTCACATGACTCACTGCAGCCCAGTTCTGTGTGCTGCTTGGATTGTTTTGTGCTGAGAGTCATTTCCAGTATGTTTGGTTTTTAACAGGTTCAACAGCCACATATTGTGGTCCTCATTTCCTTTTCTTTGGAAATACATACCAAGCATCATAGTTTGATCTTTTCACACTAGTACTCTATCCTTTCTTTAAGGATTTATAGTTTCCCTGTTGTATCATAGAAACTGAGAAGTGATGTTTTAATAATAATTGTAATAATCTTAGAACTGCACGGCTGGAAAAGACCCTATGGATCATCAAGTCTAGCCTGTGTCGAGACAGAGTGGAGAATTGAACACCTGACTCAGCCAGGGCAGTTTTACGTCTTTAAAGTATTTTATCCCATGTTTCTCTTTGAACTCCGATCTTTCTTACCGAAAACCAACACTTTATCTGTCACATCCTTTATGTCATGATTTATCAAAATTCAGTCATTTGGCAAACTGCATTTACCGTCCCGTGAACATCTGAGCACAAGACAGAACAGTAAGATTTCCACTCATATGAATGTATTATTTACATGATGTCTCTCATAGTCACATATCAGCCTAGTTCATTTGAAACTTTTATCACAGGATGGTCATTTCTTCAGCAGTCTCCTATGGCCAACATTCAGTGGCCCTATTCCGGCATTCATGCATAGTGGAGGCTCTCCTCTTCACATAAGAATTCTCTACATGAAGAGAGCTACAACAGAGTTGGGAGACAGTTCTCCAAAAATGCCTTTGCAGATAAAAGATCCAAATTCCCCTTTACTTTTAGGACCTTAGTCTACAAATCTGGAGCACTTCGTACCTTCTGTCCCGATTGTCAAAGTGGTCTGCTAACTGCTCCTGTGACATCCGGAAGTCTTCAAATGGTTGCTGATACCGGGTTTCAAAGGAGCCTTCTCTGGCTCGGCCTGCCATGATTTGCCCTGGGGAATCTATGGACCGCTCTCGGAAGGCTGAAGCCCCGAAGGAGCTAATCTCACCATTCTCCTGCTTCAGAATTGACATGGGCAGAATTACGTTTTTCAGAAAAAAGGATAGCGTCTCCCCACACAGCCCAGTTCTCAGCAAAGCAGCTGTTTCATAGTGTTGCCATGAAAAGGGAGCAAATTTAAAGTTACCTGTTGCTATTATATTTTTAGTTCCAGAGATGGGAAAAGGTGCGTGTAAGGTTTAGTATGTAGGTATATTGCCACCCAGAGTAGACCTTTGGTCTAGATGGGCGGGGTAGGAATCCAAACAAACAAACAAATAAACATGTAGTGTGCCAAATTTAGAGAGAAATATTTGTAGTTTTTTCCACATTTCAGAAGGTTAAGTTCCCAAAAAAGCTTGGATAGCATGCAAAACCAGAGCTTGAAAAAATGACTTCTTTAGGTGCTCCCAGAATGCTCCGCTAGCATGGAGCTGTCATCTAAAAAAATCATTTCCCCACCTCCCCAAGCTCTGAAACAGAAGAACACAGAAAAGCTCACCCTTTACTGAGTGAGTAGACTACAATTCTCAGTGGCAACCCACAGAAGTGCATGTGGGCTGACTGGCATGCACAGCACATTTGTCTTGCCCTGTTGCACTAGCGAATGGTATAGACAAACTATTTATCTGTCTGGCTCTGGACCTTGGTAACAATTGGGGCACAGAATGCTAAAGCACAAAAGGCTAGAAAAGAACTCAAAAGCCAATCTAGTTTAACCTCTTCATATTGCCACATCATCCTGTGGCAGATTAACTTGTCATCAAAACAGAAAACACACACTCTGGCTTACTGTGTATGTGCCATCATGAAAAACAAAGATACAAGGTTGTAATTCTCAAAGACAGTCTGGTATAATTTTACTTGTCTAATCTCTACCACTTCAGATTAAATCAGGCTGCTCTACCTAAACCCTTGCTAACGTCATGGTAAATTGCCCCTGTCTTGGCCAGATTTGGTCTTGGTAATTACAACAAGCTGTGCCAGACTCTTTTATGTTAGGCCATGTCAGGACTTGAGTCTCAAACTTACTTTGCCAGGAATAATATCTATTTTAACCAGCAAGGAGGCTAATTCCAGATCCTCACTGTAGTTGTTCTTTAAAGGCACAGCACGGTATCCTAAAAGAAAAGAAAATGAGCTAGGATGGGAAAGAAATAACCACAGACATGGAGTCACATAGCATATGAAAAATATATGAAGATGGGAAATAGACACCGGTTCTGTGTCTTGCTTAGGTATAAAGCTGAGGTAGTGTTATGGCCTTACTTAACCTAGTGTTCTACCGAGGTTTGTGTTTTCTACCAAAACGGGAAAATGTGTTGCTGTGCATTATTCTAAGCAGAGTGAAGAAGACACATAGGGGAGAGAAGGATTGGTGGAAGCACTTTGACTAAAGTGGCCCACTAATAGTGTACGTGTGCCCACGTGTGTCCACTTCCTTCCTATCTGAAAGAAAGGAGGTGCCTCCCATACATACCTGTCTTCAAGCCTTTAACAAGGACGGTGGCCTGAGCAAGGAAGTTCTGGTCACTGAACATATCCTCTTCATACACCACAAAGCGCAGGAAGGCAAACTCAGAGTTATGGATATGAAACTGAAATGCCTTCTGGGGCCAGGCAGGATTCAGGCCATTGTCCACTATATGAAAGAAACAAAAATACATTATTAAAAAAACACACACTAGAGGAATACACTCCTTTAAAGAGTAGCTGGCTTAGGCTACAGTAAACCTGGCAAGCCTTGATGGTGCCAACAGACTCTTTTGTCTGCAAATGATTACAGAACTATGCTCTGGAAATTATCTTCAGCCCTTCCAGCGGTACCAAGTATGTCATGATTCTTTTCCCTCCTTCAGCTCTAAGAGACAGAATGTCCAAGTTACAGATGGTGAAGGCAACCGTACCACAGATGAGGTTAGCATGGGAAGCAGGGCTGCTTAATTATGGGACAAACAGGCAGAATTCAAGGCAAGCACAGTACACTTAGAGCAGGCACACTACTTTGCTTCTGCTTACATTCCGACCCCCCCTAAGGATAGCTCTTCAAGGTACTCTGATACTATTGCAAATCCATGGAAGGAAACATTTCAGGTACTGTAACTGATACACCATTGAGGATGATCTGAACACTGTTCACAGGAGAACTGCTACAAGCTGGAGTGGGCTGGCTTGGGAGCATAAAGAACACTCCATGGGAGGTGGCTTCCTGTCTTGTCACCATCAGCTTCAGTTTTTTCATAAGAGCTACATCAAATCATACCCTATGCTAGTTGTCATCTTATGTTTCCCTAGGGCATGAGGTGAAAACTTGGGGGTGCAACTACTGATGGGGGCAGGCAACTACTGATGCATTTCACCAGTGTTCCCATAGTAGGTTGTTCTCCCCACCAAACTGCAGTTGTCCTAGGAGTATAGGCATGTGTCTGATGTGGAGGGGAGGGGGAGTGAGCATTCAACTTGGGTACTTGCAAAAACATTATCACCATTGCAAGCACATGCTCAAGGAAAAGGAAAACAATAGAGACATTTGTGCAATTCCTATCCCTAACTCAACCAGCTGCCAAAGACAGACTGTTACTGCTATCCCATCATCAGTGTGCATCCACCCGCTTTCTGTGCATTTGTGTTGAGAGTGGGGCACTCTTGGCTCTATACGTAGACTCGGATGCAATCTAACTTATCAAAGGACATCTCCCCTTAGCTGTTAAAATAGCAGAGGAGTATACATTACAGATGGGCACCAACTGCCGGTTTGGCATTTCATGCTGGTGGATGTATCATCTGAACAGACGTTGGGCGTTTCAAAGCTCACTCCCTTCTCTCTTAGGTGCCCACATTGCCCAGAAGAAGGAAGGCAAGAAAGCTGGGCCACTGCCTCCCAGTGGGCACTCACTCAGAGGCAGTGGAACTTTGAAGCGCTGAACACCTCATAAATGGACCTGCATGAACTGCCAAACCAGTTGTTTTTTACCCATCTGTAATGTACATTATGAATAGACTTGTTAAAGATTTTTTTTAAAAAAAAGGATTCAGATACCTTTCCAAAATTTCAGGCACCTAGCCAAAAGCTGCCTCTTGCATTTCTTCCCAAGGCAAGGCCTTGCTCTAGCACACAACAAACTTGAGGCCATGAAATTCTGACTTGATTAAAAGCATCCAGTGTGAGTTGAGGTCATATCCTCCAGGTCTGGACCCACAGAACCATACCTCATTGACCTACACTGGCTCTCAAAACTAGCCAATACAATCAAGTAGGGTTTGAAGCATATACAATATGCTGCTGCTGCAGTAGTAGTAGCAATAGCAGCAGCGCAGGCTGTGAAAATCTGGGTTTTCCTTTCTTTTACATCTCATCTTTTTCAGTCTTTCATGAAGCCTTTTCTGAGTTATAACTTTTGGTAAATTCTATTAAAAAAAGCCTGAAACAAAATCCTCCCCTATTTTCTGAAGCCACTTGTAATAGCATCTCTGTTCCAAACACAAAGAGGACCACATTGCAGATTTCTGCCATTGAGTGCTAATGATAAGCAGCCTCTCAAACTATATGTATGTGTGTGAGAGCGAAACGCAGAAAATGTGGGACAGAGACAGAGAGAAGTGGCGACCTTAATTTAGCACATGGTTAAATACACAGGATTTAAATTTTTAATAGTTTGGCTTCCAAAACTGTGGGTCTGGATAGAGACGTCTACTGTCTTTGGCTCCTCCTGCATATAACTTCTTTAAAACCTCACATTCTTTCCATCCCAAATAAAAAGACATTTGTGAATTTTGGTAAATTCTTACTAAAAAAAATTAACTTGAACTGAAATTCTCATCCATTCCTAGCTGTGGCCATGGATCCCCTGCTGTTTTTCCTTCTTACTTTAGTACTATGATAATAAGTTATTTCCTGTGTTATTAGAACATAGTCAACAAGAAGATGTACTTTATTATCCACAAAGGCCAATCTGCTCTAAGAACTGGCCAGGACTGTACAAACTGCTTCCTGATGCATACTAGTTCTTTAACAAGATGCTTCAGAATAAGTGCAGGCTAATTTCTGTAACGCTGTGTACATGACGTATTAAAATCACTTCTTTAGAAGTCAACTTCCAAAAAAGTGTAATAAACTCTTCGGAATCCTCAGCACCCTCCTGTGCCCCAAAAGAAAACCAATTAGTAAACTTGACTTCTTTTTGCAGAAACAGTACAGACTAAGAACAAATTTATTACTTTCCCAGGTATACCCATCCTTTCAAAAAACACACACACACAATTGTGAAGCAACATTTCAATCCTTATACAGTAAAATTTCATGGAATCAGTGAGCAGAAAGCAAACCCATAGGAAACAAGAGTCAACGTTTCCATAACACTAAATTTTTTAAAAAGACAGCAAGCTTCTTTAACAAATAAAAAATACACAAAAGTTGAAAAGGTATACTAATTCACTTGGTGGCAACTTCCAAGCAGAGCCCCTTAATAATTTACTTTGTCCCTAGACTATACTTTTGTCCAGCCTGCTCATAGCACTGTATGAAATGCATGTACTGGTGATGGGCACATAGTATATGAAGACAAAAAAGCAAGAAGAAACAGGAAGGATAACTGGGGAAAGTCATTTTTTGTTTGTTTGTTTTGATTCTCCAACCATGTTCTGCTCATCTAACTTAATCCACTGCATGGCAATTCATAATTCCATCAGGTCTGTCTCTGTATTTTGCAGCAAATCAGAAAGTAGACCTTCTTTTGCTTGTATAATTGCTTGTAGCTGTTCAGTGAACAGGAAATACCCCTTGCCACTTCAAAGAGCTGCTCAAACTACATTTGACGCTAATTGGCCAAGGAGATGATGAACCTTTGCAAACCTCATCTTCACATGTTGGAAATGCCTAAGAAAAGCAGCTCAGAGTCATAAGCCAAGAGGAAGGGACCTCAGGAAGTGTCAGATCATCAACTACATACCGGTCTGACTATATAAGAAGGAAGTGGGTTTGAATGTTCCAACGTGCCCTCTTGAGCTAGGAGGCACAAAAGATGCTGCTCTATTTTCCAACCAGAGTTCTGAGCAATCTACCCAGGTACTCACCCACCATCTCGGTCTTCTGCTTTGCATTATCATATTCTGCTCCAGCCACCTCAACTTCTACAAACGGGCAAACAATTCCTCTTCCATTTTTGGGAAGATGCCGTGCTCCAAGAACCTATCAAGGACAGGTAGAAGTAAGATTGCACCATTACTTTACAGCTTTCTCAGCAGCATACCCTGCAAAATGGATATCCACAACTCAGTCAACTAACTACCTATTTATCTACTCGCATTTTCATGCTTTCAAACTGCTAGGTTGGCAAGGAGCTGGGACAAAGCGACAGGAGCTCACTCCGTCGCGTGGATTCGATCTTACGACTGCTGGTCTTCTGACCCTGCAGCACAGGCTTCTGCGGTTTAGCCCACAGCACCACCATGTCCCTTATAGGATTAAAAACAAAGAGTCAAAGAAAAACTTATGCATGGCAGTGATATCTTGTGATACAGCACCGGCTCTAATCAAGTTGAAGGCAGTCGTGACCAAAGCTTTCTGTACACTTACTAAGAAGCAAGCCTCCTGAAACACATGGGGTTATAGTTCTAGGCAAACATGCTTAGGAATGTGCTGCCTCTCTGAAGCTACTGAAACAAGTTAGTCATGGTTAGTTAACCTCAGTTTGACACTTTCAGTGAGCTTTAGTGTTTCTGATTTTGGTAAAGTTGGCTATCACTGAGACACAAACTAGACGGATAAGCTTACCACTGTTCTTCCACTAAGAGGTACTGTATATCTGTCTCTCACAGCACATGATTTTATTTGCCTTCCTATCTTGCATTCAGTATGGTCGCTGAGAGGTGAACACAAGCTTCATTTGCAAGTCTAATAGCTGAAGCACATGTTCCTGAGTCCTATCATGGGACAGGGAAACAGTGAGTAATAGGGAATATGCATTCTCGTTTGTGTCTCCTTAGACCTTTTGTTTACTTCAGTGATAAAGCCGGAATCATGCCTACGCTTTCAAAATGAGCAACCCTTTGGCATGCAGTGCATAAAAGTCAGGAGACTCGATTTTTAAGTGGAGGGAGCCACCTATGGGTGTCAGAAGACAGTATGTTTTGCCATCTTTCTCATAAAACTGCTTTCTCTTAATAGTTCCAGTGGGTGTCTTCTCTATTTATCATCTATTTAAAAGAAGACTCTTGCCATTAATTTTTGAAGGTTACCCATAATAATGGTCCAAGGAGGTCCAACTACTCAAGGGGAGACAAGATCCCTATAACTAGACACTTGGTAATTTATGCAGGAACAAGATTTTCACTCATATAATACTCAATTACACGACACCACTATAAACATAAAATATAAGCCTATCAATCTGCTTTATGAGGAATCAAATCAGTTACCTATCTAAGCTCAGGGTCATGTTCTTTGACTGACAGTAAGTCTCAGAGTTTGAGATAAGAGGTCCATAGTTTGCTTTTACATCTCACACATTATAATAATAATATAATAATATTTATATTGCACTCTACACCAATGTGCATTCCAATAAAGTCAATAATGTACATGCAACATGCAACACATTTAACCACAAACTTAATATTATATGTACTGTGTGTACATGTACCCTCTCTCTCTCTGTTGTATATCAGGGATGTTGGGAAGTCTTTGGGTCTAAGTCCTAAGTCTAAGTGGTACCCAGTCCCAAGTAAAAACAAGGTTTCTTCCCCAGAAAAAAGGGTGGGTGGGTGGGTTCTGAGTTGCAAGTCAAGTCCAACTCTTTGAAAAAAACAAATAAAGTTGAGTCCGAGATGAATCACTGGTGCGACTTAAGTCCAACTTGACAGCAAATCACGTGACTCAAATTCCCATCACTGGCATATATGAACCTGTACATCAACATAAAGTTCCTCAAAGTAAGCAGTGATAAAAAAGAATTAACTTATTGCTAAAAACCCCAAATAAAACACACCAGTTGCTGCCCTCTCCCTGCACCCAACACCTAGAGCTCTGAGTTGAACTGATACATCTGTCCAACTCTGGTTCGATACAAAGGTGCTGGATGAGAATTTCACAGCCTTGGAGTCAAGTGGGAAAACGCCCAAAGCATCAAATTTGCCACCTTAGTCCAAGGGACCAACAAAAGTTCGGAATCTGCAGTCTGAGTCCTCTTAAGAGGAATATGCCATGATGCCATTGTTCTCCCAATCCGAATTATGTAGCAGAGCTGGTGTTGGGGCACATTTCTCTTCAGAGGTTATTGGTTATTGAAACGAGCCAGGATCAAACCATGGTTTCTGATCACTGTGTATTTTAGCAAATTACAGCATAAACTAAACAAAACTCCCAGGTTGGCCATAAGGAGGAACTATGGATAGAGAGCCTCTTATCCATTAGTATGATAAATGTAGGGCCCTTCAGATATCATCGTATTACAACTTTCAACAGCTGTAGACAGCACAGCTAATGATAAGGAATGATGCGAGCACAGTCCAACAAGATGGGGTCAAGTTATCTCTCTCTCCTGTACCGCAAAACATATTTGCCATTACATCCAAACTACTGTAAAACCAAATATGCCAGTCCATTTTATTACTTTCTTTTTTTTGGTTCAACTAGAACTATTTCATAACAGAAACGGGGATGTTTGGAAATACAGATACAATACATACCCGTATTTTTCGCTCCATAAGACGCACCTTTCCATAAGACGCACCAATTTTTTAGGAGAAGAAAACAGGAAAATATAATCTGTTTTCTTCGCTCCATAAGACGCACAGACTTTCCACCCCCCTGTTTTGTGGAGGAAAAGTGCGTCTTATGGTGCGAAAAATACGGTAAATGTTGTCCGTTCAGGAAGGAATGTGGTGGTCTTTTGAAGTTCTAGGACAGGGAGAATGGAAGAAAAGAAATGTTCGCTCACAACATGGTAGAAATAAGCATTTATTGCAGCAGGTCCGAGACAAGCAAAACACAAACCTCAATGGAGATGGAGAGTGGCTCCAGCCCACGCAGAGTGTTCTTGTCAAAGGGATCAAATATATCATCCCTCATGTTAGCTGGTTGCAACACAAACCCACACCGGCCTCCTGACATGAATAGGGCCTGATTCATCTGCATTGGTTTGTCTACAACAACAGAAGTGTTTTTATGAAGAACAGTTTTAGCAGAGCATTAATAGTACATTTCAGGGCTGTAGCACTGTCTCTGAACTAGATCGGTTCTTCCCAACTTAGGTCCCCATATGTTCTTGGAGTACAACTCCCAGAAATCCTGGCCAGCACAGCTAGTGGTGAAATTTAGCCAAGAACATCAGGGAACCCAAAGTTGGCAGCCACTGAACTAGACCCTTACCAAAAATATATGCTAACTGGACAGTTCATAAAACTCTAAATGCAATTCTATGTAAATTGAAGTGTACTTTTTCAGCAGGTGAAGCATTTTTCACCCTTCCCCTAGCATTAGTAGAAAGCCTTTGCAACAACAATGGAAGATATCAATTACAAATTTAAAAAAAAACACATTTCAGTTTGAAATCAAAAACACACAAACACTTGGGCACATACATGGTAAGGATGGTACAGTGGGCCCTCGACTTATGAACTTAATCCATTCGTAAGCTGAAACGTTCGCAAGTCGAAACCAAATTTCCCCATAGGAATGCATTGAAAATTAATTAATGCATTCGTATGGGGGGAAAAGTCAGAAACTTAAAAATAAATAAAAGAAAGCCACTTACCAGGCCTTGTTAGCCCCTGAACTGCAGGAAAAACAGCACCAAACAGCTAAAAGCGGGGAGCCTGGCAGCCATTTTGTGGCAGGGGAATAAATATCCCCCATTTTCAGAAGCCTCCCGGGGGCAAGGGAAAAGCAGCATTTTTTATTTCCAGCTTTATTCCCCTGCCTTTTTGGGTGCTGAGCAAGCCTCCAGATGCATCTCAAGAGCCATCCGATCAGCTGTTAGGCGGGGAAGGGGGGCAGGAGTGGAGAAGAGAACAAAATGGCTGCCAGGCTCCCGGCTTTTAGCTGTTTGGTGCTCTGTTAGATTCATGTGTCGTTCCCCTCCCCCAACCCCCAGAAAATAGATGGCATTCTGATCAGGAGACAAATTTAGGCATTTTTTTTAAAAAAATTGCTCATTTCCGCAAGTCATTAAAGAAACACACAGAAAGAGGTGCAAAATTCAATGATGAAAGAAAATATGAACCACCCCAAACATGAGCAAGCACCAAAAAAGAGAGCTGTCACTAATAATGTGACAGTGAACACCGCATCAAGTACAAACTATTGCTATTTCCTCTGGCACACGGAGAGGCTCTAAACTAGTCGGCTGCAGAGACGCGCTATTGTGATTATTGAAACTTCTCAGTGAAAGATGGGTCTCACCCGGTGTCTGGAAGTTCAGTGCCACCAACTGGCTGCCACAAATCCACATAGGGAGGGGGTCATAATTTGAAGAATCAAGGCGCTGACCCTTCGGATAGATTCGGGAAAGCTGCAACCGGTTGTACTGCAGGAACTTCTTGCCTTTTATCTTGTTGACATACTTTTCTGCCTTTGTTTCGGGAAAGGAGGACATGTCTCTGTAGCAAGCCCTCTCTGTGCCAATCTCTGCAAAAGAAACGAGGCAGACTGAATTGGAGCAGCTCCTCAGTCAGGTCAAGTCACCGTCCATGCCAGGGAAGAAGACTGGAAAGAAAACCTCCTGGTTCTGCAAAGCAGATAAACCCATTTTTTGTTTTTGTCATTTTTACAACTCCAACAATTTCACCAAACAGAAAGCATAATATCCGATGGCAATTTTTAGAGTATATATTTTAATTGCATTTTAATTGTTTTGTCTTTTTATTGTATTTAAAATGTTGTAAGCTGCCCAGAGACCTTTGGGTAGTGTGGGCGGCATATAAGTTAAATAAATAAAATAAAATAAATAAAATAATACTTGTCTGATGTCATCTATACTTACTCTCTTCATCAAAGGGGACCGGGCGACAGTAGATGACTAGCTCAGAAAGTTCCAGTGCTATTTTCTTCCTCCTCTCCATCATCTTCCCTTCAGAGAGCTGCCAAAGTAGGGGAAAAGACAGCAGGGCTTGTAATATTGATTTATTGATCTGTTCACTGGTTACATGCATAACCTGCTTTTCTTCCACAATTCTGCAAGGGAAGTCAAGCCTCAGTGCCTGGCAAATGGTCACCCTGTGACTTTGAGGGTCCCATAGGGACTAGAATCTGGCTTTCCTAAATCTGGCTTTCCTAGTCTCTACATCAACACTATTTACGAACCGCAGCATTGAAGCAGGTGCATTTGTGATGGCAAAATTAAAGTTCACTAATAAGAAATCACAAACCATCAGATTCTACTGTGACTTGAAAAACTGATAGGATTTTATTTTATTTTGGGCCATCTGTTCTACAACAGCAAAACTTTTCTACAATAGGGGAAAAGGGAGCCAGAAACCTATAGACACTTTGACAGAGTGAGCAGGGAGCCCATCATTGCCAGAGGTAGTAAGTAAGATGACCGAACACATCCCATGCTAAATCCAACCTTATGAAATCAGCTTAATTTTTAAGAATCCAAACCCTAGTGGGGGGAAAGGAATTTTTGTACTCTTATGTGGCGGCCAGGAAAACTTCCACCGTCTGGTATTGTTCACATCTATGAATTGCTACATCTAAGGGGAAAAGCATATCTTACTCGGGCATCAGCAGTCTGGGCTGCCTCGCGGATCTTCTTCACCCAGTCCAACAATTCTTCATGCGAGTTCGCTGCTACATCCAAGGACAATCGTGGCACAGAAGCCATACTGATTGAAAACACAAACATGCGGTTGTTCTTACCCTCAGGGCGGATGGCTGTGAAGGAAACGAGCAGGTTGAATATTAGGTCCTGCAGACAATAAGCCATTTGCTCTTTCCAAATCCTCAGACTTTAACTGGGAAAAATGATTCGTGTCTAGCTGAGACCAGTTATGTATCTTCAATGGGTGTGTATCAGGGCAGAAAACTCTTAACTGCAACGTTCCTAAATAATATTACCCAATATGGCCCTACATACACAGGAGAGAAAGCACAGATCATCGAATGCAGGAGTGGGGCCTCTAGTGAGTTGTAAATCTCAACATCTCTCTCCATATATTAAGCTGGCTAGACAGAAGGTGCAATTCTGCAGCCCCATGCCCAATGTAAGAACACCGGTTGTAGGTCTAGGAATAAAGCCTTTGTAAGAGAAAGCCTGTACAGCAGTAACAAAAGGGACTGAATTGTGTACTGTGAAAATACTTAAGGCCTAAAATCTGAATTGCTCATTTCTTCCAGCCTGCCCCAACACTTACCTATTTGACAAGCTGGGACATCCAGGACACCTCCAAGCAGGTCTCCTAGGGGGCTATTTTCATCCAGCTGTTGCTACAAGCAAGTTCACAGAATATTAGTCAATTACAGTAGTTATGTGCCATCAATTCAGCAACCCTAACAGGGCTTTCAAGGCAAATCAGATATTTAAGGAGTGTTTTTACCAGCTTCACTCCCCCAGTGACTTTCCATGGCCAAATGAAAATTCGAACCCCGGTGCCCAGAGTACTACTCCGTCACTCTATTTAACATGCCACATCGGATTCACAGCATATTGGTTCATTGCATTATATTTATCATCCAATCTGCCAAAAGAATGTCTGGGCAGGTGCTCTGCTTTAAAATAGCTAAAAATGTTGGAAATCTCTGCCCTTGCTTTAACTGCTGCTCCACTGCCTCTTCAAATATCTCTCTTTCACTTTCCCGTCTCTCATATGTCTGGGTTCATCACTGACCGTTTCCTGCATCTGTGAGCAGGAAAGGGGAGAAACGAAAGCCATTCACAGTCTTTAATCAAGGACTATGGCCTTGTATAGGCATTTAAGATTAATATTGTATTTTGCTTTTTTCTTGTGCTTATATACTGCTTAATATAACAAAACTGCTAAGGGTTTTTAAAATATTAAACAGTGCAGAAGTATCATAAATAAACTCACAGGAAAATGAAGTGTGGACAATAATTTGATTTGCAAATTCTTGAGGGGAAAAGCCATCTTAAAGCAGTGGAGCTTAATTTAGAGCACAGGTGGGGAAAACTTTTTTTACATATTAAAAATAAGCTCATAAGCCCAGACTTCGAATAGCAAGAAAGGGGACCTCTGCTGCTTTCTCCTTCCTTATTCTCACCTCCCTTTCCGACTCCAGGCCAGCTGGGCTGGCTATTTCTTCCACATAATTAGAAGGGAACCATAGCTGCTTTTTGCCCCCATAGTCTCCTCTCCACCTGGAGAAACAAGAAGATGCACATTCAAACCTCCACATATCCAGAATAAAATTTAAATAACTATTCAGTACTGAAAATAAAAATTATTTAATCAGAATACAAACATGTGGCACTAAGCAGACCTTATAAACTGTGCACTGAGCAAGTAGACGGAAAGGCAGGTCTATTTTGTGAGGAGGTAGAGTACAGTGGTGCCTTCTAATTTTTAGCCCCGCTGGGTGGGGCTCTGCCCGCGTGCAGAGTTCTGTCACAACCAGAACCAAAGGGGCTGAAAACAATCAAATGGAGGAGGAGGAGGAAAGCTGTGCGGAGGGGGGCAGAATCGCATGTGCGAAGGTGCACACCTTAAATGGAACTTTGGCCAAGACCCAAGTGCTGAAATGGACTTCCAGCGACAGAGATGGACTCAAGGCTTAGAAGGGGAGAAGCAGAGGAAGGAAAAGGAATTGTAAAGGGAACGTGATGATGTTTCACAACTTAGGTCCAATACTTGGGAACAAACAGAGATTCCAAGACCCAGGTTTACTGCCAAATACGTAATTTCAATTCTAAAAATGAAGTACAGAATCAGATTATCATCCTGTATGTTTAAATTGCATCCTAAAATAAAACTCTTCTACAAGTTCTTATCAGAATTGGAGTGGATGGCTCATGATTTTTGGCTACTTTGAGACTTGATCTCTGAGAGACGCTCCCCTCTCCAAAATGCAGTATCTGAGAAGCATTGAACACAGACCAGCCTCCTTCTTGTTTGTCCACATTCTGAATCACAGCATTTTTTGTGAAGGTGAGTTCATCTTCCCGTTGAGCTTTGTAGTCAAATAAGGCTTTGACTGCACACTGAAAGCAAAACAAACAGGAAAAGGGGGAATGAGACTACATGGTCAATGTAAAAACTGGGGTGGCTGTAAATGTCAAAAAGTGAGGTTACTACTGCAAGGGATTGCATAAGATTCCATGTATGATTAGATATTACTCCCCATCTGAAAATAAGCAGCTATGATAAGTGTCTATGATGAGTAGACTCACAGGAACAAAACAAAACAAATAAGAAACAGGAACAAACCAATGCTTGGCAGAGAATTTGCCTACCTCCAGATACCTATTATTCTGATTTCTTTCTCCCTCCAGCCATACTTACAAAGCCTACATACACAAATAACTTCAAAAAGTCATATGTGTACCCTTAACATCTTATTGTTTGAAACAAGATGCAAAAGGGGACCAATGAAAGATATGGGTCAAAATCCTGTACAGAAATTCTGTCTCTGCCATTTACCAGCATCAGCCTGACCATCAGGGGTTTCAAGGAAGGAGTATCTTTCTTTCCTATCCCAGAACGCTATGTGAATGCCACCATATTTACCTAAGAAACTTCGAGCCCAAGTATAGATTATGACATAAATACGTGAACGCATCTCCATCTTTCAAAAATCTCTATAAAGAGCAAATGGAGGAATAGCAGGTCCAGAATGAGACTGTAATGCCGAAGGATTGGGGTGTGTGGGTGTGTTAATGTTTCATCCTTCCTCTACAGAGCCGTTTAAATAATAAATATTGCCCCCCCTTCCACCTAAATTGAGGAATCTATCCTGAAAGTGAGAACATATAGGAACCCCAAATGTTGCCTGTACGTTTTTTCATTCTCAACTGAGGGGGCAAACTTTTCACAAAACTGATTTACGAAACATGCCCATGGATCTCAGCTTGCTCAATAAGATATTCTCAAAGATATTAAGAAAATACCTTGAAGGTTGGCATAGGGTTTGCCTCCACATAAAATCCTGGATTCCGTCCTTCATAGAGAGCGCCATAATCCGGCTCCTGGAGAAAGAAACAAAAAGGATAAATCTGTCTAAATTAACCTTTCTTGCTAGTTCTCTGAGCAATGATTGCAGGAAAGATGAGGCAGAAAATACTGCTTCTACAGCTAGAGACTGACTGAACTCGAATGGTGGCAAGCTGGTAGGTAAAGACAGTAATATGCAAAGTGGAACATCTCCCTGGGTCATTTTAGGCTCTCAGTCCTACACATCCTGCAGCAAAAAAAGATTACACAAGAACTGGGAATTTCTGTTTCGTGACCTTCCTAGGAACATTAGTTCTTACTGGGGGGGGGGGGGGACAAACAGCCCCTTGAAGCACCCTGCCCATGTCCAAAAATTGAAACAGGAAGAGAATGTCAAGTCTTATTTGGTCCTCACACCCCGCTACTGGGCCACTTGAGGCCATTTCCCGACCTGGCACGGCCTGTGAGGGGTTGAAGATTTGCCCTCATTTACAAATATTTCCAATCCTTAGATTTAAAAAAAATACATAGGAAGTATAAATCCATGCAAGTCTTATCAAAGGACAGAGAAATATGGAAACTGGTACTCTGGGCTGGGTGAGAAGTGTCGTGCTTTTCACTTGCTGGACAGGACTAGAAAACACAGAGGTATGAAGATGATGCCCGCAGATCTAGAGGAAGGGTAAGTGACATGTGGGAGACAAGCAGGCCCTCAGCAGGAGGATAAAACGGCCTGCTACCCACAGCAGGCCTTATGCCCCACTCACCGCAGTTCCAATCTTCTCCAGCGTTTCCTCATTGATTGGATACCTCAACTTCATTTTTCGGTACAGGGGGTGCTTTTCATAGTAGCTAACTAAATCTACTAGGCTGTCAAACTCTGAGTTACCCAAGATGACTGTCTGGCCATCCTGCTGCACTCGACAGTGCTTGATCTTCCCTTCGGCCCTAAGAGAGAAAAGGCCAGCAAAATAAGAAATTAATTAAACAAGCAAACAAACTTCCCAAACAATCATTACATAATGGGTTAAAAGTATGGTGCATGCAAGGCAGCGCGGGCGGAATCTACCCTTCTACTGCAAGCACGCTGGCATGTTTCTTAAGTAACGACCCGCAGTCTCTGGGCACCAACATACTCACCGAAAAGAGATTGCGTAAGAGTTTGGCTCACTCCTCTTGCGCACCAGGAAGGCCCCATCTCTTGGCACCCTCATCAGCATATGCTCAGCCAAAGTGCGTGTGAGATTAGCATGGTACCATCTGGGGGGAAAATACCACGAGGTAAGTGGAAGCTCAGCTTCCCTGTCAACACCAGTCAAATGGCGGGACACCAGGAGTACATTTATTTCATGCAACAACAACAACAAAAGTGCTTGACGATAGATTTTTTTCCCATAGATTGAATGCTATGCTTTCACCCTAGAAACAGGATGACAGAGCAGTATAAGCCAAGTTTTCTTTTTTTTTTCTTTTCCTTTTTTTTACTGGGCCTGGTTAGACGTAAGGTTCCAATGAGTCACAGATCAGAAGCAGGCCCTACAGTCTCTCTTGCACCTCTGACCGCTGAAAAACAAATGCACCCTTCACTCTAAGCAAACACACAGTCCTCAATCCTGCTGCTGGTCCCAGATGGGGTAGACCCATTAAAACAACTACTTAAAAATAGTCAATACCTATGCAAATCCTAGTGACTGAATAAATCTTCTCTTGCTGGGATTAATAATTGATTCAGGTCCTGGTTATCAGTAATTACATCAGTCAATCTGCATCAACTCTGATTATGATTAATGCAAATTAGTTTTCTCAACATGGTTTGCAAGCAAATCCTGCTGGGCATAGCCTAGGGAATGTCGACATGCCCATTTTGGAGCAGGGTGGAGGGGGCTAATAGAGTCACTAAGAGATCCAGTGTAACATTTGGTGCATTCTTCGTATCTAAATGGCATACGGACTCAAAGTTACCCTATTTGGGACCCACCACAGCCCACTGTCAGAAGCGGGAGGGGGATAGGAAAGGGTAACAAGGGAGATTTTTGTTTACTTTCCTTTCAAAGAGGCAGTCAAGAAAAACCACCCCTCCTGCTGCAAATGCTGCTCCTTTTGAAAATGTACCCCCCAGATGCATGCATGCATGCACACAGACATGTGATCACAGGAAGGTTTGGTTTTCCAAAGTTAGCCTCCACATGCTTTGGAATTTAAACATTTCCATGGAGCTAAGAAAGTGTTTAATTTGCCTGTATCAGATAGTTCTCTTATGAAGCTGCTTCAGGATATTGGAAAAGTCAAAGAGGAAGGCTTCCTTTTGTCCATTCCCAGCTATCATATGTGCTGGAGAGACAAACCAAAGGAAAGTGATCCTATCTTCAATAAAAAATGTACAAGCCCCTTTACAGGGACAAGAAAGGTGCAGGTAGGAATTTTCTGGGGGCAGGCTAGTTCACTTCAACAAAGACATTGTTTGATCGGCATCTTTAAGAGGGCATCAGCCTGTCCCTGCAGTGGTTCAAACAGCAGGCTAAATGTCCATCGTAACTCAAAGGTAAGCTCAGTACAGTGGCGCCTTGCTTTACGATTGCCCTGCTTTACGACGAATCAGCTCAACGACATCTTTTTGCGATTGCAATTGCGATTGCAAAACAATGGAGGAATTTCGCTTTGCGATGATCGGTTCCCTGCTTCGGGAACCGATTCTTCGCAAAACGATGTTTTTAAAACAGCTGATCAGCGGTTTCAAAATGGCTGCCGGGTAATTAAAATGGCTCCCCGCTGTGTTTAGGGATGGATTCCTCGCTATACAGGCAGCGGAAATGGCCGCCGTATGGAGGATCTTCGCTGGATGGTGAGTTTTTACCCCATTGGAATGCACTGAACGGGTTTCAATATGTTTCTTTTTATTATTATTATTATTATTATTATTATTATTATTATTATTATTATTATTATTATTATTATTATTATTATTATTATTATTATTATTATTATTATTATTAGCTTTATGATGTTTTCGCTTAATGGCGATTTTCCTGGAACGGTGTAGCATAGGCTTCACGCTGCAGTGATAAGGCCAAGCTGTTCTTTCAACTCTGGTGGCTCTTATTTCCCAGAGTTCCATATTCCCATATTTATTGCTTGCTTCAAAAGCACCAAAGAGCACTCATGAAATACAATAGGCTAATGCATATGTAACACTAGAGGAGGATACTGGTCTCTGACCTCTTGATTCTAGCTGGGGATTCAAAGAATGCAGTAAGTGGGCCCAACTAGATTAAATATTCTTGCAAGAAGTTATTTTCCAATGCTAAACAAATTCCATTCTCTTTGTTTCCAAAATGAAATTTAAAATGGCTCCAATCACAGATTTTGTTAGAACTGATTATTTGTCAGAGGAGAATCAAATCAAGTGGACCAGAGGGAACACAGACAATATTAGTCGCTCTAAATTGCCTTACAGAGTGCTCTATCAGAAGACCCTGGGAAATTATGTTAACTGAATTGTGGAGAATATTTTAAGAAACACTGTTTATTTTTATGTGCTTCATTTTATTATGTTTTTGTGCAAAATATTTTTATCCTACCTTTCCAAAATTATTCAGAGTGGATCACAAAGCAGCATCGAAGTATAATAATGAACCACATAACCTTAAGCTACTTTCACAAATCACCACTTAAATCCATATCATCATCATGTAAACTGACACCAGTAGAAACACTCACAATTCTACCAGTATTCTTATGCAACAAAATGGGCAGGAAAACTACAGCTGACCCTCCTGTCGGTCCCCAACTTACTCCTTGCTCTCGTGAGCGTTGGTTTGGGGCACAGGCTCAGTCAGCCTCATTTCAAATTCATTACACCTGAGTGGGACCTGCTGGTAGTGGGTGATGAGGTCGTAAAGGCTGTTGAACACCAAGTTATCAGTGAGGAAGAATTTGGGGCTGCCAGCATCCTGCCGGGAATGTATTCGACAATGTTGTACCTTCCCATTGCGCCTGCAGGCAAGAAGGGGAGGGGAAGCATTAGTAGTGTGGACATATGCCTGTTTATTAAGAAGTCAGTTCTATTATAATGAGAGTTTACTGACATATATAAGGGTGGATGACATCTAGAGCTCTCATGGCTACAGGTGCCTCTCGCCAGACCTCACAGGGTGATCTGCAATGCCCTATTTTTTCCTTTTTACTTGTACTCTAAGAAGGCGTGGAGGTAATTTTGCCACTGCCCACACCCACTTTAGATGGCTGAGTATGTCTTATTCTAAAACTAATCATGACCAACAGATTGAGGCATTGGGGGATACGGCATCAGGACTGGGAGGGGGGGACTCTACCAAATGTACTTTGCTTACCCTGGCTCTAGTAAATGTGGTGGTACAAACAATTGTGGATATGTATGCGTGAGTGTGTTTAATAAGAACAAATATCTCCTCCCTTGACCCCTGTCCGGCCTGGCTAATCAAAGCAGCCAGGCCTATAACAAGGGAATGGGCCACTGTAATAATTAATGGGTCTCTCCTTGAGGGCAGATTTCCATCTGCCCTCAAGGAGACACTCATTAGGCCCATTAGGAAGAAACCAAGTTTGGCGGCGGATGAAATTGGCAACTACAGGCCCGTCGCCAATGTTTCTTTCCTAAGCAAGGTGGTTGAGAGGGTGGTGGCCGATCAGCTTCAAGCGCTCCTGGATGAAACAGATGCCCTGGATCCATTCCAGTCGGGCTTCAGGCCACGCCATGGTACAGAAACGGCATTGGTCCTGTGTGATGACCTACTGAGGGAGGCCGACAGGGGTACCTATTTATCTACTTGAATTTTTACATGCTTTCGAACTGCTAGGTTGGCGAGGAGCTGGGACAAAGCGACGGGAGCTCACTCTGTTGCATGGATTCAATCTTACGACTGCTGGTCTTCTGAACCTGCAGCACAGGCTTCTGCGGTTTAGCCCGCAGCGCCACCACTGGAAAACATCTTAGCAAATACTGCTAAAAGCTTAGAAACAGAAGCTGAGACTGTCCAAGGGGCTACAAATAGAAGATTAGTGTGCAAAGGTTTCAGCGAGCAAGATGCCCTGGCAATGTTTGCCAAGGCAAAGCAAAATTCCAAATTTCCTTTTCTTGTTAATGAAACTCACTGAACAACTCTGAGAAAGTTAGCTGCTTGTTTGCTTGTTTTATCTTGATTAGCTACTTATTAATCCAATCCTCTAGACCAGTGGTCCCCAACCTTGGGCCTCCAGATGTTCTTGGACTACAACTCCCAGAAGCCTTCACTACCACCTCTGCTGGCCAGGATTTCTGGGAGTTGACGTTCAGGAACATCTGGAAGCCCAAGGTTGGGGATTACAATAAAGTTACCATCTGCACAATCATACGGGACCAAATACTGGAAACTGCAGAAACTGCTAAAAAAGAACTCATTACTAGAAATTCACACACACCTCCTCAACAGACTATTAGCCATTCTCTCCCTATCCCAACATTAAGTGCAATGACATATATAAATTTCCCTAACAGATGTAAGCTCACTGGGGCAAACTGCTATTTGACTGCAACTCCTCACCATGAGCAATGGTGAGCAGGACAGATGGGAGCTGCACACCAAGAGCATCTGGATGGCCACACTTGGCCCAACAGTGCAGAACTACCACTTGAATAAACGCCTTACAGCTGTGAACTTGCACACTTCAGTTACATATCTCGTTGCGGGGAACGAGACCACAGCTAGGGATTCTTACCAGAAAGAAAGGGTGTAGTCTCCAACAAAGGTCTCACTCTCTCGTACCAGAAAAGAGCCATCAGGGGCTCCTGTCTCTATGCAATACTCTGTCAAGAGCCTCTCTGCTATGTGGCGCCCGTCACGTCCCGCTCCCAGCTTGCCATGGAACCACTTTTCAGTAGAGTGGAGTTCAGTGCTGTTGTTCACCTAGGGGAGAAATCAAAAGGTGGGCTTGCCAGCTAAATTTTCCGTGGAAGGGATCCGCTTACAGTGCAAACAATTACAATTATAGATACAATGTATCTATATTTCAGAAATATTTCATATTTCTCATGGTCTATAAATGCTAATATGCTGGTGAAGAAGGTACAGAAGAGGCTGTATTTCCTGAGAGTTGGCTCAGGCATATTGTGAGAATGGCTAATGGTTGGATTCCAAAAGATCTCCTGTATGGAGAATTAGTGCAGGGAAATTGCCCCAGAGGGAGAACACAGCTGCAATACAAGGACATCTGCAAGTGGGATCTGAAGGCCTTAGGAATGGACCTCAACAGATGGGAAACCTTGATGTCTGAGCGTTCAGCCTGGAGGCAGGCGGTGCATCATGGCCTCTCCCAATTTGAAGAGACCCTTGTCCAGCAGGCCGAGGCAGAGGCAGTCCCGAAAGCAGCAAAATCAGGGAGCTGGACAGGGGACAAATTGGATTTGTCTTCAGTGTTGAAAGGATTGTCACTCTTGAATTGGTTTTCTCAGCCACACTAAACACTGTTCCAAGTCTTCCATTCAGAGCACATTACCATAGTTTCTCTAGACTGAAGGATGCCTAATCTACTATCGTAGTACCATAGAGAGTGTCCTAACATATGGTATCCTCTCAAGGTATGGGAGCTCCTCTGAAATGGAAAAGAAAAGCTTTACAGAGAATCACTAAAATTGCCCAAAATATTATTGGACTTCAGCTCCCAACCTTGGACAGTATCTTTGCATCCCACTGCTTAAAGAAGTCATTTAATATTCTTAGAGATTCTTCCTACCCTGCTTATAACTTCTTTGAACTGATGCCTTCCGGCAGAAGATACAGAGCAATTAAAACTCAGACAACACACTTTTTGAACAGTCTTTATCCTAGAGCTATAATTGAACTTAAGAAGGAACTTAAGAATCACCAGCAATGAGTTGTTGGACTGTATTACTATTACTTGGTCTGTAGTGTTGTATGCTGTGTGGATACTGTGTGCTCTTAGGCGGGGTTCTGGGTTTTAGGATTGTTATGAGGGTGTGTGTGTTTTGTTATGGTCTCTGTTCTTTGTGAATTTTGTTGTATGTGTATATGGTGTATATACGCTCAATGACAATAAATTATTATAATTATTAATGTTCTGAAATTCAGCTCTTTCTTTTCTTTTTTTAATCTCTTTTCAGAACCCAGGCAATCAAACTGAGAATTCAGCACAACACAGCAACAGTAGTCAAAGTGGTTAACAACTTTTCCTCAACACATCACAATGTCACCGCATAAACGGACACATACATTTGTGAAGTGGCAAAGGCTGGGAGCCAGCAACTCCTACAATGCAATATGTGATGCAAATGCTATTTAAAAGAGTGCACATATATCATTCTGTCTCCCTCTTCTCTGGGTGCTGAGCCCCACATTCCTCCCCTTCACCCACTTCCCTGTTTAAAACTCATTGCCTAGGCAGCTGTATCATGGCTCTTGGTCTTTGCAAACAGAAAGCATGAGTGTGGTCTTGTCCGACTCACTCTCAACCTGATCTTAGCTTTGAGTTTCAACACAGGCTGAGGTGAACAAGATAAAACTGAATATTGTAGTCTATCTATTACAATTCTAGCCTAAGAGATTCAGCTTGGATAAGACTAGATAACACCTCCTTAGACAGCATAGGCTGGATAGACAGCTCAATGGTTTAGATAACTAGTTACGTAACTGGCTGGGAGTTCAGTTCCCCACTACATTTCTAGCAGTCATGGGCAAACTGCACAGTCCCAGGCACCCCCATAAGAGGGAAATGGTAAACCACTTCTGTGTATTCTCTACCTAGAAAATCTTGAAAAGGGTCACCGTAAGTTGGAATCAACTTGATAGTGGGCAATTATTAGATAGCACTAGACCCTCCAAACTTTTGATACAGGAAAAGGAAGTTCCTTCTAGACTTTCACTCTTCCAAGATTGAGAGGACTGAATATGATTATGTTCCTCATAAGAACAGATGGCAACTCATTTTACATACCTCCTTCTGCTCCTCTTCCTCCTCATTTCCCAAATCATTGGTTGTCTCTCCAGAATAATAGATTTTGTTGCTGGTCAGGACAAAGTAATGGGGGTTCCAGTCCTGCAGAAACATAATCAGCAAATATATTGATACTGTAATACTATTTTCACAATCCAAACACTTCAAGACTCTTTGTATGTGGAAAGAAGAATTGGAAGGGAAGAAATGAGGACTTTATCTTTAAGAAGTATGAACTACACACTTGGGCAGCAATGATTTAAAAAAGAGTAATTATTCAGTATCAACACATGTGGTTATGATGTCAACACTCATTCAGTAACTTGTGCAGTGGGTCCTGCTACCATAAATGTAGAAAGTATACTTAGCCCATACTAGAGACTGGGATGAAGTGTCAAAATGGACGGGCAATAGAAAGAGAAGGGAAGTGGGACCCAAGCGATTCCCACCCTGGCTGTCTTTACAAAGACAGTGGGGTAGCGATCACTTCTGCAAGGCTTTCCCCATCTTTCCATGCCCGGGCAAAGACAGCAGGGTGGGGGAATAGCTTTGGTCCCACTTCTCATCTTTCTCTGCCTGCCCAGGCATAGAAAGACAGGAGAAGCCTGATCCAAGCAAACTTCCACCTTCGCTGTCTTTGCAAAGGCAGCAGGGTGGGGGATCGCTTTAGTCCCACTTCCCCTCTCTTTCTATGCCCACCTGGGCATAGAGAAGCAGCAGAAGCTTAATCCAAGCAATATCTCACCCCATTGTATTTGCAAGAGAGTGGGGGTGGGGGATTGCTTTGATCATGCTTCCCCCTTTGTCCCACTTCCCTTGTCTTTCAAAAACAGGGGAAGAGGGACAGACATGATCCCCCAACCCTTCTGTCTTCACTAAGACAGCAAGGTGGGGGATTGCTCGGGTCTCACTTCCCTTGTCTTTCTGTGCCCACCATGGCGTATAAAAATGTGGGAAGCAGGACAGAAGTGATCCCCGAACCCCACTCTCTTTGCTAAGACAGCAGGGTGGGGGGATAGCTCAGGTCCTACTTGCCTTGTCTTTCAATTCCCGCCCCAGGCATAGAAAGACAGAGGAAGGCTAATTCAAACGATCCCTACCCCCGATGTCTTTGGAAAGACAGCATAGTGGGCAATTGCTTAAAGGGAAAATCCCTCTCTGCTTATGCACCCGAGGAACAGCTGAGGATAGACAAAGGGACAAAAATACAGTGGTGCCTCGCTTAACGAGCACACCGTTTAACAAAGAATCCGCATAGCGACCCGTTTTTTGCAGTCGCTAATGCAATCGCATTGCGATGTTTAGATAGGCTAAACATCGCATTGCGATCATTTCTGCACCCGGCAGCCATTTGGGGAACAGCTGATCGGCAGTTCCAAAATGGCCGCCGGGTGCAGAAAATGGCCGCCCGCACCATTTTTGCGCCCTGCCCTCACTTACCGAGGGCGCGAAAATGGCGGCGCTATGGAGAAACTTCGCAGAACGGTGAGTTTAAGAGCCATAGGAATGCATTAAACTAAGTTTAATGCATTTCTATGGTGTTTTCTGTTCCGTATAGCGATGTTTCCCCATAGCGACGATTAATCCGGAACGGATTAACCTCGCAATGCGGGGCACCACTGTAAAAGGGTTATATTCATTGCTTTGTATTCGTTGGGGGTCTCTGGACCTCAAGAATATGAAGCAACAAATATCTGACAAAACAAGGATATTAACGGAATATCCTGATTCGTTTTTATATTCGTCCCCACATCTAGTCTATACAATAGGCCCAGAAATTCTGAAGTAGAAGATATTTAAGGCAGCGAGATACCACGATGGCCAAGAAACTCCAAGGGAGCTTTGGCTAATCTATGCAAATATCTCTTGCTCCTTGAAACAACTCCACTTTTTCTTCCTTGCTACTCCTTGTTTTTGGTTTGCTCTCCCACAATATCTACTTTCAAATACATCTGAAAAGATCCACATATTCCATGAACCTTTTGCCACAGTTCCCTATTAGCTACTCAGACCTACAGAAACAAATTTTCAGCTAAGTTTAGTACATGTCAGTGATATTATATTATATTTCTGTTTCAACCATCAACAGTATCTTTACTTGCAAGGTTAAATAAATTTTGCCAGCAATTACATCTTTAAAGAAATGCAGTAGAATGGCAGCTGTTCTTTTATACAGCACTCTTACTCCCCCTACCACAAAATGCCTACATCATTACTGAACATTATTAGGGAATGATGCAGGAGCTTTGCAAGAAACCTACATGATTGATTGGGTCTTCCAGGTAAAGAATTCCATTCTTTATTGAGTTGCTGATATCATTCTCTGAATACACAGCAGATGACGGCACTTCCTCATAAGCGCTGCCTTCGGCCAGTTTCTTGTGCTGCAGTGAGAGGGGTTATATGTTAGTTCCTCTAAAACAATGGTTCCCAACCTCAGGCCCACATATGTCTTTGGACTACAACTCCCAGAAATCCTGGCCAGCATAGCTAGTGGTGAAGGCTCATGGGAGTTTGAGTCCAAGAATATTTGGGAACCACAACTCTAAACAAACAAACAACAAAAACCAAACAAAAAAACAACACTGGTTGTGTAATCTAGCTTTCTGGTATGTCTAAGGAAGGGGTGTGGAAAATGTGGGAAAGGTCCAGCTGCTTTAGGACTGCAGCTCCCGCAGTTCTTTAGCAATGACTGTGTTGGCTTGGACTTCTGGGAGTTCAAGTCCAAAACACCAGAATGGGCAATGGTTCTCCAGCCACATTGATTCATTGACTGATTGATTCATTCATTATTTGTACATACCCCGCCTATCTGGCCAACACTGGTGCAGAATTATACGACAACAAGTACATAGGGTACTTCAATAGCACTAACAGAGTTTGACACTCTAAACCCTGGATAGTAGGCATCCTTTAGTCTCAAAAGACTATGGTAATGTGCTCTGTATGGAGGACTTGGAACAGCGTCTAGTGTGACTGAGGAGGCCAAGGAGCCTCGTGGCACAGTGGCTAAAACGCTGTACTGCAGCTAAAAACTGTGCTCACGACCTGGGGTTCAAATCCCAGGTAGCCGGCTCAAGGTTGACTCAGCCTTCCATCCTTCCGAGGTCAGTAAAATGAGTACCCAGCTTGCTGGGGGGGCAATGTGTAGCCTGTATAATTAAAAATTGTAAACCGCCCGGAGAGTGCTTGTAGCGCTATGGGGCGGTATATAAGTCCAATAAATAAATAAATAAATAAAATAAATTCAAGAGTGACAATCTCTTCCACACTGAAGACAAATCCAATCTGTCCCCTGTCCAGCTCCCTGGTTTTGCTGCTTTTGTGACTTCCTCTTTGCCTCGGCCTGCTGGACAAGGGTCTCTTCAAATTGGGAGAGGCCGTGATGCAATGCCTGCCTCCAGGCTGAATGCTCAGATGTCAGAGTTTCCCATCTGTTAAGGTCTATTCCTAAGGCTTTCAGATTCCGCTTGCATATATCCTTGTATCACAGCTGTGGTCTCCCTCTGGGGCGATTTCCCTGCACTAATTCTCCATACAGGAGATTGTTTGGAATCCGACCATCAGCCATTCTCATGACGTGCCCAAGCCAACGTAGACGTCACTGTTTCAGTAATGTATGCATCCTGAAAATTCCAGCTCATTCTAGGACTACTCTATTTGGAACTTTGTCCTGCCAGGTGATACCAAAAATCCGTCGGAGGCAACGCATATGGAACGTGTTCAGCTTCCTCTCCTGCCATGCACAAAGGGTCCAGGACTCACTGAAGTACAGGAGTGTGCTCAGGACACATGTTCTATAGACCTGGATCTTGGTATGTGTCGTCAGCTTCTTATTGAGCCATACTCTGTGAGTCTAGAGAACATGGTAGCTGCTTTCCCAATGCGTTTATCCAGCTCGACATCTAGAGAGAGGGTGTCAGAGATTGTTGAGCCAAGGTACACAAAGTCATGAACAACCTCCAATTCTTGTGCGGAGATGGTAATAGAGGGAGGTGAATCCACACCCTGGCCCATGACTTGTGTTTTCTTCAGGCTGATTGTTAGTCCAAAGTCTTGGCAGGCCTTGCTGAAACGATTCATGAGTTGTTCGAGGTCTTCAGCAGAGTGGGCAACAATGGCTGCATCATCTGCGAAGAGGAAGTCCCGCATGCATTTCAGTTGGACCTTGGTCTTTGCTCTCAATCTAGAGAGATTAAAGAGCTTTCCATCTGATCTAGTCCGGAGATAGACACCTTCTGTTGCAGTTCCAAAGGCATGCTTCAGCATGACAGCAAAAAAGATCCCAAACAGTGTTGATGCAAGGACACAGCCCTGTTTCACTCCGCTTCAGATGTCAAAGGGATCTGATGTTGAGCCGTCAAAAACTACAGTGCCTTTCATTCCATCATGGAAGGACCTGATGATGTTAAGGAGACGAGGTGGACATCCAATCTTGGGAAGTATTTTGAAAAGGCCATCCCTGCTAACCAAGTCAAATGATTTTGCACTAACAGAGTTTGACACTCTAAACCCGGATATCTTCCTGTCAAATCCTGCCTGAAGAACAATTTTGGTTGAATTTGAAAGTTCTTCAGAGGTGAAGAACATGAAATTAGCAAAATTTGTCAGGGCTGGTGGTGAGCGAGAGGTGACTGTTGCTAATTTCTACTCCTGACATAGTTTACAGTACCAATTCAAAGGAGCAAAACAGGGACTGGCTCTACACAGTCCTCCCCAAGGTTTCATTAAGATGGAGAAATAAGGAAAATGCAATGGAAGGTTCAACAATCTATTTCAGCATCCAGTGCTAGCAGAATTAGGACTTCCTTCCCTTTCACCTCCTGTTGCAACCTTCAATGACACCTGAAACCTGCTCCAGTCCTCCTCTCTGGGAGCAGTTTTTTAGGATGCACATAGAATTGCAGAATATGGGCCTGAGGGAGGGATGATCCAATGGAAGTGCGCCCCTTGATCTGAGCATGGTGTGTATTTTCTGTGTTCTTTGCATTATTTTCCCCTGTTCAAGGTAATTATATACATGTACGCATTTACCTAGTTAGTGACCAGGTAAGTAAATAATGTTGGATAGGACGAATCTAGCCATTGGGCAGCATTTTGCTTAGGAACAAAGGTGGGGAAAACATATGAGCTATCCTCATCTACATTTTAAAAAATTCTGAACAATTTTGGTGGTCAGTCCTGGCAGCCACATGCAGAAACAGCCGGCAAACTATAGATTAGCTTTGCAGTTAGGTCATAAAAAAATACCTTTAGAAATGCATTACTTCAGAGCTACCGTGTTTACACATCAACTTGTAAATTAAGCTCACTGCTTATCTCTCAGTGACCAACCAACAGACAACATTTCCAACTTGTAGAGTTATGGAAGCCTCATGGTAGATGTTAGGGAAGCAGAGTTTCTAATTGCAAAGCTGGTTTCTTGTATCATTTGATGCCCATCATCTGTCAGCTACAGAAAATGCCAAGGTGATCTTGAGGCAATCCAGCCATGGGGCAATGTTCATGGCTGAAGCAATTTGTACAGAGCCTATTGTGGTTGGTGTTTGGGATTTCAGCAGGCCTGATTTCTCAAAATCAAAGATCCACTTGCATTATGTGTCAAAACGCTCATGTGATTACAGCTCCAGTAATGGGTTATTTTTTTGACTGCAACTCACAGAATTCTCCAGGTAGCGAGGCCAATCATGATGGTGGCCGGGGCATTTTGGGAACGGACGTTCAAAACAGCAAAATTTCCAAGCTCCAGCTTAAGCCAGCAGAGCCAGTGGAGATGGATTGTTGGCGTTGTGCTCCGAAATTGAGTGTAGAGCCACACAGGTGCCTTGCTCCTTTTTGTGATGTTGCCATCCAAAAATTCAAAATCTCTGAAAACTTCTGAAAATCTTTTGTCACGGCAGCAAACTAATAATCATCAGGAAAAAAATCATATGTAGAGAGGACGTTTTTGAGCTCACAAGTCTGTCAGGCTTTGGTGAAAGTATAAATGCATACTACTTGTTTATAAGTGACTCTCGTTAACGAAAGCAAGGCTGTGTTCTCGAAGGCTTTCATGGCCGGCATCCGATGGTCATTGTAGGTTTTTCAGGCCATCTCCGCAACACAGCCAAACAACCCAAAAAACCTACAACCATCAAAAGCAAGACTGCTTATTAACGATATCAGCGACCGGCTTGTCCCTTAACAAAAATGAGGATTAACACCATCCTTGTTCAGGTGGGTAAATTGTTGTACAAACCAGATATAACTAATCCTAGACAATTTGTGGGCAAAGTCAAGAGATTAGAAGTTGCAGTGCCAAAACTATCTTACAGAAACTAAGCATCATAGAATCCAATCCCCATTTGAATTGAAGCTATCATTCTTCAAAGCCCCTACAAAAGGGACTAGCCTTTATGAGGATCTTCCTCTTCAGCTGGTTCGGGGAGGGCAGCCCATCAGCAGAGATATCTACTGGTTTGGTCAGCAACATGTCACCAAAGACTTTCTTAAAGTTCTGAGCCATGTTCCTCTGTTGAGCTATGCTGCAGTGATCTTCGATGGAAAGGATAACAGGATAGCTGAAAGGTAAACAAAAACATACCTGTTTCCCACAAGCCAAACTTGAATTCCCTGCTTGTAACAATCAGAGATCTGATCTGGCCACTGTGACACACACCCTAGTTACTTCCCGACAGGACTACTGCAACACACTATGTGCAGCTGCCAATGGAAACTTTAGAGCAGTGGTCCCCAACCTTGGGCCTCCAGATGTTCTTGGACTTCAACTCCCAGAAATCCTGGCCAGCAGAGGTGGCGGTGAAGGCTTCTGGGAATTGTAGTCCAAGAACATCTGGAGGCCCAAGGTTGGGGACCACTGCTTTAGAGTATAAGAAAACTTCAGAGGGTCCAAAATGTGGCAGCCAGATTGCTGACTGGGGCTGGTTACAGGGATCATATAACTCTCCCACCCCACCCCCCAGTGGCTCCACTGGCTGCTGATCAGTTTCTGGGCACAATTCAAAGTGCTGATTTTAACTTATAAAGCCCTAGACGGCCTGAGTCCAAACTATCTCAAAGACCATGTGTCCTATTATGAGCTGGCTTGGGTGTTAAGATCATCAAGAGAGGCCTTTCTCTCATCCCACCACCTTCACTTGTGTGTCTGATAGGGACACAGGACAGGGTTTTCTCTGTTGCTGTCCCCAGACTTTGGAACTCCCTCCCACAGGAGGTTAGGCTGGCCCTATTTTTGCTGTCCTTCCACAAGCAGATGAAGATCTTTATCCAAGCAAGCTTTCTCTCAGTGACTGGCTACATGAATTTTAGATGGATAGTTATGGATTACTACTCTGACCGAGTCTTTAGTACTTCTTGTGTTTATCATATCTCAAAGTGGTATTTGCTTGCTCCTTTTAAATATTTGGATACGTATTTCTTTAGATTTAATATTGTCTTTCAATGGTGTAAGCTGCCTTGGGTCCTTTTTTAAGGAGAAAGTCGAAGTAAAATTATTTTAAATAAATAAAATAAATAAACTACAGTGCCCATTGTACAGTGGTGCCTCACTAAACAATTGCCTCAAATGACGAAACCGCTTCACAACGTTTTTGCGATTGTAAAACGATGGTTTAAATAGGGTTTTTTCGCTTTGCGATTATTGGTTCCCTGCTTCGGGAACCGATTCTTCACAAAACGATGTGTTTTTTAACAGCTGATCGGCGGTTTCAAAATGGCTACCGGGTAATTAAAATGGCTCCCTGCTGTGTTTAGGGACGGACTCCCCGCTTTACAGGCAGCGAAAATGGCCACCCTTTTGGAGGATCTTCGCTGGATGGTGAGTTTTCAGCCCATTGGAACGCATTGAACCGGTTTCAATGCATTTCAATGGGCTTTTTCGTTTCGCAAGACGATGTTTTCGTAAGACAGCGATTTTCACGGAACGAATTAACATCGTCTTGCGAGGCACCACTGTAGTTCTGTACTATCTCTCATCTAACTCACCCTGAGAAAACCACTCTCTCTTTCCTGCATTTTAAATTCTGCCAGTTCTGCACATTTCTTTTAACATCATTCTGAAGCAAAAACTGAAGTCTTCAGCACATTGAGATACTTGAATCTTATGAGAGTATAACAATTCAGGATACTTTTTTTCTCTGGGGCATGCTCAGAGCACTATGTTAGCTGTGATTCTATCCAAGTACAGAGAAAACACAGAACAATGTAGTACATGCAGAATTCAGCCTTCTGAGAATCCCAGCTTTTGTGGGGGGAAAACCTCTGCTAGTCCTCATAGTTCTGTGTATTGTGGGGGAACAGTTAAATGAGTACAGCCTGATGAAATTTCTCAATGCTATTTTATATCAGAGGTGTTGCAAGAAAAGCCGTCTGCGAGCTGGAAGGAGTGTGTCTGTCTTCTGCCTAAGTCTTATGACACCTTTATTATTAGAAAAGCATGTTGTGTAACATACTAAAAAAGAAAGCCCACATATGCAAAGTAAGATGAATCATGCAGATTTGCTCAGTTTGTATTATCTGTTTAATTTATAGAATGCTAGTTGTCTTGATTTCATTTTGAATTCTGATTTTTTTAAAAAAGACCAAGGTATAAAACAGTTAAATGCACAATGAATTATACTGTTTTTCTCTCGATCTTAGGATTTATTCAAAGAGGCCAGAGAAGTATACTGGCAACTTCTTTGACAATTCATCATCCTAAGCAACAACACTTTGATGGTGGTTCACGTACCCCAAACCCAGCTCTACACTCAAACAAACCTGAGTAAGCACATATGGTTAGTGACAAGGATAGATAATAGAATTCACACATATAGAGATTGGGTTCCCTACAGTTCAAATATCCGAGAGTCCACAAGGTAAATTCTTAAAGGACAGGCTGTTGCAATCCTCATTTCACTTACTCAGAAGTCACAAAAGCATGTTCCTTGATGGTGGCTAGGACATCAGAAAACTTGATTTTGGTTGTTAATGTGTGTCCATGATAAATTACTGGCATGCCATCAGGTCCATCCCAGCAGTCAACTTGGAAGAAAGCATATTAAGAGAAAACAGACATCTAAATCAAAACCCACTGAAGCATGAAGAACATAAAGCAGGTGGGACATTGGCCCAGGAAATCCGTGGAATCATAGAGTTGCAACTGGGTCCATGAGAAAGGCATCTGAAAGCAGTTCTACAATGTACAACATAGCGTACTTTGCATCAAAGTTAAAGGTTCCCCTTGAACATTTAGTCTAATCCTGTCCGACTTCTAGGGGGCAGTGCTCATTCCCATTTCCAAGCTGTAAAGCCAGCGTTTGCCCGAAGACAGTTTCCGTGGTCACATGGACAGCGCGACTAGACACAGAATGCTGTTACCTTCCCACTGATGTGGTACCTATTTATCTACTTGCATTTTACATGCTTTCGAACTGCTAGATTGGCAGGAGCTGGGACAAGTGACGGGAGCGCACTCCGTCACGAGGACTTGATCTTACGACGGCTGGCCTTCTGACCTTATAGCACAGAGGCTTCTGCGGTTTAACCCGCAGTGCCACGTCCCTTGTACTTTGCATTGCTAAGGCTATTAGCATCAGGTCACAAAATGAGTCCATTTTTTCCAAAGCCACAAGCTAACGGCATTCAATGAAACTATCATGGAACCAGGAGGCTACTTTTCAGACTATTTGTCCATCTAAGCCCAGCACAGTTTGCTTCAGCCTTTCCAAGTTGGCCTTCTCCAAATGTTTTGATCTCCTGTTCCTATAATCCCTGACTGCAAGCCATTTTGGCTAGAGCTGTCCTCCAATGGCTGTTCTGGATTCTTGCAGTGGCTGTACAACATGCCAGGTAGAGATGTTTTACATCCACTGAAAATGCCACAGACTGGACCTTCTGCTTATAAAGTGTGTGTTTTCGAAAACAAAGTTGTGGGCTTCTTCCTAATATGAAAGCACTTCTAAAGAAAGAGGATGTATTTCCCCCAGCTCTGGGGTTCAGGAAAGATAAGAGATCCGAACTCACGCTCAATACAGCGACATCCCATGCGCAGGCAACGGGCATAAGCTTCCAAGGAGGACTCACTTGAGAACTGATCTCCTGTTAGATACCTATCATAAGAAACACATCACCAAGGGAGAATCTGTCATGAATACTGCAACAAATCATTTCTGTTTTCAAATCTTCTTTGTTTTCAAAAATGTTTCCCCATTGGATATTTTTACAAAGAAGTAATGCAACTGCAAGATTCAAAAAGTAATGCAAATGGTGCACATTCATGATTATAGCATCCTGTTTTTCATATTCTGCAAGCTAGTTATTACAAAAAGCTAAGTTCTGCAGTTAAGCTTTACTTTTCTCTCTCTTTTTTCTTTAAATATTAAATGTTTTTTTCTTTCTTATGCAAGTGTGTCTACTTGTATATAATCATGGTGATTTAGTAATTAGTGGCTTCAAACCAAATGATAATTTGCTGACAATCTCCTTTGTACACTGGACAACTCAGTGTCTGTTCTGCTGTTCCAGGCAGAGAGCACAGAAGACTGACTTATTGTGCATTTTGATGGGAGGACAAATGGAACATGCAGCAAAGAAGCTTTAGAAGCCAAGCCAGTGTAGTATTTTGCCACAGGTTGTGTGAATAGTAGATTCAGCCTACACATGATCTGGGTACTTCTGCCCTGTTTCTACAAGTCAACAATGCATGCACCAGTAGATCAGGAATACACATTTTTGTGGCTCTCAAATAATGGGATGCTGCTAAGATTGAGAAAGTTACTTTTATAGCTATGCTGGCTTTGGGATTCTTAGCATTGTGGTCCAAAAAAATATAACATGTCCAATTTTTGGTTGTTGTGACTGCAGACGCATCATACAGCTGTTCGTAGGTGGGGAGAAAACTGGCTACTTCTTCATGACACTGCAGGGTAGGCAGGAGAACAAAAGTCTTAAGTCTTCTTTGTCCTGTGGCCCCCATCTAGATCGCCTCCTCTGACATCTCTGTGAGATGCACGGAAGATGGTGCAAAATGTTCTTCACTCTAAGCAGTTGCTAGCAGCTTTAGGACTGGGGCCAAGATATGGACACAAGGTTAGGAGCCCATTGCGGTCCCAGTCAAATATCTCCTCCCCTGATGCCTTTGTTAACAAGGAAAAAACAATGTAAAGGAAGGCATTAATGCATCTCCCCTGCTTTGTTGCTTTCTCAATGCTGATCTGACTGTACAAGTAAACTTCAGATCTAACTTCTCATTCCAGCCCTGATTTCAATAGCAGAACACAACGGGGGGGGGGATCAGAAAAGTCTGACAATACAAGCCCTGTCTTTTCGCTTACGTATTATGTGAAGAGGAGATCCAGTAGTGGGACAAGGGATTGTTCATGTCCTCAGGACGTACAACATCAAGATCCGAGTTCCAGATGCTGTTCTCTTTGGAAAAGAGGAAGGTGAGAAACTTCCCAGAAAGAAGAAACAAGGAAGAAGGAAACGAAGTGTAAACACGGTTCAAACTTTTTAAGACTATTTGTTTTAATTCATTTAAAACATTTGTACAGTGGTGCCTCGCTTAACGGCGATAATCCGTTCCAGGAAAATCGCCGTTAAGTGAAAACATTGTGAAGTGAAAATAAAAAGCCCATTGAAATGCACTGAAAACCTTTCAATGTGTTCCAATGGGCTTAAAACTCACCGTCCAGCGAAGATCCTCCATATGGTGGCCATTTTCGCTGCCTGTACAGCGAGGAATTCATCCCTAAACACAGCGGGAAGCCATTTTATTTACCCGGCGGCCATTCTGAAACCACCGATCAGCTGTTGAAAAATCATCATCTTGCGAAGAATCGGTTCCCGAAGCAGGGAACCAATTACTGCAAAGCGAAATTCCCCTATTTAGACCATCGCAATTGCGATTGCAAAAAGATCGTCGTAAAGAGGATTCGGCGTAATGTGGGGCAATCGTAAAGCGAGGCACCACTGTACGTCAACAGGAGGCAGTGGCACAAAACAATGACACAAAGTATAAAATGACAGTAAAGCATCCTTAAGAATTTTGGGCTAAAAGCCTAAATGCAGTAGGATATAAGCTTGCACTGAACATAGCAATGAATTCAGAGTAAACATCCACAGGCTTTAACTGCACGACAATTTCTGCCCTTGCTGGTCTGAACCACCATTTTGCCCATTACTTCACCAAATTGGTGAAATTGGTTTTGACGATTTATGGTGGTGCCATTTTAGTCCTGTTATAAAAATCTCATTAGTTGTATAATTTTTAAGGAAGGCAGCTGTGAGCCAATGGAGAAATTTCTTTCATTAGAGAAACGCCAATGGTCAAAATTCTGCTGTACAATTATGCAAAGGGCAAACTGACTAAGTGAAGAAATCGATATAGGTAAGATCTATGGCAAATTGAGTTGCGCAACTCAGTGTGCAACTTGTAGTAGCCAAAATCCTGCTGCTTAGCATTAATAAATTGCACTAGAGGCCTTGCTGTCAATGGGGATTACGCGAGTCAACTCCTTTGTAAGTTCCATTAATTCAATGGTCCTATCTCATTACTCCCTGTAGCAGGGATGGGGAAAGTGTTGGTGCTGCTGGACTGCAATTGCCATTATGCCCTACCATTGGCTAGGGACAACTACAGATGCAATCCAATAATGGTGAAGAGCTACAAGGGCTGTGCTACAGTGTGGGGCAAGCATGATAGCTACCTCCCAATCAGCCGTTCTGAAGATTATTATTGGTCCACCTGTACAGTTTAGCATAGGGAACTAAAGGAGTCAGGACTAGAGATATACCCCCGCACAGGTGGCGATAACGAGGGTCCAGGCCCATGGGGCCGGATGGTCCCGTCACAATTTTGCCCCTGCCACAAGCTCCGTGATCCTTCCTATCACTCTGGAGCTTGCGATCGGCGAGCCACTCTTTGACCTGGCAGAGTCTTGTCATCCCACCTCCTCCCAGGAGTGGCGAGCCAATTGCGAGCTCGGGAGCAATAGAAAAGGATCGCAGCAACAGCGGAAGGTGAGTGGACGGTCTGGCTCTAGGGGGCTGGGCCCTCGTTATTGCTACCCGTGTGGGGGTATTCGTATACGAATATCCCTATCTCTAGTCAGCACTAAAACACCACTGATTGCCCAGGAGCAGCACAGAAATGGCAAGATCAAGAAAGAGAAAGGCATCTGTTAATTGGCCCCAACACGACCTGCAGACAGCCTTCAAAGAACAGGGAATCTTATAAAGCATCCGGGGCCAGCTGTAGGTGTAAAGTTCCTTCTTACTCTTCCTTCCCCCTGCCGACCATCTGTAAACTCTTGGGAGGCTTACCTCATCCAAGGAAAAATAAGGCTCTTCAATCTCCCTTAATGGGTCCTTCAGGAAGTTGAACATAAAATCTTGAACCAGGGAAAGGTTGGTAGCCCAAAGTTCCTGCAAGCACAATGAAGAAGACAATCAAACTTTCACAAGGCAGAACAAAACGAAAACAGACATGCAATCTGAAGAGTCTCTTCATTGGACCTCTACAATATTTTTAAAAGGTGATATTAGCATCTTCAGGACTTTCCACAATGAGTGACTGACAACTCGTTTGTTCACAGAGGTGGAGAAAGACAACTGGTCTTATTTCTCCTGACAACATTGCACCTGAAACTGGTTCTTCAATTCTGCAGTGTCCATCTTAGAACTGTAGCTTAATTTCATGTCCTTTGGCTCCAGTTACTGACCTCAATGATTTTTAGGACTTTTCTGGCATGAGAAGTGGCAGTCAATTGGCTTTAAGTTATGTGAAAGCCAAACCCAATGAAAAGTCCTGAGAACTCCAAAGCTCATGTTTTGAGGCTAGTTTTAGTGTATTTTAGTTTTCTAATAATATCACCCAGCCCTTATTTTGAACTTCATGAGGCGGGTTGGTTTTCCTAAGCTCATTTAATGCAACCATTGTTTTGTAAACTTTACTAGAATACTGAAAGATAGGTTAGCATTATTATCATCTTATTTCAGAGAGAGAGAGAGAGAGAGAGAGAGAGAGAGAGAGAGAGAGAGAGAGAGAGAGAGAGAGAGAGAGAGAGCAAATAATAAAATATGGTATTGAACTTGGGGGCAATGACTTGGGTTTAAATTTGTCCTCAGCCATGAAGTTCAATGGATGGGATACTTAAGGGTCATTAGAAATCTGTAGTAGGAAAATTCAAACTAAGTTGCTTTTTGGAGAATGTGTGAAATACAAATGTGATAAAAATGCATAAACATTGGCCAAAATGTATTCTCGAAGGTTTTCACGGCCAGGATTCGATAGTTGTGGTAGGTTTTTCAGCCGCGATCAGGGTGTTTTTTGCAAAAGGTCAACAAATCTACCCAGCCACAAGGGCCGGTGATCACTGCACACAAAAGACTAGCTAACGACACCCATCAATCACAGTGACAGACCATCTCCCCCCCTTATCACAACAATACACCCATAACAAAAAACACTCTGATCATCATAATCTCCCAATCTCCTGAAAAGGACAAAAAGCTGATCCCACAGCTACAAATACTCAACTATCCCACACGCTACACCAGAACACAGAGTTCTAACTCCTGTCCTCTGAAAATGCCAGCCATAGAGACTGGCGAAACGTTAGGAAGAAAAACCTTCGGAACACGGCCAAACAGCCTGAAAAACCTACAACAACCATTGGCCAAAATGTTACGAGGTTTCAAGAGCAATCATAGAACTTTCCATAGCTAATTGATAAGGTGTTCAGCAAGGTGTGACTGGTAACATGTCAATTAACTGCAGCAACGTCTGTGAGTGCTCTTGATGTGTATTAATACCCAGTAGGGCACCGAACAGTGTTACCAACAGGCACCTTAAACAGCATACTATCAATCTAAGATCTGAAGCTGGTACATTCCAACTCAAAGTTCATACCATTATGTTATGTTAATTCTCATTTTCTCTGATCATTCAAAACAGGATGGGCAAAATGCATCTCTTGGTCCCCTAAGCACTCCTAATATTAAAAAAAAATCCTCAAAAATCCTCTTCAGTCCTTCTAGACACTGCATTTTTCTCCCTCCCAAAGTCATTTTAGCTCAACATGTGCTCTGTCTCAAAACCAAATGTCACTATCCATTGGGGGGGGGAGGTTTCTTCTAAGCCCACAAGAGGTCAGAACCTGCCAAAAACATGGCAATATTTCCTCACAGCCACTAGAGGGCAGGGGGACCTTTTGTAAATAAAAAAAATATCCAAGGGGTGCAGAGATGGTGCAGGATCAGATCTTTATGGTCTGGGGGGTAGGTGTATGTGGATCCTAGAACTCAAACTTCTTTAGGAGATGCACTTATCAAAGCATCTCTGTGTGAGACTGTCTGTGTAATGCACAGATATATTAGCTTTACATTGAGAACAAATCTTGAATGAAAATGGTCCCACATGCCTTTTCACATGTTTAAAAAGCCACCTTGTATTTTGTCCATAGAGAAACAAAGAGGCAGATATGGGTGACTGGATGGGTATTTTTTCTTTCTTTTTAATTTATTTATTTATTTGTTTGTTTGTTTGTTTGTTTGATCGATTGATTTATACCCCGCCCATCTGGCTTAAAAGACCACTCTAGGCGGCTTCCAGTGAATATAAACAATAAAATAATACAAAGAATTACATAGATCATATTATAACATACACAATACAAAAATAGAGTAAAAAAATGGAAGAACAAAGAGAAAAATCAGGTGTTAGCTGGAGGGAAGGCCTGAATGTATAGCTATGTTCTTAATTTACTTTTAAAAGTGCCCAGAGTGGGGGCCGCATGACTCTCAGGAGGGAGATTATTCCAAAGGCGAGGAGCCACTGCCGAGAAGGCCCAGTTTCATGTCTTTTCTTTCCGGGCCTCTCTTGGCGTCAGGCTCCTCAGCCTAACCTCCTGGCTCGCACGAGTGACACGGGTAGATCTTGGTGGGAGTAGGCGTTCCACCAAATATTGAGGTCCTGAACTGTTTAGGACCTCATAAGTGAGCATTAGAACTTTAAAGTCGATGTGGAAACAAATTCGCAGCCAGTGCAGCATGGCCAGCGTGGGGGAAATACGCTGGTATTTTCTCACTCCACTGAGGAGTCTGGCCCCTGCATTCTGCACCACTTGAAGTTTCCGCATCAGCCTCAAAGGCAGACCCACGTAGAGCACGCTACAGTGGTCTAATCTTGAGATTACAAGCGCTTGCACCAAGGTAGTGAGCGCACCCATGTCGAGATAGGGCCGCAGCCGGGCAATCCGCCATAGGTAGAAAAAGGCGGTGCGGACTACCGACGCCACCTGAGTTTCCATGGTGAGTGTTGGGTCCAGATGTACCCCCAGGCTGCGGACCCCACTCTTCACGGCCAGGGTCACCCCCTCCCAAATGTGAGAGAGTCACTCAGGCCGCCAGCCACGGGGTCACCCACTCTCAGAACGTCCGTCTTGTCAGAAGCAGACTGCTTTCTTTTCATTTATTTCTTCTATGCCATTCTGGGCTTAGCTTTTTTAGTATCAGCAGGATGAAATGAAGATTGTGCTAGTGAATCAATTTCTTATTACATGCTGGAAGCACCTGGGCTCACTACAGGCTGGCACTGAAGTGCAACATGAATAGATACAGCCAATACAGTGATTATATTTTGTTTTTAACCTACATGAGTCAATTTACAGCTGAACATGTTATCTGAAATAAAAATTGTTATTGGTTTATGATCGTGAATTTTGTTGCCGTTTAGTCGTTAAGTCGTGCCTGACTCTTCGTGACCCCATGGACCAAAGCACACCAGGCCCTCCTGTCTTCCACTGCCTCCTGTCTTCCACTTCATGTTGCTAGCTTTGATGACACTGTCCACACATCTTGTCCTCTGTCGTCCCCTTCTCCTCTTGCCCTCACACTTTCCCAACCTCAGGGTCTTTTCCAGGGAGTCTTCTCATGAGATGGCCAAAGTATTGGAGCCTCAGCTTCAGGATCTGTCCTTCCAGTGAGCACTCAGGGTTGATTTCCTTCCAAATGGATAGGTTTGTTCTCCTTGCAGTCCAGGGGACTCTCAAGAGTCTCCTCCAGCACCACAATTCAAAAGCATCAATTCTTCGGAGGTCAGCCTTCCTTATGGTCTAGCTCTCACTTCCATACATTGCTACTGGAAAAACCATAGCTCTGACTATGCAGACCTTTGTTGGCAAGGCAATGTCTCTGCTTTTTAAGATGCTGTCTAGGTTTCTCATCGCTTTCATCCCAAGAAGCAGATGTCTTTTAATTTTGTGACTGCTGTCCCCATCTGCAGTGATCATGGAGCCCAAGAAAGTAAAATCTGTCACTGTCTCCATATCTTCCCCTTCTATTTTACAGGAGGTGATGGGGCCAGTGGCATTGATCTTAGTTTATTTGATGCTGAGCTTCAGACCATTTTTGCACTCTCCTCTTTCATCCTCATTAAGAGGTTCTTTAATTCCTCCTCACTTTCTGCCATCAGAGTGGTATCATCTGCATATCTGAGGTTGTTGATATTTATTCCGGCAATCTTAATTCTGACATGGGATTCCTCCAGTCCAGCCTTTTGCATAATGTATTCTGCATATAAGTTAAATAAGCTGGGGGACAATATACAGCCTTGTCATACTCCTTTTCCAATTTTGAACCAATCAGTTATTGCATATCCAGTTCTAACTGCTGTTTCCTATCCCAAGTACAGTGGTGCCTCGCTTAACGGGCGCTCCGTTTAGCGATGAAATCGCTTAGTGATGACTTTTTCGGAGCATTTTTGCACTTCGTTTAGTGATGGTCCCTATGGCCGATTTTCGCTTAACGATGGTTGGGACCATGCTTCGCATAGCGATTAAATTATGGGTCCCGTTTCGCTTAACGATGGTTTAAGCAGCCTCATGTTTGCTATTTTTTTTAATGTTTTTCTGTTATTTATAAAGTTAAGGTTTACTGTTTAAAATGTTTGAAATCATAAAGTGCACTTAATAAACCATTTGTTGACCAAATTTGACTTTGTTCTGACTCTTTTTAAATTTGTTGTTGTATTTTTCCCCCATTGAGATGCATTGAATAGGTTTCAATGCATTTCAATTGGGGAACCGCGTTTCGCTTCCTATGGCGATTTTCGCTTAAGGATGGCAATTCGTCCCTATTGGAATGGATTATCCCGTTTTCAATGCATTTCAATGGGAAACCGTGTTTCGCTTAGCGATGAAATCGCTTACCAGCGATTTTTTCGGAATGAATTAACATCGCTAAGCGAGGCACCACTGTATAGATTTCTCAGGAGATAGATAAGGTGGTCAGGCACTCCTATTTCTTTAAGAACTTGCCATAGTTTGTTGTGGTCTAGACCAGTGGTTTTTAACCTTTGTTACTCGGATGCTTTTGAACTGCAACTCCTAGAAACCCCAGTCAGCACAGCAGGTGGTGAAGGCTTCTGGGAGTTGCAGTCCAAAACTCCTGAGTAATCCAAGGTTAAGAACCAGTGGTCTAGACAATCAAAGGCTTTTGCATAGTCAATGAAGCAGAAATATATGTTTTTCTGGAACTCTCTGGCTTTCTCCATAATCCAGCATATGTTAGCAATTTGGTCTCTAGTTCCTCTGCCCCTTCGAAATCCAGCTTGTACTTCTGGGAATTCTCGGGCCACATAATGCTGAAGCCTACCTTGTAGGAGGATTTTGAGCATAACCTTGCTAGCATGTGAAATGAGTGCAATTGTAGGATAGTTAGAGCATTCTTTGGCACTGCCCTTCTTTGGGATTAGGATATAGACTGATATTTTCCAGTCCTCTAGATCCCGACATCTGGCCACTGTTGAGTTTTCTAAACTTACTGGCATATTGAGTGTAGCACCTTAACAGCATCATTTTTTAAGATTTTAAATAGTTCAACCAGAATGCCATCATCTCCACTGGCCTTGTTGTTAGCCATGCTTTCTAAGGCCCACTTGACTTCACTCTCCAGGATGTCTGGCTCAAGGTCAGTAACCAAACTATCTGGGTTGTCCGGGACATCCAGAACTTTCTGGTATAATTCCTCTGTGTATTCTTGCCACCGCTTGATGTCTTCTGCTTCTGTGAAGTCCCTCCCATTTTTGTCCTTTATCATGTCCATCTTTGCACAAAATGTTTCTTCAATATCTCCAATTTTCCTGAACAGATCTCTGTTTTTTTCCTTTCTATTATTTTCCTCTATTTTTTGCATTGTTTGTTTAAGAAGGCCCTCTTGTCTCTCCTTGCTATTCTTTGGATGTCTGCATTTAATTTTCTGTAACTTTTCCTATCTCCTTTGCATTTTGTTTCCCTTCTCTTCTCTGCTATTTGTAAGGCCTCACTGGACAGCCACTTTGCTTTCTTGCATTTCCTTTTCTTTGTATCAGCGCTACCCCATTTCTTCTACGGGGTTCTTGCCCACAATAGTATATATGATAATTGTCTGAATTGAATTCGCCCCTTCCTGTCCATTTTACTACACTGACACACAGGACATCAATGTTTATTCTTGCCATTTCCTGTTTGACCAAATTCAGCTTACCAAGGTTCATAGATCTTACATTCCAGGTTCCTATGCAGTGTTTCTTTGCAGCATCGGACTTTCCTTTCACTTCCAGGCGCGTCCGCAGCTGAGCATCCTTTCGGCTTTGACCCAACCACTTCATTAGCACTGGAGGTACTCGTACTTGTACTCCACTCTTCCTCAGTAGCATGTTGGACACCTTCTAACCTGAGGGGCTCATTTTCCAGCATCATATCTTTTAGCCTTTTGTCTGTTCATGGGGTTTTCTTGGCAAATATACTGGAGTGGCTTGCCAGTTCCTGCTCCATGTGGATCGTGTTTAGTCAGAATTCTCTACTATGGCCTGTTTGTCTTGGGTGTTCCTGGATGGCATAGTCCATAGCTTCTCTGAATTACTCAAGCCCCTTCGCCAAGACAAGGCAGCAATCCACAAAGGTGAATTACATTCCTCCAATCCTTCTGCTACCTCTTCTAGGTGCTCAGAGTGGCCTGCATATGTCCCCCAATGCAGTTCCAAGGCATTGTTATTCCTTCATTCTTTATTAGTCTAGAAACTGAAGGAGTCTAGGTTTTTCTCAGTACGAGTGCAAATAATACAGTTTTCAGTGCATTCCATTGCAATTGTCCCAAAGATATTACACTGTTTTAGTGGTACAGAAAAAATATTGAGCTGTCCCTCTTTCCTGTTTTCCCTTTCTATCCCCTGAACTCACCATTTGGTACTCTAGCAAAAAGCTCCGGAACTCTGTCAGAGATATTCGGCTGTGTTCAGATCTCTCCCCGCTGCTAGAAGGAGAAGCACAGACATGTTGGTCAGAGAGCATCACCATGCAGACCTAACTGCATTTCTGAAGCAAGACAAACATCAAAGATAGTGTCAGAATTGAAAGGCATTATTATGGATGCACCATTCCGTTTTTTTCTCTCTCCATACTCCAGCTTCCAAAATTCTCCAATAATGACCCAGGAAGAATTTCAGGAGTTCTTATCCACAGAAACACATCTATGGACACCTATATTTTACTCATGGGAATCAGGGGCTCCCTTGGAAGCTACATGGCTGTGGCAGGCCTTGCTTCTTATTGTAGTGTTTCCTGGGAGTCATAGTCTTCCTGTCCATCAGGCTCTATGGAGGGTTCCTCCTAAAAAACTGTAGCTCCCAGGAAGCACCACAGCAGCTTCCTCTGGTGTACATTAACATGAGGAAGTAAGGCCTAACACAGCCATGCAGTCTCCAAGACAGAACCTGATCCAGGTCAGCAAAATGTAGGTGCCTCTCAGGTGTGGGCCTGTGGGAGAGAACTCTCAGAATTCTGCTTAGCATATTCTGGGAGATGAAATTAAAGAAAAAACAATGTTACTTCCTAAACACTGTTAAGAGTAATTACAGCAGACTACAGTGGTGTCTCGCTTGACGATATTAATTCATTCCAGCAAAATCGCTGTAGAGCGAAAACATCATCAAACGAAACTAAAAAACCCACTGAAATGCACTGAAAACCCCTCAATGCGTTCCAATGGGCTGAAAACTCACCATCCAGCAAAGATCCTCCATAGGGGCGGCCATTTCTGGGTGCCTGTAAAGTGAAAAATGGCTCCTAAACACGGCGGGGAGCCATTTTGTACACCCGGTGCCCATTTTGAAAACCCGACGATCAGCTGTTTTGATCGTCGTAAAGCAAAAATTGGTTCCCGAAGCAGAGAACTGATCATCGCAAAGCGGGAAAACCCCATTCAAACCATCGTTTTGCGATTGCAAAAACCTCACCATCAAGCGAATTCGTCGTTAAACGGGGTAATCATAAAGCGGGGCACGACTGTATCTCAATCAAAAGCCATGTCAATTAGGCAGGATGGGAGCTATATTCCAGTGCATCTAAAGGCTGCCATGTTGGGGGTGGCTGGACAGATAGTAGATTTACAGTACAGCCGACTTAGCATTTTTCTTTCCCTTTTCCCAAGAAATTTTGTAACAAAGGAATCAGATGAAGAACTAGAAATGCCAGCTCAAAACAGAGATGAACCATTGCTGTCAGGCATTTCAATACCAGATGTACCTCCATAAAGCAAAAGGTAATAAAAGACCCCAGAGGGAAATCAGATATAGCTTTGCACCAGAAATGTCAATAATTCTACGGCAAATTCTGTACCACAGCTACAGAACAGTAATAAAATTTAAAAGATCAAAAGAAACGGGGAAAAATTACTTCTCTGAGTGTGTACCTCCAGAGCCCCATAACTAGCATGTTCACTGACCATTCTGATTATTTGGCTACGGACGCTGTGGTCCACGAAAGTAAATGTTCCAAGTTTTGAAGCTCAGTTGAACCTATATAAAATATGTACCTAATCACTGCATCATCTAGGAACTAAGAACTGAAAAGGAGAGCTCCTGTCCCATAATATATTTTGCGAATCTCTAGTTCAGAAATTCCATCCACAAGTATCTTACTTTAACACTTTTTATAACAATATTATCCTTAAAAGACATCTTGAAAAGTGACAAATGGAATTGTACTGAGAGAGCAACCAATCTACAGGTAAGAGGCATTGGCAAATGCTAACACATGCTTAATTGAAAGCCAAACCTTTTTAATTTCCAGCACTCTAATTCATCTCCCCAGAAAAGGAAAGAGCATTTACCTTTCTAAGAATGGAACAGCCATCTGCATAAGAAGAAATGCATATATCAGTTACTTTGCTTGCTGCTGGCAAGGTCACATCAATAAAGATACCCAATAGTTTGGCAATAGTCCCACATCCCCCCTCCAATTCTTTAGGTTGTTTTTACATTTCACTCATTATTGTTGATCTCTAAGTCAGCTCTGAATTATTATTTTTCAAATGAAAAATGTCATATATTTTTCCTAAGAACACAAACAAACCAGAAGCAGGGGAGAAAACAGCTAGCGTGTTTTAGATACCCCATTTCAATTGCAAACACTGAAATATCTGACTCTGCTAGGTGTAGGAAGATGAAGATCCACTTTTTCACCATCCCTCCCAAAATTCCATGTTGGCTTTGTGCTGGACTGATCTCCACAATGTTCTAATGCCTATGCAATGCAATTGAAGATGCACAGTAGAAGGAAATGTACATGTAGAACACATTGCGAGCATAGCTCTCTAGACAAGGATTAGGGCAAGAGCCTTGCTTCTACATGCACAAATGTCACCTAACAGAAGCAAGGTGATAGATTATTAATTAGATGTTATTAAATTCTCATTTAGATCAGAAGGGATTGCACTGTGAAAGAGGGAGCGGGGGAAATGAAGGATCTGGATTTTACAAAATATCATCAAGTAACAGAATTATCAGCATCTCACTCCTTTCTGTGCGTTGTACATCAGGCTCTGATACAACTGGGCAAACTGCCCATATGTGATGTCTCCGTTTCTCTGTTCCATGTCCTAAAGGAAGACAATCAGAAAATATGTATGCTTTTTAATATATAATGCTTGCCCTCAGTCATATATAACAGGTCAGTTCTCCCATATGAAGAAAATACAACACCAATAAGGCTGACTTTATAGCATTGTGAGACCTGTTTATCTTTCCACTGCAACCCTTCTGCTCCTCCAATGCAGGAGGAAGGAAATGTTTGGCTCCAAATGTAGCTTCATCAAGTGTTCCCAATGGTGAGCAACTGTGAGAACTGTAGGTCAACATATGTGAAGAGCAAAAACTTCTCACCTCTAAACAAATATATCTCAAATTAACAAAGTACCAGTTTCACCAAAGCCAGGATCTATTACACATGTACTCCTTGTCAGTTAGGAGCAGTTAAAAGGATCAAGAGATAGAAGGTACATTTATCAAACAGACAATATTGGGTTGACCTAAATCTAGGCCTAAATCCATGGGATTTATCATTCAGCAACTGATTCAAGTGGCCCTCCTGTACCTGGGACTAGCACTTGTGTTTAGAACCATAATCTGACTGGGCAGAAGGTCAGTTCCTTCCTATGCTCTTAAATCAAAGCTCAGTTAAAGCACTACTAATCTGAATTAAATGATCCTAAGTATGCATTTTTCCTTAAAATTACAATAAATGACTTCTTTGGCCACTTTAGGGTCCACCTAGTTTAGTATTATACACTCAGCAATCATCACGTGGTCCACTAGTCATCAGAAGACTGGTTTAACTTTAGTCCTTCTCTAACCTATCCCAAGTATCTGAATTCATACAAATAACACCTCTCCATCTTACGTAATATGTTACACCCTATTTATTCATGTTCTTGTGCCACACTGAGAGGGCTGGAAAATGAGGCTAACAAAGGGAACACAATATAAAGAGATACTAAGAGTGGTATAATATAAAGAGATGCTAAGAGGTCATCCCTTTTTGAAAAACAAATGAATAGATCCATTGAAACTTGACAAAAGAATGATATTTTCACAGTAGTGAAGCCAAAAGAATCTGGCCATTCTTTTCTGGGCATGGACATGTGCGATTTGCTTCCTTGAACCAGGGACCAGGGTATTGTTCACTATTAAGAAATACAGTGTTGTGTGGTGCAGCTCATGACAAGGACTGTCAAAAAGGCTCTTCATATGTTTAGACAGCAAGAGAAGACCAAGTACTTACCGTTAGCCTCTCCCGCAAAAACCTCATATTAGGAACACGGTAGTTGACTTGAGAGAGCATATTTTTCAAATCCTTTGCAGAAATCCTAATTATCAAGGGTGGAAAAGAAGAGAATAAATTATTCAGGATATTTATTTGCCAGGATTGTTTATTCACTGCCTATTATCTGAAGTTCTTAAGGCTGCTTATAATATTTTTTTTTAAAAGTCAATGTGACAGAGGTTACCAACTTGAGGGAGTAAAATGCACATACAACTCTCGTCTTCAGATATTCTAGTTGACACTTTGAGTTTCAGCGGGGTCTCACAGGAAATTACTATCCAGAAATGGCTACAGGAACAACTATGTCATTCCGTCACAGAGCTGAGCTTTACCACTCAGACAGCTGCTTCTGCCTCTAGTGCAGGGCTGGTCTAATGTATTTTGCCAGCTAAGGCAAAAGCAACAAATGGTATCACCCACCTACCCAAATCAAGGAACATGGGAGTAAAGGCCACCTAGATAATTTCTGCACATGAGGCACGCCCAGACCAGAAAGTGAGTAAATTGTGGCCTCATGATATAGTTGATCTGAAGTTATCATCATCCATCGCCAATGACTGTCTAGGGATTATATGAGCTGAAGTCCAAGAACATCTGGAAGGACACATGAGGCAGAAAATCCTACTGAACCTCTTCTCAGACAGTTAAAATTAAGTAAGAATGAATTAACAACATGCTATCTGTGCACGTACATCTACTGCTACCACCTCATTTTGCCACCATCCAGGTGACTTCTGTGCTCTGACATCAGACACAGAAGGCATAATGATGGGGACAATATGTTTACCCACCTCCTACTCAGTCTCCAGATGCTCCAAGTGCCATCTGTAAAGTGGCTACAGTTGGGACGTGGCGATGGATTCACCGCTTCCATACAACACTCCGATAGGAAGCTGCTTTATACTGAGTTGGTCCATCTAGTCTAAATATCGATACCGACTGGCAGGAGGTGCCTGCCAAGATTATTTTAGGCTGAAGTGAAAGATAGCCCTACCTGGAGATACTGTATCTCTGGGTGCTTCTTCATCTGAGTACAGTGGGGTCTCGACTTACGAACGGCTCGACATACGAACGTTTCGACTTACGAACCGCTCTCATAGGAATATATGGACTTGACTTACGAACTCAGATTCGAGTTACGAACTCTTTCCCCCCTTTTTTTAAAGCTAAGTCATCTTAGGTTAAAAGGAAAAAAGAAAAAATATCCCCCTCTAGTGGCAGAAGGCTGAATAGCAGCTTCCCATTAGTTTCTATGGACGAAAAGAACAGATACGGATTAAATGGTTTTCAATGCATTCCTATGGGAAATGCAGATTTCACTGAAGAACTTTTCGACCTGAGAACTGCCTTCCAATACGGATTAAGTGCGTAAGTCGAGACCCCACTGTACAGTACTTACAAGTGCTGACCCTGCTGAACTTTGAAAATCAGAACAGATCAGCTGTGCTCTGGGTGGTTCAACACCTCACTGGATGCCTCTCCACCTACTACATCAAACCGTTACAAAGTCTCAACGCAGACATGTGCAGCCCAAGAAAGTACTTAATGGTCCCAACCATGGGAAATGGCTTTTGGTTCTTTAGATGGTTGGGCTGCACCTGCCACCAATCCAAGCTGAATATCAACAGAGACCTTAAAGGTTATTGCCAGGTATGAAATGCTAAACTATTGACAACTTGTGCCCAAAAACCAGTCTCTTTGTTTTAGGGATATGAATAAAATGTGTAAATATTTGCCATGTAGTCCCACTCTTAGGTGTGAGGAAGTAGACTTGTTTACGAAAGCTCACATTAAAATATATCTTTGGATTTTAATAAAATATAGCAGTTAAGTCTTTAAGGTGCCACAACATTTTTGTCTGCTTTATTTTTTTATTTATTATAATCAAGCCACTCAGCATCTATTAAACATACTACTGTATAAACTTTAGCAAGCTATGCTTTTCTTTTATCCAAAACGTCTCTCTTATGGAGAGCACGCTTGTCACTGACTAGAAAAACCCATACCAAATGATTCACAGTGATTTGTCAAGTGATGACTGGTGAAACCCAAGCAAATCAGTTTCAGATGATCTGCCAGCAAACAAATCATGTGCTCTTGGCAACCTAGAAACTCCTGTCTCCTTTTCCCCAGCAAGAGAGACGGTAGAATTCACTTCAATGCTGAAAAGGAAAGGACCAGACTTAATCCAGTTAAAAAATCCTGGGCAGCTGAGTTCCTGAGAGATTCATGTTGGAGACAGACAACCTTGCAGTCTGAAGATTAGTCCAAGTCATTTGGCCAGGAAATGGAACCCAGAAACTACCCTTTATTATTTCCAGATCTCAGTGGGTGAGAAAACAGTTTCTGCATTCCAAAAGGGGGAAAGGGGACTAAAAAGCTCCTTCCCTCCCTTCTCACAAGCAGAATCGGCACTGTTCTGGGACTCCAGCAGCAGCTGCAAAATCAGTTGTCTTGCCTAACCTTCTCAATGCAGGATATCGAACAGAAACACTTGAGTGCTATGCAGAGGTAGAAGGGAAACCTACACATAAAAGCCTGTCAATTAACCATCTTTTAGCTACAGAAGGCTAAATGGAACTTCCAGCCTCAGAAGTATTGTGCTTCATTTTCCATACTTAATTGCAACACAACTTAAGCATGTTTTAAATTTAAAACTAGAAGGGAGCAGTGGTGTTTGGTGACTTGCATACAGCTCTGAAGAATCTACAGCTCATTTCTGGACTCCTGGAACCAACCAAAGATAAGAGAAGTGTCCTTTTTACCATCTGAGAGGCAGAGAAAGTCCCCCCCCCCCCGCAAATATAAAGTGCAAATGGTCTTTCCTTGTCTAGGCCATATGCTCTTCGTTCTTTTAGACAAATCATTTTCATTTCAGCTGTTAATACCATGCCTGGAATTAATTTCTTTAACCTACACTGGCTGCTTTGATGTGTTTATCTGTAATATAACAGATATTTTGGGCATTCTATATGAAAAGGAATATTCCTGGCTGTCTTGAATATATACAGCCAAGTGGCACTAAATAAAATTACCAGGTTTTGTTAGATGAAGACATTCTTGCAAAAAAAACTGCATATAAAGTGCCTTTTTAAAAACTCCTGTTGGATCAACTTTATACATATCTTTATGAATCTCAGTGATTTCCCTACCTGCCCTGGTTAGCTGCCCCTGAAAAATGAATAATAAACTGAAAAATGCCCCCACAAAAGCAGCATTTAAGTACTGTAACATAAAAGGAACTGCACTTCTTTTTCAATGTTCTGTGCTACGGTCCTATTAAAAAAATCCCCGTTCAATGTGCAACAATAAAAACTGTCACATCTTCTGCAAATGCAGTAATTATGAATAGCCACTGAAGCTCAGGGTTTTAAAATCTGGTTAATACATACTGCTTTACAAAAATATGTAAAAGTATATGAAGAGGGCAAACAGAGCCGGTTCCAGAGTTTTTAAAAAGTGGAGGTAACAGTGTTAGCAATAAAGTGAATTCCAAAGCCCATACTGGGTTATTATCTTTATTAGGTCTGTCAGAAAGGGCAGAAAAAGTTGTACAAGTCTGCAAGACCATCACATATCTTCACTAGACAGGTTGTGACAGAAGTAAGCACCGCCAAATACTGTATGGACTTTGGCATTCCAGACTTTGCCACCAACAAAAAGGCTATATCAAAAATATCTAAGCTGTGGTGTGTTTGAAATTCCGAGCACTAAGCTCTCAAAGTAGAACACCACCCCATACTACCATCTTAAAACGAACAAAGAGTACAGGTGGAAGATGTTCCTTGAGGTATGCTAACTTGGCTCAGTTTCTGCTCTTTCCTGTCTGTAACACATCCCAAAAACCCCACACTGTTATTTGTTTCTATGCCACAGGATGTACCAACACCCCACCAATCCAGCTAAACAAAGGCATACAAAGTACAATTCTGAGAATGTCCATGTGGTATTTGTCTGGTGTCAGAGCAGCCACACTATAGGCTTTGGCCCACCTGTAAGCAACTTTGCCTCACAAAGGTACAGTGGTGCCTCACACAAGGATGTTAATTGGTTCCAAAAAAATCAACGTTGTGTGAAACATCGTTCTGTGAAACACCATTTCTCATAGGAATGCATTGAAAACCGGTTAATCCGTTCCAATTGCAACGGATTGCCATCGTTCAGTGAACATCCCCATAGGAAACATCGTTGAGTGAAACAATGTTTCCTATATTGGAATGTATTGAAGCCGACTCAATACATTTCAATGCCTTTGCGAAGTCCTTTTTCGCTCCTGTAAAAGTGTCTTACAATGTTTGGAAGCTGTTTTAAATGATTGCAATGGTTAGTCCACCTCCTGAAACCTATGCAAACTGATTTTGGTGTTGTTCTGACACTTCGTTAATTTATGATGATTTTTTGAATTTTCTCCATTGGAAACCATTGGATGGTCTGTCTAATGGTTTCCAATGGAAAAAACAAAAAATCATCATAAATTAACGAAGTGTCAAAACAACACCAAAATCTGTTTGCATAGGTTTCAGGAGGTGGACTAACCATTGCAATCATTTAAAACAGCGTCCAAACATTGTAAGACACTTTTACAGGAGCGAAAAGGGAGATCGTTGTGTGAAAATCCCCCATAGGAAACATCGCTGTGTGAGGCAGCAAATTTAACAGAAAAAGGCATCGTTGTGTGAATTCATCGTTGTGTGAGGCACTCGTTGTGCGAGGCACCACTGTACTTCATTTGAGGAGCACAGCATTGCAATAAGAGCATATGCGGAGATGAAGCACATCAAACCCTGTCACCATCTAGCCAACATTGCAGAGGCAAGCAAAATACAGGTCACGGGCTGCAGGTGGCTCCAGAACCTTTTTTGAACCCCTCACAAGTCCACTCTGCTGGTTTCTCCCTCCCCTTTGCCCCTTGACCAATATCTCTTTATTCACTCTGTCAAATAGGAACTTTCTATGGTCTCAGACAGAAATGTTTCATGCTTACCACATTCTTTTAAACGAGGCTTGAACCTGCCACCTTCTGCATGTAATACAGTGGTGCCTCGCAAGACGAAAGTAATTCATTCCATGAGTAGCGCTGTCTTGTGAAATGTTTGTCTTGCGACAAGTGGTTTCCCATAGGAATGCATTGAAATGCATTCCTATGGGAATCTCGCAAGAAAAAAATAATTCATTCGTCTTGTGAGGCATCAGTCTTGCAAAAAAATATTCGTCTGGCGAAGCACGGCCATAGAAGAAGCTGTCTTGCGAGGCACCACAGAGATCGCAAAAACCATTCGTCTTGTGGGTTTTTCGTCCCGTGAGGCATTTGTCTTGCGAGGCACCACTGTATACACCACAATGACTCCATCCTCCAAATCTACAGATCTTCCTATAAACAAGCACTGATTTGCCAGTACAGATTTCAGGTTCTCCTCAAAAAGCTAGTAGTACGTGCTGTAGAAAGCATCCATCAGTTAATCTGACTTTGATTTGACTAATATTTACTTTCCTTGGTGGTCAAACTAATTTTAAAATTATAACTATCTGATTGACACCTCTCATGTCGCTGCGCTGCCTCCCCTCACTGCCTGCCACATAGAAACCTTGAATTTTAAAAGAAAGCAATTGTCCAGGGAGGGAGAGGGAGAATGCAGATTACTTCAAGGTTCTTTGTTGGAAGAGATGGGAGATAAATTCCAAGATGATGCTCAAGAAGACCCTTCCAAACAACCACCCTCCACAAGTTATTTGCATTCTGCTCAACTCGCCTTAAGAAACTTTGTTTGGCATGAACATTAACCATGCCGTGAAACTGTGGGACTTTAATACGTAATTTTACACAAGATCTTGGTGTGAAGCCTGATGAAGATGGATTACCACTGAAAACTAGCTATCTGCTTGATTTTGTCAGTGGTCTAAATAAAGGTACTGCCTGCTTTTACAGAAGGTAACTGTTATTCAGATCTCAGGAAACTTTGATCTGGTAATTTAATTGTTCATGCCTCACATAATAAAAATGAAAAATATGCCTAGTTACTCCTTTTACAATACAGGCCCCCTTTTTAAAGCTGAATAGCCAGTTGCACTTCTGTTTCTTCCCCTCTCAGACTAAGGATAGTAGAAACAGAAAGCTCACAGTATTAAAAAAAACCAACATACATATACACATGAATGAATGAATGAATGAATGAATGAATGAATGAATGAATGAATGAATGAATGAATGAATGAATGAATGAATGAATGAATGAATGAATGACAAAGACTCATTTAGAACACCAGGCTGGCTTATTATATCCATTGGGAGCACTTAGAATTCTCTGCTTTGCAAGCAGTACCATCTCTCAAGTTGTCTGAGCAGAGTATTCAGAAAGCAGGTGCAATAATTTCTCGAAGTCATGACACAAGCTCATCAGTATGCAAGTCATGCAGCAAATATTCCCGCTCTTCATTGGACAGATGTGTCTCTTTTTTGTATGCATGCTGCACTGACAATGCAGGCTGCCTCATTGTTCCTTTGCCTAGTCCAACAATTATCAAGCCAAGATCTCCTGCCTGGACAGGAGACAAGAATCTGGACTGTACAAGAAAGGAATGGAGGAATGACAGAAGTAAACAACAGAACTTCTAGAGAGGATTTGGTACTGGAATCTCAAGAGAAAGGCTGATTTTATTTCTAACTGAGGAAAGAGACAAAGTGGATTCAATTCTGGTACTAAGCAAAAAAGAGGCCAGGTTTAACACACATCGTAGGGTATTGCGCCTTGAATAGATATGCAGAATCACTGCAGTGCAGAATCTCCCACCATTTCATCACAACAGTGTGAAATCTTCTAAGATAGTAGCCTCCAAATTTCCTACTCAAGAAAACACTCACAATGATTTGTCTGATAACCAGTTATTAGATAACATGTCAGTTTAATACCAAACCTAAGGCTATCTCAAGATCCAGGAAATTGGAACCTAAGCCTTAATGCAGTAGTTCTCAGATGTTCTTGGACCATCTGAAGCCTTCAACACTATCTGTGCTGGTCAAGATTTCTGGGAGTTATAGTTCAAGAACATCTGGGGACCAAGATTGGGAACCACTGCTTTAACAGATATGCCACATGATCAAGAACAATGCTTTAACATGGTTTTTATTATTATTATCATTATCATTATCATTATCATTATTATTAGTAGTAGCAGTAGTAGTAGTAGTAGTAGTAGTAGTAGTAATCAGCCAGAGGCATGTTGAATTATGATCACGCTTTCCATCAATATTTATCAGCTGTTGTCCATATAGCGGTTTATTTTTCCAGCTGTTTAACTTATTTTCAAATTATTATTTCTTATATTGAGCCTTTGTTTCTGTTGTTTTCAAAACATTCTCCATTTTCACAGCCTTAACTAATTTTTCTCTACTTGCACTGATATTAATCATTTAGGCTTCTTTTTTCCTCCTCCATTACCTGCTGCATTTGCAGAAATCCACGGCCTCTGATTTTTTTGTGTTAAATATAATCTGTCCACATCACTTTTGGATGCAGTATGTGATGCATGTTCATTAGTTTCCATGTTTTTCTATCTAATTCTTCTAATTCATTTTGAGTCCAATCTATTATTCCAGCTGGGTGTCTAATTACTGGAACTACCCATGTAGTATTTCCACCATTTAATTTTGATTGTATTTCCACCATTTAATTTTCATTATAAGATTTTCTATAGTCTTTTGATATACAGTGGTGCCCCGCTTTATATGATTACCCTGCATTACGACGAATCCGCTTCATGACGATGTTTTAAATGGTGTTTTTTTTCGCTTTGAGAAGACCGGTTCCCTGCTTCGGGAACCGATTCTTCGCATTACGATGATCAAAACAGCTGATCGTCGGGTTTTCAAAATGGCCACCAGGTAATTAAAATGGCTCCCCGCTGTGTTTAGGGACTGATTCCTTGCTATACAGGCACCGAAAATGGCCGCCGTATGGAGGATCTTCACTGGACGGTGAGTTTTTAGCCCATTGGAACGCACTGAACGGTTTTCAATGTGTTTCAATGGGCTTTTTATTTTCGCTTTACGATGTTTTCGCTTAACAGCGATTTTCCTGGAATGGATTATCACCGTTAAACGAGACACCACTGTATTCCCTTTCTGTCAGTTCTTTAACTTTTGTGTGCACAATGTTATCTGTTTCTAGTATTTCAAGGTATATAAAATTTTCATCACGTGCTAATGATTTATTATTAGTAGTAGTAGTAGTAGTAGCAGTAGCAGCAGCAGCAGCAGCAGTAGTATCATTAACAACAACAACAACAACAAGAAGAACAATTCACTTTGCATTTATTCTGTTAATGATGTATATTTTGGTACGTTTAGGGGGAACTGTTTTGTTTGCTTTTGTTAGGATTGGGTGAGCTGGGGGGGTGAACTCTGTGACTGTGCCACTGTGCTGTGTGGGTGGTTGTTGCGATGAGCTGGGCACAGCTTGGGGCATTTCTCTTGTTGCTCTTGGTATTGTGTTGCTGTTGATTGCTTTGGTGACTGAGTGTCTCTGTGTGCCAGGCAGTCAATGATGATCTGTCTTTCTTGAGTACTATAGTACTGTACTGTTCCTTACTTTTGGAGAAGGCTGGTTCTCTGTTACCTTGTATTTGGGTTTGTTTCTTTCTGGAGTAGTTTTTATGAATTCAGAGCACTTGGCATGCCAGAAAACATGAACAGAAAACCCAAAACAGGCTTTCCCTTTCATGTAAAAGAAAGGACCAGTACACAAAAAATAAATAAAACGAATGAGGCATCTCCTGAAAGAACTCAAAATGAACGAAATATTTTTTTTCTCACCATGCACATCCTTAAATGTGTCCCTACAGCACAGCCTTTGCTGAATTACAACTCCTATTAGCCACAACCAGCATTGCCAATGTAGAGGAATGCCGGATATCACAGACCACTCTTTGCCAGCCCCAACATAAATACAATCCAGCTTCCAGTCTTCCCATTCCTCATTTTTTTTTCTGAATCAAGAAAAAATAGCTTGCTACAGGAGTTTGTATTAGAAACTGTAGAAAGATGTGATGCCAAATACCCCAGTGTGCCCACTTCAACAGAATGCCCCGCAGATCAAAATCAGGACAGATGGATAAAGGCAGCAACCTCCATAGTTGATCTTCTCAGCTAGATTCCAGCAATCCTGCTCAATACTCTTCTAAACAGATAAAGCCAGCTGGGGAGCTATGTCTCCCCAAGCCACTGCAACCTTTCCCAAGAGCTATACAGTGGTGCCTCGCTTAGCGATCGCTCCGCTGAGCGACGAAATCGCTTAGCGATGGGGTTTTGCAATGGTCCCTACGGGGTTTTTTTAGTTTTGTAATGATCACAGGGAAGTGATCATCGCAAAGTGCCCATTTTTGCACAGCTAATCGGCGGTTTCAAAATGGCCGCCCCGCTATGTTTCCTTGCTTAAGAGGCACTGAAAATGGCCGCCCCTATGGAGGATCTTCGCTTAAAGGTGAGTTTTTAGCCCATAGGAACACATTAATCATGTTTTAATGCATTTCTATGGGCTTTTTAATTTCTCTTAGCGATGAAATCGCTTAGCAATGTTTTTTCCGGAACAGATTATTGTCACTAAGAGAGGCACCACTGTATGTCCATGAGAACAAATATGGTCCTGGGGCTTACAATACGTAATGCCTCTTTCTATTTAAAAGGTAATATCTCATTTAAAAGGTAATAATATCTCTTACAGCTAAAGAATCAAGTATCAGTGACAAAACTATTGCAAGTCGGAATAGACAGTGCTGAGGTTTGGTGAATGAATTGGCTCCAGTAGTGTAAGACAGCTTTCCTTGTTCCCATTGGTGGTGCTCTTCCTGCTTCGCCCTATTTTTGTATACACGTTCTGGTTAATGCATTTCATCTCTCTAGAGAGAAAGCACTTTTAAAAAATCAATACTGAAAGGCTAATGCACTCTCTTAACATCATGAAAGGAGACTAGTGTTGAGAGGAATCAAAACCAGAGATAACTGAAGAGGTTGCTGAGAGGGACAGACAGGTAAGCAAAGCAGGGCATCACTGATATGGTACTAAAAGGGAATCATTCAAATCACTTCAAAACATGTCAGCAAACATATAGCACATTCCCTTCTCCATGGGATAAATGTAAACCATACATGTTAAGGATATTCAAAAAATCTAGTTCTGATGTCACAAAGAGCAGCATGACAAATAATAAAAACAAGTTGTGGTAGAGTGGAACAAAGTCATCACATACTGGTCATGCTAGAAAACAAATTAAGTTCTATACAAGCAAGAATCAAAATAATTCTTGCTCTGCAAAGTCAGGGATAGTAGAAGTACTACAGTTTTTACAGCTCCTTCTGCTGTCATTGTGTTTTCAGAAGAGGCATTCTTTTATTTTAACAGAAGAGAAAATGCTTCTTGTCATTTGACGCTTCTATAAGCACTTGTATGGAAATATTATTGCCTGGTGGAAATATCTACTGCCTGATTAACCAGCAACACATTTTCAGTGAATAAGGTCAATGTAACTGGCTAATTAATAAAATGTTATAGCTCCAGTTGCTTTAAAGATTAAAACATTACTTTATTTCCACTTGAAACTGCTTCTAATTTTACCATAGTTAAGGCTGAAGAATACGAGGAAATATTTTCAGTCTTCAATGTGACAGAATTCTATTAATCTAGCCTCAGTTCTTCAATTCTTCTAAAGTCGTCATTTTCACAAATAAGCGAGACTTCTATTTCTGCAGGTTTCTGGATAAATGTCTACTTATTCAAATCAATGTGACTCTAATGCAAGCAAGAAAAAGTTTTGCTCCTCTTACCTGTCTTCTCTGTTACGATCAATGGAGTAAAACTGTTTTCGAAGCCACCTGAAAAGAAACAGGTTTTGAAACTATACTGTACTGATGTTTCAAAGTTCAGTTTATTAGAGACCTCCAAAAAAATTAGGGACAGGCACACCCAGAGCATATTAAAAGAGGATGACTGGATAAAGAAAAAATGGTATGTCTTATTCCACTGTGCAAGTGTTCATTTTCAGAGTGCCGGTGACAATTTTTTAATTAAAATCAGTAATTTGGATATATTAATATATTAATTATTCATTTAATTAACAAAAACAATGATACAGAATTTAAATTTCTGCTCCAGCCCTTAGTCTTCACACTCCCACACAAAACTGATCTAACAAAAGCATCCAACAAGATGCTCACATTTGAAAGGGGGGGGATCTCTAGGGAAGGATGTGACAGAGCTCCAAGTGAGCCATCATAATACAGTATCCTCTCTCCATCCTGTTGAGGCTGAGGATGCACATGTTTGTCTCAAGACCATGTGCTTGCTCTGTGCTGGGGTTTATGTTTTTATGACATAAGAAAAGAGGAGGGGTCTGAAATATGTTGGCGCCAGGAGGCCAAAGCAGCAACAATAGTTTAGACAGCGTTTTCCTCTCCTCACAATAATCGGGCATTTCACATAAATGAAAGCAATAACATCATCCAATGACAATTCTAAAAAAGGGACATGAAGGAAAAAGATACACAGAGGCTGCAGCAGTTCTAAAGCTGAAAAGATAGACTAAAGTCATAACTGTTTAGACATGCACAGGATGGCACTGAAGAAATAAATACCACAAAAGGAGAAAATTAAAATCTTTATGTTTTGCTCCGCCTTATTCTCAGATTTCTTGTTCTGTCCCACTAGGCAGTTTTTGTAATCAGTCTATCAATCCGCTGCACAAAAATCCTGAATATTGTGCCATTGTACATAAATCTGAAGGACTGCTAGCAGACTGCATCTTTTAGAGCCTAAGAATTTTGCAGAGATAATGAAAGATCATGCTGGTAATGAAAGAAATGATGAATGGCAACCCCCCCCCCACTGCACCCACCTGTCAGATTTTGACAACTGGCTGCTAATTTCTGTTTTACCTTTCGATCTGGAGTGGTGTTGGGGCCTTTAGGGTATCCACCACAAGCCAGTTCAACCCTTTGATCCACATGTTGACTTCATCTTCGGATGTGGCTGTGAAAATAAAGGAGAAACTGGGCTTGTAAATATATGAGCACAGGTGCTGACCCCTGTTTCCAAGAAGGAAGTCCCTCCATGCAGCTGGTCTGTAGCAGGAGGAAGCTTAATTCCCCCAAGCTTGAGGTTTATAAATCACAACAGAGTGCAACAGGATGCGCCATTAATAATTCTTGTGTATCAACGTTCATGAGTGAATCAGTGATTGCTTCAAAGTCAGAGGCAGGCAAAGGGTGGCTGGGTCTCCAGACATCAGTGGATTGCAACTCTCAGGCAAAAAAATGCTAGAAGCTCAAGTTCAACAACATCTGGAGGGCTACACTTTGCCCACTTTTGCTTTAAATAATTAGGAAATTACCTTCCATGTTTTTGGCACTCACCTGTGGCAAGTGAGACACCTGGCCAGACAGAAACATGTCTGCAGATCAGAAGAAGGTGATCTCCTCTCCTGTTTTCAGGCCACAGGTATAATCATTAAGGCAGCTGTATGTCAGCCAGCAAGATTATTCATCCTTCTTCTGCAGACCAATTTAAATGAGCATAACAGGTACACCCAGGGAGTAGTCTGAGTGATTGTGGCATACAGTGAAGTAGCTACATAACTTCTAGTTCACTCACACAGTCAATCCAATTCTGGTGAACTTATGGCTCTACAGTAAACATGGTGTGACTTACAATTTGAGAGCAGCCTAAATTCACATAGTCTTGGGACCAATTATTTAGCCAAATATTTCCCAGATCCATTTGAGTTGTTCTCATCATTTGTAGAACTACTACCAGGACTAGGTGGGGATAAAGGAGAACTACAGCTTATATTCTGCGGCTTTGCCAAAATTTAGTGCATTCTTCTAAAATAGCAGCTGAGTGCCTTGTGGGTGTTCTTGATTACTACCTCCCATTAACTTCAGCCAACATGGAAAATTACCTGGGATGATGGAAGCTGAAGCCTAAAACAGTGGTTCTTAACCTTTGTTACTCGGATGCTTTTGAACTGCAACTCCCAGAAACCCCAGTCAGGACAGCTGGTGGTGAAGACTTCTGGGAGTTGCAGTCCAAAACTCCTGAGTAACCCAAGGTTAAGAACCAGTGGCCTAAAACATGCTAAAGGCACCACAATGGAGATGATTGTTGTAGCATTTCATGGAGGGAAAGTTCTGTAAGACTCAAAATGCAACAAAGAAAATATACAAAGCCCTAAATAATCTGCCTGTTCATACTGGTATCATAATATAATTCTAATTATTTATTTGTTATTTCTTCCAAGGTGCTGTATTGATCTCTGCTCCTAATTTCACACTCACAACAGTCTTATGAAACAGGTTTCTCAGGTAGAGCCATGGAGCCAAAAAAATCTTATGAATCTGGGCATCCTCACAGGCCTTATGCCACTGGCTCAATGTTGGTAACTTGTGGACTTAGCAGACCCAAGAAAACAAGATGCTAAATTTCTTTTATCACAAATGAAAATGCTTTAGATAGTTTTGAGTACAAACCTTAAAACGGCAGTCTTTGGTGTATTTTGGTAGAGCCACCAGCAAATAATTATCTCAGCTAATATTCTTTGATATTAGACTATGGAGGAGTTTGCTCACTCGTTTGGAGAAATGCCAAGGGCAAAGGGCTCAGTTTAAATGCTACTTTGCATTGAAGTCCCACTTCAATATAAGTAAAGTGGTGCCCCGCATGACAACGATAATCCGTTCCCCTGAAATCGCTGTACAGCGAAATCGTTGTCATGTGAAAAAAAATCCCCATTGGAATGCATTGAAAACCGGTTAATGCATTCCAATGGGGAAATTATCTCATCGTCCAGCGAAGATGCTCCATAGGGAATATAGCGATCGCAAAAAAGTCGTCAAGCGATTTCATCGTTTAGTGGGGTAAGCGTCTAGCGGGGCACCACTGTACAACAATATAACTCAAGCCCTCTTTTCTTGTACAGCCTGTTCCAAAACACATCCCAGAGCCTGACCTATCCAGTCCCCTTTTTTCAAAACGACCAACTCATCCATGCATTCAGACCCCTCAGCTTCACTCTAGCTGGCCCTGTAGATGGAAACATTTCCATTTCAGAGGAAGCTACTTTAGATATCTTGGATTTTAATGTCCCATCTAGCAGTTTACATTTTCATACCAGATCCCTAGGTCACATTCACTATGTCACTAGTGACAACGTGAATCACAACTGTTGACGTCCAAGCATTTTGTATCATCTTATTTAGGTGAAATAGGACATCTGCAATGTTTTCAATAGGCAGCAGAGTCATCAATTTGTGCTCAAATTGCTCAGTATTTGGATATGCCAGAGACACAACCGTGGTGTGAGGCGACACCAGTAAGGAATGGATCATTTCTACAGAACCATCTCTCTCTCTCTCCCTCCAGTAATACTTTCCTTCTTTCTGACTCACAGTTTCCATGACACCAGAGTAGCTGCCACAATGTTGGGGGGGGGGGGAGGAATAAGAGAACTAGACTCTTACTTTATTAAAATTACAGCTGCAAGTCTCACTTGGCTATCAGGAATAAATCAGTCATGACAGCACACCTGCTACCACCCTGAGCGAACTGGAATCATACTTTATCTTAATTACAGATGCCAGATTTACTGGCAAATGATTAATCAACCAACCAATCAGACTACAAAATCCATGGCTGTAATCCATTAGTAAGCCACAACCAGAGTAGAAGCATTGAATCAATAGAACTTCTATAGTTCTACTAATAGAACTTTCAATAGCTAACTGAATCCTCAGTGATTCTATGAGCCTACTTAAATTGCAACTTAGTACTGGATTTCAGATAATGTGTTAATCATCAAGATGGAAAAGACTTTAGATATGATATTAAAAAGTACTGATGTGTTGGACTACAACTCCCATAACTTGCGCCCATTCCTTGAGATGTCGGATGTGGATACAATGACACATGCCTTAGTTACATCCCATTTGGATTACTGTAATGTGCTCTATGTGGGGCTGCCTTTGAAGACAGTTCAGAAACTTCAGCTGGTGCAAAACTCTGCAGCCAGACTGCTGACTGGGGCCAACTACAGGGAGCATATAACACACCTGTTACAAGAACTGCACTGGCTACCAGTCTGTTTCTGAGCCCAACTCAAAATGCTGGTCATTACCTATAAAGCCCTATGTAGCTTGGGTCTAGGCTACCTGAAGGACCGTATCTCCCTATATGCATCTTCCCAGCGATTAAGATCAGCAGAGGAGGCCCTCTTCTTGGTCCCATTGCCAGCACAAGGACAGCTGATGGGGACATGGGAGAGAGCTTTCTCTGTGGCAGCTCCCAGGCTATGGAACGCTCTCCCTCTGGAGATCAGGATGGCCCCTTCCCTTTTATCCTTCTGAAAAAAGCTGAAGACCCATCTCTTCAGGCAGGCTTTTAACTATTACAACTGAATCCCTGAACCCCATTTTAGCAGATAATTTAAATCTTTTTTATGTTTTCATGTTTTAATCTTTTAATTCTATTTTAAATCATATCTTGTTCAATTTATCTTTTAATATTTAACTTATTGTGTTTTTACATTGTGCGAATTTTAATGTTGTAAGCTGCTTTGGGTCCCTTGTTCGGAGAAATGCAACATATAAATAAAACTAAAACTAATACTAACAACAACAACAACTACAACAACAACAATCTGAGGCAGAATACTGATCTCAGCTGATGGGAACTATAGTCCAATACATTTAGAGGGCACTGGTTAAGAAAAGCCTACCACATTGGTGTGTTTCTGTAACGGGAATGAAAAGGAAAACAGCACTCATAGTCTTTCTACTAAGAAAGATATACCGAATTTTTTGCTCCATAAGACGCACCAAATTTTTAGGAGAAGAAAACAGGAAAAATAATAATCTGTTTTCTTCTCCTAAAAATTGGTGAGCCTTATGGAGAGGTCCATCTTATGGAACACACCTTAGGACCCTTTGGAGGCTCACACTGCCCCCCCCGGGGGTCAGAGGGGGCGAAATTGCCACCTTCTGGGACTTTTCTGAAGCTTCCCAAGCCTCAAAAGAGTCCCAGAAGGTGGCAATTTCGCCCCCTCTGACCCCCGGGGGGGCAGGGTGAGTCTCTAAAGGGTCCTGGAACACACCCTAGGACCCTTTAGAGACTCACCATCCCCCCCCCCCGGGTGTCAGAGAGGGTGAAATCACCACCTTCAGGGACTCTTGAGGCTTGGGAAGCTTCAGAAGAGTACCAGAAGCTGACGATTTCGCCTGCGCTGGCCTCGTGCGGGGGGGAGTGTCGCAAGGGTCCTGGAAGGCTCACTCAGACCCTTGCGACGCTCCCCCCACCCCCACCACAGGGCCGGGGGGGTGAAATCGCCAGCTTCTGGAAGTCTTTTGAGGCTTGGGAAGCTTCAGAAGACTCCCAGAAGCTGACGATTTCACCAGCGCTGGCCCCCTGCGGGGGTGGGGGGAGTGTCGCAAGGGCCCTGGAAGGCTCACTCGGACCCTTGCGACGCTCCCCCCACCCCCCCACAGGGCCAGGGGGGTTGAAATTGCTAGCTTCTGGAAGTCTTTTGAGGCTTGGGAAGCTTCAAAAGACTCCCATAAGCTGGCGATTTCGTCAGCGCTGGCCCCGTGCAGGGGTGGAGGGAGTGTCGCAAGGGTCCTGGAAGGTTCACTCAGACCCTTGCAACGTTTCCCCCACGGGGCCAGGGGGGGTGAAATCGCAGCTTCTGGAAGTCTTCTGAAGCTTCCCAAGCCTCAAAAGACTCCCAGAAGCTGGTGATTTCGCCAGCGCTGGCCCCGTGTGGGGGTGGGGGGAGCGTTGCAAGGGTCCTGGAAGGCTCACCCGGACCCTTGCGATGCTCCCCCCCCAATGGGGCCAGCGGGGACGAAATTGCTGCCTTCGCTCCATAAGACGCATAGACTCCCCCCCCCCACATTTTGGGGGAGAAAAAGTATATCTTATGGAGCAAAAAGTACGGTAGTAGCATTTGACTGTTCATACTGAGTTGTCACACTGCCTTCAGGATCCCCTCACAAGTATTTATACTGAAAAATATGGAGAGAAGTATAATCATTCATCATCTTCTTAGAACTGCAGAGCTGGAAGGACCCCTATGGATCATTGAGTCCAGATGCTGTGAAGGAGGCACAGTAGCAAATCAAGCTCCCAATATCTGGTTCTGCAACCAGATCACTAAACCACTGAGCTATCCAACAGTTCTCTGGATATATTACACATTTAAAGATAGTTTAAAAATCTATTATAAAAATATCTAGAGCAGGGGTTCCCAACCTTGAGCCTCCAGATGTTCTTGGACTTCAATTCCCAGAAATCCTGGCCAGCAGAGGTGGTGGTGAAGGCTTCTGGGAGTTGTAGTTCAATAACATCTGGAGGCCCAAGGTTGAGGACCTGATCTAGAGCAGTGGTTCTTAACCTTGGGTTACTCAGGTGTTTTTGGACTGCAACTCCCAGAAGCCTTCACCACTAGCTGTGCTGGCTGGGGTTTCTGGGAGTTGCAGTTCAAAAACACGGGAGTAACCCAAGGTTAAGAACCACTGATCTAGAGGAATCTTAAAAAGATATCAGCATCGACAAAACATAACTTAATATGGCACACTAATTATTCTCCATTTTATTATTGGCTTTGCAGGTTGACAAATCAAGAAGTGAAGAATCACGTATGTGTTCAGAAGCCTTACGCTCAGTGCAATAGCTATCAGGTCTAGCAGCTGCTACTGGTATCTACCTGGTCAGTGTCAGCACACCCTTTGCTCACTTACTGTTTTCTACCACCACAACCCAAGCAACATCTTGATGGCCAGTGAGTTAGGAGTTAGAGTGCTGCAAGATAATTAGAATAAACACAGGAAATGATCTGCCTTATCAAATACAAAAAGGAAGTAGGAGAGGGGATCCCACCTTGCAGGCTGAGCGTCTTCAGTCTGAATTCTATGCCATAAAGGATGACAAAACAGTGGGATGGATCCGGCCTGAAAGATGGATCCTCCTGATAGCGATCAAAATCTCGGGAGTTTCTTCCCAGACGGATCTCTTGGATTTCACGAATATCAACTGTAAGAGAATAAAAAAAGGGGAAAGGGTCAACTAGTGGCAACTTAAACACCAGTGGCACAGCAAGCTTTTGCAGATTAGCACCACCTTCATCAGAGGCATGAACTGCTATGTTGGATTATAAGCATACAATCACATAGTGATTCCTAGGCAGGAGTGGACTCATTGGATGTGATGTGGTCTCTCAGAGCCAAAATATTCTATGCATGGTCAGAAATTCTCCATTATTATTACTTCATTATTTTCTCAGATCAGCCCCTGTATTTCAAACCATGTCATGATGTTAAGATTTCATACAGTTTGTATTTACTGTTCCCATAGCTCTGCAAGTATTAAAAGAGATTTTCAAATGTTCATTTATGTGGAATCCAGACAGGTAATAAACAAGTAAATGTTTCCTGTACAGGGAGCGTGAATCTGGTTTCTCAGATTTCAGAATATATACATGGAAAAATAGCACAGTAGAGAAAAGACTAGAAAGAGCTGAAAAGGAAAAGGCTAGCAACAGTAGCAAAAAAACCCAACCCATTGAAAATAAAGAAAATTGCAGGTGTAAATTGTAGCTCACACGCCATCTAACAACCTGTGACATATCTTTAAAAACTATCTCTTGTTTAAAGGTTCAGTCTTGGCTTCACCCAATTAAAAAAACATACATCCTGTCAGTCCCGTACTCCAGTGTCAGTTGCCTCATGGTATTCTTAGCATAATTTTTGTATTTCTACTTTTGCAGTTGGATTTGACTTAGGCTACTTCCTAATAATTGAGGTTTGAGGACATAATTGTTCTTATATGCAATTAAGTCCCCACGGCCCAGCTGTCGGCTTTCTGTGAGCCCAGTTGTGAGCCCCTTCTTTTTGAAATCCAGTCTGAAAATCAGGAACTTCTTGATCTATGTAAAGTAAAAACCTTTGCTGCAACATCTTGAACATCACCAGGTTATTGTAGTAGATTTCTTTGTCTTGATTTCAAGTAGATTTCTCTACTTGACAGTTGCAGAAAAACTGCATTCAGGCTTCTGACCCTATTTCTATCACCTTTTGCTTCTTGCCTGCCCTTTTCAATTCATCCATCTAGGCTTTTCTTTTCTTTTTACTACAGGAGTCATATTTTTATATTCTTCCTTAATACCTACCATTTGGCAATAGGATTTGGTGAATGTTTTGGCTGATGAAAAAAAAAGGGGGGGGGGAGACAGCATCCTGGTTTTACAGAGCCTGCCTACATGCTGAAGAATTCTGAATTGCTCAACCAGCTCCACCTGGGACCAGTAGAGGTCACAGTGATCTGAAACTGGTAAAAAGGATGTGTGCATCCAAAGAAAGGGGGAATGGCTATTGACTCTGCTGGTTAGGGTTTCTGGAAGATGCAGAGCATCTAAAGGACCAAATTTGGGAATTTCTGCAGCCAATTAAAAAAAAGGAACTCCTTGGTGGAAAGTGTGAACTGACAAAGCAGAGAAACAACATTTATTTATTAACATAAGTGCATTTGGAGCTTGGTTTCTCTGAACATGAAAACAAATTATATATTTCCACCTCACAATGCATATAGCAAGCCTTGTAATTACTAGGACTAAATAACAGAAACAGATAATATCTTAGCACAAAGTGCATTGTTTGTGTAATTGTTTAGGAAACATTTACTGTTTCGCACTTACACAATGTGTCTTTACTGTGATACTTATTCTGCAATAGGATACTGAGGAGTAGACATTTTCCAATCCAATCCTGCAAACTTCAGAGATTATGAGAAAAAAATATTATCTGAAACAGTCATATTTTCTTTGAAATACGATTCAAAGAATCTAAACACTAATCAGTAGAAACCCTTTTTGGTGATAAAGGTGGTGAGAACTGAAGCTTACTGTACATAGGCGAAGGAAAGGAAAGAAGAAACAATTTGTGTCAGCCTCCCACTGCCAATGGAAGTTCACAGACTTTTCTGCAAGAGACAATGTGCTTCCTGGAAATTGATTCTAAAAACCCTCCATGGAATCAATTAATGCCATTTGTGACTCACAGTCTTCCAGACAAAAGACATTTCAGAGTATCATAGAGTAAAGCCTTTTGCAGTGATGAAATGTGATATAGCCCAATCTTTACATGCTTTTTCACCCACGGCAAAATAAGTATGTTAGCTGAGTAGAGTTTTGTCTGTTTTGATTTTTAAAGTGTCTCTAGTGGGGGGGGGGGGCTAATAAAGACAACAGACAGGAATACTGGCCCTTGAGCTAACTGTACATAATCAAAGTGAAAGGAAAAGCAAGGGAGAGAAGCAGGAGTAGGAGAATGACATTTCTACAAATTATCCACAGAGTTGCAGACATCTTCCTTTTCATGAAAATATATCATTCCAATCCATTAATCTCAGGATCAAATGAAATGTTTCTCTTTCAGAGGACACAACAAGTGAATTATAGGAAGGAAGGACCTTTAAACTTAAAACTATCAGAATGGAAAACCCTGGGATATGGGACTAAACAGTGCTTTGATCACCATGGTAGATGATGTATGCTGGCAACTGAAAAAGGGGAGCACAACTGATTAGTTCTCCTGGACCTTTCAGCAATATTTGATAGCACTGATCATGATATCTTGTTGGATTACAGTGGTGCCTCGCTAAACACCCCGCATGACAGGTTTTTCGCTAGACATCGACTTTCTGCGATCGCTATAGCGATTCGCGAAACAGTGATTCCTATGGAGGAATTTCGCTGGATAATGTTTGGTCCCTGCTTTGCAAACCAGTTTTCGCTAGACAACAATTTTGACAGCTCCCTCCGTGCTTGCAAAACGGGTGTTTTTGGGACCTAAGCTTCGCAAGACAGCGATTTAAACAGCTGATCAGCGGTTCGCAAAGCAGCTTTCCTATGGCCGATCTTCACTAGACAATGACGATTCTTCCCCATTGGAACGCATTAAACAGGTTTCAATGCATTCCAATGGGGAAATGCTTTTCGCTAGACGATTTCGCTAAACAGCGATTTTAGTGGAACAGATTATCATCATCTAGCAAGGTACCACTGTATCTGGCTAGGTCCTTGAATATCACCTAAGGGCAAAAATGGGCTGGATGTGCATGAACAAGCTCAAATAAAATCCTAACAAAATGGAGCTGCTATTGGTCAGTAGAAAGTCAGATTCAGGCATCAGGATTCATTTTGTTCCAGAAGGAGTTGCATTCCCCATGACAGGACAAGTTCATAGTTGGAGAGTACGCCTTGACTTTGCACTGTCGCTGGATTCTCTGGTGGCAGCAGTAATGAGGATAGCTGATGCACAATTCCACTAAACGAGCCAGCTATGATCTTTCCTGAGTCAGCTTGATTAAGCAACAGTTCTCCATGTCTTAATTCCATTTCACTTTGCCTACTGCAATTCACTCTATGTAGGGCTACGCTTGAAGAGAGTCTAAGGTCTTCAATTGGTGCAACATGTGGCAGCTATGCTGCTAACTGGTGCAAAAAGTATTGTGCTCATGTGGCCCTGATACTGAAAGACCTGTACAGTGGTGCCTCGCTTAACGACTATAATCTGTTCCAGAAAAATCGCCGTTAAGCAAAAACATCATAAAGCGAAATAAAAAACCCCATTGAAACGCAATGAAAACCATTCAGTGTGTTCCAGTGGGGTAAAAACTCACTGTCCGGCAAAGATCCTCCATACAATGGCCATTTTTGCTGCCTGTATAGCGAGGAATCCGTCCCTAAGCACAGCGGGGAGCGATTTTAAGCACCCAGCAGCCATTTTGAAAACCCGACGATCAGCTGTTTTTGATCGTCGTAAAGCGAAAATTGGTTCCCAAAGCAGGGAACCGATCTTCGCAAAGCGAAAAAAACCCATTTAGACCATCGTTTTGCGATCGCAATTGCAATAAGATTGTCGTAAAGTGGATTCGTCATAGTGCGGGGCAATCGTAAAGCGGGGCACAACTGTAGTGGTTGCCAATTGTTTACTGGGCTCAATTCAGGTCATTGGTTTTAACCAATAGCTTGGAGCCTGGCTATCTAAGGCAGTGGTTCTTAACCTTTTTGAAAGAAACGCCCCCTTGAGCCATTGAGGAAGTTATCATCGCCCCCTCCCTGCGGTGATGATATCTTTTTATTTATTTATTTGTTTGTTTGTTTGTTTGTTTAAGACACTAAAATCCAATGACCCCTGAAAACAAAATTAAATTCCAAGAAAATGAAATGCCCCCCCAAAAGTAACATTTAATGATTTAGTTGCAAGTGAATTTTAAGACGCAAAAAGGAATATAGAAAGGGCATAAAAACAAATGCAGGAACTAAAAATTTCAAGACAAAAAGTCTGAAACAAAATTAAAATTGGAGGAAAATATATATTCATGCACACTGTAAAAAGGCTGCAGCCATCTTCACAGGTTTGGCTTCTCCAGCGCCCCCCTACCACCCCCCTTCTGCTCCAGCGCCCCCACGCCGCCCCTTTTCGTTCTACCGCCCCCCTGAAAAATGAAATCGCCCCCTGGCGTCCAAGTGAGCTGGATATGCATAGCTTTGATTTTAGAAAAACGAAGTCTGACGGGCAATGCTAGCCATGTTCAGGAGAGCTGTTGCTTGATTTCTGCTGCTCCAGAGGGTAAGAACCAAACTGACGGATTCAAATTACAAGAAAGGAAATTCTGAATGGACAACAGGAGAAACTTCCTAGTGGTGGTAAGAGCTCTTGGAAGCTAATGGGTTCTCCTTCACACAACGTCTTATGCAGAGGCTGGATGCCCATCTATCACCAACACTTTAGAAATTGGACCCTTTAAATCCCATCCTAACATTCTGCATTGAAAAACTGAGAAAAGCAAAACTGAAGGCTCCTCACAATCTCCCCTCCCATAACTGTGGAAAATTTCCGTCATAAATTGGGGGGAGCCTTCTTGCTCCTACTCCCATTCCAGTCCCAGCTAATTGAAAATGGAATGGAGTACAAAACAGCTTCCTGGAATCCTTTAAAAAAACACTTAAGGGCATATTTTAGAACCTTCCTAGAGATCCGGAAGAGTGCTAGGCCCTCAAATTACCAAGCCCAGGCCCTCAAATTACCAATCAAGTTGGTGGTGAAATGGCAAGAATCTCCATAAAGGGTTTCTGCTGAAATAGCCAGATTGAGGGATTGGAGGTGGCGGAGTGGGAGAAAAAAGGGTCAGAAGGCATCCAGCATGTGATTCCCTTTTTTCATCCAACATCGAAACAAACCTGAACTCTAACCAACTGTCTATTCAGAAGCAGGAGATATAGGCCAGATTCAGTTCCCCCTTTTTTCCCACCCTGTCCATTCCAAGGCCAAAAAATTTGTTGGCTGAATATTTCATAGTTAAAGGCTTATGTGCACACTACAAGTACAGCTCCACAGGCACTCTAGTGAACTCAACCCTTTATTCACCTACAGCTGCAAGCCAAGTCCTAATAATAACAATTAAAAAACCCAAAGACTAGTTATTCCAGGAAGGAACTCTTATAAAATAATTCAGTCATTACTAATGCATACCTGGTTTAATGAGAATCAGAAAAAGAAACACAACTTCTAATTCCAGCCCTTGGTGAGAGGGAGAATTCTATGGACAGCAAAAACTACCATATGCTACATCATCAGAGATGGGGGGGGAAAAGTTTTTAATACAAGTTGAAAAATGTCTCCGTCAACATGGCTACTAGCTATGGGATTTTGGAAGCTGATGTCCACAAAGGCAAGGTTTTTCCATCTCAAGCCTTTGTATTAAATTTTTACTGTTTCCTTACAGATAATCATAGAAATTGTTTATTAATGTTCTCATGTTTGAAACTAATGAAGGAACAGACTCCCTTATTCTGCCATCCAGGTTTCCGCTCCTCCACATTAGGAAAGGCAATTAAAATATGTTTCATTAAAAAATAATTCAATTGGAAAAATGATTTTTAAAATGGCTGAAATCCTTTTCCATAATTTATTCTGTATAAGGCTGATGACATCATCAGAAACAACTATTTCTGAGAAACAAACAATTTTCAATCTGCCCCCCAAAACACATGATGCTCCTATAGCATTATAGTCCATAGGGGACCATGAGATGGGAAGGAAGTCTTCAAGTTAAAAAAAATTTGCCACCACTGGGTGACTTACAGCAATTTCTGAAAGTAAAGACTTCCTCTCCCATTCTGAGGCCCCCACAACTGTTTCACCAGCACAAAAGTGATTGCATAAGGATCTTGGGACTTCCAAGGGGAATCAGAATTTTTTTAAAACTTCTTTTTGCAACACATTCAATAAAATATTAACATTTTACAGCATTTGGTTATTTTGGAAAAAGTGTTATTAGTACTAAGGAAAGGCTTTGCCTTGACCACCTACTGGATTCCTTACTTTTTGTGGGTTTTGGTATTCCTACCTGGTAGGGTTGTTGTACAGGCTTAAACACTTAACCTTGTGAATATGTGGTAACTCCCTGGAGCACTGTGTGGTCGGAGTGCCTCATGTTGATGGCAAGGGTACAGTGGACCCTTGACTTACAGACAGCTTGACTTACAGACTTTTTGAGTTACAGACTTCTCTGGCCGCAAAATTTAGGTTTGACTTGCAGACTGAGATTTGACTTACAGACCAGAAAAAGCCAAAATGGAACAAAAACGGCCTGTTACGGGATTAATCGGTTTTCAATGCACTGTAGGTCAATGGAGACTTGACTTACAGACTTTTTGACTTGACAACCGCCTTCCAATACGGATTAAGTTCTCAAGTCAAGACCCCACTGTACTGGGCAGAAAGATTTTCTGCAGCAATCAGCACATGTAACCCTCCTAGAATTCAGCCCACACCAAGAAATTCTGGGCAGTGGGGCTAAGTGGTTAGTGTGGGCCTCCCTGATCCCGACCATAATCTTGACACTTTCCCTTCATCTTGCATGAACAGATTACCTACATGTGTCGTGTTCTGCTTCACTGCCATACTGACAGTTCAAACTTCCTTCCCCGTCCTTTCATTTTGTAGCACAAATGGAGCTTCTGAGTATGAAACAAAAGATACTAAAAATTGTTGTACTTAAAACTTTGTAATTTTAATACTGAATACCATCTGCCTCCGATATGAAGGACTACTGTATTTACACTGAGGACTATTCATATATCCTACAAGGAAAATGAAGGGTCTGAGACTTGTCAGACTGCTGCTAAGGGCACTTCCATTTATCTTTTTTTTAAAAAGCAATTTAGGGCTATAGTTTTTGTTTGTTTGCTTATTCGACTAATCTTGGTTTCAGGGATACTTTGCATGTTTGTTTTACTTAAAGGAACTATTTGTTCAGTTCTGGACTTGAAAAAGTATGGATCCAAACTGCTAGACAGTTCAGTGATTTAATTATCTGGTTGTGGAGACAGAATTTGGGAGTGCAATTCCCCACAGTGCCTTCTCGACAGAGGCTAGATTCAAGGATCCACAGGGTCCCTTTTCAGCACTACAGTTTATTTTATTTATTTATTTATTTATTTGATTTGTATCCCGCCCATCTGGTAAGTCGGTACCACTCTGAGTGGCTAGTTCTCAGATTATGATGGTGATTATTAAAATAAAGCATGAACTTAAAAAACATGAGATGTTTTTGCTGCTGGGGAAGAGAAGTTGCTATAGGAAGGAAAGTGAAGTCTGTTCTGAGATTAAAATGATTTTTCTGGTGAACAGAAGAATCTTCCGTGCAGTTAGAAACTTCAGGGAAAGACAGGGTGAGGGAATAAAATAGACAATGTCAGGATTCTGTGGTAATTCCATTCTACTAAATAAAACAAGAGAAAATTCTAGACTTCATTGTGGAAGTTTATGCTCTTTACAAGGGAGATTTATTTCCCTGTCCACTGGGGAAACATACTAAAGATGGTAATTTTAATAGTTTTTTCCTCAAGATAACAAACACACTTAAAATTTTGTTTTAAAAAAACCACAGCTTTTATCAGACTTGTACACACACTCCCCTTTCTTCCTCTATCCAAGTTCCTGGGGGTTCCTTAATAGATTCCACCTACTTCTTCTCATACTGGTCCATGTGTAGGTCTAGGTCTGGAACTAGACACACACAAAAACCAACAGATTATAGAGGAAGAAAAGCAAACCTCCCAACTATTTCTCATAAGTTGCAAATAAACACAGAATGTCACAGCCAACACCAAGCAACCTCCTGGAGGTAAACAGGAAGCCATTCCAGGCTTTACGGCACTCCCACTTGTCTTGAGAACAGCAATGCCCTTGTTCCAGCAACGACGATTATTTTAGCCAGGGCTAGAGGTCACAGATCCCACGCACTGAGGTTTGGTTACACAAACACTCACTCTCCCTTGTCAGTGCAATCATAGTCGGGTGGAATGAGCCTTGAGCAGCTGGAGGAAAATGGCTGGCACAAGGGAAAATACAATAGCCTGGAGGTGGTAATTCGTTCCTGTGGCTTGAGGATGCTCGGAAATAGTCCTCCAAGGGCAACAGATGGATGTCATAATATGGGAACATTATAGAGGCCTGGCAGCACAGAATAAGAGAAGGGAACAGTGGGAAAAGTTGGAGAACACATTTAATATTGTACAAAAGTTACAATGATTTGTCTCTTGAGTGATATTTCAAATGCAAACTTCCCAATTACTTCTCCTCTTAGTTTCATCTTAGTGGCCTTATACATATCCCAAACAGGATGCAAGGAACCACTCAGGCAAAATATTAACTTCTAGTCCCCACCCCCCACCACACACACATCATTTCTGTTCTAATTATTTTTCCAGTGATTGGCAATAAGAACAGCCATGGAATTTACACAAGCCCTGCTTTTAAGGAAATGAGCAGTCATGTGCTCATTCCTCATAGCAGGGGATGGTGAATCTGGCCAATTTCCAGCTCTGAGGGGAATTTTCTTGGTCTTGCCTTCAAAAATATTACAGCTACGTTCAGTCTTGAGGCACTGACTAAAGCAAACTTTGTTTACACAAAACTATTAGTAAACATCTTGGGGGTAGTTCATAAATTAAAGCACAGAAAGCTGCTTTATACTGAGTGAGACCATTGGTCCACCTAGCTCAGTACTGTTAGCTCTGACTGGCAGTTAATCTGGATAGCTCAGTAGTTTATGTATCTGGTTGTGGAGCCACAGGTAGGGAATTCGATTCCCTACTGTGTCTCCTAGGGGAGGAGGCAGCCTGTGAATCTATGAGCAAGCTGCACAGACCCAATATACCCCCAAGGACAAAAGAACGTTAAACCACTTCTGTGCGTTCTTTACCTACAAAACCCTGGAAAGGATTGCAGTAAGTAAGTTAGAATCAACTTGGTGACACACAATTATTTTCCTAACCAGCTCTATCTCTCTCAGTATCTGTTCCCTCTCTCTCTCTGATTAACCAGCCCTATCTCTATCTGCCTCTCATTCCAATCTTTATCTGACTCCTCCTTCTCCCGCCAAGGCTCATGTAACGGCTGACTCTGCCTCCCCAGTCCTCTCACAGGTTCATGCAAATCAGCTCATGAATATGAATGGCATGAGCGACGTGGGCAATCGCCACAGCTACCTTTCTGAGTGAGAAAGGTGATCCATCTAGCCCAGACTTTTCAGATCTGGCAGTAACTCTCTGAGCTTTCAGGCAGGATTCCTGGGACTCACTTGTAGTCTCCCATTGAAGTCCTGCCCAGGCCTGACCTCACTTACCTTCCAAAATCAGATGAGACCACATGTGTTAAGGCTAACTATGACTTTATGGCAGGTGTTTTTGTTATAATAATAATAGAACTGCAGAGCTCAAGGGGCACTATGGATCATAGAGTCCAGCCCCTGTCAAGGAGGCATAGTGGGGAATCAAACTCCCAATCAGATGCCTAAACCACTAAGCTATTTATCCAGCGGTTGTGATTCTCTCAGTAGCCTCACACACAAAGAAAGTATAGCTGAAGTATGGTAAAAACGAACAGTGTCAGTCAATAGGATTCAAAATGGATCTCATTCTTTTTCTGAAGCCTGTCAAATGAAACCAACAGCTAATACAGCCTTGGGAGAAAAGAGAGTGAGGGGCACAGTTACACTAGCAGCAGAGAGTGAAGTAGTGTGTGTCTGCCTAGGAACAATCAGGTTTGATTAGAACAATCTAATCAAGCCTGATCATTCACATAAAAATTCAGAAGGGGTGCCAAAATTTAAATGTTGAGCTAGATTTTATGTTCCAATGCCTTCTTCAAATATTTGCCTGAAGGCATAAGGGCTAAAAAAGCAGAGCTTGGAAGCAACACTGTAAAAGTAAACAAACAAACTGAGAAAATACCTGCAACACATTCTTCTTTAAAGTAATGAGGGCGTATGACAATTTTTTTTACAAAGTAGTATAATGACAAACCACAGCTTCTGTTTTCTTTGACAAGTACCATTTACTTCTTTTTTTTCCTCATTGGCAAGTGGAAATTGCTTTAGAAGACTGTTTTTTTGAGGAGTCTAACACACCCTTATTCTTACTTTTTAGAGGATTTGTTGAGGCTAAGGAAATGGGAATAAGAGGAACAAGGAAAAAAAAACCAGTAAAGAATAAACAAGCTCCAGCTTAAAAGGGGATAGGAAGGCAGAGGTTATACACATAAACCTTCCCACAGCATCCTCCAATTTGTAGGTACCTCTTTAGACCACTATACACTCAACATAGAACCACAGAATAAGGAAGTTGGAAGGGACCTATAAGGCTATCGAGTCCACACACACACCCACACACCTGCTCAACATGGAGGTCCAAAGAGGGTTTCTAAGGACAGCGGACAGAATACACTTCTAAGAGTATGCAGCCAAATGCAGTAAGAAACCCTCTCCACACCTGAATCTATAAAAGTAAAAAAAAAATACCACCATAGAACACAGAGCATCTACCAACTCTTAAGTCAGCGATCCCACCACTTTAAGCATTTTATTAATTGTTGTTTTTGTGGGTTAATGTAAGTTCATAATATGTATAAGTGAGAAAATGTTTAGTGTATGTTTATTTTTCTTTATTATTTGACATTTTATTTTGGTTTGTTGATGTTGATTATTGTTTTATTTTCTGTTTTGAAACACCCAGAGTGGCCTTGGTAGCCAGTACAGAAATAAATAAATAAATAAATAAATAAATAAATAAATAAATAAATAAATAAATAAATAAATAAATAAATAAATACTGGATGGATGGATGGATGGATGGATGGATGGATGGATGGATGGATGGATGGATGGATGGATGGATGGATGGATGGATGGATGGATGGATGGAGATGATGATGATAATGAAGAAACACTCCTTACTAGATAGATCTTTCTACTGTTTTACATCCAAATCTAACTCGCAAAATGCTTACGCATCCAGGAATTTGGTGCTGAAAAGGCTATAAAACTCCTTCTAATTTTTATTTTGATGAACTCTCATAGTACCCAGGCTCAGTCATGACAGAATCATAGTCTCTCCATTCAAATTCCTTCAATTTACCTCACTGGCCTCTCCATGTCCATTTTGCTTCCATATTCCAAGAGCACTTGATACCACAAAACAGTGCCGGGAGTGGATACAAAATTATTTAAAGATTAAGTACGATCCTTAAATAGAGTTGTCTTGAATGTAGCTGACTAGATTCAGAAACCATTAACACCCCCCCCCCGAGGGACCTATTGAAGTCCTTTAACCATGTGCTGGTGACTCAATCTAGCCTCAGTGAAGAGAATTACCACAGAACCACAAACACAGCCATCTGTCAGCCCTATACTGCTCCGGCCAATGCATAACCACAAGCGGGAAATGGTGGAAAGCTATTGTGAACTCAGCTTTGACAACTCAGTCCTTCAGCAGAATCTCTCTGAGCTAGAATACCATGTTACCACAACCCTTCAACTCCAATTCCTTATTCTTTCACGAGGTGCTTTTATTTACATTCCCCATGAACAGAGTATAAACCTGTAAGTGGATCAATATTCAAGAAAGAAAGTAGTATGCCATGTAAGAATGCCAACATTAGGAGTCCTAAGAGTTTTCTATAGACTATGTTTTCTATACCTCCACATTGCTAATCCTCTGTAAAATCTGCAGCTCGGAAGTAACTACCTACAGAAAATACAGTTAAAAGAATCTTTGTTTCAATGTAAGACGTTGGTGTTTGGGGTAGGGAGGATGCCAAGGCGCGGGCAGCTTCTGTCTAGTGAATTTCAGACAATTCAGTCAACAAACACACAGGTGGAACTGAAAACAAACACTCCTGGTTTGACTTTGCAGCCCTCATTTTTGTACTGACATAAATATCAAGCCATGATTTTTGGAGCTCTTGAATTTTTACTGCACCATCTGTAGATCTGTGACACCCAGCCAGAAGAAGATCTGCATGGACCAAAAGCTAAATTTGTGAGTTTTTCTGGGTGGTCAAATAGAGGTAGCACTAAAACCACCCCCCATTTGCATGCAGATGACCTGCAGTAAGTTAATTTGGAAATCAAAAGAAGTAAATAGCTACAAAGTTACTACTTAAGTATGTGTAACATATAAGTTATTTAGACCAGTGTTCATAAGTTATTTATGGATACAAATAACTGGGATACAAAGGAGTTGCCTTATACTTTTGTTAAATAATTTCTTCCTTGACCTTTTAGAGCCAAAGTTTAAAAGTACAGTGGTGCCTCACTAGACGATGATAATCCATTCCACTGAAATCGCTGTTTAGCGAAATCATTGTCTAGCGAAAAGCATTTCCCCATTGGAATGCATTGAAACCTGTTTAATGCGTTCCAATGGGGAAGAATCGCCGTTGTCTAGCAAAGATAAGCCATAGGAAAGCCGCTTTGCGAACCATCGATCAGCTGTTTAAATCACTGTCTTGAGAAGCTTAGGTCCCGAAAACACCTGTTTTGCGAGCGCGGAGGGAGCTGTCAAAATCATCATCTAGTGAAAACTGGTTTGTGAAGCAGGGACCAAACATTGTCCAGCGAAATTCCCCCATAGGAATCACTGTTTTGCAAATCGCTATAGCAATTGCAAAAAGTCAATGTCTAGCAAAATGGATATATATGAAATATTATTAAAGTTCAAATGAATTTAAAATGTTAAAATGATAAGACTACTCTCAACCAGAAGCATCCTACTTCAATAGCATTATCTCAACCACTTATGAGCAGGATTCTGTGTGAGGATACAGAGAGCCATGCGTTAAGGATAACCAAAATTCTTTTATAAATTTTCATTTTGAAGAAAAGGTGAATCATAGAGACCTGAAACTATTTCTACAGAGTTCATATACATCATAAATGCAGATGCTTATTTGTGCACCCAATAAGGAAGAAAAGCACACAATATGGCTGTGAAAGAAAGGTAACTCACCCTTTGGAATGAATGATCACGAAAGCAAACAATTTCAGTAGGTTCATGATAGAGCAAGAAAGGTTAATAAAGAATAGGCAGAATCTTGTTCATTCCACTTGCACAAATACCCATTGAGCAAATGGTTGGACAATTTCTAAACTTGTGAAGGGAGACATCTAGTTACATCTCTTTGCACAAGCTCAGAAACTGTCCAACTGTTTGTACAACTGACCAATAGTGGAAGGAACAAACAATTGTCTGCCCAATAAGCCATATGTTCCTTTTCTCTATCTCTCCTGTTGCTTGCATATCAAGAAGTGTCCCTACCCTAGGTGCACTGCTATAATTCTCACATGTAATTAACTGACCAGCACCAAAATCAGCATCAGAATTACCACCGTCAGTCAATGCTTAACTTAAAATTATTTTGCAGCTAGAGAATGGCAAGATCTGTAAGTAAACCAATGTAAACTATGCCTGGTTTTCCAGAGATCAAATCCAGGGTTTAGATAGTAATTGCCAAGTTATTTAAGTTTTGGTTCTACCCTGTCTAAAATAATTTGTTATCATTTTGCTATGATTTTTGTAATGTTTTGCTCTTCTGCTTTCCAAAAGCAACTAAAATACCTGCTTTTATAGTTACCTTTTTTAAAGAAAAAAAAAAAACATAAGAACACTGCAAGCTTTTGGGTTTTGGTACAAACAACAGCCTCATCCTGTCTTCATCACTGTTGCTTCAGACAAAGCAGCAGAGCATGTGGCAACCCTATAAGAACTCAAGCCAAAACTTGAATCATGCGTCATTCCGCCCCCACTTCCATATCTACAAAAGTAGTTATCCCTCATTAGTAAGGTAAACGTTCCCCTTGACAATTTTTGTCCAGTCGTGTTCGACTCTAGGGGGCAGTGCTCATCCCCGTTTCCAAGCCATAGAGCCAGCATTTTGTCCGAAGACAATCTTCCGTGGTCACATGGCCAGTGCGACTTAGGCACGGAACGCTGTTACCTTCCCACCCAGGTGGTCCCTATTTATCTACTCGCATTTGCGTGCTTTCGAACTGCTAGGTTGGCGGGAGCTGGGAAAAAGGACGGGCGCTCACTCCGTCACATGGATTCAATCTTACGACTGCTGGTCTTCTGATCCTGCAGCACAGGCTTCTGCGGTTTAGCCCACAGCACCACCACGTCCCTTATCCCTCATTAAGTTACAATAATAATGCAACATTTATTATGTATTTATTTATTAGATTTATACCCCGCACCATCAACCAGGCCACTCTGGGAAAAAAGAAATCTATTCCACATAGTTAATCTTTTGCAACTACAGTCATGCCTTGCTTTACGATTGCCCCGCATTACAACGAAACTGCATTACGACGATCTTTTTGAGATCGTAATTGCGATCGCAAAACAATGGTCTAAATGGGGCTTTTTTTCACTTTGCGATGATCGGTTCCCTGCTTCAGGAACCGATTCTTCGCAAAACGATGTTTTTTAAACAGCTGATTGGTGGTTTCAAAATGGCCACCAGGTAAACAAAATGGCTCCCCACTGTTTTCTGGGACGGATTCCTGGCAAGACAGGCAGCGAAAATGGCTGCCCTGTGGAGAATCTTCGCTGGATGGTGAGTTTTGACCCCATTGGAATGCACTGAAGGGGTTTCAATGCGTTTCAATGGTTTTTTTCGCATTACGATGTTTTCGCTTAACGGTGATTTTCCTGGAACGGATTATCGCCGTTAAGCGAGGCACCACTGTAACTACTTCCAAGCTTTGATTGCATTTTGGGCTACCCTTTTTGCCTCATCCTCAAATATGGGCCAGGGGTCAGTGGGAAGGAGGGCAAAAAGGAGATGTGTGTGGCTCATAACTGTTTGGTTCCATCTGCCATTCTCTGGGAAAGATGAACTGCTTTAACAAGACACCAAAGAGGACAAAACTCAATCAAGCAGCAGGAATTACGGTGGTTTAGAGGAGTCTTTTTAAAATTCTTCTTTTTAAAGGACAGGACGGCTGCTCTTTGTACCACAGTGTTTTTGGACACAAATAAAAGGCTTGATAAACCACAGGAATGAAGAGTGCACTCCCTCACTGGCAAAGAATTAAAACATAATGCAATACCGTGGTGGTGGGGAAAGTGCAAAGCAACATGAAGCGATATCTGTATACAGAACAGTCCATTAACATGAAGATGAAAAAGCTGTACAACTACATCTGGAAAGTCGAAGATAAATAAAACAGAAAAAAGCACCCTTTTCAATCCACCACTAGTCTAATAGCATCCTGTCAAAAACAAATCAAACAGAATCTTCACATCTTCGGCACTCATGTAGCTCAAGCAGCAGAACTATCAAGGGGCTTCACGATGGGGACAAACATTTGCCTTTAAGTACATTTTATCCCCGTGGTGCGACTGGATACAAATGTCAAAACAGTTTGCTCAGTCTTTCTTTCCTTTAAAGATACAATCATAGTTAATAGGCTACTAGAAGATTAAAGGGATTCAATAAATATTGCAGTACTGCATTCTTAGGAAGACATCACAATGTCCATATAAAAAGCAAATGTAAATGTTGTCATCCCTAATGAGAAAAGTAAATGAGTAATTATTAAAAAAAATTGATGATAGGCACTTCATAATGGTTATTGTTGTTTAGTCGTTAAGTCGTGTCCGACTCTTTGTGACCCCACGGACCAGGCCCTCCGGTCTTCCACTGCCTCCCGGAGTTTGGTCAAATTCATGTTGGTAGTAAGGCTTCATAATAGGAAAACATTTAACAGTAGTAAGTTAAAACCATTAAAAAACATTAACTGCATATAAACAGATCAAAACAACTGATGGGTTAGAAAAGAAAAAATGCTGGCACGTTGGGCACTGAATATTTAAATATTTTCTACAAGTGTCCACAACAAATAGCGTACTAGTAAACTGTATGGGTTTGTATCTATGGAATACCATATAAACTCTCTAGTAACCCATTGAAAAGTCATGAGGAAAATGATTGCATTGGGATTATTTTAAACTTACTTCTTGGTTGCTAAATTATTGGGGGAAATGTTCCTCTTCCTTCGTCAGACTGCTTCTGAAGTCTTTGGATATTAAAAATCATAATTACATGGGGTCTAGAGGAAAAAAATTAGATATAGGGAGATATTTTTGTGTTTTAATGAGCTTAATTAGAATACTATTGGTCTATTTTATTTTGTAAGTTCTGAATACTTAAATAGACAGGACGGAGAATACAGACTGAAATGGCAAATGAGATTTGATGTCTAATCCTTCATAATGATGTCGGAGTGAAAATCCCTGTAAGTGCACTGGATTGCACTGTTACACAAGCACTTGCACAAACTACTGTGCAATAGTACAGCCCTTGTACTTTCTGTAGGAAATGCAACCACTTGTTTGATGGGTCTTGCAGTAGCAAAATGACATCAACTGGGACCAGTCAATCTAAGTAAAGGTAAAGTGATGATCAACTGGTGAACAAGGGAATCCTAAATTCCCATATACTCTGAAGGAGTCTGAAATTGCAAGAAAAAGAAATGGTCAATATGTAGGGAATACTCCAAAAAAAGGGGATTTTGAAGTGAATTTTAATGCAAAAAGAAAAGAAGATAAAGCTGTAACATGGCCCACTGTTCAGTATGGTAAAGTCTCGTAGAAACATATAAAATTATAACAATTAATTCAAGCTTGCAACCTGCAAATCCTAACAACCTGACCGACAGCATAAAATAAAAAGTAGAGCCAGGAAGGAGACTTTTGTGGTACAGATTCACCACCCCCTTTGCTCTGGTTTTTCCTGTTTCAGAAAAAGGTTAAAATGGTTGCATGATAATGCATCTGTTTATGTTCAACTCCAACTGCACGTCCCTTCTATTAAAACATGAAAAACAAACAGCAATCAAAATCAAAGTTTAAACTACTTTAACTACTAAGTTCCAGCAATCTTGCTTGGATTGTCTAACAAAGGGAAGATGAAAGATTCCAACCAAGTACGGAGTCCAACGGATTTTCTGGATCCATTTCAATCGGGTTTCAGGCTGGGTTTTGGTACAGAGACTGCCTTGGTCGCCCTGTACGATGACCTTTGCCAGGAGAGAGACAGGGGGAGTGTGACCCTGTTGATACTCCTGGACCTCTCAGCAGCTTTCGACACCATCGACCATGGTGTCCTTCTGGATAGGCTGGCCGGATTGGGAGTTGGGGGCACTGTTTTACGGTGGTTCTGCTCCTTCCTAGCTGACCGTGTCCAGAGGGTGGTGCTGGGGGATAGTTGCTCTGCCCCCAGATTATGGAATGCCCTCCCGACTGAAATTCGTCTGGTGCCGACGTTGATGACATTTCGGCGCCAGGTCAAAAGCTTCCTGTTCCAGAAGGCTTTTAATTGAAATAACATCAACTGTGGATCCTGATGGCAATTTTAATTGTACTTTAATTGTATTTTAATCATTTTATCTTTTATTGTATCTTAACTGAATTTTAATTGTTGTAAGCCGCCCAGAGACCTTTGGGTAGAGTGGGCGGCATATAAATTAAGTAAGTAAGTAAGTAAGTAAGTAAGTAAGTAAGTAAGTAAGTAAGTAAGTAAGTAAGTAAGTAAGTAAATAAATAAATAAATAAATAAGTACACTCACAATGAAGGCTTTAGCTCTGAAATGATGCTCTGGAAAGAACCAGAGTAAATCCCAGAGCTTAATTAGGGTCAAACCGGCATGGCCTGGTCCATTCTTATTATTAAATTGTTAGATCTTTATTGTACTCAAAATAAAAATAAAACATTAAAAAACCATCAACACTCAAAACAAAAGGACGAAACTGTCGAAGTCTAATTGAACCAACATGTTCATAGGGCTTGGACAGTTAGTGCAGTCTATATTTTACACTGAGAGGACAGAGGTGAGTATATGACTGTCTTGCAGTTGATAGCAAATAATAGCCCAGTTTAAACTTTCTCCATGGTCCTGTATTGCCTGACTAACCTATGACAACTTTAAGCCTTGGAAATCAATTCCTTGACCTCAGCCATCACTATCAGCGCCCCTCTTTGAAGCCAACGACTAATCTGCTACAATGCCACAACAAACTTTACAAAGCTGAGAGCTGAGATGTCCATGGACTGGCCAACCTCACTATCATTGGACTAGCAGTAATAAGGGTAGATTAGTACCAAAGCAGTTGAACAAACTGAATTCAAAACCACTCAATACAGTTAAATTACATGGTCAGAATGCCCTTGGATTTGGATGGCACAATGCAAGTGACTCTACCTAGGCTGCTTCACTGCACCCCTCTGTTTCCTCCAATTGAGGCAGCAGCTGCACTCAACTGGAGTGCTAAAGCAAGAAGAGAAAACCCCTGTGCAGCTGCACTTATATAAGCAACTTTTCCCCAACAGGATTCTGGCCCATATGTTCTGCCTAGGGACCACTGAGCTACCGCCTCTCCACAAGAACCTTGGAAAGTAGACCATTATTTATTATACCCATAGAATGGGGACTGAGAGACTTAAGCTTGCTTGGTAAGTTAATTCAAACTGAGAACTTCTCAATTTGCAGCTCATGCTCTTTACAATTACATCACACAAGTTCTTTCTTACCTAACTTCACTTTTTGACTAAAGTTGAATCAAGTCAAGGGACTAACAATGTATTTATACTGGCAATGTGCCTCTCTAGAGCAAATGATCTTCACATGTCGGTGTGTGGAAAGATCCAAACTTATGAGAGACTGAACATATTTAAAGAATTGCTTCTCATTTATTTGCCAAATTGAATTCTTTCTGAATATACTGATAGTGCAAACCCTCAAGGCTATCATGAATTCTTCAGCAATACTGCTGTTGCAAATCACTGCAGGGACACTATTTGAAATAGGAGGCAAATAAATGGAGAAAGTTGCACGGCTTATGTACTCAAGATTGGCTGAAAAGAACCTAAAATACACTGCACGATATATGTTTTTTCCTCTAGTGAGGTGTTGAAAAGGTAAGAGTAAATGGTACCTAAAGATTTATAATAAATTGCAAATTTTAGTTGCCAAATGTTTATCGTTGATTTATGCAGGCATAAGTAAAACTGCATAGCTTTTAGTGGCTATTTGTGTTACTCAATGCAATCCCAGCAATGCAACCAGCACTTTGTTAATGAAAGGGAATTTGTTTCCAAGGCACAGCCATTTCCCTTACACAAGTGTAAATTAGTAACAGGATTCTGGCCAAAGCTTAGCTTCAGCAAAAGTATTGTCATGAAGGTATTATAGTTTCTCAAAACCACACATTGATAGCAGGCAGCATAGGTGGTTCATGACCAAAGCATGCACACAAACACATACACAAAATCTGGAGGTTAGGCACAACCTCTCCTCATTCCACAAGCTGCCACTGGATAGTTAGCAAGTTATAGCACCACAACTCGTATGTAAAAGGCAAAGGTTCCCCTTGACATTTTTAGTCCAGTTGTGTCTGACTCTAGGGGGCGGTGCTCATCCCGTTTTCAAGCCGTAGAGCCAGCGCTTGTCCGAAGACAGTTTCCGTTGGCATGCCGTTTTACCTTCCCACCGAGGTGGTCCCTATTTATCTACTCGCATTTGCATGCTTTCGAACTGCTAAGTTGGCAAGGAGCTGGAACAAAGTGATGGGCGCTCACTTCTTCGCATGGATTTGATCTTACGACTGCTGGTCTTTTGACCCTGCAGCACAGGCTTCTGCGGTTTAGCCCGCAGCGCCACCATGTCCCTTGTCATATGCAGTCTTTCCCAAATGAAGGGTATTTTCAGAGGACCTGTAGGGTTCTCCCTGTTGCTTGAAACACTGGCACAGAAACCTGTCTCCAACCAATTCAATCTACCAGGTCACTCTATGGAAGATTTTAAAGTCACTACACTATTAAATTAAATAAATAAATAAATCAAGAGTACAGAGGGGAAAAAGCTGAAATATAATGTATACCCATGATGGACACCCATAGGAATGGACTGAATATAAGCGTAGGTTTCTTAAGCCATTACCACATGCAATACGTCTAGTGTTATCCACTGCCACTGTCTTTTTCTTCACTACTACCATGTCCAACTCTCATCAAAAGGCTCTAAGGCAAAAACCATCTATATTCTCTACATCAGACCTGGGCAAACTGCGACCCGAGGGCCACATACGACCCTCGAGCCGCTCCTGTCCAGCCCGCTGGTTGTCGCTCCAGTCTGGTGTTCAAGCACTTGTTCAAGCCCAAGACAGACTGGATTTCTCTCACAGAAGAAATTGAACATCAAAACTATTTATAGCTTTTTGTCTAAAGTTGATCAGTTGCTTATCTTTAACATACTGCAAAAAAAAAACTCTTTCGTATTTGTGAAGATTGACAAGTTTAAAATAAAAACAATCATAACATCACTGTTTCGTTTTATTTTTAAATAAAGTTGGTTCGGCCCCCGAACACAGTTCAGATTTTTCATGTGCCCCCCTATGGAAATTAATTGCTCACCCCTGCCCTACATTAACACATGTGATTCCTCTGCCAACTTTTTATTCTTTCTTTCCCCTCTTGAGGTTTACTGCATCTTCAACCCCACCCAAACCCATCTCTCCCTTCTCCCCCCCCCCGCAACTCCAAACTTTGCTCAGACAAGGTGTCTATTTTCTGTCTTCCCAAGTGTTTTTACAACAGGATTGTAATCAATGAAGAGTTAGAATGTGAAAATGATGTTTCATATACATTTCATTTCATTATTTCTTAATGTCTGACAAAGTGGATGTGTCTATTAAAATATAATAAAAATCTAAAGATGTAAATATATTTACTTTAAAATATAATGGTTAGTCTTTAAGGTACCATGTGTTTTTGTCTTTTTGTTTTGTTTTGTTTTGATTTTGCTTGATATGAGAGAAAGGAGACAGCCAGAGACACAGAGGCTTTGGAGTTTGCTGAGTGTGAGGTAGGATTTCATTCCAGTTTCTTCTTGTGAACCCTTCTAAAAACAGATAGTGATGCTTTCTGGGGGTGCTCCGATTTTAGAAGAAATCTTCCCAGATTGTGTTGAGTTCTTTATAGGTGCTGTTCATTGTTCATCTTGTTTCACAGATGTTAACTGCGTTGGTGAGCCGTTGAGTCAAAGGAGGAATGATTCAAAAATACTGAACAAACAAGAAAGCAAGTTTGAAAAGGCAATGTCTACCCTATCTATAACAACAAAACAATTTCCGCTTACTAATTTTGTTTGGTTTGTAAATATCAATAGGATATTGTAGTGATGGCAAAGCATCAATGGGCATCCCAATCGCCAAGTTGGGAATGGGCTAAACCAGGGCTGGGCAACTTCCAGGTGTTACATGAGACACAGCAGGGATCCTCAAGATTCTGGACAGTCACACCAATCCCGCACTGCCAAAATGGTGGATCATGTCCCTATACTGTGTTTTACAATTTTGTTTTGTTTTTAAATTTACATTGATCTGAAACAATATTAAACAAATGTGCAAGGCCGTTTTATCCTGCAACATTGACCCCAGCTTGTCGCCTTCTTGACTGTCTCACTAAAAACCCTAGAGATTTTCAGTTCAGTGCCCAGCTATCGACCTTGGCGCAAAGGAAAATGATCAGGACACTCCACCTGTGGAAAGGTCAAAGGCAGGCAGCTCTTTTCAGGGTGGATCTTAGAAGGGAACCACCAAAGCCTCAGGACAGCAAAGAAGGGCGTGAAATCTTACTCGCCATGGTCACGTGGAGAGGAAAGGCTTCTCTCTATCTAAATCAGCTCTTCTGCCTAGAACAAGCCTCAGGAGTGCCATGGCTGCAACTGTACCCCCCAGAGGAGAGACTGCACATTGAAAGGGCATAAACAAAAGGGTATCAGGGGTCTGGAAAGACACACAGGAATCCTAAGAAGTCATATGTGGGCTGTTACCACATTTTGTCCGTATCTGGGCAGAGTCATAAATGCAATCGTATCAAGAGATAGAAGGCTAGGGTTTGGACATAAGAACAAGAAATGTGAGCTTGCAACAACACCTCAGTATCAGATCCCATATGCTGGTGTTTCATTCAAGCATCACATTTGCACTGTTTTTAATTAATCTTCTACCTCTTTCCACTTCTGCCCAATAACAACTTTCAATTGCAGATGCAACAACAGCATGAGCAGAAGTAATCAACAATAGTGTTTCTCAGAATTAAGTTCTAGCATCTCCAGATATTACACCTGAAGTGATTGTCAGTATCATGATGTTTATTTATATATTTACAGTTTGTGTGTGTGTATCTGGATCAACAATCACAGCATAACTGATCAGAAGTGGAAAAGGGACACCAAGGAGAGCTGTTCTGTTCAAGTATCCACAGTGAAAGGGAAAACTGTAACTAAACTTAGAGATAGACATACAGATAGAAAGGAAGACAGAAAAACAGACCGACAGACAGACCGAAAGAAGGAAAGAAGGAAAGAAGGAAAGAAGGAAAAAAGGAAAAAAGGAAAAAAGGAAAGAAAGAAAGAAAGAAAGAAAGAAAGAAAGAAAGAAAGAAAGAAAGAAAGAAAGAAAGAAAGAAAGAAAGAAAGAAAGAAAGAAAGAAAGAAAGAAAGAAAGAAAGAAAGAAAGAAAGAAAGAAACTTCTATGTTACACAAGACTGTTTTTAGTATTGCTTGTCTTTACAATTTCTCAGGATGGTATTTGTTTGCTCCTTTTTAATATTTCTATAATTGTGTTTTTAAGTTCAGACATTGTCTTTTAATGATGTAAGCTACCTTTGTATACTCTTTGCTTATAGCCTTGAATATTGTCTTTCACTGATGTAAGTTGCCTTGGGTCCTTTTTAAGGAGAAAGATGGGATAAAAATATTTTAAATAAATAAATAACAAATAGTATTAAGAAAGTTGTTATCTAAAACCCAAATGCATAAGTGCAGTGGAGGGGAGTTTCCTAAAGATCCACAGGCAGCCAAGAAAGATAATTGATACTGATACTTTGGAGACAATCACTTTAACTTATTTTCACAGCTAGCCTACCATTTCTGTTCTTCAACACTAGCCATTCATTCCTCAAATGGATAGTTAAATACGGTCAATGCATAGTTAAATACGGTCAATGCACCAGACAAGACAAAACTATTGATTTGAATTAATGATGTATCTTCTAGCAGGTGCCTTACAGAGCACAGCTATTTTTACTGGAACCGCATTAGCAGCTTCTCAAAAAGCTGGAAGACACAGATGACAGATATTAACTAGCACTCTATATCCGTCATCAGACTTTTAAGGTTTTAAAATGGTTCTCTTTATAAATATACAAGAGTGCTTTCAACGGAGACTCCAAGTTCAGATTTTGTTTCGACTTCAAACTGATAACTGAACATCTGCTAAGGTGGGGGTGGGGCAGCTGGCCCCACCATCAAGGAAGCTCTTGCTTTCTGATGCAGTTTTTTATGCCATTTGGAGAAGAGCAACTCCAGACGGCTCATCTGGCAGTCAGAGTCTGCAGCTGCCTACAGCAGTGGGAGGAGGAGCATTTGGGCTGGGGTGGGGGTGGAGAATGGGACGATTCATCGCTGCCTGATTTTAACCTGCAAAAGCTGTGTTTTGTAGAGACTGAGTGGGAAGCTGGTGTAATTCACGTGGTTTGAACATGAGCATCCACTACCTATTTAATAGTTGCAAGACATTTTCTTATCTGTATAGGCAGTCCCAGCTATGCTCAGGTTTGCATCCAGATGGACAAAACAGCACAGCGCACCAAGGATTCAGTCACTGGCTACTCCCAAGACAGCAGTTGCTGGAGAGCGCTGCATGAAATCACATTCCCAGAAATATATACAGGGATGTGAAGGTTGGGAGCAGGAGAACAGAACATCCAAGGAGAAAATTCTCCCTGTCAGTTTTCCATTCTGTGGGAAAGTATGTACAGTATTTCCTTTTCTTCCTCCTGCCCTTGATTGGCTTTCATATATCTCAAGGTACTAGAATGGCTTTCATGTAGACTAAAAACTCATGTTAAGTAGCTGTGATGTGTTTATGAATGCACCTCCATGTCACACAAGCCAGTTACTTCTGCACCCTATTCCCCAAATTTTCACTTACTGCAGTGCTAATAAATGGCAACACAACCTTTTTCCATAGGCCTTTTGCTTCCATGCATTTTTATTCCTTATGGGCATAAGAAAATTCTTTTATTACTGTGCACACTGTCACTTTTCCAAGACAAAAATATTTTTTTATCCAGTATAAATCAAAAAGCTTAAGCAGAGTGCTTTAGTAAGAATCACAGGGACAGAGAGGAGAACAGGGTCAAAGTAACTGTCATGCAATTTCTAGTGAACAATCTAATCACACAGGAGGCCAACTTGTCCTGAGGAGAAGTCTGCCTCTACCTATGAGGCAGATAAGACTACAAACTTATGGGTTCCTTGGACACCTGTCAGGGATCCAAGGACTTGTGAAGGTCCACATCTGACTGCTATCCTCAGCCTCCTCAGTTTCTGGTGCAACACTCTTGAGAATTGGCCATATTTAGCCTTGAGAAAAGAAGACTGAGAGGCGATATGACAGCACTTTTCAAATATTTGAAAGGCCATCATACAGAGGAGGGACAAGATCTGTCCTCTATCATCCCAGAGTGCAGGACACACAACAATGGGCTCAAATTAAAGGAAGCCAAATTTTGGTTGAATATCAGGAAAAACCTCCTAACTGTTAGAGCAGTACAACAGTGGAACCAGTTATCTCAGGAATTGGTGAGTGCTCCAACACTGGAGGCATTCAAGAAAAACTTAGATAATCACCTGGCATATATGCTTTGACTGTATTCCTGCGTTGAGCAGGAGGTTGGACTTGATGACCTTGTAGGCCCCTTCCAACTTCACTTTTCTATGATTCTATGAAGCTCCAGAAAGGCAAAACTAGCTGCTGTTTTGATTTCACACAATGCTAGTGATGGATTGACTCAATAAAGGAAGTATCACCTTGAGTTTTCAAAACTGGAGCTTGGCTGTTGATGACATAACCTTTCAGAGGTCACTAATTCCTAGAGTCACCATAAGTCAGAAACAACTTGATGGCACATAATAACAACACATATACTCAACATATATTATTTGTATCTAAAATGTGCTACACTGAAATAAAAGGACCAAAATTAACTCTTTACAAGAATCCTGTAACTTCTTATATTTGTCTACAGATTTGTTGACTTTCTTCAAGGGCATTTCTGAAGCCACATTTCTCTCTGCAACAGTCTCTTGGTAATAATACAAGTAAATTATAACGGACTGTACAATTTTAAATAGATCACAAGTGTTACTGTTTAGACAAAATATAACCTGTTGACTTTATGTTGCTTATTTCCTATATTAGAATACTAAAAGCAGTAAACATCTGGGAATGGGTAATAGAGTCACCTATATACAGGAGAAAAAAGAAATGGAATTAGTGCATGAAGTCTAGAAGGAATAGGTGGCAAATGATTGGAATGAGTATTTAATCTCATCTATTTTTAAAAGCAATATAGTCTAGAGAACAGTAATTACAACATACAAGTCTGTCTTGGGTCTCACTTTAAAAGGATTAGACTGAATGCAGGATCAGGTGAAATAATTAACAAGGATCCAAGAAATCAGTCAATATCTTGGTGATGGAAACCTTCTTCATCATCCTTCTTCTGCTGGATATTGGATATTAGATGCAGAAGCTCCAAACAATGGTGTGTTGCATCCAAATCAATAACCAAGGCTTTTCAGACAGTATGGTTTACACCCCACCCTGCACATTTTTGCCATTTATTCTACGCTAAATAATCAGCTGTAACATTCCAGACTGTTCACTTCTCATTACATGACTCTTGCTTTCTGCGTTTTGAGTATTTTAGGATTTCCTGGACTTTCTTCATTTCAGTACTTCTTTTTGGGTCTTCTTGAGCCAAACATTTCTTAGCCGTCTGTAATATACTAAGATTTCAAATGCTTCTATTGCTTTGAAAAACAAAGAATCAAAAAACAAAATGCCTCCGTGCCATTTAGTACAACCAAGAGGGTCAGACACCAGCAGGTTCAATTCAGGAATCCCACCACTTAGCTAATGAATTTTTCTGATGACACGATATTTTCCAGGGTGGTAACATCCAAAGTAGCTTGCTGAATAGCTCACTGAATTATATACAGTGGGGCCCCGCTTAATGATTACCCCATATAATGATGAATCCACTTCATGACGATGTTTCTGCAATCACTTTTGAGATCGCAAAACGATGTCTGAATGGGGTTTTTTCGCTTAGTGATGATTGGTTCCCTGCTTTGGGAACCGATTTTTCCCTTTATGATGATTTTCCAACAGCTGATCGTTGGGTTTCAAAATGGCCACCGCTGTGCAAAATGGCCCCCCCCCGCTGTTTTTAGGACTGATTTTTCGCTCTACAGGCACCGGAAAATGGCCGCCCTATGGAGGATCTTAGCTGGACGATTAGGTATTTCACCCATTGGAACACATTAAACAGTTTTAAATGCGTTTCAATGGGGGTTTATTTCGTTTGATGACGATTTCGCTCTACAGCGATTTCGCTGGAACGAATTAATGTCGTCAAGCGAGGCACCACTGTATCTGGCTGCAGAGCAAGAGGTTGGGAGTTTGATTCCCCACTGTGCATTCCAGAAGAGCTAGTCTATGTGACCTCTGTCAAGCTGCATAGTCCCAGGTGCCCCCAGAAGAAAGGAATGGTAAACTACTTCTGGAATACTCTCTACCTAAGAAACCCTGGGAAGATTACCTTAAGTCAGACTTGACAGCACATAATTATTATTAACATCCACAGCAAAATGTGAATAACTACATAAGGATCTCTCCAATGCAAGATAATGCACAAATTAATAAAGAAGTGAGAGTCACAATATTAAGTATAATGTGATGCATACTACTGCAAGGAAAGAAAGATGCAAGGAGGGAAGCAAGAACAGACAGACTCTAAGTTACGTACATCATTGGGTTCTGAACTGGCTATGCCAACTCAGAAAAACAGTCTTGGGGTTGTAGTGTACATCTTACAGAAAACATCACATCAGTGTGCACCAGCACATAAAAGTGGCATACTTGCTTTGAATTATTAGGAAAGGTCCTGAAAGCAACATGGCCTATACTGTAATGTTATTATAGACATCAATGGAGAAGCTACATGTGAAATACTGTATTTTATTATGAGTGTCACATATCAAAAGAGAAATCATTGCATTAGGAAAGCTAAAGAACACTAAAATGATCAGCGTATTAGAGATATTTCCCTAGAGAGCAAGGCGTAAAGCTTCTGGGGTTTTAGTGGGGGTTTATGCCAGGGGAAGACTGAGTTAAAGGACCAAATGACAGAAATGTATAAGATTAGGTGTGCAACAGGTAGGATTTAAGAGATCTTCTTGCCTTTCATAATACAGTATTAGAAATCTGAGACAGTAAAAAGAAATTGATTGGCAGTGGATATTATCAGCCTAATATATCCTGCTGCCTCAAGATGCGAACAAGGTAAAGGTTCCCCTTGACAGTTTTAGTCCAGTCGTGTCCGACTCTAGGGAGCAGTGCTCATCCTGTTTTTCAAGCCATAGAGCCAGTGCTTGTCCAAAGATAGTTTCCGTGGTCACGTGGCCAGTGTGACTAGGGAACGCCGTTTTACCTTCCCATCGAGGTGGTACCTATTTATCTACTCGCATTTGCATGCTTTCAAACTGCTAGGTTGACGATATTATCAGCCATCAGTGGATATTATCAGCCTAATATATCCTGCTGCTTCAAGATACGAACAAGACAGTGGCCCAAATATGCCATGCACAAAAGCCAGCTAGACCCACAGATTTATCCTTCATCAACAATGTCTATGGGACAGCATTTTTCCCTCACCTGAAGGCTGCAAGCTAACTTAGCCTAACTATGGCACACAGTAATTTGCTCCGAGACCCTGTTGCTACCTCTCTGAATTTACTGCCTCACTTTCACCAAATTGGAGGACCAGTGCTGGCAAAACATTCATGATGAACAAAAGGATGTATGACTTCACAAAGCAGAGCTTGCCTGTGGAAGTAAATTTTGTATATTGTGACTTCAACAGTTTTAAAATGCCCATTATCCATAAGCCAACAAGACAGTAAACCAATGAATACCAGGAGATAGTGATCTAAAATTTGGAGGCAAGGGTTATAAATAAATAAATATTGTATTCATGGACATGCCAAAGTTGTCAGGTCTCATCTCTAGTGAAGAAATCCATCTGAACTAAGTGGACACTTGGCCTGCTCTGCACTGGAACACTGGGGTTGCAGATCGGAGGAGAGAATTACAGGTAATTAAAGCAGAGATCGAAGCCCTCTATGTGGAATATGCATGAAAAAGATCTCATATAAGGGGGATACAGAGATGCACTAATCTGCACCTGACATTTCAAGCTGACTGAGCTACATATCTTCTTTGCATCATGGCTGGATGTTTGAAGAATAGAAACAAACACCATGTGATTTAGAACCCTAGCAATCACAGTTCTAACTCTCATGGAAACCTATGCACATAAGCATACGGTGGTGCCTTGCTTTACAATTGCCCCGCTTTACGATGATCTTTTTGCGATTGCAATTGCGATCGAAAAGCAATAACCTAAATGGGGGAATTTTGCTTTGCGATGATCGGTCCCCTGCTTCGGGAACCGATTCTTCGCAAAACAATGTTTTTCTAACAGCTGATAGGCGGTTTCAAAGTGGCCACCGGGTAATTAAAATGGCTCCCTGCTGTGCTTAGGGACGGATTCCTCGCTATACAGGCAGGGAAAATGGCCGCTGTATGGAGGATCTTCGCTGGATAGTGAGTTTTTACCCCATTGGAACGCATTGAACGAGTTTCAATGCATTTCAATGGGTTTTTCCCCCCACTTCATGATGTTTTCACTTAAAAGCAATTTTCCTGGAACGGATTATCGTTGTTATGCGAGGCACCGCTGTAATCTCTTCTAATATGTGGGGCTAGGGTAAGGAAAGGGTATGATGAGGCAGGGCGAATCATACAGAGACCCTTCTTGTGCTATATGCTGCTAAGATTGTTCTTACAAACAAAGGCAGTGTCATGGGAATTAATCAATGGGAAGACTAATTTAATGATGGGAAGCCATGAAGAAGGGAGGAAGTCAGAAATTGGGTATATTGGAGATTATTTATCTGACAGAACATATGCCAAACCCTTGCACTGTTCTATCGAGTTACTTCCACACAGAGATTCTACTGAATGGGCTACCCAAGCTGCCAGCAATGGGTATTGGTACAGAAAAAGGAATGAGATGAACAACCAGTTGCTACAAAAGGGAGATAGCATGCCACTGGTGACAGTGTTCCCAAAAGGATAAGGAATAGCAGCCAATGATTTCTCACTGGAAAAGAAAAAGCAATTAGAAGGCCCTTCCTCTTTTTAATGTTTATAATTGGAAGATGGTGTGGATTTGTTCTCTCTTGCTCAGAAGATACAACATGAAGCTATAGGTGGAAACTACAGATAATCAGATCTCAGGAGAAACTTCCAGTGGTAAACGTTCTTTGACATTTTTCCTGAGAAACTGTGAACTTCTCTATCATCACCATCATCTTAGAAATGCAGGCTGGAAGTATTTAAGGTGCATAGGTATACAGTATGCTAGGGATGCTTTGATAGTCAGGGTGGGAAAAGTGTGGCCTTGCAGATGTTATTGTACAGCAACTCTTATCAGTCCTAGCCAGGATAGTGAAAGGCAAAGAATACTGGGAGCTGTAGTCTAACTTCATCTTAAGGGCTTTAGTTGCAACTTGCTCTGCCAACCCGTTAAGTATTAAGTTATGTTGGGTCAAGCTGAGCAAAACTAGGCTTTAACGGTAATTCATGGAAGCCATTTTGAGTCATCAACCAGCCAGCTCTTATCAACACACTTAGCAAGACACAACTATCCTCCATCCCTGTCATCAATTTTACCACATGGAGAGCAATGTGTCTGAAAAGGAGAAACATCATCTTACATATACACTTGATACCAGTGGTTCCAATCTTGGGTAACCAAAGTACCGTATTTTTCGCACCATAAGACACACTTTTTCCCCACAAAACAGGGGGGTGGTGGAAAGTCTGTGCGTCTTATGGAGCGAAGAAAACAGATTATATTTTCCTGTTTTCTTCTCCTAAAAAATTGGTGTGTCTTATGGAAAGGTGCGTCTTATGGAGCGAAAAATACGGTATTCTGGGACAGCTCGTGGAGCAGGCTTCTTGGAACTGCAGTCCAAAAACGCCTGGGTTACCCACCGTTCTATACACAAGACCTCTATTTTCCAGGGCTTTTGCTTACATATAGAGCCTACACACAAGCAAGTACATTTTGTGATCAAGTACTGTACATCAGGGAGATGATGGCAACAGATTGAGAGGAAAGCTAACTGCTCTTCTGTAAGCCTTTTGATAACAGAGTATGTAACAACTGAATATAACGAAAATGATTTCTATATACGGCAGGACTGAAGGTATCCCGGTGTGGTCAAGCTTAGGTGCATTATGATTAAGCTGCTGAGGAAAAAAAATACTATATTGCTTTTATGCTGCCTTCAGACTGTTGCTATAGCAACAAAGGGCCCACCAGAGTAACCAATGACTTTATAGGAACCTGCAATCAAGCAGGATTCACTGTCACTGTCTGGAGGCAGGTCCACAATGTAATAATTGATTTATTCAAGACTAAAATGATTGCACCTCCTATTTTGTGCATCTTTTTCCTCCACTAAGTGCTTGGCTGAGTATTTTGTATGCAACAGTCTCACAAAATACAATCCAGCCCTCACATGAAGGCTTGTGATTAATGCTCTAAAATAGTTTATGTAAGGCTGTGCTACAGGAAAACAACAAGCCATAGTAATGTGTTTAATGTTTGTAATAATGGCCTAAATCCAACTGGTGGCTCCAATTAGAGTAGACCCATTGAATTAGTTGCTGCCAACTGAGTCAACACTAATGTAAATCCTATTTATTCAATGGATCTATCCCAGTTGGGACTACGGACTGGATCCAGGCCAATGTTATTTAAGAAAGGAACACAGGTACACAATTATAATAGGGGAAAGGGCAACACCTGGTAGGGCATCCAAGCAGATGTGGATGCACTGCCCCTTTGAATATACAATCTGCAAGCCTGATATGTCCCCACAAAAAAACTGGTGAAAGTAATGGAAACAAAAGGATATTGTGGAGATGAAAACTATTACATATTATGGTGCTCTAGCTCTATTTTGCAGTCAAAGGAAGGAGGGAGAGTGAATGAAACAACAAAAACCCCTGGGGGGTGAAAGCCCTGAACAGTGAGCTATCAGTTATGAAGAGCAGCTCAGAGTTTTCCTTGCAAAATTTGGCTTGGCTCCTTTGCTTGGGTCATCTGGAGATAAATGCTCCACAAGCAGGGTGATGTAATTGTACTCTGTTTTCTCTTGGCTTCTTATTTGTGGCACGTCAGAAGGTGACGGTGGTGAACTGGTCTATGAGAAATCCAAAAGATTTGACTTTGTCCTTCTAGTCTGCTCCAGACCTTATAATTTTAGAATTAGACTAGAAAATGTATGGCCGCAGCAAGATCTCAACTGATTTCCTGGATCTGATACAGCCACTGGTCGTATGAATTTGTCAAAAGAGACAAATACAGGTATTAAAACAAAACCAGCCCCAAGTAAGAAATGGACTGTTTCTCAAGCAGAAAGCATAGTGCTTGTTTTTTTTTTTTTACCCCTTTACAAAACCCTCGAGATAAAAAGATATTTGGACAGAGTGGAGGAGGAACAGATGAAAAATTCTACCCTCCTTTACTCAGCAATAGGGATAAAGCCAAGTCCTCAGCACTTGAAAGTCCTCCATGAAATCAAGCATCAAGCTTTTTAAAATGCTGAAAAGGGGGAGACGAAAGAAGAGAGGAATCATTTCTTCATTGACTTCCCATGGCTTAACTTTTGCTCCTTGGAAAGAATCGGAGAGCAAAAGAAAACTGTCTAGGCAGGCTTCAAAAACAGGCCCTCTGCTTAAACACAAAGCAGGAAACATATTGTTCCCTCATGTGCAATGATGGTACAAAGCCCAGCCTTGCATTCAGCCACAGGTTTTTGTCCTGTGTCCTGTAAAATATTTTTATTTCACTTTGTGAATCACTTGAAACAAGGATTGGGAACTTCCAGCCACGGGGGCCATATGTGGACTTTTAAGATTTTCCACCCAGGTAGCAGATCCCCTCTTTCTTGGGCCCGTGGCCCTTCCTCCTTTTCCCTGCTATGGCTTCTCTGCCTCCCTAGCCAGCCCACCAAATGCAACAAACAGCAAATATCTGGGGAACACTGGTGTGAGGGTGTAGGGATGTTTTAACCCTCTTGCCTCCACCACACCCATTATAATCCTGACCAATTGCACTGGAGCAGCCTCCTAGTGAAGCAAGTATGTAGTTCCCCTCATCCAAGCAATTACAATGGGGGACTGGTGTGTGGATGCAAAACACATGTTTGAAAGAAAGTTAAAAAAAAGATAGATATGAGTCGGGCCATATGTGAGTGCACGGCAGAAAGGGCCAGCACCTCTTACCACTGGCATGTGGCCCTCAGTACATTACCTCCAAGGGAAGGCAGCCCTCAAAGAGAGTGAAAGAAGCTTCCAGAACAAAAACCACCACCAACAGTAAAACAAACCATGTCTTTGCGTCAATGAACACCATCCTACCCAAATACTGTTCTTGGATATTGTCAGTACAGCAGGAAACTGAAGATTCATTCCACCTCTCACTAGAAATGCTATTATTAAGTCCAAATACCCTAGTGTAAAGGGGAGACATCACCGTTTTGTGTACTAGGTGGTGCATACGACAGGAAGCAGCATGTATGCTACAGTAAAAGGGGTAGCACACGTTTCAAATCTAAACATTTCTTTTAAAGCTACACAGAAGCTGCAACAAGCTGAGATGCATGTTAGCAATTCTGTGGCCTGTGAAGCACACAAGTGCCCTTCTTGAAAAACACAATACAGTACACATGCATTTGGCAGTCAGGATTCAGTATAAAATACTGTACAGTACCATGTAACCACAGACAAGGGAGTATCTGTAAGTTTCACTTTCTATAAGTTCGTCATTTTCCCAACCTTCAGTTCTGTCCATTTCCCCAGCCCCTTTTTATGAGGCGATTACACATATTTCTACAAGTAATTTTCCTAAAATAATGCATTTTAATATTATTTTCTTTAATACGTACATGCATTATATTTACCCCAAATATATGCATGGTTCTACAAAATTTTGGTTCAAGAATTCAGTCTCCCCTCCCATCAAAAAAAGAGAGATGAATCCAAATTTGAAGGAAAAACTAAGTTTCACTTTTCTTACTGGTTAAAAAGCATAAAATTAAGTAAATCCGGATTAAAATGGAGTCTGAATGAATCTGTCCTTTGTTCCAACTGAACCAATAGAAAAACAGGATATGAAGGCTTGCTTGCTTAATATGAAAAATTATATACAGATACTCAGTGTGGCAACATCTGTATTGTGAATACAGTAAGTAGCTATGGGGATGTGTGCCTTTCATAGCCCTCCAACTACAGCAGTTTCTAATGGAACCAATTCATTTATGAATCATTCTCAGATTTATAGTTTTGAGCTTCCTCCTTTAAAAAAGTATCCCTTATTCCAGAAAAACCCTCAAACCTCCAGGCCATCCTTCTAGCTGTTCCTCAGCCTGGATAAGCAGGCATTTTATACAACAGCAGCAATTAATCATAACTTTAAACAGACATTTCAAAACCTATTAAGAGTTCCATAACACACAACTAAGTATATCCAGGTAGGTGGATGACATTTACAGTTTTCAGCCAGACTGCCACACAATGGCTGAAATTCTATTGCACTGAGCATAGCATAAAGTTACACCTGTGGAAGTTTATGGGGAGTTTCACCCAGGAGATTCTTATGTCTGATTGCACCATTCAATGAACCACACAACTGACCATACAACTGTATCTGCAGAACTGGTTCCTGAATACGACTTCTGCCTTCGTGCAAATTTCAGATCAGTATGCACATTTTCAAATTACACAAGCATAACTACACAACAGGTTTTCAGTCATTCTCTTCCAAACCTTACTCAGACACTGTAGGTACAATAAACAGATGACAAAGAGCAAGAGCATCTTCTATTCTGAAAGTTTCATATACATAATTCTACTTAAACTATTCATAAACATTACAACCCATCACCTTGGATTTTGAGTGCCTACACTTCTCTACCACGGGGGGGGGGGGAGCATCCCCTTCTGAGAAAATAATTTATTGCTTGCCCAATTAAAAGTGTATAAAATTCTAAAACCTCTTTAAGGAAAGCAGGTGTACCACCAAATTTGAACAGCCTACATGTCAAAGGGGCCAAAAAAATATGAACAGAGACAAGATGTGACCCACAGGCTGTTGTAGAAGAGCATCCCTCCATGACAGTTTTACTATGGATTTTTGAACAGCACTTTCTTGCAAATCATAGAAGCATATATAATGTCATGTGTTCACATAGTTCTGAGAAACAGAAACAGGATTAAATCAATCATAGAATAATTGAGTTGGAAGCAGCCTATAAGGCCATCGACTGCAACCCCCTGCTCAACGTAAGAATCCAAATCATAGCACACAGGGTTGCAAAAAAGGAAAATTACTCTTCCCTCCCCCAGTCAAGTACTGATGTCCACAAAGAATTCTGTGACAATAAAGAAGTGATGTAAAGGATGCAACCCAGACTATATATCTCATTCTCAGGAAAGCTCAACTGAAATCGCTCTATTGTTCTCAAAATTAATTCTTATGCAGCTTCAACAAAGATATCAAATTAGGATGTTTAAAGCCCCATCTCACAGGGTTTAGGAGAGGATTATTACAACTAATCAATCCACCATCCACCTGTGAAAACATCTGCTTGTGTGGCTGATAAATTGCTTACCAATAGTTTATTTGAGAGATTAGCATTGTGATTTTCAGGATTCCAAAAGGAGAGATGGATTAGCTTGATACAGCAAATATAAGCATCTTAAAGGTCAACAGATTTATTCCACCTCCTTTAGAGGCTTGGGGAAGGAGAAAAAAAGATATGGAATATAAGTCTGTGGAATTTCTATAGGAAGATCAAAGGTATACATTTTACATTTCCCTGGTTTCTGGGTCTGCGTTTGTATTTTTCACCTGGTTGTCACTGCTATGTGTGTATATTGTATATGTAACTAAAAATACATATGGGCAAACAGACAGACTCATATACTTTTTACACAATTGGCAACACTCCATGCATCTAACCAAGTGGGCTCAAGCTCAGAACAGTCAATGTCATCCAGAGATCTGTTCATCACAAGGGTACCGCAAGACTGTTTACTTTGCAGATCAAATCTAGCTCATGAAAAATAAAAAAGCCAAAAGGCTGTTCTTATCTCTGTTGCTTCGGTTTTCTACTTGACACAGAAGTCCAATAAACCAGGCGCTATGCAGTGTCACATGTGAATGATCAAACTGTCTGGAGAAAGGCCATGAAAATTAGACTCAAAAGTTCCCAGCACTGTTTGTTTTCACATTCCAGTGCAAATACCACAAACAGTCCTTCTGACGATGAGAGGTACACAAGTAGAGTTAAGACTGGTATTACGTGGAATAATCTAACACTACACTCTTTATTTGCAGAATACTTTTAGGAAGTTTATTAGCACTGACAGTTGAGAGTCTCTAATGCAGAAATTCAGTCTTGAAAACCAGTTCACAACTATCAATGGCGAAATAAATTCTGTACCAGTCAGTCTGCTCATACATACCTTAATGCCTTAGTATCTTATGCAATCTCATTTTCAAGTAGAGATACACAGTATTGCACTGCTAGTTATTCCTTTATAAAATATCCACAGAAGGATTTAAACAAAACCCAATGATCTGACCTGGCCACAGTGACACATGTCTTAATTATACTCCGGCTGTATTACTGCAATGTGAGCCTACCTTCGGAAAGTATTCAGAAACTCCAGAGGGCCCAAAATGCTACAGATTGATTGTTAACTGGGGCTAGTTACAGGGATCATACATATAACAACCCCCCCCCCCAATTACAGCAGCTGCCCTCTTTCCAAGCACAATTCAAAGTGCAGGTTTAACCTATAATGACCTAAGTGGCTTGGGTTAAAGCTTTCTCTAAAACTGTATCTCCCCCTTTATGAGCCTGCCCAGATGTTAGGATCATCAGTCCCACAACCTTCCCAGGTGTGTTTGATGGGGATACTGGAGAGGGCCTTTTCTGTCACTATTCAGAAATGCTGGAACTCCCTCCCATAGGTTGGCCCCATCTTTGCTGTCCTTCCATAGGCAAGCAAAAACCTTTCTCTTCAGGCAGGCCAATAATTTACTGAATAATTTACTGTTTTCAGCTTTTAATATTGTGCTTTTCATGATGTAAGCTGCCTTATAAAGGCAGAGAAAGGCAAACATATTTTTTAAAAATAAAAACATAACCTAATAACATGGGTTCACATGTTGAAAATCTCAAGGATCAACTACTGCAATGCTCTCTACGCGGAGCTGCCCTTGAAGGCAGTTTGGAAACTGCAGCAAGTACAAAATACAGCAGTCAGGTTGGTTACTGATACATCTAAATTTGACCGTATTTCACCCATCCTGGGTCACCTGCACTGGCTGCCTGTATCCTTCCAGGCCAAATTCAAGGTACTGATATTACCCTATAAAGCCCTTTACAGTGTAGGACCTTGCTATCTGTTAGAACACCTCTCTCAGGTCAGCCTCCTGTCCAACCTGTACCTCCCAATCCTTGATGCTCTGGGTGGCCACTAGAAGCCAGGCTTTGTCAATAGTGGCCACCCCTCTCGGGAACTCCCTTCCTGTGGAGGTGCGATTGGCCCCCACTCTCCTGAGCTTCCGAAAGTAAGTTAAAACCTGGCTTTTTACATGGGCCTTTACAAACTTCACCCCTCTGTAATATTAATTTTGTAGTAAGTTTATGCTGGCCCATGGTTCGCCAAAGAGATTTTTGTTTTTATATGTTCATTTTTTTAAAATGTTATATATTTTTGTTATTTTCTGAAAGCTGCCCAGAGTAGTGGCTTATCCACTAAATGGGCGAGGTACAGGTTTAATCAACCAATAAATTAATCAATCTCCTTCTCTATCTGATCATCTGCAAGCAAATGTTAAGCATCCCAGTCAACCAGTTTACTATTCTTCTGCTGGGAGAAACTATGCTGGAACTTGTAGCTGAAACCTTTAGATGTTTTAAAACCTTTGCATTGCATTGAAAAGCATATTTCCCCACATATTTACTTCTAAAGGGTTTAATTTAAAAAATTAAATCTCCCATACTAAAAATTTTCAGGTTAATGTTCATTTTGCTGTTGTTGTCATATGCCATCAAGTTGCCTCTGACATATTCAACAGTGAGAAGGAAAATCAGTTGTTTTGTCAGAGAATGGGTCCCCAACACATTTTTCAGATTTATACCTTTAAACTAAACTTTGAGGAAAAACAAAATATATATATATCTTTCCTCTTTCAGCTCTCATGTCTTAGTAGAGCAAGGGGACAGCTGGAATATGTGCAGCTGGAAGGCGATTAAAACTAATATTGGTCGTTACATACAATGGATATCATGCCCACAAAAAACTTAAAGGACCCAAGAGTTGACCTGCAGACAATCACAAATCAATTTCAATTACTGTATCACACACTGAGGTGCAGCTGTATCGGAAATGCAATGTATTTAATTTACATGTTGTATTCCAAATGCTTATATGAAATACAAAGCACCCCATCTCTGAGCACAATATGGCCAGAGCCTGTTATCAGGCAGAGCAGTATTTTGTGCATCCTGAAAACCTACAATGCCTTTTTCACCAACAGCTGTTGACTTCACTGCATGAAGTCATTCTATTTACAGTATTCAGGATTTGGGCCTTTTTAAAACAATGTCCAGAGCAGCAAACATGGCTTTCCTACTTTTTTCCTATCATCACAGGTAGAACTCCGCTGATAAGACTGAAGATCTATCAAGCCCCAGATCCTACTTTTTGCAATTTTCAGAACTCTATAAGCAGGCTATGAAGGCCCATTACTCCTGGCAACAGGTATTCTGAGGCCCACTACAGATTTCATTTAACCATTGTGGATAACCACCATGGACAAACATAGACTCTTTCATTTGTCTAATCCTTTTTCAAAGAACAGCTAAATTCATGAATGAAGTTGCAACAGCTGCAAATTCCACTAATTAAGGGCACAGAAATTAACTATACATAGAAAAAAATATGTCCTCATTCTCTCAAAATTCTGTGGGGTTGGAGAGAAGACTACAAGACAACAAATGATCCAAGATTAGCCAGTAAGCTTTGCACCCAAGAAGGAATTTGAACTCAAAGACAAATGCTACAAGAACTTGCAGTGTTACTACAATAGGGAACTATTGTCAAAAATCAGCATGCTAAGGATTCTGCAGAAAGCAGACACATAGTCACTAGCATATCAGCTATGATGCCAGTAAAGATTTCCCCAAGTGAACAAGGTAAGATTCTCCCATCCACTTTCAGCCACAAATGCTACAGTATATATAACTAAACAAGTAAATAAAACATTTGTGGACATATTTGCAACAGTAAAGATAAATGCATGTATTAAAACAAAATCTTCAGTGACATTTCTTCCATTGAAGAGTTTGTGCAGGGAGGACCTGTGTTCCCACCACAAGCTTGTGTACATTGACTCCAGTCTGTCTATGTCAAATGTAGCTGTTTGGGTCTCCACAGCTTCTTTTCTAAAGAGTTGAGAACTTCTATGCATAGACAATTTAAGCTGCACTCAGATGCTGTCTCCTCATTTATAGATTCTTCGGACTCGCCCGAAAGCCCAATTTTGTACTTACTTGCGCCTTCGATTTTATCCGACCCTCTGCTCCAAATGATCTGCCTCGTCTCCAGCTTGACTTGGAACGTTTTCCGTTCCGGCCTCTGGGACTTCTTGGAGTAAAACAAAGTCATCACGGTGCCCACTTCCAGGCTCCGGTAGAGGTGAACCACTTCGGCTTCACTTTGGAGGCACGGCCCATTGGTAAAAACGGACGCCATGGTGGTGCGTCTCCCGAATCCTTCCTTCCCCTCCAGCAGCGAAGAGAGGGCGAAAAGAAGGCCGGGGGGGGGGGGGGGGGAGAGAAACTCCACGAACAAAAGAAAAGGAATTCAGCTCCTGTTAGAGCGAATCTGGGGGGGGGGGGGGCGGAGGAGGAGGAGAAGGGGGGGATGAAAAGAAGAGGAAGGGGGATTATGTATGTACGGATGAACCGGTTTAAATCCACATCCTTTCCAGCTTGTCCCAGCTCATGAGTCCGAGAGGCAAGGATTTTTTAACCTTCGATCCGTGCTTGCAAAGAAAGGGGGCAGGCTGTCAATGTTAAGAGCAAGGGGGGGGCGAGGAAGGCCGGAGGAGAGGGGAGGGGAGATCTAGCCCCGGTCGGTCGGTGCTTCCTTGGGAACCGTCAACTTTTCAGTCCAAAAAGCCCGCAGAAAATCGCTGCTTTGGCGCGCGCGATCATGCACCATTTTCTTCCTTTTTCCTTCTGCCTGCTTTTCAGCCTTCCTTCTCCCCCCGCTACACACACACACACTTAGCCCCCTCTCTCCCTCGCCGAGTCTGAAGCGAAACCAACCAGCGAAGAGGGAAGGGGAGAGCGGGGGAAAGAAACGGGATGATGATGATGATGATACTTCCAAGGCGATGTTCCCGGGCTTAAGCAAGGCTCGCTTGGTGCGGAAAGGCTCGGCTGCAGCGCGCAGCGGGTGGGAGGGCTGTTGCAACCTTCGCTCCCCGCCCCCCCCCTCCGCTCCTCGCTCGGCTCTCCCGCCGCCCCCGCCGCCTCTTCTCTGCCGACCGATCTCTTCCAGGGGATCGATGGGAGGGCAGGCGGAGCGGAAGATCTCCCGAGAGCTCGGCAAAGTAATGGCTGGAAAGGAAGCGCCCGGGCGAGAGTGGTGAGGGGCGGGCCGGAGAGGAGGAGGAGGAGGAGGGACGCGCAACACCATCCACCGCAAAGCGCTCTCTTCCCCCCCCCCCGGTAATCTGAGGCTCTCTCTCTCTCGGCCGGGGGTGCGCTTTTGTGTAGCAGCCCACACTCGCAGAAATGCGTGCACAGCTTCCAAGGATTTAGCGGGGGGGGGGGGGGAGAAGAGAAACGAAGAGAAAGGGACACACCGCGCCGCCGCCACCCCTTTTTCTTGGCTTTCCACAGTGCAGGAACAGCCCGAGCGCGGGTGGGATGGTGGGGATCGGGTCGTTCCTTTAAGATCTGGACGGGGGGGTGGCGGAAACGAAGCAGGAATGAGGGATCTGCAGGGCCCCCGAGGGGGAAAAAAAGGAAAGATTCCTGGCAGATTCCTCTCCTTTCCCCTCCTTCCTCTTGCACCGCCCCCGGTTTTAAGCATTTAATGAACAAGTGAAACTGAGGGGACAAGAGATCAGAAATACAGCCATTCCGATTTCTGATCTCGGGGCCCTGATCTCGTCTTCCTGCCATCCCGGGAGCGAGCGGGCTTCTCCCAGCTCCCCTGCCCGCAGCCTTCCGTTCAAACAAAAGACGTGACACGGGAAGAGGAAGGCGCGCCGAGGAATCGGTGCCTGAAGAGAGGGCAGATCCCCGTCAGTCAAGGGATTCCCGATGGGCTTTGTAAGCGTCTGCATGGTGTGGTTGTAGGTCTCTCGGCTTTATGTGTAGCGTACAGGCCGGCACACGCTTGTGGGGGGGGGGGGGGTGACGATCCGGCAAAACGTGACAAAAGGTCCGAAACAGGAAGCAGGAATAAAGAGGAAGGAGGAAAGAAGGCGCTGCAATCCAAGTGGAGTTTTTTTTTTTTTTTTTTTTTTTTTTTTTTTTTTGCCGTTTCTTATAAAGCTTCGTTCAAGCTTTTTGAGGATACTATAGGGCGGATCGAGGATCCCGGAAAATTCCCAGATCGAGAAGGTGGATTTGGAGTCTCATGAGAAAGTAAACGTTTAACTTTGTCGGTCTCGAAAGTGCACCCCCTTTTCGCAAAATTTAAGATTTTCTTAAATCCTACAGCTTTAGGGGGTGCGTCCTAAATTAAGCGGAGTAAACTGAACTTTAGAAAAAAAAATACCAAGGAGTAGCTGCGTTAGTCTTTTGGAGCAAAACACCACCAGTTTTGTGGCACTTTTAAGACATAAAGTTTATTTGGTCTGAATCTTGTGGATTATAGGCCACTTCCATGTGAAGCAATGGGCCTTGTTGGGTCTTAATGTCGGTACAAGACGTCTGTTATTTTTTAGATTACAGTCTGGGTGCAGTCTAGGGACGTGGTGGCGCTGTGGGCTAAACCGCAGAAGCCTGTGCTTGCAGGGTCAGAAGACCAGCAGTGGTAAGATCGAATCCACGCGACGGAGTGAGCACCCGTCGCTTGTCCCAGCTCCCGCCAACCTAGCGGTTCGAAAGCATGCAAATGCAAGTAGATCAATAGGGACCACTTCGGTGGGGAGGTAACAGCGTTCCGTGTCTAAGTCACACTGGCCATGTGGCCACGGAAGATTGTCTTCGGACAAAACGCTGGCTCTATGGCTTGGAAACGGGGATGAGCACCGCGCCCTAGAGTCGAACACGACTGGACAACAATTGTCAAGGGGAACCTTTACCTGGGTGCTGATCAGCCAGGGTTTGGGGAAGGGTGCAAGGTTAGATGCAGTGTGTCCTTTGGGCTACAGAAGCCTCCGCAATCCAGCCCATGTGACTCCCTTGCCTAGCAAAGGCCACGGGCTCCACATCTGGCCATGGATGTTGGAAAGTCTTGTTTCTTATTAAACTCCATTCCCGCCCCAGCTCTGAGGAAGACTGCTGTGGAGTTAAAACTAGCACCTTCTTGTGATAGTCTAGTGATATAAAGGTGTCACCCACCCTTCTCTTTCGATTATGGGCAAAGATCATGTAATAGTTCCTTTTCTTGTTGAACTGTGAAGGATACCTGAATAGCTAGCAATATCTACAATCAACATCGCCCAAGGCAGGACTGTAAATTGCAGGGTGTGTGTCTGTCTCTGTGTGTCTGTCTGTCTTCCAAGCACTATGCAATACTTTGAATTTGGATGCAGTTTGGCTTACCTAGTGCTTACACGAAATTTTATCCCAATTTCTCCAATATGGGGTTTGCCATTTTTCTTTAGGCCTCTAGCCCAGCAGAAACCATGTGTTTTGATACAAGGCAGTAGATGTGCTGATACTGCTATTCCTTTTTTTAACAAGTTTGGGAAGAACTCTTCAATCCATACTGCCTGAAGTAAAATCTGAAACCTACCACTTCTGCGCTCATTCTGCAACTCACATTTTGGAACTTGCTTTAAGTAAAGAAACCTGGCTTGCGCATCTGGCAATGGATTTTGGAAATTTTATGTTTCTTCTAGACCATCTCCAGTTCTGAAACACCTGGCCCAATGAGTACTCCTGCAGAATCGAAAGATAGCTTCTGCTGGACAAAGTTTCCTCTAATAAAGGTATCATTCACCATTGTCTTCAATTTGCCCATCTCCGGAACCAGTAGGTCTTTAGGAGGAAACAGCAATGCGCTCTCTCAAGTGCTTTTGGCCAATTCACAGTGCTCTCATTACCTCTTTCATATTGATTTCCCCCTCCCCAGTATAAATCTTCCCCAGTTTTATGTGATAGGCATTTTTGTTTTTGCATTAATATGTCACTCAAACACTGATGAGAGAAATAGAGAAACAACGTCAGCCCAAGCCCTTCTACCACTTGAGGCAGGAGGAGAATTGTCACAAACAACTGCCTCAGTCTTCCTTTTGTTGCCTCTCTTTTTCTCTGCTGCTGCATCCAACTTGGCTTGCCCCACCTCTTGGGGCTTCCCCACTTGTCTGCCTGTCCTAAACTCCTTGTCTGTGTGAGTTACATATCTGGCTGCGGAGCCAGGAGTTTGATTCCCCACTGTGCGTGGAAAGAGAAGAACCAGCCTACGTAGCTTTGGGCAGTTAGCACCATCCAAGGTGGCCTGCAAACAGGAGGGAACAGGAAACCACTTCTAACTATGCTTAGAAAACTCTGGAAAAGAGCAGCATAAATCAACACTGACATGATGGCACATAGTTATTATTAAGGGAAACCGAAGTATAGGCACTGTCTTTACAGTACTTTGAATTTGCCATTTCTGGCACACTGCAACCTGAGACTACCTCCTCACTCAGCCTGACAGTAGGGCTGGTCCAGCAGAATAATTTTCAAATCTCTCTTAAGCAAAGGACTGGAAATGTTTGCCCCCCCCAAAAAAAAAAAACCTCCCCTCAGTTCTAGTCAGCAGTAAATGATATGTTGCCATCCAGGAATATCTATCTGGAAGGCCCATCTTTGGAATTTAATTTCTACTGATCAAGCATGCTGAGTTGCTAACTAGAAATCTGACTCCATTTCGCCCACTTGTGTGAAATACAGAGACCCTGATCATCTTGTCTTTGGGGCTGCATCCATAAAAAATGAACTGAGCAGAAACCAAGTGCCTGATAGGCCGCTACGTATACGGCTGCACTAGATTGCAACTGGTTTGATGCTCATACTCACAATACATGGTTGTACTAAGTTACCATTAGTTTGTTGGGTGAGAATATATAGTTGTGCTGATTCGTAGTTAGTTCATTGAGTCATAAATTGAAAATACTTGTACCAAAACATAAGCTGAGTGAAAAACCAAAAAGAAAAAAAAAGAAAGAAAGGAAAAAAAAGCAGCTGGGGGAGGTAATGAGGAATCCTGAATGTCTGGAATATAGCAGAGTTGATTAAAGAACTGCATGCTTTCAAAATGAAAACTAATCTGTGTTGTTGCCTACAGTATTTAAAAGTAATACTCCAGCCCCTCTGTGCATATGACTCACTATTTTTTGTATTCATCACCAATACTCTATGCCTTGGCTTTCCCATCCTGTCTGCTTCTCTGTTATTGACCAATCTCACTCCTGAATGAAATAATCAGTTGCTCCTCAGGAGATCATTAGCAACATCTGGAAGGAAGACAAGAGAGGCAACAATTGAAACACAGTGGTAATTTGTATTTGATGTTCTTGCTCTTGTTATGTTTGTGGATGTCCCAAAGCTATTGGGAAAATCATTGCAAAGAGCATTGTGAAGTACCTCTTCTCAAGCATTAAAGAGCTCCTGATTCTGACACATGCGTCACAGCTGCCACCTGTAATCCCTCCAGGTTCTCCAGTGGCTATGATACCACCAGAAACTAATCCCTCTGGGCTGAATAATAGGCTGATTTATTGCCAAGATGGAACAGTAATAAAGCATGCTCACCTGGCAGCACTTGAACCATATGGTTCCAAAAAGAAGACAATGCCGTTCAGGCAGGAGTAACCGCAGACTCCGAACTCTGATTGTTTGTGTAGGGACCAGGCTGGGAACAGGACATTCAAGGGGGAGGTGGAATTAACCATTTGATCCCTTCACGGTCCCTATTGAAATCAACAAAACTATACACCCCACCCTGCATAATATCTGCCAAGGTGGGAAACCTCCAATTAGCATAGTGTGTGTTTCTAATTGGGACCCTGGTGCAGGCAACAATTCAGATAGCCTACTCCCACTACACCTGAGTCCCATTCTATCTTTTACTTTTTTTTGTTAGTCTATTCATTGCGGAAAGCTGGTATATAAATTTTAATGATAAGTTATTTCTGAGCAAATGTGAACTAGTTGTGTTCTGTGACAGTTCTAAGTATGAAAACCTTTTTCATATTTATGTGAAGAATTTTACTCTCCAAGACGACGACTGTGGTAGCTCACAGAGAGCAATGATATGATTCACTGGGCAGTCCTATCAAGTGCTACAAATGTGCTGTGAGACCAGAACACTCAACCTATCCAAAACCCATCTGGGCATCTGCCAGCAGGAAAGAAGGTTTGCTGTTGCTGCTGGGAGACAATGTTCCCCTGTTTGAAGGAATGCTGAAGGATTGGGAAAGCTATAAATACTGCAGATTTAAGGCCAGAGCTTGTCAGCCCAGTGCACTCTCCCTATTCATCTCTCCCAACACTGAATGGGTAAATATTGGAGAAAGAGCCCAAGATTTACTCTCCCCCTCTGACAACAAACAGCTGTCTTTGAGATGAGTAGGACAGAGGAAGACACAAACTTTCCTAAGGCTCCTGGGATGCTGTCTTGGGGACCATAGGATGTCACTGTTTCCCCAAGTTCAGAAAATAAATATGTGGGAAAGAAAGGAAATGAATCAGCATTCCTCCGTGCCAGAACTAAAAATTCATCTCCCTCCATCCTGAAAGAAGCCTTGGTGACCTTACTGAAAAATAACCCAGAAAGCATTTCTTCCCCAACGTCAGTTTGCACTTCAGACAGATGACAGTTTTTTTTTCTATGAAACGCCAGAAACTCCATTTCTTTCCAAGCGGAGCTGTGTTAAAAGTGCCTGGCTAGTTGCAAAGCAGTGTTGCAAGGAAGAACAAAGAAAAGCATCGTGGAATAAAGAGATCAATATAGGATACCTTTTGGGACAGCTTGTTGCTTCCATTGTTTGAAGTTCCCTACGTCCATTTGGTTTTCCCCAGCCTCAAAACTAGACTAAAATATGAGTGCCCTATTATAGAGTTGTGTCACTCTGGATTGGAAAAGGTGGGGGGTTTTTGGACCACAACTCCCAGGCCAGTTTGCCAGTGAGCATGCTGACTGGAATGATCCTCTATGCTGTAGTCTTTTTTTAAAAAAATTCTAAGCTCTTGGTTACCCCGACTGTACACCAAGTTACATTAAACATTAATCCACTAAAAGCATTTGTATCAGACATTTTTGCTCATAACGAAAAGGCAAGAAAAAGAGAGCGAGAAGAAAGCTCTGTGGGATTCAACACTTTCATTTTACTAATGGAATTGCTTCTATCAGTAGAACTCAATAGAGATGATCTGTCTCCCTCCCTGTCACCCCTGAACCACAAAACCTGCTCCAAATGGGAAAAACAGGGAAATGTTTTTTGTTTCTGGGTGGCATGGGGAACCCACAAGAGGAGGAAGCCCCATCAAAGAACAAGACATTCCTTTTAGCTTCTCCCTTTGCAAAACTTAGATGTACTCCTGGATTCATCTGACCTGGCCACAGTGACAAATGCTTTAGTTATATCCCAGTTGGACTACTGTAACTTGCTCCAAAACATCAACAGAAAAGTGCTCAGAGACCAAAACGCTGCAGCCAAATTGTTAACTGGGGCAGGTTACAGAGATCACAACCACTACAGCCAGTCCACTGGCTGCTGATCTGTTTCCAGGAGCAATCCAAGGGCTGGTTTTAACCTATAAAGTGCTGGTTTTAACCTACAAAGCCTTGGATCCAAGCTATCTCAAAGACTGCATCACCCTCTGTGAGCCTGCCTGGGTGTTAAGATCATCAGGGGAAGCCTTTCTTTGTGCTGCACCATCCTCAAAGGTGCACTTGATGAGGACACAGGAGAGGGCCTTCTTTGCCACTGCCCCTGGGCTCTGGAACTCCCAAGGGAAGTCAGGTTGCCTCCAGCTTTGCTGTCCTTCCAAAAGCAGGCAAAGATCTTTCTTTTCAGGCAGGCTTTTCCTTAGTGACAGACCGCCTAGGAGAGGTTTTAGAAATGAGATGGTTTGCACTTTGTTGTTGAGATTTTGATCTGAAAATGTATCTCACTGGCAATGGTGCGGCTAAAAAATATTGTAAATAAAATAAATAAATAAATAAATATTAAATATAAATGTTGTATAATAAAAAGTAAAATGGCTGCTTTTACCTGAGTCACGTACTAAGTGGATTCAGGTGGGTACCAAGGTTTAAGACTTGATGCTGTGCAGCTGTAGAAAATGATGTAACCTTATGTAGGTGTGAAATGAAGTGATGCATTTTGTGATTGGTCCCGAGAATGTATAAAAGGCATGTGCAAAGGGGCCATCTTATCTGCTGTAAGTCAGATCACTGATTTCTAAGCTATGCGTTGTATCACGTTATGTCATGCTGCTAGTTGAATGCCTATGCTTTCTGTATATTTGTAAATAGACTAAACTGAATTTTACTCTCTCAGTATTATAGTATCTTTGCAACCTGTTATTTCCTAACTCTGCTTATGTCCAAAGAGAATACATTAACAAATTCTCAACATTTGTTGCTCCTAAATCTGCTTTAGTAATGCTTTATCTAACATTCTTAATATGATATTATTAACTGATTTAATATTTGAATAATCCACTGTTTTAGCTTTAATATTGTGTTATAATTATGTAAGCTATCTGGATATTTTCTCAGGACAAAGGCATAAAAATAAATAAATACTTCAGTAAAACCCTTTGTCTCCAAGCCACATTGCTCCAAGGCATGTAATCACAGACAGACATTGGTAAAGTTAACTTTCTTTGAATATAGCCCTCAGAATCTTCCAGTTAGCATGGCCCCTGGTACTTTTCCCATGCTCTAGCCATGTCTAAATCTGTGCAAATGAAACTACTGCATATTCCTTTTGTTTACCTTGTCTACTTTTTCTTCCTCTGTTTTCCCAGTATCCCAATTTTAGAGGGGAAGCTCCTTGGGGTTAAATATCAACGTCTGTCATGGTGTGCCTTCTTGTAACTTTGGAAAGCACTGCAGATGCCGTCTGGAATATACCTGGGGCAACTGCCAGTGGAAGCTCCCCTTGACTTCACTTGGTTAGCCAGGCTTAGGGAAGAGACCTTCACAGTTCTGCACATGTTCAGGAAAACATTCAGAGCTGACTTGCAGTCATGTGCACCATCATGGCACTTATACTTGTGCCATGTGTTCTATTGAGTGTCTCTTGCATTGTAATGCCTAACCTGGTATTTTAAATCAACCACATACCCCAAATATTAAACTGCTTATTTGGCAGAGACATATGCATTTTTTTCTCTGGGCTAGCTGGCAAGATATAATCTTGCAGCACAGGAAATGTTGCTGTTTTTTTAACAGTACTGTATTTTAGTCAGGGGGATAATCTCTAGAGAGATCTCCACAGAGAGCATAATGAATTCTGCACAGACAATTTAGTGCTTTGCAACAAGAAAAAGCAATTGCATGAGTAGAATGCATCATGCTACTTTGATAAGAAGCTGCAGGTTAATGCTGTACAGGATTGTAACTAAAGTGAGGCAGCTGGGGCTTTGACCCAAGACACCAAATTTTAAAAGACACCAAATCTTTCTAGTGCTCCTAGTGGGTTCACAAACCCACCTACTGTTGAATGTGTGTCCTGTTTTAGCATGGTTTGCAATGGCTTATTTGATGTCTTGGAGGCAGCCTTATCCTTTGTCTTATCCTGTGTACAGATCTAATTTTATTTTGTTTGTCTTACTGAGGAGAAAATATGTCTGTTTTAGACAATTCTTTAACATTTTCTGCCTTTTAAAGGCCACTGAGTGGCCAGTTTCTCTTTACTTGTAAAGGTGGCCTCATGGATACTTGTATTGAGGAGAGTTTTAACTAGAGGCTTTTTATCCTCTGGCCCTTCCAGGTTTGAAAAGCACATTATACAGAGCGACCAAGATGTACAATTTCTCTGAGAACTTCTGCTGGTGTAATTGTCCTTATTTCCTGTGTGATTCATGACACAATGTTATTTAAGTAAAGCCGCTTCAGATAGCAGCTGAGCACATAGCCTAGCAACTCTGATTCACATGACGGATAATTTCTCAAAGCAAACTATATTTGTTGAACTCTTAAGAACTTCTTATGCTACGCAGCAGAAATTCCCAGGGCTGTTTTCACGTATTCACTCATTGAGGGTGTTGCAGAAAGCCAACCCTGGCTTGAGAAGGAGGCATCAAGTTGCTTCCTTTGTTTCTTTCTCCCTTTTTGCATATCTGGTTCATTTCATTATTATCTACCTGAAAAAAAATATACACATCTGTGAAAGTTTTTTATTATGAACATATCAGCACAACATAGTTACAGCTGTTTGACATTGACTGGCATATAGATCAATATATGGATTGCTGTTGGTACAGTTTGGGTTGTTTTAAATCACAGCATCCACACGCTTCTACTTAGATAAGTGGCAACCTTGGATAACTCAATTGTTTTTGGACTGCAGCTCTCAGAAACCATGGCCAGCACAGCTGGTGGTGAAGGCTTCTGGGAACTGTGGTCCAGGAACACCTAGGTTATCCAAGGCTGGGAAGCACTGACTTAAAATTGATCTATCCTGCCCCTATAAGAGCTGTTGTTGTGCACATTTTTGGCACAGGGCTAGAACCCCTCCCCCTATTTTTGTCTTTCAAAAAAACATTTCTCTGATGCAGCATAATTCGAATACCATCCTAGGTGGATGCACTGCTCTTTTAATATATCAAAAGACTATGTTTATTTAACAAAAAGGAAAATCACTGCTGTGGGCTGAAGGATAGCTGTCGGAAAAGGTAGGGAAGGGGGCTATGTCAACTCCATGGGCTCCCCCTCCACAAGGCAGCAGAGTCCTGGCTGAGGAGAAAGATAGGAAAGGGGGAGGAGTTTCCTCCTTTCTGTCTCCCCAATGTTTTCCCCTCACACCAGTACTACCATCACAAGCTTGCCTCACCACCACTGTGCTCTGCTGCTACCTCCGTACTCATGAATAAATCAGCAATAAAAAAACTTGTGTGGACCCTTCTCACAGGAAACTACAGTGGTGCCCTGCAAGATGACGTTAATTCGTTCTGTGAAAATCGTTGTCTTGCGAAAACATCGTCTTGCGAAACGCAGTTTCCCATTAGAATGCATTGAAATCTAATCCATTCCAGTGGGGAAAAATTGTTGTGAAAATTGTCCATAGGAAACTATCGTCTTGCGAAGCACAACAGCAATTGCAAAAACTAATAGTCTTGCAGATTAATCATCCCGCGAGGCAATCGTCTTGCGAGGCACCACTGTACAGATTTCCAGTGTGAACAGAAGGATCGCTCAAGTGAGAGACAAAACAGATCACACTGAAGATAAGAACTTTTTAAGGGTGATCCAGACTCCTCCAATTCCCCTGCCTGGAAAGGCACTAACAAAGAATTCATCAAACTATGTATCCCAGGATTGGGCGAAATAGTATCTATATACAGTATTTTGCCCTGTACTTCGGCTTCCAGTAAGTTCAGAGACGCCTACCCATTTTGAATGAAACCAGAGAATCTGGGCCAACTCATGGGTTAACGGGGCATCTTGATGTGACTAAACAAATAGACAATATGGCAATCCTACCAGAAATGTAGCTTTTTAGAAGGTCTGTCCAAGGATGATATTATCATATGATGATATGATATTTTGAATGAATGGCATCCACCAGCCACTGTGAGGAGTGCTAATTGTAGGAGTATGTTTGCCATGTTGCTTTCCTCCTACATGCCTGCATGCCATGCAGGAAAACATTAAAGTAGCTTTAGAGAACATAAATTCATTTAGAGCATTCTTTTTCCCACACCAACATCTTCATGGCTTCAGTGCCTTTCCTTTGAAGGCTACTTGCTCATCCAATTGTATAAAGGCTGCTGCCTCCACCACTTTGGCGAATGCCTGCATGGAAACGGCTGTGGCAGCTTTAGAGAAATCTTAAACATGATTTGTACACAAACTGCAAATTTGGAAAGCTCACCTTTTATTTGCAAGGCTCGTATAATTTGCTTCTGCATCAAGGGTCAATGGCCAATTTAAGTCGCCATGAGTTTTCAAGGTTCAGTTGGGGACAGGTTCAGTTGCCTTGAATGGAAAAGAGAATACCTTCTAGACCCATTCTTTGTTTTATACAATTATGACAGCACTGCTGAACCTAGCAGCTCCAATGATGGGAAATCAGAGGGTTATGATGTTGGCAGTGTGAATGCCGGTCAGAGAAAGATGAAGCTTGCTAAACTGCTAAATGCAGAGCATTGTTTGCCTCAGTTTCTAATATGAGACAGGAACTCACCAAGGTTTGGGCTGAAATTGTTTCCAAAGATCAAGGTTGGCTCTGAAATGTGACAAATACACAATACAGGGTGGGCCCAAAATATTTCATTGCCCAACTCAAAGGATAAAATGGCATTTCATGTGCGAAAGCCAAGTGTTGAATCTAACTTATTTTCTAGTAATAGGACACCATCTTCCCTAACATCTGAGAGTGGCAAGTTAACTTTGAGCTCAACTACACAGGGAGGTGGTCCTGCGTTTATTCATATTAGTCCATTACAGTATTTTCCATACCATGCCTCTGGCAGTTTCTCATTGTTGCCATTCACAAAGAAATGTTTAATTATCCCATTGTTGTAAGAGTCTACACCACATCATCCAATTGCTAAAATCATCACCTGCATCACAGCCTGCTACCCTATTAAAACGGCGCTCTTAATCCCTCTTCATCTATCTCAACTTCTTTTTTTAAAAAAAGGTCACTGATGACTGCACTAACTTGATATGACAACTTGCCAGATTAGTGCAGAGGAGAATTTAAAATGTAGTCTACCTGAGGGGAATAGCATGGTTTATGATGAGGATGACCATGGTTCCTAGAAAATAGTCTACAAATAACCATCAGGATGAGCTCTGAAGTTGGTTGTGGGTGTGTTCTTCTTAAATGAGAATTTGAACTTGAGGGGATTGAATGGCTTGTCCAGCATGCCAGGATTTCATCCCCCCCCCCCCAAAAAAAAGTAGCTTGGTGGAAAGCAAGGGAAGAAACTGGAGGAGCAAGAACTAAATGATGGGAGTCGAATCACTACCAAAAAAGATTAACCCCAACTAGGAATACTTGTGGCAAGCTTTATGTCATGTAGTCTATGAAAAATAACTCAAAATTGACTGTGACAACTACAGATCAAACAGCGGGATAAATTGCAGTCAAGCTGAGCCCTTAAGGAAAACTGTATGACATCCAAAGTTCTGCTCTCCGGCATCTCCCTCCTTGTTCACTTTTGCTCTCTCAGGTAGCTGCCCTACTCTGCCTAACAGGAGGGTCTCCTCTGACAATAAAGCCTGTGGGGCAGGCAACTTCCAAAGGTTTATCCAGCCCCACCCATTATACTTTTTGGAATAAAAAAAGGCCTCTTAAACTCTATAGGAGGGTAATTTTGCAAAAAAACAAGAACACCCTAAACCCATTCTGTTCTAGGGGGCATTTTTCAAAACTGAAGCAACTCTGTCCTCTGTATAATATACTTGCAAGGATCTGAGTGTCAAAATATCTCCCTTTTATTATTCTTTAACAGAATGGTAGGAGTCCCCCTTACATCCACAGAAAAGGTGACTGAACCCTATTCCCTCATCACCATGTGTGTGTGTGTGTGTGTGTGTGCATGCGCGTGCATCCAATACAATACAGATCCAGAATGAGGTAATCAACAGGAAATGAATATGGGGCGTGAGTGCATAATCTTAGATATGTGGTATCAGAAACATAGGCTTGTGGTGTCTCTGCAGAAACACTGGTTGGGCACATGATGGGAAATAGGTTACCACAACATTTGTATCAGCACTAGCATACACAGCATATCAGTGTTTAAGGTGAGGGCTGGAAGAAAGTGTTTCAAGTTTTAACTCCAAGCCACCCTCCTACCTCAAGCATAAACATGAAAGTGCTTTCACCTGTGAGCCACTTGTGATCATGTGGGATATGATAGTTTGTACAACACAGTTTCATCTAAGGGAATAGGTGATAAAAAGGCATAATTTTTATTCAGCATTAAGGCCAGGAGATAAGCCAAAGTATATGAGTTAACTTGAAACGCCCTGGACTAGGACAATGGGTCTCATGGAATTCCTGTCTTTTTCTAGGCCCTCAGACGGGCAAATTCCAGAATAAGCCACTCAAAAGGATAACAGAGTTTGATTTATTCTCATCAGGTATTTTTCAAACTTGGGCATCTGTCTCTACCTCTTCTCAGCTAGTGCCAGGGCAAATGGTCTCTATGCAGAAGTGTTTACATGTGGGTTGTATTTGCTTCCCTTTCCTGCACCTCCTCAGTATTTACAAGGGCCTACCCTCTCTCTAGTGTCAGGTTTTGCTCCTGAAATCTTATAGCATGGGATGTTGCTGATCTACCCTGGGGATAGTAAAAAAAGAAAAATGGTAGACAAAGAGTCTAAAAACTGATGATACATGTCTGTGAGAGACAATTCAGGTTTACTTGAGTCTGGGCCTCTAGCGTCTTTGAAGCAAGGCCTGGGGTTTTTACACCCCTCTTCTTGAGACCAAAAGGCGGCCAATTAACCTGTGTTTGCCTCCCCCCAACACACACACACACACACCTTGCTTGCTTGAAACATAACTTTTCATTTAACTGTAGGGGGGAAACAACACAAAGACTTTCTGCTCTACCCATGAAGGAGATGTGCTTAACTTGAGGAAGTGGATTTTAGCCACTGAAAGCTTTCTATTTAATTTTTTAGTGGGATGATAAAAAGTATCTCTCTCTCTCTCTCTTGTCTTTGTGTAATCTTGAAGGTCACACCGCCTATTCCTTATTCTTTCTTATCTGAGATAAAGACCCTATCATTTTTTAATTTGGATCCAGTTAGTAGATCTTGGGCCTTGTGGAAGAAAGGAAGTTCTTGTACACTTGATACCTGTTTGGCCCCTGACAGCAGCCATATATTTTGTGCATCTGAGATATTCCCTACATACATTCTGACATTTGTTTTATTCAGTTCTTGAAAATCCAGTTTTAAATGCTATGCACTCAGACATCCAGGCAAATAATGTTCCCTGAACTGAACAAATATAGAAAAGCCTTTTCAGGTTTTTAGGAAGGTTGTTAGGAAGAGCAACCTTCAGAACACGGCCAAAGAGCCCGAAAAACCCACAACAACCTTTTCAGGTTACTTGTTGCTGGAACATCAAATTCTATAAAGTATGTTTTTCTTTGTTGTTTATCCAGAAATATAATACGAAGCTTATTAAAATCAACTGTTTTAACTGTGAAAACTTGTTTGTTCCGGCATAGTAAAACTGGAGGTGTCTGGAATTTATAATATGGAGGAAAATATATGAGTAAATGATGAGATTTGGCTAACTGCTGAAAAATTATCTTTGCAAGTTGTTTATGGCTGCATATGTAATCTGTTGATGCTAGCTTGGGCATCCAGCCATATGATGGATTCATGACAGGTCCTGCATATGTCATTTACACTTTGCTTATTACTAATACTAATAATCAACAAGCAGCCTCAAAAAGAACAGGAAGTACAAAAATGGCAGAGTACCAAACATTAAGGCAAATATTTAAAAAAATATGAAAGCAACATCAGGCCATTGTCTTCCCCATATTAACTTCAACAGCTAGATGCAGTCCAATGTCTTTGCTTACCAATTTAAAACAATTGCCAATAGCTGCTAACATGTTTCTTAAAATTAAAATGAGTGATATTGCAAACATGTCATGTCATTCACAAATTCTTAGGATTTAGCTTGTAATTTTTAGGCTTGACCATTGATTTGCCCTCGCATATTAGCAATAATTAGAAATAACAAGTGTAATGTAATAATAATAATCAGAATATTATCTGTGATTTTATCTGGCCAGGAAAATATGTATGTTTGAATACCAATGCTCATACTTCAACATAGGGAATTTGAGCTGTTACCAAAACACAATTATTGTGGCAGGATAAAATAGCAAACTGAACAAAAATAAAAATGTCAAATGCAGGATTTTGCCAAACATAAAGTAGCTCAGCACACACCCCTCGCCCACCAGCACATGATCAGATGACATCTGAGGTAAAAACAAGAACAAAATGAGAATTTTTATCAATTAAAGTCCATGACTCTGCATGTATGAAATTGACTAGACTAGAAAAGCTGAACTTCCATCACAAATAAGATGTTGTGCAGAGGGAAACCTGGTTTCTCAGATCTGAAGCTAAACAAGGTGTTATTTCTGGATAGATTTTCCATGCCTGCTGTTGTCTTTCATTTGGCAGCATTGTTCCTACCAAGGGTCATGTTTCATTTGGATTTCCTCCTTGCCTTAAACATAAACAAAAGGAAGAGGGAACCCCTGGAAGGAAACACTGTCCCTTGGGAGAAGCTTGTTCCAAAACTTCCTGTCAATAGTAAGTTCAGACAGAGATGAATAATGAAGCACATGGTAGATGGGATGAAGCTGGAAGAGATTGGAGTGTGTAAATATAGAAAGCCCATTTTGACCAGGTCCATTGTTCCTATTATGGGAACAGAAATAAATGCTGCTTGCAGGCAACTTTTAGTATTGTCAGCTGTTATCCGTCTTTATCACAAATTAAAACTGATCCGAGAAGGGAAGAAGCAGATTAAAAGAGTGAATTTCTAAAGTTCAGTTTAAAATGATTTGTATTAGGATAGGAGAGAGACAACTATGGAGAAGTTTAGAAGAGGTAGCCATGTTAGTCTATGCTAGCATATAAGGCAAAAAATAAAAAAATTAAAAAAAATTAAGAGAAGAAACATTGTGGCACCTTAAAGACTGCTGTATTTTAATATGACCTTTTGTGGACAAGTCCACTTCCTCAGACCTAAGTGTATGGAGAAAGCTCTATTTCAGTGTTTGCAATATAGTGATTAGAACCAAGCCAACTGCAGATCACTTGTTCACTGAGGAATCATCAGTTCCAACCTGAATTTTTGCAAATTCCATGAATTATTACCTGGCCTATTAGTACTATTTAACAAAATAATTATTAACATTTTAAAGTTGTGGATTAAAGTCAAGTGACACCACAGAGTAAACTGGATGCACACCTCAACTATGATAATGACTCTAAACGGAACCATAACATTAAATCTGGAAGTTGAGTCATGGCAACTGGACTTCTTATTAGGTTGGAATGCTTCACTACTCATCCCAAGTAGCCTGTTCAGTCTGAGGAGATTTGGTAGGAGACCCCTGATAAATCCTCCACCTTGGTTTCCCTTCCCCCTGGTCTGAATAGGCTCCTTAGTTGGACAAAAGATGGGAAGGGTGAGTAAAAAGCCCACTTATGCAGTCTTTGTCCACCCACTGTCATGGGTTGTTAACAGTGGTGTTTCTCGTGGATATGGTCCTGATCTTTCTTGGGACGGATGAAAGGGCAGCATGATAAACACAACAGGAGCAATATAGTATATGTGGTGGTCCAATGCAGAGAAGTGTTGGGAGCTCTACATTGGAGAAACCAAACAGCCAATAAACAGGAGAATGGCCCAGCACAGGAAGGGCAATGGCTCAAGACAACAATCAGCAGGACAAAGGACCCTAATTTGATGACCAAGATGTACTCATTTTGGATGGAGGAGAGGTGGTTTGAGGGGTCAGGGAGGCCATACATGTGCATATAGAAAAATCCCTCAATCAGCAGGGGTGGAAGCTTTAGATACAATATTGTCTATTTATCATGCTGCCCTTTCATCTGTCCCCAGGAAGATCAGGACCACACCCACCAGAAAGACCACTGTTAATGACCATTAATGACCCATGATAATGGGTGGAGAAGGACTGCAGATGTGGGATTTTCACTCCCCCCCCCTTTGTCCATCTTACAAGTCTATTCAGACCAGGGGGAAGTAAAACCAAGGTGGAGGATATATCCTACCAATTCTCCTCAGACTGAAGAAGCTACTTGGATGAGTAGCAAAATGTTTCAACCTAATAAGAAGTCCAGTTGCCATGACTCAACTTAGAGATAACGGCATCTGGATGACTGAGAATCTTCAGTCACATAAGGTTCCCAAACTTTGTCCCATAGACCACTTGCCAACTTACTTGTTTTCCATAGACCCCCTGCAAAGCTTTGATACAAGTCTAAACTTGCACCCCCAATTTTTTTCTCTCTGACGTGGACCCCCTGCAAGTCAAAATTGACCTCTGGGGTCCATATAGACCACTTTGGGAACCTATGGTTGAAGTCTAAAAATCTTGTTTCTGATTTTGATTTCAGATTTGTTAAACAAGCTGTATTTGATGCAATTCTCTGCAGAATAGAAAAGGAACGTGCAGGTGGCAATGGGGTGCTCCTGAGAATCCCATCTTTAAACAGCAGCAACTTTTCTAGTCCATTTTAAGCTTAGTAGCACATGAACAATGCCTGCCAAGTTCAACCCTTTTCTGTGTCAAGTTCAATGCTTTTCTGTGGCATAGTAGGGTTCACCACGCCTCAGGAAAGACTGTAAACAAAGACATAAAAAGCAGTGCAACTCCTCTAACTACACACTTGAATTATTCACCTGTAGCTCATTTCCATCTCTTGAAATCTACTGCACATTTTGAAGGAAATCTAAATACACGTTATGTGTATCTGCCCCAATTCCATCTCCTGAAATATACTGCACATTTTGAAGGAAATCTAAATTCCACCTGATGGTCCCGGCCAGACACTTTTTGTTCCTTTTATTTTAAGAAGGGAGAACAGTGCCACCTGCTAGCTCAATGAGCCACATGTGGTCACAACTGAGTATAGCTTGTATGTTTTACAAAGCAGAATCTCAACTAGTAAAGCAGACAATAGGCACATGAACTGCAAGAATCACTGGTTCAAATTTCATCTTTGCTATAAATTCAGTGGGTAGCTTAGGGCAGATCACTATATTAACGCTCCATTGGCAATATAAGTTGAACATGGAACTTATGAAATTATATATACAGTATGTGATCTCTGTTATTAATTAAAGGTGCCAAAGTAAAATTAAGATACCTACTGATCAATGGATATACAGATACCCTCTTTTGTCCCAAGTTCTTAGTTTTAGCTCCCTCACACTTCTTCCAGGTAGTATATATAAACTAGCTCAGAGTGTAGATTGTAAAAAAAAAAAAAAAAAAAAATATCCCAGATTCAGTATTCCCCCCCCCCCCCACCGCATAAATGGGATCTGGATGTGGAGAGATAGGAATACAGAACACATATAAGGCCCCAAATTTTGTATGCCTACTTTGCTGTGATGTGAACCCTTGCTTGCCTTGTCATAGAATCATAGAACACTGAAGTTGGAAGGGGCCTATAAGGCTATCAAGTCCAACCACCTGCTTGATGCGGGAATGCAAATCAAAGGATATCTGCAAGGCGATTGTCTTTCTCTTGAATGCCTCCAGTATTGGAGCACTCACAATCTCTTGAGGTAATTGGCTCCACTGTCTTACTGCTCTAACAGTTAGGAAGGTTTTCCTGATATTCAATTGAAATCTGGCTTCCTGTAACTTGAGCCCATTGTTGCATGTCCTGCACTCTGGGATGATCAAGAACAGATCCTGCTCCCTCCCTCTGTATGACAGCCATTCAGGTATTGTTATATCACCCCTCTTTCTTCTTTTCTCAAGGTTAAATATGCCCAATTCTTTCAGTCTTTCTTCATAAGGGTTGATTTCCAGCCCCCTGATCATCCTTGTCGCCCTCCTCTGAACTTATTCCAGTTTGTCAGCATCCTTTTTGAATTGTAGTGTCCAGAACTCAACACAGTACTTAAGGTGAGGCCTAATCAGTGCTGAATAGAGGGCAACTAGCACCTCGTTGGATTTGGAAACTACACTTCCGTTAATATGGCCTAAAATAGCATTTGCCTTTTTTGTAGCCGCATCACACTGTTGGCTCATAATCAGCTTGTGATCTACAACAATTCCAAGATCCTTCTCACTTATAGTATTGCTGAGCCAGGAACGCCCCCATCTTGTAACTGTGCATTTGGTTTCTTTTTCCAATGTGCAGTACTTCGCACTTATCCTTGTTGAATTTCATTTTGTTTTCAGCCCAGTGCTCCAGCCTATCAACATCATTTTGAATTTAGTTTCTGTCTTCCAGGTTATCCTCACATATAGGGATGGGGAAGCAATATAATTCATCTCCTTGGAAAACACTCCGAGTACTGGTCATTGCAAGAACGGTGTTCTGTAGACTGCTCAAGGCTTGGTGTTTTTTGTTTTGTTTTGCACAATCTTGTACTGCTGTTTTGTTTAATGGACAAATATACACATTTAAGATTTTGGAACACTGCATACTTCATAACTTTTAAAAAGATATCAGTTCTGTGCTTGTTGTGTGTACATTTGCTCTTGTTTTTCAAGGGAAAAAGGACATCTATTTAGTTAGTGGCAACATTTTTCGTGCAAATTAGAAGAATTGTTTTGTTCTTGGCTAGAGGCAAGTATTCTTGCAGTCTTCAAGTTCCTCATCAAGCCCTCTTATTGAGCAGGGATACCTTAAGGTGACGGAGATGAGGAATTTAGTAAATCTTTTTCATATCCTCACTCCCCTAACACAACTATTTCCTCCCCAGGATTTGTTCACATAATCATTAATACTCTGTGCTTTGAATATGCAAATTTAAGATGAACCAAGCAGAAATGGAGGTAAATAAGATCATTCGGAGCTGCTATTCTGTGTGATTCATTTGAAGTGACATGGACAAAAGCAGCCCAGACTTTACCTATTATCACAGAGATGTGAAAGCTGTTCAGAATGTCACACAGTAAATTGAAATTTATCCAATATTTTTTATTTTTGCAAATTTTCATTACTAATGTTATGGGGGCTTCTACTCTTTTCTACTTGTGTGTTTCAACTCATCATAAATGTTGAGGCTGAATATGCCAAATTCAGAGGACATGTGACAGTGTATCTTCTTGCATGTACTATGGAAAGCACAAGATGAACATCATTTTAACCTCCTGCAGGCTCCTATTTTCTAGTTATCTCACTGGTTTCCATGCACATGCACTGTAAGAAAGATGAAGTAACACATCACTTGTGTAATTTCAGCCGTCTAATATACCTTGATATATCCTTAGCTCTTAAATGTATTTGGGACATGGACGCATGGAGTTAGATGACATTTTCTTCCAAATAAATATGCTAAAGTTCTGAACCTTAGTGAACCTTTCTAGGAGAGTAAATAAGTTGATTTTTTAAATTTTTAAATTGCTTCCTTCCAAAACAATGACCTTTTTGGTAAGGAAGAAAAAATGATGAACCCAGGCTGTGGGCATCTTAAGATGTATGGAAGATGCATGTGCAATATATTCCACAAAATGTTCAAGAACTGGAGATCAACAACCTGGTTGGTGATGCCTACAATCTGGAACAGGATGGGCAACCTCTAGAACTCTGAAGATAGCACCCGAACCGTGATTCTTGGAAGGATGCTCTTGTGCCCAACCTTCCAATGACATACTTCCTTTTAAAATATTTTTAACTGAAAAGAGTCTCTGATTCTATACTGGCCTTTAAAAAATTACAATAACTTTTTGGATTGAGGGGAGAATAGCACAAGAGCAGAATTTTGGTTTTGCATGCCCTTGGAAGGCACAAGGGGACCTTCTAGAGTTTAAAAAAAATCAATATTTTTGGGTGGAGCAATGGCACTCCAGGGTGCTGGGAGTGCCCATCCCTGAGTTAGAAACTAAGAAATCCATTGTGGTGAATGTGCTACGTTCATTCTGTCGTATATTGGCTTTTGAATGTTTGTTAAAACCAGCATGAAAATATGTACATCTTTGTATAGAATTTCCTGTAATACAATGCTTTTTTTGTATACACTATTTCAGCTGGAGAACTGTTTGACAACATGATAGCGACCTAGTGGTCGCAATGACCAGATAGGCGGGGTATAAATTAAATAAAATAAAATAAATAAATGATGTATATAATACTGGAGATAACTAATTATTGTATTAGTTCATAAAGTATATGACAGGTAGATGTGTACTTAAAAGGCTGCTCGGTCAAGGTTTTGTGCAGGCACAGACACAACCACGTGTGATTCGCAGATACCATGAAGTAGTGGTATAAGTTAGGTAGATGTGCATTTAAAGGCAAAATGAACACATTTCTTCATCTTTCCCTATCTAATCCATTCTGAAGCCATCACCAAAACATCAGGGACATGTACTGCTCCACAGCCAGCTGTTTTGCCCTCTGGGGATAAGAACACACAGATGCTGGCATAGCATTAAGTTGTAGGAATTTATTTTAAATAACCTACAGTGATTAAAAGGGAATTCATGATAAAAATAGAAGATACTTGTTGAGGAAGGACTGCGGGAAACTTTTCTTTGCACCACACTAAGCTAACAATGCCTCTAAAACTAATGGATTATAGCAAAAAAGGGGTTCACATTAAAATTCTGCTTTATTTTTTTTAATTTTTTGTACACAATTACAAAAGAAAAAATAAAAGCCCTAAAATCTTAATTATTTTTCCTTATTTATTTATTTCTTTTTTTTTTTTGGACCAAAGCTCACTTCCCTCAAAATTTTATTGACCTGTGAAAGTTCTTTTTACACAATAAAATCTTTCAAGTAAGAGAGGAGAGAGGGAGGTTTCTTTTTTTAAAAAAGAAGGGAGGAAAAAAAACCTGCTGGAAGAGAAAGCAAAACCAAACCCACAAATGTGGATATTTCTGATATATATATATCTATATATATATATTTATTATGTACTCAGAACAAAGTATGATGGGAAAACATTTTGTTACAATTAATTTGTATTCATAATCCATTATCCCTCCCTAGCCCTTTCCTTCCTATCCTTTGCAAATCTACATGATCTTTAAGATCAAGAAGAAAAAAGTTTAAATATTTTAAAATAATTAAAAGTAGTAAAAATTCACATTAACAAAAACACCCCTACTCAAGTCAGGAAGGATCTTCCCATCATGCTTTGCTTTGAAGAGATGTTATGTTTTTATTATAAGTTTTCAATACCATGATGGCAGCAAGTAAAAATGGAAACAACGGAATGTTTCCATGGTGACCATTTTGGCTAGAGCCAGTGCGCCAAGGGCTTCAGTTATGTTAAATTAATGTGAGGGGAGGGAGTGGGAAATTAAGGAGTCCATTTTCTATTAAAATATAGAAGTTATTGCAAAAACCCTAACTGTAAAAACACACCAATATCTCATTGGATTCTGTGTACAGTAGCTAATGATTTCCAAGCTTTTCAGTGTAATGGTGAATTTGCCTGGAAGAAAGTCAACAAATTCTCCCATCCACTTGTCCTATCTCCAGAGATAAAACAAACCATACAGCTAGAATTTGGGTCTCTGAAACAGATTTACGTAAGTTGTCCATAGGACAACTGGCTCAGCTCCTCTAATAGTATTTCCAAGTGTATCTTTTCTCAACGATGTTGGGTATTTTCCTGGACATTTTCCCCCCCTCCCAATGCCCCCCTCCCCCAAATATAAAGGACAAGTAAGGCTCACAGTTTATCAATTCCTTAAAATCAGGCTACTCCCCCTTCTCTTTCATAAAAGACAGCCCATTAATATCAGGTTAAAATTCAAAGTCTTCATCTGCCATATCAATTGCCCAAGCAAATTTCTCCCGTTGAGTTTTGTTATAGATCTTCTCAATCGGTACTCCAAATTTCTTACACCTGGAAAGGGAGAGGGACAAGAACAAAGGGATGGGGAGGAGAGATTAAATGGTTAACAGCAATACTCATGGATATGCCAAAAATACATAGACCAACTAGAAAGGGCAACTAGACCATACTCAATAACCTTAGTCCCATTCTTCTAGTCCTCGTACCCCTGCACTCAGAATACAGGTGCAGTCCCACCCTTATTCTGCATGCAGGCTATTAAAAAAAAAGGAAAACAAGAGAAAGAGCCTCAGAAAGTTTTGTAAAACAAAGAGCAAATTTCCATATGATGTTCTGAAGAAGCTCATACAGCTCTTATAAACTACCCTCTCCGCATTTCAACATGAGCTAAGGAAAATGATCTATAAATAGATTATACGATGGGCTTCTGTATCTATATTCAGAGGATAGATGCCCTATTCATCCAAGTGTATGTATAAATACTCTCCTTCTTGCCTAAACATAATGAAAGAACTACGCCTATGGAACCTTAACACTTCCATGATAACCTAGTGTTCTTGAGAAACTCAACCATGCCAGCTTCCAGAAATTGCTTCTGCACTTCACCCTAGCATTATGTTTGTAGTTTTAATGGTATTTTGGAAGACTGATAAAAAGACTCATAGAAGCTGGATCAAAGGCAAGATCTAATGTACTTGATGTTGGATGTTATTACAATCTTTACCTGAATTAACAAAAATTTCCCACATGCTAATATGCAAAATACAGAAACTCTTAAGTACATTCAAATACCTCCATATAAACCAGCACAAGGACCCCACTACAAGTGTTTTTGGTGAATATAAGGCATTGATAGAAAATATTCACTACCCTGAAACAGCTGAGTTTCTAGACTGATGTTGATCCGCCATAGAAAACTCATAGGGCTACAAGCACCAGCTTGCCTGGGAAGCACGGCTTTGCAATATATAAATTCGATTACATAAACATGAAGCTTCTCTCCACACTAGGAAGTGGGCAACCCAATCTTTAGTTGACCCTGACCCAAACACACTCAAGCTTCATTACTTCTCCTACTCTCCTCTTTAAACAGCATGTACTCCATAACTCCTTCAGTGGGAATTCAATACCTGGTACAATGGTGCCCCGCTTAACAATTACCCCGCATAACGATGAATCCACTTCACAACAATGTTTTTGCGATTGCAAAATGATGTTTTAATGGGCAAAATCCGCTTTACGACGATCGATTCCCTGGATCAAAACAGCTGATTGTCGGGTTTTCAAAATGGCCGCTGGCTGTTCAAAGTGGCTCCCTGCTGTGTTCAGGATGGATTTTTTGCTGCATAAGCATCGGAAAATGGCCGCCCTATGGAGGATCTTTGCTGGACGCTGAGGTATTTCACCCATTGGAACGCATTGAACCAGTTTTCAATGCATTTCAATGGGCTTTTTTATTTCACTTGACGAGGATTTCGCTCTATAGTGATTTCGCTGGAACGGATTATCCTCATCAAGCGAGGCACCACTGTATATACAAACCCTTTTCTTCCTAACTGACAAAATTCAGCTAAATTTTCCGGCAGCTTCCCAATCAAGCTGTGCGTTCTTTGTTACTTGTCTCTACACTACCCCTTCTGCTAGGGCTGAATTCACTCTCTAGGCCCAACATTTTTTTGTTGTGTTACACTTATGCTGTGTTACCTAGATAGAGCATCATACATGATGGAGCACCAACTGGTGCATTTAGGCAACATCAATTTCAGTGATGCTCCTCAGCCACACTGGGGGATTCAGATACTGACTGAGTCTTTGTGGCGATTGGCTTCTATACTATACGCGTAGTATCAAAGCTGTGACTCCTGATATTTATGATACAGACCTTATGAAGCTACAGGAAGGTCTGAGTCTTGCAACACAACTAAACAGGATAGTTATGCTTTGTTGGCTTTAAGCTCAGCTGATCTGTTGGGTCTACTCTTGCTGGTTTACCTCTCCTATGGTCAAGCAAAGAACCAATTCCCCATGTGTGTAAATATTAGATAGCTGAATGTTTACACACACAGGGAATCATATCTGATATTTGGCAATATTTAAAAGCCAAACCAAGCCAAGCCAAAAAACAGAAGCAACAGCCATTAGGTTGTATGTGCAAGAATCATATTTTAATATGGAAGAACAGCTGTGTCTGTGATCCCTCACTTGTTCTTTGACATGGTACAGCCCAGACCTCATTGCTTCTATCCCAGTGTCCCAAACACACTTCAGCTTAAGCCTATACTACATTCTTATACATCACTTTTGGTGTGCATTTCTTGCATTCACAATGGATGTGCATTTCTAGCCACTTGCCAGATGTTTAGTATCTTTTAAAACTAATGTGCAACACAGAATTCTGACTCAAAAGCATACCAAGTCCACCCACCCAGTAATCAGCCAAGTTAATGCAAATATCATTTTCAGCAGAACCAAGTACCTGTGTCATTCCTGAAAAAGACAAAAAGATGGGGTTTGCAATCCCTCCTCCCTTTTCCCCAGGCAAGAGCTTACCAGGCAACAGAAATTCTAGGATCCAGATAATTTAATTTGGAGGTTCCCAAGGCAATTTGCTTATTTTCTTCTCGGTCTGTAGCTTGGACCTCCAACTTCATCAACTGCTCCTCAATTCTTTGTACAGCTTTCTTCTTACTTTCAACAGTCCTAGGGAAAAGAAGTATTTGAAGTAGATTGCTAAGCATAAAGCAAGGCCTATCAGGTAACTCTCTCATGGAACTGAAAAGCAACTGTCATCATTCCCCACTATTAAAATGTATCACACACTTTGAATGTTTATATTCTTTGGCCTCATAACCATTGTTTAGAATAGGTCCCCTTATACAGAGATGTACATACAGATGTTGCTAGTTGCCCCAAGTAAGCTGGAAAGATCTTGGCTGGGTAGAACATTAAATTAAAGGGTACTTTGCTCAATCTCCCCATATCACTTATCACATGAAGGTCATAAAGCCTTCACAATACGTTTAAATTGCACAGACCAGACTAGATTAATATGCTCCTCAGCTGTTGAACAGTTCCATAATACAGTGCAGTGGTTAGAATGGCCGACAAGGTCTTGGAAGAGCCAGGAACTAATCCCTACTGAGGTATGAAATTCACTGGGTGTCCCTGACCCAAATATTCTTTCTCAGCCTGACCAACTTGCAAGATACTGTGAAGATAAACTGGAAGGTGCACATCACATCCTGAGCTTACTGGAGGAACGATAGAATAGAAATGTACTTAATATGTAATAATAATAAAAAAGATCAGATGTTCCCGACTGGGCGAGTGAAATGAAACACATACACCAATGAGGAAAAGGGACATTTCTTAACAGTATTTAAAATGGTGCAGTTGTTTCTGATTAATGCAGCCACAAACTAGGATGATTGTCTAGATGGCACGAGGAAAAAAACTTAGGAAACGAGGAGCAATTTAGATTTAAAGAAACACAACTCTTTCCTCAGAATTTCTCACACACAGCGCATGTGCATGTTAAAATGAAATAGTATCACAGCAAGCATAATCAGACCAGTCATATACTGTAGCTAGAAAGGACAATGCACAAAAGGGGAACATGGAAATTATCTCTAGTCCTCTAGTCTGCTACACATTTTGCAGAGTGGACTTTGTGAATCCTTCCTGATTTGAAAGAGAAGGAAAATGATGAACCAATGCATGCCTATTCAGAAGTAAACCACAATGAATTCAGTTTTCAAGTGGTACAGAATGGCAGCCTGAATCACAGATAGAAATGGGCTCAGTATTCACCACAAAGCAACTATTCAAAACAGATATCTTATTCTAAGCCAAAGGTAGCACCACTGCCTACACTTGGATATACACAGGTGCCACAGCAGACAGACTCACTTTTTAGATTTCTCATCCCTCCGGATCTTGGCATCAGCTTTGGCGCTTTTTAGTTCTCTTTTTGCATCAGCCAACTGGTCCTTCTTGGCATCAATCTAGGCAAAATAACAATAAAAACAGGAGTCAAGAGGTGTGAAGTTGACAAGCTGCGAACTGGTGACAAAAGAAGGGCTTACTCTTTCTCTCTGCCCCCACCCCACAACCGTACCATATGTGAATGACATGCCTACCTATCTCCTCTATTGTCAATCTGCTAAAAAAAGGAGTAGCCTGAAGCTTGGTGATGGTGGTGGGAGAAGGTTGGGTTAATGAATGCACGTATGACTGTTACAGATAACCAACCAGCTCTTCTGTGTGGTCTCTCTGCATCACACAGTTGGATAATCACCACACAAACGTACTGGAGATATGAGCTAAAGTCACAAGATGGAAGAAAACCACCACAGAATCAAATACAAGATAATTTCTTGCCCAGAACATCAAGTCTATAAATGCCTGATGAAAGTAGATGGCTGGGATCATGGAGCTACATGGCAAGGGTCTGGCAACCAAAGACCTTAGAGTAAACCAAAGATGAGGCAAACACCATAGCAGAATAAGCCTTCAATTGTTTTGGAGATGTAAGATCAGCCAGAGATGTGATGGACACTACTGATTTATGAGGTGAAACAGGCAATCCTTTCTTGAAACAACCACAGCAGATGCATAAATCAAGGGAGCACCAGAAAGTTGTTGTCCTACCAATGTAAGTGGCCACTGCATTATAAACACTGAAGGAATGAGAATTTCTAAAGGCAAAACTGGGTTTTGGGGAAAAGCTGGTAAAACAGTTTTGAAATGGTAGCCGCAGAAGCGGGAGGAGGGCAGATAGCAGCAGAATCAACAGTGCCGCCATATTGGGAAATGACAGACAATGGCCTATTTATGCAAACATGGTGCGGGGTGGGTTGTAGGTTATTTGGCTATTGAAAAGGGGGATTGGGAAAAATTATTTTATAGGAATTGGTCAGAATCTGGTCACCCAGAAAGTTTTTCCATAGAGAACTAATCTTTAAGAGGTCTTGGGGCAACATCAGAAAAAGTATACCACCAGCTCAGCCACAGGTGGTACTTAAAATTACACTACTACTCTCCCTTAAGGGTGTATGCATAAAAAGCAAAACCTATAGAATGGGAAACCAAACTTCTCATTCAATGCAACTTTTCCACCTCTTCCCTATTTTTGTTGCGGTCCCCTGTGTTGCCTAAACTGCTCCTAAGTTGGTGATTCCTTTTGACAGAAGAGAACATACTGTAGAAAAATGTGGTTGGATGGAGGCATTGAAGACTGCCCTGTTCAAGCCAAAATGGAAAACCAGAATAAACCAGAATGAAAAACTAATAATCAAAGACCATCCCTTCATCAAAGTATTTTTCCTGCTTTTACAAGTTATTTTATTAACATGTCTTCTGACGTAAGCAATTCAGTCAGTAATGTGAATATGAGTTTTTCAAAGCAGCTTCTTAAGATGAGATAAAGGATTTTTGCAATAAAACCAAACACCATAAACATAATTAGTACATAATCCTGTACTTTAAAAGACTTACACATTTTATTGGCAATTAGCATACAGTTTTATAGACTATAACTTGCATCTTCAGATGCTAGCAAACAGGACAATCCTTTGAAAATGAGAAACATCAAGCTTTACTAGTTGAAAGATAGGCTGGCATTGAAAAGATAACAGAGATAACTAAAGTTAACCTCAGTTTATTTTTTAACCAAAGGGAAAGTAATTACCTTAGTCTGTAGATTCAGCATGGATTTCTCAAAAGTCTTTGGAGGCGCCCTCTGGTGGTTACAGAGAATAGCAACAGCTCTATTGGCACGGTTGTAAGACAGGATTTTTGCTGGGATGTTATCTTCGGCTGGAACAGTTAAAAATGAAGAAGTAAAATGTGTACTTTGGTAAAGAAAGGTTTAAATAGCTCTTATGGATATGCCTTTGTCATCAATATATCATTATTTGACTGAAGCACTAACAGACAAGTGGGATGGGAGACATAAGTAGTAGCAGAATATTTGGGTGAGAGACGGATTCTACCTGTTTCTCCTAGAGACTGCTTGACCATGGAAGACTTGAAAGATTCACTAAGCAACTTGGCTAACTATATTCCCATAGAACCCAAAGTTGTTAATTTTAAAGATATCCCAAAATTTTCATACATTTCACTTCTGGATTGCCACAGATACATTACTATTTCGTTTCAGTGAGCCTTCAAACATTAATTTATTTATAAAACCTCAGTGATGTTGAGGAGTGAGATTTCAAGAAATATTTTGAAAAAAGCTGCCCGTGAACAAGATGCATAGAAATGTGATATATTCTAGCCTAAGCTCTGGGGACTGCATCCGTGACAAGGTGACAATCAAAAGGACAAAGGACTAGATGGGCTAATCTAAAAACACTTACAAGTGGTGAGCTCCTTCAGCTGCTGTTGTAGCGTAATAGAGGCATTATATGTTCGGAATACCTTGGCAGTAAGCCCCTCCATAAGGTCTTGGAGATGCTTATTTAAGATGCTAGTCTAAAGGTGAGGGAAAAGGAAGGAAAGAGGAAGGGTTATTCATTGAATCTAATACTACACTGTAACAATTTCTCAACCACATATTAGAATCTTTCCTATTTTCAGAGTTTGGGGATGTTAAAAAGTTTTCGTTGGACCTCAACTTGCTTTCCTAGAACAAAAATATGAATCCAAGAAGATACATGATTCATACCCAGAGCTCTGCAAGGAGATATGCTAATTCCATGAATAGGGTATGTACATGAACTCCGCTATGAGAGACTGCCAGGCAAAGACATACCACCTTGCTTTACTGTTATGTTGCCTCCCGCAGCCTCAGAAATGTAAGCTGTGTTGCACCTCCTTGCAGGACTAGGCCCCTGGGCAGTGTGACTCAGCTTTCTCCAGCCAGCTAGTCCCAGTCCTTCCCCCCCCCTCGCCACACACAGTGTGCCCCACTGCTTGGAGCTGAGGGAAATAAAGTGAATGCTTCAGGGGATGGGTTAGCCCCTTTGGTGTGGAGCCACTTCAATGGGGAGCGGAAGATAAGGGTCACTTCTGCCTGATAAAGGGGAGGAACAGGAACGACTTTACTGCTTGCATGTCCCCGCCTCAGTTTTTATGTGAGGTTTTGGTCTGCCTAGGAGGAATGTATTGTTAGATAAGGGAGAGGGACAACATGAACCAGGGAGTTCCCATTAAAACTGTTCCTGACAGGAGGAGATATGGAGCAGAAGACCAGTTTCAGCACTGTCCAGGAGAAGTCCACAACCAAGTGTTGGTTGCCCCCAACTTGTGTCCCATTTCAAATAGTCTTGATACCCTGGCTTAAAACTGCTGCTCTTAAATGCTGGGACAAGTAAAGAGAAAATCAATGTTTTTAATTTTATTTTACATCTGCTTTTGTTTTAAATCTTAATTACATTTCTCTAGGAAAGACAGAGAATTTTCAACTGTGAAGATTTCGAACAATGAAGTTCACTGTATGTAATACTGATATTCCAACCAAGCTGGTCTGAAGGTTTCGAGGTTTTCACTTAAGGACAGGAAGAGGAATGTTTTGTCCATCAGGGACCATCTTCCCAATGAGACATTTGTTGATAGCTGCACACCAGCTATCAACTGAACGAGTTAAAACACCTATATAGAGATTAATACAATAAATTCTGAAACAGCATTAGAAAAAATTAGGGTCAAAAACAGAGCCACCCACATCCCCATTCTGTCCTTAAATGGCAGCCTGACAGGACAGATTTCTACTTTGTTTAATATAATTGTCTGCAGGAAGTAGTGCAAGAAATTGGCCCCTGCCCAGGTCAAGAGTAAGTGGAAAGTACTGATTTCACAATAATTACTCGGAAAGCCCTCTCAGAGCCACAGTTGTACACAGTAGTCTTGGATAACAGGTACAGAAAGGCACTTACGTTGAGCCTGTCAAAGAGGTCATCTTCAGGCTGCTTGTTCTCCATGAACAACTGAAGATTTTTAAAAACCTACAAAGGACATGCAAGGGAGAGAAGTAAGCATGATGCAAGCAAACTGGATGATCTGCTGGCCTGACAGTGGGGCAAAGTTCCCTTGATTAATTCATACAACCTCCTGTGAACATGTTGCTTAATAGACACCATACTTTTCCGTACTATAGAAGTCTATTTGTGGTATTTCTAAGAAAGAAAGAAGACCTTTGGCTATTATTCTTCACTGATGAAAGAAAACAAAAACAGATTAAATTATTTAAAGAGGCAAATCAAAGGACAGTAGCATCTCTCCAAGGAGAGCATGGTTTTTAGTATGGGCTGGGGAGGAAAGAAAACCATCATAAAACTGGAATACTGTATAGATAGTAAAAGAACATCTTTAAAAAGGAGTTAACAAAGCTATTATTCATGAACACTAAATGGAACATCCATATTCAGTGGCAGTGTGCCTATGAACACCTGATGCGAAGGACTTTCCAAACTCTTACCCTTATTATGACAAAAAATCCTTACCCTCTTCTCTACAGGGACTTTGTTATAGTATCGTATTGAGTCTTTTCCAAGGAAGTCAAACTCTACTACATATTCTTGGCCATCCAATTCTGGGTGCAGATTAATATGTTCCACGCGGAGGGAGCAGCAGCCCACTGTGTCAGCTGTCTCCCCTTCCTCTTTCTCATTACCAGCTCTCAGAGCAAGCTGCAAAGACAAAGCAGTGAGAGATGGCAGAAAGATGTCACAAGCAGCAATCCAGGCAGATAGAAGCACTTTAAACCACACAAGTTCATCAGGGACAAGCTGTATCAAGCTTCCTTGAGCTAAGAAACTGTGTACAGTACTTAAAATTCCAAGGCATGTACTCAAATTTAACTAAAGGATTACACTAAGTTTTGTTGTAAGCAAAAAGCCATGTTCTCTGTTTAGGAGTCCTGGGACTATAGCTATTATAATTATAGAAATTGTAAAGCTCTACTGTTTTCCCATCTTTGTTTTCAGAAGAGCTACTGTACAAAGTTCTGTCCACTTCTGGTGCCACACTGTAAAGGTGTTGGCAAGTGGGGAATGGCATGTATGGAGGGATGTTCTAGAGAAAGTAGGCAGAGCATAACCTTCACAAATGTATCATCAACTCAGAGTAGTTACAGAAATCTCCCATTTGCCAGAGGAAGCTTAGCCCAAAAACATATCCGGGATACATCCTGGTCATTGACTATTAACAATATCTCCCTAGCTTTCTTCCGATGCCATCCTACTGTTTTTTCCTGAGCTTTAATAGTACATCTGTTTCAACTGTTTAAGAGATCCAATGCGACTACGTTCAAGAGCCCTACAGATTTACTCAAAGAAAAAGGAGGGGGATGAAAAAGGACTCACTTTGTCAATGAAGTACAGTGCAACAGCTCTTTGCCGGACTTTCATCTCTTTAGATTTCCAGTCTTCTCGATACTGATTTCGAATTCTATCTACACATTTCTTCAGTCTTCGAGCTGTTTCATATTTCTGCCAGTCCTTCTCACCCTGTAGAGGCAAGAACAAGGAACAGTATGATGGACTCTTCAAGGGTAAGAGGGCTCCAGTTCTGAGACAGGGCATTGCTTAATGAGTTTTCAGAACATCCTCATTGTCAATGTAAAATATATAATTTGGCTCTTGACAGCTGCAAGTCAGAAGCACAAAGTAGGTATAGGACTTGTTCTGCAGTGAATGAAAAATGAAACAAAACAGGCTCCCCCCCGCTTTTGGTGGTCAAATAAGAGTCTGATGGAAACAAATGGTTCTTTTCAAGGAAGAGAGGAACCATGAAGATTTTATTCTTTTGTTCCCTCTCTTTTATTTCTTTTCTTTCGCCCATGTATGATTGTAAATTTGACTGATTAATTTTCCATCCAGAATAGCATCACAGGTGCAAATCTGCGCAATATGACTGTGCTGGTAAGCACCAGAAGGATTGGGCCTGATCATGTCTTATCATTTGGGCTCGCTCTCCAGCTATCCCCCATCTGCTTGCTGTAAGCAGGCACATGTGCTTTCATTTGCACACATTATCAGGTTCCAATGTTGTGAATAAAAATCACCATCTGTTACACCCCAGTGCCATGGACAGTTCTTAAATGGCCAGAGAACTAGGACCACAGCCGCTACATTTACTTTGCCTAGCTCTGCAAAGTAGAAAACAAAGAAAAAAAAACACTTGTAGGAGATGGGGATCCAGGCCCCTAGAGTGGGCACCCACATAAGAAAATAAAAGGAAGGGTTTTTAGGATGCCATTTCACTGGGAAGAAAGGTTGTGGGAAAAGTGGGGAGAAAGGCATGCTTGCTTCAGGTGTGAGCTAACAATACATGGAGTGGGAATAGAGGAGGGATGTGTGGCTTGGACAAATAAGGTAATGATCTCCCTGATGGATACAGACCTTTGAAACTAGACTATATAAATGAAACAATTTCATTTGGCTGCTGTTTGGTTTCTTAGTATAATAGGAGGGACACGTACTGGGAAGGCATTGTAAACTGCAGCTTTCTTCATCACACTTGCAGCCTGGGTCATCTCCTCATCATGGACTGCTGCACAACAGGTGTGCAGTGGCTTGTTTCTTGTCCCAGTGCTTGCAAAATGTGAAATCTGTTGGCTGCTGCCTTGTTTCTTTAATGTATATACCACTTTCCAGTCCAAACTTGAAAAACCTTGTAAGGGCCAACGTTTCCTGCTTATGCTAACTGGCTAAGGAAAGAGGGATCTTAGGTAAAAAAAAAAGATGTGCTAACTGGCTAGGAGCTGGACTAGGGAAGAGAAGTGGATGACAACTCCTCTTGCTCTTCTGATACAAGCTCAAATGGGTTGGTTTTTGACTGTCCAGACACCCTTGCTTGCCTTTGGAGTACATTAATTATTTCCTCTCTACTTTTTAGTGTGCTTGTTTTGAAGGATTTCTTTTGGAGCATTAACACCCAGAAAACAAATGGGGAATAAATGAAATGAAGTGAAACAGGTGGTCCCTTTTGTATCAAAAGAAAGGGACTGGTGCATGAAATAAATAATACTGATAGAGACACACTTCCTCCTGAAAGAAACCAAAATGAAACAAACAAAAAAGTTTTTGCCGTGCATATCGCTAGTGCACATCTGGTCAGAAAAAGTGCTTGAGATAAAACAATCTTGGAGTGGAGTCACATACACATAACACACAAACAGTACTTTCCAAATCTCTAGTAAAGTGACATATTCTTCCATGCAGCCAAAGAAAGAAGCAACTTACAAACTTTCACACAAATTCTCACCTTGATTCTAGAACTTGGGTTCAACATGATGTACTTAATAGAACCTTGGATATTTTCAGTCCATGACACCAACCAGGTCACCTTGTTATCATGCCGGACTTCTTTCCATTTATGTCCAGGGGGAGGTGAAGGGACTTTAGAATCTCTGTGCCAAAGAACACAGGAAAGATTTTAAAAGGGGAAAAGCTATGGAACAACTCATAAAATGCCAACAGAAGAAACTAACATATTATTTATTCAGTCTGGTTCAGGTAATTTAAATTGGCACTATAAACCACGACAACAGCCACAATATGAACTGCCAACATAAATGAGATACATCTACAGCTCAAGCTTGAAAAGCTCTCATAATTCTTTGCTTTGCCTCCTGCAAAGTCCTGCTTAAGTTCTTGTAATTTTATATCTAAAAAGGAATCCAGGCCCACATTACTCTTATCAGTGCAAAATCCAATCAACTCAATCTAGCTCGGACAGATTACAGACTAATATTTTGCTTGCCCTCTTTTTACTGATGAGAATACAGTAGTAAGAAATTCAAATGGTAGCTAATTTTAATAGTACATGTTTGCAGATGCTACATCTGTCATAAGGCCACAGCCAACTGGCTTTGCCTTCTCGGACCGCATCCCCCATATTAACTGTCAGAATCAGGAAATGTTAACAAACTTGGCCTGATCAAAGAATGGGTCTGCCAAAAATGTAGTAACAATTGATACTTCATTCTCTCTCTCTCTCTGAAGTAGGTATGCTTCTGAAATACTTACTCTCCATATTTGTTAATATGCTTTTTTCTTTTGCGTATTATTGTGAACATGTATGTTGCATAGTTTTGCATTTTATACATTTTTAACAACAGGAAGTAAAAAAAGAGAGAAAAAGTAAAAAAAAGTAAAAAAGATTTGTGAAAATGGTGGATGTCAACAACACAACAGATTGGAAGAGGAATGGATAATGGTCTGCCCTCTGCTGTCAACTGCCTGGGCTGCTGTGCTGACTATCAAGGAAGTTAAAGATTCTTACTTTGTGATCAGCATGGAAACCTAATGGAACCAGAGAGAAATCCAGGCCTCTTCTGCAAGCCCTCTGTGTTACTGTACTAATCGGAGTTTCATTTCTCTCTGGCCAGTACAGAGGCTGAGCCAGAGAAGAGTGCCTTCTCTGCCTGCCCACTGCATTTCTATGTTGAATACGGGGAAAGCAAAGTTCCTTCCTATTCATAGAACATAGGAACAGAGTGCACTAGCAAAGAAGGCATAGAAATTCATTAGGCTGATGCAGCAGACACTGTCAGCTGACAGGCTTAAGTACTGAGCACAAAGAACAATACTTCCATAACTAGTACAAAAGCTGATGAAGGCTGGCAAAGCAGAGACAGTATCCTTACTTTGCCAGACACTATACTGCATATGGAGAAAGGGCTTTCATTCCCTCCATGGATAGCACAGATGCCAAACATAAAGCTGAAGGGGAACACAATACTTTGCCTTTCCTTCACCAGCCTACTTGCTATACACCTGGAGGGAATTCCATGCCTCACCTATAAGGAATTTCCAGAGGATTTTTTTAAAAAAATTCCACATATCTACATAACTCAGATCTTTCTCTGTTCCATATCTACCTTCACCCAGACATATCCTTCCCAAACATCTCATTATAAAAAGAGAATGTTCTGGTCCTCCGGCAAAATAGTGTACATTTTTTTCCGGCAATTGGGCTTGGAGTAATTCATCTAATGTCTTAAAATATAGACTCCTATGCCTAGAATGGTTTGGAATTTCAAGAGATCCAAAACAGCAAGCATTTAAGATGGATCCTATGTTAATACAGTATTTCAATGATTCCGTTTCAATGTGGCTGTACTCTGTTCAACAGTCATTGAATGGTACATGAAATACCATGACATCTACAGGCCACATGGTTAGACTCTTAGCCTGGACAGGAGATAGACTGGGTGCCAAAATGTAGCTGCTCTAAGCTCTCTGAAAGAAAAGTTCAATAAGTTTATAACACTCATCATTTACTATTAGTAGACTGATTTGCCAATCCAAATATCTGAGTTTTGCCAGTTCAAACTATATACAAAATAACAACAAACTGGGCAAACATGAAAGTACTTTGTGAACTTCCACAAAAAGTACATATTTGGCACATGTACTGGTATGTGTTGGTGTCCATCTCCTACACTGTCTTTAATTTGAAAGAATATTCACCATAGGAAACCCTGGACAGAAAGTGAAAGATTGTATTTGAGAAAGAGGTTATCTGGGGTGAGCATTATCATGCACTGTAACTTGAATCTATTCCTAGTCTGTGCATGAAGTATTCCAAACTCACTTGCTACAGTTGATAATGATGTCCTCAGGCATTATACGTCTCTTCAGCATGCCCATTTTGGGATGGTTGCCACGCCCTCTGAAGAGACCAGGAGGTTCAATCTTAAAGTTGGCAATTCTTTCCTTGTGATTATCCATAATACAATAACCATATTCTTTTAATAACCTCTCATTCTCCTCTTTAATTTTCTAGAGAGATAGACAGACACACCATGAAAAACAACATTGAAATGTACTAAACTATTCAGAACCAGAATTTCAAGCAATTCCTTAGGTCCATCCAAATTCCACACAGAGACCTTGGCTATAAAAAGGATTTCACGAATACCACAAGTATACTGCAAAGAAACTGATTCACAGAGATTTACAATCACATGTTGGATCTATACATTGCAAAAAGGTCTCAAAATTTCTTAAGCAGGATTCTTTGTGCCTTCTGAGGTCCTAATATTTGAGAGACTCCAAACACAATCCTCTATATGTTTATTCAGAAATAAGTCCCATTAAATTCAACTGTGGAATGGCAATACAATTGGTTATAAGCTACCCCTTGCAGGCTTCCTCAAACTTTGTCCAACAGAACATACAGGGAGTTGTTTCTAAGTAAACATACAAAGAGTGAGCCTCAGCATCTTATAAATTAGTTTTACCACCTCTTCCTACCTGTGGAATTTCAGTCCTTTTTTTTCATTATACCATTTGGTGTGCACTAGAATATAATAGGTTTTGGATAGTATTGATTCTGTCTTCGAGTGACTCATGTAGACCAAACTACCATCCATTTTGAAGTCTTTTGCAACACTCCTACTTCTTTCCCTCACCTCTTTAATACTGTATCTTTGATGAGATGTAAATCTATGAGTAGGGATTAATGGCTGAAATCTTGTTGGCATAACTATACCAGCAGAAGGCTGATGATAAATTTTTGAAATTAAAGATTTTCTACTTCTCATTCACAGCCTCCATGGCTCTTGCATAATCCTTTTAATCATGTGGAAGCCATGGGAGCTGCAGGATGGGAGAAGTGTCTTTAATGTCATTGCGGTGGCTGTGACTTTCAATAATTAAAGACCTCCGCCCCTACTCCCATGACTTTGAGAATTAAAAAGATGTCTTCAACCTTTTAGAATTAGCTTGAGGTAACAATTTTCACTTCCAATATTCAACCATTGGTTATGTGTGAATTTTAGCCATTCCTTGATAAACCTGGAATTATTGCTGGCTAAAGTATAAAATAAACCAACACAGGACATGTCCTACTAAAATCACTGATACTGCAATTGAAATGCAGCACTAGAGGGTGTATCATTTATTAATATGAAGGAAAGAACTTTTTATTGTTTCTAATGAATACATAAAAGCAGCAGGTCTATTCCTAACTCTCTTCCCACTGCTGGGAGTCTTTGGAGTTCTTGTGTCACAGGATTCCTCAAAGCAACAGATTCTTTTTCTTTCACTTTTCATACATGATGCTTCCTCACAAGGTGCTATCAAAAACCACCAACTGGAGACCAATATTCTAACTCTTATGGAACCCACAGTTTCCAGTTACGCAATTTCTGTAGAGAACTGCAAAGGAGCCGCAGAACAGATGAAAACTTCTTACATGTTCTTTCTTGTAAGAGATTCTCCTAAAGTGCCAGTTTCTTACTAAGGTTGCAGCTGAGCATCACCTGTGATACTATGAAAAAGTACAAAATCCAAAGCAAAGCAACAACACAGTGAAGTGTGGGAGTCTTGCCAAATACTTTCATCCTTTCAAAGCAGGAGAGGAGAACCTTTGGCCCCTGAGGTATTTTGGACTTCAACTTCCAAAAACCACACCCAATTCAGACTATGGGAACTGAAACGCAAAATACTGGTTGTGCCAAAGATTGGTTCAGCTTACCCAAAGGCTTAGCTAGAAGCATGTTTGCCAAATTGCAATATTCCATTACTCTACTTAGTGAAATGAAGAACACATTGTATGATCCAATGGATTTTGAACAGGTGGTAAAGCAAGGAAGCAATAATATCAACCATTCTTTTCAGCTTGTAAATCTTATATAGGTATGTTCTAAGGCAAGATACCTGTTTCTCGTCCTTGGTCATTTGTTTTCTAGCTTCAGACTGAGCTTTGAAATACTGACTCATGTGGGTGAAGTCACATTTGCTGAGACTGGTTATGATACCCTTTTCTTCTGGAGTCATTTCCTGCAGGAAGAAAATTAGGTCTTTGAAGTAGTGTCAAGGACAGAAACAGCATTTGATGCTCATTCTCTGTAAAACCAGTTTGGATGCTCTCATGTTAGAAATAAGAATGGTGAAGTTCCAACCAAAAGAAGGCCAGATGGAGATTCAGAATGTTACAAATTATCTATTGTAAATTGCTTTTAGAGTCCCTGCTGGGTGGGCAGACAGGCAATAAACAAATGCTAAAATAGAGAGCGCTCAAGAGACAACGCTTCAGGTCTACCTTGCATGAAAGAAATGCAACCTATTAAGTCACCTCTATTCTTGTATAGGGAGATTTCCAAGAAGCTTTAAAATCTTTTAAACTCTTAAATCTTATATTTCAACACTTTCATCTCAAGAAATGGAGTAAGCAGAAGAGAACAGAAGAAAGTTTTGAAGGAGTAAAGGCACATTTCTATGTAGTACAAAATATGCTTAGATTCTAGAATCCCTTCACAGATATCCCATAATTAAGCTTATCAGATACAGTGGTGCCTCGAAACACGTTTTCCCATTGAAATGCATTGAAAACCTGATAATCCGTTCCAATGGGAACGCATTGTCATCATAAAGCGAAAATTCCCATAGGAAACATCGTTAAGCGAAACGCGGTTCCCAAGCGAAGACAGCCATCTAACGAAACAGAGACCATTAAAAGACTCGTATAGTGAAGCAAGACCAAGCTGTCAAAAACATCGTAAAGTGAAAAACAGGGACCTAAAATTTAATTGTCTTGCGAGGCAAGGTCCCTAACATTGTAAAGCGAAAATCGCCCATAGGAAACATCGTTAAATGAAGTGCAAGATCGCTCCGAAAACCTCATCGTAAATCGAATTCGTCGTTAAACGAAGCAATCGTCTAGCGAGGCACCACTGTATTGCCTATAGTAGATGGGATTTTTTCCACTTAAAAACTAAGGCAGTCAGCATGCCTTGTACCGCAGGTGCCTTGCACCTCTGCAACAATCCCACATTCACTCTTTATTACAAAGGTACTCCCTTATCGTAGGAATTCAGGATCACATATAAGGGATAATGTGACTTTATATCCTTAACTATGCATAGTAGCCTAGCCTGGAAAATTAATGTCCCCTTCAAGGAACTTAGGCAAGCATGCAGTTCTCACTACATCCATTTATCTGAACAACCACCAAAAGAGTATGCAGTGCTGAAAGCTCTTGGTTGGTCCAAGATCACAAGAGAATCAGAGTCACTAGGAATTTGAAACTGAGACCTTCCAGTGGTTACCTAACCACTACTCATCATTCTGATCATATTTTTTTCCAGCTTACATGAACAGAAGAAAATGCATGCTCAGTTTCCCAAACTCTGGCTATCCTGCCACTTTGTGCCAGTCAATAATTGCCAAGAAAATACTTCTATTCCACAGAATATGAATACAGCTTCCCTTTAACAGAGAGCACCTTCACAGTACAATTTGTTGCCAATCCAGGAAATGACTGAAAGAATTAATAACAAAGCTGGAGCTGAAGAAAGTTAAGACAATTTTGGCTTAATCAAAACATGAGATGATACTGCCATCACTAGTTATTTCAGCAAAAGAACAGACTTTGAAATACCGAGCGTTCTTGTTGTATTTTCCAGCACTGAGATATAAAGAGCAATAAGCACATATGCAATGTCTCTAATATACTCTGTAAAGCTCTGATTGGCTAGATCATGGCAACCGCAAGCAAATAGAAGAGTAATATAGTTTCACTGCCCTGAAAAGGTATATCAGGAAACTAATCTTCAGGATTCTAGGATTTGTTTGTGACTAAAACCTATGTTCAATGACAATACTGATCACCAAAATGAGATATACAAAATTTACTTGAATGAGAATATAACTGAATTCCTGAAACTGCAAAAAGCATTTCACTTTGCACATAAAAAAAATCTACTCTTCAGTTAAAGCACTACAAAAAGATTCTCTGTACACAAAAAAGGGATGGGACATCACTTTATACAACAGCTTGCAAACCTTATATAGGTTAAGTTCTGTAGTTTACACAGCATCAACATTCAGAGTGTTAAACATCCAAACCATTGTTTTTATATCTTTTGCCAAGACTCCCTATTAATATTCCTCCTACCACTCCTATGCAAACATAGCACGAGATCTCTGCATACATGTTTCTAGCTTTTCCACCAACTTCTCTTCTCCCCACTTCCCACTGGTTTTCATTAGCCAAACTGACTACAGTGGTGCCCCGCTTGACGATTACCGTGCTCCACGATGAAATCGCCTCACGATGAGCGATCGCAAAACGATGATTGAATGGGGAAAATCCATTTTATGATGATCGGTTCCCTGCTTCGGGAACCGATTCTTCGCATTACGATGATCAAAAACAGCTGATAGTCGGGTTTTCAAAATGGCCGTCCGCTGTTTTCTGGACTTATTTCCGGAAGACAGCAACCAAAAATGGCTTCCCCATGGAGGATCTTCGCTGGAAGATGAGGTATTTCGCCCACTGGAATGCATTGAACCAGTTTTCAATGCATTTCAATGGGTTTTTTTCTTTCGCTTGACAACAATATCGCTTAACAGCGATTTTAATGGAATGGATTATCGTCATCAAGCGGGGCACCACTGTATAGCAAATTCTCTTTAATCCCTTGATTATTCCTTCTTTCTTACTAGTTCAGGTTGCACGCTGTACAGCGATCAGTGTTTTAGTGTAAGAAAGGGCTGGCCAGTAGTGGAAGGAAAACAAAGCTAAGAAGAAATGGTTTCAAATAAGCCTTTGACAACCAAATATTTACTGCAAAACCTCAGACACTAAATGAGCTACCTGTTACTCTTTTAGAAACAACTGGCATGTAGGTGGACTTGGCAGTTTGCAAATTAATTAATTAATTAATCAGATGAAACTGAGCACTCTAACCCGTCCATGATATGATCTGTACCTTTCTCCAGTCTTTGAAGAAGTTTTTCCTGAAGACCTCCTTTGTAGTGTATTCATGATCAAGCATTTTTGCAAAAAACGTTGCAACTTCTTCGGCTTTGGGACTGAGCTTCATAACTTTACCTACAGAGAAAACAATCCATGAGGAAAAAATAAATGAGGTAGCATCCTATGGATGTTCATACCCACAGCCAGTCTACTCCTCTTACCTTAGAAAGAAGGAATCCAGGCACATCCCTACCCAGCGTTGGCCCTCTGTGAATATACAATGCACAGCCAGAATAATAACCCTACAGACAAGTTATAACATAGCCTTGTGTTTCAGGGTTAATCTGGGCCCAAAGAAATGATGAAAAGAAGCCCACTGACTTCACTTCAAATTCTATGCAGGCAGTATAATTTAATGTCAAATTGCCTAATCTGTGTCTTAAAAACATACAGCATAAAAAGCAGTATTAAATGTGCACAAAATATTTTTGAGAAGTAACTAGTTGGCTATTCTGGGGCAGGAGTCTGTTTCATTTTGAAAAGAGAAAACACATTTTCACTCACATAGTGGAAAGTCCTCCTGGATGAAACTGTATTGAGGAACTCTGCTCAAAACACAGTCTAAGTATATTTAAAGTAAGTAAGATGAACAAGACTATGCTGTACAGATAGCAGGTACCTCAAGGAATCTGCATGCACAGTGGGACTGCTAAATGTCTCTGATTTGCTGGCCTCTTGCCTCTCTTTCAGTGAACCAGCATTTTTTTAACATTAGCGGGGCCTCCAGAAAAATACTGGAATATTCCTGCCTAGATCTCAGCTGCTTCATTACATATTCCCATCCTAGTTTTTAATTCAGTCAGCCAGCATTCAGGACTTATTGAGCAGACCTGTCCTCTCAGAATTGTTCTGGAGCTCATCATCCATTATGCCCCCCCAACCAAACATCTTCCTATTGCTGCAAACATTGGGGTTCCACAAAACCTGCTGATACCTCTGCTTTTTTGTGGATGGTGCTATTTCAGTACCATGAAGGATCCACACTCTTTCCAATTTGCAACGGAGACTTTCCAATCCACTTCCAATTAAACAAAGTAAAGCAAATATTCAGGTTTATGTGGAGGGGAAATAATTAAAAAGGCTGGAAAGAGGCCCTTCACAGCATTCAAAGAAACTGAGCTCTTTTGATTCTCAAACTGGACTTCCATTATGACAATTTTAAATACAGTATTTGAAATACTTGGGGGTGGTGCATTTTGGGAATCACTTGAAGAAGATATTATTCTTTCCTGTCAGCATTTAACACACAAGAACAATGGCTAATTCTTTACTAAAAAGCTTCATCAAGAAGCATCATACAGGAACACTAAGCAATGGACTACACAACACTTTAGCTTTCTCACCTGACAGCTCTGATCTTTTTCTCTGTGGCTATATGGTAAGGTCCTTTTCTAAGGTGCCAATCACAATGTTGCAGCCTATTTACTGAATGCAGCCAATCTATTTCTACTTTTTTGATTTTTAGGACAAGATAAGAATACCCAATGATAATTCAGAAGTAGGATTGTGCATTACAACACTGGCTTGGGGGTGGCAATCTTACTTTATGTGAGAAGCAAGAAGTGCAAGGAAAGAGGTATCAGTTAGGTAATGTAATGGATGGGTGGGCTGCTCTCTTTCCAGAAAAAGAAGGCCTGAACTTACTGATTTTGAGACTGCCTTCTGCTTTATTTCACTCCTCTGTTGTTCAGCCTCACAAAAACAGGCAACAGAGCACTTCTGACTAGGTTGAATTTCTGCTACATTACAGTGCACTGGCATACTTAGCAATAAGTAAGTGTAATACTTAGCAGCAATATCTAAGTCAAAACATTGTTGCTAAAGTTGCCCTGCTTAATATTGCAATGATTTGTGGCTGTCTTGTTTCCCCTTGACTGAAGAATTGTAATAGGTCAGCATGAAATAACTAGATGTACAGAAAAGCTGCCTCTCTCGCATTTCAAGGAGGAAGTGGTTGCTGCATCAATGCACTCACTGCAAACCCACTCACTCCATTTCCTATCAATATGCCTAATACAGATCCAGACCACACTAATGTCACAACAGACTTCCATGCACTTGATAACAGTAACCAATGGACAACATTTTATTTGCCGCAGCCTAAAGCATTGGCTTCACTTTAAAACAGCAGTGTGTTCTTGTGAAAGCCATTCCAGCTACTACTTGTATTGCTATAGGTTAAGGCAGATAAAGAAGACCAAAAGCATAAAGTGTTTTTCATGCATAGGGCTGGGAAAGAATTTCTGTGTTTAGCTTTAAGACAATAAGTCACACTATACGAAACAGGTAAGGAGAGTTTGTCCATATGTTAAGACTGGAGGGGTTTCATACTGTAAACTTTGGTAATGCTACCAAAAATATCTTTTAAATCAATTTTCTCAAAGATCAGCAGTGCAGAAGGATTTACATTTAATGTTGTGAAGTCTACCATGGATACCAAACTCTGAAAGGCATGTAGGCAACATTTGAGGTTATTTAGCTATTATGAAGCACAATGAGAGAATTGCCTGGATCCCTGCTTTTAAGCACTGTGAAAAAATGTGCAATTTAAAGAAGCACCAGATAAATCTTTAAGATTGATTATTCCCTCTTTCTTACCAGTCTTTCAGATTTATCTGGACATATTTTTGTTCTGTATTCCACTATCTCTATCAGTAAATGAAACAAACAAGAAAGACTGTACTCTTTTACTTTACAAGGTTTGAACTCAAATAATCAAGCAAAAAGTCCCAAACTACGACCAAACTTTTCCTCCAGGTTAGATCAGGTCCAGCTCTACTGGAACAAAAGACTTAAGACAAAGATTGGCAAGGGCCAATTATAAACACATATTGAAGGTTATGAAGGTCTGGTTTGGCCAAAGAATAATTAATATGTTAATACATATGCAAGCTACATACAGCTCCTTTGTTCATATAATAAATTAACAAACTTGGATGTAGTCAACCATATCTTGTTCTTATGTCCCAATGAAGATCAATGACTAGTGGCTTCTAAAGAACCAAGGACACTAAAGCCTACTGGAGACTGAAGTTAACTTTATACAGTGATCTCATACTTTAGGCAATTATCTCACTTTACCCTTGGTCAGTATATTCTAGATACTTTGAAGTATGCTTTCCCTAAGTCCAAGCCAGTTATGCAAATAGGTAAGGTATTATGAGAGTTTAAGTCCAAAACATCTAGAGGACATCAGGTTGAGGAAGACTCTTTTAGCTTCTCTAGAAGCTATTAGCCAAACCTCCTTGATTCAGAAGTAACAGGAATCTCTGGTTCACTACAATTTCTCCCTCCCTCCCGCTTGTGTACTTTTCCTAAAATTCCAAATCAGGTCTATTAAATGCATACAGCAATAATCAGAAATAAATGTCAAACATTTGCGGATCTTATGTTATAGTGCTAATCCTGTCATATTCTACCAAACCAGAGTAGCTGCATTCTACCAGTTTCATAGCTTTAGGGCTAGAGATAATTTAAATGGCATTAAGACTGGCTTCTCTAGCTATCCATTAAGTTAAAACAAACCAACATGGGCTAGTATATCACTCCCACATTTTACATTCAAAAGATACTTAGAAGATTTTTCTAGTGACAGGACTGCTGTGTTCAGGACAGCATCCATCTGAGCCAGCATAAACAACTGTGTTAAATTTTCTTTTCAGCAAGTTTAGTATCACAAACAGCAGGATGCCCAAACACTAGTTTAGGAGTTGCTACAGATGAGTCAGAACTCTTGAGCTGACCTTTGGTCAGTAGCCAAGGACAGCAGTTTATTAAGTGGCAATACAGAAACCTTTCTCTGACAGAGAAGGGCCCTGACCTAATTCTAGTCATGCAGAAGTACAAGTAGTCCTTAGTGAGACCAAACACCTTGTTCTGGAAATGTACACACATCAGCTGTACGTGTGAAAGCCTGCCTACATACAGACTTCTTTGCCAGATGGAGACAGAAGTAACTGGGCAACCATAGCAATAAAATTTCATTTTCAACACCCTTACTAGCTAGCCAGTCATTTTTCTCTTATTCATCAATTCCAGGAAAACCAACATAGTTTTGGCATATTAAAAACTAACAAGGTTTAATCTGGTGCAAGTCTTCATGCACTGCAGCCAGTTAGATTGCATTCTATAGAAAGCTAACGGCAGATTAAAATTTCTGTTTTTAAGTTACCACACTACTGACTAGGATGTTTAACTCCTCTGGAAGTTCATTTTTCTGTGACTATCTAGTCATGTAAAGTTCAAAATGACAGAATAAATGCACTATTTCTGAGTGAATTCCTTCAGGGTTACAGACAAAGAATTTAGGCACTGAAATATTTTCTGTTTTCCTGAACCCACCTTGAGTCTACATTTAATAAAATTAGTTATTTGAGTGCTCTTTCATGACAGTATGCCAATTCCAATCCTGCTGGTGTTGTTCAATATTTCTATAAATGACAGCATGACAACACTAGACATGATCTAATACTTCTGCACTTACACAGAGCATAAGTGGGCAACTACACACTCTTTCTGCAAACAGCTAACAGTTCCAGAGCATATAGCCCACATGAGAGAGCAAAGGGATTTACAGACTTTACTGCGGACTGTCATACTACAAGCCTTAAAAAAGGCAGAAAAGGCAAATTGGCACAGGGCGGTCTCCTGGACTGATCAGTACTGCATGGCTAAGCTAGATCATGTGGGGCCAGTGTATAACTAATATGTCCATCACTGGATCTGCAAAAGCAAGCACCTCTGCAGACACCTTCCTTCTGCCAGCGTGGGATGCTCTGCCCTTCCTGGGGGAGGCCACTCTTCCACCTAGCTGGCCTCTTCATTCCTCCTGAGCAGGAGTAATCAGCACAAAAGATTGGTCTGTGTCACTGACCATTCAGCTGGGACAGATAGTAGAGATTCCACTGTTATGAATGTACATTCAGATCCTACAAGTGTAGACTGCTCCTGAGATGATTCTTGGGAGTTCCTTGTAAATATACACAAGGCTGGAGACTCTCCATGTACCATGGTTAGGATCTGACTCGTGTCCTTTCTTGCCAAAAGTAGGAATTACTAAAAAGTACATATTTTTAATAAACATTCAAACAAACAGAATGAAGCTACGCATCTCACTTTCTGACCCAATCTTGAGACACAGAGGTTAAAATCCTGCAGTATATCACCACTACAGTAGCCCCATTGAATTAGTGGGGATTTGGCAAATCAACTTTCATAAATTCCACTGATTCAATGGGCCTATACTCTAGTTTCAGCCAAAGATAAAAGCTCTGTGGCAGTTAGGGAGAACTTAGTATACCTACTACAAATGAATTGTGCTGTCAAAGACAGCTTATCTAGACTGGAAGAATTATTGAGCAGCAAAGGCCATGTTATATGGTATATATCTCAGCAAAACAGTAATCTATAGCTAGGAATAATTCTGGATCTTAGGTGAGTCAGTTGTGCAGGTGGACTTTCATCAAGGATCAATCTTTTAATCGCTTACCATCATAGTAGAATTTGACATTTTCAGGCAAAGGTTCATATGGTGGTGCAAACACAGGACCTTTGTGTTCCAAGAACTTCCACTTAATACCTTCAGGATAACGTTCTTCCTCCCACCTTTAAAAAAGGGAAAAGAAAAACCTAAGTGGCAATCCAGGCATTGTCACATATATGCAAGACCAAAAAAATACTGCCATATCTTTCAATGTAAACAACCTAAAAAGTTTATTATTCTACCAAGATTTACACAAATTAATATTATGAGAATCCATTTTTGCTTCACTTTAATATAGAAACATGTGTATTCACCTCCAAGTGAGGTCTTTTTACAACATTAATTATAAAAGACAACTACCGGTATATTATTGTAACATTGTTACTTCAACATAACATTTATTTTGCTTTTATCTCAGTATTCCTTATATTTCTTATTTTTATACATTCCTTTCAGATATTATTGAAACACTTCACATGGCTCAAAGAATAAACCTAGGAAGCAATTTGCAGGAATTCAATGACTGTCACTGGATTAATAGGTACAAAAGGGAGAAATTAGCCTTGACACAGACAAATGATAACCATTCATATTTCTATTAATGAGTCAAATCTAAAATGGGCCTAAAACATTACAAGACTATTATGGTGCCATAATAATAATAATAATAATAATAATAATAATAATAATAATAATAATAATAATAATAATAATAATAATAATAATAATAATAATAATAATAATAATTTATTGTCATTGTAAGTATATACACAGTATACCCATACAACGAAATTCACAGACACCCAGAGACCATATCTGAATCAGTCAGATTCAGATTTTCAGGTATTCCATGACTGAAATCCCACTGCTTAGCAAGCTGCAACTAGAGCAGGTCCATTCTATCAGTGGAATTTATGGAGAAGCTGATTCATCAAATTTCAACTGATTGAACGGGCCTGCTCTAGTTATGACTTACTATGTTAAGCAACAGGATTTCAGCCATTGGATGTTTCTGGCTGTTACCATTTGAAAAAAAGTATGAAATAATAATGTTATCAATGTATTTGCGAAGGCTTTCACGGCTGGGATCTAATGGTTGTTGTGGGTTTTTCGGGCTCTTTGGCCACATTCTAAAGGTTGTTCTTCCTAACGTTTCGCTAGTCTCTGAAGATGCCGGCCACAGATTCCCTTGACATGTAACCAAGAACAGCATTTTCTGTTCAGGCATTCAGCTTTACAGTGCCTCTGCAGATCTTTGATCTGAAACAAAAGAAGTCTGCAGGACTTGCAGATGGTGAAATGGAAGATGGAGCTTATATACACACCCATCTCCACCATCCTTTGAACCCTATATACACTTATGCTGAACACCTGAATAGGCCCCAACCAACAACTGGCTTGCACATTTTATTTTAAGCCCATAATCTAGAATGAAATGAGAAAAGGAGCTGCCTGTTAATCTTTTAAAAAATATATGTTTTTCCAGAGCTGTATCAGTGAATGTGAAAAGGATCTTGTATCTATCTGTCTCATATAGTTCAGATGAGATGCTAGAATTCAAGGAACTACAAGATGCTGCACTGCTGCATATATGAAAGCCTGATGGAGGCTAAATGAGCTTGCCATCACCCCACTGCACAATTCTAGGCAGAAACAGATTCTGAAGGTCACTTATACATTCTGTAATGGCAAACTACCAAGCGAACAGACAGTGGAAAGTTACCATCAACCCTTGCTCCTTAGGATGTGTATGTGTGAGATATAATCATAAAATATTGCATGCACATATAACAGGAGGCAGCCTATGCCATGTTTGAGATCAAGGGGGAAACAACTGTGGAATTCCTTTCCACAGAAAAATGGGCCATGAAAGTGCTCAGTTTGCAAGATCATGTTTTTACTAGGGATGCAATTCCATGCTAATTTTCTCCTTGCATGGGACAACAAGAAACTGCAACATTCTTCTCCTTGACAGTGAGGAATTTCCTGACATTTTTATTGAATCTGGAAATCAGTGAAAATGCCTTTTATGCACTGGTGAGAATTATGTTTTGTTGCACCCTTTTTGCTTAAAATCACACTGTTTGACACTAAAAATTGTGCTCATTGAAAATTTGTCAGAAATAGGGCGACTGCTGTTTTGTTCAATATTCTGAAGCAGTGGATAGTTGCTTTTTATGTTTGTAACTATCAGTCATTCTTTGCTCACTGTGTGCATGGGGAAAGGCTCACGCACATGTTGCTTCTTAAAGAGAAAGGTTATTAGAGAAGTTTGACATAAGTAACAGGGAATGGGGCCAGGAGCTTTTTATGTCAGATGGAACAGAGATGTTCCTTTCCAAGATTTCTCATCCTAGTCATAGTCCTCTAAACTGAGAAAAATAAGCAATGTTATTAGTATGTCATTCATTAATAATTTTCACCAGAAAAATTTATGCAGTCACCTCAATACAGAAATTGGAATTTGAGAATTGAGAAGGCTAAGGAGCAAACTTCGAGTACAAAATCAAGAATGACTATCAAATGTTAAGGCAGATTCTCTCCCATTAAGTAGGAGAGAATACAAAGACGGGAAGAAGCTGATTGGAACTATGATTAGGTTGAATATGATTCACAGAACTTGCAGGTTTTCACTTATTAGATTCATCAACTAACCTTTTTCTTGGCTGATATTGGCACAGGCCAAGTTCAAATTTGAGTTAGGCTGGGGGAGGGGTGAGTAACAAATATGACACTCTTCACAATCCCAGTCAACATCGATCTGAATCTTTCAAAAAGAGATGAGATTCTTCCTCCTGCCTTTCCTAATCATCAGACCACTGGTTGCAAGAAGTATGGAGAGTGAGAGTGTAAGGTGAAGGTTTGTTATTCTGCTGTGAATATTTTCATAGCCATCCATATGGCAGCACTTGCAGAGAAAACTGAATTCCATGAAATCCCATAATTACTAAATTGTAATCAGTGATGCCACAACTCACACATACAATGTTTTTGTAGAACAATGTTCATCTTAGCGTATCAGAGTAATAGTAAATAAAAGCAAACTAAACATACTGACCTTCAATCTAAAAATGAAATACAAGTTACTTCAATGCCTCAAACTGTTCCATAATATGCCAATCATTTCTAATTCCTTGACTAACCAATGGACTAAAAGGTTAACCAAACAAATGCTTAACTAGCCAGAAAATACAGTGGCTTTTATACTGTATTTCCCCAAAAATAAGATAGGGTCTTATAATAATTTTTGCTCCAAAAAACGCATTGGGGCTTATTTTCAGGAGATTTTTTTCGTTTAACAATCTGTATTTATTCAAATACAGTCATGTCATCTTCTTCTGGTTGCTGCACAATGGTGGAGGGCAGGCTTCACTTAACTGGGGCTTATTTTTGGGGTAGGGCTTATAATATGAGCATCCTGAAAAATCATACTAGGGTTTATTTTCAGGTTAGGTCTTATTTTCAGGGAAACAGGGTACTCTGAAAGCACAAGAACTCTGATAATAGTTGAAAAGTAAGTACCAAAACAAATTTGTGGGTTAGATTTACTGTTTCACAGTAATGGTACTCTGCTCAAAGAAGGAAGGGGATAATGCTGTAGAAGACTGACAGGACCTCCAGAACACAGAGAAGTAGCACAAGAGGGAGGCTGCATTAGAAAATTGACAAAGAAAGCCTTTCCCTCCCTCTTCCACCATACAGTTCTTAACTTGGACCTTAGTCACGCCTTTAAAAAGAGCAAGTTTTCAAGGGACACTCTGGATTCAACCCTTTATCAATCGTTTTTATGATGTAAGAAAGCAGCATATCACCAGTCAGAATACTGGAAGGGCAGATGTTACCATTTCCATTTCTGCTCCTCTTCTTTTTTTGTTTTTTTCTTCTTCATTTCTCCTACAGGAGATTTCTTATCTTTGCTCTTAATTTTCTTGGGCTTGCTGTCCTACAGAGAAATTAATGCAGATATGCTGTGGTTATACATTTAAGAACAAATAAGCTATGTAAGAGTAATTCACACTATGCCTTGAACAGAGCTCTCAGGCTGAAGAGAAAGTGTCATTTGTCTAAATCAAAGCACTTTAGTTTTTTATGCATGACAGGGACAGAGGAGATGTTATTGTCAATTACACACTGTCGTGGTGGGAGATCAGATAATAGCCGTCTCCAACTTATGGCAACCCTATAAATGAGTGAATTCCAAAATGACCTAAACAGCTCTGTTCAGCTCTTAAAACTCAAGTGGAGTCAATCCATTTTATATCTGATCTTCCTCTTTTCCTTCTGCCTTCAACTTCTCCCAGCAGTACTGTCTTTTCCAGAGAATCTGGCCTTCTCATGATGTGCCCAAAGTAGGACAAGCTCAGTTTCATAAAGTTATGGCTTGATTTGCTCTAGGACTCATTTGTTCATCTTTCTGGCAGCTAATAGTATCTTCAAAGCTCTCCTCCAGCATTATATTTCAAAAAAATCATTTTTTCCCTGTCAGTTTTCTTTACTGTCCATATCTTGATCATAAGTGACATATCCTTACATTTTATGATCTTTTTTGTAATTCATGCACTGCTGTCCCTTCAAGTGTCAGTCTTCTCTTGATTTATTGACTACAATTGTCTGTTTGGATTGATGGCTGAAATAGGGTGCACCAAAATCTCTAACAAGTTCAATTTCTTTATTTGGTGCTATAACACACCCAGAAGCTAATCTGGATGCACTTTCAGCTATTAAGAAATACACTAGAAAGGAATGTATCTTGTATCTATGGTATTCATCTGGGTTGCCCCTCTGGATAGCACATGGAGACAGTTTTGCAGTACCTCTGATCCTTCCTAAAGGGGCAAGCTCAGAAGAGGTAGGTAGGTAGTTTTTCCCTATCTTGTTTAAAAGGACATTCAGCCTCTGTGAGAGATGGAATTTGGGGCTCAGTGTTGTCAATGTGCTGGCAACAATCAAATCTATCACTCCTCTCTAACTAAATCCAAGAAAGCTGTTCTGACCCTAAACCCATCCCCAGCATCAGGAACAGACTGGATAAGGGTGAGCAAATTGAAACTTAATCCAGACAAGACAGAGACGTTCAGGATCAGTTCAAAGCCAGGTTAGGGGATCTAGATTCAGTCTGTGTTAGATGAGGTTACACTCCCACTAAAAATAGATTTGCAGCTTGTGTAGTTCTGGATTCAATTCCAAGTCTGGATGTACACATTACAGTGGTAGCCAGAAATGCCTTAAAGCTTGTGCACCAGCTGTGCTGGGTCCTCACAGTGCCTGATCTGGCTATACTGAGATACTGGAGGGGGAATGCAGCCCACATACTGCTTATCTTTGCTGAAGAAAAGTGAAGTATTCTTTATCCATGAGTTCTTGCATAATCTATTACCATCCAATGCCTCCAAAAACAATATAAAGTAAGTACCTCTTCTTCTTCTTGTTTCCGCTTCTTTGATTTTTTGATATCTTCAGTTTTGATCTTTTTGGGTTTGTAGTCAATACTGAAATAGAAGTGCAGACAAACTTTTTTTCCCATTCCTAACAACAAACACACATCTCTGTCTACATCTATACAACATATCAATGTTTAGAAATTTACTATGCCCTCATTTCCAAACCATTTCCCAAAGTGCTTGTTTTCATTACATAATATATGCATCATATAAGTGCACTCCTTGACTTGAAGGATGTTATTTTTAACGACATTTCTTCCTAATATTGAGAAACTCACTAACATTATTTCCCAATGTTTGCTGATAAACAGCAGGTTCTCCATTTGTGCTGAATTCTATAATAGTATTCCACACACAGCCAAAAGTATGATTGAGTTCATGCTATTCATTCTCTTCATGACAATACTGTGAATTTTTTTAAAATCTTGCTTTATACAAATGCTTGTCAGCTTTACAAGGCTTTATGCAACTCAGACACAGAAACACCCAAATGTTTTAAAAAGTGAAGCCCAAACTCCTATGTGGCCCATCTGCCACAAGGATAATTAGAAGAAGTTGGTGTTCTCTACTTTTCACTGGCAGATTACCACTAACGAAGGAGTTTGTGCTTTACAATTTCAGATTTCATGTAGCTGTACTAGCTACTCACTCATCATCTTCTCTGGGTCTTTTTAGAGGCTTATAGTCTTCTTTGTAATAACCATCATCGTCCATTTCTTCCTTAATACGTGGTGGACTAAAGAAAGGAGAAAATAAGAAATACTTAAAAACACGAAAATCTAGGTTATAGCCTGAAGCTTGAAATCAAACTTACAACTTTTAAACATTTATTTAGGACTCCCTCGTTATCCCTCTCCACCTAGAGTGGAATGGGATTTGTGACATTCAGAGAGTTTCAATTAACTTGGAAACATGATGTATTTGTTTTTCTGCAGCAATTTAGTGCATTAAAGATGAAGTCCTCATCTTTACTTCACTAAATGTCCACATTTCTCTAGTGCTCCCCTATTGGGAAGCTCAGATACAAAGAGAGAAAGAAGTGAAAACGAAGTCCCCAAAAGACACAGGATATTGTTATTAGATATTGAGAGTTTAACTAATTCAAAATCTCTGACCACTCCCATACAACATCAGTTCCAAGTTAATATAACTTCACTCCCCTTAAAATATTCATATCCTGGCTACTGGGATAGTGCATAATGATGCACTTTATTGTACTTTACACTGAAGTTATGAATATAATTATGAATTATGCTCTAACAATCTGATCTATAGCAAAAATAGGAAAAATCACCAACTATTTTATTTCAGATAATTTGTATTCCATCCCTCTATGGAAAGCTTGCTCAAAGTTTTTCACAGTATCTAAAAAAGTTTTTTAAAAAGGTATGTGAACGAGGATGAGAAGTAGACACAATATATTAAGATAAATGACAGAGCTGTGTACAAGAGTAAGATTTATTGATCTATTTTTATTGTTTGGATATTTATAAAAGATCCAGAAAGATAGCAGTGTTTATCTAGATTTAAATTCATGCAAATAGGAGGGGCTCTGCTGTACTTCCCCAAAATAATCCTTGCAGCAGCCTTATGTAGAAGGCCAGCAGAAATGGAGTGTGTTGCACTGCAGGGTGAGGTGGGGATGCCCTCTATTGTGGTGAAGAGTGAGTGACAGAGGTATCTTCAACACACTCTTCCATCAGTAGAAAATGAATTGGATCCAATTCCATGTACTGTATTTTTCCATGTATAATACAATACTTTTATCTAAAATCTTTAGACTAAAAATTGAGGGTCATCTTATACACAGAAGCAAGGTGGGGAAAGGGATCAAAGCACAGCAGGATTGCAACCATTTGATCCTGCAGCCCTTTCATCACTGCTTTTCCCCTCCACTTCCTAAGATCACTGCTTCCCCCCTCCACTTCCGCAGCCCTTTGATCCTGCTTTCATGGGGCTTAGGAAGTGGAGGGGGAAAGCAGCAATTAAGTTTTCTAATTTGGGGTTAGAAAAGTGGGGGTTGTTTTATACATTGGGTCATCTTATACACCAGGGCTTCCCAACACCTGGTTTGCAGCCCCATGCCATGTGAAGGCCCTCCCTTCGTGCATGCACATAAGTGAGCGCTGTGTCTTCTTGCATGGACCCCGTTCCCCCCAACCGATCCACAGTGTCAAATGGTTGGGGACCACTGTTATACACAGAAATATACGGTAATTAAACTGTCTCTGTATATTTTATATTTAGCATTCAATGTGCTAAATGGCAAATAATCATGATTTTAAAATGTAATTGTCTCTTAAATTATTTTAACATTCACAAAAATCTCACCCGTGCTCTTGAAACTTAACAAAAATATTAACATCCCAGCTTGCTAAACATTGCTTGGCGTTGTTAAATTGCTATGGGATAGCTACACAATGTGCAAGAGCAATTATTATTCAACTACTCAGTGGTTTAGCTATCTGGCTGAGGAACCAGAAGTTGCAAGTGCAATTGATTCCCCAATGTGCCTCCTTAACAGCTGCTGAACTCTGTGATCCACAGGGTCCCTTCCAGCTCTACAGATCTAAGATGGTGATTATTATTAACACAAGAGTCTTGTGGAGCTGACAGACATATAGTGGCTGAAATCCCTTGTGCAGTTATGCACAGTGCAACTTCTTATGACAAACTACTCCAAGTTAAGAAACCTCCAGACATTATCTGTTACACAAAGTCATGAGACTTGATGTGCAACAGATAATGCCTATAAGGATTTCTTAATTAAAGTGTGTGTGAGAGAAATGGGGGAGAGGAAAGATCTATTTGGCTCTTGGAGGCTTGGGCCAACAATGGGTATTAGTGTGTCACCTTTATTGTTAGCAGTATGCCTTTATACATCATATGCTGAACAATGACAAGCTTTCCACAGACACATGGTTCCCAACCATGAGTAACCCAAGTGTTCTCGGACTGCAATTCCCAGAAACCTTCACCATCAGCTGGGCTGGCTAGGGTTTCTAGGACTTGAAGTCCAAGAACAATGAGCAACCCAAGACTGGGAACCACTAATATAGACTAGGTGTCCCTAGTCCCCAGTCCCTGTGCCGGGCTGAGCTGCAGAGACAGATCTCTGCCCCCCCCGCACACCCTCCCGGCCCCTGCACAGCCCTTTCATGCCTGCGTGTAAGAAAGTGCCCCCTGCTCCTTCGCACCTGAGTGCACGTGAGCGCGGGGGGGGGGGGGTGCCCCGCCTTCCCCAACTGGTATGTGAAATTAAAAAGGTTGGGGACCACTGTCATAGACAACTGACTGGCCATAGTAACTGAATTAGAGAGATCTGAAATACAGCATGGGTATTATTTGTGTCCTAGAGACTAAATATAAGGGTCCTTTTTCAGATTTTCTCACCTTTATTCTCCTCCACAACAGCATTATAGAGAAAATAATCCTTTGAAATTATACAATACGGAGGTGAAGGAACCTTTTCCCCCCCTCCACTCTTAATTGAAGGAACAATTCTAGTGTGACCCCAATGTTTCTGATTTATATGAGAGTTTGGGATCACAAAGGAACCAGCTTTAGAAGTTCATGTTATTTTCTAATTTAGATTTATTCAAGCATCACAATCAAAATGTTTAAGTCCCCACTGTGTTTAAGTTCAAAAGAAATAATGTATTTGACCATTATTAAAACAATCACACTGTAATAAATGACAATGTTCTCTCAATGTAACTTCTTCAGCTTTCATTTTAGCATATTTTCAAAAAAACATCCATGCCAGTCTACTAGCAATAGGGAAGGTTCCCTAAAACCCCAGATTCTCCAGCAAAGGAAATTTTGTTTCCTTTCTGGTATGGTAACAAAATTCAAACTAAATATAAAACAAATTTTCTGTATTACAAAAACCTCTACTTGCATACCTGGAGAAGCCATTTTCTTTTTCCTTCTTTATTTTCACTTCACCAGAAGATGATTTAATCTGAAAGACAGAAGTGAGAGCTGGTCACTTGCTATAAAAAGCACTGTTAGATCATTCCTGTGCATTCAAATGCAACTGACACAGAATCTTGGATTAGGAGCAAGTGCACCTCCAATTCAGTGTACTAGGCCACTCCTGAACATGTGAATTGTCCCACAGAGCCTCCATCTAAATCTCCTCAAGACACTTCCCTTCCTGCCTAGTCAGAGCTGCAGACTTTGCTACCAATGACTGAGCATGCATATTCAAAGCTTGTTTGAACTAATAAACCTTTGTAATTATGCACTTTGCTCAGACAACAGCAGCTGTGGTAGATAAACTACTGAGTTTGTCTACCACAGTCTATCCATCCTTCTACTGTAAAGCTGTCCATGATGTATTTCCACATTTGTTCCAGTGTATATAACACCCTGCACAAAATTGCCTGTAGTATCCCTTCAACAGAACATAATTTGAGCCCTGATATTTTGTCTGTTGCTGCTATTATGTTTAACATGACATTTATTGCCAAAACCCATTATGATAGTTGGTCAGAGATTCATGATGATGTCATCTGAAATGCATAATGGCATGGGTCTTATCCTCCTGGCCTTGAGCTTCTTTCCCAACTGAACATCTGATTTGACGAGAAGGTTAACAGCTCAAATCATGAAAAAATGCAGCTGCTCTTCCATCTTTGTCGACAGCAAAAGTACAGTTCCAAGTAGTAACATCCATACCAACATCCTGTACCTTTTCTTCCTTTCGTTTCTCCTTGTCTCTATCTTTGTGTTTGTCTTTGTGTTTGTCATGTTTTTCTGAACTGCCATCTTTGTGTTTGGTTTTCTCCTTCTCTTTGTGTTTCTTTTCCGAGGAATCTTTGTGCTCACTGTAAGATACAAGAGTCATTTCAAAAAAGAGACAGCTGGAATATGACAGCTACCAAGAACTACGTGGACTAATTTCAAACCATAGAAAATTCAGTGGAGTAAATTTTTTATATTTAATTTTTTTAGTATCCACTGAATTAATATGGAAAAATAAATGAGCAATTGCTATAAACTTTTTTGGGTTTTGAGAGGAAATTACAGTGACAAAGTTCGGCTGCTTCACAGACACCAAAAAATGCACCAACTATTTCATTTCACTTGAAGAATTTCAACAATGTACATCCCTTGATCAAACCACCTTTACTTTAGTAAGATTCTGGTATGTATGCTTACTGCATTTCTATCGTCCACAACACTACCACTGAAGGAGATACAAAGACAGCAAGGAATCATAACATCCAACAACCATCTAATAATAATTTAATGATAAAGTGTTTTTTTTAATAAACCAGCATAAAAATTGAGTCAGACATTTTGTTACCAAACCAGTCCCTTAGAAAAGGCAATTGAGCTGAGGAGCCCTGAATATTCACTGATGAAAGCCTTTTAATGGTGACTAGGTATTGTTTTGTGGTTGCTGCTGTTTTTTAAAATCATTTTAACCTGTGTCGCTTTTGTGTGGTTTTAATGCAGTAACTTAATAGTGTGTGAATATTGTTACTATATTTTTAAATATTTAGTTTGAGAACAGTCCTTACTGAATATACTGGACCTAACCTCCAAGTGAGCACACACACACACCCTTTCTGTTTAAAAAGGAATTTCAAATATGCTGAACATCAGCCTTTCACAGCACAAATCAGAGTCACAGCTTTCAGATTTCAAGCTACTGTAAATGCTAGGACTCAAATCTGCTAAGTCATTTCACAGCATTTTAGGTAACTGTTCAGCCATTCTGTATTGAGGGATTAATAGATCACTTCACTGGTTATTTTGCTGGACATGAGTTAATTAACACAGATATTAACAATTGTATCTGCTTATATACTTACAGTTTTTTGAGGAATTATCCTCACTGCATATGAAGTGAAGTGGCCACCAACGAGAGACCTTCCATTCAGTTGAAGGGTAGCATTTTATTACTCTGCTTATAATCTTTATTGGACAAGGTGGACAACCTCTGTAGGCTGTGGAGGTAAATTCTTTGGAATTCCCCTCCCACTTCCACTATGACTACTTTGGCTGGAAGCTGGGTATGTGTACCATGCTTACAAAGCAAAAAGAGCTTCCAGGGAGTTTACAGGTAGGCCTTGCTCTGGATGAGGAGACCAAGAAAAAAGGGATGGGGAGTAAGACTGTCACTACAATAGCATATTCACTCCCGGGGGGTTGGGAGCCATAAAAATGGAGTCAAGTACATACGGTGTGCAGACGGCCTCCAATCCCTAACATAGCACAAGAGGTGAGGGGGGCGACCACAGAGATGACCCTCCATACCAGCTTTCATAGCGGGTTTCACCTGGTGTGTCCTTTCATAAGTCTTTCTATTTATATTTTAACGGGTTTTCTTTTTAAGTGTTCTGGGAATATGAATGAAAGGAAAGATAGCATAAAATACTTCTTGTAAGTGAATAAAGTGGTACAACAGGCCTTGGCCAAGCCTTACTTCTTACCATCGGTATACCATACTTGGAGCAGGAAGGAGTAGATATTACTTAGATCTGATAAAGAGAAAATAGCATCTCACTTATACACCCTCCTTCAACTGTTGAAGAGAAGCCTATTTCCCATTAATAATTGAGTTAAACCACCACCAACAGGAGTCATGCATTTACAGATTACAGTGATAATAAACTCCTGAAAATATGATGTATCTAAGGTTGCCTGCTAAAGGATTCAAGGTTCACATATGGGCCATACATACTGTAGGGAACTGCACTGTATTAGGCATGTGACAAGAGCAGCTTGGTTTTGGAAAGTCAACTGCATTCTGCTATAGATTTCCTTTGTTCATTATTGTGACTCCCTTCTCCACACCTGACTCTGCAAGTTAAAATATTCTGAACTCTCCTGTCATTCTTCTTGTTAACAGTACCATCTGTTTAGCAGGATGAGATTCTAAACTGTCAGAAACCCTTTTTTACATAAGTTATTCCCTCATCAACCTGGAGAACTTAGAATTTCTGCTGCTGAGGCATGCAACACAATGGCATCAAAAACAAAGTGAGAATTTGTTATTTTTAAAAAACTGATTGTGATGCTCAGGACTGTGTATAAAACACAACTGCACTGTTAATATTAGCCTTAAAACTACACTGTCAGGTAAGTTAAGGAAACAATAAAACACCCAAAGTGATTCACGTCTGAATGAGGATTAATTTTTATTTGTGACTGGTTTTATCATCAAACATAGTTGGGTAGTCTAGAATAAATGAAAATGCATTCTCTAACCGAAAAAGTCAGTGGACTACTTTCAAAGGCGATTCAGCATTACAAGTTGTTGTATTTCAAGAGAAAAATAAAATTTAAAAACCCTGTTTCTTTGATGATATTTCAACCAGATTACAACCAGACCTATGTATTTTGAAGCTGTAATAGGACTCAGATTAAAAGTGGCTCCTCTTGGTCTATCCATATAAATGTAAAGGTTCCCCTTGACATTTAGTCCAGTTGTGTCTCTAGGGCGCGGTGCTCATTCTTGTCTCCAAGCCGTAGAGCCAGCGTTTGTCCACAGACAGTTTCCGTGGTCTCATGGACAGTGCGACTAGACACGGAACGCCATTACCTTCCCACTGTAGTGGTACCTATTTATCTACTTGCATTTACATGCTTTCGAACTGCTAGGTTGGCAGGAGCTCGGGCAAGCGACAGGAGCTCACTCTGACATGTGGATTCGATCTTACAACTGCTGGTCTTCTGACCTTGCAGCACAGAGGCTTCTGCAATTTAACCCGCAGCGCCACCACGTCCCACTCTATCCATATAAGTATGCTTAAATCAGAGGTGGGATTCAGCAGGTTCGCACCTATTCTATAGAACCGGTTCCTAAATGTACTATTGGTTCTTAGAACCGTTTGCTGGCCTGAGAATGAAGGAGGAGGGGCCAGGTGACCAGCGACAAGCGGGGGGGGGGAAGGGGCCACAATTAGCTGCATCCTTTCCCGTGCCACACTGAGCCATCTGAGGTGGGGTGGGGGTGAGAGAGATAGAGCCCTGGAAAGAGCAGAGGCATCATTGGGGGGAAAGGGGGGGGAGGATGACTCCTTGAGGGGGGTGATTGACAAGGCATGAGGGCAGGACACAGAGGGAAAAAGTTTTGGAGTGAGACCGCTTCAGTCAAACACCCAACCGTCCTCGTTTTACTATGATTTTTTTCAAGTTAAAGGTACCACATAAGACTGTTGCTCTGCCTAGAAACAGTTTTTTAAAAAAAATCTTAGAGAATATCCAATGCATGAACCGGTGACGGTCTCACTGATCCACGCAAGCAAGGTATGCAATAGAAAAGTCACTCACACCACAAAGAGATCGAACCTCCAAGCCTCATTTAGAATAACAAAGAACATTTTCTACTGCCCCAAAACTGACAATTTCGGGAGACAAATGGCACACATATGGCCCACTCTGTTAGAAGGAGGAAGACAGCTATCAGTATTTTAACACTAGTAAGATTTACTATTCTTGAAGGCCATATATCCAGGTCCAAGAAAGGAAAACACATAAACACATCAATAGATAAGGGGAATCGAAACTCTTCTCTTGGAAGCGGCCACCGAGGGTGAGTGTGGGAGGTGGAGCCTGCCAGGGCTCTGAGGGAAGCCATCATCACCACCAGCGCCTCCACCAACAACAACAACAACACCCCTCAAAGCGACTGCCGAGAAGCAGTGGGTCCGGGGTGGAGGGGAAAGATGGGGGAGGAGGAGATCTCAGAGGAGTCAGTAACTGAAGGACTGATTGAGGTGGTGGGGTTGAGGTGGAGTGGTGACAGATTGAAAAGAGACCATACCTTCCAAGCCAGAAGGAAGCGGGGGGGGGGGGAAATAACTCCACAACAGGTGCAAAAAGGCGGCCTCCATGTAACAACAAACAGGGCTATCAGTCATTTCAGGAGCAGGAAAGGGGAGGGAAGCAATTTTTGCTGGTGAGCTATAGGGTGAAATACGAGGTAAAGGGAAGGAGAGATGTGTCAGTTCTCTGTCAAACTTGGTCATAAGCACCCACTGTGAGATGTGTGTTTGTTTGGCACATGCCCATGGTGAGGGTAACAGCAGCGGTATGCCCAAACAGATACACTGTTTGTGCATGCCGCTGGGAGACCACTGTGGAAAATCCCACTGTCCTGAGCATTTATTTATTTATTTATTTATTTATTTATTTATTTATTTATTTATTTATCTATCTATCTATCTATCTATCTATCTATCTATCTATCTATCTATCTATCTATCTATCTATCTATCTATCTATCTATCAGTCATTAGGACATAGAACCTGTTGTTAATTTATTTGAATCCCACCACTGGCTTAAATAGTGTTCTGAGTGTGGAAGACAGGAGATGAGTGAGAACGAATTTCATTTTCACTGTTCCACATAATATGTTACATTAATTTTTTCCTGCAGGCAAAGAATATGATAGGGAGGGAATAAATATAGAAGGATTTAAAGTGCAGCAAGTTTTATAGAATGTACAGCTAAAGAGCCAATGTTCCCAATATAGGTCCTGATTTACAGTTGTCCCCAATAGTACAGCTAAATATAATACCAAACAAAATTCAATCAACAGAGGTTCATACAGTGGGGTTTATATCTGTACATCTATCTTCTCTACTAGAAAGGAAAATTTCAGCCAGACAGGGGATACTAATATTTACCTTGAGCTTCCTATTTCAAAACTTTTGTTATAAACCTATAGAACATGACAATTATTTTAAGAGCTACTTTATTAGCCCTGCTGTTTTAAAAGGTGAGTGATACAGAGGCTGAGCTCAAACTGAGTAGCGCAAGTAAACCATGATTACTACCTTGTAGAACTAAAATGAACTGTTTATTTAAAAGTAACTTATACAGTGGTGCTTCACTTAGCGAGTGCTTCGCTATGCGATGAATTCGCATAGCGAGGGGGTCTGGGCCATCGCTGGAGCGTTCGCTCAGCGATGGCCCCCATGGCGATTTTTCGCTTTGCGATGATCGCTAAGCGATTCGCTTAGCGATCTTCGCAAAACGAAGCGGGGGAGAACAGCTGATCGGCGGTTCCAAAATGGCCGCCGGAAGGTCCGCGCCGCATTTTCGCGCCCTGCCCTTGCTTACCGAGGGCGCGAAAATGGCGGCGCTATGGAAGAAACATCGCTTAACGGTGAGTTTTCAAGCCATAGGAACGCATTGAACGAAGTTCAATGTTTTTCTATGGCTTTTTTAGTCCCGTTTAGCGATGTTTTCGCATAGCGAAGGTTAATCCGGAACGGATTAACCTCGCTATGCGAGGCACCACTGTACTGTATTTCTATCCTGCCCTTCCATTAAGGATGGGCCCATGGTGACTTGCAAACATTATTAAAAACAAAACAGAAATAAATTGAACAATATTCTATTATCACCATACCCAACAGATTGAAATAAATACAATTCATACAATACAAGTACTTTTGTCATTACATTTCTTCCCAGCTAATGGCTGGGGGTGGCATTTGTGATACATTCAGCAACACAGCTTTCTTATAAAAGTTCAACTACTCTGATTCAGGTATATTCTTTATAGGCAACACAAAGGGTTAAGTTACTGGGGATTTCATTGTTTCAAAACTCTCATGAATTCCAGAAATGTATTAAAGCAGGGGTGGGTACCCTATATTCTATAACCTGCAGGCAACTCATCTCCCAGTGAAGTTGGATGCCCACCCAGTCTTGATATCCTTTTCAATGAGTTCCCTTCCCCCCTAAAAAAAGGTAACAGGATAAGGAATCCAGTTTAACTAGGGACTTCCTCTTTAAAGTGTTGAAAGGGGTGTCACTGATAGTTCTGCTAGCCCCTAAGGAAGTCAAAGTGTGAGCAAAACAACTCAAAACATGATGTCACTTCAAGATATCAGGAGCTCCTTAAAGCGGAAGTAGGGAAGAGGGAGCTGTTCAAATAGTGTGAGTATACAGTGGTACCTCGCACAGCAAGGTTACTCTGTTCTGGATTAACCCTCGCTGTGTGAAAGCCTCGCTGTACGGATCAAAAAAAGCCATTGGAACGCATTAAACAGCGTTTAATGCGTTCCAAATGGTCAAAAACTCACCGTACAGCGATGCTTTTCCGGGTCCGGCAGCCATTTTCGCGCCCTCGGTAAGCGAGGGGAGGGCGCGAAAACGCTGCGCGCAGCCATTTCGGCTGCAGCGAGACCGCGGATCAGCTGGTCGGCGGGTCAAAAATGGCCTCCGGAACAGCCGAAATGGCCGCGCACAGCGTTTTCGTGCCCTCCCCCTCGTTTACCTTCGCTCTGCAATTTTCGCCCTATGTGAGCACCGTTTTGCGATCGCATTTGCGATCGCAAAACCAGCCTCGTAGAGCGGATTCATCGCTCTACGAGGCGGCCGTTGTGCGAGGCACCACTGTATGTACAGTATGAATGATTTAGTTGAATACTACTGGTACGCTGATGATCTGATTCCAAAATATCTCCTGTATGAAGAATTAGTGCAAGGAAATTGCCCCAGAGCGAGACCATAGATGCGATAGGAGATTTGCAAGCGGGATCTGAAGGACTTAGGAATGGACCTCAACAGATGGGAAACCCTGACATTTGAGCGTTCAGCATGGACGCAGGTGGTGCATGATGGCCTCTCCCAATTTGAAGAGACCCTTGTCCAGCAGGCCGAGGCAAAGAGGAAGTCACAAAAGCAGCAAAACCAGGGAGCTGGACAGGGGACAGATCGGATTTGTCTTCAGTGTGGAAGGGATTGTCACTCTTGAATTGGCCTCCTCAGCCACACTAGACGCTGTCCTCCATACAGAGCACATTACCATAGTCTTTCGAGACTGAAGGATGCTTACTGGTATGCAAGCTTGATATCCTTCCCTAGAAGTGATGTAGCCCTCTAATCAAACAGAAGCATGCCACTATCACTCGTACAGCATAATTAACCAGTATTTTAAGTGCTTTTGCAATTTTTAAAAACAACTATAACTTACAGGTACAGATTGAACACGAGACACATGCACCAGTTTGCTATGACACCCATATAACTTTCATTTAGCGCAATCTTCCCCAATCTGGCTTCTTTCAATAAGCTTTGTTTAGAATTCCAATTACTGTTAAATCAACCATGCTATCGGGGACTGATAGCAGCTTAGATGGGCCAAAGTTGGGAAAAGGAAGAGAACAGCATCCAAATTTTAGACTGCAGTGTTGCACCTGCTTTCCTACATGTACTGGACTGAATGGAACTTTTGATTAGACATTTATAGATCAGCTCTATTAAAACCTTTATGTTCTATCTTGAACTAGTAATTTTAACACCATTTAATATATGAAACTTGGACTTATTTCTAAAATGTCTGCACACAGCCCCCCCCCCGTGATGCACACCCACTGACCCATAATTCACCGACTTATTGTGCATGTAACTCTTCAAAAAAGAGAAGTTTCTTATTTATCTCAAAAATGCATCTTCTACAAAAATTTAGTTCCCCATTATTTTGATACCTAATAACACTTCAAACATAGTTGTCTAAAAGTGTATCTTTTAAATTACCTTTTTGTGACTTTTTTAAAAATAGAAGTGATACTTCTTCCATACGAGCCTGCCCGTCCTCTAAGATCAGGCCAGGAGGCCCTTCTGAAGGTGCCATCCCTGAAAGAGGTGAGGGGGATGGCATGTCGAAATAGAGCCTTCTCGGTTGTTGCCCCCCAACTTTGGAATGCCCTCCCTAGAGAGATCCGCCTGGCTCCAACACTCTTGGCTTTTCGGCGCCAGGCAAAGACCTTTCTGTTCAGCCAGCATTTTAATTAAACAATATTCCCTAGCTGGCCATATGAGCAGCAGGACTTATTAATTTTAATGTTTTAAGAATTATTTTAATATATGCTATTTTATATTGTCTTTTTAAATGTTTTTAATGTTTTTAAATTTTAATGTTGTACGCCGCCCAGAAGCCACTGGCAATGGTGCAGCTAAAAATATTGTAAATAAATAAAAAGGCTATATTACAAAATTTTATGTGTGAAATCCTTTCACATAGCACAGTAAACTGCACTAGAGTAGGCTCAGTGAGTCACTGAGGATTTCTCCGAGTGCCATTAATTCAAACAGCACTACTCTACTTGTGATTGACTATGTTACAGTATTTCAGCCACTGTCTAATAATCATGTCTAGTTTTGTTCTCACTTTTCCAGTTATCAGATGCTAAACTAGGCATGGTCGAATGCCATACGCTTTTTCTCCAGTTAAAGGAGAATACAGTGGTGCCTTGCTTAACGATTACCTCGTTAAACGACAAAACCGCTTGACGATGAGGTTTTTGCGATCGCAAAACGATGTTCTAATAGGAAAAATTCGGTTCACGATGATTGGTTCCCTGCTTTGGGAACTGATTTTTCACTAGACGACGATTTTCGAACAGCTGATCGGCGGCTCTAAAATGGCCGCCCACTGTGCAAAATGGCTTGCTATACAGGCACCATTAGAACACAGCCAAAGAGCCCGAAAAACCCACAACAACCACTAGATCCCGGCCATGAAAGCCTTCATGAATACACAGTTTTGCATTCGTTTCTATGGTAATGAATGCTTTGACTTACAAACCGTGCCTTGACATAAGAACAAAAACAGCTGGAATAGATTAATCAGGTTTCAATGCATTCCTATGGGAAATGCTGATTTGACTTGCGAACTTTTTGACTTACGAACATCCTCTGGGACGGATTAAGTTTGTAAGTCAAGGCACCATTGTACAGTGGTGTCTCGCATAGCGATTGCTCCGCATAACGAAGAAATCGCTTTGCGATGCTGTTTTTGCGATCGCAAAAGCGATCACTTTGTGATGGCCCCTATGGGGAAAATGCGCTTTACGATGATCGCGGGGAAGCAATCATCGCAAAGGCCCCATTTTCGCACAGCTGATTGGCGGGGCCTTTGCGATCGCTTCCCTGCCGATCAGCTGTGCTTCGTCTCTCTCTCTCTCTCTCTACCCCTCGCAGGGAAGCAATCATCACAAAGGCCCCATTTTCGCACAGCTGATCGGCGGTTCCAAAATGGCTGCCTACTGTGTTGCCTCGCTTTAGAGGCACCGAAAATGGCCGGCATAATGGAGGATTTTCGCTTAAGGTTAATTTAGGCGCCCATAGGGACGCATTGAAGAGGTTTCAATGCGTTTCTATGGGCTTTTTAAAATTGCTTAGCGATGAAATCGCTTAGCAGCTGCACGGATTAACGTCGCTAAGCGAGGCACCACTGTATGCTTATATAAAGCCATGAATTGCCATCTGAACATAGTCACTATGTTACAAAATTAGAGTGAAAGTTGCTCCTGAAATGTGGGGCACCTCTATCACATCTTAAGTAGCCGTTTTGTTTTCAAGAATACTTAACATATGATGTTTTCCACATTTTCCTAATGCAAATATCCATTTATGATTTTACAGACAGTTTGTTGTCCTTCTCTCCTGCTCTATGAAACCCTACCATCCTGATTTCTGTTCACTTATTTCAAGCATAAAATAAATAAATGCATGCAGCCATTATGAAGATCGACAAGTAAAAGACAGAACAAACTACTCTGCCACCCAGAGTAGACTATCTATCTAGATGGGCGGGGTATAAATCTGAAAAATTGAAAAAATAAAATAAAATAAATAAACAGACACACAAAGAGGTTCCTTGGTGATGAATGCCAGTTTAGAGAACACAGACAAATAGATACCAACACAAACAAACCTCTGCATAGAAAATAAAAAATGCTCAGAAGAATTCATTTGCAAAATAGCAAGACAGAAAAAAATAACTTGTGAAAAATTAGATACATGCCCTTTGAAAAGTTAGTCACACAAACTAGACCACAATAAGTAGGATTTCAGGCCCTCTAATCCAAACAGACCACAACCTTTAGTAAGAGCTGCAAGAAACAAATGTTTATGCATATGTTATCAATGGAATTAACATTTTTTTTCTTAATTGACATGGGAGGCGATTCAGATGAAACTTTCATATATTTTGTTTCACAATGGCAATTTTCATTGCTTGTTTTGTAGTGGGTGAACAAAATAGGGGAAATAAAGCACATGAGCTCAACTCCTTACAGAGTGAATTCAAAATCTTCCTCCCATTCTCCCAGAACTCTGGGTTTCCCTTTTGCATTTGTTACAACTCAAGTATGTCATGCTTTTATAGAATTTCATGAACAGCATGAGATGTGAATTAGATATCCAACCCCCCACTGCAAAAAGCCAAACACAAAAACTCCAGCATTAGAAACAGTGCACTCTGTCCAGATCAGCAAGTTGCCCAGACAAAAATGTGCCCAAATATCAGTACTGTGTACTGTACATCATAAAACCATGTTAATGGTGAGGGCAAATGAAGCTAAAACCAAATCTACACATTCATAGGTACCATAAAAATGGAACTATCATTCTTTAATTACAGATTTTAAACACGTTAACATTAAGTTAGATAAAGCTTTCATCTGTAAAAATGCAAGCATGCAAGTAGTGTTTCAATACTTCCAATATCATTTCATACTTTAAAAAATTCAAGATGTGGGCCAGTAAAGATGGTCACCAATTTATCCAAGCTCAAATCTTATAATCGGAAAGTATTATAACATCAATCACAGCGGTGCTGGAGATATGCATGAAAGGCCTGTCCCTCTACTGAAAACCAATCAGCTGTTATCATGGTCACATGAGCTTGGTAAAGCCATTTCAAACTCTGTACTCATTGCAGGACTGACTTCCTGATGGGGGAGATGGATGTTGGAGGTGAGGCTAACGTGCATGCCCATCATATACAGTCCTCTTCGAGTTTTCAGGTCTAATGCCTAAATAGAACTACAGAAGCTTCTTAGTTCTGCGACCACTAACACCCGATCAAATGCAGGCACAATTCCACACCACCTTATTTAAGTCTTTTGTTAGAAAGTCCCCAAGTCACACAAGAAAATACAAATGTGACCACAAGAGGGTTTTCAAAACTGCTTAACCTTCCATAAGTTTGGCTAGGCTGTATGCTTGCTAAGATATTGTGACGATTGACATTTGGCTAAAGCAGCCATCTGCTCAAAGCTCCAATTAAAACCTGAGTTTCACTTTTTGCATAGCCATATCTCAGGCATTTCTGCCATCTCCCTCTTTTTCCCCCGTCCATGATGATTCAATATGGCTAGCAGCAGGCTCCGTGGGTTGCTATTAGATAGGATACAGGGGGCTTTATTACTGTGCTACTTTTTACTATTACTACTTTTTTGAGGAGGGGGGAAGAGGTTCTCATAACCACCTGGTGGGTCACCATGGAGAACAGGAAGCTGGAATGATCCAACATGACTCTGATGATTTACACCACTCCTTCAGGATATCTGGAGGTTAATGGTAGAAGAACTCAGTTTTTCCCACTTACAATCAAATATTGTACCTATTTTAAGACCTAACTTTGTAGCTTCGATATAACCATTTCATTTTTTTCCAGCTCAGATGACAAAACCGCCGAGTCTCACCTGTTACTGTGCTTGGATTTTTCTCTATCTTTCTCTTTGTCCTTCTTGTGCTCTTTGTGTCGGTGTTCTCGGTCTTTATGTTTATCTTTATGTTTGTGAGAATCTGTGGACAGGAACAGAGAAGGGAGTCAGAAAATAAAGCAGAGAAACTATGGCAAATTTGGTTGGGACATGTTTTTACTGTAAACAGATCTGAACAACTTTACTGCAGCAATACTGATGTACAAGGTAGCCTTTATCAGACAACTTATTTACATGCCCCTAACGGAACAGGAATCCTTAGGAATAACCTGCATCTATGAACATCCTACCCCCAGCAGTAAACAAGTTTAGAAAAGGAGACAATGCCAGACATTTACTGGTATAAGTTAGATACTTGCAATTATGCATTACATAGTACTATATAGCCCTGCACAGGCATTAGTCTGCTTGTGCACAGAGCTAACTTATGGAGATGTGGGCATATACTGTATATAAGCCCATCCACAATGTCACTGTGTGCCTGCAGCATTCTGCACTGCTACATGAGGATCGTCATCTCTGTTAAGTTCTATGCAGCCATTCATCTGCTCATGCTATGCTTGTTTTTCTCTGGAGAAAAGCCCACATATTTTATTAGTATGCTGTGTTATGTTTTACAGGTGATCTGATCTCTCTGGGTATAGGTAAGCTAAAATTTATGTGACACAGAGGGCAATGTACAGAAAAGAGTTGTAATTTAGAAGTAAACTGGTTTCTGTACAAAAAACTGACAACCAAGCATCACTTCAGTATTCAACATTTTCTTGATCTTTCCAATTTTTGATCAAATAGGGAGGCTAGAAGAATGAGACATGCTTGTCAGAATCTGTAAAGGTTGACAGTTCGTGTATTCTGGAGTCTAATATTTTATTCGCATAGTGCCTGGGTGTGAAAGCATATTTTGTGGATAATCAGACTTCATTGAAGAGTCAACATCATCGAATATTAAAAGCTGCTGAGTTACACCAGGGCATGTGTGGTCTAAAATGCATACAAATATGTATACTTACATGTAACACATAAGGCAGCAAAACCTTAAAAAGACAAGTTTTATTAAGCATAAGCTTTGGAAAACTTTAGCTTGCTTCATCAGAAAGAACAGGCTAAAGTTCACTAATGCATATGCTGCCTTTATTTTACCGTATTTTACCATGTATACAAGCCCCCAGTGTATAAAACGGCCCCCTAATTTTGACCCTTGATGGAGGCAGAGGAGCAGTTAACAGGCAACTGCTCCTCCACCTCCGTCTCCTGCTGCTGCTGTCTCCACTGCCCGCCCAATTACTTCTTCCAGTGCCAGGCTCACCTCCAGCTCACATTGCTGCCTTGTCCCCTGCCCTAAGGAGATTGTGGGAGGAGGTAATCTGGCGGCAGCAGCAGGAAGAGGCGCCCAAGCGCACACAACTGAGTGTTTGCCTCTGCCTCTGCCTCCTCCTCCGGAGGGGACAAGGCAGCAATGCGAGCTGAGCCCATCAGTCCCACTGGAGGTGGTGAATGGGTGGGCGGGGAAGGCAGCAGCAAGAGGCACCCAAGTGTGTGTGAATGCTCCTTCACCTCCACTTCCTCCTCCCTCGGGGCCACCAGGGGGGACAAGCCATGAGCTCTGGAAGAGGCAACTGGGCAGCGGCAGCAAGAGGTGCACGCGCACGACTGCTTCCGTTCATGTATAAAACGGCACTCAATTTTTCCTCTATTTTAGAGGAAAGTGCCATTTTATACATGGAAAAATACGGTACTTTTTAAGGTGCTGTGAAAGTCCATTGTTTTGCTGAATCACGTTTAAGCCTACACCCTTGGAAATGTATTTATAATCTGAATAAGGTGTGGAATATCTTGATTTCTTGTAAATTGGAAACCATTTTACAAGGGTAATCATCAAGACATTTTCTCATGCCTAAATTAAACATCATATGACTACCCTGAGGCTAGAAGAATAAAGGTGAGGAGTCTGATTTTGCTTGCAAACTACCAGTTGTTCGCCCACACTCTTTTTTGCAATATGAAAAAGTTATAGGAAAGTGATGGGTCCTCCCCTTCCCTTTTCCAACCTCGGCAAATCCAACTGTTTCTGGATAGAGGATGGTAGTGGGAACAAGTAAGTCAATTTTAAAATCTTTCAAATCAATGAAAAAGAATAAAGTGCCACAATGTAAATAATGCATAAAGCAAAACCAGAAAAGTACAGTAGAAAGATGGTGAAACAGGGACATAGGCAGAGGGAGTTGCATGGACAAAACAGGAACACCTAAAGCAAATGTCCCAGGAAGACACCTTTGAGAGAATCTGGATCCTAAGTTCTTCCAGTGTTTCTCTGTTATTAAAAACACTTTAAAAAAAATCATTTTCTATATATTAGAATATCTCCGAAGGAGAAGACTTTATGTTCATTTATAAAGAAAAATATGACCTGACTTTTCCGATCACACAATACTCTTTAGATTTTGAACTTTGGAATTTTGTGTACCCATAATTGAATCATGAGAATGAAGTTGAACTATGTGGGCCAGAAGCGGCTGTGCTTCGGCTTGTGGGCACAAACTTTTCTCCCAGATGAAAGAACTACAGTGGTGCCTCGCTTAACGAGTGCACCGTATAGCGATGTTTCCGTATAGCGATCCCTTTTTCGGGATCGCTATACGGAAACATACCCGATCTTCGCAATGGGGAAAACCCGCATTGCGAAGATCGGGTATTGCGGCGGCCATTTTGGAGCCGCCGAACAGCTGATCGGCGGTTCCAAAATGGCCGCCGGAAGCCCGGAAATGGCTGCCGGCAGCCGTTTTCGCGCCCTGCCCTCGCTTAGCGAAGGCGCAAAAATGGCTGCCAGCACCTGGAATCCTCGCTGAACGGGTAAGTAACGAAGGTATTGGAACGCATTAAACGAAGTTTAATGCGTTCCAATACCTTTCCCCTACCCGTTTAGCGATGATTCCGTATAGCGAGGGTTAATCCGGAACGGATTAACCTCGCTATACGGGGCACCACTGTATTATCTTTTTTTAAATTACAGAAAACAGGACTGGCATGCACTTGCTCAGAATTACACACTACACTGTGCTGCAGAACTTTACAGTGCAATAGCCACTGTACTATAATAAAGACTCAGTTTTGCTATAGCGTTCTAAAAAATTGACCTTTTGTAACTTCACTGTTTTAAGGTTCCCAACTGCTAGCCAGTATCAATATCTGGGGACATACAATGCAGGACATCATATGAGAAAATGTCATACCATCTGTAAGGACCTTCCAACAGGATGATCCCAAGGATTCCTCAAATTCCACCAAGGCTTCGTTGCAGAAGTTCTGGGAGATTCTACAGTGGCCATCACAGTCACCTGACTTGAACCCCATTGAAAATCTCTGATGGGATTTGAAGGCAGTTGCAGTACGCAAACCCAAGAATATTAGTGAGCTGAAGGCCATTTGGTCATGAGGAATGGGCTAAGATTCCTCAGGAACACTGCCAGAAGCTGGTGACTGGCTGTACATCTCATTTGCAGCAGGTCATAACAGCAAAAGGGCATTCTACTAAATACTAAAGATGCTTGCCATGAAGGGTTTGAATAATTTTGAGACTACAGAATTCATTAAAAGTAGCATTTTCACTTGAAGCATTTGTTGTGTTGATCTATTTCAATTGCTTCTGCTTGATTTATTCATTGCAAACAGCTGGAAGCCTGTAAATTTTGACAATGCACCTGATTTTCAATGAGGGTTAAATAATTTTGATTACAATTGTATGTGCATTGGAGTGCTCTTGCATATGCTAAGGGGCATGTGATGGCATTGATAATGAGAATGATCTGCAGTGTCAAAAACTCTGCCCACCATCAACTGAGATTCCCAGCTGGGCTTTCCAGTGGCTGAACAGCCCTTCAGAGAAAAAATATGTTCCCCACTACTGCCCTAATCCAAGTTCAACCTTATAGGTTCTTCAACTGGAACAATCTGTAACGAACATAACAAGCCTGGAGCATTGTCCGAACTACTACAACAGAAGACTACTTTAGCCAAAAGGAAGTCTGCAGAGGTATTTGTCAACTGTCATACAGCAAGAATGTAGGATCAAAGAAGGCAAATGTTTTCACTCCCTAGCAGTACAGCACAAATTGCTTTCATTAAGTCTTGTTACTGCTGCAAGATCAAGCAACTAGGAGAACAAGACAGTTGCCTGGCAAATTTAGTTTCCTTATGGAGGCCTTGTTCTGGGCTTCTCCTTCCCAAATAAGAATTTTAATAGAAATGCTGCAAAACGCACTCCATACAGCACAACAGCTGCATTTAATGGGATACAGTTCTCCAATAATGAGGCAGAAGACACTTTACATGTTAGAACTGACTTTGCCCAAGAACACAGCCATAAAGTGCTCTGAGGACATAAATGACTGCTATAGAAATACTGTACCATTGCCATTTGTATTCACTTTTGAACACTTTTGGTGCCTGTTCAAAAGGATGGGCTGGGGGAGGTGTAGCAAGAAAGGATTAAAAAATATATATATTAAACAATTATATGCTGCCTCAACAAATAATTTGAATCTAGATTCTCCTTTATACTTTTATTTCCTAAACAGTGGAAATAAAACACTAAGCAATGCTGCAAATTTAAACTACTGTATGTCAATTTACCCTTATTCTAACTATTTAGTTTTTGAAACTATGCTTTACAACAGTTTGCTGAATTGCAAATATTTTGCTTTTTTGGCTGTTTTGTTTCTTTATTTAGTGCTACATATGGAACATCTTTAGTTCCATATAGAATCTGCTCACAAGGAGCAGCCATAACCCTTGTTGGGGTTGTATTGAGAAATGCAGAAATTTTCACACTGGAGAACACTGTTGTTTCACCTCCTGCTTCATTCCTTTTCAGCCTAGTCCAAACTTTATAAAAACACAGTAGTAAAAAAAATTATGACCAATATATTGAGGCGAGATCTCATACTAGTAATGCACTGCACACTAACTTTCCTGTTTTGGTTTTATTAAACTTATTTACTGAATTTATACCTCAGCTTTCTGTGAACAAAAGGTACTCATAGAAACTAAAGCCTTTTTTGGTAAGTGGAATACAAATATAAATTCTCAAATACGAAATTTGGTTCCTCCTTTAGACTAGATCCTTGGAATAATAAATATCAATTCTTGAATACAAAAATTGGCTCTTCATGTACAATGATTCCTTGGAATTTAAGTATGAATGCCCAAATGGTTCCTCGTTTACACTGGTTCCTTTAAATCAATGTGCAGTACTGTATCTGGCAAAACAGACTCAGATTCAATATCATGTAACACTTTATTCTGCTTTAGTGAGATAATGTTGTCTTTGTGCTATATAAGCACCACTGCTCCAATTCCCATTTCAAGGACACCACATGCTGAGGGTTCAAAGGCAAATATGTTCAACAAGAATTTTACCAATTAAGTTATATGGATAACTCTTTCAAGAGGTCTGAAAAGTGAGGAGAAGGAGTTCAGGAAAAGCAGCTGAAACTGTACAAGGATTTGAAATACTGTACCAGAAAGCAAGAAAAGGATAACTTGGAGGTGAAATGTCAGATACAGCCAAGTGACCCTAGGTCTAATTGCACCCAACCATTCTGATGGTTATTTAACAAGCTATGGGCAAGTTCTAATCATATACATCCAATCTCTTAGCAGCACATATCTGTGTAGTACAGCTCAATTTTAGTACAGTGGTGCCTCGCTTGACGAGGATAATCCGTTCCAACGAAATTGCTGTAGAGCTAAATCCTCGTCAAGTGAAATAAAATAGTGCATTGAAACCCGCTCAAAAGCGATTGCAAAAACCTCATCGTCAAGCGGATTTGTCATTTAACAAGGTAATCGTTAAGCAAGGCACCACTGTACCAAGACTCTTAGATACGCTGCCAGTTTGAATCACCACTCAACCTGTTTAAGAGGGTAGCTGATTACCTGATCACAGGATTTACTTACTATTTCTAAAACTATGAAAAGAACACACTACTACATATGGTTTATAACAGCAATATTGATCATTATCAGCAAATGAACTATTAGTAACAGGATAGGCTTAGCAAATACAGAAGAAAATTCTCTTTCGAACACTTCTGAGAAGTTAAGCTGTTTCTGAGAAAGAAGCACTGAAAAACAATCTTCAGCTGAACCCTTTTAAACAGAGATTGTTGCATCCAACCAAAGCCCTTTGAACAGGTGATGTTGCACCCTAGTGAAACAGCTTGCTGATGACTGAACTTTCTATATTGGATGTTACTATACAGGTTTGCTCTTTCTAATTAACATCCTGTACAAGAGCTACTGAGCTTTTCAGTGCAATTATTTAAGAGATCTATAAAGACAAGAAATCCAATCACATCAGTTGCATAATTGCGTGGATCAGTAATACACTACAATGGCTGAAAGCCTCTTGCATAACCAGTGGCTGTATAAAGCTTGCTATTTCATAAGCAGGGGCAACTTTTTAGAAATTAAACATTTCCTCTGTCCTGATACTCTCACATAATCCCTTTCATTGTTGGGAAACTGGGAGCCACAGGAAGGTAAGAGGAAGTCTTTAATTACAGAAAATTGTCAATTTCAGCAAAATTGTTCTGATGCAAGGAATTAAAAATGAACTGTGACACAGGAATAAAATATGTTTTAGTTCCAAAACTTCACCCCACCTGATGGCATTGTCAACCTTATGCAGCCACAATTGGACAAATAGGATTTCAGACAGTATGGTGTAAAGGAGAACAAAAAGGACTGATTTAATATACACTCCAGTAGTTTCAGTAAAGCGCAGTATTAAAAGAGGTCTTGCTTTAGATTATAACTAAATAATCCATTTTGTACCTTCCTTTTTAGAAAAGTGGGAGAACCAAAATGACATTCAATGATCAAATCAAAAAGAAACTTAATTTCATTTCAGCATTTCAGTATGTTTTTCATCTTTGTCTTTGAAAACAAATAATTAAATTTTGGTTGAACAGAAATGAGGAAGACAACCTGGTTGAATTTCCTTGAGATCTCAGCAGCTTTTGATAATATGAACCTCAAAATTGTTTTGCAACAATCTAATGCCTCTGGGTAGTTATTTTCAAAAGACAATGCCAGACAATTTCTGGTCAGCTCTAGGATATCTCCATTCTCAGATTGTGCTAAAATAGCTTATTATATCCCTGTGCTATTCAACCTCTAAAACCACTAAGTGGCACTTTCAGGAGACCCAAGTTCACTGTCATCAGTAGGTACATCTCATGCACTCTATTACTCCTAATCAGGTTCTGATGACACTGTGTGGTGTCTAATTATGATAATGGATTGCATGCAGATTAGCCAACTAAAATGTAACCCAGAAAAGATGGACATAGTGGTCCTAGATGGTATCTTAGATGAGATGCGAGGGCACACCTGCAGAAGGGTGACATGTTGGGTCTACAGCTCTTCCTGGATCAAAAACTACTGTTAGAGGTATTTTACAGAATCCTTTTTGAAACTGGATGAGTTAGCAGCATTGATTCATGTCCTGGTAATGTCTAGCATGAGGTACAATAATGCACTATATACTGACCTGTCTGCCTGCCTTTTACACTTTACACTTCAGGTAGTGAAAAGTACAGCTGCACAGGTTTTCATGGTATTGTACTCATCCTCTTAAATTTTCTAACTTCTAACTCATTTCCAAGACCAGTTCAAGTGCTAGGTTTCACCTACACAGTTCAATGGAGCTTCAACCTTGACATCTGTATGCACCTCTTCATTTCTTAATGTAACCTCTCAAAGACGTTCTCCGAGTGTTTCCTCAGTTTGGCAATTAGAAGGACTTCTCCATGATTGTCTCTTATTTTTGATACACTATTCCTAGTGCCCATGTCATTGTTTTTTTGGTGTTAGGTCAGGGTTTGTATTTATTCCCAGCTACTTTAAATATTTTAGATATTAAAATTATTTTAGATCTACAGTACTTTATTTCTTGGAGGTTAGTTTTAGCTCTTGATAGTTTACTTCAATTTTATGTTTTGTACTGTGCTCTGCTCTGCTGGCATGTGCTTACTGAACTGCTATGATGTACTGGATTTCAACTGTTACTTCTGCAATTTTTATTATTGTTTTAATTGTCATACCATTTTTAGGGAACTAATTTATTTTGTGTGTGTGTATTTGCATAATATAAACAGTTATAGAATGTTCCTTTGCTTATGGCAGAATAATCAATATACATGTACAGTATTTCAGCACAAAGTACATGCAATCCTAAGAAAAGACCATATAGACAGATCTTTCCACTTCTCTCCCCTAGTGTCTTGGATTTATATTTCATATCTGTATAAACCATGGAGCAATTTTGACAGGCATTCATTTTAAAGAACATCTTTGGCTGTTCAACAGTCTATGCTATCCACTACTCACTGCTGCAATTGATGAGAACCGTAGGAAAAGCACAGCCTATGAAAAAGGGAAACCTCAGTTTTGTGGTACAAGTAAATACTGTACATCAGTGGGGTGGTAGAGACTAGAGAAGTACCTGCTTTTTCATAAACACTTCTTGCTCATTCAGCTGCATATTTACAAATACAAAAGTAGAGCACAGGAAGTTGCCATAGGGTGCTTCATTCATTGCTAAGGAGTCTTTCAACCAGCTAGAACATTTGCAGTGACAATATATTTTCTTCTTATCAAAAGCTCAATATAGATGTCTTTTTGAACACCAAAGGAAAAAATGTTGTGGAGAAAAGGTCAATTTTTTAAAAAAATCTAACAAAGTACTGTAACTACAATTGTTAATCCTCACTGGAGCAGACCTACTGAAACAATGGTATTTATCCACATGTTAACTTAAAAAATCCTATTTATTCCACAGGTGTACCCTAGGTAGGACTACAAACTGGATTTAGTCCAATATTCCCTACTGTGATACACAGAAATAAGAACAGCTTTTCAAATGCACCTCCTAAACTTGGAGTGCCACTAATCAAAATTAGTCAGTCTGAATCAACCACAGTTGTGACTGCATGCATGCTCAGCTGGCAACAAATACTGTACTATTAAAAATGGGAGATATTTAAATTATCTCATCCTTATAGACAGTGTGGAAATATAGTTACAAATATAAAATTATTAAAAAGAGTCAGAATACAAAAAGGATGCAATTAAAATAAAAAAGTAGCAGGGATAATAAATATACATGATGAACTAATTAAAATGACTTGGAAAAGAAAATGATTTTGAGCTTGTGCTAAAACAGTTTATAAGTTTTGGAGCTAACTACACCTCTATGCAAAAGATATTCTATAACTAGAGCACTACACTCAGTAAGGCTTTGTCCCTTGCTGTCGTGTACTACACTCAAAGGAGCATTTGATTTAACTCAAATTGATTGAAATCACTACCTAATTTTTAAATTGTTTTTTAAATAATTTAAATAAAAATGATTTTTAAAATTAAATTATTCCTTGATGTAACAGTCACTACGTTATGGATGTTCATATCTAAATTCATCATTCCCTTAGAGAACTGGATTGACAAGGCCATAAGCCAGTGCCTTAAAAACCAACTTCAGCACTCAGTGCTGTGTTCACATTTTTCCAACAAATGGAAAGTAGTTCTTTTGAGCTGTCACAGATTATAATGTTCCTTCTGGAGAGCAAAATCCTGCCAAGTGTTGTCTCCTGTTTTAGATGTACTCTGACTTTGATTCAGGTTCAACACACACATAGAAATGCATGCAGCCACTTTAACCTTGCTTACAACGTACAAATTTTTCTTGTGATGTTTTGTCCTGGAGTTCTAAATTCCTCTGTAAGGAAGACTACCAGTACAAAGTGTATTGATGCCAGCAACAGTTTGCAGTGAGGCAGATTGTGATGCAGGTTGCACCACTCTCTAAAAGCAATTTTTAAAAGCGACTTAATCGTTTCAGAGGCATTAGAAAGTGAAACCTTAATGGGCTTTTCAGCAGTTATTTCCAAAACCAAGCTCAAGCAACGAGGCAAGTGCAGTAAGAAACATTCTCAGACACTAAATAAACCCACAGTAACTAAGCTTTGTAAATAAGTCTAATGCGTTACTACTCACAGTTGAACACACAATTTTCAATTAATGCAAACAAATGTTCTGTTTTCCCAATGACGTATAAGATTATTTTTATTTTCAAAAGAAGGGCACCAAAAAGAGAAAAAAAAGTTCCTTTTCTATGAACACAAAGAATGAAAACCTTGCTGCAACTTTTGGAACCCACTTTCTGACAATAAAGAAATACAAATTGGTAATATAAAGGAACACACAATAAGAGAATGGCTCATGAACAGATCCCATTCACTTAATAGGATCTGGTGGGATGGAACAAGCAGAGCAAACACTTTATACTGGCACGCTTAGATAAATCACTACTCATGACCCAGTGAATATGCACAGCCTCCTCTTAGGTTTCTGTTAAATATTCACAAAACATTAATTTTAGGTACCAGGAAAGAGCTTTTCTGAACTGATCACTTCCAAATGTGCCCCATTCTCCAAATCTAAAATAGTTCATGGAGAAAATATAATGTGAAGTTGTCAATCATAAAAGAAAAAGCAACTAGAGATGACAATAGGCTATTTGGGTTGTGTTACATGCATTTATATACAAAGTAGAATTCAGGTCCTGTAGACACTGAGGCTAACATTTCAACTAAGTAAACACTTACTGGTTCACAGACAGCATGTTTTATACTAGCTCTCTCAATACAAATCAGTAGTGCATTATCCAAAGGTATCAGATGCATATTGCATCATTACAATTCAACTCTTCTATCTGGAGGCAAAGCTGAGAGTCAGCCACTGGAAAGGAAGACTACTGAAAGGCACAGCTCTGAAATATATTCTACACATCACAAAGTTTATCATAAAATCTTACTTTAACTGGCAAGCATCACTACAATACAGCAATTTATATCACTAGAGCACTGCTATTCCTCTGCTACAAGAGCTGAAATCATCCCAATTACCCAGCACTGAAATAAACAATCTAATCCCCAGGAGTTTCCACACTTTACAGCAGTACCACCTAACCTTGGATAATCCAGGTGCTCTTGGACTACAATTCCCAGAAGCCTTTACCGCCAGCTGTGCTGAACAATGTTTCTAGGAACTGTAGTCCAAGAACATCTGTGTTATACAAGGTTGGCAACCACTATTTACAGTGACAGATATCTTTAAGAGCATGAATACTGTCTAAATATATTTTGTTGTTACAAAATGCATGTTTTCAAGCTTTCTTTGCAATGTATATAGCACAAATATGTAATTTACTGTATCAAACAAGGGTGTTTTTTAAAGGATAGCCAGTAAATTTAAAACATATAGCTCTGCTATCCAAGAATTATTGCTGCAAAGCAGGAGGATTAATCAGATGATATATTATCTCTTCCATTCTGGAGTGGGAAAGATATTGTTCAAAAGTTTGCCAAGTTCTTAGAATGCATTCAGCATAAAGGCTGCCAGATCTTTAATGGAGAATTATCCTATCCATTCAGAACAGCCATGCGCTGAACAATTCATATGGTAGCTAAAGGTGACCAGGAATCTAAAGCAGGCAACAGTGCAGAATTCCAAATACATGTTTAAATAGGGTAATGGAGTAAAGACTGAATGCTCTCCCTCTTCTTTCAGCCTATGGCTAGCTGTGGAAAAAGAAAACCCTTTTCCTTTGCAACTAGCATGGAAATGCAGGCCACCTGGTCTTCAACAGGCTAGTAAATATTTTTGTAGGCTCAAAATTTCTGTGGCAACCTGCCCATGTGGTGACAGTTAGTAGACAGAACGTCAGACTCAAAATCAGGAGATATAGGTTCAAATCCTGCTTAGTCGTATAAAATCACTGGGGGTGGCAATGATGAAAACAGTTCTGAAATAGGTCGTATATTTTGAAAACCTTAGTAGGGTCATCGTAAGTCAGATGTTACTAGGTGGCACAAATTCTGATTTAAATAATGAGTTCAATAATCTCATTTAAAAACCACAGACTTTTATCCACCCTGTATCCAGCCAATATCTGGTTTCCTGTAACTTGAGTGCATTATTATACTGCCTGTTCTGCACTCTAGAACAATTGACATCAGCTCCTGTCCTCCTCTATAGGTCTGCCTTTCAAGTATTAGAAGAATGCTTTCCTATTTCCCCGAAGCCTTCTTTCTGAAGGCTAAATATGTCCTGATCTTTCAGTCTTTCCTCACAGATCTTGGCTTGCAGTCTCAATTACAGTATTCTTGTTGCCTTCCTCTGATCCTGTCCCAGTCTGTCTGAATCCTTCTTAAAATGCAGTGTCCAGAACTGGACACAGTACTGAAGATTAGGACTACCCAGTGCCAAATAGGAGAACTAGTACTTCACATGATCTGGAAACTATATTCCTGCTAATGCAGCCTAAAATAGTTGTGATCTCCAACAATTCCATGATACTTCTCGCACATAGTATTGTTGAGCCAAGTATCCTCCCCACTTTCATAACTGTGTATTTAGTTTGTTTTTCCTAGATGTAGAACTTTGCATTTATCTTTGTTAAACTTTATTCTGGCATTTTCAGCCCAGTGTTCAAGCCTATCAAGATCTTTTTAAATTCTGTTTGCCAGGGCATTATTCCACCAAATTTTGCATCATCTGCAGATCTGATAAGCATGCTCTGCACTCTGTCATCGAAGTCATTTAAAAATGTTATAAAAGACTAGGCCTAGGACTGAGCTCTGTGGTACCCCCTTTGTTATCTCCTCCCAGATTGAGAAGCAACCTTAGATAAGAACTCTGAGTACGATTCTGTAACCAGCTAAGGATCCACCTGATAATTATATTCAGCTTACAATCAGCTAGCTTGCTAATTAAAATGTCATCGGGCACTTTGTCATAAACTTTGCTGAAGTCAAGTTATATTCCGTCCACAGTATTGCCACTGTATGCCAGGGAGGCTATCTAATTAAAAAATGAAATGAGATTAGTCTGGTAGGATATGTTTTTGACAAATCCACATTTGCTTCCAGTTATCACTGCACTGTTTTTAAGATGGTTACAGACTGACTGCTGTATAATCTGCTCCAATTTTTTTCCTAGGATTGGTGTCACTGGTCTGCATTTCCAATGTCTCTTCTTTGTTTTTTTCTTTTTCAAGGTAGGAGTATATTAGCACCTTTTCAATAATCTGGCACTTCACCCAATCACCATGATTTCAAGAAAATAACAGGGAATGGCTCTGAGAATTACTCTTTAAGGCAGTTAGTTCATTGGTCTCTGGAGATCTGAACTCATTAAAAGTTATGAGGTATTCCTTGATTATTTGTCTATTAACCTCAAGCTGCAATTCCACTACACTTTACATTAGCCAAGAGGATCACAGATTGTATTTTGGGAGAAAACAGATAAAAAGTAGGGCCATATCTGCCTTTTGTTATCTGCTATTATGTCAGAGTTAAATTTGTTGCTGTCTTTGCTGCACATGTACCTGGAGAATACTTTTTTGTTGTTTTTAGCGACTCTTGCTAACCTCAGTTCACTACTAGTTTTTTAACTTCTGTAACACCATCCCTGCAATTCTTTGCTACCTGTCTATACTGTTCAATAAATGTAAAGTATTTCCATCACATAAGAATGACTTCAAATTTACATGACATTAAGTTATACCAAGAGGATTCCGGTCTTTTGTGCATTAAGAACATTTGCTACTGTTAAAATAAAAAACCCAACCAGACATATAGATTAATGTGTATAAGAAAAATCTCAATCTGGTTAAATCACACAGACTTCAGTGTCCACTGACAAACTGGCAGTCCTTCCAAGAGCCAGGTTTTCCTGTGCTATCCATTTTAAACTCAACAAGCAAGAAGATGAGTGGTAGAAAGGGGGAAAAATAGAGGAAATAAAATATTAACATTTGAAACCATGGAAAAAAATTCCAGTGCCCTATATCAACTAGAATCTGATTCTTTCTTTGTCTTTTTTGTTTAACTTGAGTTATCTGTTTAGATACAAACAGAACAAATATAGATAATAAATGTATAGCTTCCCTTAACTTTGGCTAGTCAACTGGAATTTTTAAAAATTATCACTTTGAAACTGTCCTACTCTATTAGAATTTTGTCTATTCCTACTACTATTAATTCATTTAAAAGTTTATATATACCCTGTTTCCACAAAATAAGACCTAACCTGAAAATAAGCCCTAGTATGATTTTTCAGGATGCTCATATAATAAGCCCCAACCCCAAAATAAGCCCATTAAGTGAAACGTCACCTTCCACCATTGTGCAGCAACGAGAAGATGACATGACTGTATTTGAATAAATGTAGATTGTTGTACATTAAAAAAAACATCCCCAGAAAATAAGCCCTAATGCGTTTTTTGGAGCAAAAATTAATAGAAGACCCTGTTTTATTTTTGGGGATATTTAATGTAGCTTTTTAAAAAAAAGAATACATTCCTGGAAATATGCATGCAAGGAAAAATATCCATGGCAAGTACACATGCCATTTGTACGGCACAAATGAATTTTAGTGCCAACGCATGTTTGTAGATTACTTCAGAGCAGCATCTCCCTCGAACAAGGAACTGCAACCTCAAAGGAAACCAAACAGCTGTTTCAACAAGTTTTGGCCCTTGCTCAAATACTAAAACATAAGCCCTGACCAAGAATGCAGATCCATTAATGAAGAGCCGAATTTAAGGTATGCCAATTACTTGCAGGGGTCAGAGAGAGAAGTGGGCTTAAAGGGACATACTGAGCTAGATAAAATAAACAGTGTTTGTTAGTAGATAGAGATATAAAAGAAACAGCAGCTTCTCACACTACTTTTCAAAAACAATGAGTGTTCCAAGAGGACATTTTTATGCCAAAAGGTCGGCCACAGGATGGGTCTGTACGCTTGCTTGTTTCTAAGTCAACTATAACCAAAATATCTGAGTAGCTTGCTGTTCATAGTCTCCTTCAGAATCTACACTCACGTAAATTAGTGAACATACAGGAAAACAAATGCCCTTCTCTCAACACGTTCCCAGATTTACCCTCCAGAATGCCTAATTTCCAGTCCAATTGAAGCTGTTTTAAGTCAAGTCAAATCATTGATGCTTCAAGCTCAGTACTGTCTACAGCTCTCAAGCCAGGATTCTTTCCTAGCCTTCCTGGTATTCGCTGCTGGTGTCCCCTCCATGTACTAACCAAGACCAACTCTGCTTAGCTTCCAAAACCATGTAAGAATCAAGCATATGGGATAGTAAGAGGAGCAAATAAACCCTTTTGTTAATCCTTTGTAACATGTTGTGCCTCTGGCCTACCTTCTTTTTACCTTTTACTCATAAAAGAGGCTACTTAATTTGAGGAAAACTGTGCATGCACTTGCAGGTCAAGCTGGTATCTCTCAGGAAATGTAGTTTCATTTTGATGTACAGTGGTGCCTCGCTTAACGAGTGCCCCGTATAACGAAAAAATCGCATAACGATGGCTTCGTTGCCATCGCTTTTGCGATCGCACAACGATCTTGCCTATGGGGAAAAATCGCTTTGCGATTTTTCCCCATAGGCACCATTTTCCCCCAGCTGAGCGGCGGGAGCTTTGAAGCCCCGCTGCTCAGCTGGGGGAAAATGTCGGCAGTGGGCTGTGGCCTCGGAAGGACCCCGAAGCCACCGTCCCCTGCCGACAATTCCCTTCCGAGCTCCGGGGACAGGCTGGGGGGTGGACCGGGGAGCTTGAAGCCTCTCCGCGCCGCCTACCCCCGCCGTTCCCGGACTTCTGGAAGTCCGGGAACGGCGGGGGTAAGCAGCGCGGGAAGGCTTCAAGCTTCCCGATCCACCCTCCAGCCTGTCCCCGCCGCTTAAAGCCTCCTTGCGCCGCCTACCCAGCCCGTTCTCGGACACCTAGGTGTCCGAGGACGGGCTGGGTAGGCGGCGGGGAAGGCTACCGGCATCGGGGACAGGCTGGGGGGTGCACCGGGGAGCTTGAAGCCTCTCCGCGCCGCCTACCCCCGCCGTTCCCGGACTTCTGGAAGTCCGGGAACGGCGGGGGTAAGCAGCGCGGGAAGGCTTCAAGCTTCCCGATCCACCCTCCAGCCTGTCCCCGCCGCTTAAAGCCTCCTTGCGCCGCCTACCCAGCCCGTTCTCGGACACCTAGGTGTCCGAGGACGGGCTGGGTAGGCGGCGGGGAAGGCTACCGGCATCGGGGACAGGCTGGGGGGTGCACCGGGGAGCTTGAAGCCTCTCCGCGCCGCCTACCCCCGCCGTTCCCGGACTTCTGGAAGTCCGGGAACGGCGGGGGTAAGCAGCGCGGGAAGGCTTCAAGCTTCCCGATCCACCCTCCAGCCTGTCCCCGCCGCTTAAAGCCTCCTTGCGCCGCCTACCCAGCCCGTTCTCGGACACCTAGGTGTCCGAGGACGGGCTGGGTAGGCGGCGGGGAAGGCTACCGGCATCGGGGACAGGCTGGGGGGTGCACCGGGGAGCTTGAAGCCTCTCCGCGCCGCCTACCCCCGCCGTTCCCGGACTTCTGGAAGTCCGGGAACGGCGGGGGTAAGCAGCGCGGGAAGGCTTCAAGCTTCCCGATCCACCCTCCAGCCTGTCCCCGCCGCTTAAAGCCTCCTTGCGCCGCCTACCCAGCCCGTTCTCGGACACCTAGGTGTCCGAGGACGGGCTGGGTAGGCGGCGGGGAAGGCTACCGGCATCGGGGACAGGCTGGGGGGTGCACCGGGGAGCTTGAAGCCTCTCCGCGCCGCCTACCCCCGCCGTTCCCGGACTTCTGGAAGTCCGGGAACGGCGGGGGTAAGCAGCGCGGGAAGGCTTCAAGCTTCCCGATCCACCCTCCAGCCTGTCCCCGCCGCTTAAAGCCTCCTTGCGCCGCCTACCCAGCCCGTTCTCGGACACCTAGGTGTCCGAGGACGGGCTGGGTAGGCGGCGGGGAAGGCTACCGGCATCGGGGACAGGCTGGGGGGTGCACCGGGGAGCTTGAAGCCTCTCCGCGCCGCCTACCCCCGCCGTTCCCGGACTTCTGGAAGTCCGGGAACGGCGGGGGTAAGCAGCGCGGGAAGGCTTCAAGCTTCCCGATCCACCCTCCAGCCTGTCCCCGCCGCTTAAAGCCTCCTTGCGCCGCCTACCCAGCCCGTTCTCGGACACCTAGGTGTCCGAGGACGGGCTGGGTAGGCGGCGGGGAAGGCTACCGGCATCGGGGACAGGCTGGGGGGTGCACCGGGGAGCTTGAAGCCTCTCCGCGCCGCCTACCCCCGCCGTTCCCGGACTTCTGGAAGTCCGGGAACGGCGGGGGTAAGCAGCGCGGGAAGGCTTCAAGCTTCCCGATCCACCCTCCAGCCTGTCCCCGCCGCTTAAAGCCTCCTTGCGCCGCCTACCCAGCCCGTTCTCGGACACCTAGGTGTCCGAGGACGGGCTGGGTAGGCGGCGGGGAAGGCTACCGGCATCGGGGACAGGCTGGGGGGTGCACCGGGGAGCTTGAAGCCTCTCCGCGCCGCCTACCCCCGCCGTTCCCGGACTTCTGGAAGTCCGGGAACGGCGGGGGTAAGCAGCGCGGGAAGGCTTCAAGCTTCCCGATCCACCCTCCAGCCTGTCCCCGCCGCTTAAAGCCTCCTTGCGCCGCCTACCCAGCCCGTTCTCGGACACCTAGGTGTCCGAGGACGGGCTGGGTAGGCGGCGGGGAAGGCTACCGGCATCGGGGACAGGCTGGGGGGTGCACCGGGGAGCTTGAAGCCTCTCCGCGCCGCCTACCCCCGCCGTTCCCGGACTTCTGGAAGTCCGGGAACGGCGGGGGTAAGCAGCGCGGGAAGGCTTCAAGCTTCCCGATCCACCCTCCAGCCTGTCCCCGCCGCTTAAAGCCTCCTTGCGCCGCCTACCCAGCCCGTTCTCGGACACCTAGGTGTCCGAGGACGGGCTGGGTAGGCGGCGGGGAAGGCTACCGGCATCGGGGACAGGCTGGGGGGTGCACCGGGGAGCTTGAAGCCTCTCCGCGCCGCCTACCCCCGCCGTTCCCGGACTTCTGGAAGTCCGGGAACGGCGGGGGTAAGCAGCGCGGGAAGGCTTCAAGCTTCCCGATCCACCCTCCAGCCTGTCCCCGCCGCTTAAAGCCTCCTTGCGCCGCCTACCCAGCCCGTTCTCGGACACCTAGGTGTCCGAGGACGGGCTGGGTAGGCGGCGGGGAAGGCTACCGGCATCGGGGACAGGCTGGGGGGTGCACCGGGGAGCTTGAAGCCTCTCCGCGCCGCCTACCCCCACCGGGAACGACCTGGGTAGGCGGCGCGGAGAGGCTTCAAGCTCCCCGGTGCACCCCCCAGCCTGTCCCCGATGCCGGTAGCCTTCCCCGCCGCCTACCCAGCCCGTCCTCGGACACCTAGGTGTCCGAGAACGGGCTGGGTAGGCGGCGCAAGGAGGCTTTAAGCGGCGGGGACAGGCTGGAGGGTGGATCGGGAAGCTTGAAGCCTTCCCGCGCTGCTTACCCCCGCCGTTCCCGGACTTCCAGAAGTCCGGGAACGGCGGGGGTAGGCGGCGCGGAGAGGCTTCAAGCTCCCCGGTGCACCCCCCAGCCTGTCCCCGATGCCGGTAGCCTTCCCCGCCGCCTACCCAGCCCGTCCTCGGACACCTAGGTGTCCGAGAACGGGCTGGGTAGGCGGCGCAAGGAGGCTTTAAGCGGCGGGGACAGGCTGGAGGGTGGATCGGGAAGCTTGAAGCCTCCCAGCGCTGCTTACCCAGGTCGTTCCCGGACTTCCAGAAGTCCGGGAACGACCTGGGTAGGCGGCACGGAGAGGCTTCAAGCTCCCCGATCCACCCCCCAGCCTGTCCCCGCCGCTTAAAGGGTAACCGCAGCGGCTACCCCAGCCATGGCCGGACTCTAGGGAGTCCAGCCATGGCTGAGGTAGCCACCATGGGTCAGATCCAAGCCGCGGGGGGAGGGAAAAAACCGGATAATCCGTTCCAGTTGGAACGGATTAACCGGTTTTCAATGCATTTCTATGGGAAATGGTGCTTCCCATAACGATGTTTTCACATAACGTTTTTTTTTCTGGAACCAATTAACATCGTTATGCGAGGCACCACTGTATTAAAGGTGATGGGATTTACTGAACTGGGCTTAGAAAGGTACAGTGGGGTCTCGACTTAGAACGACCCTACTTGCGAATAATTCAACTTACGAACCCGCCCTATAGGGGAAATAAGGACTCGACATACGAACTTCCCTTGAGTTACGTACAGGAAAAAAGTGCCCCCTCTCTCCCCTAGAGGCTTCTGGAGGGGGAAAAAGGGTCAGAACCTTAAAAATAAATAAAAGAAAGTCATTTACCAGGCCTTGGTAGCCCCCAAACAGCAGGAAAAAGAGCAGGAAACAGCTAAAAGCCCACACCAGAAGGGAGCCTGGCAGCCATTTTGTGCTCCCCCCCCGCTCCTGCACCCTCCTCTCCCCGCCTATCAGCTGATGGGCTGGCTCTGAAGAGGCTTCCGGAGGCTTGCTCAGCACCTAAAAAGCCTGCCTGTGTGTCTTTGTGCTGAAAAAATCAGCACAACATGCTTTAAAACATGATTTAAAATTGGCTTCATTGAAAAAAAAATTTCTAAAGTGCTTTGCAAACTGTTCCCTGCCTTCCTCCTCCTTTCCTGAACCTAAGGGGGGAAAAAAGAAAAAATATCCCCCTCTAGTGGCAGAAGGCGGAATAGCAGCTTTCCATTAGTTTCTATAGACGGAAAAGAGCAGATACAGATTAAATGGTTTTCAATGCATTCCTATGGGAAATGCAGATTCGACATACGAACTTTTTGACCTAAGAACCACCTTCCAATACGGATTAAGTTCGTAAGTTGAGACCCCACTGTACTCAGAGCCAAAGTAACGGACAAAGCACTCGAACACTATCTTCAAACAGCCTAGCAAGTGTCAGTAATCATACAGATCTATTCTGGACAAGATCAATTTCTGAACAGCTTTTAAATACTGCCCTGTCTAAAGTACTTAAGATTCAGTATATTCAGATACTCTGAGATCAGGAATCATAACTAGCTTCACTCACTGGTCCTGTACACAGTAGTCAATGCAACAGCAAACTGGTTAACAGCTCAAACAGATTTCAGGCAGTACTGGCAAAATTTAAACTATTTTAATGCAAAAAAATACAGAGGAAGCCTAAAATCTGCTTATTTCCATCTATTGTTTTTAATCTGTGGTTCTAATTTGAGATATGATGTTTCAAGTATCAGAACGTAAAAAAAAAAAAACCAAGAGGGAAGCACAAGAGGGAATTTTTGGATTGAAATATTTTAATAAGTGGGAGAAAAATGTGAAATAAACAAATTGGTACTATTGTACCGTATATTTAGTATGAAGCTGTGTTTTTCTTACCAACTTCCTCATTCTCCTGATAGCCAAAATGCTCTAACTCAGTGGTGTTCAATAGATGGATCAGGAAGGAGCCAGTAGTAAACTGCAATCTTATCTAAGGTGAGTCATAAGAGCTGCACTAGAATCATACAAATATGTGATAAAATTAAGAGCACCATCTTCAGTTAAAGGGCAATCTTAGGTGGAAAAAGTCTGAATACTGTTCCCCTAACTAGAGATGGGGGTATTCGTATACAAATACAAATATCCCCCCCCCACAGGTGCAGATAACAAAGGTCCAGCCCCTGAGGCCAGACCAACCACTCATGATTCCACCGCGATGCCTTCCTATCTTTCTGTTGCTCATGGTGGATTAACCACTCTGCAACCTGGCAGAGAGGTTTGTCATTCCACCTTCTGCCAGGAGTGGTTGATCTAATGCAAGCAACAAAGCAATAGGAAGGCACCGTGGAGCTCGCGGCACCGGTGGAATCGTGAGTGGTTGGGTCTGGCCCCAGGAGGCCAGGCCCTCGTTATCTGCACCTGTGGGGGGATATTCGTATACAATTATGAATACCCCCATCTCTACCCCTTTTAACTGGCAAGGGAATAAATCCAGATGCATGAGCGCACACAAAGTTTCTTTCCTCACCTAAGCAACTGAAGTACACAAGCATTTCTTTTAAGGAGAGATCAGGTATGATCTACAAGGACATGTGACACATTTAAATGAGAGTTTCAGTGAGAGTGCAAATATACTTTATTTTCCTTGAGGAAGGAACTGGTTTATTTCTATCTTATCATTTAGCCACTCAAACCTTACAAACAATTCTGAACATCTGTGAATGCTCATGAAGCATTCAGCATCATGGCACCAGAAATATATGCACATTTCAATATGGCACCACAAATCAACTTTCTTAGGGTTTTGTTATGTTTTTAAAAAGCTTGACTATATTTCCATGGCAATGATTACAGAAATGAACTGACCTATTCCCTCTTGAAAAAAACATACTAAAAATGACAACAGGGTGCATGTACACCTATGTACCGTATTTTCCGTGTATAAGATACCCCCTACTTTTCTAAATCCAAATTAAGAAATCAATATTTTAAACATAAAACAGAATACATTTTTATTTAGTAATCAGGTAACATTTACATACCAGTACTGTCCCTGTTGCATCTGAGCACTACCTACATGCTCCACCTCCAAAGAGGTGTGTTCCAATTGCTTTGTTCAGTGTCAGCTGACATCAGTTACATAAGACTAATGACTGGAGGCAGCTAAGCCTCGTGATTGAAGGAAGCCTGTTTGCAGAGGCAAGGTATTGAACAGTTTTGCAATTGAACAGTTCTTTCCTCAGCTTACTTTTGTGTATAAGATGACCCTCAATTTTAAGTCTAAAGATTTTAAAGTATCATCTTATACACAGAAAAATAAGGTATGTGAAATACTGCTACAACAGTCTTGGAAAATTCTATTCCATGATAACACTTCAGAAACTAAAACAATGACAGGTTTGCTTTTTAAAAAATTTGTATCAGTGTCTTGTTCCAAATTCAAAAGGAATGTATACTGGACCAAGATGAACTGATCTACTTCCCTCCAAAACATGCTCTGCAGATCAGGAAAAGTAGCCTTGTTGCCTTTGAGATTGGCTTCTTTCCTCACTACCCACCCACCCACCTCATATGAACATGCCACTCCAAACATATTTGTTTTCCCTCAAAATGGGGTTGCCAACCAATCACAGAGTTTTTTGGTCAATGATTTTTTCAAGATAAAGACCACATTTCATCAAACTATACAAGAGCACACTACTTTTCTGAGTAAAGCTATCAAGAATATGAAAACTACAGCAAGCATAATATAAAGGAGAAATTCAATACATTGCTATGTGTTTGGCTCGTGTTTGTCTGAAGGATGTGCCCTAGAGAATCACAGTGGGGGCTCATTATTTATTGGTGAGGAACAAACTAAAATTTATGTTAAACAATAGGATTTCAGCCACTGGATTCATATCATGAGAACAGAGAGGCTGTAGTAGGTGGCTATTGGAGAATACAGAATAATTTAGCCTTTATCTGAGGTACACTCTGAGAAAAAAGTATTTTCACGCATGTTTGTGACAAAGGCGCTAGAAGCTTCATACAGCCTGCTGATTGCACCCCTACAGGTTCTCTCTTTTGTTTTTCCTCTCATCTCATCTTTGCTCTTTCATGTCCATTACCAGGAATTACTGGAAAACTAACAATGATATTTCACCCAAACTTGTTCCTCTGGGTGAATCAAGCGAGAAAAAGAACTTGTCTTCTTGAAGCCAGAGAATCAACAAATTTAAAATAATTTATCTCAGAAGTCACTATTCTGCAAAGTATTTTGCTATTAAAGGTCCAAATGTGGCATATTGTGGTAGAATACAGGAAAACAAAAATATTTAGGACCACTCTAATATTAGTTGTATGTACATACTTCAAACTGTGAAATAGCTGCATGACTGCTAGTACTGAAAAACATGCACATTCTAGAAGTACACTTGTCAAACAACAGGGACATCACATCTGATGGCAAACCGAAATCTGCTGTTGTCCTACATATGAAATAAACCTTAGCCTAATAAATTATGGCTCTTTTCAATGTCCCGTCTTCTCTCAAGTCAATTTAAGAACTGCTTTATGCATCACAATTTAAATGGGTACATCTTAGAGATAGACTTACATTAACAAAAACACTGATTTGAAACATATAAAAAGATGAGAAAAAGAGAAATCACAGCAACATGTTGTGGGGTATGGCAATTGGTTGCAGCTTCCCAGCTTGTTTATATGCATGTACTACGAACATTATGAATTCACTGCGAACACAAAGCTCTTCTGTAACACATACACATTCAAATAAAATGTATCAAGGTTTAAAAAGCCACTGGTTGCTCTTCAACAATTGGCAATCTTCATTTGCCAAGGTAATTCCAGATCTAATACAGTACTATTGATACTAATTATTGGTTATTTGCCTGCAAACTATTATACTATTATCCCTATGGAACAGTTCTCATATAATAACCAATGGACCTCCTCAAAAAATAGCACTACTGCTCTGAAACCAGAAGTCATCATTTTGAATTAAACCTAAATATCTGTGTAACTTCATAGCCCAGATAAAACAGACATCATGGTCTTTGTTAATCCGAGACATACTCCTGCTCTAGCCTCACTAAAAAGTTGTCAGTGGGCATTAGGGGCAATCTCAAAATTATAAATGAAATCAGAACGTTTTAAGTACTGTACTAAAGGAGATAACACAAGTTTTTAAAAGGTTTTTCAAGAGCACCACAGGTTCTGCAGGCACAATACTAAAAGACAAGAAACAATTGTCAATAGCACATGTTTTTGACCAACATGATTAATTGCAGGAGTTGCTATTTCCATCTCTATGCTGAGGAATTTCTGGTCAGAGTATGAATAAAATTACATCCACCTAACCAACAATACATCCCTAATACATCTTAAGTGGTATCAGTAATTATCACAAGACACACAGCATAATTGATTTTTAATAACATGATTTCTGATTCCCAACTATATAACAGTTCCTTGTCCTCTGATAATTCAGTGAACAGAAGTAAAAAGGCTATTCCTTCTCCTCTTGAAGACAGAAACTGTATGCATCTATGCTGAGGTAAGACTATCAGATTTCAAACTTCTAACCAAAGTAATCATTAAATCAAAAGAAAATTCTGTTGCTGTTTCAAAGATTAAAAGTGATATTTGCTGAATACAGAACCAAAACTTTCGCATAGATATATATTACACTTCTATCAGATAGAACAACAGCAAAATGATGTATAAAACTAAATATTAATTTCATAACATAGATTGAGACACCATATCAAAGGTGTAGCTTTAAAGTCTATTAAGCCAACAAACATTTCTGGAGAAGAGTCTCAGACAAAAATTGTGCAAATAATAAAAACATTCTTTGCTGATTTGGGTAACATTCGCCTTCCAGATTTTTTTTAAATCCGTCTCCTAGGCTAAACTTATGCTCTCATTAAAACAAAAAGCAGGAATAGGGTTCAGATGTCAAGGAACAAGGAAAAGAACAAGGAAAATGACCACATCCACTATTGCACTATTCTATAATTGAACCCAATAGAAAAATTGGCATGAATTATATGTTGAATAGTTATTGTGGTTTCCACACTTAGTGTTAATAGTGCAGCTAAGAAAATGAATTAAATCCATCAAATACCTGAAGATACAAATGTGTTCCATAGCCAAAAGGAATTTTTATGTGGCTTTGTTTGAGCTGAAGACAATCCTCATACTGTATATTCTACTTCAAGAGTCACAAAGGGCAAACTTAATTGTGGAATAAATGGTACTTGATCCACTGAGATAGTTTATGTTTAGTTCCTTATTAGCTCATTCCATTACTGCATGTGTTTACTAGGCAAATCACTAAATTTAACATGTGCTTAGCTCTCCTGATCTTACAAAATGTGGATAGGGGATGTTACTTGCATTACTAGCTGGTCATCTGAGATTCCTAACAAACTGCAAGTCACTGTAGGACAGTGTTAACATCTCCTTTAAATACTAGCCATTAGCAGGAAGACTTGCTTTTGAGTTAGGACATTATCTGCAGTGCCATTGTTGCTCAAAATGTGTTGGGGAAGGAAAAAAGCTTTCAATAACTTTTCATTTCATGAATCTGCTACTTTCACATGAGTTTCTTTTTCTTCTAATGGCCGCCTCTCCTCTGTAATCCTAGCCAATGAAGAATCATGTAGTGAGCATGACATCGGTAACTTGGTGCTGCAATCATATTTGGCAAGCCAACAGTTTCAACAGGGGAAACTCACTGTATTTATTCTGAATGGGATTAATGTGGGACAAGTGGAGAGCAAGGGGACATTTCAGATGCCCCATGAAATCAGGCTGATGCCATGCTGTGCAAATGGCTTCCATGCCTCCCAGCACAGCACTGGAAGATTTCTATTTGGATCCAATCTTGATTGTACACACCATTAACATTACTAGATAGATGAGAATGCAGATAGCATAGAACAGCTATGTTATCTATGTCATACCTTACTAATAAACTTTACGTGTCTGCACTGGGGGTCTGGAACTGCTAACCTACTTGGACACATTTCCTTCATTCACACCTCCCTGTCTGAAATTTGCCTTATCTTTACAAAGGAGTGCAGGGGGAGGGAGAATGAGTTAAATAGGGAGTGTTTCATGTGAGGGAGGACAGGCTGGTCACCAAAGATACAGAATTTACAACATAGTGTTAATTATCTCCAAGTCAAGAGTGTTGTTAAAAATGTATGCAATTTTACTCAATCCCATTCAATAAAGATTAGGGTGGATAAAAATGAATGATTTTTTTAAAAAAAATCAAATTGATTTAAATCACAATTTAAATTTAAATCAAATCCACCCTGATTAAAATGCAGGATTGTGTCTCCCCAAGTCTTGAACTGTTAGTTCATAGCAACATTATCACTAAAGATTCAATTTCTTCCCTCCTCAGATTATCTCAGTCTATGACAGGAAAGAATGTTATTTGTCTTCTATGAAGAGAAACAGAAAATTCAGCAGAGAACTTGCTGATGTGATATCATAGAATACTGTTTTCATGATCCCTCAACAGTGGTTATGCTGCTTGCCTAAGGCAAGGGGAACTGCAGTCAAAGGACACTGAGGTCACTTGTCCACTTGTACACTGAAGTGTGTTTTAAGACCAAGAGGACAAGTAAATGGACCTCATCTAGTAAGACTCCCATGTGCATACATTTTAAATGAATCAAGTGAAATAATCACTGGACTCCTGAATTATTATGTGCTATATAAAGGTGACACAGGCCACTCATGACAAAATATTTTGTCTGGTGAATAACATAACATTGGCTAGGAAGGGAAAGGAACAACAGGGAAGTTTGGCCTTGGAGCTCAGAACGAAGCAGGACAAAGGCTAATAGAGTTTTGTCAAGAGAACAAGCTGGTCATCACAAACACTCTTTTCCAACAACACAAGAGGCGACTCTATACATGGAAATCACCAGATGGGCAATATCGAAATCAGATTGATTATATTCTCTGCAGCCAAAGATGGAGAAGCTCTATACAGTCAGCAAAAACAAGACCTGGAGCTGACTGCGGTTCTGATCATCAGCTTCTCATAGCAAAATTCAAGCTTAGACTGAAGAGATTAGGAAAAACCACTGGGCCACTCAGGTATCATCTAAACCAAATCCCTTATGAATACACAGTGGAAGTAAAGAACAGATTTAAGGAACTAGATTTGGTGGACAGAGTGCCTGAAGAACTTTGGATAGAGGCGCGTAACATTGTCCAGGAGGCAGCAACGAAAACCATCCCAAAGAAAAGGAAATGCAAGAAAGCAAAGTGGCTGTCCAACGAGGCCTTAGAAATAGCAGAGAGGAGAAGGGAAGCAAAATGCAAGGGAGATAGGGAAAGCTACAGAAACTTGAATGCAGACTTCCAAAGAATAGCAAGGAGAGACAAGAGGGCCTTCTTAAATGAACAATGCAAAGAAATAGAGGAAGATAACAGAAAAGGAAAGACCAGAGATCTGTTCAGGAAAATTGGACATATTAGAGGAACATTTTGCGCAAAGATGAACATGATAAAAGACAAAAATGGAAGGGACCTAACAGAAGCAGAAGACGTCAAGAAGAGGTGGCAAGAATACACAGAGGAATTATATCAGAAAGATTTGGATATCCCGGACAACCCAGACAATGTAGTTGCTGACCTTGAGCCAGACATCCTGGAGAGCGAAGTCAAGTGGGCCTTAGAAAGCCTGGCTAACAACAAGGCCAGTGGAGGTGATGGCATTCCAGTTGAACTATTTAAAATCTTGAAAGATGATGCTGTTAAGGTGCTACATTCAATATGCCAGCAAGTTTGGAAAACTCAACAGTGGCCAGAGGATTGGAAAAGATCAGTCTACATCCCAATCCCAAAGAAAGGCAGTGCCAAAGAATGCTCCAACTACCGTACAATTGCACTCATTTCGCACGCTAGCAAGGTTATGCTCAAAATCCTACAAGGTAGGCTTCAGCAGTATGTGGACCGAGAACTCCCAGAAGTACAAGCTGGATTCCGAAGAGGCAGAGGAACTCGAGACCAAATTGCTAACTTGCGCTGGATTATGGAGAAAGCCAGAGAGTTCCAGAAAAATATCTACTTCTGCTTCATCGACTATGCGAAAGCCTTTGACTGTGTGGACCACAGCAAACTATGGCAAGTTCTTAAAGAAATGGGAGTGCCTGACCACTTTATCTGTCTCCTGAGAAACCTATATGTGGGACAGGAAGCAACAGTTAGAACTGGTCATGGAACAACTGAGTGGTTCAAAATTGGGAAAGGAGTACGGCAAGGCTGTATATTGTCCCCCAGCTTATTTAACTTATATGCAGAATACATCATGCGGAAGGCTGGACTGGAAGAAACCCAAGCCGGAATTAAGATTGCCGGAAGAAATATCAACAACCTCCGATATGCAGATGATACCACTCTGATGGCAGAAAGTGAGGAGGAATTAAAGAACCTTGTAATGAGGGTGAAAGAGGAGAGTGCAAAAAACGGTCTGAAACTCAACATCAAAAAAACTAAGATCATGGCCACTGGTCCCATCACCTCCTGGGAAATTGAAGGGGAAGATATGGAGGCAGTGTCAAATTTTATCTTCCTGGGCTCCATGATCACTGCAGATGGAGACAGCAGCCCTGAAATTAAAAGGCGCCTTCTTCTTGGGAGGAAAGCGATGACAAATCTTGACAGCATCTTGAAAAGCAGAGACATCACCTTGCCAACAAAAGTCCGAATAGTCAAAGCTATGGTTTTTCCTGTCGTGATGTATGGAAGTGAGAGCTGGACCATAAAGAAAGCAGACCGCCGAAGAATTGATGCCTTTGAATTGTGGTGCTGGAGGAGACTCTTGAGAATCCCCTGGACTGCAAGGAGAACAAACCTATCAGTTCTAAAGGAAATCAACCCTGAATGCTCACTTGAAGGACAGATCCTGAAGCTGAGGCTCCAGTACTTTGGCCATCTCATGAGAAGAAAAGAGTCCCTGGAAAAAACCCTGATGTTAGGAAGGTGTGACGGCAAGAGGAGAAGGGGACGACCGAGGATGAGATGGCTGGACAGTGTCTGCGAAGCAACCAACATGAACCTGACACAACTCCGGGAGGCAGTAGAAGACAGGAGGGCCTGGCGTGCTCTGGTCCATGGGGTCACGAAGAGTCGGACACGACTAAACGACTAAACACACACAAACACACACAGGAAGGGAAAGACTCCCTTTTCCTCATGAGTGCTTAAGATGGATCCAGTGTTTGATTGGTCAAAGTTAACATGATGAATGAACTTCACTTACAAAGCTCACGTGTTGCCTTTCAAAGCAAGCTGTAGACTCATAGCCTTGAAGAATGATTTACCAAGCATAAGGAATCCATTCAAGCCACACTTGAATGTAACCAGTTTGCTTTAAAAAGTTATTGTTTGCACCATAGGGTGAAGATCCTATTTTAAGACTATTCTATACTCTTGCACAGAAGTAGCTAGAAATATTATTTTTGTAAGGAAGCACTTATGATCAATGGTTTACATTTTGCTAATTCTTTCTTCAAGAAAGGGGTTTGGGTGAAATACAGAGCTTCCAAAATCAACACTTACACCTATACTGGCTCCTGTTTGATATTCTGTATGGTCTTTATTTCATGTCTGAATTCTGAAAAAAAAGCATTTCGAAACTCATGGTAGCATGCAAAATATTGTTCGAACTATGAGGTCACATCATCTTTGGATATAGAACATTGAAAACAAAAAGGACAAGAAACCTAAAACAATGTATCACAATTTGCAACATATTAATGAGAAGAGTATACATAATCTGATATTAGACTAAATTGTATCAAAGAGGAAACAACTTCATCTTTCATCTCACCTTTGTAAATCACCCAGATCTTTTTTAGACAAAGGTCACCCACAGCCAGGTTAAATAAGCAAACTAAAATTCAAATTGTGCTCAACAATGACCATGGAAGATCACCAATATTCTCATTCATTTAGACAGCAGATTAGGCTTATCCACAACTTAAATGTGAAGAACCAAAGCAAAGAATTTAAGCTGCTTGCCAACAGTCACATGATAATTCAGCTGTAAAGCCAGATAAAAGGAAAATAAGGAACCCATGCCTGGACAGAGATCAGAATGGCAATTCTTCTTATCATGGATTTTTATTTGGTTCCACATACCTGGAATTAACAAATCTTGCAAAAATGATTGGGTTTCCTAGTAAGTGGCTAATACAGGAAAATGTGAGCAAAGTTATTAGTTTCAAGGCAACATCCTGTACTACAATTGTCATATGATTATTGTTGTGGTCTCATTTATCTAGGTGTGTATATATTTATTTTTAGAAATTGCTAAAAGCCAAGAATTTAAAGGAATAACATCAAAGGCCCACCTTGTCTGGCATTCTTTTTCTGCAATGCCCTACCAGGTGCAAATGTAAAGTCCACATGCAGGACATTAGCATAAAGGAACTCACTTCCTCATGTTTCCATACAAACTGGCACTAAGAGATACATTATCCTTGACACTCTCCTGACCAGTGGCCATTGATAGCAGCCTCCACAAATTTGCCCATCTCCTTAAGGCTGCCTTAAATTGGAGATAATCTATCCTCAACACACGTGTTATTGAAGACATCCATCTGAACTCAAGGGAACTTGTTTCCAAGCAAATAAATCTGCTTTAGGTTATGAACTAAACCTGAAAAAAATTGTGTTCATAAATATGAGCCTGCAAAAAGCCAGAGTTGAAAACTTCATCAAGTTTACAGAATGTGTTTCACTGACATTCCTAAAATGCTAATCTCAAATCTCTCTAATCACCAACACCACCAGCCAAATTTACCAAATGAAAATTTAGAAACATACTTATTTCACATGCAGGAACTGAAGGACTAAATGGAGTCAACAATTGCCATTGTTAGCTCTTAGATGTAGGGAAGAAAATACTTCTATGAAATATATTTTAAACTAGTATACACTGTTGTTCAACTGTAACTGCCACCAACATTAACAAGCAAAGCCAATGATGAGAGAAGCTGCAAATTATGGTCCAGCACCATCTGGAGGGCAACAAGTTACTCACCCTAATATACACCACATTAGTTTCCTTGACTCACAAATTCATACTTGAGAAAATCATATCAGGGAATACCACATATTTGTCTACATCTCCTAGCTAACCCAGGAGCCAGTTGCTTTCAAATGTATACCACAGCCTAAATCCAAACATGAGCCCCAACTAAAGCAGATTAATGAGATTTATGGACTATATGTAAGTTTCACTGCTTCAGTGGGTCCACTCTAGTTGGGATGAATAACTGGCTATAGGCCCATGACTTTCAACATTAAAAGAATACTGTGCAAACTCTACCCACCAAACACTAAGTTACTGAAGAAAAAAGCAGCTTTGGGAATAAACTGCTGGCCATAAATAATTAAATTTGGGGGGGGGGGATATTTTTAAGTTATGAACTGCTTAGATTTTTTTAAAAGAAAAAAACACAAACAAAACATAAAACCTAATGCAAAGCAATATAGGTTATAATTTATGCACCAAACAAGCCTATTTTCCAGCATCTTAGAGAAGACTCCAATTTTCTGAAAAAGTCTGTGGTTAATGTCATCTTTAAATTCTATGTTAGGAGGCCAGGGAAAACAAGGCATTCAGACAAGCCATCCTGAGGTTCTAGTGTATAAATACCTTAATCTCCAGCTCAACACATGGACAGCAAGTTGGGGAATGCTGATGTAGAGTAACCTTAAACTTAGGTTGCTATCTTCTGTGGGCAATGATGCTGGTAATTTTCATATAAGAATATAAACATGCAATTCTTCACCTGTATTCTGAAATAGTAGTCACTAGAGAACATTTCCCAATTGGGTCTGTTCAAGAGATGTATATAATGAAAAGAAATTATTTGGCAAATCATTAAGATCATTCTGAATGTTACTGTTAAACAGCACTTGAGAGAGGGTAAAGATTAAGTTCTCAAAAGATGCAGAGCTGGAAAATTCAACATCTCCCTAAGTTCCATTGATTCAAATGGGCCTACTCTTGTAAGTCACTACCAGAATAGGACCATTTGAATCAAAGGAACTTACACAGGAGTTGACTCATCAAACCCCTCTTATTCAAAGGGCCCACTCTAGTGCAACTTACTATGCTAAGCAACAGAATTTCAGATAATAGGTAGCTACTGTTTAAATCAATGCATTTAAATAAATATAACTGAATATGCAAGAACTTGTTTCTGTGCTGAAATATATTTACCTTTTCACAACCAAAAGCTTCCTATTATGAACCAATCACACAACTGTCTTGGAACAGAGAGTGTGAAATCGTAATGTTAACATTATTAAATGGCACTTAAAACAACTGTCTCATAAAGCAGCCTACAGAAGTCAATCTGGAGGGCAACAAGATGTTGACCTACAGAAGTCAACATATAAGATTAAACAAGAATATCAAAATAAAAGCAGTATGTATTTGAATTAGCTAAAGCAAGTCAAAAACATTAAAATAATGTGATGCCCCCTACTACTTTGTCTACAATATAAATCAGTATTTAACACACTTTAACTTCTTGATGCAACAACTCACTAAGAAATCAGAATCTCTACTATACTGTGCTGTAGAAGACAGGACTTCTTAGAGACAAGGTCAAAAAGGACACAATGATTGGCACTGCTCTTCCTTAAACAATATTAAAGATCATGTGCCTCAATGAAAAATAGAAGTAATACTAGACACAAGATCTACAAGGAAAAGCATTCTATACCCATTCCAATTTTGCATGCCTTGTTTATGTTTGAAATGTTCAATAAAGCAACCAGAAAACACGTTTATTTTATTATATTTTAGTACCAATCCTGAGCTGAGACAAGAGCCAGCACCAAGTTTTAGGTGCCCAGGTAACTAGACACCAGAGTTAATCATGCTCAGTACACATTTTAAAAAGAAGCTAGAAGGTGACAAGAAGCTACAAGAGTCATCATCCTTTAAAGTGCATGCAATCTAAAACCAATCTTAAGTATAGATTTAGCATTGACCTCGCCCTCAGAGGATAAAACACTAGTGTATGTATATATCATATTTAACACATATCTGTTACTCAATGGGAAATTTTCTTAACAGAGTGGTTGAAAATAATTAATACATTCAAGCTCATTTTAAACAGTTCTATTAACTTCATTTGGGATATTGGGAGGTTTTAAACATCTTTTTAAGATAAAAAAATTATGGAAGAATTGAAAAGTAAGTACCTCGATAGAAAATTTAAATCATGAATATTACAGCATACAGAATGAAAGGGTACCTTTATTATATTTTATACATCTTTCTCTAGTAGACCATGCTGTTAGACATGGACAGAAATTCAAACAATACAGAAGCCACTGGCAAGCTAACATACAAACAGGTTATGCAGAATACTAAAATATAATGAGAAGTCAGGACATCTGGAATCATAAAACTCACAAAAGTCAAAAGCTAAATTGAAATTACTTTTTAAAAAAGACAGAGGAAGCAGTTTTGACATTTGACAGATCTACTGTTTCAACTTTGCTTGCGGATACCCCCTATGAAATAGTGGCACAGATGAAATAACAGAATACAGTATGCAGAAGTATTTTGAAAATCATATTCACCCCTTTCAGTCTTATGAACTGAACACACACCACCAGCTACTAAACTTTAGCCAAGTGATGCTCCATGTTATTCAGAAACAGCCCACTGTTTTCTTATTTTTTTAAAAAAATCCAGAAACAAAGCCCCACCCAACAAGCTAAAGTTTCTGTATCTACATATTAAATATCCTACATATTCAAAGAGATGAGGAATTTGTTCAAGAGCAACATGTTGCAACCACCTTTGGTTACAGGGGAAAGAGGGGCTGGTTGAAAGAAGCAGCAGAACTGGGGGAGGAGAAACGACGACAAGGTAAAAATAAAAAGACAGGCAAATAAATCAAGCACTTAAAAAAAGAATAAAAGATTGTGTGTGGTTTGCTCTTTTCGTAGACGACATTTAGGACATGGCTGGCGGTTATTTCGCACGTTTTCACTGCAGGAGACTCCTTGTAGGCAGTAGCTCGAGAAAGGAGAAGGAGAAAGAGACACACACAGGGAAGAGAGAAAAAAGAAAATGGCGCAGAGACTAAGTCCCGACCGTCGACAAGGCGACTTTCCAGGAGGGAATTCGAGGCCAAGAGAGACTCAAAAAGGCTTTAAAAGGCCGGATCCGGAGTCTCTACAGTCCCCACTACCGAAATATGGCCTCGGAAGGGCCGAGGGGCTAACGATTTCGGAGTATTAGGAACCTCGATAGGAACAATGGGGCCGGTGAGCGAGGAGACGGGACTTAGTCTCTGGGACGCCATGTCTGTCCTTTACCTTCCCTCAGCAATAGAAGCGAAAGGCGGGGAACGAGGGGGAAACAGAAAGGAAACTGGGCAAATTCGACCCCTTCCTCGTTTAAAAGGCTTAAGGACAAGACACTCACCGTTCGCTCGGAAATCTGGATCGATCTATGCGGGGAAGGGAGGGGGGGAAGAAAGAAAAATATACGTTTTAAAAATCCAAGACTCAGGAACTATTTGACATAAAAAAAACACACACATGTGTTTTTTAAAAGGAAACGCTCATCAAGGGGAGGAAAGGAGTCAACCCGACGGGTTTTAAAAACTAAGAGACGGCTATACTTCGAAGCAGGGCCCTTTTAAAGACCTATATTAGGGAAGGGAGCCATAGACATCTGCTCCCTACCCTCCCCCCCACACACGTTAAGTTTTGCCCTCCTGTTGTAATTGCCTTCTCTCTTGTGCGGCGGGGTTTTGTGTTCCCACGAGATTCCCTCGGATCATTTTTATGTACCCTATTCGTCCTCTAAAGGGAGGGAGGGGGGCAAATTTCCCCACCCAAAGGAAGAAGTTAAAGAGAATTTGTGGGTTGTGGGGAGAGAGAAGGATGGCAGGGCGGCGGTTTCTCCTAGGCACTGCCTCCACAGGCATAATAGGTACCTTGAATGGAGCCATGGGAGAGATTTAAGAGACGAAGGCCTGCCGGAAGAAGGGATCTGGTGGGATGGAGACGAAGGAAGAGGCATCCGATGCCTAAAACCCCCGGGACCATATCATTTCGGGAGAGAAAGCAGTGGATCCTTCTCTTGGTGGGCCCAACGACCGCCCTTCTCCCCAAACCTCATAAGAGCCCCCTCCCCACTTTCCATTTCTTATGTTTGTTCTTGTTTCTGAGGCAGAATTGTCTACTACAGTTTCTGCCGAGAGGCTAAATTGCGGCTGGACGGGGCTTTCCTTCTCCCTCTCGCCCTCAAAATGCCCCCATTTTTCCTCTCAAAGGGAAACCTAGGCCTCTCTGGGCACGGACTCTTCTCCCCTTCCACAACGGACCCAAACATGGGGAGGCCTCTTACCTGGGAGTCGTTGTGTAGCTGATCCCCACTCATGCCTATAAAGCGGCGTGTAGGGAGGGCAAGCCTGGCGAGACGCCTGAGGAGTAGGAAAGTCTTGAGGCCAAAGGCAGAACGCAGCCCCCTCACATAGAACAGTCAGTTGTGTAACAGACTAAGTCCTCATTTCCTCCAACTGCGCAGGCGCAGCGTCTTTTAAACCACGGGGCGGAGTTGAGCAAAACGGCAGAGGAGGGACAACACGTTCGGAGGGTAGGAAACTTATTTGCATAGCCCGGCCCAACCGCTTCTCCTCTTTCAATCACGAGCTACAGGACCTTTTATTTGCATTTGCACCACGCCCACCAGCTGTTGGTTATCCCCGCCTCCCTTGCCCAGCCTCAGTCGAGCTCATTCAGTCACGCCCCTTCCTTCTCTGCCATTTACGAAAAATGCCGGTCGCTTTTTTTTTTTTGGAACTCCCGTCTTTCAAAACGCCGGTTTCTATTTTACATATCCGGTCACGCCTCTTGCATGCCACCAATGGACAGCAAGAGGCGGAGTTGCCTAATTTACATAGGGAGACGCGTTTTCCTTGCAGTTCGTGAAAGATGGTTTTCCCGCAGCTCATTGTGCAAGACTCAGAAAGGACTCCATGCGCGTGCGCACATTTTCTCATTTCCCCCCCCCTTCCGCCCCATACGGCTCTCTATGGAGGCTCACAAGCCTGATACATGTTTTGCACTATTCTGGATGCCCGTCAACAGGCACGCATGTTATTATAGCTGTTATAATTATCAGATGCTTATTATCAGATGTTTCCATGCAGCCTTCAGTTCCAGTGTTTTTTGTTGTTTTGTGTCTCAAGTCAGAACAGACTTACAGCGACCCTAATAGGGTTTCAAGTGAGATATTTAAAGAGGGATTTTGCCAGTTCCACTCCCCCAGTGAGTTTTCATAGCCACGTGGAGATTCGAATCCTGTTCTCCATAGTCCTAGTCTGTTACTCTATCCACTACACTACACTGGGAATCCTTCAGTGTTGCTTATTCCTAGATTAATGAAGAGTCTGTGTATATATTTTATCCATATATTGACAAAACATAGCACAATTTCCCAGTGCACCTTGAATGCTCAGGGAAATGAATTCTGGGTATTCCATTTTAAGAAAGGGCTTGTGCAGAGAAGAGAGGCTAGCGTAACACACAAATTAAATCCTGTGAAAAATGATGGCAAGAATTTGGGATGTTCAGCTTCAAGATGACAAAAGGGAGAGAGGGAGGAGGTGATAGATGAACATTGGAACGTTTCTTTTAATCCAAGAGCTGTTGGACAGACTGCCTTTGGAAGTGGCAGGCCCACGATAAAGAATGTTTTCCCCCCACAATGCTATCGGGCTGTAGCTCTCATTAATGTTAGCATGACCAGGCTTGGGAGGCAATGGAAATTGCTGGCCAGCAGCATCTAGAAAACCACCCAATCCGAGGCCTTATGGTACTCACTTCTTCACAGAAGTTAGTCGAACAGAGACTGCATGGCCTTCTCACCCTCTAGACCAGGGGTCTCAAACATGCAGCCTGGGAGCCATTTGTGGATGATAGTTTGTGGCCCCCGACTTGCCTCCCCCCCCCCGAAGCGCCCATGCGTCTCTGCTGTCAAGAGTCAAAAAAAGCCTCACCTCGCTCGCCGGCTCCCAAGACAGCGCCTTTGGCACCCTCCATCCAGAACTGCAGCTTGCCAGCCAGCCTGCCTGTCTGCCAGCTGGCAGGCTGTAGTTCCGGATGGATGGTGCAAGAGGAGCTGTCTTGGGGGAGAGCCGGCAAGCGAGGTGCTCGCTCCTGGCCCATCCTCGAAGAGCGCCTCCAACAGCACTGCCAACAGCGGCTGCCACTGCCACCTCTTCCAGGGAAGCGGCTCTCTGGCTCTCTTTCTCTCTCAGCACCCCCAGCACCAGCCGAGCCAGTGGCCGCCTCAGCACCCAGAGGTACTTCATCCTCCTCCTCCTCCTCCTCTTCACCCTGCTTCAGCCACCTCGACTCTGGCTTGCAAAGTTTTCTCCCGTTGTGGTGGGTGTAGCTGCTGAGTGCACCTTTTTTTGAGGGGGTTGGCAGACCTTCGTGTGTGTGTGTGTTTTTGTGCATGCATGCGCACCCGTGCGCACCTGTGGAGGCCGCCCCATTCTGTTTAATTTCACGGGTACCAATGTTGTTTTCTTCCTTTGGCAAGGCGATTCTGTGACGGGTTTTTAAAAATTTTTATGTTGTGCCCCCCTCCCCCCCCAGCTAGGCAGTCACTCCCTCCCTTCTCCGCTTCTTCGTCCTGCTGCTGATTCTGGTGGTGGTAGTGAAAAAGGAGCTGGAGGGGGTTGTGGCCGGCGACGAGGGCTCACGCGCCCCCCTCTGTCCTCCTCGGAGCCCAGCCAGGCTAAGGAAACTCCTTGGCGGTTCCTCGGGCTCTTGCTCTCCTTGCCGGAAAATCTGATGTGGGCCAGCCTCACCCAGACTCTGCCTCCAGCGGCCCCCAGGTAAATTGAGTTTGAGACCCCTGCTCTAGACCCTACACTGAGCAGGAGTTTGGACTTTCCAGTATCCGTTTCCAGCAGTGAAATTCTTGATTCTACTTTTAAATATTTACTCAGTGGTAGAGAGAATATGCTGTATATATTTTTCTTTAAAGGACTGTGTGTTTTTAAAAAACTATACAGTTATTTTATGAGTTAGCATAGTTTTATTCTTATTGTGTCACTGGTAAGAACTAGGCATAGGTCGCTCAGCAAATTGGTAAGTCAGTTGTGTCCAACTCATCATGGCTGGCTAGTCTGTGCCAGCTATGATAAGATTACATGATTATTATTCATTCTTGAATTTCAAAATAAGGTAGTGAAAAGAACTCTCATTTTGTTGTACCTTTCTTTGTATGGTGAGGATATTGAAAAGTCTGGAGATTTCTCTGAGATGTGACTTGGCATCATTACTGGGATCAAATAGAAAAAGGGGTCCCCAACCCCCCCGGTCCGCGGACCAGTCCCGGTCCATGGCCTTACCAGGATGTGGAGACAAATCCCCTCCCCCTCGCACATGCAGATGCATGCCTACCCCTCCCATGCATGCACAGCCCCTCCCATGGCCCCTCTCTCTCACACACACACACACAGACACGGACACACGCATGCACGGACCCCACCCACCCACACACTAAACTGGTCCATGGAAGCAAAACGGTTGGGGACCATTGCAATATAATATTGTCCATATAGGTTGGGAACCTATGGCACTCAGATGTTGTTGGACACCAGATCCCATAGTTTCTACTCAATATGGTGAGATGTGATTGCAGTTGTAGTTCCTTGGTGCCTTCTGAGATAGCTGTTCCTCATCCCTTGGTCTAAATGGTAGACCTGAGACTGAGAATAAATGTCATAACTGATACACAACAAGCATTAGGTGGGACACAGAACTAGTTGAGGTGGGATGCAAGGTTTTGATAAATTATTTCTTTTATAAATGACATTATGGGATTGTTGTCATTTTGTTTCTAGTTTAATCATAGTGATAACATTAATACTGCTGCATTTTAAAAATGTATTATCTCTGTGTTTTATGGTCATTGCCCAGAATCCTTTTCCTTACTCTGCTGGCATAAATCTCAATGGCAAATTATTGCAAATTAAGAAGTTGGCATAGGTATAAGCTGTTGCACACCAGTTACATGACTTGACATATGACAGTGAATGCCTAGCTGACTTCTTAACTTGTTACAATTTGCTGCCAGAATTTACACCAATAGACTTAATACTGGTATAATTTTTCAGCTGGATTGCTGTTGCAGCAAACGTGTATTTATCAATATTATTACTACTAACTGACTTAAAAATTTTGTTTCCACTTATTCTTAACAATACTAATGCAATTTTAATGTCCTTCAAATTTACCATAAATGATGAATATAGTAACAGAATATGTGTAAATCTATAAACATCCTTTACAAGCATTTTGCTTCTATTATAATAGGACCCAGATTCTTTAGCATGATATAAGATATGAAAGATAGATATGATGTCTACTCAGAATTAATTTCTACTGAATTTAAGTGGGGCTTGCTCTCAGGGGAGTGTACATACAACTGTAGCCTTAATTCAGGATTCAGAGCAGGCAATGCACAGAAATAGTTTTTGCTGATTTCAGCTGAATTTATTTCCATGTGATCATGTCTAAAATCACTAGCTCGTATAAAGCGTACTGAGCAATATTCAGAATTCATTCACTTGCTCTTTGATGTGTTCATATTGTAAACATTTTGAACTTCATACTTTACATTCTGTTTGTATAAAGCCCCAGGAGCAGTTATAGATTTATATATATATATATATATATAAGCAATAGCTACTCTGTAAACAGCTTGCTTCCCCTTGTGCTGTTTTCAGAACTCTTTCTCAAAAATATGACACACAATTTGAGCTATGTTTTTTCTTCTCTGTTTCCCTGTTTTTTTTTTAATCCAGAGCAACGCCACTGAAATCAGCTGTGTGGTATTTACTGCAAAACAATGCAGCCTAGCAAAGCAGAAGCTGTTCTTGTTTCTTATAATTCAATTTTAAATATTCTAGAACATGTACAACAGAGCCTGATCATTACAATAAAGTGTTTGTTCATTTACAGCATAGGCATCCTTCAAAATGGCTGTAATTGCTCTCTGTGCAATAGTGCCAGTGTTGAATGAATGAATATAGGAACCAAATGATGACCCATATTCTGAATTTCTGCATTGTTTCTATCTAGTGTGCAATGCTGCATTCTCTGCTTCCAATGTGTGTGGGCACTTGTGTGCAAGCATGCAAATTTGTATCTTAGGCAGTTGACAACAATGGGAAAGATTGCGGTAGCCAGAACAAGGTGCTGTTATATCCAGAAGTGAGTCCTCTTCTTTGACGTAGCCTCAGCATGTACCTGGTGATGGCCACATGATGTAATGGTTATTACAGTGTTGAACTAGGACTAAGAAGGTCCAAAATTCTATCTCCATAAATTAATTAGCTGAGACTAATTAGCTGATAAAGCTCTTTAGTTAGCAAGCAACTAAAATAGTTACAAAAAGTTACATGTTGTTACACTGTAGTTGTAATATAAACATGCATGGGTGGTAAATTGGGTCAGAGTTGGTAGCAATGGAATAGGAAGAAGAGCAGGATTAAAGAACTCAGCTGGTCACTTGTGGGGCCCCTTCAGAGGTAATGCCTAAAAAATGTCCAATCTAAAAGTTAGAATGCAAACTGTTATTTAACCCAAGGAATTCTTTAGGAACATATTATAAATGTCAAGGGTCATGGATATCCATGAATCAGTCTTTCATTAATAGATTCATTTCTAACACAACTCAAGAACAGTATGTGTAGTAGAATTAAAGTATATCAATGTGTGTGCATTTGAACCCTATTCTTCTTAAGTTACGTTTGAATAAAAAGTATACTGTTGAATTCCTTTCAAAACCAGAAAACTGTTTTATTCTACAAATAGCAGAATCAAAGCATCTACAGTTAATAAATGACATTGAGACAGCATGGCTGTCACAACATAAGGGACAGTCCACGTTTCATAATTTACATGATCAAATTAAAGTCAATAATGCACAGCCATTTTTCTCGTAACTTCTCATCCTCTCCCTTCAACTGCCCATTTTAACTGCCCTAACTGCCCAAGCCACTGCTTTCCTTCCCGTCTCCCTAGTAACCAATCACACCCACCCCATTCTGTTTCTTCCCACCTGACAACTCCTACATCGGGTTCAATGCAGTGGGTAGAATCTGTCTATGAAAATGGTCACAGCTAACTATGCCAATACACAGATCAGCAATTTGAATGAAATGTACACTTTACAAGTCACATGCAAATAACTTTATGAATATACAGGTCAAGACTAGAGAGATCAACAGATGGTGTACACATATTCACACAAGGCCTACTCCAGTGTCAATAAAGCATATTGTGTGTACGCCACACATGATGAGGAAAGGATACTGTTAGCACCCAATTGATTTACAATACTGCCCCCCTACTGTCCTCTATTTACTTGTTTATCTGTTTTTGTCCCAACTTTGTGGCAAAATAGGGACCTATTATCACTTTTCTTACATGGGGATGGCTGTCGGAAGAAGAGGCCCTGCTGTAACCATGAAGGCTCTGCATGTGAACCAGAATCCCAATTTTTCCATATTCTCTGATGGTTGAGTCTCCACTAGAGATGGGTACAAAGTGGGAATCTGCTTGGAAGTGCAGAATACCTATTGGACCAACAGACAAACATAACCAGCAGTTCATGCCCATCTTTAGTCTCCACAGTTACAGCAGTGCTTAGTTGTTACCCCATGAAGAAATCATTCATTTGTAAAGTGCATGCACTTAATAAATGCCTAAACAAGGCCAAACTGCACCAATGCTAAATATATTGTAACATGCAAATACGCCCAGGTTTACATCTGTTTAAAGCTAACCACCTTGTTTGCTTTGTGAACTCAAAGAGATGATTAGGAAACAAGAAAGTCATATTTTGCTTACTTCAGAGTATCTGTGTCCAGCCTGCAATTACAGGATCATCTGATTGATTGATTGCCCCCTTAGTAGAGAGTCCTATTCTGGACTATATCCTTATAAAAGCAACATGTGTACCAATAACAGGTGTTCTTCTATTAAAAGAATGAGAGTGCCAGTAAGAAGAGAAGTTGGACTGTTGGGGCAGATGAAACCCTGTCTTACCTCAGGCTACTCAGAGTCATGCCATTCCTTTTTTTTACCTGGGGAAGAGGGCTAGTACACCTATGTTCCCCTCCTTAAATTCCAGGATGTGCTTTCTTTTTTTAATATATTTTACAATTTTGTTTTGTTTTGCAATAGCATAACTCTATAATCGCAGCAGCAATTTTACATCTTTTGTGTCATTTTTGGAAATGTTGTGATTTGTTCATAGGTTGACAAGGTTAATTCTTATCCTTCCTTACTACAATAAAATGAGCTTTGTTTTGTAGCATTTATAATAAGTATAACAAAAAAATATTGTGGTACATTAAAATATTGTGTCATATACTATCACAAAAATCTGAGTCCCTATGTGCTCCCTCCCAAGGGAAGCCAGCCTCATGCTTTCCGGTGGCTAGGAAAGTCACTTCAACTTTCTGGAATACTCTGTTATGGACCTCAAAGTGACTGTTAATAGAAAAAGGAAATGACAAAGACAGACTTTAGAGGGAGATAGTGGATATTTGTGACATAAACAAGTTCCTCTTCATTTCTAAGGGTCTACTTAATAATCTAGATTTTTATAATATCTTATGGGTAGAAAGTGATTGTCTACTGTGACAGACCCTGATCTCTATTCTGAAAACAACTCTTAGCATTTCTGTGACATCCTATTCTGTCTGGCTAGGATCTGTAGTCTCAGCTAATTAGTTCTCATTAGTTCTCTAATTAGGTGTGTTTGGATGAATTGAAGAATTCTGACATTTTAAAAAGTATCTGTTTACTTTTGAAAAATGAGAAAGTAAATATTTATTTTTTAGAAACTATGTTGGCAGCTGTTTGGGAAAAAGAAGTGGCTTAGATTCATAACTGAAATTAATTAATTTTTTTCAGATTTATGGTAAAAATTAATTTTAAATCTTCTCCACAGAGGTGGGGAAGATTTGGCTGTCTAGATACCATAAGACAGCATTGTAGCGTTCCCCTTTATTAGGTCAGTGGTTCATGTTTTGTTATGTAATTGTTCATGCATATTCATGTTGCTGAGAGGCAGAGCTGAGCAAGATCTTATAAGAGGTGGAGCCCGAGAGTCACTGAGTCAGTCAGAGAGGGAGAGGATGAGTAGAGTGAGAGAAGGAAGAAGGAGATCAAGAGTGGAGTTTGGGGAATTCTGAAGTGTGATTAGAGTTAGGAGTGTATTATCGAATAGAAGGTTGTTGTTAATAAATTTACCTAAAGAAGATATCCATGAATCAATATCAATTTATGTTGAGTGGGGAAGCTTCTGAACCCAGATCTGGGGGGTCTAAGTTAGGGAACGACTCTGAAAGAAAATTCTTGTATTTTACCTCATGATTTGAAGACCCAGTGGGCTAGCTTAATGCTCAAGGCGCTAAGGGTTAGAGAGCGCTTGTGAGAAAAGCAGAAGCCAGGGGTGAGAGCAGATCTGAGGGAAGAGAGGAAAAAGCCTTTGCTTGAAATAGGATTATTTTAATGACTGGAAGTAATAGAAGAAAGACAGGTCCTTTTAAAATCAGTAAACACTCTGTACTAATCATCCCAGAAGTAAAAATGCCACCCAAATGTACCAAAAGGGGGAGTCCTGAGGCTGAGGTTTTACCTCACAAATTGGAGGGAAACTGTGACCCCTTAATTCAAATGGAACAGAAGGAAACTGAGTGATCACCTGGTGGCAGCAATATAAAAGAGGGGATTGTTTGCCTTCGTGAGCTCTGAGTGTTGACGGTCAAGCAAGGGGCATGAGGGTGAACGCCACAAGCATATCTTATCACTCTTAGCATATGTTACACTAGCTGGTGCTAACTGGAGTCCAGAAATATCTGGGGGAGCACAAATTTCCTTCCCTGAAATAAAACAATGTATGCTGCCCTGAATTCTCCAGAGGAAAGGCAGGGTAACTCTAAAATTTTCAGCTTTAAATATTGTCTTTCATAGAATCATAGAATTGTCGTAGGGTTGGAAGGGACCTTGGAGGTCTTCTGGTCCAACCCCTGTCCAAGGCAGGAGACCTTGTACCATCCCAGACAGATGACTGTCCAATCTTTTCTTGAAAACCTCCAGCAATGGGGCACCCACAACATCGGGAGGCAAGCTGTACCACTGCTTAATGGTTCTCACCGTCAGGAAGTTCCTCCTTATTTCCAGGTTGGATGTCCCTCTGACAGATTTCCACCCATTGGTCCTTGTCCTGCCCTCAGGCACAATGGAGAATAAATCGATGCCCTCTTCCCTGTGGCAACCCTTCAGATATTGGAAGATTGCTATCATGTCTTCCTTCAGTCTTCTCTTCGTTAAGTTAAATATACCTAGTTCTTTTAGTTGTTCTTCATAGGGTTTAGCTTCTAGTCCCCTTATCATCTTTGTTGCTCTTCTCTGCACCCCTTCAAGGGCCTCAGCCTCTTTCAATGATGTACGCCACCTTGGGTCCTTTGTAAGGAAAAAAGAGGAGTAAACATATTTTAAATAAATAAATAAAATAAATGAATCAGTGCTGCATAACATTACTTGTGGGTATGTTTTATCCAGAATTACAGTTCTCAAAGTTTTGCTTAATTCAATTCAACAAGAGCAGGGACTCAATAAGCAGTGTGTTCAGTGGTTCTACATACACACACACACACAACTCTGCAGTGTTTTATCATTTATTTATTTAATGCCTGTGTTGGCTGGGGGATTCTAAGGGTTACAGTTGAAAACAGTGACTTTCCTAAACACTGCTTTTATAGAATACAGTAAAAATGTTAATTTAACCATGATCATGATTTGGGAGATGGAACCCTGTGTTCCAATCTATGATCACAGATGCCATATTTTTGCCGTTTGCTGGGGCACAAGAGCAGGAGAGAACTTCTGTCTCCATTTTGTCCTCCTGGGTCTCCCAGAGGCAGCTGGTGATTGGCCACCAAAGGAGATAGAAATATAACTACAACAGTCCCTTGCTTTATTCCAGAAGGGCTTATTTATTATTGCAGTATTTATTGGACATCCCATAGGAAATAGGATGCAAATGTAATAAATATATTACCTCTCGCTTGCATTTTCAGTGTGCTCTGTTTTCAGCTAAGAAGGCTTATAAAGCAGCTTACATGAAATCAGCACTTTCAGGAATGAAACTCATTGGACGACCTTGGGCCGGTCATACTTTTTCAGGCTGACATACCTCCCAGGGTTGTTGTGAAGATAAAGTGGAATGAAGAGAATCATGCATGACACCTTAAACGCATTAGAAGAAAGGCAACGTATAAATAATAAAAGACAGTCCTTGAAAGCAGTTTTATAATCTAAAAAGATATGGTATAGAAAGAAAAAGGATTAGGATAAAAAATGATGAAACCCCTAGGCATTCTTCAATCGGCAAAGGAGAAGGATCTTGCCCCTCATCTCCTTCTGCTGAACTTATGTGGAATGGCTCATGGTTGTGACCGTTAAAGAAAGACAAGTTAATACAGGAATCTGGTTGCTGATGGAAAACCTAATAAATATATGCGGATATGTGAGCATGTAGCAGTTATGACAGGGAACAATGGATGGAGGCTGGTTATAGGGAAAAGCCCATCTGCTACAGCCATTTACAGCTTAAAGAGAAATTATGCCAAACAACTGAAATGTTTTTAGTGCTTATGTGTAGATCTAACAGTGAGTCAAAGGAAGTGCTGTGCCTTCAGAAGGAAATGGGACAGGACAGAGATAAAGCTTTCCTGGGAAGAGTAGGTTTAAATGCCTCTTCTGACTGCCCTGCAACAGCTTTATGAGCGAGGGAGGCAGGCAAGCAAGCAAGCAACTATTGCAGCCTGGATTGCTTCTGTTCAAGATGCTGGACAGCCATGCCATGCCATTTTCTAGGGCACACCCATTTCATCCTCTCTTGCCCTTCCCTGATTTTCCACTACATTAAATAAACATGCTGTGGTCATTGAGCATGTTTACTTTTAGTTGTGCTGTTTGGGATTCCTCCCTTTCGCTTCCTAAACCCACACAAACACACACACAAACTGGGGGATTCTCTGGAGCCTGCAGATACCTTCCTCTTGTCCATGCAGACTGTGATGATGGCTACATAAGAACCAGTCCTCAAAGCATGTATTCACTGTTCGCATATAAGATCAAGAAAAAGCATCATTCACATAGTCATAAAATTCATAACGGCCACAGTCACAGACACAGAGGCACCATTCTTTGTGTCATTCCACAGTGCAATATGTCGTGCATGGCCCTTTGCTCATGGAGTGCCATCTGTCAGTGTTTCAGATATTCTTCCCAACTGTGAGCATTTATTCCTTGTCTTATGTTATTTATTTACAGCATTTCTGTGCTGTCCTTTAGTTTAAAAATTCCCAGAGTGGCTTACAGTGGTCACAGAACTGTAAGAAGCAGAAGTGTATGGATGTTTGCAACAAGAGCAAAATACAAAACAATAAAACAATGAAAGAAAACTGAAGCAAACCAGACAAATAAAACCCATAAAACTGAAAGCCAGCAACACATAGCATTAGAGACAACAGCATATCATGTTGGAAGGGCTGGCCAAATTATTTTAGCTAGACATCCGGCTCAGTGCCAAACAAGGAAAGAGTTTCACAGGTAAGGTGCCACAACAAAAAAAGACCCCCAAGTTCTATCACATAGAACATGCCACTGCTGCCTGCCTCATTTTCTTCATTCTCTCAGCCAAGAAGCAATTGTCAACAAGGATTGCCCTTAAGTATGATGTAGGCCCCTTTACCTGCTTTAGAACATTATAGAGTGGATAAATGTATGTATGACTCCTCAGCCTCACACTAATCTCCAGCATAGAGGCCACTTCCGTATCATATACAGGAGCAGAAGAATATCCATGTAGCTTGCAATATGGTTCCATTTAGAGATGGGGATGAATCGCCATTTTGTGATTCGTCCTGCATCGTGATGCATCAAAGTTGATGAATCACGAAGCTCCCCCCATGAACTGACGAATTACAAATTTATTTGTCAGTTCGTCGGGCGGTTCGACAGCCAGAGACTGTCTAAAAAACACCTGATCCCCATGCCACCGCCCACCTGCTGCACTGCCCCACTGCCTGTCACCGCCATGCCACTGCCCCCCTAAGGGAATCCAGGCTAAGGGAATCCAGGGTGTCCTTTGCAAAGATGGCAGCTGCAGCTTCCCTACCCTAAATGAAGCCGCAGCCACCATCTTTGCAAAGGGCAGCCAGTGTCCCTTACTGCAGCCCGTGGCTGCGTAAGCCACTGCAGTGGATGGTGATGGATGATGGTGGCATCGGATGGTGGCAGTGGCTAAGGCAGGGGATAGACTGTGGGGTGGGTGAGTGGCTGCCTATCGGTCTGCTGATCAGCTGATTGGCAGGCCCATAAGCAACATCTGTACTACCAAATACTGTATTATTGTTTCGTGGCTGATGATCATATCCAAATATTGATGATTGTTATCTGGTGACAGGTAAATAAGCTGTCCTGTTATAAGTATGTGAAGAGGAACCAATAAGAATGGTTAAACCTAGAAGTGAGCCATCACCTCACTTGTCTAGGGTGAAGGGAGTCAACACCGTCTAGACTGCACTACCTTTTATAGTTCAGAACCTGGTCCTAGGGGAGGGCCGGAAAACAGAAGAAGGAGATGGAAAGAAAAAGGCGGGAAAGGGACAGCCAGTAGTTGGTGGCTTCTTAATGACAGAGGAGGGGGAGATAAGTGTCAGAGGAGTTTGTCAGGGAAGGGAGGAAGAAGAGCTGGGGCCCAGGAGTGGGAGAGTCCAGAGATAGAGGAGAAGAAGCAAGAAGGGTTACTCTCAAAGGGAGAGGAAGGACCCTGTGTGACCTCCTTTCCTCAAAAGGGAGAGAGAGAAAGTGAGAAGGGAAAGGGAACCTCTCGGGGACATGGAAGCGTGGGGGATGAGATTGAGTTGGGTGAAGTGGAGCCATTGGAATGAACCATTTACATTTATCCGATAGGGAAGGGTCCCTGGCAGAAGGTGGTGCAGCCGGTTCCTATCCCCACGGCCCTGATATCTCTCGAGGGCGACTGGGCTCAGCACTCTTATTATGGGACTATTTGTGCAGTGAAGAGTCAACCACTGAGGAGACTTACCGACCATGAGAGATTTGGAATGTCCCCCCATTGAAGGACTTGTTAGTTATGACAGGCTTGCAAGGAATGTGGCCTGAAACGTCTGTGGTTGCTGATCCCGTTGGACCCACTGAAGTTGTTGTACACCCCTCCCTGTTGAAAGAGATTAAACCTTTGGTTTATGTTAACACATCTCTGGTAACTCCCATTAAAGAGGAGGAACGGTTTAATCTAAAACAAGAATCCAATCACAAAGTATTAACAGGGAAGATGCTAATATTTGGTGTGAATATGACTATTTACATGCTAATACTAATACCCCCAATAAATGAAGAAGAATTTCGTATGTGGTTTATATAGGTTTTCTGGTCTTTGCTGACTCAACAGCAAGGCATGAGAGTACATCTGAATTAAGACTATGGTGGAGGGAGAGTGGTGGCGCTGTGGGTTAAACTGCAGAAGCCTCTGTGCTGCAGGGTCAGAAGACCTGCAGTCGTAAGATCGAATCCACACAATGGAGTGAGCTCCTGTCACTTCTCCCAGTTCCTGCCAACCTAGCAGTTCGAAAGCATGTAAATGCATGTAGATAAATAGATACCACCTGGGTGGGAAGGTAACAGCATTCCGTGTCTAGTTGCGCTGGCCACGTGACCACGGAAACTGTCTTCGGACAAACACTGGCTCTATGGCCTGGAAACGGGGATGAGCACCGTGTCTAGAGTTGGACACGATTGGACTCAACATCAAGGGGAACCTTTACCTTTACCTAGGAGGGAGAGTGGGAATTGTGGAGAAATGAAATAATAAAAAATGGTGAGGACCTTTCAAGGTTGTTCTCCATATATAAATGGATTCATAAAATTTGTAATTTGCAATTTTAAAAATCCACTGCAATATTTAATTTAAATCTTTAGAGCAAAATATTTAGAGCAAAAATTAAACTAGCAGGACAAAAATAGTTTAAGAAATAAATGCATTTTTAATAATGATTCCAAACAGCCCTATAGAAGTAGGCCAATTTTATTTTGATATCAAACCTGTGGATATTTGAACTGAGACTGGCCAAGTTCCAAGGACTACCTAATGTGGCTGGCATGAAATCTGAGCTGAGGACCTAGCCAGTTTCACAAATGAAAGTCTGCCTATACTGACCAAATGAAATGGGCAGACCTGAGGCTTGTGGAATTATCTTTATTTTTAAGTGAAGCCCAAAAATTTACCAATGTACTTGATTTTAAAAAGATTCAAAAAAATCCAGATCCTAGGAATTTGTTCTAAGTACTAGACTGAATGAACCACACAATATTTCTACATGAAAATTTGTTTATAGTTACTCCATTTTTAAAAAAATCTCAAAATTGTAAGGTGAAGTGATTGGGGAAATCTTTTTATTGCTGCTGCTGTTGCTACATATAAACTGGGCATCAGAAATCTGTGCCAGTCTATCAGATATCATCAGGAGATCTACCAGTAGATACAGATCTACCTTCTTTCCATTGCTGCCCTAAAAAAATATATATTCTTGGAAACTTGTTTAAAATGTGCTTTCCAGGCAACATCTTGGACATGTTTCTTGCAATGCCTTTGGGTGAATGTGAGACGATTGACAAGATGTAAAATGTTGTGTTTATAGAGTGTTAAAATAATTGACTAGGGGGGTGTAAAAATAGTAGCTCTGAAAATGAAAGTGTTTTTAAAATTGAGACTTGAGCAATAGTTTACCAAAATCATTACAAAATAATTAGTTAGCTCCAGCTTAGCAAGGTCACTGTATAAAAATCTTCCCAACAGTTTAATGTGTTTATGTTGCAATGTGTAAATATAGAGGCGGAATTTTCAGTTCTTGTAGTTTACACTCTCTTTAATTACAATATTCCAGTATTCCAGGACTCTGGTCTTCCATATACTTTATGTTACAGGTGTTTATTCGTACAGGCTTTGCAAAATTTTAGTCAAAACAATGGCATTATCATCACAGTGGTGGCTTGCCAGAATAACAAGGTCTTGGAGTTACAGAGAGTACAAGAGTAATATATTTTTCTTCTTTGTTGTTGTTGTTGCTGCTGCTCCAGGCCTCTGGATCTCCAGACCCCTGGAAAAGAGATTGTTTACAGTTGGAAAGGAAAGGAAAACAACTGACAGAACTATAAATATAGGGAGATCACACGCACAAATTCAACTCATCATTGCAACTCCACCCTACACCATACACACAGGAGAACAACACTAATAGAGGGCACCAGATGTCAAAGAACAGCAGGCAGATAGCAGTGTAACAGCAGGCTTCATTTTCAGAAGTCATCAACACAAACATCATGGATTTCCTTCTATAGCTGTAAACTGGCACAAGGCTGGCTTGGGTAAGAACATTATTAAAATTAGTTTTCATGTGTGTCCAGTAATATGCTTAAAGGCTAAAGATTACTTAAAGTTATAATGTTTTTTACCTTTAAATGATGCGTTTTGGAGTTGTAATTTTTGTCTTTTGCTTTTCGATAGTGCCTTTTTAAGCTATAAGGACCTGCATTTTTAGAAGGTAATTGAAACATTCTCATTGGGTTTTTTCATTCTTAAAATATATTTCTAGTACAGTGGTGTCTCGCATTACGACGTTAATTCATTCCAGCGAAATCGCTGTAAAACGAAAACGTCGTAAAGCTATTTTAAAAAGCCCATAGAAATGCATTAAAACCCGGTTAATGCGTTCCTATGGGCTGGAAACTCGCCGTCCAGCGAAGATCCTCCATAGCGTGGCCATTTTCGCTGCCTGTGCAGCGAGGAATCCATCCCAGAAAACAGTGGGCAGCCATTTTGTTTACCCGGCGGCCATTTTGAAACCGCCGATCAGCTGTTAAAAAATCATCGCTTTGCGAGAATCAGTTCCTGAAGCAGGGAACTGATCATTGCAAAGCGAAATTCCCCCATAGGGAACATCGTTTTGTGATCTCAAAAACATCGACGTCAAGCGGTTTTGTCTTTAAACGGAGCGCCCGTCTTGCAGGGCACCACTGTATATTTTGGAATAAATTCTGACTTAAGTATTTACCTGCAACTTAAGTTTAGTTGTCACATTTTAAAATGTTTGTTACCTATAGTTTTTCTGTACCTGTAAGACTTTGTATTTTTACAATAACTCAGGTATTTTTGTGCTTATGGAACATGAAAGCAATGTACGTAAATAAATAAAGCTTGTAAAATTAAACAAGCAGATGTTCCCTGGAATTATTGCAAAAATGAAAAAAATATATACATTGATACTCAGATGAATTTTGATATTATTGGAAATGATTGTTTGATTTCATTCTGGAATTAACTCTTTTTTTGGGGGGGGGATAAATTACAGCAGTTATGAACATGGGCTTTTGCTTTTTCCCCAGAGGTCCATAAAATTCCGTAGTGCTCTTGGGGAGATGTTCAGGTGTCAGAATTAGAGATGGGGTATTCATATTTGTATAGGAATATGAATACCTCCGCACAGCTGGAATACCCCCATATCCGCCGGCAGCAGCGGCCTCGCTCTTCCAATCACTCCTGGAGCGCAGCTCAGCTAGCAACTCAGCAGTCTTGCACTCGTCCTCCCTCCCATTGCCAGGAGAGGCTAGCCGAGTGGGGCTCCGGGAGTGATTGGAAGGAAGAGCAAGGCCGCTGGAGGACATGTGAGTGGACAGGGGGCCAGACCTGTATTAAGTCCCCAGCTGTGTGGGGATATCCATATTCATATAAGAATATGAATATGGATATCCCAATTTGAAGAGGCACTTGTTCAGCAGGCTGAGGCAAAGAGGCAGTGCCAAAAGCAGCAAAACCAGGGAGTTGGACAGGAGACAGATTGTATTTGTCTTCAGTGTGGAAGGGATTGTCACTCTCGAGTTGGCCTTCTCAGCCACACTAGATGTTGTTCCAAGTCCTCCATACAGAGTATGTTACCATAGTCTCTCGAGACTGAAGGATGCCTACTATCCCCATCTCTAGTCAGAGTCCCTGACATAACCTAATGATGCTGGAGCTTTTAAGACAAAAAGCATGGATCCTACACAGACTTAAACTCCAACACTAGCAAGAATTTCAATGGGAGATTGCTCTGAACTGAATTCTATATCAACTTCTAACTTGGCACCATTCAAAGCATTACTTGCAGAAGTAAGGTAACTGTGGCTAAACCCGTTGATGGCCTCATAGTTCATTTCAAGCGTTGCACACCATTTTTAATTTACTATGCTGTGGGATAATCCTATATAATTATAATTTAAAGACTAATATTCCCTTGAATTTTTGCAACTCCCTTCTTTAGGGATGAGTCAGAAAGAAGAAATAGCATAAAACATGGGAGGAGTTAAAACTGGAAACTTGGACTTGTCTTCACTGAGTCAGGTGGCATTTTACCAGGATCATATAATGTGCACTGCCCATATTTTTAAATCTCACTCAGCAATTTTATCTTGAATTAGGCAGCATGCATTGGATGCAAATACCTGTCCAATAGATACAAATTGTATATTTTACCGGTTCTGGTGTTAGAGCCAGGTTCAATCTCTGTTCAGCCATGAAGATAACTGGGTGAACTTGGGCCACTAATTCTCCATCAGCCTCACTCACATCTTTAGAATGAAGACTCTGCAGTTAGAATAAAATGAGAGCAGAGAGGCCTAGCCTGCTTTGAGCTCCTTAAAGAAAAGGAGGAATATATTTATTTGTTTTATGTATAGGCCACCTTTCTCCCAATAAGGGGAATATAAACAAACTAGAATTATTCTAAGACTGTGGGATAGTCTTAGAATGTATTGAAAGTGAATCAGAAGTGTGTGTTGCCTCCAAGAAAAACATTTCTCAAAACGTGAACAAAGCAATTCCAAGTACAAAGTATGTAACAGTATTTAAAAACAACAATACAGGACCAGCACGTGTTTAAATGTATTTTGAGGTTGGCAGCCAATCATTTGCAAGATAGTTGAAATCAATCTGCAGAATTAGGCTCCTCTTTCCTGATCATCCCCCTCCAACCTATATCCACACCTTCCAAATCTCCTGCCTGCCCACTCCTGTTCAGTCCACCAATAGAATCTTTCCTGTGCGTCAGTTAAAAGTAATCCAGCCCAGGGGTCTCCAAACTACGGCCCACAGGCCACATCCGGCCCACCTTGCCTTTTATCTCACCCAGTGGGTGGGCATGCATGCACACGTGCACACACATGTCTTCCTTCAGCCCTCGGAAATCTGGAACATATATGTTGTGGCCCTCAGTCTGAAAAGTTTGGAGCCATAGCAAAAACAGACCCGTTGCCTCTTGTGGTTGTGCAGGGGGATTGGGTGGGAGCTGGTCCATATATATCTTTGCTTCTCTCTTCCTGAGGTTGGTCCCCCTTTTTGTTCTCTCTCTTTCCTCTTGTCCACATGAGGCTAAAGTTTCCTTTACACTCTGAGGCTAGTGCTTCCCTGCTCCCGCTCCCAAGGGGAGGGGATTTGCACTAACAAGTAAATAAAGGAAAATCAAAGGGGAGGAACAAGGAAGTAGGAGATCTTATGCTGGATGTTTGAGTCCCTCCACCTTGCTTTCTCAGGAATATTTCATGCTTCAGGGAATAATTCATGGCTTGAGTGCGGAAGGGGGAGGCAGCTTCTTGACTCGCAGTCTACGATATTCAGGCAAATCCCATCCTCTTTGGGAACAAAGAGAAACAAAGGGAGTGGTACGAATTCTCCTCTGGAAGGTCCCTGTATTTAAAAGGTACCAAGAATAGATGTTCTTCCAAAGCCTCAGAGCTGCGTAGGGGCAGATCCATGTGTTGGGATAGGCTAGAAGGAAACAGCTGTACTTCTTTCTATATACTGTACTGTCGTCCTGATTCCTAAATGCTGGCTAATTACACAGTACATTTTAGAGAATGTAATGTAAGTAAATGTAATCAGTTGCTAAATCAGTTGCACTACCTGAATTTTCAAGGCCCTGTGAAACAACATCTGTCAATTTCAGTTCTCTTTTCTGGTTGCTTTCATTTTATATGACTGCAGTTGCAGAGTCCTTTTAGTGCTACTGAATCTACTAGCTAAAATCTTCTCATTCTGAAATTTTCATTTTCAGAATTGAGTACTGTACTACGTGATTTCTGACAGAAAAAAGATAGCATATAGATAAAACAAATAATCATATAAATCTTGGCAATATAGGATTCACTCTTAAGACTTACACACAGGACGTTTGGCTGATATATGGTCCTTAGCAGAGTCTGGCTTAACTCCATTATCCACTCAATCTATTTAAAAATGAAACAGGTTTGTTTGGGCAAAACAGTTTACTTTTCTGAGCCAAAATACTGTAGGTGGCTAAAACAGTTTGCATTTCTGTTTAAGCTAGAACAGTTTACATTTCTGTAACTGGGCTGGCTACATCAGAGTTTGGAAAAGTTACTTTCTGGATTGCAAGTCTTTCAAAAATAATTTTCCCAAGCCCCTGAGCTGCCTGCCTTTCCTCAGACAGCAGCAAAGTAACAAGGATCACTTGAATCTTCAGCAATGTCCTCCAGTCCCTGCGCCTGAAGTTTAAGGACAAAACGATTCATCTGTGGTGTTTTACTGCCACACAGAACTCACCGACCCGAGCAGTTTCTAGTCATTTGTCAAGGAGTACAGATGTGGTAGCCATGTGCCTTGATTTTTGATGAGCAAAATTATGTCAATATAGATGCAGACGGCTCTCCTGACAAGTTATTGGCCCAGTGCACACGATGGAAAGGTTCTCCCTGTTTTCAGAAGGCAGGAGATCAAAATCATGGCACATGACAGATCTTTTGTCACAAGCATAGACTGACGTCTGCTTAAATTCAAAGCCAATATGTCAGGTATGTGGACTATTTAGCCAACTGTAAAATGCTGCAAAGGGAAGTTTTAAAAGTATATAAAGCAAGAGGTGAGCAACACTGGCCTTCCAAATGTTCCTGGGTCACAGCTTCCATCACACCTGGCCATTGGCTATTCTGGCTAGGGAAAATGGGAACTTATACCCAACTCAAGTGTTTTCGGTAATATAAACATTCAGAAGCAAAGAAAATATGATTATATTAGTTGTCGTTAGTTCAGTTATATTTCAGCCACTGACTATAACAAAAATGAAAGGAGAACATTAGAACAAAATCAATCAATAAAACTAGAGGATGAAGATTGTTACACATTCTGAGGAGTGTATGTGTGCGTGTGTGTGAAGTTGATTCAGACTTATGGCAATCCTTTCCAGGGTTTTCTAGTTACTCAGAAGTGGTTTACAATTCCCTTCTTCTGAGAGCATCCTAGGACTGTGCGGCTTGCTTGTGACTTTACACAGGGTAGCTCTTATCTCTGGAGGCATAAGTAGGGAACCAAAATGCCAACCTCTGGCCAGATACCTAAACCATTGAGCTATCCAGCTAGCTATCCTGAGAGGACTTATCCTATATCATTGGAACAAGTGCTTAATTTATTGAGTCTGTAATTGGACAGGGTTCAAAGAACAAACACCCAAATTACCATTGGCAACATGTAAATGAAAAGCATTTTAGAGAAAGCTGGAATGATCAATATACCATTATATAACAACCATATTGTAAAGAGAGTATATTAGTAATTTTAGATATAGTAAAATGTGATAAGAAATGTAATTGTTTGGATACAACTGCAAACATTTTAAACAACTCTCCCAGTCACACTTGGGTTGGTTAGGGTACCCCTACAAATGAGTAAAGTTTGCTCTGGCATTACGGGGATTAAAAATGCTGAAATTTGAACAAATATTTATGGTGCCAGTTACACTAGCAAAAGATGGAAGCACAAAAGCATGTGATATAGCTGGAGTCTGAGTGAAATTCAAATCCTTTCTTGAATGTCAATCATTGAGTCGTGAGCAAGGCTCAAGTTGACCTCATTGGACTCTATTCTTCATCTGTGGAACTAAGCAATCATTTGACAGCTACATACAACAAAAGGAGTATGCTAGATACATCACTTACTAGATTGGCCATGTTCTACCATTTTCTTGCTTTTTTCCCTTTTGGGTAACTTTCCTAAGGAAGCAAGAAATTGAACATATTTTTTGCTTTTTATAAATTGTTGTTATACAGTAGTTGTCAGGGCCGTTCTCTCTCTCCCACACTATAAAATTAAAGTTTAAAAAGTAAAAAATGAAAAATCTTGCACATAATAGCAGAAAGGTATAATACTGAGTGAGAGCAATGGTGATATTCTGTATACATTTTTATTTTTCAGTCTAGTTCTCAGTCATAGATTAACTTCTTGTCAGACAGAAGCAGGATCAGTCCCTTTCATCTTCACTTAAACAAATTAAAATATAGCAGTCTCTTTTTTGTTTGCTTGTTTTTGTTTTGCCTGATCTACTTGCACAGACTAACTGCCTACTTCTTCAAAGGGCGAGCAGATTGGCAAGGGAATGGTTAATAATCATAGCTCATTATTCTGGTAACTCTGGAAATTGTAGTCTCAAAAAACCCTCAGAGGGTGATTAAATGGGCATATAGGTCTCTATTTGGTTCACTTTTGGTGTGGTTTGGTGTGCCCTATTTTCTGGTGACCAAATGTGTTTGCATCCCACCTCTTTATAAGCTGCCCAACTCCTTTCTGGCACAGTGTGAAGGCTGACGTTTTGTTTTGTTTTGATGCAATTGGGAGTGCTCCTGATTATCCTGTTCTGTTGCCTGTGTGGTTAGTTCACTCACACCTAAATAGAGATGTGGGTGATGTTATCTGAGGTGACAACTCTGCAAAATTTTCAGTGGGTGTTGACATTAAAAGGGAGGGTGGAGAAATCTCCTCCTCTGTTTTCAACTTCTTTTAAAAATATTTCCCTAACTGATACAGTGCAATTCTAATACATTGGGGGTGTCTTTCAATACAATATGCATAATAGTAGATCATGCTAGATTGATGCATTGCTGTAGCGCTATGTCATTTACTTTATTTAACAAAAAAGGGGGAAGTTATTGTGGCCTGTGGAATGGTGGCCACATACAAAAAAGAGGCAGGAGGAGTGGGGGTGAGGGAGTCAGTCACCTAGGATTAAAAACGTTTAGTGCAAACCAGTTTGCTCCAACTTCTCCCGTCTGGTCATGGCCTCTGAATCTGACTCAGCAGGAGGCAGCTTCACATCTTAATAAACCTATTTCCCACATCACAAGTAACAGAGGGAAAAATAGAAGTTGGTAAATGTATATCTGGAGTTGGCCCTGTAGAATTTATTCCCCAGAGGCATACCAATGATTTTTTTTGGGGGGGGGGGGGGTTCAGATCCATACCAATGACAGGCACTGCGTCCTTGATTTAATTCCTTCCTAGCCGTCTGAGAATTTGTAGGAGAGGAAGGCCTGAACTTGTTGCTGGAATGGTAGCAATTCAGTGTGGCAATTGATTTATTAAATGGAAGTGCTCATCACAGAATACAGATGTGAGGAGATTGGACAGGCAAGGATATGGTCAATAGAATTTACAGTCTGTACTTTATTCCCACCTTGGATGCTCTGTGTTCTTAAAACTAATGATGAAACCACCCAACTCTCTCAAGAGCTGCTGAAACCTCAGCATATTTCTGCTCTCTCCCTCCCTCTCTTTTAACCATGGCTTGCATCTCTCAGCAGCTCCCAGACCTTTCTCCACTAGTCCATTGTTGCTTTTATTAGGTCAATGACATACCCCGTCCACCCCCTCACCATTCAGCTAATTCTGTGCACAGAAACACCACTGCCACCCACCCATCGGTGCTGCATCTGCCTCTCTTCAGCCTGTGCAGGAAAATGACCTGGACCTTTGTATGCAGGGAGCTGAGAGGAGGATGTGTGCTGTGTGTGTGTGTGAGAGAGAAGAGGTTTCAGAGAGTGCCGTCTGCTTCGTGTATGAATGTGTGGTGGAAGGTTATGCATATTCATCAGGCTTGAGAACTAGCTAGTGGCAAAAGACTGGGATGAATTGTTGCATTTTATGGCTAGACCAGACTGGAAGTTTTGTCAGAATTTTCATGGCTAAGTTAGGAAATTTAAATTATAAACCTGTCTCCCTGAGAAAATCAGGAACAGAGTCTCCTGTGTGAAACAGCCACATCAGGGTAACACTAATAAGTAAATCCTGTTCATTGTGCTTCAGGTCAGGGAGCTGAAGCCATTGTCTGGTCTCCCACAAATCGTTTTTCTCGGCCAGTTGCCACCAGTCAGTGAACCCTGTGAGTGACAGTACCACCATCATGCTCCCCCAGGGGCCCTTGCTAGCATCTTCACTAAGATGAAAGGAACTATTATTTTATTTGTTATTTATACATGTATTTCTGAGTCAGCTTTGAGCTCCACAAGATGAGTTGCAATTTAAACAGTGGAAAAAAACTTCTATACAGCACGTCACTGTGGAATAAGTTTTATGCACACAGAGCACTTGAGAGGGGAAAAGGTTCTCTTTTCTGCAAACAACAGGTTTCATTGTAGTTCTGTATAAAATTAAAGAAGGCAAGAGACAACTTGATGGGAGACCTGATGATTTTAGACTTGCCTCTTCGCTACATTACGTGCTTGTTGCTGTTGTTGTTTTCAGTCTATTAGTAATTAGTTAGGGAGATAGCCAGATACAGATACAAATATAGAAACTTAGATGCATGTCAGTGGTATTAAAATACAGTAAAATAATTCCCTATTCTACAGTTGTGGTGTGCAGAACCCCATGTGGCTGATTTTAACGATGTGAAAGTCTCTGGCTTTGACACATAGCTAGCTGTCATTCAGATGTTTTTATTTGGTTCCTCCTCTCATTCTCTAACCCGTTTTTGTGGCCCCAACTCACCTCTTTGTCCAAAAATAAAAGAAAACTGGTGAATTGCTGCTGCTGGAACTTGTGATTCACCTTTGAAATCCCCGCATTGGAAAGAAAACTTAGGAATCCTTCCAATGGATGCACAAAGGTTTCTCCTCTGGCACTGAGACTGATACTGTATAGTTTTAATTGTAGGTTTTTATAAGTGGGGGGAGGTGACCCTTATTTTCTGAAGTGTCAGTTAAAATATTGCTGTATAGATTCAGTGGGAGGCTTGGGGGAAAAAACTGTATTGTGAAGCCAGATATTCCATGCGTTCTTTATTGACACATCTCCACAGATTGTCGCCAGCAAACAGATGGCATTACAGACAAATGACAGAATTGAGCCTTGCTGTTCCTCTTTTTTGTGCTCGGCTTGATTGTTCATAAGGCAGCTCTAGAGGTTTCCAGCAAAAATGGCTATAAAATCCTCAGTGGTTTTTCCTCTCCCTCAGCCGTTCTTCTGGATGATACTACAACTACTACAAAGATTGGCTCTTCGGGATTCCTTGGGAGAACAGAAGTCTCTGTTGGCTCATCAGAACACCCGCCCCTCAACATTCTACAGATGAGTAACATTTATTTATTTTGAGTCTGCTCTTCTGCCAAGATATATAACGCTGAAGGAAGCTGACAACTGTAGTTAAAAACAAAAATAAAATAAAATTTGTAGATTACAATAATGGTTAAAAATTTAAATCGTTGCAATAAAGATCATTAATACAAAGCTCATTTATTTTGTTTCTGCTTGAATCCCTTGGCTATCCTCTCCTTCCTCCTTTCCCACTTTTGCCATTGTAAAGGAGGCTCCAGTGTCTTCTCTCCTACTTTCACACACACTTCTGACTTTGTACCTTCCTCATTCTCTTTCTATCTACTGTCCTTTGGCAGTGTTAGTTTCATGCTGGAGCCATTAATTTATTTTTAAAACTGACCCAATACTGTTGTTGCTACCATGATCATCTCCTCTTGTCTTGGCTCAGATTCTTTCCTTGCTTTTCTTCACTGTTGGCTACAGTCCCGGGAAAACAGATAAATTAAAACAGAGAAAACAGTTAAAATTGTGGGTTACTAGTTAATCTAATAGTTAATTCAAATTCTATCCATATGGTTTGTGAGGACTTTTTGTACCCATCTAGTTTGATTAAGAGGCTAGCTACACAGGAGTTTATCCCACTCTTTAGCCCCTTGCTGGAATGGTTGTGATTGTTAAAAAAAAATGTCAGCTACATGACATTCTTGTTGCAACTTTTCAACCCAACCCTAATGGGGACCAATCCATCCCAGATGAGCCTACTGTGTATTTGGAACAATTAGAATCAGTCCAAAAAATCCATGTTTTTCTTGTTGTGTGATCACCTAGATCACTCCAGTGTGGGGTGGGGTGTGTGTTCTTCCTATACATCAGTGGTGATGTGTAGAAGTGGGTGTGGTCTGGCCATGACTGCAAATGAAACTCTCCATCCTATTTTCAAGTGAAAAAAGAAATTTTGGTTTCAATTTGATTTAAACAAATTAATTTCCCACTATTGTGTTGCATTACTTAAACGCTATGCCACTTACCAAAACTTAATTTTTGAAAAGGAGAAAAGGTGGAATGTGGGACTGAAACATGACATTTCATGGCCCGCTCTTTGGGTGCATAAAAGCTCAGCATTAATGTCCATCTGTAAACAAACGGAAGCAGGCTGTTTCCCAACCAGCTAACAGCAATTGCAAAAGAGAAGAGGAGGGAGAAGAGGGAGCGAGAAGAGGAGGGACACATTGTGATCAAACAGACCAAAACAGGGTAATCTAATGTCAATATATGATTGACTCGATCACAACTCCAGGGGCTGGAGGAGTGATTTCCTTGTGAATGGAAGGAGTAATCAAACTCTTCCCAGACTAGATCTCTCTTGTAGCTAATGTAGCCTAACCACAGTCACCATGTTAATGCCATTTGGCCCTTGTTAGATTATAACCTAGTAGATTACCCTGTTTATTTTATCCCAAGCTCTGATTTTTGCATGTCAGTCCACTGCTAAAGGTACATTTACAAAGAATGCTCATACGTTTGACTTGTCTAGAGTCACAAGAGCAGTGACAAAGTACAGCTGTTTGATTATCATTGTTGTAAATAGGAGATCCTTCAAAGAAAAGATAAGAAAAGAGGTTTAGTATGAATATATGTGAAGATCAGCAGTAAGTGCTTATTATTAGCAATGGGGTTTAAACTCAGCAGTGATGCCCCCAGCATATTGTTCAGTTTACAGCAGCAATGATAAAAGTAAATTTCATTTTAGGAAAATAACTGAAAATAAAGTTCTTGGTACTATTAATGGCTGCATGCAGGTTGGAAAGCAAATTGAAATAATAATGATCAGAAAAGATGAACTGTTATGATTAAGAGGTTGTAGCAATTTCCTCGCAAAGAAAGGCTAAAGTTGTGTTTGGTCTGTCTAGTCTAGAGAAGAAAAATCTGGAGGGAACCCCATGGAAGGCACTTTAAAATGCTATGAAATATGAATGTAGAAAAAGATTGCATCCTCCAGATTCAGTCAAAAGAGGCACACATACCAACAGAAGAAGTATGTAGTTATTGCCCTTGTGTTTTCCTGTTTTCTATATTTGAAATAGCAATGAAACCTACAGAAGATCTCATGCAGATTTGCTCACCCTGATTTTGTTTTTCTGGCCAAAAAGAATATACTTTGCACATGCTTAGATGCATTTTGCACTTCAGTTCTTTTTGAAACATAAAATATTTTGCTCAGTAAAAAAGGAATATTACATGTACATAATGAGAAGGCATTTACTAGGGGCTTCATAAAACTTAAGAACATTATCCCAAAATGTTCCTTATTATTGTTTTGGGAAAACATTGCCTGGAAAGGCAATATAAAAATATTTTTCACAAATAAACGTGCTAGCTAATGTTTATATTGAGTCTGTTTATGAAGATGTCCCTTATTTGCCTGGGGAACAAGAGACATCTAGTGGGGGGAAAAATACAGTAAAATATTAAGAATCTCAGCTTCAGAGCTGTGGTAGATGTGTCTTATGTTGACGGATTCATTAAAGTTACATTTTTAAGGGCAGGTGAGGGGTTTAGTTCAAATCATTTCCATTACTGGAAACATAGACACCCCCCCCCAAGATTTAGCTGAACCCAGAAGGGCACTTCAGACCTGTACCACTGCTTCATGGGACAAATGACCTTTCCACCCTGAAATGACCAAAATGAAAACTGAATAGCCCAGGAATCTTTATTTTCATTAATGCTTTGAGCTTCAGAACTGCAGATATACTGCAAAAATTGCATATCTTTTGGTTTCAGCTCTCTGAACATACTGGGAAAGAACAGGGAGTGACAAAATGGAGTGTAATGACCTTTAAAAGTTCTTATCATTAGCAGCCCTCAAGTCTTACAAATGTAAAGCTGGGGCTTTCTTTATTGAAGTCTTTCTCTTCTCTGCCTCTAATCTTTCCTAGCATTACTGTCTTTTTAAATTTAATCATTGTAGCTTCTAACAGAAGTCCAGACCTGATTTGAACTAGTGCCCATTTGTTTTTTTCAGGTGGTCCATAGCACCTTTCTCTTTCAACCCCACAATTCAAATGAATTGATTCCCCCCACCCCATCTGCTTTCTTGATAGTTAGTTTTCACATTCATAGGCAGCAATTGGGAATAACATAGTATGGGTAATATTGGCTATGGTTTCCAGCAACACATTCTTATACTTGAAGATTTTTTCTAGTTCTTTCATAGCACTCCTTCCAACTCTCACTCAGAGAGTGAGCCGTCCCCCCACATGTCTGGGGCAGGAAAAAAGGAAGAGGCATAATTGAGGTGTCGTGCAGGGTGGAGAGCTTGGGGGTATGTAGATGAAAGAGTGAGGGAGGCATAAAAGGGGGCGGTGCCAAAGAAAGGGGGAAGGGTGGACGGTTTCCTAATGGAGGACTTGAATTCAGGCATGGGGGCTACTAGAAAAGTAGTAGTCTGTGAGGAGAGAAAGGAAGGAGGACCTCAGGTCTTTAGGGTGCTGGAAAAGAGTGAGTTAAGGGGAGAAAGAAGAAATGTGGAAGACAGAGGAAAGAATGCCTCAGGAATTGGAATCCAGTTAGAGGGGCTGGACCCGTTAGAATGGACAGTTTAGTATTTCCCCGCAGATAAGGTCCCTCAAATAATGTAATTCGCCAGAGGCGATGCCAGTCAGTTACAAGCCTCAAGAGGGGAATTGGGCTCGGCACCCCTGCTGTGGGACTATTTGTGCAACAAGGAGCGCTCCCCTGAGGAAACCTACTGATCAGGAATGTTTCGGGCCGGCTCCACGTTAAAGGGTGAAAGTCCAGATGTTGGTCTCGAGTTATCATGGACAGACGTTCAGTTAGAAATTGGCCGTGTTGGCTCCCCTGAAATGGCTGTTGATTCTCCTATGTTAGCTGTTAATAAAGATTTGGATAAGAAAAACACGACTCCCCTGGTTATTCCTGCCAAAAGAGAGGAACTGCTAAATCTTCACACAGAACCCATTCAAACCTTTCTTCAGTTTCAACTACGATTTTGCTTTTCCATTTTTAATCTTCTCAGACCTTGTTTCAATTTGTTCACTGGAAATTGTTAAGCAGAGGTTGGGCAGTCATATATCAGGACTGCTTTAGTTGTGGATTCCTGCATAAGCAGGGAATATGGCTGGATCTGTGCTTCCCAACCTTGGGTAACCCAGGTGTTCTTGGACTGCAACTCCCAAAAACCCTGACCAGCACAGCTGTTGCTGAAGACTTCTTGGAACTGCAGTCCAAGAACACCTGGATTACCCAAGGTTGGGCACCACTGGGCTCGACAATGCTTGGAGTCATTTCCAACTTTTCAATTCTGCGATTTTGGGAATCTAGAAAGAATGTCAGGAACACCACCAGCTGTAATATAGCTTTGTTTGATATGGACATGGTGCACTGAAAACTTTCTGTCCCACCACTTCCTAATTCCTGGCTCATTTATGTGGATACTCTCATATCTGTTTCCATAATCAGCTGGCCTTACTCCCATCCCTTGCCTCTCCTCCCTCTGTGACATCACACAGATCAGCTCCAATGTCACAAGGACCCACACCCTAGTTGCTGGGTTTGACTCCGAAATCTTAGAGACTGGGATGCTAAATTATGTACTTTGAAAACCCAAATATTTTACTTAATCATTATCAGGCCCATTTTCCTGTCATGGATGCTTTAAGCCATGCCAATGTCTTCACTGGAGAAGCACATAGCACCTCCCACTCACTCAGGTCAAGGTGCTTAAGTATTGAGAGCCAGCCAAATTATTTGGGTCCAATCAAGAGAAAATTCCTTGAGAAGTTGCCTTTCTTCAAGTGTTTGTTCTTAAGTGTTTTAAACAGGTCAGTCATCAGGATGTTTATCAGTTGCTAGGCTAGGCAGACAGACATCCCCTCTGATATTAAAGAGGAGATAGATTTAAGGGCTCCTGGTGTCTTTGAATGATTTTTTCAGGTATGAGGAATCAATGTTGTTCTTCTTCTAGGAAGAAAAAAAAACTTTTTGCAGCAAGGATGGGGGCTTTACCTTTAATGAACTTACTTTCCCAGACACCAATTGTTACATAAAGATGTGTGAGAAATTAGGAATGTGCAAACTTCCAACTGGTTTGTGCCCAAGTAAAGGGCACACAGATGAAGTGCCCTGTGTGCTTTTAGTGAATTCTGATCTGATTTATGTCCAGTTCTATAGAGTGGTCTTAACCGACTAGATAGGCGGGATATAAAATAAATAAATAAATAAATAAATAAATAAATAAATAAATAAATAAATAAATAAATAAATAAATAAATATGTATTTGTATTTTTATGGTTTTCTATGAAAACTCCATTCATGTCAGTGGAGAAATGGGAAAAGGCCAGGTCATAGACCAAATGATACAGGGAGGATGGAGGGACACTGATAGCATTCTGTGTAGCTGTGTACACTGTTTTCCTTTGATCATTCCTTTTGTTTCCAGCTTTCAGGAGAAAGATACTATCTAGTTCCAAAGGTAGTCAATGGAGATGGAGTGATTTTAAAAGGGCTACAGGTATACTTTGCTTTCTTTTTCAAAAAGCAATGCAGGAAACCTGCTCTTCGCTACGCTTTTTCCTCCATTCTCTCTGCCTCCCACCCTACTTGCTCTCTACATCTGAAATTAATGCAGCCACAGCCCAGATTTTGATGTTTTAATCAATGATTTTACAGCAGGAAAGACAAGGGAGGCTCATTTCTAAGATGGAGGGCATCCTCTCCTTCACCTTCATGAGATTTTCTTTCTCTTCTCTGCATCTGTTTATTTATTTAAAATAGTTTTATCCCACCTTTCTCCTTAAAAAGGACCCAAGGCAGCTTACAATTATTAAAGTACGTACAGTATTTAAGCTAAAAACAGGGAGTGTACAATACTAAAAGGATCAAATGAGTACAATATTAAAAAAACTAAAACAAAACTAAAACACATTCAATGCAGTAAGGTACAACAGTCCACTAAAAAAGCCCTACTTGGCAGCTCATGGAAAGCTTGCCTGAAGAGAAAGAGCTTCACCTGCTTGCAGAAAGACAGTAAAGATGGGGCCAGCCTAACCTTCTGTGGGAGGATGTTCCAGAGTCTGGGAGCAGCAATAGAGAAGGCCCTCTCCTGTGTCCCCACCAAACATACCTGTGAAGGTGGTGGGATGGAGAAGAAGATCTTTCCTGATGATCTTAAAACATGAGCAAGTTTATAAAGGAAAATCCAGTCCTTGAAATAACTTGGGCCCATGCCGTTTATGGCTTTATAGGTTAGAATTGGAGATGGTGGTATTCGTATACAAATACAAATATCTCTGTGCAGTGGACTTAACAAGGGGCCGGCCCCTGCAGCTGGCCCGTACACTCACATGTCTGGCAGCAGCCTCACTCGTCCTTCCAATCACTCCCAGAGCTCAACTCTCTTGCTGCTTCGCTAGCGACTCAGCAGCCATGCAGGGAGACTCGTCTTCCCTCCCACTGCCTGGAGTGGCCAAGTGAGGAGGAAGACAGCGGGTCTCTGGAGTGATTGGAAGGATGAGCGAGGCTGCTGCTGGACACATGAGTGGATGGGCCAACTGCAGGGGCCACCCCCTTGTTAAGCCCAGATGTGCAGGGGTATTAGTATTGGTATACGAATACCCCCATCTCTAGTTAGAATCACCACTTTGAATTCTGCCTGGAAATGGATTGGCAGCCAGTAGAGCTGCTGTAAGAGGGGGTTATGTGATCCCTATGTCCAGCCCCAGTTAGCAATCTAGCTGCTGAATACTAGATTTAATATGAGGCACGTTGCTCTTCTTTTTAAAAATTCCTCTGGGCTCTTTGCTTCACCTTGTAGTTGCCTCAGGAATCCATCGTTCGTTTAGTCGTGTCCGACTCTTCATGACCCCATGGACCAGAGCATGCCAGGCCCTCCTATCTTCCACTGCCTCCCAGAGTTGGGTCAGATTCATGTTGGTTGCTTCGGTGACACTGTCCAACCATCTCATCCTCTGTCGTCCCCTTCTCCTCTTGCCTTCACACTTTCCTAACATTAAGGTCTTTTCCAGGGAGTCCTCTCTTCTCATGAGATGGCCAAAGTATTGAAGCCTCAGCTTCAGGATCTGTCCTTCCAGTGAGCACTCAGGCTTGATTTCCTTTAGAATTGATAGGTTTGTTCTCCTTGCAGTCCAGGGGACTCTCAAGAGCCTCCTCCAGTACCACAATTCAAAGGCATCAATTCTTCAGCGGTCAGCTTTCTTTATGGTCCAGCTCTCACTTCCATACATCACTACAGGAAAAACCATAGCTTTGACTATTCGGACTTTTGTTGGCAAGGTGATATCTCTGTTTTTTAAGATGCTGTCAAGATTTCTCATCGGTTTCCTCCCAAGAAGCAGGCGTCTTTTAATTTCGTGGCTGCTGTCTCCATCTGCAGTGATTATGGAGCCCAAAAAGGTAAAATCTGTCACTGCCTCCATATCTTCCCCTTCTATTTGCCAGGACGTGATGGGGCCAGTGGTCATGATCTTAGTTTTTTGATGTTGAGTTTAAGACCGTTTTTTTGCACTCTCCTCTTTCACCCTCATTACAAGGTTCTTTAGCTCCTCCTTACTTTCTGCCATCAGAGTGGTATCATCTGCATATCAGAGGTTGTTGATATTTCTTCCGGCAATCTTAATTCCGGCTTGGGATTCCTCCTGTCCAGCCTTCCGCATGATGTATTCTGCATATAAATTAAATAAGCCGGGGGACAATATACAGCCTTGTCGTACTCCTTTCTCAATTTTGAACCAATCCGTTGTTCCATATCCAGTTCTAACTGTTGCTTCCTGTCCCACATATAGGTTTCTCAGGAGATGTATAAGGTGGTCAGGCACACCCATTTCTTTAAGGACTTGCCATAGTTTGCTGTGGTCCACACAGTCAAAGGCTTTTGCATAATCAATGAGGCAGAAATAGATGTTTTTCTGGAACTCTCTGGCTTTCTCCATAATCCAGCGCATGTTAGCAATTTGGTCTTTAGTTCCTCTGCCCCTTCAGAATCCCGCTTGTACTTCTGGGAGTTCTCGGTCCACATATTGCTGAAGCCTACCTTGTAGGATTTTGAGCATAACCTTGCTAGCGTGTGAAATGAGTGCAATTGTGCGGTAGTTGGAGAATTCTTTGGCACTGCCCTTCTTTGCGATTGGGATGTAGACTGATCTTTTCCAGTCCTCTGGCCACTGTTGAGTTTTCCAAACTTGCTGGCATATTGAATGTAGCACCTTAACAGCATCATCTTTTAAGATTTTAAATAGTTCATCTGGAATGCCATCACCTCCACTGGCCTTGTTGTTAGCCAGGCTTTCGAAGGGCCACTTGACTTCACTCTCCAGGATGTCTGGCTCTAGGTCAGCAACTACATTGTCTGGGTTGTCCGGGATATCCAAATCTTTCTGATATAATTCCTCTGTATCTATGGATACTCTGGGGTATCCATAGATACCCCAAATTCATTTCATTTTTATGCAGTTGTCTGAAGACATGGCACATTCCTGACACCAGAGCTTGCAAAAGTTACTTTTTTGGTACTGCACCTCCCAGGACCCCCAACTCAGCATGGTGAGGCTATTCTTGTCTGCGTATTCTGGGCACTGTAGTGAGAAAGTAATTTTTCAACTTCTAATTTCATTGCAACCTTATCAAACCCACACTTTCCAGGACTAAGTACAAGTGGCAGTTTGCCATACTTATTGGGGAAAGTCCTTTAGAAAAAAAATGTGTGTATTTAAAAAAATGCACAAAAGTACACTTTTTTAAAAAAAGTAGAAAAATACATTGTTTTTAAAAATTCCCATGACAACACAGAAAAATGTTCATGCACAGGAGAAAAAAAATCCCCAGTTTTATCTGATGTGAAACAGGGCTTGAGTAGACTCGCCATTGAGAATAGGAGAATGTTGTGCTAAATCAAGTTTGACAGAATTACCCATCCTATTATTTTCCACTCCCTTTCCCATTTTCCACATTGTCTTCTAACCACGACTATATAATTATTCAGGTAAAGAGTCCGGGCACTGGTATGTGGGACATTTTTATAGAAGGACACCCATTAAGATCATTTGCATTTCTTTTATATCAGATAAGTATCTTTGCCTTTGGGAGCCACCCAGCCCCTATATAAGGATGCTTTTCTTAAATCTGTCATCCACGAAAGATCTTCCAGATTAAAATCCTTCTGGGCAATGCTGCCCACACCTTCTCTATCATCAGAATGTTCTTTGACAACACTATCATTCTCCTTAAGTGTATATTATAGATGCTGTATAAAAATAAAATGTGTCTTTACTGATGATACAAAATTCTGGCCCTAAAATGCAATTGATGACAATGCCGTAAATTGTGGAACAGCCAGCATTGCTTTTTTTTGCTAACTCATGAGAAAAATTCACGGTTCAGAAATCTTGCCGATGGGGTTATTAGCCACAATCGTTTTCCTGAAAAATTGTGTGATAATTTTCTTTTTTTTTCTTTTAACTTTTTTTGTAGAAGTCATTGCTTTATTAATTATTTTTCCAGCCATCTGTATTGTATTTCCAGCCAGCTGTTTGTGATCTGAAATCGTAAAATGCTTGATTCTTTAGCCCAAATTTATGCCCTTCTTTTTTTCACTGATATTAAAGTGTGCTAGGTCAGTAGTTTTTCAGACTTTAAAGCTTCGGGGAGCTCCTTCTGAATTAACTCATCCCTTGAGGAGCTCCTGCAGTAGCTGCCAAGGGATCCTGTGTATTAGAGAATGTTGAGTGACAAGTTTAACCTTCCATACATTTTGGTCTTTAACTCCTACAAGCTGCACACCCCCCCAGTCAGTGTTCGATGATTCTGGGAGTGAATGTTCCAGCTATCTGAAGGGACAAGACTTGAAGAACTGGTATTGTAGTGCTTGTTGAGGAAAAGTTTAACATAGGCCACACATTCATTTCACACAGCTTGGGGCACCTGTGATTTGATACAGTGGCCATGTGTCCTTCTTTACAGAGTACTTCAGTGGTTCCCAACCTTGGGTAACCCAAGTGTTCTTGGACTGCAGGTCCCAGAAGTCCTGGCCAGCACAGCTGGTGGTGAAGGCTTCTGGGAATTGTAGTCCCCGAACACCCAGGTTACCCAAGGTTGAGAACCACTGCTCTACTTGAAAACATCCTCAAGGACATCCCAGTCAAGCCCAGCTGAAAGATTTAAAGCAGGGGCCTTGGAAGTTGTTGATGGACAAAGCATTGGGATAGCAGTTGCACAGGTCAATTGACCCTAGCATGACAAGAGACACTGGCTTTCTTTTACTTACATGCTTATAAATTAGCTTATCCTTTTGTCCTAGTTTTGCCTTTCTCTTTTAAAAGAGATTGGTTCACAGAACCTTGCAGTACTTTCAATGTTCCCCTTGAAGTTATGATGAGAACAGCATAACTTATTTGTTGAAGAGATTAAGTGATAGAGGACTATATGGAGGACAGGACTGGTCTGCCCAGGGACCACAGTAGCTCAAAGTGCAATCTTTTTCTCTTTCAGCATGTCTTTGACACTGTCATTGGGGATGCAAGATCAGCATCAGAAAATAATTGTTTCTGTCATATGTTGCCTTGAGACATCTGTGTAGGCATTTCTAGTAAAGATAATGTTCAGCTGGATGGAACAATTGTGTGATCCAGAAAACTGAGTCTCCTCCCCCCCTTGCCTCTTTTTAAAAATGGGCTGTGTATAATTTGTGTATGATGATATATGTGCAACATGTCATTTCTCTAAAATGAAAATTATGTATTGGCAGCATGAATGCAAAGAAGTAGGAAAAAAAGTAGAATTACTTTTAGACTATGACTGCTAGAACCTCCATCATCTGCCTGGGGGATTTTGGAAACTGTAGTCTATGTTAACCCTTCCTATGCTATGGGAAAACTTTAACCAGTCAGGTACGCTGGAAAGATATGTTTATAGTGAAAGCCACTGAAAGGTCCAGTAGAACGAACAGAGTTTCTTTCCTGTCACGGCCCTTCTGGAGGACTCCTCTGGCAAGGTGTGCACTAGAGTGGAAGAGTTTCCAGGACAGAGTTCACCTCACCCTCTCCTGGTCCATTCTTGGGCTCAGTTCTCTTCGCTAACCTGGTCGTCTGTCTGTCCCTTTGACAATCATGGTTGACTCCACTAGGGCTGACACTATCCACAGTCTCACAGCCCAAGCTAAACAGTTCACTTCCTTCAAGGACAGCTTATTCCAGTGGGCTGCTGTGGTGTTAAAGTCCATCCAAGTCCTCCTGAAGACAATACTGCCTCACCTTTTGATGTTTGTGCCTTCTGCATTAGAGTCAGGTGGTCAGTGGAGCATGGTTATCCTCAATGATGCCAGTTACAGGGTCGAGCTCGAAATCCCCACTTTGTCCTTGGCCATTCAATTACCTCAGCTTCTCCAAAATTCCAGTCCAGGGATTTTTGATGAGGGCAGAATTGGGGGGAAAAAAACACCAAAAACCCTTACCAAGCACAGTCTCCTCCTGCTCATCTATGGTGTCCTCCCAGTTGGTCTCTTCCTTCAAACTGGATCCTTCTTCCTTGGTCTCCTCTGAGTTTCCAGAATACTCCTCCCCCTGTGGCTCCCTTCTACCTCTATCTCTGTGGCAGCTGGGTGAAGAGCTCTGTCTCCATCTTGCTGCTCAGATGATCTTCCCCTCCTGGCCATGAGCTGGCCGACTAGACTCTGAGCCTGTGCAGAGCCCACCAGGATGTAGTTTGATGGGTTCTCCAGGGAGTGTGGGATGAGAGCACATGGTCCACCAGGGGCGTGCCAGAGGTGACCCCCCCCCTCACACAGAAGCAGCTTGTGGACTAGAATAGGGAGTATCTTCATTCCAAAATTCGAGGAGGGGCCGAACCCAGTGATGGGCAACCCAAAAGATAGTGAAGAGTGGAACGGCCCCATAAATTGTGGGCATTTTGCACAATCCCAGGATGCCCCCAGAAGAAGGGAATGGTTAAGCACTTCTGAGTATTCACTATCTGGAAAATTCTGAAAAGGGTCACCATAAGTCAGAATAGACTTAATGTCACATGGTTGTAATTAGTGGAGTCAAGATGTACATCAAAAATCTAATACTGGGTTTGCAGCTTGAGTACAATCCTGGATCTAGCATTTTCTGTGGAATATCAGGGTTTGGCTGTTACCAGGACTAATCCCCCCAACCCCACTTTAGGCAAATTGCTCTGTTGTGGCCCTATCTGGATGAGAAATCCTTGAAGAAATGTATCCACAAGCTGATAATCTTGAGACTAGACTACTGCAATGCTTTCTACGTGCGGGTTTCCCTTGAAGATGGTATAGAAGCTTCAGTAGGTCCAGAATGCAACAGCCAGGTTTATTTTCAGTTCTAGGAGGTTTGATCATGTTTCCTCACTCCAGGCTCATCTCCACTGGCTTCCTGTTAGCTTCCATGCCAGATATAAAGTGTCAGTTAAGAAATACAAAGCCCTTAATGGTTTGGGACCTGGTTACCCAGGCAACCTATTTCTCTCAGGCCTCATTATTGCGAGTGTCTACCCCAAGAGTAGCAAGGAAAACGTTTAGTAGAAATCAGATATTTTCATCAGTGGCACCCACTTTGTGGAATGCGCTTCCTGTAGGAATTAAACAAGTCCCCTGCCTACAGATGTTTAGAAGATTAGCGAAAAGTGAATTGTTTAGGGAGCCCTTTGGCAACATCCTTTCTTAGTTTTCCCGTGACTCATTTGTTTTTGTTTTTCTTATTTCATATTTTTTCCTTATTTCTTATTTCATATATTTTAAAATTATATTTGTTATACTTTTTATGTCTATTGTATTGGGTTAGAGTTTATGTTAATTCAAGTGTCACCTGATGGTAGCCCTTTTCTGTTGTGTTTTTGATTTATTAGGATAGTGAGGGTATTTCATCATTTGTTTATCATTATATGTTATGTAAACCACCCAAAGTAGTTTACATAATTAAGTATATAAATGATACAAATAAATAAGTAAATAAGTTAGTAAATAAATAGTCACCAAAACTATCATATGCACTTAATGTAATCTATCCATAGGTTCCAATTACTATAGTTGCAGTTAAGAAACGACATTTTTGAAAAAGTTTTTTTTAAAATCAGAAGTAAAAGCAGGAATTAAAGAAAAATAATGTTATGTGGAGGACAGAACCTACTGATAAATAAAGATATCATTGAAATGTAAGGAAATATATACAGAAAGGATTCAAATGTACTAGAAAGTTACCTCAGCACAAAGCAGAATCTTTGGCACCCACCAACAATTTTTTTTCTGGCTGGGGTTTGATGCAATAATAATGGGAGTACAGTAAAATAAGGCATAGTGAGGGGATGGGAAAAAACGAGGGTTGAGCACCATCTTGTGGAAAAATTATGAACTATCAGGTGTATGTGGTATATAATTAGTACTGCTGAATTTTGTCCTTGACATGGGATAAAATCAGTAAGGAGGACACTGGCTAAAATTCTATTGTTCAGTTACAAAAAAAGCATAATGCTTAGAGGTATGTTGTCCCAAGTTAAGAAATTTCCAGTTATATTATCTGTTCCATGCTGAGCCACACAATTAGTCTGCAATAGATAATGTCTAAGGAGATTCCTTAACATGAGGCAACTGGCTTCTAAAAATTATGCCTTTGGGGTTTCACAGAACTCTTCAAGGTTTTTTGGGGTTTCACAGAACACCTGTGTTTTTATCTTTATCTCAGTTCTGTGAAATCAGAGATTCAATAGATGCCCTTCCAGCGCTGGAACCAAAGCAGAAGTTAAATCTTGGGCAACATGACTTGACTTTAAAAAATACAGTTTTAGTGGAACCTAAGCCTTCATGTGGCCTTAAAGATTCTGGTTCTTTGGGTAAGGATCCAAGGGTCATTTGATATGTGCAACAGGTGAACTGGAGATATGGGGCTCCTGTGTCCACAGGATGGTCAGACTGCAGAATAGAGCAGTTTTGCTTTTCTTCGACAGCCCGACCGGTCGGCAGTGTTAAACAAGTGTCATAAGCAGCAGATTAGGAGTACTATGAAAAGGGAAGGAAACACGTAATTATTTCATTGGATGTTTAAAAGCCCAAATCCTGTTGGCAGTCACACATACTAACTACCCCACAGGCAAACTGGACCGTGATTGCTCCAGCAACCTGTGGCTTGCAGTTACATGAGGTGGACATTATATCATTAAAAACAATGAGGCCTACCCATGCACAAGGGGCTAAGAAAGCACCCCTTGGTGGGATTGGCATAAAAAGACACCTAGGCCTGCAACAAGCAGTTGAATGTGAGGAAAGCAAGCAAAAAAGTATGCAAACAAACAAACAGAATTTTGGTTGTTGCATTTTTACTGTAAGAGGTAGTGAGAAAAACCTGAAGGATATTTTCCTTTCTGCCAAAATAACTCAACTAACTATGGGTACTGTGCACCTTGCCGTAGGCAGCTAGGGGTGCTGTTTGCTACTCTGCCTCAGAAAATCTGCCTCACAAAATGTTCTGGGGGAAGCCCTGCTGCCTTTAGGAGCATAATGGAAGTGTTGTTGATGGACAGATAAAAGCAGACCTTATGATGCTTTGGCAAGACTTTGCTGACTCAAACGTAGAGTAGGGGAAGGGGAGGAAGACATTGTTTGGGTTCTGCTTCACACATCAAAGTATTGTTGGACAGCATGCCTTGTATTTCATCTCCTTATCACTCCTAAAAAAAGAAGAGGAGAGAAGAGAAAATAAACAGGAAAAAAAGCCATTTTATGTGGCAGAAAAGTCTGAGCAGACTATATATGGCCTTCTTCCATCTCCAGGCATGCCTTCCCAATCAGTTTTGGATTCTGGATCTGAACCTCTGTTATGAGATTTAATCCATTCTTCATTGGTTAAATTTACAGCCCCCGTGCCAGACATGGGCAGGGAATTAGAGAAATTTGCAGAGGAAAAAGCTGTCAGTGGCTACAAATCATGGTGATGGTCATCTGTTCTCTTTAGTTTTGGAAGATTCATTCTCCTGGATATAAATTGTTAGGGAGATGCTGCTGTACTTGTATCCTGCTTCTGGACTTTATGTGGGACCATCCAAGGTATTTTGCTACCTATGGCAATGTATAAGACAGAATTCCTTTCAACTCTTATGCATAGAAGCTGCCCAACCTGGTAGCTGAATCTTCCTTTTGTTCTTGCAATAGCCCAGCATTTTCCACTTAACCTTAGGAGGTTCAGAGCAAGCCACATGTCCTCAGCTTCAGAGGTTCCCTAGCTTATAATTTCTGCCAGCGGAGGTAGATGACTCCTCCAGATTAGTGATAGCCCCAGTCCTGCCCACAGGCATTCTGGTTGGTGATTACTGGAATAGGATGTTGGGCCTTTGGACTGTTGTAGTACAGTGGTGCCTCACTTAACGATTACCTAGTTAAACGACGAAACCGCTTGATGAAGAGGTTTTTGTGATCACTTTTGAGATCGCAAAACGATATTCTAATAGGGAAAAATTGCTTAACGATGATCAGTTCCCTGCTTCGGGAACCAATTTTTCACTTGATTTTCAAACAGCTGATTGGCGGCTCTAAAATGGCCGCCCGCTGTGCAAAATGGCTCCCCGTTGTGCTTTAGGACAGATTCCTCGCTATACAGGCGCCGGAAAATGGCCGCCCTATGAAGGATCTTCGCTTTACGATGAGGTATTTAGCCCATTGGAATGCATTGAAGGGTTTTCAATGCGTCGCAATGGGTTTTTTTAAATTCGCCTGACGATTTTGTTTAACAGCGATTTCGCTGGAATGGATTAATGTCGTCAAGTGAGGCACCACTGTACATCTTTCTCTGTGTTCTGAAACATGGTTTGCAGCCATGGAAGTTCTTGGCCTAAAATTCCCAGAAGCCATCAGCACTAGCTCTGCTGGCTAGGATTTCTGGGAACTGTAGTCTAAGAACACCAGGGGACCCAAGATTAGGAATTATTGTACTAAAACACAGCTTAGACTTGTTTGTTTATTTTATTTATTTAAAATATTTTTATCCTGCCTTTCTCCTTAACGGGACCCAAGGCCTGGGATGTCCTCTCCATCTGTGTGTCCCACAACCATTGGTCAGGGTCAAAAGGTTACTTACACACACATTTCTAAACATCTTTTTAGAGAGGGCAGTGAGATACATACCATCTCTACTCTCATAGAAGGCTACCTTCAGTCAGCAATTGATGATGAAGCTTATTCATTCATGTGGGAAATCAAATGTTTGATTGATATGGTCACATCACCTGGTTGTGTATTTCTAGCTATAAGAATTTTATGCGTAATTATCAACCTGATGGAACGGGCTAGAGTCTCCTTCTGGAAAAAGGGAAACATGAGAACCATGTTCCAGCAGGTGGCGGTGTTGTTCTTCAATAGGAAAAGCTGCCCTCTTTGCTTTGCTTCATGTTCTGTCATGCCTGAGATTAAGGTTCTCTGGCCTCAAAGCCAAAGTATGGGGGATTTCTCAAAATAGTTGTATTTGAGATCAAGCTGAGCATTTTCTTCTCCATCGTTTTTCTCTTTGCTTAGTGGGAGAGAAATAAACTTATCTTTAATTTGCCTGTTAATCTGACATTTACAAACAAACTTCTTCTTAATCTGATTGTGCCTTCAACATCATGAAGGTAAAGGCCATTACTGAGCTTTTGTATACAGTCTGCTGTTTCAGAGACTTAAAATATTAAGTATTTCTCCCAAGCTAAACTGGGTCTGAAAAGAGATGTGGTAAAAACAGCAGTTGTGTGTTTAGTTCCCAATCTCTTAGGACTTGCTAACCTACGTTTATCTTGACAACAATGACAGCAACAGGAACAACAACAACAACAACAACAACAACAACAACAACAACAACAACAACAACAACAACAACAACAACAACAAGAGCAACAACTTGCCAGCCTCCAAAAACCCATGGGAACATTAGGTAGAGAATGTGTCAGAAAATGATGAAGTTAAGATCTTGCAGGATTTCTGGATCCAAGAAGATAGATACCTTGAACACAACATAGAAATACAGTGGTGCCTCGCACAACGAGCACCCTGTAGAGCGATGAATTTGCTCTACGGGGACGTTTTTTTGATCGCTAATGCGATCGCAGAGCGACGGCCCCAATTGGCGAAAATTGCAGAGCGAAGGTCGGTAAGCGTTTCACTTATCGACCTTCGCTTTGCGACCCGCCGATCAGCTGTTCCGCGGCTACAAAATGGCCCCCGGAAGTCCCAAAATGGCCACGCGCAGCGTTTTTGCGCCCTCGTAAAGCGAGGGGAGGGCGCGAAAATGGCTGCCGGCCATAGGGAAGCATCGCTGAACTGTGAGTATTTGGTTCCAATGGCTTTTCCTGCCCCGTTCAAGGATGCTTTCACACAGCAAGGGTTAATCCGGAATGGATTAACCTTTCTGTGCGAGGCACCACTGTATCCGCATCATTGACATTGCAATTCCAGGAGATGACAGAGTTGAAGATAAAAAAATTGGAAAAACTAACAAAATACAAAAGACCTAGCTGCTGAAATATCTTGCTTGTGGATGAAACACAGCTCAGTGGTCCCCATCGTCATTGGGGCTTTAGGAATAATATCAAGAAATTTCACACAGTGTTCTAAGCAGTTGCAGATTTCAGAAATAACATCCTCAGAGCGACAAAAAATAGCAGTATCAGGAACAGCATATATACCACATTGATCGTAAAACTTGTATCTGTTATATAATACTAGTCATTATTTTTAACTTTGACTGTGCCTGATATTTTTGAACAACAACTGCAGAGCTGGAAGGGACTCTAGAGTTCAATGAGTCCAGCTCCTGTCAAGGAGGCACATGGGCAAAGTGAAAGCAAGTACTGTATACAATTTCAAAGGAAATGTTAGTGAGAAGTGAATGAGCTACTAGATGTGAAAAGCAACTGTCAATTTCAGAATTCCGGATTCTCTTTTTTCAGAAGCCATTATCATCGTGATGATGGCTGTCAATGAGAAGAATCTTGTGTCCACTGTCAGCTTCATGCTTCCCTCCTTGCATGTGATTATTTAAAGTATTTATGAACTGCACCCTTATCTAAAAATACATTGAAGGGCAATAAAGTTAAACAATTTAAAAATAGTACCATATTGGGCAGTAATCATTAATATTTTTAACCAATACAATAATTATGGGGGGGAGCCCTTTCCCCACCAGCTGAAAATACAATAATTTAGAATGCCTGGACAAAATAAAATACTGTATATCTGTGTCAGGGCCCTGCCTCACAGAAGGATCACTCTTTAAGGTGAATTTCTCCCATAGATAAAATAGAGAGAAAAATCTTTTTCTGACTATATTGATACGCAGACAGATTGCTGTGACATTTGATGTTGAAACTATTTAGGACTTTAAAGAGAAATAAATAAATAAATAAATAAATAAATAAGCAAATAAGCAAACAAACAAATAAATAAATAAATAAATAAATAAATAAATAAATAAATAAATAAATAAATAAATAAATAAATAAATAAGATCATCTGCACCTTGAATTCTCAGCTAGGCTGAGAATAGTCAATGTAGTTCCTTCAGAACTGATAAAGCATGGCTTCCTCTGGACACGTAAACCAGCCAAAATTTTACAGCCAAATTCTGTATCAGTTAAGGCTTCTGTATTTTCAAGAGCAATGTGTTACAGTAATTTAGCCTTTCAGAAGTAACCAAGGCAGAGATCTTTTTGGCCAGGTTACCACTATCTAGAAAAGTATACAGCTGATGAACCAATAGGTTAAGAATGCCGAACCAATGGAGTCTGTAGTGAAAATGTGGAAGCATGCAATACTCCCAAACTGAGTAATTGTTACTTCTGGAGGTGTGCTTCTGCATGTATAAGAGGCACTGTACCAACTTCTTAGTTTTGGGAATCACACATCCTGTTGTGTTTCTTTATTGGCAGGATTCCATTTCAGGATATTAATCTTCATTTGATCAACTTCCAAGTCCAGACAATGATGCAAAACTTTCAGAGCCCCACCCAGCTCAGTTGACCTTATCTAGCTGTCCTGGGTGACCATACTTCTAAGTTTCACATAGATGTAAAAAGCACAGAGGATAAGATTGCCTCTTGCAGGATCCCACAGTTCAGATTTAATGGGGTCTAACAGACATCACTCAGTCTAATGGTAATACTACTGTACTTGGAAATCTAGTGAAAAACAGATCCTTTGAATACATGACCAACCCACAGAGCCAGTCTGACAAGACACCTTGGTTCTGGTATCAAGAGCTGTTACCCGAGAAAGCAAAGAACCTAAAGTGATGGTGTACTCTAAATGTCTGTGACCAAAAACAAATGACAAGCTGACATTTTTAGAGGGACACAGAGGAAGAGATACAGATAGCTGAGTTTTTTGAGGCTCTGTTAGCTAACAGCATCTGGGAACATAGGGGTTTTCCATTGAGTGAAGATTGGTGTGGGAACAGTGGGATTTGGCTGTCTGTTGGAATGTTTCAAACTGTGCTGTATATTTGTAAATAAACTCAAAAATTGCAAAACATCATAGGCTTCCCCTGACTTCCTTCCAAAAGAAACTGAACCTGGATAAATATTGCCTCTTGCTGCATTCTCCTCAAATCTCTAAGCAGTACAAATATATGAACCACATTGCTTTCTAGGAAGACCAGGCTGTTATTTATTGTTTCCCAGTATGGCGGCTGTCTTTGAAATGCATCTTGGACACTGATTAATCTCAAGGAGTTTACTGAAGATCTCTGTTTGCCTACTAGCAAGGTTTTTCTCCCATCCTTTTCCATCAAACATGCCAAGACACACATTCTGCAGAGCTCTTGCAGAACAATCAAGTCCATTCCTGAAAAGTTTGTTTGTTTGTTTGTTTGTTTTTTTGTTTGTTTGTTTATTTATTTATTTATTTATTTATTTATTTATTTATTTATTTATTTATTTATTTATTTATTTATTTATTTATTTATTTATTTATTTATTTATTTATTTATATCCTGCCCATCTGGTATATTCTACCACTCCTTGAGAAAGGAGTTACAGAAGCTTGTTAAGAACACAAAGCACAATTATTTTCACTTCTTTATATGCACTGTCAACTCCTCCCCGCCGCTACAAAATCGATACCTTTCTATTCAGAAATATGTACAAACATATTTTTTCTTGTAAAGGAGCGGTCCAGAACAAATGATTAAATTTGTTATTAACTTTTTTATTCCAGTAGTTTTTTTTAAAAAAAGGACTACATCTCAAAACATGACTTCAGTCTTCTACAATTTGGTGCCCTTCAAATGTGTTGAGCTAAACTCCTATAATTTTACACCATCCATACTATTTAGGGAATTATGAGAGTTATGATCCAATGTTTTTGGAAGATACAATGTTTTGGTAGGTTGCATTAAGTTGTTCATAACCTTATCTGATACTAGAAGGAACCCAGATCCAGTAATAAGGAACTTTGCTGAATCCCACATCCTGGCATCTCTGTCCAATGGCCATAGTGGCTGGGATCGATGGAAGCTGGAATCAAACCACATTTGACTTCAGAATATCAAATGTGCTGCCGCCCAGAGAAGTCAAATGACTAGATGGGCAGGATATAAATATAATAAATAAATAAATTGGCAGGCTCACAGGTTCAAACTTATGTTCTGTCTATAATAAACACATGCAAGGGGGGTTATTTGTAGTCGAAGGACTTGTCTTTGCCTACCATTATGGCATGTGCATAAAATCTCTAGTTTCTGCATCCCAGAAACCTTCATTTTCCAGATGCATAGATTGCATGCATGGGGGTTGCTTTTATATATACAGGTGGAGGCCATGCAGAAAAGAAAACCAAAATATGTGACTGGTGGGATGGAAGAGGGTCTGCTTCTGTGATCCCAGTGCCTTTTGATGGGATTGTTGTATAGTAGGACACGCACACCCCCATATACTGGATCAGAATTCATGGATTCCCTTATCTGCTGCTGTGGGGGAATGCCTCTCCCCAAAGTCGCTAAACTGTTGGCTTATTCTACAGTAATAGAGCACACTCTCCTGGAACGTCACAGCTGCTTCTGAGAGGAGCTGCTACCCATTCTTCTTCTTTCTCATAGGTGATAGAGAGCTTGCTTAACTGCCTTTCCTTGGGCCAATCATAATGGCATTATGTAATCATTGTCCTATCTGAACTCTGCAAACTATCTGAATACTGTCAACTATCTGTGAGCTTGCAAGGTTAATAAACACAGTCCTCCTGGGGGCAGGGCAGTTGTGTTATTCGAGGTCCTCTTCTACTAGTCACCCATCAGGAGCACTGCTGGCAGACATCCATCCTTGTGTGCGGCGGACTTCTTTAACTTCTATTCTCTAAGACTATTTGCTATCCTAATTACTTGTGACTACATAAACTATCAGCCTGCTCATTTCGTGACTCCAACATGCTGCCTGAAAATATATATATTTTAAATAAAAACACAGAAATACATATTTATATGTATTTCCATAATGTATTTACCAGGACTAGCCCCTAGATGAAGTCAGAGACAATGCTATATAGCATTTTTCATTGTCCGTTTGTGTGGGGAACTTGGGACAAATCCCCCATGGATACCATAGTCATAATGCATTTAGATTTAGAAAGCACAAGGCTCTTGTAAATATAATTATGATTTCCATCTCTCCTTTGTCTGGTTTCTTGATAGTCATAAACATTTAGAACTTCGGACTGAAGAATGGCAAGGAAATTTAACCATCTTTCTTGAATAAATCTCTGATATAGATATCCTAAAATAGGTGTGTAGCTTTTTAGTTGCTCCAGACTACAACTTCCATGATGCCTTCCCATTCTCTTAACTACACGGGGCTGATGGGAATTGTTAACTAAAAGATAGGGACAAATGCTGTTTAAGGGAAAGGTTCCCCTTGACATTAGGTCCAGTCCTGTCTGACTCTAGGGCTCAGTGCTCATCCCCGTTTCCAAACCATAGAGCCAGCGTTTGTCCGAACCCTGCATTAAAAAGACAAATTATAGTGTCCTAATTCTAACAGGAATTTGGCATAGTAGCAATGTTATCCACAGAGTGGTCATAGACGCAGTATGCTAACCATGTGTTTGCCAGTTTGCTTATGAAATATAGGTATTTGGTTATCTTCAAATTCTTTTAATATGAAACAGCCTACAGTCCTTCTTCAGAAATACTATGCTATGACATACAATGCTAAAGCTTTACTGTACTGTACTTTAGAATATCATGCAGTTAAAAACTGTAACATTCTGGAATAAAATTAATGCAGCTATTGAGAGCACCACAGGCTTATAGTAACATCCAGATCCAATAATCTTCTTGTTAACTTATTCAAGAGATAAACCAGCCAACTATTGTGAATTAATTTCATACAAGGTTACAGCTGCAAGAACAAGCTATGGGAAAAATTGGAGAATATCATCCATCCTCTCGTTAGCTGAATAAGAGAACAAATGATAGGATTATGCTATTATGTCAGAATTGACAAGTTACATTAGAATGAGAGAAGTAAGACAGAGATATTATAATTAACAGAATCGGCCTTTCTTGGTTAATTACTGTGGGGCTTAGAGTAATAATTTAAATGCTAGTGTATGTGTATGTTTTATACAGTTTAATTTGTTACTTTTTATATGGAAAAAATTCAAAATAAAGGAAAGGAAAAAAAGTCCCAAATGCCAGGATTTATATTGGCATTATTCACATGGCTTCCTTTTCTACAGACCAGTGATTCCCAACCTTGGATAAGCCAGGTGTTCTTGGACTACAGCTCCCATAAGACTTCGCCACCCGCTGTGCTGGCCAGGGTTTCTGGGAGTTGTAGTCCAAGAACACCACTGCTAATATAGATCCACAGCTGGATGACTTCAGCTTTACTCAGTGTTAGGACCATATTTGGCTGTCCTCTCATGTATAGGAACAGCAGACACTACTTCTGTAATCTGTACTTCTACTGTATGCTTTGAGCCTTTAACATGATACAGATTTTGCATTTTCAGTCATGGATCACTTTGAGCATGAAACAGAAGAGTCCATTATGTCAGAATTTTCTTCCTGCATGCTGGTGTCCATCACAAAGTAATGAAGATAGACTGGATGCATTTTACGTTCAGAAATTTACATGTTAACTGTGAGAAATGCATTTGACTAAACATATGCATTTGAAAACTCTCCCTAGAAAAATACATGCCTTTAAAAAAAATGCATTCGAGGATGCCCCAGTTGGAGGATAGATGCATGTGAACAGTGAATGAAATTAACCACCCCCTCAACTGAAAATGGAAAAAAAGGGAAACAAAATAAATATCAGCATAGAAAGAACATGAATTAGACTTAGAGCTGGAAAAGGAGAATAGTTATATAAAGTAACTTGACAAATACAGCCCCCCCATAGATGCAAATGTATATATCTAGTATGGTGATATACTGGGATAAGTATATCAGATAATTCAGATAATTTGGTTTGAATAATCAAGTGGGAAAAACAGTTATGGGGAGAATGTTTTCTTGCTTCTTTCTTTGGAGCTGTCAAAGACATCTCAAAAGGAAACTACGCACCCTCCCACCCACAAATGTGATAAAATTCCAGATGCTTTTCTTTTATTATTACAAATACAAAATTTAGGGCTGCAGATCTTGTGCTGTCCATCAAAGCTGATTCTGTTTAAATTACATGGGCTACCAGTTGCTGCCCAGGCCAAAATCAAAGTGCTTGTTTTGACATAAAAAGGTAAAAGGTAAAGGTTCCCCTTGACAATTTTTGTCCAGTCGTGTTCAACTCTAGGGGGCGGTGCTCATCCCCGTTTCCAAGCCATAGAGCCCGTGTTTGTCTGAAGACAATCTTCCATGGTCACATCGCCAGTGCGACTTAGACATGGAACGCTGTTACCTTCCCACTGAGGTGGTCCCTATTTATCTACTTGCATTTGCATGCTTTCGAACCGCTAGGTTGGCGGGAGCTGGGACAAGCGACAGGCACTCACTCCGTCACGTGGATTCGATCTTACGAATGCTTGGTCTTCTGACCCTGCAGCACAGGCTTCTGCGGTTTAGCCCACAGCGCCACCACGTCCCTTGTTTTGACATATAAACCCTAAATGGCTTGGGCCCTGGATACCTGAAGGACTGCCTCCTTCCATATGAACCTACCCAGTAGTTAAAATCTCGCCAGGGGCCCTTTTGAAAGAGCCATCCCTCAAGGAGTAAGAGGGACGGGTTGGAGACAAAGGGCCTTTTCGGCAGCTGCCCCCAGATTATGGAATGCCTTCCCGACTGAGATTCGTCTGGTGCTGAGGCTGATGACATGTTGGCACCAGGTCAAAACCTTCCTGTTCCAGAAGGCTTTTAATTGAAATAAGATCAACTGTGAGTTCTGATGGCAATTTTTAGAGTATATATTTTAATTGTATTTTAAATGTCTTATCTTTTTATTGTATTTTAATTGTTGTAAGCTGCCCAGAGACCTTTGGGTAGTGTGGATGGCATATAAGTTAGAAAGAAAGAAAGAAAGAAAGAAAGAAAGAAAGAAAGAAAGAAAGAAAGAAAGAAAGAAAGAAAGAAAGAAAGAAGAAAGGAAGGAAGGAAGGAAGGAAGGAAGGAAGGAAGGAAGGAAGGAAGGAAGGAAGGAAGGAAGGAAGGAAGGAAGGAAGGAAGGAAGGAAGGAAGGAAGAAAGAAAGAAGGAAAGAAAGAAAGAAAGAAAGAAAGAAAGAAAGAAAGAAAGAAAGAAAGAAAGAAAGAAAGAATCCTTTGAGCAGTAACAAGAAGAAAAATTCTATATAAAATGTCCAGATCATAGTTGAATTTTTAAAAAAAGAAACGACTAGTTTGTAGCTTTTTTAAAAAATTAAAAACTATATTCATGAAAGAAAAGTTCAGTCTACAAAAGAAAATGCAGCCTACACATTTAGATTCCAGATTCCTTTCGCCCAAAATGCAAGGGAAATAAAAAGGGGGAAAAAGGCATCTTCATTAAATGCAAAGAAAGAAAGAAAGAAAAAGAAAGATAGTACTAGACATGCATCCTGATTTGCTCCAGATAAATTTGTGCCCTGTCTGATTCCATTTGTTTCCCAGATCTGATCTCATCTGTCAGTCTGCTTTTGATGTGCACTGGAAAACCAAAAGAGCAATAACTGTGGCAGAACACGGCCAAACAGCCTGAAAAATCTACAACTATCGGATCCCGGCCGTGAAAGCCTTCAAGTATAAACTCTGGCAGTGAACATGAAACTTTGAGATGTGATGGATCTTAAATATGGGATGAAAACTGACAAATTTTAGAGAGCACGTTTCTGGGGACTGCATATAAAGCACCTTGAAATTCACCTTTTTCAATGAAGAGGAAAAACATATGTAAAAAGGATGAAGTGATCTGTGTCCCATATAATTTAATTTGTGCTCCAGGCCACAATCAAGTTATAAAGCCACTTTCCTTTGCTCTGAAACTGAATCTGGCCATTTTACTTTGATCTGGCCTCATAAATTGGTCCAAATTCTGCCAGTTTTTTTAGAATGTGGGATTTGTTTGATTCTGGTGCACAGTCCTATTTCCCAGGGAGTCTACTCTACCACTGAAAAGCCAGTGGTGGAATACCCTCCTGGTTTATCTCATTTTGAGGGGGCACATGGCATCAGTCTTCTAAAAAGCATTGCAAGGTTTTGATAGATACATATCAGAGAATGTGACATTTTAGATGACCTGGTTCTGGTAAAGATTAGAACCTACACTTGTTGCTTACTTAGATCGCTCTTGTCTTGAAGCTGCTGTGCAAAAATCCTGCCTCTCTTCATTCTCACATTCCTGTTTTGTTTTTTCTTTTGCTTTGGCAGTATTCAGCAGCTGGATGTGCTTTAACCTGGTAGACTGCATGGCAAAAGGCAATAAGGAGTTGCAGCTGTGCCATTCCCTTTGGCTTATTGCCCATACTAATCCTCTAATCAGTCTGGCAAATAGCTTTTCATTTACTATCCTGAACAGGTCAGGCAATCCCTTCCTGCATAGCTCTGCCACTGGAATTCACCTGCCAATCAACGGTCACAAACCCTACCTGTCAATCTGTCTGCCACTGTCTTCTCTTTATTGATTGGAACTGAAAATGAATACGTCACCTTTGTGGATAGGCCACATGCTCTCAAGTTCTCCATTTACCAGGGAGAGTTCCCCCCAATCTGTAGTACAAGATGGCCCTTTTTTGAACTCTATTTTGGCCTTTGAGATATCCTACTTGAAATGTTGTTAATAGTGGGTTTTGCTGCATTTGCCACTGTAAGGATTTCCGCAGCCCAGAGATATCAATATACAAACATGAACATTATGATCCACAGAAAAATGGCCTGGGACATTGTTGCATCCCAATACCTTTCATTGGCTGGAATGAAATGAAATGCCCAGGTAGCATATAGTACCTATTTGTGGGGATAGTTTTTAGCTGATTTTTTTTTGTTTATAACACAAACAAAGGCTTATCAATGACACTGATCACCAACTTCAGGGACACTGTTTACATTCTTCAGATGATACTGTCATAGAATGCTTACCTTGAAGATTTATTCTGTGTGAATTCTACCTTATTTGATTAGCACTACAGGAGTGGCTATTGCAGAGTCTTCCAACTCTCTCCGTACCTTTTCTATTACAAATCCCATTACCACCAAACAGCGTACCTGCACTGGCTGGGCATCTTAGGGTTTGTAGCTGAAGATGCCTGGAAGGCTGCAGCTTGGGGGATGGGGAAACCACATTTACTCAGTAGTTGTCAACTGTTTCATTCTTCAGAAATGTCTAAATCCAATTCCCAGAAGTTCCCAGCTTTGAGAAATTCTGGGAACTGAAGAACTGAAGGGTACACTTAGGCAGTTGGGCTGAGTATGATCTTTAAGACAGCATGTGCAGGTCCTTCATTTCATTTCTTAAACAGGGGGCATGGAAGGAGACTCTCCAGAGAACATGAGGAATGTGAACACATGCAGGGATTCCCTGGACAACGATAGCACCATAATCTCTATTAACATAGAAGGCTTGTCAACACCTAAAAAAGAATATTGAATCAGCTCTTCCACACACATATGATTGTGATACATTTTGTATTCAGGAAATGCACAGAGACAGTAATCAGAGATGCCCTAAAATATATCAGGTATATGACTTACATCTGAGAGACCTCATAGACAGTGGGAAGAGCTACATTAGTCAAGTCTAACCTTCAGACATTGTTTCTATTGTTAACACAAACAAAGGCTTATCAATGACACCATAAACTTCAACAACATTGTTTACATTCTTCAGATGACACTGTCATAGAACAGGATGAGAGCTGAGCAATTGCACAATACTCTGTTTAGAAAACCACTTAATGCAACATTCTTCCTAAAACCCCAGACAATTTTCATGAGCAAAAATTAAATTTTATATTCAGAGACTTCAATAGCCATAGACGTGTCTGGGAATATGCATCTGAATGGTAAAAAGTGATATTAATATGGGTAGAAACCTTCCAACTAGCCTTTATTTTCAATAGTAAGCCTCCCTCTTTCTATAGAGGAAATGATCCCCATAAGATCATCTTAATTGTTCATACCCCAAGAATGCAGAACTTCCACTACTTCCAAGACTTAACATTGGGAATAGTTGCCCAATGAATAATCATTTTTCACTATTTGAACAAAACCCATTGAGTGAAGAAAACATTTTGGGTGGGTAGCAATTAATTTATTTGGTCCCCAAAACGAGAAGAGACAATTGGATAAAACGTATGGAAGAAATCACATGTCAAGAAACAGTCAAAAGGCCTGGAAATTATAAAGGAGGTTAACAACAACCCAACTCAAGGCTGCATTCAGGCAAACATTTCAAGAAATCAAATGCCTGTCAACTCCTTCTTTATGGGCAGGTCTAAACATCATCACAGGAAATTAGAATTTACACTTGAAAGAAACAAGCAAATGGAGAGAGACCTTACAAGACCATTCTCCTTAAATTAATTGGAAAAAATCATCTGTAGCTACAAAATTCGTAAGGCAGCAGGCCTGGATGGCACTCCTGTAGACCAGCTACATTTTTTTGGCAAAGTTTTTTTTAAAAGGCTCTTTAATTTCTTATATAATTCTCTTGTTTCTCTCAAGATTGTTGAAAATTGGGAGAAAGTCACAAGTGATTGCTGTCTTGAAGGTTGGTAAATAACTGACCCTTTAAAAAAAAATCTTACCTATCTCACTACTTTGTCACCTTTCCAAAGTCCTGAAAAGAATGATTCTGAACTGTCTGATGGAGGTGATGGAACCTCACCCCACAAAAAGCTGTCTTTAGGTCTGGGAAGAAAGCAGGCAGGCAGTATCTTTGGTTGACCTCTTGGCTGCCTATGACATTCTTCAGTTCTCTGAGAGTGCAGAGAATGGCAACTTTATACGTACATTAGTGTAATGTATGCCTTTCAACATGGAAGATGGGGCGTTTGCTGTCCCAAATGGTCTTGATGTTGCCCATTATTAGTTGGAAATTACCATATATATTCATTAATTCTACTGTGGTGCTTCTGACTTGAACAAAGAAAGATTTTTTAAATTGTCAGAAGTTGCGAGGTAATCCACATCTCTGCTGTCTGCTTCTTCCACATTAGACCATGACAAAATGTCAATGAAAAGAGGAAAGAGAATAACTAACCATGCTACAGACAAATCCCTGTGGGCATCTTATGGAAACACAATTAAGCAGAGGTACTCAACCCTTATTCCACAGCACTACATGTAAGGACATTTTGGCTGTTAAGCAGCACTCTTGCATTGGGATTCCATTTTTCCTCCACCCCTCAAATGGAAGTGAAACTTAAGTTGCAGTAAGACCATGCAACTTAAGTTGCAACAGAATGACAGCGTCCATTTTCATTTAATTTCCTAGTAAAATGTACTGCATGTGTGTATTTCTTTTTTAAAACTATGTGCAATTGAATATAAATGTTTTCCAATTCTATTTGACTGACTGACTTTTTAAAAAAATCTTTGCTTTCTGCAAATCTACAAAAGCAGCCAACATGTATAAAACTAATAGAAAACATGAAGACCAGTCATTGCATTAACATCGCAATCCTGATCAGAAGTAGATCTCAGTGCATTCAGGAGGACTTATTGCAGGCTGAAACTATTTTAAAAAAGCAATACACAATTCATAACAATATGCGACAACAATTAAGGACAAATGAAACATTTTAAAGAAGAGCAAAGCACTAGACATGAAAATATTGCTTAATATTCGCATATAGCTCCAAGAATCTCCCAGAGAAAAGGGAAGATTAGCAGCTGAATTCCAAAATAGTATCATTGAAACCTCAGCCAAATAGGACATTCAACCGCTGGAAAAGTCCAACCTGAACAATAGCATTGTTTCGATCCGCATTGCCTGGGCTTCAGGGTTAAGGGGAGTTAGAAGAGCAAAACTGACCTCCCAACTAAAGAAATTCCAGATGGGCAATAGCATCAGGGCATATGGCCAGGCCCAATCAATGTACAGCATATGCCAAATGACATCATGTTTGTTTGTTTGTTTGTTTGTTTGTTTGTTTGTTTGTTTGTTTGTTTATTTATTTATTTATTTATTTATTTATTTATTTATTTATTTATTTATTTATTTATTTATTTAATGTATACTCCACCCATCTAGACCAAAGTCTACTCTGGGTGGCTAACAATAATTCATAAAAGTAAAAACAAAGTAAAAACATGTGAGCTACAGAAGAGTTTGCCTCATCTGCCATCAAGTATCTACTCTTGTGCAAAGAACATACACTGGCAGCTAGGAACAGTGAATACATAATGCATGCATACATGCAAGGGACTCAGTTACCTGTAAAGTTACCTTTTGGGTACCAAGTTATGTAAATAGTAATTGAAAGGTTATTTTTCAGGTGTTAACTACTTAGATATCATGCATAACACTCAAATAGTTTGAAAGGTAATTTTTAAAGGACATGTAGAGGAATTTTTAGATGCATTTTGAAAGGAAATGTTACAGGTTTTATGACATTCTCTTGGTTTTGTCTTTTGTATTTTTATAAACTTTTCCAAGGCGCAGCATCAGAAATGGCCACTAGAGAGAACCAGCTAGTATTTTCCTGCATTTTTCAGGCATGCTTGTAATGACAACACAAATCATTCATAAGGTACAAGTAAAGAAATTACTTATGCAATTGGAGCAACAAGAACAAGATATAATGAGTCACACAGAAAGTTCCTTTTAAAATACAGTGGTGCCTCGCAAGGTGAGCGCTCCGTTTTACGACAAAATCGCATTATGACAAAGTTTTTGCGATCGCAAAACAATGTTTCCTATGGGAGAATTTTGCTTTGCAATGATCGGTTCCCTGCTTCGGGAACCGATTCTCACAAAATGACAATTTTCCTACAGCTGATCGGTGATTTCAAAATGGCCGCCAGGTAAAAAAAATGGGACGTTCTTTTCTGGGATGGATTCCTCGCTGCACGGGCAGCAAAAATGGCTGTGCTATGGAGGATCTTCGCTGGACAGTGAGTTTCAAGCCCATAGGAACGCATTAATTGGGTTTTAATGCGTTTCTATGGGCTTTTAAATTTCCCTTTACGATGTTTTCCTTCTACAGCAATTTCGCTGGAACGAATTAACATCGTAATGCGAGGCACCACTGTATAATGTTCCAAGTGGTGTCATAGCTTAGTATGTAAGAGGAAGAAAAGATGGAGGGAAGAGGTCTAAAATTATTTGAGCAGCCAGAAAATGTGTCCCACTTTTCCTGAATGTGTAGCGCTCATCACTTTGGTAGGTTGCTTTTAGACTGTTCCAAGTATTTTGTGAAGAAATTTAGGCAATGGTAATCACTGCTATGATTAATAATTAACACTGATAACAGAAAGATGGTGTAATAATGTTTTTAAAGGCATGGCGAACTAATTACAGTTCATTAGGAGAACCCTTGAAATTTGGAGGTGAAAGATAACGTTAAAAAACCATAATGCAATCAACGGTAAAGGAAGGAGCTCATAGGCAACCCTTTGCCTCAGGCTGTCGCTGTTGCAAAATGAACAACCAAGAACACAAGCACCTGAACATTTGCCAGCTGTGATTTATCACTTGTGTGGCAGAGTCCGGACACAGGCATGACTACATAATGATGCCCCCTTGATTCCATCTTCTGGCTAGGAAGCTGGAACATACTCTCACCGGTTCTTCAACTTCCACTTCAAATGGCTGTTTCGCTTCATTAATTTCCAGTGGGAAAGTTGTGTAATTTCATTTCAGCAAACAAATGAACAAATAAACAAAAAAGAGTTTTCTGGCTCTTAGGGAGCTACAATTACTTATTCTTAGCAGAAGTATTCAGCTTCCTTTGAGTTAGTAATCCTTAGCATTTCTGCCTGTTGTATATTCTTTTTCTATCTGAACTTTTTCTACTTTTCTTTTTCACTAGTTCTTTTCCTCATAGTTTTTGTCTTCGTTACTACTCTTTTCTTTTCTTTCTTCTGGGTTATTCAGCCTTTACCTCTGCTCATTCCCTCTCCTTTCTCTTCTCCCTTTCTCTTGTTCTCTCATCTGTTTGAATAGTTCAGGAACCTGTGGAGGGAAGCAGCACACAGAGCTACCCAGAGGCCCTCTACTAAATGAATACCTGCAGCTCCATCCTTCTTCATTAAGGAAGGTTGGGGAAGACTGTCACTTAGTGACAGTAGATTAGAGTGACAGTAGATTATATAACAGTAATCTGTTATTGAAGATTACAGGCAAATGTTAATTAATCAAAGTTAATCAATCTAATTTATAAACAAAACAATGCCACAGTGCACATTCCCAGGTTTCCTTCGATATTCATATCAGTTTTTTGTGGAGTTTGTGTGTCTGTATCGGGTTCATGGTCTGGGAGCTGTATTTGATCCATGCAGGAACTATCACCTTTGTTATTATCAATGACATATGTAAATTTAGCACATGACCTTTCATGCTTATTTGTGTTATTTTTTGTCCAGAACAGTGCACCGCACTAATGGGGTGGTGTATGTATGTATGTATGTATGTATGTATGTATGTATGTATGTATGTATGTATGTATGTATGTATGTATGTATGTATGTATGTATGTATGTATGTATGTATGTATGTATGTATGTATGTATGTATGTATGTATGTATGATCATACTAAGATCATACTAAGATCATGGCCACTGGTCCCATCTCATCCTGGCAAATAGAAGGGGAAGATATGGAGGCAGTGACAGATTTTACTTTCTTGGGCTCCATGATCATTGCAGACGGAGACAGCAGCCACAAAATTAAAAGACGCCTGCTTCTTGGGAGGAAAGCGATGACAAACCTTGACAGCATCTTCAAAAGCAGAGATATCACCTTGCCAACAAAAGTCCGAATAGTCAAAGCTATGGTTTTTCCTGTAGTGATGTATGGAAGTGAGAGCTGGACCATAAAGAAAGCTGACCGCCGAAGAATTGATGCCTTTGAATTGTGGTGCTGGAGGAGACTCTTGAGAGTCCCCTGGACTGCAAGGAGAACAAACCTATCAATTCTAAAGGAAATCAACCCTGAGTGCTCACTGGAAGGACAGATCCTGAAGCTGAGGCTCCAATACTTTGGCCATCTCATGAGAAGAGAAGACTCCTTGGAAAAGACCCTGATGCTGGGAAAGTGTGAAGGCAAGAGGAGAAGGGGACGACAGAGGATGAGATGGTTGGACAGTGTCACCGAAGCAACCAACATGAATCTAACACAACTCCGGGAGGCAGTGGAAGATAGGAGGGCCTGGTGTGCTCTGGTCCATGGGGTCACGAAGAGTCGGACACGACTAAACGACTAAACGAAATGTGTGTGTGTGTGTGTGTGTGTGTGTGTGTGTGTGTGTGTGTGTGTGTGTGTGTGTGTGTGTGTGTGTGTGTGTGTGTGTGTGTGTGTGTGTATGAATGAATGTATGTATGAATGAATGAATGAATAAACAAAACAAACAAACAAACAAATAAATGTCCCACCTTTGGTGATGCATTTCTTCCTTTTTTGGTAATGTGCATGGGCCAACACAATAAACAATTATTCCTGCCTTATATTTGTCAGCATATCATTAAAAACAGCAGCAACAAATAATCTCTTCACCCACTCATCCATCCAACTGTTAAAAAGGAAATAGATAGATGATACTTAAATTCAATTAATCAATCAATTCTTTTCAGAGCTAGTTTCCCTTCCCCAGGATGCATTTTTATTTTTATTTTTAGATTAGGGATACTTTCAATCTGCAATTCTTTTCAAACAAATTGAAATAGAATACTAGAAGTGACTGTAATTCAACTGTTGATGCTGCTTGAAAGTTTCTAGTGGGTTTGTCTAAGTTTGAACGTTATTATGTCTTTCTGCTACTGTTCTTGTTAATATGTATGATTCCTTGTATTTGATCTGCTTCGCTGATCATAAACCCCACTATGCATTGCTTTGCTTAATAACCTTTTCTACAAGCTCATCTCTCCAAAAGAATCACAAACATTTTTCTGTCTGCCTTTGACTAGGTCATGAACTTTTTCTGCAACATTTTAGGAGCACATTTTTTGTTGTAAAAGTTGAGAGGAAACTAGGCTGCTTACTTAAGACATATTTCCCTCTTCAGATCTGTAGATGAGTCCTTTAACATACCATACAGTATACTGTGAGGACCCCCGTTCTTCTCTATGAATTCCTGAAAAACAAAGCCATCTGGTTACCTTAATCAAGGCACTGTATTATGAGAAGGTCCTCCGCGTAAGTATTAAACAGACTGTACTGCAGTGTTATTTATGACTTGGACCACTAGTACATCACTCTATTATCCATACTTCTAGAAAAAGACCCACTGTAAGTATAATTAGTTAATAAATCACCATGAGTGATAAACAGAATGATGGATGCAGGTTTCAGCTGATCACTTTTTTATTAAGGAGAGATAAATCAGCATCATATTGTTGCCGTAAACCTCTCAGATTGGTCAAAAATCCAGCGTGCCAAAATGCAGTGCGGGAGGGTGATTAACGTGTCAATTGCACAGCAACAAATTGTTCCCGATAATTTATATCAATCAATCCTTTTAATTTCGCCTCAGTCTAATGGGTGTCATACGTCATGCCTCTATCTCTTCATCTGCAGCCAGCAGATTTTGTTTCTGTCTTCCTTGGTCCCATCAGCAAGTGCTCTTTTCACACAATTCAAATAGATCTTCTGTTTGATTGCTAGTGTCCGCTGTGAGAAGAACTGAGGTGAAAATGTATGGGCTTCTCTAGTGAAGTTCACTTCAGACTATATGTTGTCCCCCTCCCCATCAACAACAGATTCCCACCTGGCAACCTATTTACATGACTCAGGTAAAATGCGTGGCCATGTCGAATTGTGAACAGTCCTGATATAACCCCTTCTAATTATTTTTTGTTAATAATGTTTCTGTCCTGCTTTTTTTTTGTTCCACTTGATGTATGCAGGCAGGCTTGAACAAGCTATATAAAATAGTAACAAATACAGTGAAATAAAAATACTGTACTAAATCAACTGAATACAGTTCTCTAGTTACATAGATATCTTTTCACATGACTGCTAGATGTGTTGGTGTCAGAAGCATAGCCAGCAGTTATGATTCGATACTTGCTTGTTGTGTTCACTTAATACATAGACTGCTGGGAGGTCATCTTCACAGAGACAGAGGTATCTCAGAGGAATAATCATAAGAAAACCCAGGGATTCTGGGAGATACATCTATATTACAGAGCCATACAACTTTGAAAGCACTTTAGCTGTCCTAGGCCTATGATGCTATAGAGAAGGCTGGGATTTGTAGTTTGATGAGCTACTTAATTTCCCCTGCTGGATAGCTCTAATGCTATAATCCAGGGGTTGATTCTCTGTAGCAGATTATATGAAATACCTCAGCCAACCAGAAAGCTGTATGGGTCTATGACAATTAAGAGCCTTGTGGTGCAGTGGTTAAACTGCTGTACTGCAGCCAAAACTGGGCTCACGACCTGGGGTTGAATCCCAGGTAGCCGGTTTAAGATTGACTCAGCCTTCTATCCTTCCGAGGTTGGTAAAATGAGTACCCAGCTTGGGGGGAGGGGAGGAATGTGTAGCCTGTATAACTTACTTGTAAACTGCCCAGAGAGTGCTTGAAGCACTATGGGGCGGTATGTAAGCAGCACGCTTTGCTTTTGCTTTTGTTTTTAAAGTGCTACCATCTGTAGAATAAGGCCTACAACAAATATTCTCTTCAAAGAAGAAAATATATAACTGAACTAACATTAGTGTTTCAATGACAGTCCAGTTTCAATTGTTTAAACCACTTTGAAAAGCTTTTGAAAGGAATTACAGTATATGAGTATTCCAAATAAAGAAAGAAGGTATGTTGTCTCAGAGGATGGTCCTTTCTAAATTATGTAAGAATATTTTGATATTTAGCAGAGTGAAGTGGTGCTGAGTGTATGGTTATTAGGAATAACTACAGTACTCTGGAACCTCATGATTATTATTTTTTTAAATTAGGAAGCTTACATTGATTGATTCAAGAAATTCATTCAGGGATCCCATGGGGGGGGAACCCCTAAACTTATTTATAAAACTGCCAAAAACTTCTCTTCATGAGGGTATGATTCCTGAGGAGGAATGAAGGAAACCCTTATATGGTTGTTGTGGGTTTTTCGGGCTCTTTGGCCGTGTTCTGAAGGTTGTTCTTCCTAACGTTTCGCCAGTCTCTGTGGCCAGCATCTTCAGAAGTTGCCAGCCACAGAAACTGGCAAAACATTAGGAAGAACAACCTTCAGAACACGGCCAAAGAGCCCGAAAAAACCACAACAACCATTAGATCCCGGCTGTGAAAGCCTTCGCGAATATATTGAAACCCTTATATGCTACCTCCTTTTGAAAGAGCAAAAATTATTTTGGCTTTCAAGGAGAAAGAAAACCTAAACCCTGGTCATAGCAATCAGTATCTCCACAAGTGGAAAAAGCAAGATGCCCACAAACCCCAGGATTCCATTGGATAGAATCATGGGAATTGAAGCGGTACCTGGGTACCTTTGAAAACTGATTCACACAATCTTATGCATAGCCCTGTTTTTCCAGCATGAGGTAGTATATTCAGATACTGTACTTGAATGTGTTTTATAATGCAGAAGGTCTGGGTACAAATGTTGACAAAGACATGTAAACCAAAATAACACATTATGGAAAAACTTAAGTAACTTGCTGTACAAATGTAGCATTTGAGAGAATATGTGCTCAGCATGGATCTAGCCAATGAGCTACAATCTCTTTTCATCCTAACTCAGTATCCTTTCCCCCACTTACTGAGTGCAGCAACACAGTCATGCTGTTCTCCATCATACCCTCTGCAGTTCCTCTCCATGTACATCGTATCTGTCAGGTCTTATATCCTGCTGACATAGCGTCCTTTGCTATTATACTCACCATAATATAGGGGCGATGAATATTGCCCCATAAGTGCCTCTTAAGTTAATGTAAAACTACATTTCGCAACATCGTGTATTCAACAAGCTGTCATTTTCCTCATCAATTTTGAAGTGTGCTTTGGCTTCCTGAAACGATTGGCTTGCACCTCCGCTGGAGAAATAATCACAGCCCGTGGCCTCCTCTGAAAGCTGCAGCTGTAAATCAATCTCAAGAGTTTGTGGCCATTCATGTCTTCCCCCACCCTCCCAACTGATCTGTCACTCTGGTTTATAGGGATGCACAACACTATTTAAAGACCAAGCATCTGTGTAACCACCACACAGGTGAAGAGTGCATATATGCACAAATTTCACCCCTGTCAGAAACCATTATGACAGAGAGCAAGCTAAGAGTAGAGCTTGGAAAACTTATTATTATTTTAGACAATTGTCCCCAGACTTCCTCAACCCAGCATCACCAGTGGCTACATTAATTGGGGGATTTTAATTTTGAAAAAGCAACTTTCCCAAATGCTGAGTAGGAAAAAAATGGAGTGGTGAATTGTATGATATTAGTTGTTTACATGAAAGTAAAAGCGGCGGGATTAGATATTTATTTATTTATTTATTTATTTATTTATTTATTTATTTATTTATTTATTCATTCATTCATTCATTCATTCATTCATTCATTCATTCATTCATTCATTTATTTATTTATTTATTTATTTATTTATTTATTTATTTATTTATTTATTTATTTAATATCCCGCCTATCTGGTCGGTTAAGACCACTCTAGGTGGCTAACAGCATCCGTTTGGGAGTTCAACATTGCAGGATGCCTCTTGGGAGAACATTCATTCTGTGTAGACTTGGGCATGCTTCACTATCCCAGAGTGCCCACAGAAGAAGTGAATGGTAAAGCAATTCTGAATCATGCCGAAAATGGCAACACAAATGAGGCACTATAAAATAGAACGAACGAACGAACGAACTGACTGACTGACTGACTGACTGACTGACTGACTGACTGACTGACTGACTGACTGACTGACTGACTGACTAACTAACTAACTAACTAGAAAATCCTGGAAAGGGCTGCCATAATTAAAAAAGACTTGATGGCATGTAGTTAATATCAATAGTCTTCCTTTGTTTTGCTATGTAAAATTCAGAAGAATATTGCCTATAATCACAAAGCACCATCTCTGTGTGGAAATCCACAGTGTGAATTTCGAACTAATAGATCCACCACTGACATGGTATTTTCCCTCAGACAGTTGCAGGAGAAATGTAGGGAACAACAACAGCCACTCTTTGTGGCCTTCATAGACCTCACAAAGGCCTTTGATTTGGTTAGCAGGGATGGCCTTTTTAAAATACTTCCCAAGATTGGATGTCCACCTCGACTCCTTACATCATCAGGTCCTTTCATGAGGGAATGAAGGGCACTGTAGTTTTTGATGGCTCAACATCAGATCCCTTTGACATCCGAAGCGGAGTAAAACAAGGCTGTGTCCTTGCGCCGACCCTGTTTGGGTTCTTTTTTGCTGTCATGTTGAAGCAGGCCTTTGGATCACCCTTATTATGTTAAATAGTCATACATTATTCATGTTGTAGGCTAATGTTGTTGAGAGGCGGAGCCGAGAGAGAGATAAAAAAGGCGGAGCCTGAGAGTGGAGAGAGAGCAGAGTGAGACAGAGTCAGAGAGAGAGAGAGTCAAGGAGAGTGGAGTGACAGATAGAGTGATATTTGGGAGGTGTGATCAGTCAGAAGAGTGCATAGTAACTGTAAAATCAAATAGAAGATAGTTATTGATGACTGAGAAACCTGAAGAAGATACGTATGAATCATTATCAAAACATCTGTAATCAATAAACATGTTTTATTTAAAAAGTCAGTGATGAATGGACCTTCATCTTTCTTTAGAAAAGTATGTTGATTCAGTGATCAACTGGTGGCAGCATGTGAAGAGGAGTTTGGTTTGCCTTTAGGTGCTCTGTGATTGGAAGATAACCAGGGGTAACTAGGGGCCACAGCTGTACTGTCTTATTCTTTTTGAAACTCAAAGACCAGATCATAACCTCTCCAGTCCAGGCATTTTTGGGTCCTGGTGCAACATCAGAGAGGGCCTCTGTTCCTTCCCAGACTGAGGATTCTCACAGGACTGGCTCATCTCTAAGAAAGACATGTTAAGTCAACTAGTATCTGGGAAAAGATTTCTTCCATTATGATCCCACTTCTTTAGAATGGCTTCTCCCAAAACTTTCACTTTTACAGTTGCTAGTTTTTAGTGGACTTTAAATGGACTTTTCACTCCATGAAAATCATTTTGATTGGTGATGCTTTGTGTATTGACATTTTTTTTGGGGGGGGGGATTTTAAAATTTTATTTTATTGTTTTGAAATCTCATTCTTATTTAGTAAGCTAATTCGTTCAGCCTTGGGGACAATTCAAAATGTTCGTTCTAACCTATGAAGCCCTAAATGGCTTGGGTCCAAGCTATCTCAGAACATGTCTCCTATTATGAGCCTGTTCAGGTGTTAAGATCATCATAAGAGGCCTTTCTCTCAGTCCCACCACCTTCACAGGAGTGTTTGGTGTGGACACATGAGAGGGTTGATGCTCTCAGACCTTCAAACACCCTCTTGCAAAACACCAAGCTGGCCCCATCTTTGCTGTCCTTCAGCAAGCAAGTGAAGACCTTGGGTCCTTTTAAGGAGAAAGGAGGGGGTAAAAACATTTTAATCAAATAACAAATAAACAAACATAGGTCAGGTTATATTTTGACCAATGAACTTCAGGATACAAGTTTTCATACCCTTGTGTAAGTGATGACTTCTGATGTGTCTTCCTCTAAAAGCATTGATACTCTATTCTTCTCAGTATATCAATTCACCCTATTTATTTTACTATGACATGACTAATGAGACAAGATGCCTAGGAATTCCTTAAAAGGAAATAAGACTTTCTTTCTTCCCTTCCATCTCCTTTCCCAAGAAGCCATCTCTCTGTGGAGATGCCCTTTGGGAACATCTCTCAGAAACACCAGTTCTCTCCTGCCTTCAAGTAGCCCTGAACGAATGACCCTGCTGGTGGTGCAGTTTTTCTTCCCTCCCCCCCTCCCTCTCTCCCTGCCCTCCCTTCCCCCTAACTTTGATTTGATCAGCCAAATCTGAAATGATGTGTGAAAGTAATGATATTTTGTAATTAAATCTCTGGTGATGGTGCCTCTAATTTGTCGTACATGCATTGTTCATAAGGAAAAAGGCATCAATTCATTTTCTGACTGGCTACTCCTGGGACTCATAATTAGTCCAAGCTCATCTTTTGCTGCCTTGCATATTAAGGAGCTGCTGGAATGCAAAGAGAATTTGGGAACGTTTTACACACACACACACACACACACACACACACACACACACACACACACACACACACACACACACACACACACACACACACGTGCGCGTGCACACACGTGCGCGCGCACACACACACACACACAGAGTTAACTCAGAACCATCAAGGGGTTCAAAACACACATACAGAGTACACAGAGAGGGTGGCAATATGTTGGGAACTTTTCTTGAACAAACCTCACTCAAATAAGTAGGAGAGGTAAAAGAGAGCAGCTAATACTCTTCCTGCAACTTACATAACATTGATTTCCTTGTCATTTGTTCCTCTGTTGTGCCTGCGTTATGTTCTGTGGATTTTATTTATTTGATCTATACGCCACCCCTTTAGTACAAACACAACTCTGGGTGGTTTACAGATTAAACCTAATGTCCCACAAGACCCCACTGGTTGGTTGTGAAGGTTTGTTTTTTCCCTTTCTGTTTCTTGTCTCTTTTTCTGTGAACCGATTCCCCATTGTATTATTGCACCTTCTCTTCCAAATCCCCTCCCTCTCTTCTCTTTTCATTCCCCTTTCCTATAAATCTATTAGATTTTTACATTTTGAGCTTGCAGGCAAGTCCATATGAAATTTGGGGTTTTTTCACATAGTACTTGGCTGTTTTAGTGGCTGAACAGTGCAGCTGCATTGAGTCACGCCATTGGTCTATCCTGAGTATTTTCTGAGCTGAAGATATCTCAACCTGGGGACTTTGGTACAAAATCTACATGTGCTAAGTTGTGGATGTTGATGGTGTTAATAACTTGCAAAAGTATGCATTTTAAACAAAATAACATAACCTGAGCATTCATTAAAGATATGCAGATCAGGGTGTGTTGTTGTTTTTTTGGACTAGGGAAAGCAAAAATCTACTGTCTTGTAGGCTGTTCATTGTGTTGGTCACTAGGACTGCTATTCTGATGTCTTTGTAGTGATTGAGAAAGGTGTATAAGAATACCGCGTAATGTTGTGTAGATGTTGAACTCATTTTTACAGTATACTAAAAAAAACCCTCTATCCACGTGTTGCAAAAATCTGTTACAAAGTACTACTGATATGAGCTGGCAGAAACAAACATTATAAATGATGCACTGAAAGCACATTAGTGCTGAAGGAATGTTGCTGATGAAGCCTCTCATATTTGAGAAATGAGACTGAGAATCATTGAATCATAGAACTGGAAGGGGCCTATAAGGCCATTGAGTCCAACCCTCTGCTCAACGCAGGAATCCAAGTCAAAGTATGTCAGGCATATGGCCCTCTAATTTTCTCTTGAATGCCTCCATTGTTTAGAGCCTCACTGCCTCCAAAGTAATTGGTTCCATATTGCTATAACCGTTAGAAAGTTTTCCTCCAAAGGAGTCTAGTGAGTAAGTCCTGAAGACTAATCCCCATACAAAGAAAGCTAATTTGCAATCTCCAGAAAGTGGATACATACAACCAATACTTAAGAATTTCTTTGGGGTTCTTTGTCTCTCTTTTTCCTCTCTGGGAAGCATCAGCCTTTTTCACTATAAGATCTCAACCCTCTCCCATCCTTCAGGGAGCTTCTGTTCCTCCTCTTTCCTTTCTTCCACCCACAAGCTTCTACTTCTCCAGCCTTTTCCTACTCCTCCATATTTATTTCCTCCCCTCTCGCCCGTTGAGCTTTTCTCACCTCTTTTCCTAGGTGTAGGTCTTCCGGGCCACCAGGGTTTCTTCCTCTTTGTCTCTTCTTTTCTCCAGGATTGGGAGAAATTTGAAAGTCTCCTGTGTCAATAGGAAGAGGGGATGGCATGCAAGCAGGAGGTATCTCCCTCCCATATCTTTTTCCACAATCACTGTTGGCAGGATTAAACACCATCAGATTTTTGCATGTCAGTAAATACCATCCTATTTGCACTTTCTGTATTTGAGTTCCCTCTGACCTCACTGTTTAGAATTCCCTCCTCCTACAATGTGTAAGCGTATATAAATAGAACTTGGAAAAGTTACTTTTGGAGCTCTAATTCCATACGTTTTAGTTGTAGTTCCAAAAAGAAATGTTCCCAATTTGTGCAAGGTTGTGATACAGTGGGCTGTAGTCCATGAAAGTTTGTAATGACGATTGGATTAAGTTTTGAAGGTGTCATGAGATAGTTGTTACAGAACCTCAGCAGTGCCCTTATGTCATTGAGTGCCTCTAATGCTCCTTTGGAGAACTTGTATTGTCCCTGGACTTTTGTTTGACTTGGTGGTTAAAGACACTAGATTTTTAAACACATGTCTGTGCTGATCCACTACGGTCAGATGTAGCAGCCTTACAAAAAAGGTCATATACACAACATCCCTACATCATCTCTTGTTGCCTTCTTCCATCCTACCTCTGATTGCCCTGCCTGCTTTAACAGCCAGGCTCTCCTTGACAGCTTCCTAATGGGTACAGCAACGGGCATCATTTCTAACAGAGGAAGGTATCAACATTTCAAAACAGTTTAATTATTCCAAGAATGCTTAGCTATTAACAGACACAAGAGAGCTTAAGGCGATTTTTCAGCATTAATTTTCCATTTGAAATGAATTCCTTTTGGTTACACTTTTTAAATGTTTCTTTTAATTAGACGCAATTACTTCAGAAGAATTGCTTTTATTTCTATGCCTGAAATCTCAATGATAAAGCTGTTAACTGGCCAGGCTGAATGCTGTGTATGCCTCATTTAGCTGGTACACTAAAGTATATTGAACTAGGAAATTATACAGTGAATCAGCTATTAATTCATTTTATGATCCTTTCACTCTAACATCTTGAATGAGCTCTTCAGGGGGAAATTTAGTCACAATACATATAATTGTCCAACTATATCTGTGCCACTCATTTACGACCATAAGGTTACCAGCACTCTGGGTCTAATCGGAGTGCAACTGTGCAAGCAGAGTTGACTCCTGACTTTGGAGAATATTAAGGCAATCATCAATGTTCTTTTGACCAGAGAGAACTGGACCACATATCATGTGTTTAGCAATTGAAATGAGTCAGCAAAGTTGCATACAAGTAGGGCTTCAGTACATGGTGAGTGCTTTTCACCATGTCAGCTCTCAGTTCTAGAACATGGGAGCAACAGCAAGCAAAAGAAAATTTCTGAGTCTATGAAAAGTTCATTTCTTTGAGTTAGAGCTCGGAAATAACATGTTAGATTTAACATGTTACAATTCACATTGTTACTTTTGTGTTACATAGGGGGAAATGCATATAGCCTTAAGAAAATAGTATTTTGGACTTAATGTTAAAACTATCATTATGATATTTAAAAAACAGTATTCTCTCAATGCATCCATCAGCTTGCCCTCCTGTTTAACAGAAAAGAAACAATTTTAACATTACCACATTAAACTAACACCTTATTTCAACGTCCTGCTGTCAGTCAGGATCTCCACAGAATCAGAGTTCCTAGATTCCACTGAAAACCACCATTGGCATAGACTATATTAAGAAAATCCACTATGCTTTGTGCTCAGTTATGCACTGTATTCAGGGAGGGACTGCAGCTCAGTGGCAGAGGCCATGCACTGCTTGCAGAAGGCCCTATAATCAGCCTCTGACATGCCCATTTGAATGGATCAGTAGCAGATGACAGAAAAGTTCTCTGCTTGAGATCCTGGAGAACAGCAACCAGTCAAAACAGACAATATTGGACTAGAATGTAGCCACTGGATAGTCAATTTAATTAAGTGTAAAGCTGTAAATAAGCTGGAATGCAATGTAAGTAGTAAAGGTATCAGTAATGCATTATCTCTGTGAGTCAGAGATGACTTAATGGCATGCCACAGCAACATTGTTACCTTTCACAGCAGGTGATGTTTGTACGTTACCTGTTATCATCACTTTTTGCAGGAATATCATTAATTGGATTCCTCCATTTTGAGGCCTTTTCTTCCTTTTTTAAATGGATTTTTTTTTAAAAAAGATGTAAAGATAATGAAAATAATCAAGTAAAGTAAGAAGGAATGCAATGAACAACCACAGATTATTTTTGGGTGTGGGTGTGTGCTAACACAGTACTTGGGTTTGAGAGATTTGCAGTGATTTATATAATGTGTATCTTTAAAAACGAAAGCTCCAAACTCTGACTCTACATTCTCACAATGTCTCCCATTCTCATAGAGGTTTTTCTTAAACCCTGAAGGATGGGGATCCTGATGAATGAACTTGCGGATTTCTGTGGCTGATATAATGTACAGATGTAGAATAACTAAATATGTGGGGCAGGAAACCTATAGTTCAAGAGACAGCCCAGCTGTGTATCCAAGAGTTCTTTGACCATACCACCTGGCCTTTACAAGTATGGGGTACTGGCCTACCTCGTAGCAGGGTCAGGCAACTAGTGGCCTCATAGAAATTGGGCTGAAATTTATCCCTAGTGCTAGTGAATGTGGCCAGTGGTGAGGGTGGACAGGAATGGCAATACAAAAAGCTTCATTACCTTATAGTGGTCACATCCAATTACACAACTGAGTCACACACTCAATTGCACAACTGAAACTTATCCCAGCACATCATCAATTAGGCATAATCAGCTTTAGTAAGTTATACAAATCTTACAGGAGCACCAATAGGATTCAGGCTGTTCTCTATTGATTGTTACAACCATCATGACAGAGAACAGAGGATCAGATAAGACTTGAGAGACACTGACCTAACTCAAGCAAGGTGCCATTTCTGCAGCACCAGCGGGTGATAGAACTCCCTCCCTCCCCTCCCCTCCCCTCCCCTACTGGCAGTCCTTAGAGATTCCAGAAAACTGCCACCAGAAGGGTTTCCGGCCCTCTGGAGCATCATTTTGTAGAACACAGAGAGACAGAATCCAATGGATTCTACGGTTCTGCCAGGGCAAATCCAACACTGGATTCTAAGTTTCAGAGATCTCCACACATTCATGAACGTTACTGTGTGATTTCAAGCTAGCTGACCTATCTCAATCCAGCTTTCCTCACAGAATTGTTGTCAGGATAAAGGTGGTGGGAGTGGGAGAAAGAACTGAGTGGAAATCTCTTAAGTGTCGGCTTTGCATTGCTTTCCTGATTTTAGCTGAGTTTTAATATGTTTGTGTTTATCAGTTGCATATGGAAAGAAAAACCACTTAACACCATATTTTCCCTCTTCAGATGGTATGTGATGAAATATTTTCCATGGCAGCTCTCCAAATATTTTGATTGTTTGTTTGTTTAACTGACTTAGTTCTTAATAAAATGAAAGCTAGTAAAAGATCAGAAGAAGCCAATTTTTGAAAAAAGACAATTTCAGTGAATAGAAACGCAACTATGGCATATGCACGAGAGGGTGAAGACAGATGTAACGTTTATAGAGAGAGGACTACAGTTGACCTCCGTAGGAATCCAAATTAATCCTATGGTTTCTTGAAACAAGATCTTAGGCTGTAGTCTTATGGGACTTTACCTTGGAGTATGGTCTAACAAACTCAGGAAGACCCTTCTGAGTAGACCCACATAGGCTTGTACTGTTAAAAAGCCCCAATCACAGCAGTTTTTCAGAGTGTTTCAATGTGAATGGAGAAAAAGTGGTTGTGAATGGAAGTTGTTGAATACATCTGTTCTGTCTATTTGGCAATTTAACAACAACAGCAACAAAAATGTTTTTGGGTTGTAGTATAGTTGTGATTGTACTCTGTGGTATTCTGTGTATTAAACTCATACATTGATCTGTGAGGATCATCTGAGTTACTAGATAATGATAAATTCCTGTTTTAAAATATATGCAATGTGGTCTAGTGGGAGAGTGATGGAATACGACCCTCCAGTCCTGGTTCTGAATTCCCGCTCAGCAATGGAAACTCACTGGGTGAATAGAACTGTTAAAACTGATCATTAAATATCTCACTCACCTTGATAGCCCTGTTAGGGCCACTTATAAGCCAGTTCTAACTTGATGGCGCATAACAACATTTTAGAAGAGAGAACAAATTTCTTTTGGTTATCACTATAGTTCAAGTGTTTGCAAAGCATAGTCCTTTGGTTATGGCTAGGCTATAACACACCTCAGCCCAAGTCAGCGTAGCCAGTGCTAAGGAATGCTGTGAGTTGTGGCCCAACCACATCTTTGTCTGATCCTACTAGCGGAAAGTCAAAAAAAAAATCTTGCCTACCTACTGCAAATTGTCCAGAAGACGCTGCAAATTGTCCAGGACACACTATCCCTAATTAACTTAGGCCCATCCTTGTCTAAAATTATGTTTCCATTGTGATCTTATTGGACCTTGGTGGGCAGAAAAAGGATTTATAAATAATAAGAAATAGTATAATATTTCTTCAGTTTACAGTGCAGTGTACAGTGATGTGATGTTGAAGGATTCAAAATGAACTCTTGCTCTAATTGCATACGGTAATTGGTAATTATTAACTAATTATGTGCAAGATGATGTATGGATGTATGATGCATCTCATGTTCATTACTATGTTAAAGGGAGTTTATGTATACAGTATCTTTTAAAAGAGAAGATGTAGAACTTGCTTCACTACAGGAACTAAAATCCAAAAATCAAATCTAACAAGTTATCCCTTCAGAAACATTAAGAACAGCAGCAAAGAATTAGAAAGAATTCTTAGCCCTTCTTAAAATTTTGCTTTTCTTTTGGAACCCTTTGAAGAGATGTCAGGTTTTGGAAAGATCCCCCCCAACCACAGTCAACAACACTGGGGGACAGGGTTTCCCAAAACATTTATGAAATTGGTTCCCTGAGCCTCTACAGCAAAACTTTTTCAGCAAAATTCACAGGTTCATTATCAGCCTTGGGCAATTAATAAGAAGTGTGTGGCGGATTTAATGTTTTTGGATTCCTCTCCTCTCCACTGCCAAATAGTGCCAGGGCTCAGTGGCTGAGCATGAGGGCATTTGTATACATGTTAGTCACATAGTATTTGTTTGGGAGGGAGTGCAGGAAATCCACATTGCCTACCACATGTTTTCACAGGCACACATGTGATTTAACTTGTTACACAAGGGCCCACCTTCTGCGACATCCATTCCTTGGCCTTCGCTTCTTGGCACAGAACCCCCAGGGAATAAGGAGCTTCAGCTGGGGGATTTCAGCAGCCCTTAGAAGCTGTACCTCTTGCTGTGATGTTGTACTCCAAACGAGGCCTTAAAAGAGGATCAAAGCTGAAGCAAGAGGGCCTACTCTCTTTTCCTCCTGTTGGTATGAGGCGGATCCATCTCTGCAAGTCTTGAAAAATATGATTCAGTAAAGTTATTGAGTGCTAGGCCTTCCCATTTGTCTTCAAATGGCCCTTAAACTTTCCTTTTTTTCCTATTGAGTTCCATCTCATTGACTTCCTATAAAGACTAATATAGAATCACAAGTACAGAGGCATGCCTGGAATGTGATAATGTGCAACCTTCAAAAGATGCCACCAAGATCAAAGTTGGAGCCATTCAGACCATGGGAGACAGAAAAGTGTTATGAGAAATCACTTGGTGAAAGTCAGATGGCCTGATCCCAGCAGATACTGTTCAGCCATCGTAAGGAACCAAAGTGCCTTGTATACACACAAAAGCCGAATGCTTTGGTAACATAGTTCTTTACCAAGGGGAACTGAACCAGGACAACTTTTTAAAAATCATGGAAGAGGAAGTTATTGTGCTATGTTTTTTACTTCAGAAGTCCACTGTACCATATAATTTACACATAGGAAATTGTGCATAGGTGCACAATTGCTGAGGGATGGGTGGCCTCATATTTCTGCTGACTGAGCCACTCAGAGTGGTCGCATAGACCAGATGGGTGGGATACAAATCAAATCAAATCAAATCAAATCAAATCAAATCAAATCAAATCAAATCAAATCAAATCAATCAATCAATCAATCAATCAATCAATCAATCAATCAATCAATCAATCAATCAATCAATCAATCAATCAATAATACTAATTTCTTTTGCTTGTAGAGGGGTGCATGCCAAGGATGAGGTGCCTGTGATCCTCCAGATTCTTATAAACTATCACATCACCCTGTAAAAGGGAACAACATATCCATCTTTGGCAGATTGCCCGGCTGCGACCCTATCTCGACATGGGGATGCTCACTACCTTGGTGCATGCGCTCGTAATCTCAAGATTAGATCACTGTAACACGCTCTACGTGGGGCTGCCTTTGAGGCTGACACGGACACTTCAGGTGGTGCAGAATGTGGCGGCCAGGCTCCTTACAGGAGTGAGAAAATATCAACACATCTCTCCAACGCTGGCTGCATTGCATTGGCTGCCCATCTGTTTCTGTGTCAACTTCAAAGTTTTAATGCTTACTTATAAGGCCCTAAATGGTTTAGGACCTCGATATTTGGCGGAACGCCTCCTCCCACCAAGGTCTACCTGGATCACCCGCGCGAGTCAGGAGGTGAGGCTGAGGAGCCTGACGCCGAAAGAGGCCCGGAAGGAGAAGACACAAAACCGGGCCTTCTCGGTGGTGGCTCCTCGCCTCTGGAACAATCTCCCTCCAGCGATTCACGCGGCCCCCACGCTGGGCACCTTTAAAACCCAATTTAAAACATGGCTGTTTATTCAGGCCTTCCCTCTAGCCAACTCTTGATTTTTTCTTACTTTCCCTTTTTATTTTCACTGCTGTTCTTGTTTGATTATTATGTATTTGTCTATGTTTTATTATTTGATTTTATATGTGGAAGCCGCCTAGAGTGGTCCGGTGGGCCAGATAGGTGGGGTATAAAATAAATAAATAAATAAATAAATAAATAAATAAATAAATAAATAAATAAATAAATAAATAAATAAATAAATAAATAAATAAATAAATAAAATTTCTGAAATATGAGATTCTATTTTTGACCATTCGGGACTCTGTTTTCAGGTATTGGTAAGATTCTATACAGAACTTCAGAGTTTTCAGGCTGCTTTGGGAAGCAGCCTATAATTATAGCATTTGTCATCTGTATTTTTTTATTTCAAAGTTTCCTCTTTTGCAGCAATATATTTCCTGAGCTTTTGTGAGCTCTTGAACTCAATGCCAAGGCTAATATTATCTCTGAGTGAAACTGCTATAGTTACCTGTGATTTTTCACACCATTTAATTTTTTTGTGCACCATATAAAGAAAGAAAAAAGAAAGGAAAAAAAGGAAATAAAAATATCTGATGATGCAGTTCCCACCATCTGTTTCATTTCCAGCCCCTGTACAGCTACTGTGCACCAACCTCTTCTGCATTCCACTTTAGCATCTATAATTAACCAAGGCAGTCTGCCTAATAATGCCATCCATGCATCATGGTAGGACAGTTGTAAGTGTAACTGTAGATGCAACAGTAGAATCACAGAGTTGGCAGGCACCTTGTAGGTCATACTGTTGAATTACCTTCTTAGAGTAGGTGAGCTGCAGTGAGACCATCTCAAAAACAGATGAATTTGCTTGCTGATCTCCTGTGATGGGAAACTGACTCACTGTCAATCTGTTCTTTCTCTCAACTGAGAACCACTTTCCTCTAATTTATGCTGGTTAGATCTAGACCTGTCTTGTTGACTGTGTCTATCAACACTAGCTATGATGACTAGACTTGTTGAGAATTTTAGGCCAAAAAGATCTTAAGGGCCCCAGTTCCCCTTACTCTCTACCCTTCTTCAGTTGCAGTGTTCTCCATGCAGTGCTTACCTCATAGAGTTGTGTGAAACCCTGAGTATGTTTTCAAAAAAATCTTGCTTTATGGGTTTCTACTTCATTTTTAATTGCATTTAAAATTGGGTTTTAATTGCATTAATATTCAGCTAGGTCAGGCTGCTTGCTCCAAGTATTACAAAGAAGACATTCTACTATGGCATGTTGAAAAGATCACATCATCAGGATTATCAGCAAAGGAAGCCCATGGGTCCTCCTCCCAAAATGGGAAGGTGAGGTACTTCTAGCATCACAGGCTACAAGGCCAGTTATTATCAGACCATTTTCAGATAAAACAGATTTATGAACCTTAACATGTACCAGCTGAAATGTCTCCATCACGGCTGAATTGCTTTCTCATGCCCACTGGCATTTTAGTTATAATTCTGTAATTATTTTTCTGTTGTTTTTAAGTGTTGCAGGTAAATTACATAGCTGTAAATTTTACAACACCATAAGATCGGTACAGGAAGTCTCTGGTCTTCCACCAACTATGTTGGCTGGGAGTGAAAGGCGTTGAAGTACAATAAAATCTGAAGAGGGAACATGAGTGGCTGTAAAACAATGCTGTCACTTACTTGCCACAGTATGGCTAATGGTAAGGGTTGTAGGACCTGTACTATGAATATCTAAAGGACTCAAAATTGCCTACTCCACTGCCTAGATTCTTTTGGCAAAGCTTACAAGTTTTATTTGGTGTAAGCTTTCATAGACTCTGCCCTGCCTCTTAATAACCATGAAAACTTGGGTTACCAGAACAAGATTCTTCATCATTTTGAATGCCAAAGACTTCCCTTGTAAATCTCTGGGTCTTATGTCTGTTCTCTAGTCTAAACAACCAGTGAACCTTCACTGCCAGATCATCTTGTGTTCTCTCCTTTTCATTGCATTGGTTCCTATATGTGTTTGCTCGTTACCTTCCCTCCATTGACACTTGGGCAGACAGGACTCAAAATTAAGAATGCCCTGCAAGTCAGGATCTTTTGGCTTGTTTATCCAACTTCCCGACACAGTATTTATTTTGAACTAAACAAAAATGATTAAATTCACACCCAGACAATTCAAATGCTTTACTAAGAAACAACAGTATCCTATGACTTCTATACATTATGTAAATTGAACACATTTACATAATTTCCTCTTTATTTTGCATAATGTATCTGCTGTTTCTGTAATTTTGCATAATTTATTTTTGTTTTGCTAATCACGGGGAAAATTTATGCAGTATACTGCTGCAGCTATGGTCCATATGCTTCCCCATGTCCCTGTCCATGCTGTGGGCATTGAAACCATGGCAGGATTGATGTATTCTTGAAGGCTTTCACGGTTGGGATCTGATAGTTGTAGGTTTTTTCAGGCTGTTTGTCCATGTTCTTGAGGCTTTTCTTCCTAATGTTTCACCAGTCTCTATGGCCGGCATCTTTGGAGGAGACTGTTGAAATGTTAGGAAGAAAAACTTCAGAAACACGGCCAAACAGCCTGAAAAAACCTACAACAGCCATGGCAGGATTGGTTCACTTACTTTCTTTAAATGCTGTATGGGAAGGGGGCAGTTTTGGGAGAGGAGAAGTAGATGGCAGTGATTAAACCTTAATTAAACTTTCCTTTTCCACTTGTTATGTTCCTGATCCAGATGAGGTGGCTTGTATAAAAACATATAAGGAAGCTGGATAACTGGGGATTTAATATACACTTCTCAAATGAATTGCAAAGATCCAAGCAGCATGGTCAATAAATAAATTATTTCAATAAATACTGTGCTGCTAGTCATTTCCGGAAAGTGTCCTGAGAAATTGGGCCCAAGTAGCTGTTTTCCCTCCCTGGTGTCATGAGACCCGTTAGTGTCACAAGTCTCAGTTGTGAAGGGGGAGCAGGGGTTATTGTAGACTATGTCTAGATGGGCGGCATATAAATAAATAAATAAATAAATAAATAAATAAATAAATAAATAAATAAATAAATAAATAAATAAATAAATAAATAAATAAATAAATAAATAAATAAATAAATAAATAAATATTGCTCTCACTCGCTCAGACTGGTCACTGGAAGTTCGACATGGCACCTCATAGTAATGAACTACCTGAGGATCTGAAAAAGCAAATTGTTGCTCTACATAAAAATGGCCTAGGCTATAGGAAGATTGTCAAAACCCTGAAACTGAGCTGTAGCATGGTGGCCAAGACCAGACAGCGGTTTAACAGGACAGGTTCCACTTAGAATAGACTTTGCCATGGTTGATCAAAGAAGTTGAGTGCCCATGCTCAGCATCATATCCAGAGGTTGGCTTTGGGAAATAGATGTATGAGTTGCTGCAGAGGTTGAAGGGGTGGGGGTTCAGCCTGTCAGTGCTCAGACCATCCACTGCACACTGCATCAACTTGGTCTCCAGTGCTGTCACCCCAGAAGGAAGCCTCTTCTAAAACTGATGCACAAGAAAGCCCACATGCGGTTTATTGCAGACAAGCAGACTAAGGACATAGATTTCATGTGTGGCGGCAACCAGGTGAGGAGTACAAAGACAAGTATGTCGTGCCTACAGTCAAACATGGTGGAAGGAGTGTCATGGTCTGGGGCTGCATGAATGCTGCCGGAACTGGGGAGCTACAGTTCATTGAGGGAACCATGAATGCCAACATGCACTGTGACATACTGAAGCAGAGCATGATCCTCTCTCTTCAGAGACTGGGCTGCAGGGCAGTATTTCAACATGATAACGACCCCAAACACACCTCCAAAATGACCACTGTCTTGCTAAAGAAGCGGAGGGTAAAGGTGATGAACTGGCCAAGAATGTCTCCAGACCTAAACCCTATTGAGCATCTGTGGGGCATCCTGAAACAGAAGGTGGAGGTCTCTAACATCCACCAGCTCTGTGATGTCATCATAGAGGATTGGAAGAGGACTCCAGTGGCAACTCGTGAAGCTCTGGTGAACTCCGTGCCCAAGAGGGTTAAGGCAGTGCTGGAAAATAATGATGGCCACATGACATATTGACACTTTGTGCTCAATTTGGACATTTGTCACTTAGGGGTGTACTCACTTTTGTTGCCAACAGTTTAGACATTAATGGCTGTGTGTTGTGTTATTTTGAGGGAACAGCACATTTACACTGTTATACAAGCTGTATACTTACTGCTTTACATTGTAGCCAAGTGTCATTTCTTCAGTGTTGTCACATGAAAGGATATACTAAAATATCTATGAAATGTGAGGAGGTGTACTCACTTCTATAATATACTGTAGCTGTCCAGATGTTGATGGACTTGCATGTTTCAGCAGTCTTAGCTAGCTTAGCTAATCATAAGGAATGCTGATTTTTGCAGTCCAGCCATATCTGGAGACCTGCATTTTGTCTATTCCGGTGCAGAAAAATCGCAGACTACCAGATGTTGTTGGACTGCAGCTCACATCATTCCTCATGATTGGCTATGCTGGCTAAGGCTGGTGAGACACACAAGAACAAATGGATATACTACACTAAATAATTTGCTATGCCAAGCAACAGGATGTTGGCCAATCCTGATATAACTTGATGGACAAATGGCTTTAACTGACATAAGGTTATTTTTTGGCATAAGGAAGATATTTTTTTCCTGAAATGTTCACAATATGTAACAGAGGAAAACGTTTATGTGAAATCATCTCAGGTGTATTGACAATGTCTGAAGTTTTTCTATAAAATATTCTTATTCTATATGCAGTAGCTATGTTCACTGTCCATAGAATACCATGGTTTTACTACACATAGAATATTGGTGTTTTACCAAGTTAAATATGCCACAGTAACATAGCACAAATGATACACACCCCTCTCAGGATGTTAGCATTACTGAAAAAAATGAAATACATTATAGAGACTGGTCATTCCTCTGGTGCCTAGAGATGGATGTTCGTGCCCACTCCTGCTTTATCTAAATGAAGTTCCCACAGGACAGCTATCTTGGATAAATAATAATAATAATCTTAGATAATTTAGACTTGAAGAGCTGGAATGGACCATATGGACCACTGAGTCCAGCCTTTGTCAGGGAGGCACAGTGGGGAACTGAATTCCCAACCTCTGGCTCCACAGCCAGATACCTAAACCACTGAGCTATCCAGCAGTTCATCTACAAAGGTAGTGCTACCTGCTTAGAATGATCAGGAATGTTCAAGAAGGCATGAAGTGATAGCACTTTGCTTTGCTGAGTAAAATGAATTCCTTTCACATTCCATCTCCTTGTCTGATAGGACTTAGAAATATAGGCACAGTAATTTATGCTGTGTGCAGTTATAACTATCGTTCGTTTCGTTTAGTCGTTTAGTCGTGTCCGACTCTTCATGACCCCATGGACCAGAGCACGCCAGGCCCTCCTATCTTCCACTGCCTCCCGGAGTTGTGTCAAATTCATGTTGGTTGCTTCAGTGACACTGTCCAGCCATCTCATCCTCGGTCATCCCCTTCTCCTCTTGCCTTCACACTTTCCTAACATCAAGGTTTTTTCCAAGGACTCTTATCTTCTCATGAGATGGCCAAAGTACTGGAGCCTCAGCTTCAGCATCTGTCCTTCCAGTGAGCACTCAGGGTTGATTTCCTTTAGAACTGATAGGTTTGTTCTCCTTGCAGTCCAGGGGATTCTCAAGAGCCTCCTCCAGCACCACAATTCAAAGGCATCAATTCTTCGGCGGTCTGCTTTCTTTCTGGTCCAGCTCTCACTTCCATACATCACAACAGGAAAAACCATAGCTTTGACTATTTGGACTTTTGTTGGCAATGTGATGTCTCTGCTTTTTAAGATGCTGTCAAGATTTGTCATCACTTTCCTCCCAAGAAGCAGGCATCTTTTAATTTCGGGGCTGCTGTCTCCATCTGCAGTGATCATGGAGCCCAGGAAGATAAAATCTGACACTGCCTCCATGTCTTCCCCTTCTATTTCCCAGGAGGTGATGGGACCAGTGGCCATGATCTTAGTTTTTTTGATGTTGAGTTTCAGATCGTTTTTTGCACTCTCCTCTTTCACTCTCATTACAAGGTTCTTTAATTCCTCCTCACTTTGTGCCATCAGAGTGGTATCATCTGCATATCTGAGGTTGTTGATATTTCTTCCGGCAATCTTAATTCCGGCTTGGGATTCATCCAGTCCAGTTATAACTATAGCTGTAGCTAAGTCCTCTGTGGATCTTCTGATTTCTAGGAACCAGTGTTAATCATAAATCAAGGTTTATTGAGAAAGAAAACTCCTTGTCCTTATCTAAGATTGATGAGTAACTTCCCTGCTGGGATGCCACTAGCCCCATCAAGCTATTTGCAGTAGCATGGAAAACAGTGTTGTCTGTGGGCCAATTCGTCTCATGAGGCTGAATGACGACCTGATGGCTTGGAAAGTCCTACTATGGCTTCCTTGTTTCTTCTTGTGCTGAGGGCTTCCTCTGTCCTACTCTTCCTCTTGATTCTGCTGGTTAACAATTAACCCAAATGTTAATAGGTGCTGTTTGCTGACTGCTGCAATAGGGAGTCCCCATGTTGCCATGTTCAGGAAGCTGTCCTCCATTGAAGCTAAAAATGCATGTCTGTTCAGACAATGAGATGCCAGATTGTCACCTGCCTCTTTCATTGCTTGACATGTAACTATCCAGAATTTTCCAGCTACTCTTTCCAAGTCTGTGTTACTACTATAATACTTTTTGATGTGGTGGACTGTGGCTGGGTGGGAGTTCTTTGATGTCTGTAGGGTTCTCAAAGCTTTTGATGTCTCTAGCATGCTCGCTGTGATCACTGTTGTCAGAAGCAGAGAGGAGTCTTCTGTCCATACTTCATCTTGATCATTCTTATATTACAGCTTAATTCAACCCAGGGAATCCTTGGTCATTGCTTCGAACCACAGTCACAAACTTAATCCATAGGTAAGTGACTGCCAAGTCATTAGATGTAAAAATACATTTTCTTATTGTATAACAGTGTTTAAAAGTCAAGTGGAGTGAATGACCTTTTGGTACCAGCCTGTGACTACTAATTTCTTATATTGGAAATACTCATAATTGTACTCAGTGGGAATGCTTTCTCACCGGACAGGTATAGGAGAGCACTTTTTGAGATTTTAGTAGATTAAGCCTTCATCAACTGAATTCAGGCCAACAGCTTCAGGAATGTGAAAGGATTCCATTTTAAAGTTATACAAAAGAATATGGGTTGCTGTAATTTTATTTAACCTTCTTTGGTACTGCATAGGGTTTTTTTAAAGTTGATTTTTGCTGCACAAGTATCTTTTGTGGAATGGAAATTCTTTATGAAAAATCTCTACCTTCTTTTTGTACACATTTTATAACTGTTTGTAGTTATCATCCACTGGCTACTGTGGGTGCAATTTTTTTCACCATGAATTCTTCAACATGTGGTCCCAGCCAGTGAGAAATTATATCAGCAACACGATACAATGATGCTCTGATGTTGGTTTGATTGGACTGTGTGATGACATCAAATAAGGCAAATTAAGCTCTCCACAATTTCCTAGCTCTGGTATCCCACCAAAGGATATGAAAGTGGATGGTATCCAACTCTTAAGTGCTCCTTCAGGTATAAACTTCATCTAACAGCATCTACATTATTTTCAAAGGGCTGTGCATTCATGTGTAGATCTCAGAGTTCATGCCCATCCACAGTATATTTCAGGAAGTTAGCTAGAGAGGATTGGAACAGGGTGATGGCACATCAGCCTGGTTGCTTGTTGCTGAGACAATAGAAATGTGCTTTATTTTCTTGAAACTTGCTTTATTTGGTTCAAGGAGGGAGCATTTTTGTGCACGCACGAGAGTATCCTCTTTCTCTGATTGGATTTGCATTTGCATAACAGATTGTCAGGAACAACATAAAATTGCCTGAAACAAAGCAGAAAATAGAACCAGAGAAAAGTGCTAGAAAATAGTTAATCTGAACGCACAAGGTGTGGGGGAGAGAGGACTAGGCCTTCCGTCTGTTTTAAATTGTCTCTCTGTGTGGACAGCAAGCGTCTAAGAAGGGACAGTCTGTTACATGTGGTGTCTCTCCATGTAATTAATGGAAGGAACCTTAAAAAAACTAGGGGTTCCAGCTGAGTGTAAAGGCACCATCTGTAAACAAGACTCCCTTCTTTAGATGGTTGAATAATAAGGAAAAGGGGGAAGTCTAGATTTCTCTCTCTCTTCTTACATGTTTAGATTACCTTTTCTCAGAACACCAAAATAGGACTTACGTTGTTTTCCCTTCTACAGACAGAAACCAATCAGACTGACACCAGAATGTTATTTTGACACTGGTTTGGGCATCACATCTTTCAAAGGAAAGTGGTCCAGCTGTATAGCCCTGTCTTTCATCACCTTGTCACTGCCTCTGACTCCTCATTCCTGCTTCCTGAGGCAGAGGCCTTACCTTGGGAAATGTAAGGGCTAGGCTTGAAAATATCTGTAATACATTTTCTAACCATGGTCAATTTCATCTCAGGAAAAGTTCCACCTCCATCATTTCAGGAAACAATGCCCTTTGATCCCATATGTAAAGTGTGTGCCTCTGGGATGTTAGCAACTCCTTGGGTCTCAAGTCCCAAGTCTCAAGTCTGAGACCCTATTAAAAGCAAGCCTTTTCCCCCAGATAAAAGGGAGGTGATGGGTGTGTTCCAAGTCATGAGTTATTGAAACACCCCTGCCCCCAAGTTAAGTCCATTTTGAGTTGCTGGTGCACTTGACAACAAGTCCCACAACTTGAGTCCCCATCCCTGGATAATACATTGTGGAGAAGCTTTAAAGCACTTTCTTTTTTTCTTCATGTGTCTTGAGTCTGAGCATAGGGGTAAATTCCTGGAGAAACCAAACCTTCATTTCCTCTACTTGTACTATGAATTCATTGAAAACAAGTGAATTCCTTGGCATATGGGGTTAACTTCCTGTCAGTCAAAGACAGCACACAGTTAAAATAATGTGTTTTAGTGATTTTTCCCTCCTCAGCCCCTTCTCAGAGGGCTTTGACCCTAACACGACTCCATTTCTCTGACATAGCCAGAAGGCAAGAATCCTAAAGTTCCTGCCATGACATCCATATAACTTTACAATGCATAATTTTAGGAGACTTGGAGACATGATGAGAGCCTGGAGGGGGAGCTGGATGTGACACCATGATCTCGTTAACTGCAACTTTCTCACTTCATTTCTTAAATATAAGGCTAATGACTTGCTGGGTCTGCCAAAAACTACCCTCCATAAAATCCCAAATATCTGTGATTCTACATTTACTAATCAGTAATAATTTCTCAGAACATTTCTGTGTTGAAAGTTCTCCCCTCTGCTGTCTTTTAAGGTGGAAACAAACTTCATATAATGCACGGTGGGAAAGAATTAAAATAGTGATACAAGTAAGGTTACTGACGTGCATAAGACTTAAACGATGGTATATGATGGTATAATGCATTCGCTTATAGGTTTTATATAGAGATTATATTGTTTTCCCTTGTTATCCTTAAGGATTGTCAGTAAAATTTGGAGGAGTAGTAGTTCTCTCCTGCCAGACAAAAGCAGGAAGATCAGGTTTCTACAGGGATCTTTTGATGTTCCCAAATCTCAAAATGAAGTGCCCTCTTATGCAGTTTCACAGACTTGTTTGGCAACAGCTGAAATGTATCACAGAGGTTATTTCAGAGACCCAGTTAGCATGTTGTTAGAAGCAGAGTTCCTTCAGGAAATGAAATGCTACCTTTTAGAGGTGTTCCAATTTGTGTTTTTGAACTACATCTCCCAGGTGTCACTGACAAACAGGCACAGACTGACAGAGGGAAAAATGTAGACAAGAGATTTCTGAAGGGGATTTAAAACATGTACAAATGTTAAGAGTAGCCAAATCCTCTTGTTTAGTGTAGTAAATTGCACTACAGTAGACCTCATTAATCAATGGGGATTTAGTGAGACAATTATTCTCTTGGTTTCATTCAATCAAATGGGTCTACTCTAATTACAACTTACTTTATTATAGTAAGGTTGCAGTTAGTATAGGCCTATTCCTACTACAGTATATCCAGTTGAATAAATGGAGCTTACTGAGGATGTGAGTCACCAAATCTCCATTGATTCAGTGGACATACTCTGGTGCAATTTACTATGCTAAGCAATAGGATTTGGGCCAGCGCATAAGCAAAGATACTCCCAAACCCAAAGCAAATTGCCTTTCATTTAGTGTCCCAAGAATTAGTGTATATATACTAATTCTGTGATCTTTTGGTCTCCTCTGGGAAGGAAAAAGTGAAGCTTGGTCACAGTGTACTGTCAATAAGTCTTCATCCAGGATGTTAAAGGACCTTTATATATATATGCATATTGATAGATTGCTTTATAGCATTTCTATCCTGCCTTTTCTACAGTGAGTTAAAAGCAGTTTATGTTGTTTTTCTCCTCTCATCTTAATCCTTACAACAATCTTGGGAAGTAAGACAAGTCTGAGAGAATGTGACTGCCCCAGGGTCATGCAATGAATTTCATGGACTATGAAGAATCTGGAACTCCCAAATCCAAATCCAGTATTTCAACTGCTGCACTACATCAGTGATATTCATACCAAGAGTGGATTGGAATTCTCTTCCCTTGCCATGCAGGCCCATTTCCTTACCTGCTTTCTTTGACTGCATTGCAAACCATTTAAAAAATAGACCCATTACAGATGAATCTGTTTTTATATATGCCCCTTTATACCTGATTTTCTGAAAACTGAGAGGCATTTTCAAACAATTAAAAATTGGTTTAGGGCTTAGTGTTGTCGATATGTTTATTAATATCATAGGTGCTAGCCTATCCACTCCAAATCATATGGAGCCCTGCTGACCCTCCGAAGAACAGGTTATTTCTTCAAAAGCATATCCTAAGTTACAAAATGATATTGTTCACCACACGCACACGCGCACACACACACACACACACACACACACACACACACACACACACACACACACACACACACACACACACACACACACACACACACACACACACACACACACACACACACACAGACACACAGAGTCCCTATATGCTGGGCTATGAAGGTGAGTTTCTGAATTACTGTGATGGCTGATTTGTCAGGTTGTATCCAGCAACACACTGTGGCACAATTATTTGTGCAGTCTCATTTTGTTTGGGTCACTCACACCTTCTGCAATGAAACCAAAAATGGGACTATTGTCAAAAGTACAATTTGTGTGTGCCCACTATTTATTTTCACTGTTTTATGGACAAACTGAAGTTGTCCATTTCACTCCAGTCCAAAGATATACATATAGATGCTTCTCTTTCAGTTTGCTTGAGGAAGTAGACTAGGTAAGATATTTTCCAGTATCGTCTCTGACATGCCTTAGAATTCTTACTTGATTGATCTCAGATTTCATGCCCTTGTCTGTTATTTTGATGGAGAAACAGAAAACACAAAGCCAGCATTTTAGAATTCCCGTCTGACCATTATCAGCTCAACCAGCTCCATCACGTCTTCTTTCAATGTTTCATTCTCGTTCTTAAATGGCACAAGGGACTCCTCCCAGCCTCCTCCCATTCTCCTCCCACTCCAGTGTTTTATGCTTGTTGTTCTTTAAATTCACTCCCAGGGTGTCCACATCCTGTCTCTTCAATTATTAACTAGTGGGCACTGAATTAATTTTGCTGACAGATAGACCTGGAGATTCCCAATGAAAGCTACACAGTTTGAAGACAAGGAAGACATTGAGTGCCTAATCCTTTCTACTACATATTTACCTTAAATGGCATGCATATGTAAGGACTATCTATCTAAAAATATTGAGGTAGGATGATACATAGAACATAGCACATGGAACTTACAGGTATTTTTGGTGTGTAAGATTTTGGTGGTACAAGGTGGATTCTATGGTTACTCAATTGTTTATTTTATTTAATACTTACACTCACTTTCTGGCTTTTCTTTGTAGAGTTCAAGGCTCTCCTATACCAATTTTGTCCTTACAACAGCCCTGTGGGGTAGACCAGATTTAGAGAAGGAGTAATTGGCTCAAGTGTCATCACCCAATGAGTGTTGTGGCTCAGTGGATGTTCAAGAACCAGATCACACCCAGTGTGGCTGTGTGCCAATTTCACATGGCTTGCCCCAGTTCAAGTCTCATTTAAAGATAAAGAACCACAGGGAATGAGAGCAGGAGCCCTGAAATGGTCCCTTAGTAGCTAGTATTTGCCTTTTTAGGACGGAGGTGGGGAGGTTTTGGAACTGCAGGTATTTTGGCTTGCAGGCCATCACCACTGGTATCAATATGTTCCACACAGTTAGGCTCATGGTAATGTATTATGGAAGTTGTTGCCCAAAGCGTTCAGAAACTTTCAGAAACAGAACAGGATTGAAGCTTTCAGAAATGCAATGGGATTACTCTGATATAAAGATTAAAACATTTTCATGGGACAAAGCCCACAGTTCTCAAAATACATAAAGGAAGGGAGAAGAGAAGCTTTATATGCATTTAGACAGAATAAAATTTTTGTGTGGGGAGGAGGCAGAGGCACTTCCCTGCTTGCCTCCATCCCAATCAATGCATTTTACATGGAGTGTTTATTGAAAACAGCCATGAATATATCCATGGATTTTCCTTACATTTTTTTTTCTAATGAAGACATGCAGCTTGGTGATGGAGGGCTCCATCATCTATCCACCTTGCATGGGGAGTACACTTTGGGGGGGGGGACACCTAAACATTGAGAGAAAGAGAAAGGAGGGAGAGGGAGGGAGGAGGGAGAGAAATAGTACAGAGTCTGTGTTGATGTCAGACCTGGCTATTTTGAAGGACTGTCAAAGTGCTGATGCAATGCACAAACACTGGCTCTGTGGCTTGGAAACTGGGATGAGAACTGTGCCCTAGAATCGGACACAACTGGACTAAATGTCAAGGGGAACCTTTACCTTTACCTAAAGCCCCATTCAGGCATCCAGTAAATGTGTGAGCAATGAATAAATCTGCACATGGAAAGCAACGATCCATTTTAATTCATGATTTATCAAGGTCGATGAATCACAAATAACAAATTTATGATTTTTTTCCTGACAAGTTGACAAATCAATTCATTGATTCATTTTTGCCTATAAAACCCTATAAACCCTATAAACCCCAAGCACCTAGAGATACAAAAATAATAGGGATTATACACCCCCCAAAGTACGTCCCCCAGTAAAATCCCCTTTAATAGCTGGCTTGGGAAAACCAAACTTGGAGGAATTGTAGAGGACAGTGAGGAGAACCTTTGCCATGATTTTGAACTCTCGAGGTGCCTAGGAGGAACTTTCCTGGGGGGGGGCATCTTTGTGGGTGTATGACTCAGACATTCGGAACCCAATCTTCATCAAACTTGGAGAGATTGTAAAGGAGAGTCAGGGGAAGTTTCTCTGCAATTGGTGCCTCTAGGTGCCTGGGGGGCCGTTTTATAGCCCAATGAATAGACAAATCAAAAATTGCTAAAAATTCATTGATTTGTATTCGTCAGGAGCATTGAGTAGGACAAGTATGAATGGATGAATTAGTGATTTTTTAAAAATGAATTTGGTGATTCATTTTTAAATTCATGCTTATCTCTAAGCTAAATCCAAAGAGGAAAGCCCTCTTTATGTGTGGATGATCTCAGTGCGACTAGGAAACTCGATTTTTCCATCTTCCCAGTTATGGCTGGAGAATGGCTGTCCTTTTCAGAGCTGGTTCTCCACACATAGTGTGTGTGTTGGGGCTAGCCTGCCCCCTCTTCTCATTTGTATCCTGAACATCCAAATAGGATGACTAGTGGTGGCTCTCCATTACACTGCCAGTCAAAGATATGCTTCTGGACTGGATGGACTAGCAATATGATTTAGTACAAAGCAGGATTGCATATGAATATTTACACTCTCCTAAAGCAAGGGATACCACCCTTACTTAAAGGCTGCTAAATAATCCACAAGACTTTTGGAATTTCAAAGATAAAATATGCTGAAAACAAAGTCATCACATGCATGCATACAACCATAGCTATAAACACACTACAGGGTTTCTTCCTTTAATTTTCAGTTCAGTCAAAGCTGCAGGGTTGAGCCCCTCTGAAAATGAGGCCAACAGCAACTTCAAAACATGTTTCAACACTAGCAAGTACCTTTTATCCTTTAAATATCCAAATGGCCACTTTTGCAGGCCTGTAGCCTTGGCTCCAACTTCACTTATTTTGCTCTCTTTGATCCCAGCTGCAGCTCTTCAGGATTTATCTCTATGGTTAACTTCCCCTTTCATAATATTAGCACAGTTGAAGCACTTGCTTTTCCTGTTGCAGGCAGTGATTATATAGCAAATTAACCACAAGCTGTTCAGTCCAAGTCCAACAGTTGGAAAGATGCTCTTCTGAGTAATGGCTTGTGTAGTTGATGCTTTCATCTGTAATTTGCATGTGTAATAAATGCAGAAATTAAAAAAAAACACGTATTCCTGAATGGTTTCAAGAACAGGCTTGAACTGAAAAAGTAGTCAGGCAGTGAAGAAGGGGATAAAGACCTCAGATGTCAAACAGACTGCCTGTAGTCAGTCTCGTTTTGTTTCTGTGCCCTTGTGCTCCTGCTCAGAGGAAATATGCGAAAGCTAGACATGGTGAGGAGATGAGAATGTGCATGCTGGCCATCATGACTGAGTATTCTAAGAACTGTTGTTCCAAAAAAGACAAAACTTTACCATCTCTGCCACACAGAAGGCCTTTTCCCCGCACATCTTGACTTTCCTGCATTGCACAAGGAGTTCTGAAGGAGAACTTTGACAGGGGTTTTTCATGTTTTATGCCATTCTATTATCAGTCATTAGATTATTTCCTTCTACTCCAGATGTAAGGAAAAATAATGCAAAGGTAAGGAACAAATGCCACTAGTTGCCTTTGAAAAGACTATAATAGGTTACTGGCTGGACTATTCATGTGCAAATAAAATTGCATATGTTGTGATGGTGAACTGCTCTTAAGTAACAAGGTATTGCTTATGTTCTTGGTTGTAAATTTGGTTGTGCAGCAGGCATGTGACTTAGAATGTGACCGGCATCTCATTAATTAGAGCCACTGTGACTTAATGTGATCTCACTTATTCATATGTAGATTGCTACTAAGATTCTGGCCTACAAATTATTTTCCAAACACAATAATTAGTAATAGGAAATAAGTATCTTGAAAAGTGACATTTGACGGTTACTCGTGTGCTTGAATGTATGCAGAAGCATAGGGGATCCTGATTAAGGGAGGTTATTCTTCCCTACCACAGAAAGTTTGTAGTGTCGTTCAAGTGAATGAGAGAGTAGAAGAAACTCCATTCAGATGCTTCCCCTTAACATGATGGAAAGGGTGGGGCTGAGTGGGAACACTGGGCAAGGATGGTGATGATCAATGGGAATTGTCTGTGCACCAACACCTCTTTTCTGCCTTTCAGTGTAGCTCAGAAATTGAAAGACCGATTATTAATTAATTAATTATATTTTAATACCACACCATCTAGCCTTGGCACTACTCTGGGAGGTTTCCAGCAGTAAAATAAGCATACACAGAATGGCCAAATCCACCCAAACAAAAAAAATACAATAAGAAGACAACAGATCTATAAAATGAGATGGTGGAAAGATGCATTTTGTACTTATTCAGGTGTTCAAGCATGTACGATGCAAAAGATTCTGGTAAAATGGGGGCTAAGGGAAGCTCTGTGTTCCTTTCCCATCTTATCTGGAAATGCTAAAAACTTTTGTGTGTTCATTGCTAAGGTCTGCATATAACAATATAAGCACATTCAGGTGTATGTGCTTACAGTGCCTATGCACTTCTCACTCAGTCCATGAAGGTCTGCAGGACTTTTAGCCGGCATGGAAATGTAGGAATGGGGGCTTCTATGTCCATCCCCTTATCTCCACCACCTTTTGAGCCCTACATACTTTTAGGCTGAAGGGTTGCATGGGGCTCTTTTGTAACCAGGTAAATTGGTTGCAGAAGGTAAATTTTGTATGATTAGGGTATCTTTCATAAATTTAAAAAGCAAAGACCATCTTACATGGGCACTTGTTAACTGCATTTAATAATAAATAAAAATAACTGTGTACTGTCAAGTCAATTCTGACTTATGGTGACCCTTTCTAGAGTTTTCTAGGTAGAAGATTCTCAGAAGTGGTTCATGATTCCCTTCTTCTGGGGACATCATGGGATCATAACTCACTGGAATATCCAGCCAGCTAACTGTATTTACAGTGATGAAATTCTCTACGATGTAGGGTTGTGTGTATACCATCTGCTTTAATTCCATCCAAATTATTTGTCTTAACAATTACAATTTATTTGCTTCAAGCCAATTTGTAGTCTGTCCAATTTGATTTGCTTTTTAAACCCCCAAAGCACCAAAATGATAGCCGGTGCTTCAGAGAATTCCAGTTCAATTTGAGCGCCACTTCAGGCTTTCTCACTTCACACCAGCTTGCTTTGAAAACTGATAAATATCCAAGCTTTGCTTAGGATTCCAAATAATTTACAAATATGAAGCCCATCCCTAGCAAAATCTCTGCCTTGCCGAAGCCTAACTTCATCTAATATTGCAGCTGCATAGAATAGGATTCTCAAACCCTTTTGGTGTCTACTAATTGGCCTGTAAAAATCTCATGTCTCATTTTTTTTAAAAAAATTATCTAATTCCCAACTGCATCTTCTTTCCCTACTTATTTTGCAACAGATTGCAAGGCTTTGCTTTCTTCTCCTCCAAATGTAAGTTAAAACATATATTTGTGCACTTTTCGACATCTGTACCTTTCTTTAAGCATTTTACCGAATTCACACATAGTTTCCCTATTCTCTATATTTCTCCATTTGTATCCATTTTAGCTGTTTGTATGTTAAAATGTGCCCATAGTTTTATGCCCCCTTTTTCCGAAATGTCCTGTAAGCTTGGGAAAATGTGAATTCTTGGGGCAGAGTGCACTTCTTCTTACAGTGAGTCAGAGGACATGTGAAAATGTTTTCATGAAAGCTCTAAAATTCAAGGACATTCTTTCCATCCTTCCTTCCAAGCTTATCGGGCGATTTATCAAGAGTTGTAGTGGTACATATCTATATTTCACCCTGTACTTACTGTTGTTGTTTTTTTTTTAATCCGATGACAGAGATTCAGAGTTTCTCAATTAGGACTGGATTACCAAATAGGCTAACAAGGCCTTGGCTAAATGCCCACAATTTTCATAAGTGGTGCTGATGCCCAAGGATGTTGGCAAGTCCAAGTCTTTGGTACCAAGTTCCAAGTCTGAATCTGAGTCTTTGGTAACAAGTCCAGAGTTCCAAGTCCCTATTAAAGACAAGCTTTTCCCCCCAGGGGAAAAAAATAGGAGATGGGTGTGTTCTGAGTCACAAGTTGAGTCCAAATCACTGGGGGGGGGGGAACAGATCGTAAGTCGATGCTGAGTTATTGATGCAAGTCTAACTTGATGGTGAGACCTGCAATTTAAGTCCCCATCCTTGCTGATGCCAATGCTGAAGTTTCTTCAAATTAAAATATGAGTGATATGCTTTGGTTGCTTCTGGATTTTAACCCCCCTCCCTTCTACTACATGCACAGATCATGCCTGAAGCAGATTAAGAATAGATGCCATTTCAAGTACATCTGCCAAAGTCAGTTGGGTGGCTGTGACAGCTGTGTAAGACTGTAATGTTCTTATCAAGTTGAGTGGGAGTACTTTAGGCAAGTGTATGTACGCAGTCTCTTTCACACACATGCGCGGAGGAGGAGGAGGAGGGCAAAAAGATTGAATCTTCCTGAAGACTAGTGAGATTCTATAAACATAATCAAAATGTAATAGAAACTTTTTGGAAATGCTGTTAGAAGGAGAAAGCATCAATCTTCATGGAACTCCACTCAACAGGCTTTCTCCAGCTAATCAATCATGGTCAAGACATGGGCCGTCCCATCTGTCTGTGCAAGGGACCAGGAGGAGATTGCGAAGTCCCTGGGCTGAAGCTACCATCACAATGCAAGGTAATTCATCATGCAGGGAAAGGGGAGGGGAGGGGGAGAGAAAAATAATGTAACACTAATAAAGTATTCCACCCCCTCCCCCTACTGCACAATTTCCAATGAATTTTTAGTAAATGAGCCCAAACTGTAGAGAGAAAGGGAAGGAAAAGAGTAAGAAGCTGGCTAGAGAATGCAGTTATAAGACACATATCACTGGACAGGGACAATAGCTGTCATCTGTACACAAGTTTCTTTAGCACAGATTGAACCTGCTACGTCATCAGTTCTCGCTCAGTCAAGGAACATACATATACTAAAGAGGCTGTGTCTTTTTGCCACCCTCTTTTCATGGGCAAGAGCCTGGAGATTCAAACATGTTTTCTGATGCCAGATTTATTGTGCAAACACAGTATACAAGTCGACCATGTGTGTCCCAGGTGCAATCAGCAGCCTCTCCAGGCAGGGCTAAGAAAGAATACCATGAACTGCCATGAACTCTCTCTCTCTCTCTCTCTCTCTCTCTCTCTCTCTCTCTCTCTCTCTCTCTCTCTCTCTCTCTCTCTCTCTCTCTCTCTGTGTGTGTGTGTGTGTGTGTGTGTGTGTGTGTGTGTTATAAATCCATCATAAATCCATCTGCATATCAGGAAAAGTTGCCTCGTCTGTTTTATGCACCCCAACTTCTTCCTTGTGACTTGGGTGGCATTCAGTGATAATGCTATCACTGGTGCTTGACGTAATATAATCAATTAAAGGTTAAGAATCACTGCCATAGAGTCAATGTAATTAGTTTGTTATTTTCTGCACATTGCCACAGCTCTGACCTTCAGTGATCCCTGAAGAGATAAATAAGTTCCAACTATGTTTCTGTTCCTTTTCCTCCTGTGGACAAGACCCTAACAGTATATGCATAAGCAAAGTGAGCTTTTTGGGCATATTTTATGGTCCAGTTCAAGATGGCAAAATGCTGTATTAAATTTTACAATTTTGATACCAGGGCTATGTATCTAGGGCAATGCTTCCCAACCTTGAGTCTCCAGATGTTCTTGGACTATAACTCCCAGGAATCCTTTCTAGTATAGCTAATGGTGAAGGCTTCTGGGAGTTTTAGTCCAAGAACATTTGGAGACTCAAGGTTGGGGAACCACTGATCTACGACATACAATGCTAGGGTGCCTTCATAATCATTTGTAATGATTCTTATGATAGCTGCCACACATGCAGCTGGCCTTTCTGATGCTTCCTTTCCCAAAGCAGGCACTTCGAGAATGTGAAGAAACTTTAGATGCTTTCAGAGGCAGTGAAAGATATTCTATTAATAATAATAATCAAGTGTCATCAAGTCAGTTCTGAATTATGGTGATCCTTTCCAGGATCTTCTAAGTATGAAGCACTTAGAAATGGTTTACCATTCTCTCCTTCGGGGGCACCCTGGGCCCATGCAGCTTGCTCAAGGCCACACAGAATGGCTCTACTCATAGGAGGCACAGTGGAGAATCAAACTCCTAACTTCTGACTTTGCAGCCAGATACTTAATCCACAACATTTTACTTGTCTTAAAACTATTTAGGGAAATCTGCATGAATATGTAGAAGTCTGGATGCTGAAGGAACTCATTGGATATAATCCAAATATCGAATATGTAGATTTGTTGCAGAATTTGGCATGTTCTGGCAGAGCTTGGAAATGCCATTAGCAGTGAAACTGTTATTTTTGCGTTGGACAGGAGAGAAGCAAAGTGAAACATCTGATCTTCGAAAATAACATTTTGAAGACAACATTAAAACAGTACTTCAAAATATTATTTTTAGAATACGAGATATACAGTATGTGTTTATTTGGCCTCCTGTTTAACGTACATATCATAATTTTAATATTAAACCTGTAAAAACTTTATTTCTCAATTCTGCTCTGTGAATAGTACTTTTTTTAAAAACCCAAAATAACAATACAGGCTTTAAGCTGATGGTTGTGGGGGAGAGAATGAAATTTTATAGATCAGTATTCCATAACCTCATATCTTCCAGATGTTAACCTCATATCTTCCAGATGTTAACTACAAATGCCATCATTCCTGGGCTGCACATCCAGTGTTTACATCTGTATATCAATATCTGTACAGTGTTCTAGGTGAATTTAGAACTAACAGGTTAAATTTTATACAGATTGCTACAATGTCCAGCCAACCTACTTCTGTAGACTTGACACTGGTTATATTGGCTGTAAATAATAAGTGCTGGAGCTGGCATATCTAGAGGGCATCAGACTGGAAGAGGCTGCTTAGACGGTGGCTGGAGAAGGTACGAGAAAAGTAGTGCTCTCACATTGCTTGCACTGTTCCTCCACCATTCCATACTCCTTTACTCAATTTTTCCTTGGAAACATCCTTAAGTCCTGAATTCCTTCAGTGCCTCTAATATTGCAAGTAATTCCATTATCTGAATCAGGTTATATTATGCAATGTGGAGTTGATGCATACAAATAGCATGCAATTCATACAATTTACTCCAGTGTCATCAGTTATTTGAAAATGTGCTGGTAGTGTGAAGACTCTTAGGGTGCTTGGCTGTAACCTGCAATATGTTGTTTATAAATACAGTATCAGTACATTATTGGAGTGGCACCATTCCCGGAGCAGGTCAAACAGACTGTACACTCTTTGACCTTCTCCCATTTCAGATAGACCTTGATGTTGTTTCCTCCCACGTCTCCATTATACTCACCACAATCTTTGTATCTTTGTAAACGGTCAGAAGCAGATCCTTTTATAGATAGAGTACATGTCTTTTAAGCGGTCAATTCATCTTCTATTTGGTCTTCATCTTTGCCTGCTACCTTCAGTGTTTCCCAGCATTATTGTCTTTTCCAGAGAATCCTGCCTTTCATGATGTGCCCAACAGCTTCAGTTTCATCAGTTTTGCCTCCAGAGGTAGTTCAGGCTTGATTTGCTCTAAGGCAGTGGTCTCCAACCTTGGGCCTCCAGATGTTCTTGGACTGCAACTCCCAGAAGCCTTCAACACCACCTCTGCTGGCCAGGATTTCTGGGAGTTGAAGTCCAATAACATCTGGAGGCCCAAGGTTGGGGACCACTGCTCTAAGGCACACTTGTCTTTCTGGCAGTCCAGAGTATTCACAAATCACTAAATTTAAAATAAATCAATTTTTGGAGTACAATTGTGCTCCATTTCTAGAGTAAAATTGTACTTAATTTTTGGAGTACGATTTCCAGAATCTTGGAGCCAGTGTGGCCACTGGGAGCTGAAGCCCAAAATCATTTTTTTTCCAAACACTGTTTCAGAGATAACGGATACAGAAGATCCATAGTGTAGAATCATTACTTTTTAATGCTTTAGAGTAACTAAAAGTTACTTTTGAGATGTAGGAAAATAAAGGGTTACTCTAAATTTTTAGGTATTACAGAAACTCACTAATACATCTTATAATGCAAGATGTAATTGTTAGTAATTAACATTAAAATAACTTCCATACTTTGGAAGGCAGAGCCCCAAACATGCAAATATCAGATTATTAAATATTTATTAATATGATATACCTATCTCTCACCTTTCCTCAGTTCGGTAACTAGAGACCCCCACCTATGTTTACCTGGTGTTTTCCCATCTCAGTCCTGACCATACTCAGCTTCAGCAGCATCAGTTCTTTTCAGTTATTTAGAAAGCATAATTTTGGTAGTGTGAGGAAGCAGAGAGATCTTTCTGTCACCTACATGTTTCTCTCTCCGCAGGAGAAAGTTATTACTACATGCGCTGTTTACATGATTGGGGATTCTGGAAAAACCAGCAATCTCAGCTGAGTGGATTAGCTCCATATCTAGCAGAATGTCTCCCCTTGAGAGAGAATGTCTTCAAGTGGAGAAAGCAACAGGGAAGGGACTGAGCTAGAATGCCCCCCTTGCCCACATTTTCCAGTTAACCCTATTCTGAATGCCTCACCAGTGTTATTTGTTATAGAACAGGCCTGGGTCTCATTTACTGCACCCCAGACCTTGAGAGAGCCATATGACACTATGACCACCTCAACTTTCTCAAATGTCCTGAGAAAGATGCCCCCCATGGCAAATATGTGCCTCCAAAGAAGCCCCCACAAGACTTGCCATTTTAGTGTCATTTCACTCTACTATGCATAGAAGTCAGCAATATGTTGTGTTGTGAACTGCCTACAAAATGTTCACACTATGGAGCAGTATATAAGTCAGAATGAATGAATGAATGAATAAAGGCCAATTAGAGCACAAATGCTATGCAATTGTGTTTCTATGACAATTAGTATTACTTGAAATCATGGAACATTGCTTTTGAGTAAGCATATGTCGATGTTTAGAGTTACAGATCATATTTAAATATAGTCATACATCGCATTCACAACAATGTTAGTCATTGATTTGTACAGAGTGGCCCCAACTGAAACCAATGGGACTGAAATTACCCAGCAAATTTCAAAGAATCTGCTATAAGCAGGACTAAATCTGGATTCAGCCAAATGTGTTTATTGGAATGGCAGTCAAGACAAACCATTGCTTGCTTTGTCATTTCATTGTTTCCTCTTACGGCATGATAGATTTACCATGAAGCTTGTAAAGTTGTCTCTTGGGCAAAACAAGTGTAAGAGGAAACGTAATCGTCATGGGCTGGATTACGAGAAAAAGCAAGTTGCTGTTGTGATCAAAATTCATCCTGACAGACCAAGTTGGTGAAGCCCATTAATTAGCACTTTTGGAAACAGTTGCTAAGTTGATTGCTCCTTTTTTAGATGAAAGAAAAGCTAATTTCTGGCATTTTCACTGACAGTGACAGGCACTAATGTTTTTAGAGCTGTCATCCCTGAAGAGAAATGATATTCTCAAATGTACATCCAAATGTTTTGATGGGAAATTCCTGCACCAATGATGTTTGAATGCTAAGAAACCTTTCCAAGGCTGCAATCCTACCTGCACTGGATTGAATAGTATCTGCTTTTCTTTAAATCTGTATAGGATTGGGCTGCAGGGCCCCAATCCCAAAAAACAGGAGAACAGTTGCTTATTTCACAGCTCTAGGACTGAGAAAGGTCATGAAAATTTCATTTGATACATGTCTGGCTCCTAGACAGAGTTGTGAACTTCAGAACTCCCAATGTTCAGCTATTCCTGAATCTGGATGTGATCTGTCACAGGACTCAAGAGCAAGAGAAAGATTGCCCAGGTGACTTTTAGACTCTTATGTCTGTGCCATGCGGTCATGTCATATATATCATTTTGTGCATCTCATATATATATGATTCAGAAAGAGGGGACATTGTTGTGAATGCGATGTATGACTATATTTATAGGAGAAAATATATATCTCACTCTTATGGGCTGCTCAGTCATCATTGGACTCTTTCTGAATCCCCCCTCCTGTTGTACTCCCACATTTTCAGAGATTCTCAGGCTACCTTTCTACCTGTTTTCCCCTACCAACTATTTCAGATCACATGCTACATGCATTGGTGCTCTACTCTGACAAAACAAATAAAAAAAAGACAAGGGGAAAACAATAGATAAGTGAAGCAAAAATAAAACAAGTTGAATGTATGGTGTAGTAGTTGGGATTAGCCTTGGGAGACCCAGGTTCAAATCTCCACTATGCCTTGAAATACATTAAGTAATCTTTAACAAGGCACACTCATTCACTTGATTTACCACACACAGATAATTCACTTTGAACTCATTGAAGAAAACATGGGGCATAAAGAAAAACAGTAAAATAAACAATGTTGAAATATGGTGGGTCTGTGTGGTAGATATCAGATTCAAACTCATGTGCTTTCAAATATCACACTAACCACATAAAACTGAAAGGAAATGATAGGTGTTTCAGATGCCATATGAACCACATAATACTGAAATAGTAGAGTTGCTTCATGGGTATTTGTTGCACAAAGCAAAATCTGTGGTGCAATGACTGTTGACAACATGCATGAGAAGAATTTGAATAGCCCAATTTACATAGTACTGAGTCCTGTTGATTTCAATAGGAGTTATTCACAACTATTATGTCCTTAGTGACTCTGATAGGAGGGGCTACATAAACTTGAACATTCAAAAAGTATTGTTGGGAATTCATAATAACACAACTTTCAGCACTGGAGTGATATGTCATTGAGATATGAATTTAGATATGAAGCATTTCCTTCCATCTTGTTGTGTCTTTGATATATCCGCCTTTAAATAAAAGATGTAAGGTAAATTAGTGGGAAACAAAGGTGGGTGGGGATGGAAGCATTTCATTTGTTTTTCAATCAGAGTATCTGAAGAAGGTAAGGAATTAGCAAGGTGATCTAAAGGACAGGTTAGCTGATGTGATTCAGGCTACTTATACAGAAAGTAGAGGGAAAACACCAGGACCTGTTTTCATTCTTCAGCCCAGCCCTGCAGCCTGAAGTATGGTGTTGGATGGTTTGACGGGAATGCTGGAGTCCATGGTTACAAATCTAGAAGACACCACAAAGTCCTAAATAATAGCAGCTGGGTTTAGTTAAATTTCTCAAAGTATTTCATTATAATAAAATAAGTTAATGCTGTTAACAAATGAGAGCTAAGTGCTTGTGATCCTTCCAACGTTTTGAACTCACAGAACTTGAAAAGTTACTTTTTTAGACTACAGCTCCTAAATTTTCCAAGTAACATGCCCAGAGCTTTCCTAGATGTGCATTGCCCAGAAATAATAAGAATACCTATATATATATATATATATTTTCTAAAGGAATGGACAAGAATATATGCTTCTTGGTTCTATAAGAGGTAGAAATATGGCCTACAATATATCAAGATTTTTCTCTGGAGTATGTGAAATTGTATATTTGTGGCATTGGAGCTAATATGAACTGCTGTGGTTTAGAGGTTGGGAGTTTGACTCCCCACTGTGTCTCCTTGACAGGGGCTCGACCCGATCCATAGGGTCCCTTCTAGCTCTGCAGTTCCAAGATGATAATGATTATGATGGTGATTGTATATCTTGTCACGCGCCTGGTTGCATGATTAGTGCATAATCAGGAATTTGACTAGCTCCTTCTTAATTAGCTGGAATCTGCTGCTACAGCCTAAGTGATTTCACTTATTCCAAAGTAAAGCTAATTGTGGTCATTAAAAAATTATACTGGGAGTTAAGAAACAGTTTGTTTGTTTGTTTGTTTGTTTGTTTGTTTGTTTAATTTATACCCCGCTTATCTGGTCATTGCGACCACTCTAGGTGGCTTCCAGACAATATAAAAGAAAACATATACAAATACCAAAACAAGAAAAGTAAATCAGTATAAGACAATAAAGAATAAACAATAAACAATAAATGGTAGACAAATTCTTCAAGATGGAAAGTAACAGAGAAAAGGTGAAGAAGAAAGAAATTAAGTATTGACTGGAGGGAAGGCCTGCTTAAACATTCAGGTTTTTAGCTGGATCTTAAAAATGCCCAGCGACGGGGCCGCATGAATCTCTGGAGGGAGGTTGTTCCAGAGGCATCCGTTCCTCTAGAAAAAGTTTACTGGTTGCTTGAAAGGTTGCTCCTCACCAGCATAATAGCTTCATGGTCCTATTTGAGATTTTAACTCTGCAAACCACAGTCTCACACATAGTTTCTTAAAGGCCAAATCCATTTTCTCACATGACTTATATAGGATCTGGCTATCAGACATGTTTCAAGGTCATGCCTTCTGGTACGATGAAAATTTATTTATTTATTAAACTTGTATACCATCTGATTAGTTCTGAGTAGAACTCTGGATGGTTTACTTCAAAGGAAACAATTAATGTAAATATATGACAAACAAAAGACATCAAAACATCATCAACCCCACCCCCACGAACTACTTGAGAAACCAAGAAAAAACAATATGATACATAAAAACTAAGAAAACTCAGAAGTGTCTGAGGAAGTTTTGTGGAGAAGGGAAGAGACAAATCTGCATAGTAATATGTTACCATAATTTGTGCATTTTATATAATGTGGCTGTCTATGTACATGAAAATAATGAATACATTGAGAGTTCAGCAGGAGAATGCCTCACCTCCTCCCATGGAGAACAGCCATGGATACAAGTAAAGAGTAGATTACTATCAATGTGCTCTTATCATTGTATTCTCAAAGGCTTTCACGGCCGGGATCTGATGGTTGTTGTGGGTTTTTCGGGCTCTTTGGCCATGTTCTGAAGGTTGTTCTTCCTGACGTTTCGCCAGTCTCTGTGGCCGGCATCTGTAGGGACAGAGTTCCGACTCCTGTCCTCTGAAGATGCCGGCCACAGAGACTGGTGAAACATCAGGAAGAACAACCTTCAGAACATGGCCAAAGAGCCCAAAAAACCCCACAACAACCATGCACTTATCATTACTTTGAAAATAGCACCTAGCTGTGTCATGTTAATACCGGCAGATAACTTTAGATAATTGTTTTATCACCTTTGTATTCAATCCAGGAGCGATTTAGGGGGAAGGCATCATTGTTGATGGAACATACAGAACAACAGAAACAGTTGTTTAATTGGAACCAAGAAATTACCAGCCTTTCCAGAAACTCTCCACTTTACTGAGAACAGGGAGGTGGCACTCCTGAGCTGAATCTTGCTTTGTGCTGTGGAAAGTGGATTATACTGCATTGCTCTTGCACATAATTCCTGCTATTGTATATAATACTTATTGCTTTGCAAATTGCAAGGATTATTTTCTCTTAACTGCTAGTAGTTCTAGAGAATGTAATTGGAAATAACATATTCTAACTGAGTTCCAAAATGAAAGCTACCTTATAAAGAAAAGTCATGGCACGTTGGTGTACAGGGTGTAAGAATAGCTGCAGGCAAATCTCTTCGTGTGAGCGGCCCATGTTCTTGGCTGCCTCTTTAAATGCACCAAACACATTAAACAAAAGAATTTCAGAAGAATCAAAGATACAGTAACTTCAAAATATGAGCATGTTGGTACATAGATGGGCCAGTTGACATATAAGTGATCATGGGGAAAAAGGGCCTGGAAATATTTTGCCCATTTTTTTTGTTGTTTATGTGTTCAGTGGGTAGAAATGAAGTGAAAGGGAAATGTTAGCAGTCCAGTGTCTGATTGTTTGCCCATGTCCTCCTGAAGTCTGAATCTGACTTACACTAGCAGACCATACGTGCTCCTAACATAGCATTGTCATAATCAAAGCTGAGAAACATATTTCAGCCCAAAGGCCAAATTCAGATTTGTTCTTAGGATGCCCTTTCTAGTAGCTGACAGTTCCAAAGGCAAAAGGATTGGACCAAAAATGCCAGGATAGGTCAGCCACCTAGAGTGGTCCTATAGACCAGATGGGCGGGATACAAATCAAATCAATAAATTAAATAATTAAATAATTAAATAATTAAATAGATAGATAGATAGATAGATAGATAGATAGATAGATAGATAGATAGATAGATAGATAGATAGATAGATAGATAGATAAATAAATAAATAAATAAATAAATAAATAAATAAATAAATAAATAAATAAATAAATAAGCTATTATTGCCAGCACCTCAAACTTAGGAGAGGCATTTTATATTTTAGGAAGCATGTATGTGTCATAGAAAAGCTGGGAAAATGCCAAAGGATGGGTTCACAAGGAAAGGGTGGTGGCCATCCGGTGTGCTCGAAAGGGTTTGATCAGAGTTCCAGAGCAGCAGTGACTGGTGGCTCCAGTTTTGCAGATGCAGTAAAACTGGTCCCCATTAGAGATGAGATATTTGTATTTGTCTCGCGAGGAAGATGAATATGAATATCACCACTAGAGGTGGCTAGGCTGTTTGGACACACTCCCCAGAACTGGCTGGTCCACTTATTGCTTGTGGGGCAGTGTGCATGGCCATTGTCATTTGTGCTGTGCCACTCACCAAAGTTGGCTTGCTGGCATTTCCTCACCTCCCTGCACTGCTGAATATTCAGCAGCTGAACAGGGAGACTAGTCGTCCTACCTCCTCGCCAGGGTGGTTAGCAGCATAGGGAGGAAGAAAAGCACTGGCTGGGCTATTTCTGTGATTTGCACAGAACACAAATATTTCATATCTAGTCCCTGTTTAGGTCCAAAATTTGCACGAGCTATGGGTGCTGAAACCTCCCCTCCCATAGATTTAATACCTTGGATGCCTGCTGTAAGGTTCAGTAAACCCTGGAGGAGATACACTGCCCCTCTAAAATCAGAGTCACCAGCTTTATTACATTGCTCCCTGTGATGACCAAATCTTCCTAAGGAGCATATGGTGTTTGGGCAGGGAGTTCCGCAGGCCACAAATCTACCACTTTACGGTGAGGCAAGTCCACAACCTCCAGCAGTGCATAGCATCTGTGCCTTGAACAAGCCTGACCTTTAAAGAACACTTTACTTTTAATCAGCACTTTGCAAGTACTGCAACATGGGCTTTGTGATTCCTTAGAACTCACAACAACTCAGTTAAATAGGACTTATCTATGGTAGCTAGTCAATGGCCTTTACCACTCCTCTGGATTTAGCCAAACCCTGCTGATCCAAGAGTCTAGTCCCCAGTAAGGATTTTTATAATTATTTTTTATTAAGAAAATATAGTTTGATAGAAACAGTTTGTTTTTGCTCCAGCATTAGCATAAAGACATGTTCAAAGGATTACCATAGTTAAATACAACTAATTCACATTAAAAATAATAAACACTAAAAACTGGGCTAAGGTAGGCTAGCCCCACCTCCTTCTTTCTTACCTACATTCTTTTCCTTCAAGCTACATAACAGAAACCATCAAGAACTTCTCTCAGGACAAAAGTTCTCATCCACAAAATGGTCTCTCTCCAACTTAACCCATCTTCCATTTTTCTACATTTCTCGGACCTCCTTCTCCATGACTGTAAACCAATTAACTCAAAGAGGCGTAATCTCCAATTCTCATGGAGATGCAGGTGGGTTATCTCCATTCCAATTAGAAAAAAAATTGTTGGGGCCTCTTTGTCCTTGCATCCTTATCAGGTTTCACTCTGTACCAGCTTGGCTGTAAATGAAGAAAAAAAAGCCTCTCTGTTTTTTACACATTCCCATGTCTTCAACTTCTTTCACTTTTAAAACCTAACTGACTCAATTTTCTTTCATGCTCATTGACTACAAGTCCCACTCTCCTTCAATCTCATGACACTTCCAACTCTAGACCTTGGGTTGTCTACCTTTGGTCTGCACTGACATACAATACAGTGGTGCCTTGCAAGATGAAATTAATTCGTTCCACGAGTCGTGGTGTATTGTGAAAGTTTCACCTCGCGAAGCGCAGTACTAATGGTTGTGCAATTTAAAACAACCCCCCCCCAAAAAGGAAAAAAATTCATCTTGCGATGCATGGCCATAGAAAAATTGATCTTGCGAATCACCAAAAAAATTGCAAAACGCTTTCATCTTGCGAGTTTTTTTGTTGTGTGAGGCATTTGTCTTGCGAGGCATCACTGTATCTCTTCTGGAGTTTAGACATTAGTATTTTCCAGCCAAAACTTTGGCATGAAAAGTGTGTGTTCCCCAATGAGTAATTATCTGTCCCCTGGCATATCTGCTCCAAAGTAGACATACACTGGATGAGCAATACAAGCCTAACACTGTTAAAAAATAAATCTCACAGAGTTCAATGGCTTCTATTCTTTTGCTAGTTGTAGCTACAGTAGATCCACAGGCTGAAATCCTGTTGCTTAGCATAGCAAGGCATAACTAGAGTATGGCCATTGAATCAGTGGAATGTATGGAGGAGTTAACTCACCAAATACTCACTTATTCAATGGCCTTATTCTAGTTATGACTTACTACGTATATATACTAAGCAGCTAGATTCCAGCCAGAAATCAATTGTGAAATAGTAAACTAACACTTTTGTAAATTTTACTGAGTCAATGGCTTTTATTTATTCTAGTGGGACAAGTAATATGATATGGGCCAATGGAATTTACACCATGGTTGGGACTACATCCTCAGAGGTAGTATTCCAAAGAAGGCAGTTTGAGGATTGCAGCATTGTTTACTTCCTTGTTAATCTATGGCTGTGGCCAGGAATAAAGTGCTGTAATCCATCCTCAGATAAAGTAAAATCCAGGAGGATATATATGTCCAGAGAATATGTACATTCTTCCTTATATCGCTGTGATTCAGCAACATTATGAAATTCTGCAAAATAGTATTTACCTATGCTCCGATTGCTGCCAAAGGAGCACAGTGGAACAAACGGCTTTAGGAGTGCAGCCAAACAATATCTTTTTATATCCTATTAGACAAATTGAATATTGTTAACTACTGGGCTGAAGCTGAGACTATAAAATGTTTATACTGTACTATGAGACACTTGTAAAGGACAAGCTAAATGGAGGCTTGGCAAACTGACCTTTTGAGTTCATGCTTTATAAAGAGTGTGTACACTACTCTTTTTAAAATCCATGAGCAAGAGGTCCTTTAACTGGTATGCTGTTTAAAACAGTTATTATGCACTGTGAGTTGTTAAAATTGGTCAAAAGAGATTATAATCTCAAGGGTGCATTGACTTATTTATTTTACATATTTATACTTGCACGTCAAAACATGTGCTTCCAAAGTGGCTCACACCTCTATCCACAAATAAAACAATGCAATAATTAAAACAAAACAAAATTTTAAAATTAAAGAATATATAGAAGACAGATATAGTACCAGAGAAAAGCACAATTAACACATAACAAAAAAGCCTATGGATATTTTTTTTAAAAGATGGAGTGACACTTTTCCTTGTGTATCAGCCCCATCCAAAAGTGGAATGGCATGAACACAAGAGGCAAAAGAAGAGCTGCATAAAATTTGCATGTGCTAATATGTATTTATAATACAAATAATATAATTATTATAATTATATAATTATAATACAAACAATATGATTATTGTAGAAATAATTATAGAAATAATATTTCACTTTACTCCAGTGTAGAAGACACTGATCAGGTGACCCATATGCCTACTCACTGCTCATGAGCATCTTTAGGACTGTGGAATGCTGTTACATGGCTCCCAATTTTTGACAGGAGGCAAAAAGCATTTCAAAAAAAGGCTGTCTAGGTGATGCAACTTGGATGGCCATGGAGAACAGTTCATAGTCATTGCTTTAAGAGTTGGTGTGGACACACATCTCTTCAAACTGTCCTTTAAACAATTTTGCTTACATTATATTGTACTGATGCTAAGGAGCAAATGATGATGATATTTTAACTGTTTTATCATTTAAATTAACCTGTTTTGTTGTTGTTGTTTAGTCGTGTCCAACTCTTCCTGACCCCATGGACCAGAGCATGCCAGGCCCTCCTGTCTTCCACTGCCTCCCGGAGTTTGGTCAAATTCATCCTGGTAGCTTTGATGACACTGTCCAACCATCTCGTCCTCTGTCGTTCCCTTCTTCTCTTGCCTTCACACTTTCCCAACATCAGGGTCTTTTCCAGGGAGTCTTCTCTTCTCATGAGATGGCCAAAGTATTGGAGCCTCAGCTTCAGGATCTGTCCTTCCAGTGAGCACTCAGGGTTGATTTCCTACAGAATGGATAGGTTTGTTCTCCTTGCAGTCCAGGGGACACTCAAAAGTCTCCTCCAGCACCACAATTCAAAAGCATCGATTCTTCGGCAGTCAGCTTTCTTTATAGTCCAGCTCTCGCTTCCATACATCACTACTGGAAAAACCATAGCTTTGACTATGTGGACCTTTGTTGGCAAGGTGATGTCTCTGCTTTTTAAGATGCTGTCTAGGTTTGTCATGGCTTTCCTCTCAAGAAGCAGGTGTCTTTTAATTTTGTGGTTGCTGTCACCATCTGCAGTGATCATGGAGCCCAAGAAGATAAACTGTGTCACTGCCTCCATATCTTCCCCTTCTATTTGCCAGGAGATGATGGGGTCAGTGGCCATGATCTTAGTTTTTTTGATGTTGAGCTTCAGACCATTTTTGGTGCTCTCCTCTTTCACCCTCATTAAGAGGTTCTTTAATTCTTCCTCGTTTTCTGCCATCAGAGTGGTATCATCTGCAGTGTTTTAAATCAATTTAATATTAAATGATGCTTAATAGTGTTGTAAACTGTCTTCAGCATAGATTATGATGATTATGAAGAAGAAGATGATGGTGATAGATGAGGAGGAGGAGCAGCAGCAGTGGCAGAAAAGTGGCCATCTCATTTAAAGTAAAGTAAAGCTGATAGCATGGAATAATATTCTGGAAGGTAAAATAACAGTAGCCTGTAAGTGTTAACAATTATAGATATATGCTAATGGTAGATTGTAGCAAAAGGTCATTTCCTGCCTGGTGTAAAGACCCACACTTTCTCTAATACTGCCCAGAAACAAAAAGGTCGTAACTCCTGTTTTGGCATTTGATGCGGTCTTTGGGCATACATTTGCACTGGGAGGCATCTTATTTTGGAAAACATTTGGACAGCAGCCTGCTAAGCAAACATCAGGAGCCACTGCCAGAGAACTTCAGTGTGACAAAGGTTGAGCAGGCTGGTGTTGATTAGTCTTGAGGGATTTTAGGTAGCTAGATGTTCCAGCAGGGCAGCAAAAAGAGCACCAGGAATTAAAGGGCATAAGGGAGTAAACAGGATTTTCAGAGTCACGTTTGAGATTTGGATAGTGACAAGGGAGGCTTGGACACCGTCCCAGACTATGCAACCCACAAGACTATTGCAAATGTGATCCTCTTGCCAGTCTGTAACATTTATTTAAAGGCCATTAAGTGGTGGTGCATTGATCAGCCCACCTAGGGAGAATTGTCACACTTTCAGATGTTCCTTGTTTTAAAATGCAGGCATTCTGATGGAGCATGTTCATCTTATTATCTAGGGGGACATTTTGTCTGCATTTGACTAAAAAAATAATCTACAGATTAACCTGTATAATACGGAGAGCACATCATTAGATGAAGGAATTCCTGAAATGTTGAAAGCATCCAGTTGTTCAGCAGGGGTTACATCCTGTAGTGGCAAATTAAACAGCTTTGTTTTGTGATTGGTCTTTGGGACATAATCTTAGGCTTCTTCTGTAAGTTTAATGTTTTCAGATATGAAGGTCTACTAAAATCTCATCTCTAATGTGACTTCGGCTTCTAACGTTACTCATCACTTGTATTTTTGTCTTTAATTGCCTTCAGGTCAATTATTTTGAAAGTGCCATAACTATGCAATAGGCAACAATCTGCAGTGTAGCTGCTAAATCTGATGTTATTCTCACCTCATGCTGGTAGTACATATAAATGCAAATATTACCCACAGTCCCTGGTGGCCACTTACAGTCCTCTGTTTGAGGGCAAACAGATGTCTAAAGACATCCTACTCTAGTCCTTCAGAAATAAAAGTATCTTGTCATTTCCAACTTAGCTAGAACTAGGACTTGTATCACCTTTGTTGTTACAATTCTGTTTCTCTAATAAATACAAACTTACTTGTTTTTAAAGAAAGTCCAAATAGTCAAAGCTATGGTTTTTCCTACAGTGATGTACGGAAGTGAGAGCTGGACCATAAAGAAAGCTGACTGCTGAAGAATTGACGCTTTTGAATTGTGGTGCTGGAGGAGACTCTTGAGAGTCCCCTGGACTGCAAGGAGAACACAGAGGACGAGATGGTTGGACAGTGTCATCGAAGCGACCAACATGAATTTGACCCAACTCTGGGAGGCAGTGGAAGACAGGAGGGCCTGGCGTGTTCTGGTCCATGGGGTCACAAAGAGTCAGACATGACTAAATGACTAAACAACAACAATAATATTGCTCCAGTATTGCTGGGTTCTTACGCTCTCACTCTGCACCACCAGAGATGAAGAGAGGGGAGGAGCCACCCGTAGGGGTGTGATATTCCAGGGCTGCGTTCTGGTGTGTTGCACACTCTCTTTTCACATTTTCCTTCTCTTTTTATTAACTTCTTAGTTTTTTATCGGCCCTACCTCTTTTTGATCATGATGGACATGCCTCCAGACTAGTAGGGGGACAAATGCTCAAGTGGAGGTAGTTAGGCCAAAATTGGACCAATAGCTGTTTTAACTAAGTACCTTGCCTTAAATTTGGTTCTCGGTCAGTGTTTTGAGGTAAATCATGGACCACTGTTCTAACCTGGACAGCTTGCTATGTTCATAACATCACATGGATACAGCTCCTCTGTAATCAGAAGCTGGGTTTGATGAGCACTTTATTCTCCACAGTAAGGCTTTCTGTTCTGAGGCAGTTGCTTCAGGCGAGGGCTTCTGTCTGCTGTCTTAGCAGTCCAAAGCAACAGTGGCATTCACTCACCACACATTTCCTGTAGCACCCAGAAGCCAACTCTGCATACAGCCAGCTGCAGTATTTCAATAATGCACGACTCCATAGTCAGCATGCTTTATGTGTGTGTGTTGACTATTGCCTTCCTCCCATCATGCTTTCACTCTAAGGATCTCAGAGCTGCTTCTGAACATCTTTGACCACCTCCAAAAGTTCCCATTGGGTAGCAGCAGTAGTAGGTTGTGGGTGAGGCCTCTTCTTTTTCCTTATCAGGCTGGTAAGGAAAAGAACCAGCTTCATCATCATTGTCACTTACCTCTTTCTCCTCTTCGATCACCTTTATGCTATGATGGCGTAGAGTGTAGCTATAATGGGAGCCCCAGTCTCTTTGCAGTCTGCTTGGGCATAGTGGAAGTGGTTCACTTACTACCTCAAGTTGGGGAAAAACAGGCAAGGGCTCATCTCCATGGGGAATCTGTGCTTTATTATATCTCAGCTTTTGAGATATAATAGGTTCCCCGCCCCCTAACCCCAGTGAATCTCTTTTCCCCATATGGAAAGCTAACTCAAGCTTGAAATGTGTTTGTCTTTCTGTTCATGTTCTAGGTACTGCTGATATTAAGCCAAGCAGCAAGGGAAAGCAGATGTGATATACAAACATTACAAGAAATGCAGCAAAGAAGTGAAAGGATAAAATGTAAGATAAATAATTTTCAGCCATCCAAAAATCTATTCGTCGCTACATGAACATAAATCAAGAATAATTCCATTCACTCAAATGAAATTTTCCCTGTGGAAAATGAAATGGAATGCAGTAAAGGTATCCCTCTGCAGAACAGTCTAAAAGCGAAGAGTACATTAAGTATGAAAGAGAACTGCAGAATGTTTCACCTAGGATAGGGTGGCCACTTACACAAAAAAGCAGAAATGCATTCCCTTCTCTTTAAAAAGAGTAGAGGATGCCTTTAAATAGAAGACTATATTCTAATGTTGTTGTTGTTTAGCTGTTTAGTTGTGTCCGACTCTTCGGGACCCCATGGACCAGAGCACGCCAGACCCTCCTGCCTTCCACTGCCTCCTGAAGTTGGGTCAAATTCATGTTGGTAGCTTTGGTGACACTGTCCAACCATCCATCCTCTGTCGCCCCCTTCTCCTCTTGCCTTCACACTTCCCCAACATCAGGGTCTTTTCCAGGGAGTCTTCTCATGAGATGGCCAAAGTCTTGGAGCCTCAGCTTCAGGATCTGTCCTTCCAGTGAGCACTAAGGGTGGATTTCCTTCAGAATGGATAGGTTTGTTCTCTTTGCAGTCCAGGGGACTCTCAAGAGTCTCCTCCAGCACCACAATTCCAAAGCGTTAATTCTTTGGCGGTCTGCTCGCTCCCTGTAAAGTTAGACGCAGGGTCATGTGCAGAGGCCACTTGGCTGGTGGAGAGGCCAGCTAACTAAAAAAAGATTTTTTAAAATTTTAATTTTTTTAGTTAGCTAGTCTGTCTGCCAGCCCAGCAGCCTCTGTGCATGACCTCTACCTTTCAGCTGAGAGGCAGGGTCATGCTCAGAAGTCACTGGTCTGTGGCAGGCCTCTCAAGATGGCAGCGGCAGTGGAGGAAGAGGAGGCAGTGGCAGGAAAAGGCAGGGAGGTGACCAGGGCAGTGGGAAGGGGGCAGGGGCAGGCTGTGGGAGGGCAACAAACCAAGAAGTTCAGAAATCATCAAAAAATCATTGGTTTGGGAAAGTTTGGGTTCTCTAGTTTGGACAAACCCAAACTGATCTGAATCAATGAATTAGTGATTTTTGATGACTTCCCTGGTTCATTGTTAACTTTGTGCCCCTCTCTCATTAAGACGTTTAGAGGCCTTAAGCCCTGAAAAGATTAAGGTGCCCTTTACAGATATAATGCACAGTGAGTCCCATGGCTGGGAAAAAAACCACATAACACACACATTATATGCATGAAAACACTGTAATTTAATTGTATAGCATGTGGCAAAAAAGAACCATGTATTGTATGCAAAATCATATGTACAATCAAATTATTGGCTTCCAGGAACTGAAACTGAACAGCTCAAACAAGAGCTTTAAACCCCTTTTGGGTGTTTTTAACAGTGGCTTTTGTTTCTTTGGCTTGCACATATAGTGCAGAGTCCATGGGTCTAAAAGACCAGCAGTTCTTTTTATCCTCATCCCCACCCAACCTACTGAAATATGGAAGTAGTAACAACAACTACAACAAGCAATGATCATTTCACTCAAAACATGAGTTTTCTCACTGAGTCTTCCTACTTTTTAGTTTTTATCACTTCATACTCCATTGCTTTAGGTAGGGAGGTGGATTTTGGGGGGCTTTTGAGGGAGGGAGGGAGGGAGGGAGGAGGGATAGCTGAGGGAGATGAATGGATGGATATGGTTTTTAAGCAGGGTGCACTATTTCGACCATGGTCCATCATAAATCCTGCACTAAAAAAACTTCCGTGGTGCCCCCTTCCCTTGTTGATACCATAAGCATGTGCTAATTTTGTTTAATGGTTAATCTGGGGCTGGGCAGGGATGATCAGTTCTTATGAGAATCGGCCTCTCACTGTCTCTGTAGCAAGGTTTGGATTTTTTTACACCCTGGTTCTTGAGACCAAAAGGCTATGAATTACTCTGTGATTGCCCCTCCCCGCCCCCAATTGCTTGCTTGAAACAAGGTTTCCTTTAGTTGTGGGGGAGGAAATGACAACACAAAAATCCTTAATATTGCTGTTTCCAATTTTCAGCTGGAGAGAACAAAGGGAATTGTTAACCCACTCCTTGCTCCCATCCAACTGACAAGCTTCCAAGGACTCTTACCCACTTAGGATGCCTGCAGTTTGGGAACTTGAAATTACTTGAAATTACAGACTCTTTGAGTGCAGTTAATATGATTATAATTTCAGGTCCTACTGTCCAATTTGTTGCAATGAAGCAGAAGTAGGCTCAAGTTCTTAACGGGAAGAGGAATCAAAGGGGCTGAGAATGAATTGCATGGTGCAGAACATCTAATTGTTTTAATCATGCTTGATACTACACTGTGAAATTGTAATTAACTTAAGAAGTCAGTCAAGAACAATTAATAACTGCAGTGCAACTGGGATAATTTAAATAGGAGTTAGGAGGACAGAAGAGTGACCGACACACCAGGCTGCTGGTGGTATCCTTAACGAAACCGGGGGAGGGGGCCTTAAAAATAACTTTCATTTCAGCCTCTTCATGTTGAAAATGCTCCTTCCTGTGAATGATGGCATAAATAGGCTCTGCCATTTTCATCCCATTCCCCTTTTTCTTTATTTCCATCCCTGCCTATATGTGAGAGTTTTGTCTAGATCTCCAAACAAGTACTTATGTCTATGAAATACAGGCTTACGTACAATACTATGTTTAAAAAAGAGGCAGCAATAAATAACTAAATTATGCCACCCCCATCCAGTCCTGTATTGCTGCAATTCAGCCCAAACATTGTTGCTGAGTAATCATGACCTGTAAATGAAGCCCATGTCTACTTTGCAGAGTACCATAAGTGAGAAAAGCTTGTGCTATGACAATCAGATTCATTTTAGCACTTAAGGAATTCCTGCATATAACAATGTGGAAAGCTGCATTTTTTGTTGGTAATATATATTTTTAAAATTCAGATTAGGGCGGTTTTGATGCAGAATATCCCATCACACAGTAGAGGGTGAGGCTTAATAGGGGTGGCAGCCTCTGATTTTACACATGTTTTGGACTATAGCTCCCATAATCCCTTATCACAAGCCCTGTTTAGGTGGGGCTAATGGGGGATGACATCCAAACATGCGAGGAGCCAAAAGTTATGCATTTTTTTTCATCAGCTGGTTTGGTTAATCCTGGGAAACACTGGTATTGTCTAGTCCCCAGCAGATAATGGTAAACATGGGGATAGCCAATACATAGAAAGGAAGAAATATTGTATTCACTTTCTCCACCCCAGCCTCCAGACATTGATTTTATACCATCTTCTATACAGAGTCAATCCACCTACACATTGAATGCACACAGGCACTACATAGATTTCCTGTGGAGCATAGCAGCAGAAATTGCAGGTGCAGTCTGGATTCTGCCATATGTTCAACCCTCATTGACCTAATGATTCCTTCCTCTTTGAAGTTCCCCTATCATCACATTTTCCATTCTTCCCAACAGCCCCCATAACCACGACAATGTTCACCTGCTTCTCCTGCTAACCGTGTCCTCCTCTGTATATATGCCCCCCCCCCCGTTTGTTCCCTTCTTTCCAGGTATGCCTCACTGCAGTCCTTTGAACCATGTAAATAACAACAGTGCCCTCAAAAAGCATAAAACAACCAGTCAGTCATCAAAGCACTACCAAATGGAATCTTCCACACCCTTCAAACTCCACAAAAAAAGCTTTGTAATGCTCCCTCTTTCAGCACCTGCTCCAAATGGTGATTCCTTGTTTTGTGCCCTCAAGGTCAAGAGAGTCCCTCAGGCTCTTTGGGAACATGGAAGAAAAGAAGCAAAGCAAAGAAGCTCTCAGAGCTTGACATACAGCATGTCTAGGCGATGAAAGGAACACATGAGGAACACATTTGTATATGCATCCTTTCCCTTGATTCTGTTCAATGTGTGTTAGAAAATAGAATGAATGCAGTGAAGAGGTTGAAAATTTAGCCTTGGGAAGCCTGTGTTAAAATCTGTACCCAGCCACACAGTTCTATGATCAAATGTGAATCAATGAAAAATCAGGAAAAGGCCACATGGTAAAAGAAACAGTACAAATGCAGGAACAGATGATATCTTTGATCAATTATTAAGAATATAAAACAAAACAACACAAACCTGTGACCTTTCAATAATGAATCATCTTCTTCAAGGCTGTGCATCAAATTCTTGTAATTCCAGACTTATATGCTGTTATTAATGTCCCAAATTCACATGGCTGATGATGCTGAGGCCAGGCTTATTTCTTAGATGGAGACAGTGCAGTATGCATGTTGGTTTCAAGCACTCTGTCAGCTACCAGTTTGGAGTTTATGGCCATGTCTTAAAACAAAGGACAGTCAGGCAAGCTAGGCCCCCCCGCTCCCCCTTTTTCTGCCTTTTTGAAACTCAAAGAATTTCTTTTTGGCTAGGGGAAGAAAGCATTCCCAGGAGCATATGAATGAATGTAACCTCTATTACAGGGTTGATGTAAACCCAAAATATTGGGGTGGAGAAGAAGAGCCATCCATGTTTCCCAGAATCCCTTCAAGGAGGAAGTGGAAACAAATGCATGCACACTGAAATCCAATTTTCAGCCCCTATTTATTAATTCAATGAAATAAGTGTGATATACATGCACGTGAACAAGTTCTTTTCATTCAATACGTCTCCTTAAGATGGAGCTAAAAATTAGATTTAGCCCAGAATTTGCAAAAAGAAAAAAGAAAAAAAGAGAAAGAAGGAAAAAGGAAAAGAGAGAAAGAAAAAGAAAGAAAGAAAGAAAGAAAGAAAGACATTCTGATTTAATTTTTTATGTTTTCTAGAAAGATTTCTTAGAACCAGAAGACCATGAAGTGGGCCAATCTATTCCCAAGCTATTGTTTTGTTTTATTTTTCTGTCTTCAACCCTGTTCCTGACACCTCCTGCTCCTGCTTTATCCCTCCCTCAACTTTTTATGTCGATTTCCCTCACGGCCAGCTCCTGCCTGGAAACCTGGGCCTGAGGTGGGGGGTAGGGGAAGCACAGGACAGAAGGACAAGGCAAAGTGGAAGCATTTTTTGACTAAGTGGGCATTAAATGTAGCCTAACAAGCAAGTGATGCTGTGTGACTGGAGAGAGGCCGAAAGTTAAAAAGAAAGAAAGAAGCGTTTTTCAATATGAGCATTCATGTAGTTTTGACAGGAGCAATTTATCATGGCCATGAATGGGGGGCTTTTGCCTCGGCTGGCTGAAAGGCAAGCTGGTTAAACTTTTACCTGCCTCTCTGAAAGGGGTGGAAGAAGAAGGGCTGACTACTCAATTCTATGATATGCCTGTTAAAGCTGGAGGAGGCAGGCAGGCAAGCAAGTGGGGGGGAGGCTGTAGAGGAGGAGGAGGAAGGGTATTTATCCCCCAAACAGATTGTGCCCATCTGTTGTGGACAGAAAAAAGCTCAGAGAGGAGGGGGGGAAGAGAGTGTGGTTGTTCTTTGAGTGGGGTGGGGGAGCACCACCATTTCCTGCTGTCTGGAATGTTGTTGGCATTCTGTGGGAGGGCAAAGGAGTCTAAAAGCTGATCATGGAGGCTTGCTGGGAGACAGCAAATCTGTTTCAAAAACATTATTTGGCAGATATATTGCTAAGTGTGCAAAGCAGAGTGCATGTAAATAAACTCTGATCAATTCTAAAGCCAGTCTCTTATTGCTAGTCCCAACTAGAGTAGTCCTATAAATTGATTCAGTGGGATTTATAGACTTGTTGAATTACCAGTCAGCAATTGATTTGGGGTGACCAAAAATCTATGGTCTGTTTACATGAATATAGGTTCAATGGCATCCATCCATCCATCCATCCATCCATCCATCCATCCATCCATCCATCCATCCATCCATCCATCCATCCATCCATCCATCCATCCATCCATCCATCCATCCATTTATTTATTTCTTTATTTATTTATTTATTTCTTTCTTTCTTTCTTTATTTATTTATTTATTTATTTATTTATTTATTTATTTATTTATTTATTTATTTATTCTTATCCTTTAAAAGGACCCAGGGTGGCTTACATCATTGAAAGACAATTTAGGCTTTATAGGTTAAAAGCAGCACTTTATAGGTTAAAAGCAGTGGGGCTGCTGTAATAGGGGAGGTTATGTGATCCCTGTAACCAGCCCCAGTCAGCTGTCTGGCTTCTGCATCAGCAGCCCCACATAGAGTGTGCTAAGTTGCAATAGGGAATTGCCACTAGTTAAAAGGATGCCATATGGATTTTTCGTTGCACACCAAGTCACATGGTGCATGTTGAAGCACACAAGCAGCAATTAATTAGCTAACAGCAATGTGCTACTTCAATGTATGCAATAGTACTTATGCCACTGCAAAGGACCCACAGGGTTCTGGCCAATGGGTTTACATTCTAGTTGAGTTTAACAACTAGATATTGGGCTATATGTTTAGTACATGTACAAACCAAAGGAAAAAATATTGCACATTTATTTATTTATTTAAAATGTTGCATTCCCAGAATTCTACTCAAGAACAATCCATGTACGGGCAGTTAGAATCCATATGTAAACAAAGACAAAATAGTTCATAAATGTGACAAAACTCAAACTCATTCAAGCACACAATAATAAAACTAAAAATTAAGCAATAAATGGTAGTAGTCTATATTTTTGCGGTGTGACTACCATAATTACAAACAGAAAACTGTTTGCATATCAGTAGTTCAGAGGTCTTCCTATTTGTGTTGCTCCAATCATTATGTCAAAGCAGAATTTTCCAAATTGACTCAGCAAGTCAGTATATTTCTGCTTGGATTTCCTCAGTCAAGGGATATTTTAAAGGGGGCAATTTATTCTGTGTTTTACTTGTTTTTAATTTTGTTCTTTTTATGAGATTTAATCTGAAAGTTGTTTAATGGTTTTTTAAATATTGTAATAATTTATTATTTTGGCTTTTAACTTTGTTTCTTTTAAATGCTGTAAGCTGTCTTGGATTCTTTGGGAGAAAAGCAGCATATAAATGAATGAATGAATGAATGAATGAATGAATGAATGAATGAATGAATGAGCAAACAAACAAACAAACGAATGAATGAATGAATGAATGAATGAATGAATGAATGAATGAATGAATGAATGAACAAATGAATACTTTCCCCTCTGATATTATCACTTCACTTAACATTTTGGTTCTTCTTCCATGATACTTCTAGAATCTGTCATCTATCTAAACAGGGTATTCTAGGCACATTTTAGAAATAGATAAAAATCCTAAAAAAATTAAGAGAAGATGAATTTTAAGGCGCAGATATACCTTAGGTTGGCCTCTTCCTTCCCAGGAGCAAATGTGCATGGCTACAGATCAGCACATGTTTACATGTAACACTGTACAGTGTCTGCCCTCACAGCAAGCATTCCAAAGAGACCATTGTGAGTAGTCTTTCTCACCATAATGTGGACCAGTAAAATACAGCAAACCTGTGGCTGATTTTTTTTAGTTCTTGTTATCATGCTCATAAATGGTATACTAGGTACCGTCAAGGTTAAAAACAATTGCTTCTCAACCAGCCTAATTTGTCCATGTAAACATCACTAGAATTAAGATGTGAGAATCTTTCGAAGAAGTAATGCTATGAAAGGATCCGGTCTGATTTCCTTGTCTTCATTAATTGTCATAGACCAGTCTCTTATGAATCTTACCATAACAGTATTACAGCTTACTTTCAGCAACACATTCTATACTCATTTACTTGCCTATTATTTATTTAACTCTCTTGTTAAAACTAGAGAAAGAATTATGCTAGGAAACTGGAGTAGAATTGGGAAATGCAAGTGCCATTATAATTCTCTAAGGATCACAAATACTCCCTCAAGTTTTCTTTGCTATCCTTGGTGATTTTCTGAGTCTTAGATCTTTCCCTCCCCCATTCATTTCATTATTCCCAGGTCAGTACGCATCATTGCAATAGGAAGCAGACTGCTTGACCATGTTAAGAATTATTTAAATTAGAGAAGAATATAAAGCTGATTGAAGACGTAGTCTTCTATTCTTCTTTGATTAGGCAACAAACTGTGGCCAAATTATATCCAAATATAAAAGTTTGGGGCTCACCTTGAATTTTGCATAAGGAATTATAGAAAGGAGGTCCCAGTGGACTTGAATTGATACCCATCTTTATTTTCTCTTTTCTTACTGGTGTCACTACCAAAGTTCATAACAGTTGTCTCCTTTTTCTCTTTCTTTTGTGTCCTCTGGGCTGGAAGTGGGCAGATAATTCTACCAGAAATTATTCTGTGAGAACTATGTAACATCCCCTCACAAAGTGATAGTAGCTTTTATTTCCCTATTCATGAGGCTGGACTTTTTCATGGAGATCAGGAAACCCAAGTTGTTGTTGTTGTTTAGTCGTTTAGTCGTGTCCGACTCTTTATGGACCAGAGCACGCCAGGCCCTCCTATCTTCCACTGCCTCCCGGAGTTTGGTAAAATTCGTGTTGGTAGCTTCAATGACACTGTCCAACCATCTCATTCTCTGTCGTCCCCTTCTCCTCTTGCCTCCACACTTTCCCAACATCAGGGTCTTTTCCATGGAGTCTTCTCTTCTCATGAGATGGCCAAAGTATTGAAGCCTCAGCTTCAGGATCTGTCCTTCCAGTGAGCACTCAGGGTTGATTTCCTTCAAAATGGATAGGTTTGTTCTCCTTGCAGTCCAGGGGACTCTCAAGAGCCTCCTCCAGCACCACAATTCAAAGGCATCAATTCTTCAGTGGTCAGCTTTCTTTATGGTCCAGCTCTCGCTTCCATACATCACCACAGGAAAAACCATAGCTTTGACTATTTGGACTGTTGTTGGCAAGGTGATGTCTCTGTTTTTTAAGATGCTGTCACGGTTTGTCACTGCTTTCCTCCCAAGAAGCAGGCGTCTTTTAATTTCATGGCTGCTGCCACCATCTGCATTGATCATGGAGCCCAAGAAAGTAAAATCTGTCACTGCCTCCATATCTTCCCCTTCAATTTCCCAGGAGGTGATGGGACCAGTGGCCATGATCTTAGTTTTTTTGATGTTGAGTTTCAGACCGTTTTTTGCACTCTCCTCTTTCACCCTCATTACAAGGTTCTTTAGTTCTTCCTCACTTTCTGCCAACAGAGTGGTATCATCTGCATATCGGAGGTTGTTGATATTTCTTCCAGCAATCTTAATTCCGGCTTTGGATTCGTCCAGTCCAGCCTTCCGCATGATGTATTCTGCATATAAGTTAAATAAGCCGTGGAACAATATACAGCCTTGTTGTACTCCTTTCCCAATTTTGAACCAATCAGTTGTTCCATATCCAGTTCTAACTGTTGCTTCCTGTCCCACGTATAGGTTTCTCAGGAGATAGATAAGGTGGTCAGGCACTCCCATTTCTTTAAGGACTTGCCATAGTTTGCTGTGGTCCACACAGTCAAAGGCTTTTGCATAGTCAATGAAGCAGAAGTAGATATTTTTCTGGAACTCTCTGGCTTTCTCCATAATCCAGCGCATGTTAGCAATTTGTTCTCTAGTTCCTCTGCCCCTTCGGAATCCAGCTTGTACTTCTGGGAGTTCTTGGTCCACATACTGCTGAAGCCTACCTTGTAGGATTTTGAGCATAACTTTGCTAGCATGTGAAATGAGTGCAATTGTACGGTAGTTGGAGCATTCTTTGGCACTGCCCTTCTTTGGTATTGGGATGTAGACTGATCTTTTCCAATCCTCTGGCCACTGTTGAGTTTTCCAAACTTGCTGGCATATTGAATGTAGCACTTTAACAGCATCATCTTTCAAGATTTTAAATAGTTCCACTGGAATGCCATCACCTCCTCTGGCCTTGTTGTTAGCCAGGCTTTCTAAGGGCCACTTGACTTCACTCTCCAGGATGTCTGGCTCAAGTTCAGCAACTACATTATCTGGGTTGTCCGGGACATCCAAATCTTTCTGATATAATTCCTCTGTGTATTCTTGCCACCTCTTCTTGATGTCTTCTGCTTCTGTTAGGTCCCTTCCATTTTTGTCCTTTATCATGTCCATCTTTGCACAAAAAGTTCCTCTAATATCTCCAATTTTCCTGAACAGATCTCTGGTTTTTCCTTTTCTGTTATTTTCCTCTATTTCTTTGCATTATTCATTTAAGAAGGCCCTCTTGTCTCTCCTTGCTATTCTTTGGAAGTCTGCATTCAATTTTATGAAAGAAAACACACAGAGAGTACAAAGTAACTTCGATGCAGCACTTTGTTATACGTTTACTTGGTGACCTACCTGGGTTTATGATAAAATAGCCTTGACTCTATGCTGCAGACACATAAATCTTTCCAGCAATATATTTAATTTTTTTAAATTTTAAATGATGCAACAGTGAACATAACATTCTTGATTTTTTTAAAGCTCATGTTGCACCATCTCCGTATAAACACGCTCATGTTATTCCATTGAGTTTGGAGTCTGGGCCTGTTTCATTTCTCAGGCTACAAAGGCAGAAGTTCTAAGAGAGGTGGTGGTGGAGGAAATCCATTTGCATCCAACTCACTGAGCATTTTAACTGCTGAAACTAGTAGACCAAATGAGTTTATTAGATTATCATTGCGGAAGTTAATAAAGAATTAATTTCTCTTCATGTGACATCCAGAGGCAGTTATTTCAGTGCCTTGTCCATTTATACAAAGCCAAGTATTTGTCAAGTGTCAAACTCAATTCCCTTGACCCATGCCTCTTCAATAATTCTGGATTAGGGGTAGCCTTAAATGACATTACAAAAATTTTATTCCAAGATGCATTGACCTCCCGGGACTACTCAAGAATTTCAGGTTAGTGAAGGTTATACAGTCAGCAAAAGCATGTTAGATAAAAGATCCAAAATAGAAGGATACATATTACTTCTCGTATGCAGTCAATTTTTTTCCAGTGGAAAAGATCATATAGGAAGGCTGAGATTTCTACTAGGAGATATTTAAAACTCTTTCTCCCTTTCTAAAATGATACTGCTAATGCTATCTGAATTGCAAAACTCACAGCTAGGTTTATGGAGTTTCCATGTTCTTCAGCAAAGCAAATGCATTTATGCAGCATCTCATTCTAGCCGATGGAAGCGAAACAAGGAGGAAGTGGGTGAATTAGGGAGAAGAGAAAGGAGACAGAATGAAGTCATCAATATCTGTCATAGCAACTAAGTGCTGTAAAACATCCCTGCTCTTAGAAAATGGGAAATTGGGCTCAAATCCCTATTTTTCCAAAATGTAAATAATAAGAGTTTTTCTAAGAACTTTTAAAAAAGCTTTATAAACCTGATCTGGACACACTAATGAGAAGTACTTTTTGATGACTTTTAATCTGAGGATTCATTAGATTTCTGTTGGGGTTAGAAAATATATTTCTTCTCTCCTCCCACAGAAACCTAGCATTGGTTTCTCTCTTTTTATGGATGGCTACCAGGTCCTGTACTTGTCAATGAATATATGGGTGGATGTTGAATACCATTATTTGCAGTAATTTGTAGTATACCTGATCATACTTAAAAAAACCCCTCTGCAACCAGAAGAATCTGCACTGTCTGGAAGCACATGCAGGTTCCCAGACAATGGAGATGCTTTTAAGTGCAGGTCCCAGAATAGCCTAAGACATATTGCTGCCTGAGGCTAAGGCATCACCTTCTCCATTTTGAGTATACAGCAGTACCAGAGGGGCTTGGGAGCTGAATCTTGGTTGAACACTAGCAGTAAGATGGTGCTCTCCATTACATCCAAGTGCACCATCTACAGGACAAGCTGTGTGGCAAATACAGCTCTGTCCAATCTTCTTACTCTTTCTAATAGTGCAGACTGGAACATATTTACAACTTCCCTGAGGACCTTAGTACTAAACATTTAAAAGACCCTTAAATTTAGTGCCCATGCATCAGTGGCAGTTGGCATCTGCTCTAGCTTATGGGTTGGACGGCATAGCAGTGGTGGATGGAAACAGAACCAAAGTGGTCATTCATGTAAGTGGACATGTAGACACACAGGCAGACAAGTAATCACACATATACACAGAATGAAATTTATTGCCTCTGATGGAGTGGAATAGGCTGGGGCAGCCTGTTCTAGCACTTGCCCATATGGATGAACTACTATGGCAAGAAATAGCATTTTCTATAGTGTATGTCCATTGCTTCCCCTTGACATGTAGAGACTAGAAATGGGCATGGATTAGAAAAATTGTGATTTGTTTTGATTCGTGATTTTTCATTGATGAATCACAAATTACAAATTTACATTTTTTCCTGATAAATCGACAAATCAATTAATCAGTTTGTTTTTTACTTTAAAAACCCTGTAAAATGTCCCCTAAAGCACATAGAAACACCAAATTTGTAGGGAAGCTTCTCCTAATTCTCCTCCACAGGCACCCAGAGATACCAAAATCACAGAGAAACTTTTACTGAGTCTTTTCTACAATCTCCCCAAATTTGGTCAAGATTGGGTTTAAGACATCTACGTTATACATTCCCCCCCGCCAGGAAAGTGCTGGCTTGGGGAAAACCAATCTTCACAACTTGGAGGTATTGTAGAGGAGAGTCAGTAGATGCTTTTCTGTGATTTTGGTGTCTCTAGGTGCCGGGAGGGGGCTTTCCTGAGGGCCCTACTTGTGAATGTGTAGCTCAGATATTTGAAATCCAATCTTCCCCAAATGTGGATAGATTGTAGAGGAGAGTCAGAGGAAACATCTCAGCAAATTTGATGTTGCTAGGTGCCCTGGGGAGTGTTTTATAGCCAAAGATCACAAAAAAATTATTAAGCATTGGTAGTTGGAGGGAATTTAATGCAAGAATGCATCTCCATCAGTATCAATGTGTAGGTCTGTCCTAAATTAGTCCACTCTCATACAGTCTCAGAGTCTTTTCATAGTGCAAACACACTACGTACATACTTATTGCACTTTGATTTTATTTTTACAGCCATGGCACCATCTTACAGAATTAGTGTATTTGCATATTTAAAGCTAGTGTGCCACTGTGCCCATTCCTGGAGACGTCTGATTTAAACACGGTGACACATGTCTTAGTGACATCCTGGATGGATTACTGCAACACACGGAATGTGGGGCTGCCTCTGGAAAGTATCAGAAAACTTCAGTGTGTCCAAAATGCAGCATCCATATTGCTAACTTGGGCTAAACACAGGGATTAAACAACGCCCCCTGTTACAGCAGCTCCACTGGCTGCTGATCCATTTCCAGGCATAATTCAAAGTGATGGTTCCAGTCTATAAAGCCGTAAATGGCTTGGACCCAGCTGTCTCAAGGACAGCATTTCCCTTTATGAGCCTGCTTGAGTATTAAGATCAGCAGCAGATACCATCCTTTCACAGGTACATTTGGTGGGGACATGAAATTGTGCTTTCTCTGTTGCTATTCTCAGACTCTGGAACTCCCACAAGAGGCTAGACTAGCTCCATCATTACTGTCCTTCCACACACAGACAAAGACCTTTCTCTTCAGATAACAGAACTGGCTGTCAGGTGGGATTTTCAAAATTGATTTTTGTACTTTATTGTATTCATCAATCCTTTGAGCATTGTACACTTACTATTGGTTTAAAACTGTCTTTCATTGTTTTAAGCTGCCTTGCATCCTTTTTTAAAAAGAAAAAGATGGGTTAAATAGATTTTAGATAAATAAATCAATAAAAATAATAGTTTGATAAGGTATGTAAAATTATCTGCCAGAAAACTCTAGTGCTGTAGTTTGACTTAGTCCCTCCCCAAATCCCATAGTTCCTTTTGGGGTTCTTAGGCACACACCTACAGCAAAGGCGGTCAGGAGATCTGCAAATTAAAATGGGCTGCATAACTAGAGTATTTGATCGTGCTTTGCCTTTTCAGTGGCTGGTAGTTAATGCTTTTGAGGATGTGGTACATACTCTCCAAATATTACATATCACACCTTCTCACCGATAAAAGGTGGTTTGTAAGGAAAATGTGGACGTCGATCCCAGGGAAAGGGAGGTCCTTGAATCTTTTAAAAAGGCTCATTTACATTATATTGCAATCCATTAAAAAACTTCCATGTGTGCATACATTGACATTATTTTATTTCAAGGTTATATGAAAATGTGAAATAGGATGATAATATATAGGAACAGGTGCTAAGCAACGGACTCCTTCAACTGGGATAGTGCAAAATTAAGATTTAAATGGACACTGTCAAGCAATTTTTTTATTGCTATTAATTTTTCATCCCAGCAAATTATATTTTTTTCTAGCCACACTGATGTTTCTCTTCCTTGTGCAGGCAATCTAAGCATCTCTTGACTTTGGAATAGCATTAACGTGGCTTACATAATGAAAGCACAGTATTTAAAGCTGAGTATACAGATACAAAAAGGATCAAACAAATATACTAAAAAACATAAGCAACAATGAAGACATTCCAAGCAGTAAGGTATGAAAATCCATTAACCTCCCCCCCCCCAGTAGCCAGTCACTCAAGGAAAGCCTGTCTGAAGAGAAAGGTCTTCATCTGCTTGCAGAAGGACAGCAAAGATGGGGCCAGATGGGGAGTTCAAAAGTCTGAGAGCAGCAACAGAGAAGGCCCTCTCCCATGTTACCCACCGAGTACTGAGACCAAGAGGGAAAGGGCCTATTTATTGTGGCCATCTGCGAGGAAGTTTCTCTCCAGTGAGGTCACCTGGCTCCAGAACTAGGATTTTTTGTTACTAGGTGAAGACATTTCACTACTTAACTCACAAGCATACATCATAAAAATAATACACAGTTCCACATATCATGCATACCTCATATGTGATTTTCCCCGGCATACATAGTTTGATATGCAGCTTTTCCTAATTTACTTATTTTTAGTGAATTACTTTCTCAGCAGATGAGGCATCAAACATTGCACTGGATCCAGGATGTGCTTTCTGCTGATAAAAGGAATCAGCCTGTTTTTTTTTTTTAGGTGCAAGGGTGGGTGGGGAATCCACTCACCCTGCATCACAGATCACCCTATTCATCAGGATCCCCTGATACTCTATGCAGCATTTTCAGGGGTCTGAAAGGACCTTGGAAGAATAGGTAGGTAGGAAATTCCTTCTGCCACCCCAGATGCCACATGCCTTAATCTGATCCATACAATGTTCTGCTGCTGTAAGATTTATTCTTAACATCACTCTGATGTTGGTCTCCATTTTCCTTGCTAAAGAAAAGGCTGGATTTACAGATGGCTAGAGGGCATTCCTTTCCAGGTAGTCACTGAAACTTGGACACACACCTAAAACCTGGACACACAATCTCTTTTGGGGACAGTCCCAATTCTGTTTCCTATTTACACACAGAAGAAAGAAAATCAGAATGGGTGGTGACATTGCTTTTATTGCTGCTTGCAGCAGACATCTTTTTGGTGAAACATTTCCCACTGACACAGCAGAAAAAAGAGAGAGAGACTTGGATGAGGAAAGCTGACATGGAGGATGATGCATTTGCAAAGAGGAAGGTGTCTAGAAAGTCATTGTTTTGTGTTAACAGGCTCCCATGGAGTATGTATCCTGTGTAGCTGTTAAATATTAACAAGTTCTAGTTGGGCCCAAAGGCAAAAACAGAATATGGAAGGCAGATCAATCTGACTGTGACTAAAAAGACTAGGAAAGGAGGTCTTACAAAACAAGAGGACTCCAGGCCCCAGGATCTGTCTATGATGCTTCCTCATAATTGCTGGTTTCATACTGTTGCTGGAATCCTGATTTTCCATTTGTTGGTCCACTTGATATCTGGGAGCATCACAAGTTCAGAAGGAACCAATAGAAGAAGCCTAGAAGGTTATCATGTCACTTTCTTGTCTCTTGAGGCTGTGGGCCTTTGATGAATGCTTTTCATAACCTGATAAAAAATGTATCTCTCTCACAGCTTTAGTGTGCTTGTGTACCCCTAGTTAAGATGAATTAGACAAGCTAATGAGACTGATTAGTCTTCAGCTGTGACCCTTGGCCTTTAGGATGTACTTTGAGCTAATAGGGAGAATGGGGATTATGAGCTGTGATAATGTGCTTGTGTTGGCCTTTTAAAGGAAAACACATTTATTGCTACTTAAAGGGAATTGATCTAATTGTGCTAGAAGCATTTCTGCAGACAGAACATGGAATTTTTATTAAGTAGGTGACTCAAGTTCAGCCAAGATAGCTGCACTTGAAATAGGACGAAGATAGTTCCAAAAAAAGATTTCATATGGAAATCTTCTCTTGAAATGGCTAACGAGCTTTTCTTGATTGCTTTTTGACCTGATGCTCAATGTGTGATGTACTTTTTGCTTCTTTCTTCAGCAGAAAACAAAAAAGCCCTCCCTGTCTAATGACTAAGGCTAAACAGGCTTTAAATATATATATTTACAAATGCTTAAAAAAACTTGTTATTCTTCTCTGAATCTGAAAAGCAGTCATGCAGTGCTTTTAAATATAAAAGTGTATTTATCTATGCATATTTGTGTGTGTATGTGTGTGTGTTCAGTTATATGCAAACATCATACAAAGAAAATTAACTTTTAATTCTTCTTTGAATCTGAAAAGCAAAATTTTGTGCATACATACAATACACACACTGCTGATTAAACTATTTCCATATATAGACAAAGCCACAGTCACAGAATTATGGTCACACACTCACACACACACACACACACACACACACACACACACACACACACACACAGAGAGAGTTGTATAGTTATGGTTATACAGCAACATCAAATTAAGACAATTAATTTTCACTTCCATTCACACTTGTTGAAAAACAGTGATGAAATAGTTCAGTAAGATGTAATGTAAACAACTATTGCTTTGTGCCCCTGTAAATTATAATAACCTTTGGGTTTGAAGACATTTAGTCTATACCATTGCTTCCCATATTCTTAGATGTGGTAATGAGGACAGGATGATACTGAGGTTCAAACAAGATGAGACACTGAGCTTATAATTAGAAACTGATAGCCTAGTTTCCCATCCTATGTGGTGATTTGTGCCTGAGCAATCAGCATTGTAAATGAAGCCTGTGTTTACCTCTCTGTAAGGAATGTGTTTCTTTCACAAAACATTTCCAGAGCTTAGAATACTTGGCTTGAAAATAAATGAGCCCCTGCTTGGGTACCAGATTTCACAAGAAAGCAACCAGCTCTCCCACAACGGGGAATGACAAGACTTTAGGGAATCTAGTTAGCAGCAACCTGCCTCTGTGGTGGCAATCATTTCCTCTGTGTTGGTGTATGTTATGTGAGAAGAGCAGAAACTGGGAGTTTAATTTGTTGTTATTGCTTGAGGCTGACAATAGTTAATTCATTGTATTAGTGTAATTGATCCAGAGAGCAAATTATTTGTTTTGGAGTAATCAAAAATTATTGACCAAGGTTATTAATCAAATGCATACCAATATTTACCAAAAACGGCATGTGGCTCGTCACTGTTGTCTCCTAGTGGCACATTTGTGTTTAGCTCCTTCAAAACTCTCTATTAATCTTCCTCAAAACAGTACTTGTTACAAAATGGAGTTCAAATTCCATAATACAATTCCTAGCTGCAGACAGTGGGATCCAACGTATCTGAAAACGGCTAGGCTGGGAGAGGTTCTCTGTTGTAACGCATGCAATTTCATTTTTCCACTTTCAGATGAATGCAGCCTACTCCCACGTCTGGCTCTACACAGAGGCACTAATTTCTTAGACGGCTTTCTAATCCACTTCTATAATGGGATACTGTAGACAGTGTGTTCTTGGTCTGCAACTCCTTGAAACCCTTGGCCAGCAGAACTGGTAGTGAACACTTCTGAGAATTGCAGCCTAAAAACACCTGGGTTACCCAATGTTGGGAACCACTTACCTTACAGCAATATTTGCTCTGCCCCAGATTTCATCTACTGCATGTCTTTAGAGTTCACAGCAAACAACTTCCTACCATATTCAGCCATTTCACAGATATTCACACAAGTGGAAGCATTGCATTGTTATCATTTTGACCCATGCAGCAGAAATATGTTAAAATTAATGTGGGATTGCCAAGCTCAGCCAAGCTCCTGCAGTACTGTTAAGCTTATAGTGTCCTACCTACAGGTAGAGGACCCTTTTCACATTGGGGTTCATTCTGATGTTTGCAGTGGAAATTATTTGCTCATGTATGGGGCTTATTTTGGATCACGCTATGTTTCTGCAGGTGAACCATCTGTTGCTACTGCTGCATATGGGTTCAGTGGTAAGTGAGAAGTAGGGTTGGCTCTATCAGTAGGCAAAGTGAGGCAGTCATAAGGGGTTAGATGATGTGGGCAAATAGCAGGGAATCCTTTTGATGGTGCTGCACAGAATCACCAGATGTTCCATAAAAGAGGAAAAAGACAGTGATTATGACCATAAGCAAGCCTGTTGCTTCAGGTGTGTTGGAGAACATTATTTCATCACCATTGTTAAGGGGAGACTTAACTGCCAGTCAATCTAGATTCTCAATGGGAAACAGAAAAGCAGTATTATCTTTGCCCTTGCCTCAGGCAGCAAATGTCATGGGCTCGCCTTCTCAGGAAGATTTTTTTCTTTTTCTTTTTCTCATCAGTAACTCCTGGATCTCTCCATTTGACCCTTCTACGAAAGAACTCTGATTGAACCAGTCATGCCAGCACAATAGCACTGGTAGAATTGCATTATTTCTGGTTAAGCTCAGAGAGCAAAGAGGGGTGGGACTTCTGACACACTTTTCTAGAGCTTCCTGTGAATCATATGCCAATAATATTATGGCACTAAGCCTGCCTAGCGGGACTCAACCTGTGAATCATCAACAGGGTCAAGAGAATCTTTCTCTTCCTACCATTTCTGTCCCTGTGATTAATAAAAGCTTCGGATGGTGTGTGTGTGTGGGGGGTTGTGTGTGTGTATGTGTATGTTTTTAAATAAGGAAAATGATGCACTCTTTAAACTCAGGGAGATGCCCCTTCCAAAACAGCACTTTCCTCTCCAAAACACCCATCCCCATGAATAAAAGAGGAAAACAACTGAAAGATGCACAGAAGAGTCAATTCTTTCTCATAAAGCAGGATCCTTATATGGAGAATTCTGATCAAGTAGAATGAGAAGTTTGAAAATGCTGCTTCTTATAAACTAATGCTCCTAGAATTTTCATGCTTCCTGCGGGTTCTGAGACTTGTAGTCCAGAAATGTAACATTTCCAAGCTCTAAGTAGAACAATTTGTGTGGACTCACAGGGACATGGGGGTGGTGGTTAGTGGGCCTACATACATAGCCTCATCCCAGAACTGTAACTGGCAATTCTGATGCTGAGGGCTTCATTGCTTTATTGGAGAAGCTTGGACCGTGTGAAATTGGCATTTGTAGGGCGAGGATGGAAGAAGAGAAATGAACTCTTGACTCTGAGGATATGACAGCTGTATTGATTCTGCTGCGAACCTACATTTTTTTTTCCTTCTGCCCAGGGAGGAGCAGCTAGGATAGAACACTCACTCAGGGCAGGCAGGTTCATATCCTTCCGGCAGCAAATATGAAAAGCTTGGTTTGTGTTTATCCAGAAGCAGTTTCTGTACTCTCCAAAGTTCTGTTCCCTGGGTTAAATTCTCAGTCGTTCATCTCAAGTTACAGCGATGAAAGGACAGGACTTAATTATCTTGGCAAAGTGTGAAATTTTGGTCAAAACCTCTAACTGATTTATGTAAAAAAATTTTTGCTTTATTTTATCGTTTATCCTATACTGGAAGCCGCCTAGAGTGGTCTATTAGGCCAGATAGGCGGGGTATCAATCAATCAATCAATCAATCAATCAATCAATCAATCAATCAATCAATCAATCAATCAATCAATCAAACAAACAAACAAACAAACAAACAAACAAACAAATATCTGCACAGCAGAAAAAAAATGTAGAGGACCTACACAGCAGAATTAGTTTCAAGTCTTCCCCAGAGTAGGTGCACACTTTTTATTTTTTCTTCTCAACTGGCACTTAGCGTCTCAATAATTCACTCAGAGAACTGGCCAGAGAAAGAATAAAAGTTACACTTGCAGTTCTAAATAGAACCAAAACAGCATATTTTAGAAAAAATCATGATTAGTCACAGGAACAAAGCTTATCCGACTCTTGACTGACTGCATGATTAACACTCACTGAGGATAGACTCAAAAGTACAGTAGCTGGAAAAAGTCTCTTAAGTAGAGTGGCATGGATCTCTTCAAAACCTGAGACAGACGGGGAATGATTGATTGATTGACAGTCATCCCAGCCCAGAAAGATCCCTCCCCACCAACCTTTTAAAAGGCAGCATATGAAGATTGCTAAAACTGCAACAAATTCAATGATGGGGCTATTTTCCACGCCTTCACCATGTTTACCTTCTTTTCCTCCTTTTTAAATTTTTTTGGTGTCTCATTTCTCACTCTCATCTTTAACTGAAATAAAGGACACCAAGAGGCCTGATCTGAGACCTACTGCATCACATCTAGTTTGACATCAAACTCCTTTGCAATGGCCCCTCAATTTGTGCTGCTCTTTTTTTATGGGGTGCTGTGAGTATGAAAAAAGCTCTTGCATGTCATTCACCTCAAATTGATGAAATAAGTTTCCTCTGTATGTTTACTCAGCCCTTCTACAACAGTACAAGTAAAATCTGCCAGTATTCACAGATTCCAGCTGGGCTGTTCTAAAAGTAATAAGCAAGACCCAGGTCTGGAAAGCTGTGTATGGGAGGGGGAAGGGGAAGAGGGGGGAATGTGAGAGAGGGGAATTAGGAACAAAGGCAATCAAAAATAAACTATAAAATACATGAATCGGAGAACATTAGGACAAATTAATGGGCTACATGAAAAGTGATTCCTTGAGGATATTTTCTAAGTTTTATTAAATGCATCAAACCTCCCAGGGGACTTTAATTGCACAGACAGAGAAATGGTCTGGATGGCCACAATAAATAGTGTCAGGATTTCTTTCATCATCATGGAAAGAGCTGCTAATAAGCAGTACTTGGTGATTCTTCTGGCAGGCCTACTTTGTTCAAAATAGTTCAGAGTTAGAGGCATGTCTATCTGCAAAGTATGGTGATTCTGAGGATAAGAATCCATTGAGAGGTCTTGTAGAGCATGATGTGGAGTTGAGAACACCACTTGAGAGAAGCTACAAGCTGTCTGGTTGAACCTTCATGTTGTTAGGGAGACTTTGCCGAGATTCTGTCACTCTCCTGTGAAAAATTCTACCTCATAAATATTTCACCAGCCCTTCTCATTGCTTAATCAGAAATAAAAAGAAAATACTGTAGTAATATTAGCAGCTAACTTGAGGAGTCAGCCTGTGAGAATCAGAACAGAGTCAGCTTGTGTGGTTTTGGGCAAGCTACACAGTCCCCGGGTGCTCCCAGAAGAAAGGAATGGAAAACCATTTCTGAGTATTCTCCACCTGGAAAACCCTGGAAAAAGTCACCATAAGTCAGAATTGACTTGATGGCACACAATCATTATTAAGCAGAGCACACGTTTTCTGTTGGGAAGAAATCTTATCCACACTTCCTATTCTAAGCAGAGCACACGTTTTCTGTTGGGAAGAAATCTTATCCACACTTCCTATTCTAAGAATGCTCAGTATGATTCCACTATTTACATTTATACTCCACTTTTTCTTCAGTGGCCTGTGCACATGGCTCTCCTCTTCTTCCTTTTATTCTCACAAGAAGAAAGAAAGAAAGAAAGAAAGAAAGAAAGAAAGAAAGAAAGAAAGAAAGAAAGAAAGAAAGAAAGAAAGAAAAAGAAGAAATTAGCAGTATTGCTGAAGGGAATGGTCTATCTCACTTCTTTTCAGGCAAGAACAGCTTTTGTTATTCTTCTTGCTGACTGAACCAGAGTTATTCCTAATGTCCAATTTAAACCAGTCACTTCTATTTTAAAAATACTTGCATATTTGCATCAGCAACTATCCACTTTATTGTTTATTTGATTGTACTAGGTCTAAAAATATACAATATATAGAAAGGAAAAAGATTTTATCCCAGTTTAAAAACAGGCTATTGTAATAGCTCATTAGGATGCTCATCATCAATCCAATCATAGCATCCTTCAAAACTACCAAACATGCTGCATATGTTAGTGATATGTCATTAGATATCCTCTGGAAAAAATGTCTAGATGATACTACTGTTAAGTGAGTTTGTAGGTGTCTGCGGAACATGAGTAAAGTGTAGTCATCAGTACTGTACCCAGTGTGGTACAGTGGATGGACTGATGGAGTAGAACTCAAGATATTTGGGTTTGAATCCCTGCTCAGCCATATAAATTCACTCTGTGGGTGGAAATGTTGAGATTACTTAAATATCTCACTTACCTTGAAAGCTCTATTATGGTTGTGATAATTTGGTTGCCGTTTGAAGGAACAGAACATAACCTAGTCATCAGTGGTTCTTCAACATCCTGGAAAGAAGCAGCAAGTTAGATGTTACAGTGTTTCGTCTTGGGCCTGCTGTTTTCTCCATTCTACTTAGGTAAACAAGTAGAGGGGATACACATCAAATTTGCAGATTACAACAAACAGGGAAATATTACTGTTATTCCAGAAGATAGAATCACAATTCAGAATGCCCTTTAGATGTTGGAGAAGTGGACCAAAACAAACTAAATTAATTTCAACTGAAATAAATATGAAATTCCATTCAGGCAGAAAAAAAAACCCAGGTGCATTTATTTGAGATGGGTAACACCTGGTTTTACAGGAGTATGTGTGAAAAGGATTTAGGACACTTAATAAATCACTTGCTAAAATGAGTCAAAAATAACAAGACGGAGAATAACAAAAAATAAGAAAAGAAAAGCGGAGTGTAATTCAAGGCTGCATCAATAGTACAGCATTATGATCAAGGGAATTAATAGTGCTACTCTATTCTTTTTTTGGACAGAACTGATCTGTAATATTGTGTCCAGTGCTGGGTGTGACGATTGCCCCACATCACTCCTGTCACTCATAGTCAGGATCTCATTTGCATGAGCCTATGAAAGGATTGGAGGGGCAGTGTCAGTGGATATATAAAGGTTTGGCAGGAAGAGATAGGATAAGGGAGAGACAGAATTTGCAGATAGATAGTCAGAGAGAAAGTGAGAGAAGAGAGAGAAGGAACAGATACTAATAAAGATAAGCTGGTAAATAGATAGGGCAGGTGGTGATTGGTTATGTGGCAAGATATATGGTATTTTAATGATTTTATTGTGTACAATGAATATCTGAAGAACATCTGTGTTTATGATTAAGTTTGATACACTTGAATAAATAAGTTTTGTTGGCAGTTACCAGACAAGTGTTTGACTAAAGTCTTTTATATTGTGGATAAAGGAAATCCATTGGTGGCAATGAGGGAAAGAGAAGACTGAACCTTTTGTGAAGACACAACACATAGGTGCATCAAAGGAGTGAACGTCACAATTCGTGTCAGCCCATTGTCAATTGGTACGATGACATAGTGTGAGCTCTTTGTTTGGTGGAACAAGCAGGGGCCATGTGGTAAACATCACACTGTGCACCATAATTTTACAAGGGCATTGACAAGCTGGGATGTGTCTATAGGAGAACAATCAAGATAATAAACATGGGTATCTATATTTGTATCTATATTTGTATGGTGAGTGTTGTGTATATTTTAATTTTTTTTGTAGTGGTGATGTCCAGTTTTACCTTGGGGAAGAGCACCTCATTTCGTTGCACCCACTTGTGAGTGCAATGACAAATAAATTTCTTATGTCTTATGTCTATGTCTTGATATATGTCTAGAGGAAAACAATCAAGATAATTAACTTGTGTCTGGAAAGTATTCCCTGTGAGCGATAGCTGGTGGACTTGAGTGTATCTACCATTGAGAAGAGAAGATTTAGAAGTGATTTGATGCCTATTTTCATGTATTTTGAAAGACTGTCACATAGATAGAACAAGCCTGGAACTAATTACCTGAAATTACAAAACAGAAGCTTCCCAAATGTCAGGAAATACTTATCAATAATGAGATCTATTCAGTAGTGGGTCTACCTAAAAAGTTAGTGGGCTCATTCATTATAAATTGAAAGCAGAGGTTGAATGGCTATGTATAGAGCATCGATGTATGAAGATAAAAGTATTAATTTTATTAATTAATTCTTTTGCTTCCTCTTCCTCTGATATCTTGAGTCCTGCATGACCTTTAGCTTCAGCTCCAGATATTTCAGAGAAAGCAGTACGAAGGCTTCCCATTATCTGTTCTTCTCCTCTGAGCTTAACTAGGCAGAGGATACCCTCCAGATGGCAGTAAATCAAGAGGACTTACATCAGACGGAACTGATGTTGCTTGAAATTCTTGCATCAGTGCTCAAGAGAGCAAGAATGAAGGAATGATATGACCAAGGCTTGGTCACTTTTCTTGTCCTCAGGGCACCATCTGAATTGCAAAATTGTCGGTCAGGATTGAATGAATGAGAGATTTCCAAAAAAAGACAGGCGACATCATGGGAAAATTGCTTGGATTTGAAATTTGCATGTGTGTTGAACTAAATGAAGTCAATGTCCACTGTCATCTGTTTGGGGGCTTCAGCCTGCAGTAATCTTGAGACTATTCACATTACCCACAGAAGTGGTAGTAGTATCAATGAACCATGAGTGGAGGGGCCATTGCTTCATGAGAGGGCATATACTTCGCATTTGATAGGACTTCGGCTCAGTTCCTGTCGTGCACAGCAGCTATCTAAAAATCTTGAAAGTTGTTTTCTGCTACAAATCCAATAAGCCTCAGCCAGCATAATCAATGCTTGAGACTGAAACTTGTAGTTTATATCTCCTTGTACACTGGTGTCTTCAGATAGTCTTTACTGAGGTTGGGAAAATATTTCCAGTGAAGGTCTGGCAAATCCTTTTAAGCACTGGTTGAGGCATGCTAAATGACTGCTGAGTCATTCCAGGATTTTTTGTGTCGCATACCGACCGGTGAGTAAGCATGAGTGCTAGAAGCAAGAATACTAAAAAGGCACCTAAAACTTGAAAACAAGAGACTTGCAATCCACACTATATAGTTATAGTTTCGTGGTGGAATGCTGGGATCTGTCGCTTGATGAGATACTTGGAATTCACTGTTAGAGAGCTCTACCACTGTCCCACAATCTACAGTACTAGACATCTCCAGCAGAGAATTCTTTAGCACCATGCCAATAATTCCTTACAATGGAGGCATGATAGTTGACATGGCATCCAACAGCTATAAATGTGTAATACAGATACACTCAGATAATGACAATGATCTCCAGTAAAAACCAGTTTACCCTGGGGCAAATGCTGCAGAAATCACCCATGTGATGAGATTTTGTAATGTCCTAGAACAGAGAGAGAGAGAGAGAGAGAGAGAGAGAGAGAGAGAGAGAAAGGGGGGGGGGAACCATTGAAAGAGGATGAATATATTTGAAAGCACCAATGGCTGCAGTTGTTGCTGATCTAATAGCTTCCTCTGATAAGAAGGGATCAATCTGGAGAGACAGCTTTACTGATGGGGTGTGAAAATAAATGCCTGGACTGTCCAGATCACAAAGAACAGAGCAAACATTTCACAACTGCTTCCTCTTGTGAGTGGTGGAAGCAGGGGTTGCATTGTTAGCACCAAATCCAGCATTAAGCCCTTGCCTTTGTCACAGTAAGAATCACTCAATGGCAGAAAAATTCTTCTTAGTCACATGTTTTATTTCCCTGGGATTTTTTTTTCACAAAAAGGAAAGACTACAGTAATGGACTGTGACCTGCTCAGCTTCTAGGATTATGTGGGGTTTAATATCTTGCTATTCAGAAAGCCTTTCTTGCTTCCCTTTCCTTATGATTGTCAGTGTATATCACACAGTTAAACAGGATGACCAGGGCAAAGGGCTTTCCATATCCTATTACAAAAGAAAAGGGGGGAAAAGATAGAGATGGATTTGGACATGTGCATGTTTTTTTTTCCAGAAGAGCTACTTGTTCCTGCCGAAATAACCCCTTCTTCCCAAATCATAAAGACGTAACTGACCTATTTTTGTTTACACCCAAGTAGACAAATTGTTAATATGCAGAGTTTATTATAATATTTATTACTTCATGAAAGTTCTTGCAGTAAAATATGGTGATAGCCCTTAGCTTGGATGCCGTAAAGGAGATTTTGCAAAGCCACTGGAAATAGGTTTGTGAGCTGCAGGAAGTCAAGATAGCTATATGGAACATCTAGGTTCAGAGGCACAGTTAGGAGTGTGCAACAAGTTTGATCCCAGTTCTAGAGCTGAGCTGATTCGGATGAATGTGGGCTTTGTCTAGACCTAAGCAAGGCCCTGACATATTGCACTGAAGCAAATATGGATCCCCATAGGAAGTGTTGCCAGGCCACAGGAAATGACTGATGGATTGCTTCAACTTGAATTTTTTTTTAGATTGTCCAGGTCTACATAGGATGGTTTTATTTATTTTATTTATTTCTTTATTGGACTTATATACCGCCCCATAGCGCTACAAGCACTCTCCGGGCGGTTTACAATTTTAATTATACAGGCTACACATTGCCCCCCCAGCAAGCTGGGTACTCATTTTACCGACCTTGGAAGGCTTTGTCCAGAAGGCATTGAAGAGTAACTTTAAATTGAAGGCTGGATCATGATTTATACTTGAGAACAATATGATAGAACCCACATAACATGTGAAGGATAGTTGCAGCCATCCAATCCCAGGCATAAGAAGCAAGACACTTTGCCCTCATTTCCTTTGGTATAGCAATACCTAAGTAATAATCTTTTCCACCATCAACATCTCACCTTGCCTCAAAAGCATGATGGCAGAAGCACTCACTTGACAAAATGCAATGAAATACTGATAGTGATGTCACTCTAAGGAAAGAGTGGATTCTCACAACAAATACTGGGTCATGGCTGCACCTTTGTTATCCAGAATAGCCTTCAATCAGGCTAGCCTCAAAGGCTAGGTTGGCATAAGTTGGCTGGGTTCCAGTGGGGCTAATGCTCTTCCATTACTCTTGTTAGAAATATTCTATATTCATCAGATGGTAGGCCAGGCATGTCGAAGATTATAAGTACCTATTAATTCAGATTTTCAAATATATATTTTTCTGTTTCTTCTTTAAGCAACAACATATTCCTTATTTCCCTGTAAGCTTGTTTTGCATGAGGGTATTGGAAATAATCCATTTTATTTTTATAGTTATGTTGCTGCTGTGATTTAACTGAATTGAAAAGGCAAAACTATTTATTTATGAATATATTAGGAAAAACTGTCTCTCTCATTACTGTTCTGCTTTAGCATATTGCAGATATGGTTGTAAAGTTTGTAGGCATCCTTCACTCTTGAAAGACTATGGTAATATGCTTTGAATAGAGGTCTTGGAGCAACGTCTAGTGTGGCTGAGGAGGCCAATGCGAGAGTGACAATCCCTTCCACACTGAAGACAAATACAATCTGTCTCCTGTCCAACTCCCTGATTTTGCTGGTTCCAGGACTGCCTCTTTGCCTCAGCCTGCTGAACAAGTGCCTCTTAAATTGGGAGAAGCCATGATGCACTGTCTGCCTCTAGGCTGAATGCACAGATGACAAGGTTTCCATCTGTTGAGATCTTTCCTAAGGCCTTCAGATCCCGCTTGCAGATATCCTTGTATCACAGCTGTGGTCTCCCTCTGGGGCACTTTACCCGCACTAATTCTCCAGACAGGAAATCTTTTGGAATCTGACCATCAGCCATTCTCACGACATGCCTGAGCCAATGTAGATGTCGCTGTTTCAGTGATCTATACATGTTGAAAATTCCAGCTCGTTCTAGCACTACTCTGTTTGGAACTTTGTCCTTCTGGGTGATATCAAAAATGCATCGGAGACAATGCATATGGAATGTGTTCAGCTTCCTCTCCTGCCATGCACAAAGGGTCCAGGACTCACTGCAGTACAGGAGTGTACTCAGGACACAGGCTCTATAGACCTGGATCTTGTTATATGTTGTCAGCTTCTTATTAAGCCATACTCTCTTTGTGAGTCTAGAGAACATGGTAGCTGCTTTGCCAATGTGTTTATCCAGCTCAACATCTAGGGAGAGAGTGTCAGAGATCATTGAGCCAAGGTACACAAAGTCATGAACAACCTCCAATTCTTGTGTAGAGATGGTAACAGAGGGAGGTGAGACCACGCCCTGGCCCATGACTTATGTTTTCTTCAGGCTGATTGTTTGTCCAAAGTCTTGGCAGGCTTTGCTAAAACTATTCATAAGTTGTTGGAGGTCTTCAGCAGAATGGGTGACAACAGCTGCATCATTGGTGAAGAGGAAGTCCCACATGAATTTCAGCTGGACTTTGGTCTTCTCTCTCAATCTAGAGAGATTAAAGAGCTTTCCATCTGATCTAGTCCAGAGATAGACACCTTCTATTGCATTTCTAAAGGTGTGCTTCAGCATGACAGTAAAAAAAGATCCCAAACAGTGTTGGCGCAAGGACACAGCCCTGTTTCACTCCGCTTCGGATGTCAAAGGGGTCTGATTTTGAGCCACGAAAAACTAGAGCGCCCTTCATTTCCTCATGAAAGGACCTGATGATGTTAAGGAGTCGAGGTGGACATCTAATCTTGGGAAGTATTTTAAAAAGTTGCTTACTATTTGTTGTCTAAAATTCAACTCAGTACTAATTTCAATCCATTGCTATGTCCCTCTTGTTACAGGTAATAGGGTGCAGCTCAGCTTATATTGAAGAAGATGTATATATTTGCATGAAGAGAGAGAGAGAGAGAGAGAGAGAGAGAGAGAGAGAGAGATCTTTGCCATATTTCCTTCTTGACCCTCTCTGAGAGAGGATAGAGGTGACATCTTGTCTTAGTTCTTGAAAGGTGCAAGGGCATCTTCGCCATAGCTAGAATTAGGATTCCTATTATCTTTCCTATCTCAGTTTCCTATCTTAGTTTCTTCTTCTAATAATAATTTCTTCCCAAAGGACGTGTGTTGTCCTAGCCATTCTGCTTTTTCTAACTGCTCCACAATATAGCCGAAGCACATTGAAATGCAGTTGGTTTCAGTGGGAGATAGAACCATATCCCCAAGGCTGTCCTGATTGATTCAATGTGACTGAAAGTGATTATATCTGGATGGATGACACTCTGGAACCTAAATCCAATTGTTGTTCCTAAGTAGAATAGACCCACGAAATGAAAGGAGTACATGTAAGGTTTGACTTAACAGTCAGGAATTGATTCATTGTGTCTAGTGTAGCTGGGATGAGCAAGTGGATTTAAGCCATGGTATGTTCTAGTTCTCACCCCTATATTCACACTTACTATTTTATAAAGGAAGAACTTCAGTGCTTCTGTCTCCCACTGAAACCAACTGCATTTCAATGTGCTTTGGCTATATCGTGCCCCAAGATTATTAATGGCAAAAAGAGGGCAAGCAGCAGCCATGTTAACTTGCAGGTGGAACCACAGAAAAGTTGGAACAGTTAGAAAAAGCAGAATTGCTAGGACAACACACCTCCTCCTTTGGGAAGAAATTATTATCCTTTAGAGAACAACGGGATCCTAGAAATAATGAATGAATGAAATTTCCAGTTGCCCATTTAGTGTGGTTGTGTGTCCTACTTTACAGGAGGCAAACTTTTATTTGAAGGGTTGCCTGGTCCAATTCTACTATTAAGTAAGTGGGTATAAAAAAAAGAGAATTTTTTAATTTGCTGATCAACAGTACCTGGGCAGAAGACAGAGATGATACACAGCCCCTGCCAGAGAGGTTTATAGTGTTCCTATTTAAATTATGGCAATTATTTCTAAATTTGCATCTATAGCTTATAAATTAACATATGTATATTTTATGCAAATCTGCATTCACTCTTGTCTTTTTCTAGTGATGCATTAGATAAGAGGTTCTTTTCTATATAGCTTTTGGTTTTACTTAGCATGTTCCCCTTTTCCTTTCTCCGTAATTTCCTTACTCCCCGTTTCTTCAATGAATTTATTTCTAGAGCTTACACCCAAGTCAGGTTTGATAAAGTACTAGGTCTTTCTACAGGGCTGTAAATGCTAGCATGGCCTCCGAAGGGTTAATTCATTACAGCCCATTGTCCAGTCGACTTTGTAGCTGGCAGCAGATTGGAGCCGACTGGAACAGCTGAAGTGGGGATGAAAAATGAGCAGAGCCTTGGTTTGCATTAAATATTTAATATTCTCTCAGTGGGAGGTGTCAGGGAAAGGACCATATAATAAATACAATGAGAGACAATTCCATCACTGAACTCGTCTGTTAATGACCTCATTTGCTTTGACAGAAACATTGCAAAGGCACCGTGTCTCTCTCACCCCCACCATTTTGCTGGCCCTATCCGGGAGATGCTGTATTCCGATGTAAAAAACAGGCCTGTTTTTCAGTCACATGGAATTCCACTAATTCTCTGTTTCTCTTGACCTTTGGATTGCTCAGAAAGAGCTTCTGATGGCAAGGCAGTAAATGTCAGCAGCAAAAATAGGTGCAGGGTTGTGCTGGAATGTTAGTTTTTCAGTTGCAGTTTGGGATAGGTGTGTCTGCTATGTTAGGACTTGACAGTACGAGAGAAGGATTTAATAAATTCTGCTAAGCGTCTCATGCACATACAGAACAGTGTGGGGAAAAAGGGCTAGATTCAATGCTTCGTGAGCATAACGCTCCAAGTGTTGGATGTTGACATGTAAAATGTCCAACTGTCCAAAGAACCGTGTTCAGCCATGAAAATAATAGGGTGACCTCAGGCCAGTCATATTCTCTTAGCTTGACCTATATCACCGGAAAATTGTGAGGATGAAGCAAGGAAGAGGAAAACCATGTATCCTGCCTTGAGCTCATAGGATGGAAAGGTGGAAAAGGAAAATGATACATAGTAGATATTTACAGCCTGCATTTATGGTTAAAAAAAATTTCAAGGCAAGTTCTAAAACCAGATCTAACCACACACTACAGTACTACAAGAACAATAAATGCCCAAGTAAGAGAGGCCTAGGCTGGAGGTGGATGAATAATTCTGAGGGTTCTGTGTAAAATAAAATAGTTTCATCTTGGTTCAGTAAGGACCTTGAGATAGAATCACACCATCCTGTTTGGTGACTGTTTTGCAAACTTGTAAACTAGGAATTTTGCTATTGTGTACCAGCTGGTGGAAATGCTCAAGGAGACATCAAAGTAGCACCAGCATTAAAAAAAATACTCTGGAGGTGGTGGTGGAATGATTAGTCTCCAGACCTTGAAAGCCACTAAGGAACTCAACATTTGTAAAAGAATTGAAAAAAACATGGCTGTACTAGTGCCAGCTATGGATAGTGGTCATCACAGCCACAGATAAGCATATCTATGAATAGGCAACCAGTCACCTCCTATTTGTATGTATCTGGATGCATACTACAAATACACATGAGGGAGCTGCAACTGCTAGGTCCAGATGCTTGTCTGTTGATCTTGAATCTACACGAAATTCCTTCAAATGCTACAGGCAATGGCCTAAATCCAGTCTTGATCCCACCAAAGTATGGAATGAATGAATCCCAATCAATTTATGTTGCATGGGGACTAATATTGGCCTTACCCCCAAGTTATTGAGATGCACAGTGGACATTTAAGCAGTCATTTTGTTACTTGAATGGCTTTATGACATTCTGCATAGTCTTTTTGTCTGGCTTGCTTTCAGTTTCTGGGCATATGTGCAAAGAAAATACATAGGTGTGTTTTCAAGACATTTATGGCATGTCAGTTTTATTTTAATAGTCATGCCACAGATTTTAAAGGCATCGTTACACACTCTAAAGCTTCAGGAAAGGGTGGGATGGACATTTAAATAAATGTAAGTTTTGGAAGACATTTTCTGCATCGTTTATTTTACGGCATATTCCAACCCAAATGTTCATTGTGGTTAGCTCTGATCTTACTCTTCTGTGAATCCAAAACTTTGAAAAGAGAGTTCAACAACTGTCATAATTTAATTTTGCCCGTCCTTTCTGCAAAACCAAGATGGCATTAGGGACAGAAGAATAACAAAGCAAATCAGCTCACAGATCTTTTAAACAGAAGAGTCAAGAACAAAGAAATGGAGATTGCACATTCTCCCAAGAATCATGGTATTTTCTTTCACTAAGCAACAGGATTTTTACCAATATGTTACAATAGCAAAACAAGACTGAACTGGTTATAGTAATAAAACACACTGAATTGGAAAAAAAATCACATCAATTAAAATAATAAGTACTGGGCCATTAAAAGTCTTTAGTAGCCACTTAGCTGTCGAAAGATGCCTGAAGGCAGTGTGTACTGGGGGTGGTTGTGGTTTGTTCTTTGCCTGCTGATGGAAGGACTTCCTTTGGGACCAATTGTTCAAATGAATAAAGCAAATCAGCTGGAAATTAATTTTTATTCAGAATGAAATCAAGTGACTTAAATGAATGAAAAAAACAACAAAAAAAGCAAATTTGAATGAATTTTCATCAAGAGCAAAAAGCTTGTTACAACTAAAATGAAGCAAAATAGTACAGCTGATTTGTTTCATTTTCCACTTTTATGAAATATGAAGGAAGGCTCCTGCCTTCCCAAGTCCAGCTCTTTTCATGGCTACATCTTTGGCCTCTCCATGTAATTGAGGATGTTTCGAAATAAACCCATGAGAAAACGGAATGAGAAAAGAACAAAGCATGTAGAGGAAATATTGAAATAAGCATTTCCTCAGAAATATGTAATTGTTGTTTTGGAGTCCGCCCCCCCCCCCTCTGTGTAAGATTAGGGCAATATCAGCTCTCATGCCTTGGCCAAATGGTCACTTGGGAAAATTAATTTAGTTATTGCCTCTCAGCTGGATATTCTTGTGCCTTTCCATTGTATAATCCTGTGTGATACAAATTCCTACTTCCAGAAAAGCTTTGAGTTTCTGCATTAAGAGGTGGATGAATTTCACTGGTTGACAATATGATTACGTTTTATATATTTTAGCTCATTGTGACTGCTATCCAAGATGGTGGGAAGTTTTTGCGAGGGTATGAACGGAGGTGAGAAATTTCTAGAAAAGGTTAGGTTGCTACTCTGAAAGTTCATTGATGGATAAATTCCTAAAATATCAACCCTCTCTTTCATTCCAGTGCTCTCCTCTTGTATCCAATAAGACAGGATGAAAACAAATGGGTTGAAATTTCAGGGAAGGTGAATTCAAGTAAACATTAAGACAAAGGTGCTAATGGTGACAGCTTGTATGGTGGAAGAGACTACATCAGGAGTTGAAAGTCAGTCCTTCTCTGGAGGTGTATAAGCAGAGGTTGAATGCTGAACTGGTAAGATGGCATAACTGTATCCTATACTGCAGATCCTGTGGTATGTGGGGCACTGGTTTACATGACCTACAAGATTGTTGTTTCCAACTCTAAAATTCTATTGTTTAACCTATATCCACACATGGGTCTTCAAACAAATTTTCCTGAAGCCTTTGACCTCATTGGAAGGATTAAGAGTGTAAGGCTGCAACCCTATACAACAGGAATTGTAGAATCAGTTCCCTGAAAATCCAGAGCTACCACCTTTTGAGGAGACATGGATCAGATGGTGCTGTAACTCCTTTAAACCCTATAATCCTGAATGATCAATCAGTTGTATTGATTAAAACCCACTTTTTAATCCACTGAAATGATGCTGCATTGGACATCAGATCTTTGAAAAGTTAATCATTTTTAACAGAATTATCAAAAGTGTATATGTTACGGGTTAGCATACAAGAGCTATTTCTGTATATGAACTGGCAACTCATGTTGTAAGAACATATTTTCTGTAACACATGCAAACACCAAAGATGGCTCATGACAAGGGCAGAGGGGCATCTACCCCTGATACTTTGCAGTACAGTATGTCCCATGTCTTAGACCCCCTACTGTCTTGGCCCATGCCCAGCACAACACAACCCTATTCTGGTATGATAGCCTTATTGCATGGATGGTTATGACTAATTATGGTAAGAACATAGGGACATGTGAAAGTCCCATGGTCTTAAGCTTTGAAGAGGGCTTTTTTGTTCCAGTGGTTCCATAATTGGGAAGTCAGGAGCTATGCAAGAATCAGGAGTTCCTGAGTGTCTTTCAATAACCATCCTGCTTATATTGTAGTCTGGCTAACCTCTGGGTAGGGGCCATAATTTACATGTTCACCTTCATTCCCACTCTAATCAAAGCCCTCCATTAAAGCTTTCATGGTATAATGTCTGAACAGAGCTGTACATAAACTAAAATCAAAGATAGGGAGTGGGGGGAGTTGGTATGCTTCTGAACAATTGTCTTGCAAATAGATGCAAATGCAATAAATTAAACCATATATGTCTACATCCCATTTTTAACATGGACTTTTTTTCTGAAATAAAAATGCAAGGAACAAAAAAAGAATACCCATAATAAAGCAATGAGGCAACTGTTTTAAAAGTTCACTGTACTGCATCATCTTTAAAACACTAGGGCCTATGGAATACAATACTCAGAAAAAAACCTGAGTAATTAGAGGCAAACGGGTTACAGGATGTCATTCTACAGTGAAATCATCATTAGAAATATATAAATAATATATTTAATTGGAATGTAAGCAGAAGATTGGAGGGCTTTGAGAGAAACATAGAAATCTCTGTGCCATAGCATTCTAGCTCCTGCTATACTACACTGCTTTTTGTTTTGCTCACATGATTGTTACTGAGGAGCCATTATTTGCTTTCATTTCTATGTACTGTTTTGTTTTCTAAGGTTGCTGTTAAATTGTTTTAGATCTTGTATTACACACTATCCTGAGAGCCTATTGGCTGAACAGCAGAATCAGAGATCAGAAACATTACTTTAGTCTACAGCTCCTGAAATTTCTGAACCGTTAAATAGAAGCTGCCCTTCTTTGGGATTGGGACGTAGACTCATCTTTTCCAATCCTCTGGCCACTGTTGAGTTTTCCAAACTTGCTGGCATATTGAGTGTAGCACCTTAACAGTGCCATCTTTTAAGATTTTAAATAGTTCAACTGGAATGCCATCACCTCCACTGGCCTTGTTGTTAGCCAAGCTTTCTAAGGCTCACTTGACTTCACTCTCCAGGATATCTGGCTCAAACTCAGCAACCACACTCTCTGGGTGTGTCTGGGACATCCAGATCTTTCTGGTATAATTCCTCGGTGTATTCTTGCCACCTCTTCTTGATGTCTTCTGCTTCTGTGAGGTCCCTACCATTTTTGTCCTTTATCATGTCCATTTTTGCACAAAATGTTCCTTTAATATCTCCAATTTTCTCAAACAGATCTCTGGTTTTTCCATTTCTATTTTTTATCTCTATTTCTTTGCACTGTTCATTTAAGAAGGCCCTCTTGTCTCTCCTTGCTGTTCTTTGGAAGTCAGCATTCAGTTTTCTGTAACTTTCCCTATCTCCCTTGCATTTTGTTTCTTTTCTCCTCTCTGCTATTTGTAAGGACTCGTTGGACAGCCACTTTGCTTTTTTACATTTCATTTTCTTTGGGATGGTTTTTTTTATCTTGGAAAAGATATGCTTAGACTACAGTTCCCATAATCCATAATCCTCCAGCTTTGTAAGAATTATAATTCTTGCTGGCTGGGGGTTTCAGGGAAATGGTGTCCCAAAGCAACTTTCCAAACTCTGGGAAATGCCCTCCTTGTATTACTAAAAGTACAGTATGTGTTAAAATGTGAACCTAAGCCCCAAGAGTTGGAATTTGCACTGCCATTGTTAATACAGCAACTCATTCCCCAGTTGATCCTTTGAACTTTTTGAACTTGGAACAAAGTTTGTGAAATAATTTGTGACTCATCAAGTTGAACAGCCCGCTAGCCTTTGAGCTGACAGGAATTCCCCATGGAGCTTCCCATTTCTAATGGAGTAGTAAAACCCGGTGCTTTATTTAGATTTTGGTATACCATGTTTTATCTGATTGGTCAGAAGATGTGCAGGACTTACATGTTAAAATTAAGCCCCATTTTAAAAACCAGTATAGACTGAACTTCTAGTCTGTGAAAGACACCCTGTTCTTCTGGAGCTCCCACCATGCCGAGTCCGATAGATATACTTTTTGGGCTGGAAAAGAAGCTATGCTCATTTGGCAGAGTTATTACAAGAATTGTAGCTTTTCCAGAGCACGTCTCTCTGGCCGCCCAAAATTAGACTGCATCGTCATATAATTTAATTTCTTGATTTGCTTTTAGCTGGTGGTTTAACGACTGGCCTCTGAAAGGCACATAGAAATGTGATGTGTGGTTTTTATTTCCCCCCCTCCCTATTTTGGAGGTATTAACATATTTTCTTTTGAATCTGTATGAGCCTTTTCTAAAAAGTAATGGATTTTTTCCTTCCTTCTCTTCCCACCCCCTCCAATCTGGGCCAAACGTATTCAAATTGTAACTCAGTTAAGTTAGAAGATTGGTATCGGCTCAGCAGGGAATCCCACCCCTTTATTCCACAAATCAGCATCCTTTTTATTTGCCTTTCTGATGTCCAAAGTAAAAGGGATCCTTTTTTCCTTAAGTTTAACTCTGACGCTGATGTTGCATTGCTCTTTGATAGCTAAGAACACAAGGGGAGGTTTTCAGGAGCAGCTGAAAACTTCATCAGGAAGGGAAGGGGGAAGCAAAAGGAAGGGAACTGGCAGAAAGTGATACTGTTGAAACAGCCCTTTGAAATTTTCCAAATGATGTTTGATGTGCTAGTTCCTTAAAGCTAAAGCAATACCTTTAGCATCAAACACATCTTTTTAGAGGTGGTGGGCAGAAGCAAGGAAGCAAGGAAATGTAATAGCATCCCCCCCCTTTTTACGGTCTGTGTGTGATGTGCAAAAGGAATGAGTTTAATATTACTCTGTAATGGTTCCAACGGTAATGTTTTTTAAAATGTATTTATCAGGATTTAAACTGGATTCTTTAATATTTTCCCTCTATCCCTTGTTTGGGAAGCATTCTTTCATATTTCAAAAGAGCAAGAAAGGACACACAGACATATTGAAAGGAACAAAGATCAACAGCAACGGATTACCAAAAGGAATGTCTGCATATGAAGCAAAAGCCGGAATTAAAAACTATCTGTAGAAAGTTTACGGAAGAATAAATGGTAAAGGCTCGTCCATGTGTATCCTGAGTCATGCTTCTGTCTGTTCTGCTATTGTGGGCAATGAATTGCTTCCAGAATTATGACAATTTTATGACTGCATACATTCACTTTGTATACTCAACACATCAAATCTCCTTTTAGAATCAGGTGAACAAGAGTTGAAAACAAGTGAAAGTCTAACATTTGACTCTATTTCTCAACTGCATAATTTGGCTCAGGCAACCATTCTGGGATGTTCTTTACATGTGCTGACTTGGAAATATAGCACATTCTGGAATAAAAGTCTGCAATTATTAGTAGAGGTATGAGGTGAAAAATCTCATCCTTGACAAGTGTTGGGCATTTATTAGATAGTTCAATGCCAAAGTACATCTTTTGGTGGCTCTCCCATGGTGAAACATGGGCAAAAGGCTGTCTGTGTGAATCAGTTTCCTGCTGCACACTGAGTGAATGCTCAGTAAAGAAAACTGAGCAGCAGTAGATATATTGCATGCTTTGTATGGGACACAGAACTTGCGGACTGTTGGCCAAGCCTTCCTACATCTGTGCGTTTGTATCCAGGTCCAGATGCACAATAGGATAGAAGATGCAGAGTGTCTTAGAGATCTTGGAACATCAAATAACCCACTCAATTTCTCCTAAAAAGGACCCAAAGCCACTTACTTAATTAAAAGACAACATTTAAAGCTAAGAACAGTAAGCAGGATATCCTCCCCTTATAACTGTTGGTAACTTAGTCTTATTTGACTATTATAATCTATAATCTTTATCTTGTCCATTGCTGCCATATTGATTTTTAGACCTGTTGTCTTTTTCTATTATATTCCTTTATTATATATTTCTGGATAAAGTGGAAATTTGCTAGTTTCCTTAATGCTTATTTTATTGCTGAAAACTACCAAGAGTAGTGGCAAGGCTAGAAGCGTGGTATATAATAAACACACACACAGAGAGACAGACAGACAGACACAGACAGACAGACATATATACATGCACTAAATAGAATTAAACAGATACCACACTAAAAGTGATAAATAAAAGCAACACAAAAAAAATACAGTCAAAGCAGTAAGGCACAACATTCCATTAAAAAAAGCCCACTCAGGTGGCCTATCACTAAAGGAAGGCTTGCCTGAAGAGAAAGGTCTTAATCTGCTTGTGAAAGGATAGCAAAGATGGGGCGAGGCAGGCCTCTTGTGGGAGGGGGTTCCAAAGTCTGGGAGCAACAACGGAGAAGGCACACCTGTGAAGATGGTGAGACTAAGATAATCAGGGCTCTCCTGATGATCTTAACAATTGAGCTGGCTTATAAAGGGAGACAGTTCTTGAGAAACCTTGGCCCCAAGCCATTAAGCACTTTACAGGTTAGAACCAGCACTTTGAATTTTACTCAGAAAAGGTTCAGCAGCCCGTGGAAGTGCTGTAACGAGGATTGTGTGATTCCTATGACCAGCCTCAGTTAGCAATCTGGCTGCCAAATTTTGGACCCACTGAAGTTTTTGGACACTTTCCATAAGCAGCCCCATGCAGAACATGTTACAGTAATCCAGCTGGCATGTAGTTAAAGAGAACAGACCTCTCCAGAAACAGGTCCAGCTGGCACACTAGTTTTAATTGTGCAAAATCACTCCTGGCCACCACCAAAACCTGGGCATTCAGGCTTTTTTAAAAGAAGTCATGCTGCTGTAATAGGGAGCTAAATGCACCCTATCCTAAACTATGTTTTGTTCTAGTCCTTATTTGTGAAATGGCAATATTCTTCAGGAAAACTACCACAGCTTTCTGATTTGCCTTTAAAAGGACTGGAAGTGAATTCACCAACATCTCTTCTGCCAGTGAGCTGGCTTGGGTTTGAGAGAACCTCTTGCAAACCATGCTTGTGTGCGTCATCCTAATTCTGGAGACCCTTTCTCGCCTTGGCAGGCATAAACAGAATTTAAGTGGTCATCATGGTGGCAGAGCAGGGTAGCTGTGGTTGGTTAAGCAGCATTTTAATTTTCCACAGTGTTGTGGAGGACCTTACATTGTGTCCCTATAGTGCTGTGAGAAATTAAAATGCCAGCACCAAGATCTAGCTGCCCAGCAGTGCAGAATCAGGGGCAGTCCTGCAAGTGGTCTTGCCAGGGACCTAAGCAACTCTAGTGCTTAGAAAAGTTACTTTCTAGGAATGATGTCTCTCAGAATTTCTCAGCTAGTATGTCTGGGGGAATGTGGGAATTGTTCTCTAAAAATATAGTGCTTAGAAAACACTGGGTGAAAGTCAGGCTGGACTTATCTATTGCTTTTACTTTTTTTTAGTCTTTGTATTTTTTAAATCCTAAGTGCTTTCCAGCTTGCTTATGAAGTTTGCCAATTTCTTTTTTTTTTTCCTAATGGATTTAAGAGCACTTCTATACAGTTTTCTTTTAAAAATTTGAAAGCAGTTTGAAAGCAACAAATGCGATGAAACTATTAGCTAAAGGTTTAAAGTAATAAAAATAATGAAATCCACTCAAACAGTTCATTAAAGAGCAAAATGATGGAGAGAATTAAGGAAATAATCAGGGAAATGTCTTCAGTAAACAGGTAGGCCCTTAATTTGTTTTACAGACATTAAAGATGTCAATCCCCCCCCCCCAATCTCGACAGGGAGACTATGCCTCTTATCCATTGCAACTGAGATTCACTAAAATACAGTAAACAGACTATCCCTTAAATGTGGCAAGCCAGGTAGTTCGTCAGATATCCTCGACCGGAGCATAATAGAGCTTTATAAGCCAGTGGAGACTGGTGACCCTGATGATGATATGGAGGTAGAAAATTTTCCCCAGAATTTTTTATCTGTGCTTTACAGGATCTATCAAAACTGTTGAGTCCTACCTCCCAAGGTTCCGCACCTAAAAATAACTCCTTGAAAGTTCAAATTAAAATGCAGAGTGGATTCACTGCCCCTACAGCATAGGAGTCACCAGCTTCCATAATTATAAGCCCAAAGTAACTCCTGGAACCTAGTTTTGGTATTTAAGTGGCCACCAGTCAAGCACATTCAGCGCAGCATTTCTATGTACATAGAACAGGGGTCAGGGAACTTTTTTACCTTTTAACCCCCCCCCCCCCAAAATTTATACACGCCGACATTACCCCCTTGATTTGAAAGGAAGGAAATCATACATTATTTGAATTCAAAACATTATTGAATCTACACAGGCTGTGTACTGATCTAGCAGGATATATCATAAGTATCAATGGCTGCCAGGCTATGTACCAAACTAGTAGGATGCACCAAATTTAATAAAGATGTGCACTATTTTTGCTAGAACATATTGCACTCCAGCCATGGGATGGTATAGGGAGTAGTAAGGTGTCCAACATGTCTAGCAAGTTGCATTAATTTTTTGCTAGCTCGCAGAGGATTTAATCATCATCAAAGGCTGCCAGAGTGGTGCTAGCAAAGATATGCTTGCTAGAGACAGCCAATGCAGAGTGGGGGGGGGGAAAGACATTTCCTACCACTTTAATCATTTTATGTGTGGTGTGCAAAAAGGAACAAACCAGGCTAAAAGTCATGTCACCAACCCTGGTGCCACAGCCCAATATCAAAGACCAGTGCGCTATTTTTTATCATCATCAATGGAAAACTCAACAGTGGCCAAAGGATTGGAAAACATCAGTCTACATCCCAATCCCAAAGAAGGGCAGTGCCAAAGAATGCTCCAACTACTGTACAATTGCACTCATTTCACATGCTAGAAAGGTTATGCTCAAAATCCTACAAGGTAGGCTCTGCTCATTACCCCCAGAATTTTCATTTTTACCCCATTTGGGGTAATTTACCCCTGTTTCCAGACCACTGACATAGAAAGAAGCTCCTCTAAGGAATCTAGTGGCTGTGTTCTGTACTAGTTGTCGCCTCTGGGCCAAGCAGAAGGATAGCCTTAAACTGAGCAATTATAATTATCCAGTCCTGTGGACATCACTGCAAGGGTCACAGTGGCCAGGCTGTCTCTGTCTAGGAACAGCTGCTGCAGTAGCTGAAGCTGGTTGTAACCCTGTTTTCCACAGAGGGACTGGGGCCTCTAGTGACAGAGATTAATTACAGTCTAATCAATAATTACAAACTGGGAAATTCATGTTGGAGTTAAAGATGAGGAGCCTACCAGTTTAGAAGAAGTGGTGAAAATGCTAATTTAGCATTAACAGTTCAAGTCACATGATTAGGAACTAAGCACTTGGACAGATAAATCTTTGTTTCGCTTTTTCACATATAGGAAATGTTCAGATCTCCAGTTGTCTTGGACTTGTTTATGAGGAAGCTTGTAAATTTTGGTAAGTTTTTATACCAAAAAAGGAGCAGGTGATAAAAAGACCCCTCAACGTTTCTCACACATTCCTAGAACCAACCCCGTAACAGGCTAATGCAGCAAATTCTCAAGAAGGAGACCTGGCACATTTGAAGGGGCCACAGACTGGAAACAATTATTCACACACCACCTTATAAGGTTTGTCATGTGACTTGTACAATCCTGACTTGACTGAGATTTCTTTCAAATTGTCTTTACGGCCATGGCAAAAAGAAAGTTGAAAATGTCTGGCCTAATGTGACTATATTATATCAGTGATTGTGCTGTGTATCTGGCTTTTGTATGCCATCTTGCACACATTTTGGTGCTATATATACAATATCGGAAGTTAATACTTTTTAACTTCCTAGACACCTGAACATCAATACTATGGAGCAAAACTATCATAATAAATATGCTTTCTGATAATAAATATGGGTTCTTTTTTTTAAAAAGCCTATTGTAATTTACTAGGCTATCCTTTCAAAGTGTTAAACCATTCATAGCTTTATGACTACATATTAATCTGCTCATTTATTGCTTTGTAAGGCTCTTTTGACAAAAGTTCATTATCAAGACTGCTATATGCTTTTAAAGCATTGATTGGAGAAATTATTGCATCACCATGATAGACACAGTGTGCTAAGATGGATAGCATGCCCTGGACTGGCTGAAATTTCCCCCCTTTTAATTGGATCGATCCCCCGAATAAACGAAGTTTAATTGAATTTAGAGGAAAATTGAGCAGTTGTTTTCAAGTCTCTGTCAATAGGCATTATTTCAATTACATGATGATGTGCAGCACAGAGAGTTTGCAAACAGAGAGAGCGGACTCTGGGGCTGTCCGCTAAACATGATCTTCACACTGAGTGTGTTTTACTTGACCTTTCCAGGATGGTATCAGTTTCCCAAAAGCAGATCGTTAAAGAAGTGCTGCCCGATCAAATGATTTCGTTAATGCTTGTATTACAAGGGAGAACTTGTTTGCTCTTCCTGGAGTAGGAAAAAAAATGGACTGGAAATGAGGAGCCTTTGCTCAGCTGGTATTTCCCCCTATTTCCTTCCCTTACTGCAAGTTGTTAACAGAATATTACCTACATTACACATTTATAGCAGTCTGATGCAGTTTTAAAAGCCATTACCCAAGCCCACTGAATCCTGGGATTTGTAGTTTGGTGAGGTTCTTAGAATTCTCTGATAGGGTGCTCTAGTGCCGTAGTGCAGGGGTGAGTGCACTAAAGCTCTCTAGCAGAGAACTTGAAATATTTATTTATTTATTTATTTATTTATTTATTTATTTATTTATTTATTTATTTATTTATTTATTTATTTATTTATTTATTTATTTATTGTATTTATACCCCGCCTATCTAGTCATTTCGACCACTCTAGGCGGCTTACAACAAATGATAACAAGTTCTAAAAAATTTATAACAATTAATTAATTAGATGATTCTATAAGATGGGAAAAATAAAAATAAATCAAATAAAGAGAGAAAGAAAAAGGAAAGAGGACAGGAATTAACTGGAAGGGAAGGCCTGCCTAAACATCTAAACAAATACTGCCTAAACAAATACTTTGCCAAACTGCATATAGGTTCGTGCTTTGGCAGTTAACTGGTATCAAACAATTACAACTGTGTAAGATCAATTTGTAATCAAGGTTGAGTAAAATATTTTCAAGGAATTGTGAACCAGAAGTTACGTACAAAAATAATAAAACAAACAGCTAGTGTGAAGTGTGATGTGCTTTGATTTGGATTTCTGCATTGAGGGATCCTTATAGGCCCCTTCCAACTCAATTATTCTATGATTATGTGTCGTGATCAGAGTTTTGAGCTTGGACTTGAGAGATAATGGTTTGGTCTGCAATGGTTATGAAAGTCACTGTGTGACTTTTGTCCAGCTCTACCGTCTCTGCCTAAATTACCTCATGAATGGTGGTACTTCTTGCTGCTACATGTGGTGTCTTCCTCACCTTTTGCCAAATCCTTTCCTTAGAAGCAGTGTCACATTTCACAGCTTTCCATAAAAAATGCAGTAGGATGAAGCCAAGGAGTTTAGTAATGCTTTATTTTTGAACCAGAGGTTCTCCCAGGACACAGCTGTAAGATCAGTTTTCCAGTGTCCAGGTATGGCGTTCTTATAGGAAAGTCACACACATACAAAAGTTCAATTTATTTGATTATTTCTGCTCCTTCTGAGAGAATTTATGGAGGAACACCTAGTTTGCAGGCAGAAGCTCCAGTCTCCAGCATCTCTGGGTAGAAATAGGAAAGGAGTAGGGTTTTCCCCCTAAATCCTGGGGAGCTAGTTATTGTAGACAATGAGAGAGATCAACCAACAAACTGATTCAGTATAAAACAATTTATCATAATATTAAATAGTATGCAGACTGTGGTGTTAAAATTTGTAGTTCTTCAATAGTTTGCACATCACTTATCCAGACCATCTTTGAAGTCCCTTTGAAGTCTTAATGAGGGTGAAAGAGGAGAGCACAAAAAATGGTCTGAAGCTCAACATAAAAAAAACACACCCTAAAATCATTGCCATTGGTCCCATCACCTCTTGGCAAATAGAAGGGGAAGATATGGAGGCAGTAACAGATTTTACCTTCTTGGGCTCCATGATCACTGCAGATGGGGACAGCAGCCACAAAATTAAAAGACGCCTCCTTCTTGGGAGGAAAGCAATGACAAACCTAGACAGCATCTTAAAAAGCAGAGACCTTACCTTGCCGACAAAGGTCTGCATAGTCAAACCTATGGTTTTTCCAGCAGTGATGTATGGAAGTGAGAGTTGGACGATAAAGAAGGCTGACCGCCAAAGAACTGACGCTTTTGAATTGTGCAGGAGGAGACTCTTGAGAGTCCCCTGAATTGAAAGGAGAACAAACCTATCCATTCTAAAGGAAATCAACCCTGAGTGCTCACTCAAAGGACAGATCCTGAAGCTGATGCTCCAATACTTTGGCCATCTCATGAGAAGAGAAGATTACCTGGAAAAGACCCTGATGTTGGGAAAGTGTGGAGGCAAGGGGAGAAGGGGACGACAGAGGACGAGATGGTTGGACAGTGTCACCCAAGCCACCAACATGAATTTGACAGAACTCTGGGAGGCAGTGGAAGACAGGAGGGCCTGGGGTGCTCTGGTCCATGGGGTCACGAAGAGTCAGACATGACTTAATAACAACAACAGGTGGCTGGCACCTGGATTTTTTACATTTCAATATCCAGGTGTGTAGGCAGAAAAATAATCAGATAATTATTCTGTAATATGGAGTTTTCTATGTTCCCAGTGGTATTAGGTGATATTCCAATTGAGGCTTAGGTGATGTTATATGCTACCAAAGGCATCAGCATATATGTATCTCTGTACCTGTGCATACACGCATGTACTGTATTGTATGTGTGAGTGAGTGTATACACCCACCCACACCAGCAAACAAACCATGAAACCAAAAATCAGAACCAAAGCTCTGTGCTGTAGAAGTTCACACACTAGGAAACACCTGTTGAATTGCGTTATACAGGATAAGTGTAAGGTTTATAAGCCTTCCCTTCAATTACTTAGATCCACCCACCTTTTTAAATCTCTAGTGTTTTTGCACCACATGGCCTGATCCATTTGTACCTTTCTGCAGGCTTGTACTGATCCAGCTGCAAAGTGATCTGGCCAAGATGCCCCTTGAAACTACGTATATATGCAAATCCAATTGCTTCTGCTGAAGAGGAAACCAGAGTCGCTTCTGTTAGTGCTTGGTACTTCAGCACAGAGGCAAAAGTGCTGAGTCCCCATTGTTGCAGATGTTTTAGTTATGCATTTTAACTGCACTGATCCTAATGAATTCATTTGGTATTCATTGCCTGTCACACACACTTCTGTAAGTCTTCAACTCTAATTTGAGACAATTAAAATGAATTGTTAGTGAGCAATATTTCCCTTGCATTGCACAGAACGTAATGTCATGTTCATGGGTACACATATATGTATGTGTGTGCATGTACACAAAGAGGGAAAGTGGGGAGTTCAGAAATTTACTGCATATTGCTGATGCTTGGGAAGTGATCTTACAGAATGATCTGGGGAGTTTAAGGGACTAACACAGCAGAGATAATTTTCATGGGTCAGTGTGCTGTGCAGGCTGGTAGATTTGTCTAGATTAGGCTGTGGGAACAGTTAATTGAAAAAAGTACCTGTATCGGCTTAGTTTTAAAACAATAAGCAGAGCTTTGCCTTGCGGGTAAAATGGACAAAGGAGACATATATGAACGGATTGAAACATTTGTCACATGCCTCTGCAGTTGGGATTGTAAATGAGATAATCTTTCATAATTTCTGGTGTTTGTGTGTGTTTGGTGGTAGTGGTGGGAAGGCAAATTATTTAAAGAGCTCTCTCTCTCTCTCTCTCTCCCTCTCCCTCTCTCCCCCCCCCCCTCTCTGTGTGTCTGTGTAAAATCTAGGTTAATTTGGAAATACAATAGAAACATAATTCCTCAGTGTTTTCCAGTTAATTATCATTTGTAGTCTGGCTGGCATCAAAGCTTTACTAGCACGAAGGGGATCATTTCTTCATCACAATACCACTTTCAGGATTCATTTATCTTGTCTTTTAGACTAATTATCCCTGAATTCACCAGTAGGCTGTCACACACTTACATTCCCCAATAAATGTGGTTTTAAATCAGCGGCTTACTGTGTCACAATCGGTACAAGCCAGCCCTTGCATTGTGTCTAAACTGGAGCTATTCATCTGTGATCACAACACTAAAGGGGGAACAACAACATTACCGTTTGTATGAATGATCATGCTTATTTATATGCAAATATGTCTGACAAATCAATAATGTATGATTTAGCTGTTCAGCGCGCATTAGGAGAAGTGCTGGCAGTCCTGGGTGGCCATCGCAAAGGGAATATCAACCCTCCCTCTTTCCCCCCAACACTCTGCCTTCTCTTCTCAGCTCATCGCCTAGCCAAGGGTTTGAAAAACGGTCTATGTCCTCTGGAGCTGAATGCCAGCACAGAATGAACTTAGGCCCTTTGTCAGGGATGTAGCTGCAAAATGTTGGTAAAGTGGTTGTCTGAGGTGGGTGGGTGGGGGAGGGAGAGGACAATAGCCTCCAAAGAAGCAGGTCTACATGGCATAAATAAGCTTTGGAGCTCAGATATAATGAGGAATATCTCTTGAAAGAAGTGTCTTTATGAAAAACAGCCTACCACAGAGATCTCTTTGTGTCTGAGACCAGCTGAGAAAGGAAATAGGTGGCCCTACTATCAAGGTTGGGGTGGAAGGGGTAGAATAACTTGTCCTGGCTTTCTGAGCCTGAAGACGGAAGTTGACCAATAGTGAGCACCTGACTGCACACTTGAGGAGATAATGGACGCCACATAACCACGGTATTCCTAGCATGGCATTTTTATTTAAATGGTAGCGTTTATTTTTGCATCTGTGCTTATAAAATCAACATATGGAAGTTTATACAGATCTATATTTTCTTTTGTCTTCTTTTTTGGGTGATACATTTCTTCCTTGTTTTGGCCAATCACAAATGTCCATGCAAGGTAAGATTTTGGCGCTGTTTGCTCTTCTCCTTTTTCTGTACTCTGCAAATGTGGTTTAGGTCTCTGGCTGTGCAGCCAGAGGTTGGGAGTTCAATTCTCCACTGTGCTCCTTGACAAGAGCTAGGTTCTGTGATTCATAGGACCCTTCCCTACAGTTCTAAGATAAAACAGCTTTTCTGGGAATCATTTGCAAAAGCATCTATACATCTATACAAATTGATTATGTTGCATTCCATCCTCCTGCTTTATTACATTTGTGATTGTTGGCTACTTTAAAAGTAAAGGTTCCCCTTGACATTTTAGTCAGTCATGTTCGACTCTAGGGGGGCGGTGCTCATCCCCGTTTCCAAGCCGTAGAACCAGTGTTTGTCCAAAGACAGTTTCCGTTGTCACGTGGCCAGCGCGACTAGACACGGAATGCTGTTTACCTTCCCACTGAGGTGGTACCTATTTATCTACTCGCATTTTTACATGCTTTCGAACTGCTAGGTTGGCGAGGAGCTGGGACAAAGCGACAGGAGCTCACTCCGTTGCGTGGATTCGATCTTGCAACTGCTGGTCCTCTGACCCTGCAGCACACAAAGGCTTCTGCGGTTTAGCCCACAGCGCCACCATGTCCCACTACTTTAGTGGCTACTTTACTCTGCCTTTAATGGTTTGTTATCATTCCTCTGAAAAAGAAGACACTGTCAAAGAGAGGATTGTCCTTTAAGAATCCTTCGAATAGAGCACTGTCTTTTGTGAAGTAGGAGGCACATGGGCCTAGGGTGGGGATTTCTAATGATGGATGTTGAAAACATTGGATATTTCGGAAATACAAGATGTCGTACATGAGTGATAAATGATTGTAAAGGCAAATATATGAAATCTTTGTGGGGTCTGAGGTGACTATCCAGTTTTGGATGCTTCAGCTATTGTTGCTCCATAGAACTAGATGTCAGCACAGCTGTTGCTTATACTACCCCCTGAGCTATATAAATGTAGCAGCAGTACATAACTGTAGAAGACTCAGTTCCCATAATGGGTGTAATCATTCAGAGTGCATCCAATGCAAAAGAAATAATCTCGGCATAAATGATGATGGGTAAGGGCTCAGGCAGCAGAAGCAGGAGGAGGGGAAAAGAGAGGGTGCAGGGGGGAGGGGGAAGAATAGTAACTTTAATGGCCTGTGTGAATTGTCAAGGAAACCCTCTGCAGACTTCAGCATCTTGGCTCAGTCTCTCCCTGACACAGGAGCGACATTTATAGGTCATAACTCTGAGAAGCAGTCGGTCTCTCTGGCACCATTATGCTTAAATGTGAAGAGCTTCATCTGCTGACTACCACAGTGGAAAAGGCAACTCGAGTAGTTAAAGTAGCACTTCACAAGGATCCCTGTGGAGGGAATGAAATCAGTGAGAAAGAGGGAAAGAATAATGAAGCATTCTCGTAACTCGGCTCTTTCGCTGGATTAGGTCCCCCTATTTAACATTCATCATCATTTTACATCCATTCTGTATCTGTGCAGCCAGACGGGATAATTGAATTCCCTCAATATGTTTAGAGCTATGCAGAACCTACATTGCTTGTTGAATTCAGCAGGTGGCAACTCCTCCGCCTCTTCCTTTAAGGAACTAGGTTCTGTCCCAAGGAAGCTCGGGGTCAAATTATCCATGTGTGTTTCTTGCTTTTATAAGATTCCCCTTGTCTAGGCATGCATTTCCTTCAAGGCTCAGTCAGAACTGCAAATAGAGCTTGCGCTTAAGGATCGTTGACCTATCACAAAATAAAACTAAAATTATTTGAAACATGTAGAAAAAAACTAATCCAATGCTAGGATAAAGCAATGGCTTTCACCGTTTAAGGTCAAGATGTGGCTCCTGAGGTCATCACTGAATCCAGATGTGAAAACTGGAAAGTTTGGCCCCAAAAGGCTATGAGAACTTCATTTTCAGCTATAGGGGGTTTGTGTTTGTAGAGTCATCAAGGGCCCCCAACTCTAGAAAAAAGTGTTAATTTATTTATTTTAAACGTTGCTTCTGGCTGTATCTGGACCTTATCTTCAGGCTCACTAGGATTGGTTGTTGTTGTTGTTGTTGTTGTTGTTGTTGTTGTGTACTGTCAAGTTGCCCCCAGTTTATGGTGACTTCCCAAATGTCCTATGATTAACAGCCCTGCTATGCTTTTGCAAACTCAAGTCTGCGGCTTCCTTATGGAATCAATGGACCTCATATTTGGTCTTCCTCTTTTCCTGCTGCCTTCAACCTTTTCCAACATTAAGATATTTTCAAGTGATTCTTATCTTTTTACAATGCTACACACAAGAAAAACAAAATTAATGAGAGAAAGGGAATAGTAACAGGAGAAAAGTATGACAGCCTCAGTTTCGTCATTTTTTTCATCTAAAGATTATTCAGACTTGATTTGATCAAGGACCACTTGTTGGGCTTTCTGGCTGTTCAAGGTAGCCACAAAGCTCTTCATGTCTACCACTGGGGCTACTCGACTTTGTTTTAAAGATTATTGCCTTTAAATACTGTGATAACTTTAACATCAAAGTGGTATCTCAGTCTCTATGCAATGGGCATATACTCCTTGGCTTGAATTAATATTAAAGTGAAATAGAGTTGGGTGCTTATGTTATAGGAACAAGAGTTTTCTCTCTGAAACCTTCGCAATTCCCTTCATTAAGTTAAGGTGACTTTACTGGATGCAATGATTTTTGGAAATTAAGGGCCTTGGGAATTAAGGACTTTCCCTCATCCTACAGCCCCTGATGACTTCCCCAGAATGAAAGGGATCCCAAGGGAGCCTGGTAATTTACATCCTGAAACAAGATTTCAGCCACTATGTTATAGCTTGTTTGTGACTGTTGCGATTACTGATTCTCTGTAATACAAGCAAGGATGTCAACAGATTACTCAACACTGAATTTGCCAAATGTCTGAAATAACCCCAGATGCAATACAAGAATGTTCAGGGAAACATTTCATTAAGCATTCTTATATTGCATTTTGGAATATGTTAATAGCTATAAATATCCCATTAGTGCAAAGTAATCAGTGATGGCATGTTCACAGAATGGAAGAAGTCATGAGGGTTGAGTAAGGAAGTGGTGAGCATACATGCAGGTGCGAACCAATAATATATACAAGAATGACTGTATCAACCTACATGAGCCTCCTTAGCTTTTAAGGTATTCTGGGGAGGCCCATCTCTTGGTTCTCTTTGGTGAGGACACAAGTGATGGGCTTTTCAGTGGTTGCTCCCAAATTATGGAATGTATTCCCTCAAAAAGCCAGGTTGGCTCCCTCCCTCTTCTTCTTTGGCTGGCAGGCAATACTTTTCTGTTCAGGCAAGCTTTGGAATTATCTGGATTTTTTTTTAAAAAAAGAATGTTTCATTCATTGAATTTGGGGATTTAAAAAAGTTTTCAAAGTGTTTTTATTTTTAATATAATATATTATTATGTATATAATTTAAAAATATTTTATCTCATATTGTTTTTAATTGTTTTAATTTATTGTGAGCTATCTTTGGTGGCCTAAAGGGGGAAATCTGGCATATTAAACCAATTTTAGTATTGGAACATATATAGAAACAACCAATCAACTAACCAGCCAAAGGTTATGGACTTAAGGGGCTGACAGATTTATTTTTGTTTAAAATAAATAAATATTTTTTGCAGAAAAGCTCATGATTGCTCACACTGAAATAAATCACCTAGTTTTAGCTATACTACTTTTATTTCTTAATTTGCTTATGTCACACGTCCTGAAACAGACTAATATGGCTACTTATTTCGATTATGCTGGAACAGGTTATAAGCTGCAATATCTCTTTTGTGCTTGATGGGAAAATGTAAGAAACAGTAAGCACAAAGCATCCATGTTTCCTGTTCCTTCCACTTAATCTCACATCAACACCTGAATCATTTCCAAGTTACTTAACGTTGAATAGCATCAAACCCCGATAACACAGAGGTTAATTAAACCTGTGTTAAACTCAGTTTGTATCAACATATTCCCAACTTTGCTTACATAAGCTTTGTAGCTATATGGTTCAAACTGCAATTCTCCATGAACTTGCCTGGGAAAAAAATTGCATTTAACAGGACTTCTGTCTGAGTAGGCATGCAAAGTGTTGTGTAAATTGTGTTTGCACTCTGTCCCCAGTAATACAATTGTAGTTGCAGTCCCTTCTGGGTTTAGAGGATCCCCGTTCTGTCAGAAATGGTATGCTCCTAAATACTTTCATTAGTGCTTTATCTGCTTCTTCTCATCTTGACACTCTGCCTCAGTATGGCAGCATTCAAGACTACATATTTCAGCATGCTCCCAGCTTCAACAATACCAAAAAGAATTTGTTTCCATTTGATAATAAAACACAGCTTCTAATATGTGACTGTGCACAGTTTTTTTTAAAATTGCCTCTGACAATGTGCCCAGGAGGAGGAAATAAGGATATATTAAGCCAAATTTCCGGAAAAGGTTTTCTTGTGCTCATGCTTGCACGTAATTTCCCAGCTGCACACACCTACAAATATGCAGTTCAGCTAAAACCTCTGTATTTCTGTAGGGTGCTTACCAGTATGAAATATTAAAAGCGCGATGTCCTTTCCTGTTCATATTTCTTCATATTTGGGATGGTTGCTCAATTGATATGTAAATAAAGCGGGCCTCCACTCTGTAAACCACAGCTACCCTGCATTATTTAAGCATTGGAGGTGATGCATCATCCGTTATGTGGCTCATTGGTGGAGTCCTGCTGAGAATTTGGCAATAAAGCCTCAGAGCGCCTCATCAGAAACAGCAGTTGGTCCGGGGGAAGTTCATTTATGCATGAAATATTCACAGAGCAACAATGCAAACCTTAAACATCAGTAATTGTTGGATTTCTATTGCTACTAACGAGTGTCTCTAAATTATTGTAAAACATGGGCCAATTTACAAATTACATATATTTGTCATGCTTTTGTACCTTTAGTGAACTAACCATAATGGTGATAGCCTTCTTCTCTTTAAAATAGATCACATTTGCTGAGCCTACAGGCTGCAGGGAGGCAAGGAGTGGGCTGGCTTCTGCAGTAAGGGTACTGCTGGCACATTACAAGTCTTCTTGATACCAGTGACTTTGTCATGAGCTGGGTTGCCATCCAATCTCATTTGAAATGTCAACCTAACCAATCAGAGATAACAGAAACGTAATCTTCCAGGAATATATCGTTGCTAATGCTTTCTTAATTAATTATACACTTCCCTACTCTAAGATGCAATTCTTGTTATGCCAGACAATAAAGGTAGAACTACAAGGTTTGCTCCTTTTGCTTGTATATTTAATTATCTAGTGGCCTACAGGTTATGAGTGCTGACTGGATAGCTCAGCAGTTTAGGTATTAGGTAGACGTTGGTTCTTCGATTCCCCACTGTGCCTCCTGTGAGTAGAGCCAGTCTGTGTGGCCTTGGGTAAGTTGCATAGCCCCAAGGCATCCCCAGAAGAAAGGAATGATAAACCATTTGCCTACCTGGAAAACCCTGGAAAGGGTTCTTGTAAGTCAGAAATGACCTGTCGTCATCATCATCATCATCATCATCATCATCATCATTGAAAAACACCAGGCACAGCCAATCAAAACTATAAAAACATTGACTGGTATTATATAACAGATCAATGTTTTAACAAAAAACTTAAGTATCTGTTAAATATTGGTGCAGCATGTGTGCTGTACGCCTCGTAAAAACATTTAATAATTTCTCGATTTGAGCCAAGAGCCCAAGATTTGCATTTGCATTGTTCTAGTAGCTTTGCAGCAGCCTGTCCTTGTTCCTCGAGAGAGTCTGCTGTGCCCTGTAACCCATTTGTCACCAGATGCTCGGGGGCTATAGCATCTGACATGGTCCTTGTTGACCCAGGTGACGACTGATCCAGTATGGATTTCTGTTTATTTCCTCTCATCATAATTGATGTTTGGTGGACACAGTTGGTTTGGCTTCTCAGCTGAGATCCATCTGGCTTGGGAGACTCTTCAGCATAGCTCTCAGCCTCACTGAAGCGTGCAAGCCCCTCTGCATCAACAAGGCCTATGTCCATGTAGGGGATGATGATGATGATTCAGAAATACCAGGCACGGTCAAAATTATAAAAAACATATATAACAAATACAAGTTTTAACCAAAATCCTCAATATCTGTTAATTATCAGTGGAGTATGTATGCTGCTCCTAATATTGCTGTTTTTGTAGCTCTGATGGTGTGATTTCTGAGATCTGCAACTGCTTATAGTACTCTGTGAAATTTTTTGATATTATTCCCAAAGCCTTAATGATTACAGGGACCACTGAAGTGTGTTTCTTCCAGAAGCGAGATGTTTCGATTGCCAGGTCTCTATACATTGTTAGTTTTTCCAATTCTTTATTTTCAACTCTGGCATCTCCTGGAATTGCAATGTCAATGATTTCTTCATTCTATTACTACTTTCTTCATTCTATTACTACTATGTCTGGTGTGTTGTGTTCAAGGTGTCTATCAGTTCGGATCCAGAAATCCCACAAGATCTTGACTTCCTCATTTTTGGATATCTTTTCTACCTGATGTTCCCACGGATTTTTGGAGGCTGGCAAGTTATATTTTTTTGCATAATGAGCAGTGTACTAACTTTGCCATATTATTATTATTATTATTATTATTATTATTATTATTATTATTATTATTATTATTATTATTATTATTATTATTATTATTATTATTATTATTAAACTACTACTATTACAAGTTGTGAGGATGGTATCTCTAGTCGCATGTTAATCTCTCCTCTTACCTGCCAGGCTAGCCTAGCAGTTCTTCTTTGTTTGTATCAGAAGCCATTCCTCTTGGGGAGAAATAGTTTGGAGAGAGGATATATGTAAGTGACAATGGAGGTTGGTGACTCAGATATCTGGGGTGAGGGTCAGTGAATCCATTCCAGTTTTTAGTCTGAATTTTACAGGAGCGATCTATGGTGGTAAGTCCTTCTCTCCTCTCACAAAAAGGACATTCAGCACCTTTTATAGCTGGCCAGAAAACTGACAGAGGGAAAATTGATATGTTTTCAATGTGGTGCTAGAGGAAAGCTTTGAGGATACCCTGGACTGCCAGAAAAACCAACAAGTGGGTTCTAGATCAAATCAGGCTGAATTACCTTAACCCTAGCCAGCTTGATCAAGAAGAGCATTTGGATTAATTGTCCTTCTCAGATTCCTTAAGGAACTTGTTCCTTAAATTGGCACCTTCTAGATGGGACGACATTTTGTTGGCTGAAGGTGATGGAGGGTGTAGCAAACAGCCCTGCCCTCACCTGTCCATCACAGCTGAACAGGGGAGAAGGAGCCAATGAGAGGATGGAAGGCGGAGCCAAGGGGGAGGGGGCTGGATATAAAGGCTGGTTTATGGAGTCTGGGAATGATTCTGGTAGTGAGAGAAAGTGTGAAACTTAAAAGTGAACTAAGAGTGAGTTAGAGATCTGTGAGAACGATGAATGGAATAGAGAGTTAAAAGAGGTTTAAAGTTATAGCAGTTTTGATTCAAATACTAGTAATTATCAACCTGTGATTTACCTATTAAATATTAATCATATATTAGCTTCCCTGATCTAATAAATAACTTAAGTTTTGAAAGCACACTTGTCTCCATGATTAAATGGTATTAAAGCAGCAATACCTGGTGGCAGTGAAGCAAGAAGAAGAGCGAGAACCTCGTGAAGGCCTGGAGGAATAGGGGCTTCAGAGGAAATCGCCACAGAGGGTTGTAGTCTAACATATATAGAGGGCACCAGATGGTGGAATACAGTCTAATGAGATATCAGCCTGTTCCATTTTGTAAATAAAAGCAAGGAAAAGCTCACCTGTTTTGCATGTTACCTTTCATTTATGCTGGGAAGAGAAACACATATTATGAAATATTTCTATATTTTGTCTTTCAAACTCATAGATTTTACTAGGAACACAATGTGCTTTGCAATGTTTTTTTTACCAACTGTCCTTTTGACCAGTACTAATTCCATTTTGTTCCCTGGTTTGGATGGTGATTCAGTAGGTTTCTTCTTTTTAGCCATTTCTGTAGTGATGACCCAACTAGAGCTTAGAAATGTTTGAAAAGTCACATGTTACATTTAATGTACCGAGGGTACATTAAAATAATAGTTACAGTTTTTAAAGTAGGTCTCGACTTTTCCATTTCTTGAAAGTAATTTAAACAGGTTGTTTTACTTCCATTTTAAAAAAAGTAATGTGTGAGGCTCTGCACAAGCCATGTGATCTCTCCCATCCACCATTTTCTGATGCCACACCCTTGTAACTATTGAAGTAATTTTAAAAGTTACAGCTGCAGTGCAAAAGCAGTAAAGTCTCAGTTACAGTTGTGATATAACTTATTTGCACCTCAGTTATTGGAAAAAGAATGAATTACAAATAACTCCTTACTTGTAACTAGGGACTTTGACGCTCTGGATCCAATAATACTGAAAGACGGTAACTGTTTCTTGCTGGATAACAAAGAGCCTCCTGATAGGATTCATCCTATTGGTCAGTAGGCATCCTATCACAAAGACTTTAGTTCGTAGCCAGAAAATATTATATTTAATAATAGAAAATGAAAGCCAAACAGTGGACCTTGGTACATACCCCAAGAAGGATGCTGACAACTGAGAGAAGAAACAGTCCAATCCAATTAACACATCAAGAAAGTCTTACAAAAACCATCATAATAGCTATTCAGATGTAAATGACCATAACACTAACCTCCAACCCTCTTTTTTCATTAATATAAATAATTCCTTGAGCAAATTTTAAAACTGCTATTTCTCCTCTTTCTCTTTGAGCATTTGTCCTGACTCCAGGTTTCAGTTTGACTTGTTTTATTATGGGTTTTTTTTTGAAAGTTCAGAAAATTAAATCTTTCCCATTTTCAAAAATGTGCATGATGGATGTGTTTTGGGATTCAAATCAAGGGTAGGAGAATGCTTCTTTAAATTATTAGCTTGGCTTCTCTCCACCACCCAGCCGCTCTGTTAATTAAACAGCGGACATATGTTAAGGCTGTTTTACAAGCATCTGGAAAGAAAAATTAACATTTTTTATCACTGTCAGAGTAATTTCTTAACTGTACATATATATGGACAAAATGAAAATTAGGTTCATTAAAAAGTTAGGGTAGCTTATATTAATTGGAAAGCAGACCTTGTAGCTAGAGAGATTGGAGCTTACAGCTGAACTGTAGGTTATTGTGAAATGTTGATAGTGCAGGGTTATTAATTAATTTATTTAATTTGTATACTGCCCAATTTAGTGCCAAACACTGCTCTGGGTGGTTAGCTATCATGTAAATAGCTTTCCCAAATAAACCCCTAACCCAAATAAACTTCCCTACTACCATAGTCAGAACAGACTCAACTCCAAATTCAATAAAATCCAACAAACCAACAAACCACATTGATGGCAGACAAGATAGAAACCATGCACATAATTAATGAATGTGAGGGGAGAATGTCTCTAAAGGCTTTTTAAAAAGAGAATGATCTTTAATCACTTCTTGAATACTGGGAGGGAGGAGGCCTGATGGATCTCTATTGAAAGACTGTTCCAAAGATGTGGGGCTGCTACTGAGAAGGCTCAGTTCCTCATAAACCTTATTTGCCTTCTTTTTACTAGCCACCATAGAAGACAAGTCTGGCGGATTGAATGGCAGTCATGGATGTTCTCCTGATGGAGTGCCTCCACAAGACACTGGTTGGAGTGCCTCCACCAGTGCCTGGTGGAGGCACTCCAATAGATAGCAAGGTCTCAAACCTTTAAGGGCTTTATCTGTTGGTGCCAACACCTTGTATCTGCCCCAGAAAGGCAGAGGAAGACAGTGGAGCTGGGCCAGAAATGGGGAGATGTGGTGGAACTTTGCAACCCCAGTTAGGGCATGAATTATTATGAGCTACAGTATATGGTGTTCTGCACAATTATTTGGAAGCTGGTTTGCCCGGTCTGAGGACACTATCTAAAGTCTCAGAGAATTTTACGCTTCTCCAGATCTCCAGTAGAGAGGAAAATCTACTTTATAATGAATGGAAGGCCCTATTCCATTGTTAGCAGCGAATCAAGGTTAGAGATGGGCATGAATTAAAAAACAAAACAGGAAGTTCATTGAAAATCACTGTTTTATTGATTTGGGTTGGTTTTGAGTTATCCAAACTGGAGAACCTGGACTGACCTGAACCACAAACTTTTAAAGCAATTTTCTGAACTGCCTGGTTTGTTGCCCCCTGCCTCTTCCTGGCTCGTGGTTCATTTTTTGTAAAAATATTAGATGGTTCATGGTCTCTGGTTCACTTTTTGTGGTTTGTGCCCAACTCTAATCAAGCTTCACTATCAGTCTTATCTGCTGGGCTATGTGTACCCCCCCAGGGGATTTGAGGGCCTGATAATTGGTCCCCAAGTCTCTGGAGCTTGCCCACCCTTGTTCCTGGAAAGTTCTTGGTGTTAAAACAGCACAAGGCTGGCAGAATGCCTCTTTGTTCAAATCAAACATGGGAAAAAAATGACCCCTAGATATTTCTACCCATTTGTCTTAAAAAATGACCCCAAGATATTTCTACCAGTTTCTCTTACTCTGTGAAAGCGGCGGAATCCTTGAAATTGAAGAGGAAAAACCAGTTATAGGGAAGCCTTCTGGAGAAAAAGACATATGGTACTTGGCTAGGGTACATCATCACAGGTTAGTGGTAGGAATGGGAAGAAAAATCTGTTTGGTTCCTATAACATCTGCATCCCCTGCCACCCGGGTTTTTTCTTTCCCTTTTCTGCACCAGTTTGCATTAAAAAGAAGTATATTTGAAAATGTATAAGCAGTCTGAGTTCAGTTTTCTGTAATGCACACCTTTTGCCAGTACTTCCCCCAAATGCATGTGTCTTGGTATGTAATCACCCCAGTTTATCCATGTTTATATGCAATTTTTGGGATTCCCAGTGTGGTGTAGTGGGCAGAGTGATAGATTAGCATTCTGAAGAACAGGGTTTGAATCCCAGTTTACCCATGAAAACTCACTGGGGGAGTGAAACTGGTACTGCTTAAATATCCCACTTACCTATTAGGGTCGCTATAAGTCAGTTCTGACTTGATGGCACAGAACCCACAGACATATATGTAATCTTCAGGACATTTGCAGTGTGTATGGATTTTTGATTGGAGAAGTGTAGTGCAAAATTCAGACGCACAAACATTCAAGTATAATTGTGTTCTAACGTGTATTAGTTTGAGCTGGGAAGAGTAGGGCAGTTTGGATTAGTTCATAAATGAATGAATTTTGCTCACATCCCTAGGGCCAGGAAATTACAACTCCAGAAATTATATTATATTTTACTTGTATGCCACCCGATAAAATGATGTACCTCCACATGCCCAGGACCACCCAGAACAATGAAGAAGACCCCCTGCAATACCTTTTCTTGTCTCCAGGAAAAGGCACCATTGTCACGTCCTCTGTCCCTTTATAAGGGTAATTTCAGAAGTGTGAAAGCAGTCTCTGAAAAGTGGTGAGTTACTATAATCCAAAGGACAAGCACTGTGGGCTTCAACAGCTGTTAAACCCAAGGCTGGGTTTGTATGCAAGCCAAATAAGCTGCAGTTTGGAACCTCAGATCACAAGGGGCCTCAAAGTGAAATGAATACTATGTGCTGGATAGCTCAGTGGTTTAGGTCTTTGGGTTGGGAGTTCAATTCCCCATTGTGCCTCCTTGACATGGCCTGGACTTGATGATCCATAGGGTCCCTTCAAGCTCAGCAGTTCTACAGTTGTGGTGTGGTGGTGGTGGTTGTTGTTATATATTTTACATATAATAATACACACTTTCGGTAATGCTATGAAGCCATTTAAACATAACCAAAATCAGAGTCTCGGCACCTCTTAATCTGATCCTGGCTAAGCAATCCACCTATTTTGAATCATTAGGCAAGATATGCTGTATTAACTGATCCTCTTTGAACTTGAACTATTTTAGTGAACTTGGACTAATGACAAATATGATCATCACATAGGGAGGGCTACTTCCTTGATGCCTTGCTGGTACATTTCCCAGATCCCTTTGGTAGAAACAGAATGCTGGATTTGGGATTGTCTTGATCCAATCTAACTGAACTCTACCAGTGGTTCGTGGTCTGAGTAAGGGGAGCTTACCCCATCATTTTATGGTGGGGCTCCTTCTCTCCTTCAGTTGTGGTTGTTCCTTGTATAAAGCATTCTGCACAGTATTGAATGCTAAAGAAGCAATAAAACTATCTCCTGAATGTTCTGCTCACTAAAAAAACAAACAAATAAACAAACAAAAAACAAATCAGGGTAGCAGAACGCATGTTGCTAGATTGTGCAGTGAATTTACACATAACATTGTTGTAGTATCTTCTCGAACGGATATACAAGACCTGCCCTGGAACTCCCAGTATACTAACCATGACAATATGTTGTATATATCAGTGAGGCAAAATCCAGTTCCTAATTTCCCTGAGTGATGAGACATACCTGCTCCTCCAGCTGGAAAGAATCATGTCATCGTCCTTAACAAAAGAACTGAATGGAGCTTAGAGCCTCCGTAGAATCTTCCTCTATAATGGACTGTAAAATTTCAAGACTTAGCACCAAATCCTGCCTGACATGAATGCAACCATAATCAACAAGGCTATGCATGTCAAAAAGAGCTGTGACTGAAAGCAGACGGTGGGCAGATTACACTCTTCCTTCGTACAGAAGCCAGCTATACTGCGTTCATAGCTTGTGCCCAAATAATGCCATTTTTTTTAGTCCTCCGGTATTATTTACAGAAAATAAAATTCTTTGAACTTGAAAATTTCTTGATTTCCTTCCACAAGCATTTTGGGGAGCAATTAAAATCTAATATTTGTATGGCATTCTTGGAGTGGCATTCAGACTTAGTAAGGTTTCAGTCCACCTACTGAAATAAACAGGCTAACTTCGAGATGACTTGTAGAACTTCATGATTTTGCTGGGTCTTCTGTATGCATGAGAAAAGTGTGTGTGTGTATTCAGGTGCATTTTAAAGCATACACCAGCACTCACATGCATTGAGGGAAGTGTGCTAGCGCTGACCTCTTTGATGTCTCTTTAATAAACAGATGTGAGTGGCTGAGGAGACGGGCTGTGGCATGTGGGTAGCCTCTCCATGTAAGCCAACCCACTCTGAAACAGCATTCCCTTTCATATGGAGAGACTACCTGGGTATAGAAGCCTCTTTTTTGATGGCCCCATTTCTGTAATTAAACAATATGGAGGGGGTAGGGTTAGCAAACTCATCTCAGCATGTGTGGGATCCACATACAGTATTTTGAAGCACAACTCTATGGTGCCGAAGTCTGGATTTTTCCAAAGGGGACGTGGTGGCGCTGCGGGCTAAACCGCAGAAGCCTGTGCTGCAGGGTCAGAAGACCAAGCAGTTGTAAGATCAAATCCACGCGACGGAGTGAGCGCCCGTTGCTTGTCCCAGCTCCCGCCAACCTAGCGGTTCTAAAGCATGCAAATGCAAGTAGATAAATAAGGACCACCTTGGTGGGAAGGTAACAGCGTTCCGTGTCTAAGTCGCACTGGCCATGGGACCATGGAAGATTGTCTTTGGACAAACGCTGGCTCTATGGCTTGGAAATGGGGATGAGCACCGCCCCCTAGAGTTGAACACGACTGGACAAAAATTGTCAAGGGGAACCTTTACCTTTACCTTAGCCATCTTACTCTGTCACTATAAAACCCAAAAAAGAATCTTGTGGTGTTTGACATGCTAGCAAGTTTTGATTGGCATTTGCTTTCATAGGATAAAATCCTGGTGTGTGTGTGTGTGTGTGTGTGTGTGTGTGTGTGTGTGTGTGTGTGTAATAAAGAGTCGTTGCTCTGATTGTGGTGTGTGCACATGTGCATGTGTTGTGTACATGCTGGGTTGGTGTGTACATACGTGACCTCAAGAATCACAGCAAGAGCTCTTTATTTACCAGCGAAGAATGGACCAAAACTTATGATTTTACTTATGTAACAGGATTTTGGCCATGGACTGCAGTCTGAGGATGGAGCACAATCCTATAGATAGACATTCACACACATGGGGAGAAGGGGAAGGATGAATATGAAAATAGGTAGTGAGTCTATAGATATATCTGAAGAAATATGGCAATTGGTTGTTCTAGGTTTTTCAGGCTTTTTGGCTGGGTTCTGAAGGTTGTTCTTCCTAATATTTTGCTAGTCTCTGTGGCCGGCATCTTCAGATGACAGGAGTAACACTCTGTGCTCTGGTGCAGTTTGTTTGGGAGTTGAGTATTTATAGCTGTGGGATCAGCTTTTGTCCTTTTCAGGAGATGGATTATTATGGTGATCAGTGTGTTTTTGCTGTGGGTATATTGTTGTGATAAGGAGGAGAGATTATCTGTCACTGTGATTGATGGGTGTTGTTAGCTGGTCTTTTGTGTGTAGTGATCACCGGTTCTTGTGGCTGGGTAGAGTTTGTTGACCTATTAATTAAAAGGCTACATGCTCCATTATTTTGGATCAAAACTTGTATCAAATGTGTTATTGCTATACAGAGACACACATAGAAGATGGAATTTCGAACTATTCTGGGTTATTGTGCTTCACCACTAGAGATGGGCCCAAACCAGCAAAATTATGGTTCATCTTGGTTCACAGTTCATCAAAGTCCATCAACTATGAACTTTCAAACTTTTCTCATGAATCAGTTTGTTGGTTCGTTTGGGATTTTTTAAAAAAAGACAGCATGGTAGCGGGCTCAGCTGAAGCAGCCCCCAGGTGCTCGCTCTCTCTCTCTGTATGTGTGTGTGTGTGTGCACGTGCTTATGTCTCAGCTGAGGCGAGCACATGTGCTGTCTTTAAAAAAAGTCTGGCTGTCTCAAAAGGCAGGGAAGTGAAGGGGCAGTGCAAAGGGGGAGGGGGCAGTGGGAAGGGGCTAGGGAGGTCAACAGACCAGGACTTTGGGGGAAACACTAAACATATGTGGTTCAGATCAGTTCAGGTTCTCCAGTTTGGACACACCCAGACTAACTGAACCAATGAACCAGTGCTTTCCCACAAACTTCCTGGTTAATTTTTTTTATTTGCTTTGTGTCCATCTCTGTGCACCACCATAGCAATGCACACTGCCAGTTTCTCTTTCTTAGTTCATTAGTTCATTCTGGATGCAGGAGTTGCTAAGCAGATCTTTTGTCTCTTGTTTTTCAGTATGCAGTGGAAAACAGGAACCCTGACCTGTCTCTCTCCTGGTAAGTCAAGACCATAAATCAAGGAAGGCCCAGAGATAGGAAATGTTTGCCTTTTTGACTATACAGTGGACCCTTGACTTACAGACGGCTTGACTTACAGACTTTTTGAGTTACAGACTTCTCTGGCCGCAAAATTTAGGTTTGACTTGCAGCCTGAGAATTGTCTTACAGACCAGAAAAAAACCAAAATGGAACAAAAACGGCCTGTTACGGGATTAATCAGTTTTCAATGCACTGTAGGTCAATGGAGACTTGACTTACAGACTTTTTGACTTGAGAACCGCCTTCCAATATGGATTAAGTTCTCAAGTCAAGACCCCACTGTATTAAGAAATGGGAAATACTATTTTTGGGGACTACAATTCCCAGGGTACCCAGCCAGCATGCCAAAATCCAGGGGCCATACAGATGACCTCTCAGACCCTAGAAACAGGAAGATCTCTCACCACAAGGAAATAGCAATTTGGTTTCATTTACATAAACAATGTACCACTTCTTCCCTAAAGGAGGACAGCAATTTAGAAGACAAACGGGCACAGATGGCCCATCGGAATCTGGAGGGGGAAACAAACCATTTACTTTTTTTGACACCAATGGGAGAAGCATTATTTCCTGAAGGCCATATACTGAGGCCTAAGCTTTGTAACATAAACATATCAATAAGATAAGGAAGACCAAGGAACAAATCCTTCAGACATGCAGGCAAATTTTGGGTATAGCATGACCCCAGGTCAAGGGAACACGGGGACACAGTATGGATAATCAGGTATAGCCAATAAGCTAGGACTACGGAACATCTTTGACCCAATGAGAAGGAGGATCCAAGTTTGAGGACCAAGGAACCAATAAGAAATTTCCAATTTATGGCTCCTTGTGTGGAAACCTTATAAAATATCTATGCACCCTTCTTTCAAGGCCTTTTGTCTGCCATTAAGAGAAAAGGTCCAGCTGTACTTTTCTAAATAAAATTGGCTTTGTATCAGCTGTTCATGCATCTTAGTCTGCGTTCTTGCCGGGGTACCGAATAGTAATACCGGGGCTGACAATACTGGCTCTAGGATTCTGAGAGCTGCAGTCCCCAAATCCCATACATTTCTAATTTTGGGGGAGACCTAAATGTAGGCCCTAAGGGATGTGGTGGTGGTGCAAGTTAAACCGCTGAAGCCTCTGTACTGCAAGTTCAGAAGACCTGTAGTCGTGAGATCGAATCCACGCGGTGGAGTGAGGTCCTGTCGCTTGTCCCAGCTCCTGCCAACCTAGTGGTTCAAAAGCATGCAAAATGCAAAAATGCAAGTGGATAAATAGGTACCACCTCGGTAGGAAGGTAAACGGTGTTCTGTGTCTAGTCACGCTGCCCATGTGACCACGGAGGATTGTCTGCGTACAAACGCTAGCTCTATGGGTCGGAAACAGAGATGAGCACCGCCGCCTAGAGTCGGACATGACTGGACAAAATTGTCAAGGGGAACCTTTTTTACTTTAATTGTAGGCCCAGCCCAAGTATATCCCATACTACTCTGAGATCACAGGTATCTTCAAGCTCTTCAGAGTAGTAACTGTTCTGAAACTATGTGTTATTATTATAGGGCCATTTGGAACTTGTTCACTGGTTTCCTAATAAGGAACAGGATCAGGTACAGGATTGGGTGGATCATGAACCTAAACATCAACTAACTTAGTTAATATGCTGCAAAACTGTCCCCAAGTACATATTCTTAAAATAATGAATGAGAAAATATAGTTTCTTAAACGAATTCATCTTGGGCCCCTGATAATATCAGAAAGCATAGAGGTTTTACTGTCAGAGGTTTCAATTTCACCAGAAGAACCCCCCCCATCCCCCACTATTGATTTACACCTATGAAATCTATACTCTTTCCTACCCATTATTCTAAATGCAATATTTGTATCACAGAAAATCTGTGTGAGTCACTGGAAAATTTCATGCCCTTGAACTAATGTGTCTTAAAATATGTTTTAATCATACCTTTTTAATTTTAAAGAAACATGGCAAGAATGTTTCAGCCTTTCCAGTTTAGGTTTCCCTTTCAACAGTATATTTGAAATCTATATAAAATTTATTTTGTTTCAGGAACTAGCAGTGCGCATGACAGCCAAGAACCTGGGCCATGCTCCATCAGATGGGGTTAACTGATTAATATGAGCAATCTATTTAATGAAGACATGCCACATGGGCCTCTCATCTAATCAACTGAAGAAGTGTTATTTATATCACTGTTGCAGATTAATCTGAAATTATGGATGTTTGCTTGTTCTGATGTCCTTACAACAATCTTTGTTTGAAAAATAGCGTTATATTGCTTTGCAAAAGATCAAGCTACTGTTTCTTATTTGATCACGACTTGCACAAGTATTTGGGAATAGCTTGGCCTTAAAGTGGCCATTGAGACTCTTGCGCTTTGCAAAATCTTTGTCCATGGTCAAAATGTTTGTTGATAAAAATCAATACAACTGCTTAAATTTTGGTATGTTGCTATGGTATATTTACCATATTATCCATTTGGCTGGATTTTCCCCAGAGCCTAAATTTGCCATTGAATCAGCTCACCGAGATTTGCAGTTTGGTTTCTCTTTCTTTCTTTCTTTCTTTCTTTCTTTCTTTCTTTCTTTCTTTCTTTCTTTCTTTCTTTCTTTCTTTCTTTCTTTCTTTCTTTCTTTCTTTCTTTCTTTCTTTCTTTCTTTCTTTCTTTCTTTCTTTCTTTCATTCTGAAATGGAGAAAGAAAACAAAATCTGCAATTATAGTTCTGTCCAATTGTATTGCAAGAAACAAGGTTGTTAACTGCCTCTCAGTTTGTCTAACAAAAGAGCTAAGACTGAGCTTGTGCACACATTTAAAATTTCAGAACTGCCCCTCCTTTTCTAGTTCCACACACAGATGTTGCTGCGCTTATGCAAAACCTAGCCTGTTCCCAGGCAGCTGAAATCTGTTCTGCAAAGCTCCTTGCAGCCAGTACACAAAAGGCAATACAGCCAGAGGAATGGAGAGAGGAATGTAACAAAGCAAAGTACCAGTGCAACACAAGGCAAAAGTTACTAGAGCCATAAAGAGTTAATAAGGATAAACTGATGCTAACACCTACAAGCCTTTTCCATGTGACAGCAAAGTCATTATGCAAATGTTCTCTATGGGAGTCATATGTGATGTACAAGACTTGATGTATTCATTGATGAATCTATTTTAAGTTGACTCCAGTCCGATTCAGATTTCAAGCAGAATAATTGAAATCAATGGGATCTGAATGAGTAATGATGACATACTTGTTAATTTCAATCAGCCCATTTGAAATATAACTAAAATGGAATCCAAACCATTCAGTCATGTGCAGAAGTACTCTCCCCACCGCACTCATTCCATCACGTGGATTTGAACTGCTTATCTTTGGCCCTTGCAGCCCCGAGGCTCTGTGATTTAACCCCCAGCCCCACCACATCCCACCAGACTCCGTATGCTTTGCCACAAAAACGATCTTGTCAGACCTCACTGGGAGGTGCTCTCTACCCTCTCTCTTACAGGCCAACCCTAAAGACTGACCTATGGGGTAAATCCCAGAAGTCTATATCTTGTTTATACCTGGAAAAGGTTTTCTAGATTCATCATTTTAAAGACTCTGCATTTATGTGAATATTCATACATAGGTTCTTTCTGAGAAATATGGGTAATTTCTCCAACTTTTTATTTATTTCGTCTTATCCCCCTTTAATGTTCAGAATGAAATTAGCACATCCGACAGTATTCCTGAGGGAGAACATTCTTGGAGCTTCAATTCGTCTTTTAAGCAAGTGTTTAGGGCCTCCCCAGAGTATATAATATTTTTAAAAACCTTCTGTTTCCCCCCTCCAAAAAAGGCCTCTCTTTCAATACATTTATGTATTGATTTTTGGTCATTGATGAAACCCCTGGATGATTTGAGGGCAGAAAATTATTCCCTGGAGCCACTAAAGTGGCCACTCCTCTCCTTGGGTTATGAAAATGGGAGAGGTAAAATACTATCTTCTCTATATACATAATCTTATAAATACTATTTTCCTTTGGTTATGTCTTTTCACCTTCTCTAAGCTCTAGATTTTAACCTCACAGGCAGAGAATTTCACTCCTTTCTTATATTGGATTCCATTGTTTCACCCATTTCTTACCTCTACAATAGCTATTTTGAGATGAGACAATATTGTACAGTCTACAGGTCCCACCTGCCCCAGTCCTCATGGCCAATGGGCAGGACATGATGGGAGTTGCAAAAGAAAACATCTGGACAGCACCATGTTGAGCAAGGCTGGCACTGATTTATTAGAAGGCATTATGACATGGGTCGTATTGTAGAAAGATCAGTTCCTTCGGCAACAGCAAGGAAGGGAAAAATATGAGAAATATTTCTAAGGTTTAGAAAATGCCTTCTCTGTCACACTCTTTGACTATGTGTGTTAATAAAACCATCCGTCACAGCTCCTGATGACAGATGTCTAAATGTCCAAATAATGCACAGCATGCAGAACTATGCATTTTGACAGCTTGAATCAAGTTTCTTAAGACACTGAGAGCACTTCAGAAGTGAGTGGAATGAACAGATGTTTCAAGCCTGTCCTTCTGATTCAGTTTGCTGCAATGCAGGAGGTATAAATGTTGGCAAATGTTTGTAGGGCCATGGGAAATGAAGGGCTGTGTTATAGTACCCAGTGTTCATGAATCCTAGGGTAATTTTGATTTTAAGTACACCTTTTATAGACGTGGTGGTGCTGCGTGTTAAACCACAGAAGCCTCTGTATATCAAGGTTGGAAGACCAGCAGCCGTAAGATCGAATCCACGCGAAGGAGTCAGCTCCCATCACTTGTCCCAGCTCTTGCCAACCTAGTAGTTCGAAAGCATGTAAAAATGCAAGTAGATAAATATGGACCACTTCAGTGGGAAGGTAACGGCGTTCCGTGTCTAGTCATGCTGGCCACGTGACCATGGAAACTGTCTATGGACAAACGCTGGCTCTACGGCTTAGAGACAGGTATGAGCACCACAGCCTAGAGTCGGACAAGACTGGACTAAATATCAAGGGGGAACCTTTCCCTTTCCCTTTTATAGACCAATTTGGTTGAATGGTACTACAAACTAAATGAAGTGAAAGTACAATGGGAGAAACCATGCAAACAATATAATGTATCGCTTAAAGAGCTATAACCCAGCAAGTGGAACATGCCACTTTTGTTGAATATTTGAAGCATATTTAGCATTTCATTTGGTTAAACAAAAAACAGTATCAATAGGCATATGCAAAAGATATTTCACTATGCTCCACGTCAAATGCTAGATAACATCCACCAATCCAGGAGATGGAAAATATACCTACACATTTTATGTGTACATGCATGATTTTGAGGGCTAGAACCAAACTAGAAAAGGAGACATTCAGAAGAAAATTTCAACTAGAAAGGCAAAGACTGTTTTCTCAGTAGTAGAAATAGAAACATATTTGAGAGAAACTGAGAATTTTAAATGAATTTATCCAGTTTGGATTTTTCACACTCATTTTTTAAATTAGTCTTTCATCATAAGGAGGAAAACATAAGTAAAATATTCTTTTTTTCTTTCAGTCATATGCATGCAAATGTATGCAACTAATGTGCACATCTTCAAATGTGCATATTTGAAAAATTTGTATAAATATGCTTTAGTCAGTGGAGGAACATGTAACAAATAAGCAGGTACACTGACTTTGGAAAAATGGGTGAAAACATATAGAATTGGAATATTTGTGCATTTCTGAGGTCCTCGTGAGGTGGAAAGTTAATAGGATGGAGCAACATGTATTGATCCTTCCCTTCAAATCTGGCATTTTGGTGTTGCAGTTAGAAGAGGGAGAGAGAAAGAAAAACTCAAGAAGATAACACAGAACATTTGCCATAGAAATGGCAATTCCTTGCCTTTTCTGCTGCAAAGACTTTGATTAAATCATCAGAGTCTTGTGGCCATAACACCACTAATTTCAGAACTAAAGAACAGGAAGGCTGAAGGCACATGGCAGGTGGGAGATGTAGAAGCTCAGCCTCCTTGCATTGCCCTTTTAAGAACTAATGAAAGAGAATTGTGCCCATTGCTCTTTTAAAGTCCCCCACCCACTCCTTTCCTGGTGACTGCCTTAGAAAGCTGCTGGGGGCTTTCTCCTGGTGGATAGAAAAAAAGAAAGGAGGGGGAAATAGCCCTGGTTTAGTCTGGTTTTGCTCATTTGTCTGAAAACTGGACCCATTTCTAATTCCTAGTGATTAGGTGGTGTAGCTTTGGATGGCAGGAAATGTAGCCCATCACATCTGGCAAGTGCCAGGTTGGAGGGAGGCAGGTCCAATGTAACAGGTTACTTGCGTGATGCTGCATCTCATACTGGAACTTTTTCCCAAGGCCATTATAATTAAAATAATGCAAAAATACGCAGGGATAATTTCCTAAACAAGGAATAGAGTCAGAGTCACCAGAATATAAAGCTAATCACATTAATATCTGATGTATTCATCTGCAATCTCAATTTGCTCTGAGTCCAGCAGCTGCATTAGTTGAGATAATTCTGTCAGTGAGGGCTGTTTGTACCCAGAACATGCCTGCTAAATTTGTTAAAGAATACCCCAGACTAACGCATCATTACACTCACAAAGTCATCTATCTTTTACTTCAGATTAATTCTTCCTCTCTCTCTCTCTCTCTCTTCACCTCCTCCATAAATCCTGGTGCACTTAATTAATTTCAGTTCCAGTGTAAGGTCCATAATACAGAATTGTTCAAGCAAACACAAAATTAATTATTCTATTTATGGCCTTCTCAATGAAAGGAGCATTTCATCTTTCATAATTACATTTTGGAATGTCCAATTATGAATTCAGGCTGCTGCTATTTTTTGCACAGTATGATTGTACACAAGTGTCTCAATGCCAATGAGAACCACAATTGGGTCCTTACATTTCATTCCAATTAGGCTAAGATCACATCGTACAGTTTCCTGCTTTTTTTTTTTTAAATCAAAAACCTTTTCAGAATGAAAACACTGTTAGGATCAAGTTGTGTAAATTTATGAGAAAAGGTGAGTTGTCTCTCATCCAGATACAGTGGTGCCTCGCAAGATGAATGCCTCGCAGGACAAAAAAGTCACAAGACAAATGATTTTGGCAATAGGGTTGATAACTCGCAAGACGAATGTTCCTATGGCTCTGCTTTGCAAGACGAATTGAATGTTTTCTGTTTTTTATTCCTGCCTCATGTTTGCTGATTTTTAAATGTTTTTCTAGGATGTTTAAAAAGTTTTTTGATTGAAATTTTTGAAATCATCTGCACAATATGTATGGCTTTAAAGAGCACTTCACCCTTTGTAAACCAAATTTGACGTTGTTCTGACTTGCTTTGCCCATAGGAATGCATTAATTAGATTTCAGTGCATTCCTATGGGAAAATGCATTTCGCAAGACAACATTAACCGCGGAATGAATTAAATTCGTCTTGCGAGGCACCACTGTATTTTATTTCAAATTTAAATTTTTAAAAAACATATTTGGCTGATGTTAGAAGTATGATATAATTGTTGATCTCTCTTTTCTCAGCGATGGTCTGAGTGTATATGACAGCTAGGTAGTTTCCCAGGTTTGTCTGCTTCAAGAAATGCTATACTAGATGAAAGGGACTCCCTCATCTTGTATCCCTTACAAAAGCTTACTTTTCTGTTTATTATGATGTGGAAGTGTTGCTTAGTTCTCATCAGCAGAATGCAAGTTCTGATATATTCTACCAGGCCATTAGGTTTTCAAGTATGGCCATAGAAGTGGATTTAACATACGTTTTTGGAGGATGAATTTAGCTAAGTACAGAGGCTCATTGTACTGTCTTAACTGGAAGAGTCCACCAGATAAACTCTTAGCATCTGAAATTGGTGAAGACTGAAGATCAGGCAGATCTTGGGTCCCTAGCAGACAGAGGTCCATTCTGAGGGTCTGCCTCCTTCAGATGGAGTTCCACAGCAGAATCCAAAGCAGAGAACTCATGAGAATGAAGGTGCTTAAAGAGGCAGACATGCCAATAAATGGTGAGCTACTACTACTAGTAAACAGCACATCTTAGTAGTGGGGAACTCTTTGTCAAAAGCACTCCTTTGGAAGCTTCTGAGATAATGCCACTGGACCTTGGGTGAAAATGACAACTCATGAATGAAAACATATTTGGAGGCTTGCAAAAAACAAAAAACAAAAAACCCTGAAGCCAATGGCATTCATTTAGATATCCTCAATACTGTTGTTCCTGGAACTTCTTTAATCCTGATTTGTTTTGATGCACCAGAATTTGATCCTGAACTGATATATGACTTTGATTGTCTCCTTCACATTTGACTTTGTGAATAACTTAATTTGACCTTAATTTTGTTTTGAACCCACTCAACCTTTTTGCCCCTTTGTTGTTCTGTATAATTTCCCCAGCTTGCCTCTGGATTGGCCGATTCTGTTGATAGAACGTGTCTATTGAATGGCAGGACTCTTATCAAAAGAATTGCCACTAAGTGAGGGGACAAAATGGACTATAGTGCTTATGCATGGAATAGTTATGATGATCTGTATCAGTGAAAGGACTAGTTGCATTGATTAAAATAAAGATCTTCAAGAAATATATTTTGAAGATTGTTGAGTTTAATTAATGTAGATAGCCCTTCCACTGAACCAAATCACAACTAGAGATGGGGGTATTTGTATTTCTATATGAATACCCCCATACAGCTGGACTTCACTTATACATCTGGCAGCAGAGGCAACCCCTCTCTTCCTTCCAGTTGCTCCTGGAGCCCCTCTTGGCTAGCCACTCCTGTCAATGTGAGGGAAGATAAGTCGCTCTGCAAGGCTGCTGAGTTGCTTGCCGAGCGGCACTCCGGGAGTGATTGGAAGGAAGAGAGGAACCCTTGCTACTGTCCAGGGGTCTTTGCATTTATCAGTGGGAAGTGCTAGCTAGGGGTGAGATTCTGGCAGTTGTGATAAAGAAAAATAACTTTTCTCTACTATTCCTTTAGCCACTGTTGCTTTGCATTTCTCTCTGATTTCAAAATCCTTTTTATTTTTAGAGTATTCCATGACATCATCATAACAAATACATTTGAAAAAAAAAAAAGATAAGGAGCTTCCACAAAATTCTTTCTCCACAACATTTCTAAAGCTATGGTCACATATAGCTTGGATCTATTTGTTCGAGTTAATTAGTTAATTGCTTCATTTTGTGAATGTGGAAAACTTTGCTCTGTTCCACCTGGCAGATTTGCTTTTGTTTACCAATTTGCTGTTAATTGAAGAGGCTGCTGGGGATTTGGAGGTGAAGAGTGAGCTTGTACACTGGTGCTACCAGAAAATGAACAAAATGGACCCTAGGATGGGTGAAATGGACCTTGTGGCATTGCTAATTTATTAGAAGCAAATGCCATGTCCTCTTGATCCATGAATGAGGGACATGACACAGAAGTTACAATGATTAGTTCTTGAAGCACAGAAGGTTCTTTTAATCAAATATGAGGAGTTTAGAGAAGGATTCAAGAGGAAAAACTCAAGATTAAAAAAAACACAAATGTTGGGGAAATGGAAATTGTCCAAATTGTGCAGCTTTGTCCAAGCAGAGGTCATCACACTCTTAAACTGACTGTTTGAATCCCTGCACAGTTGTGTTTCAGGTGCTGAACTAAGATGTCTAGTTACCACTAACAGTGTCTTCAACTTTGACAGCAATATGACAGGCAGCTATAATGTGGTGGAGGATGGAACTGTAGGTTCTTTGTGGCCAACGGCACCCCTAAGCTAGTCTGCCATCTGCAGATATGGTAGAGAAAACTCTATGGTGGATTTCTGTAAGTGGAATGGGAAAGGATATCATTTTACCCTTTGCTTCAGGCGGCAAAATATCTTGTGCTGGCCCTGAAGGAAGAGCAGTAATGGCATGTGGAGAGAGGAGAAGAAAGAATTTATGTGCCCTCTTCTTCAGTGTCTAAATATGGTAGCATATATGGTTGTCCCAGGAGCTACCGCAACAGTCCAGAAGAAGAGTGTACTACATTTCCTATATGTCTTTCTGCTTAGGTACATAATTGCATAATTGCAACATTAAGAAGAGAGAGGAAGAGGAAAGGAACAAAAATTAGATCCTTCCTCCCCTCTGTAGGTAATGCTGACATTTGCAGGTCAGTCAGAACATCAGGGATTGCAATTTGGATGGTCGAGCAAGTAGGCAGGGCTTTAAGGAAGTGAAGGCCAAACTGTATGTTACTGATAGGACATTTGCAGTCACACCTGCAAATGAAGCCTGTACTAGCGAAAACCAGAACAGAAAGAAAGCTAATTTCTAAACTGCAAGAAGTGTGGGAAGCTTCTGCTGTGCTCAACAGATGTTTTCAGTACTGAATGAGTTTCCTCTTCTAATAATGCAGTATGTATAATCTACCGTTTGACCAAGAGAACTCTTGGTAAGAGAGACATTAGTTTAGAAGTGCTCTCCAGCATGGAGTTTAATGTGAAATGTAAAAGAATTTTGAAACATGTAAATCCCTTCACTCCTTGAAGGTTGGATTTATCTGAATTTCAATTTTAATTTCTGAGCTTAACCTCAAAGACCTGTACGAGCATCCTTACTAGAGCTATCCTGTGCCTTTGGATTGAGCCACATCTCATAGACTGCTGCCACACCAGCATTTTTAGCCATGGTCATGAGTAGAAAAGAACAATTGATCTGATCTGAACTTAAATATATTTTTGAGGAAGTTGTGCCCATACTTTGAGAATATAACACATCTCAGCAATTCCACCCCATTTGTCTCTATGACTAATCTTAGCTGTATACAGGTACAACTGTGCCTAAGAGCAGTTTGCAAAATTCCACGGAGAACTGTTTTATTGCTGAATTTTTAAAAAAGCAAACAGTGGATTTTTCCTGCTGTTTTTTAAAAGCTTGTTGTTTGGTTGAGAAAGCCCCAAGGGGCGCCTTATTATTTGTCATATAGAGGGAATATTCCAATTAAAGCAAACCTATAGAAGCTACACAGATGTATAAGAAGCTGCATTTAGGAAATGCAAAGGGAACATAATAATAAAATGCCACTACAAAGTCTAGAGACTGCATAATAGAAGTCAGACGAGAAACATTTGACTGTTAGTTTTTTCCCCTCCCAAGGCAAAGAAAGAAAATTAAGAAGCAAAACAAATGATGTATTGGGTACAATTTACGCTTTGATCTTTGTGCACCAGACAGCAGTCATGCCCATCCTTTATTTGAAAGGAAGTCCCATAAGACTGGAATGGAACTTTAGATTAGTACACCCCAAAAACCTGCTATAAAAGTAAGCTTGAATTGCATCCTAACAACTCTATCATGATGCAGAATGAGGCTCTGGCTCAGGCAGTGATGAGGAACTGGGAGAGCTGTTATGATCTTTTGGCACTGTGTGCCATATAACCTGTTCTATGTTCCTCAGTTAGCTGCAAGAGAAGACGTATTGCTGGCAATGTTCAAGCAGAATCCAATATGGCTGGCTTTTGCCTGTGCGTTTCTTTCCTCAGGTGACAAAAACTCCTGGCCCAGCTTGGGTCACATCATTGCTTTAATGCCTTAAAATCTCTGTGTTTTCAATACATGGGAACAAGTTAAGATGCCATTGAGAAGCATTATGCACTGGCCCACCTAAAGCTTATGCAGTGGCCCATCTAAAAATCAGAAGCCATCCTCAGAAACAAATGTTCAAGCACAGTTCTCCTCACTGAGTGTCCTCAGAAAACTTTATTTCACTACAACAACTCTTGGAATATGACTTACTCCCCCTTCCCCTCCACTCCACCCCACAAAATGCTTAACCACAACAACTGGCCAGGGAAATACGAAGGTGAGACAACATAGGACATTCATTATCCTCACAATGTTTTTGCAGTCAAGTGTTCCTTCAGTCAAAATTTCTTGGTGGCCAAAAGAATACAAAGGAAGTGGATGACCTAAGATTTATATAAATGCTGAGTTCTAGTGAAGGAGCAGTGATGGCCAAGCAGTACTGTAGATCTATACCTACTAGTATTATCACTGGTGAACTGTGGCAGATCAGCAAAGACTTCAAAAAGGGCTTCTCACTGAAAAATGGCAACATAAAATACTCCCAACAACTTGATATTGCACTTCTGAAATGAAGAAAACTTGCAAAGAATAACTCAAAAACTTTGAGTGTTCTGATAGAATACTTAAAGGTAACTTCTGGACCTCCCTGGCCACAGTTATTGAATCTCAGATTTCTAGCCAAAAACAATAAAGATCCTACAAACCTGAAGTCTACCCTCCCAATGCTTTAGGAAATGTACTGCTGTTGATAAAATCAAGTATAATTCTGCTCCTGAACAAAAATGATTTCATTTCACTGTCCCTCTAGAGTGAGATCCCATATCAAAATTAGATTGGGGAGCTTGGAGTATATGAATGTTTGTCCTGTCAATAAGTTGTCTATGGACAAAACCCTTTATTTGTCTGCTTTCTCTACCATGCTTCCCTCTTAATTCATTTTCAGTCTTTAATGTACTGTTGTTTAGCTTCCTCTCCCATTAGGCCCTGTAATGTGCTCCAATTGCCTTCAGCATGACTGCACTTAATAGCCAGCGTAAATAGAACTTAGTGTAGCATGCACTAACATCTCTATCCATTGTCCGGAGATTAAATACATGCCACAAATGGTTTACGCATCATCAGCCTCAAGCCCTGGTTTCATAGCTACCAACCAAAGAGGATATTAAATTAATTTGCAGGTTGCTTTAGCAAATCCTAACAAAAAGGGGGAAAAGAAAACCTGGGGGCCGTTATGCATATAATAGCCATCAATCAAAGAGTGGGGTGGGAAATGATAATGGTGGGTCATTATGGTTGGACAGGTGTTCACAAGAGTTGGTTCTTCTGCGAGTGGCAGGGGCCAAAGCTTAATGGGGTTAACAAGAGACAAACAGCATTTACTGTATGTTTGTGTGCCCAGCAACAAGGCAGAAGGGCAGTGGTGTGGGATAACAGACCTGCCTGTTCTGGAGTTTTCATGATTAAAGCTTTACAGTATCTGGAAAAGAAGATGGAGACAGAAACGCATTTCCCTTTTTTGACGGGGAAAAATAGCCCTAGTAAATATTACAATTTTGGTCTTACCAAGTTAAATGTTAAGTGCTGGAGCTGAATTACAAGAGAGATTTCTCAGAACATTAAGGTACATTTTCTAAATGTGAGGGCTATTTGACAGTGGAATGGGCTACCTTGAAACGTGGAAGACTTTCCTTTGCTGGAGGTTTTTTTTTTTTAAGTTGAATGGCTATCTGTGAAGCAAGCTTTAGCTCTAGATTTCCTGCTTTGGAATGGGTGGGTTCAGTAACACTAATTTTGGTACCTGGGGCAAGCACTACTATCTCTTACCTACCATGCACTGAGGAGGTGACCCCCACCTCAAAAACAAACAAACAAACAAACAAACAAGCAAGCAAGCAAGCAAGCAAGCAAGCAAGCAAGCAAGCAAACAAACAAACAGATATACAGTGGTGCCTCACATAGCGAGGTTAATCCATTCCGGATTAACCCTCGCTATGTGAAAACATCGCTAAACGGAAGTAAAAACCCATTGGAACGCATTAAACATCATTTAATGCGTTCCAATGGGCCCTAAACTTACCATTCAGCGAAGTTTCCTCCATAGCGGCAGCCATTTTTGCGCCCTCGGTAAGCGAGACGAGGGTGCGAAAACGCTGCGTGTGGCCATTTCGGGCCTTCCGGTGGCCATTTTGGAACCACCTAACAGCTGATCCGCGGGCATCACAAAGCGAAGATCGGTAAGCTAAACGCTTACCGATCGTCGCTATGCGAGTTTTGCCCATTGCGACCGTCGGTATGCCTCCGCATTAGCGATCCCGAAAATGGGATCGCTATGCGGATTCGTTGTTATATGGTGTGCTCGTTAAGCGAGGCACCACTGTATATTGAATATGGTTTATTTATTTCTATCTATATATGCATTTAAATATATTTCTACTTCCAGGGAAATTCCTTACACGGTGGCTTTCAATATAGATATTAAAAATGAAGCCATTGAATTAATTCATTAAACATCAAAGACAATAGAGTAAAGGCAAGTACAGTTAGTCAACAAGTTCAATTACAACCAATAAGATTGTATGCTGTGGCACTGGTTTATCAAGTGGGAACTCCATAGTTCACATTTTGCCTTAGTCATTAGCCTTGAGTCCCACTTAAGGCGGGGAATGTATGTCCCTCCGGGTGTTCATATCTTCTAGCCTTTTATTTCTGTCCATGGAGTTTTCTTGGCAAAGATACTGGAGTGGCTTGCCAGTTCCTGCTCCAGGTAGATCACATTTAGTCGGAACTCTCCACGATGACCTGTCCATCTTTAGTGTCCCTGCACGGCATAGCCCATAGGTTCTCTGAGTTACTCAAGCCCCTTCGCCACAAGAAGACATCTCTTAAATCATATCAAAAATAGACACTACAAGGCAGAAAAGAATGCAGACTGTTCTGTTCTTATCTGAAGAAGTACTTGGACATGCATGTTATTAACATTTGCCCCATGGACAATTAGCCCTTGTGATCTTGTGAAAAGCTACTAATAATCCACCTTCAGTAGATGGTCCAGTGTGCCACCTGTGCAGTGCAAGAAGTCAAGACAACTCTGGTGGAGTGAGAACCTCAGTGAAAAATTAACTGCCTGAAATTAACTTCAAGCATCCAAGTGATTAAACCATTGTGCTGTGATTGTGTACCTTACTCTTTTTCTTCAGCAATTAAGGCTGTATTGATTTGATAATGTGAGGAAAGGAACCGGCAGAGTAACATGCATCCAGGCTGCTATAATGAAGAGTGATCATCTATTGTTCCGGAGTGTGCAAAACTCAGCCAGGGGGATTGATTACCCACGTGCTCCCTCCACACTATTTTCTCTTGCTTCCTTCACTTCCCGTAGACCACAACACCATAAAGACTGTGCCTGCCTGCCCACAACGTTGTATCGTAATCATTTATTGAAAAGAGTAAATAATTGAATTAGGATAAGTGGATTTATTCTGTTTTGAAACATGGGCATAGGCTCAGATATACTGGTGAGGCTAACTTCTGATGCAGATGATCGGGGAACTGACGAGAGTTTTGCTAAAAAAAAAAGGTGATCAAACAGTAACTTCCAAAAATAGCAACACCTTTAATATTATGGGATGTTTCTGTCTGTCTGTCTCAACCCCTCCCCACACGCATGATTTTGTGCAAGTATGTGTGCTAATTCTTTTAAAAAAGAAGTAAGGCTTAAAAATATTTTTAAATAACAATTTTTGCAGAATTCTGAAGATGCTCACAGCGATTTTCCAGGGATGCTCCGTGCATTCATTTGTGTGGTTGACTATGATGATGGGCCACATGTGCATATAAAAATATAGAATGAAAATGTAAAAAGAGTGTATGTCAGGGCAAATAACTCTTTCCCAGATTGGCCATATTACTACAAAAATTGGAAGCATTTCTTCAATAGTCCAGAGGAGTTTTTTTTATTTTTTTTTATTTTTTTCAGAATAATTTTGCAGAATAATCTTTGTTTATTTCATCCATGCAAAATGAAGATGTTCAAAAGTTTTCTGAAAATGAAGATGTTCAAAAGTTTTCTGACCATGAGAGGAAATTGGGAGAGGTTTTTGTGCACTGTTCACATTTTCAGACTTTTTGTGCAAAAAATTTATAGAAGTGGGCTATTTTCCCAGTTTAAAAAGACTTGTATTTTTCACAGAAAATCTCATGCTTTGCACAAAGGTATCTGTGTAAAACAGCTTTTTAAACAAAGTTTTGTGGTTTTTTTTTTTTTTTGCTAATGCTGCCTCCCACTCCGACACCCAAAAAAGAGGCCTCACTCTCTTATATTGCCTAACAGAAACTAAGCATCACATATTGTCACTGTGCGACTTTCCTGTCCCCTACCCTAATTATGGAAGGTCAACACACAGCACAATGGCAGCACATCAGTTCCTTTCGATATCATATGGATAAGAGAATGAAAAGGCATGGGATGGCAGCAATTCCAGGTCACTCTGAATCTTCTAAATGTACATTTTTCAGGGATTTGGGAGTCCAATAATGTAAAGTAATGTTCACCAGGAGATAGAAGTTATGGTTTCCACTGCAAAAGCTACAGCGGTCTATAAGCACTAACTACCACATCTGTGATCTGTGCAGTCCTTGCAAATTTGTTTGTTTGTTTAATTTATAACCCGCCCATCGAGACCAGGTAGAGAGTACTCAGAAGTTGTTTACCATTCCATTCTCTTGGGGGCATCCTGGGACTGTGCAGCTTGCCCAAGGCTACATGGACTGGCTCTTCTAAGGTGCCCAACGGGGAAATGAATTCATAGCCAAATGCCTAACTTGCTGAGCTATCCAGCCAAGTGAACTCAAATCTGTCTCTGTAGCAACTCGCGGTGTCCCATTTCTCTCCCTGGTTCTCATTCTAGTGTGCAGGCATAGTTTTGTGCACACTTTATTTCCTGAACTGTTCTGTTATCCTTGCAAATACACTAACTCACAAGGTGAAGTATATTGCTTCTCACAATAAATTTTGGGAGGTATAAAATCACTCTTCTTAGTAGGACTGTTAATCCAATAAAATTCTTTTTTTAAAAAACCTCTGTTCACAGTTGAGTACGTATAACTTATAACTACTGTCTTTTCCCCAAAATGGTTCACTATAGATGCTAATTCTTATACCTCAGAATAGCTCCCCGCGAACTTGGTAGGATTTACTTTTAAATAAACCTTTATTGGACTGTACAGTTGGGCTGCATGGACACAGTTGGGCTGCTGTTGAACTTACTATTCTGTGGCTTGGGCTCCACTGGCTGGGTTTTCTAGGTGCTTTTGTTTTAATCCATGCCAGAAAGAAAGCAGCCCAACTCCAGAGTGAGGGTCAGATAAAAAAGAAGTCACAATGAAAGCTTCCATTCCCAAGAAAAGGCTTGAAGGGAAATGCAATTTCTTTGTTGCAATGCTTTAGGCTAACCATTATTCACCACCTTCCCCCCATATTGCATCTTTCATGATTTGCTTAAGTGATTTTAAATTGCTTTTGCAATGCAGTTTAACAGAGATGGCAGAAAGAAAAAAAACCCCACACTGACCCCAAAGTCTATGAAATGAAACAGCTGGTGCATGCCAAGCTGTGGAAGCCCTCAACTGCCTCACAATGAGGTTAGAAGTGCCGCTGCTGTGCGTGCAGTGCCCTCGGAGTAGGAAAGAGGAGAAAGGAAGCAGGGAGGGGAGGGGGTGGGGGAGAGGAAAGGAAAGGGACCTTGATTAATGGATGCAAGCTGAGCAGCATTAATACTTGTGGCTGCATGGAATGGTTTATGTTAAATCTATACTAGCTCACATTGGCCACACAAGTGCAATTAAGAGCTGTTCAAAAGAAGTGTGGTCTTATTCCCAGTCTCTATTAAGGAATATGCATGTACATGTGTATTTCAGAGACAAATAATAACCTTAATATTTTGGCAGGTTGTGAAGGACTCATCCAAAAGTAACCATTGTGCAAGTACACATCTCAAAGATACAACAAAGCAATACTTAATAAAAGGCCATATTGAATACAGAATAACAAGAACAGTATTTAAATTCTTTGAGGAGAAAACTGTGGGGCGATCTGTGCATTCAGTTTGAATTTGTCAGGTTGCTTCAAATCAAACAATTAATGTATCCAAGAATTGAGGTTAATAATTACAGCCAAAAACATCAATTATATTCCAGGTACCCAGGATTTTGTTGCAGAAGTTATTTATGTATCTGGAGGAAGATTTATGAACATTTATGTACACTTTGTTTCTGTGCATTATTCCATCCTTGAGTCTGTATCCCTTTCCCTGTCTCACATCCTTTTAAGGTTCACACTAGCTGTATACGCCATCACACGCCATTTATATCACTCTCATCTACAATATTGATATACATTCTGGCAGCTTTTCAGTAGTTCAAATGATTTGCCTCCTCCTTTCTCCACAGAGAACCTTATCATCAACATGCGCAGAATTATCTTTGCTTTATGTGCTGATAGTTAAAAAGGAAATAAAAAAAATATCTGAATAGCTGGAAGGTTCATAACCATTCCATGCCATCAACTCTGTGCTCTGGTGAAGCCAGAGTGCTGTCCTCTGAAGATGCTGGCCACAGAGACTGGCGAAACGTTAGGAAGAACAACCTTCAGAACACGGCCAAAGAGCCCGAAAAACCCACAACAACCAGTTTCTTGCTTTTTCATCTTTTTTGATCTTTGCATTTTTAAAATGTATTATTATTATTTTTTGCTTCACTTTGTGTACACCACCCAGAGTAGCAATTTGCTAGATGAATGTTATAAAAATTGAATGAATGAATGAATGAATGAATGGTGCAGGAAAAAACATAAAACATCTCAAAAGTCATGGCCAGATGTGCTTGCCAGATTCCTTGGTTAAAAATAATTTTAAAAATATGAGCTGAGAACTCAAATCAGAAAGGTAGGTTTCAGATTCCATCTCTAGTGGTGTGGATTGGAATGTCCCTCACAATCTTGTTGAACAGAAGGATGCCAGTCATTCATCATTCCCCCCCTCCCCCAGTCACCCTATACTGAAAAACAAGATTCTTTTCTGGCTGAGGATAGAGGCGCACAGAAATGTGCCAAGCCCCATATCAAAGAAGTTGTGATAAAATTTAGTCTGTGAGTCAATTGTAGCCTAACTGACTATATGGCCTGATGGTTGGAGGAAGATGTAGCACTCAGTTTACAGTCCTGCTTGGATAATGTTAAATGTTTGTAGGTTTTTTGGGCTGTTTGGCCATGTTCTGGAGACTCCAGAACACTGCCAAACAGCCTGAAAAACCTACAGCTATCAGATCCTGGCCATGAAAGCCTCCGAGAATACATTAAATGTCTGTGTTTGGTTAGTATTCTGATTGGCTATTCAGGATCTCTTCCATAATCCATAGTTGTTACTCGTTTCGTTTAGTCGCTTAGTCGTGAAAAACCCTATACTGAAAAACCCTATACGTGTCCGACTCTTCGTGACCTCATAGACCAGAGCACGCCAGGTCCTCCTATCTTCCACTGCTTCCCGTAGTTGTGTCAATTTCATGTTGGTTGCTTTGCAGACACTGTCCAGCCATCTCATCCTCTGTCATCCCCTTCTCCTCTTGCCGTCACATAGTTGTTACTAATAGATACCAAATGCCAGGAAGCCAGGTTTGTGGAATATCAGGAAAAGCTTCCTAACTGTTAGAGTAGTACGACAATGGAGCCAGTTAGTTTGGGAGATGGTGAGTGCTCCAATGCTAGAGGCATTTAGGAGAAAATTGGACAGCCATCTTCTTTGATTTAGATTCTAGCACTCACCAGGAAGTTGGACTCAGTGGCCTTATAGGTCCCTTCCAACTCAGTTATTCTGTGGTTCTTCCCCTAACATGACTAACTCTTTTTAAAGACATCTGTCTCATTCCATCATGTAGCAATTGGTTCAATCAGTTAATTGTGCTGTAATCATAACAGTGTGAGATCAAATCTGAAGAAAAAGGTACAGCCTGATGGTTCATATGTTTTTGAATCATTAAACCATTATTTGACAATGTGAGCACCATTACAACCACCTAGTGTAGGGATGATGGGCAGGGCCCATTCAGACTCTTCATAAACACAAGACTCCCAAAGTTGTTTGAATTTGATATTTTTTTAGGGTCAGGGAGTGGGGTACAAAGAAAGAAGGAGCGCCAGTCTCTCCCCATCCAGACAGTAATTAAGAGGCTGAGTTGCCTCCAAAAGCTCCCTTGATAGTTCAGTTTTTGCCTACCCCAAATTGCTGTCACAGGGGTTGGGATGTCCACAGTCTGCTAGTGGCATCAGGGCTTTAACACAATCCTGAGCCACTCAACAACCTTCATGGATGGCTTGCATTTCTGACTGTTAGTCAGTGTCTATACTTCCCTGACCTGTCTTGAAGATGCCACTGCCACTGCCATTCTTTTTGTCTTTAGGATTTTCTTCAGGGGTTAGATGCCTTGTAGGACATTGAGGCTTCTATGGGCTGTTGAGGTGAGGAGGTGATGCCAGGTGGCTAAAGATGGGTGCTCCTCCTCCATGCCTTCTTCCTTTGGCCACAAAGACCTGCATCAGGATGTTGGTCCACGGATTCTGTACATACATGGAGTCCACATTTCCTGATGTACAAAATCTCCTGATGTGCCTCCTTCTCCTCTAATCTGTTGTCTCTATTGACTACATCTTTGTTTCTTTCATTTCTTTCTTCTCCCCATCCTTTATTCACACCAGCTGCTCATTAGCCTTCGCCCCCACTCTCTCACCCAGGTGGGCCTTCTCTTTGGCTCCTCCTCCTCTTCATTTCTGCCTTGGGCCTGCCATCCCACATCTGTACCTGCCTGAGGCTTGGGGGTTGCAACTTTTGATAGATCCTTCAGGGGGTGTTGGTCAAGGGCAGATTGTCCACTAGGGGCACTAATAGCAACTCCATCACAGGCAAAAAGGTTGATTTTTGTCTGTCTTTCTGTCTGTCTGTCTCTCAGACTTGTACACTTCTGTATTTCACAACTACTCAAAGTTCACCTTGCTGAACTTTCACTTTGCAGAGTTAGTTATTCAGCTGCACATGTCTCTCTGTGTGTGTTTAGTCGTTTAGTCGTGTCCGACTCTTCGTGACCCCATGGACCAGAGCACGCCAGGCCCTCCTGTCTTCTACTGCCTCCCGGAGTTGTGTCAGGTTCATGTTGGTTGCTTCGCAGACACTGTCCAGCCATCTCATCCTCGGTCGTCCCCTTCTCCTCTTGCCGTCACACCTTCCTAACATCAAGGTTTTTTCCAATGACTCTTTTCTTCTCATGAGATGGCCAAAGTACTGGAGCCTCAGCTTCAGGATCTGTCCTTCCATGTCTAGGCACACTTAATGTCCTCTGATTATGGTAAGTGGGAGCTCCTTACAAGGAAGCACTGTGCTTCTCCAATTTCACTGGGAAACAGTGTCCTAACATGTGAACATGCTAAGACCCAAATTAGGTTTATGTAAAATCTTTCTGAACTCTCTGAACAGATTAGATTAGAAATGGAAAAAGTTAAGTTGTTAGACTACCAAAATACCCCTAACAAATCACCAACAGGTTAAAAAGTAACTTTCCACATCTCTGGGATGGATAAGTAGTACATTTATTCCTCAGATTTTTAGGAGGCTTCAGTAGAATCCTGAGTATGAAACCAAAACCACTGAAATGTGAAGCGCCATGAGGTGCCGGAGGAAAAATCAAAATGAGACTGAGGAACTGCATTCCTCTGTCAAGAAATCCAATTTTGAGATTTTTTTGTCGTTGCCGTGGCACAATCTACTTTGCTGCAGCTGTGTAATGAGTTCACATCTGTTCATGCCACATGTTGCTCTGCATTACACAGATGCAAAGTCTCAATTTTTCTAATTAGCAACAACACCAAGTATATCTTAATTTTCTTTCCCTCTGCCTCAACTAAACGTGATATTAACAAGGTTACATGTCTACATCCTTGGTGTTTAATTGAATAAGATCTAAGATTGGATTAGACCTCTCTGTCCTCTTAATCTGGTGTCTGTCCAGATCTAAATTCATGTGTTTCTAATATTATGTGGCAGGCAAGGTTCATGAGGTGGCAGGGACATTTCACTTTGCTTAGCATGGATATAAATGGAAGAGTGTTTTTCAGCGGTGGCTTCTGATTTTACTTCAGAGTAACTCTAGAAAAGAGTATGTGTAAAGGTTCATGTCCCTTTCTATAAAGATATGCATACATCTAGTATATTTTTTTGTATCTCAGAGTATGTCTGAGCAAGCATCTGGTGCTAGGAGAAATTATGTTTTTGGAGTGTAACCCCCATAATGACACAACCAGCATGGTAACTGTTTCCATGTCCCAATGGACTCCTCTCCTGACCTCAGGAAATCACACCAGATCAGCCTATTTTGGATATTCTACTGCATTAATTTTCATTTTGTTTGCATACTTTCTCCTCACTTTTTCTTTCCTTCTGCTTTCTCCCCCACTTCTGTCCAAGATGTCCTTCTACCACATAGTATTTCTTTTGGCTTCCACAACACAAAGTACAGTGACCTAAGTTAGTCAGAGTTCAGAAATAATTAATTACAGGTAATACTAAAAAAATAAAGACATGGCACACAAATAATGACTCTGATTATGGAAGATTATGTGACTAATGTAGATTCTAGGGGCCCCTGGGGGGCATGCACACATGTACAGTCACATCCAACCACACATTATGGTTTGTACATGATTCCTCCTCCTACACACACACACACACACACACACACAATACAGAGAGGGGGTAGGGAGAGAGAGAAAAACGTCTGTGTCAGCCACAGATATACAAATTACTTGTATCCAGCGTAATGCATCCTGCATGGTATGGTTGCATATTAGCATGTACAGAACAGAAAGAATAAAAAGGGAAGTGGAATCTCAGTATATGTCTTTTAATTGAAATAACATCTAACTTATGTCTCTGGACATTTCAAATTGAGATAACCCCATGTAGGTTGAGTCGAACTCCTTGGAGGAAGGATGAGATACCTGAGATTAAATGTTTTGCTGGATAGCCAGCACTACCTCCTTTAGCTCTTGTTTAATTTAGGACTTCATGGCTTTTATGGGCATTGGATCTGGCAAATGAACATTTCTAATTCTATCAATTTGCCTAAAACTCCCTGCTTGGAAGCACCTTAGAAGCTAAGCATCATCTTCTGGAGAGAGGTTATCCAAAATGGAAAAAAGAGTTCATCTCAGTATCAGACATCCTCCACTGTCCATCCTTCATTTGTATTCCACCTGAATATGCAGGGGGAATTCCATTGGGATACCACAGCAATTATTTTTGTGATTTAATTGGCATTATCATTTTACTGGCTTGACAGAGATAAATCGCTCGACTGGATAGGACTGCAGTAGTGACAGCCCTGCAAGAAGGAGGGATTCTTCTTGCTTGCAGATGGAAAAGGAGATGACTACCAGTGCATCTTAATAATTAGCTGTGTTATAATTAATTGGACTATTTGAGAGCCAGTTTAACAAACAAATGGAGGGCTTGATCGTTCAGTAATTGACAATTTGTTTCCAATATGGTTTCTCTGTACCCACTGCAAAACACAGCCAGCCACAGCACTGACCCAAGGGAAGAGGCAGAAATGAATGAGCCCAAGAGATGACAGCAGGGAAGGAGTTCCCCTCTTCTAGGGATATATTTTGCCTTGAACAAAACAGACATTGCTCCCTGTTTTTTCTTGTACTCTCAAAACAGCTGCCAAATTGCATGGAGGATCTTGCTAGGCAAGTAAAGACATGCTTCCAGATTGTTTCCTTTCCATGCTATTACTGTCTTTGGAAATGGTCTAATATTTATTTCATTGTTTCCTGGCAGAATAATATCCTACACTGGAGAATTAAAGTGCATTTTTAATTGGTTCTGTGCACAAATCTGCCTTACTAGTGGGGTATCTCTGACTTGGACACTGTTTTGAAAGCTGTCTTTCAGATACTTTGTAATGGTCCCAAGCCAGCTCCTTTGAAGGTGCTTATAAGTGACTCTGCATCACTTCATGTGCACAGACTGCTTATTTTTTCATACATGTTTCTGAGTGTGTGATTTTGATGGTGAAGGTTATAAAAAAGGAAAAAGAAATTATCATCCATGACTACTGAAAAACTAGAGAATGCTGCAGATAAAAGATGAGATCATACTGATGACTAGTGGCTTTTAAGCCTTCACCCATACACAGTCAACATCACGTGTTTTTTCCAGTTGATCGATGTTTTCTCTTTTTCCTTTTAAAATGTTTCAGAGTTATAGACAGCTCATAGCAGCAGATGGGACAATGTCCAGCACAAGCCATCACTACTGATATTCTACTTCTTTTATTGACTTTTTGTGTATATTTGGGCCAGTTTGTGTAGCCTTGTGCAGATACTCTTCTGTGAATGTGGGTGTTAAAACTGTTCCCTGTATCTGGGAGCTGATGGTGTGGGACCAGGATCAATGATGCAAAGGGAAACATGTAACAGAAAGTACATGCCTGTTAGAGAAGGATGATGTTACACACCACAGATGCATGACTAAGATGGAGACTTCAAGAAGAGGACAAATCAGTGGCAGTGGTATCAGAGGTGAAAACATCCACTGATTTCTCTTCTTGCAATCTCTGTCTCCATGGTAGAATAATAATTAGCATGACAGACAGACAGGGTTCTAACTCCTGTCCTCTGAAGATGCCGGCCACAGAGACTGGCAAAACATTAGGAAGGAAAACCTCCAGAACATGGCCAAACAGCCCGAAAAACCTACAACAACAATTAGCATGTCATTAGAAGCATATTTCCTTGGAGCAATAAAAGGCATCTGATTCTAATAGCATGAGGTTGCCTCCCCATTCTGCAGATTTGCTTACTTTTGTTTCATGGTTGGTCTTCAAGAAGTAAACACAAGTTTCACTTGCAAGTCTGATTGTGCTCCTTATTAACTGTATGCCTTAAATAAAAATGTAAAAGGTGGAAATACCTATGTCCCTTGTGATTTTGTTTTCAGTCTCCATCAAGAAAGTAGCATCTCAGACAGAACAAAGAGGAGAACTTAGCTCTCTGTCTCTATTGCTACAGTGCTTTGCAGACATATTGATTCTTGTGAAGGCATGATGCACTCTCCTTGACTTCCAACAGAAATGAGAGAAATAAAGGGATGTGCCTGCAAGCCCCTTTAAAGCTTCCTCTTACTCTCTGGGTTTCTAATTTCATGAAGGCCTCTCGCCATGTTCAGCTGAACCTTACTGGAAATCCTTTGCAGATATTCTTACTCATCATGGGAAGACCTTTAAAAGATCTCACCTACTCCATTAAACCTTTCCCCTAACCTCCCTACCAGTTTGAACTTCATGGCTACAGACAAATGCCTGGATAGGGTTTATTTCTCTAAGCTTTGTATTCTTATCTGTTGAATGGAAGTAATATCCGTTGAGTCTTAACTTCATAAGGCGGTCTTGAAGACCTGATGGATTTGTCAAAATTTTAATAACTAGCCCAGGAGCCAACTCGTATGTGGACATTCAGTATTGTCTCTAGAGGTTGTTAATTTGGGGGTACCTGTATGATCCCACAAGCTTCAGAAATTAAAGGCTAATAAGTATGCATCATCATCATCGTCATCCATGTCAATTTCAAATTATGTCAGTCTTTCCTGCAGGGAAGTTGGCTCAGTTTCTGCAATTTATTTGATGGCTGAATTTTCATGGGAGCTGGTTTTTCCTTCTGTGAAACATGGGCACAGGAAGAGCCATTCCCTCCCAATCCTCCAAAACAGAAGACAAGAGAACATGAAGCCACCACAACCTGACTTTTTCAGCTGTACTGTTGCAGTGAAAAAACCTCACAGTATCCAGAGACACTGGAAACAATTCTGTCAAATGGCCGTGTTATTTTCCCTCTTTCGTTTAAATGAGATATGAATAATTGATTCTTCTCCTAAATAATTAATAGGATATTCAATAATGAAAGTAATTGTTTGGCACATTTTCACCCCACCCCACCCCACCATTGATAATCAACCCTAATCTTAGTTGTTCAATATGTGAGGGATGTGCATTCATAAAATGGAGAAAGAGAGGAAGATAGACTTCCTTAGCCAATAATGCAGCTAATACATACTCTACGAGGTCACCTTGTCTAAATATCTTCCCAAGTCACTCATGTGATTTTTTAAAAATTTGTTTTCATGCCTGTGTTTCTGCTGCAAGGCTTTGATCTTTTTAAGAATAGTATTCCTAGTTTCTTTTGTCTTTTTTGTTACATTTTCCAATTAATGCTTAAAAGTGTGGGTCCTCCCCCCCCCCCAGTACCAAGTCAATAGTGTGCAATTTAACAAAAGCAAACTCATCCCTGTGAATTCTGGGGATATGTTCACTTTGAGAGCCATTAGAACTTAGCTCCACAGTGATGACAACCATTGGTTGGCTCTTTGCTCAAGAGGATAGCTCCACCGGGATAAACAGTAATAATACTCAAATGCAACATTTTCAATATTGCTTTTTAATTGCTTCACGGCCTGCTGTAGAGAAAGCCCAGCAAAGCCTTGGAGGCCAAGCGACCATCCCATGCAGCAATTGGAAGAGTGGTTTCTGCCTAAGAAATACCTTGGCGCTGTCATGCATATGAAATTGTGGTGAGTGCAGACTGGCCCATTAGGGTAAAGGGGCAGCGAACCACATCAGCCAATTCTCAACAAACCCATTCCAGTTTGTCTCCTTACCAGAGGCAGAAGAGCCTACTTGTATTCACCTCCTACAGAACTCCAAGCCCCATCTTCTGTGGGAGTGAGAAGACAGAAGCAGGGCAAGTAGAAATGGCTCTAAGTTGGAGGCAATTTGTATTTTTCTTCTCCTCAGGTGAACTGTGGTGTGAATGAACGGGGTGGGGTGGGGGTGTAAAGCAGTTTCTGGGTGAGTGTTATCTCTTTCTCTCCCCCTCCCTTCTTCTCTCCCTCCCTCCCTCCGAATACTCAGTTTTGCTGTGGTTCTACCTCTCTCGCCCTCGGTTGGGCTCACCATTGGCTCCATCTCATCAACTACAAAAGGCACACACAGAGGGATAAAGTTAAACAATGAAAATAGATGGTAAAGTACAGCTGTCCAACTGCAAACCCGAAGACCCATATATGTACCCAACGAGTATGATTTATTTCCAGATCTACTGCAAAGTCATTTAAATTCCAAGCAATATAGAGTGAGCCTACCCATTACACAAAGTTTGACCCACTTAACTTGACTGTTCCCAGATGGAAAGAATGAGCGGTAGTTTTCTCTGCTCTTAAATGGCTTTTTGCTATAATTATGGTTTAGGATAAGACACGGAGGTATTTAGATCTGTGAATGAATTGCTAATGTTTGTTGTCTCCTCCTTTCCTTATTTAGTAAATGTTTCTTTATTGTCCACCCCACCTCCCATTCTGCTAATTTTGTTAAAAAATAATAGTTCAAAGACATAAGTAGTTCTCCATATGTCTGAAACCAGAAGTACAAATCTGGTGAAAGATACAGAAGGGACTGCGTTTCTTTTCAACTCAGGATAGAAATTTGTGTCCATTCACCACGTGAAGGATGGAGCCCTCTGTTTGGGTTGAACTGCACAGATGTCTAAGAGAATTCCTGTCCTGCCTTCCAGCTACAAGTTTAAAGCCTGTAGACAGCTTTATACGCAAACTGGGAATTCCTATTTGTAACATTTTCTTGTGCCCCATTCATTACCCATGTTTGGAAAATAATTTGTGGACCGTTTTTTTCTTTAGCTTGGAAAATGTTCTACTGACCTTTTCTGCTCAGCATCAGCTTTCACCTTTTCATTCTGACATGTCCTGTCTGAAGGTCAACGGCAACATTTAGAACATGTTCACAGGGATGGCAGTGGCTCTTTGAACAGCTGAACTGCCAACTAGCAAGAGACTTTCTAAGTATGAAAAGAGGGAGCTAGTGGCCAGTACTCATTGAGACCAATAGGTAATTTATGGTGTGTTTTAACGGCAACAAATTGATGATAGTGACTGCCCACTGTCTTTTTTAAAATCTTAACAAACAAGAACTGCCTTCCAATATAAGATGAAAATGCTTTTGTTTAAATGGTCCCTTTCCCAGTACATTCCAGTACATTTGGGAATACAGATTAAAATATTTCCAGTTTCAACAACATATTTGGGATAATCAGAACTGAAAAAAAATATCCAGGCTCAATATTAATATCTTATTGACATCATAAATGGAGGGCTTTAATTGTCTCTGACTCAAATACTTGAAAGGAAATCATACAGAGAAGGGTCAGGATCTGTACAGTGCACGATACGTATAATGGTCTCAAGCTACAGGAAGCCAGATGTAGGCTGAACATCAGGAAAACATCTTAACTGTTCGAGCAGTATGACAATGAAACCAATTACCTCGGCAGATGGTGAGTACTCCAATGCTGGGGGGATTCAAGAGAAAATTGGACAACTATCTCACATATCTGCTTTGATTCAGATTCCCCCCCAAGCAGGGAGCTGGACTCAAAGGGCGTATAGGCCCCTTCCAACTCAATGATTCTGTTATTCTATTACTCTTATTCTAAGAAGAAGATCTGTACTAATTTCACTTTGAAAGATGAACTTGCAGTAGCTTTAGATACAAATTAGATGGCAAACTATTTAAAAGTACTTTGCCGTGTTTACTCAGAAGCAAGTGCCAGTGTGCCTTACTGTAAGATGCATAAGACTGCAGCCTTAATGTCTTTCTTTGCTCTTTGCCCTTCAGTGTACTTTAACATGGTTATAGTAAAATATACATCATAAGCCTGGATTCCTGCAACACTAATGCCCTTGAACTTGTTACTGCAATGGGAAATACAGTGGTGCCTCGCATAGCGATGTTAATTGGTTCAAAAAAAAACATCGCTATGTGAAACCATCGCTATGCGAAACACCATTTCCCATAGGAATGCATTGGAAACCGGTTAATCCGTTCCAATTGGAACGGATTGCCGTCGTTAAGCGAAAAAACCCATAGGAAACATCACTAAGCGAAACAATGTATCCTCCATTGGAATGTATTGAAGCTGACTCAATACATTTTAATGGCTTTGCGAAGTCAATTTTTGCAATTTTAAATGTGTCATACAAGGGTCAAAAATGGTTTTAAATGCTTGGATTAGCTTCTGCACCCTCTAAAACGGATGCAAAAGTTAATTTGGCTTTGATCTGACTTTTCATTAATTTATGGTGAATTTTTTCCCCCCAACTTTTGACAGCTGTCAAAATCTGACAGCTCCATTATTTCCTATGGGGGAAGAAAAAATTCACAAAAAATTAATGAAGACTCAGCAACTGTTCTAAATTCTTGGGTTCGTTAGAGGACCCCCTAAGTTGTGTGCAAACCTGATTTGGCTTTGATCTGAACTTTCGTTAATTTTTTGTAAATTGTTTTCTCCCCCATAGGAAAGCATGGAGCTGTCAGATTTTGACAGGTCCATTGGTTCCTATGGGCCAAAAAAAAAAATTCACAAAAAATTAACGAAAAGTCAGATCAAAGCCAAATCAGGTTTGCACATGACTTAAGGGGTCCTCTAACGAATCCAAGCATTTAGAACCGTTTTTGACCCTTCTAAGACACTTTTTTAATTGAAAAAAAAAACATCGTTAAGTGAAGCAGGGGACCTAAAATCGCATTCGTTATGCGAAGCATGGTCCCAAACTTCGCTAAGCGAAAATCGCCCATAGGAAACATCGTTATGCGATGCATATTATTTTCTAAAAAAACACATCGTTATGCGAATTCATCGCTAAACGAGGCAATCGTTAAGCGAGGCACCACTGTATTTTACAATCTATGTTTGCAAAAGCATTGGAAAAGAAAACACAAAAGATGAATTTTCTTTCTTACAACAAAAGGGAGCCCTCGTTTGTTAAATTGCATATATTTCTACTTCCTGCCATCTAAATTCATTCTGGCAAATTGAAAAGTTTATCATGAAATTGAAGGGTAGAGGGCCAATCCATAGCTCAACTATGGACATCCCTTGAAGGGGTTCTTGCACCATTTGGAATCCTAAACTTTGTAATTGTTTTAATGTACAATCTTTATAGCTCGGTGTGTTCAGTACCAGACTGTGGCACTGCAGGTAAGTTCAGTTCCCAACTTTCTTTCCTTCTTTCCCTTTTCTTTCTTTCTTGCTTTCTTTCTTTCTTTCTTTCTTTCTTTCTTTCTTTCTTCCTTCCTTCCTTCCTTCCTTCCTTCCTTCCTTCCTTCCTTCCTTCCTTATTTATTTATTTATTTATTTATTTATTTATTTATTTATTTATTTATTTATTTATTTATTTATTTATACCCCATCCATCTAGTCAATTGACTACTCTGGGTGGCAGAGTAGTTATTTTTTTAATATATCCTTGAGCAAGCTGTACAATCTCAGAGCATCCCCAGTGAAAGGGAAGAGTAAACCATTTCTCAGTATTCCATACCTAGAAAGTCCTGGAAGTAGTCGACATAAATCAAGATTTACTTGACAGCATGTAATTAATTATGTAACGTCTATCAACCGACTCACTGTGTTTTAGTGGTGTGTCTTATGTGTAAATTATGGTAACAGCGTTCCTGCCTCTCCTCTGAAAAAATCCTGTAGATATTCTTTTATTTACCTTCAGTGCAAACACTAGCTTTCTTCCTCTTTGGCCATGTGAACTGTCCGACTCATGTTATTCTTCAAATTACTGATCTGTGACGTGTATAGGCAGGAGAGTTTCTCAGGTGAAGGTGCATCAGGTCACAAATAACAGGGAACCAATGTATGTTGAAACTACATCTGTCTCTCTTCAGAACCAGGAACTGGAAAAAATCAGTAGCAGGGCCCCTGATATATCAGCTCCAAGAGTATTTGTTTTATATGCACAGACATTTAAGGGTCTCATATATGCTGCAGAGAGCTGGTATCTGTCAAGTGAGCTCTCCCCCTCTTACATTGCTTGGGTTTAGCTAACATTTACAGTAAATCTCTTGCACTGACCATTAAATCTGAAGCTGCCTTGAGCGATAGTTTCAATGGGTGTGTTGACAGCCTGAGTGTTAATAATGATGCAAACACTAACCTGTTTATTGATTTGCTTTTTGTACCCTTCAACCTAACTCACTTCTTCTCACTCTCAGAGGAGAAATCTTGGAATCAGTAATCAGGTGACAGCTCTGAGACCCTTTTCGTTCCCAGCATTGTCATCCAACCCAAACTCCCTGAGATAAATTACAGGTACCTTATTTTGCCTGTGCCAGCCACTCAATATACTGTTACTCAAAGCAAAATGTAGTATTTGTCACCAGTGCCAGCAGACAGAGAGAGGAGGGGTGGCAACTACTAGAGACATGAAAAGCTTTTAGCGCTTGACAAGAGATGCATAGGAGAGTTTTAAATTTAGCCTCTGCAACCAAGGCCGTTGACTATCCATTAAAGTAGCTTGTCACAAGACTGGAGAGGTGGGAACAGATCCGAGATCCATATAGCTTTTAAGAAGTTGAGAACCCATACAGAATTGCCCACAGTCAGTGCAAAGTCTCCCTCATTTTTTTCTATTAATCTGGTTCTTCTTTTTTGTGAGACCTGCTTCCTTGAAGCAAAGTGCTGAGTTTTATGAGATGATGTAAATAGGGTTATACACAACAGTTGTTCTTAACATGTATACATGTGTCACTGAAAGAATACAGAAGGAATCTCTGTGGGATAAAAGGATTTCATAACAATTAAAAATTCACTTTCCATGGAGCGCCAAGTCTCCTGCAGCAATGCTGTGCCATCTCCTACTGACCTAGCTGTCAGAAACAATTCTTTTGACATACTAGTAGTAAATTTGGACACTGAAACCTTACTTGATCACATAATTGATCATCAGCAAAATGGTTAGAGAGGAGCAGCTCCTCCTCGATCAGAGGAGCCTACACACAAGCAGGAATCTCTCCTCTTCAGACTCATCCCTGCTTGTAGGGAAAAAAACAAAAGGGGCTGGGCAAGGCAAGACCATCTATCTGTATTGATAACCAGATAGGCGGGGTATAAATTAAATTAAATAAATAAATAAATAAATAAATAAATAAATAAATAAATAAATAAATAAATAAATAAATACCATTCACCTGGGTAATATCTGAATGGGGCTTCAATGCTTTCTTCTAATGACTCATTGCTTCTGTTCACCGGTTTTCCATTTCTGAGTAGAATTTAAGGTATTGGTTCTAACCTATAAAGCCCTAAATGGCTTGGACCCAAGCTATCTTAAGGACTGTATCTCCCTTTTTGTGCCTGCTTGAATGTTAAGCTCATCAGGCGAGGTCTTTCTCTCAGACCCACTGCCTTCACAGGTATGTTTGGTGGGGACATGGGAGAGGGCTATCTCTGTTGCTGCTCCCAGATTCTGGAACTCCCTCCCACAGGACACCAGACTGGCCCCATCTTCCACAAGCAGGCAAAGACCTTTCTCTTCAGGCAAGCTTTCCCTGAGTGGGGTTTTTGAATGGATTGTTGTATCTTACTACTTTGAATTAATTTTGGTGTTGCTTATGTTTTTTTTTTTTTTTTAAGTATCTGTACACATTGTTGCTAGCTTTCATATTGTCTTTTAATGATGGAAGCTGCCTTGGGTCCTTTTTAAGGAAAAAAGGTGGAGTAAAAAATATTTTAAATAAATAAACAAACAAATAAATAATAGATATAATAACAGAACATAATGTTTATATGTAGATTATTGTTTGAACATATCAGTGTTCTCCTCAGAAAAAGTGGGTCTTTTCTTTATTTATTTAAAATATTTTACCCCACCTTTCTCCTTAAAAAGGGTCCAAGGAAGCTTATAGGCCTTTCATTGCTTAATGCTGGCTTAAGAGTTTGAATTAGAGATGGTCACAAATTGAAAAATGAATTGCAAAATTTGTCAGAAATCACTAATAAATCGATTCGTATTTGTCCGAATCGATGCTCTCTCAACAAACACAAATCAATGAATATTGCTGATTTCTGATTTGTTGATTAGTCTGAATATAAAATGCCCCCCAGCACCTAGAGAAACAAAATTACAGAGAAGCTTCCCCTGACTCTCCTCTACAATCCCTCCAAGTTTGGTGAAGATTGGTTTTTTCCAAGCCAGTTGTTAAAAGGCACTTTCCTGGTGGGGGGGGGGGAAGAGACTCACTTTGTGGGTGCATAACCTGGATGTCTGAATCCCAGTCTTTACTAAACTTGTAGGGCTTGTAGGGTGAGTCAGGGGAAGTTTTTATGCAATTTTGGTGTCTCTAAGTGCTGGTGGGGAATGTTCCTGGGACTCCCTTTTGTGGGTACATAACTTGAATATCTGAAACCCAAACTTCACCACTCTTGTAGGGCTTGTAGAGGAGAGTCAGGGGAAGCTTCTCAGTGATTTGGTGCTGGAAGCCATTTTATAGGGTTTTTAAAGACAAAAAAAATGAATTAACAAATTGATTTGTTGATTCATCAGAAAAAAATCGTAAATTCATTATTTGTGATTCATCAACCTTGATGAATCATGAATCAAAATGAATCAGCATTTTTCCAATTCATATCCATATCTAGTTTGAATGAGCCCCTCTATATTAAGCCATGCTACTGCTGCATTATGGTCGCTGCCTCTTTTTTTTTAAATTCAGAGAGTCCTTATCTTTAACACTTATATGACAGACATCACACAAGGGACAAGGTCATCTTCATGCTGGTAATTGCTGTACTTTTTGAATTTTGTAATGCAAATGTGGGAGAATTTGTTGTTTTTTTTCCTGGGGAAAACCCTACTGTTTCCACATTTCTTCAGACCATAAAGAACACAAAGGTGTTTTTTTTTTTTTAAAAAAAAACTGAATATGGGAGAAAGTGAAACTGATAAGTGTTGTTTTAATCAACCTTAATTAAGTACATGTGTGATTAAAACAACTAAGGCTTATGGGATTCTTGAACAGGAACAAAAATACTCAGAGATTTGGTTATGGCATAGGGCAGTGGTCCTCAACCTTGGGCCTCCAGATGGTCTTGGACTGCAACTCCCAGAAGCCTTCACCACCACCTCTGCTGGCCAGGATTTCTGGGAGTTGAAGTCCAAGAACATCTGGAGGCCCAAGGTTGAGGACCACTGGCATAGGGGACTGCCATTATATTACTACATTCCTTTGCTCTGCTATACTGTCACCTGTTCCCTTTTTGGCAGATTGCAGACAAGACCACTACAAGGCAGAGGGAGGGACAAGACTGCATATAAGAGTATCACAAGCAGTTCCCCCTATATTGGAGTTGATTTATGTCACTTCCCAACAAGTTGCTTTCTCACCTCCACCCACACTCCTTGGAAAGTTAGCTGTGAACATAAAGACAATTTACGGTGAGAAGAAAATGGGTTCTAGACACGCCTAGCCAGACTTATATGGTTCATAGTAAGATTGTGCAATATACAGAATAAAATCAGCTTCTTTCTACTTATTCCTTTATTAATTATGAACTTGTATTTCCCCCTAGGCGTTCCTAGGGTCTATTACAATCCTATATGAAAAGCAGGATTGTAAAAACCAAAACATATAATAGATTTAAAATACCAGGATCAAATAAGGGATAAAATAAGTTAAGTTAGATTAAAAGGGCTTAGAAAAATAAAACAGAACTGTGCCTGGCACTCAGTTTTAATGCATTTATATATTTACGCATGTATTAAAGCATCTTCATCTAAACTTTCAAATGTAGGGGGCTGATTAGAACATTTTTAAATCACCATTTTCTAAAACAAACAATGACTGTTCCAATAACATAAAATAATCAACCAAACCAAGACAAAACAAAACAGTTTTCTGCTGCATACAACAAAAGCTTGCTAAAATAAAATGGTTTTCAGGAAGCAGTGAAACACGCTGAGGAAGGTGGGGGCTAGTTCTACTTTGCAGGTCAAGGCATTCCATTATCTGGGTGTAAAAGCCTTTTTCCTGCTCTTCTCAAATGTGCTTCTGTCCCTTTCCTTCCTTGTTCAGAAGCTGACTGGACTGGCAAGGAAAAATATATGTGGAAGGATGTGAACCTGCCTGTTGATATTTGCATCTTGAACAGCATGAACCCACCCACATTGCATTCACGTGCTGCCTTCAGCTTCACAAACAAGAAATACACAAAAAGAGAGATAATCTCAACATAGAACTAATATGGCCCATTCCAACCTCAGGCCCAGATGTTTCTCTCCATTCTTCCATCCTCTCCTTGTATATGCCAACCTCACCCAATCTAATACTACTAATAATGTGCCATCAAATCAGTTCTGACTCATGGTGTGGCCCTTCTCGGGGTTTACAGGTAGGAAATCCTTAGAAGTGTTTTACCACTCCCTCCTTCTGGGAGGTGCCCTGAGGCTTTGCAGTTTGTCCAAGGCCACGCAGTCCGGTTCTACTCAAAGAATTAAACTCCCAACCTGTGCCTCTGCAACAAGTTACCTAAACACTAAGCTATTCAGTCAGTTGAAGTTAACCAATAAAACAGGGAAGTGTCGAGCACCTAAATTGCTATTTACAGCTCTGCCATTGTGTGCTTGTATTACGTACATTGCACTGTCCTTTCCCAACCCATCATTCCCTACCCCTGCAAGCAACTTCATCTAAAACTGATTTGGTTGGTTGTGTGTCTTTGAGCAAGACAGCGAGTGAGTAGTGCCTTAAGAGGAAAAGAAGCATAATTTCTTCCATCATTCTACACTCAATGTGCAAATTAAAATAGTACAGTATGTGGTTGTACTCTCTTCACTTGTATGTGGGAACAATCTTCATTTAATGCTTTGGGATTTAATCTGCCAGTTTCACTTTCTTCCACGTTCAGTTTCACTTCTCCAACATCTGGATGGTTTTAAATCTCGAAGGCTTCTTTCCCTGTCCTGATTACAGGCAGATTCACAAATTCTTATTTAAAATGAACCAAATAGAATTGTCATCCATCTGCGCCGGTCAAATTCAATAGCTACATCAGTTTCTAGCTTGAAGTGGTCTGTGTTGTGCTCACCAGCCATGTAGCTATTAAACATGAGGATTCCGGCAGAACAAATGTGGTAGCAAGTGGAATCCTTAATTCATCATCACATAAATCACTGAATGTATATAAGGATTCACAACCACACATTTAAGAATTAAACTGAAAGTCTTTTGACTGGATTGATGCTAGGTTTTTGTTTCCTTCAACTTCTTTTTAAATAAATAAATCTGTTTTCCATTGTTTTGACCATGGAATTTGTAAATTTTGGAAAGTTCTTGTTTTTTTCTTTTTAAAAAGAATTCTGTGAAATTCTCCCCTATCTCTGCCCTTAAATAAACATCTTCTGTATTTCAAGTTATTTAGTTAGTTACTGTGACTAACCTACGAAGTTCTACCTGGGAGAGGCACTTTTGTGTCCATTCATGGTCTGTCACGAACAGGGGAGGGTGTAGCATTGGTGTATGATGCATGGATTTCCTGCACTTGGACAGTTCTGAGTATGGTTGCTTAGAATGATCTCTTGAGACAGAAAATCCCAGCAAGCACAGATCAACTCTATAAGAATACGTGATGTTTATGTTAGCAGAGGACTAGAGCTGAAATCATGGCTACTAAACAAGAGTAACAACTGTGTGAAAGCTTCTAATGTTTTGTTAATTGCTTCAGGAAATCCATTCAGGGATGGGAGAAGGGAAAATATCCTCAGCTTAGTTACAGCAGCCCCTAAAGCCTCCTCCTATATGTGCAGACCTGCTCAAATATTATTTAACAGGGGCTGTCCCTCTATAGATAGGAGGAAGCAGGAAGTGACTTCAACAGAGCATGGACTGAGTTCCTACTCCAGTCCTCTGAAGATGCCAGCCACAGAGACTGGCGAAACGTCAGGAAGAACAACCTTCAGAACATGAACAAAGAGTCCAAAAAACTCACAATGACCATCAGGAAGTGACTTCATTGGGATAAAGTAAAAAATGAACCTTAAAGTAGCAATCCGGCTAAAGATCTAGAAAAGTCTCAAGAATAAAATGCACTTAGGCTATCTATCTTATTCTTCTTTTTCCTCCACCACTTACTGGTTGAGATCACTGGCTGTAAGTGTTAGTGCTGTGTTTTCAGCAAATCTCATATTATTGATGTTTTCTGGGAATTAAAAGAAAGCTGGCTATTTGGCAGATAATCCTCTGATGTAGTACTTCTTGCTATAAGTCAGAGTTGTATGAAAATGTAGTCTTCCGTTCGATCAGTACTTCCAGCCTTATCAGTTTCTGTGATATGCAACCTCCCCTCTTTTTACTCTTTATATAACATAACATACATGTCAATGATTTCTCTGTTCTCATCTATCAGAGAGTGGTGGGATTGTAATCTGATTCTGAGAGTCACGATTTCTTTTTGCCTTACCTAACGGGAGTGCATGGTGGTAACTGTGCTTTTAAGGAAGAAAGCCAATAACTTCCATATAAATTGTTTGGGAGAGCAAACTTCTTTGCTTTTGGTGTTTGTCGCTGTTTCAGCATTTTTTCCTCTGTGGAAGATGAAAAACTTTTGCATTGAGCAAAATACAGATTTATGGTCAATAAAGTGAAGTTTAACAGTTTATAGGGGCTATACATTCTTTTCTTTCTTTTTTTTACAAACTGTTATTAAAAACAGCATGTTCTCTCCTCAACAAAGTGTGTGGAAAGAATGCTCTCCATGGCTTGCAGTATTTCAGAGCTCCAGGAACACAAGGAGAGCATTAGGAATAATAGTAGGTCTGAACGTCCTTGCCACTTCCCCTGTTTGGTGAGTGCTGCTCAGGCAAAGTATCTTAAGCAGTGAAGTTGTCACTTTAGTGAATGGGATTGCATCAAACACAGACTATTGCCTTAGAAATGGGAATTACACTCTTGTCTGGATTCCGAATGCTCTTCTGTTAGGGTAGGAATTGCAAAGGCCAAGCTATCTGTAAATATCTGAGATGTTGTCTAGCGATATCTCCTCTACAAGGAAATCAGTCATCGTCAGTACACTTTTTAAAAATGATGCAATAAGTTACTTTTTTGGATAACAGAACCACCACTCCTGGGGAAAAGATGGCCATATAGTATTGGCATTCTGGTAATTGTAGTCCAAAAACCTAACTTTCCTGTCTCTCTCTTTCTGGTGCACACAACACTTTAAAATGTTAGTTTTATGATCGCTGAATAATGATGGGGATCTAGGTTTTTCCCATGTTGCTTACCTTAGCAAAAACTGAGCATACTGTATATCTTAAAATATTATGAGGCTGACATCATCAACCAAGATTTCTGTCTAGATTTCACTCCTTTCTTGCAGTTTCAGGGAGATTGGCATTTCTGAGTTTGACCTATTACTCTTGCTCACTGTGTTGCTCCGTATCTTCCCATAGAGCTACACCTGCACAGTGTGAATGGTGACACCAACAATGGTGGATTGCTGCTCAGAGTTCCTTTTTGATTTCAACTTCTGCATGACTCGTACTCAGTGAGATGATGCTGCATTCTGAAAATGAAAAAAACAAAACACAACACAACTCTTTAATCAGCAGCAATCTGCCACTGCTGGTGACATCGTTCCTGCTGTGCAGGCAGAACTCAAGAGGACACCAGCCATTAAGAAGCAATTAAACATGGAAAAAAGTATTTGTGCTGCTATAAAAATGCAGATAAAAATATAACTTAATAAGCAAACAAAAAAATGGAAACATACATAAAATTGTAGAGCTGAAATTAACTTCAAAAGTCATCTGTCTATCCCTCTTCTGATGCAAGAATTTGCTAATATTTCTGTAGCTGGCTAGGTAGCTCAGTGATTAAGCATATGGGCTCCATGATCACTGCAGATGGAGACAGCAGCCACGAAATTAAAAGACGCCTGCTTCTTGGGAGGAAAGCGATGACAAATCTTGACAGCATCTTAAAAAGCAGAGACATCACCTTGCCAACAAAAGTCCGAATAGTCAAAGCTATGGTTTTTCCTGTCGTGATGTATGGAAGTGAGAGCTGGACCATAAAGAAAGCAGACCGCCGAAGAATTGATGCCTTTGAATTGTGGTGCTGGAGGAGACTCTTGAGAATCCCCTGGACTGCAAGGAGAACAAACCTATCAATTCTAAAGGAAATCAACCCTGAGTGCTCACTGGAAGGACAGATCCTGAAGCTGAGGCTCCAGTACTTTGGCCATCTAATGAGAAGAAAAGACTCCCTGGAAAAGACCCTGATGTTGGGAAAGTGCGATGGCAAGAGGAGAAGGGGACGACCGAGGATGAGATGGCTGGACAGTGTCTGCGAAGCAACCAACATGCATTTGACACAACTCCGGGAGGCAGTAGAAGATAGGAGGGCCTGGCGTGCTCTGGTCCATGGGGTCACGAAGAGTCGGACACGACTAAACAACTAAACGATGACGACTGCATAGCCAGAGGTTGGGGGTTTGATTTCTGCAAGTAGAGAGAGTCTGTGTGGTTATAGGTAAGCTACATAGTCCCAGGGTGCACCCAGAAGAAGGGAATGGTAAACCACTCCTGAGTATTCTCTACTTAGAAAACTCTTAAAAGGGTTGCCATAAATTAGAATTGATTTGATGGCACATTGTTATTAATATTGCTGCAGTTGGGTATCCAGCCTCTGCTTAAAACCCAAATGAAAAACAGGTCACTTCCATTCAAGGCAAACTGTTTTACTATCTAATGGTTCAAGATGTTAGGAACATCTTCCTAATATTTAATCTAAAGCAGGAATGGACAAAATGCTTCAGATGTCAACTTGCAGCTTTCCTTAATACTGGCCATGCTGTCTTGGCTGTTGGGAGTTGCATTCCAGTAGTATGGTGGTGTCAGATTTCAACTGGTAACCCTTATTCACATAATTTGAACTTCATGGTTTTGGGTTCTACCCTCCAGAGGAACAGAAAGCCAATTTGCTTCATCATCTGTGTAAATATTAGAAGATAACTATCATATCACCTCTGAAATATTTCTTCTCCAGCTATCCCAGCACTACTAACCTCTGTACCAGTGTTGACAATGATGGCCACATTATAGAATGTCATCTACAACTTCAATGACATGATGAATGACAATCAGTTTGGAAGGGAAGCATTTTCTCTGGGTGAATGATTTCTGAACCCATATTTATGCTTGAAATCTTTTTCAACAGAATTCACTGTTGACAACTAGGCCTTTTGGTCAATCAGGGCTTGGTATTTAGATTAAAATATATTTTCAAATGGGAATCGGGGAAATACCCACCACAGTGGCTAAAATCTAGTAGGAAGTCACAATTAGAGAACACTCATTAAATCAGTAGAATTTACACAGGTCACCAGATTATCCCTGATCAATGGGCCCACTCTAGTTGCAACTTACTGTTGGATTTCAGTCAATATATACCCTTTGGAGTGATAAGTTACACTTTCAAACTGTTTTGGTGCTTACTTTCAATTTTTATTTCAGTTCTGCATTTCCTTATTCTTCAGTAAACACAAGTTGGGACCTCCAAAAATTAACTAAACTCTGCCTTCTTTCTAAGGAAAGAACTGAACACAGTGCCTCCAAGTTCATGTTTTCTGTTCAATTGTGATTGCCACTGTTCTTGTTAATACACCAATACACTTCAAAAAAGTTTTCTTGTTTATAAAGTTATTGATTATGGTTCCACTCTTTTTGGACAAAATCAATGTCAAAAATCTTTTTGTGATTTGTATTGTGATAACAGGGACTGTGTTGATCAGATAAGCATCCAGGATTGGTTTTATATTCTTAGATATAGATTTTTTTTCACCCAAATTGGTCTTCCTAAGGGCAATTTTGGGTGGTATCCAACACTTCAATAATATTCTCCCTGCATTCTGCCCTCCTGGAGCTATTTCAGTGCTATAGTTGAATATTTCATATATGAAGGCATTGTTTGTTGTTCTGCAGACTATTCTATTAAGCTTATATGTTTGTTGGAGAGAAAATCCTTTTGCTAAGTAGTGGCCTTTTGGCTAAGATCAAGTGTGTGTAGGACCAGATTTGCATTGATAGCTTGGCATCATAATATATCTATTGATGACAAGGGGAATCTTTTATTGGTCTAGAGATCTTTATTTCTTAAATACCAACCGATCCAAGCTATGTGGTTGCTCTGGTGATTATTAAGGACATCTGAAACCTTTGCTCCCATGTTATAGCTTTTTAGACACTGTATGTTAAACACAGTTTAACTTAAGCTAGTTCCCACACTTGGGTCCCCAGATATGCTTGGATTGCAACTCCCAAAAATCGTGACCAGCACAGCTAGTAGCGAAGCCTTCTGGGCGTTGCAGTCCAGGAACATCTGGAGACCCAAGTCTGGGAACTAATAGTTTAAACTGCTCCATTTTGCACTGGAGATGTTGCAGAATGCCCTCCCTCTGGAATTTAGGCTGCCCCCTCTTTTATCACTGTTTGAAGTTCTGAAGACCTACCTCTTCAGGCAAGATCAGGTCAAGGGCCCATCTAGTCCAGCTTCCTGTATTTCATAGTGGCCCTGCAAGATGCCTGTGGGAGAACACGAGACAACTAGATACCTGTCTCCTGATACCTCTCCCTTGCATCTGACATTTTGAAGTAACTTTCTTTTAAGCCTAGAGATTATACATCCCCATCATGGCTTGTAACCTGCTTATACCTTACTTCTGTCTGCTACTGCACATTTTGTTCTGTTTGTTACAATTATGCCTTTAAAGTTTTTAATGCTTTTAATTGATTAATGTATTTTTAATTATTAGTGCAAGTTTAGTGGTCTTTTAAACATGTAATGTATTGTGCTTTTAGTGTATCTTGGTTTTAGGGAAGAGAAGAGAAGTCTTTGGATTGGAAGAAGGCAAACAAAACAAAACCTTTTCCTCTTCTGTTCTTGTCCAGAAAAAAAAATCTCTGCAATGAGTTCTAAGATGGCAGAATTTCCAGTAATTCTAAGAAAACAGCAGTAGGAGGAAGTGATTTCTGGGCATCAAAGAGTTCCATCCCAAAGGCATCCCCAGGATGGAAGGAATTCCTATTGATCCCCAGGAATAGGGTAGGATGGTAGGAAGCTTCTATTTGTACCCCAGTGCCAATGGCTGATGACATCATCAGAGTTGTGCTGTATAAAATGCTATAACAGAATGCCAGGTAATGAGTCCACTCTAGTTGGGACTCGTGGTTGAAATCCTGTGAGTACAGTGAGTGCACCTCTGAGCTTTGTCCTGTTATTACAGCAGAGGTGTGTGTGTGTGTGGGGTGTCTACAGAGCCCAAAGTGAACTGAGCAGTTGTTGTGAAGCTTTCCGGCTTTTTGTCTCTTGAAAGTTATATATGTAAATGTGGAAATCCACAAGGCAGTATTTTCCAGAGCAAATGCTGACATTACAACCAGCTCCTTAAGTACTTGTATAGCTGATTTGTGCTAAACTGCTTCATCTGACTGACAAAGCTGTCTCTTTGCCAAAAGTAACGGTTATAAAATTATGATTTGTGCATATATAATGTTTGTGTTTAACAAGATGACAGAAATGCCACCTTAGTAAAAACTGATTGTGGTTACAGCTGCACAATTCACATCGCACAAGATTTATTGTATTAAGGTTATGCAATCATCTCATCGTAGAGACGAGGCTGGAGTAATAATATGAAAGGCGTGTACTTCAATCTGCAGTGCTAGATTCATTGCTGTTTTCCTATTAGCTTGTGGAAGCATTAGGGTTGCATTATCCATTTTGCTTTAACCTCGTTCAGCACTTCCACCAAAAAAACAAATGCAGAAAACGTGGGGTATTCTAAATACTAAACAAGACAAAGTTATCAAGTTATCTGACTATGTGGGTGAAAAGATGCTGATATACAGAGAGACAGAGAGGCACAAATTTATGAAACAGTGTACATTTGGCACTATGAAATGTAGGGCTGTGCATTAGCTTCAGAGAAAAAAAATGTTCAAATGGACAGAACAGGGAGATTTGTGCATTTTTAGTTCAATTATAGCAGGGTTGAGGAAATCCCCCCACGCGCTTGGGTCAGTTAGGGCAGTGGTTCTTAACCTTTGTTACTCAGATGCTTTTGACCTGCAACTCCCAGAAACCCCAGTCAGGACAGCTGGTGGTGAAGTCTTCTGGCAGCTGCAGTCCAAAACTCCTGAGTAACCCAAGGTTAAGAACCAGTGAGTTAGGGCATGCCTACAAATCGCTACAAATTCTGGAATTTTGGGAGATAAAAATATTAGAATTTGAAAACAAAATATTTAGTTCTGGCTGCAAATCAGGGAAAAATGAAACTAATACTGTACTTTAGAAACAGGGAGCACCAAAGTAGGAGACTGACAACTGAAGCCGCAGTGAAAACCAAAACCTTCTTTGGAAACTCCAGTTGCTGAGCCCTGGGATGGATGGGTGCTCAAACTGACCTTACTGGACTCTGGATATTTCCATTCACCTAACCAAGCAGCTCTGTTGCATCCAGGCATGGCAAAGAGAGGGTGGTACATTGCTCACTGAAGTGGCTAAATTCTAGAATTTTCAAATCACACATCTGAAGGAAAAATGCCAACCTTCAGCACTGGTTAGGTCTTGTCTAGAATGCTGTGTCCAGTTCTGGACACCACACTTTAAGAAGAATGCCAACAAACTGGAGCAAGTTCAGTAGATTAATGGGGAAAGTGGACAGAACAGACTAATGAAGGAACACTTGGGTAAATTATACAGACTGTAAACATAGAGGTCTGACTATTCTTAGGCAAAGGTAATATTAATCTTATGTTTTGCAACTGTTCACAGTGTGACTGGTAGGTCTCTCGGGCGTTAAACTCTGTTGGCACACAGGTGATTTTACAAAATATATATTCTGAGAACTAGAGATAGGCAAAGCCAAGATGCATGCACAAAGTGATCATGGCTGTAACATTTCTCTGAGGACCCCAGCTTTCATGGAATGATAGAAGGCAGCTGCAAAATAAAAAACAAAAACAAAAACAAAGAAATCTTTGCCCAACTGATTAAAAAGTCTGCTTCATTGTAGCTAGAGACTAAGACTGCAATACTAGATTCTCTTACTTGAGAATAAGCCCTTCCATTACCTGTAGAGGAATTACTCCTAAGTAAACTTTAGGAGTGTCACAGTACTCAAAGAGAATTTGTGTTCCGCCTTGATTCCTTTAGCCATTGTTGATTTCTTTTCCATTTAAAGAACGTGTGTGTGTGTGTGTGTGTGTGTGTGTGTGAGTGTGTGTGTGTCTGTGTGTGTGTGTGTGTGTGTCTTTCAAGAATGGGGAGGTTTGGCTCATACAGGGATTGGAAGGGATAAAGAGAAGTTAGAAACAAAGGGACACCAAAAATACCTTACCTCAGCAAAGTCAGATGAAAGGGCACTTTTGAGTTAAAAGTGTGAACATGTGGGTGGGTTTTTTGTTTTTGTTTTTTTTTTGTAAAAAAAACCCAGTTGATAGTTGACTATTGCTGATTGGTCACACAATATTAGAGTATGGGACATCGATTTATCGGGCACATCCCAGAACTGTGAGTAGGCTACGTAGATGAAAGCCGGCTTTCACACCATTGTTTTCAGTGTCCTAACAGATGAGCCGCAGAGACTACTTCAGAATGTTTCATTTCAGATTAGGTGACTTTTTAAAAGAAGACTCCTTCAGCTATAGAGTAGCTTCTCCTTCTAGTGTTACCTCAGAGCTTCATAGATTTGTTGTTTTGACAGTCTCTCTTGAAGCCCTTCAGCAAAGCTGGCCATTGTTTTAGTCCAAAGAAGCAAGAAGCTTTTTGGAGCTCTATTATCTCACAATATGTGTGTAGCCACAAAAGTTGGTAAGGCATGGCTGCTATGTACAGTGTGAAGCAGCCCCATGTAATACCGTAATGCAGAGAGTAGAGTGTCAAGGATCACCTTTTTATACAGGTGTTCACATACACCTTTTACCATATGAAACCCCACTATTTGCTTACACAAGAACATAAGAACATAATAAGAGACTTGCAGGATCAGGCCAAGGGCCCATCTAGTCCAGTTTCCTGTATCTCACAGTGGCTCCACCAGACGCCACTGGGAGCTCATGAGACAACTAGTTACCTGTCTTTTGGCATTTTGAAGTACCTTCCTTTTAAGCCTGGAGATTATACTGTACATCCCCATCATGGCTTATAACCTGCTTACGCCTTACTTCTGTCCACCATTGCACATTCCAGAGACTGAACTGTCTCAAATTCTGTTGCAAAGGTCAGATGATGATGATCGACATAATTATCATCTTAGAACTGCAGAACTGGACAGCAACCTATAGATCGATAAGTCCAGTCCCTGTCAAGTAGGCACAGTAGAGAATCAAACTCTCAACCTCTGCTTTTGCTATTATGATTTGTCTTTCATATGTACTACTGTTGGAGTAGATTGATTCTCTGAAGTGGGCCAATACTACAGAGAAAGCACACACACAAATTCAACTTGTCTAGATTTCAGGGCAGAACTAGACAAATGCTACATATGGATTTAACAGAAAATACAACTTTTTCTCAGCAAAGAACCAAGCATTCAAAACTCCACTGACCTGAGAGTTAACTTGCAGGTTAATTCCAAGCTTCTCTCCTGATGGCTAGTTACCAAGGCAAAGCAAGATAATCTTCAACTTCCAATCTGCTAGTGTAGTGGTTAGAGGACTGAACTAGGACTCAGTACAGCTGGGTTCAGATTTTACTTGAACAAAAACTCACTTGGTGACTGTGAGAACTGCCACCACCGGGAAGTACTGGGGTGACAGGCAAGGCCTTCTTGATCATGGTCCATAAATTCTAGACACACAGAGCTACTAAAACCTGTTTTTATTAGGGCTGGGGAGTGAGGAACAAAGAAAGAAGGGGTGTGGGTTGCCTCCTGACTTGCCAGTCTTTTTCAGGGGCTAAGTTACTGTCACTAGTTCCCTAAGTGGTTCAGTCCCTGCCCAACTCCTATAGGATACCTTGTAGTGCTGGCTCCTAGTCAATGGCGAGGAATCTCCATCCCTTCCTGGAGGCCATGCTCCTGTCTCTTATAGCTCTATTACCTCTCAGGGTCAGGGTGGTGGTGGAGTACCCTGTCAGACAGCAAGGCCTTCATTGGCTGGCAGGTCAAGGAGATAGGTCCAGCATTTGTAGAACGAGAAGAACGCTTCTGTGTTTCCTTCCTTCAGTGAGCTGCAGCTGAACTAGGACTCCTGTATAGTTGATTATCTCTGTCATGCAGAAGATGTTGTCTAGCTCCTTGGTGGTATCTCCCCATGTCCACCTCCTCTGGTTCCAGTGCCCCCCACTCCATCTCCATTTCTACCTCTCCATTCCTACCTGTCTCCTTCTCCATCCACATCTGACACCCCACCTCTCCTTTCTTTATTCTCTGCAACTGCCTGCAAGCCTTGGTTTCCACCTCCTCACCCAGCAGGGTCCTATACTCTGTCTCCTGGACCTGTTGTCCTGCATCTGTCCCCATCTGAGGCCCACAACTTGCAACTTCTGACAGGATCTCCAGAGGGCATAGGGCAAAGGCAGATGAGTGCTGGTGTTGTTGTTGATAATGGCCCCCTCACAGTGACCTTGAGCTAAGTTGCACTCCCTCAGCCTGACCTACTTTACAAGGTTGTTGTGAGAATTTGGGGAGAGGAAGATCATCGTATACAATGCCTTGAGCTCATTGGGGTGAAGGCAGGATATAAGCATAACAAATAAATAGTTAAAATTAGAAAGGGTACTGCAACCAATGAGATAAGGCATCAAGTTATTCAAAACTGCACTTACAGATATCAAATATTAATCATAATGGGGAGGGGTGGTTGATTTTTTAAAATAGAATTTAAAAGCTGTGTCATGCTTTAAAGAAAACAGCTTCAAAGTCTGCAGCATATTCTTCTAAAAGTTGATCAAATACCAACTACATGTGAGAAAACGACTTTATGACAGGGAATAGATTAACTACAAATAGTCACACTGGGGTTTTATCTGATCTGTTTTAAAATGTATATTTTATTTTGCATGTGGCTATCTGGGACAAGAAATAGCTTTTTGCTTGCTTGAAAGATATGACACCCATCCAAATTGAAAATATGAACAAACATGAGAAATATGTGTCCTCGTACATATAAAATATGCAGATTTTTGCTTCTTTTGGAAGGAGAATACCTGTTTGATGAATCTCTTTGGCATTATTTTGTCTTTAATTGTATGGATAAGAATAGATTCTGTTTAAAATGAGCATTTGGGAATAAATTAAACAAACACGTCTTTTTTTAAAAAAAAAAAACCTCAAGAACTTTCCATCTCATTATCACTAAATGTGAAGTGTGCAATCACATTTTAGTAGAAAAAACTGGCAGGGCTGTTTCTCTGTTTCCGCTCTGTCTGTGTATGTGTGTGTTTTAATGCAACTGACCTTGTCTTTGACATTTTCTTAATTTTCTTACATACAATTTGGAATTCTGTTCCCTTCATTTACTCGCTGGTTTTAATTAGCTACAGATTTTATGTCACAATGGATGTTTCTGCATACAGAGTTTTTATTCTCAGTACACTGGTGTGTTTCATTCAGTCTCTGGTACAAAAGTCTTCACTTAACTGGTAGTAGAAAACAGAAATATTTTAGCATAGTTGATTGATTGATTGATTGATTGATTGTTCCATGGTGCAAGGTGCTCTCTGGCAGTTGACAGCAAAGCATACCAAGAAAGAATAAATAAATATATACAAAGCAGTGTACAGTTACATATTGACAAATAACAAAATCAATCAATCAATAACACCACTGAACTAGCTAACCTATCTTTAGATAAATAAACAATTTAGAATGACATTGGACATCACAGGTAAGATCCCTAATAAAAGGCAACTTTAAACAGTTCTGTTTTTACCAACATCTTAAAAACTGTGAGGAAGGGTGCTGGTGAATCTCTCCCAGAAATTTATTCTAGAGATGTGGGGTCAAAAACAATACTGGATTTTGTCTGTGTTGTCTCCATCTAAAGAGACAACATGATTTGAAAAGACCCCTTTATGGGAAACTAGTCAGTCACTCTCTCTCACTATCCTTAATTTTAAAATTTTGGATCTTTTTTTTGTCAAGAAAACCTCTGAAGTATATCAAGAACTATGCATTAATCACAAAAGGACAGTATTAATCTAACTTGACCAAAGAGCGATCTCCATTTATGTTACTAGATACGTGCCTATCCATTTTCTGTATTTTGAAAGCTCTTCTTTGAATGTTATTGCTGAGGCAATCTTTTTTTTAACCACCACCCCCTCAACGTATGCATAAGCAGCTGTGTGCTGCTAGTGCTCCTGTCATATGCCATTAACTTTGTTGGGCTGTGCAAAAGAGATAATTAGGGTTGAAAGTTTCACTCTTAGGTCACAGGTACTTCTGCTAGTTTTTGTTTTAAATCTACACAAACAGTTCTGGAATTGTACTTTCTGTGTTGATTCTGTATTTCCTTTTCGAGGCAATTTAGCTTCCTGTTTTTTACTGCTGTAAGAAGGAACAAAAAAAATACACAATATCGGCAGCCTTCTCTTCTAACAGAATGGTGGGGATACTCTATTAAATTGAAATTAACATCATGCTTCTTTTCTCCTATCTCAAAATCAACTACAATGTCCTTTATTAGGTGACAATCCTGATTGTTTTCAGTTACATTACTTCAAGATACCCTTTGAATCTTTGTTACAGAAATGCATTAATCGTATGAGGTCTTCTTTTCCCAGTTCTTTAAAAACAGAGTAAATGGAGACAAGAGTGTGATAAAACAAAACAAACATTGTTGGAGGTTCCAGAACAGCTGGTGAAAAATAAAAGGCTTTGTTGTTTCTCAAAGTGTATGATTTATTTTTGTCTGAGGTAATTCAGAACTCAGAAGGAGGGCAAAGTTTGCTGTCTGTCACACTGGTTGTCTTGACAGGTTATTCAAAAGGGCGGGTCACAAAAGCATCTCAGTGGTCACTGTGCAGTGCAAATCCTGTTTCAGATTATCTGCTCACCTTCAGCTAATAAGTTTTAGTATACCCCCCCTTCAAATTGCAGCATGCCATCCCCCATAAGTAATATTTTTGTTGGCCTTAGGAAGGCCAAATCAAAAGTCATTTCCAGTTTTGCAATAACATACTTATATCTTCCCTGGCCTAAGGGAACAACTGCCCAAATGGGCCAGAATTTCTATTCACTTGCCCAAAACACGTGTGTGGGGTGTGTGCGTGTGTTCTAGTGACCCAGTTTTATGTCTCTTTATGTGGAGGTGGAGAGGAACTAGAGAGGGAGGTCACGGTTTCCAAGCTCTTCATAAAAGGAAGCCTTGAATGTGCAAGGGGTCAGCAAGGCTGTTAAAGACAGGGCTTTTGGGAGGTCATTCATTCATAGAGTCACCATAAGTTGGAAGGCTTTGTTGTTTTTTAAAGTGTGTGATTCATTTTTGTCTGAGATAATTCAGAGCTCACGAGGAGGGCAGAAGAAGAATGAAAAAAAGCAGGTGCAGGATACATATCCTCCCTCTCCTGGGTGCCAAAGAGGGCTCTTGCCATTTTCTGTTCCATTGGAAGTTGCCCAACCTATAACTCCGACTCCTAACATTCATTGACAAATATTAGAATTTCTGTATAGTTTTGCAAGAGGCGTAAATTCAAAGGCTTTCTTCATATTACAGCAAATATCCTGTACTGTCCTATACTGGGAACTATGATGAAATCAAAATGGAGAGAGGCGTCTCTGTTTGTGCATGCACATGCTGAGCATACATGTCAGTACTGTGCTCTTCGCTTCAAATGAATGGCCAGGAGCCAGGTTTGTGCATAGTTTGCATGGAGAAATGTATGTGTGTGTTCCACCCATGGGAAAGTTCATCAGCATCCTTGATGGAGGTGGACAGCCCCAGTCCAAACCACATGGAATGCCAGAGGAAGAGCCTTCTACAATGGGGAGCCAGCAGTGGGGGCCGGGTGGGGCAGGTCCACACTATGTGCCTTCGGGAGGGGGGGGGGAGGCCTGGAAACAAGGAGCACTTGACATGATAGGGCAGACAGGAGATGGTGAGTATTGTATAAAAGGGGAGGAGGCAACAGCAGGAGAGGAGGTGGTCATGGTCCTGCTGTCCTCCAGCAGATGGAGGACAAGGATGAGGAAGATGGGGAAAGGTTTGCTGAAGCCCTTGGGAACCAATAAAGAAGACCTGCAGGCAACAATAGTGAACTGGTCTTGGGATAGCCTTGGGAGTCATGGTGGAACCATGTCCACCTTCTTGGAGAAAAGGACCATGTCCACCTTCTTGGAGAAAAAATTAGTTCAGAGTGCAAATGGTGTGAAAAAAGGAAGTTTCCAGGTTGTTGAGCATCAGGTGTATTTTGTAGCTTTTTAAACTAGAAAAAAATGGCAAGTAAGTTGTGTGTGAGGAGAGATTCTAGAAATATATAAACATTTGTATGGTCTGTAGAGAGAGGAAAGAAAATGTTCTTCTCTCACAATATTAGAACAAGGACTTGTTCAGGAAAGCTGAATGCAGGACAGAAAAAAAAAGATTGCTTTGTGCACAGCATAGATATCCTGTGTAATTTATTATCACAAGATGGTGATTTAAAAAAGAGCCAAGAATTGGGGAGTTTGGTTCCCTATTGTGCCTCCTGGGACAACAGCCAGCCTGTGTAGCCTTGGGCAAACTGCACAGTTCCAGGTCACCCCAGAAATAGGGAATGGCAAACCACTTAAGTACTTCATACTTAGAAAACTCAGAGAAGGGTCACCCTAAACTGGAGTTCATTTGGTGGCATGCAATTATCATTATGTAAACAAACAGTTGATTAAACATAGAAAATATAATTTTGTACAACTCAAATTGCTGAGAGGAACATAGCTCTTCCACATAACATTAAAACGTGGCTGACTTGGTGAAATTGTTTGTCAATGAATACTGTGGCAGAAGTTTCAGTTTTTAAAAAAATGATTCAAAATTGGTATTGGGTTACAGAGTTCAGAGAGCAGTACTTGCTATGCTGGTGTGAATAAATGTGGTCCCTCCCCCCAAAATGAACTGCCTTTTTATCATCACTGCTGATGGTTCTGGCAGTAGCGGAGTTCTTCTTAATGATTGGTAGCCAACAGCTGCTGCTCCTAAACCCCAAATGCCAATGGAATTATGCCACTATCTCACCTTCCAGAATACCCCTGGGATAGCTCTACAGGTGCTTGCAGACAAAGCTTTTATTGTACGATTGCCCTAGCTCATTCACACAATCATCTTCCATTTCAAACCCTCTTGTATTCTTCTGCTGCTTATTTTGACTTGTTTTCATCTTTCACCACAGGAAATTCATTAAGAAGGAAAAGACAGAACATCTCTGTGCAATGTTATTATTACTATTTATTGGAACTGTTAGGAATCCTTCACTCGGAATCACCCTAAATTACTGAGTAGCTATGTTTCAGAGATACTTAATGTATGTGGGGAAAATGGCAGCCACTGAATGACAATTTCCAAGAACGTGCTGCCGATGATGCCAAAGGCCACAGCGGAGAGTCCAATTACTTACACACAGACACAGACACAGACACAGACACAGAGAGAGAGAGAGAGAGAGAGAGAGAGAGAAAATGTACACTCTAACATTAAAAGACAATGCTTCCAGATTCTAGTTACCAGGGAAAAACTCCTGAAAGCTTGCCATAATGTAGCTGAGCACTGCTGGAAACAGAATACTGGACTATATGGATGTTTGCCTGATTTTGCAGAGAGCTTCTTATGTCCATAGATTCACATTCAGCAACCAATTGCTCAATTGACTTGTGCAGTATTTGTTGTCAGGGCAAAATGCCTGACACTTTGACAAACAGGATTTTGGCCATATGGGCACAGCAGAAATATAAGCATCTAAATATAAAAAGTTTGGCCTTCATCATTAATTCATTCAAGGTCCGCCTTTTCAATACACTTGACAGAAGTCAGGTTTTTTTGTTTTGTTTTTGTTCTATGGCAAAATATCTAATGCAAAATATCAATATTTATTTTTAAACTCTTCATATTTTATTCAATTCTGCAATAGTATCATGTTAAAAATTTCTCCCCTGATTTTATGGATTGCTAGCATTGTTTTACAATCTGATGAAAACCGGGGAACCAAGCACTAAAAGTGCTCATCTGTAATCAACACAGCAATATACAGAGTACTAATAATACATCGTTGTATTATATTAGGCTGGTGCTGGTATTTTATCAGTGCTTTAAGCATATGTCACACTCCTTGCTCATGGTATGTTCTGGAAAGGGGCTCTGGCACCGGAAAACTTTTCTCAGAGAGTTAAAAACCATTTAATCATGATATGATGATTAAATCTGAAATAGAACTAAGTCTTTGCTTAATATTTTGGGAATTAAGTTTCAGATCAGTGGGTAAAATTCTCTTATCTGATGACCACCATCTCCCAGTTTTCATTTATGGACTAAGTGTATGTCATCATTAGAAGCAGCAATCGTTTAATTTGCAGAAGGTGTACAGGTATCACAGAAGATCCTTCTCTCCCCTTTCGTGCCTTACAAATTAGCATGCCTTATGTTATGACTGGTCTTGAAGGCATTATGTTCAGCTTTGTTCACAGATATGATTTCTCAGACATGAAGGTCTGCCTCAATCATATGGCTTAAACACTAACATAATTTCAGCTCTGTTGGTGAGTTATAGGGAGTTGTCAGGTCAGCAGCCCCCCATTCCCTGAGATTTCAGGGTCAAAAACCGAGACCAAGAAGAGAGCTTTTGTGATGTCACAATGACACCATACCAGCAACAGCAAAATGATGTGTCCATGCATAAGAGAGTGAGACAAACTCTGAGGGCTTTATGTGCAGTCTCCTAAACAAGTATTATGTTTGGAAGACACATACAAACTTTGTGCTCAGCCAGTGATCCCTAGTGCCAGTTGGGTGTAGAGCATAAATAGGTGCTCAGTCATGAAAGCCACTAGACATAAAGAAAACAACTTTGTCCTCTTTAGCATGGTTCATTCTGAGATGCATCTTCTCACCTGGAAAGCAGCATAATGGGAATGCATAGCAATTCCTTGAGATTTCAGTGAACACCATGAGCCTTGGCAATATTGTAGGATATTTGTAAGTGGTAGCATAATGCTCAGTGATCAAAATCATATTGCTTAGTCTTGTAAACCACACTAGAGTAGAACTGCTGAATCAATGGGAATTTGGTGAGTTGACTTATCCATACGTTCCATTGATTCAAATAGGCTTACTCTAACTATGAGTTATTTTAAGATAATAAGTAGCACTTGGAGTAACCTATTTGAATCAATGGAATTTATTAAGGCATTGACTTACTAAATCCCCATTGGTTCAATGAGCCCATTCTAATGTGATTTACTACACTAAGTATCAGGATTTTGGCCAATATCTGGATTTTTTCTGTTGATGGAGAAGTGGGTGCCGTTCCTACACATACAAAACTATGGGATTGAAAGATAAAAGGATTTATTCCAAAGAGAAGAGCAAAATGCTAAGTGCAGCATTAGTTTATAGAGAACTTTTTTGTTCCCAACTGGGAATGTCTGAATATCCGGTTATTTTTGAGTAGGGGCAGGGGTTATTAATTTGATTATCAGAATCACAATGCATTTCTCACCCTATGCACATTAATTAGCAAGCAGGATATATACTACCAAGATGAAAGTGTTAACATCCTCATTTGCACACAGCACGCAAAAATAAGCAAATAAAAAGAGTTTAAACAAAATGAACCAGAATTAGAATGGGGTAAACACATTCCCATGAAATGGATTTCAGGACAGACTCTTGAACTCTTCAGCAGCAAGACAGATTCATTTTCAATGGGGAGTTGCTTTTGCTCTCTTCAGCTTCATTTGTAATACCAATTACAGAGCATTCTGTACAACAATTACTGGCATTAAAACCACTCTGTTCCGTTTGATGAATTTTAGTAGTAATTGAACACAGGAACCCATCAACTGAAAGACTGTCCTATCAAGTCTGTCCACACACTGAACTGTAATTTCCACTCCTCATACACAGAATGTTGTGCTAAATCATCAAACCCCCTCCTTGAACTGCGTGAGACTTTTTGGACATTAATTTAAAAACTTTTATGTTTAATTTTTAATCCATGGAAATCTAGCCAGCCATGCTGCTTCCTCTGCAACCAGATATATGCAGCTGTTGACTTGGGGGGGGGGGAGAAAAAATCTAGATGGTGTGATAATCTTTTATTAGACCAACATCTGTTGATAAGGGAATGTGTAAGCTCCAGTCAGCGCAATCTTGTCCTCCATCTACTAGGAGGGAAAGCTGTCAAATAAACACACTAAGATTATATGTTAATGTAAACTTTTCATTTCCTTTGCTTAAATTGTGGGGCTCCCTACATCCAAAATAATCTAATTTTTAGATTTTTTAAAAAAATGTTTCAGGGGTACACAAAACTTGAAATATTGTTGGGAAATTTTAATTTGCAGAATGGTGATGATGCAATTAGTCTATAATCAAAAAATTAGTTTTCTATTCTGCAGATTTTCTGAGTCTCATGTAAACTCTTTCATTCTGTGGAAGCCAAAGAAGCTGCAGAACAAGAGGACCAAGTCTTTAATTACTGAAAAAAATCTCCCTGTGGCTAACGTTATCTGTTAGTAGTGATTTTCAGTAATTAAAGACTTACTGCTTTCATCCCCTGCTTCTCATGGCTTTCATACAATGAAAAAGATTACATCTGAGTCAGAAAAGCTATGGGATAGAAGTAGGAAGTTTTTAATTACTGAAAATCACTCTTGCTTGTGACATCATCAGCCTTCTAATGTTCTTAGTTATACAACAGGATTTCAGCCACTGCATAATAATAATAAAAACATTGTAATAACAACATAGGCCAATCAAGATAGCTCACAAAGATGCCTTCTTCATTTATGGCATCTACAGTGGAACCTCGACTTACGAACATCCTTACCTATGAACATTTTGACTTACAAACCACTCCATTTGCAAAATTCTGCTTCAACTTGCGAATGGAGCTTTGACTTATGAATGGAAAAAAACTGTTCTGTTTAAAAGATGTTCCCTCCCCTCCGCCTTTCCTGCCCGTTTTTTGGACCTAAATTCATCTTAGGTCAAAAGAAGAAAAAAAAAGAAAAGAAAAAATTCTCCCCGTAGTGGTAGAGTACGGATTAACCGGCTTTGCATTAGTTCCTATAGGAACTAATGCCTCTACAGTGGTGCCCCCTTGACGATTACCTAGTTAGACGAGGAAATCGATTAACAATGAGTATTTTGTGATCGCTATAACGATTGCAAACAATGTTTTAATAGGAAAAAAACGCTTGACAATGATCGGTTCCCTGCTTTGGGAACCGATTTTTCACTTTACGGTGATCAAAACAACTGGTCGTTGAGTTTCAAAATGGCTGCCCGCTGTTTCAAAATGGCTCCCCACTGTGTTTAGGAAAGCTTTTTCGCTGTACAGGCACCGGAAAATGGCCGCCCTATGGAAGATCTTCACTGGACGCTGAGGTATTTCACCCATTGGAAGGCATTGAACCAGGTTTCAATGCATTTCAATGGGTTTTTTTACTTTCACTTGACGATGATTTTGTTCTACAGTGATTTTGCTGGAACGGATTATCCCTGTCAAGCGAGGCACCACTGTATTTGCAAATGGCGCCTCTAGATAAGAATGAAAAACAGCCAGAATGGATTAAATGGTTTTCAATTCATTCCTATGGGGAATTTTGCTTTGACTTACAAACATTTCAACGTACAAACACCGTTCCAATATGGATTAAGTTCATAAATCAAGGTTCCACTGTATTGTCACAAGATCTGATTATTCATATGGCATGAAAGTTATATGGAACCTTCATATTCCAATACCAGGATGACACTAATGGTGTGTCTGCACTACAGAGTTGTATCACTTTGGTATCACTTTAACTATCATGGCTTTATTGCCAGGCATCCTGGGATTTGTAGTTTGGTGAGGAATTAAAATACTTTGTTACAATTCAGGGAGCTTCCCATGGCCATTCAAGTGGTATTAAACTGATATAACTATGTTGTTTAAACATGTGTGTGTGTGTGTGTGTGTGTGTGTGTGTGTGTGTGTCTGTGTCTGTGTCTGTGTGTGTGTGTGTGACAGAGAGAGAGAGAGAGAGAGAACTGAATAATGGAGCCTAGTAAGTGGCAATGGTGCAATCCTATCTGCATCTAATTTAGAAATAAACTCAATTGAAGCCAGGAAAGTGTGTTTGGGATTGCAACCTTAATAATAATTTAAAAACCACACTAGGGTCACAACACACTTCTCTGAAAGTGAGATTGAAAGTATTAATTAGTTAATGTGTATGGCTAGGTAGAATAAGTATTATTAATAAAGCTGCAAAGGACCTAAGCCCAAGGTAAAATATATCAAAGCTCTGGTGGTATAGATGACTAATAGTATACCCTGTAAATCATGCGCTCAGTGCTGATGAGATGGGAAGCTAGAAAGACCTGTTCTATGTGGAGCTCTTCTTCTTCTTCTTCTTCTTCTTCTTCTTCTTCTTCTTCTTCTTCTTCTTCTTCTTCTTCTTCTTCTATGTCCAGACACAAACATTAGTCAGCTGATAACATTTGGGGGGGCATGGTTATATATGTAATTCAACAGAAAGTTCAACGAACAAGGAATCACATATTTTTAAAAAGAAATATGCCACCATCATTTCTGTTTATCCTCTGTGTGAAAGCCATTCAAACTTTTAAGATTTCTAATCAGCTTCTGATGAATCATATGCATTCAGTCATAATTGCATTTCCGTACAGGGGAGATAGACCGACCGACCGACCGACCGACCGACCGACCGACCGACAGACAGATAGATAGATAGATAGATAGATAGATAGATAGATAGATAGATAGATAGATAGATAGATAGATAGATAGATAGATAGATAGATAGATAGATAGATAGCCAATTTTTTTAAAAAAATGATTAGAAGTGAAGAGGTGGAGGTACGATCCAAATCAAGCCCATCACAAATGGAGAAAAAAGTCTTGAGAGAGAGAGAGAGAAAGAGAGAGAGAGAGAGAGAGAGAACTGACACCAATGGAGTTTTTTTCATCCTTCATGCATTTATGTGTGTAGGAAATACTTGGAAGAAGGCTTCAGCCCATCTTAGGCCTGTGGTGGGCCTGATCCAGATCAGTTCATTATTTTGTAACTTTGGAGTAAACAAACAAACAAGAAAATAATGTATTGATTACTGTCACAGCAAGAAGTACTGTAAATCCCAGTATTTGAAGGCATCTGTCTACAGACTGTGTCTGCCTGTTTCTTTCCTGGGAAAGGCAAATGCAAATTCTCAAGTTTCTCTCATCAAGCTAAAGTATGGTTCTTAGTCTACAGTTTGAACACATTACTCAGCTGTTAGGAAAATTAGTACTTCATTAAAGAGGTAACTACCTTTACAAAAAGAGGAACTCCAATATGTGTTGGTTTGTGTTAGGGCATGGATGGTCTTAGTACAAGATCTAATTAAGAAAAAAATTGGGAATAAACACTTACAATTACTGCTTCCAGGATACATCCCAAGGAAATCATCTGTGCATTGGTCAATGGCTTGAGCCTATTGTGAACAATCCCCTAGCACAATATACTGTATAGGGTTATTTTGTGGACATGACTCTCTATTCAAAAATAATGGTCAGCCATATATGTTGCTCTTTTTTGTTCCATGAACACCGTAGTCAATACAGAAAGGGACCTGATACATGTTCATGCAAAAGTAACTCTGTAAGTTCATGTGGACTTCCTAGATGAGTGTAGTGAGATCTGGAGAAATGAAAGAACAAAATTGATGAAAGAGCTGAAATGTAAAACAAAATTAATAGCACTTTAAACTAGACATTCCCTCAAAGAGAGAATGTCTCTCAAATACAGAGCAGTCCTCTGAACTCTTGAATTAGAGGATCATCTTCTGTAAATCAGGACACAAGGCCACACCATGTAAGAGCTAGACACATGTTTGGTTTTAAAGAGGCTCTCCAGTGATAGCTAAACATATTCTGGTTTAAATCCATATTTATTTTGCATGTCAATAGGCACAGCTGTGCAGATTTAGCAAGTCTCTGTGAACTATTATTCTTTGGTCACACTCATTTCCGAAGTGCCTGGCTGTTTTCTGAACATGTTATTTCCTATTATTATAATAATAAAAAAAGTGGGTTTGGTTTTAATTTGTGGATTTAAAAAAAACAACACTGCAATTAGGAAACCCGTTAAATGGTGGCAATTCCAGCATAATTCTATTAAATTCTGCCTGTAAAGTTAATGTTACAGACTTTTTAACAGATGTTTTAATTAGACATTGTTATTAAAGGGAGCACTGTAGAAATTAAAACCAGTCCTAAAATGCGTTAACACAGACATTTTTCCTGTGTTGTGTAGATGGCAGCAACAGCCTTAGCAAAAGCATTTTCAGCAGTTGGTTGGGAGGGGAGACGTATTAAAGGAAAGCACAGCTCACTAAAAGATATGCATTGCTCAGCTTATACCGTGCTAGGAAGTTGCTATAGAATTTCACATCCGGCACCACCTCAGGCCGTTGTTTGAACTGGAAATGAAGGACGCAATTGCATTCTCAGCTCGCAAGCATATTTTAGCACTGTACATTATTGTAAGATAGGCACAATTAGTCAGCCTCACCACTGTATTTGAAGAGAGCAGGGCTTGCAAACATCCAAAAAAAAAAAAAAAAGCTTGTTCTTTAACGAGGAAAAGAAAAAATACATTTGACTGATAGTATTGCAGGGTAAGGCAATGTTTTCAGATTATAATCAAAAGCTTTGTAAACTTCCACTGCCCTTCTTGATGGCTTTTTAGCCCAAATGAATGGATGGGGATAAGGAGCTGATAATGGAAGGACTATGTTACAATATTGAAAGTTAATAATGATAATGCAGTGCTAGTATTACTTCCAGACAAGAATGTTGGCAGGTCTTTAAGTCCAAGTGCCAAATCCAAGTCTTTTGTACCAAGTCCTAAACCATGTCCCTGTTGAAAACAAGTTTCCCCCCTTTTTTTTAAAAAAAAAGGAAGAGGTGGGTGGATTCTTAGTCATGAATCGAGTCCAAGTAATTGAGGGGAAGAAAACGCAAGTCCAAGTTGAGTCGCTGAGTGAGTCCCTTGACTTGAGTTCCCATCTCTGATTCTAGATCGGAAAAAGGTTTTTTTTTTTTTCATTGGAGCTTTCTGTTCCTGTTTAAAAGCAATATTGCTACATCTTGGAACACTGAATCACAGATTTTAACTTACTGATTTCACGTGGTGGGAGGAAAAAAATGTGTTGAAGTGACTGAGAAGGAAATGAGCTTGCTTGAGTCCCTAGCATTTTATGCTACACATAGAAATTTTGTGCCATATGGGGAGATTTAAAGAGAAGCAAATGACAAAAATGAATAATTTTTTCTCTTTCCTGCTCTCTAGAAACCTCCCCCTGCTATACAGGAATACAACATTCAGGTTTGCAACTAAAATGGCCATTTGCACATTGCAAAAATAGAGGAAATCCATTGCACACAAAAAGGGCAGGTAGGGATTGCATAAAAGATTTGCATATTGTTATTTAGATAGATTTATGTCAACGGTGTGCAAAATATAGCCACATGTGGTTCACAGGGGTGTTTTTGTAGTCTCTGTGCTCATCAGAATTTCCCCTGCCTCCACAAACAAAATTGTTTTACCCAAAAGTGAACTGCACTCCCAGAATCCTTTTAAACAGGGAGAGGGCTTCTTTGCAGGGTATAACACACATAGACACAAATTGCCTTATTTTCACAATTGGAACAACTACTTCTAGTTTCATTGTTTTCTACTTTGGGTAGTCTGGGCAAATTCTGAAGAAACTTGTAAGATAACCTCTGGAGAAAATTGGCACTAGTCCTATTGAAATTGCCCATCCCTGGTTAAACTGTAGATGCACTTTTGGAAATAATGACTAGAACATAAATGGTAAACAATATATCTCACTGTACAGTAGGACAGACAGTGACTTGGTGACTCGTATGTCTGCTCATTCTGCTGATCCCATGCTGCTTGATGGGGGAGAACTTTAAGGCTCCTTCCTTCTTTTCCTTATGGTTCTTCATCATTAAATCAGACTTCTAAGCTCTTCAACCAAAGGAACCCTTCATACAGATACAGTGGTGCCCTGCTAGACGATGACCTCGCAAAATGACGAATCGGCATGACGATGAGGTTTTGCGATCGCTATAGCGCTTTGCAAAACAGTGTTTCCAATGGGTGATTTTCGCTGGGCAATGTTTGGGTTTGTGCTTCGCAAACCGTTTTTCGCAAGATGACGATTTTGACACTGATCGGTGCTTCGCAAAATGGGTGTTTTCTCTACCGATGCTTCGCAAGACAGACATTTTAACAGCTGATCGGCACTTCACAAAATGGCTTCCCTATGGGCGATCTTTGCAAAACGACGATTTTTCCCCATTGGAACTCATTAAACGGATTTCAATGCATTCCAATGGGGAAACGGTTTTCGCAAGATGATGTTTTCACAAGGCAGCGATTTCAATGGAACGGATTAACATCGTCTTGCGGGACACCACTGTAACTGCACTTGGTTACATATGACCCATGGCCACTTTAGTTAGGCAAGACAGTCTACTCCAAACCTGATCCGTTTAGCTTTTTGTGATAACAGGGCAAAGTTTCATGAAAAGTGGTGGTGATGGAGGGGCCACTGTCCTCTTTTTCATCCCCCAAACCACCAGGGATGGGTACTTGAGTTGCAGGACTTGCTGTCAAGTCGGACTTAAGTTGCACTCAGAACCCACCCACTCCTCCCTTTGTTTTCTGGGGGGGGCAAGTTATTTTCAATAGGGACTCAGACTTTGGGCTTGGGACTTGCTATCAAAGAATCAGACTCAGGCTTGGCACTCGGACCCAAAGACTTGCCAACATGCCTGCAAACCACAAACTCTTTACTTGAAACTTCTCTGTGAGGATCCTGCACTTAGATCCCTAATCACAAGAACTCTTGCTCGAGAACAAGAGCCACTGCAACCTTTTGCCCACCCCTTCAGCGTTTCTTTTTTAAAAGGGGGAAAAAAGAGGAAAGAAAGCCAGTTTCTCCTCTACGTAGCTGAAATATGGACACCTCACTGCACCATATTTCTTTTGGAAAGGTTAGTTTCTATGTGGCCACCTATAAAAGGTTAGTGTATGAACCTCAGCATGGTGAACCCTGAACAGTCTGTGAAACAAATGAAAGGAAAATGTATCTTGCAAATCTGAAATGCATACCCTGGGCTTTTGGTGACATCATAAATCACTAACTAGGGCCCCATATTTTGATATCCCCATAGTCCTAACATTACCACTAGGACCTTCATTTTCTAGAGATTTCCTGCTATACCATAATAGATGGATCTGACATTTTAAGACTCATTCTTAGTCACCTGCCCTCTGATCACAGACAGCGTGTTATGAAATACCTTTAAAATAATATGCCTCAATAAGAAATTCTCTTCTGGATCAAGTGAAACAGTAGAAGATGTATGCCTTAAAATGTACACAAAGACAAAAAAAACAAAAAAAACAAATATGTGGAAATCTTGAAAAGCTCCCTTCTGTTCATGCAAATTTTCAATTTTCTGAAGTCAATGAAGCTTCAAATGAAAATTTCAGAATCCAAAGTGAAGTAAACATGACTTATGCTCATGTTTACAAAGATATATTATTTACTTGGATGGAGTGGGATATAAATAAAATAAACAAATAATTGTTGGTGTTGAGGAGAGGAAACTCTGTCTATATTTACTGTGACATGTACAGTGTAACACGAAAAACAGTGATTTGAAAGCGGTGACAAATTGTTACTGGTGATTGCCAGTGGTGGTTCCTGTAAGGGTATATTTAATAGTCCTATTTTATTTCATTATTTATTTATTACACTTAGAAGTTTGTTGTTCCCAGAAGCCTGCCAGGTGGAGAGTTTAAAGGAAAGAAAAGGACAGAGAGAAAGCAATGTCTGAGAAAAAAGAGAGAGAGAGAGGGAGAGGGAGAGAGAGAGAGAGAGAGAGAGAGAGAGAGAGAGAAGGAATTTGTTTTCTAATCTTGGAAAATGGCATAGAAGTCCCCAGGAATTTTTTGGGTACAGGTCAGAATATGGATACTGCTACATACGTTACATTGGTCCTGCTACATTACTTTTACCTGACATTTGTATGTGTACATGTCTTGCCATACTCATGTTCCTTCCACTGTCACATATACATAGTTCTTAATTTTATGTCTTTCAGTGAATTGTGTGATGCATCTGAGGATGCCTGAAATAAAAGACTGAAGAATAGCACCAGACTCAGTGATAGTTAAATATAACATCCATCAAGAATGCACCTTAATGGGAGTTCTCCTGCCATCCCACTGCTGTTCCTCTTACAGACATGAACACTAGCCTTTTTTTTTCTGTGCCCTTCTCAAACCCCTGGTTTATTTTGTACTGTTTTGTGTTGTTGTACTTTCCTTCTCACTCAGAATTGTCCTTTTTCCCCCCTTCCCTGTTTTTAAAATAGCCCTACTGCCTTCATCCAAAAGTGGGGCTGTGCGATAGGGCATTATCTCAATCTCAGTCGGGGGGGGTGTGTGTGTGAGAAAAAGATGGGAGAAATGGGAGGAAGCTAGAGGAGCAGGTGGCATAACAGTAGCAGCACCTGGAGGGACACCTGTGCTAATGGTAAAAAGGAATGCTGTTTTAGAGTTGTACCAAGAGGCACCAGGCAAAAGGAAGGCTAAGTAAACACAGGCAGGCAGATAACATTAGGAACCTGTAGCTGCTTTCCAAGATTTCAATGGATTCCCTACGACAACATTATAACTAGCTACCTGTGTGTAGTTTTTATTTTTATTTTTGATGGATTGTTATGCATTGTCACTTTGACTGGATTTTTAGTTATACTTGTGTTGTCCATTTTTATATTTTCCATTTCTCAGAGAGGCATTTAAAAACACACCTTTGTGTACTTATTGTTCTTAGCTCTAATATTGTCTTCTCGGGTAGGTGGGGCTCGTTAGCCTTGGAAGGCAGCCCATCTGGAAGAAGGAAAACTCTGATTTCAAAGCTCCCCTGCCTTCTGGCTATATCCACCAATGGAAAAGGCTTTAGGATTTAAATTTGAGGCAAGATCTGGAGCCGGAGTCCCAGAGGCAGTTTGTGTTGTTCTGCCAACTCCTGCGACGTCACTGGAACCAATTGCATTGGCTCTTGCCTTTCCAATGGACGAATTCAGTGATGTGGATGTGACAAACCCAGACCTACTGGGATATGCCACAGTTTCACTAAGCTGCCACCAACCATTCCCTATAAGAAGTCACACAGACCAGGGATGGATTTTTAAACAAATAAAAGAACAAGGTTTATTTAAACAACACACAGGGAAAAATAAAATGATCAAGTGAATAAGATACAGTAACGTGGCTTAGTCTCAATCATACATACACACAGTTTGGTTCACACAGAACACTTAACTTGAAGCACAGACCCTGAACCTATCAGTTCTGGCTAACCATACAGACACCTGAACCTATCAGGTTGGTACTGACTGACACACAGTAGTACCCTGTCTGACACACAGACTCCCACTCCAGCTTCTTCTCTCAGCTTTTCTCCAGCTTCTTCCACTTCTCCACACACGCTCCACATATATATACAGTACAGCCCCTCCTCCTGATGTCCCGCCTTCCACTCCCCATAGGATGGAACTTTCCCTCCAAACCCATGACAGACAGGTAACATCAGTGCTGTATGTAACACCTCCCCTCTTTATAAGTTGTTTTGTAGGGGGAAAGCTAAGGTGCTTTTCACCAAAAAACAACCTGGACCCAAAACAAACAAAAACAGTCATATAATAACATACAATACCATACTTACTTATACTTACACTCTATTAGGCATTTAAACATTTACCATTAACAATACATCAAGTTACCTTTATTTATACAAACCAACATGTTTAATACACAGGTACATTTAACTTTTTGTCATCAAAATATATACATAGTCCATGTTTCTTTCGCCGTCTTCATTCTTCAGGTCTTCTTGACAAGGCGTCAGCAACACAGTTCACTGACCCTCTGACCACCTTCACTTCAAAGTCATAGTCTTGCAGGTTTAAAGCCCACCTCATAAGTTTACTATTGTGGGTTTTCATTGTCTTTAACCATTGCAGTGGTGAATGGTCAGTGCACAGAATAAAATGTCTTCCCCAGATGTAAGGCTTGGCCTTCTGGATCGCGTAGACTATGGCCAGGCACTCCTTTTCCACAGTTGCCAAATGTCTCTCACCTTTCTGGAGTTTCCTACTCAGGTAGGACACTGGATGCTGGTCACCATTTTCATCCTCCTGGCAAAGAACTGCTCCTACCCCGCTGTTAGACGCATCGGTGTAGATGATGAACTCCCGGTTGAAGTCTGGAGCACGCAGCACTGGATAGTTGATGAGCGCCTGCTTCAACCTCTGGAACGCCTCCTCACAGTCGCTGGTCCACGGGATGCGGTCATCAGCCTTCTTCCTCGTCAGATCGGTCAGCGGAGCCGCAATCTCGCTAAACCTCGGGATGAACTTTCTGTAGTAGCCCACCAACCCAAGAAATGATTTGACTTTTTTCTTGGTGCTGGGTCTGGGCCAATCACGAACTGCTTCTATCTTGGCCTCTAGGGGTTTTATCAGTCCTCCCCCTACTATGTGACCCAAGTATTTTATTTCTGGGCTACCCAGCTGCAGTTTGTTCTCTTTGCAGAGCCTAGGCCAAAGCACTTTCTCCCCTGGGTTAAAGCGCCTCTCCCTGCCTTCCTGGTCATCCCAAGCTTTCTTTCTGACCTTTTGAGCTTGCAGGGTCTCTGCTGCTAGCTCTAGGTTTCTCTTTAGGTCATTCCTTAAAGAGTCTATATATGTCACAACGTCTTGTGGGTCATCCTGGGTGATCTGCTCCCAATTTTGTTTGATCAAATCAAGGGGCCCTTTCACCCTTCTCCCAAACAAGAGTTCAAACGAACTGAACCTGGTACTGGCTTGTGGCACTGATCGATAAGCAAACAAAAGGGATTGCAGCTTCTGGTCCCAATTGTTTGGATTCTCTGCCAAGTAAGCCCTAATCATGCGCATTAGAGTCCCATTGAACTTCTCAGTTAACCCATTACTTTCAGGGTGATAGGCAGTGGTTTCCTTGTGTTTAATTCCACAGATTTGCCATAAGCGTTTCATGAGCTTCGATGTGAACGATGCGCCCAAATCTGTGATTATTTCTGAGGCAAATCCCATCCTGGACATATACCCCACCAAGGCATCTGCCACTGTGTTAGTTTCAATGTTAGTCAAGGGAATGGCTTCAGGGTACCTCGTGGCATGGTCCACAATGGTGAGAATGAACCTGTTCCCCCTCTTTGTGGCCTTGGGCAAAGGTCCCACAATATCCACCCCTATGCATTTGAACGGAGTGTCAATCCCAGGCAAAGGGCACAACTTTGCTTTGGTCCTGTCGCGGCTATTCCCCTGCCTTTGACACACATCACATTGTTTACAGAACTCCCTGATCTGCTTCCCTATGTCAGGCCAGTAAAAATTCTGTGTGATTCTCTGCTGTGTTTTGTTCACCCCTAAGTGCGCAGCAAACATGTCAGAGTGCCTCCTTTGTAAGATCATGGGGCGATACTTTTCAGGTACCACTAGCTGACTTCTGATCCCATCTCCCCCTTTTGAGATATTCCTCAGGGTCTCTCTATATAAAATCCCCTTTTTCTCTAGAAATCTCACTGGGGTTTCAGGTGTTAGCTGGGCGTCTGTCACCTGTTCAAAACACTTTTGGAGAGTGGCGTCTGCCTTTTGCTCTTGGCCAAATCGGCTGTCTGTGGTTAAGGTTTCCACCACAGCTTCTGAACTCCCCTCTGCTTCCGTCTCTGGCTCATCAGTACCCCCCTGAACTGTCCCCGTGGTGGCTTGTGAACGTGTAATCACTAGCACCCGTTTCACATGTTCAGCCAGGTCATTTCCCACGAGCACGGCTGCTGGCAGAGTCGATGAAATCGCTAGCCGCCAAACTCCCCTCCAGCCTTGAAAGTTCACAGGTACCTCCGCTACTGGCAGTGAGATCACCTGCCCCTCAATCCCTGCCACCTTCATGCTCTCATTTGGGATTATATATTCCCTAGGAATAATATCTGGATGGCACAGGGTCACCTGGGAACAAGTGTCCCTTAGCCCCCGATACCGATGGTCAAGTATTCCTACGTCCACCCCTGCTGTTTCAAACAACTGAGAATCTGTTCTCACGAGCAAGCAGCGCTTGACCTCCACAAGAGGACCATTTTCCTCAGCCTGATCAGCAGATGTAACTGTTCCAGATTGAGTAGCCATGGCAACAGGCTCCCTCAGTGACAAGGAGCTTTGCTCTTTCTGGACACAGAACACAGCTTTTGGCTTGGTTCCACTCGAATCCTGAGGCACAATTCCTTTTAGCTGCTTTAATTTCTCACACTCTGAGATTAGATGGCCCTTTCCCTGACAGAAATAACATTTTCTGCTATATTTTGAGTCTTTCTCATCTTGTTTTGGTTTTCCCTCCAAAATCTGAGGTCTTGGTTTCATGTCTGAGGGCTTCCCTTCACCATGGGCCCCTCCCCCTTGCTGGCTTTTCCCTGGTCCCTGAGAGTACTTGCTGTAGGTTTCTTTAGGTTTCCCCATCGATTTCCCCTCACCCAAGGGCTTTCTTATTTGGGAAATAAAATCTGCGATCTCGGCTGCTTCTGCCACAGATTTCGGTTTCCTTTCCCTCACCTGAAATTTCAGTTCCCCATGCAGGACTGAATAGAACTGTTCCAGCGCTATCAAGTCTTTGAGCTGCTGAAAGGTCTCTGTCCCCTCCTGAGATAGCCATTTCTCTAGCAGCCTCACCAATTGGGCCCCCACTTGGGTAAAAGTCTGCTCTGGTTTCTTGGTGATTGACCTGAATCTTTGCCTCAGCTGTTCCGCATTTATCCCATGTCTGGCAAACACCAGTTTTTTAAACTCTGCAAAATCTTTCATCAGTTCCTCTGGCATCTCTGCATAGACTTCTGCAAGGCTGCCACTGATTAAAGATCGCATGATGGTCATCTTCTCAGTTTCCCTTACTGAGAAGTCCACAAACGCTCTTTCCACTAGGGAAAAGAACACTTCTGGACAATCTCCCTTGTGGTACACAGGGAATTTCTTCAGGTCAGCTTTAGACAATTGGCCTCCCTCAGAATCCCTATTGTTATTATTGTTCTGGTTCATCATTTCCAATTTTCTTAACTCAAACGCCATTCTTTCTTTTTCCAGAGCAATTTTCTCTCTCTCTAATCTTTCTTCTTTCTCCATTCTCTCTATTTCAAATTGTCTTTGCCTTTCCCTTTCCTGCATTTTTTCTCTCTCTAATCTCTCCTCCATTTCAAATTGCCTCATCCTCAGTTCATGCTGTTGGGCTATGAGCATTTTCCTGAGTTCTGGGTTCTGTTCTCCCGTGCTGTCACCCTGCACTGAGCCAAATTCATCCTCAGAACCTTGGTCTACCTGGGGGTCTTTCACTTCACCCATTTCTGCCATTTGGCTTCGAGTCAAGGGCATAATCCCCCCCCCAGAACAGGCTGCTCTCAAAAGTCAAGCCTCAAAATAAAGCGACCACTTTTTTTTTCTTTCTTTTGCCTCAGAACCAGCCTTCTATAGATTGCTGCTGTTCTTCAGCACTAACTTGCAACTGTAGCCAGCCAGAGTCTACCCCCCTCTGCTAGGCCTCTCAGCAGGCAGGCTAGATCACTGCTACTTCACACAGTTTTGCCTCAGCTTTTTTCCCGCCAAAACAGGTTGCCTCAGAGCTCCCTAATCTAGTCTCCCCAGTTGGCACGTTCTTCCACTAGCGCACTTCCCCGTGAGGTACACCTAGAAGATTACCTACGCGCCTCAGATTGTCCCTGACTAGACCCCCCTTGCTCTGGGCACACTTGCCAAGGCTTTGCTGTACCACTGGACAACTGGACCAGTCGTATCCCACACGCTGGACACCAATCAATGTGACAAACCCAGACCTACTGGGATATGCCACAGTTTCACTAAGCTGCCACCAACCATTCCCTATAAGAAGTCACACAGACCAGGGATGGATTTTTAAACAAATAAAAGAACAAGGTTTATTTAAACAACACACAGGGAAAAATAAAATGATCAAGTGAATAAGATACAGTAACGTGGCTTAGTCTCAATCATACATACACACAGTTTGGTTCACACAGAACACTTAACTTGAAGCACAGACCCTGAACCTATCAGTTCTGGCTAACCATACAGACACCTGAACCTATCAGGTTGGTACTGACTGACACACAGTAGTACCCTGTCTGACACACAGACTCCCACTCCAGCTTCTTCTCTCAGCTTTTCTCCAGCTTCTTCCACTTCTCCACACACGCTCCACATATATATACAGTACAGCCCCTCCTCCTGATGTCCCGCCTTCCACTCCCCATAGGATGGAACTTTCCCTCCAAACCCTTGACAGACAGGTAACATCAGTGCTATATGTAACAGTGGAGAGGGGGGATTTTCTGCTTGGGTAACAGTCTATCCTCCATATTATTTTACCCAGGCTTCGTGCTCTGGAGAGGACACTCCAGCTTCGCAGACAGTGTTGAAATAACAATGGAAGTAGCATTTACCAGTTATAAGTCTTTGCTCAATTGGCATAAAGCATGATGCCAGGGGCTACTTCCAATGGTTGGAGAAGGTCATTGCACCTCACCAGGTAGCTACCACCTGCCTTAAGTTGGGAAGCCCCTAGCCAATAAGGTGCTACCTCGGCACGGTCTGTTAACCTCATGGGGTGTGTAGGGTTTAGGGTGAAAGCTGACAAGCAGATCAATAACCCTGCACCATGCAATAGTCGTAAGAAAACTTCTGCTCTAGAATTGGGCACCTGGAATGTTCAGACAATGACCCCGGCTTTTCTGACGACCTGCAGGAAATAGACGACGTGCACAAGACAGCTGTCATCGACATGGAACTGAGTAGACTGCAGATGGAAATTGTTGCCCTGCAAGAGACGAGATCTGTCAAAGAAAAAAACTTCTCATTCTTCTGGCAGAGAAAACCATTGAATGAGACCAGGGAATATGGTGTTGACTTTGCAGTTAGAAATACTGTGCTGAGATCCATTGTTCCACCTACTGTGGGGAGTGAAAGAATCCTGCCTGGTCACCCTTATTAGTGTATATGCACAAACACTGTCAACTACAGCAGAAGTCAATGACAAATTCTATAATGATCTGGCAGCTACTATAAAAAAAATCCTCGAGAGAGAGCTGCTGTTAATTCTCAGAGATTTTAACGTTAGAGTTGGTGCTGATCACAATTCTTGGCCCACTTTGGCATTGGGAAGGTGAATGAAAATGGCCAATGTTTGCTGGAGTTTTTATGTTATTATGGTCTTTGTGTCAGCAATACGTTCTTTAATATGAAGCTTCAACACAGAGTCTCTTGGAGATATCCAAGATTGAAGCATTGGCATGAGCTTGATCACTAGATGCTCTAGCCTTCCTAGTCTTATGTTCACACGCAGTTATCGAGGATAAGTGGAGAGCTCTAGCAGCATACAAAGCCTGTCCAAGTGAGTACAACTTGCAGGCTCTTCCAGTTGCTTGTAGCAGTCCTGAAACCAGCAAAACTAGGGAGCTGGACAGGGGACAGATTGTATTTTTTCAGCCTACTGGTGCCTTCTTTTAAAAAGAATTTATCAAATTATGGACTAGTAGCACCAGCACAAAGTATTAAATATTTTTCAGTGCTACTTTTTAGGAGGAAGGGGTACCGGATCTCTAGGACTATATTTTCCTGAGAATAGGCGATTAAATTGTAATTAAGAATACTAAAAGAGTGGACAAATACTAGGAAACCATAGCCTTGATTTGTGAGTACTAGCTAATAAACGTGTCTTCCTCAAAATCAGAAAAAGGTGCTGGAACTAATTTCTTGTGAGCTCCATCATAAAAAAGCCCTGATAATTCTTGGATCTTAGTTTCAATTAACAAATTACCAATTGACATTCCCAGTATTAAACTTTAACCTAGCAAGTGAAATGGGATTTAGACTTCGTGTGAGACTACATTGGAAAATACTTCACAATTGCACTGATATTGTTATTGGTGAATTCAAAGTATTTTTCAGTGGTCACATTCACAACATAAAGATCAATGTGAACCAGCCCACCTTTCTGCATAAACCTACTGTGGCTAGCTATCAGGGGAGTTAAGTTCCCATAGCCACTGTGGAGCCTTCCCCTTCCCCCTTCTTTCCTAGAGCACCTTGAAGAATGTTCTAAAGAATTTGGTTCCTAGTTTAACAACTGCAGAAGCAGCCACAGACAATGAGTATATTCCAAATTTGTTGCAATGGAAAGAACAGATTTAGAAGCAGGTGAATGTCTGGAATGGACCTGCATCTGGCCATGTTGTTAATTGTTCAATAATAGCTTATTTATGTCTTTAAAGTGTGCAGTACAAACATTTGCATAATTCATTGTAAGTAATAGTAATGTGTCTATTTCCTGGCAAAAAATGGAGCAATATAATTATATCATAAATTATAACTTGTTTTACTAGATTGTTTTATTACAATTACCTATCTATCATCTACCTAGCTGTAAATTACATAGCTATTAAATAAGTCTGATTCCCTTGTATATAAAATAAATTAAAGTCTTTAAAAGTGAATTACAAAAGTAGTACCTATTGGTTTGTGTGTGTGTGTGTGTGTGTGTGTGTGTGTGTGTGTGTGTGTGTGTGTGTGTGTGTGTGTGTGTGTGTGTAAAAGTGTAAGTGTTAAGGCTGTGTTCAATTGCTAGTTCTAAACAGAGCTGAATGAGAGTTTGAATGATTAGGTCTTCATAAATCAACATTTGGTTCTGCTTCTAGTTAAGGCTAACAATTTGATTCAATCCAGTACAAAAAGAAAGGTATGAATGCTTTTTGATAAAGCAGAATATTTTTATGCTCTTCTCTCCCTACCCCAGAACTCCACTATAATTAGCCACTATTTTCTCTTTACAGGATTTAATGTGAAACATTTTCCTTGAGATCTTTGCAGAGTTTCTACTTCAGAAACAAAGTAAATATGGAAAATGTGTCACTGTGGTTGAGAATTAAAGCTTAAATGTTAATTTCAGCAGTACAATCCTAATCATATCTGCTCAACAGCAAATCTCATTGAGTTCGATGGTACTGTCTCCAAAGAAAGATGATATAGTATTGTTGCCTAAACAAGAGCTGTTGAAAGTTAGCTAGTGCACTGTTGTGCTATCTTAACAATGCAGTGGTGCCTCACTAAATGATGTTAATCCGTTCCATTGAAATCGCTGTCTTGTGAAAACATCATCTAGCGAAAAGCGTTTCCCCATTGGAATGCATTGAAACCCGTTTAATGTGTTCCAGTGGGGGGAAATAGTCGTCGTCCAGCGAAAATCGCCCATAGGGAAGCCATTTTGCGATGCACCAATCAGCTGTTTAAATTGCTGTCTTGCGAAGCATTGGTCCCCAAAACACCCATTTTGTGAAGATCGCCCATAGGGAAGCCATTTTGCGAAGCCGCTGATCAGCTGTAAAAATTGTTATCTTGCGAAAAAAAGGTCTGCGAAGCACAGACCAAATCATCGTCCAGTGAAATTCCCCATAGGAAAAAACGTTTTGCGAATCACTATAGCGATCGCAAAAAGTCAACATCTAGTGAAAAAAACATTTTGTGGGGTAATCTTGCGAGGTACCACTGTAGCTTAGTTTGTGTAATTAAAAAAATATTTAAAACTGTGCTAAAAACTTTCACCTTTATAGTCACTTTGAATTCTGAAAAACATTGCAGTCCACAAGTATTGGGGAACTGCAGCAGAATAGTTCTTGAATCTACAGGAGTTGGCCATCCTGCTCCAGAACTGCTTCTATTTTCTTCCAGTAGGACTAATTTTCTCATCACTACATTTTCTGAAGGTTGTTGTTGTCTTTGGTATCCAAATGGCTGACTCCTTGCTGTTTTTCAATTCTTTCATCCATCTTCCCCCCTCTTTTTGAATGTCATATAATCTCATGGTGCATGGTTTTTCCTCAGCATAACATGTTCACATTCCTTGCATTTTCTCCATCTTTTCTTCACCTCAAATCACCCAATACACTACCTTCTTCTAATTTGGAGAGAGACTAGTAAGGCCATAAAGCTGCTGTGGTCAAAACAAGCAGAAAATGGATCTGTGGATCATTAATAAATCATATTTGGGACATGAAATGACTATGTTTGTTGTTTTGCTCCTGTGTTCAGAGATATAAAACTCCTCTATGGTCCTTCATGATGGTCCTCGTCGCAGCAGAAACTTCTCTATATTTTCCCTGATATAGAAGGGGGACTCACTTTTACCAATTCATGTCTTAACCAGATCAACTAGAAAAGGGTGTTTCATTGGAAATTATGGGAAGGCACCACATCAGCACTCTGCCGTAGTACCTTGGTGGCATAGGAACTATACAAGAATTAACTGCTTGGACCAACCAGATGTTTCCCATGGAATGTAATGGTAGGGTAACACCATAGCCCCCTCTCCCAGATCCCCAAGCTTACTGTTAAAACTGGTGTTGGAAAGCAGTAACCCAGTAATCAGCCCACTCTTTTTCACTTCTAATCCAGATGTTTTCCCCCGCCACCGGGGGGGCTTCTACTTTTTTTCTAACCACAACAATTTGAACAATGTTTTGCTAGTGGGCTCATTTGTTTGGTTCTACAAAATGACAGGGGTGTGACTTTGGGTGGTGTTGTCTTTTTTTTATGTAGTAAGTTGGACAGATTTTACTTTCTTGGGCTCCATGATCACTGCAGATGGGGAGAGCAGCCACGAAATTAAAAGACGCCTGGTTCTTAGGAGGAAAGCGATGAAAAACCTCGACAGCATCTTAAAAAGCAGAGATATCACCTTGCCAACAAAAGTCCGCATAGTCAAGGCTGTGGTTTTTCCAGTAGTGATGTACGGAAGTGAGAGCTGGACCATAAAGAAAGTTGACGGCTGAAGAATTGATCCTTTTGAATTGTGGTACTGGAGGAGACTCTTGAGAGTCCCCTGGACTGCAAGGAGAACAAACCTATCCATTCTGTAGGAAATCATCCCTGAGTGCTCACTGGAAGGATAGATTCTGAAGCTGAGGCTCCAGTACTTTGGCCATCTCATGAGAAGAGAAGACTCCCTGGAAAAGACCCTGATGTTGGGAAATTGTGAAGGCTAGAGGAGAAGGGGACAACAGAGGATGAGATGGTTGGACAGTGTCATCGAAGCGACCAACATGAATTTGACACAACTCCGGGAGGCAGTGGAAGACAGGAGGGCCTGGCATGCTTTGGTCCATGGGGTCACGAAGAGTCGGGCATGACTAAACAACTAAACAACAACAACAACAAGTTGGGCACGATGACAGACCTGCATTGAAAAGGAACTGTCGCCATCAGGTTTTCTGGTTTAGCAGTGGGCATTCAGCAGGACACTTAAACCCCATGGCAACACTTACCTCTGTGTAACATCACTCTATGACTGAAATATTTCCACACTAGCAAAAGGAGGACATGCTACTAATCCAATGGAGGGATAATGGCAGGGAAGAAAGTAAACCATGGATAAACAAAGGAGGAGCAGACACCCCTTATTATATATAGCTTGCATTCTACTGCTGCAGGGCAGGAGCTCCACTGCCCTCAGAGGACAAATCAAGTCATAATTGGCACTAGAAACAGAAGCAAACCATAGAAATAAGAACGCTGAAGGATATGGATATTAGGCTTAAAGTAGAGAGAGATGCGTACATGGACCCATCACCTATCATGCCACAAAGCACACCTGTCATTCATATGTGAAAACTAAATTGAGGAAATTAAATTGGGACATCTCACTGTAATTTTATTTGCTGTTTTTATAGCAAAAGAAAAAAAAAGTCACTGCTTAATTTCAGATCACTGCATAAATGATAAATATTACATGGAATGGGACAATTTAAATGATGAAGTGTGTGTTGTTTAGATTCCTGTTCCCAGCTGATGCTGGGGCCTATGATACAACACCTGTTTGGATTCACTTTAAGTGTGATAAGGGCTAGATCCCAACCATTATATTTTATTTATACAACCTTCAGTGCAATTATAGAAAGCAACTAGTAGAACAACCATGGTAAAAACATTTAAATTGAGAAAATATCTCATAGTACACACACACACACACACACACACACACACACACACACACACACACTTGTCACAGCAACATTGCAATTGCTGTGGAACTGGGAATGCTTCAGCTTTCCTTATATTTGTGAACAGTTCAGCCTTTTTGTTACAGTTTACAAGTCGTGTGAGTTCTTCGTGAATGGAAGCATTTGTGCTTTTAATGACTATCGGAGTCAGACAAAACAGGAAGCCAGCTCAGAACAACAATTAAGGATAAAAAGGGAGAAAATACCAGGATCAGAGACAAGTGGCTAATTAACTGATGCAAAAATGATATAAAACAACAAAATCTGGAAGTTAGATGAGAACCTGCATGGCAATTACTTATAAAAAGGTAACACTTTCCCAATTAAAGCAGTGCCAAGAAGTTGTGTTAATTATACAGGCTTCTCCATCTCTCCCTCCCTCTCTTTTATTAGAGTCGCTCAGTGTTCATGATCTGTAAAAAAAAGTGCTAACATTTGCAAATTGCTAGTTTATGATAAATGAATTGTGGAAATTCAGCCGTCTCGTTGGGGCCCGGCTAGATTGCAAAGTGCCGGTATCTCCCACCGCTCCAGCCCTGACCCTGACTTCACACCCATTGATCACAAGCGGTGCATAGCTGTGACCACCAAATGCATATACTGTTGCTGTGGGACTTGCTTTTTTCCCATAGTATTTCATCACGGTTCCACATCACAAGTGCTACAATGACCTCTGGCACTTCTTTACGATAAGACTAATACCTGCAGGAGATTTCCCTTTACCCCAGTAATCACTGCTTTTGTCACTCTGGTGGAAATTTCTCCCTGAACGGAAAAACGTTCCTGTAAAGGGAAAACAAAATGCCTTTAAAAAATCATCAATAACATGAGCATGGTTTTTCAGGAATTCAAGGCACATATTTTAGTCACAGACACCAGTGCACAGAACAAGTTATGGCTGGTATATTTGCTCAGATGTATGTGGTGCTAATATAAAGGAAACATTTGAAGGCATGAGCTTGATGATTTTTAAGACGTGCTCAGAGATGTGTGTCAAGTAAATGGCGGTAGAAACAGCCACCCCTACCACTATGGTCTCCAGATATTTTGGATTACAACTCCCATCAACCCCCGGGACATGGCTGGTGTTCAAGGGTGATATGAGTTGTAGCGAAAAACAAGTGGAAGGCAACACCTTGACAATGCCCAATGTTGAGGCAGATCTTGGAAAACTACTTTCAGAAAAAATTAGTTACAGTCCTGCCCCCCCAAAAGTAATTGCAGTTGTAATTCTTTCTGAAATCAATTTCTTTTCTTGTTATTTAAAAGAAGATTAAATAGTTATTTTAGTTGCTTTAAAAAATTCATCAGAATGCTAACAAGGCAGGCACTGATCTTTGCAAAATTCACTTAAGTTCTGAAGTCACACTCTCTTTAAGTAAAGAACTAACTAAAATGACTGCAGCGTTGCCACAAAAGTAGTTATCTACTGTTACACTTTACTTTGCAAATATAATTTAACTTAGGTATTGAAAAATGAAATGATGAGTAGCTCGTTATTTGTAACTAATTACTTCTGGTCTCTGCATAGAGATTTGGAACGCACACAAGTCTCCTTGTCCGCTCTGGCCCTTCATTATTATTATTTTGTTTCTGTTCTTGTTTCAACTTATATACCTCCTCCTATGCTGTTGCAGACTCACCACCACCTCACCACCATCATCACTTTATTATTCTCATTTATATATGTTTTGGTACTTGGGGCAAAATTTTGCAGCCCCTGGGAAGGCCTTTCAGAGAATGTGGGGTTTTGTAGACCTTCCTCTTGGGAGGCAGAGTTGGAAGCCCACAGTCTGAGAAAGGTGTCTGCTGTTGGGCTAGAGGCAACCTATGGACAGAGTGAGGGGGCTTATTCCAAAATCTGGTTCATGATTGAACCTTTTGCTTTGGTCATGAGCCATGTGTGTGCTTGGACACATGAGAGAAGAAAGAAGCATTCTGCTGGGAAGAGGGGAAAAGAGGCCCATAACCTCACTGCATTGATAAGGAAGGTGTCCTGTGGTCAAGTATGCAGTGGCATTTGAGTTTGTCAAATAAATATTAGTCAAAGTATTTATTTCAAGAAGCACCATGAAGTCATATTGATTGCGCCCAACTATTGGTGGTAGTAGTAGTAATAATAATAATGGGCTATCAAGTTGATTCCAATTTGTAGCAATACTCCCAAGATTTTCCAATTTGTAGCAATACTCCCAAGCTCTCAAACATAGTTTACCAATCCGTCCTGCTAGTAGCACTGTTGGAACACACAACTTGCCCAAAGCTGCATAAGTGGCAGGAAAGGTCACCCCACCTACTGTGGGAGATCTTAGCAGGCCCCTGTCCTGTGTGGTATAGAGGGGAATAGAACTCCCAGCCTCTGGCTCCACAGACAGGTGCTTCAACCCACTGAGCTGTCCAGCCAGGTATAAATATGTCTAAACTCAATATGGTGTAGTGGATAGAGTGATGGAGCAGAATGCTGGAGAACAGGGTTCAAATCCCCGCTCAGCCATGGAAACTAATTGGAGGAGTGGAACTGGTAAAAGCACTTCTTAAATATCTCACTTATCTTGAAAACCCTATTAGGATTGCTATAAATCATTTCCAACTTGACAGCACAGAGCACACTCACACACCCGTACAAAATCTGGATGTACCTATTCAGGTCACTAATTTGCACCTTTGTATTCAAGTGTCATAGGACCAGCATTGTCACACCTACAGTATATCACAGAAGTGAGTACACCCCATCACATTTCATAAATATTTTAGTATATATTTTCATGTGACAACACTAAAGAAATGACACTTGAAAGTGAGTGAGCATACAGCTTGTATAACAGTGTAAATGTGCTGTCCCCTCAAAATAATGCAGCACACAACCATTAATGTCTAAACCACTGGCAACAAAAGTGAGTACACCCCTAAGTGACAATGTTCAAATTGGGCATGAAGTGTCAATATTTTGTGTGGCCACCATTATTTTCCAGCACTGCCTTATCTCTCTTGGGCATAGAGTTCACCAAATCAATGTCCTTAGTCTGCTTGTCTGCAGCAAACCGTATGTGGGCTTTCTTGTGCATCATCTTTAGAAGACGCTTCCTTCTGGGATAACAGCCCTGGAGACCAACTTGATGTAGTGTGCAGTGTATGGTCTGAGCACTGACAGGCTGAACACCTGAAGCAATGCTGGCAGCACTCATACATCTATTTCCCAAAGCCAACCTCTGGATATGATGTTGAGCAAGGGCACTCAACGTCTTTGGTCGACCATGGCAAGGCCTGTTCTGAGTGGAACCCATCCTGTTAAACCACTGTATGGTCTTGGCCACTGTGCTGCAGCTGAGTTTCAGAGTTTTGGCAATATTCTTATACCCTAGGCCACCTTTATGTAGAGCAACAATTCATTTTTTCAGATCCTCAGATAGTTCATTACCATGAGGTGCCATGTGGAAATTCCAGTGACCAGTCTGAGAGAGTGAGAGCAATAACACCTGCTCCCTCTTCACACCTGAGACTTGTGACACTAACGGTCTCATGACATCAGGGAGGGAAAATGGCTACTTGGGTCCAATTTGGACATAATATAATATATTTATATAATATAATATATTTATGAAATGTGAGGGGCTGTACTCACTTCTGTGATATACTGTATATCCTGCTCCTGTGTTAGTGTGGATTTCAGAAATGTACTACAGGTACATTAATTTTCAAATGTCCAAATGTTGTCAAAAAATTTTCTTGAATAGAACTCATCGTAAGTACAGAATTGTTTCAGTTTTTAGTTGCATTTTGAGTCTGCTTCTCTTTTCAGTCCTGGAGGTGAGTATTTGCCAATCCAGGAGATCAGTTTAAAAAGAACAACAAAATACCAATAAAACCTGCCTTGATGGAACAAATTTCTCACTCATCACTTACAAGAATATCCTAATGTTGGAAGATATACTGCAGAGAAGATAGACTTCATTTAATAAAATACTTAATTTTTCCTGTGACAACATCTAGAAATAGAGACAGAGTTCTTTCCAGGTGTTTGACTTGATGGCCTTATAGGCCCCTTCCAACTAAATTATTCCAGGATTCTATGATTCTATTTTACGCCAATCTTGGGATGTATTATAAAAGAAACAGCTAGTGCAGCAGAGGGAAGCAGAGACCCATGCAAATATTTCCATAAATGCTTGCAGGTGCCTACACATAGAAAGTAACCTTGGCCAATGGTAATACACATGAAATTCACCATCCATGAAAGACTCTAGGTAAGAAACTACATTGTCCCAAAGAGACTCAGAGTAATGAAGTTATGGAGAGCTGGAAAATGTTGGTATTACTTTATTACAGAGTATTGAAGAGAGCGTTAGAGCTCATGCTCTGAGGATTGTATTCAATAAAAAATAATATCTCCAGTTTCCACTCATGGGCACTGAAGTACCAAAAAATCAATTCTTGCCATTGAATTGGGCCCTAAGGTGCAACAAAATGAGTAAGATTCACAACAGTCTGGGAAGGAAAGTGAAAAGATGTACAGTGCATGGTCAATCCCCATTTCCCCCCTTGCATTTTTAGTATTCTATTGGTACAAAAGCAGGACAGATGAATCTCAGTAAAGTAAGCACTCTGTCAAGTATGAATTGACACCCCCCAGAGATAAAATGAGGGAAAGATACAGGATTTTGTGTTCCTGTTTAAAGATGAAATGGGCTCTTATTATTGCACTGTCAAGATTGTGTGCCTCAATCTTCCACATCTAAGAGAACATTCTTGTTTACCACAGAAAGAACAGTGGCTTTCATACATGCATCAGAATGTGTAAAAACTCAAAACAAGGATGAAGAATGTATTGTTCTATCTTTCATGGTCCTGTGTATATCAGCTCCTTCATTGCAGACCTCTCCGCCATGGTAAGTAAGGAGGTCTGAACAAGAGTTCTACCATGTTCAGTAGAAGGTCACTGTAAAAGAGTACGAAATTCAATGAATGAGGAGGCATGGCTTGCCGTGCATGAGGTATGCATAGTTTCATTTCTGCTTTGTATGCTCACACTTTCTGAAGAATGGATGGAGAGGGTTTATAGCAATGAGCCAAACTCAGCGCCGGACACTCCAGGTGACTCATAGTGATCCTTATGGGGAGCAGAATGACATAGTCAGATTGTTAACACGTATACATGCGGCCTCCGGGCTATTTTTATGCCCTCCCTGATACCCAAGTCTTTTTCTGCCCTTCCTGTGTCCTTGTGCAAAAAGGTGGTTTTTAAAAATGTTTTTCTGTTCTTCTCTCAGAGCTATCAAGGAGTCAAGCCCCTTGCATCAAAGGCAAATAACAAAAACAAAAGCAACAATGAAAAGCAAGAATCAAAGACCATCACAGAAGTTGGGCTGGTGGGAGGCATTGCATTTTTAAAGCATCACTGCTAAGCATCACTGGTGAGGTATTTTCTTCTCGGCTGACCTTTGTTTTCCCTGACCGCATGGTCGGAGGGGGCAGGGTTCTGGCTTTAGCTGTGCCAACCCTGTTTGAGATCTATTTTTGCCATCATGCTGAAGCACACCTTTGGAACTGCAACATAAGTTGTCTATCTACTGCTAAACTAGTCACATGAAACTTGGTGACTTCTACAATTGCTCCCAGGTCAGTACTTTTGGAAACTTTACTACTACTCTACTCTACTCTACTCTACTCTACTCTACTCTACTCTACTCTACTCTACTCTACTCTACTCTACTCTACTCTACTCTGGAGACTCTTGCTTATATTCTACAATCTTCCTGTTGTACCTGGCCATAGTACCTTGGCTAGGATCACATCTGAACCATCTGTACTTGATTCTACCATCCACCCAAGTTGTTGGAGCCAGATATGGCATAAAGATAATTAATGCTCTAAATTTAATTTCCCATAAGAACTTGAGTTTATGTACAACACCCCTGTTAGGTTCATATACCAAGATAGTTACAGGCTGGACTTAATCTTCTCAGTGCCTTTTTTACCATTATTTAATTTATTTTTTTAATTTTTATTTCATCAAGTTATATACTGCCCCATTAGTGCAATGCACTATTCTTGGCAGTTAACAGTAGATAAGATCAAACAGACAGAGACAAAATGGTGAAAATCATGGAGCTAAATTGAAATTATTAAGTAACAAAGCCTGAATGGCACAACATTTTCTAATAACTCAATTGGCAAGAATAGGGCAAAATTTATGTGAAGTTGCAACCAAAATTCTCTTTGAAGAGCAGTGTCTTCAGCAACCTCTTAAAGATAGGCAGGGAGGGGGCCGAGTGTAGCCTGACTGAGAGCTGTTTCCAGGGAGCTGGTGCCTCCGCCAAGAATATCCGACTTCTAGTTGATGTCTCTCCAGCATCCTAGAGGAGCATTGCCTGGGAGGATCTGGTGGTGTGGGTGGATGATCTTGGGAAAAAACACTCCATCAAGTAATGGGGCCCCAACCAGGAAAGGCTTTATGACTGAGCACCAAAACCTTGAAATTGACCCAGGACATCACAGGTAACTAGTACACACATTCCACAGCTGTGGAGATGAGATGATATTTGCTCATACCAGCCACCAGCCTGGTGGCCCCATGCTGGACCTGCTGCATTCTCCAGGTCAGCCCCATGTAGAGAGCTTTAGAGTAGTTGGTTATTCTTGATGCAAGTAACTCTCACTCTCCAGGAGCTTTATAATGTGTTGTCCACTTTGGACACACTTTTTTAAAACTTGTTTTCCTTTGAGACTACAAAGATGGTTTATTAGGAGTGGTTTGCACATTTCGGATGGTCAGCCAATGCATGAAAATACAGATGGTTCAGACAGAATGCCTCATTTTTAAATTCCTATAATACTTATAAGAATGCTCTTTAAAGCATATTAAATGTGTTACTCCCTAATTGCTAGCAGATGTTTTGTTAATTTTTTTGAAGTGCCATACTTCAAACCATGGGCGAAACACAATCTAAGGCTACATGCATGATTTTCCAACAACAACATCTTTCAGTGCCAATAACTGTTTATCGAATTGCATTCCAAATTAAGTTGAAAATCAATGCCAGGCCCCATGGAACACGTCAAAATCACTCTTATATTTTGAACTGAATGTCAATGGAGTGTGTGTTGTGGGAAAAGAAAAGGTAGCTGACCAAGCCAATCTCCCATCTTGCTTTTCCTTCCTATTTTCTTATTAATTTCGTCCACTCTGGAATTTCGTTCACCCTGGAATTCCACTTGTGGAATTCCTTGCTTCATGAGGCAAGGTTGGCCCTCTCGTTAACTTCCTTCTGCTAGCAGGTAAAAACTTTCCTTTTTGAGTTGGCTTTTTGATCTCTTGCAGGATTTTATTTTTTAGTAGGAGGATGCAGCATATTTTTTTTAATCAGGTATTGTTTTCACTTGTTTAAAATGGCATTTTAATACTCCCTTCACTTAACCGTATTTCAATGTTAATGTCTTAATACATTGTTATTTAATTATATGCTTTTTAAAGTTGTGCACCACCTTGTGTTGTTTCATTGGGAGAAGGGTAGGATATAAACGAAGTAAATAAATAAAGAATATAATGAATAAAAAGGATGACTGTCATTTTGTTTTGGGCATATTGAACATGTCCAAGTATCAGACACCACAAAGCCGCTTCTTGAATCATGAGCTGTGAAGTCTTCCAGAGTTGTTTTCTCCCATGGATGAAAATGTATGGATTTCAGATGCTCACAAATGCCCCAAATCACTGTCCATCACGAAGAGACCTATAGTTCCAAGGACACACTATGCTTCTTGATAGCCTTGCTCAGATATTAATGCATCTTCCATGTGCATCTACTTGAGATCTTTGATAAGCTGCATACTAAACATGACAACATTCATTTAGAAAGTGTTTAAATGGTTTTTTAAAATGTAAGTAGCAGGCATAGAAGGAGGGAATCTGGATAATGATTCCCATGGACAAGGAAGTAGTCCAAGTTGGGAGCCCTATGGCTGCTCTTTGCACTTGAAGAGAAAGTGCTTTCAACAAAAATGAACACTTTTCTTCTTGTGCATGTAGGAGGGGACCCACTCCTTCTAACCAACCTCCTTCCCCAGACAACAGCAGGTTTAAAATAATCTCCTATCCCTTTGCCACTGGGATCCTGGTTCAGATTGCTTTCTCCTGTCTGCTATTTCTGGGAAAGGGGGAAAAACACAAAGTAACTCCTAATTCTGAGAATGATGTCACATTATTTTGGGCATCTACTTCTGAGGCTTCACCAAGAAAGGGGTACATGGGATGGCAGCTGTTTTGGTATTGTAGTGCCTAAAGTAACACATTTCCCAAAGTGGTTTGTTTGGTCCCTTCATCTTCTTTGAAGGACCTTTCTTTCTTTCTTTCTTTCTTTCTTTCTTTCTTTCTTTCTTTCTTTCTTTCTTTCTTTCTTTCTTTCTTTCTTTCTTTCTTTCTTTCTTTCTGTAACAACTTTTTGTTTGCCTGGACATTGTAATTAGTACCATAACTCCCTCCCCCTTTTCTTTCTTTCTTTCTTTCTTTCTTTCTTTCTTTCTTTCTTTCTTTCTTTCTTTCTTTCTGTAACAACTTTTTGTTTGCCTGGACATTGTAATTAGTACCATAACTCCCTCCCCCTTTTCTTTCTTTCTTTCTTTCTTTCTTTCTTTCTTTCTTTCTTTCTTTCTTTCTTTCTTTCTTTCTTTCTTTCTTTCTTTCTTTCTTTCTTTCTTTCTTTCTTTCTTTCTTTCTTTCTTTCTTTCTGTAACAACTTTTTGTTTTCTAAAATTAGGGACTACAGATGATGGCCAGAATTCTACTTGGTCCATATGAATACACACCCTGGTTCTGCAGGTAGTTTGAACATTTTGGCATTCACACAAGGAAGGATATTGTACTTCCTTGCATGGGCAGTTCCCACCATGGCCAAGAGCCAAGAAAAGCCATTGATTGGATGAAAGGAGGCAGAGGAGTTCCCCAAGTGGCTTGTCAACTACTGGAACAGTCCAGTGTTGTTCCAGCTGCTGTGGAGCTTGGATTGCTGGGAAACAGTGTTGGTATGTTGGAAGGATTGCACTTTTCAGAACTTCTCATCCCTTTCCAGAATTCCTCCTCTTGATCTAGATTGCTTTGCTCCTGCTCTTTACATCAGAGTGGGGGAAATTAGACATTCAGGTAATTACAGTAACCCATACCAGCCAGGGAATTCTGGGAAATGCAGTTTCCAAGATAATATTATTAAAAGCTAGATTTTTTTAAAAAAAACCATGTTGCTGTCAGAATTTTTGTTGTTTAGTCATTAAATTGTGCCTTCGTGACCCCATGGACCAGAGCACACCAGGCCCTCCTGTCTTCCACTGCCTCCCAGAGTTTGGTCGAATGCTGTCAGAATACCTTGGTGAAAAAAGCAGAAGATATATAAATATCTACCGTATTTTTTGCTCCATAAGACGCACCTTTCCATAAGACGCACCAATTTTTTAGGAGAAGAAAACAGGAAAATATAATCTGTTTTCTTTGCTCCATAAGACGCACAGACTTTCCACCCCCCTGTTTTGTGGGGGAAAAGTGTGTCTTATGGTGCGAAAAATACGGTATGTGAATAAAAGAAATAAACAAGGATCTACTATGTGACCCTGTCATACAGTCTTTTCTTAGAGGTTTGTTTCATCTGCCAGAGCATAGCTTGCAAAAACAGGCCCAAGCAACTTCAGCCAGAAGCAACTTTGCATTTCCTTTTGTGTGCTTTCTTGTGTTCTGTAACTCACGCCAAAGAGTAAACATTTTGCTGTAAAATGTTTGGGGCTGCAGCACTCCAGGTAGTATAGGTTCCGCTGGGCTATACATTTTTTTTGGTAACAAATGCAATAGCATTCAAATCCATTCAAATGCTGTCTCTAGTTTCTTTATTTCATATTATATAAATAATCCATGTTTAGGAACATTAGAGCAAAGTCCCTCGATACTTCTCAGACCCTTGCTATTAAGCAGATTTTATTTTGATGTTAGCAGATTTTACACTTTAAAAAAATATATAAAAGTAAAATTAAGTAACGGGCACATTCTTTTTGCTGTTATTCTTCTTCGCCTCCTTCCCATAAAACACAAAATTGTTGAAGCAATAAATATTATTCATTTAGAACTGATGTGAACCAAATGTTTCCTCGGTCTGAAAATATCTATAAAAGTGGAGTTTTTATCTTCCATCTGGCAAGTGCTCTCATGCCAAAATGTGCTGGTGGAAACTGCAGTTGTAGGAAGATGACAAACCATTAAGCAGAATCACACTATATCCTTTAAGACGTATTTGTAAATGGAGCTACCGATTAGCCCTTTTATCAGTCAAGATCTTTCCCTGCTGGTATGGGTTGTAGTATTTTTTTGGGGGGGCACTGTGGGGTGGACAGGGGGAAGGGAGAGAGATTAACAAAAAAGAGCTATTATGGGATGAAAGCACACGGCATGCTGGGATGGTGGGGGGGATGAAATGAAAGTCCACCAATGCAAACACTTCCTTCCAGGATAATATTTAGATTTTAATTTCTTCTTCTTTTAGTTTAATGTTAAAAAAAACAAAACACTAAAGATGGTTGAGCCAGTTTTAGATAGCACACATCTGTACAGCAGTAAAGCTATTTTCAAAAGTACAGCTCTCAGCGGGATATTTATTTAATTTGTATTGGTTTTGGACCACTGCCTATAATGAGAAAAGATACAAGCACTGACTGGGGTGGGGGTGGGGGGGCACAGGAGCTGGAATGCAAACCTTTTTGAACATTAAGGTACAAAAAGCCTTTGCATCTATTAAGGTTTTTAGTGAAAATTCAATAACTTTGGCATTAGACACTTTGCCTCTGATGCTTATGAAGACAAGAGAGACTTGACACAGGCAGGAAATTGGGAAGTATATCATGATCGGATATGTAAAACGATTCCTGCAAGAATTTTCAGGTTTGCTCCCCCCTCCCTCTGCTGTTTAAGATTATATGGAAAGAACAGCTGTATTGAGGCACTAAAGAAGGGGTGGGAACCACTTTCCTCCTGAGGGAATGCACTTCATTTTGGACATGTGTTCAATGGAGTGGGAGGGGTGTGGAGCCTCCCACCCACATTCACGTACACACATGATGTAGAGTCCTGTGTAATGAGGAAAGTGCCAGTCCTTCGATTAGGCAGAGTGTGGCAAAGGCTTAAAAATTATTTTAAACACAACTGTTAAAATACCTTTAACAGTAACTAGAAAACATTATTTCTTGCATCAAAAAAATAATTTCCGCTTCTTGATACATTATTTTTAAAAATGTTTCTTTAACTAGTTGCAGATAACCATGCTGTGTATAATTCATTATTTCAAAGGTGTGCTTTGGACTTAATATTTCAAGATCAAATTCTGAAATGCATGTAAAAATATGAGTGAAATATAACAGAAACTTAGGATTTGGGCTGGAATTTTGGCACGCTTTGCCCTCCCAACCCTGGAATAAAGACACGAGACAAATAATATAAGTTCAAACATGGGCCACACTTTATTGATTGTAATTCAAATTTACCATCCTTTGGCAAAGGGGGGAGGGGTCTGCTGTAGTGCGGAAACAGGTAAAATACAGAGGTATCCAAATACCCTTTAATCAACAGCTGGGCGAGTCCCTGGCCCCAGGTTCTGGCGGTCATAAAGACAGCAGGGACCTGGCCAACCACAATTTGACCACCCCGGACCTCGAGTCATCTTTACTTGATGACTGTTGGTCCGGTAGTGTCCCAGCGCATCTTTCCCCCCAAGCACTGTAATCACATGAACCGCAGCACTGGGAGGTTCGATGGGCTGTTAGCTTACTGGAAAATGCCTCTTTTTTGTGTATTACCCACCACAGCATAGGGACTAGCATAGCTAAGTCCCATGCCAACCATCGAGCTGCTTGAGCTCAACAAGCAGGCCCCCCTTGGTGTCTTCCAAGAAGACATCCAAACCCTAATCGGACAGATGGACTCCATCATTCCGAAACAACTCAAGCCTATCCAATCGGATCCTCTGGTGACTAATCACTGATCCAAGGCCGCTGAAGACTGCTCTGCATACCTCAAGGACAACACCCCTGCATGCCGTGTTAACGTTGAGGAAAAGCTTGGCCTATCCAGCTGGATCCTCTGGTGATCAATCACCGATCCAAGGCCACTGCAGACTGCCCCACAGACCTCACGGTTAACACCCCTGTGTGCGCCACGAGGCTTAAGAGCCTTGTGGCTCAGTGGTTAAACCGCTGTACTGCAGCCAAAACTGTGCTCACGACTTAGGGTTCAATCCCAGGTAGCGGCTCAAAGTTGACTCAGCCTTCTATTCTTCCGAGGTCAGTAAAATGAGTACCCAGCTTGCTGGAGGGGGGGCTATGTGTAGCCTGCATAATCAACTTGTAAACCGCCCAGAGACTGCTTGAAGCACTATGGGGCGGTATATAAGCAGCACGCTTTGCTTTGCTTTTCGCTTTTGCTGTGTTAACCTTGAGGAAAAACTCAGGCCTATCCAGTTGGATCCTCTGGTGACCAATCACTGATCCAAAGCCGCTGCAGACTGCTCTGCAGACCTCATGGTTAACACCCCTGCATGCCCAACGAATGTCATTAGTGACACCGCTTCAAATATGACCCTTTTGTATTCGTCCCTGCATAAGAGTGGTCACTGTTTGCAAATGCGCTCTAATAAGGGAGGTGAATAGGAGCCCTGGTGTCTTGTACTCTACCCCTCTCTTTGGACCATCCTTCTATCATTTTTCATATACGGTAATCCCCTGAGTGATCTCTATAGCCATTAATTTTTGTTTAAAAGGCCGGTGCTGACAGCCTTCCCTGAATGGTTCCAGGTGCCAGTCCCTTTCTATTTAAATGTACAATAAATTGTTGCAAATGTTTAACTGGTGCCGACCAAGCCAGCTCCAGGTCGGCCATTTCCCTAAATTCCTGGAACTCTATACTCATGGCCGCATAACCCTTCCTCATTCTCAGTGCCAGGGCCAAACCTATTGCTCTTGATGTATCTTCACTCTCCAAGGTGGGGATTCTGATCAAAGGCGACCTTCCTATTCAAATGACCACTGTCAAATCTGTCCCCAAAATCTGGCCTAGCATGGGTCATGTGCTGAAGCCATGGACGGGTAAAGCCAAACCCCTACACTAGCCGTGGTGTTAGATTGGTCCAGCAATGTGAAAGGAGGGTATGGCATGACCCAGCCACTGAATTATGGACCGGAGCATGGCCATGCAGTGCTGGGAAGCTCCACGCTCTGTGAATTGCATTGTGTGTAAAGTGCATGATTTAATTGACCACCGCTGGCCCAAGGCCATGTGGGGATCAGTGTGTACATGCCCGGTGCAGCAGCTAGCTCACCTGATGAAGTCATTGCTGTACTTGTTCCATCCCCAGTGTATGGTCTGTCAGGGCTGACTTCATATGCTTCCTCTTGTACTTTCTGGCACAGTCACTGTTTTGGCCATTACAGGAGTTGACAACCTTCTACCCTTCTCCATGTGCCGTGACCTTGGTGTCGAAGAAGCCCCATCTGCATCGCATCTGGTGGTCACTTCAGGTAGCTGCTCTGCCTCAAGAACAGCAAATCTAGCCATTAGATCATGTATTATTGCCTTGAGCTTAGCCCTACGGTGGCTCTTGGCATCCCTAGCTGATATGCATGGCTGAACCTCACTTGGCTACGGAGCTTGTCTTGCCAGCTGCTAAGCCTCTAATGCAGAGATTTTTTCTCGAAGTTCTTGCCATAGTGGCCAGGATTCCTCATCAGAAGAGGATTGGGAAGGTGACAGCTGGGAAGCCCGGCCTTTTCTTGGCTGGCTGTTTCCCCTTCTTTAAAGTGTTCTACCCAAGCCAACCAGGAGCCGAATTTAGAATCTTCTGATCCGTAATCAGACGTGATATCCATTGCGTAACTGGCCCTCAGACCCATTATGAACCAAAGCTTCCTATTGGGTAAGTGCTCACAATTGCGGCTCCAGCATTTCAAACAGATTTACTTCTAAACACATAGACGTTACTGTTTCAGTAATGCTTGGGCATGTCGTGAGAATGGCTGATGGTCTGAGATACAAGGATATCTGCAAGTGGGATCTGAAGGCCTTAGGAATTGACCTCAACAGTTGGGAAACCTTGACATCTGAGCAGCCTGGTGGCAGGCAGTGTATAATGGCCTCTCCTATTTTAGAGAGACCCTTGTCCATCAGGCCGAGGCAAAGAGGCAGTCCTGAAACCAGCAAAACCAAGGAGCTGGACGGGGGACAGATTGTAGTTGTCTTTTGTGTGGAAGGGATTGTCACTCTCGAATTGGCCTTTTCAGCCACACTAGATGCTGTTCCAAGTCCTCCATACAGAGCACGTTACCATAGTCTCTCGAGACTGAAGGATGCCTACACACTTCTAAAAACAAAATAAAAAATCCACTCTTTTTGAATCATGTTCTGTTACGTATTGTCAAGTCAGAGACCCTAACAGTACCTTCACAGTAAGTGAGATATTTAAGGATTGGTTTTACCAACGCCACTCTACCTCCGTGAGTTTCCACGGCCAAACGTTCTTTAAACCTTGGTCTCCTGAGTCTTAGGGCCTGTCCACACTGGCATATAGATACAATAGATAGCGCAATTTGAATCAGAGAAAAGGACTGCATCTGCTTGTTTTTCTACTTAGAATGATCAATGTGTACCTTTTAATGCATGGAAACAGTCTGGCAGTAGCAAGACTTCCATCTGAAGGTTACAATAATTTTTTCCCCTATATACTGTAGTATGCTCTGCTGTTTAAAATGGACAAGAATATATATCCTCTCAGCCTCACAGTTTGTTTAGATTTGTAACCAGTTTCTCTCTAAAATTTAAAGTGAATTGGACAAGGAAACCTGAATTATGACATTCTCAAAATGAAAGGGTGAAAGGTGCCAAGTTTTTCAGCTGGCAAAGTTCACACAGAGTGAGGTCAATAAATCTATGACTTTATATTTAGCCAAGAGTATGGCCTAGCGATCTTGCATGCTACTCCAGGAAATATTTGGATTCCAGAACACTAAAAGATAGCATTTAAAAATTAACACTTTTCATGCTCCCCTTATGGTCAAATATTGTGGGGTGGGTGGAAACTAGAGGATTTGGTGGAGATAAAATTGTCCTCTACCATCCAAAGCCAAAATTAAAAATGAAGGAGACAATGATCAGATGTTCACTGAAAGGTTAAAGGGCAGGGCAGGCCAGAATTGTATCTGAGTCTAGGCTTCTAAGGTCATAGGTAGCTCAGTAGATAGAATACATATTTGGTATGCAGAAGATTCTGCCATTAGTTCACAGAATGCACTGTGGGGCTGTGAAAGAATCTTATATTGAATGATGGAGATCTTAAGACAGTGCACACCATGGGTGGGCAATCTCTACCGGTCCAGGACAAAACCAAGTTTTGTGAAGCATGGAACTGGTGTAACTTACTAAGAGACTGAGCTACAAATTGGGAAGTCCTTGATTAAAATTGTTCTCCACCCCAGACTCACTATATAGCCTAGTCAAGACATTCCAACAGCCTTGGACTAACCATCTGTAAAGGTTACGTATCTGTACTACAACATCTAGAATTCCCCAGCTAGCATGACCAGCTAGCATGGTGTCTGGGGGATTTGGGGAACTGCAGGACCAAAAGGTCCCTAACATCGACTTGTCTTACATGATTAGTGTTAAGATTATAGATAGAAAATCATGCAAAGGGCTTCTGAATGTAAGAAAGCATTACTGATATGGTAAGTACTATATGCTGAAAAGAGGTACACCAGGATCTATAATTGTGTGATAAACAGAGGAACAAGTGCTACATGGAGGAGTTTGCATTCTTTGGCTGAATGTTCCTCTGTTATCTTTCATGTCTGTTCTTAAATAATGCAAGAAGCAGACAAAATGATTAATGACCTGCTCAAACATTTTTGATCCCTCACTATCAAGAAGATGACTAAAGACCAGCAGTTTAAAAAGAAACATATGTTCTGAGTGAACAGTATATACTCTTATGCCTTTTAAAAATGTTTTATTTTGTTTTAAATAGAACTATGGTCAACACATGACTGACATCTTAGACTTGTTAACCAAGTATCCTGATCTTTTCTAATGATACTTCTCTAATGCAGTGGTTCTTAACCTTTTTGAAAGAAATGCCCCCTTGAGCCATTGAGGAAGTTATCATCGCCCCCCTCCCCACAGTGATGATATCTTTCTTTCTTTCTTTCTTTCTTATTTATTTATTTATTTATTTATTTATTTATTTATTTATTTATTTATTTATTTATTTATTTATTTATTTATTTATTTATTTATTTATTTATTTATTTATTCATTCATTCATTCATTCATTCATTCATTCATTCATTTATTTATTTATTTATTTATTTATTTATTTATTACACTTAAACCCAATGACCCCTGAAAACAAAATTCAATTCCAAGAAAATGAAAGGCCCCAAAAAGTAACATTTAATGATTTAGTTGCAAACGAATTTTAAGACGCAAAAAGAAATATTAAAAGGGCATGAAAACAAACCACAATACAGGAACTAAAAATTTCAAGACGAAAATTCTGAAACTAAATTAAGATTTGGAGGGAAATATATATTCATGCACACTGTAAAAAGGCTGCAGCCATCTTAACAGGTTTGGCTTGCTCCAGCGCCCCCCTACCGCCCCCCTTCTGCTCCAGTGCCCCCACGCCGCCCCTTTTCGTTCTACCACCCCCCTGAAAAATGAAATCGCCCCCTGGGGGGCATTATCGCCCAGGTTAAGAACCACTGCTCCAATGGACCAAAATGGGCCAAGATGGCACTCAAAGAAAATTACTTGCCCAGATTTCCCTCCTCTTTTCAGATACAGGGGCAAGTTTCCTTTATGTTAAAAAAAAAATAGGGATAGCAATATGTATTGTAGACTGAAGAAGAAATACACAAAGCTGGCATTCATCTCTCTAAGCATTTTGGTGGGTTGACTGCTTCACTAGAGATCAGATATAGGAGCAGTCAACTTTGGCAGCTCATGGAGTGTTTGAGCCATGGCTAAATTTATGCTCAGTCAGTACATCTGAAAACAAATATCAATATTACAAACAAACAAACAAACACTTCCAGTGATCTTCTACAATGGAACCCAAACCTGGACAAGTCCTCTGCTCCTGTAATTACTCACTGCTCAGAGAACTGATTTATTGATTTATCCTGCCTTTCTCCTTAAGAGGACCCAAGGTGACTTACATCATTAAAATACAGCATTTAAAAGCTAAAAATAGGAATTATACAAATATTTAAGAAGAATTAAACAGGTATTACAGTATATTAAAATGAAAGGGATGTGGTGGCGCTGTGGGCTAAACTGCCGAAGCCTGTGCTGCAGGGACAGAAGACCAAGCAGTCGTAAGATCGAATCCATGCGATGGAGTGAGCACCCGTCACTTGTCCCAGCTCCCGCCAATCTGGGGGTTCGAAAGCATGCAAATGCAAGTAGATAAATAGGGACCACCTTGGTGGGAAGGTAACAGCGTTCCGTGTCTAAGTTGCACTGGCCATCTGACCACGGAAGATTGTTTTCGGAGAAAATGCTGGCTCTATGGCTTGGAAACGGGGATGAGCACCGCCCCCTAGAGTCGAACACGACTGGACAAAAATTGACAAGGGGAACCTTTACCTTTACCTTTACCTTATATTAAAATGGTACATAAAATCAATATTAAAATACATTTAAAACAACAGAGCACAACAATCCAATTAAAACTACTCTCAGATCACCAGTCATTAAGGAAAAGCCTGCCTTAAGGGAAAGGTCTTTGCTTGCTTATGGAAGGACAGCAAAGATAGGGCTAGCCTAGCTTCTGGGAGGGAGTTCCAGAGTCAGGGAGCAGTGACTGAGAAGGCCCTATTCCATGTCCGCACCAAGTGCACCGGTGAGGGTGGTGGGGGAGAGAGAGAAAAGCCTCCTCAGATGATCTTAATGCCTGGGCAAGGTCATAGAGGGAGAGGTGGTCTTTTAGACAGAACCCCAAGCTGTTTAGTAAGATACATGAAACATTATAGAGGTTAGATGAAGGGAGAAAGGTCCAGAGATCCAGAGACTGTTGACTGGCCCTAGGACCATCTGGGGCTGCACAGTTCATTTACGTGGTCTTGTCCAGTCTTGTCACTTCCAATATGGAAAATTCCTCTTTCAGGCTTTATCTATTGCTTTGTTCGTTTCTAAAACTGGTTCTTTGCTTGGACAAAGTGTGGTGTGGCACACCTTGCTCTACAAGAGAAGCACTGCTGTTAAAGACTTCCAAGAACTGTAATGCTCATTTCTGTTAATAAATAACAATTAAAAACTAGGGGCATGGGATTGTGGTCCAAGGGTTAGGAAGGCAGCCTTGAGGTTGCGTGCAGCCTGCAGGTTCTAAGATTGCCATCTCTTCTGTCACAGATTAAAACGGTGCACGTAAAGAAGAATGAGTCATCAGCAGGCAAAAACTAGCTCACCTCTTGCTTTCTCTACAAAAGCTGATGTCCCTCATCCAAACATTCAGACCCAGATCCCTACCCACCCCCAGCTTCTTTTTCTGATACTTTGCCTGCTGCATAGCAGTCTCATTCTACCAGTCACTCTGAAGCAGTACTAGGCTACAGCTTGTTGGTTGGAACGATGGGAATTGTAGTCCAACAGATTTAGTTACTGGAAGTGAAATGGTGGAGCTTCTTTCAGTCTTTTCCAATAATTATCTCAGAAGAAGTCCTGAGGACCACTTTCCATGTAGTGGCTGGCTGGTAACAGAAGGAAAAGGGTGAGATCAAAAACTAAGGATATTTTAGTTTCGTAATGCTACTGTTAGTAACTAAGCCTCTGGAAAGATAAGTATCAATCTTTTGAAAGAGAAAAAGGAGGCAAAAAAATAGGTTGCTATTCAGCAATGACTTTATGGGGAAAGGAGTGTGGCCATCTTAATAGGTCTAGGAGGTCAAATTGGGAACCCAGTAGAGTCTGATTTGGTCCTGGCCAAAAAGATTCCCTGTGGCAGAGAAGGCTGATAAAATGCAACACAGGAAAGGCAGAAGACCTCCTGTATTCAATTTTTATTGCCAGCTCTTTCGTTTTTCCAGCATCTGCCTGATATTCTCCACTTCCTTCATTTTCAGCAGCAGGAATGGAGGGGAAAAAAAATCTAAGGCCTCTTCTGTGTTTTCATCATAATGAATGCCATTTAATAATGAAAAAGAAGAGTATCTGCCATTGCTTATGGAACCTTTCTATTGGTGAAGATTTTTTTTCAAATCAATCCAGCATTCCTGAATTACATTTTTAAACCTATTATTTCAATGTGATTAACTTCACTTCTTTTCATTTAGCTGTAAGCAAAATCTTGTTTACAAGGCAAAAAGGGGAGGGGAGGCAAAGCATTTGCTGTAATATCGGCAATAATAATAAAAATGAACATTGCGGAGAAATAATTTATGTGTAAACCAGCATAAAATTGTCATTGATGCATGAGCTTCCTCTTCAATTAATAAAAAGGAGGAAATGTTTAAAAACAATTTATCAAAGAAATACATACAGTTCATACATCATACACTTACAAAGACGGCACTAATATTCATTCTGCAAAAAGCAGTGAAACCTTGGGTATTACGAAGAAGCTGGATTCTTCAGAGAGACCTAATTAAAGATGCGGCTGTTACAAGGCTGGCCTGGACCACTGGGCAAATGGAAATGTGTTCCATTTGCGGGCTTTACAGAGAAGGTAACAGCCATCAAAAGCACTGGGGACATAGACAGGAGGCAGTTAATCAGTTACAGCCAGGAGAAAAGAAGGGACTGTGGAAATAGGGAACCAATAGGCATGGGTCATTTTTAATTTTTATTTTTCTGTAAAAAAAAACTTAATTTTTAATTTTTATTTTTCATGGAAAGAACTTCAGGATCAAAGATTAGAGGGTGGGATAAACTGACTGATCAGTCCATAGGAGCATAAGATGCTACCGTGTACTGAGTCAGACACCCAATCAGTATTTTCAGTTTTGACTGGTGGCTCCCCAACCTTTTAGGCAGGGTTCTTCTCAGCCTGATGGAAGATCTCCATTATTCCTTGGTGGTTTCCCCTGCAAGTGTTAACCGGACCCAACCTGTTTAGTTTCTGAAAAATATGGCTCTGTTCAGGGCAGTACAAATCCAGGGCTTTCAGTGCTTAACTTTTAATGATGTTAGTTTAAACCCTCTGTATCCAACTATGGTGGTGCTGGATTAGCGCTGCTGTGTCCCCTACCCCCACCTCTGAAACACCTCATCTTTAACACATACTGTATATGTAGGCAGGTAATAATGATCTTCTCTATCATGGGAATCAGTTCCTCCTTTTATCGTCATGGGATGTAGACCCTTTCCATGGTGTGCTCCTCATTATTCCTGCTGTTCTGCTTCCAGTGTGATTCTTTGCCCCAGCCTCTATCTCCCATTTCTTCCTTCCTCTTGCACCCCATTCATCTGTATAACATCCCCTATACTTGGAAAGATCAAGTGCAGCTTTCGAATAATTCCCTCCTAAGCATTATTGTTTGGAACAAACAGGACTGTTATCCTACACTATGGACAAGACATTCTGTCTCCATCTAAGAGACAAGCCTGGTGAAACACATATTGCTAAGAACTGCAGGGCGTAGCATCTAAGAGCAACTTCTCTGGCTAAATCCATCTTGCCATGTATGCTCAGACTTTAAGTTTTGGACTTCAAATTCTTCACACTGGTACAAACCTGATGAAGTGGTGTTCTGTTTCACTGAAGCTAATTTATTGCATGATGACTTTTTAGTGGACTATAAAGGTATCGCCTGCTTTTGCATTTGGATTTTATTTTGTTTGGATCACACGGCTACGCTTTACTTCAACTCTACTTTAGGGAGCTTAAAACTAGGTTCTCCTCCAACAGAAGGGAATAAACAGTTCATGAGACACAGCTAGACGTCCACCAGCATCTGCTGCTGGTGTAAATTGCCTAATGGCCCTACAGAGTTTGGAAGGATGAAAAAAAAAAGTTGTTCTCTCATGCTCTGATTATTTATCTAATTCCATTTGATTCTAAATAAGAATCACTTATGAAGCGGTAGGTCTACTGCTTTGGATATGCTGTAATAGATACAGTCTGCAGATGTGGTCAAGCTAATAGATCTTTCAGTCTATTGATTCCCTTGAGGGAATGATGATACATAAGCCTAAATCTGTCCCCTGTTGGGATTAATGTCCTGGATCCCAATGTCCTTTCCGCAAATACGACTTCACAGAATAAGACATTCCCATCTTTTTAAAATAAGGTGGCTGTGTGTCCTACTTTACAGAAGACAGGCCTTTCTCTGAAAACAGCATCTTCTGGGAAAACAAGGATAAGAAAGAACAAAATGTAGCATTTGTATCCACCAACATACTTAGAGAGATGGAGGGAGGGAGGCTAGCTTTGCAAGTCTTCTAGCTTCTCTGTTCAAGGTAACTCCTGGGGGGGGTCAGAAAGGAAGGGAAGGGCCTCAAAGAAGGGGAAAAGTTTGCTCTCAAGTCTCATATAAGGTGTCTGGTTTCTTGGAGGGCATGGGATGGAACTCATTTTACATTGAAGAAGAGCCATGTTTTTGCAAAGGGAGGACTCTTCAGGTTTCTTAGACAGTTTGTCTCCTACAATTACCTATCTTGACCTTACTTCAATCTAAATGAATATTCTGAGAGTTGTTGATGCCATTTCCTTCTTTCCCATACCGTATTTCCCCTTCAACTCTCTCTCTCTTACCATTTGGAACTCAGAATTCAGTTGTTCTTCTTTAATGCAAGAGACATCTTACCTTTCTCCTGAAGAGGTGAGGAGGTATCCACAGCCTTAGAACAAGGTCAAGGATTCCTTTTATGTATTCTCAAAGGCTTTCATGGTCGGGATTTAATGGTTGTTGTGGGTTCAGAACATGGCCAAAGAGCCCGAAAACCCCACAACAACCATTAGATTCCTTTTATCTTTCCTATCTCAATGGCTGGAATTCAATAGATGTTCCTGTAAGGACTGCATAACCTGTAGCTGACAAGTGTCACTAACTGATGAACTGCCAAGGTGAACATGAGTGAATCTGAAACCAAGACACACCTCAGTACCTTATCAATTAGCTGTACTTAGTTGTGGCAAGTTATTGAAGCTTTACATGAATTACAGTGGGATTTAGGTGAATGTGTTTCTTCAATAAACACTAACTTTCTTATTTTCTTAAATAAGAAATGTTGACATGATTTCTTTCCAAAGGGGAAATGAGCTCTACTAACCATTCCAATATTCATGGGCTGAATCCACAATTTAACTTATTTCCCGCTTGCTTTGCTCCCTATTCTTTTGGAGATACAGTGGTGCCTCGCATAACGATCGCTCCGTTTAACGATGAAATCGCATTACGATGGACTAAAGTCCATCGCAAGAGCGATCGCTTTGCGATGGCCCCTATGGGGACAACTCCCTTTGCGATGATCGCGGGGGAGCGCTCCCCCACGATCATGGCAAAGGCCCCACTGGTCAGCTGTTCCCAAAAAAATGGGCTTTGCGCTGCTCGCGGGGAAGCACTTCCCCGGGAGCAGCCCAAAGGCTCGCTTTTTAGAACAGCTGACCATCGGGCGTTTGGGCTGCTAGCAGAGAAGCGCTTCTCTGGGAGCAGCCCAAACGCCTGCCCCTCAGCTGTTCCAAAAGGTGTGGGTTTGGGCTGCTCTGGGAGAAGGGCTTCTGCTGGTGCAGCCCAAACCCCTGCCTTTTGGAACAGCTGAGGGGCGGTGGTTTGAAGCTCAAACGCCTGCCCCTCAGCTGTTCCAAAAGACGGCGGTTTGGGCTGCTCCAGGAGAAGGGCTTCTGCCGGTGCAGCCCAAACCCCTGCCTTTTGGAACAGCTGAGGGGCGGTGGTTTGAAGCCCAGACGCCCGCCCCTCAGCTGTTCCAGGGAGTCCGCTGGGATAGGCGGGCAGGGCGGCTCCCGGCGGCAGCGGGGGCAGGGGGATCTGATGGCTTCCAGGCAAAGCACTGGAATCCATCTGGACCCCCCCACCCTCCCTGCCCCCGCTGCTGCTTGGAGCTGCCCTACGCCCGGTTTCCCAGCCATGCTCGGACTCCTGGAGTCGGGGAATCAGCTGTTCGGCGGTTCCAAAATGGCCACCGGACACATGAAATGGCCACGTGCAGCATTTTCGCGCCCTGCCCTCGCTTACCGAGGGTGCGAAAATGGCTGCCGCTATGGGGAAACATCGCAGAATGGTGAGTTTTGTGCCCATTAGGAACGCATTAAACGAAGTTTAATGTGTTCCAATGGGTTTCCCCGTTCTGTATAGAACAGTGGTGTTCCGCTATGCGGGGCACCACTGTACACAGATACATATTTAATGTATGTTACTGTCTCAAAACCTGTTGCACAGCTCCACATGTGCAATGGTGATGACATTAGCAGCAGAAGCAGCAGCAAATCACTGCTGACTCAAACCTTCCTTTGGCAATTTCAGAGTGCACATGACTTCATCACATTGTATACATGTCACATTCATCCTGAAATCACCTTTAATCAGCAGTGATTTGCTTTTAATCAGTGGTGATTTATGCTACTGCTGATGTAATCCCTATTGTGCCCATGGATTTCAGCCATTATCTTATTCTGTGTTTGACCAATGTGATCAACAAATTTATTTTTTAAGGAAAAACATGGCTGCTTTCTCTTACCATTTGGAATTGACACAGAATTCTGTTCTTTAAATACTGTAATTGCTTTAGAATTAAGTTTGATGGTCACATTTTGATATGCATTAGCTAGAGTGTCACATTGAGTCAGTTACCCTAGAAAAGCTGTGAATCTGCTAAACTGCTAAGTCAGTCTTAGCATGTTTATAGAACTTAGTCAGTCAGTCAGTCTGACAGACAGACAGACAAGGGTCTAAATCTCTAGAAGTGGTAATGAATGTCTGCTATGGTTTATTTTATGTTTTTATGCCTGAAGCCTTCTATTTTCCCCCTCTTTCCACATTAATGTGTGTGTGTGGGAGGCCTGGAAATCTGTACATTTCTAATAATATACATTTTTGTAAACACTTTCTCCTAATATACTTGGTTTTCTAGGAGTTCATTCATTCATTCTGTCTTTCTCTCTATAGGGGACCCAATATGGCTCATGACTCACAACAATTAAAACTTGTACACTGATACAAGTGTACTGATACTGGTGTGCTCTGGTCCATGGGTTCATGAAGAGTCGGACATGACTAAATGACTAAACAATAATAACAACACTGATAACAAGTTAAAAAAACTATACATTGCCCTCCCCATAATGAGGCGAGACACAGATTGTTGGATTAAAACTTGGGCCACAACTGTATTAACTATTTGAATTGTATCCCCCAAAATACAAGGGGACCTACCATAGTGTGAGTCCCTTTTATGTCCGGATAATCCTAGATCTCTGGATACTTCCTAGAACAGGGCAAGCTCCTATTACTGAACCATGCTGTTTGCTGAACAGCACGCCTTCAGTTGTTCTATGAAATGGTGCCCCCCAACCACCTCTTCCCATCAAGCCTCATGACCGTAAATGAGCAGCTGGCAGGGATGTCCTTCCATATAAGATATCTCTCACCTGCTAGTCGATAGGCTCAACCTGCCAGTGAGATGTCCAATTTTTGGCAACCTCATGCCAACATAAATAAAAAACCCAGTAACTAATTTGCCCAACACCTCTTGGCCTTCTTTTTCTGAAATTGATCCTTTTCCTTCTCTTCTTCCTTGCTACCCTTCTTTTACTCAATTTTTATGTTTAGCAGGTCAAAAATGTCCATATATTTTCCTTGCTAATTTTTTTTCTATCGTGGATGGCAGCAAGTGGTCTCCTAATGGTAATGATGGATTACCCCATGGTAGTGCACTGCTAGAAACCAAATTGTAACCTGTGTTCAGAATTGCAGGTTAACCCTTCATCTGCCAGCTCTCCGTAAGACTGGGTAACTGAAACATAGGAGACCACTGTGTGTACGGCACCATCCACGGCTTTGAAGCCAAAGGAGGGCCACCCGAAGTGGAAGGACTAGGACTTGGACTAACAGGCAACACACTAGGATCAACTGGAAAACAACCCGGGGGATTGACCCCACCCCAAGGCCAAATCCCTCCTATGTGACATGTATGTTGTGCAGGTGCGCACTCACCCTGAGTTACAGCTGCCTGAACTGCTAAAGCAGCAGAAGGCAAGGCAAGCACTTCCTGGCTGGTACCTTGAACAACATCACCAGGGCTCCACTATGTATCGATCATAACACCCATTTCCGTGTCAGTAGTCCCACTCAGTCCTGAAACTGGCCCGTTGCCATCACGCTGCCTTCCTGCATGCCTTCCACTTGTGTTCCAGCAGTCATGTTTGAGGCACCACCTTCCTCAGAAACCACCGCCATTGGCCGTGTACCTGCAGAACACTCCTTTTCTAAAAGACCAATTCGAGACATCATCACCTCACCTAATTGCTTGAGCTCAGCCATCTTACGGGTTTTAGACTCCCTTCTCGATCTCCTGGGCATGGCAGTTCTTGAGGCCTTGCTGGCAAGGGCCCTTTTTCTCTCCAGCTCGCTCAGCTTAGCCAGAATGGCACTATAGTTGGGCCATTCTTCCTCATCCAAAAAAGCGATGGCTGGTGCTGCTCTGGCTGGAGCATTGCATTTAGCAGGCTGTTTCCCCTTCTTCTCACCTTGCCCTTTTTTTGGATCCCATAATAGCTGTGTCTATATCCTTTCGTGGTCTTGAATTGCCCTTATTTATTTATTTATTTATTTATTTATTTATTTATTTATTTATTTATTTATTTATTTATTTACTTACTTACTTACTTACTTACTTACTTACTTACTTATTTATTTATTTATTTATTTATTTATTTATTTATTTATTTTACTTTATGCTCTGTATTTATTTATTTGGTTCAATTTATAGCCAAATTGCAATATAAAGAAATTCAGCCAAACTGCAGGCCAGCAGGAGGCGCAAAATGAGTCTGCCTGCCTTACTAACAGCCTTTTTTTGGTGGTACATAAGGACTGACCAGCAGGTGGCACAGCACCAACTCCTGCCTTTTGACACCCCTCTCCTCTCTCCCTCTCTCTCTCTCTCTCTCAAATTATAGTAGCATGGAAGGGACCACCAGGTGGCACTGGTATTCAATTAAAATTAATAGCACTCAGAGGCAATGAGGACGGAAACAATAAGATCAAATGCAGCAGCCCAATTTAAAATTTTGAAGGAACAAAAGGGGTTGGGATGCAGTGGGGTGTGTGTGCAGAGTTAAACCACCAACCACAATTGAACAATTCTCAAAATGGAAATCGTTCCCAACCACCACACTTAAATCATCCTTTAAAAAACTATATGTAAAGTAATTTATAAAACAGCAACAAGCGCCAGGAAAACACAGAATAGAACGACAATACATTGAAGCAAAGCCAATCCTCCCCCCCACCGGCTGTGAAGTCTGCGGAGGAGAAGAACCAACCACGCACCCCCCCTTGCACCCACAAAGCAAGCTCTAAAGAATTCAAATACAGTAAACACAAGCCAAGTAAAAGAATTCAAGTAAACGAAATAAAGATGAAAGGGACTTAATCCTTCCGATCACGAAAAAGGTCTCCTCCATGGAAAAGCAGCTGCTTGCGAAAAAGTGAAACAGTGATCTCACAAGGCTGGCGCAAACGGCAAAAGAGGCTGAGCCGGGGAAACAGAGCCTTTTTGGAAGCTCTGTCCTCCCTCCCTTCCAAAAGCAGCATCACCTGTGCGACGCCACTTTCTGAGCGAGAGAGTAAAGCGTCCCTGCCACGGCAGGAGAGCGCTGTGGCGGAGCGGACAAAACTATATTAAACTACAATTAAACAGGAATCAGATTAACACGAAGCCTAAAACAATTTTTAAAACATCCACATTCCACAAATACAGTGGTTCCTAGAAAACACAACACCCCCACCCCATTTATAACTTAAAAGCCTGCCTCAAAAGGAAGGCCTTGGTCTGATGATGGAAGGAGAAGAGGGAGGTGGCCAACCTGGCTTCTGTCATTTCATTCTTTTCACTAATATTTGTATATAATTTGTCCCAATATGTATGCATATATGTATTTTTCTCCACAGTTTTGTTCAGAGAACTGTGTTGCAAAATATAATGCACATTCCAATAGTTGCTTGAGCTCCTGTTTCCAAATTTAGAAAGTTCAGATGTGGTTGGTGTCTAGCAAAACACAGAGTGAACAAACTTCTTCCCACTGAGTCTGGAAGCCCTATACAATGTACCCACCTCATCAAACTGTAGAAACCCATTTCTAATAGTCTGCAATTGCAGGCATTCCTTTAAAGTGAAAGTTTAAAATTTAAGAGTGACTTTTCAAAATTCCACTGAGTTTAACCTGTTTAAAATGCAATGTTTCCCTCCCAGCCCACAGGAAAGCAGATAAATAAGAGGAGTCCAGTTTTAATCTTGTTCCATGCAGGAGGCCTACTCTGATGAAAGGTGTAATTTTCAGAAAACGTTACCTTTAATGGATTAGTGGCTAATTCCTCCCCTTCAATTTTGTCTTAGAAACACTGGATTTATTCTTTAAAAAATAAATAAAATAAAATATCCAGATAAATACAGGAGTTAAATGTACCTTGCTGCCACTGTCATTTTGCTTCTAAAAACTGATAACAATGCCAAGTTCTAACAATTCAATCTGAAAGGAGAATAATTTAGATTTCAGAGTTTGCGGAACACATGCTGCTACATCAAAACCCCAACTTCACAGCAACTCCTGGCATTTGTCAGACAAAATAAATAGGTTGTGTGGAGAAATTTTTCCCCCCTTCAAGGTAACCGATCAAAACAGGATTCTAGCCCTCTGTCATTAATTCACTGTACAGTATTCCCACACTTCTCCATACACCTTGCCACAGCAATCCTAATGATGAGGAGTCCCCTTCAAGTGGGGTAGGCAGGAGACTCAGGTTTGAATCTCCTTCTTGGAAGCTGGACCTCTGTTTGCAACCATGGAGAGAGAGATCAGAAATATTGAGTAGTCCCTGGGACACAATCCCAAGGAACATGGGATTGTAGGCTTGACTTTAGGAGCTTGGCATCTTGAAAATGTAGTTGTAACCACAATGTCTAGGTGATTGCCATGCTAGAAAAAAGAGACCAAGAACAGCTGCACTCTTTGAAAATTCAGATCTGATTAATGTACAGATGTATGGTGCCAGAAGCAGGTTTGGGGGGTTGGCATGGGAGGTACTTTGAAAATGGACTCCATTTCCTTCTCTCTCTCTCTCTCTCTGGTCTTTTTGTACTGTACAATATTGAGCTAAATAGAACATGAAATACAGAAAACATAAGAGAAAATATTTTGAAAACCAAATAAAAACAATCCACAGATATATTGGACTAGTGTCCTTTTTATCTCCAGTAGATCCCCCCCCCCCTTTTTGGTAATATTATTCTATAAAATATATTTTCAGAATTTCTGATACTGTATTTGTCTATTCAAGAGTACCATGTCTTACAGAAGTCATCTCCAAGCAAAGATTCTGTTGTTATTCTTATTTTCTGGGTTAACTTCTTTAACGTCACCATTTTCCACGGTCATGGACGCATGAACATACTGAACTTTCCTTCAGTATTTTCTAGTTCTTGTGCTATGTTATCTACTTCCAGCATCAATGAGATTGTGCTTATGTAACAGATTTTCGTTTTTACCAATGAATTAAGAAAATAATGAGGTCGGCATCATATTCAGTTTTTCCTGTCATAAAGTTGTGACAGTATATCTTCTTAGTATTTCATCCCTCCCCCTCCACACACACACACCTTGGGGCATTCCAGCCACATGTGATAAAGGAATCCACTGGTGCTTGCAGCACTTCTAGCATAATGGTGATACAGCAGGATTTTATTTTGACATCTTCATTGGGTTTAGAGATGCCACCTATGACCCACCTCCTCAATGCTATGCAGTCACTTGCCCCGTTTCTTATGGGCCTAATCCAGAAAATTGTCCAAAGAACAGCGAGGGGAGGGGAAGTTGCTGGATTCTTTTAATACCAGACTAGTGACTCTAAAATGGGACGTGGTGGCGCTGCGGGCTAAACCGCAGAAGCCTGTGATGCAGGGTCAGAAGACCAGCAGTCGTAAGATCGAATCCACGCGACAGAGTGAGTGCCTGTCACTTTGTCCCAGCTCCTGCCAACCTAGCGGTTCGAAAGCATGCAAATGCGAGTAGATCAATAGGGACCACCTTGGTGGGAAGGTAACAGCGTTCCGTGTCTAAGTCGCGCTGGCCATGTGACCATGGAAGATTGTCTTCGGACAAAAACGCTGGCTTGGAAACGGGGATGAGCACCGCCCCCTAGAGTCGAACACGACTGGACAAAAATTGTCAAGGGGAACCTTTACCTTTACCTAGTGACTCTAAACCTTGACATGGGAACTGGCAGGCTGACAGAGCAACAGGTAATATCCTGACTGAGCCCCTACAGAGACATGAGGATCTGTCAAAATTCTCATCTTTGAACACTATGCACTATAGTCAGGATCAGCCTGAAATATATTGCTACCTTGTGTGAAGAATAAAATGACACGCTCTTTAATTCTATGTACAAAACTGAGTAGAGTAGCAGCTGACTCTTTCTCCAACACCGGCATTCAGTTCAGAGTAATCACAGAACGATCACAGTATCTGTTGCTTCTTTTGTCTCCATTTGCCAAATGATAGGGCCAGCTCTGGATGTGACCCACTTCTCCCTTCATTGTCACACTATTCATGATGAGCATTTCATGTAACACCATGCCAATACTAATAAAAGCTAAATAGAAACCTATTATAACGACATGGATCTTAGAACGTCTAGGTGACACTGCTGTACAAATGATAGATAGAAAGAGTTTGAACTTAATAACTCATTAGATTTGTGTCCAGGTAAAAACACTTTTATCCCAAACAAAATCTCTAGAAGTCTAGGAGAGAGAACACTCTGCTTCACCCTAAAATCATAAACACTCTGGTTAAAAAGACTATTAAAAATTGAAACCTTTTTCTTAGTAGCAGCACTTAATCTTGTTTAGTTTTTTCCCCATTTGATGAAACTTAATAGTGATTAAAGGTGAGTGAATTTATTTTCAAGTCCCATGCTTCAGCCTACAGAAACATTATATGGAAATGTGGAATCTGTGTTTATTTTAACAATAAAAATTCAATACTACGGAGAACTCTTGAATGTTCTTTTACTAGTCTGTTTCCAGCTGTTTTTGATAAGCCAAGTGAAACCTCTACTCTAGTAAATTTAGCTTGCTGTAGATTCCCACCTGCTACTGTTGACCTGCACAGCTCCATGCAAACACGATCCACTAGCTGTGCACATGCGATTCTTATGTGTGTTTGCATGCTAAGGAGACATACTAATTAGGGAGTTTCTGAGTGTTCTCCAAAAATAACACAAAAACCTAACTTCTCCAATCTCAGGTTTTATAATTGTGAAATGCTGATCACAGCGGTCTCCATTTCATACATAAAGGCTGATGGGCTTGCTCTCTCATTGCAAAAATAATGTGAATATTCTGTAGAGACCTGTAGGATTTTCTCTCTCCTTACTTGTTACAGATGTAGGTACTCAGAAAGCAGGCTGAAAGTGACACAGGGTGTTGTTATTTTCCAAAGACTTTGAATATCTACTGCTGCAAAGTTTTAATACCAGGCTCATGTAATTTAATTGCTAGCTTATATTGTTTGCTCAAGAGCATTCTATAATTTTTTTTAAAAAAATGTTTATCATATATTGAGCCTCTTTTTGTTTTAAATGGGAGTACATTCGATAACTAACTCAGATGCAAAGAGACTGAGGCTTCCTGTGGGTAGATTCCTGCTTCACATTGTAACCCAGGTACAAACGTTACAGTTTGTGTTCTTAGATCAAGGATCCAACTTACTCTGGAGTAAGCTCAGGGGACTTATTTCTCAGTAGAATAATTAGAAAAGAAGACATTCTGTGACTTGTGGGTAAATTAATTGAGAACATTTATATCTCATCTTTCTTCTGTCGTTGAACTCAAGGTGGTCTGCTGTCAATGGGGTTTCTTAGTGGACCTCCCCTCAAGCGCTGACCAAATTGAAAGGAGGATTCCCAGCTCAGGTACAGAAAGGCTGGTTCATCTAACTGAATTAATTGATAATTATGTGAATATGCAAAGGCTGCAATCTTGCATCCACTAATTTAAGAGGAAGTTCTACTGAAGTAAGCAGGACTTATTTTCGCATATGAAAGTATAGGATCGTGCTGTAAAAACTTTTGCACAATTAGAAAAAAGGTCACTGAGCACTAGTCAGGACTTTTTTAAACAGCTTGTTATTCTTAATATGAGCACTTCATAGAATCATGAAGTTGGAAGGGGCGTATAAAGCCACCGAGTCCAACCCCATGCTCAGTGCAGGAATAAAAATCAAAGGATAACTGCTATATGGTTGTCTAAATTTTTCTTGAATACCTCCAGTGTTGGAGCGCTCACCATCTCTCGAGGTAATTGATTTCATTGTCGTACTGCTCTAACAGTTAGGAGTTTTTCCCTGATATTCAACCAAAATCTGGCTTCCTGTAATGTGAGCCCATTGTGGTATGTTCTGCACAATGGGTTGATTGAGAAGAGATCCTGCTTCTCCTCTGTATGACAGCCTTTTAAATGTTTGAAAAGTGCTCTCATATCTCTTGCATGACCTCAGAGTTACTTGCAAGGCCCATAGTAGATGAGGTGGTCCTGTCTTTATTATGTGCAAGAATGTGATGAAAACATCATGCTCTTAAAAAAAACACCCATCTAGTCTATGAATGTAGGATATTATGCTTCCGTACCCACAGTTCTTTTTTAATAATTATTTTTATAACTATAACATAAACATCAACATAAAATACACAAACCAAAATACAATTTAACTGTGCTCTCCACCACCATAGATGGGACCTCTTGCTGTAATCTTCTTCTTCCAGCTATATTATTTTTCTTCTTCTATTGTCCTCTTCTCCAGAACTGCATTGATTCTTGATTCGGAGCTTTCCCTTCTCCTCTTGTTAACACATATTCCAAAAATCTGCCCCATATTTCAAAAAAAAATTATTCTTTTTCAACTTTCCTTTCTTAACCTTTAAATTACAAGGAAATGGCCTGATTTTGCTGCACACTATCATGCCCACATAACCTGCAGGAAAAGTGATGCCAAGCTTTACATAGCAAAGGGCAGCCTGAATATTGACAACACCAATGACAGCAGTCAAGATGGTTTACAGCAGTGGTCCCCAATCTTGTGCCTCCGGATGTTCTTGGACTACAACTCCCAGAAGCCTTCATCACCACCTCTGCCAGTCAGGATTTCTGGGAGTTGAAGTCCAAGAACATCTGGAGGCCTGACATTTCAGAACCACTGGTCTACAGGATATCTTCTTCTGCTCACTACCATACAAGAGAAAATCCCAGAAGCTCACTTCTTTTTTCATCAGCTGCTTCTCAGCCAACACAAAGCAATTTTCAGGGCTCTGTGAGTTGCCCAAACTGCCCAAAAGACTGTCTGCTACATCTTTGCCAAATTTGGTGCTGATATGAGGTCTGATTTTAAAGTTTTATATATATATATTTGGGTGACCTTATTTTTTGAGTTGCCTTGTGGAATACTGATTTACTGTGTTGCACAATATGTTCTCTGCTGCACTTTAATGCAGCAATAATACTTCTATAGTGTTCTGCATGCATCATCCTAAAAAGAAAGAAAGCTGCTTTGGAATTATAATTTAATAGCATTTGCATATAGAAACATCTAATTGATTGATGAATGAAATCAGTATCCATTGATGGATGGATGTTTGCATAAATTTACATGCAAATAAAGTGATAATTCAAATGAGAGGGAAGTGTAAATTGACCAACATAGCATAGTATTCATTCAAACTGTGAAGTCCCTCAGTGTTCAGTGCAGTTTATTGCCTTGTATGTGTGTTCAGATTGCAGTCTAAGACTTATGGCTACCTGTACTTCAATTCATTTGACAGCTGTCCTAACACTATGCATCTATCCAGTTGAATGTGGATTTTGTATAGGGATATTTTATTTTTATTTATTTTATTTCTTAAATTTATATACCGCCCCATTAGTGCAATGGGTGGTTTACAACAGTAAACCAAATACTGTTAAACTACAAATTCCCAGCCGCCTAGAGTGGTCTGGTAGTCCAGATAGGTGGGGTATAAATAAATAAATAAATAAATAAATAAATAAATAAATAAATAAATAAATAAATAAATAAATAAATAAATAAATGAATGAATGAATGGATAAATAAATAAATAAATAAATAAATAAATAAATAAATAAATGAATGAATGAATGAATGAATGAATGAATGAATAAATGAATAAATGAATAAATATGCAAGTAAAAAGCTAAAAACAGATAGATATGTAGCGCACATGCACCCTGTCCATGCCAGTATAAAGGCACACATAATTGTGCCCAACCTTTCCTTTACTCTTTTGGTGATGATCTGATCTTTGTTGAGGTCTGTTACAGCATTTGACCACCACCACCTACACACAATGCTCCAATCCTCTTGCCTAGGCTGGCAAAACATAAATGGTGTAACTGTGGGTAAATTGCCTTCAGAGATCACTATAGACATTATCTGTTGCATACTGAGTTGTGTAACTAATAATGTCTATGGGGATTTCTTAATGTAGGGCAATCTGCCCCCCCCTCAAACTATGCCATTTGCTACACAAGAGGGTTTTGGCCAAGGTGTGTCATACATGGTGTTTCAGGAAGATTCGGAAGTCAATAAAAAAGACTACTTCCTGTCCTACAATCTGTGTTTCACAATTTAAAAAAAAAAACACAATCTGGAGTTCCTGGGAACAGGAAGCGGTGGGTGGAATGGAAGGGACAAGTTAGCAAGGATGTAGAAAGAGTACTAACCCAGACTAAGACCTTTTCATTTGGTGGGCTTCTGCCAACTTAATAATAGCATAGGAAAGTGGCTTTTCATGTTGGGGTACTTTGCTTTCTTTATTAATGTGTTTTAAATTGCCTTTTACGTTCAATGATGCTGGAAACTTGTTTTTATCTTTTTCAGTGAGATTCTCTGGGTCTGATGTTTAGCTAGAAATCTGGCAAAAAAACAACAACAATAAATGAATGCATTTCAGCAGAGGCAGTCACACGTACTCAGGAACTCATTAGTCTGCATCACAAAAACAAGTCTGTACACTCTGTATTGGTTTGTTCACCTTTAGCTGATACATATGTTCAATTTTTTTTAGGTTTTCCTTGTGTAGGAATGAATGCCAAGAAGTGCTTCTCCCTCCTCCAGCCCTCTTCCCAGTTTTCTTTCTGGGGATGAGCCCCCTTTTGTTTTCCTGACCCCTTTCATTAACAGTCTCCAGCTTCTGCCAGGGAGAAGATGGAGAGTGGTGCTCTGTACGGCTGTTAAATAACACTGTCTAAACAGTGGGTGGATTTCTTAAGTGCTAAAAAGGAAAGGTGTGTTTGCCATCCCCCTCCCCGCATACATACGCACCCGGCTCCTGAAAGCAGCTATGCAGCACGTGAATAATAAAATAGGTCATAAGAGCCCAGTTGCTGGCTCAGGATCAGAAAGTGTGACAAGAGTGTAATCTAAGTAAAAACATTGGACCTGTCTGTTTATGGAGCTAATAAATTATGTTAGAATTGTGCTGTTATAAATCCAGCCTGTCCAGTAAACCTAACAACTAATACATCAGTTGCATGTCTAGCTATCTGACTATCCGTTCCAATTGTTCAGCATGCAGATAACAAGGTGCCTTACAAATCTCTTAGTTAAATGTCATTTGTTTCAGTGCCATAACATGCTATGGATCATTGCTCATACACAGTAACCCAATTATATTAACCTGCATAGCGATATGGTGTAATGACATGACATTAACGCAAGCACTTCAGAGGTTTGCCAGAATTTGGTGTGTTATTTATTTATTTATTTATTTATTTATTTATTTATTTATTTATTTATTTATTTATTTATTTATTTATTTATTTATTTATTTATTCATTCATTTATTCATTTTTTCCTTCCTTCCTTCCTTCCTTCCTTCCTTCCTTCCTTCCTTCCTTCCTTCCTTCCTTCCTTCCTTCCTTCCTTCCTTCCTTCCTTCCTGCAACACAGACTTTTGTTTCCTTTGCATTCCTGTTTTCTTTTCCAGCTTTAATGGAAAACAAATGCATGTGTTAAAAAAAATCAGATAAAAGAGACTGTTGATTACAAAACAAGTTTATTGCTACTTTTATTCCCCTTGTTTCCTTCAAGATCTGGGAATAATTTGAAATTTCAGCATGCAGTACAGTGGCACACATCCAAATGGTCTGCTAGACACATGAAATATTTTGAACTTGGTTAGGACTATGCATGGGTCCCTAAGTTTTATTTGGAGGCCAATTCAGGGCCTTGTATCTGGCTTTCCTGCAACACAGAAGATATGATAATCTTAGAATTGCAAGGCTGGAAGGAACCCTATGGCTCATCAAGTCCAGCCCCTGCTGTGGAGGCCTAGAAAGGAAGTGAACTCCCAAACTTTAGCTTTGCAGCCAGATGTCTAAACCATATTTGGGTTATCTCTCTCCCCTCTCCCTCTCTCTCTGGTTTTGCACTTTTTAATTGTTTTTATTTATTTCAACAAAAAGAAAATGACAGGAAAATGAAAATGAAAAAGGGTATAATATACAAAATGTACACATAAATTAATATAAGCTGAACATATGTGCCAAATATATTTAATTTGGAGTTAGCATGATACAATAAATGTTTACCTATAGCTAATGCAGTGGGGACTTCTGACCATTGAGTAATAGATGGTGCATGTTTATCATTCCTTTCTTGAAATGTGTCTCATTTGGTGATGGTAAGAGCTCATAAATGGGACGTGGTGGCGCTGCGGGCTAAACCACAGAAGCCTGTGCTGCAGGGTCAGAAGACCAGCAGTCGTGAGATTGAATCCACACAATGGAGTGAGCTCCCGTCGCTTTGTCCCAGCTCCCGCCAAGCTAGCCGTTCGAAAGCATGCAAATGCAAGTAGATAAATAGGGACCACCTCGGTGGGAAGATAACAGCGTTCGGTGTCTAAGTCGCACTGGCCATGTGACCAGGGACGAGTGTCTTTGGACAAACACTGGCTCTATGGCTTGGAAATGGGGATGAGCACCGCCCCCTAGAGTCGAACACGACTGAACAAAAATTGTCAAGGGGAACCTTTACCTTTACCTAAGAGCTGATAAAATCCAACCATATTGGCCAATAGTGAAATTCTAAGCTTCCGGGATATACACATAGATCTGCATATACAAATATCTTTTTCTAATACAATGCTAATTCATTTGCAGTACATCCAATCAAAAAGGTGCCACCTCTGGACACACTCGTATCATATGCCCCAAAGTAGCATGTCCATATTGCAATACCCACATTTAGCTGAAGTATCCATTTCTCTGTAAAGAAACTGTGTTGTCCAATATGTACAAAATACCTGCTTTTGCTGAATCAACCATATCTTTCATCTAAACAGATTTAAGGTATTGAAACTAGGGCAGATTTCCACTGGCTAGTTTAATTCTCTGTTTTACTCCATTTCCATTCCATTCATATCATTTTTCTTTCTAATAGATATTTATGAACTAAAGCTGTGTTCAGGATCTCTGAAAATGTAGAAGGAGACCTTGGATGTTCCAAAATGGCAAGGAAGTGCTGCAGAACGCAAAGCAGATGGCCCACACCCAAAGATGTTTTAATTGTGCATATTGCTATGCTGCTCCAGAAGAAGGGTCTTATGTGGATTGCAAAGTTGTAAAGAGAGAAAAAAAACTTTTTTCTGGGCCTATCAGTTGATTTAATATGTACATCCCACAAATAACCCATTTTTCCCCATTAAAAAGAGGTATTGCAGTTTTCAGATTAGGTGTACCCTGCAGAGGTAATGCCATATGTACATTTAAGTTGATTTGCAGTGGGTAATAAATTGTACATCCTTCCAGCCTGTCTGCTAAAAATCTGGAAGGGGAAATATATTTTCTTTCTAAATAGATAGTCCCAACAAAAATGTAATGGTTTGGTCTGGCTTAGAAAACACAATACACTCTTGCACGTGTGTACACACAGACATGGTAGTGCTTAAAATTTACATTACTCGAGTAATGATGTTACATTACTCAAGTGGGGGATGGCAGCCTTTCGATAATGGAAACATTATGGGACAATATCTCTCCTCAAAGGCTCTTGTGAAAGGTGCTGATTTTTAAAAAGTTTTCCTGAATCCTTCGTCCCCCACACCCACCTAAAATTAGAATGTCTCTTCAGCTCTACAAGACCAGCATGAAAAGGATCAGTCTACGCACCACTTTTCTTTGGTTGTCTGTAAAAAGGAAAATAGAACCTGACTGCGTATGCCAACATAAACCTGTTGATATGAGCCAAAAATGGGGGAAATAGTGACAAGCTTATGGTACCTTTTATCTGTGATGGATATGCTTTGATCACTCTACATCTGCCTTCAGTGGCATGTCTTAATATTATATGGAGATATGTGACAATTGGTTGCACGTACAAGGTGTGTAATATATATTCACTAAATTCTTTCTCTTGCGCCGTTAAATGCCTCCAGCTGTCCCTACATTAAAGTTAAATATACTCTACGGTAAGACTGAAGCATAACTGTTAAAATCAACCCAGCCATTTTCTTCTCACTGAATTTATTTGGTTTGGGGATGTGGAAGCTTCATAGCAATTGTTGGATGAAAACTACAGCAATATCAGATGATGGGTAGAAAAATGTATCAAAGCAGCAAGTTGAGATGATGTTGGAAGAAGAAACTAAAGCCTTGTATTAACATCTTTCTGCTGAATAGGTAAGCTGTAAGATCAATGGAAGAGCAGCAGAGGTTTAACTTGGAAAAGGATATGGTAGTGGCTTTGCATAGCAAACTGACAGGAAATTCACTATATAGAGATCCAAATGAAGATAAGGAGAATGAAGTCAAAAGCAGAGCTTAGAAAAGTAACTGTTTTTGGACCCCAACTTGCAGAATCCCCAAATCTGCAGACAACATGCAGACAAAATGATCTATACAAAAAAAGTAATTATGTATTGTAATTGTTAGCGATGTATGGAAGTGAGAGCTGGACCATAAAGAAGGCTGACCGCCGAAGAATTGATGCTTTTGAAATGTGGTGCTGGAGGAGACTCTTGAGAGTCCCCTGGACGGCAAGGAGAACAAACCTATCCATTTTGAAGGAAATCAACCCTGAGTGCTCACTGGAAGGACAGATCCTGAAGCTGAGGCTCCAATACTTTGGCCATCTCATGAGAAGAGAAGACTCCCTGGAAGAGACCCTGATGTTAGGAAAGTGTGAAGGCAGGAGGAGAAGGGGATGACAGAGGATGCGATGGTTGGACAGTGTTATTGAAGCTACCAACATGAATTTGATCCAACTCTGGGAGGCAGTGGAAGACAGGAGGGCCTGGCGTGCTCTGGTCCATGGGGTCACGAAGAGTCGGACAAGATTTAATGACTAAACAACAAAAACAAAAAATTGTTTTTATTCCATTATGGTTATTATATGAAAAAGTAATACCCCTCTTTCTTTTAAGTAAAACACACAACATGCGTGTGCACATGCACGCACGCACACACACACACACACACACACACACACACACACACACAATAGTACAAGGCAGTGGCTTGCACTAAAGAACACTCTTGCCTGTATCCCTCTTGTTATTGCCTCAGCTCTCACATCATAGCACAACATTGGGGGGGGCAAGATGGGACATTCATTTTTTTTGTCATTTAGAGAAGCCACACCCCAACACCATAACTATAAAAGTAACTTTAAAATACTGTAATGTTTCAAGAGGTGTGCAGTTATTCTTGTAACTTGATATAATGAAATCTAGTAATGTATTCATGATTGGCAAAGGAATATATTACAGATTACTAGTTCGTAATGGTTAGTTAGTAACTACTGTAAATAGTTACTGCCAAGCTATGTTTCTGTCTGCAGAGAGACCAAACAGAGCTGTTGTTATTTTTTAAAAAAATCAAACCTTGTTGGTTTACATTCCCTGTTACTTTGTACCAACGCCACTATTCTGCACAGAGAAGAAAGGCTTAGCGTTGCAATGTAGTGGTGGAAAGTACTGAGATCAAGGGAAAGCATGGAAGCTTGAAAAAGAATACAATAAGGTAGCACAGGAAGAGGGAGCCAGGAGGCTAGAGAAAGATGAAGAGACAAGTTTGCATGTAGAAGGGGCAAGATGAATCAATGAGCGTGATACAGGGTAAAAAAAAGAAGCAGTAAAGCCAAGTGTAAAACATGGCATTTCTAGAAGACATCTGAGTTAGCTTCTCTCACTCTTAAGCTTTTCTCCATGGCTATTCTGGCAACCATTCCAAGGGGTGGGTAAGAAACCTGCATCAAGTTCTTATTTATTTTATTTATTTGTATTATTAATATGCCACCTTTCTTCCCAAGGCAGCTAACAACAGATAAAACAATAACTTAAAAACACTATATAAATATCACATCTTAAAAACAATTTAACATACATTAAGATTTTTAAAGCTGAAATATAAAAACAATTTAAAATGTTATAAAACCTGTAAGTTAAAAAAAAAAAACAAAGAGCATTACTGAGATAATATATGGCTTAAAGGCCTGCCTGAAGAGGAAGGAGTTTGCCTGAGGACTAGAGATGGGCATGAACCACCAGTTTGGTGGTTTGGTTCTGTTTGTTTACCACTGCAACAGGTGTTCAGTGGTTGGTTCCATGCCCCGCTCCCTCCAGTGGGTGCCCACTCGGAAGCAGCACCTGGAGGAGGTGGGGCAGGGAATCTGGGACACTGCTTCCGAGTGGGTGCCTGCCAGAGGGGGCGGGGCACAGAACTGCTGAACACCTGACATGCCCATCTATACTGAAGACGAAAGGACAAGAGAGAGGGGACCAACTTGGCTTCTCAGGGCAGTACATTCCAAAGACTGGAAGCAGCCACCAAGAAGGCCCTCTTTCATATCCTCACCAAGCGAGCTCGGAAAGGTGGTTGAACCGAGAGAAGGGCCTCCCCAGAAGATCTTTGGCATCACCACCTGTTGGTTCAGAGTCCTAATGTTCTTTTATGTTTTAGTTGCACAGCTGAATTTGAATGGAAATAGGAAGGTGGGATTAGACCTGCCCTTAAAACTTTGGGAAGATGCCTAGCTACAGAATACAAGAAACCATCCGTCTGACTCCACTGAATGTTATATTTAAAGTCACTTTCAAAGATATTTTCAAAGATAAATGTTTCATGTTGATGAGACTAATGTTTTCCTTTCTCACTTCAAGGAGCACTGAGCTTTTGGAAGGCCCCACCAAGACATTAGACACATCTCCCCAAAGGCAACTACTCTGCCTTCCTCTCCCCCCCATTGCCCCACTTCATTGGTTACTGTTGCTTTCATTTCATGGTAAATTGGCTATATTTTTAATTATGCATGATCACAGTTGTCTTTCAAAACTGCATAGCAAAAACAAAATGAAACTGAGAAGCTGGTAGGGAAAAAATTGGGAGTATATTTGGGATCAATGGGGGGGGATCAGCATTGTATGTCCCCTTCCCTACTGCTTTTGTCCTCTTTGTACCCCAGTGTACATGTGAAACATGAGGTGACTGACATGGTTAGCCATTCTGTTCTTTCATACTACCTGATAATGCAAATTGGACTCCTTGAATACAGATAGTAGATCGCTTAAGAGAATCCGACTGTATGAGAATACCACCCTACAAGTAAGAGTCACCTTTGATGGCAAACATTCAGACCCAATCTCTGTAGATAAGGGGGTGAATCAGGGATGTTTATTAGCCCCTCTTCTATTTCATTTCTACCTAAATGATATAATATTCTCCCTATCTAGCCCCAGGTTTCCCCCGCATCTAAAAGACCAGAATATATCATACTGGATAATATACCATCAATTTTAGATGTTATACACATGTGTGTGTATGTGGGTGTGAGAGTGTGCATGTGATACATAATCAAGATGCGTAATAAATACTCACCAAATTCTTTCTGCACATATTCTCCATGTGCGTGGTTTTAATGGGCACATTGTTGCTGTTTTTGCATTTATATTTTTGTATCTTGTATTTTTAATATACTTTACACTGACTGGGATTTGCATAGATGCTGTTTTATGGAGAACCTCATGGCACAGTGGTTAAACTGTTGTACTGCAGCCAGAACTGAGCTCACAACCCAAGGTTCAATCTCAGGTAATTGGCTCAAGGTTCACTCAGCCTTCCATCTTTCAGAGGTTGGTAAAATGAGTACCCAGCTCACGGGGGGTGGGGAGGAAAGTGTAACTTCCAGAATTAACTTGTAAACCACCCAGAGAATGGGTTAAATGCTATTGGGCAATATATAAGCAGCACACTTTGCTTTTTAAAAATTATTCAGCAGTGGATTCAGTCACTTAGCTCCAGTTGGATATCACAACTAGAGTAAGCCTATTGAACCAACGGGTTACTGTTTGAGCAGTATGACAATGCAAGAAATTATCTCAGAAAATGGTGAATGCTCCGATGTTGGACACATTCAAGAGAAAAGTGGACAACTATCTGTCATATCTTCTTTGAGTTGGACTCCTGTACTGAATAGGTTGGTCTTGATGGCCTTAGAGGCCCCTCCCAACTCCATTATTCTATGATTCTATGATGAATGCCATCCTGGCTATTTTGGTTGTGGCAGCTAGAAACAACAGAGTTGTATTTCATCCAGGTCAGTCTCCAGAGTTTCTCAGACAACAAGTCCTAAATATTTCACCCCAGTTATTTAACTTGAATGATCAACTGTAACAAACAGCACTTTTTCATTAGGCAGCCCAGCTCTTTACATTTTATGTGTTTTGTGATTTCTTGCTCTTTTCTCATTCACCTTAATACTTCATCATTGGTAACACTCTCTTGATCAAATCAGTTCCTCACAACTTGTAATAAATCTACATTTCAGGTACTTCTATCTTTTTTTATAATAGCCTGTGTCAAAGTCTATGATTTCATCACTATTTTAAAATAAAAAATGTATAGCTCTACCAGCTTGGATATTTTCATTTTTGGGTAAGATGATGAAGATCAGTCTCAATGAGATTTTAGGATTGATTCCAGTTCTGTAGATTTGATTGAAAAAAATCACTATAACACCATCTTCTATTAACTTTAAGACCTCTGTGGAAGTCTCATTGAATCCAGAATCTTTGCTATGTTCCTATGAATTCACATCACACACACCATGGAGTCTGCCATCAGATTTAGTGATTAGCCCCTCTCCCCCTCAGTGTTTTTATTTAAAACAATAATAAAATTTCATACTTATACTTGGTATGTACTTCAACTTCTTTTGAGATAAACATTTAGTGGGTGACCATCTAAGCTGCTCTGAAATGAGTGTGCCTTCCTTCAAGGATATCCTGCTAGGCGATTCAGGAGGGAGCAGGGAGACAAGAGGTCCATTCCTTGTCTAAGACCTCCCCCCAGTCTGGTGTTGACACTGTGCAACATCCCTGAGGTATGGCAGACATCTCATATAAAATATAGAGAGTGCTATCCAGATGCATCTACTGTCAAGTAAGATTAACTTTTCAGTACACAGCAGTACTTGAAAGATTCCCAAGATACAAGCAGAGTTGCATGTTTGCAGAACTCCCTTTCCCATACGTTAAGCCTTAACTGCCTAGCAAATATGTTGAGGATGAAGTTGAATTAAGCACCAAAGAATGCTGTGCCAAGACATGCTGATGATTGATGGAGATTTACCTCCCCTTCTTCTGCACTGTTTAATATTATTAATATGCCCTTGCTACCTATAGAATAAGACCTCATATTTTCCCAAGAATGCTCTCTGGAAATAGACTTGCATTTGTTCTTTCAGACCTTGAGACAGGAATTTTGTGCTACTTTGATACTGCTGATATGAGAGAGTAAGAGACCGAGAGAGAGAAATGGGTTGCCAGGGAGAAATTGAACATATGGAACCAGCTGTCCACCATGGTTCTGTGCTTGACAATAGCACCCCAGAGCAAAGGACTTCTACTCTTTTACATCTGCATTCTATAAAACAGTAGCTTCTTCCTTTGCTCTTTATATTGTTGGATGGTGTTCTATAGCCTAAAGACGTTATTTTCATTATGCCCCATTGCTTTCAAGAGGGCCCACCTTCAAAAAGGGCATTTAGGATCATGGGGTTTGATGATGCAGTGAAATGTGATTGGATCATCACAATCGTAGGCAGTTCAAATCATCCATTAAGCAGAGCTTGGAAGGGTTGCTTGGCTTCTTTGTTGTTGGTGTTTGCTTTGTTTTCTTTTGTTTTTCTAGAACTCACAGAATCCGACTTCGGTACTCACAAATCTAGCCTCTGTTGTCATATTGCAAACCACTGTGGGCTGGCAGTAGATGCACTGTGTCCTATCTTATGGAGGATATTTATCTATAGAAAAGTATTGTCTATTTTAGGCATGGGCAAAATGTGGCTTCCATTTGTTGTACTACAACACTGGTGGTCTCTAGACAGCATAGTCAATGGTGAACCATGATGGGAGTTGAAACAATATCTGGAAAGAAACACTTTGCACATTCCTGGTCTGTGTAAAGCTCTGACAACAGAGAATCCAAGGCTTTGAAGTTCAAGCTCATCAGGTACACAGGTTCCTGGATGGGCTTGCCCACTAGGCTCAGATGTATTGTGTTCCAGTTTGAATTACAGGAAGTATTTCATAACATGTATTTAGATGTGTGAATTAGCATACACAAATTATATGCAGATACACACACTGTCAGCCTCTGTTTTGGTGGGGCACAAGAAGGGGAAGATGGTGATTCAGATCCCCCCAGTATTCAGCTACATTTGTGATACTTGTTTATGGCAGGAAGGCTGTCCAGACGGACAGGATTATTCTGTACCTGCAAATGCATATGGTTGAGAATTTTGTATATTTGGGGTGTGGTGTTGTGGTTTTTTGTGTGTGTGTTTTTTCAACAGAGTTTTCAAATTTGGAAATTTCTTCATGAATTCTCCCAATAAACTAGATTTTTTTTTAAAAAAAGTCATTGGCTGGATGTAATTTTATTCAGGGGCCAAGTGGGGTATAGTGGATAGAGTGATGGACTAGAACAGAGCGACCCTGGGGTTCGATTCCTTTTTAGCCATGGAAACTCACTGGAGGGGTGGAACTGGTAAAACCACTCCTTAAATATCTCACTTACCTTGAAAGCCCTACTTGATGACACATAAGAATGGCAACAACAAGGAAGCAAGAGTCTGGATCAAATTCAGTTCCATAGGAAAGCAAAGTGAATTTGCAAATCGATTGGGAACCAGGAGACAAATTGAACTGCATGGGGGCATAAGTCAATTTGGCCTTTAAAAAAAACCAAATGTAAAGGGTCTAGGACACAAACCCCTGAAGCTAGGAGCCTGAAATGTGACAGGCACACTCTCTTCTCTGGGTTTATCATGTCTCCATCTCATGTACATCAGTGCAAAAACTAAACTAAACAAAAATGACTGTTTGGTTTTCCAGTGAAGTCAACAAAAGACTGGCAGCATACTGATTTAGGCCTGGGCAACAGGTAGACCCAGACAGGAAAAATACTGATTGGGATTCAGTAGGGATCCATTCTTAAGTCCCATCCTGACCTCCAAACCAAACCAGGTGAGTCCTAATCTGAATGTTGTAAAATAATACCCTGAATTCAGTAACTTGTCCAAAACAGATTCCAAGCAGGCTGTATATGTCTCATATTTAATTTTTATCCTATATTTCTCTCTGCTTCCCCATGTCTTTGTTGAAAGTTCCTCTGTCTATTTAAAAAATGATAATCCACTGAAAAGATCTGTTACCCTTACTTTAAGCATATATCGAAAGCGAAGGGAAAGCCTGTTAAAATGCAGAAACATCTTTTCATAATGTTCTGGCTTTAGCATTAACACTACAAAAGAGATGTAACATCTAACTCAGAGGAAGTAATGACTGATATTTAATGCCCTTAAATTGTAGGGCTAGTTCTGCAGGCAAAGCCTGAAATCAACAAATGCATGCATTCTTTTTGATACCAGAGCTGGCATAGCAACAACCTACCTAGATATAAAAATAATATTTGGAGGGGGGGTTGAGAAAAAAGCAATTTTTCATGGTTTTAATAGCTTTCATTCTATGTCTTAATAAATGCATGTTTGTAGATTTGTATAAGCATGATGTAGAAAGTCTGCAAATAAATGTAATTTGCAACAAGGGGATAGCTAACCACTAGCAAACACTTTTGAATAATGAATCCCTACTGTATCAGATGGACGCTATTCATAATAATTCCTTGCTTTTCTCATTTTGTCGTGTACAGTAGCGATTAATCAATTTGCAATGTTATGTCACCCACAACAAATTGCTAGCACCAAGACAAATTTATTGCTTTATGATAAAAGAACTTGTTTGGGTAGAAATAAATTAAATTTTGGGGTTGTTATTCGACTAAGATGTTTACATATATGACCCATGCTGCGCAGGCCAGCCGAGGTGAGGGGATCCAATTATTACTCTTGTGTTTTGAGAATAGTTCAAAGACATGTAAAAAGCAAATACCACGTTTTTACAGCTAACTAGTCCTTGAAGGGGGTAGGAGCCTCCTGGGAACAAGTACAATGTGAATAAAAGTCTTTTTTAAAAAGTTAGGTCACATTATTTTGGATAGATCTGGTTGTCCTGCAGTTTTTCTGTGTATCTCACATGCTCTCAAGTTGCTACTTTGTGTTATGAACACTTTAGAGGAAGGCTGAGTTTTAAAAATAAATTGGGCACAATATGCTTTGCACGTTTTCCTCTTCTAGCAGAAATAAACAGACATTACATTAATTTCTGTGCAGTATTTTGAAAGGGCAAAGTCACATAAAATGTATGAAGGTGCAGGGGAGGTGAGGCCCTCCAATACCTCAGAACTACAGCTTCCATCATCCCTGACCACTGACAATACGGACTGGGCTTGAGCAAGCTGAAGTCTAAATCATTAGGTAGATTAAAGGTTGTATGTGCAGCTCAATGAGGACTCATAGTGAAATAAAATCCTTCTATTGGCTGCAGCCTACATGGTTTGGTGTGGCAAAGAGCTTGGAGTTCAACAGCAGATTACTAAGCTGTTGGTTGGTATCTGATCCCTTACCAGACTGTGAGCTGAAGGTGGGGGAAGTCATCAAGACAATGGGCTTTCCAGAGCAGAGTCTTAATCCCTAAGGCCTCCCTCATACATTAGGGGCTGGAGTGCCCAGAACAGATACAGTGGGGTCTCTACTTAAGAACTTAATCCATATTGGAAGGTGGTTCTCAAGTTGAAAAATTCTTATGTTGAATCTGCATTTCCCATAGGAATGCATTGAAAACCATTTAATCCGTATCTGCTCTTTTCCGTCCATAGAAACTACAGTGGAACCTCTACTTAAGAACTTAATCCGTTTTGGAATGGTGTTCTTAAGTTGAAACGTTCTTAAGTTGAAGCAAAATTTCCCATAGGAATGGACTGAAAACCAATTAATCCGTTCTGGCTGTTTTTTTTGTTTTGTAGAGGTGTGTTCGTACATTGAAGCATTAGTTCCCATAGGAACTAATGCAAAGCTGGTTAATACGTACTCTACCACTAGGGGGAGAATTTTTTTTAACCTACGATGACCTTAAAAAAAGAGCAGGAAAGGGTTTTTTTTCCTATTCTTACCTTGGATTTCTGTTCTCAAGTAGAAGCAAAATTTAGCAAATGGAGCTGTTCTTAAGTTGGATTGTTCTTAAGTAGGGACGTTCTTAAGTAGAGACCCCACTGTACTGTATTGGGCTTTGTTTGCAAGGGGGTTAGTTCACATCCTCGTTTTGTGCCAGCTGCTCAATCTTCAGCTTACACATTGGCAACTATTGGTATCCCCCTTTGCTCAGTTAAAATAGCTGAGCGTATTTTAACAGTTTTCAACCATGAAGCCAGATGGAAAACAAAGGATCTACAAATGTATTGCTCTGCCCCATAGTCACCCCAGAATGTGCCCAATTTATTCTAGTTCGACACATTTATGAAAAGACAGTAAATATTACTAGTTAGGAATAAGATTCTCCCTATGTTTGGTAGGAATTACGTCTAGATAAACTGTTCATTGGAAAGGCAGCTTCAAGCTGAAGAATCAAGAATTACATTGGTCCTCAAGGATCCCTCTCTTGAAATTATAAAGTCACATCAGTCATTTTCTCTGCTTTTTTAAATCACCTTTCTTCTCCAAGATTTCAGGTATTGTGTGACCAGAGAAGACCAAGGAAGATGATCAGTGTGCATGAAAACAGGTCCAACAAGCAAATGTGGAAGAAACTGTGTAAGGTTAATGTAAAGAATAGATGTCAGAAAAGGAACTGTACAAATAAGTGAACTGTCACACAACGGACAGTAAAGAATTGTTCTCTGTTGTCCCAGAGGGAGGGACTAGATCTGATGGGCTTAGGTTACAACACAACATAATTTGGTGGAAGCTTAGGAAAAACTGCTTAGGCATCAGAACAGTTTAACAATGGATCTTGAGAGGTGATCATTTCCCTCTTTCTAGGCATCCAGATTAGAGAGTGGCAGCTTATGACTCCAATTTAATGAGTGTTATCAATTCACTCCATATGTTTGTGTGTGTTTTAAAACCAAAGCAACCAGTGTGCTACCCCTATCCTCTACATAGGATCAGCATCCTTTAGGATAGCTCTTGTAAAGTTCAGACTAAAACCCAAAGTAGATTCACTACCCCCATGAAAACCTCCAACTATATGATTCTATTATCGGTGTCTTTCTTTATCTGTTCTCCCTCCTCGTTTACTCACCACTATTTCTTATGCATTTTTAAAAAAGAAATATTAGTCCAACGTTTTTACTAAATCTTTGAATGCTGAAAACTGATAATAATGGAACTATATGACTTTCCAGGAAGAGTAATAAGTCTGCAATTACTTCCAAGAAAAAATTGTCCACAGAACATGTTAGTTTAACATCTTTTCAGGGATCAGGGTCTCTGAAATAGATTATAAATGTTGGATAGGTTGGTATGTGTGCAGATAGATCTTGTTGGGGTTTGATGTTATCTGAACATGAATTCGCTATTATATTGCCTCTGGTTGATTTTCTCTACCCACTACACTTGGCAAATGTTAATGAGATTTCTTTCTTCTGTGGAAAGAGGAAAATAAATGTTAAGTGATGGAGATTCAGACGTCCAATGAACTTGGAAAAACTAATGTTGCTGCTGGAGCAAAAGGGGATATGATTAGAGATGGGCATGAACCAGTCTGACCCAGTTTGTCCCAGTTTGAAAAGATGGCAACACAGGTGCTGCTGCTCCCCTTCCCCACCTCCACTGGCTCAATCAGTTACTCACCAGGCCCACCATGCTAGTTTCCTGCACCTCATCAACTGATCTTCCAATCCTGACAACAGCTCAGGCTTCTCTGCCTCGCCCTCTTGGCTGATCTCCCATTCAGACAAAGAGGCAAGGCAGAGAAGTCTGTGCTGCTGCTCCTGACTGGCAGATTAGCTGAGGAGGTGGAAAAAGCAATCAAGCTGGGCCTGGTGAGTAACTGATTGAGCCAGTGGAGGTGGGGAAGGGGAGCAGCAACACTTGTGTTGCCAGCTTTATGAACTGGGATGAACCATCTTTACACATGATATTCATTGATTTCACCTTCCCTCTGCAGTCTGCTTTGCCTCTTGAATAGGTTCTTTGGAGACAATCTGCAGGATAATCTGTGAAGCAGGATTTGGAGGATAGAAGCGGGAGAACTGTCAAAGCTAAACTCATCTCCTTTTTCCAGTAAGGAAACTCCACTAGATCTCAGGTGGAGATCTTCCCTCTGTTCCTGGAAAGGCATGTTTGCCTCCAGCCCTGGTTTTGTTGTTGTTTTTTAAAAGATGTTTTTGCCTTCCAAGTCAGGGATGTTTTGTCTTTTGGGTCACCAAGAATTCCACACAGAATATGCTGGGGACTTGGGACTGCTCAAACATTGACTATTAGAAATTTATTTTTGCCCAGAAGCTCCATCATGACAGATTTGGGACATGCAGAAGACAGCTCAAGATATGCAAAAAGTGGGTTATTTAAATACTCTGTTTAAAGAGAATTTAACTTATAAGTGTTTTTAAATGGCCTTTGTCATCAATGGAGATAAACCATCTTTTCTACTTAGCAGCTGATGCCTTCTTTGCAGTCTTACTCCTGACATGGAAATTGCTAATGTCAGCAATCTTTCCACAGGTGGGGATTGTGAAACCAGTAGTCCAGGCTGACAAAGAGCCTTGTGTTGCAGTAATGCATCCAAAACTCTGCTCACAACCTAAGTTCAGTCCCAGGTAGCCGACTCGAGATTCACTCAGCCTTCCATCCTTCTGAGGTTAGTGTATACAGTATCAAACTTGCTTGCAAGTGTGGGTGTGGGGGTGGGCAATGTGTAGTCTGCAGAGTGTTTTACGTACTATGGGCCAATATATAAGGAACATGCTTTATTCAGTTTTGGGGAGCAGAAATGTGTCCTCACATCTCCCCCATATCAAGGCCAGATTTTAAGTTTCAGTAAGCCACAATTTATTTTACTTTGTTTGCTTGGGAAATACATATCACCAAACAAACCTAGAATGTAGCCCTTTTTTGAAGAAGGAGGCAAATGCCTTAAAACCAACAAAGCAGGCTTCCCAATTAAACATGAAAGCATTTGAGAGTGAGTGAGTCATTTCATTTAATTCAAACATAGATTAATCGTCGAGGGCAATTCAAAATCCCTGGAACCCATCATGATACATGGCGTAGCACCAGCGCACTACGCAGACCGTCATTTAAAAGGATTTTCAAAAAGAGAGCTTTCATTGCCTGTAATTCCTTTGTAGGACCAAGCTGTTGTGAAATTGTTGCATACATAAGACATCTGAGTAAAAAGAAGTGCCGGCAGTGTAATTACGAAGTCCTTTATTCCTTCCTTCCAAGTGGGGTGGAGAGGAGAAGAAGATATTTCTTAATGCTTTCACTTGGAAGGAAATAATATTTTTGATAGTGAAAGGAACAAAAAAGGTAGTGTGTTTTTGCAACACCTGAATGAACAGCTGTTAGAGATACAATGTTTAGAGATGCTTCCGTTATCATGTTGATGGGATAGGGTTTGTAATGGAGTTAGTGCTTATAGGGGTTAAGCCTCAGAACCTTTCAAGAGTCAGGGACAATTATGTTCTCAGCACACACACCCAGGCTTCCCTGGTCTCTCTGGTTTAGCGGCAATCTCACAGCAGGTAGGAGAGAACTGGATTTTCTCAGGAACAAATATATTGTTGCAAGCTATCCCTGTTGTAATACAAAGTATTTTGAGGATGGTTGGATCATGAATGACAATTTAAAGTTAACTTCACAAAATACTTGCTGCTTACTTGAAGTTCTGAACTGCCCCAGGTACTTGACTGGGGTGGATTGGTCTCATTCTGGAGGTGGATTGGTTATGGAAACTGTCACTAAGAGCAACTAGGGTGGAAGGAGGCAAGATGTATTATCCATGCCAAGAAAAGCAGAATCTCATGAATTCCTGCATAATCTGAAAATATAAAGAACAGAGCAGAGAAGATTTCATTACTACATCGGTGTGTGATAAAGCAAGAGTCCCCAACTTATACAAAATATAACCAAGCTGAAACTCACACAGCACAATGGAGCAGGGGAGTTCTGAGCTGCAAAGCTTTAGACAACACCAAGGGGCAACATGTGTCAGTGAAAGCTGTTGCTGAGCTAAAGCCCTTTATCTCTTTAGAAATGGATGATTTATCCTAGGTTCATCCCTTTCCTGAGGAATCAAAAGTCTTAAAAGCAGGGATTGGGAACCTACAGCCCACATGCCCAATTTGTCCCACAGAGATTCTCCATGCTGGCTATGAAGATTTTCTCACATATTTCTCTGTATGCCTTGCTCCCTTCCCAGGTTAGTGAGAGAAGAATTCAAGTTATTACCACCCACCTCTGGTTAGTGATCAGAGATAACAGTAGTGATTTCCCTTCACACACACTTCTAATAGCATTTGACAAATAGGCTCAGGCGTGATATTGTGGTTCATGTCAGTATTCAACACCTTTGGTCCTACGAATTCAACTAGTGTGATATGCTTCCATGATTTCATAGTCTTGAGCTACTTCTCAGAACATGGGTTGTGACATATTGAGAATGAATGAAACACAGAAGAGGCATTCTATCACAAATACTTCCCAGAAGTATTGCATGGCTATTTTGACAGTGCCACATAAAGTAATAAATACAGCCAACTTTTCTGTGTGTTATGTAATGACTATTTCATCTTCTATGTTTAATGTGATGGAACCAAATCTTTCTCCTGTTCAATCAGCTTGTGAGAAACATTTTCAGAACAAGCAGCACAACAATCTCATTATATTTGTCCAACATTATAGTGTTTCAGATGAAGGAACAACATACAAACCTGAACTCAACTTGTAGGGTTGCATGAATCCACACTCTATACTTGAAGCCCTGGTACCTTTAGTGAACTATGGAACCTCTCATCAATGACACAGTTGTAAATATGTTAGCCACTATGTGCATTTGACAGCTGAATGCTGTACTCAATTCCAATCAAAATGCGGAAAAGTAACTTTTTTTGGAGTATAACTCCTAGGTTTCCTCAGCTGGTTTAGGTAGTGGATATGGTAGCTAGAGTTTTCTAGGAGTTTCAGTCCAAGAAAGGAACTTTTGCAAGCTCTGATTCCAGCTTTTTGGCACAAAACTGTTATGTGCCAGCAAACTAGTTCTGGCTTATGCCAACGTTGTGAAGAAACGACTTCCAAAAGATCATATCATTTACAACTCTGCTCAGGTCTTGTAAACTAAAGGCCACGGCTTCGTTTATCAAGCCAATCTATCTCATCTCAGAACAAACACTTCCAGGACTGAGAGAGACTGGAACTCAGATGGAGGACAACAGCTGCAGGAAAAGTTTGCAAGAATCAGTCAAGAGAACTTATTCACATGAGTGGTGTTTAACAGACCCAACAGTAGTTGGCTGCATGGTCTACAAAGTTTGAAAAAGTTCTTAAAACAAAACAAAACAAAAACAGCTCCCAGAATCTATCAGCCAGCATGGGCAATGCTACTCTTGGCAACTTTTCCAAGCTCTGGGTCTGGTGGTGTACCTCAGCAGCTGAGAATAAGGTAGGATGAGGCAAGTCCTGAAAGTCCAGGGACAAACTTCCTCCGTCAGGACCTGACAGGAAGCACAATGACTCTTCAAAATGTGTGCTTGTGTGGAAGTTTTGACCTGGAAGAGTCTGAAGGCTCTTTTCCAATTTTGCAAAAACACTGCAAAAAGGATTAAAGTACTGCATCCTCTTGTTTCACAAGACCTTTTTTTGGATGGACAGGGACCTCAGAGGTTGCAAAAATTGCTTTGGATCTGTGTGTTGTGTATGGGTCAAATGCTTCCTACTGCTGGAGTAAAGGATAACATTAAAAAAAAAATTGGCCACTGGAACAAAGGTTGGAAAAATACATTTTAAGATCCTTAAAAGTGAGATTTAAGACAAATAAATGTAGTAAAATTCTGATGCCATCCATCAGTGAAGATGCTAAGGAGTGTTAAGACAATGTACTGTATCTTTGAGCATCACCCCACCACTGCTCTGTTACAAGTGATCATTATACAGTGGTGCCTCGCTTAACGAGCACACTGTTTAACAAAGAATCCGCATAGCGACCCTTTTTTGGGGTCGCTAATGCGATCGCATTGCGATGTTTAGATAGGATAAACATTGCATTGCGATCATTTCTGCACCCTGCGGCCATTTTGGGAACAGCTGATCAGCAGTTCCAAAATGGCCGCCCGGGTGCAGAAAATGGCCACCAGCACCATTTTCGTGCCCTGCCCTCACTTACCGAGGGCGCGAAAATGGCGGCGCTATGGAGAAACTTCGCAGAACTGTGAGTTTAAGAGACATAGGAACGCATTAAACTAAGTTTAATGCGTTTCTATGGCGTTTTCCGTTCCGTATAACAATGTTTCCCCATAGCGATGGTTAATCTGGAACGGATTAGCCTCGCTATGCGGGGCACCACTGTATTCATTATATTCCAGCAGATCATTATGTTCATTCTTTTACAAAGTTGTTTTCCAGGCTTTGCCAATGAAGCAACTAACATTGATTGATTGATGGACTGATGGATTGATTGACTGAAATATCTTTTACACCGCCTTTTCCCCTTAAAAGACCTTAGTTTTGAGTGCTAGCTGTGCGTATAGCTTCAAAATGTTACCTGTTTTGGGGCTACAGTTCCCAGATTCCATAAGCAAGGCATTGTTCCACCTCTTCCATGCTCAGAATCTCATTTAAGAGTCCACAGTGTGGCAGATCTTTAGGGGAAATGACCCTTGATTTCCAATTATGAATGATACCAACATAAATAATGAGTATGTTTGCTTTGCTTTTAGAAAGCATTAGCATATGATAAACAAGTGTTGGTGGCAAACAATACTTATTGAAAAATGGAATATGTTCACGATGTATTAGAATGATAACGCACAAAGCAATGTAGCTGTATGTTGCACCTTTTCCCTTAGTATATATATATTGTTTGATAGAAGAACTCCATTACAAACTTTGTAAATGTGTGATTATCAGTGTACGGCTACATTTTGTATTGTGAACTGTTTTGGGAAGTTCAAATTGGGTATACTGGCATCGAAATGTGAACCAAACATCATCTTCAGACGTTACATCTTATTAAACATGCAATATGTTTTATTGTATTTAAATGACATTTACTCCATCCTTGGATCTGAATCAAATATGCAGGTTTCGACAAATACATGTTATTTCAACATGTGCTCTACTAATGCATGATCTTTATCACAAAGGGTTATTCATCATTAAATGTTCACCATCCCTTTCCATGGACTAGGTCCTTAGTTCACCTCTTAGTGATTATTTCTGTTCAAAGCCATTATATATTCAGAGGCTGGAAAGGTATGTTTTCTACATTACAGGTCCAGGAACCTTCCAGCCTGCATGGCCACTGGCCAAGCTGGGGGGGGGGGCAGGTTTCTAAGAATCATAGTCTAACCCCTCCCCCTCTTTTTTCCCTATCTCAGGCTAGATCAGCTAATAAAATTTACCTACATACTTTATCAAGTTTCCAGAATTATGACTTAGTTTTGGAAGTAAATAAGTTGTTTTTGATGGTGGTATTCTTTGCACATGATCATCATGTCCCTTCTCTGACCTCAGACCCCTTGATTTGTTTGGTTCACTGCACGGACATTTGAATGTAACAAGTGAACCTGACACTGCTAAACCTCCTGCAGCTGCAGCTCGGCCTGACTCTGCAAGGTATCTTACCCACTTGAGTGAAGTTTATGATTTTTCCTCCCTGTGCAGTGGAAACCTGAAAGAACAGAGTTAAAAAAGACAGACTTCAAAGTCTTGTAGAACTCTTCATCAGACTCAATATTATCCCTGCAGAATGGGGTTGAAGCAGAAATATTCCACCATCTTCTTTGTCAGATGTTATAGCCATGGGCTCATCCCCATATTTCAGGGAGTGGGAGGATTTGGTCATGAACTGCCTGTAGTTATAGCCATGGGAACTGTAGTTACTTAAGTTCCATCTTGGAGAGTAAAAGCTAGAGGTGTGGTGTTATCAGGTTGCACTTCAAAGCATGTAGAATCAATCGCTTATCTGTCTCTATAGACAAAAGGCTTGCAGATTCAACAAACCAGCTATTGCCTAGTAGTCGAATGACATGTAACCTGTGGGAACCTTACCTACTCTTTACATATTGGGTTGGATTCAGATTGGCTGTTTGATGAAAGGAAGCTCCTAAGAACCTACAGAGGTGCCACATGGGAGGCAGAGAATGGGAAGGCAATTTTTTTCACCAATTCTCCTGACCCCCTTCAACTGCCTAGTTCAATTTATGTTGCTGGAGAAGAGTCTCTTAGCCTCAGGAATGGAGAGTGCTATATGGAGATGGAGGAAGATTGACAAAACACGTATTCTTCCCTATTAAATTTCTACTTTGCCTTTCCTCTGGTCAAGTTAATATGGTGCATCTAGTTTTCCTGGAACTTTGTAAGGTCAGCCAGGCTGAGAAGGAATGGCTGGCCTAAAGTCATTTGGTGACCTCTACAGTTGAGACTTCATTCTGAATCTCCCTGGCACTAGTGAAATGCTGCAACCCCTAAAGCAGGCTGTACAGTTTTCTTGGAGTAAATATTTCGAGCTGCTGAATCAATAGGCAGAGGACCGAGTTGCAAACTTGCATACTAAGCCTGTTCTCAGCTGCTTCGGCCTTAGTGGCATTGTTCCAGACTGATGCCAGCATGACAAGCAGAATGAGACCCAAAGGTTGTGTTATGGGTCAATGACATTGTAAGTAATGCTCTATTAATCAGGCAGTTCCTCTGACACCTGCTCTCCCACTTTATTACCCATGACAGCAGCCTGTTTGTGATAAGCAATCTGTGTTCAGAATCAGATAAGGAAGTTCCCAGGCTGGTTACATCCCCATCATCTGTGTGTGTGATGAAATCTGAAGGTATTTTGTAATGATTCTGTCTATCTAATACTCCCTTCGATGTTTAAAGCTAAACATGTATGCATGTGTACTTAGAGCAGAATTGGGCGAGCAGAATTGGAAGATACCTATTCACCAAAATATAAGTGAGTGCCTTCTTATAGTCGTTGTGGAATATTTGTACTCCAATTTTGCTTGATGGGCCACTACAAGATAATTGGGATTTCACAATCAGATTGGGATGAAAAGAAACAAAACAAGCAACCAACTAAACAGAAAAACAGCCACATGCTCCATGATTTGTTAAATAACAATCAAGAATTAGCAGCAAGTTGAAAGATCTATAATGTTCATTTCTTAGTGTCTTGATTTCATTCATACTCAAATGCTCACAGTCCATCAGATGTTACAAAAAAATTAAATCAGAGATAAATATTGCCATAATTTACAAGCTACTAATTGGCAGCTACTGGTTCAGGAGCCCAAACTGGCATGTAGGATGATCTGAAGTGAACTGCACTGGACAAAAAAAACCAATGATTTATTTTTCCCCCTGTCTAAACAGGTTTTTTAAGAGAAGAGGGAAAAATGTTTACCAACAAAAGCACAATCCAATACAGAACTAAGAAAAAATGTGTTTGGTTACAGAAGACTGTCCTTTGTAATAGGAGAAAGACAGACCTGTGTCACTGTAGATCCCAAGTAGCAGGTTGAGGTTAAAGGTTTAATACAACACACATAATGGTGGGAAAAAAACTTTAAAGGATAGAGATACCCTGGTATACTGGACAGAATGACACATTAGGGAGACCTGAGTTTAAATTCCCACTAAGCCAAGGAGACTCACAAGAGGAGAGTTACACTAGTAGTACCACTCCTTAAAAATCTCTCTTACTATGAAAGCCCTATTAGGGCCTCTGTAAGTCAGTTCTGATTGGACTTCACATAACAACAAAACTTTAAAGGACTGTGTTTATACATGAAGAAGAGCACATGCTAAGGATGTGTATTTTGATTTAGAAACATTTGGAATTCACTGAATAATGCCATATTTTGATAGTTCCAAATATCTGTAATAATGATTTCTAATATTTGGAGTCCCATTTACTCCTGTAGATTAAATATCAAAAGGCTAGGTTTCGGCTTGCTACAGAAAAAAAAGTGAAACTCATTTCTCAGGCATTCTGGAGTGATTTCTTGAGAAATTAAGGACACTCTGGCACCATGAGCAGTGGGACAGAGAACTCGGTGTCCTCTGACTGGGGTTGCCATAGGTTTCCCAAGGGAGTGGGACTGAAGTGAAAACAAAACCTGTACATTATGTCTGTCTGCAATGAAATCTAGAAACAGCCACAGACACCAGAAGGTATTTTTTCACATTGTTCTTTTCACCTGAAAGGTGAACATAGCTACTTATAAATCCCCTGAACATTTGCTACTAGGATATGCTGTGGCATGAGCCTGCACTGCAGCAGTTTTCTCTGTGTCCTTTTCTCAACCTTCAATTTACATTTGCATTGCCCTCCCACCCTGGAATAAAAAGACAAGACACAAGTGATGGGGTAAACTAGGACCACACTTTATTTAAAGCATCTTGTATAACTTTTGCCCCCATAAAATCAGGGGCCTGTGGTAGTGCGGTAACAGGTCTGGACCCGGAACCCCTCCCCACCCCTATATGGGTGAGCCCCACACCCGTTGTCGTGCAGTCCTAAATCCCCCATGACTCCAGCCAGCAAAATATCAAGCCCCCACCAGGCCTGCAAGCCCAACTCTTTGGCAGCCGTCAGCAGAGTGGGGACTCCAGCCCATCCTTCCTTCTGGCACTGTAACCTCATGATCCGCAGCACCTCGTGATCGGGCGTGCTATGACTTCAATTATATTCCCTGGGAACTCACTGATACTAGTTCTTTCTGCACTACCTGCCACAGAATGGGCTAGCCTAGCTATGCCCCATGCTCCCCACTAAGCTGAAAACCTCGACACTCAGGCCCCTATACAAATTGCTCAAGAAAATTTCTAGACCCACTTTTGCTAAATGGACCCAATCACTTCTATACAGTGGTGCTTCAACTTACAAACATCCCTACTTATGACCATTTCGAGTTACAACCATCTCCAGCCGCAAAATTTTGCTTCTACTTGTGATTGGAGCTTCCACTTATGAACAGTAACAGGCAGGGAAAAAAGACGGGAAATTCAAATTTCTAACTATAGGTGGTGATGAGCCTGCTTCTTTGTAGCTCTTTCACCCTAGCAGTTAGAGAGAGTGTGTTGGAGGAGGCTTGGGACTGCCTCGCTTCTGCTTCTGAGTTAGTGTGTGTGTGTGTTTGCAGGAGGCTTCGGGCTGCCTGGTAAGGTGGTTTTCTGCTTTTTAAAAACAGCTCTGGGTGTTTTTGCAGTGTGGTTTTGGGCTGGGGGGTTATGTTTCTGTGCAGTGATGGGTCTTGGGGGTTTGTTTGTTTGTTCGGTTTTTCCCCCATTTCCGATGGGTCTTGGGTTATTTTCTTGCTTTTTGGAGTGCTTTGCTTTGTTTCCCATTTCCGATGGGTCTTGGGGGTTTGTTTGTTTTTTGTTCCCCCCCATTTCCGATGGGTTTGGGGGGTTTGTTGCTTTTTTGGTTTTTTCCCCATTTCCGATGGGTTGTGCATCCTTCCCTTGCTTTTTTTTTGTTTTCTTTGCATTTCTGACCTGCCCCCTTTGTTCTCTGTGCATTTCCGATCTGCTCTGTTTGTTTTCTGTGCATTTCCAATGGGTCTTGCACACTTGATTGCTTTTCTTCCCCCCCCCAGTCTAAATGGATTAATCGTGTTTCCAATGTCTCGCAGTGATTTTTTTTGTGGTTTTCCCCCCTTCAGCTAGAACGGTTTAATTGCATTTCAGTACATTCCTATGGGAAATTGTGCATTGACCTACGACCATTTCAAGTTAAGTCTATCTTCTGAAACGGATTATGGTTGTAAGTTGAGGCACCACTGTATAACTCTGCCTGATCCAATCAAATTTCAGGATGTCCAATAACCGCTCCTAATCCATGAACAACTAACTGCCCTACATATTTCCTTATTGGCCTTACGACATCCCCTATTTAAACAACTTGGCTTGCACTCCACTCTTCAAACATGCTGTGGAATCACGGTGGACCAAATCACTCTTGATCCTGGATACTTGTCCTTCCAGCTCTGGAGGTCCTTTAATATATCCAGCACTAATGACTTGCAACTCGTATTGGCCAAATCATTTCTACCTAAGTGGATCATTAGTACAGTATGTCAAGGGGCACACTGAAACCTGAAGCGACAGCTCCATTGAACTCCTTCCAAACGCATGCCTCACTGCCCTTTCCAATACAGATGGGGAGAGACTCCAAGCCCCAAATCATGGCCCCAAGCTGACCTGGCAGCATGTAAATCTGCCTAGTAAATATAGCTGTGGCCCACAAGCCACAGTTATCACTGGTCCTTGTGACCTTTTGCAGGCTATGTTTTTCAGTGCTGGGAGCCAGGCTTTGTTGAGTTTTAGTCTGGTGATCACTGCACACAAAAGACCAGCTAACGCCACCAATCAGTTATAGTAACAGATCTTCTCTCCCCCTTATCACAGCAATACACCCACAAGAAAAAACACGCTGATCACCATAATCACCCAATCTTCTGAAAAGGACAAAAAGCTGATCCCACAGCTATAAATGCTCAACTATCCCACAAACTGCACCAGAGCACAGACAGAATTCTGATTCCTGTCCTCTGAAGATGCCAGCCACAGAGACTGGTTAGGAAGAAAAACCTTAAGAACAGGGCCAAACAGCCCTAAAAACCTACAACAACCATCAGAGAGAGAAAAGTTTGCCTTTCACATTGTGACCATTACCTCCTGCATGAGAAGGGGAAAGCTGGAAAACCATTTATTTTTCATTTAGTTTAAGTGACAGATCACTTCATTGGATTGACGCCCAAGTGACAGAGCACTGGATTGTAACAAAAAAAGATAAGCATCGGTGTCCTCCCTTGTTACCCCCTCTGTGAGCCATTCCCTTGTCACCCCCTCTGTGAGGAGCAGAGGAAAACTGGACTTTTTAAATTATTTATTAGGAAGTGACACATTATTTCATTGGCTTGCTACCCAAGTGACATAGCACTGACATGTTGGAGGAAGCTTCTCTCAGTGGTGCCTTGGTTCAATACAAGCAATCACACTTGCTGAAATCAAGTGGGAATGGAGTAATCCTACCCATGCTAAAAAACAACAACCCGGTAGCTCTTGCCAGTGGCCCAAGAAGGTATGGATAGCCATGGAAAAGGGTCTGGTTGGTTTGCAATGAACAGATGTCATGTCTGATGGAGGATGGATTAAACTTGACAGTGCCAGAAGTGTGCAAGACCCATCGGAAATACAAAAAAGCAAAGCAGAAAGCAAACGAAGTATGCAAGAGCCATCGGAAATGCAAAAAAAGCAAAGCAGTAAGCAAATAAACCCCCCAAGACTTATTGGAAAATGGGGGATACCCCAAAAAGAAAACAAACCCCCCACAACCCATCACAGCACAGAAACATAACCCCCCAGCCCAAAACCACACTGCAAAACCCACCCAGAACAGCAGAAAGCAGCACCTTACCTTACCAGGCAGTCTGAAGCCTCCTCCAATTGCACTCACTCTAACCATTGGGGTGAAAGAGCTACAAAGAAGCCTACCAAAAACCAATCAACTGTGCAAGACCCATATCAAATGCAATCAAGAGAAAGCAAAAACCAATCAAGCAGATCGTGCAAGATCAGAAATGGGATGAAAAACTAAAAAGCAAACAAACTCCCCAAGACCCATCAGAAATGGGGGGAAACAAACAAAAAAACCCACAAACCCCCAAGACCCATCACAGCACAGAAACTTAACCCCCAGCTCAAAACTATGCTGCAAAAACATCCAGAACAGTTTTTAAAAAGCAGAAAACAGCACCTCACCTCCCTGCAAACACACACACACTCACTCTGAAGCAGAAGCCAGGCAGTCCCAAGCCTCCTTCGATCACATTCACTCTAACTGCCAGGGTGAAAGAGCTACAAAGAAGCAGACTCGTTGCCTCCTACAATTAGAAATTTGAGTTTCCCGCCTTTTTCCCCTGCCTTTTTCTGTTCATAAGTGGAAGCTCCGGTCACAGGTAGAAGCACATTTTTGTGACCGGAGCTGGTCATAACTCAAAATGGTCGTAAGTAGGGACATTTGTAAGTCAAGGCACCACTGTATTAGTTAACAAAAAACCTGTGCAGATAAAAGTTTCACAGGTACTCTAGAAAACCTGATTTATTATTTGAGGGCTATCCACAATGCAAGCCAAACACGTGGAGGGGACGAAAGAATACAAGAATGGACATTTTTTCATTCATTCCTGCCACTTAAATGACTCAGAAGTCTAATTAGGTATAAATCATTAGGATCAAGTTACTTTTTCCAAGACTGTTTCCAAATACACATGGCTAGCTTTGGAGACTAGATTTAGCACACAGCTGAACAGGCAGGCATATGGTCCCCTCCGCCCTCGGTGGCAGCTGCTATGAAATTGATAAATGAAGCCAACATCCTAGGTGCCGCAGTAATTTCTGCAGTGCAGTCAAGTGCTAGCTCCCTCGCCTCCTTTCGGCAATGAAGCCTGGTTCCCTTTAATACCTCAACCTTCCCTTGGGCTGCCAAAAGGGCACGCCAGTGCCAAGAACACTTTCATTTCTATGCGGAAATTCCCAGCGCATGGAGGAAGACCCCTTCCGACTCATTAACAGGAGCCTTTCTTTGTCAGGCCTCTCTCTTTGGCACGCCTCTCCTTCTTCCTCTTCTGGTTTCTTCTAGCCATTGATACTCGTTTTATCCTACTTCCCCAGCAGTCTGGGAGGTAGGTAAAAGTAACGGTGCTCTGACATATTTTTAAGTCCCGTTCCCCCTTCTGCGCCTTCCTATGGATACAAATTTCCCCAGCGGCCAGAATTGCTGTCTGAGAAGCATATTTCCTTCTAATCGGTTTTACAGCTCTTTTAAAGTAATATGTCAGATCATTTTCTCCATATACATAGTTAATGAAAGTAACCCTACAAATTCATTTTAAATAGATGGAAGTTGTTATAACCCTGATCTGGAATTTATTATGTTCATTACAATCTTGCTGAAGTAGGTAATGTAATGGACTATTACTTTTATTATCTTTTTAATCCCTCAAAATTATTAGGAACTGACTAATATTTGGCATCACCCTGTTCGTGTTTAAACAGAAATTGATACCGTCATTCATCTAATAAATGACAAAGTGCTTTCCTTTCCCCACCCCTCCCTGTCTGAGAGAAAAATAACTTGGAAGGGCTTTAATCTGGATTTGTCCCAAAGATTCCAAAAGAAAATGGTAAGCAGGTGATAAATCAGTGCTCTTAAATTATTTAGAGGTTTTAAAGCATATTAGTTCAATGGCTTCATGCTCCTTAAATGTATCTTTGTTACTCTTCAGCTTGTAAAAGCATAGGCAAAGTGCTTTTTTACTTCTCCTTTGCTCAAGTCACTTTTTCATAATAACAAATTGTATTTAAAAAGCTACATGAAGTAAATAAACATAAAATTAATGTGATTTTAAGTATCACACTTCCTTTGTGAGAGACAATTGGACTGTTGTTTCTAAGTATATAAGGACAATGCATTTGCCTTGTTTCTTCCAGTTGCTTATCACTGTAGTCTAATTTTATGCTACAACAGGTTACGTAAGGAGAAAGCAAACTGGTATACACAGATCAATCTGCTTCCAGTCTGTGTCAGTTTCTTCTGTATTCACTCTTAAGTCCATTCTATCCCGTCTCTGCAGCAAGCTTTGATTGTTCCAAAATAAATCAAGTCAGTTTGCGTATTTCAAAATTTTTATAAACAACATACAGATTTTTGTGTGCATTTTACCTTAAATGGCATATATTCTGTGCATGTTATGTGAACCTCTGTATATTGCATGCATTTTAGTAGAATCTACTAGGTGGGCGGGATACAAATCAAATCAAATCAAATCAAATCAAATCAAATCAAATCAAATCAAATCAAATCAATCAATCAATCAATCAATCAATCAATCAATCAATCAATCAATATTTTATCCTAAAATAGACATTGTATGTGCATATTGATGTTTTTGAGACAAAAACCATATTGCAAAATTAAGGGATGTGTGAAAAAAGGAAGCATAACTGCATTCCAGTCTTAGTTTGTGAGATGCAGATGAGATTAATTTGCTTTAAAAAAAATGGAGCCAACAAATCTTTGAGCATTCTTAGCATATAATTTGTTTTCTAATAATATTTTACATTGACTATAATCTCATAAAAGTGATATGATACACCTATACTAAAGGAACCCAAATGTATTCTCTCATTTAGTTCAACCCACTTTCAAAATTTAATTAATTTGTTTGCCTTAAAACATCTCCTCCAATATTTTGTAATATTCCAAGCAATATGTGACAAAAAATAAGAACAACAATATAAGACTGTAACTAAAGGCAAATAAATATTTAAAACATTACACCACTGAGTTCTCAGTTCACAATAGCTAGAAATTGAAAACATGCAGTGGGACACATTATGCTCATTCACTAAGTGCATGCTTTGCATGCAGAAAATTCTGAATTTTAGCCCTGCTGAAGCTGACAATAACTATAGGGCATAGGAAAGCACTCAGCTCCAGACTATGGAGACCTGTAGCCAGAGTAGGCAACACTAGACTGACCTACATGAAACATCTTATTGTTTTTAAATAAGATTTTCTTTTCTATATCCATTAATTTTTTGAAGAAAATGCCCTGTATACAATGCTGAACACATCTGGTCTTGCGTAGGGAAGGCTGGTTAGAACTTGTGTGTTAGATCTCCAGGGATTACCAGAGACCTCCTGTACATCTAGGAAAGAATCTGGTTGGAGTTGAAAATCCTCAGCTGAATGAATCAATGACCTGCCTCATTCTATAGTGGATTTTTGTGTTCCTACATTTCAGATGACAATTATATATTGTATAAGTTATACGATACTATACAAGATCTCTCAGTGTTCAGTCAACCTGACCTATCAAAGGCAGGGAGAATGAGCGTGGCCACTCCATGGTATCTTAGAGGCCATGCAACACCAAACAGGGAGAGGATTCTCTATATCATGCTGGATGCAGGTGATGATTTGATTTGTAATTAGCACTGCTCTAGATTTGACTCTGAACTACTTAGTAGACAAGGCACATGCTTGAAAAATGGGCTGCACAGACTCTTCTCTCTCTCCACCACAGTGAATCCTGGGTTTCTTCTTTCTGCTCCAGAGAAAGCAAGGTCCTATCCATGCCCAGAACATTACAACAAGCATTCTCAAATATCATTAAAGTATGGGTGAGAATTTTTTCTCCCTCATATAATCAAATTGGTTGGTGGGAGATTCAGAACAGAGAGAGGTAAATCATTTCATGGAGTTAGCTAAATTATGAAATCCACGACTACTAGAATGGACATCAGCTTGAGTTGCATTAAAAGATAATTGAATAAACTCAAAAAGGACAAGGCTATTAATGGCTACTAGTAATAAAGGCTATATATAGCATTGGGACAATATGGCTCTCAACATCATTTACTAGGATGCATGAATGGGAAGTTACTCTTACGCTTATGTCTCATTGTGGATTTTCCAGAGTCATCTCGTTGGCCCTTGTGGATCAGCAGAATTCCTCTTATAAACTTAGTTGTCTCGTTTCTGTTTTCTAGGAGGGATTTCAGCCCATCCATATTGTCACGTTAAAAGAAAACATTGCTGAACATTCTCCAAAAAAGAATGCATCTGTTTTGCCTGGATTCAGTTTCAGTTAATGTTAATACTCCAGGACACAAACTCATTCAAAAGAGACACTACTGTTTTTGAATTGATTCTAGGGAGAAAAACAAAAGGCATTATCAAAATTAGGAAGTTGAGGGCCTTGTCAACTTAGGAGGCTAAGCTAGGCTTAAATAGTACCTTAATGACAGGTATTACTTCTGTTGTTTGTTTTGTGACTAGACTATTTTATCTACCTATATATTTTCCAACCCTTTTTGTACTAATTCTACTAAATTCTTCCTCTACCTACAGTGCATACCATTACTTAAGTTAAGTTCAAAGACTTTTCTCTGCCATATGTGTTAACCTGTTCATCTACACATGAAGAACTTCACAGCTTTAATGGTGACAATGAAGAAATTGAAAGACTGTGTATATCTTAGTTCAACTGTCAACCCAATGGAGGCTGCAGCTAAGAAATCCGAAGAAGACTGAGACTCAAAACAGCAGCAATGAAGGAACTAGAAAAGATAATAAAGTATAAGGATGTGTCACAGGAAAGCACAGCCACAATCTTCCACATTCTTGTATTTCTGATCATCATGTATGGCGGTGAAAGCTGTGCAGTAAAGAAAGCTGATAGGGAAAAAATTGATTCATTTGAAAAGTGGTGTTAGAGAAGAGCTTTGCAGATACCCTGGACTGCCAGAAAAATGAACAAGACTGAACTACCTCTGGTGGCAAAAATGTTGAAAGTGAGACTATCTTACTTTGGGCACATTAGGAGAAGGTGTGAGACCACTTTTTTGAATACAGGAACCACCATATTTCTATTTCATTGTGAGGGAAAATTATGACTATCACTGATTTCTACAACTAAGGCTGACAGGCTAGAGGCCCACCAATTTGGTACTGCTTTCTCCCACATTTTGCATCTTCATCTGGTGCCTTCCCATTCTTTAGAGTAGCAATTATTTAACAAATTTCATTGGAGGGGACAGGATCCCATGCTGGTAAATCTTCCCACACCTCAGTAGTAGGCCTATTATTTTCCACAGAAGCTTCCAATAGATGATTTTTAGAAGTAGATTCATGGAATAAGTCTTGAAAATGAGCCTTCTGGACACAAATGGGGATCTTTGGTCCGTTCTATAAATGGCCATAGGAACTTGATTTATTGAGTTTCCAAACTTGCTGTGGATACTTAGTCTTGATTAGTCTAAGTCCCATTAATTTTGATATATTTACCTAAGCACAACTAAGCCTGACCTAATCTGGTGTTTCTACCGCACTATCAAAGGTTTGACATTTTACAGGGAACAAGAAGAAAGGGTCCAGTTTCATGGAGCTTACAAAATAAATGTTGACAGAAGACGCAGAAGTAGAATTAAACAGGAGAACAATGTGCTATCATTTGAGTTTTGGACAATTAGGCTTACAGTTTTATCTATATTACACCATTGTTACCAGTTCAGGCATTTTAAATGGCAGGGCTTCAATGGAGTCCTGAGATTTGTAGTTTGGTGAGTTATTACAAGTCTCTGCTAGAGAGCTCAGTGGTTACCTTCCTTGGGTCCTTGGATGTTCTTAAATTAAAACTCCCAGAAGCCTTCCCCAGTAGCTGTGCTGGCCAGGATTTCTGGAAGTTGCAGTCTAAGAACATCTGGGGATTCAAGGTTTGGAACCAGTGCTCTAGTGCAGTGGTCCCCAACCTTGGGCCTCCAGATGTTCTTGGACTGCAACTCCCAGAAGCCTTCACCACCACCTTGGCTGGCCAGGATTTCTGGGAGTTGAAGTCCAAGAACATCTGGAGGCCCAAGGTTGGGGACCACTGCTCTAGTGCAATCATTTGAACTATAGTATGGATTTAAAGCTCTCTAGCAGAGAATTCTAAGTACTTCATCTTGAAATTCTCTCAGATGGGGTATAAAAGTACTATAAGTATGTCATGTGGATAGGGTGGAGACTGGGGACAGTGTGCCGAATGGTAGATTATAATGTGAGATAAAAATCAGGGCTGGCCCAGTGGTGTAAGCTAAATCCATGAGAGTAGCAAATATTTTTTAGGAATGATAATATGATATGTGCTTTGACAGTGGCACCCAGCTTGAGGGTTGTAACCACTACCCTCCTGCCCCACATCTGGTTGATATCTTACAAGATTGTTGATTATATTGATCTCCTCCAGTTTTGGTAAAAGACAAAATATGGTTTTGTTAATGTGCTGATGTGGCTTTTCATTTAACTAAAAAATAAGTATTACAAAATGACTGGATTCCAGAACCACTGCACAAAAAAGGTTGTTCTTATGCAAATGTGTGTTAGGTCTGTGTCTAAATAGGTACCAAGAAATGACATACTTTGCATTGGGCTATGAACATGATGATGCTGATGCTGAAGAAGAAGAAGACAATGAAAATTGGGTATGTATCTCTGTATCTGTCTGTCTGTGAGCACTTATACCTGTATTTACTCTCACACACATTCTTCTTCTCTCTCCCTCCCTCCCTCCCTCCCTCTCTTGTTACATGTCCCTATGTTATGGTTGGCATAATGGTGGCTAGACAGGAGGGGGAAAAACAACTTATGTAGGACCACTTATTAAATTCATGACCCAGCTGAAACAAGTTCTGTCTGGTTCAGAATTCAGCTTCTTGTCCATTGGGGCTATACTGAATCTAAAAGTATGATCATCTATCATCTTCTCGCTCCCTCTGTGTTCGTATTTCTCACACAAGATCACAGGGGGGCAAACAAATGCAGACACCTCTTTTTCTTCCCTCATATACCCACCCACAATTCTGGCTCTAGGATTTCACATATTTACTCATCTATTTGGTGATACATATTAAATATATCACAGAGCTGTGCATTTTGAATGTCTCTTAACTGGCTTTTTTGGGGAAATATTATAATAATGCAAGTACTGAAGTTACATCTTTATATACTCTGATATGTCATGAGTGTTCTGACTTTTGAAGCTGTCTGGATATTTGCAAGTCATGGCAAACTAATTGCATCTCTTTTGTCATTAGATTTTTTGAGAGCTATACCATATACTATCTAAGGCACAATCACACAGACAACAGAAACTGCATTTCTTGGGAAGGGAAAGTGTTTCTTTGTCACCAGAGCAATTTCAATAGATCATTTATTTCCATTTTTAATAAATGGAAATAATGAGTCTGTCAGCTGCCTACAGTCTTCCTCCCTTCTTCGATAAACAGCTCCTATTAATTCCCTACCCTCTGTATAATTTGTTAACTATAGTAACAATTACCATGCTGTTACTGTTCTTAAACCTCTTTGGAGAATATCATGCTATTGTCTAATACTTATTCCTGGACAATGGTTATAGCCTGTTGAATCAAACATGGTTAAGATCAGAGCATAGTCATCAATTCCAATTACAGCAGGATCAAAATCTCCATTTTAATCTCTGATTAATTAAAGGATGCTTGAGCCATATTCATGAATCCATTAATGCTCCTTTCAGCCCTAATTGCTTGGAAAAATATTCTTTAATTGAAACAACTGTGCAATCCAATCCATCCGGGAAACTATTAAGAAGCAGGAAACATTGTCCTCACTTCCAGAATGGGAGGCAAATCTGGTTGGTCATCTTAGCAGGCTGTCATAGACCAGACTTGTACCTTTCCTTCCTGCTATTAGGCAACAGAGCCAGACTGTTAAACACACTCAGAATCCATAAGTGCAAGAGAATGGAAATGACACTGGTGAGTTGAACTGTAAATGTGTGTGGTGGTAGGAATGGGGTGGGGGAAGCCTCACGAAATGAACTGCACACAGTCTGTTGTGTTGGCATGATTGATACTAGAGCATGTAGGTGTAATGAAACTGATGCTGTCTCCTCTGCACCTGTGATTTATTGAGTACAAATTTAAGATGAGAAAAGGCCCCATACCAGGAGCGGCATCTTCCCCCTCAAAGAGAGTCTTGCTCATCCATCACCGACCATTGCAAAAGGGCCCAATAGCCAGCAGCTCATCAGATGAGCCAATAGTCTCTTTTGTTGGGATTCCTAACAAGTGTTGGATCAGCAAAAGTCTATTTAGGCTTGTGGACCTTTCAGGACTAATTTGTAGTGGGTCACTGCCTCTGCTTGTGTATTATCTTCTTTACTTACTAGTACCAGTTGGGGAAGCAGCAGAGATTAATGGTTTTAGCTGCTGCCTCTTTGTGGCAATCTACTGCTTCTAGAGCCAAAGATTAAGATTTGTGTAAGAGAAGTTATGTGTGTGTGCATGTCTGGACTGCATGTATTTGTCAGGGCTGCATGCTGCTGGACCACACATCCTTACTCTGCTGCACAAGATCATGCAGCTTGCTCCTTTTGCAGCTGGAGTAAACTTTTACTGATAGTCTAGTAATCATGTTCCAGAAGTAATACTGGAACTGTTTTGGAGATCTGGATTTTGATACTGATATACATGTTATGGCCATCAAGTGGAGAACAGAATACTCTGAATGAGAAAGTGTGGGGTGTATGTATTGCATCTGCATCTTGTGCGTTTCTTGAGAAGGCTCAGGGCAGTACATACATGGCTCCTTTCATCTGCATTCTCTCTGCATAACAACCCTGTTGAGGTAGGTTAGATTGAAATGGTGATTAGCCAAAGGAAATCCACAAATGGAACTTCTGTAGGCTCAAGATAAAGGCATTTCATGGCTGCATGGGGATTTGAATCTGGATCTCTCCAATTCCAATGTGAAACTCTAATCACCACACTACACTATCTATCTCAAGTTAGTGTGTTGCTGCTAGTCATATAGATCAGATTACTCTTTTCCTATGATTGTCAATCTTCTGCAGGATGTTTGTGCTGATCTAGGGCATGCAGTCTACTTCATTCAGTGCGGCACTCTAAAGATGCACAGTTTTCAAAAATGCTGACATCATAGCATAAGGGGGATGGCATATATTTGGACATGTCCATAGTTTAGGAAAGACCTTGAAAGAGTTGTGATCTTTACTGCCTTGCCTAAGCTTAGTTTTCTTTGCTGTCTTAACAATGTGAAATGCATTATTTACAGGAGTGCATATATCATTATGATATTTGGCTTGTATTTTAGAAATTTACAGACCAATGCACACTTACTCTGAAATCAGGCTCATTCTGTTTAATGGAGATTACTCTCAGGTAAATTCACACAGGACTACAAAAGAATAAACGAATATACTCAGTGCAAAAGAGAAAGAGAAGGAATAAAGTGCTGCAAATTGTATGCTACTCACACATAAAATCACAGGATGTTTTCCATCCCAGATACAGGGAAGAAGATGGGGGGGGGAGAGAGACGACTGCTAATGGAAACTGCATATGTTGTAGTAAAGAAAAGAAAGATCTCACTTGTTTCAAAGGAGAAGTGCAAGTGCACGCGAGGGGCGCCTGGTCGCACCGTTGAGGTGCACGCGTTGTTTGCTCTCCCGGCCCTGGAGGGTGCTGGCAACTTGGGCCACGTGATGTTGGGGCCCGGACCGGGGGTGATAAAAGAGCGCCGGGCCGGGAGTTGGTTCCCCTTTCATTTTGGCACCCACCCGCCCACTCTCTTTCTAGTGTGCTTTTGGGTCGCCTATTTTGGGGCCGGGATAGGAATTTTTGACCTCTATGCTGATTGGCCTTTGGATGGGGGGATTTTTTGCCTATCCCACACTGGAATAGGGTTTTTGTGGCACTTGATGGTGGTTTGTTGTTTTCGGTCACACGGGCGGGTAGTGCGAGAATAACTGATTGTCACGGTGTCTCCCTTTGGTAATTTGCATAAAGAAAACAGCGCCCCAGTCCTGACGGCTCTGCGGATCGTGCGATTACAGGGCAGAAGGCGACTGAGGTGCTTGACCACTTCCGCACCAAAGGTCATCAAATACGATGGCTAGAGGTCCGGGGTGTTAATTGAGGCCTTATAGGTTCCTCCGGTCGTTAGACAGCTGGAACCTGGGGCCTGGGACTCGCCCATTGACTAATAAGGAATTATTTGGCGTTATTTCCCCGCACTACCACAGGCCCCCTCAATTTTGGATTTGGTTTACCTGGTTTAACTAATTTGGTTTAATAAAGTGTGGCCCGTATTTAAACCCAATGATGGTTGTCTGGTGTCTTCATTTCAGGGCTTGGGGGAGCAAGGTGTTTATAGGAAGTTTCTTTCTCTAAGCATTCTCTCAACATGTCAAAATTTTCCATTTCAATTTGTCCTCCCCCGCCCTGAGGTTTCTCATTTATAGCACAATGTATGAAAAACAGTAACAGGTTTTTCAAAAATTAAGAGAAGAGTCAGACTAGGAGATATATTCATATCCAGCAATACGTCTGGATGCAGCTATTCCTATTTTTGCCATTTAAATTCCCTAATCACAAGCCACATTTCAGTTGGGTCCCCTTTTCCCATCTTTACAATGTATAATTAATCACTTTCCTCACACAGCTATTGTGGGAAGGATGCAACAAAGCTTGCAAATTTAGTAACCCCCAACCAACATTCTAAGGAATTGAATCCTAGCACCCAGAAAGTCAGGCACTGGTACATAATGTGATTTTAAAGCATGTCAGTGGCTACACCGAGCTTTTCTATAGTGTAAAATGTGACTCAAATGATGCTCATGTCTGTCACAATGCTCTTTCCTCCACCCCACCCCACCCCACCCCTCACATCATGCTGTCTCTTCACATCTATATGCATCATATACATACTTAGCAAAAGTCCTTGGGGCTTCCTGCTGTGCCACTGCAGTACCTTGATCCCTGTTGCCAAAATAATGGCCAGAATGCTATTGGTGACTTTTGCCAGTATAAGTGTCATGGCTTAAACTGTGGCAGTGAATTGCTACTAATCTTACACTTATGCTCCTTTCATCTCCCAAGAGGATTCTGTCTTATCTTTATGTTAAGATTATTTATGCCATGTCTCAGTGGCTGAAATTCATGGTAAGTCAAAACTAGAGCAGGCCCATTGAATCAGTAGGGATTGGGTGAGTCTAAACCTATGTAAGTTCCACTGGTTCAGTGGGCCTACTCCAGTTGTAACTTACCACTGGATTACTACAATGTACTGGCATTATTAATCTTTAATTAAGCACTATTAATTAAGCATTATTCCCCAGCTGATTTTGGTTAGTGCTACCCATTACTACAAAAGGCCTTTAGAAGAGAAACAGGATCACGGGAGGCTGGCTTATGCTAAGTCGCACGTTTTGGCGCAACATAGCCTTCTTCACCTATGATGTGGAATGTGTCTCTCTCCAGATGTTGTCAGACTGCTGCTCCCAACCTTCCTAGCCATCACAGCCAATTGTCCCAGCAAGATATTTGAAATGTCTGACAAATTATTAAAGGAGACAAAAAAAGAAAAAAAGAAAAAAACATATACAAAAAGCAATTTAAAATAATTAAACATGGAAATATTAAAATCATCATATAAAAACAGTTTAAGAAATATAAGGGCATTTAAAAACACATTAAGAAGGAGATATTGGCAACAAGCATAGAGCAACCAACAAGGTTAAAATTCGATATTAATTTTAATGCACTTCACCCACTGAGCTGTATCTTTTCCTCCAGAAAGATATTCAGACTTACATAGGCTGGATGTAGTTTTATGGAGCACAGATCTGACTTGGTTAAGGCAACAACAACCTCCCATACGCTTTGGATGCTGTTTAGGAGTAGGAAAGAAATTCAGTAAATTGTTATTGCAGATCCCATTTGCACTTTTTAACAAACACAAATTAAAAACCAGTTATCCTTCAAAATTCACTGAAATATTTACTGAATTTTGCAATGGCATTTGTCAATCAAAAAACTGCATACAAAGTGTATATGGTAAGAAGCAGTGAAGACAAAGTCTATACATTGAAGAAAACAATGTTCCAAAACAGGTTGCATAGGAATTTCTGTACTAGGTAGAATTATGTTCAAAATACAAATGTTAGGAAAAATATGTACCGAATCCCAAAATTATTTCCATATGAACCAGTCAGCAGTTCAGTCAATGGATCTGCTCTAGTTGGATCTTGCAACTGGATTTAGACTTTAGACCACAACCCTGCACCGGCCTACCTGGGGAAAGGGCCATGCAAAACAATGTGGAACTTGCTACTGAGTAGACGTGTACAAGATTCTGCAATTATATTTCTATATTTTCACTTTAGCATTGGAAGAACTCTGAGCTGTGAAAAAAAATGTGTTCATTTGCTAAATATACTTCCCCAATTAACAGAAAGGTTTCTGCACATAATCCAGTGGGAAAAATAAACAGAAACAATCCATTTGTATGACTATAGGAGTACATAAATTGGTAGGGAGTTTCCAATTTTAAGAAAAGAAGGTGATCACTCATATAATTTTGTTGTTGTCTGGTTGTTAAGTTGTGTCCGACTCTTCGTGACCCCGTGGACCAAAGCACACCAGGCCCTCCTGTCTTCCACCGCCTCCCAGAGTTGGGTCAAATTCATGTTGGTAGCTTCCAGCCATCTCATCCTCTGTTGTCCCCTTCTCCTCTTGCCCTCACACTTTCTCAACATCAGGGTCTTTTCCAGGGAGTCTTCTCTTCTCATGAGATGGCCAAAGTATTGGAGCCTCAGCTTCAGGAACTGTCCTTCCAGTGAGCACTCAGGGTTGATTTCCTTTAGAATTGATAAGTTTGTTCTCCTTGCAGTCCAGGGGACTCTCAAGAGTCTCCTCCAGCACCACAATTCAAAAGCATCAATTCTTCGGTGGTCAGCCTTCTTTATGGTCCAGCTCTCACTTCCATACATAGCTATTGGAAAAACCATTGCTTTGACTATGCAGACCTTTGTCAGCAAGGTGATGTCTCTGCTTTTAAAGATGCTGTTGAGGTTTGTCATCGCTTTTCTCCCAAGAAGCAGGCATCTTTTAATTTCATGGCTGCTGTCACCATCTGATCATGGAGCCCAGGAAAGTAAAATTGGTCACTGCCTCCGTATCTTCCCCTTCTATGTGCAAGGAGGTGATGGGGCCAGTGGCATTGATCTTCGTTTTTTTGATATTGAGTTTCAGACCATTTTGTGCTCTCCTCTTTCATCCTCATTAAGAGGTTCTTTAATTCTTCCTCACTTTCTGCCATCAGAGTGGTATCATCTGCATATCGGACGTTGTTGATATTTCTTCCGGCAATTTTAATTCCGGCATGGGATTCATCCAGTCCAGCCTTTTGCATAAATATTCTGCATATAAGTTAAATAAGCAGGGAGACAATATGCAGCCTTGTCATACTCCTTTCCAAATGTTGAACCAATCAGTTCTTCCATATCTAGTTCTAACTGTTGCTTCTTGTCCCACATACAAATTTCTCAGGAGGTAGATAAGGTGGTCAGGCACTCCCATTTCTTTAAGAACTTGCCATAGTTTGTTGTGGTAAACACAGTCAAAGGCTTTTGCATAGTCAATGAAGCAGAAGTCGATGTTTTTCTGGAACTCTCTGGCTTTCTCCATAATCCAGAGCATATTAGCAATTTGGTCTCTAGTTCCTCTGCCCCTTCGAAATCCAGCTTGTACTTCTGGGAGTTCTCAGTCCATATACTGCTGAAGCCTACCTTGGAGGATTTTGAGTATAACCTTGCTGGTGTGTGAAAAGAGTGTAATTGTACGGTAGTTGGAGCATTCTTTGTCACTGCCCTTTGGGACTGGGATGTAGACTGATCTTTTCTAATCCTCTGGCCACTGCTGAGTTTTCCAAACTTCCTGATATATTGAATGTAACACCTTAACAGCATCATCTTTTAAGATTTTAAATAGTTCCACTGGAATGCCATCACCTCCACTGGCCTTGTTGTTAGCCATGCTTTCTAAGGCCCACTTGACTTCACTCTCCAGGATGTCTGGCTCAAGGTCAGCAACCACACTATCTGGGTTGTCTGGGACATCCAGATCTTTCTGGTATAATTCCTCTGTGCATTCTTGCCACCTCTTCTTGATGTCTCCTGCTCCTGGTAGGTCCCTCCCATTTTTGTCCTTTATCATGTCCATTTTTGCACAAAATGTTCCTTTAATATCTTCAATTTTCTCAAACAGATTGGCTATGAGGGCTACTCCATTTCTTCTATGGGATTCTTGCCCACAATAGTAGATAAGATAATCGTCTGAATTGAATTCGCCCATTCCTATCCATTTTCGTTCACTGATGCCCAGGATGTCAATGTTTATTTTTGCCATCTCTTGTTTGACCTTATCCAGCTTACCAAGGTTCATAGGTCTTACATTCCAGGTTCCTATGCACTATTTTTCTTTGCAGCATTCGACTTTCCTTTCACTTCCAGGCATGTCTGCAGCTGAGCATCCTTTCGGCTTTGGACGAACCACTTCATTAGCTCTGGGGCTACTTGTCCTTGTCCTCCGCTCTTCCTCAGTAGCATGTTGGACACCTTCCGACCTGAGGGTCTTCCAGCATCATATCTTTTAGCCTTTTGTTTCTGTTCATGGGGTTTTCTTGGCAAAGATACTGGAGTGGCTTGCCAGTTCCTGCTCTAGGTTGATTGCATTTAGTCAGAACTCTCCACTATGACCTGTCCATCTTGGGTGTCCCTGCACGGCATAGCCCATAGCTTCTCTGAATTACTCAAGCTCCTTCGCCACAACAAGGCATCAACCAGTGAAGGGGCACATAATTAAAGAAATTCAACAAATCTCAATAATCATATGAAGAAGAAAAGGATGAGGGCATTTTCTACTTTAGGTTCCTTAATCCAAGGGCCATCAGTCACTATCATTGGATTCTTCTGACCATACTATACATATTACTACCTGCGACTTCATTCTCTATGGCTATCATCAGAGAAAAGAGATTGTTTAACCAGTGCAGAAATTGGGATGATATAAAATCCTTCAGTGTTCCGTGAATTCCAACACAAAGCCAATTGCCCAAATGTGGGATTTTATTACAGAGGTTTGTGCATGGTGTACAAGGGTGTGTATGGTTTATTTCATGACCAAACTGCAGTATTTCAGCCCTGACAGAGACCCATTCATACAAGACAGAACATGATGCCAAAAATCCACAGGGCTATAGTTAAGCCTTCCTTCAACATGGTGCTCTATTGCTGTAGACTACAACTCCCATCATCCCATCCAGTACACCCATAGGCCATACTTTCTCTAAACAAAAGGCCCTGGAGACCAGCACATCTGTTTTCATGGAGAAAACCTTCTAGTATCTGGTAATCATGATACCAATAAGCCATAAACAGAATTTGCTGGTTTCCTGTGATCATCTTCAGTACAAACAGTTTAAACACAGCAATGCAAAGGCCTTTTTGGTGAGTTTGTATTTTATGTCTCTCGAGCAACCCCTGATCTCCATACAAACCACTACAGAAATACATTTTCACTTTTCACTAGGGCTATTTCTGACATTGCCTCAGGTTTTTAGGGATGGAAAATGGGTAGAACTGCAGATGTCACCTGATCTGTCATGCAATACCCAAAGCATTCATACTTCCCTCAGATGGAATAGAGACCATTGTCCTGTTACTAGTATTCATATAGAACTCAATGGCTGGTCAACCCCTTCTCGTTAAGGACTCAGGGACAGAGTGAAATGTTATCTTGCTCTTTGTCTCAGGCAGCAAACTACTATGGGTGGTCATGACAGAACCGGCCATAATAGGTTGTTGGCAGGGCTACCAGAACTACCTTTGCTGAGAAAAGTGTAAGCAGTACCACTCTATTGATTCTGCCGAAAAGAGGGTGAATTGCTTCAGCTCTGCTATGAAGCCACTGCCATCAGGTTCTTACTTCTGTTATCTGGCTATAGCCATCCCATCACATTGCAGTTTAGGACAAAAAAGGAAGCAGGCCACTCCATTGGTTCTGTGGGGACACTAGCGTAATTAACTCTTCCTCTCCTTCAACTACAGAAACTCACTTTAAAAGAATGAAAACAATTCTTTTCCAAATGATTCTTCTTCTTGTGCTTTATCTTTTACATCCACAAAGACTCTCTTAGAATCATACTACTCTAAAGCTGGAAGGAATCTCAAGGATTATCTTGTCCAACCTTCCTGACAAAGAAATCTACAGCTAAAGCATCTCTGAGAGATGCCCATCCAGGTTGCTAGGCTGTCAACTAACTATGAATCCACCTAACAGTACCATTGCCTAGCTTGCATTTTACCAGTTTGGCAACATAAATATCATGAGGGACCTTGTCAAAAGACTTGCTAAAATCAAGACACATTACATCTACAGCTTTCCCCTCATCTACCAATCTTGTGATTCTTTTAAAAAGCAATAGTACGATTAGTCTATCACAAAATGATTTTCACAATGCTTCACATGCTGGGTCTGTGAAGATTCTCAGTCATCCAGGTGAAGTCATGGCAACTGGAATTCTTTCTTATTAGGCTGAAGATGGTCCTTTGTCCATCTAACAAGCCTATTCAGACTAGGGGAAATTGAAACTAACATGGAGGATATATCAGGGATCTCCTACCAACTATCCTCAGACTGAAGAAACTACTTGGATGAGTGGCAAAATGTTTCAACCTAATAAGAAAGAAGTCCAATTGCCATGACTCAACTTCCATATGTTGGGTTTTACTAAGCCTCATGTTCTTTTCTAAATAATCACATATGAACTGTTTAATTATCCTTCTAGAGCATTTCTAGGTATTGATTTCAAGCTGACCAGTCAATAGTTGCTGAGATCCCTCACACATACACCCTTTTTTGAAGGTGGGAATATTAAACCGTTATCAGTCTTTGGGTTAGTTGGGCAGGGACCAAGAATAAGGCATGTAGTATAATAGTTCACAGCTAGTTGACTATTATCACCTTTAGTGCAAACAATTTAAATACAGCAATGCGAAGGACCAGCTAGTACAGAACAGAGTAGTCAGGGACTCAGAAGAAGCACTTGGGTATTGCAACTGTTGTCTGAGATGATCACTTCACATTGCCTAAGTATCAGGCAGCACAGCCCTTTTGGTACATCATATAAACATGATTGGTTCTTGGATACATGATTCTACAAGTGATGTGCTTGAAGAATGTAATTAATATGTGAGCCCACAATAATGTAATCTGTGAGCCCACAATAAGTATTACAAACTCCTGAACAACTGCAGTTATGGTTGTTGTGGGTTTTTTGGGCTCTTTGGCCGTGTTCTGAAGGTTGTTCTTCCTAACGGTTTGCCAGTCTCTGTGGCCGTCATCTTCAGAGGACAGCACTCTGTGCTCTGTCCTTCAGAGTGCTGTCCTCTGAAGATGCCAGCCACAGAGACTGGCAAAACGTTAGGAAGAACAACCTTCAGAACATGGCCAAAGAGCCCGAAAAACCCACAACAACCATTAGATCCCGGCCGTGAAAGCCTTCGCGAATACATTGAACTGCAGTTATCTTTACCAACTTATCATCCTGAACACACCTGATCTTGTCTGATTTCAAGCTCAAGCATCTTGGATCAGGATAATATTTGGATGGAAGAATGCCAGGAAATACTGGTCAACTCCAAGTAGCGCTAAGAAAGAATCCAGCTGGAAATGTTGGAGAACCATAGATGGTGGTCAGAGTTGGCAGTACTGAATGAGATGCACCTGTGGTTTGGTTCAGTGCAAGGCCACTTCCTTGTTCTCCTTTCCCGGTGCTTTGAAAGCAGAAAGTCTCCAATTTAATCCACAACATCTCCAAGAAGGGCTAAGAGAGGATCCTGTCTGAAACTTCAAAGAGCTGCTACCAGTCTCATACAACAATGTTGGGCTAGATGCACTCACAGCCTATTCAGGATATGGCAGCTTCTTACATTATTATATTCCAGTGAATAGCAAACCAAACCATACCTAATCAAAGTATTTGATAAGGATACATCCTGGATCAGCACCTTTTCTCCTGTGCTGGGTCAGCTGCTTCCTCCAAGAAATTATTTAACTATATTCAAACATTTTTAACTGACACATTCAAGAAAGACTAGTGAAAGGAAAAAAAAACCTGACCCACTTTCATATTGTTTGGAATTCTTTCAAAATATGAACTGAGAAGAAAGACATGGCGCCAAGAGAACTGAGCTTCATTAGGTGAAAAGATTCAGGTGGGACACGCACACCCCATCTTTCTCCCCAAGGGGCACAATAAACTGGATCCATCACTCTCTGATCAACAGCAACATGAAAATTGCAAACCTGACCAGTACATCAAAAAGATGTATGAAAAATACTTTCTGAGGAAAAAAAATGCTAACTGTGCATCCTGCTCCTGTGACTGCGCTGATATTAAATCAGGAAATAGCACTGAACAACCATCACAAACACATATACACAGGAGCTGTCAAAATAGAAACCAAGTAAAATCCCTAATTTGGATTTGGGGTGAAAAGAGCAACCAAAAAAGAGAGAGGTGCATATGGAATGGAAGTTTATGGTAATATCTGAATCCTTATGCAGCAGGTAAAGGGATTCCAAAATCTGCCTTTCTAAGCTTTTTTTTTTTTAATGCAGGGGAAGAGCTAATTGGCCTGAAAGAGAAGGCTAGAAAGGGGCATTATATTCTAGACATTGCCAGCAGTATCTCTGAACTATCCACAGCTTTGCTTCTCACATGCTACCAATGATTAAAGAAAGTATATACAATATCCAACAGAAAAACGTTGAGCCTCTTTCCGTAAGTCTCAACATGGTGAAGAGGAGCAACCCATTCAATGAAAAAAACCCCCAAAAAACAGAGGGGATCCAGTGGCAACATCCCATTTGGTTCCCATCACATGGCAGAACAAGACGAGGCCATACCTAAAGCAAATGGATGAATGGTATGCTTCCTTACATGTCGCCTCCTCCTCAGTTTATTCAGACCTTTTGCATAAGATGTGGAACCAGCCACGAAATTAAATAACTTAAACTTCCAAAGTCTTAACCATGTTAATTGTGGTATATGGCAACAAAAGCATCAAGGAATCTTATGGTACCTTAATGACTAGCAAGTTTTATCTGACATACACTTTTGTGGCAGGGATGTGACCCTCACAGCTCTCACCATTTTAGATAAATAAATGGGGGTCTTTTTTTCTCTCTCCTTGCAGCAATTCTCTGCGACGATATATTTTTTCCTGAGAAATCTCATGGGATGTTTCTTGTTATTATTTTTTTCTGGATGAATTAGGAAACTGCACAAAATATTATAATTCCTGCACACAATTGCATTTTTCCTGTGCAGGATTCATCTGGAAAGGGTAGAGCAAGCTGTGCAGGATTGTTATAATTTTTGTGCAGAGTGACATCTTTCCTGCCCAGGATTCACTGGCAGGAACATGAAAACTGAGCAGAATTTGGCAACTTCCTATGCAGAATGGGAGAGAAAACAATATATTTTACAAGTCCACCCCTATTTTTGTGGACTGAAGCCCATTTGATCTGGAGTCCAGGAAAGTGTGTGGTAAATAAAACTTCTAATCTTTAAGGTCTTTGTTGACTTTGCTGCAACAGACTGCTACAGCAACAACACTTCCAGAATTTCAAAGATAGCTGTGTAAACAAAATCTAGGCAGTATCACTAAGGTCATATATATCAATGCTACTAGTAGGCTTACCAGCTACATAGAAAACCTAGCAATCAAGAAGTGAGCTGTATATTTCTAACTACTGGGGGTGAAGGATAAGTAAGTGATAGCTAGCTCTATAATGCCACCTTTGTCAGCCTCTTACAGGAAGGAGAAGTGTGTGCTCAAGGAAGTGAAGTTGCCAGTTCACTTAGCTGATACTTGGCTTATGAACAGAGTCGAAATAAATTTACAGCATGGTAATGCTTGAATTGACAAGCAAAATAACTCAATTCAAATTTTCTCGCAAAACATAGACAAAATTTGAAAATATTCCTAAAGACTTAGAATAAACTGCAATCTTGATAGAAGCCTAAAAAAGCATTCTATAAATCAATAGATTTTCTCACTTTCCCCAATTTTAGATAAAGTTAAATATCGAGGATTTTTTCAAAAATAAAATGCAGTAAATAAACAAAAGGTGACTGAATTTGGCAAGCTAATAGTCCTTAAAACTGGCAGATAATTGATAAAGATTAAAGATTTTTTTTAAAAAAAAGTTGCTTAAAAATCAGAAATGTGAGTTGCAAAAATGAAGCCTGAAAATGTTCACAGCAGCATATTAACAGAAATCTATGATAAATAAGCAAAAGCAAAACATCAAGATAGAGACTAAGGCTGCAATGCTACATGGACTAAAAAGAAAATCTTGTTGAACTCAAGACTTTAAATCCAGTTACTAGTCCAACTAGAACAGACGCATTGACTCAGTGACTGCGTGGTACATCAACAGCTGAGTAAATCTCATTGATTCAATAGCTCTACTCCAATTGGGAATAACTATTTCATTTAGACAAATGTGACTTATTTACTTCTTTCTGAGCAGACATTTACAGGATTGCACTTTTCAACCATTGTTGTTATTATATACTATCAAGTCAGAATTGACTCAAAGCAATTTAACAGGGCTTTCAAGGTAAGTGAGATACTTGAGTGGCTTTACCAGTTCCATCACCCCAGTGAGCTTCTATGGCTGAGCAGGGATTCAAACTCAGGCCTCCTGAGTTTTAGTTTGTTAGTTTAACTACTACACTGAGTATCTATGCACCTGGGGAAACTGAAGGTCTTGACTGAACTAATGGGTCTCAATAAAAAAATCAGAACTGGGTAATACTTTCATTGGACCACCAAAACATCACAAAAGGATTAGTTTTTAAGTTCTCCAGAACTCATCTTCAGTTTAGGCATTACAGAAAATCAGATGCAAGAAAGGGAGAAACAGCAAAGTTGCTAAATTAATCTCACCAGATTTTAATCTGTAGGATCTGCAATTACACTAAAATCTCAAAATGGGATAATTAGAAGGTTGAAGAATCAGCTTGAAATGTGATAATATGAGGTTTCCCTTGTCTACTTTCTGTATTATTTTTATCTGTGTTAGTCACACTGAGTTCTAATCTAACCTAACTCTCTGAACCAACAAGTTACTGTAGCAAGCTTCTTCGGAGAATAAATCAGTCCTGCAAACACACTGAACTGGAACCATAAAATATTATGTATTATTGGGCAATTCTGATTTAAAGCTCCAAATGTCAGTGTCACCCTAGTCACTTCTATAAAATATTATGGCTTTATGCATGGATGGTCCATTACTACCACATGTCACTATAAACATCATGTTCCAGTACTGGCGAAGCTTTGCATTTGGTAGCAGCTACACATGGCTGTTTTTGACATGCAGGGTTTTCATGTGCATACCATGGATTAGATAGTGCTGTGAAGAGTTTGTCTTACCTAACTTGAACTTTTCTGTTTAAGCTTTGCTGAATTAGCAATATGATGGATTAGGGAGTAAACTGTCTGCTCACCACGGATTTTCTCCCATCACAAATGCAGCATTTTAAAATCTAGAATGCCAAGAAAATCTGTCACTTTATGGGTCCCTCCTCGGCACAAATGGGGACACCAACATGGAACAGAAGTTGCAAACAAATCAATAAAGGAATCCATGTGGGATCTGTTGTTGCTGCTGTTTATACCAATCTTTTCCCTTCAGTGTTAGGAGGCAAATTGATTCCAGCGCCTTCAAAATGTCAAACATAGAATGTTTACAGGCAGCTACTCTACCACCTAGTCAAATCAAAGTATTTGGATGCATGACACAATTGATTCTGGTAGGAAGGGATGTTCTTGCACCCAAATCCTTTGGTTTAATAAGAATTGTGGATTGGTTTGATAGCTTGTAAGAGTGTGCAGTTGCAGTCACATTCAGAGTTACTGCTAGAGGTTGGTTTGCACTATTAGGAAGAGGAACAAAGAGGTTTGAAAACTGATGTCACCATCTCTGTTATTCCTTCTGCAACTCATTTCTAACATTTCAAATTGACAAGATTGTCTTCTCCACCAATGAAAAAAGAAATCTGACAACTGAGAACAGGGACATGAATGATGCCCCTTTGAAAGAAATAATTCTCCTTTTCCAGATTCCTGTTGCAAGATTCAATTGCATGAAACATTGGGAGAGAGCCTGATTTGTAAGGCTGGGTTTGTTTGTTTTAATGACTATCAGGCATTAAATGCAATTACCTAGGCAAAGAAATTATTTATTTATTTATTAGATTTATACCCCGCACCATCTGGCAAACAGGCCACTCTATAAGTACAGGTATTTGAACTTGGGGCAGCAATACAAAGTCACTATCTCTGTTATGTTGGGGATGGAGTGGAAGAAGGAAAGCGCAAGGAGAAAATATCGGTGATTACGCTTTGTTCACCCTGGCTGGCCATGGCAAGGGGGCCCAAGGGGAAAAGCCTCACAGAGGAGAGGCTTCCAAACGGCTGCACGCTTAAGCCTGACAACCACAACACATAGGGCAACCTAAAGAGCGGGTTCAAACCATTAGGATCTCATTAAACCTGAGGGCATTAAACTGATGGAATAATCACTTTCACTCAAGCGATTACGGCTGTGCCTTGAAGCGTCTTTGGTGTGAAGGGGTGGGAGAGACGCGAATACTTGCCTCCTTCATTTACTCTGTGCAATGCGAAAGGGGGGTACCTACTCTTTCGGAGAGTTCTCCATTGCCTTCTCATAGGGTTGATCCACCTGCAGACGGGTCTCACAGTTACCCCTGACACGGACGGAGATTTCCTTGCTCTGATGCAACGCTGGTCCAATCGCTACCCTTCCAAGAATGGCATCGGGTGCGTCCTATGGCAGCCACTTTCAGACGGTAACAGAAAGAGAGAGAAAGATAGGGATGAATGGAGAGAAAACTACGCGTTGGCAGCCTGAAATTCGTGGGCCATCTTCAGCAGTCCAAAGAAGCCCCTCTCAACGCGTGCACACTCGCGCGCACCCCCCCCCACCGTCTGATCCACACGTTAATAACAGACTCTGTCTGATCTTCAGTCGATGATTAACTAGGGCTGTTGATTTACACGGGAGGGGGGGCGGCGGTAAAAACCATAGCAGCACACGGTGCCTGCCGGCTTTACACAGGTTGGGAAATGTACAAACGCAGCAAAAAGAGAGAGAGAGAGATACCTTCTTTTCTCCCGCGGTCTTTTCTCTCCCACCCCTCTCCGTGACAATTGTTTTCAAGATGCTCAACTTGCAAAAAGAAAAAGAAAAAACGAGGTGGGGGTGGGGTGGAGTGGAGGACCAAACCTAACCGATCTTGTAGGGAATTATGGCTTTTTAGAATCGAGTTACTCGCTTTCCCCCGCAGTAGCGCAAGCTCCCGAAAATCCATAGGCGCAGCTTCGCGGACGGCAATGAAATGCACATAGGTATAATAATAAAAATACTGAGGCGATAGAGCGGGGGGAGAGGGGGCCTCACAGACGTCGAGTCTATACGCAAAATATTTCAAATCTGGTTCCACTGAACTCAGTGAGGCAGATTTCCAACTTGTCCATCGTAATTTAACTTTTCTCTCTTCCTCCCCCCGCCCCGCGAGGAGGAGATGTGGTCTTGGGAGGAAAAAAAAGATACTACCAGGCTCTCACTGAAATGCATTTACTAATGTGTTTTGAAATAAGTAGCAGAGGCAATGAAGCCTTCCCCTCCCCCACTACCCGGGATCTACAGGTAGGTAAGTACGTCTCTGCTGGAAGCATAACGGTGCAGATCTTTGGACACCGTGACTTTGCTGCACCGCATGTTTATGACTGGGAACCCCTTACTCTGAATTTTAGGGGGACGGGGGAACCCGAAAAAGAAGTTAAAGAAGCAGGCGAAATTTATTTTATTTTATTTTATTCCCAAGAGTTACGTCTTGACTTCAAAAGAAGGGAAAGGAGGTTTCTTGGAAAACCAGTTGCTTCTACTCTCTCCCCACCCCCCCCCCTTTTTTTCCTTTCTCAGGAGAAAAACTCTTATTTGGGACTTGGATCATGATCCAGGCAATTGGCATTTCCGGGGAGCAATAAATAATTCTCTGTCTCCGAGAAAAAGAATTTCCTATCAGACAACCTAAGTTGAACCCAAGTAGGACTGACAGATGTGTGCTCCTCATTTCGGAATTAGTCTGATTTAAAACCATGGAGCCCTCCTGGTCTGGATGTTGGATTGGGTTCCAAATTCACATCGTGCATGCGCGCAGCTAGGGAGAATCCGGAGTATATCAGGTGTGGCTCCGAAGTAAGAATCACACGTTAGACAAGACCTGTTTTTAATGACTGTTCATGGGATTTGACCAAACAGTAAGATGCAGCCGTTTCTTCCAAGGCCCCTATTCACTTCGCCTTTTCAGTTGGATATTGAGTTACCCGCTTAACCGCGCGAAAGAGCCAGTGGCGAGCACGGGGGGGGGGGGGCGGGGAGGCAGACGCTTCCCTTTGCCAGAACTGTACCCGCACAGTTACGACTCCTTTTTGTTCCAGAGAAAGTGGCCATGCAGGAGAGTTAGAAGTAAGAGCCGTATCTCCTCTGCAATCCTACACAAAGAGCCGAGGCTGCAATCCCTGGATACCTACTTAGCTGGAAGTAAACCCCATTCAACTCAGCTGGACTTCACTTTTGAACAGGAGCTGATTTATATGTATTGCATTCTAAAGCAGATGCGTGTGGCTAGGCTTTCCTTCGGATATGGCTTTAGTCTCTCTTTCTGGAGGGCATATCTAGGAGGGTAGGCGAGGCTTCGGATCGGTGCCTCCAGGTTGCCTCTTCCACTGCCTTCTAGTTTAGACGTGAGTTCGTTTCCCGTGCACCGGCTTCACAGCAGGGTGGTCCCATTGCATTTTCAGTTGGCCTCAAAGCAGTTTTAAAAACCACGGGAAGTTAATGGTATTGCTGCAGTGGATTGCGGAGCCAAAATAACACGGGGTGGACTGCTAGCATCTCCTAACAAACACGGACCAAGAATCCCGGAGTTAGAAAAGGAGATTTAGGAGACAATCCTGAACGTGCTAGAGAGAAAGCCTCATTAAAGACAGTGGAGCTTACTTTTCAGGAGAGGTCCACAGGACCATCCTTCAGGGCCGCCTGGATCAGAAGTTCTTACCCACAGGACAGAAGACTCCATCTCTTCCTTCCTTCCTTCCTTCCTTCCTTCTGATGAAACAGACATCCACAGAATGCATCTTCCACCGGCGTGAGTTTTGCCCCTCTAATAAAGGCAAATACCCTGCGAAGCTTTTCTGTGCAACCATCACTAAATTGAATAGGAACTCCTGCTATGGCAAAGTTTGCACTGGGGGAACAATTCTGAATAAGTCCTTGTGTCTTCTATGTGTTGGTACATACGTGTTCATACATATCTGTTCAGGTTATATACCTACTACCTTGGAAGTAAGTTCCATTCAGGTCAACGGAACTCACTTCCAGGAAAAGATTCAGTCCTAAAGGGCCTCTTTCGTAAGTAAATCCCAAAGGTAATGGCAGATTTCAAGTTCACAAGTGTTTGGACGCAATCCTCAGGAAACTTAAGTTCTCCGCAAAACTCACCTATTTTTAAGAAATGACTGTCAGGTTTGCGTGCTGTGGACAGGCGATCTTACCAAAGAGAATCGCCTCAAAATGATAGCAGCAGCCGCGTAAATTTCTCACTGAAATCCTGTGGAAAGTACTCAGCCTTAGCTAGGTCGTGAGATGTGTATTTAGGATTGCAGTTCTGATCAGCTGGATTAAAAATAGTAGTTTCGGCTTCACTGGGGCTTTTTTTTCGTGGGTGGTGGTGGATTGGGCCCTTGTTTTCTTTCCGTGTTCTTATTTCACTTTGGTCCTCAAAACGCCCTCCCCCTCTCCTTGCATGTCCTCAATAATTCTGGCGCTGATTACAACTTTGACGACTTCAAAGAGAAAACTAAAAACCACCCAATAAACGTAAACCAGCCTTTAAATGGGCTGAAGAGAGGGGGCTGTGCGCAGAACTCAAACTTCATTTTTCTACTAATCCGCAGTATGTGTTTTTCTTTCTTTTGCTTTTCTTTCCAAAGGAACTCTGGCTTTGTGGGAGGGTGTCTTCAACCGTTTAAAAAAGAGGGTGGGTAACAAAACTGAAGGAAGGAAGGAAGGAAGGAAGGAAGGAAGGAAGGAAGGAAGGAAGGAAGGAAGGAAGATAGGTCCCCTTTAAAACGATCTGGATAGCTGATAGTCTGGAGGATCAAGAAGGGCACCAGAAATGTGTGCGTTGGGAAGGCACGGAAGAGGAGGAAGGAGAGGGGAATGAGAAAAGGAAAATACGATTTTAAATTAAAATGAAAAGAGAAAGGAAAACAGAAATGTTCTTCCTCGCAGGAAATTCTCAGAGCAGCAGTCCTTCCATAGTTTTTGCCTTTAGCCTTAGGAAAGAAAGAAAGAAAGAAAGAAAGAAAGAAAGGAAAAGAAAGGAAAAGAAAGGAAAAGAAAAAGGGAGAGAAAGAACTGGACTCGGTCTCCACGCGTGGACCAGGGTGCTGCACTTCGCCTCTTTTGTGGTCCAGAAAGAGGTGCCCCGAGCGAAGTGCTGGGAGTTACGAACGCTTGAACCAGATGCACGTAAAACGCTGGCCTCTCTCTCTCTCTCTTCACCACCCCCCGCATTATCTTGCTGGAGTAGATCATGCAGCAACCGGCACAGCGGTGGCGGTGCAAAGGCTGAAAGACGCTGCAATAGAAAGCTGGGGCGCAGAGAGAAGGCGCGATCGCGCGCTGCTCCCTTTAGAAAAGATGATGCTGTCGATCCAGCAACCGTTGCGGGAACCCTCCGCTTTCCCTCTGACAAACTCCAACAGTTCTTCCCATAGGGTGACCCTCTCTCTATTTTTCTTCTTCTCTCCCTCCCCCAACACATCTCGGGATGGCACGCGATCCACAAACGAGGCCACTTACACTCGCATAGATGGATCGCATTCGTTGCCCTTCCAAACTGCGTTCTGTTAAGCAACAACTTTCTTGGTGGGCAGCGCCTGTTCGGTGGAGGCCGGCGCGGCGCGGCCCTGATCCCCCCGGGCAGCTGACGTCACGATCCCCAACAAGCGCACCGAGGCAGAAGGAAGCCTCCGTTTTTGACACAATGGGACTTCCTTCTGAACCTACGTGTCAGGGGTCAACTTGTCAAGCGAAAGGATTTGCAACGGAGTAGACCCCCTTGGACACATTTTAGTTTGCTTTGTTCTAAAGGTTCATTGAAATCAAGGGTGAGAAGAGGCCTTCCAATGCGATTAACGTGGTTGATCCTGACCGTATTAACTCCGGTGTAGGAGTCTCTGTCGGTGGGATGGGATTTTCTCAGCGGCAGCAGTACACGGCCGTAGGAAATCAGGAATCAGCAACACCGGCTGATTTCCATGCGAACTTGTTTAGGAAACCCTCTAAGCAAGCCTGCTTTACTCCAGGCTAAGGCTTGGAGTAAAGAACTGTGGAGTTCTATATAGATCGTATTGATTGACTCCGAAACAAGCCTAAAATCGCAAAGGGGCTCCAGTTTCTAGCAAACTCAGTGGAATCCCCCGTTTTCATTCATGTAAAATACGTCCTGCTGGCTGGATAGCTTAGTGGTTTAGATATCTGCCCGCAGAGCCAAATAGTTCGGTTTCTCACAGTGCACCCCAGAAGAGCCATCCTGTGTGGCCCTGGGCGAGCTGCATAGTCCCAGGGCGCCCCCCCCCCGCGAAGAAAAGAATGGCAGATCCCTTCCGAGTATTCTCTACCCGGAAAACTCTAGACAAGAATCCCCATATGTCTGAACTGACTTCACGGCACGTGATTATGATTAAAACGCGCCTAACTCTGTGCCGATTTGGGGATCTTAATCAATCACCCCTTGATGCCCATGCACTTCGCTTGCAGGCTCCGGGAGCATAGAGCAACTTTTCGCACCATTCATACGTGTTTGTCTTCACTTGACCCAAGGTCGCGGATCGAGGCCTCCCGAACTCGGGACCTTCCTGCGCGTTGAAATGGAGGCTCCATTCCTCCAGGAACCCAACGACCTGCAGCAAACGAGTCAAGGGGAACGCTTTCATTTCTGGAAACTTCTTCCGGTTATGTACACGTCCAGTTGATGGAGCTGGGGGTGGGGGTGGGGGAGGGGGAATGAAGTGTGGAACTGACGTGCTGTTATCTTGACTGGAGGTTATTAAATCGGACCGAGAACCAAAACGTAGGCGACTGTCAAACCGGGAGAAAGGGGAGAAAAGAAAACGTCCGGAGTGCTATAACCCTGGAGTGCAAAAGTAAATCCCACGGAACTCCACGCTGCTTTACAAGGAAGCGTGCCTGAGATGCTTGCGGGGGGGGGGGCTCTGATCCAAGAAGGTGAAAGGACCGATTTAAGAACGGGGTGGGCGCGGAGGTGCCTGCGTGTGGGTAGAGGCCAAGGAACCTATTAGGCGTTCCGCAGATTTGGCGTGGGAGAAATTCAAACAGACTGGCAGGCCCGTTCATTCCCGCAAAATCCCAAACTTCCCAAGTATGACAAAGAGTGGAGTTTCCCTTTCTCCTAAAAGTTCGGATCCCCATCTCCTTCAGCCGATGCCCTTTCCCGCTGGGCGACCGAAACAGGCCAATGGCTCGCAATTTGAATCCGCTTCCTTCGCTCCTCGCCCTCCCGGGATTTTCCTCCCTTTCTCGAGCTTTTGCCCCCTTCTTGGAGAAACAAGCACCGTTTTCTGGGGCACATCACCTTCTCTAACAAACGGGGCTTCTCGGAAGTAACTGCCCTGGGTTTCTAGAGCGCTTCCTTCTACTTCTCTCTCTCTCCGGCCGGTTTCATCAGACGACTTTCTGCCGCCGCCGCCGCCGTTTTCCAGCTCTCCCTCCTATAATTCAGGTACAGTAATTTCCATGGGTAGCCCTTCGAAGAGAGCATGTCTAAAGCAGTGGTGGCCAGCGAGGAGATCGTCTGAATAAATCAATGCGTGTAGGTCTGAGATAACACAAACTAAGATCCTTCTGTTCTCACGTTACTGTGAGGAGTACGGCGTGGGCAAAGGGGACGAACCCAGCTTTTAACCTTTACGGTACATCGCATTCTTTATTGGGCGATGCCTCAAGGTTCCTTGCTTAAGAGAAAATAAAAACCACGTCGCCTTATTCTACGAAACAGTTCGATAACTAATGTTGATTTTAAAAAGATTAGGAACAAGTGCAAAGAGGGTTGCCTTTGCCTCATGAACTAATAGGGATCCTGGTTCTTGGCTGAGCGAAAAACCCCTCGATCGGTTGGCCTGGAATAATAATAAGGCAAAGGAGGCGGTAAACTTTATTGGGCGTAAACAGCAGGGGGAGATAGTAATGCGCAGCCATCGCACGTGAGAAAGGACGACACGGAGGACGACACGGATCGCGAAAGCTGTGCTAGGGTAGTGAGAAGGATCTCTCTCCAGGCAGAGAGAAACCTGCAGTTTTTGTCCCCCGAGAACGGCCGAGGCTTCACCTCCTTACCCGGCTGGTTTTTAATTCCAAGCCGACAGCGCGTTTTTCTTCACGCGGCCACTTGGGGTCGCGCTTTATGTCCGTTTGGAGCACAGCAGAGCCGCCGCGAGAGAAGAAGGGGAGGGGAAGGAGCTAGACCGCCTTAATCTCCCTTAATCGTTACAAAATGTTTAAACAAAAACACCCTCGATGGAGCCCCCCCACCCCTTCCACATACTTACACGCACGAGAGAGAGAGAGAGAAAAAAATAGTGCAACATGACTTCTTCTTTGCATTGCCGTTATTGCAGAAGGGGAAATCACGGAACCTCCCCAGAAGTGTAAAACCACAGCGCTGATTTCCCCTTTCCCGCACCGGGGGCTCCACAGCGTTGCTGTTTTGCAAGCCCTTTCTAACGTCAAGGAGGGGGGAGGAAGTCTCTCCGCTTCCCTTGCAACGCGCACATGCGGGACGGGCGCGCCTACGATTGCAAGGCTCTTGCCCCGTCGGGCTCCGGTTCCACAGACGCGAACGCCTGCACGCAAGGAGACCCGCGACTCTGCTTGCCGGAGTCTTTCTGCCCAAACCTCCCACTCCTCCTCCCCTCCTTGCGGGCAAGAAAAGTTGCGATCTCTCACATTATCGCTGCCTTTTCTTTGTGTGCAAAGCGATCCCGGTTTCCAGGACTATCATGGGGGGGGGGGGGAGGCGTGGCGGGGAAGGGATATGAGTGGTTTCCCGGAAGGAGTTTAAGAACACCAGAGCAGTTCAGAAAATTCGATACCCAACGACGGGCAGGGCACGAGGGCTCGGCCTGGAACCGTCGATTACAAAGCCATGGACAGGGGCTGGAAGAGGCCGGGGAGATGAAACCAGGAAAGATCAGCCGGTCAGCCCCGCTCGCCTTCGGATTGCCGCCGCCGCCGCCGCCGCTGCTGCAAAAGCTGGTCCTCCCCAGCTGCTCATCAGCTGACTCTGCCCGCGAGCTGTCACCCTGCTTCCAAGCCCGGGCCCCGCCCCCTCGGCTACCCCAGGAACTCCGCGTCCGAAGCGCGGTTGGTCGGCGCACTCGCCCGGCCCCGCCCCTTTCGCCCCGGTGTCATCGGGAGCCAAAGCAATATAAAGGCGCCGAGGCGGCCGGCTTGGCGAATCACAGCTCTTCACTCCGCACTGGAGGCTGCAGGCGGGGAGCCGAGCGCCCATCGCTGCGGAGCTCGCTCGCTCGCCCGCTCGTCCTCCCTGCCTCCCGCCCGCCCGCGTCGCCTTCCGCCTGCCCGCCCGCCCGCTTCCCAGAGCGATCGCAGCTCTGCAGCCCAGCGGCCGCCCCGCATGCGAGGCGGCACAGCCAGCGCAAAAAAAAAGTTACTCCTGCGATCGCCGTCGCGCTAGTGGGCGGAGAAGAAAGCCGGACTTACAAACAAAAGCAAGAGAACGCTTATTATTATTATTGTTCTTTTTCTTGCATTTTTCCCCCTGCAAAGAGAGGGGGAGGGAGAGTGCGTGAAACACAACCGTTAATAATAGCAACAACTTAGCTTCGCAGGATTTTTTTTTTCCAGTCCACTCACTCACTCTCTCTTTTTTTTTCTTCAAGAAAAAACCCTCTCCTTTTTCTTTTGCCAGCGGGTTTCTGGCAAGAAGAAGAAAAGCTTGGCACCTCGCTCCTGCCGCCGCCTCGCTCCCTTCCGTACTTTGCTCCCCTTTTCTTTTTTTTTGCATTGCATTGCAGCCTTCCTGCAAGAGAGAAGGCAGGGGAGAGCGAGCAGCGCGTCGCCCTTCTCCCTGCGGTGTCGCTGGGTCCCTCCAGGACGTGGCTTAGCGGCGGCGAGGCGGAGACGAAAGAAAGTTTTATTCGGGCTGGCTGGCACTCGGGAGGTTTGGACCCTGGAGTGAGGCGGCGAAGCAGGGACCCCCTCCTCCTCCTCCTCCTCCACTACCTCCTCTGGGCTCCCTCTCCGTCGGGAGAGAGGAGACTCTTCCTCCCCCACCCCCAGCGCGATGGCTGGCGAGCTGAGCATCGGCCCCGACCTGCCCACTAGCCCTCTGGCCATGGAGTACGTCAATGACTTTGACCTGATGAAGTTCGACGTGAAGAAGGAGCCCCTGGGCAGAGCGGATCGCTCGGGCAGGCACTGCACGCGCCTCCAGCCGGCTGGATCGGTCTCCTCCACCCCCATCAGCACCCCTTGCAGCTCGGTGCCCTCTTCGCCCAGCTTCAGCCCGACCGAGCAGAAGACCCACCTGGAGGACCTCTACTGGATGGCCAACAGCTACCCGCAGATGAACCCCGAGGCCCTCAACCTCACCCCGGAGGACGCGGTGGAGGCCCTCATCGGCTCCCACCAGGTGCCCCAGCAGCTCCAGAGCTTCGAGACTTTCCGGGCTGCGGCTGCCCACCACCACCACCATCACCACCATCAGCATCACCACCATCAGTACCCCGGGGTGACCCACGAAGACCTGTCCGGCAACGGGCATCCCCACCACCACCATCACCCTCACCATCACCAGCCGTCTCCCACCCCTTCCACTGCCTCCAGCTCCTCCCAGCAGCTCCAGAACACGCACCAACCTCACCCCTCCTCCTCCTCCTCTTCCTCCTCTTCGTCTTCCAGTAGCGTGGAGGACCGGTTCTCCGATGACCAGCTGGTCTCCATGTCAGTGCGAGAGCTGAACCGGCACCTGAGGGGCTTCACCAAGGATGAGGTGATACGCCTCAAGCAGAAGAGGAGGACCTTGAAGAACAGAGGCTATGCCCAGTCTTGCAGGTACAAGCGGGTCCAGCAGAAGCACCACCTGGAGAACGAGAAGACCCAACTCATCCAGCAGGTGGAACAGCTCAAGCAAGAAGTGACCCGGCTGGCCAGAGAAAGAGACGCCTACAAGCTCAAGTGCGAGAAACTGGCCAGCAATAGCTTCCGAGAGGCCGGATCCACCAGTGACAACCCGTCTTCCCCGGAGTTCTTCATGTGAGTCCATTTAAACAAACAAACAAAAAATTAAAACCAACCGAAGCTCCCACCCACCCGCTCCCCACTTGTCCCCCCTCTCCCGTCTGCTGACATCTCCACCCATTTGTCCTCCTGAGCAGAAAGAGTGTCAGAAGAATAAACCAGAGGCCTGGGGTTGGGGGTGGGTGGGTGACCGATCTACAATCCATGACTGCGAAGTCTTTGCAGCCTCTTGCCCTCTTATTAATTAGCCGAATGGGAGGGGAGGAGAGGCAACTTTTCATCTTAGTTGGCCAGCTAGAGAGAAAGAGAGAGAAATGGGGAGGAAAGAGACAGAAGTGGGCTAGGAAAGAAGAGGACTGGTTGAAATAAAATGTTTTATACCAATCGATTGCTTGCTTGTAGAACTTTAACCTGGACTTTGCAGAGCGAAAGGATGGACACTGGACAAACCATCTAGATTACCTGCTTTGGAGTTCTTTTTAACAAAAAGGAAGAAGGAAGAAAGAAAGAAAAGAGAGAGAGAGGGAGCATGCACAATTTCTCTGCAAAAGGAGAGGACAATATATGCAGACTCTTCATATATTGCCTACCTTGAGAGAAGAGAGACAGAATTCACATGGGACAGTTTCTGTGCAAGAGGGGGGGGGGGAAGAGGGAGGGAAAGAAAATGTAAAGGGAGAGAGAGAGAGAGAGAGAGAGAGAGAGAGAGAGAACCTCCTGGGTTTTATTGCCTGCTTGGTTATATAGAAAAAAATACGAAAAAAATCTGCATTAAAAATATTAATCCTGCATGCTGGACATGTATGGTAACTTCTATTTTGTACCATTTTCTTGTTTAAACTTTTCGCATGTCGTTGGTCATTGACCATAGCTTCTTCTCTTTTTCCCCCCTGTTCATTTGTCTTCTTTCATTGGGTAAGAAAATGTCATGAGTTATATATAAAAAGTCCTCTTTCTACTGCTCATGCAACTGTTTGTTCCTATTTCTCTAATTATTGTTAATTTTTTTATTAAAAAAAAGCTGGGCTCCATCCACCATGAACCTCTCTTGTGCGTGCCCCACTGAAATGAACAGAGGCTGTGTGCGAGAGTAGGTTTGGTGGATTGGGCCCTCTGTTAGCTTGTAAATATCAGCCACATCAACCCACACTGGGCAAAACACAAGAACATTTCAGCAGGCTGGTTTTCAGTGGTTTTGATCATTCTTAAACTAAACTAATCTTGTGTGTGGGTGGGGGGGTGAGATTTCTGGGCATTTTGCATTCAGAAAATAACTTTGTACATTTGGTGCACTTTTAAGAGCTGTTACTTCTTTTTTAAAGTTTAGTTTTCATTTTGGTTTTTGTTGGGGCAAAAAGTCATACAGTATAGCCAACTTTTGAACATCCCAATGTTAAGTATACTTGGAAGTCAACTTCTGTGAAAATTAGGAGAGTTGATGAGTTCATGTGATTATAAAGAAATTAAGTTCCACTAAAGTAAATTAAAGTGAACTTTCAAGGAATTATTTTTTGGGAAAGGTGTCCTTCAGAAAGCAATTTTTAAAAAATCTGTAATCCAGGAAGAATAATATTTAAAGTGGCAGTACATGAATTTGCTGAGGTTTAACTGCAACCCATCATTCCATGTGCCTATTCCCTTTGGGCTACCTGATTTTATCATACACTCAGGAAAATAAAATCGATTAGAACTGGCTGTTACTTTTTGCCTCTTCTCTCCCCCTCACCCCAGTAAGAATTAGTCACCTCTTAGTCAAGTCCATTTCAGTAGCTGAGACCTGAGCAACTCAATTACTGTACTTAGGTTCTGATTGGAGCTAAGTTGGTCAGTGTTAAGAGTATGAATAAATTCTGAATGCATAAAAAACAGCTCAGCATTTTTAAAAAAGAAAATTGTTTTGAAGACACAGACTTCACTTTTTCAAAAGTATTCTTTTGCAATGTTTAATCTGCTTCTTCATGCAGCCAGTGAGAGTTTAGCCAAATTTTCTAGCAACTACTAATAGTTAACAGTTTTGAGTCTTATGGGTGTTCTATTATAATTTTTTTCCCTTGTTTGTGTTTTTCCTGTTTTGTTTTTATTTTCCCTCTTCCTCCTGCAGGTCAGTAAAAGGATTTTACGTTGCACTGACAAAAATACCAAAATGAAAACCTTTATTTTTTAGTTTCCTTTTAGGGATTGCTGGCACTGCTGGCCGGATGCATTTTAAGTTTGTATTAGTTTATAAATTAACAGTAATACCAAGAATCGTGATAAATGAAAAGCATGGTGCTTGCCGTTCTAAATATTGTGGATATTAATAGTCATGCATCAGAAAAATACCCCCTGAGCTTTTGGGTTTTTACGGATTCAACTGTGTTGAAGTCGCAATATTGCAACTGCAGAAACAAAAAAAAATATACTGTTTTTATTTCATGTAAACATTCTGAAGGGATCAATTTCAAATCCTGCTTATGATATGAAAAAAATATTAAAACACCTCTTGGTCTTATTGTAGTTGTATTCAGACTGGTTTCTGGTTTTTCTTTTGTTATTAAAATGTTTTCCTATTTTTGCTTATTAATATCATTGAAATGGAATTTTCTTTGGAGGGTGTACTTTTCTCTTGGACTGAATTAATGCACCGGGGTATCTCTTAATATTTAAGTCTAAATTCATCAAATCAGATGCACTCTATACTACTTCAAGTAATGTTTATTTCCCTGTTTAATCTGCAAGCTGAGTAAACTAGTGTGTTGCTTGTCTTTTACTCAGAAAAGTGCCACATGTTAATTGGATGTACCATCCATAGGATTATAATAACCTTCTTACCATCCCACTAGGAGTTGCTGCTGCTACTACTACTGTTAAGCCACACGTGAGTCAGCTTGCAGTAATTAATAGTCAGGGTACAGGGTAATAATCTAACAGACTCGTTTGAGTTGAAACTGCACCACCAGTAAACTGTGACATGGTTTAGTCTTTTTATGTTCCAGATTGCAGTAAGTGGCACCCTGTTTCTACACATGTTTTCCTGGAAGCAAACACCATTGCTTTGAACAAGTGCTTCCACTTTTTTAAAAAATAGGATGAGGCTATAAGACACCAATTTTAGTTTGGGGAGGATAGTCCTACAGGCTTTAATTGTCTTTAATTTGGAGGGGCGGGGTTACCAGGCACAGAGGCAATGCTGGGAGCATCTGTTGCTTTGAAACAGACTTCTCTGTCCATTTTAGGGACAGGGCAAGATTTAACCCCGGTAGAACTCTATCAATGCCTAAGTCCCCACAGGCCATTCCACAGGCCCAATGAAATTACCCCCATTTTCCAATTGAGTGTAATCTCTTGGCCTGCCCGCCTGCCCTCCCTTAAACCGGTTTCAAGGCACTGAACTTAATACTGTAAAGATAATATAATCCTATATATTTTTTAAAAAGAGAATGCCATGACTTTCTGTACTCAACGCCACCTTGCAATAGCGTTTACATCTAAGCGTGCCTTCTCATGGGAACCGGGACATTTCGGGGATCGTGGCCGGTTGAGGCCGCAATAAGTGCTGGGCTGGACGAATCCTTGGAAATCAACGCAATTTAGTCTCGGGGAAAGGCGGTCTAGGGCGGTGGGGGGAAGGAATCTACCGTCTCGGTACAGAAGCAGTATCCCCGTCCCTTTTGCATGGACCACTGTGGGTCGGTCTGTACACTAAATTAAATCCCCGACGGGGGTGGAACACGAGGTGACCTTCATCCTTCTCAGTATAAGGAGGCACTTGCGTGGAGTCACCAGCAGTCCTTCCCAAGGCTTGCTGGCTGCGACTGGGGTGTTATAGGATCCGGGTGCACCGAGTGTATTTCCTTAGGCTGGCCCCCTCCATACAGCCTCCGATGGCTCTTTTCCTCGGTTCACCTCCTCCACTCGCCGCCACAGGCCATTCCTGCTTTCCCACGTTAGGCTCCTCTGTCAACTCCTCCAGCTGTGGCTCGCGGTGAAAATTGATCAAGAGATGTCTCGTTTGAAGGCGGCGAGAGGTGATCCGTGTTTTCTCCCTCGAATCCCGACAGTGTCCAAACCGGGTGTGTGTGCTCTAAAACACGAGGGTGATATCCAACATTTCTACTCTTTTTCTTGGGTGTGTGTGTGAAATCCTCTGATTGTGAACTGAACCGATTTCGGTACACCAGAGGAGAAAAGAGTGGGTCTCAACTTCCGTCGGTTCAGGATCGAGGTCCAAGTTTGGGACAAAGATGGGCTGACATTTCCTGGAAAGCAACCCTCCGCCACCCGCTTCCGAATTTGCGTGGCATATTATTTCCAAAAGCCTCCGGCCTTCATTCTCCGATCCTGACTTTAGGTTTGAGTCATAACAAATCCGAAAGCTTTTCAGGCGCCACAAGGCGCTTCGTCGTTTCTGCAGCCACCCAGGCCAGCAGGCCTCTTCCGTCGTCCGCCGACTTCGCTGAGGGTGACACTCAACACTTCACGCTTACTCACAAGGAAGCCTCGCTGAGGTAAAGGGGACTGTCTCCCCGAGGAGGCGCGTGGTCAGACTCCTAGCCTTACGCATACTGAGGAGGAAAGTCTCTTAAACGTAATGGGAAATTCCCTGAGAAAGGAAGCTTGCTGAGGAAAAAGTGCGCTATTACTCCTCAGTAGGCGCATCCCCATTGATTCCAACACGGCATGGCTGGCAGTTTGCAAGTACGAAATCTCAGCCTTGGGGGTATGCTTCTGTGTTTGAAAGTTCCCACTAAAACCCGGAGCGTGTGTGTGTGTGTGTGCGCGTGTGTGCGTGCGCAAATCCTTATCTCCTTTTGACATTTCCAGTGTGAGACAAAGAGATCACGATCGTGAGTGGGGAAAAGTCGGGACTCAGTGGACTGTAGTGGGGAAAGCGGCACAACTGCACCGCGAAATAGTCCCTTTGAACGATGGATCGCTGGAATGCTGGCAATGGTGGACACAACCGCACTGGAAAGAGAGGGCCTTGGGAAGTCCAGTCTGGCTTGTAGGTAAATTGGGAGGTGGAGAGGAGAGCCACCCCAGTCCGACACATGTACAACCCCAAGCAAGGGACAGCAGGCCTTGCAGAGCAAAAGAGGGAGCAAGTGGAGGGCTTTATCTCCCCCCCCCCACACCGACGGAGGCACGCTCGGGCTGTCGGAAGGCCTAAGAGGAATATTGTTCGTGGGAACTGCCATTGCATATTAATGTCCTCCCATGCATGCATTGAATAAATCACTGAAGCTAATTGAGCAACGTCCCCCTCCCTCCCGCTCTCTAGGTCTCAGAGTCTAGGAAATCAGGCCTGAGTGAAGCGCCAGAAAGCTGCCCAGATTCCCCTCCCGTCACCTCCCGGAGGCGCAGCTTCAAGGGCAGAGAGAGGCCTGTTTTAGAAACCGTCCCTTCGCAAGAGGTTCGCGGCTCCTTTTGGAGTTCAGTTTAGCTGGTTTTAGACAATAAAGAAAGATAAGGCACACTAAGCACTGGTGAGGCCCGACCTTTCCTTAGAGCTTCTTCCTCCTCAAGCCAGCGATGTAGCCATTCCCTCAGGTTAGGAATATCGCCCGGAAGCAGGCGCTGCTTCTCTTCTCGCGGAAGAGGAGCGCGTGTAGAAACTACACGGCGCTAGGAAAGGGAAGCGTGGGAGGAAACCATCCGGCAGTTTGGAAGTTGGGCAAACAGGATTCAGGCGAAAGTTTCTTCGGCTACCTTCCTAGAAGTTCCAGACCTATTGGGACACCGAAGGAAATTGGTCGTGTGAATGGCTATGCGTGGATGTGTGTGTGTGTGCGCGCGTGCGTGTGTGGGAACGCCACGTACAGGCTGCGATGCTACGCCTGCTTGCTTGGGTGCAAGGCTTACTTTTGTGTAAACACCTATAGCGCTACAACGACCCTGACGCAAAACAGACCCCAGGGGGCCTTTTTGAAATATGCCCCTCCTGCCCATCCCAAACCCCCCATATTTTTGCCTCTTACAGATTACAGAACTGAAACTTCGTTTTAAACGACCGGAGATGAGGGGAGGCGACAGAAGATGGTTCCCACACCCGCTTAGCTGTGCTTCAAATCCTGAGTTTGCCGCTGTATAAAAAACGTTTTTAAAGAAATTTAGAGTGTTATCTTGCACGTGTACAGGCCATCAAGGACAGGGCAGTTGAGTAGAATGGAAGAAGGACCCCCCTGGAGGGGGGGGGGGAGACGGGTCGGTGGACCAGAGATAGATGTACGTGCGCAGTGCTTCTGAATGACAAAAGCATTGGAACAAGTGCTAAGAGGAAGAATTGATAAAATGGCTGATAGAGGTTTGATTAGGGAAGAATGAAGGACAGGGCTCTTTGCATTTTTTACTTAGAAGTGAGCTTCAGTGCATACTATGGGACATACTCACTAGTCAGCACGTGCGTAGAACAGCCTACAGTCAACGTGGAAGATAAACTGAATGGTCGTACTGAAAGAGACGCGTACAGACGAACGGATATCACGGGGGAAATTTCAGGGGGGTGAAGTAATTGGTATATATACTGTATACATATATATAGAACGCATAGACTGATTCCGAATGCAAATACTAACTGTGATGGGAAGATAAATGTGAATTAAAAGGAATGGGTAGGCAACTACACTATTCTGAATCCTCTCCCCCACACCCCGTGTGTATGTGTGAGCGTGTTTCTTCCCTCCGTGTTGTTTGCTCCAAAGCAGATTCATTCAGGGGAGCATCGGACGAAATTCGGCCGGCTCTCTGTGTAGCGGTTGGACGCCAGCCTCGAACCTTTTCTTTGGTAGACCTGCCGGTCCGTCTTCTTTCGGCTCCTCGTTTCCTTGGGACATTTCTCACCCTTCCTAACTTTCTGGCGAGGAGAGGGTTAATTCCGAGCTCTCCATCACGCTCTCGGGCCGGCTTAAGGAAGCGGCGGCGTATTTACTTTGAGCATCTCCCGCTCTCCATTCTGGATTCAGAACGATCGACACAAGCCTCATCTTGGGAAAAGGAGAGCGGGCATTTCTCCCCTCCCCTCCCCGCCCCGCCGCTCCCCTCCCCTTTTCGGCTCCTGTTTTCTAGTTGCAGCGGATGGAGCCCGGGAAGCGCAATCTGTGTTTGCAAAAGAGTTACTGAACCTTCCTGCCACGGTCCGTAGGCAGGTTTACCGGAAAGTAAGTACCATACACTTACTCCCTGGGTTATTTGCCGTGGACCACAGTGGGACTTATATGTCAAAGAGGTGTGTGTGTGTGTGTGTGTGTGTGTCTGTGTGTGTCTGTGTGTGTGTGAGTGAGTGAGTGAGTGAGAGAGAGAGAGAGAGAGAGAGAGGCGATTCAATTTCAGGATCCACTCAAACTTCCAACATCCACTCCTGAAACTTCACAGATACGGAGGCCGGTGATGGCTGTTCAGAACTGAGGGAAAGGTTGTTTCTGCAGATGCTGCAGCGGGACGCCTCCTGGGTTTGCTGGAAAGAGGACTTTCTCTCCGGCTAAACATCTCTCTTCAGTCAAAACCTTCGGAGCGCCTGACGATTGACTAAAGTCCCATCAACAGCGGGGATGATAGGAATCGTAGTCCAACTCGTCGCCTTACAGGTGGACTGCAGTTCCCATTCTTTCCAATCGGAGTGATGGGAGTTGTAGTCCAACTTGGCGCTTTACCGGTGGACTGTAATTCCCACCATCGCCAACGGGGGTGATGGGAGTCGAAGTCCAATCCATTCGCAGGGCGCCTTCTTGGGGATGGCTGCTCCCAGAGACCGCTTCTAGTTCCTTTCCTCCGTGAGGTTTAACCCCCGCCCTCCACATTTTACAAAGGCGTTCTTTCATCCATCCGGACAGGATGCTGATCTTAGATGTGCTCTTCCTTCTTTCCCATTCACTTACTGACCCGCATGCGCACTCATTTCCTTTCGCCTATTGATTGACAACAGAAATAGGAGCTGTCATGCACAGAGGAAGCAAGTGGAAAAGACAGGGAAGTATAAATACTGCCTAGGGAAAGTAGGAAGCAAGGGGCACCATGGGTCAGTTGCTCCTCCCTTTGTTTTAGATCACACAGGATTCAGTCTCAAGAGCACTTTCCCTCCGGATAGTGTTTGGGGGGCATACAAAAGAGAAACTGCATCAACTGATCTTAAAGTCACCCTCCTCCCAAATGTAATCCTGAAGGTTCCCGACAGCAGGTCTGTGAAAATGAAATGAGATAAGACTGGAGAAGTGCAATGATTTCTCTTGTTTATGAAAGAATGCTAAGTCACCATCCTTGAACAGAACTCCCCTAAATTCCATTCCTCCAAGAGTGTGATCCCCAGATTAGATTGTTTGTATCTCAATTCTCCAAAGGAGTCCAACAACTACTGTAAATGGGAACAAGGCCTAATACAAGCTTGACTCTGATTTCCAGTGCTAGGACTAACTCTACATTAGAGTTAGTGCAATAAAGGCAAGAGCATCTTTGAGCATATACAGAGTTCTGTTGCTCTGCCACTAAGTGCAACCATCCCTTACTGTGAATTGGGGATTAAGAATGGTAATGTTCAGGGCTCCTGGAATAGAAGATAAAACTTCAAGTTGGGCTTCAGCTCAACAACACTTACACAATTCTGTGTTGGATCACAATACTGTGATGCATTTTAACACACATTTCACTGTGCACAAAGACCTTGATTTGGCTCAAAGACCAAACTGGGCATTTAACTGGGCATTTCGAAGAATCCTGATTCAATCTGGAGTGATTTGTAGCCCTGTCTATTTTATTCTGTGCATTGGGCCTGAACCGACTTGTAAAGCCTCTATTGACTTGCACTGGAAAACTAACATTTATTTATTTATTTATTTATTTATTTATTTATTTATTTATTTATTTATTTATTTATTTATTTATTTATTTATTTATTTATTTATTTATTTATTTATTTATATGCCGCCCATCTAGACATAGTCTACACTGGGCGGCTCGCAACATACAAGATAAAAACAATTTAAAATATATATTAACAGTTTTTCAACAATATATTAGGTAAAAGATAGCCTGGCTATCTTTTGTTTTTGCAATTATCTACATGAAATTTGGACATGTGATAGACCTTAAGGAAGGTAGTTAATGCTAGTTTTGGGGGATGTGTTTACTGAACTTTAGATCTTGCTTTTCAAATAAAAGTCCACAATGATTTATGCTCTGTCCAATTTTACTTGTGCTTCAGATCCAAGCTGATTTTAAAATCTGCTTTACCCTGGATCTGAATCCAGCCAACATGTTTCAGTCCAGGCCATATACAAATAAGTCTAAATCAGGTCAATACAGTCGATAATTTGGGCTTCAGCTGAACCTAGTGCATAGCACTAGTTGCAGTGATGAATATCCTTTCATAACTGAGATGCTGGGGCCAAGAAAATTCAATTTTCTATTCCTTCCCTTGGGCTGGCAACAGAGATAAGAAGTGGTTGAGGCTCCCATAAGGCCAAGTGAGAATATTTTGCTACTCGAAGCACAGTAGCAAATTGCACCCCCTCCCAAACAGTTGCCTTAGTCAAGGGTATAATATATATAATGGATTAGGGTATTTTAATATCACAGCCAGAAAATCTTACAAACACCTCCCCACAATTCTGGCAGTTAAAAATACAAGGATAACAAATCATGTTATGAACCATTTGCTGTCCTTTCATGACATCCCACATCAGTTACCTGGGGCAATTGCTTCCCCTGTATAATAGTAGAACTGACTCTCGATTCCCATATGCATATGATTCAGTGTGTCCTTACTCCCGTGGATGCAGACTTATTGTGGAGTATATTCTCTTCAAATCAGCCAGATGCCCTTCTCAGTAAATAATTCAGCCTATAAAAGTGCAGCATCTTGGATACCTGTCTGTGAATCTGCTCCATTGAAAACAGTGCGACTTTCTTTCAAGTAAATTTGCTTAGTAGCAGGAGGTTCACTTCTTAAGCCTAAAAGTTTATTGGCTGCCATGCTGTGGGAGTTCATTTCTGCAAGATGTCGCAGTGGCCAGTACCTCAACAAGGGGCTTAGACAAACCAATGGAGGATCAGCCTGTCAGTAGCTACTGATCATGACAACTATGCTATCCACAGTAACATAGGCAATGTGTCCCTCAATACTGGTGTAGATAAGTAAGAGTGTGCTGCTTGTAGTCACATCCTGCTTGTGGACGTGAGTGCAACAGCACACTCTTACTTCCTGTTTACAGTATTTCTGACCAGTCACAGTGGGAATGCAATGCCACACAAGAGAGAATATGGCACACTGATTAGACAATCACTGAGAACACCCAGGTTCAAATTTCCACCTGGCCATAAAACTCAGAGGTGATCTTGGGCTAGTCAATATATCTCACCCTGACTAGGATAAATCAATACATCTTAATCCTGGTAGGGATTCTGTAAGGATAAAAATGAAGATGGAGGAAAGAACCATATAAAGCAGTGGTTCTTAACCTTTGTTACTCGGATGCTTTTGAACTGCAACTCCCAGAAACCCCAGTCAGGACAGCTGGTGGTGAAGGCTTCTGGGAGTTGCAGTCCAAAACTCCTGAGTAACCCAAGGTTAAGAAGCAGTGATATAAAGCACCTTGAATCTTTTGGAAGAAAGACAGGCCGTGAATGTAATACAGTACATTACATTTGGTCTGATCCAGGATGGCTTTTCTTAGGTTAACTTCATACCAGGGCCTTTGTAGATGCAACAGAGTGAAAAACCTCATGGTCTGTTACACTGGTCTCTGTTACACCTGCCTCTGAGAGGTGAAACATGACCAATATGTTAGGAGGTCCAGCTGATCCATAGACTCATTAAATTGTAGAGTTGGGAGGGATCTCAAAATCCAATTAGCCCAATGTCTCTCACTCTGGAGTCTTAGGTAAACATGCACAGGGCCAACTAACACAGGAAAAAAGAAAGGACCTAGTTCTGGAGTTAGGAATTTTTTGGAGAAAGGAGGGAGGGGACAGGGGACAAATACAATCCAGCTTCCACACACCTCATGTTATCCCTCCTGTCTGTTTTTCAACTAACATTTGTCTTTCATTCAACTAGAACTCCCTAGCCAGTAGCCAGCTTTTATTTCCATGGTCACCGGATATTTCACGCACCTCTAAAAATTACAGGACTAACTAATCCAATTTGTGTGATCGATCTCTCTCTCATCAACAACCAAAATTTCACACCAGTTTTTATATATGTCTCAGTGTGGGGGAGGGGAAGGAAGAAGGGAAGGGAAAAAACCTGAGGATGTACAGTCTCTAAAGTTGGCCATCACCCCTACACTTAAGCTCTGTTGCACAGTGTAACAGTAGGAAACCCCCTTCTGTGCAAATCATATTATTTTGTTTGATCTGCCAGGTTTGCAGGAGCTATTGCTAACAGCTGTGAGGAGATTTGCATTGCTCCTGGTTTTCTCTTCCTTCAGGGCAGAGAAAGGAACTACTAACAAGATTTTGCCCCAGAATTAAACAGGACAAGCAGGAAACTCCTTTGGGGATCTGGGTGATGGAGGGGGAGGAGACAATTTGCTGAATAAGGTTTGTGTCTTCATAATACTCCATTCAACTACAAATAAAGATCTCTGGGTGAGGAGGGAAAAGCACTTACTAGTCTAATCATTGAGATCTCTCTGCTTGCTGCAGGGATACCCAGTGTAGTGGATAGAATGACATTTCAGGAGCCTGGGTTCAAATTCCGACTCAGCCAGGGGTATTCACTTGGCGTGTGGAACTGGCAAAACCACTCCTGAAATATCGTCCTTGCCTTGAAAGGGTTGCTGTTAAGTCCGTTCTGACTTGACCGCACCTGACATTCATTTGCTGCACACTTACAGTACATTAGAGTAACGTCTCCCATAAACTCGGCAGAATCTGGCGTGGGGCTGTAATAGTACCGCGGTGCAAAACTAGAGTCTACGTATATATACTACTGTGAAATGAGTTTCACAGATCACTTACTCTAGCGGAAGGTTGACGTCTGGCTTGGTCAACTGGCCTGAATTCCTAAGAAAACACCTTCGACACTAACAACGGTAACGAGCATAAATAATTTCCAAAAATTAACGACCGTATGCCATAGATCACGTTAGTCCTGGGAAATAATCTTGGAGGCTTGTGTTTCGACCGGGGCGGGGGCGGTTCCCCCCCTCCCACGTTTCAGAACCAGGCTCCCTTTCTGTTGAGATCCCGCGCCCCCCCCCAAAGGCGAAGAAATTTGGCATCCCCACCCGCGCCCCGGGCAGAGTCTCTGCCCCCCCCCCCCCGGCCAGGCTGTTCGGGCGCTTCACCAACCCTGGAGACGAGGGCTGAGCGTTCCCGGGGTGGCAGGCCCCTTCGGATGAGCTGGGGCTGCCGAGATAACCGTTCCCAGCTGTTTTTTTTTTTTCCAGTTTTAATATCTTTCTTTTTCTTTCGCTCTTCACTTGGCGACATGCCCGCGTCGCTCGACTAAGCTGGGTCGGGTTGGGTGATTGACAGAGCAAGGTCACCGAAGCTCTGCTGGGCGACCGGTGTCAAGTTTCAGAGGAGGCAGATAAAGCAGCCGGAAAGCTGGGCTCTCCTCTATTTCCACCCCCTTCCCTTTCGCCTCTTTTCTTTTCTTTTCTTTTCTTTTCTTTTCTTTTCTTTTCTTTTCTTTTCTTTTCTTTTCTTTCTTTCTTTCTTTCTTTCTTTCTTTCTTTCTTTCTTTCTTTCTTTCTTTCTTTCTTTCTTTCTTTCTTTCTTTCTTTCTTTCTTTCTTTCTTTCTTTCTTTCTTTCTTTCTTTCTTCCCCTTCCCTTCAGGCCCGGACAGCTGGGCAGTTTGTTAATATTGTTCCCCCACCTCCCAGGGAAAGTCACCCGGGGGGGGGGGGAGTTGGCATTCGTCCTCCCGGGGCTCCAAAAGTTTGTTCCTGTGTGTTTTTGGTGTGCGTGCATGTGTATAGATGGTTTTTGCTGTTTGCAGATTGTCAAACATTTGTGCAGACGCCAGCTTTTCAAACGTCTTGTTGCTTTGAAATGTAGCATTGTTTTTTTTAAAAAAACAATGTTTTGGCTCCTTTTGTATTCAGGGCAGAAACACCCACCCCCACTTTTCAGTGCATTAATGACAATAGATTAAAGTTTTGTCCTTTATTAATAGGGTGCCACCAGCCTTTCAGAACCCAAGGCCTCCCAGGATCAAGGTAGTAGAAATTATTGGTGTAAAAGTATGTGCATAGTGTTTACTATTTTTAACGCTTTAAAATGGTTTTAAAATATTGAATTGTTTTTACTGATGTATGGGATATAGCTGGGATAATAACATGCAGGGCAGGATATAAACACTCTACATAAAATAAGTAGTTTTTGAAGAAGTAGCTGTGTTAGTCTGGGCACACAGGTCAGGAAAATATAAAAAAACAAGCAAACAAATAAACAAACAAAAGAGACATAAAACGTTGTGGCATCTTAAAGACCAACTGCAATCTAAGGACTCAATGAACAAAAGCTCAAATCAAAATACTAGCATTTTGTCTTTGCCACAACAGCTTCTTTTTGCTTTTGCTTTGGGGTTTTTTTGGGGTGGGGTCAGACACACATTAAATAAACAAACCCAGGAGTGTTTCCCACAAGATATGTCCCATCATCCTACTTCTTTGTTGACCAGGGATGATGGTAATTGCTGTCAAAGTCAACTGGAGGGTGCTAAATTAGGGAACGTTGTTGTAGAGATCTGCCTGGGAGTCTATCTCACTGCAATCAGTCATCCTTACCTCTTACTAGAGATGCCCAGGACATGGCACACAACATATTTTCCTTCCCTTCCAAATGTACAGATAGGTAGGCTGTCTCCCCCTCCAGCATGTTCTATAAGGTAGATTTTGTTTTTGAATCCAGCATCGGTTGTCTGCTTTTATGTAAGGGAGGGAAGGACACAGAGGGCAGGTGTCTGTGTTTGCTTTTCTTGCAAGTTAAAATGTACCTTAAATAAATGATATGCTTTTTGAACGTGGCATGAACTGGCACACCAACCTTCTGCAGCAATGCTGTGCTCTTTGGAGGAAGGAAAACATTTATGCCTCAGAAGTGGTCAGAAACCCATTTCTGTGCAATATAGAGGACAAAGGTTTTTCCAGTAGGGCCTGATATTATCTCAAATGATTTATTAATATATTAGAGTATTTACAGTGTTGGCAGGGCCCTACTTAGTTGAAGTAAATTGTGACCATGGGAGAAAAGCATGAATAAAAAGGAAGCCCTCCCCTTCAGCAGCTCTTTCTTCCTTTACCCCCTCTTGGCCCAAGTGGCTAGCACAAGCTTTTAGAGTAAGAGTTGTCCTTCTAATGCATTTTATTTCCCCTTTTAAAGTTTCATTATTTCTCTCAAGGCCCAAATGGGAAATGCAGTGTTTCCACATCATACATGTGTTCCCTTAAAAGATTTGTTTAGCCGAGGAAACTGCTGCTAAGCGTCAAGAAAGAAATTAAATATATGGAATGATAAGCTGCTGCTAAGACGTATAAAAACACTTAAATTAATAATAAGGACTTGTTCTGCGGCAAAATTCAATTTTACTTCCTATTATGCAATCTTTGCATGTAAAGTTGCTTTAATGCAAAATAGCAGCTCATCAAAAATTCTGTTTTATTGGTATCAAAAATTTATGATATCCTGAGGCATGAGGGGCAGGGTGCAAGGTAGGAGAGCTGTGTCCTTTTGGCAAGTTTCATGCTTTCTGAAGACAAACGTATTTAAAACTTTTAAAATTATTATTCCTGAGATGAAGGAAGGTTCTGGGATAGGGAAAAGTCGTGTTTGTCAGACAGCTGGCGTGACAGTGATGCCAGTGACATGATGACAAGAGGATCATCTCCTTGCGTTGTCAAGTTCTTGCTTTCACTGAAGAGTCTGGGGGCACCTCAGGCATGGAATTATTTACAGAGCTTGGCAAAAGTTTCTTTTCTGGACTAAAAAGCCCCAGCTCCTGTGGCCAGTATGGCCTGGAAATTTGGGGAGATGTAGTATGAAAAAGTAACTTCTAAAAGCTCTGGTAGTTATAAAAGCAGGAGGAAAGAGATTTTTCTAAAAGTGTGATATTGGGAAATCTTCAATCCTTCTATCTATAATCAACATCCTATGATGGATCAGAGTATCAGAAGAAATGTACAAACATAAGCTCATGTACCCAAGGAGGTACATCTGGCAGACTCACAGAAGCAAAACGAGGGACTTACAGATTCTCTACTCCAGTGGTTCTCAACCTTTCATGTCTTATGTCCCAACAACTACTGAGTCCACCATCAAGACACAAAAGCCTACCTTTTCAAGAAGGGCATTTAGATGTCTACAAGCATTCCTGTTACTCTGTCATTGACCTACCAAATGACTAATTCATGGCATGGAAGGTCAGTAAGAGACAGCATCTAACAAGCAACGGGCGCTCACTCCGTCGCATGGATTCGATCTTACGACTGCTTGGTCTTCTGACCCTGCAGCACAGGCTTCTGTGGTTTAGCCCGCAGCGCCACCACGTCCCTAGTACTAAATAAGGTTCTGCCAATATAGTTTGATTAGTACAGATTATAGTAGAATCATAGTCCTATTTGGACATTATAGAATCCACTTCCTTTAACTGGGCAATGAAGTGGCTGCAGAGCGATGCAATTCCTCACAGATAAAAAGATAATTCTGAAGTGTCTGTATCTCTACTATTGATGTCATGTGCCCCAGCTTTTGATAAGTATTTATTTTAAGACTGTGCACTGGATTTGCACAAATGCCTAAACACTAAACATATTGTGACTATTTGTGATAAACTGGGTCTCCCACAAATTGGAGCATAAGAGGCCCGGGCTAGTCACAGTGTGCCCAAAGGAGGTACGCCTGTCCCCCCTCCCCGTATTCATTTTGGAGATAGTTCAAAAGACAACTTTTCAGGGAGACCTTTCATGTTGACTCTGGTTAAATGCCCTGCCTCTAGTCTTGTTTCAGTATGAAAACTGGTTTAGTGTAGTTGGTTGTTAAGCTTTTTAGACTATGCTTTTGTTATTTGTTCTTGTATTTTAGTGCTTATTATTTCGTGTAGTTTGTTTTAACTGCTTGTAAACCACCCAGAATAGTACTTCAGCACTATAAAGAAACAAACAAACAAACAAACACATTTTAAAACACACATATTTAGATTGGCATATGATGTGTAACTGCCCTTCTGTGCTGTTTTTAATCTGTATCCTTGAGTTTAATGGTTTTAAATGTATTTTGTTTAATTTTAATGGTTTTATGGTGGGGCAAAGTTATTTGATTTTATCAGTTTTTTTCCAGCTAACTGTGGTTTTATCTATTTTCATTTTTTGAAAAAAGAATTGTAAGTTGTCTTGTGCCCTGTCTTTTAATGGAAACTAAAAGGGAATGCATGTAATAATAAATAAAATAATAAATACAAACTAGTTATTTGTGTGATTTTGTGTGATTTTGGGGGCTCCCCCCCCCCCAAGTGAAGCAACTAGCTGCTGGTTCCACAGTTAACTTCTGCATTCATGGGGATGATAGTTTAGTAATACATAATTACTAGTATCTTGTTGCTTAAAGGTTGAGCAGAAGGGAATTGGGCTTCCTCTGTGCTCCAGGAAACTCTCTGTTGTGTGCCTTATCTCACAGCCAATGCAAGAACAAGCACACATCAAGCCCTATATTGAAGAAAACTCAAGTAGTGCCAAGGGAGAAGGGCAGTAAAGCTGGACCTCAGGAAAACCCAAGATCTCTTCTGGGCACTCCAACCACTGAGGTACTAGGGAGAACTCGGACTGAGGTGTCTGCATAATATGTATTCCCTTGCAGCTGCTGGGCCAGCTATTTTGCATACAGTTGACCCTCGGCTTACAGACGGCTCGACTTACAGACTTTTCGAGTTACAGACTTCTCTGGCCACAAAATTTAGGTTCAACTTGCAGCCTGAGAATCGACCTACAGACCAGAAAACAACAACACAAAATGGAACAAAAATGGAACAAAAATGGCCAGTTATGGGATTAATCAGTTTTCAATGCATTGTAGGTCAATGGAGATTCGACCTACAGACTTTTCCAATACGGATTAATTCCGTAAGTAGAGGGTCCACTGTAGCTGCATGGGGAAGTGGACGCCTGGTATCATTGCTGGTGAGGATTTGCATTCTAGAAATTTCTCCTTCTTTCTTTGTCCAGCTTAGTTTACTGAACTTTATATGAGTAGGAGTGTGTGTGTATGTGTGTGTGTGAGTGAGAGAGAGAGAGAGAGAGAGAGAGAGAGAGCGAGAGAGAGAGAGCAACCATGACTATGTGTCAAGATTATGGCTGGGACAGAGAGACCCATATGAACCATTAAACCACACTACCCAGACCTTCCTGGAGTGGGTAAGCTCCAGGGAATCATTGTGGTGCTGGCTAGGGAAATCATCTTGCCTGATATTCTTCCCAACACTCTGAGTCATCCTGGCTCCTCAGTGCTCCAGGGAGTTACAAAAAATTTACAAGGCTGCACACTTTAACTTGCATGCCAACTCTGCCAGGTAAGAATATAAAAATACCCACAAAATATAAAGGATCCAATAGGAGCATGAGTTAAGGCCTTTCTTTAGTACCAATTGGGCCTCTATTCCCCAAATAACCAAATTGTTGCAAAAGTTTATTATTTCCTTAACAATCTTGAGAAAAGTCAAAAGGAAACAAAGTTCTAAGCAGTTTCAAACATTGAGTCCAAAATTCCAAAAATACTGTAATCAAATGCTGTAGAGCAAATATGTATTTGAAAGAAATTTGAGGCAAGGGCAATTCCGGAACAGTTCCCTCAGAAATATAACTTGTAGATTATTATTTATGTTGAAGCAGAACTTCAGAATAGTTTCAGAGCATACACAGAGTATGAATTGGGTAGAAAGACTGCCGGTGAACATAACATTTTCCTTAATGAAACTGGGCTAAACTAAGCAAATTCCATTTTAATACCTATCATCCACCTTTCTATACTTTTTGAGGAATTTCAGAAATTAAGTTTTGAACCACCCTGAATCTTCTAGAATGAGAGAATAACTTTTCCACAGTAACTTCACTTTTTTCCTTCCCTTCTTTTTACAGTAGCTGAAACTAGTTCTCTTAGCTGGTACTGGGAGTGAGAGAATTATTTGAGTGGTTTTGAGTAGCTGGATCACAATTAGTGTGTTCCCCCCCATCTTTTTGATTTTCTTTACTTGTTGGTGTGATGGTGCAAATATTGCTGCTAGCTCGTTCTTGCAGCACTGAGAAAAGTGTACCTGTAGGCAGAAGTAAAATCTTCCTATGTGCCTTTTTAATAAAAATGTAAGGTATGAGATGTTCCCCAAATTATTGCGCTGGGTAGTGCAATACTTTTGAGAACAATCCACTCTCACCCAAGTCATAAGCCCCATTTCACAGAGATTTGGTAATACTCTCCCAGAACTGGACAAGGATTAGATCACAGTGTCACCAAAAGGGCACAGTGGGTGGGGCACCAATCTATGCACTGTGTACATCCCCATTTGTAACTTAGATACAGCCTGAGATGACAACAACATGGCAGGGGAATTGGGGCACCTTTATGTCCCACTGAAGTACATGGACTTGTCCTGCCCATACCAGGAGCTGTAGCCTTGGAGAGGATCAGCAAGTTGCATATTCCTTTGCAGCCACTTCACTAAATGGGGAACATGTTGGTTGTATGTTATGCAGGTGGTAGCTTAATCTATTGCATTCTTGAATTTGCTCATGGCAAGCCTGTCTAGATAGGGGCATTTGGAGTAGTCTGGTTTGCGCTTAGAAAGTTCTTATCTTCAGTGAGATTTGTTTTATCTCGCTTGGGTCATCCTTCTGTTCACACTGGAGATGTTTATTCTCCCATGAGAAGAGTCCACACAGATCTTTGGGTTACTGGTCCAGCAGTAACAGCATCCAAGGACAGCAGTGGCATGAGATGAAAACTTTGGGAAAGTTTGGGAAATGGAAGGCAGGTAAACCCCCTTCTCTCCCTTTCTTCTCAGCTGGGATTCTGGTGGGGTTATGCTGTCTTGTGGGTGCCCTATAGGCTTGATATAACCCCCATGGCTAGTATTCAGTGGACCGCCATGACTTTCCTTTAAAAACAACAACTTTTTGCTAAATACTGTAAATTAAGTGGCATATTGAAACAGTAATGTGTCAACCTAGCACGGTACTAGAATTGTGCTGTGTCAGGGAAAAAAAGAGAAGACCAACATAATAGAGGAGGGGTTTTCTCCTTCCTCCATTTTAATGTCACAATCCACCTATTGCGTCACAGGGTTGTCACCTCAGAGGATGCCGCCCATCACTTCATTTGGGTGCAAAATAACTGACTACATAACAGGATAATTGGGAGCATACTGAATCATACCAAAAAACAGGAGCCCCTATTGCTATGCCAGAAAGGAATGAGGCAATTCTTAGAAGGGTCAGAATGGATTCATCTAAGCAGAAATGTGAGGATACCATAATTTGGTTTGAACCAAACCATACCATACTGTGTATGCAGTGGTTGTTTGCATTCTGGCAAAAGTTTTCAGTGGTTAGCTTAAAAACTCAGTTTTGCACATTAGGGTATGTTCCCTGCCCTCTCGTTCCACCTCCAATTGCTTTCTTGTTCCTGAAATACAATACAACTACCTTACATCCTACACAGCACAAAACCCCATAAGAGAATACAAGGAAGGAGATTGTTAGCTGAAGCAGCAGCTTGACATAGCATCTTCCGGCCTCCTCTTTGACCTAACCTCTGGTACAAAGGATACTCATTCCTGAATCGACAGGACTCAGCAGTCAGCGGAGCAGTTTTTTCAAAAAAGAGACCCAAGCAAAATTTGGAGTTGGATGATTCCTACAGCTGAAAAGGTGTGCGTCTGCAATTCAACTCTTTGAACTCTCTGTTTAAGATCTGCTACATCTGCCAAACCCATGCTGCTAAGTAACTGCCCCATAGCTGTTTGTGTTTCCCCATTTAAGTGAATAAATAAGGGTGTCTCAGATATTTGGAAATGGACAGTACTGGCACAGATATGCACTGTGAAAAACCAAAGGATCTAGAAGAGGACACAGATTAAATTAAGTCATGGGCTATGTGCCCTTATTTGGACACATATCAGATAGGGAAGCAGTGCACAGTTCTAGTTTACTGAATGAATTGTTGAAGTTTTTACAACCTTGCAGGCTTCTTTTAGTAGGTTTGGCTGTGAGGGACCTTTCTGGGCTGGGTTGATTGCCAATATATCCAGCACTAACTTCCTGTCTCTGATTTCAAAGAGAGGCCCGTCTCTCTGTTCAGTGTCTCTTTCCTTCTCTTTTGTCTGTTGGAAGCAGTAGAATCTATCTATCTATCTATCTATCTATCTATCTATCTATCTATCTATCTATCTATCTATCTATCTATCTATCTATCTATCTATCTATCTATCTATCTATCTATCTATCTATCTATCTATCTATCTATCTATCTATCTATCTATCTATCTGTCTGTCTGTCTGTCTGTCTGTCTGTCTGTCTGTCTGTCTGTCTGTCTGTCTGTCTGTCTGTCTGTCTGTCTGTCTGTCTGTCTGTCTCAAACTCTCCCCAACTGTTACAGAAATAGACCTACACCCATACAGTATATATAAAGAGAGAAATGGGGTGACATTTTGCAGGGAGTAAAATTTTCCATGAAATGTATGCCACTGAAATTAAGCCATAATAGGGTCAGTGAAGGATATGTCCCTTTCCCAGGATAGCTTATTTTCATTTCCTGCTTTACAGAGCCGAGTAACTTAATAATGCACCAGATTTATTGATTCTAGTGGGAAACTTTGGAGGAGGAACCAGCCAGAAGACCATCTTAGCAGAACCCAAAACTCCTATAGATTTATCAGCTTCATTCTGAGCCTAATATCAACAAACGGTGGAATCTGAACTTAATGTAACATTGTGGTTCTTTTGGGCTGTCCATTTGGAAGGAAATAAAATATAGTAGTTTTTCTGCTAATTTAAAAGAGAACAAGACCCATTCCTTGGCACAAGAACAGAATTTTGGGCATTAAGTAGTCTGTGTTAAATTCTTCTCAGAAGCAGTAGTGGTGTAGGAATTGTCGTAACATGCCAAATGTTATCATTGTCATAAGACCCATTCAGAAATTGTTGTGGCGTTTCTAGGACTAGAAATTATTTCATGTTACGAAACCTTTAAACAGATGCCCAGTTTTCAGTTACATATAACCCCTTTGGTAAACATGAATATGGTAGAGGCATATGTTAAGCCATCCCCTACTCCCAAGTGGTGGTCCTGATCTTGAACTTGCCCATGTGTACTTCCTTGAGAGTAAAAAAAAATCAATATGATCATAAACTGCATGCCATTTAATGTATCAACACTGTATAAGAGAAAAACAATGAAGCAACTTGTGGATCTTGAAAGACTAAAGATGCATCTATAGAAGGGGGTTCCGGATCATGACATTTGGAGTGTGAATCTCACAGCCTTTTGCTCTGAGTGAGATGCAAAATTATGTTGAGCTGTGTAACACTTGCCAGTTTCTTGTACAAAAACAACAACAACAACAAACAAATAGGCAAAGTACTGGGCAAAGTTGTGCAAAAGGAATCTTGGGGTCTTGTTTTCATGGGAAGCTGGGAAATCTCTCTGCTCTCCGCAGGAAGAGAAGCAGTCTCCGCAGGAAGAAGTCTCTGCAGGAAAGTTCTGTGAGAAAACCAGCTGAGAAAAAGAATTGTTGTGGGTACTCTCTACACAAGACAGGGGTTCTCCCCCACACTCTTACGAAATGTCAGTGCATCTGTCCCCTCTTCCTCTCTGACAGTAGTTACCGGACGAGACAGTAGCATACTATTCCCTATCACTATTCTGGTCAGTCTTATTCATACTCCACTCTCACCAGACTACTGTTCGTTCTGCTATTTCTGCTCACTGCCTTGAACTTCCTGACACTCGCATGGGGCTTGTGAAGCACATTATAGGATGCTGTGCTCTGCATGACAGGAGACAGGCTGGTCCACAGAAACTGTCTGCCTTGTCTAGTTTGGCAATGGGGAATGCCTAAGAATCAGTTAGTGTGGTGTAGCAGTTAGACTCTTGTCCTGAGACTTGGGAAATCCAAACTCTAGTCCCCACTGCACCATGCAACTCACCAGCTGATGCTGAGCCAGTTGCCTGTCTGTCCATCTGACCTGCAGTGCCAGTGACCAGCTGTCTCCCTGCCTGACAAAGGGAACAGAAGTGCTGTTGTGCACCTTTGCCACACTGTAGTGCTTGTGGGAACGAAAGGGAAGAGGCTCCTGGCAGCTCTTACTTTCCCTTAGATGCTGTCATTGTTCTGCCACCATAGCACATATATTTATTTGCTATGGGAATAATGCCCGACCTTAACAGTTCTCAGGATCAGGGCATTATGGGACAGGGTAGCTCATAAACAAACCAGCAATGGTGAGGAGAAGAAAGACAGTGGTTAGCTCAGGTGGCAGCAAATGAGTGGAACTGATGTCTCTAGCATGGCCCCAGTGTTCTGCCACGTCGGGCGACTGCCTCATCCTGGTTAACGGCTGAATTGGCCCTGCTGCCCTACCTGGCTTGCTGCGATCATTAAGGAGGGAGGAGAAGAAGCTTGAAATCTTTGGAGGAATGATGGGATATTGAGGAAACAAACAAGTAGCTTTGGATTTGCCTGGACATTGTAATTAGTACCATAACTCCCTCCCCCTTTTCTTTCTTTCTTTCTTTCTTTCTTTCTTTCTTTCTTTCTTTCTTTCTTTCTTTCTTTCTTTCTTTCTTTCTTTCTTTCTTTCTTTCTTTCTTTCTTTCTTTCTTTCTTCCTTCCTTCCTTCCTTCCTTCCTTCCTTCCTTCCTTCCTTCCTTCCTCCCTCCCTCCCTCCCTCCCTCATTTGTGTAATCCACTATTCTGGGTGGTTTACAACAGTCATAAATAAAGCACATATATTAAACTACAAATACCCAAACACACAACTAGAAAGTTAAAAGCAGTAGTAAATAAGACACATGCCACCAGTGGTAGGTTCACAATAAAACCACAGGACAGGGGGTGTAGAGTCAAGTAGGCTTACTCTGTGAAAGGCCTTCCATAAAAGCAAAAATGTAAGTTGCTTTCTAAAAGCTAACAGGGAGGGAGTCAGGTGTAGCTCCACTGGGAACGGGCTCCATAAAGCTGATGCCATGACAAAGAAGGCCCGATCCCTTGCGGATGACTTACAGGGCTCCTCTCCCAGAGGAGCACAGCCTGGAAAGATCTGAGTAGGTTGAGTATATGACATTGGGGAGAGATACTTCCCATGTTTCAGCACTGCATCCTGAATGGAAAGAAAATCTGGTGCTGAGGGAAGAACATGGATAGGAATCCCTGTAATAGCAAATTCAGTGTTGTTGTGCTGATGGAAATGAAGCCCTTGTGGAGCCACTGGAAAAGAAAAGGGAAATCCCATGTCTTGCAGAAGTACCAAAAAATAAAAAAAGAAACACTAAAAACACAAAAAGAAGAATCTTCCCCATTTTCAAACCCCTTAATGAGGGCTGAGTATGCTTGGTAAAAATGAAAAGGCACTGAGCAGTCAGTGTCTGCTGGAATGAAAAAAAAATTGAAACCAGACAGAAAACAATTGTCTTGGCTGAATTCTCAAAAGATAATGGTATCCTTGAGGAAGTCGTGGCCGGCTTGGAAAGTCTGTACAGGAGTGCTCCAGTTAGAGAGGAAAGGTATACCAAAATATTTTATTGGACATAGTATAGTATGCAGTGGTGGAAAGCTCTCAGGTTCATGACTCACCCACTTCTGTTGCTTTTTTGGCCCAACAGATGCAATCTTTATTCATCTGACACAAGACTCCCTTTAACCAGCAGGCTGAGAACACCTGTGCATCTACACTGGCCATCTGCTACAGAAGCAGCTGACCTGATTGTCAGTAGGGGACCTCAGTGGTATGGGCTTTGGTGAGCCAGCACCCAGTAAGCAATGCAGGAAAATATTAACTGCATTGCATGGTTTGTGTGCTGGAAACGTTGCGAGCAAGAATCTCCTGGAGATGGATCCGCTGACCACAATATTTTATTCAGATGCTGATTTAAAGATGCAGAAAATAGCCCCATTATGATTATATTCGGATTCAAAGCCAGACTTTAAAGATTTTTTTTTTAAAGCATCCACAGCAAAAGCTTTGCCTGCTATTCTCAGTCATTTCACAAGCTTGGTGGCTTTTAAAAATAAGTAAATAATTGAGATATTTATTTACACGTATTTGGTCCATTTGTATCCTGCTTTTCTTCCCCTGAATGAAAGGTGGAGTGCATGGCTGTCCCCTGCCCCTATTTTTCCCCCACACATAAACCCTGTGAGGTAGATCATGCTGAGAGGATAGGGCTGAAATCCCATTGCACAGCTGCTCTGTGCATGCTGCGGGGATGCTGACATCATCATCAGCAAATAACTGCTGATTAAAACCTCCCTTCGGCCATTTTGTGAGGTAGATGTGACTTTGTTACATTATGTATAGAGATGGGCACAAACCAGAAAAATGACAAATTGGGGTGGTTCATGGCTTGTGGCTACTCATGAACCATGAACCAGTCCCTGAACCCTAGAAAAATGAACCAGTTTGTGGCTTGTTTTTCCAGTACATGCCTGAGAGGAAGGCAACCTAATGCCTCCACCTCCTCTGCCTATCAGCTAATAGTCTGGTGCTTGTGCAGAGACAGCAGGCAGGCCCAGCTCCTGGAATGGGAAGGTGACAGAGGCAGCAGGAAGGGGGCAGGGGACATCCATCTTGCCAAGGCAAACCATAGCACTGAATGGATAAAAGTTTGGTGATTGCTTTGTTTGGTTTTGACAAAATGGATTGCACAGACTGAACCATGAACCAAACAACAAACCAATCCAGTTCACATTTTTTCCCCTTCAGTTCATAGTTTGGTTCATGCCTATCTCTAATTGTATACAAGTTGTGTACCCTTTTTTGTTCGTTGTTTAGTCATTAAGTCCTGTCCGACTCTTCGTGACCCCATGGACCAGAGAATGCTAGGCCCTCCTGTCTTCCACTGCCTCCCAGAGTTTGGTCAGATTCTTGTTAGTCGCTTCGATCACACTGTCCAACCATCTCGTCCTCTGTCGTCCCCTTCTCCTCTTGCCCTCACACTTTCCCAACATCAGGCTCTTTTCCAGGGAGTCTTCTCTTCTCATGAGATAGCCATGAGATGTACCCTTTAGTCAGTAGCAATTTGTCACTGCTGATGAAACCATCCCTGTTGCACATGCAGCAGGGCAGTTCAAGAAGATTACAGCCTCTGATCAGCCCAAAGTCATTCCATGGAATGAAAGGGACACCATTTTCATCTTTGTCTCCAGCAGCTAAATATCTCTATCTGCTCCTTCCCACTTCCTCATCAACAATATGAAGTAGCATAGCCCACCATTTCCCTGTGTATATTATTTCCTCTCTGGTGTCTTCCTACCCCACATCTACAATGAAGTCAGAATTACTGAGATGATGGGTGCAAAGTACTTTGCTTAAAGAGAATTATATAGCATTGCAGAAATTATAATATGAGTGCATTGGCTGAAAACCAGTAGTAACTCATTACTGGAGTTGGCCCATTGAACCGGTGAAGAGTTGGTGAGTTGAAGAGTTGATTCCATTGATTCAATATGTCTAATTCCAGTTGCAACCTGCTACTGATTTTCATACTATGGGTAAAATTCCACTTATCCATCCTAAAATATACCATATTTTCAAATTAATAAAGGTAGCACACAGATGATAGCCGTGCTTGATCTACAACATGTCTGCCCTGAAGTCATGTTGTTAAATAGGAGTTCTCTCCATGTATTGCTATGTATTTAATGCTGATGAGTAAAGACACCCATGGCTGAAGGGAAGCCTATGAGCACATGTTCCATTCCACTCTTGTCTAGATTTTTTTCTTTATTTTTACATTGCAAAGATAAACCATAGGAGTGGAAATACCTTCTGAGACTAAGCACTCATGATTCTTAACGAAAAATTAAACCCAGAATAAGCATTAAATTTCTACTCAGAAGCTATGTGGTAATGTCACCCAGTTCCATAATTTATGAAGCAATTTGGATCAAACTTAAACATAACAGACTTATCATCTTGTGTCTGGCACAGAATCTAAAAATACTGTTTCTAATAAATCAATGTACCCTTTACATCTTTCATCTCTTCTTTAATCTGAACCTAACTATACTTTATAGAAAATACATCACAATTACTGGTGTTTATTGTTTATGTATGCAACAATTGATAGGTGATGCTGTTTGTTTATAATTGTCCTCATGGTAAACAAAGGGTCCCCTGCCGGGAAGAAAATCAAAGATAAATGTGGTACTTAGAGGGTTAAGCAAGGTCTCTGAATCCAAGTAAATATTTATGTGAAGTGCTGAAAGAAAGAGAGAAAAAAACATACATACACCCACCCCAGTCTTCTCAATATACCTAAATATAAATTACACTGCTTTATATTAGCTGTCAAATTATTCTAGCCTGTGAATTCAAATACTTGTTCCACTGGTAATGCTACATTCAACTTGCAAGTTTATGTCTTGTTACAGGCTTGGTAAGTAATTAAACTAAATTGTACAGAGGTTTGCATAGATATATTGAGTCCCAGAACAGACAAGTGACCTCTTAACTTGACAAGAGCATAATTCCCTGCTCCTTCCTATGAGCAGGAATGAAAAATGAAAAGAAACAAATGATCCTAGTGTACTTTTTAAAAAGTCCTGAATTCTTCCTGAAAAAAACAGTTTGAGACAGAACCATTTTCTTTTTGTTTATGAGACAAAAAGAAAAAAAAAGAAAAAGGGTTAAATCCACTGTTATTTCCAAACTAGACTAGACCCATTGAAGCGAATTCCAAGGAAGCAGCTAAGTTAGTCTGTTTCACATGTAGGCAAAATTAAATGGGGGAAAAAAGAGGGAAAAACCCAAAATATTGTAACACTTTAAGGATTAACAGATTTCAGGATGAGCTTTAGTATGTCAAAATCTACTTCCTCAGACACACAAGGAAGTGGATTCTGGTCCACAAAAGCTCCCACTGAAACAAATCTGGCTCTGGCTCTAAGGAAGTAGATTTTACCTGTGAACATTCATATGAAAATAAATCTGTTAGTCCTTAAGATTCCGCCATATTTGATCCTTTATTTCTTTTCTCTCTCCTTGAATTTTGCAAATACTGGAAGTTATGTTCCGTGCTCCATTCATTTCAAAGGGTCTTCTCCATCTGGAATTAACATTGGGTTTAGCTTAGGATGTGATCACACAGAGAATTACATCAAAATATGGACTGCTTGTGGAGTGATCCAATGCAATCTATTTCCTGGTGATCACACAACAAATGGAGATTTGCACTCCAGCCCAACCCCAATCTTTGCCAAGGTGGACCTTGTTATCTAACTGTAGGGATACTACTTTTGGGGACAGGGTTGAAACAATACCCTGAGAAACGAGTTTCTTTAAGGAAGCTTGCTTTAATGGAAGTCACCATTCCAGTGTGATTGCACGGGAACCTTTCCTGCTGTCCGACTGCATCCTTAGTCTTACATGAAAAACAACTGTTTATTTAATTTTATCTATTTAAAATATTTATTTATTTAAAATATTTGAACTCACCTTTCTCCTTAAAAAGGACCCAAGGTGGCCTACAATAAATAACAGAAAGTATTTAAGATTATTAACAACGAGTATAAAATACTAAAAGGATCCATGAATACAATATGAAAAACATGAGCAGCACCAAAACACATATAATGCTGCAAGGTACAACAATCCATTAAAAACCCCATCCAGGCAGCCATTCACTAAGGGAAAGCTTGCCTGAAGAGAAAGCTCTTTGCCTGCTTGCAGAGGGACAGTAAAGGTGGAACCAGTTTGGCCGCCTGTGGGAGGGAGTTCCAGAGTCTGGGAGCAGTAACAGAGAAAGCCCTCTCCCATGTCTCCACCAAACACACTTGTGGAGGTGGTGGGACTGAGAGAAAGGTTTCTCCTGATGATCTTGTGGAAAGAGTTCATAAAGCTTATCTGAAACTGGTACCTGTTTGAGTTTTTCAATCAAATATCTGCTAAACAAGGAGGAACAGCAACAAATATCTGCTAAACAAGAAGGAACAGCCATGCTTCTGACCAGAGTTCTAGTTAGCCATGCTCATTTTCAAGATGTTTCCTTCCCTTCCTCTTTTCTTTACTTTTCTGTTTTCCCCATCTCAGTAGTTAGTTAGCAGTCTGTTGCTTGCAAGAAAGTTCAGTCCTCTGTGGACTATTTTGTGGTGTCTTTCAATTCCATTAATATGTGGTAGACATTCGCTTTTTTGGACCACATCTCCCAGAATCCCATTGGCAGCATAGTGAGATTCCATCCTGGCTGTGGCATTCTGGGAGTTCCAGTCCACAAAACAGACATTTCCTATCTCTGATTTCTGTCTTCCCTTCCTTCCTCTTCTGCAAATAAATGAGTTTCCTCTGAGCCTACTGAAAATGCGCTCTTGTATGTGTGCTATATACAAGGATTCATACTTCGTTCCTGAATATTCATTTAGTAACTAGGATACTCGAGACACCCTCTGTATTCCTCATTAGCATACGCTATTCAATTATTGTGACATGTGATGTCATAACACTCAAAGGCTTTCAAGTTAAGTCTCCCCTCCCCATGAGGTTCTGTGGCCGAGCAGGAATTTGAACCCACGTCTCCTGAATCCTAGACTGTCACTCTATCCACTACACTACACTGGGTCTCTTTCTGTATCTACTCACCCACTGTGTTGAAAAATTACTCACCCATATAACACTATGTTGGGAAGAATTTTGTCAGTTACATGTGCCAGTGTATCTTTATTGCTCGTGATATCAGTGGCAAATTGGTGTAGATATTTGTTTATTGCACACTAGTTGTGCAAGGCAGAAAATCATCATCATCATAGAACTGTACAGCTGGAAGGGACCCCATGGATCATCCAATCCAGCCCCTGTCAAGGAGACACAGTGGGGAACTGAACTCCCAACCATACTTAAACCACTGAGCTATCCAGCAGTTCTGCCCATGCTGACTTTCAAACCTGAGATAATTGAAATTTATCAAGAAGTTATATATAAGTTCTTAACTGAGTGTCAGTCAACCACTGAAATCAAGTAATGTTAAGTTATGGTGCATGAGTGTGATGATGTCATCAACTGCACCCATATTTTGGTAATTAAATATATCCTCCTTCCCCAAAGGTTCCTAGGGGGTATTAGGATTCCTTTGGTCATGGAGTGTTAGGATAGGGCAGAGTGTTCTAAATGTCCAAAAATCACTACAGCAAATTCTGAAGGTTTTCATGCAGAGGTTAAATGACCATCTGCCAATGTTGCATTGGCTATGGATTTCCTGCTCCAGGAGGAGGTTGGACTCAGTGACCATTGGGGTTCCTTCCAGATCTACAATCCTATTATTCTACAAGTCCCTGAATCCTTTAACAAGCAAGCTTATGATGGATTCTAGGATTTGTAGTCCATAAAGTAATGCCTCACATTCCAGATATCATATTAACAAAGAGCTATGAAATGCCTATCCAGCTTCTTCAAAATCAACAAGGAGGCAATGATCTGAAAGAACTCACAGTCATCTAGGACACATGATGTGGTTAATGGAGTTGGAATCAATATCTGCCTCTGCTTGAATCCATATGCCCCACCCAGTCATACTCTGATCATGCACATCACAACTGAAATACTCTTTTAGCCAAAAACCCAAAACCCTGAGGAAAGGGTGTGTTTGTTTCACTTCTGTATTAACAACTCAACAGCTTCATTAAAAAAAGAGTTCTCCCCCCTTTTTTTCTTTCTTTCTCTCTCTGTCTTGCACTACACAGTTAATGGGATGGCTGTATAGTACCTTTTGCAAATAAAGAGCTGCAGAGTATTGGGATGACTTGATGAAGATGATGCTTCTCTGTTAATTAAGTGCTGAGCCTGATGAATTAATGGGCTTTCTCCAAGTCTCAGTTGATGTCTTTAATTGCTTGCTTTCTCTCTCTCCCTAGCGCAAGGTTTTGTTTCTTCCATATTGTATTTGATTTTCCCTCTGGATTCCTCATGCAGGAAATTCTTATATTGTCTGAAAGTAATTTTATCATGCTAAGAAATTGTCAGAGGTGAGCCCCCCTCCTGCAAAAGCTACAAGATAGCAAAAAGCTCATTTGTCCCCTTCTTGCTCACACTCACTATCCAAAATTCGCCTCAATAAAGGGCAGATGTCTGTGAGGGATGGGGTGGGAAAAATATTAACAACTCTGTAGAAGAAAGAAAGAAAGAAAGAAAGAAAGAAAGAAAGAAAGAAAGAAAGAAAGAAAGAAAGAAAGAAAGAAAGAAAGAAAGAAAGAAAATGGTTTTAAGAAATTGTCTGTTTATTGGATATTGTAAAATACTGGTACAAACGAAATGTTGTGTAATAAATTCTAACAGCTTTACTATCATCTTTTTGGTCCATATTTAATTTAAGTTGGCAATTCACTTTTTTAGCTTTCTTTTTCTCCTCCTCTCTCTCTTTTGTAGCTGTGTAGATTAACTCTAAAACAGAAAAATGCTATGGAATAAATCTGCAGATGATCAGGGATGGAGGACAACATAATGAAGCAGAAACTGAAATACCCCACGTATCCAATAGCTTTAGTTTAAACAAATATTATTCTTTATGACTTTCATAACATGATGCACTGGAATATAGAAGTTTACATATGGAAACTTCCAGCTTTTCAATATTATTTTATCCATTTTAATGGGGGGGAGGTTGAATCTAGCCCAACTGAAACCCAAAGGGCTATAAAGGGCTCTACATCTTGAAGCAGATTTGCAAGCAGACCTGAAAACTCTACACTTGTTCCATACGTGACAGAAAGAGAGGATAGAATTCTGGATTGTACCATTTCTTACTATGAGGGGGATGCAATTTTGCTCTGGCACATCAAAAGGCTCCCTGGATGTAGTAAAGCAGGAAGTCTGAAAGACTACACTCTTTCAAGTGCACTCAATGGAACTCAGAATCAGAATACCTCAGAGTAGGATGTGGTATACTTCTAATGTGAAGAAAAAAAATATATAGCCACCAACTCCTTCACTTCCCACATTTTTTTCTACTTGGTCTCTCCTGCATTTAGTCAGTGCTGCCTTCCACTTTTGCCTGCACATAGTTGCATACACATACATGAAATTTCTGCATCTGTTTGGGCTCACTGGTGTCGCCACTTGGGAATGGAAACCTCTGCTTTGGTTTCTCCTTTGTCCATTCTTCAGTTTGGTATGTCACTTACGTTCTTTGAAAAATATATGGGAATTTGCAGAACTGAACATTTTCATGAGTGTTTCTCTTAATGCACATGGATTTTTGTACACAGTTTTGTCAAATATACATTTTTTTCTACAAACATTTCCTAATATAATGGACATCTGACCTTTGTTCTCATGTATGGATGCATATGTATATGCGCTTCCCCTTACCCACAAGCACTTCCACATGCATTGTTTTGATTGGATGACTCCTTTGCAAAATTTCTGCAAATGCCGATGCACAACTGAGCATAAGTTCATGGAAGTGTGAAATAAGATGGGTCAGTAAAAGGAACTGGCATTGGCTGTTTTTTGTTTTTGTGTGATAGCTTGCCGTGTTGTCTGAAATAACCAGTTGGAGGCTCTTAATTATCAAAGTCCTGCTTAAATTTCTATAATTTCTTCATTTACCACCAGAAAGAAAGCAGAGAGGAAGAACAAATGTAGGCTCTCTTGGAAAGGAGTCTTGGTGTGATCACTGAGAATGCACTACACTACACTGGGTCTTCTACGCTCATACACTCTGTGAAAATATATGGATTGTTGCTATTTGAGAACACTCCTCTACAGTGTGGCTCAGATCCACAACAGTTTCATTGACATAACTTGGACTGTTATAGAGGTGAATTAGAAGACTGTAGCATTTATATTACATTTTGTTCAGAAGACTGAATTTCTTCTCCAGATCTCCTTTTCACAGAGAACATTAGACTTTCCAAGGGAAATTAAATGCCAGAAAGCTTCCTTGTTCTGAATAAAAAGCAAAGTCTGTTAGTAAAAAAAGGAGATGGCTTTTCTTTATACTCCATCCATTTTCATGATTTGTTACAGGTCTGGAACCACTTGATTCTACATAGACTGCCAAGGTCTGATGTTAACCCTCACACTCCATATACACACTATAAAAATCTCACTCTACAGATATCTTTTGTTGGTGGTGTTTAAGCTTTCGACTGATATCAAAGTTCAGGCCGTCATCATCAGGCAAATCATGTTTGAAAAAGTAACACACCCACTTATGTTTCACAAAAGTGCAGAAGAGCTACATTGGTGGATTAATCTATTACCTCCCCTGCTACTTCATTCTGGTTACAGCAAGCAGAGAGGTCCCACAGAAACATACAAGCAGGGCATGAACACAATCATTTCCAATGTTGTGTGTTTCCAATATCTAGTAAAAGTAGATGTAGTGGACAGTACACAGCTCGTAGGCTGCATGCAATCACCTTCCATTTGTATGGTCAGCAGAGTAACACCCACCAGGGAAAATTAATAAATAGGAAGCTAAGGAATCGGCTCAGAGTTGCCAATCCTCCTTTAAAGCAAGGCATACCACCATACCTTCCTTCACCCTCCCAGCAGTTTTGCATGAAATCAGAAGTGGACTACTTCTAGCTCCTTTTTTTGGGGTGGTGGTGGTGAACACTAGGTGTGAAATTTACTTTTTACCCCCAATACTTTGATAGCCAAGTCCAGTATCAACAGCAATTTCACTTGGCTGCTGTAAAGATCAGATATGACAGCAAGTGTTGCTCCACTGGCTTCCCTAACAGACCAGCTATCATCTGGACCTTCTTATCCCGGAAGTATGTGGATTCAAACTAACCATGGCAAAAATAACAGTCTGTTTTGGGGCATATGTGCTTGATTCATACAGCAGCTACATCACAGTCTTAGTGTTTCATTGTTAAGAATATGAAAAGCTGGGAAGCAGCTGGTTCTTCTTGTCTTGCTTTTCTTTTCCTAGTGGGAGATGACTCATTAGACCAGCTCCAAGACAATTGTTCTGAGGGCCTATCTTGGGTGGCAGGTTGGGGAAACAACAGGGCTTTGGATCCTGTGGATACAATGCCATAAAGATCACCATATCATCTCCCAGACACACCTTATTGTTGACCCTCTCACTGAAGAAGTACCTGCTAGTCATAGGTTGATGGTGGGATTTCTTCCAAAATGTAGGTGGTGTCCCACCAGCCATCTGCTTCACTAACACTTAATGGCACCTCGGTGCTTCCTATTGCTTCCTATTACTTTCCAGCCAGACTTTAGCCAGTTTTAGTATTGCAGCCTTTTGCCTGGGTTGGATTGTTTTCCTTCTCTCTTCCCACTTTCTTTTCTTTCAAAACTGTATTTTTAAAGATTATTATACTTAAGCATATGTACGCTTCTCTGTGAAATTTTATATTTAAAGAGGAGGGTAAAATGATTTCTGAAAAAAATGTTATAAAAATACAAAGGACTTTCAGACAAACCAAATTAACTACAATACTGAGAGAAACACTCGGAAGATATCTTCCCATAATTGTGTTGTTGTTGTTTCAACTTATATATCACCCTATTAGTGCTAAAACACTCTCTGGGCAGTTTACAACATAATTGTGCAAAACAACATCCCCCCCCCCGGGGAGCTGGACACTCATTTTACCGATCTCAGAAGGATGGAAGGCTGCGTCAACCTTCAGCCAACTACCTGAGTTTGCCAGGATTGAATTCAGATTATGAGCAAAGGATTGACTGCAGTGCTGCAGTTTAACCAGTGTGTTCCAGGGGTCTTCAAAAAATTTCATCTGATGGAATGGTGGCCCTGCAAAATTCCCATTCACAAATAAAAGAAATAAAAACCAAATCTCAGTAAAATAGACTTTTCTCCTGAGTCCTCTCATTAGAGACACCATGCATGTCAGTTTTCCAGATACAACAATGAGCCCTAACTCTACCCATCCAGGACTGAATAGTAACATTGACCATGGTTTTCTTTTCTTTTATTTAATTATTTCTCTATGGCTGGCCAACAATAAGGAAAAAAAAAGTAACTCTTTATCTAGCATCTTATTATGATCTTTCATGTATGCCAAAAGCAGGAGTATTTCCTCAGTGTATTTTATTTGTGGATTTATTAATTAAGCTGAGAATGCAAAATTTCTCGCTTCTTAAATTTTAACACCTTAGGGCTCTTGCCTCTTGGCCTTTCAGCTAAGACTGAGTGAAGATCAAAACAAGAGATGTTTAAAATAAAAATAGATAAATGATCACCTTTTAAAAAGGAATTTGCCTCCCCACAGCTGTGTGTCCCTGCAAGCTTCTTGAACCCTCATTGCTCTAACAGCTGCTGCAGGAACCCATGTTCAAAAAAAGATGAAAAGAATCTCAGGCTGTCATCTGCTGATAAGAGGTGCCACTAAAACAATTGGATGCTTAATCACTGAAAAAACAATTTCACTCATGTAAAATGTATGACTGTTCCAGTAATAAAAATAGTGAGAGATGCAAGTTTTTGTAGAGAGGTTCCTTCTTATGCCAAAGACAATAGGGTTCTAATTTCTGTATGCTGCCACCTGAATTTCTTTCAAGCTCACATTTGCTGCCCTTCAAACTATTGCTAATCCAGTCACTTCTGCCCGTGAATAAACGAGTTATGAATATGCATATCATCCAGAGTGGGAGCATAGGCTGTACTGTCACCTTACATCCAGAAGGTCATGAACATAAATCTTCTCAGATGCTAATATTCCATCTACCTCGGCTACAAACTGAGCCCCTTTCCAGTTTCCAAGCACAGGAAGAGGAAAGATCATAATTGGGTAGAAGCTTTCACGTCCTCATTCCCTGGTGGTTCTTTTTCAATGAAGTATGGAAGAAAGGGAGAGGCTAAAGTTAAAGAATGGGGTTAGAAAGAAATTAATATGCCAGGCAATCACTGGTAGCTCATCAGTCACATCATGCGAATGGAAATGTTATGTCTTTTCCAGCAGGCTGACGAACCGGAGGCCTTGAGTGGGGGATCTTGTTGTTTTCTTACACAATACATTTAATTGTCTTGCCATAAGTTACCTCTCACACTCTCCCCCTCATCTCACAACTCTGTACCCAGAGAATACATGCAACATACTACAATTAACTGAGATTATTGGATTGGGTTTACCACTCATTTGTCTTCCCTCTAAATGGCTGCAGAGTACAGCAGGATATCCATTTGGAAAGGTCAGTCAAGCTTGAGTTACAGCCCAGCCTGTCCCAATAGGGCTTTTCCCGTTCACTCCTCTGTTTCCAAACTTTCTCTCTTTTGGCCAATTTAAATCTATGGGATTTCCTCCCTCCCTCTTGGACTTAGCCTGGAACAGGCTAAACATAGATGTCTTGGCTTGTTTATTCCCTAACTTCCTCTCTGGAACTATCACAGCCATACCGTTTCATCAAGGAAACCTCAGGATTAGGAAATACCTCTCCCTCCCTCCCCCCTCCCTCTCAACCCCCTCTCATTTTCACTAAATCAAGATAAATTCTTGGAGGCATTACAGGTGCTTCACATTTGTGAAAGAAGGATTGTCGTCATTTTTGAATAACTTCTTTTTCTGTATAGCAGACAATCAAGATTGACTGCTAACCCTTATTACAACCCCCCCCCATTCAAAACCAAGGAGAACATTTGCCATGTTAAATTAAAGGGTCATGGGTGTGTCACCTTAGTTAAGGTGACTTGCAAAATTAAATTAAATGAAACTAAATTAAATTAAATTAAATTAAAATGTTTCCCTGTTACAAGCCCCACAGTTCTATCGCTTATAGATTAAACCTGTTATGCTAATAAGTGAAACTTGGCATTCATGTTCTGCTTTATGAAGTCTGCACTTATGCCAGATTTCAAAGGTACAGCAAGTTTAAAAAGGCTGAAAACTGACACATTCAGCACTTGTACCCTGTTTTTTGCTCAGGCATACAGTGTATCATTAGTGACCAAAAACCTTTAAGATGAGTTTTATGACTCTCTTATGTTGGTTGCACTGCACAAAGCCAGGAAAATAGAAGGTAAGAGTCCTACTTTAATAAATGTGCTTGTAGTCAGGAATGATCATGTGCAGTGTCACAAATTTTGCTTGCTTACAACTTATCCTTCATGTGCACTTTACCTTGGTCTTTCAGACCAAAATCTGCACTGATGGCTTTTTTTAATGGTCCAGGCCCTGCTTAGACATATGTTGCCCTTCTTGTGATTTTTGTAGGCACTGCACGATCATGGATAATAATATATCCCCTGCTTTGCAGAATATGGAAGTAACTTGTTATGAGTAACATTTAGTTATCTTACATATTTTCCTTTTTATAACAGTGCAATCAAGTTACACTTCAAAAGTAAAAGTAAAGAGTAATTACAAGGCCATTTTGGCGCAACAGCGACCATTTTGTGGGGTTTTCCCCTATTTACTTTTAAATGTTATACAGTATTTTAAAGGCATTTGAAGAGGCATATGTCAGGATGTTTTCAAATGTTATACCATTTTTAAAATCAGCCCTTAGTGACATGGGAAGTATTATTTTGTTTCTTCTTTTGTACTTGCATTTTTGCATTTTCAATGTGTAATATCAGAAGTTCCCACTAGTGGGAACTGAAAAGCATTATTGTATATTTTCTGGTAGAGATGGGCATGAACCACAAGTTCAGTGGTTCATGTAGGTTTGTTTTTCAGCCAAGCAGGTGTTCGACAGTTCCTAGCCCCACCTCCTCCAACGTTTGCCCAATCAGAGGCAGCACCCCAGTTTCCCTTGCCCACCTCCTCTGGCTGCTGCCTCTGAGTGGGTGCTTGCTAGAAGAGGTAGGGCTGGGAACTGCTGGATGCCTGTTCATCCGAAAAACGAACCAGCACGAACCACCGAACCAATGGTTCATGCCCATCTCTGTTTTCTAGTATGCCAGCAAGAGCAACACATGTGCTAATAAAGTGCAACACAGCAATTACTTTTGTGGAAGAAAGTAACAACAAACAACATTCTTGTGGTAAAGTAAAAAGCTAATCCAACAGGTACCTATTAAAGAATAATGTTCCAAGCTTTGGTCGTTTGTAAGGTAGGACTTGTCCTGTGGTAGGATGAAGGTCTATTTGAGTACTAAAATAAATGAATTGAAAACAAGTTCCAAGAAGCTGGGGCATAGACCTGTTATTTCACAGAAAGTGTTTCATTTTATATCTGTCTTAGGGATTGAAATATGTTCTTTGAAATTCTCCTCTGAAGGAACTGGTGAGTTAGGCTTGCAACACAGGCAATAAGCATGGCAAGGTTTACTTAGTCTCCTTCCACCCTGACCCCTCCTACCACTGCCTTGCAAAGCCTATGTCAAATACTTCCTGATAGCCGTTGCTGGGAGGAAACGGTATCCCAATGCATTTTTGGCTTATATTACATAGTATAGCTGACACATCATAGCAATTCACAACCAAGGCCACTGTCGTTTTTCATGAGTGAAAAGCAAAGTCTCAGGATCTGAAAGCTACTGGCTATATTACAGAATTAGTTGCTAGACTGCACTGAAGCTGCCAAGCAATTATAATAACTGTGTGATTCTTTTAAAAGGACAGCTCTGCGGTGTGTTTAGGCCTGAGACTGAAATGGACTCAAGATTATAGTAACAGGTAAAGAAAGGCCCCTCATTGTAAATGCCCCCATGTTTTTGTTTGTTTGTTTCAAGTCTACTAATTAATGCTAAGAATTTAAATTATACAGGAATGTTCTATTAACATTTTTGCAATGCAGGCACCCAGCCACCAGAGGGGGCATAGTGAAATTAAACATAAATAGGGAAGTATGGAGAAGCATGGCGTAGATAAAGGGCAAGGTTAGCTGTAATAGTGGTACGCTTCTGTGCAGAATTTGATATGCTGCTGGAACCAGACCTTGGAAATGTTACTGTTTTGACGTTCACCTGCCCGGATCTTTCAGCTGGCAATGCTGGTTTGGGGGATTATAAGAATAGTTTTAAAAAATCCCACAACTTTTTTGTAGGGTGTTTGAAATCATACAAAACAAGATGTGGTTTAGAAGGATAGCAATGACAGATAGGACATCATTCTTCCTGTTCTCCAATGTTGGTTTTAAACCCTGTTTTTCTAATTGTGATGCTGTGATGTAATCGTTTGTATTAAAAAAACCCAACAACCCACCCTTGAAAAATTCTCAAAAATTTACCAGTTGTCAGTGGCACAGTTTTGTCTTTCAGCCTCAGCTTTTTGGCCACAATTATTTTTCTTTCCATTTAAATTACAGAAGACTTGATCTCCTCATTCAGTTATCATGTACAGGTTGAGCTGACCCGCCCTTGCACCCCAGTCCAGTGCCACTGCATTTCTCTGGCCAAGTCTTCAACAGCTGCATGGTCAACTCTATATGTTGGAGATAGGCTTGCCAAGACCATGAAATTTTAAGCCCAAAATACAAGATTGAACCCTTGTGATGGCAGGCCTACTGGCAGTATTGACTGGGTGGTGATGGGTGTCCAGGCTTTGAAACCACCTCATACAGAAAAATCAGATTTCCTCGTCCTCTGGCATTACATGCCAGAGATTTGACTCCTAGCCTAGAAACTAGAGAAACATACCAGTTCTTTGAAAATTCTGTTACCACCCTCAGGCCTGCGATCCCCAAGTGAAAGTCTAGTCAACAGGGGCCATAGTTGGAATGGTGTCAGGTCACCAGAACATGCACTGAAAGCATAACTCTGTCCTCTTTTCTTTGCATACACTGAATACTTGGTGAAATGCACGAGCAGGGTCAAGAACTATCACTGTGCTCAGTGTTTACCTCAAATGAACTAAAGAGTGCAGGAGGGATGACTTGCCTCTAGGAATTGTTCTATGCTTTGCTTTTGCAGTGGTACTAGGATTTAGTACCAGGAACTCATTGTGTTATTTTGCTCTTACTGTATATTGTTTTGTTCATGTCTGCATGTGTACTTGTGTGTAGGTATTTGGTGACAAATTCCTGAGTCCAAAACCAGGATATTACTCTCCCTCGTGCTGCTTCGCCCCAATTGGTTAATTCCAAACATTGTTCTGTTGCTACATGAGAACTTTGCCAGACAGACGGAAGACAACTTCCTCTTTCTCCTTCGCATCATCCCTGTGCCATGTGATAGCTCCTTTTAGAGGACAAAGAATTAATAAGGTCTGCCATTAATTCCAAGTATTTGCCCATATAATCAGCACTGGGATGGCTTTATACATATAAAGCAGAATCAATGGCCCTATTGGCTGCACCACTTGGGTTGTTGTAGTCTGCCAAACTAACTTTTCTGATCACTAACTATAATGTCTAAAGTTCAGACCACTAAGACTCAACCTCTGGCCTTCCAGATGTTGTTAAACAGCATTTTCCTGGCCACAGGCCAGTGGAATAAGAGTCTAATTACACTAGGAAAATTCCAGGCTACCCACACCTGCCCTTGGTCATGCATTAAAATGTACATTTGGCACCGAAAACGTACTTAATTCCTCTCATCTTATTCTAATGTCTAATTTAGGGAAGCACATGATGTGGCATAATCATGTTTTCCTGTTCTCTCCATCAGGAAACAATAATGCAGGCAAAGGGGTGGGGCAAACTCATGGCATGGAGATATGGCTTGCAAGTTTACATAACTATCATTGTCAGAAGAGAGTAAAAGAAAAACATGGACGCCACTGTCAATGGCAAATTTACAGGTAAGATAGTGTACAGGTAAGATACCCATAGGAATGTCTCCTGCAAAGCAGCTACCCATCCCACTTACTCTTCACAGTCCATGGTGATAAAAATTGTAACACTTAAGGGGGCCAAAGGAGTGTATGTTAGGGATTGGGCATTTTTGATTGTGGCCCCCACACCTCTGGAATAAACTTCCAACAGAGATTCACTAGGTGCCTTTCCTCTTATACCATTTAAGAAATTAATTAAAACAGAATTACTTAAAGCTGATTTTTCTTGGTGATTGCTACCTGAGATGGTCTTGCCTCTGCCGATCTTATGGGGAACTGACAGGGACATAAATATGGGAAATATTAATGATGACACAACCATAAATTGATAGGGTTATCTAGTACTAATCTCATATATGTAAGATTTTTTTTAAATTGGAGGATGATCGGGGGGAGAGGAGAGAATGTGGGTGTGTTGCCCCTGGTCCTGAACATAACATCCCAACTGCCTATGTCACTGAAACATCATCCCTGCCCCCACACAAACATAGAGAATATAAAGCTGTTTTGGAAGCAAAAAGGACTGGGCCAATTTGAACCAAACTTTGCATCGCGTGGTCAGTAAAAATTACTTTGAATCCATCTATTTTATAAGCGGATTAAATTGCACAGTATTTGATCATGTAGTCACAGCTTTAGTTTGTGTTGTCGCCAAGCGCTGTTCAGAAAAACAAAAGCAAAATTCTCTTTCTTTGCTGAGCGATAGTGGAGACTTGGAGTGTTGCTGTGATCTAGATACTTGGTGAGCTGGATCCAGACCTGTGATGGGTTGGATTAATCTCTAAGGTCAGATATTCCTGTTCCATGAACTAAAGATCCCATCCATTAAACAATTAAGTCCAGAATTTAAAATGACCTTGTTGCCTGATTAAACCGAAGAAATAAGAGCACATACTAATTGATTTATTCCATAGAAATCCACTCCTCGTGTTTTGATGGGGCTTCTTTCCAAGCTTAAACCTTTAGCAAAATTTCGTTAGACCCAAGGACCAAACCCACATTAGTTGGCACTGATTATTTCCCCCCTTTGAAGTTGGGGAAAAAAAAACCCAGAAAAATTAGTTTGCAACTAGAAAGCATATTAGCTTCTGTTACTGTTTCAAGGAATATGGTAAATGTAGTGAATTCATGAACTGGTTCTGTGACTTTCAATGGGTGTGAAATGTCACATACCACAATGAGCTTTTTGAGGAAGCTGTGATTGCAAAACTGGGAATTGAAACGCAACTTGATTCTAAACGTGTGCAAATAGTAGGCCAAAAAATTCTGAGCAGATCAACACACTCACTGAAGCAGAAGCACATTGTTCAGGAGCATGTTGGCGCCCTGTGCCATTGTTAGCAATTTATGCAACAATAGTACCTATTCACTGAAACATCTGAACCAGATATCTTTCTATTTCTAGCTCATCTCAGATATTGAATTTGCTGAAATTGGCATCAGCCTTAAATCAGTTGATGATTATTCTCTATGAAGCTTTCAGAAGTTATCAGGAGTCATCAACAGAACACTTAACGAAAAGTATGGGAAATGAAAAGTGGAATTACTCTACGGTATGTTACTGAAGAGACAGTTTGATATAATCCTGATTCCTGTGTTAGATATGAAACTTAAAATAATGGCACAAAATGTTATGCCAAGTGCACTGGATTTTGGTAAGGTTATGGCACAGAAAACCTGTGGACATGAGTTTTTGCTGGTGATGTAGGGCCACTCAAGCAGCGGCGCGTCTGGAGTGGGATTGCTGAGTGATCCCACCTTTCAGTCAGGTTTTCAGCCAATAAAATGTAGAGTGAAATGTGAAATGTATATTTTCATTAAAGGAAGCACTTTTCCCTGGCATATTTCCAGCAGTTTAGAAATTTGATTTAGATGTATTTAGCCTCATTTGGGCTTTTCAAGGAGCTAAGCTGGCCCGCTAGAGACCAGCTGGACCTGACTGCAATAAAGTCAGCATTCCATGGCCCCCTTACAGACTCAGACTTTTCTGGGTTGAATTAGGAGTTCCTCTACTGGCTGAGTGGTTGCAGCAGTTAAAGCATAACCTAAAAAGTAACCCAGACTTAGTCCTCCTGCATTTTTCTGTACTTCTGCAAGTATTTCCGATCTTTCCAAGCCTGCCGATACCTTTCTCTTGTACATGTGGTGCTCTTTTATTCACAACAGCAACAGCACTGAGATCTGAATAGCTGGAATATGGGAGATGATTTATGGTCTTATACTCCTGAATTTACACACAAAAATACACATGGTATAATTCAGAAGTATCCCAAAAAGGTTTTCTCCACTTTCTTAGCTCCTTCTTAAAACAATACCACATGCACCCTTTCTGACATACAATGTACAGTAAGGAATAAACGAGGTTGCATCGAATGATAGCCTTCTGCCAAAGGAATAGACATTGCTGGCACATCAGATCCTCTTCTTCCGGCACCCCTCCAGTGTGCTCTACAAATCTGATCCAGACATTTAGACCAGAGCAGATTTTAGGGGCATGAAAGAGGAAAAGGGGAAGGGAAATGTGCACGATTTACTTGGCATAAGCAGTCAAGAAGGGTGTCATAGGATTCTTTCTTGTGTTGACTAATGGAACTCCTGTACTTCCATCAATTTATTTTCTTTCTTTCTTTTTCCTCCATTGCACGAATGGAAGTACATTCATGTCATTTTGGATTTTCTCTGCAGAACTGATTCTCTTAAAGTTTACACATTCCTGTGTTAAACCAATGACTTGTGCAAATATTTGAAAAGAATATAATACAAATTGTCAGAAATAAATAATAATTTGATAAGAAAAAAATTGGAATACTGGTTTTTACACAGAGATCTTTATGAGGGTAAATTTTTAAAATGTGTGAATCTCATTCTTTCTGTTCTATGTGTGCTTTATGTGCTGTCAAGTCAGAACTGACTTGTATTCACACTAACCGGATTTTCGAGGTAAGTGGGTGTCACACACCCCCAGTGACCCCTTTGTGTTTTGCCCTTCACCCAGGTTCACCTTCAGGCATGACTTGCTCTTTACCCCTTTTTCGCTGCCACCAGAGGATGTTATCCTCTCTATATCAATTATGAATCTCACACTCTTGCCACCAAATAAAAAAAGGTTTATTTAACGATTAATAAGTGAATCCCAGAAGAAAAATCATGGATGTTCTATTATCATTCATTCATTAAATGTGGATTTGATTATTTATAAACTTGTTTGTACTCATTTACTTTAATCAAGATCTCAATATATTCTGCCAGTCTTTGTACTTCTAATTCCCTTTAACTCTTCAATATTCTCTAACACATCAACTGTCTAATATCATGTCTTAACACTTCACAGTCTTCTCTCTGTCTAAATACTTCACCATCTTTTTCCTCTCTCTCTCTCTCACACACACTCTAACTCTCTCTCTGGCACTCCCAGTTCTCTTAACTCTGCCCCTCCTGTCTTGTCATAGGCTCCTGCCTAGAGATCTAAAATGACTGACAGGAGTGACATGTGGGCTGTCCACCACAGTGGGTTATTTGAAGAGCAATTTCACCAATGCACCTTTCTCCATTCTCCCTGTGAGCTCCCATGACTGAGGTGATATTTGTACCAGGTCTCCTTAGTTTTGGACAAAGTGGATTGTCTAGACCTATTTCGATCTGGCTTAAGGCCCTGCTATGGGATAGTTTTGGTCACTTTGGTAGATGGCCTATGCTGGGAACTAGACAGGGGAGTGAGTCCTTTTTTATTCTGCTGGACTTCTCAGCAGTTTTTGACACAATTTGCCACAGTATCCTTCTATACTGCCTCTGTGGGATTGGACTTGGAGGCATTGTTTTACAATGCTTCTGGTCCTTCCTAAAGGGGAGAACTCAGAAGGTGTTGCTGGTGGACTCCTGTTTAGCACTCTGGCCATTGGCCTGTGATGTGCCCCAGGGTTCTGTTTTGCTCCATGTTATGTAACATGTACATGAAAATATGTACATGAAACCACTGGAAGAGGTTGTCCAGAGCATTGAGGTTCAGTGCCATCATGACACCCAACTCTATCTCTTATTTCCATATAATTCCAAGGAAGTTGTCTCAGGAAAAACCTGGCTCAAGTCCATCCGTGGAAGATTTCCTAATTTTGAAATATGCTGGGTTTAAATTAACTGACATAATTTCTGCAGTTTTTTTTTTGAAGCTTCTTGTCACTACCATCATCCCCTCTTGTACTTCACTCACGCCCCAGCTGTTTGTTCGGTAAATTCTGTATATTCATCAGACAATTCTGAGAAGATGCTGACATTCCAGAGTTGAGCTGGCAGTAAACTGTTGCTTTCAGAGCATGACAAAAGTGATGGGTCAGCAAATGGCCACTTGTGGCTGGACTTCCCTGCATTGATCTGCTGCAGCCTCACACGGGGAGTGTTGGGAAGTGCCATCTCTTCTACAGAAGAACAAACTCAAAGACCTCTTACATAACATATCATTCCCAAAAGCTTGAGTGTTTTTTACTTATGCAACCAAAACAGCACACTCCAGATGCAAAAGAGAGGGACCTGCAGACTCCAAGGTTTGGAAAAGCATAGAGTTTTTTTTTTGTTTTTTGTTTTGGTAATGGTGTGAAGTAATTTAAAAAAATCTGAAGGCTGGGAAATCCTCAATCTGCTCAATGAGAAGTGAGCATGCTTAATGGCCCCAGACGGTCGCTGTTGAGCAAAGACGGGACAGGGCTTGGAATGGAATACCCTAAAGAAGATGACATCTGATTGAAATACTGACCAAGAGAACCCCTCTGCAACATTTGGTTGCCAGCCCCACTCGTAACCACCAATTTGCATTTCATTGCACACACATACATCCTGGGAAGTCCCAGATTGCAACTGCTCTGGTGCACATGCGAGCCCTCTGGTAATCACAGAGCTTGGAAGGTGCAGAAAGCTGTGGCATTCTCTCCTGTGCTGGAGGACTTTCCTGATACAATTCGGCTCAGCATTTCAATAAACATTAAAGGAAGAGTTCTGCACTGCAGCTACTATGTGTCGGCGTAACCAGTAATTATCTGCCTGGTAATTATTTATTTCTATCAGGCTGGAAAGAGGAAATGGTACAATCACTGCAAAATCCCCTTGAGATCTACTAAACAACGCCCTTTGGAAGCAGCCTAATATTTATGGGAACAGCTGAAAATAAGGCCAAATTTCAATTGAACATCCCCACCCCCAAGCTGTGCTAGTAACCAATGCACAGCGACTAGCTAGGTACCATCTGCAATAGTCAGAACAACAACATAACCATTTTAACGATAATTGATAAGACAGATGTTGAAATGCCGGAGTGATTAATCTGTTCAGTCAGCAGGTATGCAGACAAACATTGCCAAATCATTTCTCTTATCACAGTGAACAAATTTTGCTGAAAGAAAAATAAACTTTATGTACACAAGTGTCAAGCTGTTGATCTTTTTGTAGCCCAAATGGCACTATTCACACACAAGAAGGAGATATCAGCAGGCCCAGTGTAAGTTTAAGTGCTAAGTGTAATAGCACAAAGAAATCGTTGGTATTGGGGAAAATTTAAGTAGGACTGCCATGCTCTGAGCAACTCAATAAGGAGTAAGCATGCTTAGTGGTAACAGATTGCTGGTTCTTTGTTTCAAGGATAGAGTGTAAACTAGAAGAGTTCTATAGTTCAGCAACTTCAGTTTCTTGGGGTTATGAATTCACTTGGGGTTTTAATCCAAACTTTAAAGGACCTATCCAAGATCATGAATGTATTTTGGGAACAAGGTTCAGCACCTTGGATAGCCTCTGTAAATTTAAGGCTCAAAGCTAGAGCAGTTTCCTTATCTATTCCCTCAAAATTAGAGTCAATGGCTAAAATTGAAGAAAAGGTTTCTTCATATATCTCAAACTCTAAATATTAAATCAGAAGAGACTAGGCTAAATCTATGGAGAACAAAAACAACACACCTTTCTGAATGGGTGAATATTGAAGAATGTCTCCCACCAGGACAAGACTCTAGCTGGACCATCTGGAAGTCACTAAATAGATTTCAAAGTAAGAAGATCAAAGAATAATCATGTAGAACAGGTCTACTTGGATATGAGATGAATTTTCTGTGACTGTGGAGAAATTAAATCATTGTAGCACTTATGTACATGCAGTTTATATTTCACCATGTGTACAAAAGAAGATCTAGCAAATAACCAAGACAATGCTATTGAAGTAGACCGCTTCTGGTCTACTTATCTTGACATTTATTCTAATTAGCTTAACATTTTAATTTATTTTAATGTTACCTACATTTCATACACATCAATCAGTTTAAATTATGCAACATTCTGATAGGAATAAAGAAAGAAAGACTGGTATATATATAAAAGGAGGTTACGTACGGCTGGCCAGAACCTGCAAGAAGAGCACTCTACACTGCAACATTTCATTCGTGGCTCCATTTCTCATTTCAGCATGCTTATTTTAATGCTTTGAGGCATGCGAGGCCAAGGGATTTGCCAAGCAAGCTTTCTGAAGTTTAGTACTTCATTCTTTCTTGGTGTGGGTGCTCAGAGGTACCTCATGATCAGGGTAGGGGCACTTATGAAAGCAACACTCCCATTCTACTTGCACTATGTTGTTCTATGAGTTACCACTAATATATACACCAACCAATAAAAGCACCTTTAGGCTTTTGATTTTCTGACATGAAAAGTCTACAGGTAGAGTGATATAGTATTGAAGCAATAGAGCAAAGTGTATGCTTTATAGTGCTTAAAGCACTCTCTGGGTGGTTTACAATTTAATTCTGCATACTACACATTGCCACTGCCCCCAGCAGGCTGGGTACTCAGCCTTGGAAAGATGGAAGGCTGAGTCAGCCTTAAGCCAGATACCTGGGATTGAACCTGCCTCATGAGCAGAGTTTTGGCTGCAGTACAGCAGTTTAACCACTGAACCATGAGGCTCAATAACATTGCCTTTCACACACTGGAACAATTTATGCAGGGAGAAATACAGGATTGACATATTTTATTTAGCTCTATACATAACACGTTAAAAAACCTACACACACACTAGTTCAGATTGGAGACACATTTCAAAGTATTGGAAAGATTAGGACATTTGTATGGACATTGCAGTAAATGTCAGGGGACTGCTCATCGAAACACACATGCCAAATAGTGCAGAAAGATCTAGGGGTCTTGTCAAAGCAGTGGCTTTGGAATGGGAAGAGCTAGAACACCGTATGCAATGGACAGAGGTAGGGGACATGCGGGTGTAGGGAGGGAATCCCTTTTTAGAGTTCAAGACATTGTAAGTGCAGTCTTTCCTCATGCACAAATCAATGTCTGCTCACAGAGCCAACCTGTATAAGCAAGTCGGCCCATGGCAAAGGAGTAATCCATTTTACATTGGGTGGTTTCTATGGTGCAACTGACAGTTAAGCAAGGCTTTCCCTCTGGCAGTCCTTGCTCAAATCTAGGTCACGTTGTAAGTCAAACAAGTTTGCAAACCTTAGACAATAGGCCACCTTGCAAAGTGGCTTCGTGAAGTGCAAACTTATTTTTTTTAAAGAAGAAGAGACATTATGGGGAGTCAAGGAGTCTTTCTGCCTTTGTTGCATCAAACAGAATGGGAGGAATATGTGATGTAACGTTAACCACTTAGGTGATGCAAATTATATTGTCTGGCTGGTCTTTCAACACATACGCATCCCTTTCAAGTCTTCTTTAACATACACAATGCTGTATTAGTAGTGGAGTCACACCTGTTAGCTGTTCTTGATATGAGAATTCTGTATTACATATACGTAGAGAAAAGGAAATTTACTTTTAGTCCTTACCACATTCAAAGTTTTCTGCAATTGTTATCCTGGGGTTGGCTCGCATGTGAATGTGTGGCTGTCCATGTCACATTCCTTGCTCACTCAATACTTGGGGACGACTTCTCAAACAAATGTATAACATCTCTGCATTGGCCATGAGGAGTGTATTTAAGCTCACCATCTCAATATGATTAAGCTGAGATGGCTTATTTATATATACAAGTTATCACTTGGTGCTATGAAAAAGCACTTAGGCATTGCAACAGGTTTGTATGATGGTCATACATAGTCTGGCCCACTGCTGTGGTCTATAGAAACACAGTGCAGCAATGTTCTTTGAAGCTAAGGAAGTCTAAGTATGGCCAGTACTGGGATGGAAGACATTGTGGGAATTCTATCATTGGGAAGAGTGATCTATCCTATTAATGATTCTATATGCAACTTCCAGATTCTGAAGCAATGCATCAGTGACTACAAGCTTCTGGGAGGCAACAGCAAGAGAGGACTACTGCCTTCAAGCTATTATATTGGCAGACAACAAGTGCAGGAAGCCGTGTTGTTAAGGACAGTCTGGCTCCAAGAGCTAACTTCTCAGCCAAAATTCTAAGGTTCAAACTGAGAGTTCAGTTTGACAAACCATTCACTAGTCAAACAGGGAGCAGGGGAAAGCATGGTTATAAGTTAAAGTTGGGTCACAGGGAGTTCTGTGGAGACTAGACATACAGAAGTGGCATCAGACACTGGTCAGATAAGACTGTTAGTTTTGGAGCTGACTGAGAGCCAAATTTATAGTTACTGGTGGGCCCGTACAGCTGTAGCTAAATAATTATTAGGCCTAGTTCCATCACGAAAATGTTGTTCCTCTTTCTAAAAACTGAGGCTGAAATTGCTCTTTTGGGCAATAATTCTAATCTCTGCCAGGTTCCCTTCCTCCTTTATGTCTTTCGCAGTCCTCTTCCCTCCTGCCCTGGGCTTCTGAGAGGGTGCTTCTAGATGGGCTGTTTAATATCCCTTCTATCCTTCCTTCCATCTGGTGAAGCAGATAATCTTCCTCCTCTGAAGATGATCACGGTAGGGGAAGCTGAACACAAGCCCTGTTTTTTGGCTTCCCAGGGGCAACCAGTCTGACATGATGAGAAGCATGGTCGTCAGACTAGAACAACCTTTGATCTAATGCAGCAGCCACTATTTCTATGTCACTTTGGGTTCTTTTGAAGAAAAGGATGGAAATACAATGTATAGCCACTGACAAACATAATCTAGAGATTACTTGATTGGTCTTGGCCATGAAAGGCCTTGGTTTTATGCTCTACATCTAATTTTATTAATTATTTTACTTTATTTTCTTCATCCCCAAAGATTCCCAAAGCAAACTCAGACGATAGATTCTTGGTTATGAACTGCAGCATAACTTGGTTGTGAAGTTCAGCATATCAGAGAAATGGACTGAAGCCCAGTGGGAAGGCTGCTGCATCCTCTTCCTCAGGTGATCACAGAAGTTGGTGCTGGTGGCTCAGAAAAGGAGGCTGTCAGCTGGAGCTAGATCCAGCCATGACGGAGCAGTCTTTATGGGTGTTCCCTCTCTCTCCAGTCACAAGCAGTCTGCCTATAGCTAAAGTACATCTTTGCAGTAGTCACTTTACCTGACCCCAACTCAAGTATTTCAAAGTGTGTGAAATCGCAATCCATGTCACATGGTTGCTAAGAGTTCAAAGAAGATGAAGTTGTCAACGTTCATTCTGAAGAACTGACACACTAGAAGAAGGAAAGAAGGCTGGTGGTCTGACCCTAAGTATGTCTAGTTTGGAAATAAATTTATTGGTTCTGGTGATCTTGCTTCCAAGTTCCAGATACCACTTCATCTGTTTGTGGACTGGTGAGTCAATACTCACATCAGTGAATCTGTGTCAGCTGGAACTAGCAAATGGACACAGGCACAGGTTTAGGACTGACGCCTGAGAGAGCATAACTTGTCTCTCAGCCAAACAATAAAGTTGGGAATGAATTGAATGACAACTGTGGATCTCCCACTATTACCAAGTACATGGATTATTGGGCAATTCAGGATTTATAGCAGAGTCGGATAATCTTAGAGGGGCCAAGGATCATTTTTGAAACTCGCCAGCTGCCTGAGGGCCAAGCTCCCAAGAGGGCAGAGCAAAAAAGATGAATTTATTTATTTTTTACTTTTAGTTTTTTTTAAAGTAGGGGCGCTGTATTGTAAATGCTGCTACAATTGTAGGAATTTTAATTTTTTAAAAAAGAATAGAAATACTTGTGTGCTTTAGATTTAGCCTTTTACCTTCCCATTATTTGTGTGATTTTCCTGAAATGCATATCATGTCTTAAGTACGTTAGTTTCAAACCAGAGGCATCTGCTATGCAAATCATCCAGCCTGCTGCAGTTGTGACATGCCTGGCCTACAAACACACCCATCCTGCTAGCGTCTGTTCTGTAAATATAGCGTGTCTCTGGGAAAAAAAAAAACACACATTCTGTCTTGGCACATTCTGAAAAATCAAAATGTTCATGGAGAAAGCCAAAACTGCTGCTTTAGTTATCCCAAAATATTATTTTAAGGGTGTCTTCATTTGTGTTCTAAATCTGTATCGTGTGGAGTTATCAGACAATATAATGACTTGCTATTTAGACCACAGTTTAAAATGACAAATTGCATTTCATGATTGGCTGGACTATGAGGCAAAATGAAGTGACTTCAGGCTTGAGTATGGGACACATTTATTTCACTGGATGAGTTTTACTTGACACTAGATAGAGGAAGTGTGTCCCTACTGATTCTGCTTGGTCTGTCAGCAGTTTTTGATATAGTTGAGCATGATCTAAGGCCACCTGCCTCAGAAGAGAATTGGAGGCAGTGTTTTATGGCGGTTCCAGTTCTTCTTGCAGAGGTGATTGTTCAGTCTGTGGCACCATTATGCTGATGACCAGAGATGGGCATGAACCACCAGTTTGGCAGTTCATGCTCACTTGTTTAGCAGCCAAACAGGTGTTCTGTGTTTCAAAGCCCATCCCCCCCTCCAGCAGGTACCCACTTGGAGGCAGCACCCTGGCTTCCCTGCGTTGCCCCCTTTGGGTGTTACCTCAGAGTGGACGCCCACTGGAGGAAGCAAGGTCTTGAAGCGGCAAACAGTTGTTTGGCTGCTCAACGAACTGTTACGAACCACCAAACCAGTGATTTGTGCCCACCTTTATTGATGACACTCAATACTATCACTCTTTTCCATCTAAATTTGGGAAAGGCATTCTGGTTTTAATCTAGTATCTTGTATCAGTAATCAGATGGATGGGGTAAACAAATCAGACTTAATTCAGGTAATTTAAAGGCACTCTTGGTCTGTCAAAAAGCAATTTAGGGAACAGAGATTTAACCTGTGTTGACCGTTCCTCTATTCTCACTGGAGACTCCCATCCGTGCTTTGAGTGTACTCTTGGATATAGCCTTGAAGCTGAATGCCCGGATTTTGGCCAGAAGTTTATTCTGCCAGTTAAAGCCAATGCTTTCATCCTGGTGATCTGGCCATGGCAACACATACTTCAAGTCTAACTATATGTTAAGGAGAATGTGTATTCCTTGGAATTAGTTTTGACTTCGGCACTCAGCAAAATGAAATCATAAAGTAAGTCAAGTGGAGTAATATCATAAATTAAGATTTGTCACAGAACAAAATATGCCTACATGCAAGATCTGAGGGTGAAGAAAATTATGTGCTGTGAAAAGAGACATCTTCTGTGACATGGGAGCCTGTTTCTAAATACATACTATTTCAGACCTTATTGATGCATTGTTTTGTCTATTGCAATGTGTTTGACATTGGACTGCCTTTGTGAACACTTAAATGACCAGCTACCATGTAGCTGAAAAGAGAATCTGTGTTTCCCTTGTTTATAACAACTTCACTGGCTAACTATCTCTTTCTTGACTCAATTCTGAGGAAAATGTACGAATTGGGAATGGGTTCTTTGAAATAAAGTACTGTCCCCTATGAGTAGCCGAGGGTTTTACAATCTTCAGGGCAGGTTTTTCTCCTAGACCCATCATCCTTAAATGATGGGAATATCAACAGTGCTTTCTTGGTGATTGCTCCAAACATCTAAGGAAGGTTGAACTAGTTATTTCTCCTAGCCTTTCACAGAGGGGAAAAGGCCTTTTTATTTAGATATAAATAGGCCTATCTAAAAACATAAAAGTGCCATGGAATCTGGATTATAGGTGCTGTTGTTAAGGATCTTCAATGGATTATTAACTGTGATTGCTTTTATTTGAATTATGCTGTTCTCCTACTTGAATGTCTCTCTCTCTCTCTCTCTCTCTCTTTGGCAAAAAAGCAAGGTAAATAGATATATAAATAAAATAGAGTGTGTTAGTGACACTACTATTTGAATGCTTGTGGTAACATTGGAGTTCTTTGTGACCAAGTGCTCTACACTGTACCTAAACATGGCTGATACAGTGATTTCAAACAAGGTTAATGGAAGTCAGTCCTATCAATGAAATTCTTGTGAGATACATTTCATTGGCCACTTTCTCCACTAGCCTTTCTGTATCTCCATATGTGGAGGAGGATGTCACTTTGGCAATAGTGTTCTATAAAGATCTACACAAACAAGACCTCGCCCATCTTAATTCCCATAATGAGTTTGTTATCCAAGACCCAGTTTGCTCTTCTGAGAATCCAGGTGGGTGAGGTGTTGTTTATGTCTTTGGCTTCATGGCACAGACCACTCCTTTTTTTCCCAGGATAAGTCTTCTGCTTACTTTCTTATCTCTGAGTGTTTTGATATTACTGCCCATATCACAGCAGCACAACTGAACCTCCTAGTGAGTGTTTATGTCCAGACTCTTATGGCTGTGTTAAGTGAGAGACCATACCCATACAGCTATATGGATATAGCTTCAGTGCACTTATCTCACTGAACACAGTTGTTATTGTTATTAGATTTCTATTCTGCTTATCCTAAAACATTGTCCAACCAGCCCAGAATAATGAGGCAAGACATAAGAGGTGGGTTGAAAACTGGGCCACATTTTATTAATTAACTGAATGCCAACATCCCCTTATGAAAGGGGACCTAGGGTAGTGTGGAATCATGATCTGAATCTGGGGCTGGCCTTACCCCAGACCCCAGATCTCCTGATGGTGTGTTCCCATAATGTCAGGGTATCTTCAGAGGCCAGGCTGCCCAAGGTTCCTGACTCTAGATGGTCTGTGCCCTTTGCTCCTCCCCCTCTCAGCCCAAAAACTCATGATCTTAAAAGCTGGGCCAGCTTACATCCCTCTTAGATGCCCCTTGTAACTCACCTAAAAACTCGTGCCTTCCACAGTACCCGCCAGTGTGACCAAATAGAATTCTCGTTGCAACAAGAACCCTTTGACAAACTTGTCAACAAGTAAGAATGGGATGGGTGAAAACTCACCTGCCCTGTTTTCAGCCAATTTAGGAACAGGTCAAAAATCCCCATCTGGCCCTGAAGCGACCAGTTACTCTCATTTTTACAAGGTGGGTGACGATCGGGCCGGGAAGAGGCAGCACATTGGGCAAGGAGTCTTAATAAAGGCTCACTTTCTCCCTCCCCTCTTTGACCACCATACTGGCCTCTGAGTTTGCCTCAGCCAGGCAGCCAGCAAAGTACTCCCGCCCCCATAGCTGCGGTGGCAGAAGGAGCCATGTCTTGAAAGTTGAAAGACAGCCCAGTGTAAAATACATTGCAGTAAACAAAACAATATGTCAGTAGGGGCTGAAATAGCATGTATTTAGAAGCAGGCTCCGGTGTCATGAAAGAGGTATCTTTTCATGCCACATAATTTTCCTCACCTTCAGATCTTGCATTTAGGTATATTTTGTTCTGTGAAAAACAGAAGCCTTGAAAATCACATCAGAATGCAAGGACAGAAGCCTTGATAATCACATCAAAATGCAAGGTCTCTCTTTCCATCTTCCCTCTCTCTTTCACATTCACGTTCCTTGGGTTCAAGGTAACATGTGAAAAGGTGTAAAGATTGGATTTGGGACATCCAAGTTAGAGTACCTAAAGCAGGTCTCTCCAGGAAAGTGCTCTAGCAGTTGACTAAAGAGCATTTTACTGAGGGGCAGATACGTTTCCCTGAAGCACCTGGAAATGAATCATGAAATGGCCCAATTTGTGTATTTTTTTTTTTGGCTTTATCGTTCATTTTTTTTGCCCGTCCAGTTTTCAGTCCAAACAAGAATGCTCCTGGAGAGTTTTAAGGCTCTCCTTTTCTCTTTCACACTGAATTGAATTACCTACAGGATTGTTCCTCTGTTTGAGCTTTCAGATAGAGGGTGTTTTATATTTGACAGGCAGTCCATTACAAGTGTTTCATATGACAGCATGATAGACAATCAGGGATACCATGGACCTTGCTGTTGCCCATCAATAATTAGCATCTGGGTTATAGACCGAAGAGGTACATAGCAGTTGATGATGTTTCCACACTAAAATAAAATGCATTGCATTTCTATGCCAGTAATAGTCATATTTAAAATGGCATGTATCTATACAATTCTATAGGCTGATTGCCTTTCTTCATTCATTCTCTCTCTTTTTGCATTTACACTTCTTTTGGTTCTGTGTGTACACCCTAACAACATGTTACCTATCAGGCATACTTTCCTAGGCACATTCCTTCAATATGTGAATGTAGGAATATAATATTTTCAGGGAAGAACTAGTGATGTACATTTCTTCTGTCCACTGATTCTTGATTTGCCTCTGTTCCAACTGCTTGGAAATAAGCTCAGCTAGAAGGAAAAGAGCCAGAAAAAAGAATGCTTGATGGACATGGAAGAGTTAAGAACTCTGCCTTCCTGCCCACTACAAACACTGCTGGCCACCCGTGAGTATTGCAAAAGAAACACCTGTTAGGTGATAGCAAGTAAGCTTGTTTTTTAAAAAGTGCCTTTATACACCAGGTTCCTTCCTTCACAGAATGAACTTTTTCCAGAAGATCTCACACTTAAGCATTAAATAAAACCTACTTTGCTTTAGCAAGATTTTTGTAATTTTCTTAGGTGTTCTGGCACTTCTCTAGGATGTTTGTTTTACAAGGTCCAGCTTTGCCTTTCAAAACTCAGCTAGTATTGATATAAGCCTGATATAAGGAACCAAATAAAACACAGTATGAACATTAATCAAACACATGCAGCCTTCTCATGTGGTTTAGTTTATTTGTATGCTTCTTTTCTGTTGAATTTTTATTTACAATCTTGTATGCTGTTTGTAGTTTGAATGACTTTTCCAGGGTAGGGTGATTGTCTGTCTAGCACTAACTAATCATTCCTTCTCTGTTTTGAAATTCAAAGACAGCCTCACTTGAGTGTTCTATTCCTCTCTTTTTGATGGCAGTTGTTTGTTGCTGTTGATCAGTTTGATTGGTTGCTAATATGTGTGCAGTAAATAAAGCAATATACACAAGTCTGCAATTTCAAGCAAGTGTAAATAAAGAAATATGTGAATTCATTTTCCTGCAAATGTCTCAGGGTGAGGTACTGGGACTTTAAGAGCTAGTGAATGCGAAAGGGATGGACTATGGGGAACTTGTAGTTACTCTCCTCTGTGGATCTCTGTATTTCTGCTGTATAGCAAAAAGAGAATTTTAGCAGTAATTCAAAACTCTGCCATGTTTCCTTCCAGAGTTTATACATTGATCAGAAAAATACCAATGAAAGTGGTAGCACATAGCAAACAAAACAAACACAACGAAAGGATGAAGATATCAAATGGTTTAATAGCAACTGTATACTTTTCATATTCATAATGTAGTCTAAGTGCAGAATTTGAGTTTTAATATAACATACAAAATGTGCTTCACTTCTACCATTTGCATCCATCTTTTCTCTCTCCCCTACTTTTATTATAAAAATATGGAAGACAGTATTTTCATGTGCCTTTCAAGGCAAGTTTAATTTTTTTTTAAAAGAGCAGATAGTAATGAAGCTTTGAGAAAGAAATGTGTCAAAAATATTTCAAGTTAAGCATTTTAATATATCACGCTTTATTGAGACATTTGGCATATTTTCTCTAGCAATATCCCCCCAAAGACTTTGGCACGCCAACTCTTTTCCTTTTCCCAAAGTACTGCTGTGAGCTTTAATTAATAGCTTTTTAGATTTTAAGGTAGCCGGAGGCAAACTTGCTTTAACTGGCACACACAGAGAAAAAAACGTATATATTGACACACCTTTAAGGCAGCCAACTTTGCTTCATATTAATATTGATAACAAACTCATTAATTAGGCAGTTGCCAAAGACTAGGAGGTGGTGAGGGGGAGGATGAGTGTTCTCATAAAACTAAATGCCATGAAAGTTGCACATCATTCAGGACAAGGGTCTGCCTGGGGCAAAAGCTGTGAAGTTGATTCTTTGTATTAACACTGGCAATCAACCCCTCAAGTAACAACATCCCTCAAGGCCAATAGTTCCATTTGATCAGGCAGTGAGGAAATTGGAACAGCCTTTAACCGGACTGTGATGCTTGTCCTCCTTTTAATTAATGATTTATGGTACCGTCCCAGTTACTGCCATGGCCTTTTCCCCCACACATCTGTGGTTCCACCCAGTGGAGGCCACCCTGGTGTTTCTTCCTGTGCCATCTGAAGTTTCTGCGTGATGCTTGTCCCTCTGACTATGAAGCATTTAGAGGCAGTTCCTGCCCCATTATCTTTTGAGAGATAAGAGTTCAACCAGCTGCCCTGAGACTCTGGTGACAAGATGCAGTTATAAGAAGAGATTTAAGGGATGCAGCCTCATCCTTAGCTTTAATATGTATATAGATCTGAACAAAACCACACATTGTTTCTTTGGCTGTGTTTATTCAGCTACTCTTCTTCAGAGCAGGAGCAATTGAGTAGCATGTGCTAGGAAACTAGCTCATCTCCAAAATGCCAGAATTCGAATGAATTTTACTTTGTCACAGATCAATGGGGTCACAATGTATGATGATTTCTGTGGCAAAATGAAGTTATTCTCTGAAATATTTAAAGAGGGACAGTAGCATCTCTGGGTTAAAGTACTTTGTTAATCTGAGGCAGGGATTGGACCTAATGTTCAGTCCTTTGGTGAGCTCTTCACAGCGCGGGCTGCCATTATCCCATTCCCAGGATATCGTGAGACATTATAGTCTTGCAAGAGTGACTGGAGAATGAATGAGGGAGCATATTTAAGGAAAAGCTTCTCATATCTTGGGCCTATTCCTTTTCAGCATCCCACTTGCTGGCCCTGTTTGCTAGTGTGAGGTTTACCAGTCACCTGGGGCCAGATAGGAATTTTTGACCTGCATCCTGATTGGCCTTTGGAAGCTGGGATTTTTCACCTATCCCACACTGGCTGAGGTGAGTTGGCATTTTAGAAGTGGGTAATCTGGTCACACAGGCAGGTAGTGTGGATAAAACAGGTTTCGGTGAGTCCCCTCACAACCACAGGGAAGGTATAGCTCTTCTGATCTCCCAGCGCTGCAGATTGTGCGATTACAGTGCTTGGGGGAGAAGATCAGCTGGGGCTGCTTTCGGACCAACGGTCAACAAGAAGGAGGGGTCTTGAGGTCTGGGGTGGTGGTGGTCAAATTTGGGCTGGCCGGGTTCTTGCTTTCTTCATGATTGCAAGATCTTGGGGCTCGGGACTTACCCATAGTTTGGTAGGGGTCCAGTGAGACCCCTCTACAGAACCTGATTCCGCACTACAGCAGGACACCCCTTTTTATTTGAGGATAAATATGACTATTTAATTAAGTGTGGCCCATGTTTATTCCATAACTGTTGTCTTGTGTCTTATTCCGGGGTAAGGGGATAATGCATTAGAAGTCATATTATAGGTAAGGTAAAGGTTCCCCTTGACAATTTTTGTCCAGTCGTGTTCGACTCTAGGGGGCGGTGCTCATCCCTGTTTCCAAGCCATAGAGCCAGCGTTTGTCCGAAGACAATCTTCCATGGTCACATGGCCAGTGTGACTTAGACACGGAACGCTGTTACCTTCCCACCGAGGTGGCCCCTATTTATCTACTTGCATTTGCATGCTTTCGAACCGCTAGGTTGGCGGGAGTATAGGTAGATATAGATATATATAAATAAATATATTATATGAAAAATGAAAAGAATGGTGGGTATCATGTGTGTTTATGTTTGTAGCTCAGGGGGCAAAAGTTCCAGGACTCTTCAGAACATGACAAAATTGCTTCTACATGCCTTGAGGTCACAAGGAGAAATTTTTGAACCAAAAATTAAAAAATAAAAAACCTTGGTGGGTATTTGAGTGTCCTGAGGGTCCCAGACTTGCTGGGAACTGCCTGTGGGACTGTTGCTCTAAAAGCTGCAGGATATGTGTGTGTCTACCTCCCACACTTCCTGAACTGTGTGGCTGTTGGAGAAAGAAAAGACAGGGTCTCATGCTATTCTGCCTGCCATAGCACTCTTATTTTTTTTTTAGCTAAAACTAACACATGTACACCCTGTCCATTTTAAATAAGTATGCAATGCAGTCTGAAAGTGAGGAAATGACAGTCAGTAGGTTGTCTTTTGAGGCAGGTAACAAGCAATAAAATGACTTACTTTTAAAAAGTAACATCCTAAGCTATGGCCTGAAGTATTAAAAAAATGCACACACTACAGAAGCTGACTGGAGTGGTAGCTAAACCCTATTTCAACAGTGGTAACAGAAAACTATCTTACAGATCTCATACCATATCGGAGAGCAGCAGGCCATGTTAGAGGGTGCAGGACAAGCTTTTTGATACACAGAGATCTATGCTCTGAGAGAAGAGAATGGTCAGTGAGTGTAGTGAGAAAGCATAGCTAGGGGGAAGGACTGCCACTGCTTCCCTCTACCATCTGCCACTGGACTCTGTCGAATGATAGGGCTGGCCCTGATCAGTAATGTGGACTCCAAAATCCCGACACAGTAATAACAACAAGACGTTTCCTTTGTTATGAACAATTAAAGCTGGTGAGACAGTGTCTGAATTTAACAACTTCTGCTTGATGTCAAACAAAAACTAAAACAAAATGAGTGGCGGTGGAGAGAATAGATGGTATGAGAGAGGGTCATCTTGAATGTTTAATTTTCATCACCATTACTCTCTCTCGCTCTCTCTCTCTTATTTGTAAGGAAATATTCTGTGAAATTCAAAAACAAGTTCACCCTGGGGAAAATTTTAATTGGTCGCAAGGAAAGTAGGATTTGGGAATTCCCATCCAACCGCTAACATGGATAGCTGCAGTTTTTGTGTCTGTCCATGGGCCCAAACATATGTGCAAAAGCCACGGAGTGGAAGGTGGTCTTCCACGCCACAGAAAAGTCAGCAATCCAAAGCTTCATCTGTTCAGTCAAATGTTTACCCTCATGAGCTAAATCTGCCCCCCTTGCAAGCACGTGGTTAAGCACCATTTTCTAACATACTATTTTAGTATCATTTTTCTAACTTATAGGTGGGATGGTGTCTGAATGTGTGCTTAAGGCTCTTGTGTGCTTCCTTTGAAGAAGCTGGTTTGAATTCCATTCAGTGGTGTTTGGGGGTTGACTCAGCTGCAAATGGGCACCTGAGCCCTTCAGCTAAATAAATTAAAAGGCATTCCTGTGGGTTGTCTGTAGGCCCTCACAAGGGTTTACTTTGCCCCTGCTGTTCATACAATCCTCAATATCAATTTTCATTAATATAAAGAGCCTATTTTTAGTATCTTTACCATAGAAAAAACACAAGGGCAAGCGAAAGGAATAATCCTGACTGATGGAGGATTTGTTTTAGACTTCAGCTCCTAGATTTGTTTCAGATGAGAACTCCTAGTACAAGGTGGGGTGGGATGTTTTGGGAGTTTTAATTCATGAATCTAACTTTTCCAGGCTTTGGATGGTAGCACCCAAAATCAGGGCTTTATGACCATGGCGCCTAACTGTGCAAACTTCTATTTCTGGAACTACAGAAAGTGACATCCTTGTCGGGATACAGAGGGTGTTCTTCACCTATGCAAGATTTTAGTTCATTTTCTTTTGTTTCTCTAGGACAGTTGTGGTTGGTGCCCATTGTAGTTAGTGGGGTGGAAGGCACAACATGAGCACATGGAGTCATGGGTGACAGGCAGAACTAGGGACAAAGTGGGTACAAAGGAAATATTCATTTATACTCCCAGCGGGGAGGGGGGACACTGTCCTATCTTCAGTAAGGAGCCAGGCAGGAGTGGAACAGATGTGTGGTAATCTACCTTGAGGTATGCCAGTGCCCCATTTGCCTGTAGTGACGAGCTGCCGCTGTAAATGTATTATAGTGGCCTGAATTATTTGTTCTGGCTTTAGTTGTTTTACATTGTGTTCTATTCATTGGAAAGAAGCTTGTCATTATCTTGAATGACAAACAAATTTACCTCCCCCCATGCATTTATAAACATTCAGCTGCTGCTCCAAGTTCTACAACCACTACATCTGTGTAGAAAAATTGTGCTGTGTCAGAAGGGAAAGAACTTTTACCACTTCCCTAGTAACCAAATTAAAACACTTTACAGCACAGAGAAATCTGGGCTGGTTCAGTTCTTTTTCTCACAGCCAGAAAGTCAAGGGGATCCATGACTGGATTGCCCAACACTTCTAATTTTACTTTACCATAAGCATTTGAAGGTTGTCGTTGTCACATGCTGTCAAGTCACCTTCAATTTATGGCAACCCTATGAATGAGAGATCTTCAAAATGTCCCATTCTCAACTGCCCTGCTCAGATCTTGCAAACTCAAGCCTGTGATTTCTTGTAGAGAATCAACCCATCTTGTATTTGGACTTCCTCTTTTCCTGATGCTTTCACCCTATTCCAGCATTATTGTCTTTACTAGTGAAGCTTGCCTTCTCATGAGGTGCCCAAAGTAGGACTGCTTCAGTTTTTTCATTTTTACCTTCAGGCTTGATTTGGTCTAGTTCATCTTCTTGGCAGTCTAGGATATCCACAAAGCTGTCCTTCAAGACCATATTTCAAACAAATCATCTTTTTCCCTTTCAGTTTTCTTTACTATCCAGCTTTCACACCCATACTGACCGGGAATACAAGAGTGTGGATGACCTTGGTCTTAATCTCCAGTGACACATCCTTACACTTGATAAACTTTTCTAATTCCTTCATTGCTGCCCTTCCAAATCTCAATCTTCTTCTGATTTCTTGGCTGCAGAATCTATTTGGATTGATGATTGCACAAAGGTATATAAAATCTTTCGCATGACAGTTTCTTCATTGTCTGCGTTAAAGCTGTGTAGTTCTTCTCCCTCCCTCCCTCTCCCTCTTTCTGTGTGTTCTGTGCCATCAATTTATAGCAATCTTAATAGGGTTTTCAAGGTGAGATATTTAAGCAGTGGTTTTACCATTTCTACTCCCCCAGCAAGTTTCCATGGCTGAGTGGGGATTCAAACCCTGTTCTCCAGAGTTGAGTCTATCACTCTATCCACTACACCACCCTGGTATAATCATGAGTTTTGTCTTCTTAATGCCCAACAGCAGTTCTGCTTTCTTCTTTCACTTTCACTAAAAGTCATTCAAGTCATTTTCTGACAGTAAGATGGCATTATCTATATATTTTAAATTATTCATGTTTCTTCCACCAGTTCTTCATTCTTCCTTGACTGAATCTAGTATGACTTTCTGTATGATATCTTCTGTTGAATAAGGAGATAAAATGCACCCTTATCTGATACCTTTGCCTACAGGAAATCATTCTGTCTCTCCATATTTTGTCCTAAAGGTAGCTCCTGGCCACGATACAGGCTATACATCAGGACAACCAAGTGATAAGCCACACCTATTTCTTTCAGAAAAACCCACAGCTTCTCAAGGTCAACACAGTCACAGGCAATGCTGTTGTCTATAAAGCATAGATTGATCTTCTTCTGAAATTCTTTGGTACACTCCGGTAGTCAATAGATATTTGCAATATGATCTCAAGTGTCTCTTCCTTTTCAGAATCCAGCTTGAACTTCAAGCATTTCTCACACTGTATAAGGTAAAGCCTTTGATGCAACTCATAGAGCATCACTTTCTTGCATGGGAAATTAAAGCAATGGTCCTATAGTTACTGAACTCCTTGGCATCTCCCTTCTTGGGCACTGGAATGTATATTAGATGTTATATGTCTGTGGGATATTCTTTTGTTTTCCACATTTGTTCACATACTCTTGTTAGGATTTTGACAGATTCAATCTCTGTGGCTTGAAATAGTTCTATCAGCACTCCATCTACCCCTGTTGATATATTTCTTCCTGCTTACAGAACAGCTTTCACTTCACTTTCTAAAATTGTAGGTTGTTCGTCATAGGATTCCTCTTGAAAAGAGTTTATTGTCATTTTATTTCTTCTGTATAGATCTTCCCCCTACTGTTTCCTCCTTCTCTTTATTTTCTTCCGGTCAGCTAGTGTGCTTTCCTGTTGGTCATTCAGCATTCCTAATCTAGGCTTAAATTTCCCTTTGATTCCCTGGCTCTTCAGCACTCACTGAAAAGCTGCATTCAGCATTCTGACCCATTCTAAAGAGGGGATTTAAAAGTTGATTCAGACGGCAACTGTGAGAGAATTGCCATTTTGTGTTCTGAATGCTGTTTGTCCCAATGGGTAAATCATAAAATCTGTGATGATTTAGGTCAGGAAGTATCTAAATGAGATGAAGCAGGGACATTTGTACATTAACAATAGCAGTTACATGCCAGTTCAAGACACCTCCAGTTGTGCTCAGGTAGATTGTTTGGGTCACCTAAAGATTGCTGAAGCTTACTCCAGAGCTTTTGGAGTTAAAATATGAACAAAGATACTTAGCACCAGTTGCTGCAGCAAATGGAGGAAGTGCTAAAGCAGGAGTTTAACAGCTGAAGCTACTGTGCAAGCAAAAATCTCTCTTCAGATACTGAGCTCTGTGGAGGGCTCAGATCAAGCTCAACATCTACCCCACCATCAGTTGCTTTGTGTCCAGGCTTGACAACTGGAAGAGGATATTGAATCACTTAGAAATATTCTGTTCTAGAATTTTCTTGCTTTTCTTTTAGCCAGTACATGAAGACCTCATTACACTTAGGAGTGAGTATGTTGCTGAATGTGGGCTGGACCACTGAGTCCCTTGTGTGGGCTTTGATTGGGCAGGTCAAAGTAGAGCTAGGGACTATTTCCCGCTGCTTTCTGCTTTCATATTTTAATGCTGGCTGTTGGCTTTTATGTGCAGAATTTTTCCCCTTTACTGTGGATGCCTGTGTATGTTCCAGAATGGATGGGTGTGAAATGTTGAGCACTCTGATATGGGTTGAGCAGTGAGTAGATGCACCTGGGCAAGTCACACTGCTAACTAGGGACAATCTTCCATATGGCAACAAAGGTTATTCCTGTAGTTGGCTCCCTGGGAGAAATGAAACGAAGACAGGAAACTGCTACAAGCTTTGTCTACCGTCCACCATATTCCAAAATTTGATGGATCTGCATAGTACCCACATCTTAGGCCATAGCCCTTCATGATATACATTATCTGGAGATATACACATTTTTAGAGACATCTGCCAAAACTGGAGAACAAATCATTTTAGGCCACCTTCCAATCACCTTGAAATGGACAATGTTTGGATAAAAATATGTTCAATCTGTATTCACACATCGCTAGTTTTTGCTATGCACCGAAAACAGATCAATTAAAGGACTATAGAGTATTCTGGCAAGCCATTCTACTGTATGGAAACCAACAATAGAAAGGACCTGTCTGTTCTCCTTGTCGGCACAGAAAATGCTATCTGATCTTATCTGGGGTGGTATCTATGCATGAATGAGGTCACTGAAGGATAATTTGTCATGGCAAAACATTTCTAATTTTGAAGACTCGTAGTTAATTTCCATGGACATCCTGTTGAATAATTTCTGTAATGAGCTTTGACTTTAAACACAAAAAATCTGCATAGAACTCTGTGATGAAGTATGGCCACGAACAAAGTGCAACCCTCACAATCTTTGTCTGAGCATTGAATTTGGTGGTAGACCAACACTTTAGAACTAGGAACAGTTGGGAATAAAACACAGAGCATTTTGTTTCTATTTCAGTGATGTGTTTCTGTTGAGATAGTACTCAAAGCCAAGAAATACGCATACATGCTAAATGGGAGAGGAAGAAGACAAAACACTTGGAACTGCACGGATGATCCTGGAATGGATGAAAGGCACCTATTTAATGCCACCCTTTGAGATCCAATCATCGTAAACACAATGTAATCACAATGTCCTATCAAATTCCATAGTTGTGATTCACTAAGGCAGGGATGGTGAGAATTTTATTTCAGGTTATTTTATATAAGAATGTTGCCAACATCCGCAAATAAAAATCAAATTCAAATCAGATTTGAAAAATGAATGTGGGAGAAACTAACACCAGCAGATTCATCCACCCAGAGGGCATTGTAGTATTAACTCTTAAATATTCGGTTTGCATCAATAAGGTTGTTACTGCTATTATGGGACTTGTAGTCCATGAAATTAAAAAATGCTCTAAACTACTCATTAGTTAGGTTTCCTCTGGTTCCTATGGTCTGCTGACATGGCTCCAGTAGAAATGCAGCTTTCCACAAAACCACCCTAGTTTACTCCAGAACTTAGAATTTTTCCTAGACTGTGTCAGTTTCAACAGGGAAATCTGAATGTTCCTCTATAAGGCTCCTGATCCACATGCCCCTAATACAGATTTGTGTTTTTCACACATTTGACAAGGCATGTATTTAAGGTTTCAGAATATATTGTACCTTGCTATATTTAATTTAATGCTTCATTCCTGGATATCATTTATTACTTTGTCTTAATTGTTCTAAAATAAATCACTTTCCTCTTTAAAAGGTTAATTTAGCAAGCAAGCAGTTGAGTAACTAAAAGACAAAATTATAAAATATACTTGGAGTATATTTGTAAAATTACATAAATATACATCTCAAAAATCACAGCCTTCTAATACAAAACTGATTAATTCATATATGTGTATATAATACTTCTTCTACTAAAAAGAAATATTGGTTCTAACAAAGTAGGAACTTCTGTTTAAACAACATAAGTTTTATGCTTTGTATTTCAAAGAATATAAGGGAAAAGCTACTGCTTTAACAAAACTATTACTCAGATAACACTCTCATAGTTACTTAAAAATCTCTATTGCAAATACAAACTGTTATTAAAAACAATCCTGGCATATTAAATAAGTCATACTGCATTTGATATTTCTCACCCAATGTTTTCCTAACAGAGATTTCCTCCCTGTTTGCAAAACCCAGGTGGCTGTGTGTCTTGGGAGATGTTCTCATAAACATGATAGAAGTATCCAATTTTATACACTTGATTCTTGAGTTGTGAAAACATCATGATGCAGAACTTTAGCTCTCCTGGGAAGTTGGATCTTCTAGGAGCCAAGACAGCTACCTGCCAAGATAGCTACCCTCCAAGAAACAGAGTCACTTTCTTAACATCATATTTGGGCAGTACAATGTGTTTTGAATGCCAATCTCCTGCCTTTTATAATTTTCCATATTTCCCATTCAAACTCCATATAGTTTTTTTCCTGCCATATATTTTCCCCAAAACCTATAATTAACAGCTGCTAATTTAAAGTTCACTGAATGAGCTTCATTGGCCAGTACCTGTGAGTGATCACAACTCACTAGCTATTTCATAATATTAAAACTCTCTAGGCACTCTGCCAGCTTCAAAGTTAAAGGAGAAATAACTTGTAACATTATATAACAAGAAAGCTAAGTCATTACAGTGATATACCTAATTAAAAAACTAGATCAAGAGTGATCGAGCGAAATTATTACATCCAGCGGCACCTGCAGTCATTTACAGTGTAATCAGAAGATTTCTGGGAAGCCCCACTGGGTTCAGTAGGGTGAACAGTTGAGTGGGCATAAGACTGTAACTTCAGCAGGCTACTGAATGGCAGACTGACTTTTTAAAATGGCACATTTTTCTTCGGTTTTAAGTCTCTGATTATATAAAAATCAGATCCTTACTGTAAGTCTGCTTAGTATAAAGTTCAGACGAATGACATGTAAAATAGCAAAAGGGTAAGTACGCTGAAGTTCTCAGTGACAATTTCCATTTAACGGTTGTGCCATTTCGGAATGAATAAACTGGAATCAGAGCAGAAGATTCTGCCCAGTAATTGACATCCCTTGTCTTCCCCTGATGTCCTATTTTGCAGGTTGCTCATCTGTTGGTTTATAACTGAAGGAAGGAAGTGTGTAGGGATGTAGGATTTAGGATTCAGTTTTTCCTTTTCTTTGTCCTGTCCACTCTCCAAGAAGATACAGCTAATTAAGAACAAGAGCATGGACAGCAGACTGAGCAGGCATATCTCACCAGGCCAAGGTCTTCTCCAGTATGCAGAGATGCCATCAAGTTTGGTTTTGATTAGAAGCACCACTTCTAGTTTTGCATCTTTACATGTAAATCAGCAGATGCAATTTTATGCAAATCAGTGCCCTCCTTTATCTTCCTTTGGGGTGATGTGTAAACACTGAAGGCCTTAGATACAATTACTGCTATCACCAGATGTACGGATTCTTGGAAATATGACTATGGAGGCTCTCCTAGAACTTTTTTTTCATTGGGGTAGGTGACACTAGGCTGGATGGACTGATGATGTACACAGCTGAAAGTGTTGTGCTTTCACAGGCTTGCCTCTGTATTGCATGCATGTAAAAAAGAAAAGTGCTTGCAGAGCTTGGAAAGATTGGTGTGATCAGTGTTTGTTTGTTTTGGATTACAACTCCCAGAAATCCCAAAGAACTGGGGATTTTGGAAAACTGAGTCCAAAATTAATTTGTCCAAGTTCTCCATGCTTCTTATCAATCAGCGCTGTAATTATAGCTATATATTCGGAAGGCTTCTTCAGAACATGGCCAAAGAGCCCAAAAAACCCACAACAACTATAGCTATATAATTTTTTTTCATTACAGCCCAGGTATCCTGGCCATAGCTTTTCCTTAAGCAAGAACCTGCTAAACGAGTCCAGCCATTCTCCTAGCCCAAAGGAACACATTGCTGTCTGTCTTGCATAATTTTTCAGAGAATGACTCACTAAATCAGTATGCTCATGAGATACTTTTTCACCCTTAATTTCTAAGTGCAGCTCAGTTGCCCATGTGCTTGTCCCACTGGTGCTAATAAAAATATATATCATCTTCTTAGAACTGCAGAGCTGGAAGAGACCCCATAGATCATTGACACCAGCCCCTGTAGGCACAGTGTGGAATCCAGCTCCCAATCTCTGGCTCCACAGCTAGATATCCAAACCACTGAGCTATCCAGCATTTCTCTCCTATCGTCACATAGATCCAAGCAAAATTTTGAAAGGCTAGCTTTAAGTTTATCTGCTTTTTCATTTACCAAATTCCACATATGAGCATCTCAGAGGAGACCCTGCTCCATCTTGTGCCAGATGGCCAGGGTTAGCACTTAATTTATTATTTGCTTAGTAATCATTTATTTCCTGCCTATCCATAAATGGAACCTACAACAAATCATTACAGCCTGGTGTGCTTCTGTTCAATATTCTAAAGAATTATGATTTCTTCAAGGATACTCCATTCCATTCCCCATCTCCTGATTTATTTTATTTTTTATTTTTTATTTTTGTCCTCCTTTGTTCTTCAGTCAGTATTCTTTGCAGGGTTTTCATAGCTAAGAGAGGGATCAAGGGCAGGAAGACATGGAAGTCCTGCCATCCCAAATGCTGCTTTGGCCCTCCTGCAACAAAGACAAACTGAGAATTGTTCTCATGGGACTGCACTTGCCCTGCCCTGTTTCTTGGTGGAGCCTATTTAATCATTTATGTGCAAGTATTTACAAGTATCATGGCTCCACTACTTTTATTTAACTTTGCTGGCTGCTCTAATTGTACTTATACCACCACTAATCCTACATTATATTATATTATATTATATTATATTATATTATATTATATTATATTATATTCATCATAGGCATCCTTCAGTCTCGAGAGACTATGGTAATGTGCTCTGTATGGAGAATTTGGAACAGCGTCTAGTGTGGCTGAGAAGGCCAATTCGAGAGTGACAGTCCCTTCCACACTGAAGACAAATCCAATCTGTCCCCTGTCCAGCTCCCTGGTTTTGCTGCTTTTGTGACTTCCTCTTTGCCTCGGCCTGCTGGGCAAGGGTCTCTTCGAATTGGGAGAGGCCGTGATGCAGTGCCTGCCTCCAGGCTGAGCGCTCAGATGTCAGGTTTTCCCATCTGTTGAGGTCTATTCCTAAGGCCTTCAGATCTCGCTTGCAGATGTCCTTGTATCGCAGTTGTGGTCTCCCTCTGGGGCGCTTTCCCTGCACTAATTCTCCATACAGGAGATCCTTTGGAATCCGACCATCAGTCATTCTCACGACGTGCCCCAGCCAACGCAGACGTCGCTGCTTCAGTAATGTATTCATGCTGAAAATTCCAGCTCGTTCTAGGACTACACTGTTTGGAACTTTGTCCTGCCAGGTGATACCAAGAATCCGTCGGAGGCAACGCATATGGAAGGTGTTCAGCTTCCTCTCCTGCCGTGCACGAAGGGTCCAGGACTCACTGCAGTACAGGAGTGTGCTTAGGACACATGCTCTATAGACCTGGATCTTCGTATGTGTCGTCAGCTTCTTATTGAGCCATACTCTCTTTGTGAGTCTAGAGAACATGGTGGCTGCTTTGCCAATGCGTTTATCCAACTTGACATCTAGAGAGAGGGTGTCAGAGATGGTTGAGCCGAGGTACACAAAGTCATGAACAACTTCCAATTCTTTTGTGGAGATGGTAATAGAAGGAGGTGAGTCCACCCCCTGGCCCATGACTTGTGTTTTCTTCAGGCTGATTGTTAGTCCAAAGTCTTGGCAGGCCTTGCTGAAACGATTCATGAGTTGTTGGAGGTCTTCGGTAGAGTGGGCAACAATGGCTGCATCATCTGCGAAGAGGAAGTCCCGCATGCATTTCAGTTGTACTTTGGTCTTTGCTCTCAATCTAGAAAGATTAAAGAGCTTTCCGTCTGATCTAGTCCGGAGATAGACGCCCTCGGTTGCAGTTCCAAAGGCATGCTTCAGCATGACAGCAAAAAATATCCCAAAAAGTGTTGGTGCGAGGACACAGCCCTGTTTCACTCCGCTTCGAATGTCAAAGGGGTCTGATGTTGAGCCGTCGAAAACTACAGTGCCTTTCATTCCCTCATGGAAAGATCTGATGATGTTGAGGAGACGAGGTGGACAACCAATCTTGGGAAGTATTTTAAAAAGGCCATCCCTGCTAACCAGATCAAATGCTTTTGTAAGGTCTATGAAGGCCACAAGGAGTGGCTGTTGTTGTTCCCTGCATTTCTCCTGCAGCTGTCGGAGGGAGAATACCATGTCAGTGGTGGATCTATTGGCTCGAAATCCACACTGTGATTCTGGATAGACTCTGTCTGCAAGCACCTGGAGCCTCTTCAGCACAACGCGGGCAAGCAGCTTCCCTACCACGCTAAGAAGAGAGATGCCACGGTAGTTATTGCAGTCGCCCCTGTCTCCTTTGTTCTTGTACAATGTGACAATGTTTGCATCCTTCATGTCCTGTGGTACTCCACCTTCCCTCCAGCAGAGACGAAAGACTTCATACAGTTCGGTGGTGATGATCTCCTTACAGCATTTCAGCACTTCAACAGGGATGTTGTCCCTTCCAGGTGCCTTGCCGGAGGCAAGGGAATCCAAGGCGGCATATATTATATTATATTATATTATATTATATTATATTATATTATATTATATTATATTATATTATATTATATTATATTATATTATATTATATTATATTATATTATATTATATTATATTATATTATATTAGTGGTAATATTTCCCAACCCTGCTGATGAAATTACATTTTAGGCTTCTGTATGAATGGTGGCTTGTAAACTGCATGAAGACTGACCTCTTGGAGAATTATAGTTAGTTAAGGTGGTCATGTGTCCTTGTTTAGAAAGGACAGCCATCCACCTCAAAGGCTACCAATCGTCCTTTCAAAGCTGTCCTCCCTTTTAAGGGGCACCCAATCCAAGTCCAATTTAAAGGTAAAGGACCATTAGGAGCAGATAGGGGCTGCATTCTTTTAATGCTCATAGAAAGACATGGTGTGTTATAGTGGCATAAACCACATGCCACCGTGCTGATTTCTCCACCCACAAATTCTTAGAAGTGCTAGATAATTAGGTATATGTGTGTGTGTTTGTATACATACAAACACACATATACATACATATACGCATACATATATGTGTGTGTATACAGTATGTGTATATATGTGTGTATATATGTATAAATGTGTATATGTGTGTATATGTATGTATGAAACCCTGGAAACCCTGTAGTTAATATATAGGATTCCATGGAGTGCCGTCTCTCACCAGCATGATTCCATCCACACTTTTCATGAGTTAATTAAACTCACCAAAGGTATGACAGCACTCTTCAAATATATGGAAAGTTCTCATTCAGAGGAGGAATAGGATCTGTTCTCAAGAAAACCAAAACTTTAAAAATGATCATCTAGAGTTTCTCCTCCTCCTCCTCCTCTACATTTTAAAGCCATGTTTAGACTGAGCTTTCTCCAGCTATGACCATTCTTGGATAGGGAGGACCACACCATGGTACTCAATGTACTGGTAACTTCCCATTTAGATTACTGCAGTGCAGTCTTAAATGAGGCTTCCTTTGATGCCATAGCAAGTGTAATATGCAGCAGCTAGCCTGCTAGCAGAACTCGTATGATATCAGTTTTAAACTAGTTACACTTGCTGTCAAAACATTTCCGGCCTGAATTGAATATGATGACAATGACTTTCAAAGCCCTAAATGGCCTGGAATGCAGATAACTGAAGGAGTGTCTCTCTCCATATATACCTAATTATCATGATCTTCTTGCGGGGGGGGGGCTTCCTCCAAGTCCCATCCCTGAGTGGTGCAATATGCAAAGATGGAAGGATGGCTTGGAATAGTCTTCCCTTGCAGGACTAACTAGCATGGACATTATATATGTATTGCAGTACCAAATGAAAATCTGTGCAGGTGGCAGCAAGACAGATCTCGGCACAGTTCCCAATTCTTTAGCTTACTGGTTTTGGTTTCTTTTGAATTGTTAAATTATTTTGAAGTGTTTGTGAGGGTTTGACTTTTGGCTCCACGTTGGTTCAAAGAAAGTAGATTTTTTTTGCTTCAAAACGTGAAAGATTTGTTGGTGCATTTAACAATAAACAAGAGTCTGGAAGATGACTGTGAGTCTTTTCTCCTTATGCCAACGAGTCCGGAAGATGTTCCCAAACTTCAAACCGGAACGGGTTTCCATAACTATTGTTCCATGGTCACAGTAGATCAGGGGAGACCCAGTCACTCATGGTCTGCCCCGTCAGGCCTTCCAACAGGGACATGGTCTCGTTGTCCAGGTTATCATCCCACAGAATCCGTCTCTCAGGGTCTTGGCTCTCCCAGGATCCTCCGTGTAATTCCTTCTCTTCATCTCCCTTACTCTCCATTCCATTCTTTCTCTCCTTTCTCTCTCAACTCTTTCTTTCTCCTCTTTCAATCTCCTTCTCCATTCTCTCGACTCGGCTTCTCCCCAATAAGAGGGTCTAGGTGGAATCTCTGCTCTCCTTCTATAATCTGCCTCCTCCTTTTCATCTCTCCCATAATCCCATCCAGGGATCCTGCATCCACACCCATTCCCAACTGGGCAGTAACTGGTCTTCTTTTCTCTCTACCTCCCCCATTCCTGCTTCAAACTCCACCCTCTTTTTCCTCTCTCTTCCCGCATTTTCTTCCTAAACCTCCTCCATCATCACTTTCTGCATGTCTTCTGTCAGCGCCTCTCTCTCTGTTTCTTGCTGAGGTCTCGCTGTAGGCTCTGGTGCTAGTTTGGGGTGCACTTCCTTAGTTTTGCTGTTGAGGAGGGATGGCTCTCCAGCGAGTGGGGTATCTCTCTCACCCTTTGTCTCACAGTGTTTTGTGACTGTTTTCGATGAATGAACTTAATAAAGAAACTACAACTTAGAAGTATCTTTTCCAGTTAAAAACAACTTAATATCATCACTGATGTCAACCAAATCAGATTCCACTCCTTCTGAGGGTGAGGGGATGAAATCCCCTGCATGATTTAACATGCCAAATCACATGTTTTCCAAACTAGAAGTGGAATTTTAGCCACTTCACATTTGGGTTCTCTGTGTGTGTGTGCTTTGGTGGCCTCTCTGGCCTCTGAAAGATCACAGGAACAGAAAATTGGACCTAATATATGCCAAAGATGTCCATCCTTGCCCTACACAGACCCTACTGCCATGAACAGATTCACTCAAGAATGTAAATGTGTGTGGCCAGAAAATCCCACTGGCATAGTAAATGCAAGATTACACTGCTTGCAGAAACATTGAGACATACAGGTGCACCAGGTTCCTTCCCAAATATCGCCTGTATAATGGCAATGTTTGTACAAGGTATGTGAGCACATGTTACCCCATTGGCAGGCTTTCTGCTCAACATAAGCTCAATTGGATAATGCCCAATGTTTCATCTGTTAGACCCACAATGCCCGCAGAAGCCTTTGAGGCGTCCAGTTTGAATACACATTAGCAATCATCTTGGGTCTGATTTATGCATTCTTAGGTCATTAATAATGATCATAGTAACAGCATTGCCACTGATAGAAGGGAACTGAATAATTTTCATTTTCAACGTGTATTTTTTCCCTTTTCTGGTCTTTCTCTTCTTTTTTGGTGGAGAAATCAGTACCCAAACAGATGAGCTCTGAGAGATGTCATTATCTAAATTAATACATAATGTCTGCATGATCAGTCACATTTGGATGGTTGGCGAAGGCAGATGGAGCTCTGCCAAAACACAGGCTACATGCCTGGGTTATTGCCAATGAATGGAAATCTCACACAGGCATCTATGGTGAGAAAAAAGCCTTAAACATCACTCCCAGATTGTTTGGTCCCTGGATGCTCCTACATATTTGGTGTGATGGGAAATCATAATGAGAAATCAATGACAAGTTGTACCTAGAGTGACTTACAAAATTACAACTGATACAGATCAGAAATAAGCACATATTAAAATATACAAGGTTATGGTTAAATGCCACAAGAATAGCAAAATATTTAAAAAATAGAGAATAAAAAACAGCTAAAACATATTTGTTTTTGTAAAAAATGGAGAAATAAATAAAAGTGGCATAGTACAAGACAGTTTAAACAGCTTAACCTTAAAAATAGACAGTAAGTAACTAAAAGCAAGCTGAAGATGGAAAAACCGTATTGAGACAAAGGAGGTAATAGGTAGCAAAACTGCAGCAATAATTATAAATATTGATGTGCACATTGAGAGGATCCTCCCCCAGTCCCTGTATGCTTCTGCATGCATAGCTCTATACACACAGGATAGTATTACTTTTCTACCATACCTTTCCACTACTAAGTAGTGCTTAAGGCAGCTTACAAGCAGCATAAGGCAATAAAAAGTAAAAAATTAGTTAACATATACTTATTAAGCTCAGATAAAACCAAAACGTGATAATAAAAATTAGGGATACATTGCCCTCACCATACACTAAGGCGATTTTCAAATAAGGGTACGTAAACTGGACCTCAAACTGTTCCCTTCAGGAGACATTGACCACATCCAGATGGGGGAATGTGGAACAGTGGGTTCATGCTTAAAAGGTTCTTATCTTTAGTGTGATCTGTTTTATCTCTCACTAGAGCGATCTTTCCATTCACACTGATGAACTTTCTTTCTCCCAAGAGGAAGATCCAGACAGGTCTTTGGATTACCCTGATTTGTCTCCCCCTTTGATTCCTAGAAACACATTTGCTTTTAATTGCCATTTTCAAAAGCATTCACAGCCCCTTCTAGGACCTTTCCTTAAGCGAAGTAAAATATTGAGGTTTGCCAGAACAAACTTCTCTAAATTAAAATTTACTGGACAATCATACAAGGATTAGAATTACATAGCGACATAAGCTTTACATAACTTGCTGCAGCTAATTGCTCTTAGTGTGCAACTACACTCGAAAGCTGCAATTTCATCTGCAGACTATATTATGTTTGAAATCACAATCAGTGCTCACATAAGGGCTGAGGAATGATTTGAGATTTCACTGTTCATACTGCATGTGATAAAAGTTGCATTCACGCCCATAGCCCCTCCTTCTTTCCTTCCTTCCTCTGGTCCCATTTCTGCTGATCTTCTGCTGATTGTTGGCTGTGAAGCTGCTTTCTCATTTAAAGCTTCAGACTAGCACATTTCTCAAAAACCTTTCTATAGAAAAATAACATGGAAAAATACTTAACAACCTAAGAATACAGAACATCAAAAATTGGGACAGTAGTTTTTCAAAACACATAATTTACATCTCAGAATGATTCTAGAACTAGGACCATCACTTTCCTTTTCCCATCTACTTTCCCCTTACTTTCAAGTAATGAATGTGGGAATTATCTCATCTCTGTTCACAGTTTATCATGCCAATAGTTTAAAACCACATCTGACTCAAGTAAGAAAAATTCCTCTCCCACGGTACAAAGCACATCTAAGTACTACAGCCAAGTTAATTCCAAATTCTGAGGCAGAGAACATTCAGATAGTTTTAAGTCAAATCTATGTGCATGTAAAGACACACAAAAAAGCCACACCATGCTAATATACTTCAGAGTCATGCCTTCATTAGTATGGAAATGGTTTTTAAAGCCACATGTATGAAACACCCTAAATCTATGGCAAAAGTGCCACTGACATTAAACAACCTTCCACTGATCACCATGATAAGTGAGATGCCTGGAGTACAATACAGTTAAAAAGATATAAGACAACAAGAATGGACTGGGGGAAACACTAACAATCAGAAAGAATAAATACACAAAAAATAACAAAGCAACCCAAAACTTCCAGATTAAGGTAAATCAAAGTGTGGGTAGACGGTCTGAGAAGAGAGCTAATGGATATGAGGACTGAATGCATTTTAGAGATCATCATGTATAAAAGGATGCGACCAATGAAGAATGAGAGGCTGGAGAAGACACCTACGACTTTATTTTCTGGATGGTTTAAATAAAGCAATGAGCAAAGGGCTGATAGATATTTTTGTTCAAGTTCTTTTCCTTTTCTCCATGAAATTGCCAAGCTTACAATTCATATAGAATATGATGAATTGAATATGGAGTACCCATAATCTAAAAGTCCTTGTCAAAACAACGAGGAAGATCAACATCTTCCAATGCCTTGATGAATTACCAAGAGTTCACTGCACTAATTCCCCACAGGCTGTACATCCCTGAAGAGCCAGCCTGATGGCCTTGGGTAATCTCAGGATACCGCTAGAAGAAGGGAATAGTAAACCAGTTCTGATTATTCTTTACCTAAAAAGGTAAAGGTAAAGGTTCCCCTTGACAAATTTTGTCCAGTCGTGTCCGACTCTAGGGGGCGGCGCTCATCCCGCTCTTCAAGCCATAGAGCCAGCGTTTTGTCCGAAGACAATCTTTCCATGGTCACATGGCCAGTGTGATTTAGACACGGAACGCTGTTTACCTTCCCACCGAGGTGGTCCCTATTTATCTACTCGCATTTGCATGCTTTCGAACCACTAGGTTGGCGGGAGCTGGGACAAGCGACGGGTGCTCATTCTGTTGCGTGGATTCGATCTTACGACTGCCGGATCTTCTGACCCTGCAGCACAGGCTTCTGCGGTTTAGCCCACAGCGCCACCACGTCCCTCATTCTTTACCTAGAAAACCCTTAAAGGGTATCCATACAGTAAGTCAGAATTAACTTGATGGCACAATATGTTCTATTGACTTATGAGATATGAGTGAGCCATTTGGCAGTCTTGGGCAATCAGGGTAGTGTGGCTGAATGATTAGTGTGGGGCTTCCTGACACTGGGAACCTTGACAATTGGTTCAATTGTTGCACTGCTCTGACACTTAGGAAATCTTCCCTGATATTCAACAGAAATCTGGCTTCCTGTAATTCGATCCCATGTCCTGTACATCCTATGGGATGATCAAGAACAGAATCTGCCCCTCCTCTGTATCACATATTGGACAAAGTATCTTTCAGGTATTGAAAAAAGTGCTATCATATCTCCCTTTACTCTTCTTTCCTCAAGGCTAAACATGCCCAGTTCTTTCCGTCTTTCTTTATAGGACTTGGTTTCCAGCCCCCTGATCATCCTTGTCACCCTCCTCTGAACTTGATCCAGTTTGTGAACCCCTTCTTAAAGTGTGGTGTTGGACACAGTACCCAGGAGGAAGTGTAACCAGTGCTGAATGAAGAGGAACTAGTACTTTACAGGATTTCTGTTAATGCAGCCTAAAACAGCACTTGCCTCTTTTGCAGCCACATTGAACTCTTCTCTCCTATGCATCTTGTGATCTCTAGTTCCAAGATCCTTCTTGGTCATATTCTTACTCAACCATGAGTCCCTCATCCTGTAACTGTGTGTTTGTCCCCCACCCCCGACACATTAGAACTTTGCACATAAATTTTACCATTAAGTTTCATTCTGCTATTTTCAGCCCAGTGCTCAAGCCTATCAAGATCTTTTTGACTTTTGTTTCTGTCTTCCAGGGTATTTGCTATTCCATCCAATTGTGTGTAATCTGTAAATCTGATAAGCATTCTCTGTACCTCCTCATCCAAGTCATTAATAACAATGTTAAAGAGCACTGAGCCCAAGACAGAACCTTGTGGAGCCCCACTGATTATCTCTTCCCAGTTTGAGGAGACATTGATAAGCATTCTCTGTGTATGATTCTGTAACCATCTGTCTATCCACCTGACACTTGTGCTAGCCAGCCCATGCCTAGTTAGCATGCTGATCACAATATCATGGGACACTTTGTCAAAGGCTTTGCTGAAGTTCTGAGTTTATTAAAATTGGCTCCCCCAAAATCTAGTGTACATGTGTGGCTACACTCTGCTTCCATTTCCTTCAAAATCAAGAACACAAGTAGAACATGATCATTTTCCTCTAGAATTCTCCTTACTGCCACTTCTTCCACCAAGTCACCTCTATTGGCAAGAATCAAATAAAGGATAGGTCATCCTTCTTTTTTCCATTTTGTGTTGGAGAAAATTTATGCCATTCAAGGCAGGGATTTTTTTTTTTGGGAAAGGACATATTTGGCAGAATTTGCCTCCCTACAGATATCAGGATAATTGAAATCTCCCACAGTATTACATTGTGTCTCTTTGAAATTCTTATTTATTTATTTATTTATTTATTTATTTATTTATTTATTTATTTATTTATTTATTTATTTATTTATTTATCTATCTATCTATCTATCTATCTATCTATCTATCTATCTATCTATCTATCTATTTATTTATTTATTTATTTATTTATTTATTTATTTAATATGCCGCCCACACTACCCAAAGGTCTCTGGGCGGCTTACAGCATTTTGTTTTTCAAAGGTTCATCCACATCTTCTCCTTATGCAGGACATATCTTCTCCTTGATGGGGTGGTTGGTAGTTGAATCCAACTACCATGTTTCTTTTGTTTTTTTTGCCCCAGTTATACTAATTCAGATGCTTTCGATGGGACAGCCAAGTTCATCTTCCTGTGTTTCTTTACAGGAATACATGTTTTTGATATATACTGAGATCCCACCTCCCTTTCTGTTCTCTCTATTCTTTTTGAACAATTTATATCCTTTAATCGCTGTATTTCAGTTATGGGAGTCATCCCACCAAGTTTCAGTTATTCCTATCAAGTCATATTTACCCTCCCGAACTATGTTTTCCAGTTGCCTGACATTTGTATATAGACACCAGGGTTTGTATTGTTTGTTGTCAGCTTTCTTTCATACATTTTCATGAAGATTATTAATGGTCCTCATTAGAGCTGCTCGGTCTTTTCCTCTTATAGTGCATAAGCCTTCATTTAGCTTTACCTCTGAGTCTGTTTTTCTCTCCCCCTTTCATTTCAGTTTAAAGCTCTTCTGATAACGTTCTTCATGCTGTGGACAAATACATTTTTCCCAGTCTTTGTGAGGTGGAACTCATCACTTGCTACCAGTCCATTTTCCAGGAAGCATAGACAGTGATTCTAAAAACCAGATCCCTCATACTTATACCATCTTCTTGTTCAACTTGGAGTATTTTTCTCTCCCTTTCTATTCCTCTTTTGAGTACTGATAGGATGGACGAGACGACTAACTGGGTCCCAAAGTCCTTGAATTTCCTTCAAATTCTGATATGATTTCTTCATAGTTCTTATTGGCGGTGTCATTTGTTCCCATGTGGATGAGAAAAAAGGTAACATGCATCTGTGGGTTTTATGACTGATGGTAATCCTTCTGTCACATCTGTAATCTGTCCTCCAAGGGACAGCACACCTGGCAAGTACATGGATCTTTCCAGCATATTTCAGTCCCATGCAGTAGGGAGTCTCCTTCTCCTCCTACTCTCCTTTTCTTCTTTTTGTAGGCTATGGTTCAGTGACTCTGCTTGGCTGAGCTTCAGCCTCTCTCGTGTTCTTCCCAGGTTCTCCTGTATGTCTTCCTTAATTTGATAGTCTTGTGATTACAATTCACTTTTCTGACTCTACAAAAGTGCCTTGTCTGGGGCCAGTGTTTTGATGATGACATGCTGTCTGCCAGGCTCCTCTTCAAGAATTTGAAAGTGGTTTTGCAATTTTACTGGTGATGAGCGTCTTTTTCTTTTGCTCCTGTGAGTCTTTTCCATGATGCTTCCTCCACTATGTTTGTTTGCTCCTCAGCATTCTCCTCCTCTGCTTTGTCTTGCTGTTCTTCCCCCTCCAGTGCCTCCCTTGACTGCTGTTGCTCAATTATTCTATGTACTCTTCATCTTTTCTTACATGGCCACTTGCTGCTTTAGTTCTTTACTTTTTCTTCCAATAGTGCTGGTAAGCTTGCATTTGCTGCATGTTTATGCTGTGTGGATCTCTGATACAAGGACAAAGATTGCATGCACTTTGCAGGTCGCTGTGCAATTCAAACAAGTAGATTTTCCATACGCTGCTAGAGAGCATACAGTATGCAGCTTGAGATACCTAGTAATCCACACTAGTCTAAATGCATATTTTTCTCTCTTCCAGTGAAGGAAACAGGTGGCAGATAAATCATTCTTCTCTGTTATCAAGCAGGGCAGGGTCAACACATTCTGCTGCCTGAGGCAGCACATGAAATGATGCCCCGTCCTGAAATGAATATGCATAGTACTAATCTGAGGATTCCCAATGTGGTGCAGTGGATAGAGTGATGGACTAGGACAATCCCCACCTTGCTGTAAAAACTCACTGGGGAGTGGAACTGGTAAAACCACTCCTAATATACTTACCTTGAAAGCCCTATTAGGGACACTATAAGTCAGTTCTGATTTGACAGCAGAGAACACACAGACACACAAAGCTATCAAAGCAACGGTGTGCTGTTTATCTGCCACCCCAAACAGCTTTAAGAATTCTCTGGGTGGTTTACAATTCAGTTCAATTACACAGGCTACAAATGGTCCCCCCCGGCAAGCTGGGTACTCATTATACTGACCTCAGGGCTGAGTCAACCTTGAATCAGCTACCTGAATCTGCTGGGATGTAACACAGGTCATGAATTTTCATTGCAGTCATGTAGCTTAACCACTGCACTATGAGACACATGAACCAGAAAAATCTCACGTTGCTGTAAATTAAACAAACAAACAAACCAACCCACAATAATATAAATTCAAATAATAATTTGCTGCCTTTTCAGGATGTCTGAAAAAAAAATCTGCTGCCTGAAACAGTTGCCTCCCTCTTAGGGCCAGTCTTTCATCTGAGACCTAAGGGAAGCCCATCTGCTGGCAGCATTTGGTACAGAATTCTGAACTTATTCACTTGTTTCCTTGCTTTCTCTTTCTTTTAAACACACACACTATGCTTCAGGCACTCCTGTAATATCTTGCTCTTATCTACATACAACCTGTCTTCCCTTCCCTGCTTATAATCACCACTTGGGTAACACCAATCAAGCTTGAACGGATATATAAAAATATCTATCTCCATCTTGTCTGCTGTTCCTTGCTATCTTTTTTCTTTTGTGGTTTTCTCTGATTCAGCTTTGTCTAAGACACCTTCCTTTTGTTTAATAATGGTCTTAGGAGGAAATTCAGTTGCTCTGCATTTCCCGTTTTGTGGTCTCACTTAAACCTTACGAGCCTCACTGGGGTATTGTTTCTGTTGCTTAAATGCTCTCTCCCTCTTTAGCTCTCACTGCTTGACAGCTCACTTCTGGACACTTCTGGAAAGTATGTAAGATCGCCCAGATGCATATGATGTCTTTGATTACCCCTTTTGTTCCTTTGCACATTATTGTCTTATTATTATGGCAGCATGTTTTCCTGCTTTCTGTTCAGTTTCTGCCTCAGCATCTTCACATACCCACTCTCTCTTTAAAATTATATTTAATTTAGAGCTGGATGTGTACAAAGGGCAAGCAACTCTAAACTGTGTTAAAAACTTGAAATCTGAAGGCTGGGCACTCCAGAAGGTGTATATACAATATTTGTCAAACCTCCTCGTTAGATTTTTTTAAAAAACCTATATATCATAATAATTTTTATGTTTTAGTATTTATTAACAGTATAAAAGGGCAAAAAAAAGAGGATTGGAAGTGTATAGGTGCAGAAAACAATTAACTTGTAATTAATTATTTTTCCAATAGAGGTGCTTTAATTAAGTAAATTACATCATTATTACAGCTTAAAGACGGATGAAGTCATTCCTTTTGCAGTGTAACTGCAATTTAGCTACTTCTACAGTAATGAAGAATGCCAAGAGAGACTATTCTTTTCTCTAACTATTTTAGTTAGTTTTGAGAAACAGGGACTTAACAACTAAATCTTCTCGTATAGCAATGTAAATGACACAATTTTTGGAGATAAATTGCCTCAAGAAATCACTGTAGACCAGGGGTCTCAAACTGTGGCCCTCCAGATGTTCTTAGCCTACAGCTCCCAGAAGCCTTCAGCACCACCTCTGCTGGCCAGGATTTCTGGGAGTTGAAGTCCAAGAACATCTGGAGGGCCACAGTTTGAGACCCCTGCTGTAGACATTATCAGTTGCACACTGAGTCATATAACTCAATATGCAACTGATAATGTCTATAGTGATTGCTCAACTTAGAGAAATTCACCTCCCAAAGTTACATTGTTTTCGCAATGTCAGAAGAATTAGAAAGATAAAATTTAATTCTTTATATAAATAAATGAAATAAATAAACAATAAAATAAATAAAGAGGATACGGGGCCAATGAGTTACTTTTGAAAAAGTGACCGTAATGGTAACTAACTCCTTTTGAAGCCTTGGAGGTCTTTCTTTGTCAAAGGAACTTGCCAAGCTCTGGACCTGTGGGCTAAAATGCACTCATCTCCAGTCTATCTTGTCCTTATCTCAGTGCCCGTAACTGAGGAAGAACCAAAAGCATTCAGTGCAATACAACAGGAGTAATGAAGTGGGCTTTAATTTGATCCTAGCCCTGATTCTGGTGAGTTTTTATGGCACACCTTGAGAACTGGATTTTTTTTAAAGCTGTTGTCTGAAAGTTCAATTGAAAGACAGTAAGAACCATTCTTCATTCACACAAGATCCTTTTTTAATTTTTTTGCTGCAGCCTTCTAAGAAATGCAAGTTTGACTCACCTTAAATGTGATTGTTTCTCATTAACCACCTGGGTGTGTCTTTTTAGGGGGGGACTTTATGGGGATTTGTGAAGCAGTAGCTCCATTCCAATTCCTGTGAGTGTTAAGAGAATATCAAAGGGCAATGAAATTGCAAGTAATTTCTTGGAGGATTGCCCTGTCAGGGTAAACAGATAACAGGTGTTGATTAATTTCCAGGGTGTGTGCCACCTAGAACTATGTAGTTACAACTGATGGGCATGAATTATTAGAAATATTAAAAATAAACATTGGGAATAATCCAGGCACCCACCAACACCTACCTGTCAAATTAACAGAGTCTGAGGGATGAGGTGTCCTGAAAAGAAAAACGCCTATGCTCACCAAACTCATCTTTTGCTCTCAGCCCTACCTCGCCCTCATTTGCATCTTCCCTTGTTAGTTAGTATTCTTAAGGTAATTGTATAAATGGTATCATTTCCAACAAACAGGAAATAAAAATGATCTTCTGGCAAACCACTAGGTTCCTGTAAATTTTACCACAAGCAAAGGACTCAAATGCAAGATTTCATTTCTTGAATGTGCCAGACTTAGAATGGGGTAGGAGTTTGTAGTCAGCTGATACTCTGATCAGTAATGTACATCAGCTGCCTTTTCAATATGATGATAGGCTGATATCTACAGCCTCTTGGTGGAGTTACATGGCATGATATACTTTGATCTGGATTCCTGTATTGAGCAGGGGTCTGGACTCCTTCCAACCCCATGATTGCATGATTCCTGACTTTGGCACAGAGGCTTCCCCCAACTTTTTATGCTTGCCCAGGCATAGGAAGACAGGGGAAGCCTGACTGAAGCAATCCTCCACCCCAGTTTCATTTCCAACTGCTTAGCTTTTGCTAGGAGCAGTGGGGAGAGCTTCCCTTTGGGCAAGCCTGACTAAGGTGACTTCCCCTGCTGGCTTTGCAGAAATAGCAGGGTAGGGGATTGCTTGGGTCCCACTTGCCTTCTCTTTCTATGCTTGTTGGTTCATTGGGCCACTGGGGGGCAATTCGTGGTTCATGTGTCATCAAAGTTGACGACCCACTAACCAAGACAAAGCACCATTTTGGTGCTTCGTCCCCATCTCTACTCATTGGGTATGTGGGACTAGTAAACCACTCCTTAAATATCTCACTTACCTTCAAAGTCCTATTAGAGTCCAACCTGATGGCATATAATACCAACTTTGTACTACTAAGCACAATACATTTTTTTAATTTTGTAAGGTATAACTAGTACCTTTCTGAAATTCACAAAATAGCCCCATTGTGTTTTTCTTAAATTAAGCATTCAACAACTCATCTTCAGAGATTCTCCAAATAAAAATAAACCATGTTTGGAAAAAGGGGTGCAAGAGACAAAGCAATATTTTGTTAGAATAGGTATCAGCCAGTCTTATCTCTTCACATACTTTACAAATACATGTAGAAACACACTCACTCTATCTATATGTGCACACTGTTTTCTTAATGATAGGATCGCTCAATAGTTTTCCCCACAGCTTAATTAAAATGTAACAGTATTTGTTGGACAATGGCTTCATATATGCAAATATCAGAACGCTTACACAAGAATAAGTACAGTGGTGCCTCGACTTACAAGTGTCCTGATGTATGACCATTTTGAGTTACGACCAGATCTGGCTGCAAAATTTTGCTTCGACTTGTGGCCAGAGCTTCAAGTTACGACTGGAAAAAAGGTGGGGAAAAAGCTGGGGAATTCAAATTGCTAACTGTTGGTGGTGAAGAGGCTACTTCTTTGTAGCTCTTTTGCCCCAAAGGTTAGAGAGTGTGTGTTGGAGGAGGCTTGGGACTGTGTGGTGCTGCTTTCTGCTTCTGAGTAAGTATATTTACAGGGTTTTGCAGGGTGGGTTTGGGCTGGGGGGTTATGTTTCTGTGCTGTGATTTTTTTTTTTTTTTGTATTTTGGTGTGTTTGTTTTTTAAGCCCCAGGACCTTCCGATGGGGCTTGCTCTGTTGTTTATTTTTGGTTTTTTAAAAGCCCCAGTGCCTTCCGACGGGGCTTTATGTGTGGGTTGTTGTTGTTGTTTTTTTGGTATTTTTTTTTGGGCGGAAAGGATTAATCACATTCCAATGCATTCAATGGTGCTTTGACTTGTGACCATTTTGGGTTACGTCCATCTTCTGGAATGGATTATGATTGTACGTCGAGGCACCACTGTATAAAAATGAGTGAAATCCTATTGCTTAGTATAGTACATCACATTAAAGTAAACCCATTGAATCAGTAGGAATTTGATAAGTCAGCTCTTCTATAGGTTCCATTGATTCAAATGGACCTACTCAACTTATGGCCCAGGTAAAACACCACTGTTATAATAGAGTTAACAGATAAGCAACCCAAATAAAAATAGCAGCTGCAGATGAAACAGCGCACATGAAATAGTGGCTGCAGATTGATCATTTACAGCATCAAAACTCATTCAAATGTTAATTTGAATTAAAAAGATCTTTATGATCTTCCTAACAGTAATCAAAGGGCATGTTTTCCAGAGATGCAAAGTAATGACAAAAGTTGTTTGGGTTTTCATTCCATCAAGTTTTGTTGATATGCTTGAGAGATGGGCTTCAGATGCTAATTCTATAAGAGGTAAGGTTGTCAATGGCTACATTTCATGATGCCTACACATGACCTCTAGTATTAGATACTATATATACCCTATATATATATAATTTGTTAGGGATCATGAGAAGGAGGATGCTGTCTTGTATCCTAACTGGAGATTTCTCATAAGTTTTCAGTTCAACATTGTGAAAACATAATGGTGGATTAGATCAACTTGTGGCCTCCTCCAGAAGGTCTGTTCCTATGACTGCATGGAATCTTATAGACAACCTAATCCTAAACTTTCTAGAACATTAAAGGTGAACTGGGGTTTATTAAACAAAGCTTGGATGGTGATTTGTCAGGGAAATACCAGCTGTTAATTTCTTTGTTCTCCAGGGAGTTAGACTCATTGACCCTTGGTGTGTCTTCCAACTCTACAGTTGTATAGTTCTATTATCCCAAAAATACCACCTTAAACAGGCTTAGTAAACAAATATTAGCCAATGCATCTGGTATAGAATAAAGGTAAAATTATCAGAAAGTCTAGCTTTACAAAAGTACTTGCCACTGTATTCTCCACTAATTGAAATTTCTGAAGTCTGTTTCAAAGCACCATCATGTAGAGAAGACCTCAATATCCTAACTTGGATATAAGGACTTCTCATGTCACCAATGCTGGAGCTGCTGCTGAGCCAAAGCTTCAGCAGTGTGGCTCGCCTTTGCCTCCCTCCCAGGATTGTGTGAGACCTTAGGTCTTATGAGAGCAGTCAGGTGAGAGGGGGCAACACTAGGTTATTTAAGGGATATTTTCCCCCTCTTTCCACCCTCTTCCTTTTTCTGGCATTGAGAAGGAAAGAGCTCTGCTTCTTGCTATGATTGTGAGCTGCGTCATCATTGAAGCTTTTGATTACCAGCTATTTGGGCGCTGGGAGGCCCCCTCCTGAGGTTTGTTTGTTAATTTTGCCCCATTGGGCTTTAGTATTAATAGCTGAATTCTTTTTGGTCTGGCCTAATTACATTGCATTTGTTAATTTGGCATAATCGTATTATTAAGGGTGAGTGCCGGCTGCACAAAGGGGGGGGGCGCTCTCGCGCGGCTTGCGTGGCAGTGCTATCAGATCCAGAGAGTGGATGAATTAAGTTTAAAAAGAAGAAGAAGAAGAAGAAGAAGAAGAAGAAGAAGAAGAAGAGAGGGAATTGGGGGTGGCAAAAGATCTAGCTAATGTTTGAAGGCCCCGTTACAGGGACCTAACGTTGTCGCACTTGCGTGATAACTGCTTCCAGCAAGGTTCACCTTAGTCCAAGGAGGCTGAGGGACGGTGTGGCCTACTGTAGTCTTGGAAATGTGGGTGCATGTGGGAGGCTGCTCGGTTTTTGGTCATCTGCACTTGGCTCCCAACCCCCCCCAACCTCCCCCTTATTAATGGTCAGCCTTCACTACAATTTGGTGCTGCATAGTTTTAATAGCACCAAGCAAGCAAATAGCAAGGTGCTACTTTTACATTAGCCCTTGCAGGATCACGTGTCCAAGGAATAGCCGGATCAGGTTGTAATTAAAAAGAAGAAGAAGGAAAGAATAAACAAATAAGAATAATACCATAATAATTGCAATTTTAGCTAAAAAAGAGGCAGGAACAGAAAATTAATATTATTAATAATAACAACATATTAATTGGATTTAATTGGGGTCTTACATGGATATGTGGGGTTAAATAAGCAATTAACTAAATACTTGGATTTTAATTTAATAACAGGGCTAGTGATATCTATTGATACTCTTTGGGTTAATATTAAAATTAATAGCGTGCATAAATTTGTACCTGTGGCAGGAACTGTTTAATTAAATTAATTAACCATATGGGCTCCTTGCAGTTCAATTAAAGGGGATTAAACAAGGGAGTTAGTTAACTGTGATTATACAATCATTTAAAAAAGATACAATCATTAATATTTATGCGGTCTGACTAACTGGTTCATACCAATTGGCCAGGTTTGTCTTCTCTTAAAAGGAGAGCACAGCTGCCAGCCATCAGCTGGTTAACCCCTCCACTATCGTGCATGGTTAGGAATCATTATCTGACATGACATCAGTACTGCTGAGTCAACTCTGAGCTTTGTTCAGCTTGAATACTAGATTCATAATGGCATCTCGGAAGGGACAAGGCAACAAGAAGGGAAAACAGCCTGCCAAAAAAAGACCAGTTCCCCAAGTGTCTCCCAGTTCTCTTCTGACGAGGAATCCTGGTCTGTCTGGCAACAATTGCAGGAAAAGATTCCTGCATTGGAGGCTGAATGGTTGGCGAGCCAAGCTCCACAGCCATGCGAGGTGCAGCCACACAGATCAGCCAGGGATGCCAAGAGTCACCATAGGGCCAAAATTAAGGCAATAGCCAACAATCTAATGGCTAGATTTGCTGTTCTTGAGGCAGAGCAGCAGCTCAAAGGGACCACTAGATGTGATGCAGACAGGGCTTCTTTGACACCACAGCCTTGGTGTGTTGAGAAGGGTAGAAGGTTGTCTGCCCTGACAGGCTATATGCAGGGGAGGAAGCGAGTATGGCGATAACTTAGTCAGGTGAGTCAGCCATTGCACCGGGCATGTATTCCTTGATCCCTACATAGCCTTGGCCTGTTGGTGGTCAATTTAACCCCACAGTTTACACACCATGCGATATACAGAGCAGTAGGTCTCCCAACACTGCATGGTTATATTCCAGTCCACAATTCAGTGGATGAGGCACACCATACTTCAGTTCACATTAGTGGCCCAGTTTAACACTTTGGCTGACACGAGGGGGGGTTGGCATTACCCATTGGTTCCTGACACTGGTTATAATATCATGCCCTTGCGTGTGTTGCCATATGGCAACTACTCAATGCCCCAGGTGATCATCTGACCCAGGCAACACAAGACAAGATATGATAGGATAACATGTGGACATATTTGAATTAGTGAATAGAAATGTAGATAAGAAGGATCTTACAAGGAAGATGAGAAAGAGAAGGAGAGACATAGGAAAAAGAAACCTGATAGGACATGGTCAAATTTGCTACCTGGGTTTCTGATATACGCTGGGGTGATCGTGAAGGCTCAGCCATGGAGGGCTCAGTCCCTCTCCCAGTACCTGGATTTAATTTATAGGGCTTATGTCAACTTTGCAGTGCAGGCATGGCTTCGTTATGATGAATTTTTCCATATGCGGAGTGTGATTCACCCAAATCTTCATCGGGGTGAGCCCCTGCTGGGCTTGTGGCTCCAGCACATAACCCCAGCCAGACCCAATTTCGGGGATAGGTTTGATAGAGACATCTGAATAGGAAAGTGACCCTGGGAAAGAATCCTCGCATCACAGTGGGGAAGGCAGTTCAACCCCACCTACTCTGTTGGGAGTAGAACCCCAAGGGCACTTGTACCAAGAAACCATGCCGCTTCAGGCATGAATGTTCCACATATGGAGGAACAACACCCAAGTACACCATGTTTCAGGGTTGGGGCTCAACGCCAGAACAAGGGCACAGAAGGAGATAAAAAACCCAGCAGTGGCGGGGTACCCCTGGAAAAGGGACCCAGCCCAATTAAGGTTACAGTTTTGGAAGCATGGCTAAGTTCCTACCACAGTAGAGAAGATGCTGCTTACTTTTTGGAAGACTTCAAGTTTGGATTCAGAATCCTGGCAGTAGGTGAGCACAGAGCATTTTTTGGGCAGAACCTCCGATCTGTGTGTGGGATGGAAGGTGTTGTCCAGAATAAGACAGATAAGGAAGTAAAAGAAGGGAGGGTGCTTGACCCCTTCGCAACAACTCCTTTGGAGAACTTGAGGGTTTCATCTTTGGGTTTAGTGCCTAAGACACAGGGTGAGTTCAGATTAATTCACCACTTGTCCTACCCAGAGGGAGCATCGGTCAATGACGCTATCCCTCAGGAACTTTGTACCATGCGTTACACCTCCTTGATCAGGCGGTTTGCGTGGTAAGAAAGTGCGGTGTGGGGGCTGAGCTGGCAAAATGCTATATAAAGCCAGCATTTTGAATTTTGCCAGTTCACCCACTTGAGTTTGACTTGTTGGGATTTCATTTTTGGGCACATTTTTACACTGATAGAGCATTACCTATGGGCTGCTCAGTGTCATGCACTGTATTTGAACAGTTCAGCACATTTATCAAGTGGAAGCTCAGGAGTAGGGTGGACTATAAGTCTATGGCCCATTATTTGGACGACTACCTTTTCTGTGAAGAAAGGAATTCAGGAAGGTGTAGATTCATCTTAAACAGCTTCCAAATGATGGCAGAGGAGCTGGGATTACTCCTGGCAGAGGAAAGAATGGAGGGACCAGTCAGATCCTTCACTTTCCTGGGTATCGAACTGGATACAGTACAGCAGACATCATGGCTGCCGGAAAACAATTTAGCTGACCTTAGGATCAGGATAGCTGCATTACTGCATGAGCTCCAGAAGATTGTGGGGATTAAATTTCGCTTGTAGGGTGGTAGCACCTGGGTTTGCATTCCTGCACTGGTTTTGTGATGCTATGAAGGTTTTTCTGGTGAGTTCAATTGCAAACTCAGGTAAGATAACAGTCCATTGGACCTCCCAGGACTGTGGATCATGTGATTACAGTGCTTGGGGGGAAATATGTGCCGGGCCACAACTGGACCAACAGTCAACATGTAAAGATGGCTTGAGGTCCTGGGGTGGTCAAATTGTGGCCAGCCAGGTTCTTGCTGTTTTCAAGACCATGAGAACTTGGGGCCAGGGACTTGCCCATCTGTTGATTAAGGGGTACTTTGATACCCCTGCAATTTAACCTGATTCCGCACTATGGCAGGCCTCCCTTTGCCAAAGGATGGCAATATTGAATTATAATCAATAAAGTGTGGTCTGTGTTTTAACCCGTAATACTTATCTCACATCTTTATTTGTAGCTTGATTGCTTTGATTTGTATCTGAATATACAAAATTATTTATATAAGCTCATTGTAAAAACGGGAAAAATAAATGAGAGTGAGAATGCCTTTTTCCCCCTCTGAAACAGGGAGATGTTAGCTTCTAAACTTTGAACCAGGAAAACAAGACACAAGTTCTTATTCACCTAATCTCTTGCAATATATATGATGCTGACAATAGGGCATGCCTAACTAAGGGCCTACCCGAGGAAGAATCTTATGCCAATGACATCTACAGCTACTTCCAGGAGTTGTATGACAACTTTACGTCCATGATTCATGCACTTACTTAATTTTGAAACAACTGGGGCCAATGCCTTGGATAAGTCACAGGCTAAAAGGCCTTCTCAGAAAAAGAAGAGTGGGCACAGCTCTCCAGGAATTGGGAGAGAGTGCCATGCTAGTTTCTCCTTGCAGAAGAACAAAAAGATTATAAGTTCTGTTATTATCAGATTCTCCTTCACTGTGCAGACGGGTTTTTTTTAAAGTGGGTGGCGGCAGCATTACCTCATAAATCACACTGTTTTTGATTGAAAAGGAGAATTTGAGTCAGGAGGAAAATCAAATAATAGTAACTCTCTGTGTGCGCATTCTTTTTCAGGTTAGAGGAAACTACTGCAAAAGAATATGTGGGCATGAGATAGCTTTTTAATAGGATACCTAAAATGAGGAGGAATCTATCTATCTATCTATCTATCTATCTATCTATCTATCTATCTATCTATCTATCTATCTATCTATCTATCTATCTATCTATCTATCTATCTATCTATCTATCTATCTATCTATCCATCTATCCATCTATCCATCTATCCATCCATCTATCTATCTATCTATCTATCTATCTATCTATCTATCTATCTATCTATCTATCTATCTATCTATCTATCTATCTATCTATCTATCTATCTATCTATCTATCTATCTATCTATCTATCTATCTATCTATCTATCTATCTATCATCAGTTTGGAAAAGAAGTCTGGAAAAGTTATTTTAATCTCAGTTCCTAAAATCCACCAGAAGACTTCCAAGTTCCCTCTCTTCCCCAGTTTTTTCTAATCCCCACCCCATGGCCACTTCACTCTTTTCACATATTTGTCTTCTCCCTGCTGTGAGTGACAACTGGCGTTGCTCTTCTGCAGGCAGAAAAGGTGGTTGTACCAGTCAACATCACAGCACGGTTGCACAGGCCCAGAGGAGGATAAAACACTATAAAAGGATATAGCAGTTGTAAACTAATTCATTATGGGGATGGGAATTCTCTTGTCCATAGATCATGGGAGGTCCCCATTCAACCTTATGCTTCTACTGCTATTACCTCTGATCAGTGATTGGAGATAAGAATATATTTAAAGCATGGGAAGCCATTGCATAGAGCTGAGCTGAGCTTTGCAGCTCTTTTGAATGAAAATAACCTGTGCTTTGCCTACCTGAAAGTTATTGCACTGGGGCTTAATCGTGAGAAGGCAACCAGAGTATTGAGCTGAGATTTGTCTGCCATGTCAGGAAATGCCCAAACTGGTAAGAATTACATCTGATCAATCCACTTTGGCTTGATTCCATCCTGTGCCCTTAGTCCTGACCACTGCTGCAATGCAATCTTCAAGACAATTTGCAAGTCGGAACTGAGTTCCGAGGCGGAAAAATATCACTACTCCCACTTCGTTGTATTGTCGGCTTCTTAGTAAAATGGTTGTCTTGCCTAGAACCTGTGCTCCATCTCTTGGAGCAACAGGCTGAAACACCTTGTTTGATACTACCCTTTGAATGAATAAAATTCAGGGGCTGAGTTTGGAAAGGTGACATTTTGTACTCCAGCCCCCAGGTTCCCCCAGCAATCATAACCACTGGCTCTTGTAGTGTAAAAACTAACTTTTCCAAACTCTGTTCAGGTGGATTTTCCCCTCACTGTGTTTATTAAAAACAATAAGATCAGGCTCTGCTCAGTTGGAACAGGGTTTAAAGCACTCAAAAGAACCAACTTTGAAACAGGCAGAAAATATGAGTTATGTACCCTTCTATTTTATACCCCAACGTCTTCTTGTGATGAGCCCAGTAGCCAGTCTGAGTTTTCAGCAAATTACAGGTATCTAAGCAGCCATACCAAATGGCAGGTTGAGAGATAATTGGCATTTTCGGTCCCTCCAAGTTCTTTTGTGGCTGCTGGGACTCCTCCTTAAACTTGTCTGGAGAACTTGTCGGCTGACACTGTAATTTGTCAGACTGGGACACCCCAAAAAGCCTGTCAAGCAGGTTCTGTAACTGAGCCGAGACTGAGATGATATACCTAGATGTCTGATTGATAGACTTCTTCAAAGGCTGCACTATCTGTGCAAGATTAATCACTCCTGTGTATCCCCCTGCAGTTTCCAACTAGCTGATCTGTATCACCTTTACCCCAGTGTAAACTGAGATGTATTGCTGTAAGAGAGAGAATGGCTACAACAGGTTGAGCATACCTAGTATGAACCACAGGCAACCCCCCTAAAATTTAAGTGTTACTCTATCAGATGGATATACAGTTGGTTACAGAAATATATTCAGAGAGTGCTTATTAATGGCTCCTTCTCAAAATGGGAGGAGAAAACGAGCAGGGTGCCAGAAGGCTCACTCCTGGGTCTAGTGGTCTTCAACATTTGTATTAATGACTTGAATGAGGAAGTGCAAGGAACTTGTTTATAAAATCTGTAATTAACACAACATTTGTGAGTAACTAGGACTCTGGAAGTTACAGGAAGTCAGATTCTGGTTAAATATCAAGAAAAAGTCCTTACTGTTCGAGCAGTATGACAATGGAATCAATTATGTTGCAAGGTGATGAAGCACTCATATGCCGGAAGCATGCAAGAGAAAATTGGATAACCATCTGTCAGATATACTTTGATTTGGATTCCTGCATTAAGCAGAGGATTGGACTTGATGGCCTTATAGGCCCCTTCCAACTCCATTGTCCTGTGATCCAATGATTCTAGATTTCCCATGCTCTGTGTGGGACTAATAATAAAGCAGACAATGGCAGGAACTCTACTTGTTGTGGACTTCTGCTGAAAGTCAACAGGCAACCAAGTGTCCTTTTTGGATAGTGAATTAGGTATCCATGTCTGTCATCATCTGGTGGTTTTGCCAGTCTCTTACAGGTTTGCTCCAAAGAGAAAAGGAAATCAAAGGTTTGAAAGTATCCAATTGACTCCTGGGCTTGCAGGGGTTAGCCCTTTCATGCTTCAGTTGCACTGTCTTCTCAACTACTCAAGCCAGTGCTACACAGCAGTAAGGATTGTTTCACTCATCAAGAGAAGGTCTGAACCAAAGCCAAATGACTGCAGGCAGGTTCATGTACGTGAACGCTGTCACATTTATGGGCTGCCTCATAAGGTTTAAGAAAACAACAACAAGGGCAACTAAGCAAAGCAAAAAGGGAAGGATTTGCCTAAGCTCCCTAAGTCAGGTTTGGTGTACACCACGGATGGTGATTCACTGTCTGGTTTTCACTTTGTTCCACTCCATTGGCAGACAGGGTGTCTCTTAGCAGCTGAATTGCTCATCTTGGTCCTCCCTTTACTCTGAAGCTTTTCACTTAATGCATTGTCTTATCTACACGAGAGGCTTAATTCATTGTATTATCTACACAACAGGCTCCATGAAAGTCTCTCCTGCCTCTTTTTTCATTAGTTAAAAATAAATGGGATGGGGGAGAGGAAAAGGCAGGAGATAACTGAGAGGGCTGCTGTGTGTGTTGCCATTTCTTATTTCTTTCATTCATTTTGCCTCCATTAACAGCAGTTTGTTTGGGAGAAATTATACACCGCAGAATTCCACCAGTGTCCCAGCTGGTTAATACATTTCTGCATGATACTGACAAGAAGGAGAGGCACAAGTTACTTGGTTGGACTGCAACTCATGGAATCCCAGACCAATATACACCCTCCATTCCTGGAGAGGCATGGCTAAAATTCAGACAACTGGCCATTGTCTTTCTCAAGGCTAACAGGGTTTTATCTTGACTTGGGTCAGAGAAACATAAAGGTAAAGGTAAAGGTAAATGTTCCCCTTGACAATTTTTGTCCAGTCGTGTTCGACTCTAGGGGGCAGTGCTCATCCCCGTTTCCAAGCCATAGAGCCAGCGTTTGTCCGAAGACAATCTTCCGTGGTCACATGGCCAGTGCGACTTAGACACGGAACGCTGTTACCTTCCCACCGAGGTGGTCCCTATTTATCTACTTGCATTTGCATGCTTTCGAACCGCTAGGTTGGCGGGAGCTGGGACAAGCGACGGGCGCTCACTCCGTCGCGTGGATTCGATCTTACGACTGCTTGGTCTTCTGACCCTGCAGCACAGGCTTCTGCGGTTTAGCCCGCAGTGCCACCACGTCCCTGCAGCACCACCATGTCCCTGAGAAACATATGTCCCAGAGAAACATACCAGTCCTTAAACCAGCTAAACTGGAAGTTAAATTTAGATGGTATACTTGGTTAAAAAATGGTTCTTTGTTGTCTAGTTCCCAATCTTTTAAAAATGTGTAATCAAGAAATTGTAACACAGAAGATGTAGAATGGCAGAATTCTTCCTAAAGGAGAGAGGGGGGAAGTGCATTTTGTCATAGTTGATCACTCCAGGTAAAATGTAAATGTAAAATAAAGATCAGGAAGCACCATAAGTCATTGGTTGAAGAACCTGAGAGACTGGATGGGATCCAACATAATGTCTTTGTTTAGATGCAGTGTAAAGACAGAACACCCATATTGACATTCAATATCCAGGAGAAGGAGATGAATGCACTGATATACCCTTGCAAGTTCACCTACCAATGAAGAAAATATGCGCAGTGCCTGAGTCAATAAGAGTACAATAGTCACAAGTTGAATAATTGAAAATTGGCTGTGCTTTCATGACTTCCGACTCCTGGTCCTGAGGGAGCTGCCTCTCTATTCCTAATTGTGGGATCGATCTTACTCATATTGTGCCTTATGATCCACAAGAGACCTAACCAATTGGCAAGGAGAGCAATGTTATTCATGAACCTTTTGTACTTTGCTTGTGATTCAGAGCCAGGGCATCTTGATCTTGTAACACTGTCACACTGGTAGCCCAAATTATGAGAAATGCTGAGTAATAGTAAGTGTAAAAGTTGAAAGATCTGAAGAGAAACCAAACTTGAACCAAATTGTCTCATATGTTGTCATGCTGAGTCAAACTAGTCTAGCTAATCTTAGTCAAGCTAATCTAGCTAATCAAAATAAAGCCTAAAAAGTATATATTCGCGAAGGCTTTCACGGCCGGGATCTAATGGTTGTTCTGGGTTTTTCGGGCTCTTTGGTCATGTTCTGAAGGTTGTTCTTCCTGACGTTTCACCAGTCTCTGTGGCCGGCATCTTCAAAGGACAGCAACCTGTGCTCTGGTGTAGTTGGCTTGGGAGCACAGGTTTCTGTCCTCTGAAGATGCTGGCCACAGAGACTGGCGAAACGTCAGAAAGAAAACAACCTTCAGAACACGGCCAAAGAGCCTGAAAAACCCAGAATAACCCTAAAAGTATACATGTTATTATCACACATTTCTTGTGCAGGGTTCCAGTGACAGGTTTCTAAATAGTTTACATCATGGTAAGCAACTGGTAGAATGAAGGCCAACTCTGGCTGCTTAAAGGGAGAAGTCTGTTTCCTTTAGGTCCTATTCCAACTTTCCTTCCCCATTCCAAAGAAGAAAAATTCATGTGTGGTTTAAGCACTTGTGATTATATTCAGGCTTTAATCTGACTTCCTTGATGCAATTCCTACCATGCAATGGTAGATCAATTCTTCCAAAAAACCCAGTTTATGAATGTGGGATTTCGTGCTTCTGTACCCATGATTCAAATATCAGGAAAGGACCTGCTATTGCTGTACAATATCATGCCCATGTAGCCAGGAGGAAAAAGGATGCCAAGCGTCACACTGCAAAAGGCAGCCTGAATGGCAGAAGTCAAGATGATCTACAGGACACCCTCTTGCATTCATTAACATTCAAAAAGTGATACTAAGCAAGGGAAAATCATGGAAGCTGACTCTTTTTCTCATCATTTATTCACTTCTCACCAAAACCCATTTCCGTGGCTGTTTTTCAAGAAGTTTGAACGATAGTGAGTACAATATCCCACGTTCATAAATGAGAAGATTTTTTTTTTTGAAAATTTGAATTTCCTGGCTTTTTTTAAATGGAAGTTTTATTATACATACACTGCACACAAATTCCATTGGAAATTTCTCTCATGTGGAATTACCCAGTACTAGTGGATCCCAGAAGATGAGCACATGATCAGTACATGATAGCTGGGAGAGAATTAATTTGCTAACACTGATGTTACCTGTCTGTCATGGGTTTGGAGGGAAAGTTCCATCCTATGGGGAGTGGAAGGCGGGACATCAGGAGGAGGGGCTGTACTGTATATATATGTGATGCCTGTGTGGTGAAGTAGGGAGACGCTGGGATGTGAAGAAGCAGCAGCTGGGAAGAAGAAGCTGGTGTGGGAGTCTGTGTGTCAGACAGGGTACTACTGTGTGTCAGAGTACCAACCTGATAGGTTCAGGTGTCTGTTGGTTAGCCAGAACTGATAGGTTCAGGGTCTGTGCTTCAAGTTAAGGGTTCTGTGTGAACCAAACTGTGTGTATGTATGAGTGAAACTAAGCCACGTTACTTTATCTTATTCACCTGATTATTTTATTTTCCCTGTGTGTGATTTAAATAAACCTTGTTCTTTTATTTGTTTAAAAATCCATCCCTGGTCTGTGTGACTTCTTATGGGGAATGGTTGGTGGCAGCTTAGTTAACGTGTGGCAGATCCCAGTAGGTCTGGGTTTGTCACATTGATTGGTGTCCAGCGTGTGGGATACGACTGGTCCAGTTGTCCAGTGGTCCAGCAAAGCCTTGGCACGTGTGCCCAGAGCAAGGGGGGTCTAGTCAGGGACAAACTGAGGCGCGTAGGTAATCTTCTAGGTGTACCTCACGGGGAGGTGCGCTAGTGGAAGAACGTGCCAACTGGGGAGACTAGATTAGAGTGCTCTGAGGCAGCCTGGTTTTGGCGGGAAAAAAGCTGAGGCAAATCTGTATAGTAACAGTGATCTAGCCTGCCTGCTGAGAGGCCCAGCAGAGGGGGGTAGGCTCTGGCTCGCAACTGTTGCAAGTTAAGTGCTGAAGAACAGCAGCAAGCTCTAGAAGGCTGGTTCTGAGGCAAGAAGAAAAAAAAAGTGGTCGTTTTATTTTGAGGCTTGACTTTTTAAAGCAGCCTGTTCTGAGGGGGGATTATGCCCTTGACTCGAAGCCAAGTGGCAGAAATGGGTGAAGTGAAAGACCCCCAGGTTGACCAAGGTTCTGAGGATGAATTTGGCTCAGTGCAGGGTGACAGCACAGGAGAGCAGAACCCAGAACTCAGAAAATTGCTCATAGCCCAACAGCATGAACTGAGGATGAGGCAATTTGAAATGGAGGAAAGGGAAAGAGAGGAAAGATTAGAGAGAGAAAAAATGCAGGAAAGGGAAAGGCAAAGGCAATTTGAGGCAATTTGAGATTGAGAGAATGGAAAGAGAAGAAAGATTGGAGAGAGAGAAAATGGCGTTTGAATTAAGAAAACTGGAACTGATGAACCAGAACAATAATAACAATAGGGATTCTGAGGGAGGCCAATTGTCTAAAGCTGACCTGAAGAAATTCCCTGTGTACCACAAGGGAGATTGTCCTGAGGTGTTCTTTTCCTTAGTGGAAAGAGCGTTTGTGGACTTCTCAGTGAGGGAAGCTGAGAAGATGACCATCATGCGATCTTTAATCAGTGGTAGCCTGGCTGAGGTCTATACCGAGATGCCTGAGGAACTGATGAAAGATTTTGCAGAGTTTAAAAAACTGGTGTTTGCAAGACATGGGATAAATGCGGAACAGTTGAGACAAAGATTTAGGTCAATCACCAAAAAGCCAGAGCAGACTTTTACCCAAGTGGGGGCCCAATTGGTGAGGCTGCTTGAGAAATGGCTATCGCAGGAGGGGACAGAGACCTTTCAACAGCTTAAAGATTTGATAGCGCTGGAACAGTTCTATTCAGTTCTCCAGGGGGAATTGAAGTTCCAGGTGAGGGAAAGGAAACCAAAATCTGTGGTAGAAGCAGCCGAGATCGCAGATTTTATTTCGCAAATAAGAAAGCCCTTGGGTGAGGGGAAATCTGTAGGTAAACCCAAAGAAACCTACAGCAAGTACTCTCAGGGACCAGGGAAAAGCCAGCAAGGGGGAGGGGCCCATGGTGAAGGGAAGCCCTCAGACATGAAACTAAGACCTCAGATTTTGGAGGGAAAACCAAAACAAGATGAGAGAGAATCAAAATACACCAGAAAATGTTATTTCTGTCAGGGAAAAGGCCATCTAATCTCAGATTGTGAGAAATTAAAGCAGCTAAAAGGAATTGTGCCTCAGGATTCGAGTGGAACCAAGCCAAAAGCTGTGTTCTGTGTCCAGAAAGAGCAAGGCTCATTGTCACTGAGGGAGCCTGTTGCCATGGCTACTCAATCTGGAACAGCTACATCTGCTGATCAGGCTGAGGAAAATGGTCCTCTTGTAGAGGTCAGGCGCTGCCTGCTGGTGAGAACAGATTCTCAGTTGTTTGAGACAGCAGGGGTGGACGTAGGAATACTTGGCCATCAGTATCGGGGGCTGCGGGACACTTGTTCCCAGGTGACCCTGTGCCATCCAGATATTATTCCTAGGGAGTATGTAATCCCAAATGAGAGCATGAAGGTGGCAGGGATTGAGGGGCAGGTGATCTCTCTGCCAATAGCGGAGGTGCCTGTGAACTTTCAAGGCTGGAGGGGAGTTTGGCGGCTAGCAATTTCATCGACTCTGCCAGCAGCCGTGCTCGTGGGAAATGACCTGGCTGAACATGTGAAACGGGTGCTAGTGATTACACGTTCACAAGCCACCACGGGGACAGTTCAAGGGGGTAATGATGAGCCAGAGACGGAAGCAGGTGGGGGAAGTTCAGAAGCTGTGGTGGAAACCTTAACCACAGACAGCAGATTTGGACAGGAGCAAAAGGCAGACGCCACTCTCCAGAAGTGTTTTGAACAGGTGACTGACGCCCAGCTAACACCTGAAACCCCAGTGAGATTTCTGGAGAAGAAGGGGATTTTGTATAGAGAGACCCTGAGGAATATCTCAAAAGGGGGAGATGGGATCAGAAGTCAGCTAGTGGTACCTGAAAAGTATCGCCCCATGATCTTACAAAGGGGGCACTCTGACATGTTTGCTGCACACTTAGGGGTGAACAAAACACAGCAGAGAATCACACAGAATTTTTACTGGCCTGACATAGGGAAGCAGATCAGGGAGTTCTGTAAACAATGTGATGTGTGTCAAAGGCAGGGGAATAACCGTGACAGGACCAAAGCAAAGTTGTGCCCTTTGCCTGTGATTGACACTCCGTTCAAATGCATAGGGGTGGATATTGTGGGACCTTTGCCCAAGGCCACAAAGAGGGGGAACAGGTTCATTCTCACCATTGTGGACCATGCCACGAGGTACCCTGAAGCCATTCCCTTGACTAACATTGAAACTAACACAGTGGCAGATGCCTTGGTGGGGTATATGTCCAGGATGGGATTTGCCTCAGAGATAATCACAGATTTGGGTGCATCGTTCACATCAAAGCTCATGAAACGCTTATGGCAAATCTGTGGGATTAAGCACAAGGAAACCACTGCTTATCATCCTGAAAGTAATGGGTTAACTGAGAAGTTCAATGGGACTCTAATGCGCATGATTAGGGCTTACTTGGCAGAGAATCCAAACAATTGGGACCAGAAGCTGCAATCCCTTTTGTTTGCTTATCGATCAGTGCCACAAGCCAGTACCGGGTTCAGTCCATTTGAACTTTTATTTGGGAGAAGGGTGAAAGGGCCCCTTGATTTGATCAAACAAAATTGGGAGCAGATCACCCAGGATGACCCACAAGACGTTGTGACATACATAGACTCTTTAAGGAATGACCTAAAGAGAAACCTAGAGCTAGCAGCAGAGACCCTGCAAGCTCAAAAGGTCAGAAAGAAAGCTTGGGATGACCAGAAAGGCAGGGAGAGGCACTTTGACCCAGGGGAGGGAGTGCTCTGGCCTGGGCCCTGCAGAGAGAACAGACTGCAGCTGGGTAGTCCAGAAAGAAAATACTTGGGTCACATGGTAGGGGAAGGAGTGATAAAACCCCTGGAGGCCAAAATAAAAGCTGTTCGTGATTGGCCTAGACCCAACACCAAGAAAAAGGTCAAATCATTTCTTGGGTTGGTGGGCTACTACAGAAAGTTCATCCCGAGGTTTAGCGAGATTGCGGCTCCGCTGACCGATCTGACGAGGAAGAAGACTGATGACCGCATCCCGTGGACCAGCGACTGTGAGGCAGCGTTCCAGAGGTTGAAGGAGGCGCTCGTCCAGTATCCAGTGCTGCGTGCTCCAGACTTCGACCGGGAGTTCATCATCTACACCGATGCGTCTAACAGCGGGGTAGGAGCAGTTCTGTGCCAGGAGGATGAGAATGGTGACCAGCATCCAGTGTCCTACCTGAGTAGGAAACTTCAAAAAGGTGAGAGACATTTGGCAACCGTGGAGAAGGAGTGTTTGGCCATAGTCTACGCGATCCAGAAGGCCAAGCCTTACATCTGGGGAAGACATTTTGTTCTGTGCACTGACCATTCACCACTGCAATGGTTAAAGACAATGAAAACCCACAATAGCAAACTTATGAGGTGGGCTTTAAACCTACAGGACTATGACTTTGAAGTGAAGGTGGTCAAAGGGTCAGTGAACTGTGTTGCTGACGCCTTGTCAGGAAGACCTGAAGAATGAAGACGGCGAAAGAAACATGGACTATGTATATATATTGATGACAAAAAGTTAAATGTACCTGTTTTTTGAACTTGGTTTGTATGAATAAAGGTAAATTGATGTAATGTATATGGTAAATGTTTAAATGCCTAATTGCTATGGTTAACTTAGAATGTAAGTATAAGTAAGTATGATATGGTATGTATAACTGTTGTTGTGTGTTTTATCCAGGTTGTTTTTTGGGAAAAAGCACCTTAGCTTTCCCCCTACAAAACAACTTATAAAGAGGGGAGGTGTTACATACAGCACTGATGTTACCTGTCTGTCATGGGTTTGGAGGGAAAGTTCCATCCTATGGGGAGTGGAAGGCGGGACATCAGGAGGAGGGGCTGTACTGTATATATATGTGATGCCTGTGTGGTGAAGTAGGGAGACGCTGGGATGTGAAGAAGCAGCAGCTGGGAAGAAGAAGCTGGTGTGGGAGTCTGTGTGTCAGACAGGGTACTACTGTGTGTCAGAGTACCAACCTGATAGGTTCAGGTGTCTGTTGGTTAGCCAGAACTGATAGGTTCAGGGTCTGTGCTTCAAGTTAAGGGTTCTGTGTGAACCAAACTGTGTGTATGTATGAGTGAAACTAAGCCACGTTACTTTATCTTATTCACCTGATTATTTTATTTTCCCTGTGTGTGATTTAAATAAACCTTGTTCTTTTATTTGTTTAAAAATCCATCCCTGGTCTGTGTGACTTCTTATGGGGAATGGTTGGTGGCAGCTTAGTTAACGTGTGGCAGATCCCAGTAGGTCTGGGTTTGTCACAATCAGTACATGATAGCTGGGAGAGAATTAATTTGCTAACAGCTGTTCAACTGGAACGAGAGAATATCTAAAATGAACACTATGTCGAGACTAAGTTATATCTGTAAACAAGTACATGTCACACTTCTGAATATGCGAAGATTGTGTGCATGCTACATTTGTAGCCTTGTTTCAAATGTATTTTGCTTGTTTTATGCCAGTTTCATAGGTATATTGAAATCTGGAATTTTAATGGTTTTACGTTTAGGGTTTCTAACTGGAATGAGTCATTCTTCATTGTAATACCTTCTAGCTGGAAGTCACCTGTCCCCGTGTTGCAGAGAAGTCCAAACTGGAACACTATTTGGCATATCTTTAGAAAAGTATTCTCCCCAATGACCCACAAAAACTTTTTTGTCCAGAGTAGTAACCACCAGAAATCTCCCTCAAAAAAGTGGTGCAGCCGTGTATGTTAAACATTAAAATCTCAATTTAATCCAAGAAAATGCCCTGCTTTTGCCACAGTCTCCTTGATTAGCACTGGTGAGGACTACTCAGTTTCTTTTTCCCAATTATACAACAGAAATAATCCACAAGATTATTTAGTGAACAGTAGTTTAGATCAGTGGTCCTCAACCTTGGGCCTCCAGGTATTCTTGGACTTCAACTCCCAGAAATCCTGGCCAGCAGAGGTGGTGGTGAAGGCTTCTGGGAGTTGTAGTCCAAGAACATCTGAAGGCCCAAGGTTGGGGACCACTGGTTTAGATGATTTTAAAGAGATGGTAGTCACATTTATGAAGGATATGCCTGCCAGTGCCTGCCTATGAGACATCAGAACAGGAACAGAATGTAGAAATCTTTTTTTTTTCAATTGCAACTGTCGGACTCCACCAACCAGTACCTGGAATAGCCTGGGAGTTGTAGTCAAAATGTTTTGCCAAGAAGAGGACATTCTTGACTGTGGCTGTTGTGTAGATCTCTTTCTCTCTTGCTAGAGAACTTCATATGGTGCGTGTATTGTTGTCTCTTTGGCTTCAGACAAAGCTATTGGGGATGTGTTGGGAGATGTCCCCTTGGGCTACGAGGTTTTCATTACTTGGGTGAGAATTGGATTTCAGGCTGCCTATAATGATTAATGTTCTTCTTGCTGAACTGTTATGATCATGTAGTTTTGACTTCTTCAACTATCCTGGAACTTTTGATTAGGATGGTCTAACCATATTGTTCATTAATATTTTTTACATAAGCAGAATGATGCTGGGAACATTATAATCTTCATGTGTCGCAGCGACTCTGGTTGCTCTTCCCCTCCAAAATATGCCAGACAAGAGGGATGCTACTTGATGTAATTTCATCAGAGCAGCTCCTACACATATTTATGCTCTTTTATTGTGGAAAACACCTAGCAAGGTAAAAAGAGTTTCGCTGATGGATATGTAGTTGTGCATTTCTAATTTTTCAACCACTTGATAGATCACACATGGAAACATTTATATTAGAGTTTGGAAGAGGTACTTTTTTAAACTAAAACTCCCCAAATCCACTCAATGCTGGCTGGACAATTCTGGTTTTGTATTTCAAAAACATAACATTTCCAAGTTCCTTCTTGAATCTCAAGTCCTTCTTTCTGCTGTCAGCATGAGTTGATCATCCCGCATAGATGCAGAACTTCAAATGGGTCTGTAGCTGACTTCAACCCCAGGGAACTAAAGAACTCCCAGCACTGACGTCACTTGACTTTCTTTTTTCCTTTCCTTCATATCCAAGAAGGGCTTGACCAGCCTGAGAATGTGGCTTCCCTAAGGCCAGATCATTACAATGCATTATTGATGACTTCACAATTTGCTGCTCATTTTGCACGTAAACTCCTCTGGCAGACAAGTTCTTAGAGTGCTGTGTGAACTAGAATCAAGAGACTTCCCACACCGTTACCCAGAAACCACAAAACACCTTTCGTTTCCTCTTTCTTTATTTGTATTAGAGTCTTGCACAATTTAAAATTATGGACGTATAGGAGATACAAATAAAGTTCATACAAATTTAAAAAGTCAAAATGACTAGACTGTTTTTTATAAGAAGCGGGCTCCTTCAATAGATTATCTTGACCATTTATTATATCTTCTTTAACACACATGTTGGGACATGAATTGCATGCACATAAGTGCTGCATTGATTGATTTTCTCCACATCCACAGAAAATGTGTCCTATATCCAAGTTGGTCCATTTTAATTGATTATTCTTTGATCTTCCTACTTTGCTTTGATGTCTAGTAAGTGATTTTCTAGATGGTTCAGTCTTGTTTTGGTGGGAAACACTCTTCTCAATTCACACATTCAGCAAGGTGTGTTCTTTTTGCTTTCCATAGCTCCAAAGCATTTATCTAAGGATCCTGTCTTTTTCTCTAAAGAAGTTACATGTTGAGCCACACTTGTACACTTAATGGCTATATCATTCAAAAGCAAAAACAAATTATCTCAGTAGTGTTAGATTGTCCAGAAAAGGATAAGGAGGGATTGCTTTAGCACTGCCCACTCTCCAGCCCCTTTTGTCAGAACAGAATGCAGTGGTGGTTGCAACGAAGAAAGAGGTTTGCAATATACCCATGGGAGCTGTAACAAAATGTTACAGCACAAAATGTCCTCAATAGATCTCATGATCTCAGTGTGGCTTTACAACTAGTAAAACCACTTTAAAAAGATTTAAGTACATTAAACAGTGTAAGTGTTTTAACAATTCAAACAAGACAAAGACCAGTGAAAGACTGGAAACTGAGTCATGGTCTCATTAGATGCCAAAGATTTATACTTGTGCAAACCTTCGAGTTCCCTCTAAGCTTGGTTGTAGGCATTGTTGTTTTAGTTATGTAAGGATCCTGCCCCACCTCCAGGCTTCAGAAATACATGGAGTCATATTAGGGAATCAGTGCAAAGAAACTGGTATATGTCCACCACGTCAATTCAGTCTTAATAGAATGCAAGCTGAAGATGAGGAGCCTCTCAGAAAACCCAAATTTAGAGAACTAGGCCAAATAAGTTCCAGAAAAAAGTTTACTGCAGTGGTGAACAAAGTTCTTACAGCATTGCGGTGATTCTTTCTGAAATGTAAGAAAGACTTTTAAATGGTAACCATAATGGCAAATAAGTATTTTGGGGGCTTGAGAACACTGTGGTCTGGGATGAGATGCATTTGTTTCACTTGGGACACAAGCTACCATTGTTTTCGGGACTTGTAATGATAACTCTAGCTGTCCAAGCTGTTGGTGAGAAAGATACAACATGCATATAATAATCATATGTTGTCAAATCAATTATGACTTACAGTGACCCTTTCCAGGGTTTACTAGGGTAGAGAGTAGAGATGGGCATGAACCGCTGGTTTGGCAGTTCGGTGCAATTTATTTCCTGGCCAAACAGCTAATCCATAGTTTAGTACCCCACCCTCTCCACTGATACCCCCTCAACACTAGCGCCTGGAGGAGGCAGTGTGGGGTGCTGTTGCTGAATGGGTGCCTGCTAGAGGGGGTGATGCTGACCCATGGATCAGCTGGTTTAGCTGGGAAACAAACCACCCAGAATACCAAAACAATAGTTCATGCCCATATCTAGTAGAGAGCATTCAGAAGTGGTTTACCCTTCCCTTTTTTTCTGGAAGAACCCTGGGTCAATGCAGCTTGCTCAGGGCTACACAGGCTGGCTCTTCTGGAATTCCCAGTGGGGAATTCAACTCCCAACTTCTGACTCTGCAGCCAGATGCCTAACACATGGAGCTATCCAGCCAGGTAGGTGGAAGAAAATTCAGTCCCTGTTCAGGTCAGAGTAAGATATAGGGCTTCCTCAGGCAACAGGCAACATGCTGTCTTCTTCTCAGCCAACCTATTCTATATGGAAAACAGGTAATGAGACTTCAGCACTGACAGCAGGGTGACTTCTTCCACCATCTCTTACGATAGCAGGCAAGCTTACGGGTCAGAAAGAAGACCACATACCTCCCACTTTCAATATCTTTCTATGGTCTCTTGCTCATTTCCTGAGCATCTGTCTCCTGAGGCAGGTGATACTCTGTCCAATAGTGGAGCCAATCCTGCCCTACTATTACAAGTTTGAATTTGAATTTTGCTAAACAACAACAACAAACATTGTTAACATTTTAACATTTTCTTTAAGAAACAAGAATATTAGGTAATCAGTACTAATTCTGGTTAATGCAGGAAAAATTTTTTATTGTGCTGCAACTCCTGGAATTTTGTAGCCAACATGGCCAAGAGCTGTGCTGGTTGTGAAATCCCATGAGTGCTAGTCCACAAAACAAAATTTTCCATCTCTGTGAGTTGTTTCTTAAACAATATGAATATGCAGTACTCAGTATATTTACCTCTTTGTTTCCACCAACATTCTTAAAATCCACCATCATACCTAAATGGAAATGCTGAAATTATGAGGAAATATTTAAATCAATGGGACGGTAACATGGCTATAATAAAAAGATTTGTGCGCTCTAAGTGGCTGCTTCTGGAAGTATGAGTGTCCAGGGTGGTATCAGCAGAGTTCACAGGAACCCAGAATTTTCAATAAATTGTTTAATTTTAGATGAAACTCAAGACCTTTCTATTCTCTCAACAAATAAGCAAAAAGAAATGGGGAAGGAGAGAAGATGAATGGGGAAATTTTCAAAATGATGCTCACAAAAGGAGTTAGTGAAATCCAGGGCATGCAGGGTGAGACAGATAAGTACACCCTACTGAGATTTAATGCCGGATCACAAATTAGTCCAAGCGAGGCAGGCATTGTTTAAGAGAGTAGTTCCCCTTCCAGCTTGCTAATTAATCAAGCACAAAAGGCTCATCAAGGAGCAGGCCAACGACAAGAGGCAGATTAAGACAAGGTTGTCTTGAAGGTTAAATATGCACAGGTTCTAAAAAATTAAATAATGTATGATTTAAAAAAAGCTTCCACTCTCCACCTGCATTTGTATGTAACATTGAAAGTTTGAATGACAGCAGCAGAAGTTGGGAGTTACATGAGAGTTGACTTGAAATTTTGTCCTTCATTCATCCTGGCATGGAAAGATTAAAAAGTGGACTGATTGTTCCAAAGGGTGGAGTGGCAGCTTTAAGCCTCATTGGCAAATCTGCCACACACCCCTACAAGAAGAAGCAGTTCTTTCTCGCGAAATTGTGAAATTGCATTAAGGCTACTAAATCCCATGAAGAGTGTTAATGCAAGCCAGAACTCAATCTGGAAAACCGTTTTAATGTGGATATTCAGCCTGGGCTCTGTAAGAGAAGAATATTTCTGAGCATGTGAAGAGTACATTTCATCACCAAGGAATAATTGTGACAGCTATCACCACCCATGACCAGGTTCAAAAGATGCAACCTAAAGTACAGTTGGCAGATCCAGTTTCAGAAAGAAGAACTATTCCACAGGGTGGTTAAGAATAAATACTCCCCCTACATGTTCTTAGATTGATTTTTGTCCAAGTATTCAAACTAGATAGGTTTTTATTTTATTATAGTCCATTAAGTCAGAGCATGGGTGGGAGTTGAACATATGATTCCCTCCTGTGCCCCCCAGGAGAAGGGACAACCTGTGTAGCCTTGGGCAAGCTGCATGATCCCAGGGTGCTGCCAGAAGAAAGGAATGGTAAACCACTTCTGCATATTCTACACCTAGAAGACCTGGAAAGTGTTGCTATATGTAAAAATCAACTTGTGCCCCCCAGGAGAAGGGACAACCTGTGTAGCCTTGGGCAAGGTGCATGATCCCAGGGTGCTGCCAGAAGAAGGGAATAGTAAACCTCTTTTGCATATTCTACACCAAGAAGACCTGGAAAGTGTTGCCATATGTAAAAATCAACTTGCTGGCACACAATTATTATTGAAGAACATGAAAAAAATTAAACAAAACCACAATAAATGAGACAACTAATATATAACCTTGTCGAACTGAGAAAAGGGCTTCCTCTCAAGATCTTATAACCTGAACTGCAGTAGCTCATAAGGAGAAAAGGTGTCCTTCAGACAGTCTGGATCAATGTTGTACTGAATTTTATAAGTCACACCTAGCCTTTGGAATTGTCTCTCGAAACAAATATACAAGGAACTTGTATGCTTCCTGTAATTTGATTGGTCAACAGCCTTGGCTTTTGTAATTGCTTTTCAAACACTTTCCAAAGGTAGCTGTATAAAGAACACATTACAGGAGTCCAAACAGGATATAACTGAAACGTTCATCATTGTGGCCACTTGAAATCTCCACAGCCAACCACCCCTGACATATTAGCTCTAGTTGTGAATCCAGGAGCACACCAAAGTTACACACATCAAACATGAATTCTCATCCACCCAGGAAGTGTTACTCTATCCTGTTTTCCAGTTTACTTCTCACCTGACTCAGGGCACTTTGGTTTTGTCTGTATTAAGTCTCAGTATGTTCGTCCTTAACCAGTTCATTACTGAAGACATTGGTTTGGAAACAAAACACCTTCCTTGAATTTAAATGGGAAGGAGAAATAATTCAGGATGTTGCCAAATGCCAGACAACCTGTCCCAGCAAATTCATGCTTATATTAAATTGTATGTAAGACAAGTAAAACCTTGGCAGCCACTAAAAACATAAAGCTCTGATATCAAATGGAAAGACCAAACTTTTCAAGCTAATCTTCCAAGAAGGACTGAAGCTACTGCAAAACTTTGCCTCCGAGTCCCATCCCAGAGAGCTGGTCTACAAGGATACTATGGCTCCCGGAACTGAAGAGGTCCATTTAAAACAAGAGACACATACTCTCCATCTAGTTTGCAGGGAACCACCAAGGTGGCCAAATCTGTTTCCATCCCATAATCAGACCTGAAGCCAGATGAAATGGATCAAGATAATCCATCTCATCCCTGGAGATGACATCAACATATGCTCTAAGATCTTGACCAAGAACAGAATATTGGAGACTATTGGAGACTAACTGGAAACTATTAATTATGATGGGAAGATACTTTCAACAAAGCTCTTATCACCATTGCTTTTAGGAACACTTGAACCTTGCTTGTTGCATAGACATATTCATCACTTCCATCACCCACTTGACCACTTTCATCACTCACCTCTGACCATATTCATGTGGCACAGCAAAAGCAAAAATAACATAAAAAATACTGCTGCACCTTTAAGACTACCAATTATATTTCAGTGTGAGCTTGTGTGGATACAGTTTGCTTGTTCATTGTATCCACAACATCTCTCAATATACCTCCCTCCTTTTAACATTTATGAAACAGAAAGAGCAAGGGTCCAGCGATATACAGTACATGCAACAATATTATTTGAAAACTGATTTCATATTTGACACTTTGCAATGTCCTCTTTACACTTCACTCCATAGGAATGCAAACAACAACTCACTTTAAAGCAAAATTTGGGGACTAGGTACCTGAAATAAATGCATTTGAAGCAAAGCACCTGCTTAGCAACCACCAGATCCTCTCTATAAAAAGGAATTCATATTGTAAAACTGAACTTAAAATCACCTTTGTCTTCAACCTTTTCTTACAGAGCTTTGTTAGAATATTTAAAATATTCAATCATATTAGAGGCCTTAATTTGTGTAATACAGCATACATTACTGGCAGAAAAAGAGAGATGAAGTGATTCTCAGAGTTGCAATGGACCAAAAAGAAGAATTTAACAAAAATGAAAGAAGATTTTAAAAAATCATCTGGGACAAGGCTGGGTAGCTAATGTGAGCATGGCATAATATTTGGGGAAAGTTACGTATAATAGCAGTCTTCCCAGAATTGAGGAAACTCATGGAAAACATAGCAGGAAATGACTGAGTTCAAAGGTGCATCTAGAGTGTTGAAAAGATTTTGCACTCCAAACACTCTCAGCTTGAAGTGCAGTATATTTGCAGCCTTGAACTTTGAACTCCTTGGAGCAAGGTTGCTTCCCATCTGTCATTCCACTCCCGACTCTGCTTGACTGGATCAATTGGCAGCTATGCAGGTTTTGTGATTCAGGAGAGACTGAAAGGTCCCAACGCATATTTCTGGATGTCACATCTTGGTCCCATTCACCATGCAGCAACCCTGATGTTACATTCTGTCGCTCATGCAACTTCTTTTTTTTTTCACTGCTAAGTGATACCATGGAATTTGCCCTGAAAATATTATTATAGTCCAACTGTTCCATGAAGAGAAGATAATGTCTCTACCCCAACAGTTAATTGGCAATGACTGATATTCTAATCAGGTTACACCAGCCTGCTAACATAAAGAGCGGATGGATAGATAGACAGATGGACGGACGGACAGGCAGGCAGGCAGGCAGGCAGGCAGGCAGGCAGGCAGGCAGGCAGGCAGGCAGGCAGGCAGGCAGGCAGGCAGGCAGGCAGGCAGGCAGGCAGGCAGGCAGGCAGGCAGGTAGGTAGATAGATAGATAGATAGATAGATAGATAGATAGATAGATAGATAGATAGATAGATAGATAGATAGATAGATAGATAGATAGATAGATAGATAGATAGATAGATAGAAATAGAAGGCGAAGTAGACAGGGAGGTTACCTTCTAGTAGGAGCTGTCTAGGAATTGGGAGTGCTAACAAAGCAAAAAGTGAAGTGTGCTGCTTATATACTGCCCTATAACACTCTGGATAGTTTGCAATTTAATTATTCAGGCTATATATGTCCCAACCCCCAGTGAGCTGGACACTCAATTTACCCTGGAGCCAGCTAGCTAAGCCTATTATGACTGAATTTAAGATATGAGCAAACTTTTGGCTGCAGTACTACAGTTTAACCACTGTGCCACAATTCCCAGGAAAACAAGTCTAGAATAATGTGAAGTATTTGTATACAGAAGCATGTTTCATCTATGCAACATGTACTAATAGGTCATTAAAAGAACATACTAGGTCTCTAATGCCTACCATAGAAAATATTGTCAAGTGCTTTCCACCCCTTGGGAACAATATGCATGGTCAGAGTTTCGTATATGTTTTGGGAAAAATACCACACACATGGAAAGTTGCACCTACTCTTTCTCCTTATTTAAACCAACAAATAGGTCCTATCTAGGTGAAATCAGGCAAGGCTTTAAGTGCGCTGGTGCAGGGCACATGAAATTAAGATGCACACCCAGGAAGACAGGCACACCTTTGCAAGTTTACAGCAAACATCTGTGGTGTGCTTATTTCTGTGATCAGGAGCCCTACCTTGTCAATGCTCCCAGTCACAGCAATGTTGTTGTTATGTTCCTTCAAGTCAGAACTGACTCAAAGCTATGCTAGTGGGGTTTTTTGAGGTGAGATATTTCAGGAGCGGCTTTACCAGTTTCACACCCTTAGTAACTTTCCATGGCTGAAAAGGAATTCAAACACAAACCTTCTGATTCCTAATTTGTCACTCTATCTGCTGTATCACTCTGGGTATCCTAATCACAAAAATACTATACACAAATTTAGGAGAAAATGCTTACAAGCACGGCTACTGATCTTCTCTGAAGGTTTGCCTGACTTCCAATGTGTGATGGAGATCTGGGAACAAGATGTTAACTGTGTCTCAGTGCCATCCTTTCCTTTTAAGCCCTTCTAAGTTCTGGATTGGTGCCTCAGTAGGCTTATAGCAATAAAGCAATTTTTGGTCACTCTAATCCATTGGCAGCACAGGCATTTTTCTCCCCGAGTCACTAAATTCTGTTTCTTCCACAGCTCTCTCTATCCTGCCTTGTTTGGATTCTAATTCTTTTTACATATTGGATTTTCCAGCAATAGTCTCAGCTTGACAGCTTCAGATCTACATACTGTATTAACTTCCCCTTCTTAAGCAATTATAACAATTGTAAAAGTTGGCTAAGTTTCTAGCAGACGGAGACCTTTCCCTTCAGGCAAGCTTTCCCTGAGTGAATGGCTGCTGAGTGGGTTTTTAAAAATTGATTGTTATACCTTACTGCAGTGGTTCTTAACCTTTGTTACTTGGATGTTTTTGAACTGCAACTCCCAGAAACCCCAGCCATCACAGTTGGTGGTGAAGGCTTCTGGGAGTTGCAGTCCAAAACTCCTGAGTAACCCAAGGTTAAGAACCAGTGCCTTACTGCATTGAATGTATTTTGGTGTTTATGTTTTTTAGTGTTGTGTATTCCTAAATCCTTTTAGTATTGTATACTCACTGTAACTAATCTTAAATGCTGTTTTTGAGTTGTTGTAAGCAGCCTTGGGTCATTTTTAAGGAGAAAGGTGGGTTAAAAATATTTTAAATACATATAAATAATAGCTCCTGTAATCACCAGAACCCTATTCAAGCCTTAATTACAGGTGCTAAAGTAAATGCATGATGAAAGAGGCCTGCTAGCCTTGCTCTCCTCCATCCTTTCTTTTCCCAAATCAACACTCCCAATCATGTGATAATGTTCTACATGTAGATGATGCTGATTGGGCAGGAAGAGCACAATCCCTTTCTCGCATGTATCATTCATTCCTTTTATTAAATGCCTGAATATGCATTCTTATTTCTTCCCCTCTCCTTTTGAGTTTCCTAGGTTGACATTTTGGCCCCACTATTAACATTTGAACTTTTGAAGCCGCCTAGAGTGGTCCTGACACGACCAGATAGGTGGGATATGAATAAAATAAAATAAATAAATAAAATAAAAAAATTCTGCAAGACCAGGCTGTAAACAGAAAGCAACGGAGCTGTAGCAATAAATTGCAAAGTGGGAGATGCTTAACGTCATAGTCCCCATAGCCAGCCTTCATGCTCTCTCCCAGGAAAAGCCTCAAATTCTGCAGTTGCTAATAAGCCAAAAAGGCCGCCTAGAGTGGTCTGGTAGTCCAGATAGGTGGGGTACAAATCAAATCAATCAATCAAACAATCAAACAAACAAACAATCAAACAAACAAACAAACAAACAAACAAACAAACAAACAAACTAATAATAATAATAATAATAATAATAATAATAATAATAATAATAATAATAATAATAATAATAATAATAATAATAATAATAATAATAATAATAATAAAGGCTTCCTTTATTATTATTATCCCACCTCGGATAATGCGAGACCTTGAAGGTCTATCAAGAGCTCTAAAGAATGAGGGGGGGGGAATGCCAGGTCATTTAAGGGGCATTCCCCCTTGAGCCCCCTCTTCTTTTTCGGGCACCTATCCACCTGAGTTTTCCGGTCAACTTTGGGGCTGAATAGGAATTTTTGCCCTTCATCCTGATTGTCCTTTGGATGGGGGGATTTTTTGCCTATCCCACACTGGAACAGGGCGTCAGCCATTTTGGTGGAAATTCTGGTCACATCGGCAGCTAGTGCAGAAAAAAACAGGTATTTTTCAGTGAGTCCCACTGTAAGATCAGGTAAGTTAGCAGCGCATTGGACCTCCCAGCACTGCAGATCGTGCGACTACAGTGACTGGGGGGAAAGATGCGCTGGGCCACTTCCGGACCAACAGTCATCGACTAAAGATGGCTTGAGGTCTGGGGGTGTTGATTAGCGGCCGGCCGGGTTCCTGCTGTCTTTAAGACTGCGAGAACCTGGGACTGGGGACTTGCCCATCTGTTGATTAAGGGGTATGTAGATAACTCTGCGATTTTCCTGTTTCCGCACTACAGCAGGCCCCCCTTTGCCAAAGGATGGCTAATTTGAATTCTCAATCAATAAAGTGTGGCTGGTATTTTAACCCATATTCTCTGTCTCGTGTCTTTATTACGGGGTTGGGGGGGGAGCAAATTCAGATTGCTACATGGTTTCAAATCAACAAAAAGGAGCAGGTCTTTTGTCATGTGCCATCAAGTTACTTCTAACTTTTGATAACCTTATGAATTAGTGACATTCAGAAGGTCCTGTCATTAACATCTGGACTCAGGTCTTGCAAAGGAAAGGCTGTGGCTCCGTTTGTTGACCAAGCTATCTCATGTTCAGTCTCTTTTTCCTCCTTTTCCCTTCATTTTCCCCCCCAGCATCATTGTCTTTTCCAGTAAGACTTACTTTCTAATGATACGCTCAGTTCAGTTATTTTCACTTCTACACAGAGTTTAGGCTCAACTTTGTAAAATTAAGGGGTTTTATAGTTTGCATTAAGCTAGCTGGATAGCTCAATGGATTAAGTATCTGGTTGCAGAGGAAAAATTTGGGAGTTCAATTCCCCACTGTGCCTTCTGGATGAAGAGCCAGCCTGTGTAACCATGGACAAGTCTCAGTGTATCCCCAGAAGAAGGGAATGGTAAACCATTTTTGAGTATTCTCTACCTAAAACAATCTGGCTTGATGGCATGCAATTACTTTTATAGTTTGCATTACACAATAGCTTCTAATAATATATTGTTCCTGGGAAAATCCCTTTCATTTCCAGCTACTGTGAAGGTTGCATCTAATCTCAGAGGGAAGAGGGAAGCCTGAGTGGGGTGGCAGATGATGTCATAATCCCTGCTATTCAGAAAGCCCCGCGGCTTCAACCCTGTGAGCTCTGACTGGAAAGTATGTAACCATTATACAACCAATAACAAAAAGATTGAGAAGTGCAATTCCTTTGTTCAAAGCAAGACAGCCTATAGTCTGAGCAGAGGTAGACTCCTCATCCCCCTTGGACCATAAGCTACCGGTGGTACATAGTATCGGCACAGTAAGAAATATAATGTTCACAGTAACACATAATTTTTTAAAAAAATGCTTCAATCTGGACAGGTAAAGAGAAGAAAAATTATGATGTACTTCAAGGGAGCAAAAAGAAGAGGAAAAAGGTCGCAAATTGGTTACCATTGGTAACAGGAGTAAGCATGCTTTAAAAACCTCAACTGGTAAAGGGTTCCTTTAGACCAGGGGTGGGCAATTACTTTCTATAGGGGGCCACATGAAAAATCTGAACTGTGTTCGGGGGCCGAACCAACTTTACTTAAAAATAGGCCCCCATTAGGTGGGTAGTAATAGGCCCGCAATTTGTGGGTAATAATAGGCCCCCATTGGGTGAGGCCCTGCAGTGAACGAACTATAAGGCTGACATAATTAACTCTGTGAGCATTGTAATTCGTTCACTGCAGTGGGGGAAAGAAAAAACAACTAACTCACCTGTCCTCCGTTCCCCCGCGGCCTTCCTCTCCAACTGTCTTCTATCCTGTGCAGGCGATGTGATGCGTCATCATGTTGCCTGCACAAGGATCGCTTCCAGCCTCTTGAGCCACAGGCTCTGCAGCCTGCGGCTCAAGAGTAACAATCAAAACTCGCGAGATCCCAGCATCAGATCTCGCAAGTTTTGTTTACTGCCATGCTGGGTGACCACAGCTGGAGGTCTGGCTCACTCAGCGGCAATGGGCGGGCTGGACTGGAGCGATGACCGGCGGGCCAGACAGGAGCGGCTCGCGGGCCACACTTTGCCCAGGTCTGCTTTAGACACTCTGTGTCCATGTTTGTAATGAATGTTTCTATGAAGCTGTAATATAATGAAGAACAGCAGGATTTTGGAGTGATGGTTGTTTTGCTGCTATGCACCCATACGATTTAAGTAAATCCTGTGACTCTACTGTTTAAATTACCGTTGCCAGTTTTGGAGTCAACTGATGCCAAGTGCCTCACCTCACAAAGTATCTTTTCAGGGGGAATTACCTAAGAATGTACATAACATGTGTTAGGTTGTGTGAAACGAACACAGCAGAACGTTCCCTCAGGAACAGATGTGGAGGCACTGAGTGGTTTCTTTTTCCTCTTTAAATGATTTGCTTAATTGAATTTTTCCTTCCACCCCCGGCATATTTGGCACTTAGTCCCTGTCATTAACTCTCTACAAATAAACCAGGCATTGTCTTTCCTGGAGGTCGCTTTTGTCAGCTGAACAGAACTTAATACCTCACGTATGCAGTATGAGTTAAAAGAGATGGATAAAAGCATTGATAATAAGGTTTCACTTGTAGCAATAAATACATGTAGAATGCTGAGGGAAGGGAACAAAATGTGGAATAAATTACAAATTGGAAAAAAGAAGACAAACGTGATGCACCTTTTGCTGTGTCCCTTAGTGAATTGTCTTGTGGGGTGATATTTCTTAGTGAGGGAAAGACAAAATAATTTGTTGTTGTTGCAGTATGAAAAACCATGAATGCAAGGGGATTCCCTACAAAAATGTCATGACTCTAACTGAAACGCACAGGGATTGACTTTTCTTCAGCTCCGCTGAGGTGATCACCAGAAGCATGGGGTGCTGGGAACAGTGAATGAGATACTCCCTTGCCACTGTCCCAGACTCAGCCTCCCACCAATGTCCCCCAGCAAGCATTCAATAAATTACTTCACCCCCCTCTTCTGATTCCTTTCTAGCAGTTCATACCATTGCAAGAGAAACAAGAGGTGGAGGCAATGGAGGCTTCTGGGAAAAGGATGAAGACGGAGAAAGGAATTGAATGTACACTTTCTGGTGGTGCAGGGCAACAAGGGATGTTGCCCTCAGTGTGCCAAAGCTAGTGCTTTGCATCCCACAACAAATGCTGGTCAAGCTTTGGCTGCCCCTGGAAGAAAAGCACTTACTTCTTTATAATTAAAGTCACTCTTATTTAGTATTAGAATCTAGTAAACACTGGAAAATGAAATGGCAATTTTGTCATTCGTATCACTATAATGCTCCATTTCCCTGGTTCTTCTAGCCCAAGAAAACAGGAAATTGATAAGCATGTTGGTTTCTTCTACCCTACACCACATCTCTTGCCTCAGAGTGGAAAAAAAAGGCTTAATTGGCTTGATCCTGGATGAAAGCATCAAGAAGAAAAGACAGAAAAGGGAGGCTGAAGAAGCAATTAGATATATTATGGATTGCAGAATATACTGCATGTGATGTAAAAAGGATTAAATTGTGGCAGATTTTTAATATTTGCTACTGCTGTTTATGTATTTCACAACCCATACTGCAATAGGATTTAAATCAAAGATTAGATGTTCACAATAGGTTTATTTTCTTGATTAGTAGATTAGCAGACAAAATCTGACACAACCTTGGCAAAGTCTGACACTTTTGTTTTCTCAAGAATGTAATGATTTGAAAAGGAAAACAAGGTGTTTAAGAAATTTTCATGCAAAGAAGTTTCAATCCAGTGCAAACTCAATCACAGGTGGCTGCAACAAGAATAGACTCCAGTCATGGAGAAGCAAAGAGCAGAGCCCAATGACATGTAAAAAAAAAAAATCAATCTTCAAACTGAGAACGTTTCTCCTAAAATGTATTGTCAGACAGACTGGTCCGAATGCTGGCATATTCTAGGGGTGGCCAAAGTCAGGGCCTTTTCCATTTCCATCTAGGAAATAGCACACCATTAATATTGAATTCCCCTTCACGAATTGCTGCCTTGTCATGGCAAAGGGGCTTGAGTAATTAAGAGAATCTATGGGCTATGCAGTGCAGGGACACTTTATGGCTTATTGGTATCATGATAACCAGATACTAGAAGGTTTTCTCCATGAAAACAGATGAGCTGGTCTCCAGTGCCTTTTGTTTAGAGAAAGTATGGCCTATGGTGTACTGGATGGGATGATGGGAGTTGTAGTCTACAGTAATAGAGCACCATGTTGAAGGAAGGAACTATAGCACTGTGGATTTTTGGCATCACATTCTGTCTTCTATGAATGGGTCTCTGTCAGGGCTGACATACTGCAGTTTGGGCATGACATAAACCATACACACCCTTGTATGCCATGCACAAACCTCTGTAATAAAATCCCACATTTGGGCCATTGGCTTTGTGTTGAAAATCACGGAACACTGAAGGATTTTATATCATCCCAATTTCTGCACTGGTTAAACAATCTTTTTTCTCTGATGATAGCCATAGAGAATGAAGTCGCAGGCAGTAATATGTATAGTATGGTCAGAAGAATCCAATGATAGTGACTGATGGCCCTTGGATTAAGGAACCTAAAGTAGAAAATGCCCTTATCCTTTTCTTCTTCATATGATTATTGAGATTTGTTGAATTTCTTTAATTATGTGCCCCTTCACTGTTTGATGCCTTGTTGTGGCGAAGGAGCTTGAGTAATTCAGAGACGCTATGGGCTATGCCGTGCAGGAACACCCAGGATGGACAGGTCATAGTGGAGAGTTCTGACTAAATGCAATCCACCTGGAGCAGGAACTGGCAAGCCACTCCAGTACCTTTGCCAAGAAAACCCCATGAACAGAAACAAAAGGCTAAAAGATATGATGCTGGAAGACCCACAGGTCGGAAGGTGTCCAACATGCTACTGAGGAAGAGCAGAGGACAAGGACAAGTAGCTCCAGAGCTAATGAAGTGGTTGGGCCAAAGCCGAAAGGATGCTCAGCTGCAGACATGCCTGGAAGTGAAAGGAAAGTCGGATGCTGCAAAGAAAAATACTGCATAGGAACCTGGAATGTAAGATCTATGAACCTTGGTAAGCTGGATGTGGTCGAACAGGAGATGGCAAAAATAAACATTGACATCCTGGGCATCAGTGAACAAAACTGGATAGGAATGGGCGAATTCAATTCAGACGATTATCATTTCTACTATTGTGGGCAAGAATCCCGTAGAAGAAATGGAGTAGCCCTCATAGTCAATCTGTTCAAGAAAATTGGAGATATTAAAGGAACACTTTGTGCAAAGATGGACATGATAAAGGACAAAAATGGGAGGGACCTAACAGGAGCAGGAGACATCAAGAAGAGGTGGCAAGAATGCACAGAGGAATTATACCAGAAAGATCTGGACGTCCCTGACAACCCAGATAGTGTGGTTGCTGACCTTGAGCCAGACATCCTGGAGAGTGAAGTCAAGTGGGCCTTAGAAAGCATGGCTAACAACAAGGCCAGTGGAGGTGATGGCATTCCAGTTGAACTATTTAAAATCTTAAAGTTGATGCTGTTAAGGTGCTACACTCAATATATCAGGAAGTTTGGAGTACTCAGAAGTGGCCAGAGGATTAGAAAAGATCAGTCTACATCCCAGTCCCAAAGGGCAGTGCTAAAGAATGCTCCAACTATCATACAATTACACTCATTTCACACACTAGCAAGGTTATGCTCAAAATCCTACAAGGTAGGCTTCAGCAATATGTGGACTGAAAACTCCAAGAAGTAGAAGCTGGATTTCGAAGGGGCAGAGGAACTAGAGACCAAATTGCTAACATGCACTGGATTATGGAGAAAGCCAGAGAGTTCCAGAAAAATATCTACTTCTGCTTCATTGACTATGCAAAAGCCTTTGACTGTGTCGACCACAACAAACTATGGCAAGTCCTTAAAGAAATGGGAGTGCCTGACCACCTTATTTACCTCCTGAGAAATTTGTATGTGGGACAGGAAGCAAATTGGGAAAGGAGCACAACAAGGCTGTATATTGTCTCCCTGCTTATTTAACTTATATGTAGAATACATCATGCAAAAGGCTGGGCTGGATGAATCCAATGCCAGAATTAAGATTGTTGGAAGAAATATCAACAACCTCAGATATGCATATGATACCACTCTGATGGCAGAAAGTGAGGAGGAATTAAAGAACCTCTTATAGAGGGTGAAAGAGGAGAGTGCAAAAAACGGTCTGAAACTCAACATCAAAATGATTAAGATCATGGCCACTGGTCCCATCACCTCCTGGGAAATAGAAGGGGAAGATATGGAGGCAGTGACTGATTTTACCTTCTTGGGCTCCATGATTACTGCAGATGGAGACAGCAGCCACGAAATTAGAAGACACCTGCTTCTTGGGAGGAAAGCAAAGACAAACCTTGACAGCATCTTAAAAAGCAGAGACATCACCTTGCCAACAAAAGTCCGAATAGTCAAAGCTATGGTTTTTCCTGTGGTGATGTATGGAAGCGAGAGCTGGACCATAAAGAAAGCTGACCGCGAAAGAATTGATGCCTTTGAATTGTGGTGCTGGAGGAAGCTCTTGAGAGTCCCCTGGATTGCAAGGAGAACAAACCTATCAATTCTGAAGGAAATCAACCCTGAGTGCTCACTGGAAGGACAGATCCTGAAGCTGAGGCTCCAGTACTTTGGCCATCTCATGAGAAGAGAAGACTCCCTGGAAAAGACCTTGATGTTGGGAAAGTGTGAGGGCAAGAAGAGAGGAGATGACAGAGGATGAGATGGTTGGACAGTGTCATTGAAGCTACCAACATGAATTTGACCCACCTCTGGGAGGCAGTGGAGGACAGGAGGGCCTGGGGTGCTCTGGTCCATGGGGTCATGAAGAGTCGGACATGACTTAACGACTAAACAACAACAACAGTGCAATTCACATACTTTTTTCACTGCAGAAGGGAGAATTTGGAAGGGCATCCCAAATGGCTGTTGTAGGTTTTTCGGGCTGTTTGGCCATGTTCTGGAGATTTTTCTTGCTAACGTTTCGCCAGTCTCCGTGGCCAGCATCTTCAGAGGACAGAAGTCAGAACTCTGTCTGTGTTCTAACTCCTGTCCTCTGAAGATGCTGGCCACAGAGACTGGAGAAACCTTAGGAACAAAAACCTCCACAACATGGCCAAACAGCCCGAAAAACCTACAACAACCATCAGATTCCGGCCGTGAAAGCCTTCAAGGCATCCCAAATGTTTATGTAAGTTTGAGTGGTGACAAGTGAATGTCACTTTTCATCATTAGATCAGGGGTAGATGTCCCCTTGGCATAGGTGAAAGATAGATCCTTTGGTGTAGTGTGCCTTCCCTGGAGGCCACCCCCATCCCCATCCACAACTGCCCCATCCAACACTACCACAAATATTTGGCAGGATCATGGCCATTGTGTGCTCCATGAAGTTGTGACATTTTCTGCAGGGCAGACACTTTCCCCCTTCCATCACTGTAGGAAAGGGACATGTGAGTGCAATTCAGCATGATTTCTGTGACATTTCAGTGATATGTTCACAGAACAACTGTTTAACGATCTATCCTAGGATTTTTTTTTCTGGTATTAATATCAAGTTGCTATCACTTGGTAGTTGCCCAAATCTTCTTTTGTATCCTTTTTTAAAAGAATGCATAGATGAATTGTGCTTGCCTCCATTTTTCAGAGACCTCCAAGAATTCCCAAAAATTATAGACAAAGGTTTTGAGATTATATTTCCACATTCCTTTAATACCCATGGATGCAGGCTCATCTGGTCCAGTATAATTAAATTAATTTAAAGCAGCTAGATATTCAAGAATGAACTCCTTGCCTATCTTGACCAGGAGTTTCATCCCTTTTTCCTTTATTCTACCTGCACAAGGCTGAGCACTTCTCCTTTTGGGAGAGGACAATGGCAACATAGGTCTTCATAAATTCTACCTTCTCTCTTTCACCCATTAGTATTTTCCCATCCTCTCTGTGCAGCAGACTATTTCATCCTTGTTCTTTCTCTTGCTTCGAGCATAGCTGAACACTCCCTTTTAATTATTTTTAACCTTTCTTGCAAGTTTGAGCTCAGTCTGAGCTTTAGCCCTCCTGACCTTCTCTGTACAAGTATTGGCTACTCATTTATATTATTCCTTGGTGATTTCCCCCTCCTTCCATTTCTTATATATCCTCTTTTTAGATCATAGCTCAACTATAAGCTCCTTATGCAGTTTCCTTAGATGTCTCCCACATTTCTTTCTTGCAGGAATTACTCTTGGTTAGGCCTTCCATATCATAACTTAAAACACACACACATTATATTGGAATTCACTTCTGTTTGAGTATATCTGACCGTAGAAGGATTTTACCGAGTTTTTCCTTATGCTTCTGGGAAAAGCTTTATTTATTTATTATTTATTATTGTTGCTTTTGTTTACCATTTTTAGTAGGGCAAAAAAACCTACTGAACCACACACTTTTTAGTATTTCTATACTCACTGTTGTTAGCTTTAAATACTGTCTTCTAATGATGTAAGCTGCCTTGGGACTTTTTAAAGGAGAAAGACAGGGAATTTTTTTTTAAATAAATAGATAAAATAAGAGTTTTATTTGCCAATGTCCTGAACTGGTTCTCTTCTTAAACCACGTCACAATGGTTGTAAATTGACAGTGGACTGGTGCAGACCTAACAATATGACTTGAGATGTGTATGTCATTTCAATTCCATACAAAACTGGGAGTTGTTATTTAAAAGTAATTAATGTGTGTTAACTCCTTGGAATGTTTTAAAAGGGACCTGTTGTTATTACTTGCTCCAATGTTGGAAAAATAACTCACTGTGTTAGTTGTCCTGCTTCTTATTTTTTGTTGCTCCAGCTCTTCTTACCTCCTCTGTGAAGATTTTCAGTCATCCAGGTGAGGTTATCTGGACGTTGAGTCATGTCAACTGGACTTCTTTCTTGTTAGGTTGAATTCAATCTAATGTTATTCATCCTAATAAGGAAAAATTCCAGTAGTCATGACTCAGCTTCCAGAACTCCTCTTATCTAATTACACTGGTGTAATACCAACAGCGTAACTTTTGGGGGTGAACTGCTCTAATTTAAGAAATCACCATAGACATTATCAGCTGCATACTGAGTTGTATGATGGTGTCATCCTAGCTTCATGGCTTATACTTACACCAAGACGTTTCAAGTGATGTTCCACACTTCAAGCAGAACTTGGTCTGGCTCATTTAGAATGTGATCCAAGAGTACTGAATACGCCACTGAAAGAAGCGCTAATTAACCATTAGCATTGCTGGAGATATGTCAAAAGGACAACCTTTAATGCTACCTAAAGTTCAATGGCATACCTAAGAAAAAACCCTACTAGCAGTGTTATTTGCTAGTGGTGTTCCATTGTGGAGTCGGGGAAACAAGACATAGGGTGAGTTAGCATCCTAGTAAATCCCTTCCAAAGTTCCTTCTTTCACTTCTCAAACATAAGCATAGGAAATATATTGCCCTATACTACACCAACCATGGAATGGACAAGCAAATACACCCTCACTACAGTCAGTGAGAAGAAGGGAAGAAAAGTGCCACTGTATCTCTTGATCCAGATAGAGTAAAATCACAGGACAATGAAACACAATATAAGCACTCATATATATAGCAACATAAAAATCACAGTCAATGCACTGGGCAAAATCCTATTGTGTAAATGTATACCAGTGGAAGCTGACGATGTAACCAGTTGATGCTGGAAAAATGTAATTTAAATTAATTGGAAGCTTTCTGTCCACCTGTTTCAGGCTCCAAGGGTCTCTGGTACTCATTTTTGCCCTGGGAAAGCCTTTGGGGGTCTCTGAATGGGGCAGCCAAGACATTAATAATAAAAATTCACCATTGTATTGCCACTGGTGGGGGGGGGATAGGAAGCTTTTAATTAATTAAAATTAAAATTTACCAACATCAGCTGATGACATCATCAGGTCCTGCCAGTATAAATTTACATAAATAGGATTTTGACTGTTATATGTTAAAAACAGTGGGAATAAAGGTGCTTTTGCCCACTTGCTGAAAGTACTAAGAAGGCGGGCAATGGAACCCCATCAAAAAGGCAACACATAATCTTGGCACCAGAAACGACAAGATCCACCCTTCCAGATCTGCTCGCCTGATCTCTTGTCTAGAAATGAGTCAGAGAACAGGCAATGATTTCTTAAATACAAGCAGGTTCATGGAATATGTCCATGGAATAGCTCTTAAAGCATGTAAACTAATTGTTTGCTTGTTTTCTATTGCTTTTATTAAAATATGTTCTTTGATTTTCGTAATAGAAAGAACTTTCACACACAACCTTCTCACTTCTCTTCCCACTCCTTGCTCTAAGTAGACATGGTCTAGAGGGGCGGGGTAAAAATCAAATAAATAAATAAATAAATAAATAAAATAAATCCTAGACACATTATCATATGCACTCATGTTCAGTTAGGAAAGAAATGCTTTCTGTCAGGGAAAGAAAAGGATATTGTGAAGACACTTATGTTTGTGTAGATGAGCCATGAAATCCTTAAGGTCTGTTCTAACCACATTAGTACACTCCCTTGCTGATAATTCACGTCAATAAACATATATAATTGGATGACGACTACTACTAGTAATACTAGTACTAGTACTGGTAATAGTAATAATAATATCAGAGCTGCAAAAATTGCAATAGTAAGACCCACATACATAATACTCTGATACTCTTTACCTTCCTCTTTCCATTACTGTGTCACTTTCTTATTCCATGTGGCAACTGTTAACACCTTCATTTCCAGCACTGCTGCCTTGTTGTGAGGAGTGACGACACCCCTTCAGCAAGACAAGACAGCTGTTTATGATGAAAATGGTAAATGTAGTGTATGAGAGGCAGCAGAGTTTGTGTGGGAGTCACACCTTCTTCCCATCTCAAACAGCAGGAGAGCTTGGGCTGTCCCTATTGAGTTGCCATAAATATGAAGAGGAACAGTGAGTACATCAATTGTGAGCATAAAATAATGTGTCATTAAAAAAAAGAGAATAGTGAAAATCTGCATTAAAAAGTTACATACTAATTGAAGTCCATGAAGAAAAGTTGCATAAATCAGGTAAAATGTGCAAATAAATGTTTCCATGAGGAAAATCACAACATCTTGCAACCCAGGATAGAATAAAAGGAGCAAGGAACAAGGAAGGCAGGATCAGGTGAAATGCACTAAAGTTGAAATTGTGGATGTTCAAGAAGATGCCACAGACAAAAGGCTTCTCCACGAGCTTCTGAAAAGTAGCTGAAAGTATTGAGTTTTAGCACCCAGTGATGCATATAAGTACATGTGAAAGTTTCTGCTACATGAACCCAAATACCTGGACTGGCTTTGCATACCATGTACCTTGAACTGGGGGGTTGCGGGCTGCCATTTGCTGCTTTGTCTTAGGCAGCAAATAATTCATGTTATCTCTGAGAAGCAAGAGGGGGAAGAAGGGAGGAAGGATTCTTAAAATTGGGTAGGAGCAATAAGGGGCTTTAACTAGCTCTGTGAAATTTCAGTCTATCACCAAGAACTCTGTATTGGGTCTGTACTATTCCATTCCACAGAAGCCAAATGAATCTTTTCTGGGGTCCTCTTCTTACACGCCACATCTTCCATCTTAAACTAAGCAGACAATTGCTTGTCAAGCTGATTGATGTTTTGTAGAGATGTCTTTTCTAAGAATCAACCCTCCCCCACAACAGGAGATTATTTGATTTTGTGCAAGGATTTTTAAACATTCTCCTTCTTCAAGAGCAGAAACTTTTTTTTCTGTCTTTAAAAGTAGTAATTATTTAATGAATAGCCAGCCACATTTCCTTGTCAGTCGTTCGCTACAGCAATCTGCTGGTTTTGTCTGTCTGAGTAGCAACCAAAAATATTAAAATACTACTAAAAAGAATGATCTTCAGTATGTACAATACAACGTGTCCTGCAGAATCCATTGTTCAGATAACAAGGAGAAGAGGACCGAAAACCTGAGAAAATTAAAAATGCAGGCAGCCGTGTTGGCCTATTAGGAAAGAAAAGGAGGGAAGGAAATGGAGGAGAAGCAATTGTTTTCAACTATTTCACACCAGACATTTCTGCACATTGTGTGTGTGCGCGCGCGCGTGTGTGCTTTTCCAAAAATCATGCCTTATCTCACTATTTTCTCTGCACATTATTTCCAGCCATCGAAATGGAGAATGTTTTGAAGCTATTTTGAGGAAAACCTTTGATTGCTCCCTCCTCAGCAAAACCTTTTTTCCCCCTTCCTAAAGCCAAATCTGTAAACTTTCTGTTGAGCATTCGGAATTGAGGTCAGGCCTTTTGTAAGCCTCAGTTTCTATCATGAACCAGAGCCCAGAGTTAATTGTGCACAAAGAGACATTGTTGTTTCCACTGAAGGTTACAACACAACTGTATTTTAATTATTTGCTAACATTTCACCCATTATGTTGCCCACTCTTTTTTTCCTCACCAAACAACCTACTTGTTACAAATGGCTTTTAACTGATCTCTTATTAGTTCTGTTGCTATTTTACTGACTTTTTTATTGCTGAACTTTCTCTACACACAGGTTCTCTCTCTCTTTCTTCAATATTATATTTCCATGTACTAGAGTGGTCCTGAGCTGACTAGCTAGGCAGGATATAAATAAAATAAAATAAAATAAAATAAATAAATAAATACATACTCTTTGATGCTTAACTTTCTGGATGTTAACGTTTTGTTACATTGCCGCATTTTCAAGTTTATAGCTGTATTTGTTCACTGTTAGGTACACTTTTGTCTAGAATGCTAGTGATGTCATTTTACAAATAGTAAATTGATAACTATATATGTAAATTAAATTATGTCTCTGATTCATTAACCAGTCTTTGCTGATACTGGCGGTATTTATTGCTAAAGCCAGCCATTGGACTGTGCCCTAGAAATGGACTTGTAAACATTATAACTGGTACAGAACCAGCGCAAATTGTTTGGACCATCTGAGCATACAAGTGTCAGCCCCACACAGTGTGCATTACCATAAATCTAGTATGGATGGAACTAGTTTTAGAAGGTTAAATCCACATTCTCCAAATATTGATTGACCGATTGATTCCCTTTCTCCTAGTGAGATTTGCAGGTAGAAGTGCAGCTAAACCTAAACTGGCTGAAGTCACCCCAGTTACCATTTTCATTTATGTTCTCATAAAAAATATTGAGCCGAGAAGAATTCTTTACTCTGATTGTAGTTCTTCAGGTGCAATGCAACTCCCTCTTGAAATATGTCAACACTTAACTGAAATCAGTCCATTCCCCCCACCAAAGGCACCACCATAGTATCGATGCTGACTACTCAGCTTGCTTGCTTTTCTCCATTTTGAAACCACTTTCAGACATTTGACCATAGCCTCCCATCCTGGGGGAGGAAAACAAGTAGAACTGCACATCACCAGCATATGCAGGCCAGACGTTTAGATACATGTCACATAGAAAACAGTAAATAGCTATGACACCAATTGTTTCCATAATCCCCTGCCATCTTGGGCTATGGTCACTAGAGATGCAGTCCAACAAGATCAGGAGCACCGCAGCTGCCCACCACCAATGTAAATATTTAAAAATATTGAGTCCTGTTGCATCCTTGATGCCAAAAGGCTCCAGGCCAACACTAGCTTCTTGCTCTCCTGTACACCTCTGTACACCTCTTATGGAAAAGTGTGACCTGCTGCAATAATAAATTGGAAGGTGAAGAAAAGGAGAATGCCATTTCTGATAATATCAAACATTTCAAGGATACGCAGAAGTGTGTGTCTGTTGGATCCCTTATTCAGAAGAACTCTGAGAGATAACTTACCCTTAGGATTAGGGAGAGCCCACTGTTAGCTGCAGTGATAGGTTCCTTTCATCTTTCTTTCGCAGCACCAGAAGTGACAAAAGCAGCAATAGCAAACCTCTGCAGGGAGGCTAGTCACTGTTTGTTTTCTCCATAATGCCCCATATTCAGTCTTGTGCCAGATTTCACATACATAAAAGCCCTAGAGGAATTCCCGCAGCCCCAATTAACTTCCCATAAAAACAACCACAGAATTCTGGGGCATGTGGGTTTAACCCTAGCCAATAAATAATACTGTGACAGTAGCTTTTGGGAGGCCACAATATTGTGACATATGACATAATCATGTCATGGAAATTGATTGTAGGAATACTTGATTTCTACTTGGTTGTAAAAATCTTCAGGCTGCAAAAACAAAGGAAAAATGGCCAAAAAGTGAACGGACTATAAGGGGAAAATGGGGTAAGAATGCATACTAATGAGAGTTAAATAACGAAATACAAAAGCAGACTCAAATGAAACATTATGAAGACAAAAGAAAATGCTGGAGAATTATATATCATTAATGTTGACAATGAAGATATTGAAATTGTTAAAAATTCTCCATACCTTGGTCAAATCATGAATGAAAAATGAGACTTTAGCTAAGGAATAAGGAGTTGACTGAGACTCAGAAGAGCAGCTATGAAGGAACTAAGACCAAGACGAAGATCATCCATAATGTTTTATTTCTGATTATTGTGTACAAATGTGAAAACTGCCAATGAAGAAAGCTGACAGGAAAAAAAATTGATTCATTCAGAATGTGGTGTAGGAGGAAGCTTTATGGACACCATGAACTTTGGAAAAACAATAGGGTTCCAGATCAAATCAAGCTTGAATTCTCACTTCAGACTAGAAGCTGAAATGACTAAACTCAGGCTCTTGTACTTTGGAATACTATGAAAAGATAAGACACACTGAAAAATATAATAAAGCTGGAAAAAAGTGAAATTCAGTATGAGAAGACCTAATGTGGGATATATTGATTCAATCGTAGAACACAGAGCCTTTTGTGTGTAAGACCTAAGAAGGGCTTCTAATGACAAGACCTTTTGGAGGTCATTAATTCATAGGGTTGCCACAAGTCAGAAGTGGATTAACAGCAGATAACAGCAGCATATTTCTATGTATGTGCAGCTGTTCACCAACCCAACTGTGCTATTTATGTTATGTGGGTACAGCTGTTCACCAACCACATCTTGCTTCAGTAATATGAAGAGATAGATCAGGCAAATTCAGAAATCACTTGGTTTTACCTGGGCCTGAATCTGAATCTAAATCACGATTTGCAATCTATTGAGTGTTACTAGAATTTAGCAAAGGGCTGTGATATTTTTTTCTATTTGCCAATAGCAAATGTTATTTTCCTTGGAGAAGAGTGCCTTAGGAGAGCGTAGCTCCTGACAGCTTGCCTACAAGCAGATGCAATGATGCCTGTGCAAGATGGCTCTAGAGTTTGATTTTAAAAAATGATTTAAAGGAGAAGTATCAGTGTGGTGGCACTGCAAGTTAAACCGCAGAAGCCTCTGTGCTGCAGGGTCAGAAGACCAGCAGTTGTAAAATCGAATCCATGTGACGGAGTGAGCTCCTGTCACTTGTCCCAGTTCCTGCTAACCTAGCAGTTCTAAAGCATGTAAATGCAAGTAGATAAATAGGTACCACCTCGGTGGGAAGGTAACGGCACTCCGTGTTGTGCTAGCCACGTGACCATGGAAACTGTATATGGACAAACGCTGGCTCTATGGGTTGGAAATGGGGATGAGCACCGTGCCCTAGAATCAGATACAACTGGACTAAATGTCAAGGGCAACATTCACCTTTACCTATCATAAACAATTTTTTTAAATTTCTTGGGAGAAATTGGATGAAATTTACAAGAACAGTGTGTCCTTCTGAAGATATCAAGCCTGCATACATTTTGGAGTAAGCCTGTTAAAAAAATGATCAAGATGAAGATCATGATCATGACAGTGATGGTGACAAATAAAGACATAAAATATACTGAACTAGAGATCAATATGCATAGAGTGAGGCTGTGGTCACACCTGCAAAATGTTTCCTAGTTACTCCTCATGAATTTCAAGTTTGTTTTTTGAATTGAAAAAGAAGAGGAAGATAGGTGATGATAGCAGAAGTAGAAGGCTAATTGAGAAGTAGAGGGGACAGGGAGCATAGTAGGGCACTCCCCCAAAGTCCTCCAGGAATGCCTTGAAAGTAAGCATATGGACCATCATTTTCCCTACTGTCTTTGGACGGCCACAATTGTGGGCTGCGGGTTCTCCACCATTGATAGTAACGCAGCATGGAAAGATGAAAAATGCCCCAGATAGCAAGGGCAACACAGTGATGTACCTGCACATTTTTAAAGGGGCAAGAGGGGGCAGAGAAATGTACAAAAAGAGGAAGGGATATGTCCCACTGCAGGGGTGTAGACGAACATACCATGTCTAATTTACCTTAAAATGTGGAACAGTTAAAAATTCATGAACCACTATCACAGGATATATGTCACATGACCACAATGTGCAATTCCATGGGAAGTAAAAGATGTGAGAAAACAGGCGGGCATTTCTCTAGTGTAACCACAGGTTGAAAACTTTGAAAAATATATAGAGATAAATAGAGAGAAAAAACATTGAAAAATATAGAGAAAAATGAGTTTAGGATTATGTATGCCAGAAGCACACACCTAATCTGCACATATTTAATTGTTGCCAAAGGTTAGCCCATTGTGTACAAAATAACACACAGAGCCTGATCTTTTTAAGTGCTTGCTTTTCTTTGGTACTTATTGTTAAGCAGTAAGCAAATGTTATGGCTGTATTCCCAAATAAGCTGAAGGATCTCATTTGAGTTGTTTAGCTGTTATTATTTTTTTGAGTTCAAATACTTCAATAGTCATTAGATTGTTCTGATTGGAGGAAATGAGGCATGAGTCACAAAATGCTTGTTGACCCTCGCAGAAGGCAATAACATTCTGTGTATGCATAAACTCAACAGAAAGTTCATGTAAGTTTTGTGTAACTTGCCACAGCTAATTGTGGCTAACTGATGAATCCTGTGATGCATCTTGGTTGCAGAATCAGATTCATGAGCAGGCATGTGCCTGGGACCCACAATTACACTTCACCAGTTAGTGGCCAGTTACTGGCCATTAACCATTGCAGGTTATGCTTGTAGTTGCACAAACATCAATAGGATTCTGGCTGTAAGAAACCTTCACTTCAAATAGTGTGAACTATAGGAAAAAATACCTGACAAAATACAGTGGTGCCTCACTTAGCGATGTTAATCCGTTCCAGGAAAAACGCTGCTAAGCGATTTAATTGCTAACCGATTTTAAAAAGCCCATAGAAACGCATTGAAACGTGTTTAATGCATTCCTATGGGCTTAAAAACTGACCTTATGCGAAGATCCTCCATAGGGGTGGCCATTTTCGGTGCCTCTAAAGTAAGGCAAATCAGCGGGCGGCAATTTTGTTTTTCCGGTGGCCATTTTGGAACCGCCGATCAGATGTGCAAAAAGGGTCGCTTTGCCATGATCGCTTCCCCGCGATCATCACAAAGCGATTTTCCCCCATAGGGGCTATCGCTAAGCGATCGCTCTGGCAATGGGCAAAACCCCATCGCTAAGCGATTTCATCGCTCAACGGAGCGATCGCTAAGTGAGGCACCACTGTAGTTATATTATGTTGCAGTTATGTTTAGACTCAGAAAATTTATTACAGCCAGATTAAGCCTCAGAGATGGAGGTTCCACGCCCTTGCTGTTAGATAGTGTGATTATTTTAGACTTTGCCTGAGATGGCTCATCAGACTGCTAGGAAGCATAAATAAACAATACACAATTATTGATTACACATATTTGAAAACATATCATTCCACTATTATGCCAAATTGGTCTCTGTCCTCGGGGAAATCACACAGATTCCCTGCAAGGTGTGTGAGAGAAGCATAGAACTGTTTCTAACATAAAATAGAAGACAATTTTACATGCCATGCTACTAAGATGGGCATGAAATAAACAATGAACCAAAAAAACCCAAATGAACTGGGCTGGTTCATCGGTCATTTCATGACCCAGTTTGGGGATCCCATTTTACCAGGGTTCCCCCCCCCTTGGCATTTCATTTGCTTTAACAAAAGAGGATGCATAGCAGCCCCCATCACCTTTGCCTATCTGCTCCTGTGGCCTCTGCCACTGCCACCACTGCCATGGGTGCCATCCTCAGAGGCAGCAGGCAAGGTTCCCTCTGCACATGTGCCTGCCTATCGGTTGGTCCGTGGGTGCATGCTCACAATCAGTGGCCTGGCTTCCCAGAGTCAGAAGCTGTCTCTGAGCATACACCTTCCCTCTAGTTGATAGGTGGGCAAATGCTCAGAAGCAGTGGCAGGCTCCTGGCAGGGAAGCTTGGCCACTGCTGCTGAGCATGCGGCTGCCACCCACCTGATAGGCATATCCACATACCATCATGAACCACCGGTTTTCTGGTTCTTGCCCATCTCTGTTGTGCTAGTTTTTAAAAAAATTGACAGAAACTAATTTGGATCTAATTTGACAGCAGACCCAACTTTTGCTTACTTATTTCTTCTTTCCTAGAGGCAGATGCAGGTGCAACATCAAACCTTCTCATTGGGGCCAGTTTGAACATCTGCAATCACTTTGGCCCCAATTCATTTTATGATTTTGACCACCAGCCTGATTTTTGTTATGCCTGGACTCATGAAGAGGTCTCTTTTTTTCTCTTTCTTTCATTTTTAAAATGTAGTTGGCCTAATAAAGTCATTATTCTAATGTGAATTCTGGAATGGGCAATTAGATAGCCTTTAGACCACAGCTGTTTGTATTTATGCTGAAAACAACCATACACCAAGTCAAACTTCTGTGCCAAGGTTAACAAATGCTGCAAGAAAAATCTAAATAAACACATTTGCATATCTTTCCTTCTTGGGCTTAGTTGCTCTACATTTGTATGCTTTATTGGCGTTTTAAGGGGAACTGCTTAGGCACTATTTCCCTAGGTGTACCAGATTAACATCATTCCATTACTTGAGATATCATGGATGAAAGTTGATTTTAGCAGGTGAATCCTTGTGAGGTCAGAGATGCAGGACAGGTCATGGGCTAGAAGTGAAATGTTTTATTATGGTCATTGACCAGCAAAGGGCTAGAAGTGCTTTTGGACATGTGGAGATAGGTTTTTTGGTACTTGGATAAATTTGCTGAAAATCTAACTAAACACCAGCTAGTCTGGTAATATGGTGCCTATGAGTCAGGGAGAAAATATTTTTTGCAGCAGCTAGGCATGGCAAAATGCACTTAGCTGCCACAGAAACATAATTTCTGTTAGGTGAATTTGCCTTACTGATAGCACAGTGGTCCCCAACCTTGGGTCTCCAGATGTTCTTGGACTACAACTCCCAGAAGCCTTCACCACCACCTCTGCTGGCCAGGATTTCTGGGAGATGAAGTCCAAGAACATCTGGAGGCCCAAGGTAGGGGACCACTGTGATAGCACACATAACACCAGCAGAATTGCTGCTAGAGATTATGGAAATTTACCACCAGCCCACAGCAATTTTTCCCTCTGAGACTCTGCATTGTTGTTGCTAGCTTTCTGAAACAAGACAGCCACTACGTTGTCACACTGATACTACTCCCTGCCTTGTTTCCCTTGACATGACAATGCATGGACCCACTGATTGTCCCCCATCTTCCCACCATTTCGTTCCTGGCTTGTTGGTATGCAGATGTTGCACCAGCACAATACATACATAAACACCTTTGTGTCGAGCCAGTGAGCCCTGGTGCCAGTTGGGAAACAGTGACCCAGATTTAAATATCAAAAATGGTTTCCTGTCCATGCTGTGATTTACTTTCTTGCTAGGGGGGTTGAAAACCTATAGCAAGTTCTTGAGAGAAAAATCTGAAACCCTAGTTCACCCATCCATTGACCACTGAGTATACATAAATTTGAGCCCAGGAGTATTGCAGGGACACTATCAAGCTTGAGATGATCCTGGCAATTTGGTGTCCAGAAAGAGTTGAATGGTACATTTAGTTTTCCTTTGTGTATTTTATCAAGGACAGAGAACTGGCTGTGTTGGAAAAGCTGGTGCTCCTAATTAGTGTAATAATATAACAAAGAATAAATCAGCACATCCGGCAAAATCTCCTGAGATCTCTAGGCTTATGTACAATATAGATGTAAGACGAGTGGAAGGAAAGGAAGGAAGTCCTACAGATTAATCAGATAATAAAGGAAATTCCTCAGTTTTCAGGCCTTCTTCCCCACAACTTTTCTCTTCAAAATCCACAGAAGCTGAGGGGAGCCCCAGACCTTAGGTGGAGATAATATTGATGCCTTGACCATGGCAGGACATACAACAAACACAGCGTTATCTCCCATCACCACATGGTGTTCCAGAATCAATAAGCACTCATCACTCCAGCATCTTGCAGGAAAGAGTTGTAAGTGGCTTGCTCTCCCCCCCTTCCCCATTTCTATGAGTTCAAAGTTCATGTAAACATGGCCTAGGCTGTAACAGGAAATACATGAATATTGGTAGAAGTGTGGATTTTGGCAGCTGTAGTGTTGCAAATGGCAGAAAGGGAAAACACTGATTCCGTACTGTGTTTGTTTTTTCTTATTTGTTGTGACGTCCCTCTGCGAAGATACGGGTCTGAGATCCACTTTGTATCATGGTGTCTATGGGGGGGGGGGGAGGGATGTATGTTTTCCTGTAGGCCTGGCAGGAAAGAGCAGCACTAAAGAAAAGAAACGAAATCCTGGTACTGGAAACATCTGGATTTTTTATATGTGCTTAGGATCTCTAGAGAGCCACCTTTGTTTGTCCTTCTTGCCAACAAATTCAGCACTTTTCACTCAAATATATGGGGTAGGAAATATATATAAGCATTCCTATTTCTGCTCAATCTTGAGTTATTGCAAAATGTTATGTACCACATAGCTGAGAAGACACAAGATAATTATGTTTATGAGCCAACAGTGTATAATCTCTGAGCCACAGAAGAATTATTTATGATTGACAGATGCCCAGAACCATTGAATAATAAGAACAGCAATAATAAAATCAAAGTGAATGTTCACGTAAACAGAATTATTAGTGGTTAGAGCTGTGGCATAAGTTTCGTGTTACAGCCCACACTAGAACCAGCCTTTATTCTTATATTATCATATTAGAGTATGGGTGTATGTCTCCACAAGCCATGGAGGAAATGTATCAGTAGACCAACAATTATGGTTGCTTTCAAAGGTGTTGCAAATCTACCCATTAAATCATCATCATCTTAGAACTGCAGAGCTGGAAGGGGCCCTATGGAATCGAACTCACAACATCTGGCTCTTAAACCACTGAACTATCCAGCATCTATCTAGCATTACTCTTCATTCAAAGTAGTTCAAGAGCACAAGTCAAAGACATCAGAATATATTATAATGATATATTAGCCCAGGTGTTGTCTTCTAGACAGTACTGGACTCCAGTTCTATTCACCTTTGGTCATTACTCATTAGTAATGTTGGGAGCTGCAGGTAAAATGAAACCTGGAGTATCTTTGAAGTATCTTTGATTCAGTACACTACAAGCAGGCAGAAGACAGACTAGAATGTCCTATTTGCTCCCTTGCTGCTTTCTGGGGTTTAGAATTGTTTCATTCTAAAAGTACAGTATGTCTCTCCAGATCTTGGAGTCTTAGTAAAGAATGACATGGATTTTGCACATCTGAACTCTGTCCTCCTCTAATTTTACACACATGAACTCTGTCCTAACTCTTAATTAAGAGTTAAATAAGTTTCATTGGACTGAGAACATTAAATTTGAACTGGATAAAACAATAAGGATCAAATACATACAGGTCAAATATGAAGGATAAGTTCTTCTTTGGAGAATAAGGTAGAGCCAAATACAGCTACAGACAACTGGGCTGGTGGAAAGAGACTCTCATATTCCTTCCATACTGCATGGAATGGGGTGTGATGTGTGTGGGGAGGATGAGATTCCTCCCCTGATCATATTGAAGTTTATTAATTCCTGCACATAGAATATGACTTTGCCCCACAGTCTAACCTCATCCAGCAAGATCCCAGAACCCTCTGAGCAACATTTGCAAGGGACTGTCTGAACTGCTGAGCAAAGACACCACATTTTGGTAGACTAGTTGCACGTGTATTGATCTGGATCTCACCCAATTTATGTTCAGCAGCTTAAGGCAGATGAACAGTACAGTTGCAGTATATTTTTTAAAAATTGGAACAAAAATGTACAACATTGACTAAAACTTGGTCCCAATTTTTGGTGACCTTTATTACTTTTTTGTTCCTTCTGGTATCATATTTAAAGTCAGTGTAAATTCAAATGGATATGCCTGTTGAGATGCCATGCACCCAGGTGATTTGGAAATTACACCCAAGTTTTAAATACTTGAGAAGGTTCAGAAGTAACAAGAATGCATGTCAGATTAGAAGGGCACAGTACTTCAAAATTAATCATAATCAAAAACTAAGTTCCTTAGCTTCTAAATAAGGTATTGCCCCCTAACCCCGGAATAAAGATGTGAGACAATCAGATATAGATTAAACCACGGGCCACACTTTATTGATAATAATTTCCAAGAAAAAAAATATTGCCAATCAATTGGCAAAGGGGAGGGGGCTGCTGTAGTGCGGAAACAGATATATCAGTCATCATACGGGCGAGTCCCCGGCCCCAGGTTCTCATGGTCTTAAGGACAGCAGGAACCCGGCTGGCTGCTAATAAACACCCCCAGACCTCAAGCCATCTTTAATTGATGACTGTTGGTCCAGAAGTGGCCCAGCGCATCTTTCTCACCCAGGTGCTGAATCGCACTATTTGTAGCCTTGGGAAGTCTGATGTACTGTTAGCTTACCTGATCTTAAAGTGGGACTCACCAAGAAATACCTGTTTTTCCGCACTACCCTCCTGTCAATTTTCGAATTCTATCTTTCTGTTCTTTCATTCCCCATCTCGATCATACTATATTATTGTTTTAATGTTTTATGATTATGATTGTTATGATTATGATTGCAATATTTTTATTGTATCTAATGATATTTTATGATTTTGTAAGCCGGCCTGAGTAGACGTTGTCTAGGAGGGCAGAGTATAAATCGAATGAATAAATAAAATAAATAATACCCGCCAGAGTGACCATTTCCACCATAAAGCTGCCAACAACCCTTACCAGTGTGGGATAGGCAAAAAATCCCCTCATCCAACAGCCAATCAGGATGAAGGTCAAAAATTCCTATCCAGCCCCTTAAAAGGCGACCAGAAAAACTCAGACTAGAAAAAGGGTGGGCAGGTGGGTGCCTTCGAAAGAAGAGGACGTTAACGTGGGGAACACCTATATATATAGCCGGGGGGGGGGCGTTCTTCAGCACTTTGAATCTGTCATGTTGGACACAGTAAGTCTCACGCCATCTGAGGGAGGGGGCAAAGCTCACTTGCGCCGTGCAAAGCCCCACGGGGCTTCGTAGTGACTTCATCATTTTTTAAAAAAAAGTTTGAAAAAAGAAATTATCCTCAATAGCAAGAGTGAAGATCCAAGTCCTAAATCCAATCAAATCAGATTACAGGATTTTATGCTATAATGATTTTTAAAAATTCTGCCAATTGGAAGAAACAGCAGCCTGCTTTAGTTACTTTGACAGGTCGGTCATCACTTTTTGCTTTTGAAAAGGACATTTTTTTTAGTAAATCAAAAGTGGCATGATATATATAGGGACAGAAAGAAGAGATTGTTCCCCCCCTGCATCTATCTATCTATCTATCTATCTATCTATCTATCTATCTATCTATCTATCTATCTATCTATCTATCTATCTATCTATCTATCTATCTATCTATCTATCTATCTATCTATCTATCTATCTATCTATCTATCTATCTATCTATCTATCTGTCTGTCTGTCTGTCTGTCTGTCTGTCTGTCTGTCTCAGAAGTATGGAAAAAAGTCTGGATCTATATGTCTGTCTATATATGCATTTTGTCAAATTCTGCATTTTACTCAAATTCTAGTTCCCACTCCAACAAACAACTAGATACATTTTTGCTTTCATATTCCAAAATTCTGCACTGCAGTACTCCAGTTTTTTTAAAAAATCATATACACAGTATAGAGAAAAATGTATATAAAAGTATAAATTAGCAAAAATGAGTATCACCAAAGAAAATCACATTGGCCAATATCTTCTTGTAGAGTTTCACCAGTGCAATACAAATGATGTCACCAGCATCATTTACTGCTAACTGGAGTTCTTTTCTCAGTTTTGGGTTGCGTGTGCCCTCTTCTCATAATGAGTGAACCATGCACACCCTGAAATTGGATAAGCCACTCTATCATTAGTATCAGTGTGTCACTGCCAACTATGTCATTCCTGTAGAGCTGGCGGACCTTTAGAAGATGATAATGACCAATGTGATTTTCTCTGGTGCGTTAGTTCCTTGGAGGGGCGGGAAATAGATGTATTAGGCAAAATAGCTTATGAGGAAAAAAAATACACATATGAGGCAAAACAGCCTATTTAAAGAAAACTTCTGTTTTGTCTTGGTTGTGTACATTGCTAAGAGAAATCATCATGAAAATGAATGTACATTTTAATGTAGATTTTTACACAAATATGAAAAAAATGAAAAAACTCAAATATAAGACCACCTTAAGAATGGGAAATTTACAAAATAGTCTAACACTTGGTGACTGAGTGTTTTCTCTAAGCCTTAAATATTGCTTCTTTTGAGGAATCATTGTAGATATATTTTATATCTAGGGCAGATTTTTTTTATAATAAAGCAAAGTCAAAGTGTGCTGATTATTTATTTATTTATTTATTTATTTATTTATTTATTTATTTATTTATTTATTTATTTATTTATTGGACTTATATACCACCCCATAGCGCTACAAGCACTCTCCGGGCGGTTTACAATTTTTTTTAATTATACAGGCTACACATTGCCCCCCCCCCCCGAGCTGGGTACTCATTTTACCGACCTCGGAAGGATGGAAGGCTGAGTCAATCTTGAGCCGGCTACCTGGGATTGAACCCCAGGCCGTGAGCACAGTTTTAGCTGTAGTACAGTGTTTTAACCACTGCGCCACGAGGCTCCGTAGCATTTAAAACTCTTTCTGTCAGTTTACAATTTCGTTATGCAGGCTACACATTGCCCACCCCTCAGTGAGCTGTGTACTCAGTTTACTGACCTTGGAAGCCTGAGTCAATGTTGAGCTGGCTTTTGAGCGCATGGGAATCAAACTCAGTTTGTGAGCAAACTCTTTAACCACTGCACCACAAGGACTCAAGAGGCTACTATAATACCTTCCCTATAAGCTTGGGAGAAATGAAAGAAGGTAGTGTTATTTCCACTTCTAGGAGAAAGGTAACACTAGTGCTGTATCATTATTTGTCTCAGAAGATTCATGTTCCCATAAGCATGGTTTCCATTCTTTTGCCTCTTTCTCAGGGTTCTTTAAATATTTTGCCATATATTCACATTTCTGCTAATCTTTCAAGACAGCCAAAAGTACATTTGCCTATCATTGTATTTTATATACCTCCAGTTTCCTGGCCACCCGCCCTTCCTGATCTAAACAAAAGTTCAGCTCCTGGAAAGAGTTACCTGATGGTTTCTTCCTGTGGGATTTATTTGAAGTGTAGGAAGTTGGGGGAGGTTGCTGTTTGCCACAGAAATGATTGATTATACAGTGAAAGTCGTACATGCCCACACACTGCTGAACCACCATACAAAGCTAAGCACAAGATTCCTGGGCCTCACCCATGAGAATGTAGCTGATTTTTCTCTGTTGCAATACTTTCCAAAATGGATTTATTTTCTGTCATATTGAATAAGAAGGGTCAAACTATCCGAGCAGAATTTCTCAACACAGCACTGGTTTATGCAAGGATGGTTGCTTGTTCATTTGAGCCAATCTCTTGGCCACAAAAATTTGCATGAAGTTCAGGGCAAGTACATTTAACACAGAGGTAGAGAAAGTTGCCTTTTTTTGAGTAACAACTCCCACAATACCTAATGCAGTTGCTGTGCTTGCTGGGATATTCTAGGAATTGTAGTCCAAAGAAAGGAACTTTGGTTTACCCTTAAGCACACGGAGGATAGAGGGCTATTGTCACTCCATCACATTGCCACCTGACTTGAGAGACTGAGGGCTGGGCTCTCTTTTGCAGAGTTTTGAATTTCTGATAAAATTCATTTTGTTACGCAGAGTAGAATACCCACAGTGCAGGATAGCTACAAGTTCCCCAAAGATCAACCCTTTCTCATTACCTGGCATTTAGCAACTCATGACATTAACCACTGGACATGATTAGCAACTTTCAAGAACTCACTCGGAGACATTTGTAAGAGAAAGAATAAAAATGTTTTCTTTACATAACAGTCACTTGAAACTACAGACTTGTGTGTATTGCTTTCTTTACTGCATACAAACTAGCAACCCATCCAGCAGATCAGCAAACCGCACAAAAAACAAAACCAACACCCCCCCCCCCAAAAAAACACACAACTGATACCAAACAATGAAAGAGAGGGGCAGGGAAAGGGAGAGAACATTCAGTAAAGAGGTGGGGGGCTCTCTTTGAATTCAAAAACTAGAAGGAACAATTTGTTAGTGCTGGATAGATAAACAATCACCTTGGCCCAGAAAAATCTCTCCCAATCACTCAAACTACAGTTAGTATGCAAGGCTGTAAATAGAACTCCAACAGACTCCTTATGCTGTCTAGCAGTCTACCCCACTGAATATCTCCCAAATAGTAGAATTGAACAACTGGAGACACATGGGCTCATCCTTTATGGGAAGTAGGAAATGATCCTCATAGTTCAATACCTCCCACCATTGAGCATGCTTAACTTTGATGTAGTTCAGAAGTTATTATAATGACAGATAAACTCTCAATAGAAGCAGAAAATCCTCTGTGTGTTTATGCCATAGCAGGAGTTTGTTTTATCTCGAGGAGTTCGCAAATTCTCTTGCTTTGTTCTATGATTGGTCTTCAGGAGATTCTGATAATTATAGGATTATTTTATAAGTCTGATTACTCAAACAGGAAAGTCTACCTGAATCATGTGTCTCTCACATTGAAGTTCTAATGATGAATTATCTACATCTGTTTCTGCCCTAGCAAATCCTTGTTTAAATAAGGTTGTGATCATTAAACCCAATACATGTGTCACATCTTCATTTTGGTATGTATGGATATATATGCTTAAATTCTTCCCAGCCATTAAATCTCAGCTTACTGTAAGTCATTTCTGCAAGCGTATAGACACAAAATGTTTGGAAATGAAATTGGATATTAATCCATAGAAGCATGTCCTGTGGTTAATGTCAAAAAGTTCAAAATGTGTAGGCACAGCTTGGCTGAACATGTAGACTGCAGAAATTCTGAACCTTGGCCAGAGTTTATGACATATAACTTGTCTACTTAATCATTAATGTGTTGACATGATTTATGCACAACTGGAATCTACAGGAGCATTATCTCTGATCTTGGATACATTTCCATACACGTTTTCACACAAGATGTTCTAAATTTTTGGCAATTAAGGTTTATGAAGGCAAGCACTGCGCTTGTTTTGATTGTTATAATGCTTATGAAAGGTACATTTTTAACAACTAGACATTTCTACTAATTCTGATGCTCAGTCTTGAGTGTCATTGCTGAAGTGCCTCCTCCTGCACATAGCTAGAACACTTGGTCAAAATCTTGTTGCTTGGTGTACTAAATCACACTACAATAGGGCAGTTGAATCAGTGGAGATATAGTGAGTCACCTCATCTATACATTCCATCAATTCAAAGGGACCTATTCTAACTGTGGGTTACTATGCTAATATACAGACAGACAGACAGACAGATAGATGGGGATGTGTGTTTGTATGTGTACACACACACACATGCACACACACATCCCTCCACCACACAAACATTTCGTACGTATCTATGTGTTCTCGAAGGCTTTCACGGCTGGGATCTGATGGTTATTGTGGTTTTTTTTGGGCTGGTGGCTGTTAATCTAAAACAACCAGAAAAATCAACAGTAGCTGAACATGCCCTGAAACAAGCAGGACGTGAAATCCTAATTCAAAATACAGAAGTACTGGACAACACCAGCAATCCTTATGTTAGAATATACAGGGAAACCTTTGAAATCCACACACACCAGCTCAGCTTCAACAAAAAAGAAGAAAGTCTAAAAATCAACAAAGCCTGGCTCCCAGCACTGAGAAATACAGTCTGCAAAAATGTCTGTGAACTCTACCCAACCACAAAGACTGGTGATCACTGCACACAAAAGACTAGCCAACAACACCCATTAAACACAGTGACAGATCATCTTCCCCCTTATCACAACAAAACACCCATAACAAAAACACCCTGATCACAGAGAACATCCAATTTCCTGAAAAGAACAGAAACCTGATCCCACAGCTACAAATATTCAACAATCCCACACACTACACCAGAACATAGAGTTCTATCTCCTGTCCTCTGAAGATGCTGGCCAAAGAGACTGGTGAAATGTTAGGAAGAAAATCCTCCAGAACATGGCCAAACAGCCCAAAAAAACCCACAGCAACCATTTCGTATCTATACTCCTACACACAAGAAAGATGGACATGTAACTTCAGGGAGGTTGGAGATTCAACATATGTAGGGGAGGAGACAGAAACAGTTGCAAGAGGACTGGGCATGCTCAATAGCCATGGAATGCTGAGTGATTGTTAGGAAAAACAGAAAAGGGTGTTTGAGGCAGAATGGAAGCAAGTATTGTAGAGGTGGCCATGACTGACTTGTAATGTTTTGTTGCAAGCTCACCACAATGATGTTGTATTAACATAGGTTGCTTTTGAGTTTCCTTTCTGCAACATCTCTCTGTAGATTCATTTTGTGTTCCACTCTGGGAAATGCTAGAAGAAAGGGAAACATGAGTCACTATGGATGATCAAGTAAAATTTCTAAGTACTGTACCATTCAAGTTCCAAAAAATAATTTGAAGTGGAGCTGTACATGAGTCGTCCGATTGAATTTGGGGACCGGTTCAGATCTCCACTGCTGCTTTGTCCCAGAAATGCACAGATATTCCTGACTTGGTTTATTTGTATACATTTGCTCAAATGCAGCAAATACTCTACTCTATTCTACTCGACACATATGATAAAAATAATATACCAACACTTATTTTAAAAAATACGGGCTTCTGGGTGAACAAAGAAATTACATGTATCAGTCAAGACTGCTCCAAATAAAAAAAATATATATTTAATAGGCTGAATGCTTGGAAGCAAACACAATAAACAATAAGATGAAATGAGTGAACACTTTTTTTCAGGGCAAAAAGTTGCTAATTACGTACTCAAGACAGAAAGAACTTATGGCTGAAATTTTTTGAATTCAGGAGTAACTGAAATGGATGGATTGTTCTATCTATATTACTGATGAGGACTTGCAACTGGGAGGAAGCCCCAGACAATGCATCACTGGAGTGTCACAAAGATAAAACTAGGGTTGGGAGAATAGTGCATCCTGAGTTACACAGAAACAAGGTGGGATAAATACATTTAAAACACAACACTGTGTTTAAACCAAAATTTCTTTTGGTTGGAAGTGCTTGGCCTTGAGGTACTGTGATTCTCTGTGTCATAGAGAAGGCAAGAGCTGGAGATGGTAGTATTTGAACAGTTCTTTAGCAGATAATAGGGAAGAAAGAGGGATGAATTAATCAAGGGTATCAAAAGAGGCTACACCTGAAACCTTTCAGTAGCTTGGATGTGACAGAAGGTAGACAACTGAAGCTTTGATTTCTCACCATTGTATAAAATAAGACCAGAGAGGTGAGTAACACAATAGTCATTTGTGAGTTGATTCAGGAGGAGACTTGATCTTGTGTGCATTACTGGCTAGGTGATTCATCCCTGCTAGTGTTGCTTAGATGGTTTAAAACATTTATTCTGTGAGGCATTAGACCTGGATCAAATAAACTGGCAGATATTAGGATTGCCTGATCTATCCAATTCTAAATATATCCATTGTTTGATTCCTGCAGCAGACATTAGATATTGTTTGTCGGAGATAAGAATGGTTATGTTTTTTGGTTCGCAGCTCCAAAAATCCCACAGACAGCATGGCCACTGGGCGATTCTGAGAGTTGTAACAATTTACCACGTCAGTTACAGGCCTAGAATAGATTGCCCATAGATGAAGCCTACATTTTTGAAGGATGGGATGGAATAGGTGAAGTCGGTGTTTCCCAAATTTTTTCCACTTGGGGCTTCCTTGACCAATCCTGAAGCCTCCTCAGCTCAAAAAGTGCATCACCAACAACACCTCTGCTTGTTCTCCTCCTGTGCAGGCGGGCAATCCTGGGATGGTTGCAGGGCATGCTCCCAACTTTCGCACAGGGAGACCCTGTGAAAGGGAGAGAAAAGGAGGTGGAGGTGAAGGGTGAGAAGATTCTGTGCCTCTAATGGATTTTCGGTATCACCTGGCAGGACAAAGTTCCAAATAGAGTAGTCCTAGATCGAGCTGGAATTTTTAGCATGTATACATTACTGAAACAGCAATATCTATGTTGGCTCAGACATGTTGTAAGAATGGCTGATGGTCGGATTCCAAAGGATCTCCTGTATGGAGAATTAGTGCAGGAAAATCGCCCCAGAGGAAAATCACAGCTGCGATACAAGGATATCTGCAAGCGTGATCTGAAGGCCTTGGAAATGGATCTCAACAGTTGGGAAACCCTGACATCTGAGTATTCAATCTCGATGCAGCCAGTGCATCATGGCCTCTCCCAATTTGAAGAGACCCTTGTCCAGCAGGCCGAGGCAAAGAGGCAGTCATGAAAGCAGCAAAATCAGGGAGCTGGACAGGGTACAGATTGTATTTGTCCTCAGTGTGGAAGGGATTGTCACTCTCGAATTGGCCTTCTCAGCCACACTAGACACTTTCCAAGTCCTCCATGCAGAGTACAATACCATAGTCTCTCGAGAGTGAAGGATGCCTATGATGATGAGGGTGCCACAGTGCACAGTTTGGGAAACACTGGGCTAAGTTGCAGGAAGACTGGGCTGCAACGGCTTCCGTTAAATTTGTGGAAATCAGAGTTTGGAAATCTATGTTTTGGACAACAATTCCCAGAGTCCCCTAGCCAGGTCTGTAGTCCCAAAAAGTAAATTGCAAGCTCTTTTCTTCCCTTAATAAACTTGCAGACAGTAAGTGGTGAAGATTTTCCCTTTGTGTTTGCTGGAGTCTACTAATGCTATTACCAGATATTTGTTAGAGGAAAGACCACAGATAACATAAGTATAATTAACAAATAAATAAATTTACAAAGTTATTGGGTATACCTAGATCACACCTAGAAAAGCCTTTTTATGTCAGTTCTTTATCCCTCCCCTGAGGGAATCTAGGCACATGTCTGACAATTCTAAAAGGCTGGCTGCTCTTAACAATCAGGTAATCTAGAGCAGTGATCCCCAACTTTGGGCCTCCAGATGTTCTTTGACTACAATTCCCAGATGCCTTCACCACTATCTCTGCTGGCCAGGATTTATAGAAACTGAAGTCCAAGAACATCTGGAGGCCCAAGGTTGGGGGCCACTGATCTAGAGGACAACATTTTAAGTTGCTAGTTTACCTTTCTCTTCAGGTTTCTATATAATTCCCACAAAACAAATGAGAGCATTTTTGTTTTGTCTTGGTTGCGTACCCTGCTTTATGTGGCCATTTATTATTTTTGGTTGGATGCCTATAGACTGGGTACTCTTTCATGACAGTTGCTTTGAAGTGACCCTTTGGATTTTTCTTGTTAGTGGGTCTTGTTTAGAAGCCATCTTCAGTATTCTTATCTTTCTCTCTTCTTGCCACTTCTAGCTTTCTACTTCACCGGACCCTCTGTATCATAATGGCATATTTCAATGTTGCTGTTAGTGCACCTTTAGAATATGACCATGTTGACTAGGGGATTCATTGGAGCTGGAGATCGAAAACAATTCAACTTTTCCAAACAAATGGTGATCCACTTCAGGGTTGTTATTATGTGCTATCAAGTCACTTTTTAATTATGGTGATTCTAACATGATTTTTGTGATATATGATATATTCAAGAAGTGATTTACATTGCCACTCTCCAATATCAGCTCTGCTGGCTCTTGTAGCTGGGTGGGGCTCCATTGCCTTCCCTCCCGGGCATAGCGCGAGCTGAGAGCTCGCTTTACTTTCTTGGGGGAAGGGGGGAGCATCCTTAAAGGATGCTCCACCATGTGCACAGCCTCTTTCTGAGGCTTTCATTTCCGCAGTCTTGCTTCGCTACATGAATTTCTTGCTGTGCCACAACACCAGCCAGCTGTTTAAGGAGTAGGGAGACCCGCATTGCTGCTTCCCGAAGGTTTGGCAATTATTGGGGATTAAGTTGATCCCTGACAGGTCCGTGTTAGAGGGCATAAAGGACTACAACGAGGATTAATTAAAATGAATTAATAATAATAATAATTTATACTAAGGTTAATAAGAGAAGATATAATAAACAATAGTATATTGACCTGAACAATGAACAGCGGCACCCCTTATGGGGCACAGCCCACAGGGTGCGGGTGAACTTGGGGTACTCAGTTGGTGTCCCCCCTTTTTTCTGTGAATAAGAGGATAAGGCAAAAGGGAAGGAAACAATTAATTAATTAATTAATTAATTAATTAATTAATTAATTAAATAAATAAATAAATAAATAAATAAATAAATAAATAAATAAATAAATAAATAGAAATTTTATATATTTCACATACACATAATTTGGGATCTGCACAGGCACAGGTGTGTTGACATAAAAGGGTCCCTAAAGGAGGTGCTAGTCTGAGTCTATAGTCATTTAAGGTGGGTCTCTTGAGCTATTGAGTCATGGGGCCTAAAAAACGACAAGGAAAGAGTAAAGGGAAGCAGCCTGCTAAGTGCAAGGTGGCCAGGCCTTCTCCACCAGTGATATCATCATCATTGGATGAGGAAAGCTGGCTAGTTTGGAAGGAGCTATAGGCAAAGATTGCAGTTTTAGAGGAGCAAAGGACAGGATAAGCAGGAAGGCCCATGGAGCACAAACAGCCTAGGCCATAGGTGTTTGGGTATAGAAACCAAAGCAGAAAGGTGGGCCAGGCTCAAAGCTCTGGCTGACAATCTTTTATTTCACTTTGCAGCATTAGAAGGCAATGTAAAGGGTCTAGACCCTCTCAGGAGCAGCCATTGGTAGCTTTAGAGGGTACACTTGTGTAGTCAAGAGCAGAACACTCTCCTGAACCACCAGTGAGGAAGGAAGCCTGGAGACGGGAAGCGGCACCAGAAGCCAGGCCAGAAGGGGAGGAGGCGAGTGAGCTATGAACCATGGCTCATCAAGTTGAGCCATGGTTCCAGCTCAAGTGCCAGGTGAGCTTGCTGTTGCTCCAGACACAAGTAGTGGCATTGTGGTATGGCCTTGGGGGTATGGAACACACACTCAGGATCAGCAAGGGTTTTTGCCAGTGACAGGGCAGGGTGGGCTGCTGGTACAGGCGCCCCTGCTTTGACCCTGCACCAGTGTTTGGAGGGCGCCTTACCCTCCAGCATCCTTTTCAGCTTCGCTGGGGGCAGCTGCTGGGGTAGGCATTTGGCCGGACCCCTCTGTGCCAAATGCAGGGTATAATTCTGTACCCCTCAGGTCCTTGCCATTTGGGGACTACTCCTTCTCACTTGGTGCCCATCTTACACCAGCCACGACAGAGGGAATTTGGGGGATAATTATATAGATGTGTTTGATTTATTGAATTGAGATGTGAATTCTAAGGAGCTTGAAAAGGAATATGAGGTGGATAAGCAGCGTAGATGGAACAGGAAGCCAGAACGTTCATGGGCTAACTGGCTTCCTGGCTTCCTGATCTATTTTGGATTCATAGTCAAGGCACAACCATGGAGGGCTCAGTCTCTGGGCCAATACTTGGACCTTATTTATAGAGCATATGTAGACTTTCCAGGGCATACTTGGCTCTTATATGGTCAGAACGTTCGTATGAAAGCCTTGGTACATGCCAATATGAGATGGGACAAGCCACACCTGTCGCTTTGGCTTCAAACTATGATGCTGGCCTGGCCAGCCCAGGGTGATAGATTTGACAGTGGTTACATCATTAGAAAGGCAGGGCAAACTAACAGCTCCCATGTTGCAGCGGGGCAGGTTTTTCAACCCCACTTGCTTTGCAAGGAGTTCAACTCATGGGGGCCTGCTCTAGACAGGCATGCCACTATAGACATGAGTGTTCTATCTGTGAGTGATACGATGCAAGTTCTTGATGCTTCAAAGGACATCCCTCTAAGGGAGGTGGTAGGGATCAAAACAACAACAAGAAATCGGACGGGTCGGCAACTGCGGGAAAAGGCCCAGCCCTATTAGGCTGGAGCTGCTGGCAAGCTTGCTAGCCAGATACCCAAAGAGAAGTGATACTGCACATTTGTTAGCTGGTTTTCAGTTTGGTTTTCATATTCCAGTTCCGAGAGAGCACAAGATCGCTTTCACAAAGAAATTGAAGTCAATACAGGGGAAGCCTGGCTCTTTATGTTTTGTTCTGTTTCAGGAGATGACCAGCCCATGTGGCGACTCAAGATTTGGCTGGTGGGCCACAGCTTTATTTACTGGGCAGGCATGCATGCTGCCAGGTTGGCTTGATGCTGTGATTTAGGTCTTGGAGCCTCTGCCCAACTGTATTGGAGAGGGCAGCGAGGCATGCTTTGGAGGGAGTTCAATGGAGCTGTAGCTTCAGGTTTCATTGTGCTCCCAGACGTACTGTTGATACACTTAGGTGGAAATGACTGGCCAATAGGAGTGGCAAGTCTTTAGTGCTTGAATTATGGATGTCAGAGCATGTCCGGCCTTAAGATGCTGTAGATCGTGAGGTTACAGTGTCAGAAGGAAGGACGGACTGGGGTCCCCACTGGGCTGAGGGCTGCGAAAGAGCAGGGCTTACAGTCCTGGTGGGGGCTTGATATTTTGCTGACCCAAGTCATGCAGGCTTTAGGACCACATGACAACGGGGCATGGGACCTGCCCATATATGTTTGGGGAAAGGGTCTCATGAGACCTTCAGCTCCAGATCTCTTCCCAAACTACCGCAGGCTCCTGGTTTTATGTGGGCAAGAAGTTACATAAGATGTTTTAAATAAAGTGTGGCCCTAGTTTACTCCATCACCTGTGTCTCGCCTCTTTGTTCCAGGGTGGAAAGGCAATGATTTCTAAAATAGTTAACAAACGCTGTGGCAACTATTTGCCAAAATAGGGGACTTCATGTGGATCATGGCTGCACAGTTTGTCTCAGTTTTATTCTTTATTCTTTTCTCACAACATCTGCAGCATGTATAGCTTCATTTTAACCCTGTGCCCGGTCTCTGTTGCAAGGCATGTGTACACTACGGAGCACTTATCTAAGACAGCCAAAATGAATGTCACCTCCAGGCTGTCTGTAACAATAGCCATCTAATTTGGAAAGGGAGATAATGGTTAACACTGAAAAACAGGGAAGGCGAAGAGGTTAGAGAGAATGTTTAACACCTTCTCTGAGCAGCTACTTTACATGTCATAGACACACATTTGCATTTTCAGTACACAGGGTTTTATACCTACATCTGTATGGTAGACACAAGGCTTGCAAAATTGCTTTTTTGTACTACAACTCCCATAAATATATCCGTGTTCATAACTACTGGCCATGATGGATATGGGATAAAGGCAACTAGAGATAAAGTTTAAGTGGGAAATTAGGTGGTTAGAAAGGATTAAATATCCCTCTCCATTTCATTTCTCCTTTGCAAACTATCCCCTTCATATAGCTGCAGCACAGCACAGTTTGACCATTGTGTACAGACAATGGAAAACTGAAATTAGTGAAGACCAAATTATACAAAGCTGCCTTATCCCTCAGATGCTGTTAATATTAATTTTTTTTGGGAAAAAAATCCTTTCTTGTGCTTTCTTTTTCTATTTGTAGCATTGATTTGAAATCTAGTTCAAGGAACTGTCATATTGATTGTCTCATTATATGTGGTTATGTGGGGTTGTGAGTTGGAATTTGTACATCACCCAGAGTAGTGTTTCCATTAAAGGAGTGGTCAATTAATTACAAATTAATTAATTAAGGCCTTGTCACTCTTTCCTGCCAAAAGCACACGTGTGTGTCTTGAAATGTAAAGGGTTTTTCTAGACAGTGGAAATCTAAACTGGCCAATACTTTTACCTAGCAGTGAACAAGTCGAACGGGTTCCTATGGAGAGCACCCCTTTCTTCATCTCAACAATATATATCCAGTGATGACACTAATGATAAAAGTATAGTCAGGGAACATTGGACAGGTAAGGCAGTAGTCCGGGCAAGTCCACAGGGCAAGTCTCAACTGTATGTAGGTGAGTGAGAATTTACCATCATCTAAATCCTGCCAAAAGAACTGCCAAGCCCTCTTTGGTTCCTAATAATTTCTCAAGTATATTTTGTAGTACAGCCAGTTGAGAGATCTCTATGTTTAGGTGTTGGTGGGTGGAGAGGGATTGAAGGTAAAGTAGAAACAATCTGGAAATGTATCGGATGAGCAAGTTTCCCCATGGTCAGCTTGGAGGGGGTCCAGCAATCATAAGCAAAAGCAAGTATTCTTGGGAAAACTTGTTCCCCAAGAGCTGTGAATATGCTCAAAATGTTGACCATCCATTTGTGTCCCTGAAGCCAAACAGCTGAAGTTTTGCAGTGATGACAATGGCTGAGGTAGTCTCATCAGCTGAGAGCCTTGATCTGTCTCCTTCCCCACCCATTTCTTGTCTTGTCTCTACAGATATTTCAGTGGGGCAGAGAGAAGAAGTTTCTTCTCTCTGCAGCTCTCTCGGTACTTCTTCCTGTCTTCATTCACTGCATGTGAGATACTGTGGGGGCATTGTGACAGGGGATTTTGAGAAATGTAATTCGCCAGTCGCCTTGGAAAAAACTAAATTTGTCACAGCTCCCAGCCCACAATGTTGGATGCACTGGTATGAAGGGATCAATGAGAAAGATATGAGAGATGAAAATTGGCATGGATGGGAATTTAATTTCAGCTCTTTCTCCCCTTAGAACTGAACATTTCATTGTGTTTAGGATGGAAAGACTATACAGATTTTTATAAATCTGAAAATAGAAAGAATTGAAATTGACAGATTCATCCATCCAGTTGGACAATTTTACTTATTTCACTCTTAAACAGCCAGCTTTGAATCCTTGTAGATTTAACTGTGCTTGTGGATCTCAGTTAGGATTGCTACCTGCTTTTCCTGGCAGATTCCTCTTTAACAGCTATATGGCAGGCAGGTACAACATAGTTCTTTATTCTGAATAGCCATAACCTGCTCAATTTGGCCTGTGAAAGTCCACTTCAGTGCTAAGAATTTACCAATTCACTCCCCTCCATTTTCAGAAAGGGAAGAATATGAGATTTTTAAAATTCTCCTGTTGGATGAAATTAAACTGACAGATTTGTCCTCTCTTTTGGAAATGAGCAGTCCATGTCTCTTCAGTCATAGTTGTGCCAGCAATAGCAGCAACAAGAGTAACAAGATGAATAAATGAATAGATAGAATTGGGAGGGAAAAAGAAATACTGGGGTATTAAAGAAGTAAAGGCCAAACTGAAAGTGAGTACTTGCTCAATAGCTCAGTGAGTTAGGTATCTGGTTTCAGAGCCAGAGGATGGGAGTTTGATTTCTCAATGTACCTCTAGAGAGAAGAGCCAGAATGGAGCCAGCTGCAGGGTCCCAGGACACCCCCAGAAGAAGGAAAAAGTAAACCACTTCTGAGTACTCTCTACCTAGACAATTCTGAAAAGGCTTGCCATAAGTCAGAATTGGCTTGATGATTGATGATTGTAAATATGAACTCTGATGTCCATATTCTGAGCCTGTAATTTACAGACCTTGATTTTTGAAAAAAAAATTACGGATGCCTTCACATATGGCATTTGTAGTACAATCTTATGCAGTCTCCTTAGGAGCAAGTTTCATTCAGTGCAGTGGGACCTACTGTCGGATAGGTGCACAAGACTGCAGCCCAAATGTTTTATTCTTATTTCCTACACCAGCCATTCAAATGTAAAGTCTTTATTGGCTGGAGAGTAAAGTATTCCAAGATGGATTACTTTTTTGAACTAGCAAGGCCAATGTGGACATGGGGGCTCTGGGATTTGGTAGCTGTAGTCCAAAAATGTAACTTGCCCCATGTCTGATGCATGGCACCTCAATTCAGGCTTCTGATAAAGAAAGCTGTGGCCTGTGAAGTTCATGCCACAGTAAGTCTGGTAGAATTTAAGATGTTTGCTGCTGCTAAGAAAAAAATTGTTGCAGCTCAGTGAATTTTTGTTCCTTATTTTTTAAGTTTAAATCATTACTTTCAGACTGTGACCACTCAACCATTATGAGACATAAGTCCCCCACATCTTGTTCAGTGAGGTGGATAAAAGTCGCAAGTTCTGTTTTATATTAGATATATACATTATCTTGAGACCAATGTGCAAAATCAGACGAAAGAAAAACTATTTGTGAAATTCCAGAGTGACTAAGGGATGATGCAACACCACAACAGGTGCTGTTCACTGCTGAGGTGGAGTAACATCATAACAGATCTTGTGTGTTACATTTGGCTTCCAAAGGATTAAAACGATGGTGTATGTCTTGAAGGTGAAACAAAAAGTAACGTAGTGAAGAATAAACCTACAGTAAACTAAGATGCTGGTAAATCAAAGAGAAGGGAAGGGACAGTTGAATCTTCCAACAAAGACAAAGTTCCTCCCTGGACACTCCAACCCCTGAGACTCTAGGGAGAGGTCACACTGATGTCAACACACACATATATTGTCTTCAATCTATTCTGTCATTTTGCGAAACTGAAAGGTGAGGAAAAAGATTTCTGTAGATGCTTAGCCTTTACTTTGTTCTGGAATATTCTTTTTCCACTCCCACAGTATAGTTTACTAAGGGGAGAGGGAGAGAGAGAGACTTATTTTGCTATGAGATGCAAGTAGATAGGTCTCACAATTCAGATATTAGGTAGCTACCTTCAAAAACTTGTGGCTATTTTGGAAATGTGGTATTGAAGGAGAGCTTTACAGATACAATGGATGAATAAATGGGTTCTAGATCAAAATCAAGTGTGAAATTTCATTAAAAGCTAAAATGACTAAACTGAAGCTATCATATTTTTGAAATATCATGAGAAGGTAAGACTCACAGGAAAAGACCATAATGCTAACAAAAACAGAAGGCAGTAAAAGAAGAGAAAGACTCACCAAACGTAAGCTGGATTGACCCAGTAAAGGAAGCCATGGTGTATAGTTTGCAAGGCATGAGCAGGTCTGTTCATGATTGGATCTTTTAACAGTGATTATTTTTTGGAGCCCCCGTAAGTAAAAAATGATTTGATGGCACATAATAAGTATGGGCTGTCACCATTTATTAGCATGTATCCAGAAGGGGAAAATGTGCATAAAGCTATTATTGAGAATTGTAAAATACCTCTGAAGTTTTTAGAATTTGCTTGCTTCTGTCAACACTCAACAGTTCTTGGACATATAGATTGTTGCCTTAAAGAAATGACTTTGATTACTTTATAAAACAGCAGGGTTTCTTTCAAAATATATGGATTCATTGAGTTTTGTTCAATGATTCTGGAAGAATAACCATTTATAATTCCATCCATGAAACATTTGACTTCAGAGGGTCATGAGACATCCAAGAATAATAATTCTACCTGGTCTTCTACCATGCTTTGATTATTTGGCTTTACTTATATGTCTCAGGAAACCGAGCCTATAAGATTCATAATATCCTGTTCCCTTTTGCTCCATCTGGATAAAGTTTTTAAAATATACACATCAATTTAGCGTCAGAGGTTTTTGCTATTCACTGATGTTGCTCCTTTAAACAGCACATGTGTGCTTGCACACACGTGCGTACACACACACAGTCACTCAACTATCTTCAGAATAAAGTTGTTCTCATCAACATGCAAGGAGACTGCTTGTCTGTCACATCGCCCACATCTTCTCAATCACTCCTTTTCATTTCTCCTTTTATGCCCCTATTTTAACTTATGCTGCCACTGATACTCAGTGACAGGAGGAATCCAGCTGAGCATTAATCCCTCTATGGCTATGTGAAACCAGTCCAACTTGATCAGAATAACATAACAGTAGCTTTTTAGAAGAAAGGGATCTTGTTGTGCTGCCAGTGAAGAATAAACTGACAGTCAGAGCTAATCATGCATGCAAGTTAGATAAAATTAAAATAGTGGCTTCTCAATATTTCAGATGCAACTTTTGATTTTGACAATCTTCCAGCTTTGATACTCATGTTTAAAGGAATCACATTATCTTGGTGTAAGTGCCATAAACAAAATGTTAAGTATTCATGTTACATGGTCACCAAACTTGTTGTATGTGCTAGATAATTTAAATGGTGTCTCATCTAGCAATGTGGATGCCCCACATGTCAAAACAGTGTGCACAAATGTTTAAACATCTACATATTTCTGTGCACATATTTCAGGGAAGCCTGACTCAATCAGGGTGCTTAGATTCATGTGTAGAGGTCTGGACTCAGCTTCTGTAGTTCAGCCATCTACATATCATCAGACAACCTTCACACACAGCAGTTGTGTTTTCCCACATAGTGCGTATAGCTGCCCTAAGAGCTAAGCCTCAGTCTCATAAGCAGTCCCAACTAAAATAGATCCACCGGATCATGTGACGATTGGTGAGTCAACACTTGTTTTATGTGCTATCACGTTGGAGCTAACTTGCAATGACCCTAATCAGATTTTCAAGGTAAGTGAGATATTTCACCAGTTTTACATACCCAGTGAGCTTTCATGGCCAAACAGGGATTTGAATGTAGGTCCTAGTCCATCATTCTATCCATTACATCACACTGGGTACGTGAGTTAAAACTTGCATAAAACTTATTTGCGTAATAAAGTTCAGGAAAATTGTGTGCATAGGAGGAAATGCACCACAGTTTTTCTCCTTTGAGGAGCTGTCCACATCACTGACTGTGTATCCAGTCCCACAATCAGCACTTGGTCAGTGGACATTCAGGAGAGCCTGCTGCAGTGGGGGAATGGGACATTTATTACACTGTTTTTGCTATTGTGTATGTGAATAAAATTTTGGTGATTGATCCTACCAGGTTTACTTACTTGGGACTAATTGGATTCAGCGCTAGTTCACATGTTCCTTTTGGCTTGTGGCTACCCATTCTCTGTAATTACCATATCTCAGTGGTAATATATTACACAGTCACTTACCACATGCATTTCCTTGCAAGCCAGCCTGAGTCAGAATAAATAAGGAGTATTTGTATGCTGTGAGTAGCCTATGTGGTCGCCAGATATTATCAGTGAGATATGGGAGTTGACTGTAAGCAACGCTATTAAAAACTGCAGTTTGGTAGAGTTTCTTGGGATACATGATAATAATTTATTGGTTCCATTCTACATGCAAAATTCCATTCTACATGCAAAAGTTTCCAGGAACAGTCCCCCCAAGCATTTTTAAGGAGGACCTAGAATTATTCTTGTCTGAAACGTTGAAAACATATCACTAGCCAGTCACTGTTTCGTCCTGTGCTGCAGCTATCACTTCCATAGGGTACAATTCAATTCCATACAGTAGCCTTTCAGAAGGAAAGCATAGCTTGGTTCTGAGAATAAAATGTACATTGTGAAAGACTGAGACCTTTAGGACAGTGACTCTGATCACTGATAAGAGGAAATAGCAGAAGCAGCTGCCTGAAGGCACTTTGAATTTATTTATTTATTTAAAATATTTTTCTCCAACCTTTCTCCTTAAAAAGGACCCAAGGCGGTTTACATTGTTAAAAGTATTTAAAAGCTAAAACAGCAAGCATACAAATATTTAAAAGTATTATATTGCAAATGGCAAATAAAATCAATGCTAAAATACATTTAAAACAACAGTGGCCAGAACAGTTACTTTTTTAAAAAAACTCTAAAATCACCAGTCATTAAGGAAAAGCTTGCCTGAAGAGAAAGGTCTTTGCCTGCCTGCAGAAGGACAGCAAAGACAGAGCCAGCCTGGCTTTCTGTGGGAGTGAGTTCCAGAGTCTGGGAGCAGCGACAGAGAAGGCCCTCTCCCGTGTCCCTTCCAAGTGCATCTGTGAGGGTGGTGGGACCAAGAGAAAGGCCTCCTCTGATGATATTAAAGCCCATAAAGGCTCACAGAGAGAGATGAGGTCTTTTAGATAGCTTGGATCCAAGATGTTTAGGGTTTTATAGGTTGATACTAGGACTTTGAATTGTGCCCAGGAATGGAGCAGCAGCCAGTGCAGCTGCTGTAACGGGGGGGGGGGGGGTTATATGTTCCCTGTAATCAGCCCCAGTTAGCAATCTGGCTGCAGCATTTTGGACCCTCTGGACTTTCCAAACACTTCCAAAAGGCAGCTTCATGTAGAGCTTGTTACAATAATCCAGCTGAGATGTAACTAGGGCATTTGTCATTGTGGCCAAATCAGACCTCTCAAGAAATGGGTGCAGCTGGCGCACTAGTTTTAACTGTGCAAAGGCACTCCTGGCCACTGCTGAAATCTCCGCACAGAAAAACAGGTCTAGAGTGTGCCCTGTAGCATGAGTAGGGGCAGCTACCATTTGGGACACCCCATGGTCATAATGAAGGACATGAAGTCCTGAGCCACTCCTGTCAGTGGGGAGCCTGGGCATGGATGTTGAAGTCTTCCAGCACAACAAGCTGAGACGAGGTTGATGAGCTCTGGCAGGGAAACTGTTGAGCAATGGGGTGGGCGGTGCACCAACAGAATACCTATTCTGTCCTGGGCTCCCACTTTCAGAAATACACATTCAAACCTGGAAAACTGGGGGATGTGGCACCTGGTGAGGGGGACAGAATCATGACAGACCATTGCAACACCACCTCCCTGCGCCCCCCCCCCCCCAAATCTTGCTTGCTGCTGTGCAGAGAACCCTGGTGGACAAAGTTGGGTGAAATGAACACCTCCAGCCTCATCCAACCAAGTGTCTGTTATGCAAGTCAGATCAGCCTGCTCATCCAGGATCAAAAAGGGGATTGAAAATAAAACAGCCAATGTTATAATACGATTGTACAAAATGCTGGTAAGGCCGCACCTGGAGTATTGCATACAGTTCTGGTTGCCGTACCTCAAAAAAGACATAGTGGAACTGGAAAAGGTGCAGAAGAGAGTGACTAAAATGATGACTGGACTGGGGTACCTCCCTTAGAAGGAAAGGCTACAGCATTTGGGTCTCTTTAGGTAAATGTTCCCCTTGACAATTTGTCAAGTTGTGTCCGACTCTAGGCGGCGGTCCTCATCTCTGTTTCCAACCCATAGAGCTAGCGTTTTGTCCGCAGGCAATCCTCCATGGTCACGTGGCCAGTGTGACTAGACACGGAATGCTGTTTACCTTCCCACCGAGGTGATACCTATTTATCTACTCGCATTTTTGCATTTTGCATGCTTTCAAACCGCTAGGTTGGCAGGAGCTGGGACACTCAGTTGGGTGGTTTTGATCTTACGACTGCAGGTCTTCCGACCTTGCAGCACAGAGGCTTCTGCGGTTTAACCTGCAGCGCCACCATGTCCCTTCTTTGGGACTCTTTAGTCTGGAGAAATGGAACCTGGGGGGGGGAGAGACATGAGTGAGATGTATAAAATTATGCAGGGGATGGATAAAGTGGACAGAGGGAAGCTCTTTTCCCTCTCATGCAGTACCAAAGCCAGGGAATATCCACTCCAATTGAGTGTTGGGAGAGTGAGAACAGACAAAAGAAAATATTTCTTTACCCAGCATGTTGTTAGTCTGTGGAACCCCTTGCCACAGGATGTGTTGATGGCATCTGGCCTAGATGCCTTTAAAAGAGGATTGGACAGATTCCTGGAAGAAAAGTCCATCGCAGGTTACAAGCCACAATGGGGATGTCTAGTCTCCAGGCTTCAAAGGAAGGTACCTCAAAAGGCTAGATGCAGGGGAGGGATATCAGGAGACAGGTATCTAGTTGTCTCATGCACTCCCAGAGGCATCTGGTGGGGCCACTGTGAGATATAGGAAGCTGGACTAGACGGGCCCTTGGCCTGATCGACCAGGGCTCTTCTTATATTCTTATGTTCTAAGTACTGGAAAAGGCTCCTGCCTCCACTCTTTCTCCATCTTGGTTCTCTTCTCCAAAGTTGTTTATTTAAAGGGGAGGCAACAGGGAAACAATATTTGGTTTTTCATGTATGGTTTCATTGCACCATAGTCTCTGGAACTGAAAATGTGGTGGACTCATTGACAGTTTTAGAACAATTTTACGTATTATAAGAGTCCTGTTCATTCACTTCTTTTTCATGTGAAAATGCCTTTTGGATAAATACCGTCCCATATGATTCTTGTTGAATGACTATGAACCTTTGCCTGTTCCTCTTAGACCAGTGATGCAACTGTGGGTATTGTTTGACCGCAATTCCCAGAAACTCTAGCCACCACAGTTGGTGAAGGTTTCTGGGAATTGCAGTCCAAGAACACCTCAGTTACCCAAGGTTGGGAACCACTGGCCTAAGAGCAACAGGCCCAGGTTCTATGGTTCTGTTAGTTATCCAGTCTGTATACTCATGTTTTGTTCATAAGTTTTGTTCATATTTATTCTCATATAGTCACATTGAATTTGTTCTGTATGCACAGTGGTACCATTTGTTGCATGTCACATTACTCTTCCAGTTCAAAAAGCTGCAGTGCAGAGAGAGTGTTTCAGTCATAGCCCGTTCATGACCAACACACACCCCCCTTCAATTTTCTCTACATGCCTTTTCTAGTTTCACTGATGTTGCATTCTCATTGTTGGGGTGTCACTTGTGGTTTGGCTGCACTTGGGTGCAGACTAGAAAACTTCAAAAATCCTGCAATTTTTAAAGAATCCTGTAGAAAGCCACAAAAAGCTTGCATCAACTCCCCTGCAGCAAGTTTGAAGCCACAAAAGAATAGAAATGAAACTACAAAGCAGATGTCAACTCTACTTCTGCACACTTTGCTGCAGACAGGGGGAAAAGTCATGACCCTGCAGAAGACCCACACGGGCACTTTGTAACCCCTGAGATGCTTCCTAGGCTGTGCAAATGATAAAAAAAAGGCATGTGGTGTCTGCATCTGAGTGAAATTATTTCTCCCCCTTTTCTGGAGTGAGTCTGGTGAAGCCCCTTTCTTCCTAGAGGCAAAAGTGACTGGAACTGTTGCTTGGGGATAAGATACATTTTAAGGAGGAAAGTTGGTAAACAGGTGCTTTTTAAAAGAAATGCATAAATGCATCTCATCATGAGACTGAGCTGATTTCTGAGAGTGTGCAACAGAGGCCTATGGTCTAATGACCTCTCCACCACATGGTTCATTCATGCAATTTTCTTTACAAGTGGTCATTTCAATACATCTGTTCAGTTCCCACTATGCCTTATGAGGGAAGGGCCAGCCTGTGTGGCCTTGGGCAAACTGTACCTGGGGTGCCCCCCAAAGAAGGGAACAGAAGCTGCAGAATCATTATGGTATGCATAATAGAAAGCAAAAACAAATGTAGCACCTGTGGCCATGCCAGAGTGTTATAGTAAGTTCCAAAATACAGTGGACCCTCTACTTACAGAATTAATCCGTATTGGAACGGTGGCTGCAGGTCGAAAAGTCTGTAGGTTGAGTCTCCATTGACCGGCAATGCATTGAAAACTGATTAATCCCGTAACTGGCCATTTTTGTTCCATTTTTGTTCCATTTTGGCTTTTTTTCTGGTCTGTAGGTCGATTCTCCAGCTGCAAGTCGAGCCCAAATTTTGCGGCCCGAGAAGTCTGTAACTCGAAAAGTCTGTAAGTCGAGCCATCTGTAAATCGAGGGTCCATTGTACGACAAAATGAACTTCTAAAATTCCCCTGGAATGAGGCTGAAAAATTGACATCCCTGTGCAGTCTAACACAGTGATTGCTGGTGTTATCCAGTACTTCTGTCTTTTGCCAAGTTCAAGTGTCCCCTTGAATTCAAATTCAGTTAATGATCCAAGACACCTTCCTCAAGTGACTTGGGTGTCCAATATATAGAAGAATCAGAACCACATGTGGAATCTTCAAACCTAAACCAAGTTGACAAGAGCCTCAGCACTCCAACTTGCTCCAACAGCCCCAGCCTCTTCAGCTCTCTCACTCTTTTTGATTTAGTTCTCATATTCAAGGAAGGAAGGAAGGAAGGAAGGAAGGAAGGAAGGAAGGAAGGAAGGAAGGAAGGAAGGAAGGAAGGAAGAGCTGGCCTGCCATTTGACCAAAAAAAAAAAAAAATCTGGACATGAGATGTGGCAGAATCAAGCTAGTTGTACATCAGCTGGTTGCTAGCAAATAGAGTGAATCAGACCATGCTGCCAGTGCTCCAGAATGTGAACTAAAAGTGCATCTTAATGTATTCAAAGTATATGTTCATAGGACCAGGTAGCAAAATTGAGTAAGTCTGGAACTCAAGGAGGAATGGAGGAGGAATGAGCTGATTAAGGTAGAAGAGAAAGTAGAATTTATATGTAGATTAGCATATAGGGAGTGCCACAGTGCAGCAAAGTTCAGCAAGTACTTCCACCTGAACAACTGGACCCTGTATAGAGTGGCGAGGCAGGAGTGCAGTGGTAGCAAATGAAGGGGCTGGAAAAAGTTGAACCAAGTGGAAACAGATTTTATTGAGAAAGGAAGCAGTGGATTTTCAGTTTCGGTAAGGCAACCTGGCTGTGTTGGCTTACACTTTGATCTGTAGCCAGGACAGCAGTGTTTCCAGAGCTATGGAGTTAATATAGCTAAGCTGCAATATACAAAGCACCCACTGACATAGTTATAAGCTCCACAGCACCCAGCGGAGTTTGCTTCTGGATTAATATGTACAGAACTGCATGGCTCATGGAAGTGTCACTAGGGCCATTTTCTATTATATCAGCATTGCCAGCTGGTCAGTGATCACTTGCACAAAAACAAATGATTCTGTGTCTCTACATGCACAGGTGTGTTACGTATGTGGGAAAAGGTATTTTTTAGGATGAGTTTCAGAATCCCCCATCCACTGTTGGAGGATTCCTGGAACTTTAGTCCAACAACTTGCTTGGACTCTGACGTGTGTGAGAGTACTTGTACTCCCGAAATTAGAAACATTGACTTGTTCTTCAGACAGCATGTCATGCTTCACTACTGTATTTCCATCACTGCCAACAACATAACTGCTGTTGCACCATTTGTGTTCCAATGAACACCTCGAGTCAGGTAGACACACAGCAGGTTAATTAGGGGGCTTGGTAAATTGAATCCATAGACTGTAATTACCAGCACTCAAGACCTGCAATTTCTGTTTTAATTAAAATAAACAGTGTGGAGAAGATGACATCACAGCAGAGTAACCAGCATGTAAGTCATAGTTAATTATGTTGAACCCTGGTCTTCCTATTGGGAAAGGGCTGGTGCTGGTGGGGGTTTGATTTAAAGATATAAGCACTCGACCTGATCAGCCATGTGAGTAGAGTTTAATTAATGGATACACACTACAAATCACCACTTGTAAATGGACAACTCAGCTGGTTAAGGGTACTGCATGGATTTTTTTTTAAAAAAATAGAAGTTGCTGTCTTCTGCTGTCAAGTTATAATCAAGCAGTATGTGCTAGTGAAGAGTGCATGGCTTTGTTTCAATTTTATTCTGAAAATAATCGGAAGAATGAACAGCAGTCCAGTTGACAAAGACGGGGCGCTTGGCTTAAGCCAGATGATTTTTGTAGGCTACCTAAATAGCCTAAAGCAATCTAAATTATATCATTCACCAAAGTCTAGGAAACAGATTTTGTCAGACACCTCTATCTGCATAAGAAATATTCAGTACTGTATTTTTATCGATATTCAGGACAGGGCTTCTGCAACTTTTCTGGTTATTTGGTGAACATTTTTTCCTAGGGTTGACATGATCACTGGCCTCCCTCCAAAATTCCTCTTCTATGTAGAACAGAAGTTTCTGTTAGGAGCTTTGTTTCCATTTGCATCATCCATGAGTAGCTACATTATTATTCTCAGTTCACAGAGCTGTACATGAGACAGAAATGTAGGGTCAAATCCCAACACTGTTACCTCCCTCATTTCTCTCCCATCACATGCACTTTATATTATCCTCATTCAGGCCAGAGTCTGGGAAAGACATTTCTTAGCATTACAAATCCTATAATGTTGCAGGAGCACATAAATTGGAGGATTCTCAGAGCTGTAATCCAAAAGGATACTTTTGCCAAAGCCCCACCTAAATCTCAATCCTAGATCCAGGTGGATGGTTCAGTAGAGCTTTGCAGATACCCTGACTGTCAGAAAGACAAACAAGTGGGTCCTAAATCAAATCAAGCCTGAACTATCTCTGGAGAGAAAAATGTCAAAGCTGAGGCTTTCATGGAAGGTCAAGATTCTCCAGAAAAGATAATAATGCTGGGAAAGGTGGACTGACTCCCTAGAGGAAGCCATGGGCGTGCACTTGCAGGGATGTCAGTGACAGGACATGCTGGAGATCGCTCATTCATAGGATCACTGTAAGTTGGAGGTGACTTCATGGCACACAACAACAATAGCCATTTTTGTGGGTCAAAGTGCAAGATGATGCCATCCCACTGAATACCCTGTCAAACCAGACATTTAACATTGCAGGCACAGTCTTCAGTGGCAGTGATTTTGCCTGCTCTCATCTGGCGACCTCTAGGTGCCCCCATGTTTCAATCTGAGAGTAGGTCTTCTATCTATCGCATCACACTGACCACTGAACCTTGAATGTGGTGGCATGCAGAATGAGTCACTTCCACACATCCATTTTCTTGCACTCATTGGAAGAAAACTAATAACTACAGTGGTGCCTCGCTTTACGATTGCCACGAATTACGACAAATCCACTTAATGACGATCTTTTTGCGATCGCAATTGCGATTGCAAAATGATGGTCTAAATGGGGGAATTTCGCTTTGCGATGGTCGTTTCCTGCTTCGGGAACTGATTCTTCGCAAAACATCGTTTTTCTAACAGCTGATTGGCGGGTAATTAAAATGGCTCCCTGATGTGTTTAGGTACGGATTCCTCGCTATACAGGCAGCGAAAATGGACGCCGTATGGAGGATCTTCGCTGGACTGTGAGTTTTTACCCCATCAGAATGCATTGAACGGGTTTCAATGCATTTCAATGGGGTTTTTTATTTCGCTTTACGATGTTTTCGCTTAATGACGATTTTCCTGGAACGGATTATCATCGTTAAGTGAGGCACCACTGTACTTATCCTTTCCCAAGTCTATGTAGAAGAAATAGTTATAGGGTGAGGTAGAAAGTGTCTTGTGTAATCCCCCAAAAGCACTTATACACCTAGAAAAGTTACTTTTTTGGTACCACTGGCTATGTTGGTTGGGGGATTATAGTCCAAACATGTAGCTTTCCCATGATTTGTCTAGGGGGGTAAGGGCCTCACGGTGGATAAAATATATATGACACAGAAGCAGATATAGGAACGTTAGTAAGAAGTGGTCACACATTAAAGCTATTACAGTTAAACTTTTTTAAAAATCTAATTAAATTATATATATTGAATTAGGGGACATTTTAAATGTTGATGTTAATTTTAAATTGGGAATTTAATTTTGCTACTCTAAAAACCTGCTCAGAATGAAGGTTTAAAAAATTCCATGATTTGGTTCTTTCATCTTTCCCTTGCCCATTTTCAGTTTTGGAGAAAAGGAAACATCCACATGGAATTTCGGAAGCTCCATTTTTCAGCCATCCCACCAAAAACCATTCTCCTACTTTCCCTTTCTTCCTCCCTCTTAGTCTTATGTGCTTATTTGCTTGCTTATTTTAACTTCCCTTATGACTTTTGATTAGGGTAAGGCATGCAAAATGAGAAACAGGAACATATATATAAATAAATAAATCTTCCTGGCGGGATCTGCAATTAATTTTCAGTTCTTTTACAGATTGCACACTTGAATAAAAGGTTCGAGATGTGGCTATATCAGGTTTCATCTCAGAAACTGAGGAATCATTTTGTTTCTATAGGCAAAGAACTGATCCTGACCTGGATGACACCAGAAGTTGCCAGATACATGGTAATTCCCAGAAAAAATTAAGATTGAATTTAATCTAAATTTATCAGCTTCAGCATCTGGCCATGATGATTTTTGGATGTTCTTCTTTTCTCTCATCCCAAGCACTGTAATGACCAACTGTAGTTCTACAGAACCAGTGTTATATTTTCATTCTCCAGTATAGATGTTACCCAATACTGTGTTAAGATTTTACTTTTATATAAAGCAGCAATGTTTTTCTTTTCAGTTTTTCTGTGAAGAAGGTCAAGTTAAGAAGAAGAAAGAGGAATCAACTTCAGGTCACCCAGTTAGTACTATGAGTCTGTGAGGATTTGAATCTGGATCTCCCAGTCCATCATCCTCACCTACAGTCCAACACTCTCATCTAGCCATTCATGCTTTCCTCATTAGAATCTACAGATATGTGTCAATGCTATTGTTACTTTAGTGGAGTGTACATGGTTCTCCTCTCTTCTGCGCTTCATCCTTGTAGCAAAAAACAGCTAGATTTCACTTATTTCCCAGGTAGGAACAGCTTTTGTTATTCAGAAGCTACAGCTTTTGTTGCTCCTCTAGAAGCCTTGAGTAATATTAATCCCAACATTCATTCATATTTCAGTCAATCACTTTCATTTTCAAAAGACATCACATTAGGAATAGTCCAATTTAATTGATAACTTAGTTGATTGTGATACATCTGTGCCCATCTCTGCATGCACATTTACTAAAAAATTCCTAGAAGAAATGGTTGCTAATACCTTCTACTCATGATGACTCTGCAGATTCCAGGTTCAGAGGCTCATTGTGGTGGCAAGCAATAATGAAGGAGTACTACTACACTGATGTCTGTTTTGTGAGCACAGGGATATCAAGTCGGCTGCTATGGAAGAAGGGATACTGGAATAGATGAACCATTGGTTAGATTCAGTCCAGTGGCAAAGTATGGGTGAGGCAAGGCAAGTATTGCCCCCACCAGGTTGCCTTGGGAAGTGGCAGGGGAAGGGGCTTGATGCTGGTGGAACCCTCCGCCCCACAGTACATCCTCCATGTGGCCCGTGTGTCCACTTTGTTTACACAGGGGGAAGGAGGTCGGGCTGCTCCAGGCTGCCCTTCACCCTCCACGCTCCCCCTCCAAGGAGGTGGGTCTGCCATCACCAAACCCTACTGTTGCTGCTGCTGCTCACCCAGAGGGGGAAACAGAATAAGTGAGAAGACAGCAGGTGAGGGGAGGCTTCTGTGCTTTCTCACCCACAATGTGCTCTGCCTCACCCAATGGCTACATGGCAAGGCTGACATTTTATGCCCCTAAAAATTTTGCACCCCTGTAGCCCCACCCACACTACACCAGTGGTTCAAACCTTGAAAAAATTACAGTTTTGGACTACAACTCTTTGAGTCCTTCAGACAGCATGATGGCTGGGAGATACTTAAGGGTGGGGGGAGGTTTCCAAACTCCCATATGACTTGATGTAAGTATTTGTAGCCGATCAAGGTTTTGTGACTTGTGATTCATTATATGAATGAAGCTCTCTGGCAGTATGTGGCAGACCATCAAGGGCTTGATATTCTTCCTTCCTTTGCAAAAAACGGGATTGTCAACCACTCGGCAGTCTACATTAGACGTCTGATGGGCCCAGGGTACAACGCACTGTTTTTGTGCAGGCTTGCAACAGCAACTACTGAGCCAAAGTCAATTGCATTTACTCAGTAAGCTTGTTTTTGCACACTGGACAACATTCAATTAATTCACAGACATGATGCAACTTTATTCTGATCATGCATGCAAACCAAAGATCAAACTGTTGAGATACCACAACTGTGCAAATTGATCTGGGAGAAATGGTTTGATGTGGATTCTCTTTTATCTTTTAAGTGCTCAAATTTATAAGGGAATGGGTGTAATGAGCCTTCTTCATTCTATAGAGTAACTGGCTTTGATATGGCCTGGCTTAGATACTTATTATATAATCCCCTTCCCTCCACCTCCCCCTAAACAGATTTCCCTATGCCTGCCTCAAAGAGCACTATAATGTCAGCCTCACCAACATTAATGTCCTTGTTTGATCCTACAGCCCTTTTGCATTTTGCTCTCCACCCAGGCTTCCAACCACTCCCTTCACCCACTATGAAATCTGTCCCTTCTTTGATGTCATCTGACATACTAGAAGCATCCTCCCAGTGAATGAATACCAGGCAGCCTTCTTTACAACTGCCCAGTAAAGAACAGTTCTCTGCTAGGCCATATTGTATCATAAACCCTCCAGGCTTAAATCAGAAGTGTGCTGTGCGAACACAACGAAATAACGTCTGAGAACTGTGCCCACAGTTTCAGAGAATGGCAATGGAAACAGCAGTGATTGCTGCTGTCAGAATGGTTTAGACACCTTTGCAGGTGTACAATCGGAGCGATGAACATGCCAAGATTTATACCGATTCAACAGTCTAGCATTTTCTAAAGAATCATGGAAACATTTGACAGAGCATCACAAGGAGCCTATAAAAACGAAATGCCAATTTAATCTGTGCTTTAAAGTAACTTAATGCAGTTACTTTCTTTTGTCCTTTATAATGGGGAAAGCATTGGGGCCTGCAGGATAGGGTGGAAGTCTTTAATTCTGGAAAATTATTACAGTTGGGATGACTTTTCTGGTGGCATTTATTCCTGGAAATTAATGACTTACCACATCTGTGGTAAGTTATTTTCCAGAAATTGTGGAAATTAATTGTGGGGACACAGCAAGTCTGTGGAAATTAATGACTTACTGCTTCCCCACAACAAAGGGGATTCCATGGGAGACTCGAGACCTTCAGGGGAAGGGTATATTGGGTTTTTATTTTATTTTTGAAAAATTGCTATGGCTGTGAAGATATCATAAACCTTGTATGGCATAGCTCTGCAGAGAGGATTTCAACTAGTATGCTTTGTAAGCCACCAAAAAGGACCATTGAATATGGTATAAGGGCCAAAAATATGAATTTTAATCAATATCACTATCAAGCTTGCTAATGATAGGTAGGGTTCTCCCCTCCCTCACCCCTGCAGCTAGCTCCACACTCCACACAAGTGAGGTGCAACACAGCAAGGTTGATAGGTTCAGCTGGTGTCTCAGGGAAATTCTACAGGCTGCGACACAACTTCAAGGCAATCAAAACATTAGCAGTGAAGGAAGAAACACCAGCATTGTAACTCACCAGTCTCCTTTTATCACAAGCCCTAGCAGCAGTAGTGGCCAAGAAAACACTTCCTGTGGAATGATAGTAAGCTGAAAAGTCTAGAGACAGAGCAAAAACTTCATTCTGTGCTTCAAGAAAGACAGGACTGGATGTGAACTTTAGCAGGAAAGCAAGCAATCACTGTATCTGCTGGGCAAATTTTGCCAGCTGTCTCACTGCTGAAAAATATTTCCCACAGCTCAGAAATCTCCATTTTGGGCCCTTTAGCCATATTTTACCTGGATCCAGGGCCATTTACTCTTCTCTCCCAACTGCTTCCATAAACAGCTTGCCCTGAAATCGTTCTAGCCCATCTCCTAACCCTTCAAGATATCAGATAGACATATCCCTGTCACATTCTAAGCATCCTCCTTCTGGACTTAAGTTTTGGCCCTGAAATACTTGGGAATGGGAAATTGGTGCACTAGTAACCCTATACCTTGGTGATCCATTCTCATGTCTTCTCACAAATATATTCAGTAGTATCCACACAGATCTAATTTCTTTGGAGGCCATCTACACTATTATGAGAAGATATAATACTGTTTCTGAGATGAACATTTCCTTTGTCTGTTCTTGGATGAATTTGTATGAGAATTAAGACATTTATTTTATTTATTTGTATAATTGTAGGACATCTTTCCTCCAGTGAGGAATAGCAGAGGTCAATATGGACAATATATATATTGGAAGCACGTTTCTGTATATTTGAAACTGTACTGTTTGACCTCATTTTTTCTTTGATGACTTCGGCTAAGTGCTGTTGAGGGTGGAGTGTACTAGAACCCTCTGTTCTGTAAGTCTTACAGATGTTTGGAAGGAGGATGGCACTTCCTCCATATATCCATTTCCTGGGGTTCTACTTATTGCTCATCCTCTTTTCTAAATGAAGAACAATAATGACTTTTCCAGGTTCCCCATGACTCAGATTTGATTTTCAAGTGCATTCACCCAATTGCATTTACAGAATAACATTTTGGCTCTGCTACAGCAGTGGACGTATTCTGGGATTAATGCTATCATTATTAGGTGTGATCCTATGCACTCTCATTAAGACTGTCCATAGCCATAAGCACAGAGAAGAAATTGATATCAGCAATAACAATTTCAGGTCTCTATCTGCTCTCAGAAGGCCTATAATTTTGCCAGACACCGTATCCACTACTCCATGTTCACCTGTTGTACAGTAGTTAGTATTACATGATGTCTGAATTTGGAGAGACATCTGTTCTGTTCTGGGAAATAATGTTGTGATTTGGACAACAACGGTCATCCTACATGGTGATTAATCTAGTGCTGTGTCTCCAGTTCATTCATGGCAACATGTAATCTGGCTGTAACCCTTTAATAAAATATGAGTCACCAATATTTGGCTAGTAGTAATAATAGGTGAGTGTTTGGGATTCTTCAGGGATGCATCCAGAATCTGTCTCAAACAGATTCCATTCCAGAATTTGTGATTCCATGTTTCTAGCATAGTTTTAGAATCAGTACCTGATAGATGCAATATGAATTCAGGTCAAATTTCAGAAGACCTAAAGCAAAAGTTATAGATTTTTAAACCAATGCTTTGTTTTCTTTTCATTTTCAAAAATGGTGCAAGAGTTGCAAGTTCTTAATGACACCGTTTCTCAATTTCTACAGACAGTATCATCATTTGTTCATTTAATAAGAGCTTGTGTTAACATAAGGAGTACTTGTTCCTCTCAGTCATATCTACTTCTAGGTACCTCATAGACCCGATAATTAAACTGGGGAAGTTACACAAGGCCTTAAAGCATGTTGGAAAAATAAAGGGGAGAATAAAGATGGAGGTCACAGCAGACATTAAAGTTAGGTAAAGAGAAAAGGGCCCCATACTCTGGTCTAGCAGAGGCAAAAACAACAACAACAACAAAAACTGCTATCTGCAGAGGAACAGGGGAAATGTTCAATTTGCCAATATCATGAAACGGCTGGTTTAGCCACTTCATGATACTGGAAATAGGGTTGCTTGAGGTTGGTATGCCATTTGGATGTGAGGATTGCACCAAATGACCTATCACTCTTCCCCACAATCTCAAGTGACTCCATTCAGATTGAACCAGCCCAAAACAAAAGGGCCAATGCGGTCGCACCCTAACTAACCAACCAACAGGAAGGAGTTGACAAAAGACTAGAACATTGCTATGAGGTATTTGGGTTTGGCAAATCTATTGCACATCAGCAAGACCATTGGCACACCACCTGGGAAGAACCTCTGACCGAGCATGAGTAAAGTGTAGTTTCTCATACAAGCAGCATCCTCTAAATGGAACACCAGACTGCTCCTGTGATACTCAACCTTTAACATATTTATTAAGTGACACATATTTACATTTCACAAAAGATTTCTGGCGTGGGTGTGGGGGATATATCACTCATCACTAAAGACCTCAGAACAAGCACCCTCCAATAGAGGGCCGTGATGCATGCCATTGTATTGCATGTAGTGTTAACAAACTGAATGAACTTTTGTGTTACTCATGTGGTAAAAATGCCTTTGGTGGTGGGAAGTTATTTGTAGCCCCCAAAAGAAATACCATCTTAAAGAAAATTATTGAAAGCCTTAATTAGGTGACAATTAATAGTTTAAGAAATAATGTTGGTAAAAACTAAGCTGTTTACATTTTTATTGCTTGGCTTCATAAGAATGCATAAGAAGAGCCCTGCTGGATCAGGTTAAGGGCCCATCCGGTCCAGCTTCCTATATCTCACAGTGGCCCCACCAGATACCTCTGGGAGCACACGAGACAACTAGATACCTGTCTCCCCTGCATCTGGCATTTTGAGGTACCTTTGAAGCATGGAGATTAGACATCCCCATTGTGGCTTGTAACCTGCAATGGACTTTTCCTCCAGGAATCTGTCCAATCCCCTTTTAAAGGCATTTTGATGGCCAGATGCCATCACCACATCCTGTGGAAGGGTTCGTTTTCATATCTCTGCTCAAATTTTGTAGACAAAGAGGTAAGTAAAGAACTGATCTTAGAGGCTTTGAGCCTCTATAGCTCAGGGAAGAGAAGATTAGACATGTGATAGTGGTCTGGAAATATCTGGAAAACTGTCATGTGGAAGATTGAGTAGAGCTGTTCTCTTGTGCATGCTAATATGGAGGAAATGCCTTCTGTGCCAGGAAAATGTGATAGCCCCTTAAGAGAAGCACTGTCTTACATAAAGCTATCTGGTGCCTTAATTAGATGGCAGGACTAGACTCAGTGGATGGAAATTATAGAAAGGAGAAAGGCAGAAAGGAGAAGCTACTTAATGGCTAGAAACATCTGACTGAAACGGTTTGCCCAAGGAGGTGGTGGGTTCTTTTTTCTTGGAGATATTGAAGTAGAGCCTAGAAAGCCATCTGTCAGGGATGCTGTGCCTACATCCTGCACTACAGAGTCTGCACCAAGCAGCTGATTGGGCTGCAATCTATATAGGAATGGGAGATTTTCAAAAATCCATGGGACATTCTTGAATCTTAGAGGACCTTGTCTGACCTTGTAAGCCCAGTCCCCTAGTCACAGTAAACATATTGGCCCCTTATGCCATGTAGAGGGCACAAGTAGACTAGTAAATAAATAATAATAATAATAATAATAATAATAATAATAATAATAATAATAATAATAATAATAATTTATTGTCATTGTAAGTATATACACATACAACGAAATTCACAGACACCCAGAGACCAGACACATGCACACACATAAAATTCCCAAACACTCCCCACCCACTAAAAGTCCCCCACTAAAAATACAAACATCTACACCGCAGGCCAAGTAACACAAAAAAATGTTTTTTCTTCTAGCTCTGCCTATGTTGTTTGTCCAGCTATTGTTTGGGTTGACTGGACCAGCTAGGAAAAATTTTACTAGCAACACTATATAGAAAGTACCATTTTGCACCTATTTGAAGCCATTGGGAAATTAAAAATGCAGGTACTTATCATGGCAGTTTCAATGGCTACACACTGAAGTGGGGGGGGGAATGCAAGCAGCTGCATTGATTCATGCATGCATCTATCTGTCTCACAGCATTATATATGCCTCTTGTAAAGCTAATTAGCCTTTCAAGACAAACAGCTTCACAATACTTTGTATTGCAGCATTACAACAGGAAGAACCCACATCACATCCATGTATTATTCCTGGGAAACTTTCTTTCTCTATTTCTCCAGCCCCCAAACCACTATTCTTCACTCAGAGGTGATAAAAAAAGTTACTGGGAGGGTGTGAATCCCCTCCCACTGACTCCAACCCTGGAAGGCCTGCTGGAATCTTTCTTCTCCATCCCTTGCTACATACAAGATAAGGAAATGTCCACTAACAGGATTTACTAACTTCTGAAGAAACTTGTCAACAACAACAACTTGCAAATGATTACTGATTTATTTATTTACCCACCTTTCTCCTTAAAAGAACAAGGCAGCTTATTGATAACTGCTATACTATTTTTAGATCTTCCTTCTCCACTAGCCCCTCCTCCTCCTGAAATTGTTAGTTTCCTCCTGGGCTTTCTTCCATTCCTAGGCTTTTTGGTATTTCTGGGGAATCATATTACAGCAGTGTTTCCCCCATGTATACTGGGGAAGCGACCATTTGAAATATGAGATATTCCAGGAGTAGCGTGGATGGCTCAGTGACAGTGGCCTCAGCACCACTGTCTCCCTTTTAATAGAGGGGAAGGGAGATTCTGCTACCATTACAGGAAGTAAAAGACTCTTGGCACTTCTTTTCTGTGAGTCCTGGCTCTACTACAGTACATCTTGAAGCATATCTGATTAGAGAAGGGAAATGCTGGGAATCTGACTACTGGAATAGTCTGGTATTCCTATATTTTAGGTAAAGGTAAGGGTTCCCCTTGACAATTTTGTCCAGTTGTGTCTGACTCTAGGCAGCAGTGCTCATCTCAGTTTCCAACCCATAGAGCTAGCATTTGTCTGTAGGCAATCTTCCATGGTCACGTGGGCAGTGTGACTAGACACGGAACACCGTTTACCTTCCCACCAAGGTGGTATCTATTTATCTACTTGCATTTTTCGCACTGCTATGGTGGCGGGAGCTGGGACAAGTGACAGGGGCTCACTCTGTCGTGTGGATTCAATCTTACAACTGTAGATCTTCTGACCTTGCAGCACAGAGGCTTCAGCGGTTTAGCCCGCAGCACCACCACGTACCCTTTTAGCTACCTTTTAGGTACACAGAAATAATTGTTAGCTATCTCTGACCCTAATAAAGCACATGACATGCCTGAATTTGTCTGAAACCAGAAATCAAAGCATTTAAGTTATATAGACAAGAATAACCTCTAAAAAGCACTCAGTCTAGAACATGTAAGAGTCAGGGCAGCTGACTTATTTCCTTAGCAAAAAGCAGGATCACACCCACTTTTGCTGAGCATGCAGTTTCCTTTTCTCATATCCTCCTTTCCATGAACTGGTTTGGGTAAGAATCTTTTGCTATAAAAACAGTTTATAAATGGAATCTATGAAAGGTTTGTTCTTCAAGCACCCCAGAAATGGCCATATTCACTTTGATAAACTTTACTGATAATTTGGAACAATTGCTTTGGATTTTAGAGATACCTCCCCTGCTTTTAAAAACCAAATCTGTGCTTTTGTTTTGCTGGAGATGGTGTGCAAACCATTCAATTTCACATGTGCTTATAGCATGCAGAAGAACTGGTGAAACATTAGAATTAACATATTAGAAGGAAGATGTTGAAATCAAGGAGAAGTTGGCAACAGTCACAGCTTCAGGAGATGGGCAAATATTTAGTAAATAGGTGAAGATGTGCCATCTTTTGTGAAAATTGCTGTTAGTATTGCTCCGACAATATATCTCTTGCACAGGTATGACTGGGCTTCCTACAGAGGAGAGAAACTCTTCCTCTAATATTGCTCACCCTGAGATTTGTCCTAGAGAAGTGAACCAGTTCCCAGAGATTTCAGCAAGCTCACTGAAGTATAGCAATTCTATGTATTAGGATAGTAGCCTGATAAATACAGATATGTGCAAGTTTTCGATGAGCTATGAACCTCAGTAGGAGGACATTGGCCAATTGATCTCTTTGACTCACTTTGAAATGTTGCCATGAGGATAAAGTAGGTAGAAGAATGAATATGCCAGCTTGTGCTCATTATAGAAAGGTATAATGGAAAGGTAATGAAGGAGTAACAATAAAACAATAAAATGAAACAAACATGATGATGATGATGATGATGATGATGATGATGACGACGACGACGACAACAACAACAACAACAACAACAACAACAACAACAACAACAACAACAACAACTATCAGTGATTTTGCAAATGTGCCATCCCACCCCAAAATGTTGATATTTTGGTCCATGCCTCAGCAATGCTGAAATAAGACACAGAATACAACAACAACTACAAACAAACAAGAGATCTTTGATGCACAACAGCAAGCACTCCAAATTAATGTCATGAAAGGTAAAAGTCAAAAAGTTTAAACAGGAAATGTTGACTCAGGCGGGAGGCATCTGGCTGTGGAAACAGAGGTAGGGAGTTCAATTCCCCTCTAAGCCTCCTTGACAGGGGCTGGACTTGATGTTCCATAGAGACCCTTCCAGCTCTGCGTTTCTAAGATTATGATGATTATGATTATGATGAAGAAAAATATAAAAATATAAAAATATGTTACACCTAATCAGTGAATGTCAAATTTGCACAGACAGACTGCTGAGCTAGATATGATATAGCTGCAAAATCAATACATTGGTCATTATGGAAAAAAAATATAATTTGCTAACATCCAAGAATCTGTAGGAACATCAGAAAGAGAAGGTGTAAGAAAACTACTAAATTAAAAAGTTTGTGGGACTTTTGGATTGAAATGGACAAACACCTTACACATAATAAAGCAAAGCGTGCTGCTTATATACCGCCCCATAGTGCTTCAAGCACTTTCTGGGCGGTTTACAAGTTAATTATGCAGGCTACACATTCCCCCCCCCCAGCGAGCTGGGCGCTCATTTTACCGACCTCAGAAGGATAGAAGGCTGAGTCAACCTGGAGCCGGCTACCTGGGATTGAATCCCAGGTCGTGAGCACAGTTTTGGCTGCAGTACAGCGGTTTAACCACTGCACCATGAGGCTCTTTTAATACAGCAGACAAAATATTAAGAGAATGAAAAAATGTCTTGATAATTGATATTGCAATTCCATGGGATGCCAAAGTTGAAAAGAAAAATTAGAAAAATTAACAAATTACTGAGACCTGACAATAGAAATAACTCGCTAATATTTATTTATTTATTTATTTATTTTATTTATATCCCGCCTATCTGGTCGTGTGAGGACCACTCTAGGCGGCTAACAACATAAGAATAAAACAATAAAATACATATAACCATATTACATAACAACAACAAAAAATTATTAAGCAAGATAGGAGAGCTATAGGGTAGGGAAAAATCGTCAGGAATTATCTGTTGGGAAGGCCTGCCTAAACATCCAAGTTTTTAATTGTTTCTTAAAAATACCCAGCGAGGGAGCCGCGCGAATCTCAGGGGGTAAGTCGTTCCAGAGACGAGGAGCCACCGCCGAGAAGGCCCGATTTCTAGTCTTTTCCTTCCGGGCCTCCCTCGGCGTTAGGCTCCTCAGTCTCACCTCCTGGCTCGCACGAGTGACACGAGTAGATCTTGGTGGGAGGAGGCGTTCCGCCAAGTATCGAGGTCCTAAACCGTTTAGGGCTTTATACGCAAGCATCAACATTTTGAAGTTGATGCGGAAACGGATGGGCAGCCAATGCAAAGCGGCCAGAGTGGGGGAGATATGTTGGTATCTTCTCACTCCACTGAGTAATCTGGCCGCCGCATTCTGCACCACCTGTAATTTCCGCAGCAGTCCCAAAGGTAGCCCCACGTAGAGCGCATTACAGTGGTCTAATCTTGAGATTACGAGCGCATGCACCAAGGTAGTGAGCGCCCCAACATCAAGGTAGGATCGCAGCTGGGCTATCCGCCTGAGGTGGAAAAGGCGGTGCGGACCACGGACGCCACCTGGGATTCCATAGTGAGCGCCGGGTCTAGATGGATCCCCAAGCTGCTGACCCCGTCCCTGGCGGGCAGGGTCACCCCCCCAAAAGTGAGGGAGTTTCCCAGATCCCCTATTGTGGGGGCGCCCACCCTTAGTACCTCCGTCTTGTCCGGGTTCAGCCTTAGCCCGTTCTCCTGCATCCATTCCAGTACGGTCCCCAGGCAGCGCTGGAGGGACAGGACGGCATCTCCTGCGGTAGGTGAAAAGGAGATGTAGAGCTGCGTGTCATCCGCATACTGATGGCACTGTGCTCCACACCCCCTGATGACCCCACCCAGCGGCCTCATATAGATATTAAACAGCATTGGGGAGATGATCGACCCCTGTGGAACCCCACAATTGAGGCTCCACGGGGCCGAGACACTCTCCCCAAGCTGTACTCTCTGGGGGCGGTCCTCCAAGAAGGAACGGAGCCAGGCCAGAGCCCGGCCTCCTATTCCTAACTCAGAGAGCCTCCCCAGGAGGATACCGTGGTCAATGGTATCAAAGGCCGCTGAGATATCGAGGAGGACCAGCAGAGACAATTTGCCCCTGTCGGCCTCCCTCAATAGGTCATCACACAGGGCGACCAATGCCGTTTCTGTACCGTGGCGCGGCCTGAAGCCCGACTGGAATGGATCCAGGGCATCTGTTTCATCCAGGAGCGCCTGAAGCTGATTGGCCACCACCCGCTCGACTACCTTGCTTAAGAAAGAAACATTGGCGACGGGCCTATAGTTGCCAATTTCGTCCGCCGCCAAGCTAGGTTTCTTTCTAATGGGCCTAATGAGTGTGTCCTTGAGGGCAGAAGGAAATCTGCCCTCAAGGAAAGACCCATTAATTATTACAGTAGCCCATTCCGTTGTTGAAGGCCTGGCTGCCTTGATTAGCCAGGCCGGACAAGGGTCCAAAGAGGAGGTGGTGGCACGACAGCGGTCAAGAGCCCTGGCCACAGTATCGGGCGTGACAGGCTGAAAAGAGTCAAAGGTCACTGGGCAAGACGGAGCGCTGGACATCTCTGCTCGACTCACTGTATTCAAAAAAGGTGAGAGGTCCCGGCGGATGGCCTCCACTTTAGATTTAAAAAATGCTGCAAATTGGTCCGGTGAAAAACTAGGGGGAGGCCCATCACTCGGACCAATTCCGGATAGGTCGCGTACTATACGGAATAATTCCGCCTGCTGGTTAGCAGCCTCGCTTATCCGGTTAGCGAGATATGTTCGACTAGCAGCCTTTACTAATGGAGGATTTCAGTGATCCCTTTGGTCATTGGGGCAATGCGAACAATGCTATGGAATTTTGTAAAATACTATCAGCTGCGGATCTCTTAAATAACACAATCAGCGCTGAAAAATGACAATGTTAGGAACAGCATACATATTACACCAATATTTAACTGTTACTTTTGGTTAAAACTTGTATCTTTTATATAATACCAGTAAAAGATTGTGTCCTGTATTTACTACTACTACTACCAATAATCATAATCATAAACATAATCATAATCATTTGTACAATCAAATAAATAGTATGTATTCAGGGCAGCAACACTCCTTCAGTAGCCATGAGAAAGATGTGGGAGAGGGAACTGGTGCATCATCTTTGAAAACAACCAGAAGAGAACATTTTTGAATCTCCACAGAGAAACTGTTCCACTGGTTCAGAGCAACTGCAGTCAAGACATATGGCAGCAGTGTTAGTTTCGACATCATTCGCTGAGACTCTGTGAGCATTCATTATTTCACTCTAGATGTATGGAAAAGCAAAAGGTGCATGTGTATGTGTGTGCTTGTGGCTGAACACTTTATAACCATTCTTCCACCCAGCTGTTGTACTCTTTCCTCATTCCCCCAATTTAGGAATAATTTCAAGCCCAACAAAATCCAGCCATTTGCAGTAATTGGATGCCTGTGGTATCCCACCCCTCAAAAATTCTTATAAATGTTCTGAGAAAAAATATATATGTTGATGTTTGCTGTTCCAGGCCTCAGCATGAAGCTTAGCACTGCTGCCGAAGGGTTGTTTTAGTTAAAGAAAAAGGAGAAGACAGCTATTAAACTGATGGATGGTGGAAGGAACAGCTCTGAGTCTAAGTAACCTCTTAGCAATGTCAGTGGAAGAATCTGATTGACATTAGTGGATGCTGAAGTGAGCCTTTCAGAGAGCAATACATTAGGTTTGAACTTTCTAGACTTCCTGGAACCACAGGTTCGATTCCTGACAAGGTGACTGAGCACCCAGTTGCACTAACAGATATATTGAATTTCCTGTGTTCAGTAGTGCATATGGGGAAGGGGGAAGGAGTTATTTGGGTGACATCTCCAATGAATTATTATTTCCTTATAACAATTGCTCTTTTATTACTATCCTAAGATTTTTCACTTGAAGCAATACCATTTTGCCACCCCCATCCCTTTTATTTGGCTTCTTTCATGAACAGTAGCATTGTACTTAGAAAGCTTGTTTATTGGCCCAGAGTGTCTGAGTTTAGGATCCTCAGGGGTGAAAGTTGCTCTCTGTAAATTTGCCATGACATGCTTTATTTATCTAGGTGTCACATTTGCATTCCAGCTTTTCTTCAGGGAGAACAGGGCACCATATGTGGAGCTATCTGCTTTTATCCTCCCTCAGAAAAGACAGCTCTTCAGCTATACAGATACCTATTCAACACAGATCTACAAGTGATTATGTGGAGATAATCTTAGAACTGCAGAGCTAGAAGGGACCCTATGCATCACTGAGTCCAGCCGCTGTCAAGGAGACACAGTGGGGAATCGAACTCCCAAACTCTGGTGCCTAAACCACTGAGCGATCCAGCAGTTTGGTCAGAAATGAGAAAAGTGTGTGCGCGTGCACTACTGTTTGTAACTGTTTCTGATGTAGAGATGGGCATGAACTGAACTATGAACAAACAAAAAATCATGAACTGGGCTGTTTTGTGGTTCCATTCATGGATCCCGTTTTGCTGAAATGTTCTGGGAGCTGAGCATGCTGTCTTTGAGCATGCACCCACTTATCAGCTGATAACATGTGCAGAGACAGCAAGCCTGGTTCCCAGAAGGGAAGCCAGGTCCCTGTCTCTGAAAATGGTGGTGGCAGTGGCAGAAGAGGAGGAGTTGGCAGGTTCAGATAAAAAGGCAATGGGGGCAACAGGAAGGGGATGGGCGTGTTCGGTTCCCCCTCCCCCAGGCACAAAATGGAAAAATGAATCAGGTACTGTTTTCTTTTTCTAGGATTCAGTAGTGGTTTGTGGCTACCCACGAACCACGAACCACCCCAATTCATCATTTTTATTTTTTGTTCGGACCCATCTCTATTTTGAACCTCACTGTGTGAAAGATCCTTCCTGCACTTCATGTATTCATGTGAATATCTGAATGACGGTTCTGGACATATAAGTGACAACACCTACATCACTAACTGGTGTATATACTATAGTTCAGGAATTCTAATTTAGTGCTCAAACAGGTTAGCAGAGCGGCACAAAGATATAGGCAAGGTTCTTTTGTGTGAAGAACACAATTAAACTCCTAGGAAGCCACAACCCTTGCTAAACTACTGTGAATCACTCAAAGATCTGATGCCATCCTTTGCTTACCTCTGTGTAGAACCACATTTGGTTTCTTGGCATTCTGGCACCTTTGGCAAGCGAGAAAAACTGTGTGTGTAATGGCAATTGCACAGCATTTTTTTCTCCCCTAGTTGCCTGACCTTTGGAAAATTGGTCATGATGCCAATTTTGCAAGAGTGTGCAATAGTTCCCAACCTGCTCTGTGGCCTTTTGAAGAGTTTCCTAGCCAATCTTTGTCCACTCCCATGCTGGTATTTCTGCATTTCTTAATTGATGAAAAGAAATCGATTCCCAAGAGTGGGGGAAATAGAACTGACAATGGTGTAATGACACTAGGTCCCAATAATGCTACTGTGAGTAAAGATGACTAAGAATTTAATTTGGATCATCCTATTGATAAGCAAATTCCAAAACTCACCATTCATCCCCCTATAAATTCAACAACGAGGACTTTAGTTTTGTTTTCTTTTTAAAATATAGCATGTGAGCAAGCACTACTGATAGATCCTTCCATCCATGTAGAGTGCTTTGAGTCCCTGTAAATTCAACTACTGTATTTGCCGGTGTATAAGGCGACTGGGTGTATAAGATCACCCCCCAACATTCCCACTCAGAATGTAGAGTTTGTTATATACTTGCTGTATAAGACTACCCCCTCTTCCGCATGCATGATTCTGCTTTGGCTGCATCATAGGGAGAGTTCCTTTTGCTCCTTTTGGTTCCTTTTCGGAGAGAGTCAGGGTTTGCTGGAAGAAGGAACAGCAGAGAGGCGGCAGCCATTTTGGAGAGGCGGCAGTCATTTTGAGAGGCAGCAGCCATGTTGTCGCATCTCAAAATGGCTGCCGCCTCTCTGCTGTTCCGACAGTCAGCTGTTCGGCGCTAGAGTCAGGCTGTTCCCAGGCTAGGAGCAGGGCTCTACTAGGTCTTACTACTAGGTAAGTGACTTCACTGGGAGAGAGGGAGGGTTTGCTGGACATGCACCTGGCATACAAGACGACCCCCCCCACTTGGAGGCATGTTTTTCAGGGCCAAAAAGTCATCTTGTACGCCGGCAAATACGGTATGTTTGTGGTGCTGAATTAAGATTGCCACCAAATTTTTCAGACAGGTTATCTTTAAGGGCTACACAGTAAACAGGTACATAATAGGTCAAGAAATCCAAAGAAGACTGAGACTCAGAAGGGTAGCAATGAAGGAATTAGGAAAGATAATCAAGTGTAGGGATGTGTCAATGGCGACAAGACCAAGATCATCCATACTATTGTATTCCTAATCACATGCATGGGTATGAAAGCTAGACAGTAAAGAAAGCTGAAAGGCAAAAATGATTTGTTTGAAATATGGTGCTGCAGGAGAGCTTTGTGGATATTCTGGACTGCCAGAAAGATGAACAAGTGGATTCTAGATGAAATCAAGCCTGAACTATCTCTGAAAACGTTGAAATTGAGACTGTTCTCTTTTGGGCACATAGTGAGAAGACAAGATTCTCTGGAAAAAACAATCATGCTAGGGAATGTTGAAGGGGTCAGGAAAAGAAGAAGACCAAATACGAGATGGATTGATTCCTTCAAGAACACTACAGGCTTCAGTTTATAAAAGCTGAGCACGGCCTTTGATGACAGGACAGGTTGAAGATCTCTCGTTCATAGGTTTGCCATAAGCTGGAGGCAACTTGATGATATGCAACAACAACAAGAGAGATACAACATAAATTTGGATTTGTAACTGTAGATGTTTAAGCATTTTGTTTGGTTCATTTTTTAATATAAAAATCTACCCAAATTTATACATTTCCTTTTGGTGGAGATGACTAGGGGTTGAAAACATTCAAATGAAAGAGAATATGAGACTGCCAGATTTGTCAGTTCCTAATATGCTTTTGTTTTAAGGGTGATAATGTGGGGGGAGCTGGTTTGCATTCATGCTGCTCACTTCACAATAAAAAAGCAATTAGAAACTTCTCTAGTTACAGTTACCTCACCACTCTGTGATATCATCATATCATGTAACATGGGTGAGACTTGCAGCTATTGCATTAAAAAAAGACAAGCCCCAGAGTCATTCATCCATGTTGTTATTGCATCACACTGACACTTACTATTTGGAGCTTGCCCCATCTTTACTGTCTTGCTGATACATCAGCATTTTTTCCTTTTTGCAACATGGGCACCATAGGTGGCTCATGAGCAGATCAAGGGCAGATGCTCTTCCTGACATTCTGGGATGGTGTGCCCTCATGCTTGGACCACAAACTAGCCCAAAAGCTCGGATGTCTTCCAAAGCAGGATTGCAAGGATATGCAAAGGACTTCTTTTTGATGAGGGCTTCAAAGAGGCTATATTAGCAGTTTGTGTGCATAGTGCATACTACTATAACAGAGAGTGCCTGCCTGTATATATTAAAATCATATTTAGGGTTCCAAGGAAATAGATGACTTCTTGTCATACTCATGATAGACAAGGTTGGCTTTAAGGCAATGCCAGACACTTGGCATCACATGGTCCTGTTGCAGTAGAAGTAGGACTAGAAATACTGAAAACACAGTGACTGAACAAACCTCTATCTAGTGTTTCAGAATTGTTCATACTTTCCCTTGCCTTGTAAAAAAAGGGTACCTTTTAGTGGGGGGCTGGCAACATTCTATTTATATACCATTCACTGTCGATCAAAGAGACATGGTAGTCTAGTGGACAGTGTCAGGCTAAGATCCAGGAGACCAAGGCCTGAACCCTCACTCAGGGATGGAAACACACTGGGGTGTGTGTGGCAATAGTAAATCCCTTCTTGAACATCTCACTTACTTGGGAAACCTTGCATTTCATACCATGCATTGGAAGTAAAAACAATGTTCACTCTTATAGGAACAGCAGAACGGGGAATGCTAGAACCAAGGGAGCGTTGAGCCATTTGTATCCAGACATTGTAAAGCAACAGTGTGTATTAGACATGGGGACGACTATAAAAATGAATTGAGATATTCGTTAAATATCATTGATTTGTCGGATATTCATCCCTTATTTGTGAGATCTGGAGAACCCCACAAATATGAAGGGACAAATATACACCCGTTATGTTTTGTTCATGCATCTCTCTGCCTGTGCCCGTGCAGATCAGCTGATCTGCACAGGCATAGACAGAGAGACGAAGCCGACTGAAGGGAATCTTTCTCCACCCCACCCACCCCCATTTGCAATGGAACAGAAACTAGGCTGCTGGAACAAAAACAGCCATTCTGGCAGCCTAGCTTCCATTCCAACAGAGGCAGCAGTGGTAGTGGAGCAGGAGGAGGCAGCAGGATAAGATAGGCATTGGGAGGCTACATGGCAGTGAGAATGGGGTGTGGGGCATACTGTGGGGACAAAGGGCCCAGTTTAAAAAGATCCAACAAACCAACAAATTGATTTGTGGTTTATCCTATCACTGAGGGCAAATTTGTGGGTCAAGGGTTGTCAACCCTCATGATCCACAAACCATCTCTAGTGTGTATTGGTATTTACCTGAATACTGTTGTATTCTGGATGGGTCTGCTATTAGATGTAACTTGTTCCACTGGCTCAAAGGCAGAGTCCTGTCAAATGGTGATATTTGCGTACAATTGGACATATCAGATAAAATCCTTTTGCACACTTTTGCAAATAGCAAAATGTTTAGATGCGAATTGTTGTAAATTAAGAACTCTTCATAGGTGTCGTCTGTTGCACGCCAAGTTGCATGATGCTGTATGCAATACATGAAGTTTATAGAGAATACTTAACTTATAGCAAGTCACATCTAAAAGTTACACAGTTTTTATGTAAATGCAGTACAAGATTTCACCTGCTGTTTCTATAATATCCTTTTTCATGCATTGTTTTTTCATTTTACAGAGCTTTGCCTCACAACATCCTTTTGGAGAAGGATGACAATGGAGGTTATATAGGGCAATATTGTCTATCTATGTTGTGGTGTTGGTGAGTTGTGTCTGAATTGCCTTTTGTAACACAATCTGTGGAACTGACGTTAAGAATGGGTTTCTCAAGGAAGCAGTTACTAAAGGAACATCTCCCTTATCTTCCAAAGAAGTAGCTGTGTTAGGCATTAGCAAGCTGGCAAAATTAAATGGGGGAGGGGAGAACAAGGACAAAATATTATTAGTTTAAATAGCAAACATGTTTCAGTGTGAACTTCCATGGATTAAAATCCAATTGTGTTTGAAGGTGTGGTTCTTGATCGATGGAAGCTCACACTGAAACACATTTTTAGTCTTGAAAGTGACACAATATTTCGTCAGTGTATTTTCTTTTTCCACTTTCACCTTCTTTAATTTTGCCAACCTCCCCCAGCTTTATTCTGAAGAGAGTTTTCATTATAATTTTCAAGAAAGCTTTTTCTGAAAACCTAGCTATTGCTGCAGCCTTCTACTAACAACCAAAAGACTTCTGAGCCTTGCTGATCCCAAAGGCATCTGTGGGAAACGGGATTCCAGCTTAAATTGGATCATTAGAGATTAAAACAAAAACAAAAACATTTTTTTAAAAAAAAAACACAAAACAGCAGTCCCTTTGGTACATTGCTCCTTTAAGAGAATTGTATGAAATGCTTGAAGAACAAATGTGGAAACTAATTTTCCCACAAAGGGCCTAGTAGTTATTATCTCAAGGTGTAACATGTGTGCGGAGCATTGCCATAACTGTGTCATACTAACAAGTGCTGATATTTATGCTGATATTTATAAAAGACTTGAATTTGCTAAGATTTATGTTGGAGTTTTAGCAATCTTCATTTGCTGCCTTTAAACTGGCTTTAAGAGGTTTAGCTGGGAGCGATGTTTCTGGGCAGCAATCAATTGTTTCTTCCCTGCCACACCTCCCTGCTTAAGTATCTCCCCCCTCCTTTTTTCAGTCAGCATTCAGTCAGTATACAGCTAGTTTTAATAGTTAGCTATGTCATTTGTATAGTCAGTATGTAGCTATGAATCAGTTAAGGCCTGTTCCAGTAACTGATCATTTTTTCTACAGTATGCTGTATTTGATCAGAATTGTGAGTAAATTGAACCTTTTATTCTTCCTCTTACCAAATGTCTTAGAGTGCGTTATTGAGACTGTAAGTGACAGTTGATAAGACAATACTCTGGGGAGACTTAAAGCTAATTCTGCTCTTTAAGTCCCTGCACAATCTGCTGTGCAACTAGAGGTTTTCAACCAACATTCAACATTTTGCCAAGAATTTATTGCATGCATAAGCATTCTAACCAAAAACCAATGGATTTGTGACCCCTGTCTATACAGACAGATGTCAATGGGAGGAAGTGTAAATGGAGGAAGTATTGGAGGTGGGCTGATGCTCTTGTTCTTCCCTTTCAATCAGTTGAGCATAAATGTGCTAACTCCTACCTGTAATGCAATTTTCCTGGCTAAGATAGACACATTGCCAGAGAAAATAAACTGATCATAGGAACATAGGAAGCTAACTTAAACTGAGTCAGACCATTGTCCATCCAGCCTAATCCAAACAATTCTACTTCAGAGAATTTCAGGTATGATTTTTTCCTAGTCCTACTTGGATTGAACCTGGATAATCTGTGAGCAAATCATGCACTTTACTACTGACTTACACCCCTGCTACATCCATCTCTTAGGTTTTACTTCTTCCTAACTCCAGATGTTTGTACACGTAGACATCCCAGGCATGCATTACTGTTTGCAACACTGTGCACATGTTAGATGGGGCTGCCTAGACTTGCCGCTCCTCCGTCATTGCTTTCTCCAAGCAAGCAGTGGCAAGTCTGAAGAAGAGCGGTAATTGCTTATGGACAAGCTCTACATATGAGCAAGAACCCTGCAAACTCTGATGATATATAAAGTATCTACTCAAGACTTTTCAATGTCTGTGTGGCAAAAGAAACAGTGGAGGGAGTGGGGCTAGGTGCTGTCTTCAGATTGTTGGTGATGTTCATGACAATCATGTTTAAATAGGGGTATACACTCACTGATGGCCTTCTACACATAGAGGTTCTTCTTACCTCTTTTTGGGAATGCTGCTATGGAAAAGGAGACTATTCCTATGCAATGGCATCTGAATAGAGCCACACTTCCCACGGAATCTATGGATGTCTCTGCAAGTGGGCTTGGTCCCCTCTGTGCCTCCAGGCACAACAAAGTAATGAACACACACACATCTGCTCATTTGACTAAGTGAGCCTGGGACATACAACAGAATAAAAGCAATTGCCACTAATTATACTGTAGGAAGAGATTTAATTGGGCTGAGGCTTGTTTGACATAATAGTTAATCCAATCCTAAAGGTGGATTATGTATTTAAGGTAGGCTGGCCACTTACACATTACCAGAAAGGATGACAGGCATGACCAAGGTGGAAGACAAAAGCGGACACTAGCTTGCATTAAGAAAAGCATATACGTACAATCTTCTTAAGTAGAGTGCAAAATTATAAGTGGTTTTTATAATTTGAACTGAATGCATCTCATTCTGGTTGGGAAGATGGGCCCTGTGACTTACGTGCTCGGTGAGTGAATGACCCAAATGCTCATTCTTGGCAGCCATTCAAATAGGTAAAGGTAAAGGTTCCCCTTGACATTTTCAGTCCAGTCGTGTCTGACTTTAGGGGGCGGCGCTCATCCCGCTTTTCAAGCCATAGAGCCAGCGCCTGTCTGAAGACAGTTTTCCGTTGTCACGTGGCCGGCGTGACTAGGGAATGCTGTTTTACCTTCCCACCGAGGTAGTACCTATTTATCTACTCGCATTTACATGCTTTCGAACTGCTAGGTTGGCGAGGAGCTGGGACAAGCGATGGGAGCTCTCTCTGTGGATTCGATCTTACGACTGCTGGTCTTCTGACCCTGCAGCACAGACTTCTGCGGTTTAGCCCGCAGTGCCACCACATCCCTGATGCCACCATGTCCCTGATGCCACCATGTCCCTGATGCCACCACGTCAAAAGGAAGATTGTTTTCCATCAGCCCTTCAAATGAAGGTGCGTTCTCCATAAGAGAACAAGTGGCTATCCTTCATAAAGGTAGCCTGTCTAGGAGTGGACATACCTAATTTTCTTTCTCAGAATTTAAAACCTTGAATTCTGATACCTTCAGTAAAGTATTTATAAGAACAGCAGCAAGGTTATTATATATTTTCTTCTAACTTCCATCAGTATCTGTCTGGATTAGGGGTTAAACCTTCCTGTCAGTCGATGCAACACTTTCTGTTGTCTTTAGCTTCTCTCTGACATGTTTGGATTATTTGGCTTTCGCAAGCCTCTTGACTTTTTCTTTTCTGCTTCTCACCTAGCAGGCTGAAAGGAAACACCTTTGGCCATACCAAGAAGGCAGCAGATTTTGCATTTTCATTTTCTCTCTGCTTCCCCTCCTATCAGTGTTTGTGGAAAGATGTCAGGTTTCCTGAACAGCTGTAAGATGCGACACCTTTAGGAGACGAGGCATGTGCTGGAATGGAAGGGTCAGTTCCTGGAAGGGCAGGTTCCCTTACAGAGACTAGGATGTGGCTGAGAGGTTGGCTTGTCTCCTGGCCTGGGGTAGTGAAGAGGTTGCTCATTACTTCTGTGTGAAAAAAGCACCAGTCAGGAAATTTTAAAGATTATATATTGGATTGTTTATTATTTTGTGCTTTCAAAACTGGGGCTAAAACATTTTATTACTCCTCCACTTGTACTAAATCTTTAAATACTTGACATATATTTCTCTCCATTTTAAGAGTTACCTCCAAATGTGCATGCATATGTGAATGATGTTTATTTTACTAGGAAGTTACTGAAATATCTCTGAGAATCAAATCCCAAAGCACAAGTAGGATAATATTTAGGTTCATTTCAGTGTCATAAAAGTTTTATCTCCAGTATGAAATGGAACACATCAGTCAGTACCTTATAAAGCAGTGAACAGTAGCCCTATATTAGCAAAACTCAATAAACGAAGTGGCAAGATAACTGAAGCCAAGTTTCGTAGTGGTATCCATTGACTTACTCAGTGTGGTGTAGTGGACAGAGTGATGGACTATGACTCTGGAGACCAGGGTTCAAATCACCACTTGGCTATGGAAACTCACTGGGAATATGGAACTGGTAAAAACACTCCATAAATATCTCACTTACCTTGAAAGCCCCTATTAAGGGTTTCTCTAAGTTGGTTCTGACTTGATGGCACAGCACAACAACAACATGCAGTGTCTTTAGGGCATTTAAATTAGACATGTGCACTAGCACCAAAATCAGATTTGGGATTCAGAATTTGGAATTACAGTCCCTTGGAATCAGAATATGGAAATTTAAAGATTCTGATTTTCTGGATATCCAGAACCCTGTTTCAGTCAGTATGAAAATAATAGAGTCAGAACTGCTGGATAGCTCAGTGGTTAGGTATTTGGCACAGAGCCAGAGTTTGGGAGTTTGATTCTGCACTGGACCTTCTTCACAGGTGCTGGACTCGATGATCAATAGGGTAATGTCCAGCTCTGCAACTCAATGATGATTCCCCCCCCTTTTTTTAAAAAACACAACAAGGTAGAACATTATAAAAGGATTTCCTTGTGTCCTCTGATACCTTCCCTAGTGATACACTAGGAAGGTATCAGAGTGCACACAAAAAGAGTGCACTCCAACAACCAGCAGTATCTAGGTATTAGAAATGACTGTAACTAGTATACTGATTGAACCCTGAAAAGTGAGAATGATGGCAGGAAATGAGCATTGGGAAAGCAGATAGGTCATGCTGGGAAGTGGTTAAATACCCTGGGTGGCACTGGCAGGCAGATTGGAGCAACAGATAACCTGTGGTGGGGTAGGAACTTTGTGAATGGCATGGGATGCATCACAATTGAGTGAGTAAGCACAACCTTGGAGTAGCAGTTGGAGGAGTAAAAGAGGCAAAAAGAAAAGGCACCAAACCAAAGCATGACATGCCTAGTATTGTGAGCAGACTGTGCCATTCTATTTTACGTACTTAAAGGGGACTTCACAGAAGGCCAGCAATGTTAGGTTGACAGACACCTCAGCAAGTGTGACTACGGATCGGCCTCTTTTGGCTTGCAGGGCTCCTGTATATATAGATAGCGCTCTCTGTCCCTCTGGGGTGGTGTCTCTAAACAACTGGTCCCTGCTGAGTTTGTCAAGATGATGTCTTAGAAAGCGTGTCCTGCTGTTGCAGGGGTGGAAGATTCGGACTCTAGAATACAACTGCTGACACTGTCGTTGGGGTGTTATGAACATGGCTAGTTTCTCCTTGCCCGATGTGATCCCTCAGTGCTAGCCAGTCTTTCCTCACTAGCTGCTGCTACATGTGATGGAACGTTGGCTGGCATTGCCCCCCTCTTGCTGCACAATGTTGAAAATGCTTCCAGATTACTGAGTTCTTGAGAGCTCCATTTTTTGAGTGCATGTTCCTCTCAGGTACTGCTAACTAGTTTCAGCAGCTGGTGGGCAAGTGCAATGGGAGGGGCAGGAGTGATTTCAGTGTCACATGCCTGTGAGATGGTGCCTACGTGAATCCCCTCAGTCTTCTATTCCCCCATGTCAGATGCAAATGTACTTGAAGAGAAGTTCCCACCGACCACAATGCAGCTTTGCACAAGAGAAATTTATTGGGAATTGGGGCTACAGGTAAACCCTTTGTAGGATACAGTGGAGCTGTATGGACTGGATATGGAAGGCCAAGTCTTGTGCTCTTCCTATATCACTTTCCCAATCACAAAAGCAGCTGATGCTATCTTTTGCTTTATTTTATTTAAAATATTTTTACTCTGCCTTTCTCCTTCAAAGGACCCAAAGTGGCTTACATAATTAAAAGGCAATATACAAAGCTAAGAACTGTAAGCATACAAATATTAAAAAAAGATCAAACAAATGGCATACATGAACCATAAGCAACATCAAAATAGTAAGGTACAGCAGTCCATTTAAAAACCACACTCAGGCAGCTGATCACTTGGAGGTAAGCTTTCCTGAAGATATTCGCCTGCTGGTGGAACTGCAGCAAAGATGAGGCCAGTCTAGCCACGTGTGGTAGGGAGTTCCAGAGTCTGGGAGCAGCAACAGAGAAGGCCCTCTCCATTGCCCCACCAAATGCAGCTGTGAAGGTGGTTGTCCTTGTCCTTCTCTGGTATATTGCTTCTTTGGGATTAGATTAGAAAAGTGCTTTCACCACCAACTCTTTTGGTCTTTTCCCTGACTGCCCTGGCTGGATTGTGCAAAGACATCCCTGGAACACCTTTCAGGTTCACACAGATCTATCCCACCTTGAACCAGAAATGTCTCTTCCACCTCTTCAGCAGAGACACACACACAACCTGTACTACTGCCTGGTGCTCTTTCACAGGGTCAGGGTTGAACAAGGCAGTTGGATAACAGAGTTTGTTTGGGGAATGCGTAACAGCAGCTGTAGGCTGTCTTTTTTTGTCTTCCTTTCTTACTTCTCTCAGTAAAAGCTACTGCAGTGAGTCCAGGCAGCCTTCTGGCAGCCTTCCCCAAGTGCCTACTTCTACTGTATCCAAGTTTCATACTGCCTGCAGACTCTACCTAAAGAAGAACAGTTTCTGATTTTGCTACACCAGAACACCAATATTTTCAATGAAAACCACACAAGCATACACAGAGACACAAAATCTGATAGCTTGATATATCTGTCTTTATAGAAAAAAAAATCTTATTATCCTGCCTGATATACCCCAAGTGAGCCTAAGCCTAACATAATATTTCCCTGATGATTTATAACATATTAATCTATGAATCAGCTAATCCTAAATCTTATTCCTAACTATAAGTGGGAATTAAGAAACAATGAGATGTAGAGAATGAAATTATAACTTGAAGGTTCATCAAAGAACACAGAGAAAACTGCTGCAGTGCAGGTTTGCACCAGAGAATATCCTACTCACAAAGACTCAGGAGATTTACAGTTTACAAACAGTTAGGCCCATCTTTCAAATGGAAAGATACAATGTGAAAAAACACCATCTGCTGTCTGTGCCTACTTCTAGATTTCACTGATGCAGATATACTTCATTTACAGGTTTTGCTCTTACCCTAGCTTCCTTCCTTGGGAAACCCATAGCAACTGCAACCAGGAGACATTGAGTTGTCTATCCCCACTGTCCTTGCTGCCAGAATGTCTTTACATTTGTTTCTCAAGAAATCACTCCAAGGTGCCTAAGAAATAGGTTTCACTTCACTTCTTTCTTCTTTTCTTCTCATTTTTAGAATTCTTATCTTAGATGGCTGAATTCAGCTAAATGGAAATAAAGGGAGCTGTCTAACTGAGTTGGCCATTAGTTAGAACTTTGATCAGTGTCATGGGTAGCTTTTGAATTGCTCACAGTCCACAAGGTTCCCCTGGTCAATATATTCTGAATTTGCTGCAACTGACATGCAGCACTCCCCACATTTTCAAGGATAATTTTTTTTTTCAGTCCTGCCTTGGAATGTGAGGAATTGAATCTAGGCCATTCTGCATACAAAACATGAACTCTGGAAACTGATCAACAGCTGAATGTTTGTCTGATGATCAAATCATAGATAAAAATATAAACACAGCAGAAGTATGTATTGAGAAATTGCTGTTAGACTTATCTGATCATTGTCCAGCATATGTGGAAAAAAATGGTTATATTGTGTAATGACTCAACAACAGTAGCCAAGCTGCAACCTTAGGTAAAGTAGTGTCAAGATGAAATGTCACAAAGTGCCAGGATGATTTCAAGACAACCAAACCCAGGTTATCATACTCCTTTTGAGCACAATTTGTAATTGACTTTAAACCTGTCTTTGCTTCAGTGCATCCTATTTCTCCATTCATGACTGTCCTATCTTATTCTAAGTGATCTCTTTGAACAAGAATTAAGGCTGTGATCCTCTGAGCCCTTTCTATAAGAGAAACTTGTAGCATCTGGCCCTACACTGTTTTATTTTTGACAACTATTAATCTTGTTGACACATCGCGGCTGACACAAGACAAGAGAGTATTTTATTCATCAGCTGGTGAGAAAGTTCTGTCTTTGTGTGTGGGATATGCACGCACACCTCTTAACTGTTTAGCTGGGGCTCAGAATTCATCTCCTCATTAACCGGATATAATTACACCTGACAAACGTACTGAATGCACCAAGGCATGAAAGTAAAAGACAGAAGGATTAAATTGATACAAGTCTGTCACCCTGGCAAATAGAGCCCCAGAAAGCTTAAGAAGGAACAGGATGAATAATTGTTTAAGGATCATCGGCATGATTACAGGGTGTGATCTCACACACTGCACCTGAAGAGTCAGATAATTATGGAAATTACAAAAGAAAATCAGTTGGAATGCTAAGATAGGAGCAAAGTTCTGTGCTGAAGTACAGTGCCTGAAATGCTATCTAACCATGCCATTTTGCTTTCTTTTAAAGGACGGGATTTTCAATGCATCACAGGGTAGAATTAAACAAATGTAGTCTTCAATCCCTTTTTAAAAATGTGAGTATAATTTTCAAAAAAAAAGTTAGGAGAGAGTTTTAATAGAATCAGGTCTATAAACATTTAAGAGGAAATGGAATGAGGATGTGAAATTGGCATCGCTAACATCAGAAAATGTTTTCCCACACATGAAAAAGTCTGTTTAGATCCACTGATATAAAGAGACTTAAACACCCCTATTTCTATGCTAGACAATGACCCATTAGGATGAACCTATCAGATTGTATTTGTAAAATAGGATAAGGTAGCAGAGGAAATACAATTGGGAAACACAGTAAGGGAAAGAAAACAAGCCTTTGGGTTTCAGTATATTGAGCTAAATGTAAAAAAAAAAATGACATATGTTGAAATTAAATCATTCATGTTTTAAACCTCTGTTAGATAGGCCAAATTAGAAAATTCTGATATTGAAAGTACACCCACACCCACACCTCTTCTGGCTTGTGGTCAGGTTTCATCTCCCCTTGCCCCAAGTAACTGGACTTAGAAAAGGCCTTCCATTGTTGCCAGTATGAGATGTGCTATTTGAGAGTGCAACTGGGGAATGCAATTGGAAGAGAAAATATGTCTCCCGGCTGCACAAACGCTGTCACCTCTCCCCAGAAATGGTTTCTAGACTGCCGTTCAGGACAAACATTAGAAGACTGAGGGATGCAAAGGAGGGGGGAGGGATAGCACATGGCCTTGTCTTTATGCACCAAAGTCAGTTTTTTCCCCAAGCCAAAGGGGAAAACATGGGGAAGGATTGTTGATATGCAAGTATGTGCATGTGTGCCTGAGTGTGTGTTAGTGAATTAAATTTGATCCTGTGAGGAAGTGATTTGACCCAGTTGAGCCATATTCATACCTGACCAACAACTGAAGCTTAACTATAGCCATGCCACTCCACAAGATTCTCATTGGAGTATGTAAATTCAACTCTACCCAGTTGCTCAAAGCTATTTTGAAGATCCATTCAGCTTTTCTGAGGCCTGTTAACTATGTGGTGCCACCCATTTCCTGTCCATTCAGATCTCTTGACTGCTAGCTCAGCAAATGCAGAGTCTGTGTTGTGTTTACATGGTGAAGTTTATTTATATGTAGGAGAAGTGGAGCTGCTGATGTTTGGGACTCTTGCAAAATGTGGAACCTTGTCTTGCAAGTATTGCTTCCCTTATTTTTCATTGATCTATAGGAGCCTGACATCTTGATCCATAGAAGTCCTCTGGGTGCATGAACTTCTAACAGTACACAAAGTTCTTCCTCATTAACCATGCTCTCACACTGAAGAATCAACTACACTTGCAGCTTGCTCTGTATTGTGAGATGAAGGTGCTGCTCAGTTAAAGCTTATTTGGCCCAAACATTGCTCAAACACCTTTCTCTTGATTCCCTCTTTTTCATTTATTCTGGTGAATACAAGTAGTTACAAACAGATAAGAAAAATATATTGTCATTCCCCTCCCTCCGTTTTCAGTAGGTGAATGATGCCTGTTTGTGCATTGTGTTTCAATGAAACTAATAATAGTTTCATTATTTAAATTATCATTTGAATGATTTAAGTTAAATGAACTGTAAAAAAACTGAAAACCATTGCAAGCCTGAATAGGAGAGAAAAGAAGGAGAGTGAGAGAAGAAGACATTGTTTGGCAAAATCTTTTGGCCACAAGAGAGCCACCTGCTAAGCACAATGCTTGCTTAGAATATTTTACACATTTGAAGAGCAGAAAAATAGAACAACGGCCTGATCAGAGTACCTGTTGCCATACGTGGCTTGGTATGGCATATCATCTTGATTCAAAGTTCAGAGCTGCTCTTACTGCATGACTTGGAAACACCAACAACTTTCTTAGAAAGTCTATCTGCATTTTCTCACATTGGTCCAGACTGTCTATATGTCACATTGGCACTCTGTCTAGACTTTGGGCAAGTGCCTTCACTTGATACACCAGATTATTTTCTAGAACATATTTTCACTCTCTTGTATACTATACATGGAAGCTGGAACTCAAGCAATGTTCAGCTGTAGCTAGTAAATATTCCCTGTGGGGTTGACCAATGAAGCATGGCTGTGAAAGATACAGCCAGATATTTTTATGAATGTACTTGTTCAATGTCTTTTTCATTTGCCTCCACTTATATTAAGGCTTATTTTTTTGTGAAAATAATCGTTTTTGATCTTTTCATAGCTGATATCTAATCCATGGTGTGGTGGATGCCCAAGTCACTCCTGTCAATTACAGTGGAACCTCATGTGCAGGAGCCAATGAGAGGACAGGAGAGGCAGAGGCAGAAGTTTTGTCAGTTAGTCAGAGAGTTATAGAGAAGATGGAGTGAGGTTTGCTGAGAGAGAAAAAGAGAGAGAGAGATAGTCAGAGATAGAGAGAGAATTATTACTAATAAATATACACTGGTTAAATTGAAAATAAGTAAACAAGAAGTGATCTAATGTGGAACGTAAAATATAATATTTCCATGATTGTGATCTAATGAAAATGAATAAAGAACTTCTGTGAGAGTACAGTGGTGCCCCGCATAGCGAGGTTAATCCGTTCCGGATTAACCATCACTATGGGGAAACATCACTAAAGGGGACGCAAAATGCCATTGTAACGCATTAAACTTAGTTTAATGCGTTCCAATGGCTTCTGTACTCACCGTTTAGCGAAGTTTCCCCCATCTGGCAGCCATTTTCGCGCCCTCGGTAAGCGAGGGCAGGGCGCGAAAAAGCTGCGCACGGCCATTTTGGGTCACGCGGTGGCCATTTTGGAGCCGCCGATCAGCTGATTTCCCGACATCGCAATACGAAGATCGGTAAGCGAAACGCTTACTGATCTTCGCAATGTGACTTTTTCCCATTGGGGCTGCTGGTATGCCTCCGCATTAGCGATCCCAAAAAGGGGATCGCTATGCGAATTTGTCGTTGTACGGTGCGCTCGTTATGTGAGGCACCACTGTACAGTTCTTTACTGTGTGGATAAGAAAAATCCACTGGTGGCAGCGAGAGAGAAAGAAGGAACATCACCAACGTGGACCTGGGTTGAGGGAAACAAACAGGGACACGGGGTGTATGTTCACATATGGATTTCATAATATTCAACAAACGTCTTCAGAAACATGTTAAATCTAACTTTGAGCAAAATACTAAACTGCATCACCTGCAAGTAACAAAACACATCATCTGAGATAGCAGCTGAAGGGGACGAGATTCCATTGAAGTACAGGAGTGAGAATATAGCCTTTCCAACTCCTTTGGCTACAAAGATTAGCCTTGACAATTGAGTTGACACTAATAAACTGTTTTTAATTAAATGTAAAATATATCATTTCACTTGTAAATTGTGTAATTCATTCAAAATCATTAGTGCTCTTAAATAAGTAAAATCTACACACAGCTTCCTAGTTGGATGTGAATATTTTTCAGCATGGTGTATTGGTATCCCACAATGACCTATCATTGCTTTGCATCTAATTTGTTCATTCCCAGACATTTTAGATTCCTAGACTTGATTCTATCTTAAAATTCAGGTATAGTACAAAGTTTTCCGGCTATAAACAGTAAATTAATCAGGTAATAAACTCTGGGATCTGATTACTATTGACCATCTAAAAGGCTGAAATTATTCATGCAAAAAGGATGTGGAGCTCTTAGTAGATCACAAGCTTTAAATAAATCAACAATGAGATGCAGTGACAAAAACAAACGAGATACCAAACAAATGCTTTTCTTGGGTTAATCAAAAGAAGTATGGTGTCCAGATCCAGGGAAATAATACAACCACTCTCTTCTAATTTTGTAAGATCTCACCTGGAATGTAGTGTCCAGCTCTGGGCACTAAAGTGTAAAAAGGTTATTGACAAGCTGGAATGTGTCCAAAGGAGATTGATCAAGATGATAAAAGGTCTGGAGACCAAACTCTATAAGGAATGGCTGATGCATATGTTTAGGCTGGAGAAGAGAAGACTAAGAAATGGTATCATAGCCATCTTCAAACATCTGAATGGCTGTCACATGGAAGATGGGGCAAGCTTGTTTTCTGCAGCTCTAGGGGATTTAAATTACAAGAAAGGAGATTTTGTCTAAACTTTAAGAACTGCCTCATAGGGTGGCGGACTCTTCTTTAAGCAGAGATTAGATTATTGGCAGGAGGTTAGACTCTGTGACCTCTAGAATTTCTTCCAGTTCTACTATTGTATGGTTCAGTACTATAGAACCATACAATATTATAGTACTCTAGAGGATTATTCTTCTGCAGTACTATAGAAGATTATTCCAGCAAAGGACACCACCATTAGCTATTTGCCTGGATCAAAATCTTTACTGTTATGATTTCTTCATTGTCAACATAAAAATTATGTAATTCTTTTGTAGTTGTGATTTTAGTCTTCTTGAGCCTAATCATGTTTTCCTATTTTTTTTTTTACTCTGCCTTAATAGTCATGTCAAGTTATTCCTGCTTTCTCCCCAAAATCTGGTGTCCTCTTTATAGCTTAAATTATTGATATTTGTTCTACAAATGCTTACCTCCTTCATGTGAATGTAATCCAGCTTTCTGTACATGTTCCATGGATAGATGCTGGATAGCTCAGAGGTTTAGGGAGTTCAGTTCCCAACTGTGCCTGCTTGATGGGGCTGGACTCTTCCAGCTCTGCAGTTCTAAGACACTGCTGCTGCTGATTTAATGGAAAGAGAGTATTCTTTACATCTCTAATATTGTTAAACCTTATTTGGCCTTTTTATCTCCACAAAAAGTGTGTGACTTGTGGCCTTCTAGATATTGCGATAGTTTAGTTGCACTATCCTTTGTCATTGACCTACACTGCCTAAGGCTAATGAGAGTTGCATCCGAAAAACAAATTGAGGGTCACAGGTTGCCTGCTTCTGTTCTATACACTGCTGGAAAGAAAATTCAGAGAGTAAACCAGTTAACACTCAGAGAGAGCATCCCTAGATACTATCATTAGGGCCATTCTGTAGAAAACTTATTAAAGGCTTCTTAAATTAACAGCAAGGCGTTTCTCAGATCCTTTTCAAAAGTCAGGTACTTCAAAGGAAAGGACATAAACACAAGTGCAATGATTAATCACACACATTCATTCTCAAGCTGCAATATATATTGCAACAAAGCCAGCTTAATGCTACCTGGAAACATCAGATATGGCTTTCAGTCTGAACAAATATCAGTACCACCCCATTTGAGAAGACGCAAAAGTGATATGGACAATAATGCTTTTGAGTCATCTGACATCATTTGAAGAAAATGTATTAAAATGAGAACTTAAATCTGGAAGGCAGAAAATAGTAAAAAAAGCAATTTGGAATTTTGATATGGCAATATGTATAGAATGGATGTTAGTATGTCATTGTTTCTCCTCTTCCCCTTAACCTCAATCCCTTTTTCTTTCCTGTTACCCTATGTTAAAAATAAATGATATAGAAAAATTAATAATGCAAAGAAACACTCATGTATATATATAGGTGGTACTGATATTTGAAGGGAAAAAGTGGTGTATGTAATTAAAACTGATGCTGAGGCACCAAAAAATGATGGGTGTAAAGGATGCTCACTCATGGCAAAGAGAACTTTGCAAAGAAGAAGAAGAATTCATTATTATCTATGCAATTTTGTGTCTGTGTGTCTGTGTGTCTGTGTGTCTGTGTGTTCTGTGCCATGAAGCAGAAACTGACTTACAGCAACCCTAATAGGGCTTTCAAGGTAAGTGTGATATTTAATTGGTGGTTTTACCAGTTCTACTCCTCCAGTGAGTTTCGATGGCCAAGTGGGAATTTGAAGCTTGTTCTCCAGAGTCCTAGTCCATCGCTTTCTCCACTACACCACACTGGGAATCCTATATGCAATTAACTCTGAGAAGCTTAGGACAAATCCATAGTTTTACTTCCAAAAAGTCCCATATATTATAACTAGTAAACAATTAATTATCTGTTGTACACTTTTTAAATTACATTTTGTATATTTTAGCGTATATGTTTTATGAGCTGGTCACCCAACTGTAATTAATTGACATTAATTAATTAACAATGACATTAATTAATAAATTCATTCATTCATTCATTCATTCATTCCAAAGCGTCCAGTTCCTGGAATTCAACAAAATTGTGTTCTGGTAACTTGTGGGTTAGCACTTTTTATCTAGGAAAACTTCCACAGATTGAAGAACTGGGCTATAGTTAACAAAAGCATATGCTAAACACATGATTCAGAGCATTGGTTCTTAACCTTGGGTTACTCAGGAGTTTTGGACTGCAACTCCCAGAAGCCTTCACCACCAGCTGTGCTGACTGGGGTTTCTGGGAGTTGCAGTTCAAAAGCATCTGAGTAACAAAGGTTAAGAACCACTGATTTAAAGGACTTTAAGATGCCTCAAGACTGTATTATTACTTTTATTATTATTATACTTTGTATTTGTCACCATTGTCAGAAAGTCAAGCCTATCAATTGGAATTCAAGTCCTAAAAAATTGTGGGATGTTTGGGATTTCAGGAATCAAATTAGCAGCTATTGGTTGTTGTTGCTATTTCTCAGAATTGCTAGTGCATAGGGGTGAATCAAGCATAAACATCAGGAGTCCAGTGATAAATATTTTCAGGTAAGGTGACATGTTTGCAAAATCACCGATCTTTGAATTTCAGGAAGCAAATTAGAAGTTATTGGTAATTGGTTTAAATTGGTAGCCAAAGAATTTGCAATAACTTGAGTTACTGAAATGAGTATGGGGAGGAGATACTTTGCAGTTTTTGAACTTCTTGTACTTTTGAAATTTGTTGATGGGTCCAGATTCTATACTTTTCTTGGTTGCTTATGCAGAAGTATAATACTTGGCTTATTAACATAAATGGTTTTATCCTTGTTTTGCCAAGTATAGTATTGTAGTTTTGTTTTCTATAGTTGGAGGTGGCTGGAATTTAAACTATGGAGAAAAAGATGTGAATAATCTTAAGATTTAGCCAACTGCTGAAAAATATTTGCCACTTGTTTATGCCTGTACCACATAATCTGCTGATGCTAGCTTAGGGCATCTGGTTATGACATGTTGAATTGTTTCTTTTGATTTTCTCATCTTTTATTGTCTTTTTACTTTTACCTGTTTTGTAATTTGTTGTTTTATTTTTATAGTATTTTAACTCTGTTGTAAGCCGCCTAGAGTAGTCCTTCGCGACTAGATAGGCGGGATATAAATAAAATAAATAAATAAATAAATAAATAAATAAATAAATAAATTCTTTAGATTCATGGCAGCCCTACATATATCACTTATACCTTGCTCTAGAATTATTTTCCAATAATATCTAGTACAAATACATTTGTTTTAGATTGTGCATATGAATTGGCCATGTTTAGCCTGAAGATGGCAAAATCTAAGCCACAGGTTTGATTGTTGCATATCAATATTATCATCCAGAAGGTAACTGGGTGCTGTCTATATACAGTTGTGTTCAAAATTATTCAGCCCCCAATGCTGTAAAGGGGTTTAGGGACTATAGTGTACATTTGGAATTGTATTCAGAATGAAATCCTACAAGGACGTTTTAAAGAACCAAATGCAACTAAAATAACATCAATTGTTTATGTAATACAGTAGTAAATGTTTCTTTTGTGGTTTCTTCATTGCCACAATTATTCAACCCCTTAAAGACTACCACTCTGAAGAAGAGAGGTTCATTCAGGTGTTTTCGATCAGGTATTGAAAACACCTGTGGATGTCACCGAGCACCAATCAAGCATAATAAGCACCAATTAGGCAGCTTTAAAATGACTGTGATACTCAGCTCCTTCTAGACATTTACTGGTGTGGTTACAAACATGGTGAAGTCAAGAGAATGGTCCAGGAAGACAAGAGAAGAGGTGATTTGTCTTCACAGGAAGGGCAATGGCTATAAGAAGATTGCAAAGAAGTTACACATACCAAGAGACACCATAGGAAGCATCATTCGCAAATTCAAGGCAAAGGGCACTGTTGAAATGCTACCTGGTCGTGGAAGAAAGAAGATGCTGACTTCGACTGCTGTGTGCTACCTAAAGCGTAGAGTGGTGAAAAGTCCCCGTGTGACTGCTGAGGAACTGAAAAAAGATTTGTCAGATGTGGGTATAGAAGTTTCAGCTCAGACAATAAGGCGCACACTGCGTAATGAAGGTCTCCATGCCAGAACCCCCAGGCGCACCCCCTTGCTGTCTCCCAAGAATAAGAAGAGTCGACTGCAGTATGCCAAAAGTCATGTGGGCAAACCACAAAAGTTGTGGGATAGTGTTCTGTGGACTGATGAAACAAAATTAGAACTGTTTGGGCCCATGGATCAACGCTATGTTTGGAGGAGGAAGAACAAGGCATATGACGAAAAGAACACCTTGCCTACTGTGAAGCATGGCGGAGGGTCAATAATGCTTTGGGGCTGTTTTGCTTCTGCAGGTACAGGGAAGCTTCAGCGTGTACAAGGTACCATGAATTCTCTTCAGTACCAGGAGATATTGGATGAAAATGTGATGCAGTCCGTCACACACCTGAGGCTTGGGAGACATTGGACCTTTCAACAGGACAATGATCCCAAGCATACCTCCAAGTCCACTAGAGCATGGTTGCAGAGGAAAGGCTGGAACATTTTGGAGTGGCCATTGCAATCACCAGACTTAAATCCGATTGAGAACCTCTGGTGGGACTTAAAGAAAGCAGTTGCAGTGCGCAAGCCTAAGAATTTGACTGAACTGGAGGCTTTTGCCCATGAAGAATGGGCGAAGATACCCCTAGATCGCTGCAAGACACTTGTGTCAAGCTATGCTTCACGTTTAAAAGCTGTTATAACTGTAAAAGGATGTTGTACTAAGTACTAAGATTGAATGTCACTTGGGGGTTGAATAAAAACTAATAATGATGTGAGCACAGAAAAGACATTTGTGGTTATTTCATTATAAACTTAAGGTTATATTTCTCTGACCTACAAGTGACTCTTTCATGTAAATGTAAGCAAGATGACTGAATGATCAAAATCAATGTCAAAATGGCCAAAACATTCAATTTCAGTGGGGGCTGAATAATTTTGAACACAACTGTAACTGGTTCTCAACAAGCCATGCATCCCTGTGATGTGGGACATCCATTAATGTAGATTGGTTCTGACTTGAACATTGTAACTGTTTTATGGTTCTCTATTTTCATCAGATGAAGTCGAACTCTGCTCCCATTGGAATGGTTTAGATGTTTGACTATTTGACCCATACAACAAACCCACACTAACTATGGCTGACTTCTCCATCTGAACAGAATTTGTCAAAAATCTAGGCTCCCCATCATTTATCAGAAGAAAGATATGTGGGTCATGCTCTATGCCTAAGAATATGGGATCATTTCTATTCAGGTATGCATGGAATCCATGAACACTAAGTATTATGCTAAAGAAGCCAAGACTTACTGGGGAGAACAGGTACTAACTGAGACTTCATTGCACCTTAACATTGCTTTATTTGGCAGAAGCTTTTGTGGACTGCTATCAATTTGTACTTGATGCAGTCTATAAAAGGTTACACCAAATAAACCTTGTTACCTAGGCTCAGATTAGATAAGACGGTGAGCTCATAATTATAACCTGATGGACTTTTTCTGGTTTTCTCCTCAGCAAAGCAAATTGTGCCTAAGCAATAATACTTGCAAACAAAGCCACTGCTTAACACATGATCTGCAAAATATGGACATGAGGAAAACCTATACCAGGACAACAGGATATATTTTATCAATACAAGGAGCATAGCTTCTAAGTGAGGAATTGACCATCCTAAAGTTGACTATAAGTCTCTAAGGTTCCCCAAGATATTTTGTTGTAAATGATCCTCAGACGGCACTAGCTGCAATTCCACATTTGTACCATGATAATGAGTAAAGGATGCACAGATTGACTTTTTCTGTTGACCAGAACAGGAAACTTTCTATGAATAAACAAAAGTTGTACATTTATCAAGGCTCCTGCACTGATGATGGTGACATTTAAGGTGTTTGTTGGCCGCTATGATACATAAATCCACTTTCTTTCACGAAGGAAGATATTCTTACGTATTATCTGTGGAGTATGCATTTGAGAGGCACAGTTATTGAACTGTCAGTTGAAAATCTGGTCAAAGCGAAAGAGAGCTGAGCTGTTTTAAGGCACAATGAGGGAAATACACCCCTGAGATAATTCCATTACTTCAACTGATACGATAAATTTGTCCTAGTGTTTTTAACTAAAGTCATTTTGGCCCCAGCTCCCAGAATGCTCATGTATTTGACATATCAGAATTTTCTAAAGTTTTCCCAGTTGGTTTTTTTGATTCCAGATCAATGGATTGTGAGTTTTTGATGTAAAAGAGAATTGATTTAGGATTTTCAAAGGCCTGCACATGTTCTAGTGTTATGCCACAGTATTTTAAATCATTTAATGGTACTACCAAGAGAGTGATTTTGCTGCCAGTTTACAGCAAAGCCACTCTGACTGAATTTAATCAGACAACATTGCTTTGCATGGATAGAAGTGAATCACCACAGCAAGAATTGTTGAGGATTCCATCATTCCACATACACAAATTAAAGCATGGAAATGTGTATTCTTTTAATGGCAGCTGACAGAACCTCACAACTAGCCTGGGCATTGTCGTGTTGTCTAAAAAAGTGACCCTTCTGATCTCTGTATCTACCAGGCCTCATCTAAGCAGTCACCAGGATTATATTCTAAACCACCATTGTTTGGTTTTCCCTGGAGAAAATTAGGTAATTTGAAAGCAAATACTGGTGAGTGATGTTTTGATTTCTCTCTGTTCACTGTCCCTTTAGTGACATGGAATCTTCGCAGTTGCCACTCTAAGCTAACTCAGTTCCATGCCGACTGAGGACGGTGATGGGATTTGTAGTAGAAAAGGCAACTTTTCCAATTGCTGAGTCAAGTACCCAAGTGCATGTCAAGGTGGAGATAATTATTTCCTAGTGTTTATAGAGATGTACATTTGATTAATTTCAATAGCCAGTATCCTGTTGCATTATGATTGAGAAAACATTATCGTATCCTCCTTCCTTCTTCTCAGGAAGGTTTCCCTTTCCATGCTTGTTCTTGGACTGCTTCGGTGCTTCGTCATGCCACAAGTTGTATGATCAGTTGGGCAACAGGAGGCCTGCCAGAGCAAGGAAATGCTTATATAATTCTCTTTATGTTTTGGACAGGATACTGGCCCAAGTATTTATGGATTAATTTGCTTTTCTTGTTGATTGAAACGTTTTTATTGCTTACTTTTGATTTTGATGTTGCAGGATGCCTTGAGTTTTTTTTGTTTGTTTGTTTGTTTGTTAGTGGAAAGGCAGAATAGGAACAGAATTGCCAGCCCCAGCTGGCTAGCCCTGGATCTGCCAGCCCTGGCTGGCTCAGCTAGGTTATCTTCTTCCATCATGTCCCATGAACTCTGGACACGAGGGCTATTAACAGAAAAGAATTTATTGTAACAGGGGAAGAGTTAACATACAGTAACTTAACTTCTTTCTGCCCAGTTCCCTTCACTGAGAGTGAATCACAAATTACAGTTTCTTGTCCCTTGATTCACTACACCAAGGGAAAGGAATTTCTCTTTGGACCTCAGTTCCATTCACTGGATACAGGGTGAGTGATGGAGCCGAGGTTCCTAGTCCAAATGAGCTATGGGTGCTTGTGTTTCTCCCCCTCTCCCTTTGGGACTCTCAGCTAGACAAGGACCATTCACCAGGGGTCCTCTTTATAAATGTAGTCCCACTCCTTAGGTGTCTTGGAGGCCTCCTGAGTCAAATCTTCTGCCCAGTAAGCTCCTGAAAAACTCTCTAGGGCATGTCCCCAGTCATTTTCTGAAATATCTTCTCCTTCTGCTCCTTTGGGGCTGATAAGGGGCTTTTGGCCCTTGCTTCTTTCAGGCAGGGTGCCTCTCTGGTTTTATATTTCTCCTCAGCCATGGGTACACCCAGGGATTCCTTTAGGGGGCACCCACCTGTTCCCAGGGTTTCCAGAGCCACAAAGAGGGACAAAAAGGTCATTTGGAGTCCCAGAATCCTTTGCTTGAGATTTCTTGCCCCCTTCCTCCACTGATGATTCAGGCTTCAGAGTCACCAAGGCCTCTGTTGTCTCTGAGAGTAAACCAATCTGCTCTTTGGGCTCCTGGTGGGAGGGCGAAGGTCCACCAACAGGGAATCTTTGCCCATTGTCCTCTCCACAGTAATAAATAAAATAAAACATCACACACACATCTCCAGACAGATTTGGATAATGTTATGAGATTGCTTTGAACTTGATTTTTAACAGGTATTTCATCTGAGCTGAAAATTCCAACGTTTCAATTTTCATTTGGGCAAAACTAGTGATTGTGCTACTGTCTGTCCAAATATCTATCTAGGCAATTAGAGGCACAGTGTTATGAACATGGAACCATCTTGTCTTAACAGCTGCTTATGCTAATAATAATAATCACATAGTAGCCAATGATTGCTACAGCTTAATTATAGTTTGCAAGAAGGGTATTGTCCACCCTGCTCTAATTGTCAGTGCATTGGATCTACTTAGTCATACTTAAAGGAGACCAAATGAAACCAATGAGATTTCAATTAGTCAAGACTATCATGTCTCATTAATTTCAATGGCTTTGATCTCAGCCTGGATCCAACCCAATAAATATCTTCAAATGTAGAACAGAAACATAATGAGCTTGCTGTCTGCCTACTCAGCATGGGCCTATCTATCACTAGAAGTCTGATTACTGAGTATGGGTCTATCAATCATTTTGCCTAAAGAGCCTCAATGTTTTGTCAGACATTGTCCCTGCGTGGTCTCTTTCCTGAACAGTCCACCCAAAGAGGTAAGCATATAATGTGGAATGCTGCACAGGAAAAAAATAAAATAGGAATATTCTGATTCTAGAAGCATAGAGACTGGGGAAGCACCATAGGTGTTGACAGATGGCAAAGGGCCATGGAGTGAAAGGTATTTTCTTTTGCTTGCTTATTTGTAAACAAAGCAGCCATCAGACTTTGGAAGTTACATCTTTGGACTATGACTCCCAGATTTACAGCAGCCAGCATACAGAAATGGCTATTGGATTATTAATATTAGTAATGAGTGTTCAAAGAGTTGAACATGTAAACATCTTGGCAATAGGCAGTTGGTAAAGTCATTGTGTCTTTTTAATCTCTAATCTCTATTTTTATCTCTAGTCACATTTTTACTCCACCTTTCCACTAAATATTAGGACTGAAGACAAAGTTTTGGCCTTCTATGGTGTAACAAAGAAACAACGTTAAAATAAAATCATTAAAATTACCACAAAAATAGTAAAAGAGTTTTAAATAGTTTGAAGAGATGTCTTTGAGGGTTCTTGGGTTGCCAAATTTCTTAACCCACCCTCCCCATTTAACCGCTTCAGACTTAGCCTGCTTGAAATAATATTACTGTATAGGAATCTCAATGATAACTCTTTCTTGAAGAGTCAATTTGTTTTGCCTTCATCCGAGGTAAAGAACTTTCTTCTAAACACTGGCAGTCCTTAAAGCAGTCTGATTGATGTGGTGGCAAGGAACATAACTTATGTCAATTTGGAATGATTCACTTAACTTTGCTCCTAAATGTATCCACTTTATAGTATTTAAGAAACATTGACTAAAACAATATTGACACCTGCCAATCACATTGATCATGAATCATTATGAAAGTACAAGTAAATTTGTAATCTATTTAGTGTGGAACATATAATTTTTTTCCTGCTTGCTTCAGATATAATTTTGCTTTGCTTGAATTAGGCAATATTCACAACATCTGCTTTTATGAAAGACACCATCTATGCTGATTATGTTAGTTGCTCCCCATGTGGATATTCACTTGTTATTCCCCTAATGAAAGAGACACTGAAGCCTGTTCCATGGCACAAAACACTGAAAATTGCTTAACATTGTCAATAGAGATGGGGGTATTTGTAAACAAATGCAAATACCCCCACACAGCTGGACATAACGAGGGTCCACTCACGTGTCTGCCACTGCCACCAGCTCTGCTCTCCCAATCACCCAGAGTTCCTGGTTGGCTAGCCACTCCTGGCAGAAGAAGGGAAGACAAGTCTCCCTGCAAGGCTGATGAGTGGATAGCTGACCAGGAGCTCCAGAGCAATTGGAAGGGAGAGCGGAGCTGGTGATGGCAGCGGATGTGTGAGCGGACGGTCCAGCCCCAGGGGAGCAGCCCCTCATTATGTCCAGCTGTGTAGGGGTATTCATATACTTCATCATCTGCCGTCCCTCAGGCAGTGGGTGAGAGACAGTGTGGCTGTGCGGCTGTCAGTTGCCAGCCTTCCTGGGGGAGTTTGGCTTGGACTCCCTTGGCCTTGCAGGACTGGGCCCTTGCTGCCTCTGACTAACCCACCCCATCCTCAACATCAGCCACCTGGCTCGGAGGGGAGAAGGGGCTTTAGAAGGTTTTTTTAAAAAATTGTGATCATTAATTGCTGTCAGGTTACATAGAGACCCACAGTGGATCTGAGGGAACAGGAAGGGGAGATGGCATTGGAGGGGGCAGCCATCGAGGTGGTGCTGGGTAGGGAAAGGAATGGTGGTGGGGGTAGAACATGCCCACGTAGGAGAAGAGATATCTTATATCTATCCCGTCTTCTAGTTCTACCCCCAATCAGATGGTATCAGGTGACCATATCAGCAAACCCTCGTGCCACACGCTGCTGTTGATGAGCACCAGATCAGCACAAAATAAGATTGACCTCATCCATGATGTAATTCTGGATGAGGGTGCTGACCTGGTGTGCATTACTGAGACCTGCGTGGGAGAGGAGGGTGGTGTTCTCCTGTCCCAGCTGTGTCCACCTGGATACTAGGTCCAGCACCAATGTCGCTCAGAGGGTCAGGGAGGGAGAACTGATAAAATCTATAGGAGTTCTATCTCTTTGACCAGGCTTCTATTCCTTTGAGAGGAGGTCTTGAGGGCCTATATTGTGTGTTGGGCTTACAAGACAGACTGGGAATTCTGTTGTTGTACTGCCCACCCTGCTGCATACCAACAGTCTCCCTGCCTGAGCTGACGGAGGTAGTCTTGGACCTGGTGTTGAGGACTCCCAGGTTGTTGTTGCTGGGGGACCTCAACATCCATGCCGACACTGCCTTGACTGGGGCAGCTCAGGGCTTCATGGCTGCCATGACAACCATGGGGCTGTCTCAATGTGCCATCAGCCTGACATATGAGAAGGGTCATACTTTGGACCTGGTTTTCTCAATGGGACTGGAAGATGGTGGTTTAGATGTGGAGGGGCTGGTAGTGACCCCATTGCCATGGTCAGACCACTTCCTGGTCAAGTTTAGTCTATTAGCTTCGTCTCCTCTCAGCAAGAGTGGGGGAATCTATTAAGATGATCTGCCCTTGGAGACTAATGGATCCGGATGGTTTCCTGAATGCTCTGGGGAATTATCCTTCTGATATGGTTGGCACTCCTGTCAAAGCTCAGGTCACCCTATGGAATCGGGGGATGTCCTGGGCATTGACAGGATTGTGCCTAAGCGCCCTCTCCCTGCACGCAGAGACCAGACAGCTCCTTGGTACACTTCTGAACTGTGGGCGATGAAGTGAGAGGGGAGATGGCTGGAGTGCAGGTGGAGGAAATCCCACTGGGAATCCGATCAAACACAACTTAGAGCCCGTTATCGGGCCTATTTTGTGGCAATACGGCTGGCGAAACGGCAATATTTCTCCAGCTGTATTGCTTCCTCAGAATGTCATCCAGCAGAGCTGTTTCAGGTGGTCTGGGATCTTCTTCAACTGGGAAATCCAGTGGAGGTCCTGGACTGCTCATCAGCTCACTGTGATGAGTTTGCTATACATTTTTAGGGGGAAATCGCTCAGATTTGCAGTGGGTTGGACTCCACCTTATTGCAGAATCAGAGGATGCGTCCAGTGTGCCGTGCTTAGGTCAAGTATTAATGGATGAGTTTCAATTGTTGAGACCTGAGGATGTGGACAGGGTGCTTGGATCTGTCCGATCTACCACCACTCCGCTCGACCCTTGCCCATCTTGGCTAATTGGAAGGTCTGCCAGGGGGCTTCTCACCTGGGTCCAGGAGGCCGTGAACACCTCTTTGAGAGAGGGAGTGGTCCCTACCACCTTGGAAGAGGCAGTAATTTGGCCACTCCTTAAAAAGCCTAACCTGGACCCAAGGCTGGTGGTTAACTACCAACCAGTGGTGAACCTCCCTTATTTGGGCAAAGTGTTGGAGCGGGTTGTGGCCGGGCAACTACAGGCAATTCTGGATGAAACAGATTTTCTGGATCCATTTCAATTGGGTTTCAGGATGGGTTTTGGTACGGAGACTGCCTTGGTCGCTCTGTACAATGACCTTTGCTGTGAGAGTGACCCTGTTGATACTTCTGGACCTCTCAATGGCTTTTGACAACATCAACCATGGTGTTCTTCTGGATAGGCTGGCTGGGTTGGGAGTTGGGGGCACCGCTTTACAATGGTTCTGCTCCGTTCTGGCTGACCGTGTCCAGAGGGTAAGTCTGGGGGACAGTTGCTGCATCCCATGGCATTTATGTCATGGGGTTCCTCAGGGCTCGATACTGTCTCCCATGCTGTTTAACATCTACATGGAACCACTGGGAGAGGTCATCAGGAAGTTTGGGCTGAGGAGTCAGCAACATGCTGACGATACTCATCTCTACCTCTCGTTTTCTACCAATCCAGGTGAGGCGGCTTCTGTGCTAAACTCGTGTCTGGACCTAATAATGGACCGGATGAGGGTTAATAAATTGAAACTCAGTCCAGACAAGAGAGAAGTGCTGTTAGTGGTGCTTCGCCAGACAGGCTGGAGGGCCATTTCTCTGCCCTGAATGGGGCTACACTCTGCCTGAGGGACAGGGTCCGCAGCCTGAGGGTGCTCCTGGACCCCAGTCTAACTCTGGAAGCCCAGGTGGACTTGGTGGCCGGGGCGCCTTACTTCAGCTGTGGAAATTATACCAGCTACAGCCCTACCTGGATGAGCAGAGTCTCATGACAGTTGCACATGCACTGGTAACATATTGATGTTTACATCTGTCTAAAGGTCAAATCACACACTGGATGAAATCCAGTAATGTAAAGTTATGCTGTGTAAGTCTGATGATGACATCAGCTTTGCCCATATTTTGGTAATAAAAAGTTTCCTCCCTCCCCAAAAAAGTCTTAGGCTCCCTTAGGATCCCTTCAGTCCTTGGGAAGACCTTCGAGACACCAGGATGTGAAAGGGGAACCTAAAATTCTGAAAATTGCCACTGCCAGTTCCATCACAGCTACCAGGAACAATGCTGGTGATTTCCACACAATTATAACTTCCTGACACAATTTCACCATCTACAAAGGCTTCCCCAAGGATCAGAGAGATCCTAAGAGATCCTGGTAACCTTGGGTCAAACAAGAAACTTTTATTATTAAATTGTCACCATTACTGACAACATCACCAGACTTACATAGCATAACTTTATATTTCTGGATTTCAGTCACTAATTTCAATGTAACAAACAGCTATGCCTCCTCTATTTCTTTCAAAGTTAGCCACTGCCAGAATCTGGATCCTGATCTCCACACCTACAGTTATTTTGCTATTTCATTATCTATCTCTTTCAACAGATCATTTTCAGGTAACGTAAACCTAGTCACCTGTTTTCTGTTCTAAAAAGCTATACATGTTGTAACTTTTCCTTATAAGGAAGTTGCTCTATGCTTATTTTGATTCCCTTTTCTGCACCATTACCAGCTTTACAATATTCCCTCTGAGGTGTGGTGATTAGAACAGTATTCCAAGTTTGGTCATACCCTAAGTTCATCATAACTTGCCAAGACAGGTTAGTTATAACTGACTAATGAATATTTTCATGCTGCATATTTTTGACATTTGCTTTTTTCACTCCATTGATATTTTGTCTTCCATTCTCGTTGGTTTTCTTGGTCACTTTGTGTAAATAAGAGAAGCAGAAATTTAAAACAGGAAGTAAACACATAACAGAGTGGAAATAATTTGAATTTGTTTATCCTGTCTTCCTGGCCAAGGAAGACATGCAATATGCTTGAAATAGACATAGCTTGATAGGTTTCTAACTTTCACATGTACTAATGAATGGGTAAAGAAATATAATAAAGGTAGAAAATACACAAAGTATGAACAATTTCTGTTATCATATGAAGATATTCAGATGAATCATTCAGTAAAGGGTAAAGTGCGTAAAAATTATGGATTCCTGTTTGACTTAGAAGAAGAAGAAAGTGAGAAAGAAGGATTGAAGTTAGTGTGGGAACAAGATTTTGGAAAAAGAATCAATGAGGAAGAATGGAGGAAGATGTGGAAAATGAAGCTTTTAAGATTTATGCCAGTGAGAATAAGAGAACAAAAATTTAAAACTGGGCTTAAGATGGTACTTAACACTGACAAAATTAAATAAAATTAATGCTAGTTATCTGAATGTCTGTTGGAAATGTGAGAAGGAAATTGGTACATACAGTACTTTCATATGTGGTGGGAAGGTAAAAAAGTACAAAAAATTTGGAAATTAATCTTTAAAGAACTAAATGACATATGTGAAAAAGATATAGAATTTAATCCTGAGATAGCTTTGTTATCAGTATTTGAGAATGTGGAATATGATAAGATGACTAAAGAATTGTTTACCAATTTATTAACAGCAGCTAGATCAATAATAGCTAGGCAATGGAAAGCAAAATCTGAATTTCGAATGGATGATGAAATACGGAATATCGCTTTAAATGATAAGCTAACTTGGAATTTAAAGGTTAAGAAAGGAGAGTTGAAAAAGAATAATTTTTATGATATATGGGGCAGATTTTTGGAATACGTGTTAGCAAGAGGAAAAGGGAAAGCTCCAAATCAAGAATCAATGCAGTTCTGGAGAAGAGGACAATAAAAGAAGAAGAAAGATGGAGGAAGAAGAAGATTAATACAAGAAGTCCCGACTATGGGGGTGGGGAACATGGTTAAATTGTGTTTTGGTTTATGTATTTTATATTTATGTTATAGTTAAATATAAATTTAATAAAACTTTCACAGCACAAAAATCTTGAATATGTGGGAAAGGTGTAAAACTCTTCAACCTACAGCATGGCCCACAGTCTGCAATAGTGAGCAATAGATTTGAAACCAATATAAAATTAGATACAATATTTAATTAAAAGCAAAGTGTGTATTACAATCTGCAGAACCCCATGCTAACTGGCTATACTGGCTTAAGGATTCTGGGAAGTATAATGCAATAATAAAGTTTCTAAGCTTCGATTACAACTTACTGGCCGATATGTTATAACTCATATCTTTACCAACAGAAAATATATCAAATGTTCTTAAGTATTATAGGTGCCATGTGAGATATGCCTACAACCCAGCTCAAAGTGACACAAGTTACAGTTCAACAAGGTGAGCGCAAGAAGACTGCATTCACAGAGTTTTCTGGTATGTAGTTCTGATATTTCTTCTGCATGCAATATTACTCAGGTCCAGATCAGACTGTGATCTGAGTAGAGGGAATGCTTTATCCCAAAATGGTGTGGATGAGTAGGCCTTGAGCTGCTAGTGCTAGTTCCATTTTGAACCAACTGAGTCTGCAACAAGGTATTTTTTTTGTGGCATATAGAACCAGTTTCTTTAAGAGGCAGGCTTAGGCTAGAATAGCAACTCCCTCTCCTTGGCAGCTAAATGTGGTTTTCCTGGAAGATCCAGTTTGAACGTGTGAGAAGTTAGTCTATACAGCATGTCGTGGTAGTTGCATTCCTGTTCTGTACTTGCTTTGGTATAGACTGAAGAAGATTTTGAAGGCATTCTGTTTTCTACTTATCTGTAGCCTCAAGGAAGATCAAGTACAACCCATGTCACACAGGAAATAATCTCCTCCAACCCCAGATACTACATGCTCGATATTAAGGCAATGGGACATTGCAGGAGAGAGTATAAAATCATAGAATTTGCAAAAACTATCCAAAGTAATAGAATAATGGAGTTGGAGGGGACCTATAAGGCCATTGAGGCCCACCACCTGCTCAGTGCTCCCCTGGAAGTCAGAAACATTCACCCACAGGCTCCAGAAAATTCAGGTTATGCCAGCAACGAATTGCTAGTTGCCTACTGGATCACTCTTCTCTCCAGAGTGACAATGCCGGCTTCCATCTCATTGAAGAGAAATTGTTGGCAAGGGGTTTATTGAGATTGTTTCAGCACTTGGAAAAAACTACTGTTCTTTGATTAACACTTACAACCCCCATAATCCTGCAGTGACTATTCAGGCTGGGAGATTCTAGAGGTTGTGGTCTAGAACAACAAATTCTGTAAATTCTCAACCACATTGTAGAATTAAAACGGCTACCGTTCTTCCTCTCATCCACATTTTCTGTTTTTTGAAAGTTAGGTGCCTACCAAGCCAGAGGCTGAGGTTCACACATGATCTAAGAGCATTGCGACATTCCTTTTGAGCTGCTAGGCGTAGTGTGTAAAACAGCAACAACAAGGCACTGTGAGAATCCCAAAGCTTCTGAGTTCTGCTCTCGTCTTTAGCATTTCCATATGGGAAAAGCACCATCTGGGAGGATGCCTTTGCTACCTCTAATCTGGCATAGAATCCATGCTGTCTAGAACATCTTGTACCCATAAACAGCTACATGTAATGAAGGAAGGTGCCTGCAAAGCAAATCACTCCTGATGATTCAAGCAGATGAGCAGAGGCACATGCCAGTTTTGGTTAAATGCAATTAACCAAATCAAATCAAACTTATTAAATCGTGTCTCCCAACAAACTTTTCGTTTTTTCCCTTTGATATTCCTGCACTGAGTGCCCTCTGAAGCAAACAATAAGCTGCCCAATTTTCTTGAAGCTAAAGCCTGTGAAAAAGGGCATGGCTTCTATAAATAAGCCACCCCAAACCTGGTGCCCTCCAAACATTTTGAACCACAGCTTCTGTCTTCTATAGTAATTCACCATGCTGGGGCAGATGGAAGCTATAGTCACATGAAAAAGAAAGTACACCCTCTTTGCATTCTATGGTTTTATGTATCAGGACATAATAAAAATCATCTGGCAAGTCTGAACATTAGATTAATACTATCTCAGATGAACAACAGGACATATTACACAGTATCATGATTTATTTCACAAAAATAAAGCCAAAATGGTGAAGCCATGTATGAAAAACTAAGTACACCTTATGATTCAATAACCTGTAGAACCACCTTTTGCAGCAATAACTTGAAATAATCATTTTCTGAATGACTTTATCTGTCTCTCACATTGTTGTAGAGGAATTGTGGCACACTCTTCTTTACAACATTGCTTCTGTTCATTGAGGTTTGTGGGCATTTGTTTATGCACAGCTCTCTAAAGGTCCCACCACAGCATTTCAATCCAGTTGAGGTCTGGACTTTGACTGGGCCATTGCAACACATCGACTCTTTTCTTTTTCAGCCATTCTGTTGTAGATTTGCTGGTGTGCTTGGAATCATTGCATGATCCTATTTCGGCCAAGCTTTAGCTGTCAGACAGGTGGCCTCACATTTGATTCCAGAATACTTTGGTATACAGAGGAGTTCATGGTCGACTCAAAGACTGTAAGATACCCAGGTCCTGTGGCTGAAAAACAAGCTCAAATTACCACCCTTCCACAACAGTGCTTGACAGTTGGTATGAGGTGTTTGTACTGATTTGCTGTGTTTGGTTTTTACCATAGATTACATGACTGTAAGTTCCATGCTGGATGACAATACATTGTGGAAGGCGAATCTTAGAATAATTGAGTTGAAAGGGGCCTGTAAGCCCATTGAGTCCAATGCCCTGCTTAACGCAGGAATCCAAATCAAAGCAGATCTGACAGGTGGTCATCCAATTTTCTCTTGAATGCCTCTAGCACTGGAGCATTCACCACCTCCTGAAATAACTGGTTCCATTGTCATACTGCTCTAACAGTTAAGACATTTTTCTTGATATTCAACCTAAATCTGGCTTCCTATAGCTTGAGCTCATTATTACATGTCCTGTATTCTGGGATGATCTAGAAGAGATCCTGCCCCTCCTCTGTATGACTGCCTTTCAAATATTTGAAAAGTGCTATCATATCTCCCCCCCCTTCTTTTCTCAAGGCTAAAGATGCCCAGTTCTTTCTCTCTGTTTTCATAGGACTTGGTTTCCAATCTCCTTATCATCCTTATTGCCATTCTCTGAACTTGATCCAGTCTGGTCTTCTCTGTAGCTTCTCTGTTGGCCTCAGCCATCCTAAAATATGCACCTTAATGGCACGATAGACAGATATACTGAGACATCTTCTTGGCTTTCATGAATTCTTTATACCCATTAATTAGGACGCTATACTGCATGCAAACCAATTGTTACATTTTTATTCATTTGATGTATATCCCCCTTTTGTTCCAAAATCGAAACTCAAAGGAGCTCACAGGAAGAACAAGAAGCAAAAAATATATAAATTAATAAAATAAAAAATAAAAAAGTAACAACATAAACATTTGAAATATCAATAAAATGTCAGTAAATTCCGAGCTGGCTTTGACTTGACCTAGGGTGATTCTGGTGAGCATAATACTATAATTTTGCTGCCAGATTTCAACTGTTGTGGAATTTTGCAGTGTCTCTAAGCAGAAAAAACAAAGCAGCATCCCAGACAGATGGAATGAATGGAGTCAGTAGCCAGGTAACATGGAGACATTAGGTAACATGGGGAATATAAGCCTGGCACCACCTCAGAGACTCCCTAAATAGATTGAAAGATTGGATTACAACTAGAGACTCCCTTGTCAGGTTGCAGAATACAATTGCCCCAGCATTGCCTGATATTTATGTTAGTTCAAGAGTATGAAGAAGGCATTGAGGTCACTGTCTCAGGCACACTAAATAATTGCAAGACGAAGGAGCACACATACTAATAAGATGGAACTCCTACTGCTGGTAGGATCACAGGACCTGTTGGGGGGATATTTACCTGACCTCATTGGGGTTAAACTCTGCCTGAAAGATTGGGTTCACAGTTTTTGTACTCTTGGACTCAGCTTTCTGTGGAGGTGCAAATACTATATCTGCTGTGGCCAAGAGTACCTTTCATCAGCTTTGATTGATTGCCCAGCTGTACCCTTAGGCAGAAAAGAAATGCCTAACATCAGTGGTTCATGTGTTAATAATTTCTAAAATGGTGTACTGTAACACTCTCTACATAGGCCTGCCCTTGAAGTTAGGACAGTGTCAGCAAGTCCAGAATGCAGCAGCTGGACTGATCACAGGCACCAGCAGATACAAACGTACATCCCAGGTCTTGGCACACCTTCATTGGCTCCCTGTTAGTTTCTGTCATGACAGATAAAGCCCTTTGTGAACCCAATATTTGTCAGAATGTCTCTTGCACAAAGCAGGTACCCGTCTTACCCACTCTTCACGCTCCATAATGCTAAAAATTTTGGCACCAATGGAAGCTAAAAGAGGAACACCAGGAGCTGTGGTTTTTCAGTTGTGGTCCTTTCCCTCTTGAACAAGCTTCCAGAAAAGGTTTTATCAGGCACCTTCCCTCTCAGTTCTTAAGAAATTAGTAATAATAGTATTATTTAAAGCTGCCTCTTAGTAGTTCTTTTTTTTTCCTACCTAAGATGGTCAAATCTGTTTTAATTTGTTTAATTTCATTTAATGATAGGCTTTAGCTAGTGACAGAGTTTTATCCATTTTACGGTATGCATTGTATGGAGTTCTGTGTTATTTATTATATGTGATTTAATGTGTTATGAACTGCCCAGAGAGTATGTGTCCTATGGGGCTGTATACAAGTTAAATAAAGAAATAAATGAGAGGAGAAGATTCTCTGGTTTCCACACTCTGAAAATGCAATGTGGGAATCCAAAGTGCCACCACTTGGAAAGAAATGAGTGGTGAGACCACTGAATAACAGGAGGAAAATTTCTAGGGTACAGTGAAAGGTAGAGGTCTTAGCACATCACATGAAGCATTACACAAATTCAGTTATCAAATTGCCTGTTAAATCACTACACTTTGAAAAGAGGACTGTGATTTGTCTGGAACTACTGAAGCAGGGCTCACTAAAAATATTTTGTTGTTGGAGGCCATGGGCATTCACAATGATGCAGGACAGAGAGCATCATCTACAAGGCTATGTTATTGCTTTGCACCCCTCAGTGCCTGCTTCCTGGGAAAGCTATCTTGGCCTTGTGAATACATATAAACATAGATGCATCTACAACATGTGTGTGAGGGAAAGGGAGAAGGAGTTGGTTAAAGATTGTGCATGTGTGTGTGTGTGTGTGTGTGTGTGTGAGAGAGAGAGAGAGAGACACACACAGAGACAAAAACCTGGAGCTGAGAGTGCAGTACATTTATCCTTAGTTGTGTAATGTAATCAAAAGACAAAAGGATTCCCCATTTGCCTGGCCTTTTAATTGCTTTTAATTATCCAGTGCTGCTTCCCCCGTTATTGAAATATCAATGCAAAACTATGTTACTCAATATACCCTAATGCCCTTTAAAATCATTAACATATCATGAAATGGATGGCAGACACCTGCTATACTACTAAAAATACAGAAGAGGAAAAAGAGCCCTTTATTAATGGAAAAACCAATCATACCAAAATTGAATTATTTTAACAGCTCTGTTCCTATCGTGGGAACTCATTTAAAGTGGACTTGGACAGCATAAAATGTAATGAGAGCCGACTGTAATAGGGAAGATGTAACTCTAGCATTTAGTAGAAATGTAAGCTGATTCCATTATCTGTACAGAGCAAAACCTCTGACATTTCACCCACTACTGGACTATTTCAAGATTTTCCTGTGACATGCTATGAAGAAGATCAGAACAGACTGACTTCCTTGATCCATAGCCCTAATGCCAAATGAGGTTACCTAGAGACATCATAATGAATTATGCAGTATGGTGAATATAGTGATCATAAGTCCAAACGAAATGAGGAATCCATCATCATAATGGGTGGAATCTTTTAGCCTAGGAAATGTGTGCGTTTGTGTGTGTGTGTGAGCGTGTGTGTGCGCACGCATGCGCTAAAGCTTGTAGTTGCATTGTGTTGCAATCTTGTAAGAGTATAAGAAAATATGTGTCAAATGAGAACAGATGCCTGTTTTCCTTATCAATCTTACTTCCCATATTGGCCCAGTAAGGTGCAAGGGCTAATCTCAAGTATGAGGACTCAAACTGCAGGACTTGCTGTCAAGTCAGACTTAAGTCGCACCAGTGACGCAACTCAGATTTGACTTGGGTTATTTTTCAGTGGCTTGGACTTGACTTGTGACTCAGAACCCACCCCCCAAAATTGCCTTTTTTTTCCTAGGGGAAAATTGTTTTAATAAGGACTCAGACTTGCAGCTTGGGACTGGGGACTTGGTACCAAGGACGTGGACTTGGATTTGGGCCACGGACCCCGACTTGCCAACATCCTTGGCTAATCGCCTCTCCCACTGTTGGTTTCCAGCAATTGGGAAGCGGACTTAAGTCCATCAGAATCCTAGTAGTTGGCATCCCAAAGAAGTAATCTCCTCAAGCCCTGTTCTTTCTGAGGTCATGTGGAGACCTCAGGGCAGTTGTGATGTTAATGCACAACTGCCTGAGGAACATAGCACTATGTAGAAAATAAGATTTTGCTCCAGAGAACTGCTGTTGTGCTTCTTTTGCACATTGGGGATCTGAGCCTGAAAGTCAGTCATCTTTGAAGGGCAAAAGCTGATTTCCGTGGCTGAGCTGAAACGTCCACATGTTGCCAAGAGTTTTCTGTTCAGTGCAACCATTTGCATGGTATATTTGAGTCTCTTTTCCCCCACTGTTATATTCATACCATCCACTATGGAGAGATAAATGTGAAAAGTAATTAATAAAAAGCCAGCTTATAGTTCTTTGAGGTAACTCTGCAATATTATGCATTATGTGATAGAATAAAAAATTGAAATTGCTATAATTCATATGATGTATGGTATATTTAAAGGAAAGCTATTCACTAGCAGAGATGCACGGCCAACATATTACCCTTAAAATTCTCCTGTCTTTATTTAAGTTGTAGGCTTCTGTGACATACCGTGATTTATTTTAATGATATGCGGTGCCTCATTTTGCATTTTGTGATTTCAAGACTCCTATAAGCTTATGTAAATTCCAGCTGCTAGGCCACAAGATAAAATCCATGGCTCTTACTTACTCTCTTTGTGTCACATAAATGTGAAAAATTGAAGAGTTGCTCCAGGCCAATGTGTTACATTTTACATTGTGGGGATCTCTGTAGGCTGCCTTTTCAGCTCAGATCAGGGATAATGTTTTAAACAGCAGGAGCTAAAAAAAAAAAAAATAAAAAAAAAAGAGGGAGGGAGTCAGAGAAAGATTGCTTGAACATTTGGCATTTTGAACATTGTTCTTCCTTTTCCCAGCCCCCTTTTTCCCTTTCCACCCTGGAATTCTTCACTTGTTTAAGAGTTTCATGGCATCAGCTGTTTATACACAAGCTCTATCCCAATCCTGCAGGCAGGATGGAAATATATTACAAGGAAAAAGTCAGAGTTGATCCTCACAAACTTTCTTTGACATGGTGAAATGATAAATTGAGGTTTTCAGAGCTTTTGATATGTGAATCAGACATTTAAAGACTCTAGCATGTATATAAATTATGACTCACTGTGTCCTGACTTAACCCATTTGTTAAAGGTTTTGTGTCCCCCCTCCCAGTCCTCAGGATTTCAAATGAGTCAGACATGGGTAGCATTCACAAGACTTAACTTGTTTCATGTGTAAAATGGCCAAAAATCTCAGCTTGCAGTAATCACAACACCAGTTAGTTTTATGGTTTCAGAAACTGAAAAATGAACTCCTGCAAGTATTGACTTTGATTTTCAGAGCTTGGAAAGTTAGCCTTTTAGACAACTACTCTCAGAACTCCAAAGCTAGGATGGGAGCTATAGTCCAAAAACAACGTTTTCATGCTGTGGTACTTCTCTTGGTAGGATTGCTTCTGTCAGCAGAACCAGGAAAGGTTCCTCTTTTCCTCCTGGAGCACTAGCGTGCACCACACCTTTAATGTAGCAAAGGAAGGAAGAGAGAGGGATGTCAGAGGATGAGATGGTTGGACAGTGTCATTGAAACTACCAACCCGAATTTGACCAAACTCTGGGAGGCAGTGGAAGACAGGACACCCCGGTGTGCTCTGGTCCATGGGGTCACAAAGAGTTGGACATGACTTAATGACTCAACAACAAGAAGCTAACTAATACTTTTTTATTATCAAAGTGTAAGAAAACAATATAATGGCCAAGGAGGACTGCCTGGATCCTCCTGGTATCAGAGGATGATTTTCATCTAATCACTTTGAGCTGATAAAGGCAGGATCCTACAGTTTCTTAGTAGGATTTCCTGCCTTAATCTGCTGTTTGCCTGGGTGGCATTTATGTCTAATGTCTCATTGACTGCACTATCTACATTCTGTTAGCCTCTGTTGAATGTGATTGTTCCGAGTTATACTTCCTGTCATTTTCCATGTCCTGGAGGTTCATGATCTGACCAGGAAGACCTACACCCCAGCCCAAGGTTTTCTGCTTTAATTCTCCATCTTCTGGGATTGTGCACTCCATAGCCTCTGTTCAAAATATGTACTGTACTCAGTTTCCCCCAGCATCATACACATGTGCACACAAACACATTGACAAAACATTGTTAGAGTTAAGGTTTTGTAGGTGTACTGTTTAACCCCTAGTTATTTGGTAATGGGGATAAAAATGCTGATGCACTAATGGTTAGATGGTAGCATAAAATAAATGTAACACTTTTAAGATATATCGGGCTATTTGCTTACTATTAACAAATCTTGCAAACAATTTCACAAAGTGAATATCTTCTTAGTTGCATTTTTAACAGACAACATAAGCAATTATTATATCAACAACAAAATGATTTTGTGCACTGAAGGCCTAGGCAACAACAGCAATACAGATGTTGTTTATAGAATTTGCAAAGTTGAAGATTTTGATTTCAAAATCAAACAAAAATCTAAGATCTCTTCCTCAACTGGGTTGGGTATCCATAACACAGGGGAATCTTCAAAACCCTAAAATAAAATACCAGTACAATTGCATGTAGTTCATGAATTCACTATGTAGATTCATCCATCAAAAACAAACATGTACAAATTATACCTAAACCAAGTTGGCAAGGGCTTCAGCAGTCCAAGAGGCAACAGCAGCTCTGGCCTCTTCAGTTCTCCCACTCTTTCTGATTCAAAAATCTCTTATTCACAGTCCTACTCTTTCTTAGTCCCACCTCTTTAGGCTGAACCAATATTTCATAGGGATTACATAAGTGTAAAGTAAGATAGAGGCCAATGAAATTTACTGCTAGGAAGCTATTACCCTGAAATACATGGAGGACCCATGCCATTTGCTATGTTCTCCATGGAAATGCATCTGAAGAGACAGTTGGGAAGGTTCTCACTATATGGAGAAATTCTCCTGGTCTTCCAAAGATTTTTGCTGCAGTGAAGAGGAAAAGGTAGAAAACTTTCCTTCCTGGAACTTCCTTTAATTAACATAGTTAGGTCCCAAGGAGGGTGAAGTTGCAGTCATGTCCTGCTGGCAGAGTTCCCATTGGCAGATAGGCCATTCATGTTATAAAACATGGTTTGTGTCCTTATCTCCTTAAACCAATGAGTATTTGGAAGTGTTCCAAGAGTGGCATAATTAGCAAGCAGAAAAGGCCACAGTTAAGTCATTGGCCTTCAATTGTGCAGGCTTATGATTTAGATAACACTATTTAAGTTGACTGCTCAACAACTTAGGTCTGTGGCTCTCATGCTTTCATCTTGCAAGTTTTGGCTTGCTAGACTATAGCGAGTCAACTGTTGGTTATGCAAATCATTGAGAATGGATCAGCCTCCATGTCCCCTGTTTCAGATAGCCATCATTGTTGGCATGTATTGTGTGATGTTAGTGTGATAGAACAAGCATTCTCTCCTAGAAAGGATGGTAATCAGAATTATAATTTCTTAATAGTGCTTCCTTTTGTGCAGAATCAGAACTACTATCACTGTCATTCCTTTCATTAGCACCTATGTTTAATGGACAGGTTCATTAGTATGCTGCAGATGTTAAGAAAGCCAACACAGTCCTAGGCTGCCTAAACAGGGGGATAGCATCAAGATCAAGGGAAGTGATAGCACCACTCTATACCGCACTGGTGAGACCACACTTGGAGTGCTGTGTCCAGTTCTGAGGCCCTGGAAGGGGTGCAGAGAAGAGCAGCAAAAATGATAAGGGGACTGGACGCTAAATCCTATGAAGAACAACTAAAAGAACTAGGTGTGTTTAACGAAGAGAACACTGAGGGGAGACATGACAGCAGTCTTCCAATATCTGAAGGGTTGCCACTGGGAAGAAGGCATTGATTTATTCACCATGGTGCCTGGTGGTAGGACAAGAAACAATGGGTGAAAACTCATCAGAGGGAGATCCAACCTGGAAATAAGGAGGAATTTCCTGATGGTGAGAACCATTAAGCAGTGGAACAGCTTACTTCACAATGTTATGCATGCCCTATTGTTGGAAGTTTTCAAGAAAAGATTGGACAGCTATCTGTCCGGAATGGTATGAGGTCTCTTGCCTTGGTCAGGGGGTTGGACTAGAAGACCTCCAAGGTGCCTTCCAACCCGATTACAATTCTATGATTCTACAGGAATTACAATCTGTGACAAAGTTTTCTTTTAATTTCAACTCTAAGTTGCCCCTTGGGTTTCTGGTGTCGACTGCAGTGCTTGCAAGTTATTATGAGCTTGCTATTCATACCCAAACTTTTTTCTTCTGTGTTTATTTCAAGACCTAATTGGAGGAAATTATGCACACTGAAGTCTGCTGAATTTTATGGATGCCATTCCACCATTTAAACATACTGGGAAAATCTGTCAATTTGTTCTGCCTAGTTTCCTATTGATAAGTGATTTAAAAACAATTCCATAGAAAAAAATCTATGTACATTTTTGTATGCATTGCTCCTAAAGTAAACATGTTTTACATGTTTGCTAACTGTTTTCCCTGGCATGTTTTTATTCTAATATAGTCATTTTTATATCTACTAACTTTCCCTTAATATACACATTTTTATATGTTTTGGTGAAGAAAAACTTCACAGCAACATTGAGATAAAATAATGTATAATGAAAGACACTGCATGCCAGCTTGCAGACTGATCTGAGAAGTTTGAATTTGGAACATTTCTATTAGTATATGAATTCAAAAGAGGGAATAAATCTCCCACTCCTACATTTTATGCTTACACCTTATAGTCATTGGCAAATTCTGTGACATACTCTGCATGTATAAGAGAATGGCAAGGGGCCCATGATGTACATTTGTGGTGGGAGTGTTAAGACGTTGAAACTTGAGAACATTGTTGATCATATCCAATTCCTCTGAGGTAAAAATAGAAGCAATACTGACACAAACCTCTTGTAATTAGTAAATGAATTCTGTTCAATTCAGCAGAAAAATTGTCTTTGATAAGTTCACATCTCTGTTAAAGCCATTTTAATGCTTTTGTAACTAGGCTTCCAAACACACTGAACTGACGCCAGAGTTCATCTTAACAAAAAGCATCTTTCAAGTCAATCAGACATGGAGCTGGGAAAAAATGATCAGAACAAACCTGATTTTTGCTCCATTTTGGCTTTTCCTCTTTTCCTACTGGACTACAACACACCTCAATATGTGAACTTCATGTAGCTTCTGTGTTTTCCCAAAAATAAGACATGGGCTTATATCAATCTTTGCTTTTAAAAAAACCCACAAAAACATTAGGGCTTATTTTCAGAGGTGTTTTATTTTTTTCATGTACAACAATCTACATTAATTAAAATAAAGTCATGCCATCTTCTTCTGGTTACTACACAATGGTGGAGGGGTTCCACTTAACTGGGGCTTATATTATAAGCATCCTGAAAAATCATACTAGGGCTCATTTTCAGGTTAGGTCTTATTTTCAGGAAAACAGGATATGTATCTAGGGGAGATAAAAAAATTCCACACCTTTCTTGAAAAGAACTGAATGGAACATATTAAGTCACCGAATGTTTTTGTTCTCAGATTAGCCTCTCTCTGGCTCTGCAAGTATTTTATCTGGCTTGATTTCCCCACGTCTGATAGGCATTCACTTATTCTTTGAAGAATCAAAGGTGTTTTATTTAAGAGTCACCACAATATTTTAAAGTAATTCCTATGTCTTGATGGAGCCAAGTGTGAGGCTTTTTCTGAATGAGGACTTTCAATAACTAGAATACGCAGAATGAGTAATGTTAAAATGCAAGTATTATCAATCATATACAGATAGTGTCTTCCATACACCACAGAATACTCTGCTGAGGTACATAAAGGCTTATATTCAAACATGCTTTTCCAGCTGGTTGTTTGAGAACATGTTTTATTTTGTTTATGTATTGATACAACTGGGTGGATAGCTCTGTGGTTTAGGTATCTGGCTGCAGAGCCATAGGTTGGGAGTTCGATTCCCCATTGGGCCTCCTTCATGTAGAGCCAGCCTGCATGGCCTTGGGTAAGCTGCACAGTCCCAGGGCACCCCCAGAAGAAGAGAACGGTAAACCATATCTGAGTATTTTCTACCTGGAAAACCTTGAAAAGGGTTGCCATGTCAGAACTTACTTGATGGAATGTTGTTGTTGTTGCTGCTGCTGCTGCTGTTGTTATTGATACAACTTAGAATTGCAGAGCTGGAAGGGACCCTATGGATCACTGAGTCTGGTGCCCATCAGGGAGTTGAAGTGGGGAATCAAACTCCCAACCTCTGACTCCACATCTAGGTAATTAGACTGTGACCTATCCAACTTTTATAACAAATTTCTGCAAAAACATTCAAGGCAGTTTACAATTTAAAATAATTGGACATCTGTAGGCATCCTTCAGTCTCAAGGGACTATGGTAATGTGCTCTGAATAGAGGTCGTGGAACAGCATCTAGTGTGGCTGAGAAGGCCAATTCGAGAGTGACAATCCCTTCCACACTGAAGATAAGTACAATCTGTCCCCTGTCAGCTCCCTGATTTGGCTGGTTTCAGGACTGCCTCTTTGCCCCAGCCTGCTGGAGAAGTGTATCTTCAAATTGGGAAAAGTCATGCTGCCCTGCCTGCCTCCCAGCTGAACACTCAGATGTCAAGGTTTCCCATCTGTTGAGTTCCATTCCTAACGCCTTTAGATCCTGCTTGCAGATATCCTTGTATCGAAGTTGTGGTCTCCCTCTGGCAAGCTTTCCCTGCACTAATTCTCCATACAGATCTATTGGAGTCTGACCATCAGCCATTCTCATGACATGCCCAAGCCAACATAGGCATTTCAGTAATATATAATGCTAAAAATTGGGCATATTGCACATGGATAAAGGGACAGGACAGTAAGTAGCTTCAAAGTCTCATGTTTTTCTTAACAAGTTCTTCCTAATTTTCCTTATGTAACAAAATAAGTAACTTCAAGGTACCAAGTTTTTCCTAGTCAGCTTTCCTAGTCAGTTTTTCAGCTTTCCTAATTTTCTTATGAAGGAAAAATGCTTAATGTAACTACAAGCAGCATATCTGGAATCTTAAGGACCACAAAGCAGTCAGAAAATCTGAGTCAAAAAATAGCAGAGGGCCATCACATTCTTATAGCGAACCTTCTTAGAGTATCTCCATCAGTGGTTGCCAGGACCAATGATTGTTGTTGATATAGCTAGTTTTTCAGTAAAGAATGATGAAAGATTCTGAATACAGATAATTACTTGGTGGGGGTTCCAGGTGTGTCTTTTTATCTTGTCTTAGAAGACTATGCTATGATCAGTTACTCTCTCTCTCTCTCTCTCTCTCTCCTCTCCTTTACTTACAGTATTTATGGAATATTTCCAGGCCAGGAAATGTCCACCTTTCCATCTAAATATTCACCACTCTCTCTTTTGTTCACTGTCCTGTTAAGAAAGTCTTCCCCTCCCCTTGTGATGAAGAATTTCAACTGTGGACTATTGATCCAAAGGTCACCAAACTCATCTGTAAATGTTTTGATGTTGGAATCAATTTTCTGTACTTTGCATCCCAAGATTTTTGCCAGCTGAAATATGTACTTTCCAGACATAAACCATAATGCCACAATCTTAATTGTTGTTTTTTTTTATTATGAGAGCAATGACCTGTTATTGCTCTTTCCCTGCTGTTTGTACCAGGAGGTATTCACTTATCCCCTTGCTTAAGTGGAAGGCCCATATCTTTCAACAGTGTGATTGCCAGCTTGTGCAACTGAAAAAATGAAGATCACATGGAGCACTATGCCCATGAATGTATTTTGCTCTGCAATTCGCAAGAAGATTCTGCCTGGAATCTCTCTCAATGTCTGGTTTTTGAAAGTTCATTTATGACAAAAGTCTCTTAGGTTTTTTTTATTTGTTACCTTTTTTAAAAATAGTACTTCTCTATCTAGAAAGAAACACAGCTCTTCACTTCTAATGAACTACAGTAGACACTGCTGCACTCTAAGAGTGTTTCCAGATGGAGTGCTTTTAACACTAGTAGTTAGAAGGCACTGTGCAGCTGTTCTGTCTTTTTCTCCTTAGCAGATTTTCTGTGGGAGGGAAAAACACAGCAGTAGTGGCAAATCAAGAGCAGGTGTGGAGTGGAATACCTGATGTCTGAAATGTTTGCCTTGTAAGAAAGATGCAACAGTTATAAGTGCTTGTAGGTCCCCACTGGCTTTTAGTCTGTATCCACAAAACTGAACATGAAACTGTACCTCTTTTGCTTATAACTTGGCTCTGTCGTTGAAGGGATGATGCCTAGGGCATCATTCGGAGCTGGGCCCGGTAAAGGGTACCATTTGATCTGTGATGATTTATAAACTAGTTAAAAAGGATGCCCATTGCTTATGGCTGGGAGTCTACACAAAATGTACTGGGAAAATGAATTATGTCACTTCATATTGGAAGTCTGAAGACCATTTCTGAATGTTCACCTGCATATATAAACAGGAGACATTGAAGTGTGATGTGTGTCAAATTCTCAACTGTTTTTTGGTCAAAGGAACAAACTCTTCCATCATATTAAAATTCTTTTGTACCAGCTTTCTAGGACAGCACGTGGCAGCATATCTAGACAAACCTCAATGAAGGCTTTTCTGTAATCAATAACAAAATGGAATGAAAAGGTCAAAGGAGGAGAGGAGATCAGTTTGTAGAAAGGTGCAGTTCTTGAGGTGCCCAGTGAAGCTACATCTGTCTAGGCACAGAGGTCTAATATGCTCTCTTTTTTCACAGTAGAGAGACTGAGATGCCTCACACACTCTTCTGAGAACTCTGGTTTGGCAACAAGATTTAGTACAAAGGTTTTCCAAGACCCTGACTCCATCCCCTCCCCCCATATGATAATCTTAGAAAATCTGAGGGGAGTATTGACCAAATTTTTCAGCCAATAATCAATGAGAGCTGTATAAACTAAGGTCATGATTGGTGTTAGTGCCAATTTGAGTTTAACTAGAACTGTAGGGGTTGATGTACAGACTGCCAGTAGTATGTTTTGCTTCATGCTTACGTGCATTTAGTTTATATTACCACTGGGAAAAACAAATAAGAAAAAGGAAAAAATTGCCTTCAGATACCTAAAGAGCTTTCTTGATGTTTTCATGATGTATCTGCTCTTTTAAAGTTATATTATGTACATAAGTTTCCTTCAGAACACTGAACTCTGTGCCTCAAAGATTCCTCTTTTTCTTTTTTTTAAAGCAGATTTAGGATTTCAAGAATTCTGACAGATGCCCAAGAACACTGTATGGGAAACCAAGTTCCAGATCATGTTCAAGTAATAGATTCACATTCCTGTCTGTAAGAATACATCCATTAACATAATATGTGCTATTGACTGTCCCCTGAAATACGAGCAGTTCCACACATAGCTGTTTTCCATCTGTTGATGCTGTTGTTCATCCCGAAAAGTGGATAATGGAAGTTCGCTTTCCCCAGGAAAGCAGATGAAATCAGCAACATCTTCTGCAAGGCTGTTATATTTATTTATTCAATTTTTGAAACAAATGTTTCACTTGATTAGGGATGGATGAGTAATTTTCATTATCAGTTTCAAGAATGAGTTAAGTGACTTGTCAAAACTAAATCAGCCCATTGTGCTTTGCAGTGGCAGAAACTTCTCTGTTCCTGATGGTGCTTAGTGATTCTATTCATAAAAACCATAGTGAACTTTTGAACAATGTTAAGATCTCCATTGATGTACTTCAAATGCACTGTGAAATAAAGCAACATGTTCCTCAGCCTCACCAAGTTATTATAAACTTCCTAACAAGTTTGGCCCTTTCCAATTGTTGTTCATGTTGATCCTTTATTTGGAACATTTATGTCCCATCTTTCCTCCAAGGATTTCAGAGTAGCATACATGGACCTCTTCTTCATCTTTTATCTTCTTAACAACCGTGTGAAGTAAGGCAAGGTGAGGGATAATGGCTGTCACACTTCATAATTTCCCTTCATGGCTGAGTGGAGATTTGAATTCATGTCTACCCATTGCTACTTGACTGTGTTTCTGATAGCAGTGCCCTGTGGTATTTGTAGATACTTCAGGCAGAATCCTATCATCCTGTTCTGTGTCCATAGTGCTTCATCTTTTGAACTATGGACAATTTTGGGAAGCATGTACAAAGAGATGCCCAGTATCTTCTTGTAGAAGCTTTATTTATTTATTTATTTATTTATTTATTTATTTATTTATTTATTTATTTATTTAAAATATTGTTACCCTGTCTTTCTCCTTGAAAGGACCTTAAGCCTTTTTGAAAATAATGGGGGGCAATCAGCAAATAGAATATAGAACACCATGGGGGGAGTGTTTTGCTGTACATGTGGTACAAAAAAAATACTCATCATTATTATCATTATTTTTATTGAGGAATCTAATTATTCTTTTTTTTAACAAAGAGGTATAAAAATCTTATTCCAAGATTTTACCACATATTTTACCCTGTTACAGAACAGAAGAATAAAAAATTATTTTATGGCATGAATCTGAGAGCCAGGGTGGTATCTTTAACTCACAGGAAATGAGTGAGGCACCAAATGATTGGAGGAGAGCTAATGTTGTTGATAGCTTGTCCTTCAAAAAGGGCAAAAAAGAGGAACCTGGGAGCTACAGACCAATCAGCCTGACATAAGTCCCAGGGAAAATTCTGGAAGAGATTATGAAGCAGTTACTCTGCAAACACCTAGAAAACAATGCAGTAATAACTAGAAGCCATCACGAATTTGTCGAGAAGAAATCTTGCCAGACTAATCTGATCTCATTTTTTTGACATAGTATATCTTGACTTCAGCGAAGTTTTTGACAAAGTGCCCCATGATATTCTGATTAGCAAGATAACCAGGTGTGGGCTGGATAGAACAACTGTCAGCTGGATACACAGCTGGCTACAGAGTTGTAGTCAGAGGGTGATGATGACAGCTCCTTCTCAAACTGGGAAGTGGAGTACCCCAGGGGTCTGTCCTGGGCCCAATGCTATTCAACATTTTTATTAATGACCTGGATCAGGGGGTGCAAATCAAATTTGTGGGTGACACAAAATTGGGTGGAACAGCTAATACCCTGGAAAACAGTTTGAACAAAATTCAAAATGATCTAGATAGGCTTGAGCACTGAGCTGAAAACAACAGAATGAAATTCAACAGGGATAAATCCAAAATACTGTACCTAGGAAAAAGAAACCAAACACACTTACAAGATGGGGAATACCTGGTTCAGCAATACTACAAGTGAGAAGGATCATGGAATCATCATAGATTACAAGCTGAATTTGAGCCAGCAGTGTGATGTGATTACACAAAAGGCAAATACTATTTTAGGCTGCATTAACAGTAGTCCCCAAATACTGCGAGGCATTAGATCCGCTTTATTCAGCACTGGTTAGGCCTCATTTTGAGTATTGTGTCCATTTCTGGACACCACACTTTAAGAAGGATGCAGACAAATTGGAACAAGTTCAGAGGAGAGCAACAAGGATGATCAGGGGGCTGTAAACGAAGCTGTGTGAGGAAAGACTGAAAGAACTAGGCATGTATCGCATCGAGAAAAGAAGACTGGGGGGAGATACGTTAGGCTGTCATATTTGAAAGGCTGTCATACAGAGGAGGGGCAGGACCTGTTCTTGACCAATCCAGAATGCAGGACACACAACAATGGGCTCAAGTTACAGGAAGCCAGATTTCAGTTGAATATCAGGAGAAATGTCCTGTTAGAGCAGTATGGCAATGGAACCAATTTCCTTGAGAGATGGTGCATGCTCCAACACTGGAGGCATTCAAGAGGAATGTAGACAACCACCTGGCAGATATCCTTTTTTATTCCTGCACTGAACAGGTGGTTGGACTTGATGGCCTTATAGGCCCCGTCCAACTCCATTATTTTATGATTTTATGATAATGAAATATATTTTCCAAAAATCACATGACTTTGTATTTGAGATGGAAAGATCTTGAGATAAAAAACAAAGAAAGAAAAATGGAAGAAAATGGAAACTGGCTGATTTATCTGATACCAGAGCTTTGAATTCTTAACTCTTCTAGGTTTGAAATCTTGTATATTTCACTATGTTAGCATTGAATTAGAGTTATCAGTGCTCTTTTATTTTTTTAATGAGTTCTTTTAAAAGACATATAGCAGTCAGGTAAGAATGGGTCTTCTCTTTGCTAGAAAAAGCTATGTCTCTTGAACTGGGCTGATTCAGGTAGGGAAGAATGTTGTTTCACCTTTATTTTTGAAAAACAATTAACTAAATTTGCAAATCATAAATACAGAATGGAAGGAATTTGCACTCCAAACTATTTCAGTGAAACAGAGTACCTCTCTAGACTAGCCATTTTGGGTGTGGGGTGGCTTGGGCTCCAAAGTTTCTAGTGAGGTTGGTGGGAAGGAGCAAAATGCCATTTAGTCTGCTCCTCCCATCTGAATAGGAAACAACCCCTTAAAGCCTGATCAGCTGTTGAAGTACAAACTGCAAATGAGGGAAAGAGAAAAAAGAAGGTATAGGGGGGGAGTAAAAGAGAGAGAAAAGGTCTAGGGCAGAAAGAAGCAAGATTGGGAGAGCAAAGAGGATGCTGTTTGGATGGGGAAGGAAATGGAATTTGATAGGAGCAAAAAGGATGGAAGAGCAGTCAGGAGAAGACAAAGAGTATAGAAACAGCAGGTGGAAGAAGGACAGATGGACTGGAGGGAAAATAAAAAAGATTGGAAGAACTGGGAAAGAAAAGAAGAAAGAGGAAAATGGAAGCAGAGAAAGCAGGAGGAGAGCAGGAAGGCAGAGCATGGGAAGCGAAGCCATGAAAAGCACAGGAGAAGGTCAGAAGGGCTAGTCCCTCATTGCCACCACTGCCAAGGTCACTGACATTCAGTCTCTCACTCAACCATCTGCAGCACATTATCCATAGCACCAATTTCTCTCCCTCAAAATCTGCAGCCATAATAGTGGAGGCAGCCAAAGGCAGTGATCGCTAGGCTAAACAACAGAGTGTGCGAAAAATAATCCATGCCCTACCACTGGTCAAGAAAGTTGCAGGACAGCTCTTAAAGGGGAAGGATGGCTCTACCTAAGTAGAAACACAAGTGGACACAGTCTGTTTTTATTCTATCCAAACTGTGCCTACAGTAATCCATGTACCATATCTATGTTCCAGTGTGGACAGGCCCAGACAATTTTTTACATTCCTACACTATTGAGAACACTAGCTTTCTTTTCTATTTTCTTTATTTTCTTTTTGCTGTCTCCCATCTCTCAGAAGCAGAACTAGAGGTTGAACCAGAACAGGGAGAGATAATGCACTAACATGAACCACAAACAGGCCGATACAGAGAACTTCACAGACCTCCATAATTGGTCCTGCATGGTTAAGTAGTTGTCTGGAAGGCTTGTGTCATGTCTCCAGCAAAGGCTGGATTTGTCAGGAGCTGACATTTAGCTAAAAGACATCTCCATTAACTTTGAGCAGTGAGATCTTCTGTTCTCTTTAATTCAAGTTTCTTCATACACTAAACAAGACATTTACTGGAAGGCTTTGCAGTATTCCTAGTAAAGGTACTAAGTGCAGAGATATCAAGGAAGGGAGAAAAGCTAGAGAAGTGTGTGTGTGTGTGTGTGTGTGTGTGTGTGTGTGTGTGTAGATACAATGCACAGTAGATTCAAGAAGCCTTAGCATTAAACCAGTGGGGACTGGCAGCATGGCTGTAGTGTGACGTCACACCCTCACCCACATATTGCTCACCCTATTATAATTGCTGTAGTTGCAGTGAAAAATCTGATCCTCCCCAGCCTCAATAATAATATAGAGCATTCAAAGTTTCATAAACATAAATTGCCCCAAATCCTATTGCTGAGCATGAACAGCTGGGCAGAGATACCTCTGGAGGGCCATCTAACCTTGGTCTAGGGCCCCAAGAGGGTGTTCTACTAGCTCTTTTGAGGGAAGTCATATAGGACAGACCCAGGCTACAAGACGTGGTGAGGCGGACAGAGGCTAACCCAGAAAGGGTAAAGGAGGAGCCCCATGAGTCCACATGTTTCTCAAAGGACGGCACAACTCAAACAGAGAATTCCTCCCACTAAAACCAGAGATAATGCAACAGGCCCCTACCCTAATGCCCCAGGATGGGGTAATCCATAGAGATTTTCCCTCACAAAATCTGAGGCTTGGCTTGGTCCCAACAGAACACCATCTACAGGAAGAAGAAGGGGACAGAGAGGGTTGGAAAGTGGGATGTATAAGGAAGGTGTTGGAGGAAATGGGGAATAATTCAGAAAGAGAAGGAAAGGGAAAGGAGTCTCTTCATCTGATAAAGGAGGAGGAGGAAGGGATTTGGGGAGATGCTCAAGAGGAGTGGAGGAATTCTGTCCCGGTCAAGGAAGTTGAGGGAGTTTTGCTTGTGCCCCCCAGGGAATGGGATTATGTGGTGAAGTAAGATCCCTGGACCAGGAAGGTGGTGGGGCTCAGGGTCACCCTGCCCTCCTCCCCAACCCCATTACTGGTGGGAGAGATGCCCACGCTGGATCCTTCCTACATCTCAGTGTGTTACTGAAGAACCTACCCCAACCCAGCTGTGGCACTGGAGGCGCCAATGCCAAAAAGAGGAGCTGCAACAGACAGGGACATCCCAGCATCCAGCTAGAGGGTCACTAATAATCCACATGCCTTGCCATTATTGTTTATGTACAGGACTTTATTCTCTATTCCTCAGGTTTTGGAGCCATCTGGCACCCAATGTTAAGGATGATGTTAGTCTCTACTCGCCCCCACATGACATTAACTTGGGGAATCTGGCAAAAAGAGACTGATCTGGAACTAGTAAAGTCAACTAGCCACAATAATGTACTGTTGGTTGTTTTGTTCATTCCTGATTCAGTAAATCCTGATTCAATAAATCCTGCTGTTACTCTCTTTGGTGTCAACTCCATGGATGTGGGGATGAAGCCACTAGTCAACTAAGGGAGGGCTGGCAGGCTTCACGCTTAGCACAGTAAATTGCACAAGAGTAAGTCCAGTCTACCAATTATGGTTTTGTAAGACAATCCTCTGTAAGTGCCATCGATTCAAATGGGAATACTTTAGTTGTGACTTACTGCACTAGTCATAGTTAGAGTAAGCTTATTTAAATCAATGGAACCTATTGAGGATTTTGAGTCAACAAATCCCTATTGATTCTATGGGCCTACTCTAATGGGATTCACTGTGATAATCAACAGGATTTTGACCATTGTATACTGGAATTTATAACCTAGAGAGAAGTTCAAGTACAGAGAAAGCTGTGACCCAATCAAGTCTGTAATGAACTACCTCTGAACTGCAGTAACTCTTAGATTGCACAACTCTCAGTTGTATAAAACTATTAGTATACTTCCATACATTATGAAACCTGGGTCAAAATGACCCAAGATGGGCCATTCAAAGAAAATGTGAGCCAACGCAATGACAAATAATCTCATAAATATGATTTGCAAACAACTGTTGGCTGACATACCTCTAGTTCAAGTTATTTCTGCAAATGTTTGGAACAGGAGGAAAAAATCACCATCCGATGTCTCGTTCCTCACATTTGATTAATGCGTGTTCTTCAAAAAGAAGCCAATATTTTTAGCTATCATAGTCCAATGATGTGATGTTTGAAAAGTCTTCATTTTTCTCTGCAGTCTAGTGTCAACACAGTATTATTAATAATACCCATAATACATAGAAATCTCTGATTGCCCATGCATTTTGAATAAGAATGGATTCAAAACTCCTCATCATAATTCCTCCCACCCACATTTTGGAATTCCAAATTAAATGGCTTAATTCTTGAACTGGTATCAATCAGAATCAGAAACACAAAATGTGCTTTTAATTAAATAATGACTTCTGTGCAGAGCACTGTGTTATCAGTTTTGCTACAGCTGTCAGATCCTTCAAGTCCTTTGGGCTTTCCTTTCCCTCACTGCTATATTGCTGATAAATATACATGTATTGATAAACAGCGCCAAAGAGAAATTACCCTTCCCAGATTCTGTATGTCATCTGTGAGCAGCGAAATTTTTGGTGTGTGGGGGGTAGCATTTGCTTTAATTTTCTGGGGGGCAAGAAAGAACTCCCCAGCATTTTAGTGTGAGAGAAGGAAGGAAATTGTATTTTATTGACTCCATTAATACTAATTGAAACAATATTGCTCATTCACACAAAAGGAAGCAATGGAGTGAGAGAGGAGGATAGGAATATTAAAGCAAAGCAAAGTATGCTGCTTAGATACCACCTCATAGCACTTTACAATGGGCAGTTTACAATTTAATTATGCAGGGTATACCTTGTCCTCTACCCAGCAAGCTGGGTACTCATCTTACCAACCCTGGAGCCAGCTACCTGAACCCATTAAACTCAAACTCAGGTTGTGAGCAGAATCTTGACTGCAATACTGCAGTTTAATCACATAAATATTTGACAGCATTGAAATAGTATTCATAGTCAATTGCCAATATCTTTAAATGACTTGAAGAGAGAGCCACTTCAGGATATTAACAAATTAAACACTTCCTCAATTCTGTGGAGGAATCGAGGAAGTGAATTGTATTAGGACAGTGCATATGCACTAGATAACTTTTAAAAAATAAAAGCCAAATGGAAAACTTCCTCCTAGAAGTGGGAAGACAGGAGAGGGCAATAGGAGGTTATTTGCTTGTTTTTCTTGATCAGACCTTTAAGAGACAAGCAAACAAAAATCTCCCTTGTTGCCCCCTCCTGTCTTTCCCCACTTTCAGGAAGAGGTTTTCCATTATTATTTATTTTTTAAAATATGCACTAAAATACTTTTCAAAAATTCACTTCCTTGGCCCCTCCACCGAACCAAGGAAGTGTTTAATTTGCCGGTATCCTCAAGTGGTTCTCATCTTAAGCCACTTCATGATTTTGACAAATCCATAGGATTGCTTGAGGTCTGAATGCAAATGTCACACCAAATTGCATACTGAACCTCTTAGCAACTCTATTTAGCTCTATCCAGTTCTGTTTAGTTCTATCACATCCAAATTGGCTCTGTAGAAAAACCCATACTTAAAGTATGCTACCTAAACCATGCATTCTGTCACCACTTTTCCATGCAAGTAAGAAGTCTAAAAAGGACTTCTAGATGAAAGCAAGAACCTGGATTTTCAGGGTTCTTCCTTGTATGGAGAGCCTACATGTGAACAGAAACTTCTTCTCTTTAGATTCTTTGAAGCTCGAGTGGAGAAGAGGGCAGTGGGATGCAGCGGGGGATGAACCAGGAATTTTGTTAAATTGCAATAAAATTCATTGGTTTGGGAAAGTTCAGATTCTCCAATTTGGTTAAGCCTGAACTGAATCAAATCAACAAACCAGTGATTTTTGATGAAATTCCTGGTTCATTTTTGGATTTGTGCCCATGTCTGGACAGCACATAACAACAAGTACAGTATTGCTTAGTATCCATGGAGGGTTGAAGAAGAGATTCGAAATTTGAATTTAATACAGAACTCTGAAAAGCAAACAAACCCAAAGTGTCATATTCTGTCTCTATTAGCCACATTTGCTACTACTACTGATATTAATATGATTTTTATAATTTAAGAGGTATGCAAAATATATTACAATACTTGAATGGAAAGCAAAAGGTAATATTATAGAACTTTTTTAAAAAGATCATCCTGTCACTTCTAAATTTAAAAGATTCACTTCAAGCTCAGATAATTCCCAGCCTATATACCTCACAGGCCAGTTAACTGCTGCTGGTGATTATTGCTGACTGGAACAGTCTCAGCTCCGTTACCTGGATGTGGTGGGTTCTGCAGTGCATCATCAGTCCTTTACAAATGGTACTTTCTGAAAGTAATGATCTTTGTGGCCAAGCAGGAAGCATTATCAAAGGGGTTTTGACTACATGACAATTACACATGCAGGGGTTTTGTTGAAAGAAGGGAGTTTTTACCCAACAAATGTATTTTAATGTCCTTAGACATTTGCATTACATTTCCACCTGCGAACTCAGGTGAAAAATTCAGGGAATTAATTTTATTTTCACATTTTTATTCCTCAAAGGGGGGCACTTAGGGGGGAAATGACTTGATTGGTCCCCAAAGGCAGTTTCCAAATTTACTTGCAAATGGGCTGAGAAGAAGCCTCAACTCTTACAAACTTCACATTCTCAATTTGCCTCTGTGTTTCGCAATAGCATACCCTGAAATGAACGGTACCCCTGTCTTTCTCCTTCTAGCTGCAGGACGTTGCTGCCTCTGTATGCAATGCCTTTTTTTTTCTTTCCTTGGTGGCATCAAGTTAGTGATTAGCTGCCGAATCCCTCCTTGAATATGCATGTCATCAAAACCATATAATACATGTCTACACATCTCTTCTCAATTAATTTTCCTTTTATATCCTCCTGTAGCTGCCTCATTCTGTTTGCATTTTGAATTAATATTTGCAGGATAAATGGAACCATCTTGGCCATCAAGGATGGATGATAAGTTGGGGAGTGGGAGGGAGGAAAGAAAACTAAAACACAGGGAGAAAGTGCTCCTTGAACTCCTGATTCAGCCAGGTTGTATTGTGCAGCTACTCTGATGAACTTGAAAAGTCAGAAAGTTTGCTGAAATCTCTTTTAAAAGAAAGTAGCATTTTCCTGCACTATTTCCTTTTAGATGTTCATTCTCTGTAGTTCTTTGTGGCTCAGTAGTTCAGACAATAATAATTTCTCGGTTTCTGCTTGCAAAGTGGGTTTAAATGGTATAAGTTCTCTGAAATGAGCAGGAGCTTAAGTTAAAGTCAAAGGGCCTAATCCTGAATGTAAAGTTGCACTGTAGTATATAGTAACATAAAGTAAATGCAAAGTAATGTAAAATAAAAGTAGTGTAACATTATGCCAGCATAAATGTGATGGATATAAAACTCATCAAGAAAGAACTGCATAAGGAATTGCACAAATCAATTGTGCAATCAATTGCACATCCCCAGTGTGAATAACTGTGCAATACACCAGCAGAAGTGGTTGGTGGATCGGACTTCCATCTCAGCACTATTGTGACTACCATGGACACAACCTTGGGTTGTACTTGTATGCTTATGCATCTGGATTTTGCTCATTATGTAAATTATTATACCATAGTTGTGAGAACAAAGGAATTGTTGTTCCCAACATTTCTCCTGCAGCTGTCAGATGGAGAATACCATGTCAGTGGTGGATCTATTACCTGGAAATCCACACTGTGATTCTGGATAGACTCTGTCTGCAAGCACCTGGAGTCTCTTCAGCACAACACAGGCAAGAAGCTTCCCTACAATGCTGAGAAGAGAAATGCCATGGTAGTTGTTGCAGTCGCCCCTGTCTCCTTTGTTCTTACACAATGTGACAATGTTTGCATCCTTCATGTCCTGTGGAACTCCACCTTCCCTCCAGCAAAGACAAAAGATTTCATACAGCTCGGTGGTGATGATCTCTTTACAGCACTTCAGCAGGGATTTTATCTTTCTCAGGTGCCTTGCCGGAGGTGAGGGAATCCAAGGCTGCTTTTATTTGTTAGTTAGTTGGTTCGCTGTCCCACTTTTCCAAGACAGGCAAGCACTCAATGTTATTTAGTGCTTCTTCGGTTACTACATTATCTTTAGAATATAGCTCATAGTAATGCTGCACCCAGCTTTTCATGTGCTGTACTCTGTCCTGGATGATCACTCCTGTAGCAGACTTCAAGGGAACAGATTTCTTCTGTATTGGACCTAAAGTCTGTTTGATGCTGTCATTCATTTCCTTGGTGTTACCTGTATCTGCTACTATCTGTATCTTAGAGCAGAGCTGAAGCCAATAATCATTAAAACATTTCCTGGCAGCCTGTTGGACTTTGCTACAAGCAACTTGAAGAGCCTGCAGACTTTGTGTGCTGTTTGAGTTCTCGTCTTTTCCTCGATGGCTGGCACCAACTCCTCTGAATGGATTTTGAACCAGTCTGCTGTCTTTTTGGTCTTCTTGCCAAATATGGACAAGGCAGTATTATAAACAGTGTTCTTGAAATGTTCCCATCATTCAGGTGCATTCGCATCAGCCAGGGCTGGAAGGGTTAGCTGAAGTGCTTGGCAAATTACTCCACTTTTTTTTTATCATTAGTGAAACAATATGGATGCAGAATAGAAACAAAAAGACCACTTTTGTTTCCCCAAGAAGGACATTTATATTTTTATGGGAATCCTGTTAATGGCAATAATCTTATTTTTGTTTGTGTAACTTTCTGTGGCTAATTGACAAAGTATTGGGGCATATCTGAGCTTCTTGTCCGTCACACATCGTACTGTGCAACCAAGATCTGCTCTGGCACCTCATGAATTAGTCCCAGTGAGTCATGGCCAGTTACACAACTTTTACATAACCACCAACAGGATTTTAGCCAATAAATATATCATTTACAGTTAAGGGCATTAAAAAGGAGCAAGGAATTATGAGAGACTATGTGTGTCCAAAGTTCCTTTCAATCTGCCAAATGTTGCTACTAGCTGTGACCAAAATATCACAAGCATGACAGCTTCGGCCCAAGCTATCTCAAGGACTACCTCTCCCTTTATAGGTGTTAAGATCATTAGAAGAGGCCTTACACTCAGTTCTGCTACCTTCATAGGTGTGTTTGGTGGGGACACAGAAGAGGGCCTTCTCTGTTGCTGCTCCCAGACTTTGGAACTCCCTCCCACAAGAGGCCAGGCTGGCACCATGTTTTCTGTCCTTCTGCAAGCAGGCAAAGACCGTTCTCTTGAGGGAAGTTTTCCCTTAGTGACTGGCTTCCTGAGTGAGATTTGCTACATGAATTACTGTACACCTAATGTAGATTGTAGATTCATTGTTAACTTTACGTACTGTCTTTTAATTATATAAACTACCTTGTATTCTTTATAAAAAGAAAGGTGAGATAAAAATATTTTAAATAAAAAATAAATAATCCACAACAATCAGGATGGGCAGCAGGCAACATTTCACATTGGTAGGAGGACACCGGAAGTAAGAGAAAGGTAAGTCTCACTAGTTGTTATGAAAACTTGTATCCTGCCTACAATACTTTTATATTTCTACATGCCAGTGCTTGAAAACCATTGTCTTAATAGAAGTTTTTGTATATATGCTTGGATAAATTCAGGACGAATTTCACACACACACACACACACACACAAAAACAACAGTAAAAATGTGATTTGTGCATGGTGCCTCCCACAAAACTTTAAAACATACATGCATCTTGGTTTTTATTTTTATTTTTATTAGACATGGGCAGAAAATAAGAAAAGGACATGAATGTGAATTTTGAGACATGCTGTATCTGATAAAATTATATACCTTAATAACTTTAAACATGAGAAAAATATGCAGCTATCCAATATTATTCATACTAGTACACCGAAAGAAGACTTGCAATACAAAATATTAAATATTAAAATAAACCTTACAGCCTTAAAAACCGCCATCAAATATATCTCAACCCTGTACAGTATTTCATAATTCCCTTTTAGAATGAGGCATCTGGCAGTAAAACATAATACGTAGGACAGGCAATGATGTGGTGCAATGTACAATATAAGGTACATATTTTAATAATATGTAATAATTAAACATTTAATTAGTCAAAACATTCATTGGGAGTGGAACAGCAACATCACCTCCAGACTCATGTAATAGAAGGGCTCAGTACAGGTTTACAGGTACAATGACTTCAAATTTAGTTCTGCCTTACACCTAGAATGCCACAGTTGAAAGACTATCATTAGCAGAGATATCATGGAGGAAAAAGTATTGACTAGGTTTATTCATTTGGCTTGAGGAAAAAGAGGGGGGAAATGGCTTATTCATGTGGGTTTAAGCAAGTAGCTATGTTTGAAGATATACCTTCTAAAACAGTGGCTCCCAACCTTGGGTCCCCATATGTTCTTGGACTGCTATTTCCAGAAATCCTGCCCAGCACAGCTAACGGTGAAGGCTGCTGGGAATTTTAGTTCAATAATATCTGGGGACCCAAGATTGGGAACTAGTGCTCTAAAGCAATGGTCCCCAACCTTGGGCCTCCAGATGTTCTTGGACTTCAACTCCCAGAAACCCTGGCCAGCAGAGGTGGTGGTGAAGGCTTCTGGGAGTTGTAGTCCAAGAACATCTGGAGGCCCAAGGTTGGGGACCACTGCTCTAAAGTAAGGAAATTCAGATAGCAATCCCCATCTGCACTCAGGGGAGAGGTACATTGATGTGCTCTTATTGTACTTTAACTTCCACCAAGTTAGACATTACAACGTAATACTCACTGTCCATCTAAATCCCTGTGTAGTGCATCAGACAAGGTACAGAAGAGATGAAATGAAAAATTGGCTGTGGTATTGTCGACGGCTATAAAAAGCAGATTTGCGGTACAGTCCACAATTACATACATCTCTCCCTCCAGTTTCATTGATCTGAGAAAGAAGTCTTGTTGTATTTAACGGTTAAGTGTTACTTCTGGGTAAGGAGAAGTTTGCACTGCTTCTGCTTTATTTTCTTGAGGCTGTCATAAAGTTATCAATCCAATTGCTAACAGCAATAGATACATCTATTTCTTTCTTTGGCTTTTACAGAAACCCTCTTAGTAAACATTATTCTGCAACAAGACATTCACTTCAAAGATGTTTGTGTGCATTAAGCTGCATGTACACTTTCAATCTGAAATAAATATAGTGGGAAACGAAAATGACATAAATTTAAGTTTTGGGGGAAAAATAAGGCAAGTGTTAGAGATGTGAGACATTTGGTTTAACTTTTGGCATACCAAGTACAAATATGCTCATTTCATAGCAAGGAGGCTTTCATATTTTAGTCCATAAAACCAAGCTTGAGTCTCACAATTGCTTGCCTAGACAGCCAAAAGCTTTTGTTTAACCATCTGCCTATAAAGTGGTCAAATTACTAGAATGTCCGCACAGGGTTTTCCATGGGTGAGGAAAAGCGAGCAAAATTTCATGAAGTGATGCAAGACAAGCATTACATACCGTTGTCAAGTCCATATTATATAATTTCTCCACCGAATTACACCATCCAGCGTTACCTGCTTTTGCACTGAAAACAGTAATCTGCAGAAGCACCATTTCTCTAAAGTGTTTTTTTGTCATTTACTTTGGTTACTCTTAGTTCTACATAGTTTCAGTCCTATCTAGAATAGGATCACCAAATGAATGGGACTTCTTGACAAGTTTGACCAATTGGTTTGTCAGTTAATTGGGTCTTCTTTTGTTTTGTTTTTAGATAGCCTGTGGCTGCCACTCTCACCTCCCTACCTTGTCCTGCTGTCTCCTCCTCCTCCTCCTCTGCCACTGCTGCCATCTCTGCTGCTGTCTATGTATCGCCATCTCTGATGGAATGGAAGCTAGGCTGCCAGAATAACAGTTTCCATTCCAGCAGTCTAGCTTCCATTCCATTGCAAACAGAGGTGGGGGGTGGCTTCCCCTCAGGCAGCAAGGCTTGCCCTCTTTGACTATGCACCTACCAAACAACTGATCCACAGGTGCATAAACCAAGCAAGCCTACTCGAAAGGAAGCCCTCCCATCATATTTGGAAGCAACAGCTGAGTTTCCCTTATGGCAGCTTAGCCTTTCCTCTCTGCTTATGCCCCTGAGGAACAGCTGATCTGAGGGGGTATGGGCAGAGAGGGAATTCACTATGAACATAATAAAATATTTGTATTTATCCCTTCATGTTTGTCGGGGTCTCTGGAACTGATGAATATGAAGGGAGGAATATCTGATGAATCAGGAATATTAAACGAATATCTTGATTAGAGCTGGGGATGACTCAACATTTTGGCGAGTCTTCCTGCTTCGTGAGTCATCAAAAGTTGATGACTCAGTACGAAGTTGCCCCCATGAACCAATAAATAACAAATTTATTTGTCAATTTGTGTGTGTGTGTGTGTGTGTGGGGGGTTTACTAAAAAAAAATTCCCTAAGCAAATCCAGGGTGCCCTTTGCAAAGATGGCAGCTGCAACTTCTCTACCCTAAATGAAGCCGCAGCCACCATCTATGCAAAGGGCATTCAGTTCCCCTTTCTACAGCTGCAGAGGGCTGATGGAGACTTCAGCAGCAGTAGCAATGATTGTGGTAAGAGGGTGTTGGAGGGGGCGGGGGGCTAAGGTAGGGAGAGGAAGGGGGTGGGGTTGGATGGCTGTGGGGGTGGGTATCTGCCTATCAGCCCACTGATCACCTGATCAGCAGGTCAGTAGGCAGAATGGAAAAGCCATATAGGATGGCTTTTTTCTTTGTATGGGGATGAATAAAAATGTATTTGTAGGGATTTAAATTGGATGAATACAGATCGGTGACTATATGACGAATCAGCAATATTTGTCGAAAGAAAAAAAATGATCTGTTTTTATATTCATCCCCATCTCTAATCATTTGTATATTTGTCTCCTTGTCTAATTGCTGGTCTTAGTGATGCCGATGTCACTTTCTTCAGTCTTACCTCCTTTGCTTGTCTCTCCAAAGGGAGACATTTGGACTTTGTTCTCTGAGGATGAAAGGGGCAGCTATAGCCTATGACATTTGCAACTTTGTTGGCTAAGATTTAAGACTTCTATCACCTACCCTATCATGAGTGTATTTCTCTACTAAGTGTTTCTTATTTTCTTAAAAAGAAAAATCAATGGGAATTCTTTACTTAGGGAGAAATGTGCTCAAATAGTAATGCCAAGTTTTAAAGGGCTGGGCATGATTCTCCTGCACCACCCCAAGTCTATAATGCCCAGCCTGACAAAGTCTCTTCCACAACTCAAAAGCTAGCTTCTGTCGTATTTTATAAAGGGTCATTCACCCTTCTCTTCAGAGTGTACAAGGATTGCATGGCTATCCTTAAAAGTGTAATGTAGAGGAGGATAGAGAAAGTAAGAGAGAATGAGATAAGAGAAAGAGTCAAGTGGATGCAGGAAGTAGACAAGGTGATGGGAGGGGAACCTTTAGCATTTAGATGTTTTGAACTTAAATTCCCATTGGATGTTGCTGCCTTTCAATAATGTATCCAAAAGCATAATGGACTTCATGCAGCCTGGGTTCAGTATCTGTTATCTATAGATTAGGCTCCTTTTTAGGTGCTCCTAGTTTACAATGGATGGCATTCTATTTGAAGATATTCTCTGTTTCAGAGGCTCTCTAGTCCAAGTTCAAGTTCAAGATGAAGAACCATAAGAAGGAAGAGCAAGGGCTTGGAAATTGGTAATCATGGCTTTACATCTGAACATCGGATTAAGTAGGCACACAACTCACTGCGCTGCAGTCTTTCCTACTATGGCAAGTTTTCTTTGATATTTTATTTCTAAATTTCTCTCCACATAATCTTTATCAGAGGATTGGAAAAGATCAGTCTACATCCCAATCCCAAAGAAAGGCAGTGCCAAAGAATGCTCCAACTACCGTACAATTGCACTCATTTCACATGCTAGCAAGGTTATGCTCAAAATCCTCCAAGGTAGGCTTCAGCAGTATGTGGACCGAGAACTCCCAGAAGTACAAGCTGGATTCTGAAGAGGCAGAGGAACTAGAGACCAAATTGCTAACCTGCGCTGGATTATGGAGAAAGCCAGAGAGTTCCAGAAAAATATCTACTTCTGCTTCATTGACTATGCAAAAGCCTTTGACTGTGTCGACCATAGCAAATTATGGCAAGTTCTTAAAGAAATGGGAGTGCCTGACCACCTTATCTATCTCCTGAGAAACCTATATGTGGGACAGGAAGCAACAGTTAGAACTGGATATGGAACAACTGATTGGTTCAAAATTGGGAAAGGAGTACGACAAGGCTGTATATTGTCTCCCTGCTTATTTAACTTATATGCAGAATACATCATGCGGAAGGCTGGACTGGAGGAATCCCAAACCGGAATTAAGATTGCCAGAAGAAATATCAACAACCTCCGATATGCAGATGATACCACTCTGATGGCAGAAAGTGAGGAGGAATTAAAGAACCTCTTAGTGAGGCTGAAAGAGGAGAGTGCAAAAAACGGTCTGAAACTCAACATCAAAAAGACTAAGATCATGGCCACTGGTCCCATCACCTCCTGGGAAATAGAAGGGGAAGATATGGAGGCAGTGTCAGATTTTAACTTCCTGGGCTCCATGATCACTGCAGATGGAGACAGCAGCCACGAAATTAAAAGATGGCTGCTTCTTGGGAGGAAAGCGATGACAAATCTTGACAGCATCTTAAAAATCAGAGACATCACCTTGCCAACAAAAGTCCGAATAGTCAAAGCTATGGTTTTTCCTGTTGTGATGTATGGAAGTGAGAGCTGGACCATAAAGAAAGCAGACCGCCGAAGAATTGATACCTTTGAATTGTGGTGCTGGAGGAGGCTCTTGAGAATCCCCTGGACTGCAAGGAGAACAAGCCTATCAATTCTAAAGGAAATCAACCCTGAGTGCTCACTGGAAGGACAGATCCTGAAGCTGAGGCTCCAGTACTTTGGCCATCTGATGAGAAGAGAAGACTCCTTGAAAAAGACCTTGATGTTAGGAAAGTGCGACGGCAAGAGGAGAAGGGGACGACCGAGGATGAGATGGCTGGACAGTGTCTGCGAAGCAACCAGCATGAATTTGACACAACTCTGGGAGGCAGTGGAAGATAGGAGGGCCTGGCGTGCTCTGGTCCATGGGGTCACGAAGAGTTGGACACGACTAAATGACTAAACAACGACGACGACGACCAAAGTAATCACCACAGGCAAATTTCAAACACACGTGTGCCTTCTTTTGTCTTTTTTGGGGGAGAGGGAGAAGTTCATGTCTAAGTGGCCCCTGACATTGAGAGAATAAAAGTCAGCAAAACATTTGGGTGATAAATAGTAGCTACATAAATTATTATGATTGATTTTGGCAGAACAACATCGAAAGTGACCCCTTTTTGTATTCACTAGATCACTTTGTAAGTCCAAGCATTTGGAAACAGGTCACTGGACTGAGTACCTCTGAGGCAATTCTTAAATTAAAGATAGTGGCTTGTTTTTCTTTCCTGGTTTTTACTTTTCTTTTTTTTTTTACAAGGAGAAAAAAAAGGGGATTTCTTTCATATTATCCTAGGCATTAAAAACACACAGTAATAAATAGATGATAGTTTTGGAGGTGTGATTTATTTGTTTTATGAATCAGAGAAGAGCCCATAACTCAAGAGAGATTAAGGTTGAAGCAGGTTGTATGGCTTTTGCATTACAAGTGGAGATTAATGTCTTATTTCATGAAGCACTGTCATTAACCACTCTACATTGTGATAGTTTAATGTTAGTGACAGGAAAAAATGGCCTTTTAACGTTCTGAAAATGTTCGTGATCCCTGCTTCCTTCTACCAGACTGACATTGAGTTTAAAGTCAGGATGCCATGAATTCCCTTCTACTGGAGAGTGGGTGTGAAAATATTCATGTACATATCATATGTGTTTCTGTCTACGTGTGTATGCGCTCAGAAACACAAATTCCCTTTTGTAATTGGTATTTTGTGCCTTGTAATGAATCACAGCTTAATGGTCTCCTTTCCATGGAATTTATATCTTGCTATTCATTTTTTGGTTTTAATTCTTTTTTCTCTTCTATCTTTGTTTTTGTAGAACAAAAACAAAAAACAAAAACAAAACACCACAAAGATTAAGATGGTCTACATTAGGCATGGGGAATCCTGGTCTGTTCATATAGATGCTATTATTTTTAATCATTGGATCTCCTGCCTCAGCTCAAGAAAAGTATTTCTCCCTCCCCTAGCACCAATGAAGAATACAAATGTAGTAAGAATATGCTTCCCATGTCAGAGAAGAATAAATACAAAAGGACCAGGATTTTGATGTCTGATATGATTGTACATGGGAAATTCTGAAAACAGTTATAATAGTTTCTGGGGCACTCTATCACAAACATAGTTGCTCCCTACGCATGCAGTCTGCTGCACAATTGCTGGTTTGTCCATATGCAATATGGTTAGTCTGACTCACATCAAAAGCACTTCCATGAATGCCCTTAATGTGTGGAAATCTGAGTAGCATTCAGGCTAATCTGATTTAGATTATGAAGTAGTATTGCATGATGAATAATTCCCCCTTAAAGCATTCAAAATGTGCAAGGTATTTATTGCTTTAATTTAATTTAATTTAACATTTATAACCCGCCCTATATTATAGGAAGAGCTGGCTGGATAGCTCAGTGGTAGAGGTATCTGGCTGTGGAGGCAGAGGTTGAGAGATAAATTCTGTTCTGTGCCTCCCAGAAAAGCCTGCATGTGTGGCCTTGGAGAAGCCGCAGGATACGCCCAGAAGAAGGGAATGTGTATTTTATACCAAGAAAATTGTGAAAAGAGCCACTTATAAGTCAGAATTGGAAACTACACTTCTGTTAATATGGCCTGAAAACAGCATTTGTCTTTTTTGTAGCCATATCACACTGTTGGCTCATAATCAGCTTGTGATCTACAACAATTCCAAGATCCTGCTCACTCATAGTTTTGTTGAGCCAGGTATCCCCCATGTTGTAATTGTGGAATTGGTTTCTTTTTCCGAGGTGCAGTACTTTGCACTTATCTCTGTTGAATTTCATTCTGTTGCTTTCAGCCCAGTGCTCAAGCCTATCAAGGTCATTTTGAATTTTGTATCTGTCTTCTAGGGTATTAGCTATTCTGCCCAATTTGACATCATCTGCAAATTTGACAAGCCTTCCCTGCACTCCCTGATCCAAGTCAATAATAAAAATATTGAAGAGCACTGGGCCCAGGACTGAGTCTTGGGGTACTCCACTAGTTACCTCCTCCCAGTTAGAGAAGGACCCATTAATCATCACCCTCTGAATACCATTCTGTACCCAATTGTGTATCCACCTGACACTTGATCTATCCAGCCCAGACCTAGTTAGTTTGCTAACCATGGGACATTTTGTCAAAAGCATTGCTGAAGTCAAGATATACCACATCTACAGCATTCACTTTCTCTATCAGGGAGATGACCTGATCAAAAAATGAGATCAAATTAGTTTGGCAGGATTTGTTCTTGCCAAATTCATGTTAGCTTCTAGTTATTACTGCACAATTACTCCCAAAGGCTCTAAATCAATATGTCTTGGGCTGGCATCAAAATGATACCAATGTCTGCACCAATCAAGCCTCCAAGAAAAGAGCATTCCACAGTTAGGGTGCTGTGGCAGAAAAAGTCCTCCCCCTTGATCACAAACTGCAGAAGGGCCAAATTCAGCCCCAGGGCCTGAGGATCCCCACCCCTGATCTTCAGGAAAGAGAAACTGGTTGAGAGACCACTGAGTGGATCACTCATACCTCTGCAGAAATGACACATATGCAAACCACCCAATTGTGCTTTCACATTAACCATTTTTGTAATCACTGAACCGGGTATGAGGAATACAGGCCAACATGGCAGGACTGTGTTACTCTCATGCCTCTTACTCTGGCCTTGCTCAAGTTGGTTGTAAAAATTATGTTCAAGCTGAGCAACTGACTGCAGTTTTGCTCAATGTGCTCATTTGATGAATGTTTTCAATGGATTAAGGAGTCCTCACAGTGGAAATATATTCCTGGGACACATAAACTCTTGTTTTTGACCTCGAAGGGCTGTTCCTTACATTCTTGTGAAAAACTCTGCAAAGGACTTATATTGCCTATCTCTCCTCCTATTGCTTTTCTTTCTTTTCCAGAAACATTTACTGTTCTTTATTTGTGGTAAGCAATTACCGAACTTTTAAACAAATTCCATGAAAAGAAACGTGTCCCCCTCCCCCAAGCAAGAGGAGATCAAAGAGTGAGGCAAACTTGAAAGCCCTCTTATAAAAAGGCTATGCATTAAATAAACCAAGCTATATCCATATGTTTTTTCCCCTTTACATTCAGATCTCATGATTCTTTCTCTAGAAAGTTGTTTATTGCTCTAAGAATGTTAGCATGTTATGGAAAAGGCATGTGCTATACCAGGGGAATGTCTCACACAGCTGGCAATTGACATATTAGTACTTTATACCTTATTAACAAGGCTGTTGTTTTCCGAGATATGACCAGCAGTGCTTTCCCTTTTGTGAGTGAGTGGGGGATAAAGTGATGTGAAGTCACAATTTTTTTTTTTGCTAGCCTGCAGTTCGAGATGCAGTCTCACAATGGAAGTTTACTCATTGTAGCAGAACTGGTTGTGCTAGTTTCAAATAACTCTCCAGTCCTTTTCCTGGGCTTCCCTCCCCATCCTGTTGCTAGTGGTGTCATTAGTCATTTTGAAGCCATGGGCAAACTCTTCATTCCACACTCCTCCCACTGTAAACCACTGCCATCAAAGTGAGTGAAGAACTATTGTAAACCTTGAAGGATAGTGCTGTCAGAGTTCTTGGCTCCCCTGATGATTGATCTGCTGCTGCTCAGAAGGTGTTCTGTAAAGGACTGTTGGCTGGCAGCTGATGTTTGAAGTCACACATCCCTGCTTCTCTCCCCTTCCACTGAAAATATTTAGGGACTATTCTGATGTAGTGCACACGCCAGTGGACCATTTGCTCCAGTACCCCCCACACCTCCGAAATTTGGAAGATTTTTGTTTTTGCTTAAAAGATCCCTTTAAGCCATGTGGCTGGATATTTTGCTTTTTAATGAGCTCCCTGGTACCCTAGTTCTTTCAATATCCTATTTAATTAAAATTTGGCCATCTGACACCACTGTCTGTACTTAGTCACTGAGAACCTAACTATTCTTGGTATCATGGTAAATTTGGATGGGCAGATGCTCATCATGATACATCCCCTATATGCATGCCCATGGAGTGTCTAAAAATCCACTCAGTTGTACTGATCCAAACCCATGAACCACTTTTGACCATGTTCAGCTTTGTCATGAGCTGTATACTTAAAGGAATATTTGCTCAATTCAGTATTATGTCAGCCCCCAAGTATTTTGCACAACTGGACTATTTCATCTGTTACAAGGGCTGTAGCTATGTTCAGAAGAAAAAGAAAGGAAGACTGAGGAAGGTGGTGTTAAATGGCATAATCATCCTTGCTGATCAGAAAGGCATGGTGCTTCAAGCCAGCCAACTCTGGTTCTACTACATAACTACCTATATGTGCTGCTAAAGACCTAATTAGTAATCATGCTGTGTGGTTTTTTTTAACTGAATATAAAGCATGAAGGGATACTTGTGGGGAAAGAGGAAACTACAGCTCTTCCCCATGGTGCAGCATAACTATTGGGGTGACATAGTAAGCCGCCCAGAGACCTCTGGGTAGAGTGGGCGGCATATAAATTAATTAAATAAATAAAATAAAATATAATAAAATAAAATAAAATAAATAAATAAATAAATAAATAAATAAATAAATAAATAAATAAATGAATGAATGAATGAATGAATAAATAAATAAATAAATAAATAAATAAATAAATAAATAAATAAATAAATAAATAAATAAATAAATAAATAAATAATTGGTGCATATGGAGTAGACAATTCCTTTTTTCTCAAAGCAATCTTTTGCTGCAAGCAGCAAAGGATTTAAAATAATTTCCTTTCAGAATTGGTGCGTATTGAACAGCCTTCCCCTTGCTTTCTGTTTTTTTAGTATCTTATTCATGGTTTCATTTATTTATTTATTTTATTTACTTATTTATTAAATTTATACCCTGCCCATCTAGACCAACGTCTACTCTGGGCGGCTAAGAATAATAGGTAAAAGTAAAAACAATATAATAAAATAAAAACAACAGTAATAATATAGTTCAAGATGGCAAAAAAATAATCAAGTGATGACAGGAGGGAAAGCATGCCTAAAGAGCCAGGTCTTAAGTTTGCTCTTAAAATTACCCAGCGAGGGAGCCAGACAGATCTCTGAAGGGAGACTGTTCCAGAGGTGAGGGGCCATTGCTGAGAAGGCCCGGTTTCTTGTTCGTTTTCTCTGGGCCTCCCTCAGCGTTAGACCCCTCAGCTGCCCTTCCTGGCTAGAATGAGTGATTCGGGTAGATCTTAGTGGTAGGAGGCGTTCTGCTAGATACTTATATATTCTTCTAGAAGAGTGGCTTCTAAACTACATTTCTAGTAAACCTTGACAGTGATGCACTATTTCCATGAAGGAAGTTTCATTTGTTAAAGACATGGAGGGAAAAGATTGCCAAATGATTTGATGAACAGAGAAGGGAAAACCAAGGATAGGCATAGCATAGAAGAAAAATCTTATCCCACAGTTGTGGTGGTTTCTGGGGAGACATCTAGAGTACTGCCTCGTCAAGTTTTAGGGCAGCAGTTTCAGGTGTGGTAGCTTGAAAAAGTGGATATTTCTCTCCATTTTCAAACCTTGCCCATGATGGCCAATCAGTAGATATATGGATGCAGGTGATGGAGGATTTGTTATGTTACAAGGAATTGTTTGCTACTTTGAAAAATGCAATAATTGAGGAGAATGGCCTCAGTTACACTTTTGGGAAGTACTGAAGTTGCCTCACAGGGACTTGGCTCATTTCATGGTTTCACTGGTGCACATTCTACATTTCACTGGTGCAGTTTTTAAAAGTGCAAATTGGTGCTATTTTAAAACTGGCTTCTATCATGGCTCACAAATGCTTTCAGGCTTCCCATCTACTCACAGTACTGAGTTGGGGCTCAGCATGTGGCAAAAACAGAGCCACTACAACTGATACCCCCAAGCAAGAATAGCGTTGCTGCCCAGCCAGTACTAGGCAGGTTTCCTGGCCACCTCAGTGCTGGCTGGCTGGTGACATTTTTGCTAGGGAGGGGGGCAGTTCCTGCAACTCCTTTTTCCCTGTATGGCAGCAAGCATGGCTGTCCCATTCCTGGCCCCAGCACTCTCAGCAACAGTGGGAAACCTCACAACTCTGGCCAGATTGTGGCCCAGAAATTGTGGCACATCCTGCTTTAACTGAGGAGTCACATTTAAGCAGGATGTATAAAACAGGTGGTTCCATGCCTGTTTTCTGATAACCTGCAGTAAAAAATGTTACTGTAGATTGTAAGAAATGTGTAGTTCCTGCCCACCTCTCTGGAGCCAGAGATACAGGATAAATAGAATTCCACTGTTAATATTACCTTCCTTGAAAAAGGTTCCTAAAAGAGAGTGGCTGGTCACCTTGTACAATTGTTGGCGGTTAGGTTACCAAGTCTCATTTTAGTCCACTTTCAAGACAGAATACCCAGTTGGTGTGGGAACAAGGATCCCAACCCTGCTGATGATTCTGGATTTGTCGTTGCTATTGTGTTATCTTACTGGATTGATACTGGTTTATGGTCGTTCTGCTACTGCTCACAAAGGTTGATTCAGAAGATGACACGGGGAAGGTTATGTTCAGTTTCATGGATATTGAGTGTTGAGTATCACAAAAATCCATTCATTGCCCCATGATGTTTAGCATCTGTAGCAAGGTCAAAATGTGGCCTTCAGATGCTGTTGGTCTAGATTAGAGATGGGGGTCCTCCCTCTCCCTGCCTGGAATTGGCTAGATGAGTGGAAAAAGAGTGGGCCTCCAGGAGTGATTGGAAGAGTGACCAAGGGGGCTGGACCCTAATTAAGTCCAGCTGTGTGGTGGTATTAGTATTCATATACAAATACCCCCATCTCTAGTCTGGATGTCTAGACCAACAAGAAGTTGGTCCAGCAACAACTTTCCACATAGGACCACCCTTGACAATGACAAAAAAAGTTGTAGCTAGTGCAGAACATGGCAGCTTGATTCCTGTTAGGGATATAATACAAGAAGAACCATATATCACCCAGTTATAAACAACATGGACTGGCTCCCAATATGTTTCTGCTCAGAGTTTAAGGTGTGGGTGATGACATTCAATTCCATAAATAGCTTGGGACTTGATATAAGAATGAGTCTCCTGAGTGTTACAATCTAGCCAAAGGGCTCTCTCTGTGTCCCAGCACCAAGAAACACAATAGAGGTGCTCATCAGCCTTGGAAGGCAGCCCATCTAGGAGAAAGAAAACTCCAGTTTCAAACCTCCACTGCCTTGTGGCTACATCCACTCATGGAAAAGGCTTCAGTAGTTAACCTTGAGGCAAAATCCAGAACCGGAGTTCCGGAGGCAGTTCGTGTCATTCTGTCAACTCCTGAGATGTTGCTGAAACCAGTTGTATTGGCTCTTGCCTTTCCATTGGACTATTTCAGTGACATGGAGAGGGGGGATTTGCTGCTTGCTTGGGTAACAGCCTATCCTCCACATTATTTTACCCAGGCTTCATGCCCTGGAGAGGACACTCCAGCTTCGCGTACAACACCGAAACACTAGACGCTGTTCCAAGTCCTCCATACAGGGCACGTTACCATAGTCTCCCGAGACTGAAGGATGCCTATGGAATACCTTTCCCTAGTGCCAATATGGACCTCATTTTGGTGCCAAGGTAAGATCTGGTTATTTATCCAGATTTTGGGTTCATAGTAACTTCCATTATTGAATTAATGTTAAAGCCAGGGGTAGGGAAATGAACTTGGTTAGTTCTGGGTACGTTTAAGTTGTCTGACTCTGGGCACATTTTGCCTTTGATTTGGCGGTGGAGAGTGAGTGAGTGAGTGAGAAACCATCTGCTGCTCCATCTCAAGTAGCAAAATATCTTGTGCCAGCTCTGGCTTAGACCCTGCTAGTATTCAGTAACACTGCTATAAGTTATCTGACCTTTCACCTTTCATATAAGCAACTGTACTTCAAGAAGCTATGAGTGAATTGAAGGTGCTATAAAACTGTAGCTCTCCCTTGCTTAGCATGCAGTTGTAACTTCTGTTCCAGATGTACAACTCCAACTTCCCCAGAAGCAGTCCATGAGCCTCCAAGGTAAGTGTTTGTCCCCTGATGATTTGTTATTGCTTCTGAACACATGGTGAAACACAGCAGGTACTCACAGCAAATAAACAAGTACTTCTTTAAGGAACTGGAACAAAGATAAATGTAGAGCCGGCTCTGAAGGCTTGTTTGATTTTTGGATATTTTTTTAGGTTGCTTTTCTTATAATGATCAAAACCATTCCTACCGCTGAACCACATGAAAAATAAAGCTAACATTTGTATCTGTGCCAGAAAGGTGGAAAATCCTTTTGGCCCATAGAATAAAGGAAGAGGGAGACATAAATTAGAAATTGGTAACAAGGATCCTTATTCATTTTTGGATGGGGAATGTTCTAAAATGCAACTTCAGCTCAATGACCTGCTTTATGGACATGTGAAACAGCTTTTACCAAATTAGATCATTGTTGTAGCTGGTGTATTATTATCCACTCCAATGGGCAGAAGCTACAGCTTTTTCTTAAGTCTTACATATCCAGTTCTGCTGCAGAAGATTGTTTTAACTCTTGATAGAAAGGACTGATTTTTGGACCCGAGGCCAACATTTTTTTCTAGAGATGGACATGAATGAGAAAAATTGTGATTCATTTTGATTCATGATTCATCAAGGTGGACAAATCACAAATTATGAATTTACAATTTTATGCTCAATGAATTCATTTATCATTCATTTTTAAATTTAAAACTTATACCCCCCCAAGCACCTAGAGACACCAACTTTGCAGGGAAGCTTACCCTGACTGTCTTGTACAAGCCCTGCAAGTTCGGTGAAGTTTGGGTTTCAGATGTCTGAGTTATACACTCAGAAGGAGTGCCCCCAGGAAAGCTCCGTCAAGCACCTAGGGAAACCAAAGCCACTCACAAGGAGCCCCCCCCCCCCCGCCGGAAAGTGCCTTTTAGCAGTTGGCTTGGGGAAAGCCAATCTTCACCAAATGTGGAGGGATTGGAGTTAGAGGAAGCTTCTCAGTGATTGTGGTGTCTCTGGGTGCTTGGGGGGAACCTTCTGTGGGGGGGGCTCTTTATGGGAGAGTCAGAAAAAGCTGTCCTGCAATTTTGGTGTCTGAGTGCCTGGAGGGCCATTTTATAGTCAAATGGATCAAAAATAAATAAAAATTCCTTGATTCGTACTTGTCAGGGACATTGATTCATATGATTACAAATCAACAAATTAGTGCTCATCTCTAATTTTCTCTGTTGCTGAGTTGTGGATCTACCATCAACTAGCATGACTATTACGTCACTAAACCATTACTATTGCACTGTGACATATGGGCTTACAGTGTATCATGGCTAGAACAGCAGTATCTCTACCAGGTCTAAGGCAAGGTGCTTTGAGTTCACTGTGGGAACTTTGTCTGAACAGAGAGAACCAAATGATTCTAATTTTCCAGCTCCTAGAAGTCTATTTGCTATCTGGTGAAATCTCACATTGCATCAGTTGATGAGACCCGTTTCTTTGTGTACAGTATTCATCTTTCATTACACCTAGGAAAACATACAGAGTACAAAGATTTCAGATCATGCCTTCTTTGGCCTTTCCCCACATTGTCTGTTTATATTTGTAACATCTTGCCTGATGAAGAGCTATTAATTTCATAGAATCATAGAATAATGGAGTTGGAAGGGGCCTATAAGGCCATCGAGTCCAGGCCCCTGCTCAAGGCAGGAATCCAAACCAAAGTATATCTGACAGATTCCTGACTGCACAATTTTAGTACCTGTTTTGGTTGGACAAGTAGAGATATCACACTAGTATGGATTTTTTATTTTGTTTTGTGCTATCATGACTACTTGTGGCTTCGTTAAAAAGGGAAACTGGCTGCCTTTTGCAAAGATGGTGACTGTGGCTTCATTTAGGGTAGGGAAGCTGCAGCTGCCACCTTTGCAAAGGGCAGCCTGGATTCCCTTAGCCTGCCTTAAGGCAGCACAGCGGTGGAAGGGGTGGCAGCAAGGGGGCAATGGCAGCGTAGGGATGGGGTGTTTTTTTAAAAATAACCCCTCCACAACTTGACAAATGACTTCGTTATTTGTTGCTTCATGGGGACAATTTCATGCTTTATTCATGGGGGCAACTTCATGCCCTCACAAAGTGGGACGATTCGTCAAAGTTGTGAGTCATCCCCATCTCTAGTCCTGATATTCCAGATCTATAAACATAAGGTGTTAGAACAGGGGAACATGCACCTTAGACATTACTGATGAATTTTCTGTCCAAACTTTATTTCAGAGCTTCCAAGGAAGAAAATCAAGGGCACAGAGAATTGGTTGTTGTGGGTTTTTTGGGCTCTTAGGCCGTGTTCTGAAGGTTGCTCTTCCTAACGTTTCTCCAGTCTCTGTGGCCAGCATCTTCAGAGGACAGGAGTAGCACTCTGTGCTCTGGTGCAGTTTGTTTGGGAGCTGAGTATTTATAGCTGTTGGATAAGCTTTTGTCCTTTTCAGGAGATGGGTGATTATGGTGATCAGCGTGTTTTTGTTGTGGGTGTATTGTTGTGATAAGGAGGAGAGATTATCTGTCACTGTGATTGATGGGTGTTGTTAGCTGGTCTTTTGTGTGTAGTGATCACCGGTCCTTGTGACTGGGTAGAGTTCGTTGACCTTTTGCAGGCTGTATTTTTCAGTGCTGCTACTCCTGTCCTCTAAAGATGTCGGCCACAGAAACTGGCAAAACATTAGGAAGAAAAACCTTCAGAACACGACCAAAGAGCCTGAAAAACCCACAACAACCATTAGATCCCGGCTGTGAAAGCCTTCACAAATGCACAGAGAATTCATTCCAGCAGTGTGTATCAGTTGCATACCTTTTCCAAAGTACAGAAAGAGAGGAGGAAGAAATAGTAAATGGAGAAATGTGAAGAGAAAAGACCTGAAGGTATCTCAAAATGGTAGGTGAATGAGGAAAAATTACTTCTCTAATTTACTGCAGTAATGTCAGGGACAACATCTGAACCCTATCACAGGCTGAAAATGCAGTTTCCAATAAAAAATGAATTATTCTAACTAGCAAAGCATTTTCCAGTAAAAAAATGAATTATTGGATTACAGGAAACTGAATAGCCTAACAGTTCCTGATCTCTATCCTTTACCTAGGATTGATGACATCATAGAATGCTTAGGCGCCTCCCATAATATATTTAAGCAGCGAATATTGGCAAATCTGTCTCAAATAAAAACCAAGAGACAAATCCAGTTTCATAAGCCACGTGGGAATTTATCACTTCAAGAGATTACCATTTGGATTAAAGCATGCAGGAGCAATTTTTCAGAGGATGATGGACACAAACTGTTACATGATTTACCCTTTGCTTCAGCATATTTAGATGACCTGGCTATTTTTAGCCCTGATTTTGCCACATACATGTCTCACATTGAAACTGTGTTGTGTAGATTGCCGGGTAGGTGGGGCTCATCAGCCATGGAAGGCAGCCCATCTAGGAGAAGGAAAACTCCAATTTCAAACCTCCACTGCCTTGTGGCTATATCCATTCATGGAAAAGGCTTCAGGAGTTAACCTAGAGGCAAAATCCGGAGCTGGAGTCCCGAAGGCAGTTCTTGTCGTTCTGCCAACTCCTGCGACGTTGCCGAAACCAGTCGTATTGGCTCTTGCGTTTCCATTGGACCATTTCAGCAACGTGGAGAGGTGGGATCTGCTGCTTGGGTAACAGCCTATCCTCCATATTACTTTACCCAGGCTTCATGCTCTGGAGGGGACCTCAATTCAGAGCATGTTACCATAGTCTTTCGAGACTGAAGGATGCCTATGCTAAGATTGCAGAATGCTGGTCTGACAGTCAAAGCCAGCAAGTGTCAGTGGATAAAGGGAAAAGTTTTGTATTTTGGTCATCTGATTGGGCAGGGGCAGATTTATCCAATTCAGGTCATAGTAGATGCCATTCAGAAGTGGCCACAAAGAAACAGGTTCAATCATTTTTAGACCTGGTTGGTTACTACAGAAAATTCATTTTTAATTTCAGTGATTTAGTTGCAACTTTGACAGAGCTTACTAAAAAGAGAATGCCTGTCAAGTTGAACTGGACACAGGAGTGTCAGAGAGCCTTTGATGCTCTGAAAGCTGAAATTGTTTCTGCTCCTATTTTGCAAACCTGTTTTTTAAATTTTTTTTTATCAAACATACATCCAACCTAAACAACATAAACCTAACACCACAATAAAACAAAATTACATAATACACCCGTGCCACCATCACCCTCAGGGCTAGCATTAATAATATTTTATATTTCATTCACTCCATTTTCTCTCCAAAACTTCATTGTTTCTTCCCTCGGTGTATACCCCTTCCCTGTCCAAAATACATATTTACAGGAATTTAACTTTACAGGATTTTGATTTCGAGGTTCATCACATTCCTGGGAAGCTGAATGTCATTGCAGACAGCATGTCCAGGATGCATTGTGGAATTTCAAATGTAGCAGATGGTTGAAGAAGTTTTTTTTTTCTGATTTACTGGTTCCTGTGCATAACCAGAGTGTGATTCTGTTCTACTACTAACATGACTGTTTTCTATTTTCCAGACTTCTAGAAGTGATTAACCCCAGAGATCTATATTCAGATGCTGCTGTTAGAACTTTTTCTACATCAATGTTTTGCTAGTTAGAATGTGTAATTAAAAATTTGCCAATTATTTCATTGTATAACTTTAACATAGAGTTAGTGAAGTTATTAGGCCAAAATATGTAACCTAGCTTTTGCTTAAGTCAAAAATGTAGGCTCAAACATAACCCTATATTTTTGAAATATAAAAGGTGGCATGTCATAATGATGAGATACATAATCAGAGAAATGTAAGATGGAGTCAGACAGGTTCTGTGTGAAAACGATTTGAGAGACATTGGAATGTGTTTTTCAAAGTTCTATGAGAGTGTTTTTCTGAAGATCAGTACAGCATGGTTTGAGATAAAACTGAAGATCAAATCAAGAGGCCCGTGGAAGACTCAACATTCCAAGCTAATTGGAGAAGAGATAAAGCACTGGACTTTCATGGGAATTGAGGAAGGAGGAAGGTGTTACAGCCCGTTGATGCAAATTGGTTAACAGCCAGAATTGTCAAAAAGAAGGGAGGAGTTAGAGAGTATAGAAAATGGATGATGGGTTATGTGAAATAAGTCTTGTTAAGGATTTCAATTCCATGATGATGGGAGAGAAAAAGTATATGGCTTGAAGGGGAGAGAATGTAAGTAAAGAGAAAGAAGGAGGTGGGGCTAGCCCACCTTAGCCCAGCTTAGCAGTGTTTATTATTTTAATGGAAATTAGTTATTTTATTTAACTATAATAATTTTTGAATATGTTCTTTATGCTAAAGCTTGAGCAATATAAACTGATTCTATGAAACTCTATTTTTCTAATAAAAATAATTATAAAAATTCTTACTGGTCTCTTGAACAGCAGGATTTGGCTAAATCCAGGAGGTGGAGAGGGCCACAAACTAGCTATCTTTGAGAGTCCCAACTGAGCTGTTGTGAGTTCTAAGGAATCACAAAGCCCATGTGTCTGTACTAGCAAAGTACTGGGTAAAAGTAAAGTGTTCTTTTAAGGTCAGACTTGTTCAAAGGGCTTATGCTATGCACCGCTGAGGTCTTGAGACTTGCCTCAGCACAAAGGTGGTAGGTAAGTGGCCTGTCGAACTCTCTGACCGAGTGCTAGGCTCTCCTTAGGGGGTCCTGGGCGCCACAAAGTTATCTGGAATGTCCCAGAAAATTCCTAGCCCTAGCATATATATTCCTTGTGCAAACACATTTCATTGTCCATTGACTGTTCCTTATGCTTCCAGAAACAGCTCAAGAAGAAAATACCCAAGATTTTTTATGCACCTGACCTTCATTATCAAATAATATTCAGAACTGAAGTATATTAACTGCTTTGGAAACTTGGCAACATGTGCTTATTTGTTTGCATGCTTGAAGGGGAGAGAGTGATATGGTTTTAAACACCACTGGCACTCATGTGTTATTGAGTTCATTTAGCAAGAAGGACCAGTAACGTCACTGAAGAAACAGATGCTTCAGAAAATGCAACTCATTGCAATGACTCAGCAACAAAACCCGAATGTAACTGCCACAAAAGCCATGAAGGGCAATGTTTAGAACAAAGAATTGAAACTTGGAACATAAACACTACCATCGAGATCCTATAAACACTAAAGGAATGTCAGACAGGTCCCTTTGTTAACTGGGACTAAATTTGGGGTAAAAGGTCAAGACCCCAGAGTGGACCTTCCTATCACGGGCTCTTTTATCCAAAACCTATACTCCCTAATCAGTGAAACAGTGACATGGGAAGGAAAGATAATGACTCCAGTTAAAATGAACTAAATTACATCACTTTATTATAAGAAGGAAACAGAGTATAACATGGGTATGGAATAAATTAATGAAACGGATGTAAAAAAACAACTACTGTACAATGAAATCATAAGCAGTTAGACTATAACCTATGTTTTAAATGTTTATTTTTACAAAACAAAGTGGTTCTGTGATATCTCAGCTATTGCACACCAAATATACTATGGAGCAGAATTGGAGGACGCTAATCTGTTGAATAAAACAGAAGTTGGGAAGTAATTGTAAAAGTAGAATAATCAGATTTTGGCCAGGAAGGATAGTGGAAGATGCTTGGAGGTTTGAATGGGTTTTGTAGTTTTATGGGATTAATTGAAGGATGGGGAAGAAGAGAAATTATGAGAAAAAGAAAATAAAACATAACAACACTGTCATGTTAGCTAGGGATACTTATACCCCAAAGGTAACATTAACAGAACAGTTACCTCTCCTGATACAAGGTGAAGTGGAATGAGCTGACAAAACCAGGTCCTAGCACAGTATAAGGAGAAAATAAGGAAAGAGAAAGAGAGAAATATAAGTTCTGAAAAAGTATGTGTTGATGGAGTCATAGACACTACTATGAGAAAGAAAGAAACCTGTCTTAACTTCATTGTTGTTGTTGTTGTTGTTTAGTTGTTAAGTCATGTCCAACTCTTCATGACCCCATGGACCAGAGCATGCCAGGCTCTCCTGTCTTCAACTGCCTCCTGGAGTTGGGTCAAATTCATCCTGGTAGCTTCGATGATACTGTCCAACCATCTCATCCTCTGTCGTCCCCTTCTCCTCTTGCCTTCACACTTTCCCAACATCAGCGTCTTTTCCAGGGAGTCTTCTCTTCTCATCATATGGCCAAAGTACAGGAGCCTCAGCTTCAGGATCTGTCCTTCTGGTGAGCACTCAGGGTTGATTTCTTTCAAAATGGATAGGTTTGTTCTCCTTGCAGTCCAGGGGATTCTCAAGAGTCTCCTCCAGCACCACAATTCAAAAGCATCAATTATTCGGCGGTCAGCCTTCTTTATGATCCAGCTCTCACTTCCATTGTAACTTAAATTAACAGGACTAAATTTCCTGTTTTATAACAGTTTAATTTACCTTTTTGTCTTAACTCAGGTTTGTGTGTGTTTATCTAATCATTACATCATAATTTGTCTGAAATTCATTGATATTCCTCTGATTTCTTGTGTATCATGCTTCATTGCAAATATCTTACTCTTTGTTAATCTGCTGTTCAAGATGGGAGCAGCTATGTCATTCTTAGGATGAAAAGTGTGATTGTAGTGTTCCTTTTGTTCACTCCAGTTTGGGTTTGTTACAGTGCCATATTGGTAAGTTGATTAGGAAAGAACGGTATGATGTCATCACATTCCTTGAGTTATTCGGCTTGGTTTGGAGTTGCAAATGAAGAAAAACCCTTCCTTTTTAAACAATGGCAAGAAACTTTAAGTTTGGTTGAAAAAAGCTTGCATGATCAGGAGGTGCAAAAACAGGGGGTATAAAAGGAAGTTTGTCTTAAACCATATTATATGGCTGAACATTTAGCACACTCTTGATTAACCCTTTTAGCCAATTTTTAGGATTGGTTGATGCCATTTACCCAACAGTAATAAAGAACTAAAGGAACTATTCTCATGTCATTTATTGCCACATCACAGGAGTGACTCAGTGTGTATGAAACGGAAAAGTACAAATATTTATATAGAATGATCATTCCTTTTCTCCATAGCTTTTAAATTTTGGTTGGAAACTGTTTAGTTACATACCATCTCTTAGTGCTTTAGTGAGAAAGTTAAACAGTTACAAAAAATTATATATCCACTTCTAAGTATTTCAAGAGAATACTTAGAAGAAGCAACAGTGAAGTTGTGCATGCCAGTTAATGGAAGTATACATGACATAGCAGAGTGACTGTAGCAGACAGTGTTTCCACAAAACGTAAGAATCTACCTTTTTGTCTAGGCAGAACATGTATTCTTCTAGCCCAATATAGTCTATGCCGATTCGCAAAAGCTCTCCTGAATTTCAGGAGATGTTTTTCATATATCATTGATTGCCACACTGAAGTGTTTGGTTATTGGGCGACCTCTCTTAGTCCTTTCCATACCAACAGCAGGCTGTATTCTATACTGCTTTAACTGGCTCTGCTTAAAAGCTGTATATTCATATTTTCACCAATCAAACTACTGTACACACAAGTATATCTATTTTTTTATTCACCAGCAGTGCACAGTGGCAGGGGCAGAGAGAAATTCTTATATGAAGTGCTTAAAACAATGGACTGCAGACAGATGTGGGAAGTAAGGAAGGAGAAGTGAGTGAACAACATCACTTGATCATTTCCTCTGGTGTAGAAAAGTATTTCACAGGTTACTTATGTTTCAAAATTAAAACACAGTGATTTCCATGGTATGTAGTGTCCAGCTTCTAATATAAATAGATCTACAGTCGGTTGGAAATGACACCATTCTCCATCTTGTGAGTCTACTAGAAGAGGATAATTTCTACATCTTCTAGCTAGATAAAGTCTAGGTGCTATGAACAAGAGATCAAGATAGGTAAAATCAATATCAAGTCTCTGGTACAGAAGCAACAAAATGCCCACATAATCAAGACAAGAAGAGGGTTGCCAGTCTCCCTCAATAGAATTACTAGACTTTAATCATTAGACATCTGACCCTCATGCTGCAACGACATCTGAGATGAGCATGATTTAAAAAAAAAAACACCCTCAGGAGAAGGACTCATCAATAGTTGTCCATAGGTTTGAAATATCTTGCAGAGAAGGGATCACCTAGTTCCATTTATTGCAACCTTCTACTAGTAGGCAAAGATGTTTTCATTCAAACAAGCCTTGGGCTCATAAACTATCTTGTTATGTTCATAGCAAACATGGCACAATTGCTTTAAGGAGAAACATCTGACTTTCCAATGTTTGGGGCTACTTTTTCCATCAGACAGCATGTAGACTGTAGAAGTTACACTCTACCTGGGAAGCCAGTGGTCCTATGGGTTTATTTGACTGAGTTTGGTATTGATATATTTTACTCATCTTTTAAATACAAATTCATTATTGTTTTATTGTATTATATTGTACTTGCCTTGAGTAGCACTTATTAGAAATGTGAGGGATGTGTATATTTATAAAAATGATTTCAGCATGTGGAGAGGACATTTGTTGTAAATGCTGGAATGATCCCCTCCTGATACTCCTTATGGAAAGGAAGCTGCAATGCACAGGCTGCAATAACACCACTTCCTCCTGATCTGCTTCAGAGCACATAGCTTGGTGACAGTTTTGAGGATAAAGTCCCCTGATGACCAGGTTTCCCCAGCCATCCCAAGGCTTCTTTATAAGAACTAATTCTAGATCTCATAAGACTCATATATCTCATGGAATCTCATCAGGCCTTATTTAGACCTTTTGGCCAGACTGTCATGAACCATTATCTCTTGTTGGATAGCAGGATGAGCAACATGTGGTCTCTAAAACTGCATATGGGCCACCAGTTTCTTTTATTTTGGGTTTTTTTTTTTTGGGAACAATTGGAGAACAATGCTGTATTTTTGCTCCAGGAAACCTATTGGAGTGATGGTTTTTGCACTAGGGACCTTGGCGTATTCCCTAACTTTTCACACTTTGAAACCTCAAAGGAACAAAATTGAAAATCCTTCAGACATTTCCTGGGTTCATTTTTTCTTTTATTTTAATATTCATTTCGGAGTATGGTGTGGCACATGGCATAGTCTGGGGGCAGAAATTTGGCTCCCTATCCCACCAAGCTTTCCTGCCCCTTATGTAAAGGTAAAGGTTCCCCTTGACAATTTTTGTTCAGTCGTGTTCGACTCTAGGGGGCGGTGCTCATCCCCATTTCCAAGCCATAGAGCCAGCGTTTTGTCAGAAGACAATCTTCCGTGGTCACATGGCCAGTGCGACTTAGACATGGAATGCTGTTACCTTCCCACTGAGGTGGTCCCTATTGATCTACTTGCATTTGCATGCTTTCGAACTGCTACGTTGGTGGGAGCTGGGACAAAGCAATGGGAGCTCACTCCGCCACGTGGATTTGATCTTACGACTGCTTAGTCTTCTGACCCTGCAGCACAGGCTTCTGCGGTTTAGCCCACAGCGCCACCACGTCCCCTTTTGTAAACTAACCTTTATGCATCACGAAAGAATGTGTTCATGTCAATGGGCCCATTTACCCTGAAGTAATTATTGTGGTGCCTTTGCCTTTTCTACTATTTAATAACTAATAACTATTCCAGTGTCTATTTCTTTCTGCAAATTTTCACAGTTCTGGGGCTTTGGAATTTACACTTTGGCCTTAACTCTGCTTGATCTTCACAGTGAGTTAAGTTACTTTTTTGAGGAGATTCTGCATTTCCCTAATCAAAAATTTATTTTGTGAGTTTTACACAGAGCTAGGTTTCTTATAGGGCCAGGTTTTGGCTCTGTATAAACTTTGATTTCCTAAAATCTGTTTACTTCTCCTTTCAAAATATTTATCTCCCTAACACAAACACACACCAGTGAGTTTCAGTCTTCACTATTTTATATTTTTCTCCTCCCACCCCACCACACATCTGAATTTTAACAGACCATGAACTTGTTCACTAGATCAGGTAACTAGAAGTCTTTCTCAGTTTTTAGGCCAAAGACTTCTTTGGATAGAAACATAGTAAGCTTTAACTAGGGAGCTGGTGGAATACGAAGCCTAATCAAAACTTAACATTATTATTCTTTTTAATTAATCACTGCATTGTCTGAAATTCATTGATTTTCTTCTGATTTCTTGTATATTGTGCCTTCATTTCCAAGATCTTATTCCTTGTTTATCTGTTATGATATGAATAAAAAGTAATTGCAGCTATTAATAACCTCAGGCCATCGCTGTTTACAAACTTTTTCCCATTAGGACAAATACTGAACCTCCTTTTCAAAAATGGCAGGAATTGGGTAGAGATCAAGAGATGATGGATTCAGGGTAATTTTCAAGACTTTCAGTGCTTGTAGGCCTTCTCCGGAACTGTCAACAGATGGGGACTGGCACATGTGTTTTCCCCTCTCCTTCCCAGGATAGGCTTTCATGTGAATTATATATTGCATCATATATTGATGTTATACATAAATAAAGTTGTATCATTGTGTCCAAGTTAGAGATTTCTGCCCTGTTATTCTCACCATTATGTCTCACATGTGTGTTAAAGTCTAATGGAAATGGAGACTGAAAAGTTTTTTGACATACAAACTTTAACCCATTTTAATGCATCCTAGTCCCCCCCTCACCCAAGATATCAGGATTGAGCAATATGGGCTAAGACCTCATCCTGTATGATGAAAGCTTTGGGACAGGGTGTCTGTATTAGTCATCATGGGGGGGGGGGAAAGAGAGAGGGAAGAAGAACACAGATTAACAAATCAGACCTGGGACCATTCACTGTGAAGGACTGAAGAGGTGCTTATACACACATTCAACTGAATGAATCTACAGAATTTCTGGGATTGGCGCACCTCCCAATCCCAGAAGTTCTGTAAGTATATCCAGCAGCTTAAAAGTACCTATTCAGAGAGAACAGACGTATGCCTGTCCCTACATCCCCACCACATTTAAAGGTGTACCCACTTTTAGCTAATAGTATCAATATGAATGTATTCTTGAAAGCTTTCACAGCTGGAACCTGACGGTTATTGTGGGTTTTTCGGGTTCTTTGGCCGTGTTCTGAAGGTTGTTCTTCCTGACATTTCACCAGCCTCTGTGGCTGGCATCTTCACTACTCCAGTCCTCTGAAGATGCCAGCCACAGAGACTGGCAAAACATCAGGAAGAACAACCTTCAGAACACGGTCAAAGAACCTGAAAACCTCACAACAATAATCAGTATCAATATGAGTTTGTGGCAATGTATTCAATTTGTCTGCCCCTTAATGTCATATGTTATTTGGATCATTTCTCTCTTTTTGCTTTCATTTTTAAACTTTGTTAATACAGCGATGTATGGAAGTGAGAGCTGGACCATAAAGAAGGCTGACTGCCAAAGAATTGATGCTTTTGAATTGTGGTGCTGGAGTAGATTCTTGAGAGACCCCTGGATTGCAAAGAGAACAAACCCATCCATTTTGAAGGGAATCAACCCTGAGTGCTCACTGGAAGGACAGATCCTGAAGCTGAGACTCTAATACTTTGGCCATTTCACAAGAAGAGAAGACTCCCTGGAAAAGACGCTGATGTTGGGAAAATGTGAAGGCAAAAGAAGAAGGGAACATCAGAGGATGATATGGTTAGACAATGTCATCAAAGCAACCAACATGAATTTGACCTAACTCTGGGAGGCAGTGGAAGACAGGAGGGCTTGACGTGCTCTGGTTCATGGGGTCACAAAGATTCGGGCATGACTTAACAACTAAACAACAACAACAAATTTTTATTTTTTGTTGATGTGTAAAGCTGCCATCTTACCCTGCCCCTGTCAATATCCCTGACCAAGCAGGGATTTGAAACCACATCTCCTGAATTTCCAGTTGCTCTGTATACTATACCACATTGGTTATAAGGTGATAACTTTATTAGACCAGTAAAATCTCAAATATAGGCTACCTTTAGACACTTGCAGAACTCTCCAACAGACCAGCTTTGCAGAACTGGGCATGTGGGAAGAAAAAAAACCCTCCCCAATGTTGATCAGAGGCTGAGGCTAGGCTATTTTGACACTAGTTAGATCTTGATCTATAGTAGTTTTTGACTATTACATGTATCTAATCAGCCCTCATGTTTTTCAATAAAATGGCTTGGTGTGGTGATCATTTTGTAACAAAATAAACAAACATACACACTGATATAGTTACTGATGCATGGCAGGAAGGATATGGGCCCTTTTGGGGAGAAAGCTGAAAGAAAAATATTTGAAATAAATAAATAAGGCATGTCATGTCAACTCTGCATGAACTTTAGATATTCTTATTAGTGAAGAAAACACAAGTCATGGGCCAGGGTGTGGACTCACCTCCCTCTATTACCATCTCCAGACAAGAATCGGAGGTTGTTCATGCTTTGCGTACCTTGGCTCAACAATCTCTGACACTCTCTTCCTAGATGTCAAGCTGAATAAACACATTGGCAAAGCAACTACCATGTTCTCTAGACTCACAAAGAAAGTATGGTGTAATAACAAGTTGATGGCATATACCAAGATCCAGGTCTATAGAGCCTGTGTCCTGAGCACACTCCTGTACTGCAGTGAGTCCTGGACCCTTTGTGCAAGGCAGGAGAGGAAGCTGAACACCTTCCATATGCGTTGTCTCCAACACATTTTTGGTATCACCTGACAGGTCGAAGTTCCAAATAGAGTAGTCCTAGATCAAGCTGGAATTGTTAGCATGCATACATTACTGAAACGGCAACGTTTATGTTGCCTTGGGCATGTTGTGAAACTGGCTGATGGTTGGATTCAAAAAGCTATCCTGTATGGAGAATTAGTGCAGGGAAATTGCTCTAGAGGGAGACCATAGTTGTGATACAAGGATATCTGCAAGCGGGATCTAAAGGCCTTAGGAATGGACCTCAACAGATGGGAAACCTTGACATCTGAGTGTTCAGCCTGGAGGCAGGTGGTGTATCATGGCATCTCCCATTTTGAAGAGACATTTTTCTAGCAGGCTGAGGCAAAGCAGCAGTCCCGAAACCAGCCAAATCAGGGAGCTGGACAGGGCCTGATTGTACAGTATTTGTCTTCAGTGTGGAAGGGATTGTCACTCTCAAATTGGTCTTCTCAGCCACAGTAGACGCTGTTCCAAGTCCTCCATACAGAGCAAGTTACCATAGTCTCTCAAGACTGAAGGATGCCTAGTCTAAAAATGTATTTCCACCAAAAGTATAGTTATTATGTCTAATCATGATTATATTTACATATATAGTTAATATAGGAATTAGCATATGCAAATTTAATACAAAAATGTCCTTTTTTGTTAGAATGTCCATTTTGATGTTCATTTCCTGCCTTACTTTGTGTTGATGCCTGTCCTCTCTTTTGATAAGATGCTCTTGTGTTCATGCACTACACTTGCTTTTCTGAAAATTCTTATTTTCAAACCACAAGAATGCAACAGACTTATGCCACAGTTCCATACATGTACTTTTTCACTACTGAAGACTGCCCTTTCCTACTAGTTCTTACTACAGTATAGTGATGAGATGTGTGTGTATGTGTAAATTTTAAGGGTTGCACACAGAAAAATATCTCTGAGTTACTGGTTCCTAACTGTTTGTATGCCACATCAGTTAAAGCCAAAGAATCAAGGAAACTATAGACAAACAGATTTGATTTTGGAGTTATTTGAACCTTTTTTGGTTTATTTATTTTAGCTTGTGAAATAACCTCATCTCAGCTAACAGCTAATGAGGGGTGCCTTTTTGCTATATCCTAGGATAATCTTGATGCAAAAGACCTGTAATCTTTCTTCTTATTTTCATAGCCAAGCACTATGATTGTGAGAGTAATCACTGCAAGAGCATATGCAAATTACAGGCCTGATTTCCATGCCTTAGATCTGTTTGCAGCCACTATGACTTGACTGAAGCCGCAATGACGATGCAGAGCAAGAATCACAATTAGCTCATCAGGCATGTGGTGCAACAGCATCTATGAGTCTTAGGCTGTTCTCTCCCATTGTGTGTGTATGCTTTACAAGGGCAAAAAAAGTAATTCTGGATTAAGATAAATCATTTCAGAGGACTACTCTGAACTGAGCATTTGTCACAACTTTTTTAAAAATTGCCTTCAAGGAATGAGCCTGTCTTAACATATTCTGGAATAAAGCAGCCCTGTTTATTTAGTGTGTATGTGTTTTAAGGTTTCTCCTTTTCAGTTAGGGAAATAAAAACCTTTCTGTCTCAGTTTCTTTCCATTTTTCTTCCTACCCTCATTTGGTATCAGCATACAAGACCTTGGCAGAGAATTTTCACATGGAAACAAACATGTAATATTTAAATGCACTTTTCCTCATGTGCACATTTATGTAGGCATTTTATTTAATGAACGGTGCTCTCTGTAGATTAAAGCATATTCGTGCATCTCCCTCCCAGTTCCAACCCATTTTAGCCATTGATAGAAAACGGGCCAAAATTTCCAGGCTGGTATGATGGCTGCCATTGTCTTTCCTCTCAGAGCTGGTTTTGTTTCACAACAAAACAAATATGTGGGCCTTAGTTTTGTTTTGTTCTCCTTACCTGTGCTTTGCTTGAAGCTATATTCAGAACCCTCTTGGCAGTCGCAAGAAGGATCCTTAATGTATCCAGCAGATATTTTAAATATCAAAGCCAGAAATTCTATTTCTCCATTGTAATCCCACCTTCACCCCCAAATGTGATTTCTTTTTGCTTTATAATAAACTATTGAAGGCCCACAGGTCTTCTTGATTAAAACCAGGATTTTTTTTAAAAAAAACACGATTCCTGTGCCAGCTCTAGAAGCCATACGACAGGATGACCACTTGTGATTTTATAACCTCCATCCCCCATCAACCTACACAACCCAAAATGCAGAAGTTCTTTTCCCAGCAGAAGGCACATATGAGAGACAAGCATGCATTTAGAACAAATAGATCTAGGATAATTCAGGCAAAAGGGGAATGGAAGGCAGACACTACAAAGTAAGGATATGGAAATCTGATCTATTCTCATTAGATACGGGTGTTCAGAGGAGACATAAAATATGCTAATTTTGTTTTGTGTGCGGTGTTAGTCTGTCACTCCCATTGTTACTATAGGTGGTTGGACTGCTTTCTTTCTTTCTTCTTTTTTTTTACTTCTCTCCTTAGCTGTATGGATTCTCATGTAACAGAACTTCTTTGTTAAGACTTGTCAGTTGCACAAGGGTGATGTTCAGAATACTGGCCTTGATATTTGGCAGAATGCCTGCTCCCACCAAGGTCTACCCGGATCACCCGTGTGAGTCAGGAGGTGAGGCTGAGGAGCATGCCGCCGAGAGAGGCCCGGAAGGAGAAGACACGAAACCGGACCTTCTCGGCAGTGGCTTCTCACCAATGGAACAACCTCCCTCCGGAGATTCGCACGGCACCTATGCTGGCAATCTTTAAAACCCAATTAAAAACATGGTTATACATCCAGGCCTTCCCTCCAGTCAATACCTGATTTCTTTCTATTTTCCTTTAATTTTTTTCTTCTACTTTATTACAATTGTTATTGAACGACTATGCACATTCTTGAGTTTATTGTTTTATCCTATATTGTAAGCTGCCTAGAGTAGTCCAGATAGGCGAGGCATAAATAAAATAAATAAAATAAAATAAAATAAAATATATTCTATTTTCTTTCTTCTAGAACAGCTGAGGTGAACAGAAAGAAGATTGGGATGTGCTGGTAGATCTTTGGATGTTTTAAGGTAGAACAACAAGCAATTTTGATTCCTATGTGTGTTTAGTCGTTTAGTCGTGTCCGACTCTTCGTGACCCCATGGACCAGAGCAAGCCAGGCCCTCCTGTCTTCTACTGCCTCCCGGAGTTGTGTCAGGTTCATGTTGGTTGCTTCGCAGACACTGTCCAGCCATCTCATCCTTGTTTGTCCCCTTCTCCTCTTGCTGTCACACCTTCCTAACATCAAGGTCTTTTCCAAGGACTCGTTTCTTCTCATGAGATGGCCAAAGTACTGGAGCCTCAGCTTCAGGATTTGTCCTTCCAGTGAGCACTCAGGGTTGATTTCCTTTAGAACTGATAGGTTTGTTCTCCTTGCAGTCTCCTTGCACTCCTTGATTCCTATATAAACAGACAAAAAAAAAACCCTCCAGTTTTTGAATATGGGATATTGTGCTTCTGTACCCATGATTCAAAACACTAAGAAATGGCTAATGGCTCAATATTGTTGCACAATATTTTCCCGTGTTTCCAGCCGGAAAAAGGATGCCATGCTTTGCATAGCAAAGGGCAACTTGAATGTTGACAACACCAGTAGTAGCAATCAAGATGGTCTACAGGATATTGTCTTCTGCTCACTATTCACAAAATGACACACGAGGGAAAATCCCAGAAGCTGACTCCTGTTTTTCATCAATTAACCACTTTTTACCTTTACACATAACAATTGTCAGAGCTGTTTTTCAACAAATATCCTTTAAACCATCATGACTACTGCCATTGATGTTGTCTACATACAGGTTTCCCTATGGTATTTAAAGCTGGGCACTCAGGACCAAATTAAATGCATCTAAGTGTACTAAAGGAACTTGCACATACAATTTCAGAGTCTGTTTGTAATGTTCAGGCATTACTGGAAACAATTGATGTCCCTAAAGACTTCAGGTAGACAAATGTTGCCATCTTAAAGAAATGGGAGAGAGAAGGATCCAGGCAGTTTCTGACCTTGACACTAAGAAATTCTTCAGAACAGATGATTAAACATTCTATATTTGATGATGTAAAGAGGAACGTGGTGAGTTCTAAAAGAAAACATGAATTTCTCAGAAACAAGATGTCAAATTAATCTTATTTCCCTTTTTTCATGAGCACACAAGTTTCATACATTAGGGGAATGTTGTGGATATAATGTATCTTTAGGATTCCCATTGTATAACCAGTTTTTGTCTGTTCTTGTGCTGTTTGAACGGTCAGTCAAAAAACTTGTTGCACAATGGGAAGCCTGCTTGATTTGGGAAGGGATGCTGACATGATTCCCCTTTCATTCTATGTTGAAGTAATAGGATTTTGGACTATATGTTTATAGACATTGTATCTTTTCATATTAATATTATTAACAACAATAATTTATGGACCATGTGTTTCTTTTATATGGTAGGTTTTAAAGGTATAAACAGGAGCTAGGAGGAACACTGAGTGTCCAGTTTACTACTGGTTTGCCAAATGACCAAAAGGAGCCAAATCCATAAGAAGCAGAGTTTTCAGCAGATAACGTGTCATAGTTGCAGGAGAACATAGGGACTGAGTAAGAATAAACTCATAGTAATTGACTTGAATTCTATTGCTGTCTGTGTAGAATATGCATAACTTGCTGTGGCTAACTGAGGAATGCCAGGGTATGTTTCAGCCACACAACAAGATGCAGGACCAGGCATATAACTAACGTGACTCCTGGCATCTTGTCAATTAGCCGTAATTAGCAATGACAGGTTATTCAGAAATTGTATGACTATCCATAAGATTTTGGCTATTGTTTCAAAAAGTCGTGTTCTACCTGGACTGCTTCTGTGTCCCACTAATGATACATATGCCAGTGATTGTGAAGTACTGTTCTATGTCAGCTTTCCCATGCACAGAGGCATTAGGCTATAACTTCCATCTTCACTAGCCAGTACCGCCATGATGAAGAAGACTCCTCATTCTTGTTTTGTCAGTTTTCATAAGTGGTTGGCCGCCCTTTCTTTAAAACCCAACAGAACGTGCTGTTTCTTTTTAAAGAAATTGTAGTTTCCAGGGCAGTAGGTACACACCCACCAAATAATTTTTTTCTGAGTGGAAGCATTTACTGTAGACAGCCTTAGTGAAAAAGGAATGAATGAAATGAGGAGTATCTATAGTCCTGAGTTTTCAGCAGTGTGCAGGGATTTGCGCTGTGCCAGCTTTTACTTTTTAAGAAGGTGCTCTGTATTGCCTTGGGGAGCAAATAAACTCTAGTCCAGGATCATGACATGCTCCGTTCATTCCAGATACCAACATGTAAGAAACTAGCTGTCTAGAAAACAATGTTTGCAAAAGGAGTTAATATCTTGGCAGAGAACAAAGCTGTACAACATATGTTTTTAACATTATAAAAAGGAAGTTGTTTAGGGGAGAAAACATGCAGACCTCACTTTTTTTTGGTGGGGAGAACTTTTTAAAAAGATAAAAAAAGAGGGGGAAAAAGGAACAGCTTCATGTCTTTTAAAAGGAAATGCCTTCACATTGCATATAAAAAGGAGTTTCTCATATAAAAAGGAGTTTCTCATATGGGAGTATCAACTCGCAACCAGAACAAGATTAAAAGACATGGGGAATACAACGGAATCTGCTTCAAGGCCTCATATCTCGTATTTAAGGTTGCCAACACACAGTGTGTAAATTTGCCAACTTTTTTTGCCACTTTTTCACATAGCTGTGCCTTTCAAAGCTGCATGGCCTACAGGAATTAGCAAACAAAGGTTCTCACAAAATGGAAATGTCATCTGTTGCATCTGCAGATGTGAAGGAAGGCATGGCTACTTGAACAATATAAAACTCTGGCCAACTTGCTTACTCCCAAGAGATTTTTTCCTCATATGTCATTATTCATAAAGATGTCAGATAAGACATGTACTTGCAGAAACAAAGGAAGACAATCAGCAGAGGGAGAAGGAGTACAGAGTGAAGGTCTTTTCCTATAAAACTTGGACTAGCTAAAAGGGAGGGCATCTTTGCCCAACTATAGGGCAAAGATGGCATTACTGCTATTCTATCTGAACATTCTCTTTCCTAAGGAAAGAGGTTTCTGTTCTTCTATCCCATTCTCAGTGCCTTTTAGAATGTCTTTTGTGGTGTGTTTTTTTTAAAACTTACTGTAACATAGCAAGGTGGCAGGGGGTACTGCATGTCTTCCTTCCTTCTATTATATGCCACTTCATTATTTGGCAACTTCCCTGGATGCCCACACTTCCTGATCCTAAAAAGCCCTGTGCAAAGAGTTACTTAATTATGTCTTCTCCTGTGCTTAGAATGAACTATGGGAAGTTGGTAGAGTTGCCCGGTTAGCTTTATTCCTTGCCCTGAAATTTCAGGGGCTGAAACCTGACACCAGCCAGCAGATCTTTATAAGGTAACCAATATGGAATGGACAGGGGTGGATTTTGGTTTGGCTTGGCTTTGTACTACTGTTGCTATGGCATGTGAATCAATAAAGCTCATGAGTCATGATGCTGGTGCTCCACTCCCTACCTTGCCCCAACTGGTACAGTACGCTCAGCATCACCCTACTATGGACTGGAGAGAGAACTGGTGGGTATATGCACTTGCCTATTTTGTGCCATTTGGAGCAAGGTATACTAAACCACGTGGATGTGGTGGCGCTCTTCATCCATGCCATAAGTAAGGTAGGCACAAGATTCCTGGATTTCAACTGTAATTTTTTTTCTGAAATATCTTCTCCTTTGAATTACTTTCCTGTATAATTAAATGAGAATAGTCAAAATTCTCACTGGAATTTTTTTTTTGGCACAGCCCTACAATCTGTGGTATTTCTCTAAGGGCTTTAGAAGTGGTACACTTTTCCAGATTACCCCATTGTTTATTGGTTTCATATTGTCAAATTATGCCCATGCAACCATGTCAGGGAATGCTCTCTTGGTTTGTTCAAAACAAAACAAAACATCGTCATTGGAGGGTCCACGGTAGAACTTGAACTTGTCCAATTAGAAGCAACAAAACACTTCTTAAGTTGTCATTTGTGACTCACTCAGAGTTTTTTCTAAATGGAAGGGTCCCTGTGCTAGCATTCGGAGGCAATGTGAAACTGCTGTGTCTTTTTCTCCTTCACAAATTTTTTTTTGGAAATTCAGCAAAGGATGCAGAGATTTGCAACAATTCTCAGCTAGGTCCTTAAATTGATTTTGTAACAATTAAATGAAATGTCAAATAGATAAGTAAATGCATTATGAAACTGCTACAGTCCGGCATGAGGTGTTTTGCCATACAGCACTACACTGCTGAAAAAGCAGAGGCCAGCTGCTGTCTACCAGGGTGACTGCAAAGGGAGGAGGTAGCCTTTCTTATGATCACAGTTACATATTTCTCAAGAGACACAACCACAAAAATGGCTCCTGGTTCATGAATACAAATTTAATTTGGGTCATCTAACTTTGTATATACTACAAAGAGGTAGGTAGGTACTGGCCTTTGAGATATAAGTAATGGGAAAGCAAAGCGCCAGCCACTCTGTTTTATTATATATTTAACTAAATGGATGGATTTATTTTTGTCTTTTTTTTTTCTGCACAGCAGGTTATTCTGAAGTGACATGGCTCATTCTCTGGGGACGCTGCAATTCTTCATCTTTTCAGTTTCCTCTTGAAGCCAACACGTGAACAAACCACAACAGGATAGTGTCACAAGCTTGCTCAAGTCAATTATTTTTATCCGGTAATGAGTATCCTCACTTCCTTCTTCTAATCAAGGCCATGATTCTTCTAAAGAACCTTGTTGCACCAGAACCTTTTGCAAAATGTATCCACCCTCTGAACTGATATTTTAGAAGTAGCCAGCATCTAGTAAAAGCTTATTTGTAACCTTAGTCATGTCAGAGTTTACATGTAACCTGGTGCCCTCCAGATGTTTTTGACTGCAGATACCATCACTTCTACCTAAGTTGACCAGTTTGAAGTTCAAAACATGTGGAGGGCACCAGACGAGGGAAGATTGATGGTGCTGATATTGTATATTGTAGAGGTATAGTTTTGCATTAGATAGAGAGTTCATATCACTGATCAATCATAAGCATAGATTGTTTTTGACATCACTTAACCCATATGCATAGACAACTTCAAAAGAGACAAAACAAAACACCAGCCTGTGCATAGTGCAAATATCACATTGTAACAGCATGTATGTATATCACATACCTGTTGGAAAGTTAATTGTACAAGTCTTTTCTCTTGCAATTAAATACAGATGAAATGATACAGTCTGGCAACAACTGTCTACATGGGCCCCAGGAGATAGCCAGGAATTTGAAGCCCAAATGGTTTCTAAATTTGGCTTCCTCTACTTCATATTCTTCCTTCTTTAGTACTTGTTTCCATTTGCATTTTAGCCTGGTATGCAGTCTCAGCACAGACATGATTTTCCTGTTTTCCTGTTAAACACCACTTCAAGACATTGCTTCAAGACATTGTGGCCAATTTCCTATCACATCTAGCTCCTCAAAGGGACAGTGACAGCTGAAAAAACACTGGCTTCCAATTACATGTAGGTACTGTAATTTACTTTGAGAAATGTTCTTAGAAATTTGGATTTGAAGCAAAAGCATCATCCTTTTGAAAAAGAATTTTTTGGCTAGTAGAACATTAAGCTTGGATGATTTACATGATGCCTCCCCTTGTTATGTCAATGTGAATCCCCACTTGTCCTCTACCCACTATTGTGCATTGCATGTATTAGAAACTAAATCATCTCTCTTTTCAATTCAGGGGGAGTTTAAATATTGCCACAGTTCTTAAATATTCTCTTTTATTTGCTGCAGATAAGAATTCTGTTGCAGACCAGACCTTCAGTGCTATTTTACAATGAGGACTGTCTTTGTGTGACTGTTCCATCAGTCAGATGTTAGTATGGTAAGAAATTGGTCACTGTGACCTGAAACAGCTAGGAAACAGGAGAAGGAGTTGAGGTTTCTTTTAATGCTCACTATACTTTTTGGAGCAGCTTTTCAAGCTCTGTGCCTATAAAAAGAGAAAAAAAAATCTAAAGCAAATGTGGTGACAGACTTATGGCTCTGTATAAACCAATGTTTCCTAAAATTCTGGTCCAAGGTGTTTTTGTAGGATCTATCCAAGGAGACCTGACCCTTGCCTGCGTTGCCTAAAGCATCTGGAAGTTATAGTAAATAAATCTTTTTTTTTATTCTAAGATGAGAGCCACAGGTATAGAGCTGGTCCTTCAGTGAAGGTGTGTGAAAGATTCCCTTTCAAAGTGGTGAGTTATGCATCCACATGTGTCTTTGATAGAACTTAGATGTGGCCAGGGACATTTTACATTGTGAAGCTTCTTTGTTTGTTTATTTATTATTTATTATATTTATATCCCACCCATCTAGTCATTCGACAACTCTGGGCGGCATACATCAAATGAAATAAACAGATAAAAATAACACCAATATCAAAAAATAATTAATCATTCAAGATGGAAAAAAATATCTTGTTGTCTGGGGCAGGGGCATCTAGGGCTGTACAGCTTGTCTAAGGACACGCCAGCTGTCTCTTTCTCCTTGGAGGCATAGGGGGAAACCAACTTCTGGCTCTGTAGCCAGATACCTAACTCACTGAGCTATCCAACCAGTTAAAATAAAATACTGGTATTTATATACCTGAAGATATGAAGAAATGAAATTGTGCCTTTCGATGGGGCAATGAGTTGGGGTTTTCATGCATAGCTTTGTCCCAGAGTTTTCACATTTCACAATATCTGAAGGAAGGAAGGAAGTAATTTATGAGTTAACGCTGAGTAAAATAGACATATGGTTAATGATTAAGAAATAGAAGTGAGAAGAAGTGATTGAGAATAAGTATTTGCATACACACTCTCTTAGTTGTTTTATACTTTTTTGGTAAACGGTACTGAGAGTGTGATTCAAGGGCTCATTTAGTAGAAGAACATTCATTTTATTTTAATAATATATAGATGCATAAATAAAAATCAGTGTCAGACACATGCACTGAAATCAGATCAAGGAGAAAAAGAATAAACAGGTATAGTTCCATATTCCATTTAATGTACGCAAAGTATTGGGATATTGGTGATATTTTCATGGTACACCTCCTTCTTTGAATTCTGTTTTATGTTTTCTCTTTTTCTCTTATGGTTCTATTTTCATTTAAACAGAAATCTGGGCAGAGAGTATGGAACTAGCTATCTGTCTAATTATGACTCTTGCACAGCATGTGTTTTTGAGCAGCTGCCCCATAGTTTTCACTTTATATTCTTCAGCACTGCTTATACCAAGGGCAGCATTTCTACAATATCCAAAGTGGCATATAAATATTACATATAACTCACAGACGACATGGCTTGGCTTGGCGAGGGGGAAAGCACTCATGTCCACTTCCATTCGTTCTTGGACTGAGGCAACCTTCCTCTTTAACACCTGTGCCTTGCCTTTCTGGTGCAGCAATATGGCGTGAATTCTTTTTGGCATGCAGACAATCAGGGGAACAGCCCCTCTGTTCCACTGCTGGCTCCTGGCACCCCAACCAGCTTCACCATCAGCTAGGGGCTCCCCGGCCACAGAGGCAACTGCCTGCTGGAGACAGGCACTGAGAAAAACATGCTGCAAGTGAATGAGAGACTGAGTGAGTGCCAGTGACCTCAGAGTGGTAGCCTTACTGTTCCCTTTTTCTACCATTTTCTCTTTCTTCCTTTCTTTCTGAGTTCCTCATTGTTTGGGGAGTGAGTACTCATGTCTCCTCCCTGATTTGATTCAGGCTGATCTTGTGCAAGTACTATCCCCCTCCCCCCCAACATCCCTTCTGTGAAATGTGATTGTTGGGCATTGATAGTATAGCTTTGAAACCATGATTGCCTGGGATGGTGTGATGAGAATGAAGCATCCATGGGGGGTTTAAAAAGTGGAACAAAAGTACGTGTTCAAAGGAATAGCTAGCAGAGTGTAATAAAGATTGGGGCATGTCTTTCAGGGAATACTTTGACACTCCTAAAAGTTCTCCTTTTCTTCTCCAGTACATTTGCCACTGAGGATTTTGCTGCAGCCTTCTTTACATTTAACTTGAACTGAATTTAAGATATGGACTTCACAAACCCTCTGTTGTATAGCACTATCTAAAATGTGTGATGGATGTATGGAGAAGATGATAAAATGATAAAATGAGCAACTATGAACATCTTATACATCCATTTCTTTTTAATTTCCATAGTGCAATTCAGAAGGCCCAAGTTTGCTAAAAATGTGGTTTTTTCCATTGAAAACAAACTATAACTCCATACATGGGGTATTTAAAAGAAACTATTATTCTTTATTGCTGTTCCTCAACTGGTTTCTTTGGTGAAAATTGTTTCAGTTACTCTTCATTCCACAGTGCATAAGTCTGCATAATTTGATGATGAGGGAGATGTATGAAAGATTTAGAAACTGCCTGCAAGTAAATAAAATAACTGTAATAAAAAAAGTTAATTCTAGCCTTTTGTTGGTTTCCATCATAAAATTGCCATGTACTGAAGGAGCTAGAGTGATGCTTAATTTTAATAGTTCCATCATTGTAGACTGGCTGGGTATTAATTGTGTTAATGGTGATCATGTTGAATTCATTTAGTATTTATTGAATGGCCACCTGTGCACCCATATGTTTTACATCATTATTTAGAAGTAGTTAATGAACCCATTAGCACGAGAGAGGTGGGCTAGTGTTCCTTCCTCTCCAGCCAATATGTGTTGCAATATGAACACATGCCACCACAAAATATATTCATCTTCTTCATAAATATATCTCAAATTTAAATAATCTCACTTCAATATCCCAAAACGCACAGCAATTTACACTGCTGTTCCCATCCACTGAATCTTCTAATTTTAGCACATTGGCTTAAACAGTACATGTTTAGAGTGCAGCTTGTGGACATAAGCCACTATGTCTGTGGGCTGGCAATTTTGACAGACTTTACAGCTGTAAAGAAGAGAGAAAAGGAAGAAATAGGATGAAAAGAGGAAATGCTTCCTACTGAGTCTCCATGACCACAACGCGACAGGCTTGGGCCATCAAATGGGTTTCGATTGTGCAACAAGAAACCAGTGGTAGGGTGGGAAGGGAGAAAGAGTCATGTGCAGCCCGTCAGCAGAAGAGAAGGAGGAACATAACATTAGGGTGTGGTTACAGCTTTTGTGGGGAAAATGAAGGGTCATTTGCAAACAGAAACACACAAACGCACACGTTACATGCATCTATACCTATTCCTTGTATGTGACGAACATCTTCTGTAGTATTTGCTTGCACTGGGAGTCTGCTCCTAATCACAACATCTCAACAAGTGTGAATAATATAAAATTGACATATTTGTACTGGGTGCAAGGCCCAATGATGCCTATTATGCAAAGGGATGGAGTTCTAATGAAGTACAAGTTTATCCTTATTATGCGAAATTCCACAACCATGAAAATGGCTATTATTCACACAAATTGTTACACAGTACAATAATTGAAATCCATACAGTAGCAGATGTCAAGCTAGTTTCCCCAAATTATTCTAAATATCTCATCCTTTGTCCAACTCTCTCTCTCTCTCTCTCTCTCTGTTTAAAGCTAAAGTTGTAAGGGATATTTTCATTACCATTGCAGACACTCGTATTTCTTGACAAGTTTTAGCTTTCTTAACTATGATTTATCTGTAAGTCTAGTGGCTAAAGCCATTCTCAATAAATCCTTCCCTCTTTACTGTTTCAATGCATCAGTTTGCTCTTTCTTGGATTTGGAATCTGTGACCTTGGCTAGACATCCCCTCCATGACATATAGACTAATGTCCAGAGCAGGCATTACAAATGCCCTTGCAGGGTTAGAATTCCACCAGAGTAAGTGATATGCAGAAATTAGAAGGTTTGGGGCTAGTCATGAGATGAGAACCAGTGGGAGCAAACAAGAGTGTGTTGATGTGGATTTTGGATCAGAAGAAGAGGACAATCACAGCAGGCAGCGCAAAGGGCCCTGAGAACTAAAATTAGAAGTAACAAGACTCTGGACCTGCCTAAGTAGGTTCTTTGAATATAACTGCCAAGACCAAAGAAGAACTGAAGAAAGAAGCCAGAAAAGCAAGAACACAACCAACAGAAACATTTGGGACATTGAAAACAGGAATGTGGGAGCAAGTTTGGGAGAGAAAGAGGAGCCTGATCATGCAAGGGAAAGGGGAACTTGTTCAGTCTGGAGAGGACAGCATGAAAACTTTTATTCCCAAGAAATCAACAGCATAACATTATTTAGGAGCCCTGCAGCTAAATCTCATAAGCAGCTAGGGCACAGGATAATTATTGGCAAAGTGATCTGAGTGCATGTGATGTTAAAAACAGGCTTTCAGTTTGGGAGGAATGGCATGGGCAGATGGAACAGTTTAAATGTAACAACAAACACCTTATTTTAACAAATAAACAAACTGACAATGACCTCTCCATTACTTCTAATTAGGCATGGATTTTCAGATTTTTTGGGATTACAAATCCCCAATCCTTCATTCTGGGAGTTCCAGCTCACAGACTAGACTAGTGACACCTAAATGTGGCTCACCTGGAGAAAAGGTCCAGCTGGAAAGGCTTCATGGTGTAACATGAGCATAACATAACTCTGCCCTCACTTTCTATTCAGAGAGGAAGTGCCCAGCTATGGCAGCACTAAGCCTATGCTAAGCCACAAAGTCTTCTCAGCTAGGTCTTTTCTCCAGGTGAGCCATAGTTGGTATTTGTAGGTCTGCAACTGACAAGTGGAACTCCCAGAATGGAGGATTATGGGATTTGTAGTCCAAAATTCTCACATCTATGTCTGATTTTGCCAGAAGAGTTGTGTATCCAAGGTATGTCAAGAATAACTTCCCCCACATACCCCTACACCCTCCAAAGTTTCCTGTTAGAGGTACCGGGCTCAGGGCATGAGGAGTGGGTTCAAATTTCCACACAGGCAAGAAACTGGAAACAGGACTGAAAATGTCTGGGTTTTGCATTTGCAAAAATTGTGAGTTATGCTTGGGCCGATATTTCCCAGAATTCTTTAGCTAGAACAGCTACTGGCTGGTGGATTCATGGTGTTGTTGTCCAAAATGGATGTTTTCTAGGGTTTGGTGTTACATCTATGAAGTTTAAATTCCCTTGATATGAAGAGATGATGGGATAAGAAAGGAACCTCCCCCCACACCGATTTAATGAGGGTTAAAACGCTGAAGCCTCTGTGCTGCAAGGTCAGAAGACCTGCAGTCATAAGATCGAATCCATGCAACGGAGTGAGCCCCCGTCGCTTGTCCCACCTCCTGCCACCCTAGTGGTTCGAAAGCATGCAAAATGCAAAAACGAGAGTAGATAAATAGGTACCACCTCAGTGGGAAGGTAAATGGTGTTCTGTGTCTAGTCGCACTGGCCACGGGACCATGGAGGATTGTCTGTGGACAAATGCTAGCTCTATGGGTTGGAAATGGAGATGAGCACTGCCCCCCTAGAGTCAAACACGACTGGACATATTGGCAAGGGGAAGCTTTACCTTTTTTACCTTTACCTATTGAAGTCTTAACACTTGGATGAAAGGAAGAATGCCACACACTAAGCTTAGGAGCTTTGCTGTTCAAATTGTACACTCCAGTCCTGTTCCCACATGACTGTATCTACTTCCAGTGTTTTCTTTTCTTTTTAAGCAGCCTATTTCTTCCTCAGAAGCAGTTAAGCAGGATAGGTTTGCTTCAGTTTGTGCAAAGTTTGAACAGGACTTTTTTTGGTGTTTTTCTCCTAGAAGTAACACTGCTGTATATTTGGTTCAGTCCCACCTCTAACAACCTTCTTTAAAAACATACAGTAGAGCTTTTATAAGGAGACAAGGTCTTAAAAACAAAACAAAAATCCCACACACAAACACACCAGCCAGTAACACACCCCTTTGCCTGTCCGACTGCTGCTACTTAGCTGAAAGCCAACAATGTTGAAAACAACCTTATATAATAATAACAAATATCAAATAAATTAAAGACTGGAGGGAAATGTCTGCCCCTGTCTGGCCCACCCATGCGTGTCTTAGTGTAATAAGCCATAAAGAAAGTCACTTGGCAATGGCTCACATTTTAGACCTAATTTGATGCCAACTGTGGGACTCCCACTGTTTTTGAAACTTACTGGATTTTCTTTGTCCTTTTCTCATATGTAAATCGAGTCACAGCAGCTGAGTGAAACACTGAAACCAAGCTAAACAAAGACAGGAACTGCAGGGTGAGAGATTCTTTCTTTCAGCAATTAGTGTGGCACCATGAAAGAGACTTGAGCAACTTTTATAAGATTTTTGTTAATTTATTTATTTTATTTATTTATTGGATTTTTACCCTGCCCCTCTAGACCATGTTAATCCCAGACTTGGCCCCGTTGTCCTAAAAGGATGGATGCACAAGAGAGGAGGGGAGCAGTGGCCACTAGACATTGATTAGGAGGCATCCCTGATATTTCTTTTTATCAGGAAACATCCACTGGGACCTTGTAGCAAAGGAACAAAAACTAATTCAGTACCATTAACAAGGATGAATAGAAAAACTATTTATATTCAAAGTTCCTGATTTTGAGGAGCAAGCATGAGCATAACCCTCTTTCCAGATCACTCTTCTCAACACAGCAAGGTAAGGGACTCAGAAGGAGGACTGTGTTTGATATCTGTGACCCTGTGCCCTTCTGAGCAATCCTTGTGTACCCTATTTTAGATATAATAGTACTCTAATAGTAAAAGAGAGAGGAAGGGCAAGGTACAGGATCCTGCCCCATGTCTACTGCAGTGTTGCTGCTTGCCTACTTCAGTGTTCAAAGTGAATATCTTATCAGACAGGCTTCTTAGTGGGGTGAGAAAACACCAACATATCTCCCCCACTCTGGCTGCTTTGCACTGGTTGCCCGTCCGTTTCCGCATTGACTTCAAAGTGTTAATGATTACATATAAAGTCCTAAACAGTTTGGGACCTCAATACCTGGCAGATCGTCTTCTCCCACCCAGATCTACCTGAATCACCCGACACAGCCAGCAGGGACGGCTGAGGGGTCTGATGCCGAGGGAGGCCCGGAAGGAAAAAACAAGAAATCGGGCCTTCTCGGCGGTGGCCCCTCGGCTGTGGAACACCCTCCCCACTGAAATTCGGCTGGCACCCTCGCTGGGCATTTTCAAAAGCCAGCTGAAAACTTGGCTATTCAAGCAGGCCTTCCCTTCAGTCAATTAAGTCATTCTTAATTTTCTTCTTTTATTCTTGCCATCTTGGGACTCTTTGCTTTAAATTAACTGTTAAAATCGTAAATTTATATTACATTTTATATCATTTTGTTTTTAATGTAAAACTGTATATTTTAAATTGTTTTTAATCTTCTAAGTTGTGAGCCGCCCAGAGTAGACTATGTCTAGATGGGCGGCATATAAATGCAATAAATAAATAAATAAAGACAAGCAGCGTCACCCAGTCCAAACTTAATTGGGACCTGAGTTTGTGGTTTGGTGACTCCGAGAATGCTTCAAACAGCCACATCTTTGGTTGCGAGGGCTTTGGATCTCACTGCAGTGGCTGCCATAATGGTGACAGGGTTTGGGGACTTCACAGAAGCTTGAAGAAATGAGAGGATCCTGAGTGGTCCAATGAAAGAAGACCTGGCACTTGAAACAGCGAATCATAGGTTGTTGTTTAGTGGGAGACAATCAAGGGCCATGACACGTAAACTGTAGGCCTAAAAGAATTACAGGAGCATCTATCCCACTCAGAGGAAGAAGGATGGTTTCCCAGTCCCACCTCCTCTGGGCGCTGCCTCTAAGTGGGCACCCACCAGAGGAGGCAGGACTGGGAAGCCATGTTGCTGCCTGAGTGGGTGCCCATTGGAGGAGGTGGAGCTGGGAAGCTAGGTGCCTGCAGAACAGCTGTGCACCTGAAACACCAAACTGGCACAACCTGCTGAATTCATGATTCATGGCCTTCTCTAGTTGGTGAGTGTGGTGCGGAGCCATGAAACCAGGTAGAGTAGATTTAGCCCAAATAAAGGTGACAAGGGCATCAAGGTGCATTGTTTCCAAAGGTGGCAGGATGCAGATTCATCATTGGAGCACTGTATAGTCAAAATCTGATCTTTACCAAGCAGATAGAATCCATGTTTTGGAGCAGGGCAGGACTTCTGGCTAGTAGATGTAAAGGACGGCACCTTGGAGTGGTTGTAGAAGGCATAGTTTTGCAGGAGGTGGGCATGGCTAGAGGAAATCTTGCCCAGCTCTTGTGTCAGCTGTTGCACTTAGGAACATATACCAAGTGAGGGAAATCAGCAATGGCCCTCTTCCAGGTTAGAGATTCCTGGATGGAATATGGAGTTAGGGAGGGGGCTGGAAGGGGCATGCCCTGCTCAGGAAGACTGCCATAGCCCCCACCCCAGGAAAGCCAGTGGGTTTCCATACTGGCACCCAGGGCCACAACCATCTCAGTTTGGTAATCCTTAGTTACTCCACAAGGGTTGTAACATATGCATTGGATGGCAGATGGGTTATTCATTGCAGGCATCTGCTCCTTCATGCTGTGCTGACACTATCCTGCTGCGGCCAGTCGAACACGTGCCTGTCTTTTCCCCACAAAATTGTTCAATAAAGCTTTAAAAATTAAAATCATTTTTGTTGTTGGCTGGTGAAGGGCACAATCCGGGTCCTCTCACATAGATCTGCCAAGACGAGCATTTGTAGAATCCCATTAATGTTTCTCTAAGATTTGTATAACTTGCGGCAACTAATTCCAGCTAATTGATGAGGTACCAGGGCATGTCACAGTTGTGTGACTGGGTGCATGGGCAATCATATGACCTACCCTTGCACCATAACAATTAGCTGCACTTTGGCTGTGGCAAGCTATGCAGGGTCCATTTGATCACCAATATAATGCTGGCCAGTGTGATCTGAGTTTGGGATCTGAGCTGTTCAAAAGGGGGAGAAATGTATAGCCTTTCTGAAAAAGAAAATCTCAAAAGTATATCCCCCCCCCCCCAGTGTTCTCTCTTTCTCTTTCTTTTCTCTTCCTCACACTAACATCCATCTGCAGTAAATGGAAAATCTTGTGAACAAGGTCATTTCTAAGTTACATGATTCACCCAGAGGGGACATGGCTGTTTTGTTTCTTCTAAGTAATGCCCTCAGTTTCCTCTTCAAGGAGTCATGTGAAACAAAAAACACAGCTGACAGGAATATATGCGAAGCTGGAAAGTGTGCAAGGAAAAGTTTCTTCATCAAAGCACAGAATCTTCCCTTACAATTTTCTTTGGATCCTATCAAGAATAGTGGAGGTTTTCTGACATTTATTGGAACATCCCTTTACCTGTTGCCTAAATATTTGGGGCTGAATGACCTCAGCTTCATTTGAAATAGTAGCATGCAGCACTTGCAGAGAATGTTGCCTTAGATCTTCATTAATTCTCCCAGGAATATTCATACATTTAAGTGAAAAAAATTGAGGCTGTTTTTCCTTTCTTACCTTCCCTGTGAAAGAAATGGCAGTCTTAATTTCTTTTCCACACTGCATAAACTCAGTGAGCTGAGCTGATCTTTGCCTAATCTACCCAGCTGATTGGGCACTGTGCAGAATCAGCAAAAGTTGTGAAATGGTAAAATAGCTTCCCTGTAGTGAGATCAAGATAGTTGAGAGGAAAAGTACTTGCCTTTTCTTGAGGGACATCTAGTGTCCCTTGCTGGGAGTCATAATGGCCTCCTAGGAGAAAAGTTGAACACTGAGTGAATGGAGTAACCAGAAACATTGAGGGCTGCTATGAGAATGACCATAGCACAAAAAGGAGAAAGTGTGTTCCATGACTTCAGAAAATCCAAGGTTCAGTGCCTGGCAATTCCAACCAGGTGACAAAAGATCCCCCTCTGAAATTCTGGAGACAACTGTCCACCATGCTTTAGCCAACATATGAGAGTTCAGTATGAATTCAATGCAAATTAAATAAATCTCACTTGTTACTACTTTAAAAATGCATGAGTGCATCAGACAGTTTACAATCCATGCTCTCATATGTCCATTTATGAAATTGTCCTTTCTCATTGCCACATCAATGTGGACATTATTTTTCTTAAATTAACATAATTCCAATTATGAATACTTAAATAAATACATTTAAATGCATGTTATCTTGAAATGCACATTTCTGTGTGTAGTTTGTCACCTTTCATAGGCTGGGAACTAGAAAAGAACTGGCAGAAGTACCCATGTACACATTGTTCCAGAAGAAGAGGATCAGAGGCAGAGTGCTTTTAACAAAGACCATTGTGGAAAAGGTTGTAGCTGCATTCTGTTCCAGGAAGCCAGGTAACCCCTTATTCTGCCCTTTCACTTAGAGGTAGAGCATAAGATCAAAGGGTTATTTCAGCCAATCCTAATTACGATTGGGTAACTAGTATCCTATCTGTCTCTCTCACAACATATTATGTAAATCATGCTAAGTAAATAAAAGCGCTCTCAGGCGTTGCCTGTAGGCTCCGCTGGCTCAGACATCCATTGTCGACTCCTTTGTTCTTTCTCTAAGGAGATTAGCCTTCCTTTGTTCCGTTATCACCCACAGACCATGTGGGTGTTTTCCCCCTACCGTGAGTTGCCTTTTGTGCTACTGGTCATGCAACTGCCAGCTTTTGCAACCTCCAAGTGTCTGAAGGAAGACCTGCCGGACAGGGGTAAATGCTTGGGCAATTCCTTATCCCCAGTCCTGTAAACAAATATGATACTGGCTTGACTCCAGTAGTAGAACTTCCAGCCATAAAATACTCCAAGTGGACCTGTCAAGCCTGGCCCAAGCTTGCCGGTGCATAAACAGAGCAAATTCAGGGCATCTCCCAGCGTGTTCCTTGTTATATATCAAGTTATTTCATTAGTTATCAAACAATCAAATATTTATTAGCCTGTTTAACCCCCTTTCTGCACTAGGTTTTTAACCTACATTTTACAAAACTGTAAAGGGATGTGGTGGTGCTGTGGGTTAAACTGCAGAAGCCTCTGTGCTGTAAGGTCTGTAGATCTTCAGCTGTAAGATCGAATCCACGCAACGCAGTGAGCGCCCGTCGCTTGTCCCAGCTCCCGCCAACCTAGCGGTTCAAAAGCATGCAAATGCGAGTAGATAAATAGGGACCACCTCAGTGGGAAGGATACAGCGTTCCATGTCTAAGTCATACTGGCCATGTGACCACGGAAGATTGGCTTCGGACAAACACTGGCTCTATGGCTTGGAAACGGGGATGAGCACCATCCCCTAGAGTCAAACATGACTGGACAAAAATTGTCAAAGGGAACCTTTACCTTTACCTTACAAAACTGTAAGTCAATAAAGAAAAAAAATTAAATATGAAACATGAATATAAAAATGTTAAAAATATCAAAAATATCAAAGAAATAAAAAAGATCACCATGTAACAACAATAAATGAAAACAAAGCATGCAAAGATAACTCAAGAGAAAGATAAGCGGAAGATTATTTGCTAAATTCTCCATTCCTGTTTATTTAGGCTGCCTCAGAATAATGAATTATAAAGTCCCACAAGATTGCTCGTCTTTAGACAAGAGTGAGTCAAAGAGCTATTATCCACCTGGAAGTACTTATAATTTGTGTGAAAAGTCTTTGGCATTCTGTTTGAGAAGCAGAACATACATAAACATGCAGCAAACACAGAAGAACTGATCGATTCTTAAGAAACACACAAATAAATCATCCAGTGCTTCAGATCCTTAAAGCAGCAGTCTGACTAGGATAGACCAAACTGTTATGCTAATCTTGAATCAAGGTAGCAGAACTTCTTCCAATTATGGAACATTTGATTGTAAAAGTATTGTAGTTCTCCCACCTACACACCTTCCATTTTCCTAGCTTCCTTTCATCTGTTTGTGGCTGCAATCCTACATCTCAGTTCCTTACCAGAGAAAGAAACAGCAGTGTCGGAAAGCATGAACATATCTATATAAGTACCCTGTGCATTCAGTTGTATGGGGGGCATTAATAAAAGAAACCACTTACCATGGAGCTTTACCATGCTATATTTTTTTTAAAAAAGTAAAATTCTTTTACTAGAGACCAGAGATAAAAGTGAATTCTTCAGATAATGTTGGAAAGAAAAGGAAGTAAATTCAGATTCCGTTTTCTATTTTCTATATGTTCTTGTATACACTACTTTATTGTAGCATACAGCATCTTCTTCTTGGTGGGCAGATGACTGCAATGCAGGGTTTCTGTGACAGTAGTAGTGTGGGATATAGACAGAGGGATAAGATGAATCATGGGATACTGGGGGACTTCACCAGCACACGCATAATCAGTCACTGAAATGGTAATGTTTGTAGGTCGGATTGCACATTCAGGCATCCCAAGGAGGATACGGCTGAGCTAGTTTGGTGCATACGTTGCAAACTTCATGGCATTGCATGATTCTTCACAAAAATAGGCAATTTGAATAAAAATATGGCAATCTGATTCAAAACATTGTTCTTGCCAGTGCAAGGCATCTTAAGAAGATTCCTTGTTCTCCTCACTGATGAGAAGAATGTTGCAGTTCTTCATCCTTATATGCAAGATCAAGACAAGTGAGGAATCCATTTCTAGGTGAAAACAGTCATTGATGAAACAAGTAGATATGAAGATCTCTCCTGAAAGGTAATTGTAAGGAAACTATTTTTGAGGATCAAAGTGGTCAGTTGGAACCAGGTGCATACAAAACAAATTACTAAATATTAAATTCTGCAAGTATTGTTGTTTTCATATTCTGCTGGCAGGGAAAGGATGCTGGATTAGATGGAGCTTTCATTTGATCAGGGGCAGCTCTTCACACATTGGGAAATACTCAGGACTAGCAAAGTCTATTGTCTTGATGAAATCTATGCCATTAACATTAGCTCCTTCCCATGAGATAAAATCTTTAGTGCAGTACTAGGTGTAATGAAAATGATCTTCTCTATACCACATCATTTTTCTCCCTTTTTCTCCCAAACAGATGTTTTAGCAAGCTCAGATTTTGAAGGCTTGTCCCATGTTTTAAGAGAGGGGAGAAGGGTTTCACCGTTGAGTATATTATTTCACCAAATCTGCCTTCTGATTAGCTTCCCCTCAAAGCCTAAATAAAGGTTTAGTTTGAATTAGAGATGGGATTAACACAAATTCTTGATTGTAAATTTCTCAGAAATAGCAAAATGCAAGTCTCAACTTAGTTCATGCCCATGACCTCCGCTGAACAGAGTCAAATGTGCTCTTGGAACCAAGTATTCATGAAAAAAATTAGATACATTATCTTCAGTTTGGTGCCTGTTATTGCTTCAAAACTGGAGCCACATTCACGTGGCATGACATTTATGGGAAACTTGTGGACAGAGGACCAGGATCATACCCTATCATACCCTAAGTGGTTCTTAACCTTTGTTACTCAGGTGTTTTTGAACTGCAACTCCCAGAAACCCCATCCAGCAGAGCTGATGGTGAAGGCTTCTGGGAGTTGCAGTCCAAAAACATCTGAGTAACAAAGGTTAAGAACCAGTGCCCTAACCCATAATAAAGCTTGCAATGCACATTTTAAGAGTACATGTGTATGGATTTTTGGTGGTCACCCAGACATACTGCTTTTCCACCCCACAACTAGCTGGACATCTGTTCTGGTAGAACTTTGTACTAGAGCACTGGGGGACTTCTAGAAACATGCTAGCCCGTTGACAGTTTCTGCTTGTGCTGTTAAGTGATGCTTCATCCAGCCTTAGGGTGAGCACAGTCTTGTTTCCTTATATATGTATTTTACTCATATAGAGCCATTCCTTAAACATTTTTGCTCACAAGATTTAAGATCAAGTATGCCTCTCTCGGTGCCTCCTTTTACAGCCCTGAGGGAGAGATCAAAGCCCTGCTTTAAAATGTTCTTAGCAAGCACCTTGAGAACATTTGTGCAGAAAAATGAGAAGAAAAATAAAGAAACAAACATTTATGACTTGTGGTCAGGGGCCCTCCAAACCTTGATGAATGGTAGTTTCCAATATGGTTCATCACTGGCTATACAGGGAATTGCAGCTGAATATTATCTGGAGACATGCAGATAATATTCTTTGCCTTTCTTTGCTTCTGGAAGGGCTAATGTAAGGGCTTAGAACATTGACAAAAACCATTGTGCTCTGGGTTCAGTTCTCTGAGACCTAATCCAAACTTGTCCTCTTGAAGGGCAAAGCAGAAGAATAAATTGTCCTATCATGCCTTTCTGTATTTGGGTGGTCTTTATAGGCTGAGCACCCTTTTAACTAAGCTTAAGATCATATTGCTTAAATAAACATAGTCTGGTCCATCTCTCCCTCACCTATGATGTTATTCAGGAAGGCCAGGATCAATCAGTAGAAATGTCAAAATCATGGTTACAAAGAGGTATTGCTTTATGTCTTGGCTTCTTGGAATCAGGAACTGAAAGACCTTGCAGATCCCAACCATGACAATGCTTTTTCAGCTGCTGAGAAATCTGTATAAAAATCAAATTGAAAGCATCACTTTCTGTATACAGCTGGAGAATGTCTACTTTTGTATATTACAGATCTGCCGCAAGACACTGTTGTAACAGACATCTTTGGCAAAACACAGCGCCATATCATTGTCTTGAGGTTTATGCACTTCAGTTGACACCTGTGTGTCATGCACTACAGATGAAGCATTGTGTTTAGGACTGAGCCTGGAACAATACAGCTGTTTCAACACATGTGCATTTTCCACTTAACAAACCATAAGAATACAGCAGAAGGTTATAATATCAGAATCCTTGGGCTAGAATGAGGAAAGCAAGAAAGTTGTTTCTTTGGGACAGCTTTGCTCTTTCCAGTAGGCTCTTTCTACATACTTTGGATGGCATTCATCTACTCCAATACACACAGGCAACAGGGGAAACCATTCTGATTGATATTATAAGTGACAACTAAATCCTTTGACTCATTCTTACATTTCATCTTCACAAGTACTATGCCCACAGTATTTGGAACAAGTGAGATGCAGGTGAAACAAAGGCTGGAATAATTCTCCCAGTCTTACATTGTTAAGGTTTTTAAAATTACACATGGACACAGTGTTATTGAGCTAAAGAAGGTGTATCAACTGAGTACTGTTGTAATACATACTGGCATTTTATTAATGCATTTTTATAATTGTAATGAGAACTACAAATAGTACAAAATGTATAGCACCTTTCTTTAAAAAAAGAAAAACAGAATGTTTATGGGCTACAAATGTTCTCCCCTCTCCATAAATTACTACAGAATTGTAATAGCTAGCCCTGTTTGAAAACACTTGTTGTTTAGTCATTTAGTCGTGTCCAACTCTTTGTATTAGTGAAAACACTAATACAGAATAATATGGGTTTCTTTCTGTTCAGATTCCTCTTTTCCATTGGCTATGATCTACGGTAAGTAGTTATAATTAGGCAATTTAAGCTAGACTTTGATTTCAGACTGATTTTGACACCCTACTATTGCAAGGTATTTCTTACACCACACATCCAATTCTGTATAATTGGGGTCTTATAGTGCAATGGTATCATATGCCAAAGAGGAATCATGTGGACCACCCAGATTGTGCTCCAGTTGCTCATGTGAGGGTTAACAATGCTAAATGGAGGCACCATGTTAGTGGGGAAACTAACAATCTGGAAGATCTATGTGATTACCATTGCAGCTCTGAAGTGGAACACATAGAAATGTTTTCACCTTATTCTATTGTTAGCCTTATTGTTTTTATGGTACTAATACTTGGGACCAAAATTACAATGGACATGTCTTATACCTTACCGGTGGTCTAGTCACAGACATGATCCTTGTAAAACTCTATACTAGCTGTATCTACCAATTTCTTGTTTCCTGCTATTAAAGTTTACAGTGATGAAGTTCTGCTGCAGTTCTCAGCTCTTTCTATCACAGGAATATCATGCAGTTGTTACAACCTTTTCTTCTTCTTCTTCTTCTTCTTCTTCTTCTTCTTCTTCTTCTTCTTCTTCTTCTTCTTCTTCTTCTTCTTCTTCTTCTTCTTCTTCTTCTTCTTCTTCTTCTTCTTCCACTGCCTCTCTCCTTAAAAGAACCCAAGGTGGCTTACATCATTAAAAAGACAATATTTAAAAAGCTAAAATCGGTAAGCATACAAATATTTTTTAAAAATTAAAGTATATTAAAAACATTAAATAAAACCAATAGTAAAAACACATTTAAAAACTACAGAGCACATCAATCCATTTTAGAATGCCCTCTCAGACATATATACAAACCACCGCCTTCTAAAAGTTCAGGTGTGAAATCTTTACCTAAGAGTAAATCCCACTGAAATCAATGGAGCTTCCTTCTGAGTAGGCATGTGAAAGTTTGCATGGCTAGTCATTGTGCGGATTGAAGTACACACTGTGGTGAAATGGAGATGTGACTTTGCCAATGAATGTTCTAACTCTTCTGTGCTGGGTAGAGACTGGAACCCTTCCTAGATTTATGAAATTTTCTAAGACGTTTACTTTTCAGATCCAATATTACACCATGTACACTGTCTATAGATAAACAAGACAGCTTGCTAGTATTTTGAGTAACTGGCTGGATAGCTCAACAGCTTAGGTATCCAGCTACAGACCCAGAGTTGCAATTCCCCACTGTTTCTCCTGTGAGCAGAGCCAACTTGTGTAGCCTTGGGCAAGCTGCATAGTCCTAGGGCACCCCCAGAAGAAGGGAATGGCAAACCATTTCTCAGTATTCTCTATCTGGAAAACGTTGAAAAGATTTGTCGCAAGTCAGAATTGACTTGAGAGCACACAATTATTGTTCTTGTTGTTATTGTTATTGTTGTTGTTGTTGTCGTTGTTGTTATCATCATCATCATCATCATCATCATCATCATCATCATCATCATCATCATCATCATCATCATCATCATCATCATCATTATTATTATTATTATTATTATTATTATTATTATTATTATTATTATTATTATTATTATTGTAGTAGTAGTCTGAGTCAGATTAAATTGTTTTAACCTCAACTCTCATTAATACTATAAAACACTTGTGTGTGGAACATTTTTTCTAGTTGTTTGTCAAAATAAACTGAAATAAAAAGTATTTTAGGAGAGGCCATTCAGAGTAAAAACGTATATACTAAGATTTTAAAATAAATAAAACTCATTAGCAAAGTTTATCCTCAAAAAGAAAGCCAGGCAAACTTTTCTGAAAACTTGTTCACCACTGATCCATATCTGAAAATAAGTTATGAAGTCACAGGAAACTATTTGCTCATTTCACTCAGAATATTCCTAGAATGCATTGCAGGCCACAACTATTCTATGGAAATGAATTCTTGAAAGTAGGATGTTTTCAGCACCATTCTATCTTGAACCATTACCAGGAAAGAGTGATCATTCTCATGATAAAGACTTTTGTGGCTGTTATTCTGAGCAGGCCTACTTTCTCCCTCACTCATGAATGGCTTATCTCTTGTAAATTATTTGTCACATTGATGTAATTTTATCCATATGCTTAACTTTCTAATCATGTATCTTTTATGGAATCTCTTTTAAAGAAGCACTATAATTACATGCCAAGGGTCCCTGTAAATTTTATCAGGCTATAAAATATTATACTTTAATTATTTGGGAGGGGGGAATAGAATTGGAAACTTTCCCTCTACACAGTTAGGCAATCAATATCACAAGGGGTGTAAGGTCCTTGGTATTCTTGCCATTCCCCTTATTGGTGTCTACTACCTACCTCAGAAGTTTTCCAGACTCATTCATTGCATTGAATAGCATGGGGATCCGTTAATAAAAGAAACTGCTTACCATGGAATTTAGCAAGGAGAAGATTTACTAAGATGAACAGATTGTAAAGGATACATCCATACTCCCATTTATAAAAAGCAAAAGATTGACCTTAGCTTGAAGAGGAGACCCAGGCATTTCAAAAAAGAAGTGGAACATCAAAAGTTGGCATGCCCTTTTTATTGGAGCTAGCACTGTAAATTTGTATCTCATTAATTTTAATGTAAATTTATTGCCAGTTAATTGAGGTGGAATCTAGGTGTTTCCAGTTTGACTCATACCTTGACTTAAAAGCATTCACCATAATTTCAGAAGAATTACCTGGTAACAAAATTCGAAAGCATGAGGGAGGACAGGGCTTTGGAAAACCTTGGAAAAGTTCCTTTTTTTGGACTACAGTATCAAAAATTCCCTAGCCAATATGGCCCTTGGACTTGCTGACTGGAAATTCTTGGAGCTGTAATTTAAAAGAGTCATTTTTCAAACTTCAGGATTTGATTAATAAATCCTGTGGTGTTGCGTAGGCCACAACAAGTGATTTAACACGAGTCCATTGTATTCTCCCACATGTATGAGTTGAGTAAATAACTACAGGTGCAACTTTTCCCCAGTAACACTAATCCTAAGCATAACCTCTGAAAAGACAAGGCAGGGTTCGAATTGATTCTGCATAGAGTTTCCAGGTCAAGACCCCACTGTGTGTATGATTTCAGGTTCAAGATCTCCTGCTAGGGGTTGGACCATTGTGTTTCAACAGAGGAAGATCAGAGACGACTTAGAGGAAGCAGGAAAACTGTTTATGAGATACAGTAGCAAATTCTGGAAGTGGAGAAAAGGCATATCACTCCCTGTCTTGTTCCAAATGGCCTAACTCGACATCTCACTGTGTTTTCCCTTAATCCCTCACTTTGTGCCTGTCTTTTGGGTGCACTGACACTGCACAGGTGAAGCATGGATCTTGTCCTCACCATCAACATGTAAGAGCTAGCACCAACAGGAAGTAATTTCAGGGGTGCCTGTCCAAGCATTCAATTTATCTCATACAAATGAATTAGACTTTCTCAGTTTTTTGACATTTGTTGCTCTGCCTAGAAGCCAGAACGAGTGTAGCAATTCCTTGATACTTAACTTGCAGCAGAAGACTGGGCACCTACCGCTGCTGGCTCCTCTCCCAAAATGAATCCATTTCTTCCTATTACTCACAGAAACCTAGATAATATGCCTGTTAAAGTATTATGCTATTTGGCTAACAGGCCTTTCTCTCAGTTCTACCATCTTCACATGTGCATTTGATGGATACATGTAAGAGGGCCTTCTCTGTGGCTGTTCCCAGACTTTGGAATTCCCTCCTAGACTGGCTCCATCTTTTTCCACAAGCAAGGAAGGACCTTTCTCTTCAGGCAAGCTTTCCCTTAGTGACTGATGGACCAAGTGGCATTGTTAAATGGATTGTTGTATCTTACTGCTTGGAATGTGTTTTGGTGTTGCTTATGTTTTTCGGTATGGTATTTGTTTGATTGTTTTAGAATTTGTATACTCACTGTTGTTAGCTTTAATATTGTCTTTTAATGATGTAAGCTATGTTGGATCCTTTTTTTAAGTCACAAAGGCAGGGTTAAATATTTAAAATAAATAAGTTGGCAACTGAAGCAGGACTGCCACTGCTAGGTAAGTGTGGTTACATGGGACCAGACAAAAGAAGATGGTATGATCAGGTCCAAATTTTGAGCTGGTCCCAATAACAGAGAAGCCCATCACTTCTACTAGAAGGAAACAGAATGCTTAGTTAAATACTGTAGATCTTTGTTTCACCTAAATGAAGCAGCCAATTATTTCACTGTTAAGAAAGCACTTGTTGCAACTATACATTCAGTCTGACATTTTAAATATGGTCCTTTTATTTAAAAAATTGAACTTTTTTTCTAAGCTTTCTGGCTTTAAACTACAGTATGTGGCTTCAATGATATTGTTAGCACCAACTGGAGGAAATCTGCTGAATAAGAGGATTTGCATAAGTGTTGACTCACCATTCAGCAGATGGCTCAGAAGGACTAACCTAGTTGGTACAAGCAATTTGTTTTCATTCTTTGTTGTACCTGAGCTAAATAAATCATATTTAGGTAAAGGTAAAGGTTCCCCTTGACAATTTTTGTCCAGTCGTGTTCGACTCTAGGGGGCGGTGCTCATCCCCATTTCCAAGCCATAGAGCCAGCGTTTTGTCCGAAGACAATCTTCCGTGGTCACATGGCCAGTGTGACTTAGACACGGAACGCTGTTACCTTCCCACCGAGGTGGTACCTATTAATCTACTCGCATTTGCATGCTTTTGAACTACTAGTTTGGCAGGAGCTGGGGCAAGTGACGGGCGCGCACTCCGTCACGTGGATTTGATCTTACGACTGTTTGGTCTTCTGACCCTGCAGCACAGGCTTCTGTGATATTTACTGAATTTTAAAACAAAGGAACATAGACGTTTCTGATATATTAGTATATATGGAAATATTTATTGCAGTAGTAGAAAAACATTATAGTAAATGACCAGAATCCTTTTGGTGACATTTGTAGCTCTTGTGAGGCTCCTCTTGCTTAACTCACCAAGGCAAATTACTGCTAACAAGGCACTGGTCACCTGAAGATACCCCTCCCCGAGCTACAAAGGATGCCTATTTTTGTATTTTTTAAACTGATAACTAAAATGGCAACTAATTACTTTTGGAAGGCTTCAAAACTACAAGTGTCAACCTCTTACTTCTCCTCCCCCTCCTCCTCTCATTTTAGAATTCCACGGCTGGAAGGAGCCCTGTGGATAATCAGGTTCAGCCCCTAAGGAGGCACAGTGGAGAATCAAATTCCCAACCTTTGGTTCTATAGCCAGACACCTAACCACTAAGCTATCTGGTAATGGAGATGTCTTAAAAAGTAAAATTCCATTATCTGGAACATTGCAAACACTGGCTCTTCATAGGCATCTCATTGGCCACTGATGGAACAGGAAGGAGATAAGCCTATGATCTAATCCAGCAGTGTTTGAATGTTCTTAGAGGTGATTATCTGATCACCACAGGTATAGTCAAGTTCAAATTAAACTTCTCCCAGAATGTTATCACCTGCCCGTCCTCCACCTACTGAGATTCGGGAACCATTTCCTCCAGTTTTCAGCCTATAGGCTAAAATAGGGGAAACAAAAACCAGCCTCCCATGTTTCGCTATCCTTCAGCTTTGCTTGCACAACCCTACATGCTGGGAATGACAGCAGCAAAGCCTTCTGGGGCACATTAGCAACAATGCCAGAGGGCAGGCAGTGAATAGAAACTAAACAGGCTACAGAGCTCTAGGGATACAAGTGTTGCTTCGGGCAGGCCAAGAGCGACAATTCAACACACAAAACAGTCAAGAAAAGATGCTTTCTTTCATGTAAAGTTTGCACACTGGGAGTTGAGGGTTTGTTCCATAAACCATTCCTTCAAATCAGACCTTATGCACATGACCCAGAAGATTTCTTTAGAGTTAAAAGAACACACCGAGAAAGCAATCAACTGGGTAACTTCTTGCATAGCATACTGAACATATTAATAATGTGGTATATGTGCATGCCATGTACATATGTGTGTGTATTTTCCTGCCCATTTATATTTAGCTTTCAAAAAACATTCTAATGATTTATACCTTTTAAATGGATAGATATAATTTAGACATGATCTTCATTATGTGACATGAGAACACTGCTCAATAGAACACCATTACAGAGCAACTACTATATGTAGGATTTCCAAATTTCCCTTGAAGCTTTTCAGCCCATGCAGGGGACATGTGTTCCTTAAGCACTGTTCTACACCAAGTCCCATCATTCCTCATAACTGGACTGGTATATCATTGGCATAACATTTTAGTCTACCTTCACATCTGTACATGTACTGTGCTTGTGCTTTCTTTTGAACTTGCAACAATAATCTGATGCTGATGTTATTATAGGTGAATGTCCAGCTAATCAAATGTGGACTCGAGGCACATGCTGATATTTTGAGTTCTTTTAACATTATAATTTAGTCCGTTTTAAGTCCACTGAAGTTAATGCAAATTCCGTCCATTTATGGAATCAAGGTCATGACCAAAGAAAATAGGGAAGAACCTCAAGTAGAAAGGCAGCAAAGTTATCATTTGGATATTCCCCAGATATTATGCACCTTCCTAATGATCTTTGAACTGTATTGATGATTTTATAATGGACACCCAAGACCCCAGGATCAAAAGGAATATGTGAGTGTGATTGCTTTTAACCATTCCAAGTGGATTTCGGCTTTTAAGTTTAAAAGCTTCACAGAGGTAGCTTTTGTTTATTTTTCCATTTCGCCTAATAATATAGTGAGCAATAAGGAAGTGAAGCAATATTATGATTCTATATTTCTTAGAGTACAGATGACCAGAAACCATGCAGTGAAGGCAAAGGTTATGCAGATTGATCCTTGGCATTGATGGAAAGATGGTATAGACATGGATTAAGCATAGTGACTGCAGAAAACTCCTTCATATCTATGTAGGATATAGCATACACAACCTTTATACTACAAGTTTTTAAGTAGCTCTTGTGAGGCTTCTCTTATTCAGATATACCTTAAGAGGTGCAGATGAGTCTGAAATATCCCGGCCTTGCACAAGGCCTGGGAAGTAACCTTCCAAAACTGGTACTTTGTAAGTGGTGACACATCCTTGTGACATAGAAAACTGCCTGCTCCATCCTCTCTAAACTGCAAGAATTCTAGCGTAGCCCTAATTACGATCTCAGAACGGTGACCCAACCATATAAACTGTCCTTTCCCCACCTGATCCATCTCGGATCTACGAAGGTGAAGTGCAATGTTATTTTTTTGATACTACCACATCCTTCCTCTGCAGAGATGATAGTGATGTTTCTTTTTTAGATGCAGCCACCAATTCACTTATCCACAGGGCTCCAAAAATGCTATAAGCATTGCTGCTCTAAAGAAACAGGCTTCAAAACCTGTGTCCCATGTGCACCCCAACGTAGCTAGTATGACAGGCAATATTTGTGTACGAGTTTCATTTGTGAAACTTTGTTCTCTACTCCATCCTTTGATCATCTTCTTGATATGAAAATCAGTTGAAAAACCCTTGCACCCTTGTGCTTTTGCATAAAAAACCAAGGCAGACATTCTGCCTTGAATAGATCTAGGGGACAACCCTTTCCTATGTAGACGAACTGCAAACTGCTCCAGTTGTTCATCTGATGCAGGCCACTCGTACCCCAGGCTCTTCTTCTCACAGAAAGCAAAATATTCCTTGTATGGCTGCGGTGAGTGCTCAGGGCTACTGCTAAGCTCATGGCTCTATTAGCCTCTGCCCTTCAAGGTTCCATACCTTGTTTGGTAGGACATATGGCTGAAACCGTGCCCCTGGTGCCAACACTCTGATCCAGTCCATCTGTTGATGAGACAGGGCATCAGCAATGGAATTATCTACTCCAGGGACATGGCGAGCCTGAAAAATTATATTAAACTGTAAGCAATGCAACATGAGGGCCCTAATTAACATCATTACCCTCTGTGATTTAGAGATAAATGAGTTAACAATGTGCACCACCACCTACAACTCCCTGCAATTGCCTTAGTGTGGCCTTCTTCTGCATCAACAAACCTTGCAGCCTAGCTCTCAAGTCGCATAATTTTTCTTTTGGGAGCCTGCTGGACTGATGTGCAGTATCCAACTCAATTCCTAAAATGGTAAAAAATTGGCAAGGACCTCCCGTCTTTTCTTCGGCCAGTGGGACTCCCAGTTCTTGGGCCATATCCTGAAAGGCTAACATAAGGCATGCACACTGTGCTGTGCCTTGTGCACCACAAAATAAAAAAAATCATCCAAATAATGGACAACCCATGCTTGGCTAACTTGTCGCTTGACCGTCCATTCCAGGAATGTGCCAAATTGCTCAAAAGGTGGACAAGAAATTAAGTACCCCTGTCCATATAGAAACTCCCTTCAAAAGAAAATCCTAATAGGTCAAAATCAGTGGGGTGAACATGGAGGAGCTGAAAGGCAGATTTAATGTTGCACTTCCCTAGCTCCGCCCCATCCCGCACTTCCGTACTATATGCACTGCTGCATCGAACGATGTGTATCATATGGTGCACAACTCCTGGGGGATCTTTCCCTGATGGGAAAGACAAATGATGAATCAAGTGAAATTCACCTGGTCTCTTCTTTGGAACTACCCCCAGAGGGGACACCCAAAGGTGTGCAATGAGTGGGGCCTGAAAAGGCCCCAACAGCCTTCCCTCCTGAACTTCCGTAAGGAATTTCCCCCTAACTACATCCTCTTGCCCTTTCAACAGACAGTAAATTATTTGACCAAGTGGCCAACCTGTCCCCCATGGTCAGAATACTGAAGCCATGCCTAAAATCAACACTTAGGAATCTAGCAGCTGCCCTGTTTTAAAAAAAACAACTGCTCTCTGTCTTTCCCTTATATCTATATCTATATCAGCCTGAATAGAGCCAACAAAAGGCTCTCCCCAAGACCCCAAACTGTTAAGCCTGATTGCCTTCCAAAGTGCTGTGCTGCCCACATGGCCAAAACCGAAACTGCCTGGACCCACAGAGACGGAGCTTCGTCCAATGCTGAAGATCAGAAGAAGGGCAAGGAGGAACTGGGCAGTCTTCTTCAGGCTTGCAAGTGCCCAGCCCCCTCGCCTCATATAAGCAAGCGATGGCTGTGTCTGTCTCAACTGTTTGGGTGGGCAAAGGAGTCCCACCCATGCAGCTTCGCACCTCGAGGAGAGGCCCTTGTGGTGTGTGTCATCGTGGTTCATCCAGGCCAAGTTGTGAGATGTAGAGTGATAGTGGCTCCAAAAGGTCTCCTTCAACACTTTGAGAGATGTAAAGAAGAGGACAAATTTAAGAAAGCAACCTACAGATGCGGAAATTCAGTTTCTTTTTGCTTCTCCAAATATAAACTGCATTTTTGCTCATCTGCTTTTTATATTATGTTGCAAGATTTAACCTACTTACTTCACTCTGTATAGTCTTGAATGTTTTCTCTTTGGGGAAATCCTGACTCTGTAATGCCCAAACATAGCACCAGTGGCTAAATGAGTTCCAGTATCTTTGGGTAAATGATTTACCACTTGGTTTTTAGGAACTAGCAACTTCTGCCTTTTCATGCAGAGGTGCTTGTTTTCAAGCAATTTACATGTCACAGTAGTGTTGTTGTAAAAGCAGTATCATTATATGCTTTACATTTCCAAGGGCAGTATGACCTAGAATTTGGATGAGAGAACACAGGAGAGGAACTTATTCTTTTTCTATAATATCTATTTTTCTGTATAAAAATAAGAAAATATACCATATGTTGAGGCAAGCGGTATACAGACTAAAGCCAGATAGCAGAACTACTTCTTCCCACAATCTCCAGGAGGAAGGATCCTGCATCCGACTTTGGTTCCAAACATTTTCCAATTACCTTCCTTTTCTCTCTAAGCTTTTGCCTTTGCCAAAAAACATCCCTTTTGCTCCTTCATTCACTTTTGTATTCTGAACATTTCAGAGATGATATCAGTATACTGTCCAATCACCAGCTCTCATTAACTAGGACAACCATCAGTCATTTGTTAACAAGCAGCCTCCCCCAAAGAAAGGTTACCCAGTCTTCTGAACTTTATGGAACTCAGTTTCAAATGTTACAAACACAATCAGAAATATTGCAAAGAATCTCATTTTTAGAAAAGAATACAGGATATCAACAACAAGTCAAACATATATAAAGCTTGATGCAAAATATGTATCTATTGAGTTCCATACATCAGCAGGGCACCATTGCAGGAATTAGTTGGAGAAGTGTCCCACAAAGGCTCTTTACTCCTAAGGGCCAGAATGTTTGTGTCTACCTAAAGCTTGTTTTGTAAAAAACCAACACAAAGAGGCCAGTAAATGAAATATGTAAAAGTTTGAAATCCTAACTAAAGTAAATAGGGTCCAAATTTGTAGTGCCTGTGGAATTGGGCTTCATTGCATTTCCACCTCTCTTTTTCTCTTTCTTTATTAATTAAAACCAAAGAGCACAGGGCCTTCATTTAAGACTCCTCCTGACCTATTGGCATAAAATCAGTTAATTAATAAGGGTTCACACTGAAACAATCTAATGTAATAATAGACCACACTCCTAAATCACCTAACCACTATTACTCTGGTGCCAAGGTTTATGGTAATCATGGCTGTGTCTATGTATCTGGTTCAGCTTGTCCACTGACCATCTTGAGTCATGTGTTGTCCTCATGTGGCCTTCAAAGACCATTTTACAGCTACTTGCTACCCTCTTGCTACTGGGAATTTAAAGGCACTGTCACCACAAAGACTATGCTTCAGAAATATCCTCTTGAAGGTTCCCTTTGCCCACACCACTGCATTTTCTATACAGCCCATGGCGGGTTCTGTGAGGTCTGAGGTAGACACCTCATCCCAAGACTTTCCCCAGTTCTGATCTACCAAAAGGTCCCATTGACAAGAAAGATCTGAAAAAAGCATGGAATCAAAGAGGAAGCTCATATTTTCCTCTCAAGGTTGAAATAAATACTTGAACCATACCACCTTTCACTTGGCCCCATCTAAACCTTGTTTAAAAAAAATCAGAAGGAGAAACTGAAGTTGTTCTGGCAAAAATCAGCATCTTAATAACAAACCAAGAAGAGAACTGAAATGGTGGATCAACTCTTAGAGGAAGACTTGCAGCTTGTTTTACTAAAAGAGGCAAGGAGGGAGAGAAATGCTGTCCTAGACTCTAGGAAAAGTCTGCTTTTATTATTTCTCCAGAACAAAGGAAGTGCTGAAAGTTGCACTTGGAAAACATTCAAACAAGCTGAAGGTTAGCAACAGTTCTCTGCCAGTGAGATCATATTTGCATGATACTGCCAAGAACTTACCTTATGCAAGATTTGTGTTTTTTTTAATTTTATTTTAAAAAACCCATATAAGTAGGTGGATGAGCAGGGGGAGATTAATAAACACCTTGCGCATGAAGAAGCATAAGGTCAAAAACTGACTACATTGAGTGACCAGGAAGTTCATAAACCGTCCATTTGCAGAATACATGATCTCTCTGGGGAGTCTTTTCCATTCAGAAAACAGTTAGCTTCACAATGCAGAAATAGAGGGACTTTTTGTAAAGAGAAAAAAAAAATCTGTTACTCAAACATGTTCTTCAAAAAGAAAAAGGAAAGGTATTAATTAAAGAAAGATGTTTTATATTAACAGTGAGAGAGGAGGGGAGGGAGGGAGAGAGAGTTTTAAGCACCAAAATCAGCTGACTTATTAAGTGTGTTCTAACCGTCTGGCCACCAGTTGGCAAACAAGCACTCTTTACTCTATAAAAACTACTTCAGTAACACTTTGAAATGCTCAATGGTATTCAGCTCACTTGGGATTCATTATAATCTCATTAGGTAGGATTATATCATTTGGTTTAATGTCAATTGCCTTTCCATATCGTGTCCGGTGGTTTTATGGTGTGGACAAATATTCCACTAAGGACTGCACTGAGGTCATCAAACTTAAATTCTTTTCCTGAGTCACACTTGGCAGGGGTTCCCCATCACAACAAGACGTCCAGCTTTCAAAATCCTTGTCGGAAGCAAATGGGGAAGAAATTTAGTGGAGCAGGCACAATTTTACACTGTCCTCAGTGATTGTTCCAACAGTGATTTGTCTTCAGGAGTCACCAGAACCTGACCTCTTAAGAGACTGAGTGACGTGCAAAACCATATACTTTTTCTTTTTCTTTCTTTCTTTCAATCAATGGAAGAGAGCAAGCCATCCTGTTTCACAGAATATATGTGCTTGTTATTCCTAGAAGATAAAATCACAACATTGGGATGGCTGGGCCAGGGGGATTGCGAGTAGCTTAATGGATTTTACACCTTAGAAAGTTATTTCAGAGAAGTTACAGTTAAAAGACCAAAAGCAGTTTGCTACCACTAGTTACAAATTTTAAATCTAATGTCTTACTTGCCTCTTTCTCAAAAGTAACTGAATTAGTTAATTATGTATATTCAATTTATATATTACTCATCTAGCAAACTGCAAATCTGGGTGGTGTACAACAAATTAAACATACTTTATAAAGTAATACAGACAATAGGCCATCCCAGACATAAACCATAATTGAAAACAGATGGAAAAACAATTTCCAGAACATGCTAGAATGCTGCATTATTCCTTTCCTCCTTCCTCCAATGTCCCAGATTCTCTCTCCAATGGCTTCTCTCAATAGTTTTGTTTTTAGCTGTACTTATTTCTGAAAATCTTTATGTATTTTACAAGATATTAGAAAGTTACTTTGAAAAAGTTACAGTTAGAAAACTAAAAGTAGTTGATTCCACTAGTTACAAATTATAAATGTGATATGTTTCTTCTACCATTGAATGTCAGCTTTATCAGTTCCTTATAGGATCAGTTCTTTTAGTCCTACGTGTATCAGTTACATTTTACCTGGACTACTGTTAAGAGCGATGTATGGGATTGCCCCTGAAAACTGTTGAGAAACTTCAGCTAACATAGTGGAGATAGAACTGTAATTGGGAAGATGTTGAGTTGTGTGACTGTATGGTATTAGCTGCAATGACTGCTCGTTCATTTACAGGGTTGGTTCAGGCTGCCATGTTAACTACCATTAATGTCCTCAACAGACTGGAGCCAAACTACTTGAAAATACCATCTCCTTACATTTAAAACTGCTATTCTTTACAATGAACTGTCGGCACCCTTCTTTCATATGCTGTTACCTTTCTAGGCATGTTTAGTGACAACACATGAGACAGATTTCTCCGTTTTTTATCTGGGGGAACTTCCCTAGGCAGATCTTAGAGAACTTATTTCTTTGTACTACGACTTCCAGAATCCTTAAGTCAATGAAATAAGGAATGAGAAATAGGGATTTTTGGCTGCTGCAGGAGAACCCGAGTGTCTCAGAAATTAACTTCCCAAGGCTTTGTGTGGAATCATCCACTCTAAAATCTTCTTCCTTTCTCATCCGTGTTCTATTAGCAATAACGATACTTCTCTTTTTAACTAGCCACTGGACTGTTGCTTAATTTTGGTTTATTGTCTTTTATTTTGGCTAAGTTCTCATTTTTTACTTCTGCCTTTTGTCTTTTACTTGTTCTAAATCTTTTTAATGGTTATTGTTTTAATGATCTATTACATTTTGTAAGCTGCTCTGAATTATTCTTTTTTTTTAATGGGGAGAGTGGAGTATAATACCTTTAAATAAAAGGAATACAGAATAAATAATAGTAAAGTGGTGTAAGGAATTGGCCCGCATTCACTCTCCATATGGATTTTAGTTTTAGGTTAATATCCATACATTCTTTATTAAAATTAAGAACTCAATTAGATAGCTGCCATTTTAACACCTGGGGCAGGTTACTAATGACCCCACTGCCTACTTCTGATCTGTGGAGTATTTCAGCCTCTGAAGTGTTTCTAAATCTTTCAAGTGTTCTTGGAGAAACAAGAAAGAAATACTGTAATAGGCTGGAAATGAGACCTCACAGAACCTGGACAGACATTTTGTTCATGAAGATTGTTTTGTTTGAATTATACCCTAGAGGAGCTGTTCAGTCTTAGAATACCTGTCTAAGGAAGCCAAAGAAATTCTCTCCCTAGAGTTCTTCTTTTAATGATTTCAATGCTATGCTTGAGTAATCTTTATGTACTAAATAGCTGGTGTCTTGGAAACCCAGAACTGTATTGGTTTCCAAAGAAGTTTACTTCCCTTTAAACATTCAGGTGCTTAGTAAGGAGATATGAGGTTTTAGAGAATGGCTTCACTTAGTTTTATTAGCTCTTGTTTGTGTATTTTACCTCTGGCTCATGTTATTGATTATTTTAAGTTCACTGTATTTGTATTCTTTTATATATTTTATACATTTTAAAAACTAGTTTCGTAACTCACTTTTATTTTATTTTATTTTAAATGTTACCCTCCCCATCTAGTGGCCAGGCCACTATTCTGGGCATTTTATAATATCATGACTAAAGAGGGGCATGAAATACTTTGTGCTCCTTCCTCATAAGTCACATTCCTCCCCCCCCGCCTCCTCTGGCTTACCCAGTGACCTGCTGGTGCACGCTGCTCCTTCCTTCCTCATTGCATGATCTTCCAGTCCAGGAAGGAGCTCAGACTTCCCTTCTCCACCTCCTCCAGCAGCTGGCCATTCAGATGAGGAGGTGGGGTAGGGATTCCTGCAGCACTGCCTTGACCACTGAGTGGGCAGCTGCTGGAGTTGATGGAGAAGGGAAGTCCGGGCTCCTGGCTGGACTGGAAGATTGTGTGGTGGGGAGGGAAGGAACACGATTTATGATGAAGGGTCATAAAGTCCTTCGTGCTCATTTCTAATGGTGACATAGACATGAAACAAAATTACAATAATAATCATTAAAATGTCAAAAAAAGGAAAATCAAATCTCTACTAATTCTATATAAAAATAGCTAATACCAAAAAAATACAAAAGATGGTGTCAAAACAAAGACAATTATTCCAAAATTAATAGAATACCAGTAATTAAAAACAAAAATAATCTGGGGTAAGGCTGTGGAAGGCCTATGTTGAGAGCCACATCTTCATTTGTTTTCTAAAGCCAAAGGGAAAAGGAATCTGTCACATCTCTGTTGAGGAGGGAGTCCCACAAAGAAGCAGCCATCACAGAGAAGGCCTGGTTTTGAGTTGATGATTTTTGGGCCTCCCTCAGGGTGGCCATCTGTAATATCTCAGAATGTGAGGTGTGGGTGGGCCAAGTGATCATCCTGAGGGACAGATGCTCAGACAACTAGCAAGGTCCTAAACCATTGAGTCACTTTGAATTTCATGAAATTTGCTTTTGAGTAGACGTTCATACGACTATGTTGCCTCCTGTTACATATTTATTGTTGTCTGGGTCATGTCCGCAATAAAAATACAAATGTCCACCTTATGGTGACTCTTGTTAGCTCATGTCTATAGGCTGAAATGACTTCTCAGCGTGAATTTTAGTGTTAAATCATTTAGGCACTTCTGAGGGGAAAAGAAATTTCCCTCGCAATGACCCTTTGGGATCCTAATTGAGACAACTTTGTGAATGTCAGCTACATTATAAATAAAATGCATGTGAAAATAACACATTTGAAGGAAACTGGATTATTTCCCACATGGGAAAAGCTTTAGGTTTCTTTTAACCTTACAGTCATGTTATTTGAGAATCATGTTGGTTTTCAGCCACACTCCAACATTTATTGTTACTTGAAATTGCCAAAAAGTACAGTAGAAAAAACACAAGACAAAAAGTTGGTAAGTACAAAGGAACATGTTTTTTTTAATTTATCTCTCCTTCTTTCTTTCTTTCTTTCTTTCTTTCTTTCTTTCTTTCTTTCTTTCTTTCTTTCTTTCTTTCTTTCTTTCTTTCTTTCTTTCTTTCTTTCTTTGCATGCATGTGTGTGAAAACAAAAGTGATTCTCTCTCATCTCCCAAAGGTGCCTGGCTTTAATTTGTGGAAATTTTCTTACAAGTGAAATGAACGCATGCATTAAACAGACCTCTCATAAATTCCGTGGCAGGATGTCTTTCACAACCAAGTGTAGTGTCAGATCATTTGTTCTTGATTGTATAATAGTCACACCAAAAATTATAAAATTATGAGGAGAAATATGAAACAGTGTGAATTTTTAATGAGTTTTTGTCAGAGCCATGAAAAAGACCTTATGTTTGTTGAAATGCCCAATATTTTGCTCGGTCATTTCCAGTGAAGTCTCTGGCAGAGAGGTTCAATGAAAATTGGGACATTACATTCTTGTTTGTTTTTGGCAGTTTGTGTTATAAAAATGAGAATGGGTACTTTATTTAAAGGAATAGGAAGAATGGGCTTCCACTAAGACTTCCATCAAATGACTGCTTCATCCTAATTGTTTATGTCAAAATGAATGACCGAAGCAGTTATCAATAAATGGCAAAATCAGACACATTTGAACTGAAGTGGCTACCTACTGTGCTTTATGGAGACCAGGCTGGTTTGTGGTTTGGTTTGTGGAAGCCATTTTGCCAAAATGAAATGAAACATCGAGCTTTTTTCTGCTTGGCACTTTGTTTTGTTTTGGCAAAACAGATGCCCCCTGACCCCTTCCCATTCCCCTGTTGTCTCCCTACTGGCCCTGCTGCCGCCATCTCTACCATCTGCTGCCTCCACCACTACCATTTTCAGAAACAGCAACCCAGTTTCCCTTCCAGAAGCTGGGCTGCTGTCTATGCACATGAGCCAGCCTATCAGCTGATAGTGTGCACATACACAGAGACAGCAGGCCTGACTGCTGGAAGGGAAGCCAGGCCAGCTGTCTCTGAAGATGGCAGTGGTGGAAGAGGAAGGGGAGGAGATGGCGGAGGAGGTGCAGGACCAGATAGGGAGGTCACAGAGGCAGTAGGAAGGGGGTGGGCAGGGGGCAGAGGGGGGTGGAAGTATTGGATTCTCCTCCCACCAAGCATGAACTGGAAAAATGAACTATGAACCAGTTCATTTATTTGGGGTGGGTGTCCACAAACCACCCTGATTTGTTGTTTTTCCAGTCTATGACCATTTTTACTCCTGAATATTATTCTATGGGCAAAAGTCTATTCCATAACTTTATATTGAGCATCAGAAGCATTTGATTTCAAGCAACTGAAAACTTCCTATTCCCTTCCTTTTAGGTTCTGAGGCCCCCTAGGACTTGGGAGAGGGAAATATTAAATAGTAAAAGATTGTGGTGAGATTGGGACTGGTGGTGGTGATTCGGTGGCTTTAAAAAAACTATTAAAGACTCTTCTCCCCTTCCCCCACCCCAAAATACCAAGGTTGCCAAAAGCTTCCCCAAAGCAAAAATGAGCCCTAGGGATTGATCTCTTTGCAGTCCAGGGGACTCTCAAGAGTCTCCTCCAGCACCACAATTCAAAAGCATCAATTCTTCGGCGGTCAGCCTTCTTTATGGTCCAGCTCTCACTTCCGTACATCACTACAGGAAAAACCATAGCTTTGACTATGAAGACCTTTGTGAGCAAAGTGATGTCTCTGCTTTTTAAGATGTTGTCTAGGTTTGTCATTGCTTTCCTCCCAAGAAGCAGACGTCTTTTAATTTCGTGGCTGCTGTCACCATCTGCAGTGATCATGGAGCCCAAGAAAGTAAAATCTGTCACTACCTCCATATCTTCCCCTTCTATTTGCAAGAGGTGATGGGACCAGTGACCATGATCTTAGTTTTTTTGATGTTGAGCTTCAGACCATAGGAGGACCAGAGGAAGGGAAGAGCAAGTTTTAATTATTTTTAAATTAAATGCTTCCAGTGCCCAGTTGGGATTATGTCACACAAAGTAACACCAATGTGTTTTTGTTCTACATATCACTGACAACCCATCAGGGTAAAGTAAAATCTCAACAACCTGTCCACCAGAGTTGCTATAATGAAGGCCAAATGGCGTTTAGCGTTTCAGGCTAAGGACCAGCAGAAATGATAACACAAGTGCACTAGTCTATTATTAGTCAGCTCTGCCACTTTTTTTCACATAGAACAGTTGACTGAAAAAATGTTAGGACAAAAGCCCTTCATTGCTTTATGGATGCCAGATAAATAGCAATGAGAATTTGAATAAGGACGGTCTGTGTACTGATTTGAATAGATTCTTAGAGCAATGATGGGCACATGTGGCCCTCTGGATATTTTTGGTCTGCAATTCCCAGCAGCCAGAGATGGCTTAGCAAATAGTGAGGGATTACGGGAAGCCGAGTCGAAAACCAGCCATAGTTGCCCGTCCTTGCCTTAGAGGATAGAAGTTGCCAAGTGAGTCTCTCTTTCTTCCCATTGCCTCTTTCTAAACTGAAGAAGATGCTGCCTGCATAGGCACTTTCAGTACCTTCCCTCTTTTCTTTCTGAGATCATGCCAGTATAATTTCCTACCTCATGTCATGGGTTGAGAGCTTGGCTCCCATGATCACTGGCTGCAAAAGATTCATCTCCTTCAGTTTTGAAAGATATACAGCATGAGGAAGAGGAACCCATCACCCAGAGAGTTACTGACGTCTGTGCAGGTGCAGCTTATGGACCAGAATGGAAAGGGGTCTTAGCCCAAATCAACCCTCCTCTGCCCCAGTTGTAAGCCAGTTCCAGTTTTACTCCATCTTCACCCCTCTTGTGTACAAAAAATGTGTATTTTATGAATGTGTGGGAACTTTTTAAAATAATATGAATATTCATATCATTTTTAAAAAGATAGCTTGCATATGTATTGACAAGTGAACACAAAATTGATATGAACAATGAAGAGAGTGGTTTGTTCTTCTGAACAAGGTGGTAGATGGGAGGTCTTGATCTAAGCAGAGTCTAGGTTGATAGGAATCCTGTTGAGTTCTGTTATAGGATTTATCCATCTCACAGAATTCAAGCAAAAGTGTCCACCTTTGTGGGTGTTCTTAACTCACCTTTCATGACCCCCCTAGAAAGGGCAATATTGGGGGGGGGGAACTCAGTGTAACACTATACAGTATATATGCATATCCACCTCTATGTATGTGGATATGCATATATTTCCAGCAACTTGACATGTTAGGTCTAGGAATGTGAGCCACAGAATCTATTACAGTACTGGTGCTTAAGTAGAAGCCCAAAGATACAGGTCCTAAGAAAGCCTTCATAATGAATGTCTATGTGGCTAATGGACTTACAGAACACACTTGCCCTAAACAGAGTCAAACTATGAACTCACTGAGCTCACTTGAATAACAGCTGTGTAAACTTACTTTGTCAGACTTTCTCAGAATTTCCCAGCCAGCATGGCTAGCGTGGACAATCGCCATTGGAACTCTGGAAGTTGTAGTACAAAAATTAATAATGTTTCCAAGCTCTACACAGTATTCTTAACGGTGACTAACTGTCGCTATCCAGGCTTCAGACAGACCCAGAATGCTCTGCATGCAGAACATGTGCTCTGCCACTGAGCTGTGACCCTCTTTCTTAAAACTGTCATGAATAAGTCTAAATTTGTTCATTTTTGCTTATAAAAGCAATGTGAAAATTGTTCTGTTAGTTGCAAATGCCACCATTTATTCACTATACCAAAAAAAAAAATCTCTAGAAAACTGGGAAGTTTCTGGGTAGGATAAATATCTGTGATCATTTTCAGGAAAGTGATAAATGAATTAAATTGGATATGATTAATAAACTTGTGTTGTCTGCCTGTCTTTTCACATATCTTTGCTGTGCAATGTAAGCAGAACATTATGCCTGGTTTGAGATCATGAGACGGTGGCATTTTTTTTAAACCTGCAAAATCTCTGGCTAAAGGGTTTAGCTAAGGCTTGGGCTTGGAAGAGCTTGACAGACCCAAAGAACAAAGCTGACTCAGTTTCCTCTATGATTCTAAGCACTGGCTTCAGAATGAAGTCTTTGTAATACAATACCTACATGTGGAAGGAATGAAGACATGTGCCATATTAATTCCTGGCAGTGTCAAAAGGGGAGCCAAGAAATTGAAAGTGAGTCACTGGCATCACCTCTCACCTAACAGACAAATCACACCATGGAAGGAGTTGCAGGACTGGAGAAAGCATCTGCTGATTTTGCTCATTTTCTGGCAGCTGCTATAGGAAAACATGTATATCACAGAGCCCATCTCATGTATAGATTTCCAAAATGCTCAGATAGGACTGGTTCTATGGATCAGTCACAGAACATTTCAAACATGGCTCTCTTTATGTCACATCCCAGGACTCTGAGATACATTCTCTCTCCACCACCTTTGATTCTCATGAGGAGACTGGATTAGATGGAGTCAGATGAACCAAAAATCATTTCCACCTGGATGTTTGTTGTCATTTACTTTCTGTAAGACTCACTGTTGCTTCTGGGCCTGTCTAGACAGGGGGATTTCTAGCAGTCTTGTTAGCAAATAAAAGGTTTTTGTCTTTGGTGCCATCTATTTTATCTCTCACTTGAGCAATCCTTCCATCATGCTGAAGATGTTTATTCTCCTGTGAGAAATGTCCACACAGATACAAATCCTACCGCTGTGCCAGAAAGGTGTGTCATTCAGTTCCAACCAAACTGTACCAACAGTGATCCATATATCAATCTATATGCCAGTGTGGCAGGTCCTTAGTAAAAGATTAAAGGTAAAGGTAAAGGTTCGCCTTGAGAATTTTTGTCCAGTCGTGTTCGTGCTCACCCCCGTTTCCAAGCCATAGAGCCAGCATTTGTCCGAAGACAATCTTCCGTGGTCACATGGCCAGTGAGACTTAGACATGGAACGCTGTTACCTTCCCATTGAGGTGGTCCCTATTTATTTACTTGCATTTTTACATGCTTTCAAACCGCTAGGTTGGTGGGAGCTGGGACAAGCGATGGGCGCTCACTCCGTCACATGGATTCGATCTTACAGCTGAAGATCTACAGACCTTACAGCACAGAGGCTTCTGCGGTTTAACCTGCACCACCACCACGTCCCTCTAGTAAAAGATTAGGGACATAAAAAGTCCACAGAGTATCAATTTACTTAACTTGGTTGTGGTTGCTCCTGATCATTTCTCCTGATGCTTTTGTTGTTGGCTAATATCCTGTTGAATTTCCCACATCCATAACTGCAGAAGCACTTGCAGTAAAGAGATCTGGATTGTCTGTCTGCTTCCATGGTGCTGCTCACTTGACGAGTCACATGACCAGCCATGCAGGCCAACCTCACTATGTCACCACTTTCCATGTTTTCAGTTCTTTTTTAACATGCCATCAAGTTAATTCTGACTTAGGATGACCCTTTCTAGGACTTCTAGATATAGAGTTCTCAGAAGTAATTTACCATTGAACAGGATACCGGCCATCACCTTTTACTGACAAGAAAAGAAATTAGCTGTTGCAGGACCTTTGACTAGCTTTGGGTACTATGTATTTTACCTGAATCAAGGGAACATCTGTTGTTCTGCCTCAGGCAGTGTTTAGAGGCAGTCCTATTTTTTGAAAAGCCCAAGAATGCATAATGATAATAATAATAACCTTAGAACTGCAGAACTGGAAGGGATCCAATAGATCATCAAATCCAGCCCCTATCAAGGAAATCGAACTCCCAACCTGCCCACTGAGCTATCCAGCAGGCCAAGGGAAGATTGTATCTCATAGTTTACATGCAGTCCCCAGTAGGCATCCTTCAGTCTCGAGAGACTATGGTAACGTGCTCTGTACGGAGGTCTTGGAACAGCATCTAGTGTGGCTGAGAAGGCCAATTCGAGAGTGACAATCTCTTCCACATTGAAGAGAAATACAATCTGTCCCCTGTCCAGCTCCCTGGTTTTGCTTGTTTCGGGACTGCCTCTTTGCCTCAACCTGCTGTACAAGTGTCTCTTCAAATTGGGAGAGGCCATGATGCACCGCCTGCCACCAGTCTGAACACTCAGATGTCAAGATTTCCCATCTGTTGAGGTCCATTCCTAAGGCCTTCAGATCCCGCTTGCACATATCCTTGTATTGCAGCCGTGGTCTCCCACTGGGGTGATTTCCCTGCACTAATTCTCCATACAGGAGATCTTTTGGATCATGACATGCCCAAGCCAACGTAGATGGTGCAGTTCAACACATTTAGCAGTATGGTTTGACCTAGAGACACAGTTACTGGGAAGAGGGGTAATTGAAAGAAAGGAGTGCAGCACATTGGCCTGTGTCTATGACTTCACAATTTCAGAAAGAACATTAGGGTGATTCAATGCTCACTTCATTCTGTGCTTGAAAGCCAATTTGCATCTTTCTCTGCTTTTCTGGTATTATCAAACTGATTCAACAGAATATGCTGCAAAGTGCTAACTCATGGTTATTCTACCACTGCTGATTCATATGAGAAATACTAGTATAGCTGTACCCCTCTTCCTCCCTATACACAGAGGGATTCATCTTTAGAGTGAAGGACCAAAGGGATGCTTGAAATATGCTTTCTTTGTTAATTCCCCTTCGCTGGTCTGGTGCCAACCTTTTTTTTTTTTTTTGCTGAGAAACAAACAACCCATGAATCTGCTCAGATCAGTGCATTCGGCTAATGAAAATGTATGTAATTGACATTTTATAACTATACAGAGAAGGATTATCTTTAATGGTATCGATTGAAGGACATAAGCCAGGGAGACGTTTCTCAGCTTTGGTGCAAAGAGGTCTAAAGTGCCTTTGGATCAAAAGATATTTAAAATTCACCACAAATTTCCATGCTACTTACAGCTTTTTAAAATATGGTTTCACAACCTGACAATTAATCATGAATCTGCTGGAGTCAACTGACTTTCTTATTCCTGATCAATTATCAGTGCCAAGACCTCTTACTGTGAATACCGATCAGAAAGAGAGGAATGTGAAAGGCATTAGGAAAAGAATATACCTTCTGTGTTTGACTCAGGTCTCTTGACTATCCCAAAGTTGTTAGTCTGTGGAACGTCTTGCCACAGGATGTAGTGATGGCATCTGGCCTAGATGTCTTTAAAAGAGGATTGGATAGATTCCTGGAGGAAAAGTCCATCACAGGTTACAAGCCATGATGGGGATGTATAATCTCCAGGTTTAAAAGGAAGGTACCTGCAAATGCCAGATGCAGGGGAGGGGTATCAGGAGATAGGTATCTAGTTGTCTCGTGTGCTCCCAGAGGCATCTGATGGGGCCACTGTGAGATACAGGAAGCTGGACTAGATGGGCCCTTGGCTTGATTCAGCAGGGCTCTTCTTATGTTCTTGTGTTCTTATGCCAACCATGGTGCTTCAGCTGCATCTGTTACATGATATGGAAATTGGCATTTTGTTTGTTTCTTTGTTTGTTTGCAAAGAAGTACGTCCACCAATGTGATGGCAAAATGAAAGTGGAAAGGGAGGACGGAGAGAGGCCCATTTTTAGGAACTTTTATTGCATTTATGTATGTGTATGTGTGTGTGTGTATACATACATACCTACAAAAACACAAACACATTTGCTTGAAAGAAATAGCTCTCTTCCTGGAGAAACAGTATGGCTCGTGATACCAAGTGTCATACATTTCAAGCCTCAACTTAATAATCCAAGTGAGTCTAACCCTTCTGGTTCATTATGCTGGAGAAAGCTCAACTTGTCTGGTGTGAACAGTCCATAAACAAAGCAGGACAATGAGTGCCCAGTGCATTGGCATGATTGCTGGATGATGTGTTCAACATACAAGTGAAAACCATGGCCATTAATTAATTTTTCATACCTAGCCACAGTTATATCTTGATAGATTTTGTTTCCACTCTTCAATTTTAATTTGAAAATTGCTTTTATTTTATTGGGATATTTGTGTGCGTTTTTCTGTGTGTATGTGTGTGTTTTCTGTTCATGTGTTTCTGCCTTCTACACTAAATTTTAATGGCCGTAATCCTGTTACCTATACCTGCTGGCCCAAGTCTAACATGAATCTCAGCAGCAAATTGCTGCTAATAGATAAGAGTTATATTTTCTGCTGTACAGCAGCCATGTGACTTTGTGCAGAATGTCAAATGCAAATGCCAACTTCTTAATTAGTTGCAGTTTGCTACTGAAATTTATGCCAATAAATTCATGTCAGCATAAATTTTCAACTGGTTCCTGGACCTCATTTTTATTCTACATCAGTTGCTTTTTAGGTGGATGATTCAGTTTATAAATATAGTAATACTAGTTTAAACATTCTTGCTTCTGTATATTTTGTATATGGACATATAGTTTGCTGTTGCAATGAGTTCCAGAAGACCAGTGCACACTAAGAGATGTTTTAGCTTTGTTAATCTGAATGGATAAGCAGCTGTTCCACAGTTACTTTGCCAAGCTTGACATGCTTTTATAAATTCATAATCTGTTCAAAATCTTCCACCTGCACTCTTTCCCTTCTAGAAGGGAAAGCTTTCAGTGCTCAGGAACATTTTATCTGGTTTTTGTCTTACCCCTTTCCAATTGTACTTATACTTTTTAAACTTTTCTGTAGGTTCATAGAAGATGAGGTGACCAGAGTGAACATGAGACTTAGGAATTGCATATCCTTGTGAATTATAAAGGACATGATGATAATTCCTTACATGTTGTTTACTTTTTCGATAGCTTCTCAATGATGGAGATTACTGGCCCGCTGACCACTAAATCATATGGCATTTTCCTTTTGGCAATTATTACCAGTATAGCAGTGATTCCCAAACCTTGATCCCCAGATGCTCTTGGACTAAAAATCCCAGAAGCATTCACCATCAGCTGTGCTGGCCAGGATTTCTGGAAGTTGCAGTCTAAGAACATTTAGGGACCCAAGCTAGGGAATCACTGGAGAACAGATGATCCTTTCAAACACACGGAGAACTGGTAAGATTCAGCTTTTTGTTCTAAATTGTATGTGTTCATTAAAACTCTTCAAATAAGATATCATTAAGCTCTATTCTTGGTTTACTCTTTCATCTGCTGTGACCATATGATAGTTCTGATAATCCGGTGTCTGTTTTTGTTAGATAAGTCTTTGTTCCTATCACTGCTTCCATAATAAGTATCACCTAGATATGTTATAGGAATTCTACTTGGATTTGTCTTGATCCAAATTTTTGAGGACTAGTGGGCAGGTGGTTTCAGATTACAGACACCTCTGAATGTTATGATGGTGTTCTCAGAAATATATTCAGGTTAAAATAAGTCTAAAAAAATAAGTTTAAAAATGCATACTTTGGCAGGAAATATATTTTCAAATGGAAATTTTGTGAGAAAATATTAAATAATATTTAATTACAAATTTCTATGCAGAATTTAAATATATATAAATCATTGACTGATATGGAAATGGGACTTTCCTCCAGCTGAGAGCAAGGGCTCTTTCCAACTCCTCAAGATCTCCATAATACCTGTAGTGTCTTTTTGCTGTGAGAAGCAAAGTACTCCTCCACCAACACACACACATATAAAAGAACTGAGGAACTGACTAATTATTAAGAAAGATGGCAGAAACCAATCTGGTGCTTCAAATTGCGACGCAAAGCAGGTATCATGCAAATGTTGGGCAATTTACACAATTTGTGCACATGGCAAATTGCATAGGTTTGGATAAAACCCATACTGCACTGAGTTGCTCAAAATAAGCAATGTTCACATAATTTTTGCCAGCAGATGAATTTAGGGAGAGAACATTGTAATTCCACTTCTTTGCCTGTAAGAATGAGATGGGTCAGGATTTACAAGCCTTCATTATCTGTGTGAGTAACTGTAACTCATTCATTTGTTGGTTCATTAATCAGTTCATTCAGTCATTCAAACACATTTAAATCCCATCCTTTTCTATCATGAAATTCATGGTAATGCATACAAGATTCTTCCATCCAGGTACAGTTCAGAGGCAAGCCTGCTCAGCATCAACAGGTGACTCCATCACCTGGATGACAAATGTAAGGAGGAACGGAAGACATTTTACAAGATGGGACTAATAACAAACACGACACTTCTTTAAGGAGGAAATATAATGTATGTGGCACTCTTCTGTTCTCACAAAGCATACTTAGAACCTAATCAGAAATATGCAGTTTCTAAACCCACACTTTAAAAGAAAACAAAAAACAGAGTAACTTCAAAAGGACAGATGTTACAGCCAGTTTCCATTAGATAATAAATAGCTATTCATAAAATAAAGAGGGGGAGCCTGGGAGTGTGATGGTCCCAAAACACTAATGAAACTCCATCCACAAAACATCTGGGACTGGGAAGAAAAGATATGAACCTTCAGCAGCTGCTGCTCAAAATCTGAAAAGTATTATGGAATTAGCATCAAAATACCCACCCACTTCCCTTTTCTATGAACTGATGAACTTATGCAGACCCCCCAATGTACAGTATTATATAACCAACTGTCAGCCCACCACTTTGACCTGAAACATTCTTAGGTGTGTTGACTCCATTTTTTTCCCTACAGTTCTGTAAAGTTTACTGTGATCAAGGTTGCTGAAAGTTTATGGGACTTGTTGATCTCTTTTTAATGATTATCTGACATACAGAAATTTAGCAGGGGACATTTTCCGCTCTGCTTTAGCTGAATGTTAGGAGAAGAAAAAACATTTCTGCTAAATTTCTATCTCCCTGGCTACAGGGATAAAGGAATTACACATCACCTCCTCTTTAAGGTCTTTTAAGGTTAAAAGCCTATTAAGAAATTATGTGCATGCATCTCACAGTTGTGCAATCTGGAAGATGGCAGAATGTTATGAAGGGTTCCATTTGCCCTCTTGTGTGAGAGGTGCAACTGAAATTTCAAAAGACCATGGAAATAATGTCTTGGGTCTTCATTGACAACCCCAAGCAACCAAGAAAAACTTTTTTTAAAAAAAGTCAACAAATCAGTTAAGAATTGCTCAAGTAAGAAGATCCATTCCTAGTATTCAACTGGACTTATGGCAGCTTAGTTGTTCCTGAGGCAACTTGGTGTATATAGTGAGCCACCTCACTGAGAAATTGGAGCACCTCGCTCCAGAGTAGAACAGCACCAGTGGTTTCTGAGGAAAGGGATTTTAATGAGCAGGTCCATTACTTTCCTTCTTTCTATGCTTTCACATTGATTTCAAATTGATTTGAAATCAGACTTTTTAAAATGTAATTAATACAATTTTCATTTAATGGTCCCTTTGTGTGTTTGTTCTGTACTTTTTAGTCAGTCTTACTGGGAACTACCCTGAGGCCTAGCTTTGGGGGAAAGTTAGGACCTCTACCAAATAGATGAACAAGAAAGCGGAGGAGGAAGATGGCTGGCTAGTTTATTTTTCAGTGCAGCCTTTCCATCACAGCCACATGCACCACCATTGTTCCAGAAGTTCTTTCAGCTTTCTGGACAGGGTTCTCAGAGTATGGAGAAAAGGGAGGGTTAGCAAATTTGCCTTGCCACACTTCTGCTTGTGATAGTGTTCCAGGAGTGGAGCTCTGCTGAAGAATAAATCAGGATCCAAGCTTGCAATGTTTATTTCAGCAAATGTGACAACAGCTTAATGTGGCATTTTAACAACTTGCATTTGATTCTCATACATATGTTCCTGTTTCCTTTACAGAAAAAAAAGAAGGGGGGGCATTTTAAGTTCCTCTAGCCTTCAAAAGACTATTTTGGGGGGGGGGGGCTAATTTTAGACCTGGCATCTCTCTGCCTATGAATGTTCCACATGTGGTTGATGTTACAAGCCAGGGTCTACCACCAGCCAGTGTTACCAGAAACAGTAGGCAAAAAAACAAAATTAAATTTAAAACATTCCAGAAGAACAGGAAAAAGAAAGAAAAGAACCTCAGTTCCTCTTCTGCCAGGGTATTTAATTTGCATATATTATTAGGCTTGCCAGTTCTCTTCATGCACAGAAAGAATATGGGAAACCATGAAGGAAGGAGGGGAAATTTACCAATCCAGAAAGACATTTTATATCAATGTCCGCTCAGCTGCCTCCCAGTATGCTGTTTTATTGTGTGGACAGATGTTCTTTCTAAACAATAACCTATCTTCCTTTTTTCCATTTCTCATGCTCAGAGGTTTGCAAACATCATTATTAATTCATTAACTTCAATAAGCAATGATGATCAAAATGTAATTGGATGGATCTAAGTAAAACAGAAAGACCTCGAAGACCTCTACCAAAAAATGTTCCAAAATAACTCCAGAGTAATTCGGACTTTGGAAAAAGTTACCATCGCTTTTTGTCTTGCTGAGGAAAAGTTGTCATCTCTCTGTGAGAACTTGCAATGGGTGCTTGGTAAGAAAAAAAAAATCACACATTGGTGGAAATGAAAGTCACATTGGGCCACTTCGCCTTTGCTTGCTGGGTGGTTTCAATGGGCCACACACCTCCTGTGCTACTGGGGGAGTCCAAGTCATTCTTCATTCTATTGGGATAACAGCGTGGATAAAAGAAGACAGGAGGAGTCAGCTGCATTTTCTTCATCTATTTAATGGGGTTTCTTTTTAGCATCAACACTTACAAGGTGACACTCTTCTACAAGTGCATTCTGACACTGCTGGTGGGGTTTGGTGGTTTAACTTTAGGGACACTGACGTGGTAGGCCAGGTCCTTGGCTTGCCTCAGATACCAAGAGGGACATAACATTTTTGGATTTTTTTTTCATCTTGGGGGCAGTCACTATTTGGCAGGAAGATTTCTTCTTTAAAAGGCCATGCAGGAAGCCTGCTGTTCTTTCCAATCTTTCTCTCTGTCCTGGCCCTTCTAGTTTTATGGATCAGAAACGGGTGATTCTGTGGCCACAAGACTTCAATGACTTAATGATTTTTGCAACAGGAAAGGCAAGGAATCTTCATTTCTAAAGAACATACATTCCTATATCTTCCGGATTTTTCTTCTTTTTTTCCACTTGCACTCACACTGTATGAATGTCAGATTTAGCGATTTTTAACATAGGTAATAAATTATTGCACATGACATGTAAATATACACCCAAGACTCTTAAAGCCCATTAATGTTTGTTAATTTTAAAGCAAAGTGTGCTTCTTATATACTGCCCCATAGTGCTTCAAGCACTCTCTGGATGGTTTACAAGTTAATTATGCAAGCTACACATTGCTCCCCCCCCCATGACCTGGGTACTCATTTTACCAACTTTGGAAGGATAAAAGGCTGAGTCAACCTTGAGCCGGCTACCTGAGATTGAACCCCAGGTCATGAGCACAGTTTTGGCTGCAGTACACTAGTTGAACCACTGTGCCACGAGGCTCTTTCCTTATTTGTGGATTCTGTATTTCATTTGATTCCATATGTCTGAAGAAGTGGATGTGATCCATGAAAGCTCATATTAACATATAATAGTTAGTCTTTAAGGTGCCACATGGTCTCTCTCTCTCTCTCGCTCCCTCTCTCTCATTCCTTTTTTCCCTTTGGATTTTGCCTGATATGCTTGTATAGGCTTACACCACTCCCTTTTTTAAAACTACATATTTAATATGAAAGATCCATGGGGGTGCTTCTTTTCTGAACAGTGACTCTTTGTTCTGTTCTATGACTGTCCCAGAAATGGACAAATACCCATCATTCAGTCCATAGTTACACATTTGTCTGAAGATGCCGAGTGAAGAACATACACTATTTTAAGGATGGGTAAGTTTATGCAGTATGTTGAAAATACTCTTTTTAAAAACTACCGTTCCCAGAGTCCTAGAGTTACTGAATGGCCTTTGGCCATAATGGCTGGAGAATTCTTAGCATTGCACTAAAACTAGAACTAAAACTAAAAGACCAAACTAGAGTTGCAAACTAGTACACTCCTGGATTGCTATGCTCCTTTGGAGGGCTCATCAGTTGCTCATTCAAGCTACAGTGGACCCTTGACTTACAGACGGCTTGACTTACAGACTTTTTGAGTTACAGACTTCTCTGGCCGCAAAATTTAGGTTTGACTTGCAGCCTGAGAATTGACTTACAGACCAGAAAAAAACCAAAATGGAACAAAAACGGCCTGTTACGGGATTAATCGGTTTTCAATGCACTGTAGGTCAATGGAGACTTGACTTACAGACTTTTTGACTTGAGAACCGCCTTCCAATATGGATTAAGTTCTCAAGTCAAGACCCCACTGTATCGTAGTAAATTACATCACACCAGGACATAATGTTTCATCCATGGTTCCTAAACTTGGATCCCACATATTCTGGGACTACAAGCTGCAGAAGCCCTGACTATGTGCTAACTGTGGGTTTTGGGAATTGCAAACCAAGAGCATCTGGGAGTCCATATTTGGGAAACAATGGCTTAAGCCGTTCATGAGCTGGGTAGAGGAAAATCCTGTACCCATAGGCTGCAGTTCTATGTACACTACCCTGAAAATAATGGTGCTTGCTTCTGAATAGGCACGTATGTACAGGATTGTGCTGTCCGTCTTTACAATCAACATTCAGACTATTTCGTCAGCTATAGATTCAATTAGACTTTCCATATAGGGAGAAAAGCTGTGCATACTGTCATAACCTAAGATTGCAATACTGTCTATTTGGCTGTGATTACACATGTCTGGAAGTCTTGCTGCAATGCCCCTTTTCTGACCTTCACATGAACTAAAAGACCAAAAGACAAGCAAGCCTATGCAAGCAATTTTAAGATTTTTTTTCCCCCTCCACATCTAAGCATTCAGTGACAGTCAGTTCATCACCCAACATTTGGGTCATGAGGAGAACAATGAAGAGACAAGCTTTTCAGTCTGGATTGCATTGTCTTTTAATAAAACGTTAAGTTTTGATCTTATAATCCAACCACAATAATGTCTTTGGTATGTTTCAATGAACCTCCCCCTCTCTTTTAAACCGTAAGTGCATAAAAAAGCTTGAATAAGTTCATTTCATCCATTTGATGCATTCCATTTCTTTATGTTTCTAATGGTGCAGAAAGAATGCATGTATAGGATCCTGTCTGCACACAGAAGATGTTAGGAATAATGAACAACAAACCAGGCTCAAGGAGAGAGAGAGAGAGAGGAGAGATAACTGTTGATGGATGTTTTGACTCTTGATTAGTTATAATCAGAGCTGGGGGACTATACGTTTTTGGACTGCATCTCCCAGGAACCCCAGCCAGCAATTCCAGGAGCTATAGTCCAAAAAAAGCGATGTTTCCCATCTATAATATTTGTCTGTTGGGATCCAAATGACAGGAAAGGTGCATGGCATAAAGGGAAAAAAGCAGAACCCCGATGATATTTTCTTCAGCTGAGCAAAGGGTCAAACTGTCAGAGCATGCGAACCATATTATGAAAGAGACTGCTAGTTATTTGCAGTGATTTGCTGTACACTGCAACTAACTCACATGGCCCATCCCCTTTGCCATTTTTTTAAAGTGTTCACCTAGTTTTTTTGGTCAGTTGAGCCCCCTTTTTTTACAGGATTTGAGTCACACTGAACTTCGAGCAGCCATGCCTTAGCACTGTGTGCAGTTCCTTCATACTATGCATGCTAGTCTGATACTTAGTATTCTCCTGGGGGGGGGAGCCAGATGTGCTGGTGGAGAGCAGCTATGAAATGTTGCAGGCGCACAAGGATGGATTAGAACTATGTGCACTGCAAGGTAGAAGGGCAACTTGCACATCAAGAAAAAGAAACACATACGTCATCCAAAAGCGGGGAGGGGACTGATTCGTTTAAAATTTGATAGGCTCATTTAAATGCACAGATCCAAAATGAGATGTGATTTTTATTCAGCAAAGTATAATATGTATATCTCACCCAAGTGCTAACAGTGAATAGGTATCTTTAAGGTTCTCTTATTTCCTTCCTTATGGCTTTGTATATTTAAATCAAACTTGGACTAGACAGCTAGAGGACATCTTCCAAGAAAAAGGGTTCTCTGACAGACCTTCAAGCAGATACCTGTCCTCTGTGAAAGAGGACATGTGAATTGCCTACGACAGAACTACAGTTTGCACACATGCTGTTTTGCCAACACTCACCTTTTGGTGTTGCAATATGGGAAAATGGAACCTATACGCAACGTATATATCAAAAATTCATAGACAGCAGGAAGCAATACTGGTGGGGGGCAAATCACCCTGTGGCTAGTGACATCAAGCAAAGCAAATTCAGAGTGAGGGCATGTTTCCCCAACAATAGCCTCTCGTATTTTGAAACAGCTTTGACTTGCCTCAGTGAAATCATCTTAAGGACAAATTTGCTATGGCTACTGCTGCAGGCACTCCTAGCAGAATACCAGGGTTTTTAAAATAATTGTTTATAAGTTGTGGTTTATCTCTAGGAAAAGACCCTTCCAAAATCATCAGCATTATAATCATCTCCACAATGGTGAACACTTACACAGTCCCTCCTTTCTTCCCACGGAGGGAGAAAGACAGAGACAACAAAACAAGGAGAGAGAGAAATCTGATAGGTTGTTTCTCTCCTACACATTTCCTATTTAGGATGTTGTCTCATCATTGTTCTACTTTTCAAATTGACAGGTCGAGGATATGTTGTGTTAACAGCCCAGAAACTAAAAAGGTGGCATTCAAGAGGCTGAATGGGTGGAGCTTTAAGTAGCTTTTCACTCTGTCATTTCTATCTGCTTGGCTTAAGAAATAGATCACTCACCCAGCTGTTTCCTGAAAGTAGGATTTGTTTAATGGCATAGATCCATCTTTGATGAAGCAGTAGAGAAACTGTGTGAGTTTCACTTGCTAAAGAAAACACAAATAGTGTCAACATTGCCATTTCTTTCTTTCTGGATATTCTCTGTGGCTGCTGCTAAGTTTGGAAGATGATCACAGAAATGAGTGTAGAAACTAAGGTCAACTGGCCTTAGAACCTGTTTGTGAGTAATACAGTAATAAGCTTCTTTGGAAGAAATCCAAAACCATTTTCAAGTCTACACCTGAGCATGATCAGACTGCAGCAGAAAGCAGAGTCTCTTCAAAGCAGAATAACTTTTCACATGTGTTTTTTTTTAAAAAAACTTGCAACACATTAAACTTTAATACTCCAAAAGTAATGGCATTGAGTGACATCTATTATATGTGCAGCCAATGTAATGTTGGCTACAGAGAGGAAGTAATTGCCCATCAAAAGAACTTATTATTATTGAAAAGCTTTTCTAAAACACTTAAGGGTATTGGTATCATGCTTGAAATATTTTATGTAGACAGTTCCTCCTGACCTCTCCACTCCCCAAAGCCCATCAAAGTAGAGCCACAGACTCTTCAATCCACCAACTCCCCTTATCAGCATATAAACTAATCCTATACACATCTATTCACAGCTTGAAATAATAACTCAGTTTCCTGAGAAACAGCCTGTACAGTGCCTAATGGGCAGAGGGACTACAAATACCCCCAATGCTTTGCAATACCCATAGAGTTTAGCCTACTCCCAGACAGCCTCATAGGTCAGATAGGATGCATTTTCTCCCTAATGTATTCAGCAGCTTTAAGTTATTTCATTCCCCTGAGAGCACTTCGAGGTGGGTGGGAGTCTAGCAGACATCTAGGTGCTCTAATCCAAAATAATATGGAAGTCCCACACCTAGTTATATTGCCTGCCTTCCCAGTGTTTATTTGTTTGTTTCTCCTGGCCCAGGGACTGAAGGTGGTTGACAAATAGGTTTTTCAGAAAAGCTGATTGGTTAGGATGGCCTAACGATGTACAGATCTAAATAATTCCAGGCAAGGCAGCTGAGAGACTGTTTGCACAGTTACCTCAGGATCAAGACAGACATTATAGCAAGCTCATCTGCAGAAGTGAAGTTCCCTTAATATCAGAGTTGGGCTACATGAGGAGCGGGGTGGGGGGGAGTTGGTGAAGAGAGATGAATTCCCCTGGGCCTGTTCCATGGAATCTTAATAATGTGCTAAGTTATTGTGCAGCAAAGGAATGCAATTAGCACAGCGGCCAAAATCCTCCTCCAGCAGGTCATTACTGCATTAGTAAATGGAGGCTGTTAAAGCACACACCATCCCTAAACATACCAGAGAGGCCGCCAGCCCAACAGGGCCCAGGATTGATGAGAAAACTCCCACTGCTCCCTTCCTCACTCCACTTTTCATTATTGCTTTTCTGATCATACCAACAACCCTGTCTTTTTTCTTTGTCTCCTCCTCTCCCTCCCCATTTGTGTTCGACTCTATGCTCTCCCGAGAGGCCGTTCCTGAAAATCGAGCTTCAAGCCACTGAGAGGAACCAGCGCACACAAGCATCTTCCAGCTGTGAAAAACTTAGTAGTGGGCTTTGCCAACGGAGGCTGCTATGAAAAGCTGATGTGAGTGAGGAAGATGCAGGAAAGAACATAGGATTGGAACAGAGTTATGGACCACAGCAGGAACAGGAACAGCCATGGCATTATTCACTGTTTTACCTATAGAAGAGCACAATGGATCCTCTTCAATGTTGCCGTTTGAATTTTGGTTGAATTCTTTAGCTGTGTAGTAGAAATACAGGGATTCACAGAGCAGAATAGCTTCAAGATCCCCAGAGTTAGTTCACCACCCACTTTTCTCATTAACTGGCACTCAAAGTCTCAATAACTGACTCTGAGACATTTGCAAAAGAAAGAATGAAAAAAAAATAGTTGTGAACAGATCAAACAGCAAAACTAACAAATAACACTGCTTTGCTTCAACAAACTTCAACAGACTCAAGAAAGGGGGGGGGAAGCAATGAGCAGAGAAGCATGCCTCTCTTTGAATTCACAGGCAGAGAAAGAATGATTGGTCAGTGTTGAATAAATTGACAGTCACCCCAGCTCAGAAACCTCACTCCCAGCCACACTTGCTTCAGGTAACCTGAAAGGCTGCAAAAACTCTAATATTCAAATCTTGGAAAAGTTACAATTTTAGAATGATGACTGTTCCTTAATTCCCTGACCAGCATGGCTGTTAACTATCGTAGCTAGCAATATGGAGAACAGTACAGTGGTGCCTCGCATAACGAGCGCACCTTTTAACGACGAATCTGCATAGTGATCTATTTTTTTAGATCGCTAATGCGATTGCATTGTGATGTTTTAATGGGTAAAACATCGCATTGTGATGATCGGTAAGCGTTTTGCTTACCGATCTTCGCATTGCGATGTTCCTAGAACAGCTGATTGGCGGTTCCAAAATGGCCGCCGGGTGCCCAAAATGGCCGCCACAATTGTTTTCGCGCCCTGCTCTCGCTTACCGAGGGCGCGAAAATGGCGGCGCTATAGAGGAACTTTTCTCCAGGTTCAGTTTGAGCCTGTTGATCCTGGTCCATTCCAGTAGTGTAACCAGGCAACGCTACAGCATCTGGATGGCATCCACTGCAGAGGTGGTAACAGAGATAGAGTTACTCCAGAACTCCTAACGACCTTCCCCAATAGCTTAACATAGATATTAAACAGCATTGGGGATAGTGCTGATCCCTGAGGAACCCCCATACAGAAGGGTCCAAGGTGCCAACACCTCCTCCCATGGTCCCCAAGGAAGGATCAGAGCCAGTTCAATGCTGAGCTCCCAATCCCTACCTCAGAGAACCTTTCCCAGAAGTTACCATGGTTGACAGTTTCAAAAGCCACTGAGAGATCTAGGAGTACTAACAAGGTGCATATGCCCTTGTCAGATCTCCTTAAAAGGTCATCTTGCAGCATGACCAATATCCTCTCAGTACTTCGTCGCAACCTGAATCCAGACTGGAATGAGTCAGGGCAATCCTGCTCCTCCAAGTATGACTGCAGCTAATTTGCCACCACACACTATCACCTTGCCCAGGAATGGTATGTTAGTGATGGGATGGAAATTGTTAAAGTTGTCTGATGCTAACTGGGGGCATTTAATGATGGGTTGGACGATTGTTTCCTTTAAGCGGGTGGGAAGCATTTCCTCCCTCAGTGATGAATTAATAACGTTCATGATCCAATCAATTATACCCCCCTTCATGGCTCTGATCAGCCATGCTGGGCAAGGATCCAGCGAGGAGGAGGTGGGCCTCCAGATAGCCATCACCCTATAGGCTTCCTTCTTTACTACAGGATCAGACTGAACCAACTGGGCAATGGGAGATGGAGCAGCAATGGTCACCCCCAGATCAGCTAAACTGCTGATGGAGTCGAGGTCAGCAGGAATGGCCTCATTTAAATTTGTCAGAATTAAATTACAAGAAAGGAGAGGTGCAAAATTGGCAAAATATCATTTCTCACCTCCCTTTGGAGGCATAACGATAGCAGTCAGCTGCTTGAAAAAATCATTTTTGAAGGATGTAAGCTTACACTGGTTTATTTCAACTAACAGATTCTTTAACGGTTCAGGGGTATATCTGCATTCTCTTTACAGAGTCAGATAATTATGAAACCGTTTCAAAATCCGGATTTCCTACCATCAACTTCAGTTACAATTTTAGACTGGGGAGCATGTTTGCCCATAAAATGCAAGGAATCAGAAGACAAGACTTGTGGACTTGAAATCACCAACTTTCTCCCCCACAATTCATGCGTTCCTGAGCTAGTTTCATCTTAGGTAGCCAGTTGTGAAAGAGGACAGAGCTCCTGCCTATTTAGATATGTACAAGAGAGCATTTGGGCAGACATATGACTAACTGCATCTGCTGAAATTCCTTCTTTCAGCTGACTCTTAAGGGCCACTTTCTTGTTGTTGTTTAGTCGTTAAGTCGTGTCTGACTCTTTGTGACCTCATGTATCAGAGCACGCCAGGCCCTCCTGTCTTCTACTGCTTCCCGGGTTTTGGTCAAATTCACGTTGGTAGCTTCAATGACACTGTCGAATCATCTCGTCCTCTGTCATCCCCTTCTCCTCTTGCCTTCACACTTTCCCAACATCAGGGTCTTTTCCAGGGAGTTTTCTCTTCTCATGAGATGGGCAAAGTATTGTACCTTAGCTTCAGGATCTGTCCTTCCAGTGAGCACTCAGGGTTGATTTCCCTCAGAATGGATAGATTTCTTCTCCTTGCAGTCCAGGGGACTCTCAAGAGTCTCCTCTAGCACCACAATTCAAAAGCATCAGTTCTTCAACAGTCAGCGCTCTTTATGGTTCTTTGAGATTGGGATGTAGACTTTTCCAATCCTCTGGCCACCGCTGAGTTTTCCAAACTTGCTGGCATATTGAGTGTAGCACCTTAACAGCATCATCTTTTAAGATTTTAAATAATTTGACTGGAATTCCATCATCTCCACTGGCCTTGTTGTCAGCCATGTTTTCTAAGGCCCATTTGACTTCACTCTCCAGCATGTCTGGCTCAAGGTCAGCAACCACACTATCTGGGTTGTCCGGGACATCCAGATCTTTCTGATATAATTCCTCTGTGTATTTTTGCCATCTCTTCTTGATGTCTCCTGCTTCTGTGAGGTCACTACCATTTTTCTCCCTTATCATGTTCATCATTGCACAAAATGTTCCTTTAATGTTTCCAATTTTCTTGAACAGATCTCTGATTTTTCCCGTTCTATTATTTTTCTCTGTTTCTTTGCACTGTTCATTTAAGAAGGCCCTCTTGTCTCTCCTTGTTATTCTTTGGAAGTCTGCATTCATTTTTCTGTAACTTTCCCTATCTCCCTTGCATTTTTTTCTCTTCTCTGCTGTAAGACATTGTTGGACAGCCACTTTGCTTTCTTGCATTTCCTTTTCTTTGGGATGGTTTTCATTGCTGGCTCCCGTACAATGTTACAAGCCTCCATCCATAGTTCTTCAGGCACTCTGTCCACCAAATCTAGTTCCTTAAATCTGTTCTTCACTTCCACTGCGTATTCATAAGGGATTTTATATTATACCTGACTAGCCCAGTGGTTTTTCCTATTTTCTTCAGTTTAACGTGAGTTTTGGTATAAGAAGCTGATGATCAGAGCCACAGTCAGCTCCAGGTCTTGTTTTTGCTAGATGTATAGATCTTCTCCATCTTTGACTGCAGAGAACAGAATCAATCTGGTTTCGGTATTGATGTCCATGTGTGGAGTCGCCTCTTGTGTTGTTGGAAAAGAGCGTTTGTGATGACCATCTTGTTCTCCTGACAAAACTCTATTAGCCTTTGCTATGCTTCATTTTGAACTCCAAGGCCAAACTTCCCTGTTGTTCCTTTTATCTCTTGACTCTCTACTTTAGCATTCCAGTCCCCTATAATGACAAGAACAGCTTTCTTTGGTGTCAGTTCTAGAAGGTTTCATAAGCCTTCATAGAATTGGTCAGTTTCAGCCTCTTCAGCATCGGTGGTTGATGCATAAACTTGGATGACCGTGATGTTGAAAGGTCTGTCTTGGATTCGTATTGAAATCATTCTATCATATTTGAGATTGTATCCCAGTACAGCTTTTCCCACTCATTTGTTGACTATGAGGGCTACTGGATTCTTGCCCACAATAGTAGATATGATAAACATCTGAATTGAATTTGCCCATTCCCATCCATTTTAGTTCCCTGACGCCCAGGATGTCAATGCTTATTCTTGCCATCTCCTTTTTGACCACATCCAGCTTACCAAGGTTCATAGAGCTTACATTCCAGGTTCCCATGCAGTATTTTGCTTTGCAGCAGCAGACTTTCCTTTCACTTCCAGGCACGTTCGCAGCTGAGCATCCTTTTGGCTTTGGCCCAACCACTTCATTAGCTCTGGAGCTACTTGTACTTGTTCTTCGCTCTTCCTCAGTAGTATGTTGGATGCCTTCTTACCTGAGGGGCTCATCTTCCAGCATCATATCTTTTAGCCTTTTTTTTTTCTGTTCATGGGATTTTCTTGGCAAAGATACTGGAGTGGCTTGTCAGTTCCTACTCCAGGCGGATCATGTTTAGTTAGAATTCTCCAGTATGACCTGTCCATCTTGGGTGTCCCTGCATGGCATAGCCCATAGCTTCTCTGAACTACTGAAGCCCCTTCGCGACGACAAGGCAGCAATCTATGAAGGAGCAAGGGCCACTTAGGGTGATACTTTTCTTGGGCCTATAAAGAAACACAGAACTTTTCAGTATCTTGTCATCAGAGGAGATATTACAAAAGTAAGGGGAGGTGCAAAGAAGGGAGAAAGCCTTGACCCCAAATTCTGATAACTTGCATGTAATTGTGAAGGACAGCTATACAGACAATTAAACTGGGCTGATCAGGTCATACAGTTGTGCTAGGTTTGAACCAGGATACAGTTTTGTAAAAAATCAGAAATATTTGTTC